>NC_083099.1:80074150-82542729 GCF_949774975.1 Lagenorhynchus albirostris | reverse complement strand
GTTCTGACTTCCCATTAATTGAGTCAGTAAGCAATCACTAATAAAAATAAACAAAAATCCTCATTAAAAATCATCTGCCTTCATGAATTTTTAGAACTTGAGTTTTCCTTAATCTCAGCAGCACATAATAGCATGTCTCTGGAAAGTACTTTCCTGTCCTCTGACTAAACGTGACATCAACATGGTCCCTGGGTCACGGTCTCTACTCTGGCTTATTCCAATTAGTCAGCAGCACAATCCTTAGGTGCTCTGCTTCAGTGATTTCTGGGAAGCAGGACAGAAAGCTGCCGAGTTCTTATGCAAACTGGAGCAAGATGCTGAATTATTATCTAGTAGTAATTTCCCCTTCCTCCCACCTAGCAAGAGCCTATTTGGAGTTTTTGCAGGATAAGATTGTTGAGAACTAGTTTTCCTCCAAGATATGCTGATCACTCAGTCACAATGAGGATGGTATGTTCCCAGACCAGAGAAGAGAGGTTTTAAATAATTTATCTGGCAAGAGTCTGAGAGCACAATGTTTGGTTTTCAGAGACCATTAGGGCTAAGAAGATGCAGCTGGGAACCAGAAGGAAAAAAAGACTGTGATTTTTTCAGAGATTCCGAAGCGGCTCCACCTCGTGTTGCATCTGGCATATAGAAGGTGTTCAACAATTGCTTGAGGAGTGGAGCAATGCTACCTGGAGGTCATAAAGTAGGGGAGCAACTAAGGGAAAGGATCTGTGTTTCAGGACTAATAATGGAGCGGGCTGTCCTGATGGGAGTTCAAGAGGGAAAGCTGAAGGCTATGTAACCACATAGTAACAAACTCAGAACGCACGTTCTGTCCCTTAAACCACATCACTTCCAAGGTACTCCTAGCTCACCACGTCCAGAAACTCAGGAATTCAGAAAGAACAACAATAAATTTGAGGGGACTGTCTTGGTTTAATGGATGCACTGGTGCTTGGGAATCTCCATACCTGGGGAATCAAAAGCTTCTGTCCAGCGTTTGTGCCATGAGTCAGCAGCCAGGCAGCTGGGTCAGTCACTTCACCCTTTTAGGCTTTCAGCTCCTTGTCTGTGAGATGAGTGAGTTGCAGTAAATGGGTTCATGGGATCCTTAGGCCTTGAATTTCTCTTCTGCATCTGCCATGGGAAGCTTGTGAAAGAGCAGGAGTGCCAGAGATGGTGCTAACTTCTTTCATAGGCTTCCTATCCCTTATTCCTCCATCATCCTTATAAATTATGGATTTTTGTCCCCTACCTCTTTTTAAATAGGAAATCCAAGGCGTATAATGGTTACAGAACATGTTCAAGGTCACGCAGCTAGTAAACGGCAAAACTGGGAGTCTAACTCAGAGCATACTTGTTGCAAATTTTATAGACAGATTAACAGGAAGCAGTCTCGGTCTCATTCTGAAAACAACGATAAAAGGATGATCACTTTAGATTGCATCCTGGTGCTTAAAATAGAACTGTGACATAAATTGTCATGAAATGATTATTTTCTCCCTTTCACCAAATATAAATAAGAGGGAACTGCAGTTGAAACCTGAGAAAGATCTCCGTAGGCTTTTGAAATTATCATTGGGTGTATAATATAATGGTACTAAAACTCCATTAACCTCTGCCTTTGCTTCAATCAACAAAACTTTATTGAGACATCAAATGTGGACTGAATGCTGAATGGAGAATTCTAGTCAGCTTATCCTAAAATCTCTATAGCATGTGAGGGAACAATGCATGGAGTTTGTGTTCATGAAAATAAAAATAGGTACAGAAGAATTTTAACTTGTCTAAACTGAGAGTTATAAACAGACACATCCTCTTGTAAACATCTAGATTCAGAATATATATACATACACACACACACATATATATACACACATATATACGTCAGAATTTATACACACACACACATATATATATATATATCCGTTTTTAAGATCTAAATATGACTGGATATTGGGCAAAAAAAATGTCAGGATCAGTGAATAGATAATTCTGTTTCATATGCTAAACCTCAGGAAATTAATTCCAGTTTGTCCAAAAGGAAGATGGGTAAGTAATTTCTGCATTGGGGCATAATATCTCTAATCATTTTCCTACACACACACACACACACACACACACACACACTCCAAAATGTAATTAAATTTTATTTATTCGGGTTACCTAATTTTACTATGTATTATAGTTATCATAACTGTATGTATTAAAACACACACTCATATATTCACACATATATACATAAATATATAATATTTGTATATGCGTGTGTATGTATATATGTATGTACGTATCTTTCATTCATCCATCCATCCATCCATCCATCAAGGGGATTTTGCAATAAGGTGACTATAAACTAGAGCGACTGACATAAGTCCTTCGTGACTTACAATCATGGAAACGTTATTTAGACCTCAAACTTCCAGCATGGGCCTAATAGATCTGTCAGACATAGAATTAATCAAAATCATGAATGAATATGCACTGTGCTCTGTCATAGGCACTAACACGAAACAGATATGTCTACGTTGCATTCTGAAGCCTTCACCTTAGACTAGGAAAGTATTAGCGATGCTGTGTGAAATGTCTGAGGGATTGCTGACAGACTGCACACTTTCTATGGTGACTTTGGGGTCTTGTTCAACAGTTAAACTCACTGACCTTCTCATTTTTTGGCAAACAGCAAGAATGTTATGTCTACTCAACCTTTTAGTTCCTTTTGAGAGTAGATACTACTGCTGTCTTGAATCTGGGCTTCCCCAGTGAGGAAAATATGATTCCACCTGGAGCTAGGGAATGAAAAGGTAGATATTTTATGGACACAAGGTGGTATAGTTGTCACATTGCTTTGAGGAGTTATACCCAGTTCCTCAGTCTTGCTAAAAATCTTATAGAGACTCAGGCTGTGTCAGGGTCAATCACTTTCAGGGGACTTGTTTTGTGTCCTTGACGGCTGTAGTCATTTTGTTCAGCTTTTTCCTTCAGCTTTTTCTTTTCTTTTCTTGGCATCCTACAGGCCTGATTGTGACAATGTTGCTTATTACAACTTTGTATTGAAGTTTCTTTTCTGAAGGTGCTGATGAATTGATCCTCATTTGAACAAATATGTTGTGACCAGAAAGATAAGCAGCAACTCAACACAGGCTCTTGTTTTCAGTGTCGTCCTTCAACATGCTCCCTCCAACACAGATCCTCCAAGGGGCAGGGAGAAGTTTCATAATTTCTTTTCATTAGTTCTCAGCCATCAGGCCACTGTAATCATTTCCCTTTACTAGAGGGTAGATCCATGTATGGGTGGATAAATGTCAGATAATAAGTCATTTTTAGATTGAGGAGGAGGACCTAGAATTTCTTCCAACACTGGCTGTGAAACGGTTAAACAGCAACACCTCCCATCCTGCTGAAAAGGGAATCCCTAATGTTACCGCTTTCATCTCAGACTCCATCAAAGCAGTGGCTCTCTTCACCAGAGAGAACAGAATAAGATCCTTCCTTTTGCTATTATTAACACAAGTCAAGGAAGAAGCTTCAGGCCAACCAAATAGAAAAATAAAGTCATTCTTGGTGTTAAAATAAAGTACAGTATATAGTCTCCCCTTGCAGGTTACCACCCAGAGTTCAAATCTTGGTTCTATGAAGAGAAAAAAAAATGTCATGAAGAACCTAGGAGTAAGACAGGAATAAAGACACAGACCTACTAGAGAATGGGCTTGAGGATATGGCAGGGGGAAGGGTAAGCTGTAACAAAGCGAGAGAGAGGCATGGACATATATACACTACCAAACAGTAAAATAGATAGCTAGTGGGAAGCAGCTGCATAGCACAGTGTTTTGTGACCGCCTGGAGGGGTGGGATAGGGAGGGTGGGAGGGAGGGAGATGCAAGAGGGAAGAGATATGGGAACATATGTATATGTATAACTGATTCACTTTGTTATAAAGCAGAAACTAACACACCATTGTAAAGCAATTATACTCTAATAAAGATTAAAAATAAATAAAAATAAATCTTGGTTCTACTACTTTTCCCTGGGAAAACTACTTATTCTCTCTAAACACCATTTCCTTATTTTTAAAAGTGGGGTAAAAAATACACGTTTCAGAATTGTTGTGAACATTGAATAAGAAAATGATGTAACATTCAACAAAATAGGTGATAGTGAGTCCTCAATGAATGTTAATTCCCTTCCCCCTACTTTTGTAGCATTTGGGAGTGATGAAAACCTGTAATTTGGTAGACTTCTGTGAATGAAAAGACAAAGGCCATTTACAAATAATAAAGACCCTGAATGACACTCATAGTAAAACATGGGTAAGAATTCAGGGGGACACAAAGAAGATCAGTAGAAATGAGATAACACAAAATGATAACAAGTGGGTTATCTGATTAAGGATCATCACCAGGATTTTAGGGGGGAGGAAATAGAGATCAGTATTTTCCCCAGAACAGGAGCTTGGGAAGTAATATTGCATAACAGTTAAGAGCATAGACTGGGGAACTGGACTGCCTTGTTTTGAATCCAAGTTCTACCACATATTAGCTACGTGATCGTGAACAAGTTGTTTTATTTCTGTGTGTCCCACTGTAAAATGGAAATAATATTAATGGAAACTCAAAGTGTGGTCTTGAGGGTTACATGAGTTAATATATACAAAGTGCTTTGATGATTGCCTGGGATATGGTGAGTGCCATTCAACAGGGTTAGCCTGTGTGTGTGTGTGTGTGTGTGTGTGTGTGTACATGCATGTGCACAAACTCAAGTTGATCTAATAAATTACATGTTGTAATATCAGAGTAAGGATCAGTCATTTCTGAATAAATCTATTTGCTTTTTCTCAAAGCCCACGGGCTCTTGCAGATAATTTTAAACATAGGGGCCTTGGCTCGGGAGAATCATAACTGAATAATTCAGAAAAAATATGATGCCCAGAATTGATAAAACAAACAGTATTATCCCTTAAAGTGGTGCTTCTCAAAGCATAGAATTTAGGTCACTTGCATCAGAATCACCTGGGACTCTTGTTTAAAATGAAGATTCCCAGATTCTTTTCCTAAGTTGACCTAAGTTCCTATACTTGATTGTTCAAACCTGAACATTTTTGAGAGGGAAAGGGATTGCTATAAATAATCATGCCAGGCTAACAAGCATAAACTGTACTGCCCTGGGCAAAATAGAACATAGGACTCCTAATCTATAGTACTTTGGAGTCCCAGAAATTTGCAGTTCTATTAAGTTTCCATGATGATTCTTTTGCAGTGTGAAGTTTGAGAAAGGCTGTCTTAGATTGTATTGTTTTAACAAAATTTAATTAATCCAGGAACTCTGTGAAATTCATATCATAACTCCATTTCCTAAAGATATTTCTTTGTGATAGGGAAGAAAGTAAAAGAGAAAGAAAGGAACCATTTATTCACCATCTATTCTCGCTAAAGCTTTCCCTCCCCTTGGCATGACACCGTCTGCCACAGTCTACAGAATAGTTTTACAGATCTTTGTTTGCTCTTGAAATTGAGTTAACCTCCTGTGATATGGTAAGCCACATTCCCCTAGCTGTGGAACCAGCACTTTATCACTACTTAAGAGACTGATTCTGGGAAGAAAGGAGACAGTGATTAGCTAACCACCCTAAATACCAGGACAACAAGAACAATCAAAAGGAATTAACCCATCATGCTCTCATCCCTGCTTACACCATCTATCACCAGAAGTATAAGTCTCCCAGGCATCTACCAGTGCATGGAATCAATCTCATGGAGCTCTGTGAAACCTATAATCTGACCTAAACTTCTGCCCCTTTTCATCTCTCCCAAAACCCCTCAATTGCCTTCTAAAACAGTCAGCTTCTCATTAGCAAATTCCCCTTTACCCTCAAAGTTTTATCTGAACATGCTCTTCTTGTATTTGCCCTAACTTAAATGTAAATATTCCTTGAGATCAAAGAGCTCCCGTAGTCCTTCCAGGGGAGGGCTCTCCCATGACCTATCCTCGCCCCTGAAAACATGTGTTGGGGGTGAGGAGGCTTCCTTCATACCCTTTATTGCCACACCAGACCATCTCTCTTTCCTCCTCCCTCAATAACTCAAAAGCCTTTGAAGCATGTCACCATACCACACCATCTACTGACCAACTGGTCATGCCTTCTTTCATTAAAAATATTTAGAACTTGCTCACTGTCTTTGAATAGACTTGAATCACTGTTCTGTTCACCATAAAGGTAGATAATCCAAGAGGCTGGGCCATCAATTTCTTGTTCTTTTCACTTCCAGTGATCTTTTCCCTAACTTCAGCCAACCATTCTCATGGTGGTCACCACACATTGTTATCATTAGCTCCAAAATCTTGATTTTAATCAATCCAGTCTCTGTTCCCATTTCCTATTCTTTAAAGTCACTCGCTCTAGTTCCCCAGCTGCTCTAGTTCTAATTGTCAGTGAAACTGCCAGTCCATGAATCACCACGTCACTTTCTTTCTTCATCCTCGTTTTGTTTTCCTCTTCTTTTTGACTGAGCTTAAACACCATAATTCATCACCGCAACAATTCCTTGCAAACAACATCAACTCAAACTTGGTTTTTCTCCAACAGGTCAAAACGCTAGTTGGTGAAATTCAATCTTTCTCTTATTCCACTACTGTATATGAGCAGTTTAAATAGGTGGAGAAAAACACCAAACTCTGATGACTGGACCTACTCTAACTTGTGACCAGACATTTAAAGCGGGATTTCCGCACTGCCAGCAACTCTACACTATTTTCTGATCAGTTTACTCTTTCATTTTTTAAGAGGAATATTTCACACCTTTTCCTCCTGAAATATCCAGTAAGACCTAATCCTACTTCATGATCAATTGATGACCTCAATATTTAATTGAGAAAATAGAGGCATTCTGAATGGAATAATCCTCACTTATCTCGCATCACATCTGCCAACCTGCCTGCATTGGGATCAATATACTCTGCCTTTCCTCCTGTGAAAATTGATGAACTGTTGCCACTCTATCTAAGGTCACCCCCAGTACTGTGTGCTGGAGGCCACTTCCTTACACCTACTAATGGATTTTGCTTTGATCTTGTCCCCTCTCTCCTACATCGACTTTCTCCTTTATAGCAGATCATTTTATCAACATATTTACATGTAATAATATGTTGATATAAAAGTAAAATTCCCCCTTGACGCTATGTTCCCTTCTGACTTCTTCCCCATTTCTCTGCTCTTCCTCTCAACAAATCACTCTAAGAGTTATTTATATTTGCTTCTGAAATCTCATCACCCACTATTCTCTCCTCAACCTATTCCAATCAAGACTGTGTCCTGATCGTTTCAGGGAAACCACTCTGGTCGATGAATTTCACATTGTTAAATCCAGTAGTTAATTATGAGTGCCCATCTCATTCTACCTCTCAGCAGCATTTGACACAACACAAACACTATTTTTCACTTGGCTCCCATGATACAGATTCCCGTAGTTTCCTTTCTACTTCACTGCCAGCTCCTTCTCCAGCTTCTTTGCTAGATTCTCTTCCTGACCTCCAAATTTTAGAATGCTCCAAAACTCAAACTTCTCCTCTATTTATTGTCTCTATAGATAATTTTGTCTAGAACTTGGTTTTAAATATCAAGTAGGTACATACTGACATATGTATGCATTTACTGATTAAACGATATATCTGGGGTTTGCTCCAATACAATATGAAAGAGAAGAAAGTGGTGGGGATATGGATGAGGTAAGATTACCCATGAGTTGATAATTATTAAAGCTAAGTAATGGGAAATGTGGATTCATTATACTATGCCGTATCTCATATTTTTGAGATTTTCCATAATAATATATTTTTAAAAACACCATCCCAAATTTTCTCCTCTAGTCCCAGAATCTTCCAAGTTCTAGATATTTATACAGTAAGTCCCCTATATACGAACGAGTTCCATTTCGAGAACACATTCATAAGTCCAATTTGTTTGTAAGCCCAACAAAGTTAGCCTAGGTACCCAACTAACAAAATCAGCTATATAGTACTGTACTGTAATAGGTTTGTAATACTTTCCACACAAATAATACATAAAAAAGACAAACGCAAAAAATAAAGAAAACATTTTTAATCTTACAGTATAGTACCTTGAAAAGTACAGTAGTACAGTACAACAACTGGCATACAGGGGTTGGCATGGAGTGAACAGGATAGAAGAGTTACTGACTGGAGGAGGGAGAAGAGGTGGGGGATGGTAGAGCTGAAGGATCTTCGGCAATAGGAAACGGAGGACAAGCTGCAATTTCACTCACGCCTGACACTGATGGCGACACTGATGGCACAGGTTCTGGTTCCTTGCTGGATTCAATTCTATCTACCCTCTTGCTTCCGGACATCCTGGCCTTGAAATAAAGATACTGTACTACTGTACTCTATACAGTACTGTACAGTAAAGTACACAAAAGCACGACCACTTGTAGGAGATGCACGGACATGACAATGTACGCCAGACAGGTGAACTAACTTACGTGACCGGACACGCGAATGCACGTTCACATCTTTGAAAGTTCACAACTTGAAGGTTCGTATGTGGGCGACTTACTGCATTAAATTTCCTATTCCACACCTCTCCTTGGATTTCAAAGTCATAAAAATTAACATATCCAAAAGAGAACTCTTAATGTTCCTTTGTTTCAAATTTATGCCTTCCATATGTCCCCAATCTTAACAGAGGCATTACTACAGCCCATTGGCTAAGGCCCCAAACTTACAAGCGTTACTGAGTTCATCTTTATTCTCACGCAAACTACAGCCTATCTATCCACAAGCGTTGCTGGTTTACCTTTCAAAATATGTGAAATTTGTATCGCTTCTTGCAATCTCCAGAGCTATTGTTCTCACCCAAGCTGCCATCACTTTTCACGAAAAGCACTTTAGGAGCCCACTAACGCATCTTATTTTGTTCATTCTTGGTCCCAAAGAATCTATATCCATTTGGAAGCATGGTGACCTTTTAAGTCAGTTTTTATAACTCTCTTCTTCATTCTTTTAGTGGTGTTCCTTCTAATTTTTTAAAACAGCCCGAATCTATACCACCCTGTGTGGTCTGTCATCTGCTTACCTCTCCAAATTCATTTGCTGCAAATGTTCCTCTCTTTTATCTATACCTGTTAAAATGGCCTCCCATTGCCCTCACATATGTCAGGCTCATCCTCATCTTAAGGGGTTTGCAATGTTGCTTCTCCTGCCTAGAATGTTCTTCTCCCAGACGTTTACATGGCTCATCCCCCTGTCCGGGTGTCAGCTCATTAAGAGGCCTTCCTCAACAAGCCTTTCAGAATCTTTTCTCCTGCTTTATTTTTCACCCTAGCGCTGACTGTTACTTAAAATTGTATTCTACCCAATTTATATTATTTTACTTGTTAATTTTCTGTTCCTCCAACTACAATGCAAATCTGACAAGGGCCATCCTTGGCTGTTGTATCTCCAGGGCCTAGCATCTGACAGATAGTGAACACAAACATGTGTAGATGATACAAACAAATGCTAGATTCTGCTACGTGTGTTCACATAAAACTGACATGTACATGCGTGTGAGGGGAGGAACCTGTGGCTATGAAAGCAGGCTTTCTCTGTCAACCTTCCCTGATGTAATTTTAAGCTTATTTAATTCTACAGGCACCAAGCACCTGCACAAGGGCAGCCCAGCACCCCAGGGAGATAGTTGGCTTCAATGGAGCTGTGAGTTCTCCAGAAGTGGTCAGCCTAGGCTTAATAGTTCGCTGCTGTTTCCCTGACAGCTCCCTTTACCTACAAACCACCCAATCTCTTAATTCCCAAATTACAAAACATGCAGATTGCCACAGGGGAGACCAAGCAACCAAGAGACTACCTTCTTAGTAACTCAGTATTAATGAACCTTTTACTTTTTTTTTTTTTTCCGCGGTACGCGGGCCTCTCCCTGTTGTGGCCTCTCCTGTTGCGGAGCACAGGCTCCGGACGCGCAGGCTCAGCGGCCATGGCTCACGGGCCCAGCCGCTCCGCGGCATGTGGGATCTTCCCGGACTGGGGCACGAACCCGTGTCCCCTGCATCGGCAGGCGGACTCTCAACCACCGCGCCACCAGGGAAGCCCATGAACCTTTTACTTTGAGCGGTATTTCAAGAATAGGAACCTCTACCCCTCTGACCAGGTATTTTCTATAAATGAACTGCAACCCCAGGCAATGTGTAGACACTGGATTTAACCAATCCTCAGTCAGAGTTCTCTTTTTAGCTAAGCATAGAGTGAAGTTCACTCACAGTTTGACTCTACCAAACAGTTTGTGAGTTTCCTTTACATCATTCTGAGCTTATTTTGCCCCAGTCTTCCTGGTCACAAAAGTGGAAATTTATTTCTAACTTTCTTCCTAATAGGTGGCTCTTACTCTAGTTCATGAGGTCAGTATAACACACGTTTAGGCCAAGACAAAATTCTTAGTACAATATGAGTGCCTCGTGCACTTGAAATAGTATACTCATTTGCAGTGAACTTCAAGAAGATGTGTTTTCAATGTGTGCTTACAAATACTTTCACTGGGGTTTTCAGTCGCTGACCCCTGGCTTGAGGGTAGTTCATCCAGGAAAGAATTGGAACAAAAAAAGATGTGCTTCTATTTCCACAATATAACAAGGGGGAAAAAAGTTCAAAAGCTCATTTCCTACCGCAGTGTCAGAATCCAATAAATTTATCTGCACATCTCTTTTTCTTCCTCGCTTTTCTTTCACGCCCACCTGCCTAAATTGTACCTGTGCTTATGTGATACACCAATGAAGTAGTTTATGAAGCCCAACCATCTGTGCCTTTTTCTTCCTTCAGTGCATACAACCATAATCCATACACATAAATTCATAATCCATGTGCATTGCTTATAATTCTATTAAGACAGTGAATTTTCCAATGCAATTAAACTCTGAGCTAAAGAGGTGATGGCAATTTCAGACTGTATCATAAATATTCAGGCCCTCACCAGCTATACACCTGGTGAGAAACTGGGGCTGATTTGTGTTTTGAAATACCTTCAGGTAAAACTAAAAGAACAGCATAAAGCCACAAACCCATTTCCTCTAGTGATGCCAACTCTCACTCTCCAAAATCGGGATGTAGAAGATTTTCGTATATTTGTAAAACATTCCTGGCTCTCTGAACTTGTTGTCTGAAACAAACACAAACTTTCATAGATTCAAATACATTTGTATCCCTTGCTGGCTGAATCTGCTATTTGAATTCTCATTATCCAAATCCAGGAACTGAATAGATTTGGTTAGTGAAAGATACTTGTACTTTGAAACCACGGCTTTGTACCTTTTATTGTAAAATGAGTCTACGTTATAGGAGTAAGGCAGTAAGAACTATTCTTGTTCTATAGGATTTGTAGCAGGTACTAAATGCCAAATTCTACAGAATAGTAGCAAAGTCACTTAGGGTATTGCTGATCCTAATGATTAAGGTGCTCTGTGCACTCATAACCAGTGTTGCAAGATCTCTTGGTAAATTTGTTATGACCATCACACAGACAGCCCTGATCATTCAGTCGTCAGAAATCAATGTGAACTAAGTGAAGTAAGCCAGGCAGAGAAAGACAAATATCATAGGATATCACTTACATGTAGAATCTAAAATAAATAAAGATACAAATGAACTTATTTAAGTAACAGAATAGACCCACAGACATAGAAAACAAACTTACAGTTACCAAAGGGAAACAGAGGTGGAGGGGGATAAATTAGGAGGTCGGGATTAACATATACACACTACTATATATAAAAGAGATAACCAACAATGATGTACTGTAGAGCACAGGGAACTGTACTCAATATTTTGTAATAACCTATAAGGGAAAATAATCTCAAAAAGAATACACACACACACACACACACATACGTATAACTGAATCACTTTGCTGTACAGCTGAAACTAACATGACATTGTAAATCAACTATACTTCATTTAAAAAGCAAATAAAATAAAAAATCACTGTGAAGGATACAATGGACTATATTGTTTCCACCCCCCAGGACTGTATTTGAGGCCCTCTGAAAGTAGACTTTTATTGATTAGGTCAGTTTAATAAAATCTGGATTTCACCTGGCATTTCTATGGGGCTTAGTACAGTGTCTTTCCAAGACCAGACATTCTAGTATTTACTGAATAACAACAGATTTACTTATAAAGGTTTATTTTGAATTGTTTTCTGGGCCCTGAGGTAGAGAACTCCGCATTCAAGGAAGAGGCAAGTCTGGCATGAAGATCAGCCTAGAGGAAAACTTGTATCTGGGAGGCAGATACATACAAGAAACCCAGAAATAAGGACCACACAGAGCCACCATTAGTTCTGAACTTTCAAAGGTCTGCCTGTTATTTATTTGTGAACATCTGGATACTTCAAGGCTAGAAATGCAACATGTACTTTCCTCTCAAGGCCATCATAGCCAGAGTGGTTTTGTGTTGGGAGTTTTCGGATAAAAAAGAAACAGTTTCTCCAAGGCTCAGAAATCATGAATTTCCCACAAGTTCTTGGGGTTGGAATTTGCTTAGGGCCCAAACTTAAATCTTTCAGGTAGTTTGCCAGTGAGATGGAAGGTATGAAAACCTTATTAGTCAACTGGACCAATTTTACCTAAGGTGAGTGAGCATCTTAAGTGGATGACTTCAAGCACCTGGCAGAGGAGGGATTTGCCACAGTTACTTTTATTTTTATAATTTTTTCGGAGATGTAATTTATATTTAGTGAAACGTAGAGATCTGAAGTGGGCAATTTGATGGGTTTTTACAAATGCAGACAGCTGCATAACCCACACCCCATCAAGATGTAGAACATTTCCACAAGCACAGGAAAGATTCCTTGTGGCTATTTCCAGTCCATCCCTCTTCTAACCCCGGGGCAACTACTCTGCTTTTCCATCACCGAAGTTTCATTTTCCTACTCTAGAAACTTATTTAAGTAGAATCCAAGGGTATACTCTGGTGCCTAATTTCTTCTGCTCAGAATAATGTTTTTGAAATTTCTCTACATTGTAGAGTTTTTTTCTTTCTTAATGCTGAGTAGTTTTCCATTGTAGGAATATAGCAAAACTTGTTTCCCCATTCTCTTGCTATGGGCATTCTGGTTTTTCCAGTTTGGAGCTATTATGAATAAAACTGCTATGAACATTCTCGATCAAGTTTAACATATTTTCATTTCTTTGGAATGGGATTTCTGGGTCACAGAGTATGTGTTTAATTTTATAAGAAACTGCAAAAAGTTTTCTTAAGTGACTGTACCATTTTACACTCCTATCAGCAGCAACTAAGAGTTCTGGTTGTTCCACATTCTTAATGTTTTAAGTTTTTTTCCATTCAAATAAGTGTGAAATATCATCTTGTGAATTTAATTTTAATTTTCCTGATAATTAATGATGATGATTACTTTCTTATGAACGTATTATATCCATGCCTTTCTTTGTGAAGTACTGTTTAAGTCTTTTCCCATTAGTTTTATTTGGTTACCTTTATGTTATTCTACTTCAGGAATTCTTTAAATATTTTGGATATTAGTCCTTGGTCAGATATATGTATGAAAATGTTTTCTCCCTGCCTGTGGACTATATATTTTCTTAATGGGTCATTTGATGAACAAAAGTTTTAAATTTTGATGAGTTCCACATTATCCATTTGCTTTACGGTTGTGTTTTCTCTGTCCTATGTGAGAAAACTTTGTGTATCCCAAAATGTAATGATCCTCTCCTATGTTTTCTTCTGAGAAGCTCTATGATTTTGGCTTTTGTGTTTAGGTCTATGATCCCTCTTGAATTAATTTTTATACATATTGTGAGGTAAGGGTTGAGTTTCATATGTAGATATCCAGGGTTTGAATTAATTTTTGTACATATTGTGAGGTAAGGGTTGAGTTTCATATGTAGATATCCAGGGTCATTTCCTGAAAAGCATATCCTTTCCTAATTGATGACTATAGTTTTTAACTATAACATTAATAAACCTCCACTACTTTTAATAATACAGGAAATGTCACTTTAAATGAAATTGTCCTAGGCATATCATACTCCACATCTGTTAGATACACCATGCACAGAAGAAGAAATTACTTGTCCTTCGAAGTATTTGCTTCAACAGGTTAGGGTTTAGCTTAAATATCCCTATCTTCTCTTAACACATCCAGAAAAAACAGACTCACGCTGCCAGGGTCTTGCTTATAGATGTGTGTGGTGCCCCAAACAGAACCACCCACCCAAGGGAGACCAGTGGCAGCAGAAAATCCCTCTGTGCTCCTACCTGCTAAGCTGCTTCCCCTTGGGGACACAGGGAGGAAAAGAGTTACAACCACAGCATGAAAATGTCCCCTTTGTCCACACACAGGAGGCCCTCTGTGTAATTCATTCAGAAGAAATACTTTTAAGGTTTACCTAGAGGTGACACCTTTTCAGATTTCTATAATGTGGCTTCATGTGCTAGCGTAGGCTCTGCTTATCTAACCATTCCTGAACCGGCAGTGTTCTGTCACTGCTTCTTCTAATAGTAACAAGTTTCTTCAATTTAAAACTGTAGAGACACAGTAGGGTCCCTGCCTCTGTTTCATCATTCATCATTTCAATTATATTTTTACTTGTGGTTATTTGTTGCCTTATTACCTTCCTTTATAAAATAGCCATGACATTCAGGACAGTCTTCTCCCAAACTAATGGCTGGAGAATTCCATATAATTGCAAAATCTATCACATATGTTAAAATGGTGTTGTACATTTGAATCTAAACAATAATTGTGCAGAGGGGCAGCTAAGGATATTCTATTACGCTGTTAGAAGACCAACTTCTTTCCCTCCACCTCCCAATCTTCCCACTTTCCTGGTTCCAGAGTACTTCTCTTCCTCTCCATGCTCTCAACCATCAGAATACTCAAACGGATGCAAAATTTGACAGGCTAGATTATCCCGGTACTTACAAGATTTTAGAGATTCTGCTTAAATGTCTGTTTCTGTAAGGGATTCTAGTAAACTTTCCATTCACATATCCCTCTTCAGAGCTGAAGAAAGAGGTTCTAAGAAATTTAAAGAATTGTCCAAGTTTAGCCAGCAATTTAGAAACAGCACTGTGTCTAGAACCTCTGTCTCCAAGCTAGTCTTGAAAACAACCCGTTTTTCTCTCCCCATAATTCCAAACCTATTCTCTCCCCATAATTCCAAACTCCTTTTATGTTAAAAAGAGAAACTCTGTTCCTCTTCCCTTTAAGCTAAACCACAAAGCATATCTGAATTGGACAGAAATGGAAGAGACTGGGGAAATGGGAGGGTATTTGAGCAAAGAAGAGGTGTGAAATATTCATCTCCGTGAATGGCAGGGAAAATTGACTAGGAAAATATAGCGCTATGCTAGGCAGTACTGAAAGCCTGTTTGAAATCTGTGGTCTTATAGTTAAAGTAGGGTGAGCTGGTACAGCAGTGTGATGTTTTCCAAGTCAAATTCAGCTATTTAGATGGATATGCAGAAAAGATCAGTATTTTATATGTAATTAGGTTTGGAGTTTTGTTCCATAAGTAGGAAAGTCAGAGAGAGGGACCAGGGAGGTGAGCGTGTATGGAAAGGAGTGATTATACTGAAAAATAATGTCATCTTATAAGGAGCCAAGTGAAGACATGAGAAAAATGTTGCTCAGTGAAAAAGAATTGGTCCTGATGGGGCCAGAGGATTGCTGGAGTACACCTATCAAGGTAAATGAGTTCGAAATATAAGAGAGAGGGATTATCAAAGTAGATATTTTAGTAGTTAAGTTATTGGTAGGTTTATATTTTATACAACAGTAGAGATAGAACAAAAGAGAGTGAGCCAGTTACTAGAATCTGGAGGATGGGAAGCTGTCACATGATTGAAATAATGAGCAGTAGTAGATGATGTAGTCTGATGAGGAGCTGCAGAGGAGCTAAGGGTTTTGAAAGAGGATGGAAGAAAAGTGGTCTGAAACAGGCAATGAGGGGCAAGTACCTCAATTCAACCTACATGGGGGTTACAGAGAAGAAAGCAGTCACCATTTAAGACAGATATTGCAATATCTGGATCCTCAAGTAAGTTCAGTGATATAGGGTGTTTTAATGATGGCAGATAGAGAGTTCTAGGGGCATAACAGGACCATGTGGGAGTGAGTGCTAAATCAAGTTGGATTAGGGGCTGGGCAGCTCCACATTGGGAGATGGATGAGTGGACAGCACGAACTTCCAGGGGTGATGGGGATGACAGGCATGATGTTGTCAGTTCTGTTGTTCTTTTGGGGGAAAGTGAGTACACACAGACACACAGACACAGACACACACACACACATAATAAGTGTAAGTTTTACTCAGAATAAATTACTTAGTGTTTCATGAATGAGGGGTAATCTATATGTTTCCAAAATGTGTGAGTGTTTGTTTTTGTGTCTTTTATAATTTATTTTCATGTTGGAAAAGGATAAGATGGTAAAAGAGGAGATGGTTGGAATGAAGTCACTATGTAACTAATTCGGTAAACCAGAGATACAGCTGCAAGAAGGGCTGTCTGAATTGTTTAAGCTTTTTCCCAAATGTTGTGATATGTCTTTCTTAGGTACAGTCACATCCATGAGAATGAAAGAAAAGATGAACACAGCAACAACAACAAAACAGAAATACTGCATTTTCGAGAGGAGAACGCATCAAGAAACGTAAAACGAAGTGCTTCTGATTTCCTCTAGGGATTCCTGTTACATAATTTCCATTTTAAATGAAGCAAAAATACTTCCAATAACCAGAGAAACACTTAAAAATTAAGCAACACTTGTTCTAGTTAATGTGTCTGAATACTACTAAGAAAAAAGTCTCCCCCAGGAGGTCATTATTATTCAAAAATTACCCTAATTAGGTCATGAATACATGGGGCCTTGTTCAGTGACAAGAGAAAAAATAGAATTGGAAATGTGACACACATAACACTCCCAACGTGTTAGGGCGATTTTATTCCAAAATGCCATTAAAAGATGAAAAGGTCACTCTGTAGGGAAGTAATTGGTACAGCACTCTTGTAACTGATTAAAGGGCCTTTTATTTAGGCATATTTTTTTTCTTTCTTTGAAAAGGAGTCTTTCTAGATAGAAAAATGTATGTATGCTTATGTATGTATATACATATATACATATATATAACATTCTGATTAGATGACTGCTTGGATATTTTAAGACAGTAAAATAGGAAAAGAGAAAAACAAGAGCTCTTGACATATCGAAATAGACACACTTTTATACTGAGAACAAATTGCACAGACTATCTTAAGAAAATATTAAAAAGTATTGGTATTTTCTATGATTTTTTCATTTAATTACTCTATCTCTGTGGTTTCTTAGAATATCTGCTGCCTAGACAAGAGCTGCATTTAATTAGAAAAGAGTATAGAATTTTAATGAGTTGGTAAAGCCCAAAGTAAGAGGCTAGGAGGATAAAAGGCTTTTATTTCTTATTTTTTCTTAAAGAAACTTAACAGAATCTGATAATAAAATCCCTGGTGTAGTTTGATGGCTGAATTTGTGAATCTCCAGTAAGCCATACCAAACTACACACAGAACAGCCGAACTAAGGAAAGCATCCATAGGGTTTATAATGCATTTATCCCCTATTGAAAACATAGAGAATAGAGATATTGCTTTATCAGTTGTAGCATAACTTCTATCTTTCCAATATGATCTCATAATGTGAATGCAGTTTTACACAGTGGCAATTTGCAACCTTCATCAAAAAAATTACTTCCTTTAAAAACTACTAAAATCTTCATCATATGCACAAGAATTTCATTTCAATGACATGATGCCTAGATATGAGATACCTAAAAATTCAGCTTTTTTCCTTTATTATTAGCTTACAAATATCCCATGTGTTAGTGTCCTGTAAGAATTCTGAGAGTGAGCTGCAGAGGGGATCAGGTATACCAGATGTCTAAGTGATTTTGTTCTGTGATTCCTGATGATACTAGGATTAATTTGTGTTCTCATGCCCTCATTTAGCCACTCATTCATTCAGCGATATATTTTTTCATTGTAACTTTTTATTGTGACACAATATCAGAATTACAAACAAGTTTTAAGATTTCTCATACATACTACATTCCCTTAGATTCCCAAATGTATATAGAAACACATAAAGATTGACAGATAGATAGATACTCTGAACCATTTGAAAGTAAGTTGCAGATATTATGCTCCTTTATTCATGAATATTTTAGTGTGAATTTGTTAAATATAAGGATATTCATCTATATAACTACAGTATAATTATCAAAATCAGGAAAGTAACTTAATACAATAATACCTAATTTACAGGCCTCATTTAGATTTGCCAATTTCCTGACAACTGCTTTTTGAGTACGTAGGATTCTGTTGTATATCGCATGTAAAGGATAAAGGACTTCTGAGAAAGTGAAAGATTACAGGAGTTTGCTTATGAGAATACGTTTTATTTTAGTGGATAACATATCCAATACCTTTTAATTCAATAAAAAAGAAATGGGTATCAACTTTTATATATAGAATAAATAATGTAACTCACATTTGTTGAGTGCTTATAATTGGTCAGGCACTTTACTAATGTCTTCATGTGAACGCTCTAGTTTCAGTCTCACAACAATCTTATAAAGTAGATATTATCTTATAGAGGAAGAAACAAGGGTTCAGAGAGATTCAGCACCTTTTTGGCCACAGAGCCAGTGAGTTAGCTGCAGAGCTGGAATAATCATCCAAATCTTTCTCACTTCAAAACCTAAATTCTTATTCATGTCACCATATTCCTCACAGCATGAAACAGCAGACACAGATGATGCATTTCCTATTGTCCTGGAATTTATAGTCTTCCTGAGAGAAATATACAAATATATACATACAAACTCAAAACATTAGAGATAGAAGTTCATCTCCATTTAAAGTTGTAACCTAACTGCTGACCTGCCCCTGGTGCTTCAATCCCCCATTCCTCACCTATTTTCTGTTTAGCGCTTATCATCATGAACTCTCTATATAATATACATATTTAGTATGCTAATATTATGTTCTCTTCCCACACAAATATAACTGTAAGAGAGTAAGCAATTATTTTTTGTTTTCCCATTGTTAAGTCCCCAGCACACAGACAAGTACCTTGCATAAAGTGGGCATTAATAAAATATTTGTTGAATAAAATTCCTTCAAAAAATTGAATTCCTTCATCTGCCTAATTTTTTCTAAATTAATTAATTTATTTTATTTTTGGTTGTGTTGGGTCTCTATTGCTGTGCGCGGGCTTTCTCTAGTTGCAGCGAGAGGGGGCTAGCCTTTGTTGTGGTGCACGGGCTTCTCATTGCAGTGGCTTCTCTTGCTGCGGAGCACGAGCTCTAGGAGAGCGGGCTTCAGTAGTTGTGGCGCATGGGCTTAGTTGCTTCGCGGCACGTGGGATCTCCTCGAACCAGGGATCGAACCCGTGTCCCCTGCATTGGCAGGCGGATTTCCTAACCACTGCGCCACCAGGGAAGTCCCTCATCTGTTTATAGATGAGAAAAGTGAAGCCCAAAAAGACTGGGTTGCTCAAGGTCAAAGTAATTTAATGACATGAAATGTCTTTGAGTTGAATGTAAATAGGAGTCACATTGAGTGACACAAACATAGAGTCTCATGGGAGCACAGAGAAAGAAGAGATCTAGATGGGGTGGGGAGGGGGAGCTTACAAAGCAAGGAAGAAACAAAGTGGATCGTAAACAGTAGGTGGAAAACCTTTCATGAAGACACTGGGAGGGAAATTAACCAGGCATATTAGATGACTAGATATAGAAGAAGATTAATTATGGGAAATAATGAAAGATCAGGTTTGGAAGAAATAATGCTGCCAGATTATGAAAGATTTTTTACTTTATGTAGAGAAGTATGCACTCCTGTAGGCAAAGTAAGTTGGGTATTTTCTGGTAGTGAAACAGGTAAATCATCGATGACACAAAGGCTAACCTCATTTCACTCTATGCAAAAGCATTACAGTTAACAAGAGCTAAATGGTGGTTTTCTAGGGTTAATTTGTATATTCATCTCTCATTTTCCAAGTTAGTCTCTGATTTTAATGAATTTGATACATCATTGCTCAGGGATTGAACAGATGATTGAACGGATCATACCTTTAATTGTTCAGAAATTCCAATAAACAGAAATAAAGAAAATATTTTAGCTAAGTAAAATAGTAAATAATAGAAAGAGACAGATGCCAGATACAGGAAAAAGAAGAGAAGATATGTATGGTTAACACTTGGCACACAATGCTAGTGAAATGAGACTGACCATTCAATTGTCTCTTTAAATTTCAACTCATACAAACCAATCCCAGATTCAGAGCTGTGCAATTTCTGGAGCAGTATCATTTTCTGACCATCCTGACTTAGAACCCCTGTTGATGAATACTACCTGCTCTGACATAGGTAAAGGGAGATCTAAAAATAAAGTACAATCTATCTCTTTTAAAACCAAACCAAACCAAACCTCCATTTGTTTCATATCATATTGTTTATCAAGTCTCTTCTTTATCACTCTCTTTGATTTGTTAAGGATTATTATCCTCATTTTACAGGTGATAAAACTGAGGCGCAGAGAGATTAAGTGGCTGAACACTCATACTCAGTGAATATAAAAACTGGAATCTGTGTTTAGATCCCTTGGCTTCAGTTTTTCTGCCATTTCCATTCCTTTATACAACAAGACCCCAAAGTTGGTTATCTTTGCCCATTTGCCTCTGTGATAAAGATAGCGAACTACTTCCTCATTTGACGCATAGTTACCCGGTGCTTGAGATTATGTGATTGATAATTACTATTATGGATCCACAGTCACTGAATGTACTGCCTCTTACACTAATATTTGTGAGAAACTTCTTGATGGCATCGCCAAGTCCGGGAGGAATAAGACACATCATTCTTGCTGTTGGCTCCCTACTTCGTTCACAGATTTAAAAATATTTATTATTATTAAAACGACTACTAATTAACACATATTGATCAAACAACAAGCCAGAAAAGTTATAAAAAAAGGGAAAATAAAAATCTTCCTTTTTCATACTCTGACCTCCATTTCCATTTCTAATATGAAACCCCTGCTTTAGTTTAGTCTAGGTTTGTTTTGTTTTATTGGTATATTTTTTCTTCTACTATTTTTTATACAAATGAAATCATAGTTACTTCATTCAATATATTTTGACCATCTTTTTATATTGGTATGTTTAGAATACCTTCGTTCCAGTGCAAGAATGTAACAAATTTAACCAGTCTCTATTCATACATATTTAGATTGCTTCCAGTTTTCTTGCTATTAAAAATTTTGTAATGACCATCACTGGATGTATATCTTTGTTTACATGTACAAACAAATCCATAGGAGAAGTGGCTTAGAGGTAAACCTGATGGTTCAATGAGTAAGTAGGCTTAATATTTTGCTAGATATTGCCAAATTTTTCTTCAAAAATGTGTGCCAATTTACATTCTCGTTACAGGTATATGTTAGTGCACACTTCTGTATTCCCCCACCAATTTTGGATATTATGAAAAAATTTAATCTTGCTAATCTTACTGATATATTATTGTTTAAATTTGCATTTCTCTGATTATAAGTTGAGCATGACCAGATATTTTCTTACACTTCCTTTTTTGTGTGATCCCTGTTCATGCCTTTTACCTATTTGTTGATCTTTTTATTATTGCTTTTTAATTGTAAGAACACCTTGTATATTATACAAATTAGCTCTTTGCCTTACTTTTTCTAAGATAAACTATTTCTAGTTTATCATTTATCTTTTGTCTTTGGATTTTTTATTTTTATGTCCTCAATATATTTGGGACATAAAAGTATAACTACTTTTATATTTTTCCCTCTTTAGATAGAACTTCATGTCTTCAAAATTAAAGGAAAAAAAATACATTCTTGAATTCTTCTGACTTCTTAGAGTTTCACTTAATATTTTAAACTTTTATTCATCTGAAATTTATTATTGGAGTCTGATATGAGTCCAGATTTTTTTTCCCAATTGCTAGCCGGTTGCCCCAACACTATTTACTGAATCCAGTTTGTCCCTCACTTTTAAGATATAAATTGTCATATAAATGTTAGTCTCTTTATGACCTCTCTATTCTCTTCTATTACTCTGCCTATTTTTATGTCAATATCACACTAAGTTTTAAAACTGTGGCTTTAAAATACGTTTTACTATCTGAAAGCTTCTGCATCTTCCGAAATGACTTTAGAAATGTTCTGGATATTTTAATGTTTCTTTTTCTAGAAAAGCTTTAGTTAGTATTTTTTTTCAAGTTTTCCAAAAGTCTTGTTGATATTTTGAGATTAAAATTATATTATTTTGGGCAAAATTTTAGTTTTTTAAAATTGAGTCTTCCTATTTTAAAACAGAGTATGGGGCTTCCCTGGTGGCGCAGTGGTTGGGAGTCTGCCTGCCGATGCAGGGGACGCGGGTTCGTGCCCCCGCATGCCGCGGAGCAGCTAGGCCCGTAAGCCATGGCTGCTGAGCCTGCGCGTCCGGAGCCTGTGCTCCGCAACAGGAGAGGCCACAACAGTGAGAGGCCCGCGTACCGTAAAAAAAAAAAAAAGAAGAAACAGAGTATGTACTTCCATTTATCCAAGGCTTTTGTTGTTGTTGTTCTTTGGTAAAATTGTAATATTTTCACCATATTGGACCTATACATTACTTATTAAGCTTGCTCTAAAACAGCATGTCTTTTTTACTAGTACCATAAGGTTAATTTTTCTTCCTTTAACTTTCTATTTGTTTCTAAAGCTTGTGCATATTAATATTATAATAAACCTTTTTTTTTTTTTTTTTTTTTTTTTTTTGCTGTGCCGCGTGTCTTGCGGGATCTTAGTTCCCTGACCAGGGATTGAACCCAGCCTGGCAGTGAAAGTGCCAAGTCCTAACCACTGGATCGCCAGGGAATTCCCATCAACCATCTTTTTAGATTTACTTTTTATTTCTAAATGTTTTTAGTTGACTTATATGGGTGATTAGACATACAATACATAATGTACAAATATAATATTTCCCTTTTTCCAATATTTACATCATATATTTCATTCTCTTGTAAAACTTTATCCAGAATAATGTTTAATAGCATTTCCTTTTCAAAATAGTAATGGGAATGTCTTTAGTATTTTGCCATCAATCATGGCCCTGAGTTGAGTTTACAAAATGTATTTATATCACGTCAGGAAAGTCTCTACTTTTTCAATTTCTGCAAAGGTGTTTAAAATTCTTTAAAGTTTGAATGGAGGTTGAATTTATTTTCCCAATATGCTTTTGACTTTTACCAAAATGAACATATTTACCCTCGTTAACTTTTTTATAGCTGAAATATTTTAATAAATTTCCTGTTTTTGAACCATCCTTGCAATTCTGAAATAGACCTGACTTGATCACAGTGTAACATTGTATTCATTTACTCCTGAACTTATTTTGGTAATATTTCTTTTGTGAGGGTTGTATCAATTAATCACATGAAAAAAATGATCTTTTCTTTCTTTTCTGAAATGCTGTTTTCAGGCTTGTTTTTTTTTTTGTTTGTTTTGTTTTTTGCTGTACGCAGGCCTCTCACTGTTGTGGCCTCTCCTGTTGTGGAGCACAGGCTCCGGACGTGCAGGCTCAGTGGCCATAGCTCACGGGCCTAGCCACTCCGCGGCACGTGGGATCCTCCTGGACCGGGGCACGAACCCGTGTCCCCTACATCGGCAGGCGGACTCCCAATCACTGCGCCACCAGGAAAGCCCAGGCTTTTTTTTTTTTTTTTTAAGAAAAAAATTATTTCTTCTTGTGTACAGTATTAGAAATATCTTTCTGGAAGACTCGAAAAAAAGCACCTAAGCAAGTTTCTGGGGCTGCTTCTTTTTTGGTATTTGGCTGTTTGATGACTTTCTCAGTGTTTGTTCTTGGTAATTTATTTGATTAGATACTATATATTTTATTTAAATTTAGATAATATCTAATTTCCTCAAAAATCTTTAATTTCATTCATGTTTTCAAAGTATTTTAAAAGAAGTTTGGAAAAATATTCATTTATTATTCTTCCAATTTATTTTTTTTCCCTCTCAGAGGCTGTTTGATCTGTTCTTATTTCTGATTTTGTGCCTTCTCCTTTCTTTATTATACTGATCCCTTTACTTCTTTATTTTTTTTATAATCAGCACTTAATTTGTCATCCTTTTTAAATTTAAAAATTTAATATTTGTTTGGAATTGTTTGTTGCTCTTTTCCTACCTTTTCAGTTGAATAGTTCTCAAGTATTATTGTTTAGCTATAAAGTAGTTCAAGGCCATGCACTTTCCTCCAAACACATTTTTAATATGCATCACAAAAGTCAATGCAATCATTATTTTCTAGGTATTCTGTACTTTTGTTTTATTTTAGACATGAGTTATTTATAATATATATTTTGCTTATTTTGTTTAATTTCCATGTCATCGAGTACACTAGTTTCTATTTTTGCCAATGCTTTCTAGCATAATTATAGTTTGGTTAAAAAAAAAAAGAATGTGCATTATCTCCTTTTGGTTTCACTCTCATTGAGGATTTTCTTTGACGCTAACATATGGTCAATTTTTGTAAATATTTTGTAACCAATTAAAAGTAAGTTCTATTCTCTATTTTCTGGGACTAAAGTTTGGTATATACTTATTAAAGCAAATATATTAATTATATTATTCAAATTCTCTAGGACCTTTTTATTTTAATTATGATTTGTTGGAAGTGAAATCTAAAAAATCTGATCAAACACATAATTAGAGAGAGGAATATGACTTAAAAAACTACCAAGACACATAGTGCTAAATTGTTAAAAAGTGTTATTGAAGTATAATTGACATATAACATTATATTAGTTTTAGGTGTACAACATAGTGATTCAATATTTATATATATTGCAAAATGATCATCACAATAAGTCTAACTAACATCCACCACCATGCGTAGTTACACATCTTTTTGTTCTTGTGATGAGAACTTTTAAGACCGACTCTTAGCAAATTTCAAATATGCAATACAGTATTATTAACTATAGTCACCATACTGTACATTATCTTTCCATGACTTATTTATACCTTGCACTTATTATAGTACCCTCAAGGTCTAACCATGTTGTCACATGAAAAGATGAATGAAAAGATTTCATTCTATTTTATGGCTGAGTAATATATCCTAGTGTATATATTACCACATCTTCTTCATCCATTCATTTATTAATGGACACAGGTTATTTCCATATCTTGGCTACTGTAAATAATGCTGCAAGGAACATGAGAGTGCAGATATCTCTTCAAGGTATTTATTTCATTTCCTTTGGATATATACACAGAAGCAGGATTGCTGGATCAGATGGTAGTCCTATTTTTAGCTTTTTGAGGAATCTCCATACTGTTTTCCATAGCAGTTGTACCATTTTACATTCCTAGCAACAGTATAAAAGGGGAAAAATTGAATATGTCCTAAAATTATATGTCTTCTGAAATATGAACTAACAGTCTGTCCCATGTATGTATGTACTCAGAGATCTTAGTGGCACATTTTGAATTAATATTTTTCTCAGGTAACTGGATGCTTTGTCAAAGACAAACCCAGAAACAGTCATCTCAGGAAGCATCTACAGGTTGGTAAACAATATCTATTGGTGCAAAGAAGGAAGAGCCAGGCTAGACACTTCTCCTAGGGTTCTTGATGTTCTTTGCTAGAGGCAAGGCTTGCTAAACATAGCCCTTTCTGTCCCAGTTTTCCTGGGGACAATCTGATCATTAGAATCTTATCAAACAACCTACTACTCTAAACTTGTAAAGCATGACCTTGCTCTGAAATACCCATGAGGAAAAAAACAGTCCAAATATAGGTTCAATACTTCTCCCTAATATTTATTTTATTTTTTTCAACAGAGTTAATTTGGGTGAAGATAGATGATATAAGTAGCATTTAAACATGGATCTTCATTAAAGTACCATCATTGTCTGTAACGGAGAACAGCTCTCCAGATGCATAGATGGAAACATGATGATCACACAGACAGCTCATTTCCATCAATGAAAGCATAGCTTCCTCTCTGGGTCTTTTTGTGTGGATATGTGTTTCAAATCTTTTCAGAAACTGCCAGCATGCTCTTTCTTTGATAAAGGACTACAAAGTGGAGCTGAAAAATATGACATGGACCCTGAAATGACAGTTGTCTAGGAGAGAACCAAACATCAAGGAAGATAGAGGGCCATTTCTTTTTGTTGTAAGACAAAGCAATTCTCTTCTTTGATGAAGGCTCAATTCTATGTATTTTGTTTTAATAAACAATATCCTATCACTGTGGCCAGAAGAGGTGCTTACAGATTGGATGACTCATTTCTTCAAAATGTCATGGAAACAAATTAGAAATGCACTATTTTGGGCATTACTATCTTTCCCCTCTTACCCATGCTGCCTATCCAGTAGTACTCCTGTGTCGGCTTTGCTAGAACACATCAAAAGCTGAGAGTTCTACAATGCGGCTGAGGACAACGTTTCTCAAAATGCACTCCCCAAACACCTGTATATGTATCACCTGTGTACCCCATCTCTATTGAAGTGGAATTTCTATAGCGATTGGCTCAGGAAGCAGTATTTTTAACAAACCACCCAGATGATTCCCAGGCATATGGAAATTTCACAGCCTTTAGAGATTTTCTTCTCAAACTTCCCTTGACTTACAAATGATGACACTGTTACACACAGTTAAGTCAGTTAAAGTGGTTTAAAGAAAGTATTAGAATGGCCTCATGCCTTAGAAACTATGATTATATGTGCTAACTGGCAGCCATAAACCTAAAAACAATAACTGCATTTCAGGAAATTGTGCTCCATGGAAAAACTATTATTAAATCTCTTGTGCCTGTTGGAGCCTCTTAAAGAGGCTTTTACAAGGCCTAAGTTACCCCTGTTCTGTTCTAGGTACTTGAAATACAAACACTTCAAGATCCCTGCTCTTGTGAAGCATATAATTCACCTTATGCTATGCTTGAAATTATTATCTTTCCTAAAAATTATATGTGAAATATTATGCATATGCACTTTTTATGAGGGCTAAGAGTTAGTATAAAGACTTCAATGGATCAAAAATGGGATAAGCTGCCCCCCAAATGCATGGAGCCATGCCTGCTCTTTTAGAATGTCTCTGGGACGTAGGAGTTCAGAGTCAGATCTCTGATCTGGCTGTTTTATCTAGGAAGGCATTCTCTGTTCTCCTCTGTAACTCAGATAAAGGTTGACCTCTTCTGTCTGCTGAGTTCAGCTGCCTCTCCCATGCTGGGATTTAGGAGAATTAATGCAGGTGTTTTAACACAAGGAAAAAAAAAATTACTCACAGGAAAAAAAAAAAAATTAAGGTCATATCGTCTTGTCTTACATTCACTGCAACCTAGAAGAACCACAGAATCCTAAATAATAGTAAGCCACGCATGTCTACCGAATAGGATTGAGCAAAGGGCTGTTGTGCTGGGGCTGGTGATGAGGGCAAACACTGGCAGGCTGACACAGCTAAATACCCACACATACCATGCTGTCTTACATTTTCTTTGTTTTTTAAAACAGGTCAGCTCTAGAGGCTAGAGAAAGCCTGATGGTGATGAATGCTGCAGTAGGTTGAATATTGGCCTCCCAAAGATATCAACTCCTAATCCCTACAATTTGTGAATTATCTTATTTGAAGAAAGGATCTTTGCAGTTGTAATTAAGTTAAGGACTTTTTTTTTTTTTTTTTTGGTGGTACGCGGACCTCTCACTGTTGTGGCCTCTCCCTTTGCGGAGCACAGGCTCAGCGGCCATGGCTCATAGGCCCAGCCGCTCCGCGGCATGTGGGATCTTCCCGGACCGGGGCACGAACCCATGTCCCCTGCATCGGCAGGCGGACGCTCAACCACTGCGCCACCAGGGAAGCCTCATCTCAAAGTAAGGACTTTGAGATGAGGAGATTATCTTGGATTATCTGTGTGGGACCATTAAATACCACCACAAATGTCCTTACAAGAGAAAGGCAACAGAAGACAACAACACAGAAGAAGGCAACATAAAAATGGAGGCAGAGATTGCAGTGATGCAGCCACAAAGTCAGGAATGTAGCAGCAGCCGCCAGCAGCTGGAAGAGGCAAGGGAAGATTCTCCCCTTGTCTTCCCGGAGAAAGGATAGCCCTCTTTGATTCTGGACTTCTGGCCTCCAGAACTGAGACAGAATAAATTTCCCTTGTTTTATTTAAGCCACCAAATTTGTGGTAATTTACTAGGACACTAATACAGTTGCCATGCTCCATACCATGTGCCCACTGGGGTGTACTAATTCTCTAGGTAGCCTGATTCAACCTTAGAGGAGAGTTTTCAAAATCTTATACTTGTTCATGTATCTTTACAACAAGGCTCTAATTACCTGAGTAACTATACTTTTCTGTTTCTTAAAACATAAAATAGCCCAAGACACTCTGTCTGTGAGCTTCTGTTTTCTACTCTTCAGCAACTTCTCAGCTCATCTCCTTCATCTGGCCAGTGTGCACTTGAAGAACAAAAACTACTTGTAGGGCTTCCCTGGTGGCGCAGTGGTTGGGAGTCCACCTGCCGGTGCAGGGGACGCTGGTTCGTGTCCCGGTCTGGGAGGATTCCGCATGCCGCGGAGCGGCTGGGCCCATGAGCCATGGCCACTGGGCCTGCGCGTCCGGAGCCTGTGCTCCGCCGCAGCAGGAGAGGCCGCAACAGTGAGAGGCCCGCGTACCGCAAAAAAAAACCCCAAAAAACTACTTGTAGTAAACATTTCTGTAATATCAATACTTAATCAAATTAATACGATTTCAAAGCAGGTATAAAATGTTTTCAGAATTTTAAAACTTATTTTGATTTATGTGTGCCACTATTTCCCTCCAAAACGTTACTGGAACTAAAAATTATGGCATTAAATGAAATACTAGTATTTTAACAAACATATCGGAATTTATACCCGTGTGACAGATTGAATATGGCACAATTTATTTGTAGTTCCTCCCATCAAATGGTGAAATCTATTCCTAGTCCTTTGAATTTGGGCTAGCCTATGACTTGCTTTGACCAAAAGAGAATATGACTTCTTTTTTTTTTGAGGTATAATTGACATATAACATTCATCAAACTAGTTTTGGATGTACAAAATAATGATATGTGTATATATCACAAAATGATCACCACAGTAAGTATAGTTAACATACATAGTTACAAATATTTTTCTTCCTTGTGATGAGAACTGTTAAGTTCTGCTCTCTCAGCAACTTTCAAATATGTACTACTGTATTATTAACTACAGTCACCATGCTGTACAATACAGCTTTATGACTTATATATTTCACCAGAGTGAAAACACATGAGTTCCAGCTTTTGGGTCTCAAGAGACCTTACAGATTTTCCCTGTACCTTCTTGGATCACTGCCCTGTGATTAGCATGCAAGGAAGCTGGTCCAGCCTACTGGAGGATGAGAGTCCCTGTGAAGAGAACTGAGCATCCTTCTTCTAGAGCTAACTGCCAGTCGTGTCAATGCGTCTCAGGTATCTTTCAATCCACAGGACTCTCCTCTGAACGCCACCATATGAGAGAGCGCGGGTAAAACAAGCAAAAGAATCATCTGAGCTTCTCACAGAATTCTGAGAAATAAGTTTTTTTAAAGCCACTAAATCCTTGGTTTGTTATGTAGCAAAAGAGAATGGGAATGGATGCAACGTCCAAGGAGTGTTTTCCTTCACAGAAATTTCCCTGTGAGATTGCCTTCAGGTTCTATTTAGAAGGCACACCCCCTGCAGTGGACTGAATTATGTCCCCCCAGAGTTCATATGTTGAAGTTCTAACTCCAATACCTCAGAATGTGACTGTATTTGGAAATAGGGTCTTTAAAGAGGTAATGAAGTTAAAACGAAGTCATTCGTGTGGGCCCTAGTCTAATATGACTGGTGTCCTTATAAGGTAAGGAAATTTGGATAGACATGTACAGGGGGAAGCTGTGAAGACACAGGGAGAAAACAGCCATCTACAAGCCAAGGACAGAGGCCTGGAACAGATCTTTTCCTCATGGCCCTCAGAAGAAACCAACCCTGCCACCTTGATCTTCGACTTCTACCCTCCAGCGCTGTGAAAAAATAAATTCCTGTTGTTTAAGCCACCCAGGCTGTGGTATTTTTACTACAGCAGCCCTAGCAAACTAATACACCCACCCATGCCCCCTCCCTCATGCACACACAAATACGAGCCTTGTTACTCCTTCAAAAAATGAAATAAAGGGCTTCCCTGGTGGCGCAGTGGTTGAGGGTCCGCCTGCCGATGCAGGGGACACAGGTTCGTGCCCCGGTCCGGGAAGATCCCACATGCCGCGGAACGGCTGGGCCGATGAGCCATGGCCGCTGGGCCTGCGCGTCCGGAGCCTGTGCTCCGCAAAGGGAGAGGCCACAACAGTGAGAGGTCCACGTACCGCAAAAAAAAAAAAAAAAAAAGATGAAAAAAACACTAAAGTAAAAATGGTTTTGCTAAACTTGAATATCCACCTTTTTTAACAGACCTAGCTTACTCTCAAAGAATGCAGATTTGCTTCTGTTAGGGCAATCCAAATAACATGCAAGAGACTCTAGAAGCAATTTCCAAGGGAAGAGCTCCCTAAATATTTTGAACAATGACAGCATAATTAGAAAATATACTGCTTCCTTTGGTTAGCACATCGAAGAGAAAAGCCCTATATATATTTTTTCAAACAAAAGTCATTATTCTTTTACTGTTATGTTATTTAATGCATTTTACCTTGAAACATGTTTTTGGGATAGCTCTAGTCTATGCAAACCTCTACATTAACCAGGGAATAGTGAATAGTGTGGTCTTGGAGTTAAACAAATGCTGACAACAATGCCTCAGGTTCTGTTTATGAGTCCATTTAATCTAACACAGCTCTTCCTTCCCAACTATAGGCTTCCACCCCTGCCCCACTCTGGCATTATTAGGTAAGTAGGAAAAAACTTTAATAGCAAAGAAGATAATAATTAAAAAAAAGAATTTTATTATCTGAATTGATGGGAAAAGAAAGAGTGCCAATTAGACAAAAACCCTAATAAAGAACGGATGAATTTCTGCATTCTCAAGTGGTTTCCATTTCATTGCCCCCCTTGCTGTCTCTCACAAGATACACAAGTAAATGAAAGAGTTGGGGCTACACATTTAATAACTGTTGTTTGTTAAAGCACAGAGGTGCAACTCCCTGACATTTCCCTGCCAATTAAACCTCAGGTAAATGACGCTTCCATTTTGTGTGAATCTAGAGTAATGACAGTCACTATATTAAAGATTTATGTCAAAACAACCAAAAATGTGACTTTAGTTTTTTAGTTGGTAGAGTACTAAATAAGACAACCCTGTTTCCCATGACTGTGCTTGGTTTGCCTGTAAAAATCAGAGCTATTCCTTTCTAAGACAATGGCCTAGAAAGCTCAAAGAATATTTGCTCTGGGAAGAATTATAATAGTAATTCTTTGGCCTACTCAGCCAAACACAAATCAACAAGTCTTTCTCTAAGTTAGAAGTGTCTTTCTCTAAATGCCCAGGTTAATATCTAATTGTCTCTACATGGTATAAAATGGCAAGGTTGTCATGACAACTGGGTGGAAAGTTTAGCTAGAATAATGTTTTCTTTTAAAAGAATGAAGCAATTTCAAGCTTTTTAGTGCTATATGGAATTATGAAAATTTCTTTATATCCACATTTTTAGATTGCAGGAGGTGACTGATCGTTTTTTAAAAACTGGCTTTAGATTCCTTTAACATGTTTTTTAAAGAGTGTGTTTCTTTTTCTTTTAACTTTTTTTTTCTCCTGGTAGCAGAATTCTACACTTGTGAATGAAGCAAATAGTTCTCTTGTTCATTAGTTCACTGGACCTAGAGCACCTGAAGAAAATGAATATTTAGCTACCATTCATTTGATTGGTATATTGTAAAACTATCCTAGAAATAAATCTCTGGTTCCTAAATGAAGAGAAACAATACTTTTGCTTTTCTACTTTGCGAGACAGAAAATGAGATGTATATCTTAACATTTTCAAATCCATGCCCACTAACGAGACATGGAATAGCTCTGGTCCTTGGAAAGAAACACACAAGGTTCTCCCTTTTTATTCCCCTCTCTCTTTTTAATAAAATTTTCTTTCTTCTTTTTTGCAGAAACTCCCTTAATTAGAGTTCCTCATAATTGCATAATGATTTGTAGAGTGTTGCCTTTGGTCATTATATTTGACCATTCTGAACACATAACAGACAGAGTGCTTTAGATAAACTAACTGCTATCTCTATAGTGCTAGTGGTGCTTGGGGGTAGCCAAAGGAGAGGAATATTTTTCAGAATATTTATTTCTGGGAGCACTGGCCTCAAAGTGAGGGGAAATTCTTGTGAAAACCTGCTATAAATTTTGGTATCACTGTATTTATCTTTCCTATTTCAAGACTTAGTAGAGAAAGGCTCATAAATCAGAGTGAAATAGACTCCAGATTAAAGGGAGCTGGAATGGAAAATGACACCCATCGCAAAAGCAGTGCAAGCACTGGGTGCAGGGCTGGGACAGCCAATAGCCGAGGATGGAAGGGAGGGTCAGTGCAGAAGCAACAGAGTTTTCCCACTAGGAATTTGGGGTTAGCTCCAATCTCAGTGCAGGTAGCAGTACCAGGAGGTCCAGAAGGAACTAACCGGGGCATCCCAGCCCACGCTTTGCTGAAAAGGGCAATAAGATTTCAAGGGCAGAAAATACAGAGAAAGAACATATCAGAAAAATTTGTGTTAAGAGTCTGGCCAACAAACAGATTTAGGGGCTGTGTTCCTACCCTTCGGACAAAAACTGATAACAGAAATGTCAAGGCCCAAGTTATAAAAAGACTGAGCTCTCCGGTGCTTATGTCTACTCATTTGTTCAAAACCAGAAACCTAGTAGACAGATTTGATTTTCCCATCTTTCCTCATCTTCTACATTGGGTCCTTTACGTATACCGCTGATACAAATACTCAGTCCCTCAACATTTCCAACCCACTATATTCATTGCCTAGGACTCTTAAAACAGAAACACTGATTCCACTTTTTCTCTTTGCTCATGTGTCCTCTACACAATAGTCAGAATAGTTTTTTAAAAACATAATTCAAGTCATTTAATGCCCTTATTTAAATATCTTCAGTAGCTTCCCATTGCATTTAGAATGCAAGCCAAACTTCCCTTTGGAAATCTCCAACTTTGTCCTCAACCACTTCCCCTGGCTTCCTGTGCTGATAATCATGCTCTCCTCCTTTGTGTTCTAACAACTGGGATGTTGCTGCGTCAGCAAATGGGGCTAAGAAGTCCAGCCATGTAAAAAAAACAGAACTGTGTAGGTTGGGAATAAGGCAGCCTGACGCCATCTGAATGTAGACTTTTATTCCCTCTTCCCCTGTCACCCCAGTTTTGGGGTTGTATAATAATTCTTCTGCCAATGTCCCCAGAAACATACAAGCCTATGAAGTGACACGGATACAGGGAAAAGGACCTCATAGTTGTAATCTGTTTTATGGAGAAGAAATGGTCCAAGCTAGAATCCTACGGTCTCTACTGAATCTTGCGTCAGAATCTCAGCGGTGCAATTCGCTAACTAAAGTAATTTGAAAGACTCCTACTTAGGAAGAGTGGATTCAGAATGAAGGCAAGGGAGATGAAGGCAAGGAACACAGTGACTAGAGGAATCAGGAAACAAAAGTAAACATCTCCTCACCGTGCCTTGGGGCTGATGACAAAAACCAGGAGGACCCCTGTTCCTGCAGGCATCATTGCTTTGAAGAAACTTAAGTATATGGCAGAGCAATTAGAAGAAGTACATGGAGAGCGTTGCAAGTGCCCCCCTCACTACCTTAATCAAAATATTTCCCTTTTACAAGGAGCTCATTTAGAGAAGTAATGAGCTAGTGTTACCCCGATTCTCCAGGGTTAGCATTGTGTCATGTGAGTCTGCCAGTGTTTCTTGCTCTAGTTTCAGCCTCCTATTTCCTCACTGCCTAGAGTAGACAAGGCTGTCTCTTAGAAGATGAAATATACTTGCAAATTAATTAACTTTGTCCAGCAACTGGAGAATTAGATTTCTGTTAAGGGTTCTGTCTGAGTGATAGATTCTTAAGACATTGAAGGAATTCAATACCATTTTTTTTTCTTTTTACTTTTCCTACCATAGGATCATACAGCTCTCACTGTTCCACTTCTTTCATCCGTATTCCATTATGACCACATTTCACCTACAAAGCCAGTGGAATTTGCTTTGGTAGATGACGACTCTTGTGAGGATTTTTAATCTCTATAAACTCCTTATCAATTCATTACAAAACCAAGAAGCTAATAAACATTAGGTTGAAGAGCAGAAGGCAGCTGTATTAGAACAGCACTTTGTAAGGATTTTCTTTCCATGACTGGCCCTTTGTTCTGATTTTGAAATGCACAAGGAAGAGGCCAGTAGAATATAAAATGGAGATAAGAGTTTACAGAATCTTGGATGTGCAGTGTAAGCCCATTAAGGGATTTTTGCAATTAAAAATCTCAAGCAGGAAAATAGCATTTCTGATTCTCTCTTGACCAGTATAAAAGCACAACTGTATACTAATGCGGACATGTTTATCTTCACTTTGGATTTAAAACAATATGTACAAAGCACTATTTTAATGATGATGGCATGTACAGTCTTAGGGGAGTATTACCCTAATGAAAACAGAGAAAATGGGAAGAGTATTTCAAGGACATGTTTACTCAGATAATGGTTAAAAATGAGGTCCTGAAACATTATTCTTTTCTCTTTATTTTTTCCCCTCTCTCTTTTTTAAAACAAACATCACACAGTGAATGTACCAAAGAATCATGACTTATGCCTATTATCTTATATTCTTAATAATTTATTTCTGGCAAATGAATAAGCAAAAAATATAATCACTAGGAGACCTTATCCAAAATGGTAAATATATGGGCTTCCCTGGTGGTGCAGTGGTTGAGAGTCTGCCTGCCGATGCAGGGGACACGGGTTCGTGCCCCGGTCCGGGAAGATCCCACATGCCACGGAGCAGCTGGGCCCGTGAGCCATGGCTGCTGAGCCTGTGCGGCCGGAGCCTGTGCTCTGCAACGGGAGAGGCCACAACAGTGAGAGAGGCCCGCGTACCGCAAAGAAAAAAAAAATGGTGAATATGTGCATGGGACCATTTATAAACACATAGCATACAATCATCAGACATTCAGGGTGAAGAAGAAAAATTGAAAATTAAAATATTTGTGTGTGTGTGTGTGTGTGTGTGTTCATTTTAATTTAATATTGTTGGAAGCAGAATGAAAACAATATAAAGAAAGAATCATAGAGTCAAAAAACCTGCTAGACCGTATATTAACGCATATATGTAGAACCTAGAAAAATGGTACAGATGAACCGGTTTGCAGGGCAGAAATTGAGACACAGATGTAGAGAACAAACATATGGACACCAAGTGGGGAAAGTGGCGGTGGGGAGGTGGGGATGGTGGTGTGCTGAATTGGGCGATTTGGATTGACATGTATACACTGATGTGTATAAAATTGATGACTAATAAGGATCTGCTGTATAAAAAATAAATAAATAAATAAAATTCAAAAATTAAAAAAAAAAAACCCTGCTAAATAGAATTGAATTTGAGCCCCTTGAAGATGAGAACAGTATCTTTCTATTTTGTACAGCTAGGGTCAATTAAGGTGGCTAAACTACCGCAAACATTCAGTACATATTTGAATGAAGGCAGAAAAGCAGTACATCCTTGGTAGAAGGTTTGGTGGACAGCAATTCTTTTTTTTTTTTCTATTCTTACAGAATCTTTCTCAAACTTAAGGGATATTCAGTAGTTGAATCATTAAGATCAACTTCTTGGTATTATGTTAGTCAATTATTTCAGGAAAATGTTCAAACTAAACAGTATAAAGAGTTGTCTACCATTTCTTAACGATTCTCAAAGACACAACCAGGTAAATCTTGTAGCCTCTCCTGAACTAAAGAAAATGAGGCCACTCTAAGAAAAGTAAAGCTTCAAAGTCCCAGAGAATGGTGATTTAAAGCAATGTTTCTCTGTGCATATGTAGATAAATGGCTGAATGGCAGCAGGAGTGAGGTACTGCTGAAAATACCCACTCCAGGATGAAATATGACACTCTTCTTCTCACACTACATACATACTATCATTTTTTTTTAAAATCACTTTTCACTGTTTGATTCATATGGTTCTTCCATTTGGCAAAAGAGTATTTTGTCTCAGGTAAAGTCACCTGAATTTTACTAGCTTTATATGCCAAAAGTTTTCTTTATAAAATGAATAGACATTGTTTTGCTAAATACTCTATTCTATCTCAGCATTCCAAGAGTGGCAAGTCATCTGTGAATTCTGTATCACCATCATTGATTCTAATCTATGATAGGGTATGAAGTTAATGAGAAAAATAACTTGTAAATATCCCTTGCTATGTGCTTTCTTATTGCTTAAGCAGATTTCTCTCCTTGTTCCCCATCTACCATTACACCTAAGCCCGGATGCTTAGTGTCCCTGGGAAATGAGAAGATAAAACTTCGGCAAGTTCCTTCCAGACAGGAAAAGGAAAAGGAGAGATGGTCCCCCTTCAGCTGGTGGACTTACAGAAGGAGAAGAAAAAGTAGGCAAGCTAGAGAAGTGGCTTCCAACTTTAATGTGTGGAAAAGGTTATAGAGAAATCTAGAATCAGTAGATATTTTGCTTTTTTTGCCTGGGAAGAGAGAGCTCTGCTGGAAGGCCTTGGTCCAATTCAGGGAAGTAGTAATGATCTGGTGAAGAAAATTGGCTAGAGAGATGGTACTGAGACAGGGCTCCCCATCTCTTGTACATGGCATGCAAGGGGCCCAGGCATTTCTATGTGTTCTGTTGAACTGACACGAGGGTGTTGTGAGGGCAGATAAATTACCAGAGGCCCAGGGTTGGAATGAAGAAGCAGAGGGCTAGGACCAGGGTCCAGCAGTCCCTGCCAGCACATCACTCCCAAAGGCCATGCAGGACCAGAGAGTATATCTGTGGTCACCAGCTCAAAGCCCAGACCAGATCAACCGCCCGATTGCAGGAATAAGCTCCACTATTGACATTCAGGCTCATTCCAAAACTCAACTTCCTGCCTTTCATCTAGCAGCCAGATGCCCTGTTAGGCTGCCACAGGAGAAAGCGGTGTGAATGGCACTATTTGTCTAAAAGATACCTGCATGGATATCCAAAACAGACTGTGTTGACTGGAAGAGACAAAGAGACTTAATGGTTAAACATACACCTCTTCCCCACTCCACCCTAACCTCAGTCTACTGAGCATGGAGAAGACTGGGAGAAATATCAGAGGACTTACAGAAAATTAAAGAAATAACATTTTTTCTTGTCATCTGAGTAATAGTGTGTAAATTTCCAAATCAATTCAACACAATCGTACTATCATATAAATGCAAACTATTCTTTCAACGAGTGCTTTTGTCCTTGAGTTCCTGGAACAGCATCCTGTTCCCCTTATGTTTCGAGAAGGTTGTCAGCATTTCTTCATCACAACTCAACAAAGCACCAGCTGTCATTATCACGTTCAGATATGAAGAAGCAGAACCTCTTTGCGGTCTCCCTCCTTCTCTTTCATTCTGGATCACAGGGAAGGGAAGAGCCACCAGCACATGTTGGCTTCAGAATCATAGGTGTCTTTTTTTTTTCCCTTAAAAATTAACTATCTTCTAGAAACCACATCATTTTCTCTTATGAGCTGTTATCAATTTCTCCTCCTCTTTTTTCTAGTCTTGACTTTTGTTTCCTCTCCCCTCCCCCCAACTCAAAGCATAAACTTTAATGAAATTTCATGCTCAGCCAACTTCTTTATGGCCACTTAAGAAGCATCAGTGAGGTTATATACCTGCTCTTGAGAGCACTGCTGCCTGTTTCTTATTGCGTGTGGGCAGCAGAGAGTAAAGAATGGTAAAGCACTAAGCAACAGATCCCTTCCACCCTGGAACTTGTTCCCTGTCCAGCACAAAATATCCCATCCTCGTATACAAAGAATAAGAGAGAGTGACTTCTGAGCTTCTGTATTGGAGTCTGCAGTTTAAAATTTCCCAGTGACTTTATTCATTCATGCATTCATTCAATCTAATTCATAATCTTGCTTCATTCTTTGATTAATCCTTTGTTCTTGGTTCCTGCTACTAATTTTTTAAAACAACTTTTAGTTTCAACATGCTGCATTTTTTGCATAAGTGCATCCTTCTCTTTCCTTACAGTACCTTTTACATCCAAAACAAGATACCTCTATAGTTCCGTGACTTTTTAAACATTAGCGTGTCTCTTCATTTTTTTTTCATAATCCTTGAAAATAGTGCATGCAATAAACCTCACAGTCAGATATATGTCTCATACTCTAGTAACATTTAAATACAGAAAACAATTTTATATTGCATATTAAACTATTTGTATTTTAAATTTCTTTTGCCCAGGTTAAGCTCACTTATCAACCCTTGTGTGTTGTGGTGTATAAAGATGCTAATTGCATTATGCTGCTCGTGGCATTATGGTTTTAAACCAGTGGGCTTAAGAGTAAAAATTAGGATTATGTTTTATCAATGGCTGGGTGATCTTCAACAAGTCACTTAACCTTTTTGAGCCTTAATTTCCTCTGAAAAATTAACAAGTTTTACTAACAACTTCTTCACAAGACTGTTGTGAAGGTTAAATGAGAAAGGGTGTGAGCTCTTTAAAATAACAAAATATGCAAAAGCAGAGTTCTATTTGATCATATCACCCTTAAAAAAGGCAAGAAACCACAGAGACTGAATTGCAAATTCAGAATAAGAGAGAACTACTTCTTCTGAATAGTACTGTCGTGAATGTATTTTTTAGATGTTTATTTTTGCCTGTGCGCAGACCCGGCATCACCTTAATCGGGACGCGTAGACTATACTTCCCTATTAGTAAAAAAAATATCAAAAGATATCATATGAAGGAAGGAGTTATAAGTTGAGCATATTTTATACAGTATATGCTGTAAGTTTTGTGTGACATCTCTTAAAAGCTTCTTCTCCACCTAAGAGTTCTCCTTGAACACCTAAGAGTTCTCCTCTTAATATGAGTAAATTAAATAGTAAAACAAATACAATCAAACAATTTAGAATTAAGTAGCCCCTGTTACATGCCTTACTTTTTAGGATAGAGAAGCAGCATAAGGTAAGATGTCTATTATTAATGAGTCTACATACTATTAAAAATTATAAAATAGTATAATCTCAGGGATCTTAGAGTTCTTTAAATAAGCCAATCTAAGACATGACTCCCTTCTAGAATGGGACCCCTGATCCATTGTTCAGCTAACTCTTAGATACCTCCTGTGACAGGGATATTATTACCTCACAAGCCAGCCTATTTCCCCTTTTGGCTGCTCTGAATGAATTTTCCTTACGTTAATGCTCCCAGTAGCATGCACCTCTCCATCTAAATTCTACCCTTTGAGGTTAGACATTTAAAAGCTTTATCGTGAAACTGATGGGTGAATGCACTAATTGTTCACAGAAGGGAAGGGAGAAGCTAGGACTGTAGCAGGTAATAAAAGTTTAATCCGGGCTTAGAAGAATGCCCAGGATTTAAGTAATTAAAGGAGAACAACACATAATCCAATACAGGGAAGAACACAGTTAAGGCTCAGGGACAAAACTGAAGGCGAGAGGCTCAGGGATCCCCTCTCTCAGGACAACTTGCACTTTGGAAGGAGCTGACTGCACAGATCAACACTTTGGTTAGCAATGAGGACCAGGTCTAAGACTGGTAAAGATGGCAGTACTTCTGCAAATTTCACTTGACCCCTAAACTCTCCCTCTGAAATAGAGGGTGACATTCCATATTTTTGGAAGTCCAGAAATACTTGAGTGGAATTTTCTGCGTTAGGTAGTAATTTCATATAATGCCACCCACCGAGATTTGTAGCAGCCCTGTATTTTTACACACCAGGGAACAATTAGGTTGTATATCTGGTCCTATGATTTTGATAAACTTAAGACAGTAATGAGTCACAGGTGTGGTTATGGCAGATTTGCATAGCTCCTGAGGGGAGAGTTGGGGTACGTCACATCCTACAGAATAGTTCTCACCTGATGACCAGTGCTGAGACCCAGAATGTTAGTGAATTTTCAGTAGCAGTGACCAGCAGGTCTGTATCCTAGAAACTCAGGAAGCATTTACAGTGTCTAGGGGTATGTACACATTTTAAAATGCAGAATAAAGTAAAATACTACTGACTCATAGAGCAAGGAAGAGATTGCCTCATATGAACTACAAAGATAAGAATTACATCCCTATTTTAACCCATACTCTGTCTTCCAAACCATTCTTGAATTGTTTTGGCAATTTTTCCAATCATCTCAGAAAAGGCTTTCGAATATAATATTTTCCCTCCTAGACCATGAAATTTGTACCTTCTGAAGATACGCACAAGTCTTATTAGGTTCAGGAGACTAACATAAACTCATCTTTTACCCAACATATCCCCGCCCCCACCCACCCCCCAAAAAAAAAAAACCTACAAGAGGTGTGGAGTTAAAGTTGACAGGTTGACAGCTTGAAAAACCCAATGGAAAAATTGTTTAGAATGGTTTATTGCGAAACACAGATTTAAGAAGATAAATCTTTCTGGATGTGATAAGTGTACCACCATTCCCTATAACTTTACTGGCCGCAATATTCTGGCTGTGAAATTAATCAGTATTCTACTATGATAAGGAGCTTCAAGTTCTCTATTTGATGAGTTGTAATACTCTGTAGAATGGAGAGATTTATATCTTAGAACTCAAAACATAAGTGCAAACATTTTTATTTGCTTATATGTGTTTGTTTTTCTTAGTATTTTTGATTGGCAATAAAACATGTAAATATTATCACATAGCACGTGGTACTAAAAGAATACACTGACAACGGTTGGTATTTCAAATTATTCGGGATTCTCTCTTGATTCTATAATAGGAGGTTGAGTTTGTGACTGTATTATGAGTAGATGTAAAATAGGTGATATGTGATAAAGAAGAGGACTTTGGGTCAGGAGTTGGATGAGTGGCTTACTAACAAGAGTAGCCACCATTTCTTGAAGGCTTACTATATGCCAAGCACTGTGTAGTTTCCAGACGTCATCTTGTTTAAACCTCAAGACAACTCAGGAGGTAAATACTGATATGTCCCTAATGTACAAAAGAGAAACCGAGGCTAAAGTGATTAAAACAGAACTCCTTTGAGGTCATCCAGCTATAGAGTTGGAGTCAGACTTCAATTCCAGGCTGTCAGACCCCAAAGCCCTCACTTTTACCTCCCCTGTAATCACTGAATCTTGTCATTTGCTTACTGTGTGACTATTATCCTTCCTGTGCCTCTATTTCGTCATCTGTTTAATGGGGATGATAAAATAGCAGCCCTGTTCAATCCATACAGTTGAAGTGGAAAGGAAATAACACTGTATACATGAAAGTCCTTTGTTAACCGTAGAACATAAAGACGTTTTAATACTGCTGCACTGACCTAGAGTCTGTCATACAGGGTGAAGTAAGTCAGAGAGAGAAAAACAAATACCGTATGCTAATGCATATACATGGAATCTAAAAAAAAAAAAAAAAAAAAAATGGTTCTTTAGAACCTAGGGGCAGGACAGGAATAAAGATGCAGATGTAGAGAATGAACTTGAGGACATTGGTAGGGGGAAGGGTAAGCTGGGAGGAAATGAGAGAGTAGCATGGACATATATACACTACCAAATGTAAAATAGATAGTGGGAAGCAGCCGCATCGCACAGGGAGATCAGCTCGGTGCCTTGTGACCACCTAGAGGGGTGGGATAGGGAAGGTGGGAGGGAGGGAGGCGCAAGAGGGAGGGGATATGGGGATATATGTATATGTATAGCTGATTCACTTTGTTATACAGCAGAAACTAACACACCATTGTAAAGCAATTATACTCCAATAAAGATGTTTTAAAAAGTACTGCTGCACTTCTTATTATTTCACTAAAGTAAAATGAGGACGTTTTGCAAGTTGAAAGTTCATTCTCCTTTGACCAATTCTTAATACAAAACGATCTTCTGAGATTTCTGTCAAGTTCTGTCTACACGTGCTATTACCCATCCACAAAGTAGGTACCTGAGCATGTGGAGTGATTCCCGGGGCACCTCCTTCTGTGGCCTACAGATGTCTGAAATATCCCAGGGGAGCTTAGGGCAAATCTCAGGAGGGCTTAAGACAAATAGAGGCGTGGCCTCTAAAAGCAAATCAAAGAGCTGGGATTCAACTGGTGCTAGAGAAATGTATTCGTTGTAAAAATACTGGAAAATGTCGACTTCGACTGCAGAAATAAAGCCACTGCCTTGAGTCGCCTGGTGCCTCGGCCCCGTCCCTACTTCTCAGCTGCGGCCACCACAACCCCTCCCCCGGGACCTCCCAGACCTCCCATGCTCCAGCAGCTAAACTAACCTTGGGCCCAGCAAGGGGTCTCTGGGGCTCTGGACTATAACTATCTCTATTCTGATTAGTTGGTCCTCAAGCCACTCTGGTTGTTAAATGTTTTTGTTTTTTAATAATTTTTCTACTTTTTTTTTTTTTTTTTTTAAGGTACGCGGGCCTCTCACTGTTGTGGCCTCTCTGAGCACAGGCTCCGACGCGCAGGCTCAGCGGCCATGGCTCACGGGTCCAGCCGCTCCGCGGCATGTGGGATCTTCCCGGATCGGGGCACGAACCCGTGTCCCCTGCATCGGCAGGAGGACTCTCAACCACTGCGCCACCAGGGAAGCCCTGTTTTTAATATGAACTCTGGAAATATTTTTGATGAAAAGTAACATTTCTAACCTTATCATTCGTCTGTTTGCATAATATTATGAATAAGAGTTAGTAGATTCTTTTCATGGGTAGGGAGGGTAGTTGCTCTCCAAGCCGCCAGGCTGTCTCTGTTCGCACTTTCCCAAACTCACCCCTCTGCAGGTGTGCGAGGAGCATGCAGCTATGTAAGAGCCTATTTGTTTGTTTCCTCTCCTCCTTGAGGGCAAGAACGTTTTTTCCCTAGTACCTAGTACAGGGGCTCAAACAGTGGTGACAGTGAAATAAAGCATTAACACTGAGACAAGAGAATGGGGAGGATGAAGGAGAAAAGACCATGTGTGAACGTAGCAAACTGACGTTGTCCTAAATGCAACCCAGCTAACCTTACAGTCAGAGGTGGAACTCCTAATTTTCTGAACATTTTTAGACAATCTACTTCTGTGCATATTCTGTGTTAGTATAGATTCAGTTAAACATTCCTGTTTCATACCATTATTGAGAAACCCTGGGGTTTGCCTCAGATGTATTGAAGATAGCATTGAATAACAGACAGACGTGAGTTTAAATTCTGTTCCCACTTAGAAGGCATGTGATCTCTGGTAAAAAACAACAAAAACAAAACAAAACAAAACAAACAAACAAAAAACCCTGCAACTCACTGAGCTTTAATTTCCTCCCACGGAAAATGGGATCCATCATACACACCTAATTGTATGAGACATCATGAAAACCAAAATGTGCAAAGAACTTTAAGTATTGTCTGGTCTTCAGTGAGTGATGGGTATCTTCTTTTTACATGGCACTTTAGAGTTAAACTTGTATATTATTTATTATAATATTAGGAAAATTATTAGGAAAGCAATGGAAATTCACACTTTTAAAGAGAGGAACCTGAAACTCAGATTTATAAAGTGACCAACCCAAGATCATAGAGCAGTAAGCAGAAATGGCAGGACTGGAGTGATGCCTCGTTTTGTGTGTTTTTGAGTCAGTGGGACTCTCATCTTACATTGTTTAGGGTCCTTCAAAAGAAAGTGGTAGAGTTTTGCTTCACTGGGACAGCAATCACACCCTCTACAACCCTGCGTCTTGCTACCTACAGAAGTTGTCTTCTGCTGTGGTGGAGAGGGCATAGGATGCAAAAGCCACAAACAGTGTTAAAGGTTGCACTCTCCTTGCTACAACTTTGTGATCCTGGGTGAAATGCATCTCTTCTTGGGGTCTTCATATCATCTCGAAATGGATGTGTCATGAGGATTAGTTTAGGTAGCATATATCCGAGAGGTGTGTGAATTCTGAATTACCACCTCGGTGTCTGTGATGTCACCTGCATCACCCCACATGGCACAGTGTGCGTGCCTCGGAAGACACAGGCTTCTGCTTACTGGGCATTCAGCTTCATCATAAAAACGTAGGTCCTTTGTGGGCTGTGACTCTTACTTCTGATTCTAATGGGCGAGATTAAAGGACAGTATGAATTGCTTTTATCTTCCTGAAAATAATTACTTTGAGAATATTATTATGCCCTCTTGATACTAGAAGTCCGAATGTGAACTAGGGGAGACTCAGATTGCAGATATGCAACCTATTATATGGGAGACACATGCCAGTCGGGTTATTCATCATCCATTTTTACATGGTGTTACTGTTGCTGTCACACAGCTGCTGTGCTCTAGCCCGGTGTTCACATTGCAATGGGGGCAAAGAGGCTTCTAAGTATGCTTAATGCACTGTGCAGTAATTGCTAATTCAGTGTATTTGGATCCACTGGGGTTGGAGGCATTACCAAAATAGGCAGAGTGAAGCAGGTTATCATTAGCAAACTCTCTGACTTTTAAGGTAAAACGGGATCTTATGAAGCGGTTGTTTTCTAATTTCACTACAGTGGAATTCAGTTCATTTCAGGAAAGCCCTGTGCTGGGTGGTGAAGAGGGAAGTAAAATAAATGCTAGTTCCTGGTCCTGATGTAATGTTTATTTTAGTGGAGAAGACACAGATGCATGAACAGAATTTTTCCATAGGTCCATCCTAGATCTGAGTGTTCAAATTCTGACAAAATCATATTTTGATATAAGGGATTTTGAACAGAACCTTTCAGCGTATTCACCTGGTTATAGGGAAATAATCATACTTTCTCTTTGTAGCAGACACAGTCAAAGCCCCACGCACAAGCTTCTTAGCCCATCTGGGGAGTCATCAGGGGCTGCCATGGTCAATACCCTGACCTCGAACACATGTGCTTCTCTGCCTGCCTTCTTTGGCCCTAGGAATGTTCTTCCTACACGTGGGACAGAACAGTAGTGCAGAGAAGTTCGTGCTCCTAGGAGTAATGCTCAACCAAGGAGAGATGGGAGTTGGTGGAGAGATACTTCATTTTCCTTGCCTCTCAGTGGAACAGTCCTGAGGTGTATTCTACAGAGCCTCTCACAGGTCTCAGCAGGACTGAGCCACCACTGGTCACAGGGCACATGTGTTTCTTGATGGACTCTTCGTTGGTCTGTACCCAAATACTTTTCCCAGAGCCATATTTGGGAACAACCCAAACTAAGCCACCTTTATTTTCTTGAAAATAATTTTAGTTCTGAGAATTTAAGCCAGTGGATATAAAGCCCACAGGTGCTCAGTAACTTACCGGTCTATATTTTTCACGTTTTAATCGCCTCAAGCATACTGTATGCATTTAGAGACTAGGCACTGAGTGTTGATCCTTAGTTTCTGCTTCTCCTTGAACCCTGATGACTTCCTCCCTGCCACTGAATTACGCACTTACTAAAAGTCATCTCCCGAATACCCTAGAATTGCTTGGATTTTAACCCTATCACCTTAGCTCACTTTGTGTTCCACCTGCCAACCTGGACCCAATATCTGACACCTTGCCTTTTACTTCTCTAATTACAGATTGTTCTTTTGGCACTGACCTTTGGTTTATAACTCTTCTCCTCTACTAAAATATCAATTTGACATTCAGATTATTTCCAACTCTGGCCATTACAAGGAACACTCCAGCCCAAACGAGAACTGCTCGTAACCCTTCACACAGGTAACGCGCCAAAGGTCACTGCCGCAATGTATCCCCAGACCCCTGCAACTAGGCAGGAGTGTTTTGCTCAATATTTACTGATGATGATGTAAAGGAAAATTATGCCCAAATAATTGGTATGCATGCTCTGGAAAAAATAGGCAAGCGTGTGATTTTTAGAGAAGCGGGGAATTTCTAAAACCTATTTATGAGGATGCTTTCCTTTCAAAAGTCACCTGATGAGGGAGATGTTCAGTCAGAGATTAGCCACACTGGACAGGATGGTCCTGGTAGATGACAGAATCAAGAAAACAGGGACTGGGAGACCAGATGCTTATAATAAAGGAGAGCAGGCCTCCATCAGGACAAGGGGGAGAAAATAATGAGGTCCAGATTAAAGGATAGTCAGTTATCAGAAACGAGGGAAAGAAGGAAATAAAATAACCTGAAGACTGTGATATACAATACGATACACTATGATAAATAACATGCTCTTTCACTGAATCTTCAAAAACCCTGTATTTATGGGGGCTTCCCTGGTGGCGCAGTGGTTGAGAGTCCGCCTGCCGATGCAGGGGACGCGGTTCGTGCCCCGGTCCGGGAGGATCCCACATGCCGCGGAGCGGCTGGGCCCGTGAGCCATGGCTGCTGAGCCTGCGCGTCCGGAGGCTGTGCTCCACAACGGGAGAGGCCACTGCAGTGAGAGGCCCGCGTCCCGAAAAAAAAAAAACAAAACAAAAAACCCTGTATTTATAGGTACTAGAATCTCCACTTTGCAGCTGGGGGAAGAAATCTCAATTAAATTACTCATTCATGTTCAGATAGGAGGTGACAGGGTCTACGGAGCTATTTGACTCTGTAGTCAGTTCTCTTCCCAATATCATACTTTAAGCAAACATTTTAAAAGCAATCATTTCACTGTATATGTCTGCATCAAAACAGTGTTGTGCACCTTAAATAATGCAGTTTTTATCTGTCAATCATACCTCAATAAAACTGGGGGGAAAAAAAGCCAGTCAAAATGATTAGCCAGGTCAAGGTCCCTGCATTTAGAGGTACATATGTATCCTTGGGCAGAAGTTGGCTAACCCAAGAGTATAGGCAGCCCACAGATGCAAAAAAGTAGGCAGGTGTGCCTGAAAACAAAATGCCTGTTGGTTCTGACAGATGGGGAGGACCCAAAATGACTAACTTCTCTGAACTGAGAAGACTCAAAAGTGTACTATACACCCTTTCCATCACTCTCCACACCCTGCCATCCAAGGCATCTATGATGAAACCAAAATTACTTATAAGTGTTTTTTTTGTTTGTTTTTTTTTTAAATGAAGTTAAAGAAGTTATATGTAGTGAAAGCTCCATGTTCTCACATGACAGTAGGCTCTAGTGGCTAAGGAGATGCTGAGGCAGCAGGGATGGCACTCAGGAAGCCTGCTGAGAGTCTGGGTAAGTGGGCATGAAAGTGGCGTATCAGCATAGGAGCTTCATTCAGCAAGAGTAAATGGAAGATAATATGGTTTGGGGGAAAGAATCCAAACTAGAAGATTATGGGCTCTAGGCTATCACTGACAGTCCGAGTGCATTATTCACTGAACGCACATATTCACAGTAGCTGAAAATGCTGCCTGGGCCAAGAGACCCAAGAAACGTTGTGTTTCCTCCTGGATTTTTGTATAAAGGAAACCAAAAGCATGACCCCTCCCTGCACTGCAAACAAAGCCAAACAAAACAAACATAGGGCAACAATGCCTGGGTGCCTCCTGCGTTTGCTCTCACTCTCCAGGATACAGAAGGGAGCTGGACAAGAGCCAGACTAACTAGCGTGGTTAGGGTAAAGGGGTTTCTCCGGAAGATGGCACAATTAAGATTTTTCGATTTGTTAGGATGGCAGCTGTGCAAAGAGATGATGGAAGTGTACATTTTCCCTTAAATTACATTTAAATAGTAACTGGAAGTGAGTGACCAAAAATTCCACAAAAAGTTTCAAATTTCAAAGTACTGCCCCAGGCACCATGCAGTTAGTAAAGCCCGTGCTTTCAGCCTATATCCACACACACACATTCATGCATTTGTTCCTCAAACAACCTTGCACTGACTTCTGATTAAGTTCCTGACACATAGGTGTTGAGATTAGGTTTTAGGATACAGAGGTAGACAAGTTCTTTCCTCAGAGGGCTCAGCAGACTTAAGGAGTAAAGCAAGAAAATATATAATTACAATATAGTGTGATGATTGCCATTAACTGAAGGCTGCCTCCAAATCATGAGGGTTCGTGGGAAATAAATCCCGAATTGATTTTGGGGGAAGGTATAATAAAGTGAGTTTTCCATTATGTGGCCTTGCACATGCTTTCCTTTTTATATTTCCTTTTCAATTCCACATTGACTTTAAGTGGAACAATAAAAATAGTGAATAGTGGATTCAAGCAGTATAAAAATGAGCATTTAGCATGCCAAGAAGTTTTTTTTTCAATGCTATTAATATGGTGATTCTCTATGCTTGTAGATTCCTACATATACAAATTTATATTTTGCATACGCTTTTCCTTTCCTGGTAAATACTTATCATAATATATGGCATTTAATTTTTTTAAACGCACAGTGCATTTTGTTTCAGAGCTTATAATACTAGAGTTTTGGGGGCTTTTGAAAGCTTAATTTCTCAACTTTGACCTTGCATCAACATGAGATTTTGAATTTAATAATATATTGCATTTTTATATGCTCTTCATCACCACGGATCCAATCATGCCTTATTAACTACAATGAATGTACCAGATAGAAAATAATATTTTAAACAGCAGTGTAGTCATCCCAGAAGCTATATCTCAATGACAAAGTTAAAACCTTTCCTAGGCAAGAAGAATTAATGAAATCTGATGAGGAAAATTCCAAGACTGATCTAGCAAGCTTACCTTAAAATGTATATGTTACACCAAAATGCCTATTTTAGAAAAGTTTGAAAAAGTCTCAATAAAGTCATTGTTCATATTTAATTGTAAAGGTTAGCACTCTAATAAATCATAAATGAATGTAGTTAGAATGATTCAAGGGATACATACTAACTTAATATTTCTTATAATTCCTATGTTTCTGTCAAAAAATTAGTATATAAATGTGTTTAAAAACCATCTCCATCAAATTAATAACATTTAGAAAAACACTTCAGGGGGATTTTGACAATGATTTTTTTTTTTTGCGGTACGCGGGCCTCTCACTGTTGGGGCCTCTCCCGTTGTGGAGCACAGGCTCCGGACGCGTAGGCTCAGCGGCCATGGCTCACGGGCCCAGCCGCTCCGCGGCATGTGGGATCTTCCCGGACCGGGGCATGAACCCGTGTCTCCTGCATCGGCAGGCGGACTCTCAACCACTGCGCCACCAGGGAAGCCCCTGACAATGATTGTTGAGGAGAATTTGGATCATCTGATGTAATTTAGATAGAATAATTCAGAGATATATTTTGTTGCCCCCTTTTTTTCACTGTCAATTTCCCTGCGGCAGGTATAGATATTAGAAATCAAGTTGTTGTCTTCCTCCTGGGTTTGAAAATGAAATCTCTCTTTTTTATTTCTTGAGTAGCCATCTTATCTGTCCCTGCAGCTTCACTTTGCACCCTAATATATTCAAGTCAAACCCGCCTTTAAAATGCAGGAGCCAACCCTCACTTGCGTTGAATTTTTCAGCATTTGATTTCTCATCAGATTGTTACTCCACAATGTCAGAAAGCTTTCAAGGTCTGTCTTGAACGACCAAACTCAAAGGCACCCATTGCTAAGTTTGATCCTGAAACCACAAAATCAAAACCCTTCCCATTCCACCCACATGGTTTGCCTGCTGCTTTACAACCAAACAAGCAGCAATTACTAGAAGATGGTTTATACTTACTTTTCAGCCAATTTTTTAAAGTTATAAAAGCAATGACACAGATACATTTTACACTCACATGCATTCAAACAGTATGTTTATGAAGACCCTTTTGCCCTAAAGATTTCTGTTTCTCAGTCTCCTTGGGTGCCTTAACATGTTTCCTTGGAGTCCAGAGCATTTCTGAGCACCCTATTGAAGACTGTCTTCAGTGTTGGTTTACTAACAGGACAGGCAAGGTCGTCAACATCCTGGGACTTCACTATCTGAGGACATACTCCCTTGACTTGCTCCTTTTTCTCTTCCTTTGCTTCTCTCTGGCTCTTTATTCTTTCTCCCTCCCAGACTGACAGAAGTCTATGGATCCTCAAGGAATTACGGATCCGAGGCTGCCTTGAAGCAAAAAGTAAATGGAATAGAAATTGCACCTAGTACAAATCACCAAAATCAAATACTGTTATTAAATTCCTCCAAAGTAGGAATATCAGAGTTTGGGTCATGTATTCAGAAAAATACTTGCCTAATTCTAATGAGAGAAGTGAAATCAGGCTAAATCTAATATCTATTTCAAAAGTGACAAACCATTTGAATTACTGAAAAAAACGAATTTAAGTGTTCTATTCATTTAATATGTCTCATAGAATATGCTTTCTGAGTACAATTTTCAGATTTTTCCCCAAAGCCAACATCAAAACCCCCCACAAAATGTGCATTTCAAATACATTAATAATTTTGTCTCTTTTCTAGTTTTGTAATTAATCCACATGACATAATGTCTTGAGGTTTAAAAAAATAAAAGGAAAACAAACAGAAGTGAAATTGTGATGGGAGTACCACCGACAGGGGATATGGTAGAGGTTTTCCTAATATAGGTTATAGAATTAGCACAGAGGTAAAATACGGTAATGACGAAAAATTCAATTACTTGCACTGCTGCTGAAAATATTGTACTAAAGTGGAGCCTCTGACCAACTCTTGATAAGACTAGAAGAGGAGGGAACGTGTGGAAAGTACTTTGATTGCATTTGATCCTAATTCCTATTGAATATCTTTATTTTTTTATTAATTTTTATTGGAGTATAGTTGATTTACAATGTTAGTTTCTGCTGTACAGCAAAGAGAATCAGTTATACATATACATATATCCACTCTTTTTTAGATTCTATTTCCATATAGGTCATTACAGAGTACTGAGTGAAGTTCCCTATGCTAAACAGTAGGTTTTATTAGTTATCTATTTTATATATAGTAGTGTATATATGTCAATCTCAATCTCCCAATCTTTCCCTCCCTCCCACTGAATATCTTTATGTGATCATAAGGTAGTTTCTAGAACAGACATGAGAATACTCCATCTGCTCATTGAATTCATCTACCAAAAGTATATGATGGTTTTAATTGTGACCAATAAGAAATTGGATTGGACTGGAAGAAGTTATAGGATCCTTAGGAGAAAGGGCCATTGTGATATAGAACAGGAGAAGGAAGGAAAGCAGAGACGTATGTTATGTTATGTTATAGTATTTTTATCTTACCTTATTACAAAAAGAATTTGTGGTGATTCACAAAGATGTCGACATAGCAAATAACAGTAAATATAAGCCCCAAATGAAGTTAATACCACAATGTGTGGCATGAATTCCTATACTGCACACATTTTAATGAGAGTCACAAATTTAGATTTAACTTTCTAGAAAAGGAAAGCAGGATCAGTTAAAAGATTGAAAGGAAAGTCATTAACTCTTCCAGATACATAACAGAAATGGCTCCTAGTGAAGACAAAGAAATATGCCAAGCCTCAACAGTACCCTACATATAAGGAAAGCTAAGGATTTCGTAGGGATATTTCTTGTCTTGTGATGTCCCTTATAGCACATGATATTATATCAAAATGAAATTCACTTACAGAAATATTTTGAAGTTGGATCCATTATAAAATGATTGTTTCTCTCTGTTGAGCCTTTAAAACCATTCAGGGATAATGATTTTGAATTCACATTCCATAAAAAAGCACCTGAAGGAAAGCTTGTTTCTGCTCCCACATATGTATGGGGTTGTATGGGTTTAATGGAAGCAGGACTGACATTCTGTAAAAGTTAAGGAATCAACAAGGTAGGGTCCTGAAAAACTACAGCCGTGTCTCTATCAGGGGTAAATAAAGCTGGATTCACACAAAAGCTTTTTCCCAAGGGAGTAATTTTGTATAGAGATTCAACATAGAAGCCATCCTCCAAACAAAATTGTTTAAAATTACTGAATTGCTTAAAATATCTGCAGCTAAAGAAGATGAGAAATTATAGAAATGGTTTGAATCATTATTTTCCGAAAAGAAAGACATGATTAAGTTAATACAATTGCACAAGCATCTCGTGCTCATATTTCAAAAGTCATGCAATAAAATATGAAAAGGGAGACATACAGGTAGATATTATATATGCTGTGAAACAAGTGTCAAGAAGGCTTAAGGCCAGAATGAGCTTCAGTTTCGTGGAATATCCTAAAATCAAAAAGAGAAAGGTGCCTATATTTGTGAGGTTTATTCAGAAAAGCTTGTGGCTAGGGAAGATAGTGACCTAGCAACAAATGGAAGAAGGAAGCCAGGATATTCAACTCCTGTGTTTCATCCATCTTCTCTAGCAAGAAACTAAATCTTCCCAGTAGAGGAGGTAGGATAAACACTGTAAAATCGAATTAACATCCCGGCAGATGAGGCTGCAGTAAATTATTACCTGGGTAATTTAAATGTCTTCAAATTTCCAGACCCAGAAAGATTTTATTGCAAGAATGTAAAAGAATGGGCAGTAAATCATAGAAATCAAAGTGGGACAAAAATCCCAATTTTAAGAAATGGGAAAAGTTATGGATTGATGAATGTAATGTTGATTTCTAGCAAAATTCTAGAATGAACTGGAAGACAGGTTATTTGTGAGTGCTTAAGAGTTTATTCCTAGTTATGATGGAACGAAACTTATTTCTGTTTTCCATAAGCAGCAAATCAGGAGAAGTCTTTTGATCCTTTTATCTTTATTTCAACCAAGCTTTTGAAAAAGCACGTGGAAAAAATAAAGAAGAATATAGTCTGGACACTAGTTAACTGTAGATGATTGACTCATAGATGTCAAATTAATCGAAACACTTAATGCCCTCTCCTCCCAACATGTTATATTGATCACTGGTGAAAAGCAGACTGAGGTATGTGTCTCAAGATGTGCCATAGGACATCTATGTCTGTATCTATACCTATATCTACATCATCTATGTCTTTCTCTATCAATGGCTTGCAGGTAAACAGAAAGTACCCATGAAATTTGTAGGTAACACTACACTGGAATGGATGATGGAATTCGAAAATGATCCTAAAATATAAAATCATTATTTTTTTTTCCACTTATCATCAGACATACTGGGACTTTCAATTTGAGAGTCTATTATGTACCACTCATACTTATACGCATGTGAATACAAATATAAAAAAGCCAGCCCCAGCCCTTAGGATGCTCAAAGCCTAAAGAGAGAGATGTGCTTGAAGAGATAACGCAAGTAACAAAGTGATGTAGCAGGAGAGAAACGCTGACGTGGGAGCCCAGAGGAAATGGGGTGCAAGGAGTTAATGACTGGAAGGGTACCATCAAGGAAGTAAGTCTCCAGCCAGGTGGTGCTAAGAAAAAATCAAGGAAGAGAGCTGAGGGTGTAACAGGGAAGAGCTAAATCAGACTCCATCTGTTTCTTCAACTTTAACCTTTGCTTTTTGTTGCTTTTGTTATTATAATCATACACAATGGCCTGCCTCAGGGAACCCTGCTCACCTGTGAATGGCTACGAGAAAAAAGAAACTGACACAGCCCCTCACCCAGGCTGGTCATTCGAGGAGCTGCTTCGCAAGACTGATGGCCCTTTTATTTAACTTCCTCACCGCCTCTCCCTCTCTGATTCTATAAAAGAAACTGGCATCCAGACCCAGATAAGATGGTTTTTCAGAGACACTAGTCTGCCATCTTCTCGGTCTGCCGGCCTCCGATTCATTGGCCTGTTGTATGGCGAGCAGAGTGAGCTTGGACTCGGTAACAAATCTGGCTTAGCCAGCCAGGAGCCTTGCTGATCGTGGCTAGCCTGCCCCGGTCAGGGAATGTTGGGGCTAGGCCCTAGCAGCTGCCAGGACCATTAGTCCTGAGGATCTTCCCTCCAAAGTTCCCTGAAGTGGCACCGGCTACCCTGGCGCTTGGCAGTTGAGGCAAGGAACCAACAAACTTCCATCTGGGGAACTTCGGCTCCATCTGGGGAACTTCGGTTCTAATTTGGGGAACTTCGATTCCATCTGGGGCTATGAGTCGATGGACTCGATTCGACTCTGGAGGGTAAGTCGCTCCAGCATGCATGCCGGGAACATATTCCCCCCTCAATCTGGGCTTTTCCTTTACGGGACAAGCCAATCTGGTTGGGGTACCCTGCTGGAGGGGGGAATTATTAGACTACCTGATGCTGGGAACTAGTTCGTTGGTTTTATAGGGTAAGTCTACCTGATCTGGGAACTAGTTCGTTGGTTTTGTCTTGGTTTTGTGTGCATCGATGCTAGAATTTGTTTGTGCCTTTTGTGTTGGAATTTGCGTCTTTTGTGTCTTGGTGTTATCAAACTTTTAAAAGTGGAAAATACTCCGTCTATCCTGAAGGAGAGCTCTTTGGGGAATATGTTAGATAAATGGGCAAAACATAGCTGTGAGCTTAAGAAAGACATGATGTACTATTGTAATAGGATGTGGACCCAATATATGTTAGGATCAGAAGAACGATGGTCCCGAAAGGCTCACTCAATTATTATACAATCTCACAGTTAGAAGTGTTGTGCAAAAGAGCAGGGAAAAGAGATGAGATTCCATATGTAGGAGCATTTATGCTATTGCATCAGGAGGAAAAGAAGTCAGGGCTGCCACCTTATGGTGCAGTGGTCTGAAAGGAAACCCAAGGGGAAACCTGTTCTACAAGGGGAAGAGGGAGAAAATGAGAGTAGGGACATGTTACTTCAAAATCTAAAGCCCCTCCGGCCTATCCAGCTCCCCCACTGGCCGAGCAGGCTGCACCGGCAGTCGTTCCATCTGCCCCCGCCATGCCGCCAACATATTCACTGCCTCCTGTTTCCCCTACCCAAGGGGATCAAATAGAAGTTTCTATGGTAACACACCCAAGGGGATCAAATAGAAGTTTCTATGGTAACACCCGGGGCACAGGGACCTGGTTTAGCATCACCATCTAAGACCCGATAGGGCACCCAATTTGGACCGAGAGACACTTCTGCAGCAGGGCAATTTCCCTTGCCCCAATATCTTGTAAGAGGCCAGGGGACTCCCTGGGACTCGAGGCATCCGATTCTGATTTCCCCACAGGAGCCAGGGTAACATTGACAGTGAGGAACAAGTTGATTGATTTTCTCATAAATACAGGTGATCTTAAGAGGCTTATAAATGTTAAAGGGGAAACAAAGTCATCCCAGGAGACGCTTGCCTGTATCTTTGAGATACAAATGTCCTATCTGGTCTTCTCAAAAACCCATTATCTCTGCCATCTTTTTAAAATGCAAATTTTGAAAAAGAGGGTACAGTAATTTAGAACTTGACTTGTTTTCCAAAAATATTAGTAGAAAGGGTTTTTCTAGACAAGTGAGCTTGATTTGTTCCATCTGCCCGAAACCCAACTTTAATCCAACCTCTTTTGTAAACTGATGGGTTTTACATTGCTGTACCTGACTCAGGGCTGATTTTTTTTTTTTTTTTTTTTTTTTTTTGCGGTACGCGGTCCCCTCAGTGCTGTGGCCCCTTCCGTTGCGGAGCACAGGCTCCGGACGCGCAGGCTCAGGGGCCATGGCTCACGGGCCCAGCTGCTCCGCAGCATGTGGGATCTTCCCGTACCGGGGCACGAACCCGTGTTCCCTGCATCGGCAAGCGGACTCTCAACCACTGCGCCACCAGGGAAGCCCCAGGGCTGAAATTTTGAAATGAGACCTATGAGGTCGCTCTGTTTGTTAGTGTGTTTGTATGTGTTTTTGTCTTTGTATAACAACATTGCTGAGGTTAATCTGTAAATGAGCTCTATTTAATTGGCTTAAAGTAAGCGCTTACAAACCAAACAATTCTAAATACAAGAGAAATTAAGCTAAATGAGTTTCAGGTTCACGTGACTGGGAAATATTTAGTATTAAATTAATACCTGGTATTAATGTTTAAGTTTGTTGATCTAATTAATATAGACATGTCTTTAGAGCCATCAACATTAAGTATAGTACTCTCATTGCACCTAGGTTTAATAGAAGTTAAATGAAATCTTGTTATATCTGTTGCAAATCTGTCAGCAAGAAAAATAACTCGATATGATGAAACTTTAAAGTAAATATAAATGAAATAAGATCTTTTAGGTAAACTATAAGAATAATTATGTTCTAAAAATCATCTAAAGTAGTTTCTCCAGATTTGGGTAACTATTACTTGCCTCTTGGTTGTCACTGGAAATTAAAGTTTTTAAGAGTCGGGGATTCTAATTTAAATTTAAATATATAATTAAAGCTACTGAAAATAATAAAACATTTCAGTATGGTAGAATGTGTGTTTTCAGTTAAGGTATGAGGAATGGAATTACATTTTGCCGAGAAAGTTTTATACATGGTCAGGATTACCTTAATTTAGATTGAAGTTAACTAAGTAAATGGATTTTGTTAAGTAAGCTAATACAAGACTGGAATTTGATCTCTCTCTGTTAGAAGTGCTCCTTTTCATAACAGATTATGTAAGTTTCTGTGCCCTTAGGTGATCCGTATTTGTTTTCTTTTAATCCTTTTGTGACTTTGGTTAAATGAGTAAGTACTGTTTCACAGTGACCGAGGATCCTGTTGTGTTTTAAAACCTTTTTGATAGTTTATATCAAAATCTGACTAAAGGTATTTAGCCTCCAGCTGACTCTGGGATACTTCGAAAGAACTTCTCTGAGACATCTCAGAAATGTCAAACTAAGTTTATTTGGTATGTTAAAGTATTTCAAAAACATTGTCAAGTGATTGGAGATGAATCTTAGGTTACAGTGTATAGATAAATGTCATTTATATAGATATTCCAAAACTTACATGGAATCCCTAACATCTGATATGTCCTGATACGTTATCAATCATAATATTAGTTACTCTAAAATGTTATATTCCAAGTTTCCTGCTAATTGCATTGTACTCAAATTTTTAACCATGCTATTTTAAGTTTTGTCCTGACGCTTTTACAAAATGAAGATTTTCAAGAAGACTGATAAAAAGGAACTTTTTAACAAATATAAGTTTCTGATAGCTTTCAGATAATATCACTGGACTGGGTAACAAATGACAAAACCAATGGGAAACCTGATTATTTCATCCAGATCAATGGGAATTAATTACATGGGACTGAATGAACTGGTAAATATGATTTATAACTTTATGACTTTGGGAAATATACTGGCTTTAATCTTTGTTTTTCGGAAAAACCTTTTCTCTTATGCTATGGCCTATACAACAAGTTGATAAAGTACGCCTTTGTAAACAAAGACGAAACATTGATCTTTTTCTCTCTACCTGACCTTGCCAGAATTTGTTGTCTCCAGCTGGCTCTCCTGTGGACTTGATATTATGCTAATCATTGTTTTAATTTGTTCTTTGTTTCCAAATTGTTTGTGCTCTGTGTCTCCCTGCTGCACTATGTCTCTGTCAATGGTACTAGCTGCATTACTTATATCCTGTCTAAGATTGTTGTCCCTTGCAGTTCCCAGTGTGTAACCAGGCCTCCAACAAAACTTCCATGGCTAAACATCTTAAGGAAATAGATCACTTTTATAACATAAAATAATGGTAATAATGTGATTCTAGGTATGGGAAGAAGCAAAAAGGGAAAACGTCTCCTGGATCATAATTAGACAGAGGATCCAAAGAATCTTTAATAATCAATAGGGGCTAATCCGAAAATTAGCACCTGGAGTGGCGTATCAAGAATTTTCGTCTGACCTGGGATGAGCCTCCCAGCACTGTGCGACAAAATTTGATCGTGAAATGTCTCCCAAATATTGGTCAAATTCCTCACCCAGAGGAGAGGATCAGTCATCAGGGATTGCAGCCCTCCAAAGTGAGCTGGTGAACCCTGAGGGAACTCAGGAAGGAGAAGAATACCTGCCATCTAGCAGCCATCAGACTGCAGCCACTCCCTATGTTGAGCCCTGAGGAAACTCAGGATGTGAAATTACAGGCCCCAGGTAGCTGTAGTGCATATCAAAGGAATGATTTCTGTGAGCCCAGACTCTTGCATCTTCCCAGATATAGAAAAACGCTAAATTCTTTAACTTGAGATGCAGCCTCCTGGGCTTAAAGCCCTCAAAATTCCTGATAACTCTCAACCTTTAGGTTGTGAATATTTTTAAGTCTACAGGTATAAAGTAGACACTTCCAAAGTGGAGCAAAAGACAAATCTCAACATTTGGAACACTGACAGCGATGGCAGACACTCCCAGAAAGATCCATCCGACCGAACAGTTAGAACGTTGTTATCCTTCTTCCGCAAGGATTGTGGAATGGACCTCGATAGTGGGGAATTGTAACAGGGAAGAGCTAAATCGGACTCCACGTTCGATCTGTTTCTTTGACTTTGCTTTTTGCTGCTTTTGTTATTATAATCATACATAATGGCCTGCCTCAGGGAACCCTGCCCACCTGTGAATGGCTACCAGAAAAAAGAAACTGACACATCCCCTCACCCAGGCTGGTCTTTCCTGGAGATGTTTTGCAAGACTCATGGCCCTTTTACTTTACTTCCTCACCGCCTCTCCCTCTCTGATTCTATAAAAGAAACTGGCACCCAGACCCAGATAAGACGGTTTTTTCAGACACACTAGTCTGCCGTCTTCCCGGTCTGCCGGCCTTCTGAATAAAGTCCTATTCCTCGCCTCAACACCTTGTCTCTGATTCATTGGCCTGTCGTGTGGCGAGCAGAGGGAGCTTGGACTCGGCAACAAGGCGGGGAAAGCTTACAAGGAAAAGGCCTGGGGGTCAAAGTTGAAACAGTCTCAAAAAATACCAATAATTTATTTTGTCTGAGACTTAAAAAAAATCCTATCAATTTCAGAACTCTTAATAGAAACACTGTGCCTGGATTAAAGGAGAGAATAAGAGGAAGTCCCTGCTACACTTTTTGACCCTTTCCGCCCCTAGTTGGCCATAGAAAATATTTTCTCTTAAACAGGTCTTTTAAAAATGCCTAAACAATAAAGCAAATCTAAAAGGTTTTCTTTTGGTTTTAACTTTTTTCTTTTCCTTTTCTCTAACATCTTTTCCATTTTATCTTGTGTGAATACAACCCTCACTAGAGGAAGAAAATGTTTCTTGCAAAATAAATTAAGTTTGTCTTTAAAATTTTGCAGTAGGGCTTCCCTGGTGGCGCAGTGGTTAAGAATCCGCCTGCCAGTGCAGGGGACGCGGGTTCGAGCCCTGGTCCGCGAAGATCCCACATGCCGCAGAGCAACTAAGCCTGTGCACCACAACTACTGAAGCCCACATGCCTAGAGCTCATGCTCTGCAACAACAGAAGCCACTGCAATGAGAAGCCCGCACACCACAACGAAGAGTAGCCCCGGCTCACCACAACTAGAGAAAGCCCACAAGCAGCAACAAAGACCCAACACAGCCAAAAATAAATAAATAAATTTATAAAAAAAAAAAATTTTGCAGTAAATAGTCTCAGAATTGAAGAAAAAATATTTTTCATAACTATATTTTGCTTTTCACGAAGTGAAAAAAATGGAGTTTCAAACAACCAGGGAAGAAGATCTAAAATTAAAGACATAGATCACAGTATCCGACTGATCACTTTCAGAAAGCTAAGTGCTTCGTCCTCAACAATCTGGTCACATCAACTAACAACAGCCTGCTTTTCAGGAGGAGTTCTCAAAGACATGGCGATTCAGATGAAAAGTCTCCATACTTAGTTTTTAACTGTCTCATTTTTCTTTGAAACCTTTCTGATTTTTCTTTGAAAGCAGAGAATCTCAAGTTGCCTAGGTAACAGAAGAGTTGACTGGAGTAGCAACAGGTAAGCTCAGAATCAACCTGCACTCCAGAAGAAATGGTGAGCAAGTTGGGGACGCTCTGGCAATTCAAGAGGAAGCAATTGCTTACCTGGAGAGATTAGCCTATTCTCGTGTAAACTAGATTAGTGCATGTAAACCTTATCAGGTCTGTTTAAGTTAAAATTGTTCGTTAAACTGCAATTCACGTGTACGACTGGGAAATGGGACTCCAAAGCACCAACATCTGCTAAATTTTTGTAACACATAAGCAAACCGGGATCATAGTAAGCCCAAGTAAATAGTGCTGGGTAACAAATATTTACCTAAATAGCTATTATTTACTACTAGATGTTTTTATTCCTTCAGATAAAACAACTCTAAAATACATAAAACTGTGCAGATAGTTAAGTAGGGATAGCAAAGGAACGAGATGATTATTGTTCAGGCAGATAAGATGTATTTAAAATTAGTCATACTGAATGATACTATGCAACAATGATGTAATAACCATGGTGTAGACCGCTAACAATAATGCCAAGTTCATGCCAGGCTCAAAACAAACTGGTGAAAAGACAAAGTTGCTGGAAAGGGCAGGGGAGCAAAACTTGACAACCCAAAATGTCTCTGATATATTAATTGTCTTGAAACTGGTTATTTTCTGAGAGACAGCAGACTTGGGAAGAGCTCTGATGACCAAGTAGGAGTTGCCCTTTTGTAAGAAACATTTACATGTGTAAGGGAAATCTCTATTTGTAAGGGTGTCTCCCTTTGTATACCTGGAAGAGGAGAAAGACCAAATCTCCAGGAAATTCATCAATGGAGAAGGTTACAACTTAAATCTACATCACAATCACCCTTTCTTTTTTTCTTTTTTTTACCACGCCTGCTTTCCCTGGTACCCTCCCATAATTTACGCCCTGCCCTCAACATCTTTTTTGTCTTTAGCTGAGGTTGGTATTTAAAGTAAGGACTTCGGCCATTTTGGTGAATTCCTCAGTTTTCCTGTCTCTCTCCCATGTATACATGTTATTAAACTTTGGTTTGATTTCCTCCTGCTAATCTGTTTCAGGTCAACTTAATTCTTAGACAAGCAGGAAGAACCTAGAAGGGTAAAAGAAAATTTCTTCCTCCCTGACAGCTGGCGAAAAGAATGGGATGCTACTTTACTGGTTGGACACTACTCTGCCCCAGAGCTGCTGCAGTTAAGAGATCCTGGGACCCCTGACAAAAGGTGGCAGAAGGTAAGAATTCTGACCACGTCACTCAGCCTCCCAGATCGCTGCCTGCAGGGTCTGTTGGAAAGGGGAGTGACAAAAGCTTTCCTCTTTGAAACATTAGATTAGCAGGATAAAATATCTGTAGGGCTGGCTCCTTGGACTTGGCAAATCTTGGTTTCAAATTTGGTAGAGTACTCCTGGCTTGTGGATCTCTTTCCTCCCAGAGACGGTCACTGTTTTTCTTTATCTCTGTCTTTTGTGTTCTTTATCATAAGGAGGAAAACCATCAGGCTTTCCTTTTCCTTGTTCTACGTCTTGAGAGCTTGGCTTGTTAACCAGTGAGAATCCTCCGTCTGGTCCCTGCTGTCTGGAAGGTGCACGTACTGGTGTGCATAGACTAGGATTCCAAGCAACCTCTGGCTGTGCCAGCTCTCAAGGGATTTTGTCATAAGGGACCCAGTCCATAAGTTTGTTCTTTGTTAAGGATGCAACGAAGTCCTTTGCTTTCTTACACTATTTTGGGGAGTGAATTTTCTGGATCTTGTGAGGGCTGCATCCTTTGCACTCTTGTGGGGACACCTCTTATGTCTTAGTGGTTTGAGTCACTATTAAGATCCTACTCGTCGGGCTTCCCGGGTGGCGCAGTGGTTGAGAATCCGCCTGCCGATGCGGGGGACGCGGGTTCGTGCCCCGGTCCGGGAGGATCCCACATGCCGCGGAGCGGCTGGGCCCGTGAGCCATGGCCACTGAGCCTGCGCCTCCGGAGCCTGCACTCCGCAACAATGGATCCTTTGAATAGTCAAGGACAAATACAAATCTTAAGTGTCTTCTCCATAAATATTAGTAAAAGGAGTTTAGCCATCTGAACAGGTGACCTTGATTATTTTTCCGTCTGCCAGAAACCGAATTTAAATCCAACCTCTTCTGTAAATGGTGGGTTTTGTATTATTGTACCTGATTCATGGCTGAAATTTTAAAATGGGACAATGGGGTCTCTGAGTCTGTTTGTGTATTTGTATGTATTACAGATGTGTGGTGTTATTCACCTTCAGACGATGGTATTGCCAAAATTAATTTGTAAAAGAGCTCTATTTAGTTGGCTTAAAGAAAGCTAAGCACTGATATAAATTCTCAGACATAAAATGGAAACTAACCCAAAGGAATATCAGCCTCACGCGATCTGGGAGAATATTTGGTATTGAAGCTAGTTTAAGTTTTTTGGTGTAATATAGACATGTCTTTAGAGTTATTAAGTATAATACTGTTATTGTACCTAGGTTTACTAGAAGTCAAATAAGACCGTGATATCTCTGTTATAAAATTTGTCAGGAAGAAAAATAGCTTGGGATGATGATTGACTTTGTCTAATGTCTCATGAAATATTAATGGCTAATCTAAAAAAACTTAGGAACAAGTGATTTAGACAGATATAGATGGGGTAAGAGTATTTTAGGTGAACTCTTTAAAAATAATTATGTTCTATGGTATGTCTTTTTTTTTTTTTTTTTGGTATGTCTTCTCAAAAATAATTTCTCCAAATCTTGCAGCTATGATTGGAGCTTACATTGATAAAACATTCCTGTTATTTTGAAGCCGCTGGTGTAAAGGAAGTAAGAGCTGGGGTGAACCTCTTGGTTGGTTGGACAGTGGAGCTGGATAAGGTTTTCCATGGACTTAGGAGTTGCAACAGAATGAGTCCGACTCATTAGCACACAGGCCAGAGAGGGAATGTCAGAGAGGTCTAAGCTATACTGTATTTGCTTGGAGTGAAAAGGTTAATGTAATAATGCCTCGTATATTTTTATGGTTGTTAAAGCCAGGAGCAGGCACAGAGATTCAGCAATTATTTAACCTAGGAAGACCAGTCTTACTTATTCAGCTCTGCTCTATAGTTATGCCCTTATAATTGATGCTACATTTATATGTTATATGTATTCAAAAGTAATCAGAGTCCTGACACTTGGTTTTAGGTACTTCACTAGGTGCTGAGGATATAGAAGTTTACAGGGCACACATGGATTCGAACTTCATGATACCTACAATTTAGAGAGGAAGAAAGGTATTAAACAAAGGTTCATGAGGATGATGAACAGCACAAACAGCAGAATGGGGCCCTGGGGACAGACAGCAGGTAACCCCACCAAGCCAGCGACATCTAAAGAAGTGACGTGTTTGCTGAGTCCCAATATCTGAGTGAGTTAGACAGAATTTCAGGCAGAAGAAACAGCAGACCCCATGACAAGGGAGAACATGGACTTTTGTTCTTTTAGAAGAACTGAAAGAATTCTAGATCACCTAGAACCAAGAGTACAAGGGCAAGGCAGGCAAGGGCACAGAGGCCATATTAAGTACTTGGAACTTCATCATAAGGGCAACAAAAAGTAAATGAAAGATTTTGAACAGAGAAAAGTATCAGTCTTCGTGGTTATCATCTCATTTAATCCTCACAACAATCCTGTATGTATGTAACAAGTACCATCCCACTCTGCAGATGGGGACACTGAAAATCACAGAGATTAAACAAATGCTAAGGTCACACAGCCACGTAGTATCACAGGCAGGCTTTGGACCCTGATCTTTGCAAAGTTCACTGCCCTTTTACTGGGAAACCGTTGCCATTAGCTGGCAGAGATTTTTCATTAGCAGGATCTTGTGGGTAGGAAACATCCTCATACCATTCGGTATTAGAGAGAAGATATGGAATGGAAAAGGGAGAGCCCAGGGGATTCCTATAGCCCCAACGTCTTCTTGTAATTATTGCTAGCACTTGAAGGGATTAGGGAAAAGACAGCTACTTGAGGCAGATTCTCTGACCACAGCCTTCTTATTGATTAAATGAGGGAAGAGGTGACTAGATGGTATGTAAGGTTTTTTCCAGTTCCCAAATACAACAAGACTTGTCAGACTCAGGTCAAAGGGCAATACGGCATCATAGACCTCAGGCCACCAAGAGAAACTAGTAACAATCAAGGGAGTATCAATGCCTGGGAGTTAGGGCAGAACTATTCTCACGTCTGGATAAGAGGCCAAGAGCGGAAGAACCAGGGCAGAAGCAAGCTAAATACTGTTACCAATAAAAGCTGGTAACATGGTAGGGGTGCATCCAAAAGGATCTCAGATGGATACATATACTCAGTTTTCCGAACTCCTTGGCTATCAACCAGTTAAAGGGGAGAAAATTCTAGAACTAGGAACATTAGTTGGGACTCATCTATTCACTCCCCTTCCACATGAAATTGACCACCACCTCCATGTGATCCCTTAACTGCCCTCACTTAACTGCCTGGCACCTCAGTTTTCCTCAAGAATAAAGTGGGAATCATGCAGTCATTTAATTAATATTTGTGATTATGGAGGAAATGGACTTGAACGAATGAAATACAATTAGCTTGATGGTAATCTGTTTTAAGGTGACCTATTCTCAATGAACTGTATTGTTCTCACAAAATACAAAAGCAGAAGGCTGTTTTCCCTCTTACGCTTGGCTTGTGGGTGGTAAGTAGGAAGATGTCTACAAAAACAAGAACAAAGGCCACACAAAAAATCCTGAAGCACTGATATTAAGTGGACATTTACCGTCCTTGAAAATTCTAATCCTTTCTACAGTCATGATTTATGCTACTGCAAGGTCAAGCAACAAATGAAAACCAGAGGAGGAAGTGAGATGTTACAGAGTGCTCATTCTTTCACTTCCTTCTCCTGTTAGCTGTATTCCATTCTGTTAATATATGTATTTAATATGAATATCACTTCAGGATTTTCTAAGAAAAAATGCAAGAAACGACATTTTTCAACATAGCCTAGTGCAGTTGTTAAATTGTGAATTCTGGAGGCTGGCAAGTTCAACTTGTGGCTCTGAATTTCCTGGTTGTGTGACCTTAGGCAAGTTAATTAATCTCCCTATGCCTTGGCTTCCTGATTAATATAATGGAAATAATAATTCATCTACCTCATGGGGTTGTTGTTAGGATTTAAGAAATTAAAACACGAAAAGGACTTAGAAGAGTATCTAGCACACGGTAAAAACTCAATAAATATTAGCTCTCATTATCACTATCCTTTTATTCCTCCTGCATTTCTATTCCCTGCTCTGCTTTTTTACATCAATATCTTCTAATTGCCCTAAAGAGGACTAGGGCTGATGAGGGGATAAAAGAGAATACTTTGACGTCTTAAGATTTGTGTCTCTTAGTTATAGCTCTTATATTAATTGTAAAAATTGTTGACACTTTTTCAGGAAATGGAGGCAAAACAACAGGACAAAGCCCACCTATGCGTGTGCCTGTCTGCACACCCCAGTGGAGTAAAAATGAAAACTAATGGGGCTAGAAGAGAAAAGAGCAAGACATTATCTTCAAATACCATTTAGGCAACTGAAGAATAATACAGTTTAATAATAATATTTTATATGAACAAATTTCCCTTCATTTGAGTAGAGCTTAATGTGCTTAATTTGGTTTTCATTTATATTAATCATTTCTTATCTATATTAAAGCACTTATCACATTGTATTGCAATTTATCTATTTATATGTCTATCTCTCCTACTAGACCATGAAATCCTTGAAGACAGAGGCTTACTGTATTATTCATCTTTCCGGCTTCAAGGCTAATACAGTGTCCTTGGAAAATAACAGGTACTCAATTAATATTTGGTGACCAAATAAATAAGTGAATGAGATTCTCAATCACATTATTGGCTTAATGAATTTGCATTATAGATAGTTCAAGTTATATATTCTTTAAGCTAGCCTATAAACAACTCTACAGGTGTAATTCAAGCAGTAAATTTGCAGTATCCTACAAAAGGGTGCTTTTTAAAAAGTCAACTCACAGATTGTTTAAATAGCAAACATCTTGGTAGTCCAAATTTTGCTGCTTGACAGTTTTTGTGGAAAACTGGCTATGTATTCATAGATAACACCCCTCCCTCCTTGGACCAGCTCAGATGGAAATGACCTGAATTTTACTCCTCTTCTTCCACCCTAGAGACATACCCCGTTTGCAGTGCTCTAACTGATGGCTCAGTGTCATCCTCTCCCTGGCAGGGACCCTGGTCCTAAGCAAGTGTTGATAAAGACATCCAGTCTCAGAAGAGATGGCTTAGGAACAGGGTCAGTTTGAACCCAGTTTTCTTTTTCTTCATCCAGAATTGCTGCCTGTAATTGGTCCCTGTCTACCTAGCCAAGATCTGTTTATTTGTCCTGTTGCCCTGCATTTCTAGACAGTCTACACCCCGGTCCTGTGTTTCTAATCTCTGATCTCCCAAAGAAAAGGCCTGAGCGTTATTTGCTGTAGGACCGGACTTACATCTCAGATTATAAGATCATCCAGTGATTACACTGGATAAGAATTTAAGAGCCAAACAGATGAGAGACAGTGAGGACTAGAAAAGTATAGTGACTTATCCTAGGGTAACTGTACAAACCAGTGTCAGGGCGAGAGCTAGGTCTCTAGGTCTAATCCTTTTCCATTATTTCGTGGAGAACTGGTTAACCTGTCCACAGGAATCCCAAGACTGGTGATCCTACTTTCTCACCTGGCTAACATGCACGTTCTGACTGATTGCTTGCCATGATTCCAGGCCAAGCAGACCTTTCATATCACCTCACTCTTCTGCTTTTTCTCAACAGCTGGGCTTTCTCTCTCCTTTCCTTTCTAGCCTGCCAGCTTCAGGTAAATGGCCATCCAGTGTGTAACTAAGAGTTGCAGTCTTTTGACAAATATTTGCGAGCCTGTCGTGGACAAAGCTCCCACTTAATATCTAAAGAGAATTCCCATGAGACCATATATCCTCTCTCTTATCTATCTCTGATTTTTTACATTTACTTGGATGACTTGCCTGGTTTGGGGCTTTTAAGATTCCAAATCTCAACTTCTGCCATTTATTTATATAATTTCTCCATAGTTATCTTGACCTACTATTTACATACAGCTCTGTATTTCAAACCACATATTGTGACATATTAGTCGGTTATAAACTCAATTGAATGGGTTTTAATACATTTTTAATGAAAAATGCAATAGAAAGGAAGGGAAAAATAGACTATGCCATGCATAGAAGGCTCAGCATTGCTTTGTGAAACTTTAAATATATATATACACACACACATATATAACATGTGTATGTGTGTATGTACGATTATCTGTATATATCTGGCTATTAAGTAGTATGTGTTTTTTATTACAGGTCATGATCAAAAACACTTGAAAGCCACTGATCTACAATGTATTTACTTTCCTTCTAATGAAAGGCTAAATTACTGGCATGCCATTTTTCTTAAAAATTATTAAAATTTTAAAAATCAAGTATACAGAAATAGGAGGATTAATGTAGCAGTCACAATCCCTACTTCAGCTCTTTGATGCACAGACAATGTATCATCAAGTTTCTAATGCTCTTCCAGTGAACTGCAAGTCTAGACCAAGGTTAAAAGATAGGTTTTATATGCCACTTTTTAGAACACCAGGTACTGTATCAGAGAAGGCACACGGATTCTCTCGCAGGCTTCCGTTAACATTTGCAGATTAGTCAGTTCCTAGCTCTCTTTGGCGCTTTCCTTCTTTGCATATTGTTTTGCTACTCTTTGACTACATTAAAATCTTAAATGGTTTGACTAGTATCCCTGGAGCGTATAATGATGGTGGATGTGTGCTGGAGATGCTCTTACCTACTTTGAGTAAGGTGGTGGGGGCAAAAGAGATGAAGAGACGAATTGCTTGTAAATCCTTTATGCGTCTAAAAGGTCCATTAGTGAAGGAGGAAAAGAAAAATAAAGAATGATCTGAGACTGAGGATTTTAAAATCAGAAAAGTATCTTCCAGTCATCTAGACTAAAGTTTTCGATGTTTTGCTTTTTTGTATTTAAAGGATACAATAAACATGCGAACTATACAGATAAAAACAATAAACAGGAATGACCTTTTCTGGAGGACTAGAGATAAAAAGGAATGCGGATATAATTAAAAGCCTGAGAAAAGGAACTGGTTGTAAATCTAGTCGTTTCCATCACACTCAAGTGTGATTTATGAATCATTACAGCTACTTCTGGCACCAGACCAAGAATAGCTTGGGAAATGTCCCCCACCACTTGTTTTATTATGTCTGTTTTAAGTTTGAGTGACAAATTTCTTTTTCACTAGTTGTTACAACAAAACTTCCTGATTCAGAAAATGGATAAACCTCACATAGGTGCTGGAGCACACATACCACTGGGTGGGAAACTCTCCACAACGCCCCTCAGCCCAGCTCTCTTTGGCTCTCTAAGGTGGGGCTGACTGTTAACCTTTTAAAAAATATTTTTTATCTTAATTTTATTTTATTGTGTAAGAACACGTAACATGAGATCTAATCCCTAACAAATTTTTACGTGTACAGTACACTGCTGTTGCCCTTAAGTCCAATGTTATACACCAGATCTCTAGAACTTACTCATCTTGCTTAACTGAGATCTTATCCCCAATGATTAGTGATGTCCCGTTTCCCATTCCTCCCAGCACCTGGGAAAAACCACCCTTTCATTCTTTGATTCAATGAATTTGAAGCTGAGCTGATTCTTAAGCTAAGATGGGGAACCCTTGTGTTATTCTGCCACCAAGAGTGACAGAGGAAGAACCATAGAATTTAGAGAGGTGAAAGATCTTGGACATCATCTACCTAACTTCCTGCTTTGGTTAACAGGAACATTGTAGTTTAGGGAAATGGAAGGACCTTTCCAAATTTATACAAGTTTTAATGGCGTAGCCAACTCTAATCACTGCTAGGCCAGTTCTACGAAACTATCGGCACCCCACATTTGTTGAGATGAACACTTAAACTCTGATAGTGCCCCTAATAATTTTTTTTTTTTTTTTTTTTGCGTTACGCGGGCCTCTCACCACTGTGGCCTCTCTCGTTGCGGAGCACAGGCTCCGGACGCGCAGGCTCAGCGGTCACGGCTCACGGGCCCAGCCGCTCCGCGGCATGTGGGATCTTCCCGGACCGGGGCACGAACCCACGTCCTCTGCATCGGCAGGCGGACTCTCAACCACTGCGCCACCAGGAAAGCCCCCATAATAATTTTAAAGGCAAAGTGCATGCTTTGAATTAACCAAAGCCCAAGATCATGTTCACCTTTGTCATTAAAACTGAGAGGACATTTTACAAAAGAGACATTTGTTGTAATGTCCAGCTAAGCCCAGTGTTTCATATTAATACCGTAAGTCTTCTCATTTTGATCAGCAATGTTAATTCATTTGCCCACATTCACACAGAAAGTAAGTGGTGGAGTTTGGGACTGCAGTATATTTGATTCCAAAGGCTATTCTTTAACTTCTGTGCTGTTCTGCCAAAGTGACATTAGCAGAGCTGACAAAGTACAGATACAAACATAATCTATCCCCTAACACTTAACTCTCATAACATAATGTTTTAGAGTTAAATGTGGTTGGGTAATGAGAGATAGTAATACCTTTGTGAACTGAAGTTCATCAAAAGTGATTCTCATTATGGTTTTACATGCTAGAGTTCATAGGCTGGAGATGTATGCAGCCGGCAGCCCTTAAGTTGTGTAGTAATTGGAAATGTGTTGATTTTTCTGAACTAAGACATCATGGTATTCACAAATTCAAAACCAATTTCAATGGGTTGGTCATAATTACAAACCTAGGTACAATTTAGGGAGTCCCTCCTTTACTATAAATGGTACCCTTCCTGTTTCACTTCTTATGAGCAAATAGGGGCTTTCTCTTAAAGGTTTCCTGCTCTTTTCATCTCCGAAGGTGCCCTTTAATCCAGAGAGCAAACTTATCTACACATGACTTCAGTTTTAAACATTGCCTATTTACTCCTAACACTATTTCTTACTCTTCTAAAACATAATGAAATGAAATACAATTGAAAGAGAAAATAAACTAAACTGCACAGTGAGAGGTGAAGTGCCCCTTCATTACTCTTAGGGATGATTTCTCTGATCAAGGTGACTGTCTGTGGGCCACAGAATAGGGGCTCTTGATTCCAGCTAGCAGGCTATGCTGTCAGTTATTTCTTCTGGACTTTCTAGTACCTGTATTCAAGTCAGTGAGATGAAAGTGTTTCACTTAAACAAATAGAAGAGTGGCATCACCATGGCAACCAGAAACACGAGCTTTTTAAGATGGAAAAAGTGAGTCAGGGAAGGAGAGGTAGGTATTATTATTTATTTTACATTAAATAAAATGCATGCAAGTTTAATAGTTGAAAATAGCCTAGTGTATTAAAAAGAGATAATAGAATAGCCTGCCTCTCTCAATCTACTCTCACACTTTACCTGCTCTCCATTATTGTGAGCAAAATCAGAATCATCCAGCGGAAGAATTCAGCTTCCTTTCATCAGGAATTCCAAACGATACCTATTATTCAGGTCACTTATTAAAAATCTGATAGAGTTCATATGGAAAATAAATGGGCATACACCCTACATCTTTAGAAAAGAGAAATTGAGAGTAAGAGCATGAGACTCTCAGTGGAGTTCTTAAAAATCCAATTCTGAATCTTACACAGCTCAAACATCAGTCAACATGTGGCTCTCAGCAGCTTTGCTGGAGAATGGAAGAAGGAATTTAAATTTGCCAGCAGAGTTGGTAGGTTAGTTTGAACACCTTAGTGGCTGGATTTCAACCCCTTTCAACTTGGTTTTAAACCAATCCAGATGTGCAATCCAAATGTGCATATTTGCACATTTCCCACTCCTGTGTCTTTCATCTTTCTTTCTCCTTCAAAATTTGTATAAAATAATGTACCGTAAGGACCAACTGTATATATTTAATGGATCTGCAACACGTTTCTTGAAATCTGGAGGCTTGAAAGGGTTTCACTGTTTCATCCTATAATACAGATATTTAGAAAAAAGCTCAATATTCATATTGTTCAGAATGTCACTATTGTTATTGTCCTGGAGAAACTAAAGGTAAAACTAGAAGCACTAGTGAGAAAATTACTGACTTCTGCTTTTCCTCTAAAATAGAGTTGTGCGACTACCTCTGCATGAGACAAGGACCCCGCTGCCTTAGTGACAGAACAGGGGATGAGAAATGAGGGGATCATTTCCTCTCATTTGTTCTTTGGGATTCTGTAGATACTGTTTTCTGGTACCACCAAAATTTCTAAATGAGGGGGTCTGAAGCAGATTTCACAGAAACCGTCTCCACCTGCTGATTTGGGGAGCGGCGTAGTGTTGGCCTGAAACAAAGACTGAAAAAGAAATTGGCTGGCAATTCAACATTCCCATGTTTTATTTTGTTCACGTGAAATAAGCCTTGCTATTTCCAAATAACGTTTTCAGTTTAACACCCCCCCCCAACCCCGCAACCAGGAAGTGTAAGCAGATTCCTCTAACAACCTTAAGTACGTAACTTGGCACTCGCTACAAAAACTTCAGTCAGGTAAGCACTGCCTATAGTGGAAATGTAAGTGGAAGAAAAAATAATAAATGCTGGCAAACTCATTCCTGGTCAGAATTAGGGCAAGGAACTTTTGCTTTCATGAGAACTTGCCCCTCAGCCGTTTTTGGTGTTGGGTGTACCATCACGAAGCACCCTAAGGAAAGATTTGATGCGTTTTGTTAGTTCCATGAAAACAGCAATGGACGAGGAATTAGGACACCCAGCTTCTCATCTCCATTTCACCACGCTTTGCTCTGTGAATGTGGGACAGTAACATCTTTCAAAGCAGGGAGAATATCAGGGCTTCCAAGAATTTGAGAAATTATTTATTTTGGGGTTTCTCATTGTGTCTTTTAGAAGAATTACATGAGGTGTTAGTTACTAGAAGATTAATATGCAAAAAAAGTTCTAGGGTAAATCACTTTGGGAAATGCTAAAGACCCAAAGTTAAAAAAGGCTCTTACTATAAAGATTCTCAGAGCCTTTTATATGGTATATATTATGACTCTCCAGAAGGTAATTAAATAGTCCCTTTTCCACAACCATATTTGACTACACACACACATTTATTAAGAACACTGAAAAGACCACATATCTAAGAACATAATTTGAGAAGACTGATGCCACCCAAACTTTTTACCTCATCAGGAAGACTAAGACCCAGAAGGCTTAAATGATAGTAACTGAATGGCAAAGACAACACACATGACTACAGCCCTGCTTTCCTGACCCCCAGCTTAGGAATTCTGTCTACTATACCAGGCTGTCCTATACTTTCTGCAACTGTAAAATGGGGAAAATTATTATTTTTTCTGACTCCTTGACAAAGATTCTATGAAAATCAAATGAGTAAAAGCATGTGAAATGTTCTCCTATGTGGACTTCCCTGGTGGTGCAGTGGTTAAGAATCCGCCTGCCAATGCAGGGGACATGGGTTTGAGCCCTGGTCCAGGAAGATCCCACATGCTGCGGAGCAAGCCTGTGTGCCACAACTACTGAGCCCACGCGCCGTAACTACTAAAGCCCGTCCACCTAGACCCTGAGCTCTGCAACAAGAGAAGCCACCGCAGTGAGAAGCCCATGCACCGCAATGAAGAGTAGCCCCCACTCACCTCAACTAGAGAAAGCCCGTGCAGAAACAAAGACCCGATACAGCCAAAAATAAAATAAATTTATAGAAAAAGAAAAAGTTCTCCTATGTGAATCAGTATGTGAAAAACACTAATATTTCACATTAGTACGTGAAGTATGCACAAGTATGTGAATTAGTTACCATAATATAAATACATGCTTTAAAAATTGGTGGCTGTTATTATACTTTTGAAAAACTAGTTATTGATATAAATCACTTATTCTGGAAGCTCCACACATGCTTCGTGAGAGCGAGGTGTAGTTTCTCCTTCACCTACGTGATTTTCACTGAAAAAGAGGTCTCTAGGGCCCTAGGAGAAACACAGGATACCCAGGACCCTTCTAAAATTTTTTTAAAAATTATTTTCTCATATATTCGCTTCCCAGATTATGAGAAACTCTTAGTTTTTGTTTTTCAATTTTATGGGCATTGTAACTAAACAACCTGAAGCTAAGAACAAAAGGCTCTGAGTACCTCCATTCTGAGTCAAGTCATTTCCACAAAAAGGCTGCTGAAAGGTGCTATTTCAGCTGAACCAGCAGTACAACCCCTTTTCCCTATGGTAAAGAAGTCTAAAGTTAAACATAAACTTACTACATGATCTACCTATTTTTATCCTAGATATTTACCCAGGAGAAAAAAGCATATGTCCGTCCATACAAATACTTATACATGAATGTGCATATCAACTTTCTTTGTAATAGCTCCGAACTGGAAATAATCCAGATGTCCATCAATAGACGAGTGGATCAGCAATATGCGGTATATCTGTACAGTAGAATAGTACTCAGCAATAAAAAGGAATGGACTATTGATATATTAAAAAACAGAGATGACTCTCAAAGCAATTATATTGAGTGAAAGAAGCCAGACAAAAGAGAGTACATGCTGTATGATTCCATTTATAGAAAATTCTAGAAAATTCAGATTATAGGAACAAAAAGTAGACCAGTGGTTTGCCTAGAGACAGGAGGAAGCAGAGCGCAGGGAGAGGGGAATTATAAGAAGGCGTGAGGAAACATTTGGGGGTAATGAATATGGTCATTAATTTGACTGCTATGGTTTCACAGGTGTGTACACATATCAAAAACTTTATCAAACTGTAGACTTTAATTGCAGTTTGCTGTATATTGATAATATAAAAACTATTTTAAAGAAAAGTTTTTTTTTTAAAAAAAACAACCCTAAACTTTGTTTACAATACTGGGAAGCCCACTTGAAATCGAGCAGGATCCTGTGGGGCCCTTCTGGATACAACAACTTTCCTTATCCCCCGTTTTGTAGGAAAAAGGCTTCAGCCTCCTAGACCTTCCCTGAGTTCCACAGGGCAGATTCAAAGTTACTAACTAGGGGAGAGAGGGAATGCAAAAATAAAGGAAAGGCAGTCAAGAAACAATAGTGCAGGGCCCTGGTTCCTCCTCAAAGGATAAACGTAACAGTCTGATGTGTATCTCTGAGTCCTACTATAGGAACAAAGGCTCCCACCCAGGTGGAGGATGGTAACCTCATGCTGAGCATAAGCACATGGACTCCTGACTGGTCAGGACTGGAAGGAGATGCTTACTGAGATTGCTGGAACACCACCCTGTTACCTCACCACCAACCAATCAGAAGAAAGTTACATACCTGCAGCCCTACCCCAAACTTTGCCTTCAAAAACACTTCCCTGAAACCCATCTGGGAGTTCAGCTCTTTTGAGCATGAGATGCCCATTCTCCTTGCTTGGCCCTGCAATAAACTTTTCTCTGCTCCGAACTCCAGTGTTTTGGTTTGTTTGGCCTCATCTGCCTCTACATCGGGGCCAGGAACTTGGGTTCGACAACACATCATGGAAACAAATGATACTTTTTTTGAATTATAAATCTTGAATAGGTCTCCTCCCTCACAACAGATGGCCCACATGACTTCCAGTAACACATCCACAGTTTGCCTTTCAGAAAATCCCCAGAGCATGAGAACCCCTCATTCTCTCCCGTACTCTAGAGGACACAGTGTCTATAGAACAGAATTGATTTTCTCTTTTTAAATGGTATCTCTATGAATTACCACAGTGTGTACATAAAGGCAGATCTCTTGGCAATTAGTTCTCTGGTGTGCTCCCAGCTCTAACCTTTCTTCCTGTGAAATTGCATTGGTGCTCAAATGCTTTAAAGCTGCTGTGTCCAGGAATATTTTTGCCAGTAGCATCTGAGCATAAAAGAGCTTCTAGTGGTCAAAGGAGGGACTCAGAGATATGTTTTCTTGCTAAGTGACATAGTTACTGAGCATTATTAGATTTCAGAAATTCTGCTGAAGGTGCTTGTTTTCCACATTTATATGATATTCTCAGTGTGGGAGAAATAACAAGCCAGAAATTTTGCATTATTAAGTTCAGAACATATTTGTATTCATATTACTTGTGGTATGGTTTTAAATGAAATGAATACTTTTAATGAAGCAACTTTAAATTAAGGCACAAGGGCTTCCCTGGTGGTGCAGTGGTTAAGAATCCGCCTGCCAATGCAGGGGACACGGGTTTGAGCCCTGGTCCGGGAAGATCCCAAATGCGGGGGAGCAACTAAGCCTGTGTGCCACAACTACTGAGCCTGCACTCGAGCCCGTGAGCCACAACTACTGAAGCCCATGCACCTAGAGCCCGTGCTCTGCAACAAGAGAAGCCACCGCAATGAGAAGCCTGCACACCGCAACGAAAAGTAGCCCCCACTCACCGCAACTAGAGAGAGCCTGCGCAGCAACGAAGACCCAATGCAGACAAAAATAAATAAATTCATTAAAATTAATTAATTAATTAAGGCACAAGATTGCTTTTTACTATTGTTCCTATTCTGCTGAATAGAAGAGCACACTTGAAGATAAATGTTAACTCTCACAAAATCTCTTAAAGGAGGAGAGTGTAGGAAGAAAAAGGAAAGTCCCAAAAAAGTCAATGTTGAAGTGAAAGGCTCATGGATCAGGGGTCTGAAGAACTGAGTTTGAGCCTTAGTTTTGCCATTAATTAACTGAAACCTTGGGCAATTGAGTTATCCTCATTGGGACATGGATTCCTCACTTGTTGAACAGAAGATTATACCAAATGTTTCAAAGATGCTTTTCAGCTCTTCACTAAAAATCAGTACCTTCCTTGTGGCATAAAATGGGACAGGGAGAAAAGTCACCCTGTCTTTAACTGTAGGTCCCTTTTAGTTATACCACTGTAGAAGTCTGTAAGTTTTCCTCTACTTAGAGCAACAGGAAGTATCCTCTCTAACTTATGTTTCTAGAGTAAGGTGCTTACGCCATTTAGTACCATGCATTAGAAATTATTTATATAAATATTTCGTTATGTTGTCACAAATATAATTCTCCTGTTAATAAACACTCTGGCAATACCTAATTCCGTGTAGTACCTAATTCTGCCCCTTAGTTATAGTTGCAGTGATTCAGGACAAGCACCCACATTGCACTGACAAGATGAAGTTTATTTACTATAGGAATAGTAAAATAAATACGATAAACTTCTATTAAACAACATTAGCTCAGCAGATGCTTTCATTAGATGATTTTAAGTTTGAAACAGTATCATTGTCTTGGCAATTTGGAAACAGTGGGTGACACGTCAATGCCTGGAGCTTAGAATTAATTTTTTTTCCCCTGTGGTATGTGGTGTTTGTATGTGTGTGCTGCAGAGAATCTAAAAGATTTATACAGTCTAGCCTTTTTTTATTCCTATGACCCATTATAATGTAAAATGTCTTTATTTTCAGTGCTATATTATTTAGCTTGGGCCATTAGTGTTACAGATATAATTTCTTTTTTCTCAATGGAATAGTAAAAACATTTCTCTGCGTACCATGACTAACATAAAATTAGAGAAAATGCTAGAAAAGTGATCATAGATTGTCCTGAAGTGACAGCCAGGAAATATTCATCCCAAAAGTGTTATAACAGCCATCAGAAGGCAATGAAAGAATTTTAGTGGACACTCATAATTGACCATTTCGTCCTAAGAATCTCTAAGGTAATAATCACTAAGTTTTTCAGAATCTTTCTCTCTCTCAATCTCTTTCTCCATTTCCCCCTCCCTCCCTTCCTTCCTTCTTTCCTTCCTTCCTTCCTTTTTCTTATTGTTAGTCTTAGTCTTAGGCACTGCACTGGTAAGTTGTCCGCATTGATGCCACTGGAGTTATGCTTTGGTCAAGCCATACACGCAGAGCTACGGTGACTATTGTATAGAACTTGGCCAAATGAGGTCAGTGAACTCTTTCAAAACTAAGACACCATTCAGGCCCAACTCAAGAATTTTCTAACAGTAGAGATGGACGTAAAGCACTGTGGAAAGCAGGTGGAGTAAAAGGATAGAAGACATATCTGCCTCATTGTCAAGTGACAGTGTCTGTATCATTTAATCTTTCAGAGCTTCAGTTTCTTCAGCTATTGGATGGGGGTAATAATCGCTCTCTTACTTTCAAAATGTGGGGATCAAAGAAAATTTTTGAAAGTGGGAGAATGTGATATAAATATAAATTGTCATGAAGGAGATCTGAAAGAGATGTAAAGTTATGAGGCAGCTATAAGTTAAAGTCAGGTATATACACACTTCTTCTGCCTGTAATTACCACCAGCTCTCTTAAAAATTTTCCAGCATGATTCAGGTATCTTTGTCAAAAATGTTGCCCTCTCATGGCCTGAATACATTGGTTTACCTCATATGAACTGGTACCTCTTCCTGGATGATCTTTTCTGGGTCTTAGCCCTTATACCATAAATACAGTATATAAGCAGCCCTGACTAGTTAAAATTCTTAAGTTGCTGAGGTCAGAGACACCTTAGGAATTTTAAGGTTGGTAGCTGGAGAATCATCCTCTTTCTCTTTGCTGTATAGATAGCATCCACTGAACATGCACAGTAACTGCTTTTGTTTGATAGTTATACCTGCAGGAGCATCTGCATGTGCAGATCTGGACTGTGGTTTAACCTCAGGGGCAGGCAGCCTTGGTCAAAGGAAGAAAAATTCTGATCCTCCGGTTACAGAATTGCCCTTGGTGAAAAGCACACTCTATACACCAATCAGACAAATTGTCAAATGATTTGTAATGGAATTAAAGAACAAAGTAGCGCCAGAATACATGAAAAGGGATAAAGGAAAAATGAAACTAAAAGAAGAAAAGAATAATAGGAAGAAGTGAAATAAGAAGATAGAGAAACTCAGGGAGAAAGAAGACAACAGAATGAGAACAGTAAAACAAACAAACAAACAACACAACCCATAAAGAGATGAAGAAAAGAACAAGTCTTCGGTACCTGTTTTACTGGTCCGTGGAAGGGGTCCCCTGAACCCTGCTGTTCTCTCGATTTTCAGAGACGGATTAGCAAAATATAAAGTGAGCATAAAGTTGCTAACTGTGTGGGTACAGAGTCACCTTGGACCTCATCAGCATTGCTAAACATCACCCGTAACCTTTCCATTATCACTGAGGGTCTGCTCTGCACCAGGCCCAACTGCTCCAATAATTTCAATTACTTTCCCCGACAAATTTTATGTTTCATGTATTTTAGTGGCCTGATAATTATGATTTCTCTCATTTCTTGCTATCGAGCTTAATGGGTTCCAGCAAGAGTGTACAGTTTCAGAAATGAAGTTCCACTTGAATTCACAAGTTATTATCTACTTTCATTAATGGAATTGGAAAAAAGAGAGTGGAAAAGAGATAAAGAATGAGGAAGAAGGAAAAGATGAGTGAGCAGGAACAGGGGGAAAAAAGAAGAAAACAAACAGCCAGGATCAAAAAAAAAGAAAATCAGCCATACGTGACAGGAAAAGTCAGGCTGCGTATACAGAGAAAGTAGAAAGGAAAGTACGCAAACTTTTTAAAAAAATATGAAAAGCACCGAACAGATTACTTCCATTATTAGGCACATGACTAATAAAGCAGCATAGGGTGTTGGAAAATTCTCAGGCTTTGTAGCTAGACCACAATGGGTTTGAGGAACCTGGTTCTTTTGTTTACTAGCTCTGTGGTCAAAAGCATGTTACTTGACCTTGCTGAGATTCATCTGTCTTCTTCTCTGTATGGATAAGAACATTGACTCTATGGACTAATTCCCTTTCCTCTTTCTTAATCCCTCTTCCATGTGTGTGTGTGTATCAAATTATTTTAATGGAATGACGATTATGTACAAGAAACTGTGCTGGTGCAGGGAGATGGGCTTTCTGAGAGGCTGCAGAGCTGAAGGCGGAGATATATGTAGAGCTTAGGTGACCTGGGCACTGACAAAACTCTCCTCCCACATGGGAGGCTATGATTCAGCTCCCGCTGTCTGGCGTAAGAAATGGAAATGTCCAAATCTGAAGACACTCTCATCAGTGGAAGCCCTAGTAAAAAGGATTATTTGCATCAGTTCTATGTGATGATTATGTAAGCCCCAGGAGGAAAGGCTTGTGACGCAGCAAGGTATCAAGGGTTCGGATCCATTAAGACTTTGTGTCACCGGCAGCTGTGTGAATTCTGATTTGGGGCCAAATAATTGGTAACATACTCCGACCTTATAGTTGGGTTATGCATGTCATCTCTTACAACCAACATTTAATCCATCTGAAGAGGTATAGCTGGGAAAAGTAGGAGATAGAAAAATGAAGAAGACATAACTCTTGACTTCAAGAAGCTAATAATGCAGTAGGGGGCATAGAATAAATACACAAATAAGTGTAATAGAAAATGAATATGATAAGTCGTATAAAGTGTCACATTGGATCATACAGGTTTGAGAAGGAAAATGTTATATATTTTATAAAAGATTATCTTTTAATAAAAGCCCAAGTTTTAAGCCAAAGGAATGAAACTCTAGTTTTACAATTTTAAGCATCAATGAACTACTTGGGAAAATAAAGGAGGATTACAGAGTACTTTCCTATTTCCATGAAAATACATCACATAGATGGCAACGACTGAGTCCGGTACTGCAGGCACTCGATGGGATAAAATGAGAAAATTTAGAAAGAAATTCCCCCCCCCAAATTGGAATTAAAACATTTTAAAGATAACAAAAAGCAGCTGTAGTGAAAAATTAAAAACAAACAACCATAAAACCCCCTACCATATATGGAAATAGCTGAAGTGATGATTCATATAAAATGCCTCTACTATGTATTCTGCAACTGAAAAGGTTAACAGTTTTCTCTAATAATCCTAACAGAGGCCACTGAATGATGGCTTATCTTCTTCAGTTCCATTAAAATGAAGTAAAAGTGGATGCTCTTAATGTGGACTGAAAGAAAAGAACTAATTAACCTGACAATGTGCTCCTCTTTCACCAGGTACCTTTCTGCAAAGGCAACTAAAACTAAAGACAACTGGACATTTTTTAAGGTTATCTATACTTTTCTGTGAATACATTAAAAAAATTTGTCTGGGAGGTATCTGGTCAATATTGATTGACACAGTCCTATATCAGCTTTTGCTTACAGAAAAAGCATACACCCACTGGAGAACCGTGAGCCTACCTGCCCCACTCCAGGAACAGTGTGTGGCACGTGAGATACAAAGACAAGTGAGGAAATCTTTCTCTCAAAGCACCTGTACTTTATTTGGAGAAACAAACACATACAAAAATAATTACAGCCTCTGAGAGAGGCAAGTGCAAAGGACTATGATCGCTGGTGGGGGAGAGGTGACAACTAAGAGAGTGGCAGGAGGGTGGAAGCTTCATGAATATGTCAAATTTCAACCTGGCCTTCAGGAATCCCAGGAGCTTGCCTGGTGGTGAAAGGAAGGGAAGGGGTTCGTTCACACGTCAAGAAGGGTCTACACAAGTCCCTGTTTGCAAGGGTCATTAGGGATTCAGGCAGGTGCTGTTTGTCCTACAACCTGCTTATTGACTATGTCCAAGTTACAACTTGCCTAAGATAATGTTAGTGGTCCACAGAGGGCTTTGGCAGTAATTAAAAAAAAAAAAAAATCAAAACGAGTGCCACCTCTAGGGATTTAGCTTCTTTGGGTCACAAGTCTGTTGTATCTCAGCAGGATCACACTGGGCCCAAATGAAGAGATTTGACATTGTCCTTCTAGTCTCATTATCTTTGACAAGGGCTTTCCTTGCCTCAGTTAATCATGACAGAGAATGTGAGAATATAGATGGTGAATTGAGGGGACATAAGGGAACCCGGGGTTCCGGGTTCTGAAATCCGGAAATCACCAGCTGCTCTGAAATCACCAGCCAATGCATTGCAGCTTCTTATGGAGGCTGGGGCCCAAAAACTCAATTAGCAACCACGAATCCAGAACCTCTGAGGCAGGTCTCAGGTTCCCTGGACTTATTTGAGCTACTAAGCATCCTGCTTTGGTTTCTATCATGTCAAATTACTTTCCTCATCCGAGGGACAACTAGAATAATAATACACACAGAAATCTTGAAAAGTCAAATCTTATATTTTAATTCACAGATTCCATGGCCTATTAAAATGACTCCTAATGTACTTTGAAGAATAAAACCTTCCTTACCTTTCCACCTCTAGAGTTCAGAACATTAACAAAGAATTTCTTTCCTCCTACTTTTTGGAAGTTATTCTGTGTTTCTTGAACCATGTCAATTTTGGAAAATCTCTACCTATTCATATCTCTGAGTATGAACAATGTGAAAAACCCCATGTTGGCTAGAAATTTTTTCTTTCTTTCTTTTTTTCTTTTAAAGACCATGGAACCAGTGGCTTCCTGGGAGTAAATATAATTTTTGAAATAAAATATGGGCTAAAGTGGTCTTTTAACCTTTAGAGTTAGATCTTCAATGTTCTTCGTATCTTGGTATCATCCTCAAAGTTTTGTGGATATTTTTAATAAGCATCTGTTGAAAATAAGGTCCAAGAGGGAGGGGATATATGTATACATCTGACTGATTCACTTCATTGTGCAGCAGAAACTAACACAACATTGTAAAGCAATTATACTCCAATTAAAAAAAAAAAGCTAATGGAAATAGGAATGATGGAGCAGAAGGACAAAAGGTGTAGAAGATGTTTTATAAAAGGTTGGTGGGATTTATATGCCCCCATTATCTACCCCAGCCCATGGTCCTGATCCTAATTGAGCCAGTAAATTATTTAGCAATATGATTTGTCATGTGAAATAATATTTGGATCACTTATTAAAGACCCATTTTATGTCAGACGGCTTACATAATCTAAGTCTAATTTTTGCAAACATACTTATAATTGAGAAAACCATTTCAGCAAGCTCAAGAGACTTACCTAGGGTTACAGATTCAAGTTAATGCGGAGAGAGGCTTTGAACGTATGTAATCCGAATCCCAAACCAAGTGTTTTCCCCTTTTCTGCTAAATCCTATTTATAAGACTTGTGATGGTCAGAAGAATGCAGAGTCCATCTATTTCTTCCAGCTAAGTAGCTCTGGTCAGGTTGCCTAACCATTTTTTTTTCCCATAAAGATACACATTTTTTAAAGAAACATTAAAATGCCATTTCTATCTTCTGACTTTAAAGGGGGGTCTTAATAATATCTGTGTTGTAAAAGAAGGAGGAACAGATCTGCCTGAAAGTGGTTGAGCTGTAAGGAGGGATGCTGAACTGGGGGAGAGGATTCTGTTGCAGGAGAAGTTTGGAAAACGAAGTCTGAGTCAGAGATGTCTCTACCACACTTGTCCGACAGAAATACGATGCAAGCCACACGCTTAGGTTTAAATATCCTAACAGTCATTTTTTTTTTTTTTTTTTTGCGGTACGCGGGCCTCTCACTGCTATGGCCTCTCCCATCGCGGAGCAATGGCTCCGGACGCGCAGGCCCAGCGGCCACGGCCCACGGGCGCAGCCGCTCCGCGGCACGTGGGATCCTCCCGGACCGGGGCACGAACCCGTGTCCCCTGCAACGGCAGGCGGACTCTCAACCAGTGCACCACCAGGGAAGCCCGTAACAGTCATGTTTAAAAATGTAAAAATAAACAGGTGGTTTTAATTTTAAGAAGATATGCAATCCAGTGTATCTAAAGGATTACCATTTTAAGATATAATCAACACGAAACATTCACGATCTGTTTTACATTCTTTTTGTATATGAAGTTTTTAAAATGTCTAGTATATGCCTTACACTTGGAGCACATCTTTATTTAGAAAGCCTCGTTTCAAGTGCTCTAAAGCAACCTGTGGTCAGAGCTGACCACACTGCACAGCAGAATTCTAGTAGCTTAAGAAGAAAGAGAAGGTGATCAAAAGGAGTTTACATGCGGGTCCCAGCGGCTCGGGCGGCGGGAGCAGAGGCAGCGGCCAGGCAGCCCAGCTTCGAGAAGGCTCTGCGCCCGTAGGCACCCGGCCCGCGTCCGCCCCGCCGCCACGATGCCCAAGAGGAAGGTCAGCTCCGCCGAGGGGGCGGCGAGGGAGGAGCCCAAGAGGAGGTCGGCGAGGTTGTCAGCTAAACCGGCTCCTGCAAAAGTGGAAACGAAGCCAAAAAAGGCGGCAGGAAAGGATAAATCTTCCGACAAAAAAGTGCAAACAGAAGGGAAAAGGGGAGCAAAGGGAAAACAGGCTGACGTGGCTAACCAAGAGACTAAAGAAGACTTACCTGCAGAAAATGGAGAGACTAAAAATGAGGAGAGCCCAGCTTCTGATGAAGCAGGAGGGAAAGAAGCCAAGTCTGATTAATATCACACACCTGGTCCTATCAGGGGTCCCTGTCTCCCTCCCTGTACAATCCAGAGGAATATTTTTATCAACTCTTTTGTAAATGCAAGATTTTTAGTAGCTCTAGAAACATTTTTTAAAAGGAGGGAATCCCACCTCATTCCATTTTTTTAAGTGTAAATGCTCTTTTTTAAGAGGTGAAATCATTTGCTGGTTGCTTATTTTTTGGTACAATCAGAAAATAGTGGGATATTGAATATGGGAGGTTTGATTGTCTTGGGTGTCAGCTTAACCTTCCACAGATGGGGGGTAGCTTTTCTATCCTATAATACAAAGCATACTAAGTGGCAGTTTGGAGACAGCTGTGCATTTAATGTCTTAAACACTTTAAATTACTTCTCTTCCCACGTTGTTTTTGGTAGAATTGTTTCCTAAAGCAAACCACTCACCCCTTGATCTTGGCTCTCCTGGGCAGAATTTTGTGCACTCTGTAACATCTTTGGTAATGGCAGTCCAGTTCTTCTAGTAAAACTGTTAATGTGCTGTGGACGACTGACAATTTGAGTATGTAGTGTATATAATATTAAATTGTGAATTAGTGGGACTTAACGATGTAACAGCATATCAATATTTGAAGATATTGGTACTGGATATCCTGTGAAGGAAAATTTGCCTCCAAATTTTAATCTGGAAAGTCACTGGAATAACTGTTCAGAAAAGAATCTACATGATTTTTTTAGATTTCTGGTACATATGTTGAGAATTGTGTACAAATTAAAATGTCTGTGTACTGATCCTCAAAACAACCAATAAAAATCTCAATTATGAAAGAAAAAAAAGGAGTTTACATGAAAATGAACTCATTTCAGAATGGGGTGACTGAAGTACAAAAAATTATATATCAATAATTGGAGGTGGATAAAATTTCCATCTACTGGGAATGAGGTAAGACAAATTATAGGGGAATCATGTGGAGTGAAATAAAGGGGGGAAGCAAAACAAACACTGGGGGAGCAGGTGTTTCCCATTCATTGTCACTCACTCACTCAACAGAAAGTTACCATGTCACTTGCTCACTCAACAGAAAGTTACCATTCTCTCCGGTTGCATAGAGGAGAACTCTAACCCAGAGAAAAATTCAGTCACTGGCTCGAGTTTCAACTTCCTACTGGTCTATGAATCTGTGACTACCCAAAATCAATAGTTTGTATCTATCTTATTCTCATTGCCTATAGTGAAAAAAGAAAAGGAAAAAAGAGGTATAATCTGTCAGCTGACCTGAGTTGCTGTTGTTGATGAGGCAGAGACAGGGGATTTGCCAAGAGCAAGGGGGTAGGAGGCTAGAAATCTTGCCAAGGGCTGTGTTTCAAAGACTGTTGCTCCAATCCCTAGGCCTGTAAGGTGCCAGAGGAGGGGAGCCAGGCCCACGGCAGCTGTTGCACTAGGCAGTTGTTATTCTGGGGACATGGACCCACTGTTCTCTTGGTACAGTTGAAGACAGAAAGCAAAAGATTGGGTTTGACAGTAGTCAGAGAGCATTGGTGGAAAAACTGGAGAAATTCCTGCACATGAGGTTGGTGAAAAATCAGGGGAGCTTGTCCAATGACCTGCTCTGGATTTTCAGACACTAGGATAGATTCTTATCTGACTTACACAAGCTCAGTATGTTTCCTGGTTTGTATTTTAAGTTTTAAAATAACAGTCTTACTCCAAACTGTCCATGTGAAATGCAGATCATCTACGTTCTGTGATGTAATCCGCTTGGGTCATGGCGGTGAGAAGATTATCACATCGTTCTCATACAGGCAACTCTTTTAGGAGAATTTGGAGGAACAGAAAAAAAGGGGCATCAGACAGCTCTAATTAGCCTTACTTTCATGAAAACTGAATTTCATGAAAATCAAGTTATTTTCAGCTAAGGATCACTGCTGAGAGCAAAGAAAAAACAAATGAGCTGAAGAGTAACAAGACCCTCTTTAAGAATGGATTCATAATGAACTCTCATTTCTATTTGGATAAGTAGTTTACACATAATTACTTAACCTATAGGATTGTGAGAGAGTTAAAAAGTTGACCATATTCACGCGTTCAGAAGTTCCGTCAACAGCTGTTGTTTGAGCATCTACTCTGTGCTAAATGCTATTCTAGGCTCTGATTAGAGACTAGTGTGGCAAAGGCTGCTAGCTGATTCCTAAACCCATTTCCTCTTCTTGGAAACACAGCTAGACTACATTTTCTAGACTTTGGAGTTAGGTTTGGATATGACTGAGTACTAGCCAATAGACTATAAGAGAAAAATGTTGCTTCTGCCCCTGCCATGTGTGATTCTCCATGAGAGTCTTTCACTGACTACATTGACCTTGGGAACTACATTGAAAGTGGTGGACCACATAGAAGAAGGTGGCAGAATCGCCGCTTAGAGGAGAGCAGTAAGAAAACTGGTTTTACGCTTGAGGTGAGCTAGAAATAAACTTGTTATAGCAGCTAGTGCAACCTTAGATAATATTAGCATGAACAACAGACCTGCTCAGTGTCCTCGATCTTATATCCCAATGACAGACAGACAAGAAATAAGCAAACCACATAAATATATTTGCTTGTACATGAAAATGTTAATCCTAGCTATAGAAGAAGCCCCCATAGCTCAGGTTCATGCTAAAAGATTAAAACTGTGGTTGATCCAAAAAAAATTTACGTTTGACTTTGGAATAAACAATCTCTTTCTCCCTTCATCCTACCTCTCCACCCCCTGCCCAACAGACACACATACCTCTTTAACCAAGTACCTAATTTTCTGAATCAGTGGTGGACTCCACTGCATGCAGTGAATAAGAAAAACCACATCATCTTAGAGATTTCAGTTCCCTGTTTTCTTTCCTGAATGTTATTCCATTGTAGAAAGATATAAATGCATCTTTTCTGTAAGCAATAATGAAACATTGGTTGGCTGGTTAATTTTCTTCCATAAACAAAAGCAGAAATACTGACTACATCACCTGGTGGTAGAGCAGCAGAAAGATGACTGAGGTGATACTTAAAAGAGTTCTGAGATCCTGTCCTAATTATGTGATGGGAGCTAAAGAAGCTACTGCTGAGGTCTTAGTTGCCTCATATACAAAACTGGAGGTTTGGGCTAAATGACCTATAAGACTCCTCACACTTCTATTTCTACTTTCTGAGCCTGAACACAAACCTTTTTTTTTTTTTTTTTAACAGAAAAATGGTAGATGTGTGGCTCAAATGCAGTGCTTGAGAGACATTCTGCCTAGTTTACAGGTTCAAATGATGGGACTCAGCGTATGAACTTGGAATCCTCGACTCTCTGTTAGAGGCCTGATGCATTACCTAGAAAACAGAGGCTAAAGAGACATTGGGAAATCCCAGGTGATTCAGAGATTCTGTTTGAATTATCCAAAAACCTTCCCAGGACTTTTACTTCATTTGACCCCTGTACTTTGGAAGTGTGTGTGTATATATGTATATGATTCTGATTTCCCAAAGATCTGAGCCTCCTTTGTCCTTTGAAGCTTCAACTTTTCAAAATAAGAACTGTATTGTTTTTAACAATTGGGTCTTTCTCCCCAGCTCCCCACCCCGCGCTCAGCTTCTCTCCTCTCTGTGTTCTCCCTCAGCCCCTCTCAACTGTCTGGCTACTGACGGTGTGCATTGTGATTTAAGATACTCTGTGCTTTTCCCTTCCTTACCACGGTGCCTTTGATTCAGATACAGACAGATACATTATTGATCAGATTTTCGCTGCTCCTCTTCGCTTGCTGCTGTTGCACTCGTAACTAATAAGCTCATAAGAGAAGGAGAGTGAGGCAAGCCTGCCTCCTTTTATAAAGCAAGAGGATGACAATGCTACAGCCTCCACTTTGGCATCTTTAAGAAATGCTACCTGCTTTCCCACTGGGAGCCTTCGTTTGTTTGGTCGGGCCACATCACTGTGCAGAGGCTAGTGGTCTACCTGCCGGACAGTGAAGGCCTGCTTGGATGAAGAAGACGAAATTTACATAGATGGAGGACCATTCTTTGTTCCATAGTGGATAAGTGGTTGGGCTTCTTTGCTAAGTGTTCCATGTAAATCCTAAGTAGCCATTTTTAACCAGATTCTTTATAATCTTATTTATTTTTTGCCACCAACCTAGGATTGGGTCTTCAGACTCTGAACCTACATCCTTCTCTAGAGGCAGAAATGCTGGGAATTTTCTCCTGTGACCTATTTTTCAACACCTTTGCTGGATCCTTAAGAGACATGACTGAAAAAGCTACAAGAAAGATTTCTTTATCTTACCTAAAGTTTCCTTCTTCTTTAGACATTTAAACACCCTATTTCAAAATATCAAATTTTTCAGTGCTCATATCCTTTAACCCAATAACTCTACTATCGTAGTTACGTTTGCTAAAGCACGTGTATGTGTGTGTGTGTGTGTGTGTGTGTGTGTGTGTGCGCGCACAGACGTATACATACAAACATGATTATTCTCCTTGTAATAGCAAAACCTGGAAAAAACTTGGGGGCTACTTAAATAAATAATTGGTCATCCATAGAGTCGAATAATATGCAGCTATTTTAAAAATAAAATAGCTATACATGATGATTCTGAAAAAGTGGTTACATTACTAAATGGAAAACATACTTGCACAGGCTGAACTCTTCTGTCAAAATTTTGATCTATCTGCTATCTATTTATCTGTCTTTCTGTCCGTCTGTTCGTCATGCATCCATCCAGATACCTCTGCTTCTTTATGTATTAAGCATTTTACATTTTACTGAGAGTGTAGGTAAAATCTGTTAACAGCAACTTCCTCTAGGAAGAGTGACTCTGGGAAAGGGAGATTTACATGTTATAGTTCACCTTTTGGCGTTTTCTGAATTTCTAACTTGGTGCAGCTATTGCTTTTATTTTTAAAAGATGTCATGTCAGCTGAGGTAAACTGGATTCTGATATTGTGGAGGACTCCTCTTCTTTTTTTCTTTATATATTTCAAACCTGTATAAGTCTTGTTTGAAAACGCCCTAATGTGAAGGCTTAATGGTTATATAAAAATATGGTTCCAGTCACTTTCCTGAAAATGAATCTTGAAAGATGAAGGGAAAAAGTCACAGGGGCTATAAGTCCCTGAGTGGTGAGAACACACGGAGGGGGCAGAGGAAAGGGCTGTGAAGGGAGAGGAGTGACACTGAGGGATGTGCTTCCCGCGATGCACAGAAGTAAGGTGAGAGAGGGCTGGCAGTTAGGAAAATTGGAGTCTAGCCCCGCTCTGCCATTTCCTGCCCTCTTACACATATCACTTAACCTCTCCCAACCTCAGTTTCCTCATTTATAAAATAAGGGAATTGTGTTGGATGATTTCTGAGGTGCCTTCTAGTGCAGAAATCTATACAGTTCTATGAAACATCAGCCATTCTCCCCCCACATAATTGGCAGGAGGTGGTAATGAAATAATGTCTAGAATATGACTCATCTTTCAATGTACATTTTCTCTGTCCTTCGACAGAAGTAGTCAGTAGGTCTTGTTTTTTTCCTCCTGTTACTCTGATAATAAGTCAGGATAAACGCCCTATAATGGACGCCACAGAGACTTTTTTTTTTTTTTTTTTTTTTTTTTTTGCTGTACGCGGGCCTCTCACTGTTGTGGCCTCTCCCGTTGCGGAGCACAGGCTCCGGACGCGCAGGCTCAGCGGCCATGGCTCACGGGCCCAGCCGCTCCGCGGCATGTGGGATCTTCCCAGACCGGAGCACGAACCCGTGTCCGCTGCATCGGCAGGCGGACTCTCATCCACTGCGCCACCAGGGAAGCCCCACACAGAGACTTTTCTTTGTGGGGAAAAGCTGAGCTGGCCCAGAAATGCCCATTTGACAGAACACACTTCTAGTCAGAGACAGCAAAGGCAGGTACAGTGAATGAACGATAAGGTAGATTAGAGTGATCAGAGTTTTAGTTTAAAAGAAAAAAAAAAAAACACATCATATGAAATTTTGCAGTTTGTGGTATGTTCTATTTTATCTGATTCTGTCCACCTGTCCTTTCTAAAGCCTTTCAACCCCACTAATGTTTTCTATTCCAAAACTACAGAGTAGAAAGAAGCCTGACCCAATCCCTGCCATCCCAGCATACTGTCAAGTTACCATGATCCTTTAAAGCCCTTGGCTTGGGGTTATGGACAGAATGAGAGCCAAAAGTCGGGTGATCACTATTTCATGGTGTGACCTAGGAAGGCCAATGCAACGTGAGAAATACTTCTCGAGCCCCTACCATGTACTAGGCATCGTGCTAAGCATTCAGTATTCAAAGGTCAAGGCCCTTCGTTGAAGAAGATAGGAGTCTAAAGGGGGAAGGATCAACATATCTGTAACTACAGTACAAGTCCCACACCAGAAGGCCAGACCAGAGCTATGGAAGTACAGAGCAGGGGTTGTTTAGCCTGCCAAAGGGTCATTTGAGCTGGGACTTAAAGACAAATAACCAATATCCAGGATCTCCTTTTGCTAACAGTTTCTGGCCTTACTGTCACAGGGAAAATATCTCCATTTCTCTGCATGTGACTGCCCCAGAAGTGTAGTACGTTTGTGAAAAGAGCAAGCAGGTCATCTGAAAGATGGATGAAGAAAGACCCAGAAAGAGCAGAGCTGCTCTGAGAATGTGGAAGAGTAAGGAAATGCGGAGCAAACCAGGGAAAGAATGGGCCCGAGAAGGAAGTAACGGGGAGACGGAAAAGCATACAGGGAGGGGTGAAACACTGTGGTGGGCTGTGCCACTAAGATATTGCAGATTTCATTCCAAAATGGTCTTGTTTACCTTCAGAGACTGTGTTTCACTGGGCATCCCGCAGTAACTGCTGCTAGAGTACATCTCCTTTCATATGAGGTCCCCTGCTGTCACGAGCCTTCATGAGCATGGCTGAGTTTTGTCCTGAAGCCTTTGGCAAAGTGGAACGAACCTAGCAGCACCTCTAAAGTGCGGACACCCTGCTGGGGTGAAGATGAATGGAACCGCAACTGGGAAGTATTTCACAGCCAGGTGTGAAGAGGTAGAGAAAAGAAAGAAAATATTTCTCTCCTGGAGTGATTTATACTAGATTTAGACGAAGACTCATAACCAAGTGTAGGAATCAGCTGTAAGTCACTTGGGAAAGAACAAATACTGTACTTTTTTTCCCCTCAAGCCGTGTGTTTAAATCAAATCAGCAAATATTTTTAATAATATCATTGTGCTCTAAATGTGGTCATTGCTTGATTTATTTACCCTTCTTTGAGGAGAGTCCGTCTCAGAACTGCCGGAGTCACAGGGTCAGGGAGAAAAGGACAGGATATTAATGGTTGACTGATACTATTTTCTTTTGAGGAATAAATTAAGAGTCTCTGCATCTTCTCAAATCCCAAAGGATGTCCCACAGTACTGAAAATTTTGAGGCTAGACTTGTCCCTGGTTTTAAGAATGATGAGTTTCCACAAAGGTCCTATTCAAATGCCAATTAATAGGCCAATACCTGAAGCCATTAACCTGTGAAGTCATTATGCAGAAAGAGTAATTTTGCTATGTAATTATAGAGGAAGAATCAAGGTAAAACAGTACTGCATTTTGATGCCTAATAAGATATCGAAAAAGGGGAAGAGACATTAATGACAGATAACATCCATTTCATTATTTTAAGTGTTGACTTGGGGTCTGAGAAATATTTACCAATCCATGAGCTTCTCAGTGTCATAGTTAGAATATCTAAAATTTTGCAAAATGGGGTATTGTATCTCAGGGTCTGGAGAACTAACGATACTCACTTTTTTCAGGTTCTCGACAGTATGTAGTTATATAGATTGAGCTGCAGAGTGCCCTAAATCCATATAACTACACGCCACATTATCATACAGTTTTAACTTTATTGCGTATATGGAATTAAGGACTTCAGGTACATAGCTTTTCCTCTAAATCACAAAGTGGAATATTCAAGGTCCTGAATTGAGTTGTGATGATAATGTGAGAGCAAAACCAAAAATAAAACACTGAGCTCCCAGTTCCCAGTCCAGTGTTTTCTGTAGATTCCACTGTTTCTGAAATACCAAAGAGAAGAATTCTAGAGAACACGTCATCACAGAAATCACAACTCAAAGAGAAATCAGAGTTTTCAAAGCCATCTGACTGGCAAATCCATGCCATTTCCCAGACTTCACCTCAGCCCCTGGAGCTGTCACATTCAGAGGCTGTGTGATTTCATGCAGAGTGTGTGTTCAGCAGTTTGGCAGACAGGTTAAGGCCACCTGAGAATACAAGGGAGCATGCTCGTGCATATGTCCCAGGAGCAAGTCTAGAAATTAAGAGAGTAAATAAATGAGAACTGTGGGTGGGAGAATCTCATGCAGTAGCTTTCTGTCTGCAATAATCAACCTAATCCTTAATCAGTGAGCAAGCATTTATTTTGAACCTACATCTTCAATAGCATGTAAGAAGCTAGAGAAAGGCAGAGACAAGTGATGAACATGTAGAGGAAAATCAGAGATCTGAGACTATTTTCCTGGTTAATCGTAGGCACCATCTCAGTAGTTGCACCCTTAATTAACGAGTCCTGATGACACGCTATACTTGGCATCAGATGGTAGGTATTCTAAAAACACCCAGAAGGCAAATAATTTTTCATAACTCTTGACAACCTTTAGGATGTCTTTGTATGGATTAGTTATCACTTATCATCTTCCTGGCTTTAGGGAGGCTCACCACTGATGCTCAGTCATTATGTTATTCCCTATAAAACTGTTGAAAGTAAAGCCATAATATTCAAAGTGCTTATTTTGCACAAAATGAATTAATATCTTGCACCTCAAGCCCGCCAAGTTTTAGCCTCTAATAGACATTAATGCTACACTTCACTTTACGTAATATATTCCTGAAAGTTATGAGTAAATATTTTTTGGATACATCAAATTACATATAAATACACGGTAAGAGTTGGCTATTTAAAATGGTTCTGTCTAATTCAACAACTTTTCCTAAGAATCAATTTCATTGCAGGCATTGAACTAGGTGCTGCGCATGTACAGATGAATATAGCTTGATTCCTGTCATCAAAAAACCTGAGAGTTTAGTGTAAGAGAGAGATGCATTAATACCAAATGTCAATATCGTATGCTGAGTGCAAACATAGAGGCAAGCATAGGGTACTGAGAGAACAAAGGAGGAGGAACTTGTTCATCCCTTGGAGATCAGTAACAGTGCCTGGAAGAAAAAGAAATGGCTGAGCAGAGCTTTGAAAAAATAAGGAAGATTCTTAAAGAATTCTCTGGTCCAGTAATCATTCCTTATTTATTTGTATTGTTTGTATAATCTCAGCCAAAGTAGAGCCTTATTTCTAACTCTTCAATTGTAGAAAAGGGAATTAGGAGCAAACTCACCAGATAGATTGTTAAGGTCAGTTCCATGTTGCTGATCTATACATTCTTTGGTTCTTTCTTGTAATTTTTTTTTTTCCATATAGAAAGTGCTCTTAATGCAAAGCACCCCTGCCTTGTACTGTAAATGTTATCAATGTATTTACATTTCACCTGAAAATATAATGGGAAATGAGTATCAGTGGTACCACTAACAAGTCTTATACAGAAAGTTTAAACCAATGTGAGAGAAAGGAGCAGAGCTTTGTTTTCATGGCTACATTAATGAAAAGGCTTGTACAGTGGGGAGGCCATGACCTCCTGGAGAGAAAAAAGCTGAACAATCATAATACACCAAATTCTGCCTTCTGGGAAGTATCTGTGACTATATGTCTGGTATCTTTGTGTATCAATCTTCACTTTCAAATAGCTCTCTCTTAATCAGCATATTAGTGAAGAAAGAGTTTTTATTGAATAGATTTACATTTATTTTCTCAGGATTTTTCGGGGGCTGTTGTGGGTGTGGAGGAGGATACTGATGACAGAATCATGTAAACTCAAAGGTTCTTACTGGGGCTTCCCTGGTGGTGCAGTGGTTGAGAGTCTGCCTGCTAATGCAGGGGACACGGGTTCGAGCCCTGGTCTGGGAAGATCCCACATGCCGCGGAGCAACAAGGCCCGTGAGCCACAACTACGAAGCCTGCGTGTCCAGAGCCTGTGCTCTGCAACAAGAGAGGCCGCGATAGTGAGAGGCCCGCGCACCGCGATGAAGAGTGGCCCCTGCTTGCCACAACTAGAGAAAGCCCTCGCACAGAAACGAAGACCCAACACAGCAAAAATAAATAAATTAATTAATAAACTCCTACCCCCAACATCTTCTTAAAAAAAAAAAAAAGTTCTTATTGGAAAGATATTCAGCCAGGTAAATAAGCATAGCTAGTATGTAAGAGCATGTGATATTAGGGCTGGGGGCAGGCGATCATGCCCAGCTCCATCCATACTGTGCAATGAGGGCAGGCTTCCTGAGTTCTCCCACACATCCTATTTCCTCACCTGTAAAACACAAGGACCTAGATATACTAAAGATTGACTTTCCTCATCTTTATTTATGGGGGAGTTGTTGAGTCATTAAAATATCATGTTATTGATCTACCAAAAAAAAAATCTACAGGATAGTGAAAAATACCTCACAAACACAAAATTAGAATGGCATTGACTGTCCATAAGTGGAGGAAAACCATGTTCTAATGAACTGCTTTAGGGGACAGTTGCCTTACCTAAGATTTGGTAGTACTGAAATCAAAGACAAAACCCATCCCAACAGAGAGAGCAATGAGCAAGGGAGCCTTGCTAAATGTATTGCTATCTGCTAATGCCCAGATGAAGATGTGTTTTTAATTAGCCTTTTGGCTGTCTATAAATGCTTGCCTTTATTTGTTTCTTTTTCCCCTAACGATTGCATAGTAAATGGAGAATCTTAATTGGTACATGCTAATGCACCTTCATAAAGACCTCCTTTAGCAAAGCTCTGTAAAATGCTGACACAGCCTTGACTCTAATGCTTTATAATGCCTCTGACTTTAAAAAACAAAATGTACACATAGGGCTTCTTTTTTCCTTTAACCTGTCAAACTTTTATCAGCCAGTGGTGATTTTTAAATAGTTTTTTTGTTTTTGTTTTTTAAAGCAGGGAAGTTAAGAGTTTACAGACTCTCAGCATTTATGGACTGAGACTAACAATATCTAAGATGCCTGATTCATTTCTCATATAGAGTGTATACCTGAGGGTTCCAAGCTGGAGGGCTTTTTTTATACATCTGGAAATGAGAAATGCACATTTCCTCTTTTCTAAATCCATGATCTGGAAAGATCATGTGCATCATGAAAAATGGATAATCTTTTGACAAGGATATAGATTTTTCTGACTAAACAATAAATCTTCTGTCAGGTGAGTAGACCAGTCCCTCCTTCCAGCATCCAACTGACCCTGGATGGGGGTAAGTGATGCAGAGCAGGCAGGGCTCTAGGGCTTTGCAACCTCAAACCAAAGTCTTGCCTATTCATGCACAGGTGGCTCTTTTTCTTTTTTTTTTCCAGTCCAGAGCACTACTACTTTCCTAAACACCTGAGATCTCATACCTGGGCGAGGGGGGGCGGGTTGTGTCCTTTTTTTTCCCCCCCCTCTGAGAAGGTAGTATCTTGAAGGAAATAGCTTTGCCTTTGGAGTCAGAGAGACCTGGCTTCAAATTGCAATGCCCTTATTTTGATTTGGGACACCAGTAAAAATGAAATTGTAAGTCTATCAAAGTACAAAATAAACCACACAAAAGTTACATGTATACACACACACTTATGCATACATATATACACATACGCATGTGCATGTGTGTATAAAATGAGCTGCAAGAAAAGAAGGGTGCTGTCTGTGCAACTCTGCTACTATTGCTGGGGAACTTGAAGGCTGGAACTGTTCAAGGTTTCTAGTCTCCCACACCAATGCTACAACTTTTACTCTAAACAACTGAGAATATGATAAGAAGGAGAAGGACAAAAGAGATGAGAAATGGCTGTTGCTCTTTCAGGCTTTCAGTAAATTTTCCTTTTAAAACCGCTGAAACCCAAAGTGCTGCAAGAAGGCTGTGTGGAAGGCTGCAGGCAGCGAGGAGGTCACCAAAGGGAGGAGGGGATAAGAGCAAGGTGCTCAGGTGCTCAAGCCCAAATCAGTTTTCACTACAGCCCCCTCTGCTGACTCCCAGCACAGAGAGGAAGACCGCAGCCCCTGGCAGCCTCCCTTCCTGTGGAAAGCATGGACAAACCTGTTCCTCTAAGGCTCTGGGGCCTGCCTGCATTCTGCTGGTGCCCTGACACCCCGCAGGTGTTATACTTGTCCTCAGACTCTGTCTTTCTCACAGGCCACAGGCCCCTGAGCTTCTAAGAAGGGTTACTGATCTCCTCTCCTCTCCCTGGGCCAACTGGTCACCTTCATTTCAGCCTGTGATGACTCTGCGTAATGTCTGTCTCTTTTGAGTGCACACACAGGTGCAGAGTTTAGTTTTCACCCAGACTTTTGGCACTTCATATTTGCACTGCCACAATGAGGACATTTCACCCAAAATTAGCATCCCAGAGTAGAAATTAAAGAGAAGCAAGAAAGGGACAGAGAGCAGAACCCCCTCTGCACTTCCACTGAAAGTCCTAACTCTGGACCTCGTTGCCCGTTACGTCAGTGTTCTGTTAGGTCTCACGCTGCATCCAAGTTCCTCTCCTTGGGTTCTCCTTAAGTCAAATGTTGACGTTGTTCAGCCTGGTTGGACAAGACACATGGCCAGGCATCAACACATAGGACACGTTCTGAAGAATACACCAAGAATTCTACTCAGTTTTGGAGGTTAGGCCTTTCTACTGTTGTCCCACTCAAGAAAAAGGATCCAAACATAAAGTGAGCATGGCATTATTATAGGGATTATCTTTTTTTTTTTTTGGGGGGATTATCTTTTATTATTTTTTATTTTTTTGCGGTACGCGGGCCTCTCACTGTTGTGGCCTCTCCTGTTGCGGAGCACAGGCTCCGGACGCGCAGGCTCAGCGGCCATGGCTCACGGGCCCAGCCGCTCTGCGGCATGTGGGATCTTCCCAGACCGGGGCACAAACCCGTGTCCCCTGCATCGGTAGGCGGACTCTCAACCACTGCGCCACCAGGGAAGCCCTATTATAGGGATTATCTTAAATCTGTTCTAATTTATGAAAAATTTGTTTGCAAGCTTCTATACCTTATCAGTAGATCACAGTATTTGCAGACAACTTACAACTCATCTTGACGTATTCACTAAAAGTTAGCATGAATGATCAAATCACATCACCGTACTTGTCTAACAGGCTAATAGTATAAGTTTATGTTATTAAATGTGCAGAAATCCAATGTCCCAGTTTCATTTTTCATCACACTGGACACCTGTTTGTGGTTTCGTTGCTTTTTAATCCCTCGATGCTATAGAATACCAAGGAATGCATAGGTCAGAAACTCTTTAATCTGAGCAACACCAAGATTTCTATGGCTTTCTGCCAGCTACCAAGTGAGAAAAAGCCTGGACAGCAAAGTGATAAAAAGAGCTTTTTATGCAGATAATTGATAAGCATATGCTAATGAACCAGCTTCCTACTTCTTCCACCAGAATATTACTGCATTTCAAGTGCTTGGAAAAGGCTAAGAGTGAGTTTGAAATTTGCTCATAACTTTCAACCAGTTCCTGTGTAAATTTTAGGTGTTTGGAGGAAAATCGAGTACAGTACTTCCATTGCTTTTCCAACCTAATTGAGCTCTTCTAGTCTGAAAATACTCACTTGCTAAGACAGTTGAGGGTAATGCCTAATGGAGAGTCTAGGCTTATCTCTGAATTTACAGAATTTGCTCTCAGGCTTCTCTCTGTCAATACAAGGAATCATGGACTAACCATACTCCTGGCAAACAATCTACAGTTCTTCTGCTGGTCCTCTGAGGTTGTCTTGCATGTATTATATATGATACTCATCTGATATTAGCAGTTAACAATGTTAACTGGGCTGAAAATGATGATGGGAAGTAAAAATTAAAAATAGAATATAGCCTTACCAAATTAGAAGTTTAATGAGAAAAGATCTCTACCTCATTAAAATTTTTCCTGTCTCTTCTGAACCAATGTTTGTACCTCCTACTGTTATGCCCATTTGATTCTTCAAACTAAGCTTTAAGGAAAAAGTTCCACCTCTGATTAAGGAGGTTCAATTATTCTATTAATGAAATGACTAATTATGTCAAAGCTTACAAAACATACCTGTATTATTCTTCACTTAAATGAGACTGGGTTGAAATAGATCTTCCCTGACAGAAAGTAGTTGAAGATAGTTGCAACTACCTTTAACTAATTAGGTAAACTCTGTTCAAAATTAGAGATTTATAGTTCTGGACCAATTAAGGGTCCATGGTAACATAGTATAAAGTCATCTCTAATGTAAAAGGATTAGCAAGTTTTAATAAAGTCCATTATAATGTCCTTGACCAGTATTTAGGCTATGGAATTCTGCTTTGTTGTGACTTTGAAAACCAGCTCTTACTTCGACAAGATTTATTCTACAGAGCCTCCCTGGACAGTAATAAACAGTGGATCTTAACAAATACTAGTAACCAATAACCATTGTCTGTTTTGGTACAAAACTGACACATAATGCAAATAAGATAGGAGTCGTATTTTATAAATCTTGCCTGTTTTGTTTTGAAATGAAGATAAGTATGTTGTATCACTGTAGCAAAAGGCTTGGATCTGAAGTCAAACAGCCTCGGTTCAAATTTTGTTTCTTCACCGCCAGCTGGGACTGCTAATCATACTAACCTTGTCAAGATGGTGTTACACTTAAAAGAGATAGTATGAGTAAAGCACAGAATGCATCTAATAACTGAATAAATTAATAAAGCCGTGTCTACTTGGGGAACAAATGTTCCTGGATAGTAGAGATATTTTATCCTTTCCTTTTCCTGCTTTTCTCTTGCTTTCAAGCAACATTATTTTATTTTTTCCTTATGCCCTTTGAGCATTTTAAAGGCATGGCCTATTCTTGAGGGCCAGAGTTAAAATTACGAAAACACTTTAAACACGGATACTAAGTGAACCTGGGAAACAACGGTGGGAAATAGGAAAGGCAGGTGTCTGAGGGCCCTAATTTGGCGTGGCCTGGGTTAGTAAGAATGGATACTGCAGGGCTGCAGAACTTCTCTGACTAGCCTGGAAGTAATCATAGGGCAGAATATTCTTAAAGGAAGGACTTGGGAAAAGTAGGCATAAGGATGTGTGTATGTACACGAACCTGTGTAGAGTTTATTACTGTCTTCTCAGGTGCTTTACTTAGCAAATGAGCTCAGCAATAGTCCCCCTGAAATTGCTTGCTCTGGGGTGCTTAACAAATGGTTGGCCGTTTAATGGCCCGAGGCAGAGCCAGGGAAGGTTAACGCTGTGACAAAATGGGCATTAACTATGATAACAACAGTTTTCATGGGGGATTACTGCTACTATAAACCTTATTCAACATCATAACGCTAGCATTAATTTTTCTTTTTCTCCAATTTTAAAATTAAGTCATGCTCCAGGATGTACATGACACAGAGGAGACCTGAAAACTCAAAGTGTCAGACATTTAATGGTCTTTTCGTAATTCTCCGTTGTTGCAAGAAACCACTCAGATGCATATTCTAATGCTTGGGTAGATTATATTATTCACACTAGATGAAGTGCATTTAGGAAGAGGGCTGGCAATGTATTAGATCCTATTGTGACAAAGACTCATACTCCTCTCTCCCAAACCTGACCAAACTTCATTTTGACTAAATTTGATGTCCATGGTTAGAGCATCTACTCTGGCTTGGACAACAAAAGAGAGGGCACGTTTATATGGAAAATCTCTGTCCAACTGCACATTGCCTGGCTGGGAAAGAAACCACCTGAAGCTGTGTGTAACCTGATCTCATTAGCACAGAATATGCATAATTTATCATAGGAGGTTTGGAAGATAAAATGCCTGTGTAATGTCAGATTATTATGTAGTACACCTGGAACTAACATAATGTATGTCAAATATATTTCAATAAAAACAAATTGAAGTGCCTGTTTAGTAAGAATGAGATAGTTCTCTGGTAATCTTCAGTTGTGGAGCACAAATCAAGAATAGCATGCAGGGCTTCCCTGGTGGCGCAGTGGTTGAGAATCCACCTGCCAATTCAGGGGACATGGGTTCAAGCCCTGGTCCCACATGCCACAGAGCAACTAAGCCCGTGCGCCACAACTACTGAGGCTGTGCTCTAGAGCCCGCGAGCCACAGCCACTAAGCCCGTGTGCTGCAACTACTGAAGCTCGCGTACCTAGAGCCTGTGCTCCGCAACAAGAGAAGCCACCACAACGAGAAGCCCGCACACCACAACGAAGAGTAGCCCCTGCTCGCTGCAATTAGAGAAAGCCCGTGCGCAGCAACAAAGACCCAACACAGCCAAAAAATAAATAAATTAAAAAAAAAAAAAAAAGAATAGCATGCAGGAAGGTACACTATCTGAAAGAAAGCGTGGTTTGCTGGGATCAGGATAGTGGGACCCCTAGTGGAGGTGTTAGAAAGGGCAGGCCCTGGCTGAGGGCCTTCTGATGGACACTTCCTGAGCTGTTGTTTCCTTCCAAAAGAGGAAGGGGAGGGGCAACGTCAAGCATCTTTCTTCCTAATTCGGTCCACATCAGGATGGATAAATAAACCTCGGGTGAACTTGCTGAGGAAACATTTGCAGCTGAGTCCCAGCACAGCCAGTTCTCAAATGAGCTGGAAGAGATGGCGTTGCTGACTCCATTCAAAGGCTGAGTTTTTCCTTCTGCCACTTGAGCTCAAGTAGATTTGGCTTCCTTATCACTTCTCTTTCCCATGTGGATCCTGTTCATTTCTCAGATCCATTTTCGTATATTTTTGGCCTCCATTTCTACTGTTGATCCTCTTCTTTCTTAGTTTTGATTACGTTCTTTGGTTATTCCCTTTGCCTCTCTTTTTTTAGAAGTTACTTTCACTCACACATGCACACGCTCACACGTGCGCACACACACACACTCCCAGAACACAGAAAGAAGCTTTAGTATTCCTTTTCCTTTTGGACCACTCTGCTCCCAAATCCTTTGCTATGCCAGCTGGCGGCAACTCCCCCTACTGACTGGCAGGGATGTTCCATCACTCACCACCAACTCTGGAAAACAGCCAATAGGCTTTTCTTTAACTCTTTCCTTCTGCTTGTACCTTTAGCCCAGCTTTAATTCTCTAGTTTCAAATCACCAATCGCAAGTTCCCCATATACTCCAACATATGCAGTATTAGATTTAAGCCTCTTCCACATTATCCTATTTTGGGGTTTAAAGCAGGATGACAATTTACTTACATGTACTGAATTTTTATTATATTTATATATTCTAAGACACCTATCATTAGGAAGCAGTGACCACTTGGAATGTTTCTGATGGATGGTCATGTAGTCTCTACTTGATCACTTCAATTAAAAACAAACTCACTACCTTCTAAGACAGCAAGCATCATTTTATTCTTAGTTTGACTTATGAGAATATTCTTCTCTGCTCTTAGACAAAATCTGTTTCCTAAAAACCATCTCCTGTAGACAACAGGTCTTCCATATAAAGTTTATACTTTCTTGTTTGGTAGAATTTTAACTATTTTTAAATAGGTATCTACCCCGAGTCTTCTCTAAACAAAATATTTTCATTCTCTTTAAAATTCATCCCGAGGGAGACAGCACAATTTTGACCAGCACCCAACTCCATTTATCATGACCCCGACTCCACCCTTAGCCCACTTAGGTATGGTCTAAGTCATAAAGAATATAGTGCTTATTTATCAGACAAATTTAAAAAGTAAAACACACTAGCATATTTTGTTGACCTCATCATCCCCTTAAGGTGGCCTAAGTTGGAAATCAACAAAATCAGGGGGAAATAAAATATTTTTGCTTTAAATTCCTAGGCATCTATAAAAGTCGTAACATTTTAAGGTTAATCAGAGCTATACCTACCACCACTTTCCTACATACAACCCAGATTGATTAGAATAGTTGTATTGTATGCCTACTATTTCACCAAAATGAAACAACCCAGCCCTCAGTGGAGCTGTCAGGATCCTTATTTTCCAGTGGCCAGAACCTGGGTCTGACTCATTATGGCCATTCATGATGCAGCTTCCTTGAGTCTTGACAGCCAGATCCGACTAAGCCCCCTTAGGGTCTTTTGTCGCCAAAGTCTGGGGTGTCAGCCACGTGAAGAGCGATGTTATACCACCTGCTGATGTATTACAAGATTGAGGGAGATTGTGTATAGCCAGCCCAGCTTGCAAATTCCGTAGTGAAAGGTCACTGGTCTTAGAGGTATTGTTTTGATGTTCTACTTGGCATGCTCACGAACCTTAACTTCTGTCATCCGACCAACTACAAGGGAGTAGATATCTGACTGGGTCTGAGAGGCCTAGAGACCTCCACAGAGGTGAGGGCGTTCCATCCTTCTGTGCAACATTGCTCTTTTGATCTCTAGCAGCATCTTTTAAATGGTTATGTGTTTGGGCTGAGAATTCATTTTGAGTTTATTGTAAGGACAAGAAGACTTCACCTTAGAGAAAAGAGTGTGACTTTATATCAAACCTAAAAAGGTGCTATAAATCTCCCCAGGCCCCATGTAGGAGGATTATCTCATGCTAACTTTGTCCAGCTCTGAGAGAGAGACACTCCCGGGGCATAACCTAGGGTCTGGCTGTGCTAGAATCTGGGAATTAGAGACAGTGAATCCACACAGACCCATAATTTAAATCAATGTCGGTTCCATCTGCACACTGTCTTTGAAGAAATTAATCAAATTCTTTCTTTTCTCTCTCTCTCTCTCTTTTTTTTTTTTTGCTGTGAGACAGGTTGCCAAACAGAAGCAAATGGGTGACGAATTGCTATGTACATCACTGCCCTTTGAAATGAGTTGGCTGTGGCTGGCATTTGCACCATATGCAGAGTGGAAACTCACATACTATCCAACTTGTCAAACCTCTGCCCACTTATATTTTGAGCTCCAGCTTCCTCCAGGTACTGTTTCACCATCCCTGAGTGGGTTCCTGCATCCACTTTTCTGTACCTCTAACAAAAATGCTTTTGCACTGATCCTAATTTCTTAACCATGCCATGTCCTATCTGTTTAACTTCACTGTTTAGCTATTAGATAGCAAGTAGGATTTATCTTTCACGTCAATAGCAGTTGATTAGTAGTAGCTGCCTGGAACACAGTTTTGGGAAAAATTAGAAGGCTATGTTTGGGCTCACTGTGACTGATTGAAAACACCTGCAGAGGGTACATGTGGTGAGGTGGTAGCTTGTGTGCCACTCTTCGATAATTTCTCATGCAATAATCTAAGACAAATGGACAACCAATGCATATCCTGACAAGTTGTTTGTGTACAAGAATCATTGTATCCCCATAGGCTGCCTGCATAATAAAGACATCACCAGTAATGGATAAGACAGCTGTCATTTACTGAGCAACACCGATGCTTGGTGGCTTACATGCATAATCTCAAATCTTTCTATCAACTCTACAAAGCAGGCATTGCTATACACATTTTGCAGATGAGAAAACAAGCCTCAACCTACTTGAACAGGTTTCCAAAGCCACGTAAATAAATGAGGACCAGAGGCACAATTCAAACTCTGAGCCAATTCAAACTCTGGCTCATTGTGTGCCAAAATGTAACAATAGCAAGAACAGAAATCCTAAGCATGCATGGACCCCACTGCATCCCTGAAGGAGAGTCTCTATTTTCTAAGAGATGAGTAGGAGCCAAGTGAAGGATCTTGAGCTCAAAATATGACCTGAGATCCAAAACAGCTGAGAGTTCTATATAAAAATGTTAAATTAATCTTCAGTTAAAATGTTCTCAAAAGTTAGAATTATGATTTATGACCCAGGATGAGATGAGTAAAAGTAGGCATTGTTTCCTTTTAATTTTATATTGTGATTCAGAATATTGGTACATACAATGGAGATGATAAATTCCATGAGGCTAAGGGTCTGTATTCTCAATTTTTTCTTCCACCTTGCCACTGTTAGGACTTCCTTAAGATTCTTAAAATTCCTTAAGAATCTCCACAAATGCTGGTTACCTAAGTGTGCGTTCTCCTTATATAAAAACAAAGAGAAAAGGAAAAAAAAATAACACACAGGATATTAATTCTTTGTAAAATTATGGGGAATAAAGTGGATAATTTATAATCAAGATGACAAAGAAAAGAGCTTCCAAATTCTTTACCATTAAAGGATCCAGGTGTGTGGGTAAGTCCCTATCCCATGATAGAGAAGAACGCCTTAGGAACTGAATGGCAGCCTTTAAAAATACAGTCTAGTTTAACATTAAGGTGTGGTAGAGAGTTAAGAATTTCTTAATGGCCAGAGCCATAACATTATTTTATTTACTATTCACTAGATGAGAACAAAGAAAAGAACTGCATGCTAAGAGTTAAGTAATTCAAGCAGAAACAGCAATGCTGTCCTACAAGTAGTGGGGACAATGTAATGCCTCATCATCTCATTTTAGTAGCTGAAGTAATTATTTATGTTAAATAACCACAAAGTGATTATTGTCAACATAATGATTAAGGTTTATGGTGCAATGTAGAAGGCCAACCTTGTTATATAAATGGTAAACCTCAATAACTCAGTTTTTTAATAACAGTTTGAGATTTAATCAACACAGAGTAGTTGCATTAAATCTGAATTAAGTTCACATTGTAGACACGATAATATCAAGCAGAACATCTCATCCCTTTTTCTAATATTTAGAACAGATCCCATGATCGTGTGAATCAATGCAGTTCAGTTCAAGTTCACTGAGAAAACAGTTTTCTACTAGAGATCATGGGTAGTATATCTCCATCAACTTTCACACATGGATCCTGCCAGTACGTCAGAGATATGTCTTGGAAAGTTACTAAAATTTCTCCATACTTTTTAATCAAAATATATTAATATTGCTTTTAGTATTCCCAGGTGTTATTCTGTTACTCTAGGCCAACGCGTCTCAAATTTTAGCACCAAAGAATACCTATGACATAAGAGAAATGCACTGTTCCCCCAGGAATCTGGGTCCACAATACACCAAAACTAACTTTTCTCTAACATATGATATTTTATCTTTAAAATTATTATAAATTTGGCATTCTCTTCCAGGATACATCTTACTTTGACTTTGTTCTTATACCAAGAATAACATTTTAAATTGCTATCAATGAAAAAGAAAACTGTAAACTGTTTATCCCTGAATTATGCAAATCTTCAGTTTGAGAGGCCCAGCTTCAGATCCTTCATTTAAGTAAAAACAATAAAAAATAAATATTTACACACTGGGTTAGAATAAACTCACTTTACTAGTTTTCCTGAACTGCCAAATTTGAAAGGTCAATTAATCTTCTTGAAGTTTCTAACAAAGTTTAAACTGTACCTTAGCAGTTTCTATCTCCTCATGGATAGATCACACCGATGTTTAATAAAAGCTTGCCTGAACTTACTAATATTTCTTGTTTTTATCACTTTGGGTATCAGTGAGTCTAGACATTTACTCTTCCTACTTGAAGTGGTATCCCTAACATAGAAGAAAAGTTTTCCTGAAGACTGTCAGTTGAATTCTAGTCTTGTAAGATGAACCACCCACAAGAAAAGGATTCCATCATCAAACGAGGTTGGGAAACTAAGCACGCCACATGTTTCTTGTAGTTTTAAAATAAATACTAGAATATAGAACCCTCTGGGACGTCCTATAGTAACTCCCACAATGCTCAATTCTTATTTGCATAAATTGGTTATTAACCGTTTGTATAACCAGTGCTTCATGGAACACACTTTATAAAAAATATACACTTACGGATCTCATTTGCTTATATTACAATCCATCTCAGTGTTTGCCTTTCTAAACTGAAAAAAAATATGTTTTCATTTGGCTTGTTTCTTCACTTTTCTGTTAAATTTAGAAGTGCTAAATCACACTAGCTCAATCATGTGTATTTTGTGCTTGGGTAATAAGATCTGCATAGAGGCATTTCTGTTTGGTTTGTTTTAACTTTTCTAATGATGCCCATCTATTTGTCTTTCTTAGCTGTAGAAATACATTGGGTTCATACTATTGACTTATAATTACTTTCAAATTCCTCCTGTTTCAATAGTGGAGGTTTAAAACTCATCATGTGGGGCTTCCCTGGTGGCACAGTGGTTAAGAATCGCCTGCCAATGCAGGGGACACGGGCTCAAGCCCTGGTCCAGGAAGATCCCACAAGCCATGGAGCAACTAAGCCTGTGCGCCACAACTACTGAGCCTGAGCTCTAGAGCCCACAAGCCACAACTACTGAGCCCACGTGCCACAACTACTAAAGCACGTGTGCCTAGAGCCTGTGCTCCGCAATAAGAGAAGCCACTGCAATGAGAAGCCCACGTACCGCAATGAAGAGTAGCCCCTGCTCGCCGCAACTAGAGAAAGCCTGCACGCAGCAACAAAGACCCAACGCAGCCAAAAATAAATAAATAAATTTCTTTAAAAAAAAAACCTCATCATGTTTACTGTTGTTTTAGATTTATATTTTTTCTTTATATCAATTATCATTGAGTAGACCAGTTTGGTGCCCACCAGCTACTTTTAAGTTCATGCACACATACTTTTGAAACCTTCCTAAATCTGTATCAGTCAACTTAGAAATTTTCATTCACTCTTTATAATAACAACTTATTTGGAGATTTTGCATTTGTTCCTATCAAGTTATTGAATCCATCAGTAATCCTTTCATTTCCCTTCCCCAAAGTTGTACCTATTCATTTTATCCCTTATTTCCTGTCTCTCAACTTAAATAAATAAACAGTAAAATAAAATAAAATAAAATAAAACAGTAAAATAGCACATAACATTTGGTTAACCTATTACACTTTACAGAGATCTTTAAAGCATATTACGTCATTATGATTCGGACACTGAATACTGAAAGAGCTGCAGGTAAGGAGAATGGGAGGTGGCATAGCCTGGTGGGGAAATTGCATTGGAAAGGAATAGAGACCCAAAGAGAATATCCAAATAAAACAAACTGGAACATGAAATGGAAACCTGAGGGAAATGGAGTGGAAGATGGCAGAGGGCAATGATACATTTCAAAACAAATAGACTCTAAGAGAGTTTATGAAAAAAAAATCATAGTGGGAGTGAATGGAATGGAGAGAAGCCTAGGGCAGTTGATTGTTAACTCTCAAATGTAGCAAAGAACAGAAAAATGCAATCTAGTAGTCTGGGGAAGGCTGAAAGAAGAAAGAAAATTGCAATGCGGGAAGTCTCATTTCACAACTCAGCAACAGTTTCATTAATTTCCTATATATTCTGTCTAATAAAAATAATTCAGCATGAACTGGGGATAAATAAATAGCTATAAAATAAATTTCCTGGAAATTATTTACCGAATTCAGGTTTTTTTATGAAGCTGTTTTATTGGGTGTGTAGGTGGAGTGACAAGGAAGGGATACTCAACTCAATGATGTGAGACTTAGGGGACTCTTGTTTAAAATAGATGCTTCTAGAGGGCAATGGTAATGTTGGTGCTATGTGCTGTGTTTTCTGATTACCTAATATATAATATAAATTCAGTAAATATTCAATATTGAAGAAAATGATGATGAAGACCTTGTTTCTCCCTGTAATGTGTTCTATAACCAAGTCAATCTGCCTCATGGTTTCGTTACATGGATTTATAACACACTTAGAATTCCGTACAAGATGAAAGATGCCGTAATAGAAGGCATAATGGGAAACAAAAGCATGAGTAGTATGAAGAAGACTGAGATCTGGAAACAGCCTGAGGTGGGAGTGGGCATGGTCGATTTCTAGAGGGCAGAGGAAGCAGGCAAATCCAGCTTTACACAGCACATAAAGCACAACCAGGTGGGGCTCAGCGCTTGCAGAGAATGGTGAATAGGTAGAAGGCAGCTCAAATAATAATGATGACAATAATAACAGCAGCACTAGACATTTTTATCGTGTCTACCCTGTTCCAGGCACTATATCAACCACACATGTGCTCCTATTTAATCCTCATGTCATGCTGTGGTTAAATGCCATTTAAGTAGGTATAATTATTCCCATTTTGCAGATGAGGAATCGAGAAGTTAAGCAGTTCCCCACAATTGCACAGCTAGTAAGTAGATTCAAGTCCAATTCTGTCTACCAAGTTAAAATCCTTCTCCCTTCCCCACTTAACAACCCATATTGTGTAATCTCAGTGTGAAGCTCTTTCACAGTTCTAAAGGGTTTGGATGAAGTTGAAGTGCAGAAATAATTCTTACTGACAAAAACAGAAAAGAATCCCTGGAAGGACTTTGGATGTTATTTCATGGAAAGGAACATCATTACAGTGTAGTTATCCTTGATGAAGAGGCCCAGATCTGAAATTAGATAAACCTTGCTCAATGCAAGCTCTTGACGAAGTCTTCAACTTTCAAACCCTTTGTTCCCACACCTGTAGAATGGAGATAATAATAATAGGGATAATTCCACACCTTCAGAAATGGGATAATGAAGAAAGCAAACATACAAGGAAGGTTCAGCACAGTGCCTGACATCTAGTAAGTATTCAATACATAAGAGTTTTTCCCTTGTTGCTACTCATGCTGCTACTGTTATTAATGTTACCATATCTAGGTTATCTGTGCCACTCCCAAACTTTTCTCCTCCCGTACGTGTATACCTTAAAAAGAAATTTAGAACTAGAGGGGCTAGTGACTTGCAGAGTCACTAGGATGACCTTGTATCACTAGGATACAAAGCTGGTCAATTACAAATTCCAGAAGAGTCCTAGACTTCCCGTTTCTGTCTACCTATGTCATCTCATCCAGTCTTGTGGCTTTAATATGCTGATGACTCCTAGATATGAACCTTCCTCCTAGACCCTTCCTTTGGAATCCAATCTCATCTATCCACTTTCTCATTTGATATCTCCACCTTGATGCCTGATAGGCATCTCAGACTTAACATGTCTAAAGTCGAGTTGCTAGTCTTCAAACCTTTTCTTACTCCTTCCCATCCAAGTTGATAGCAAATCTATCCTCTTGCCCCTAAGGTCAAACACTGTGCTATCTCCCCCGATTTCTCTCTCTCACACTCCACGTTCATTCTGCCATGAGATCCTGTTGGAACACCTTAAGAGACCTCCACACCCTGATTATTTCTCACCACCACATTGCCACCCTGGCTGGGGTCAGCATCTGCTCTGGTCTGTAATATTGCAATAGTCTCCTAACCCGGTTCCCTGCTTCTTTTGCGCCTTTACTGTATATTCTCCTCACAGCAACCAGAGTGATCATTTAAGCATTTAGGTCAGAGCTTGTCACTTTTCTGTTCAAGACTCCAATGGTCTCACTAAGAGAAAAAGCTCAATCTTTAACTGTTCTAGGGGCCTTTTCCATCCAGATTGCTGCTGTCTCTCTGGCTCTGTCGCCGCCTTACTCAGCCGGCAATGGCCACAGCAGCCTCCTCACTGATCGTCACACATGTCCCGCCTAAGTTCTTTTGAACCTGATATTTCACCTCCCAAGCATCTAGATGGCTTTTTCTTCAAGTCTTTTACTCAACTGTCAGGAAGGGGCCTAAAATATCTGCCAGTGTATCTGAAAATTTTCCCATACCTGATTATTTCTATATCCTTCCCTTCTGTATGTTTCTTTTTTCCTCATTACTACTAACATACTATATAGTTTATTCGGTGGTTGTTTTGTTTTCTGTCTTCCTTTTCTAAAATGTAAGCTCTTTAAGGGCTTGCTTTTTCTTTGCTTCTATCACTGCTTTTTCTTTTGCATTTACAACCGTGTGTGTTTCAACAATAAATGAGTGCGATAATTTTGACTCCAAGACTTCTTTATCACTCTCTTCAATTCTCTCCATATTTACTGTTGATACCATTATCTGTATATCTGCCCCCAAAAGAAGTTTGTTATATGTGCATGTACATACGCACATGTGTATATTAAATTTTAAGGTCTTCATGCCTGGGATTTATTTGTGTCCCATATGTACAGTGCTAAGAATAATTATTCTAAGTGCATATAAATGCTTAATAAAATGCTTATAATTGATGTTGATGCATCAACTACAAGCAAACTTCTTCATTATATGATGTATGTTCCCATTTGCTGTATGGAAAAATGAATAAGGTAAGAACTATGAACACATTTTTCCATTAGTCACTATGAATAAACCTTCACATTTGCCTTCATCTTTCTTGTATCTCCCCGTTTGTTCCACTTGCTTTTTTTGTTATGAAACGAGTATTTATAGCCAAGGCAGGGCTGAGTAGGATGCAGTGATTATGGCTGATTTTATCACAGCTGTGTTACTTAGCTGCAAGGTGAAGCACCATGGTAAAATGGATCATGAATCCCTGAAATTGACTATCTGTCACCTTGATAATCCTGATGGAAAGGCAGGTCAGATCAGGCCTGACAACTTCCCATGCAAACGACAGCACCAAAGTAATGTTCCTGACTCAATCTGTTTGGAAAAGTAACTGTTGAACAATAAGATGAAGAAAAGGAAGCCACAAGTGAGAAGACTGGGAGTACTGTATACAGCTTTACCCTAATACGTAGACTGTATGCAAATTATCTGAGTAGTGAAAGTGTAGACAACTCAGGTATTTAAGACACATATGCTACAAATGCCTCAGATATTATTGATTAAATCCTACATTTACAATTCTTGCCCTTAACTCAGAATTTCTATAAAATTTTTGAGTTGAATATATTTTTGATGTTTCTAGCTTAACATCCCCCGACACATAAAGCAGGAGTCCAATAAATATTTGTTAAATAAATGCATGGCTGAAGAAATCAATGGATAGATATTTAATAGTCATCTAGCCATTGCTTTGCCTTTATAGTGATAAGGAGCTCATCACCTCATAAGAAAACCCATTTCATTACTGAAGAGTGTTTTAATTTTTAGCATTTTTTTCTAATAATAAACCCAAATCTTCTTTATTGTAAATTCTGTTAGAAATCATCATGGCTAGGAATCAATAGTTTTGTTTTGATTATCTCTTCTGTATGCCAGCTTACTGAATTTCTTACTTTGGCATTGTCTGGTAGATTTTAAATTATTTCTGCACTTCATGGGATGTATCCTTTAGACGTGTGGGAGAAATGTCACTCCGGTAACTCAGGGTCTTATACCTCTTAACTGGAATAGGCCCGAGTGAGGGAGGGCCTCTAATATCTAATATTAGATACTGTGTATGTTCTTTCTTCAGTTCTGTGGTACTACCTTCTTCCTCCCTCTTCAGCTGAGATTTGCGAGATGTACTACATTTCTACTTAAATATTTTCCGGGAATTCGTTTCAGCATTGAGTGGCAGGTATGCATTTCAACTCTGAACAGTCTATCTCAAAGAGCCCTAATCATTGCATATATATTTCTGAGTTTTTCTGCCGTTCTTTTGGAAAATTGGGGGGAGATTAATCCTTATAATCCAAGCTTTGTTTGTTCTTATCTGCTGCTCTAAGTTCAAGACACCCCTCTGACGGGAACGCATGTGCTTTTTGAACCAATAAAAATGCTGTAGGGCTCAATCTCATCACATTTGTGAAGTACTGCAAGTTTGGCTCCATTTCTTCACAGGGAAAAATACAGAACTCCATTATGTGACCGGACTGCCAATTACTTAGAGTGTAATCTATTCAAATAATGATGAAACAATAAGCCCCATTAGCCCAAATGTACATTTTATTCCTTTCTTCTTCTTCATGAGAAGATGGTTTGGTTGTGTTCTCTATCTATTGCATGTGTGTGTGTGCACACGCGTGTGTGTCTGTGTGTGCGTGTGTAAGATTAGCTCTTTGCTATTCATCTGTTCCTTTCTAATGAAACCTCTGCATCGCTAACAAAGCAGAAAATAAAAAAAAGATAAATAGCACTCCCCAGAAACAATTTGTTTCTTTTTATATGTGTTCTTGTTAAACACCATCTGAGGGACATTTTGCAGAGCAAGGAAGGGGAAAAAGCTGCTAACACAATTAGCTGAGTCAAAAAGAAATAATAATTAGAGTCACAATGCAGTCAAATAGATATTTGACACACACACTGAGGGTCAGTAAGGAAATGGAGCACTGTAGTTAGGGACAGTGCAGGAAAGATGGTATATGAGAGCACACATACGTGCTGATTGCCCGAAAAAAATCTTTGTACTGATTTCATTAAAGGTCATAGAGGAGTTGTCACTCCTGACCCTCACAGCCAACCACCTGGGGTCAAACCAACCCTGCATAACACTCAGTAGAAAGCAATAATTGTTCTTAAAATATTACTGAAACATATTTTTACTGAACAACTACTACATGCAAGCAAATGCACTGAAATGCTAATGACAGCATGTTAGGACGGCGATGTACTGGAAAAAAATGAATCTGATAAAGTAGCCATGATAGGTATGATAACGAACATTCCACAGCTCAAACATGAATTGAGAACTGATGGCAATTCACCATGTTTGGCTGAACACAATTCATAAAGTCTCTTGAAAACAACTGAAGCAAAACAGCTTAAACACTGCAGGAGGGTGAAGGGACAATACGGATACGCACTCATTATGTCATGTTTCCCTTTAGTCACATTCCCAAAATGGAATCTTTTAATGGCTGGGAGTAAGAGACTAACATTCTATTAAGTCTGAGATGCTGTATTATGGAACCATTTTTAAAAATTGAAGTGAACTAGACACTTCTACCCATGTTTGGAGCCATGACTGAGTTATAATCTCTTAAATCACAGGGTGGAGACCAGTGGTAATGAAAACATGTCACTCCACCTAGGGGTGGGGGGTTTCTCCTTAGCATGAACTTGGCACTGGAGGATGTCTGTAGTTTTACCAGGATTCGGGAAAGAGCATTCTTTATCTCGTTTCTATTTTACTATGAAGTTCTGTAATTGGAATCCATCCAATTAAGGTTGCGGTCTCATTCACAGAAGGCACGATATCTTTTTCTCTACAGCTTCCACAGTGCCTGACAACCAACGTGGCACTCAAGAGATATAGTTTAACTGAATTCATTTGAGTGAAAATACGTACGATTCTCACAGCTCTAAACTACACCATTTTCCATAATTTTTTAAAAAAGCATATTTCATAGAAATCTGTGAAGTGAGTATTATAGTCTCCGCTAAGGCTAAGTAAACTGAACATAGGGGCAATGGTTTTTAAAAGCATCCAGACAATAGAAGAACCAAACATGTATTCTAGTATTAAATTCTCAACAGGCATCACCAAGCATGATATTCTTGAGCATTTTATTCCTGGAACACTCTCACCCCAAACCTTCTTCCACATCCCTTCTTCCAGGACCTACCTGCCACTTCTATGAGAGAAGCCACTGGGTAAGCTGATCAATGCAATAAGTAGATTGATGCTAAAGTCCCGCCCTAAAGCTCTATAGCACATGCAATAAGTGGCTTGCTGAACATCTTCCTGTACGTCATCCTGGCAGATAAAAGCTGGGGGAGAACAAAAGCTATATTCCCTGGGCTCCTTTGCAGCTATCGCTTATTACTTGTATCACCAATCACATGAACACTTGTGAGACTTTGATTGGGAGCTGGGAAACTTTGAAGGGGTAAGGCCTAGGGTGTCCATATTTTTGGTAAGGATCCTGGCACAGAAAGCATGGTTTTAGAGCCAATAATTTTAGTGGCAGCTTCCTGATCTCATTACTTCCTGATCAAAGCAGGCAGGGTGTGGTTTTAGTGCTGGCTGCTGTGTTAACAGCTTTCTAATTGGGTGGGTGGCTTTCTGGTTCAGCAGCTTTCTAGATTCTAGATTACTGCAAAGATAGCAGTTCACTTGGTGACCCAGTTCTAGGGTGTGATTTTAGAAGCCATTCTCTGGCATTCAGACTGAAATTTGTTTCTTCAAGGTTCTCAATGATTCTGAACTATATCTATCTTCTAATAATTTCTTTTACCCTTAAAAAAGGTAGGCTGGATTATACTTTATGTAAATAAGAATACTGATCACAACATATAGTCCATTTTTCTCTATCTGCCTAGGTGAGGGGGGCACTCTGTCTTCTCAAGTATGTCTTTGGAAATCTATTTAAATAAGATGATATTTCCTGCGGTATTCTGTCCTGACTCCAAGTCTCTTCTTTGATAACCACTTTGCTTTTTTAAAGAATTACAATGGACTCTTCATTTGATATCGCCTCAACATGGGGGCATACAAACCAAGATTATCGTGATTGCTGTGATCTCTATTTTTGGAATTTCAGAAATCTACAGCTGATTCAGAGGAGCTACCTTGCCCTCTGCTTAAATTCATTATTGGGAAAATAATATTGCACACAGAGTAGTAATTATTCACGGAAGTTGATCTTCTAAAATGACTGATAGTAAATTCAAACAAGAATATTATGGATTATTCACTCATCCAAAGGGATTTCTGATAATCTTTTAAAAATTTCCCTAAGATAGAGAATCTAGCACCCGCATCTCAGGCTCTAGGGAATCAATGTCTTCAGCACATTCAAGGGATATTCTCAATAATGTTATCTTCTGTTCAAGTTCATTTAATGCTTGTTGAACTCCCTGCTTCACTTTTTCTTCAGGGTTATGCTCCTATATAGTTTCGTGCATTCAATTTGCCCATATTAGCTTAGCATAGCATTTGTGGAAAGGGCTTGGAAAAGATCACCATCCTGAGATTTCTACCCTTTTCAACCAGATATTCACTGACTTTTGAAATGGTTTCCTCTTTTTTCGTGTACCAGTGGAGTACTGACATTTTTGATTCTGGCCATCAATAATTGGCACAAGAACAAATCCAGTGCCTGATGCCACTGCCATTTGGGGCTTAAGGAAGCTTAGAATGTTAAAAAAAAAAAAAAAAAAAACTCAACAATCTCCTTCTCCAGAAGGAAAGGAATATTTTTTTCTCTTTTTTTTATAATTATACTTCCTATGTAGTTTCGTTCCACTTCTACACACCATTCTAACATGCCTGTACCTGTTCTCTACTAACACTTATTATCAGTAAGGATGAGCATAGAAGATGAGAGGTGTTCTTATTCTACTTCATAGAAATACCATTTTCAACAATAATTGGAACCTTTGATATCTACGTCTCTTGCTGATGTCCTGCTTTACTAGAAGTTATTTGGGCTAGATAAGCTTGGCAGGGTTATTTCATTGACTATAAAACAGATAACTTCTGGAATTCACAGCAATGACAAAAACTTAATATATATAATTACTCATTAAATATTATGTGAATAACAAAGTGTTGAGTTTCATAATTGCAGAAGCAAAGTCATGGTAAATATTTCGTGGTCTAACCAGATGAAGCTATGGTCCATATATAGAAAATAAGTTTTGTTCATCTCTATAAAGGGATAGATTTTATTTATTGCTAATTGTACTTTCTGAGAAATACTCCAATGCCTCACCCCTTGAAAGCAGCTTATGGAATACGTGAAAGAGACAAACATCTTTCATCCTAGCTGTCTTAAAATCTCTTGTTATCTGCATGAGATTCTTGAAGTAGATTTGTCTCCCATAAAATCTTAGGCTGTGAATATCTATTAGATTCAATTCATTTTAATGAACAGTGTGGGTCATTTTTGTCAAGTTTGTTGCATTAGTTAAGGTGAAGGCTAAGTTTCTGTAAATATATCAATCAATCAATCAATCGATCGATCGATCAATCAAAAGCTTAAACAGTGGCTTAAAGAAAACAAAGGTTTCTCAGGTGCTCACAGAACAGTCCTTAGTTCACTAGCCCAGGTGGGCAGCTTTGCTTCTTGCAATCATTCAAAGATTTAAGTTCCTTTCATTTTGTTGCTTTGTTCTTGTTTACCTACCTCCGCATTTTCACTTGTGAGAAGAGAAGAGAAAGAACATGGAGGAACACATGGCCAAAATCTCATGGCCCAGACTAAGAGATGACACTTATCACTCCCTCTCGTGTTTCACTGGCAAGGACTTAATTGCTGAAAGGAAGGATGGGAAATACTAGGCTCCAAAAGAGCCACTGTGTCCACAGCTACAGCTCCATCACCAGGGAGGAAGGGGCACATGGGTTTTAGTGAACTAGCAGTCTCTGCTACATTTGCCAACCTTGTCAATCAGTCAACTGAGTTCAAATGGTTCACCTCAATTAAGGGGAAGAGATTTTTTCCTAACTATACATGAGTCAATGTGGATTTGATCCCTCACTTTCTCCCCACACATGTGCCCTACTGAGGGATATTTAAAGACATCCCGTTCATTCTTCTTACTGACTTGTTAAAAATCTGATAGTCCTTATTTTACTGATTAAGCTTGGAATATAATGTTTAGGGATAAAGTTAGGCTACTAATCATGTTTCTACCAACTCCCTACAACATTTATTGGCTCCAGAGAGGGGAAGCCTTGAAGTGAAAATGGGTATCTTTTGGTGTCAACACATCAAAAATCTGCCTGGCCTATGTCATGCTCAACACTGATCTTTTAGCTCCTCAAACCACTTTATAAAGGTTATGAAGGGTGTGCTTTATGAATCTCTTATAACAGCACTGCAAAATTTTTAATAACAAAGCAACCATCACAATGCTGTTAAAAATAATTAATAATTCACTGGGTCCCTATTTAACTCACCATGGCTGCCGAACATCACATAAAGAGATCAGGCTTCGGAGGTGAACCAAGGCATTAATAAGTGTTGCAGGATCACAAAGGTGATTTCCCATTAGCCACATGGTAAATGTTCTGTAAATAGCAGCAGGAATGCTGCAACTCAATGCTGCCTATGCGTCAAGTCGTTTATGTTAAATGAAGTTATTATTTTGGCTAAATAAATTCCAAACCATTATTATAAACACATTAATTAAGGTAATGGTGTCATGAAACGGGTTTACTGTTAGCTTCACACACATACAGATGGAAGCTGGGACAACTCGGCTCTAATGAAGTCCTCAAAATGACACTCTGAACATTAAAGGGCACTGCACCTGAGATGAAAACGTATTTTCTGTTTGGCCAATGGCACTATTTAGACCCAGAATTAGTAAACTTTTGCCAAGATAATTTAACACAACGATTAAGAGAGGACAGGCTTTAAAATGAGAATGGTTTCTTTTTGACTAGAGGTTCTGTTGCTTATATCTGGATGACCCTGAGCAGCCGTACTTAGCTAGACCTTAGCACAACATACGCAAAATGAAGGTATTAACTGCTGTTGTCTTTTTCCCCCCTTCTTAAAAATTGAAGTATATTTGACATACGCTATTATATTAGCTTCAGGTATATAACATAGTGATTCAAAATTTATATACATTACGAATTGACAATCATGTTAAGCTTAGTAACCATCTGTCAACATACAAAGTTACAATATTATTGACTATCTTCCCTACGCTGTACATTACATCCCTATGACTTGTTTATTTTATAACTGGAAGTTTGTCCCTCTTAATCCCCTTCACCTCTTTTGCTCAACACCCCACACCCCTCTGGCGACCATCAGTTTGTTCCCGTCCTCTGTGAGCCTGTTTTGTTTGTTCATTTGTTTTGTTGTTATTTCTTTATATGATTGTTGCAAGAATTAAATTAGAACTTCTATGTCAAGCACTTTGCACAGTGTCAGGAATAGTAAAGGGGTCAATAAACGTTAACATATCATTGCTATTATTTTCCTCAAAATATTTATGTTGCCTGCCCACTCATATTGTTAAACATTGGACCTTATGTTTGAAACAGAGAAAGGATTGGATTACATTGTATATAACTGACAAGGAGAATACGTATTTTTTTCCAATAGGAAAAACTCACATTCTAACCATTGGATACTGGAATGCGGTCTTTGAGGAGGGAGATCAAAATAGAGGGCGTAACGGATGACACATGGGCAAGAATATGGGCTTGAGGAACTAAATTGCTGATCCTACAAACTATCAGAGGAGAGAACCTAGAGGATGGTGAGTAGTCCTTCACTTCAAAGTGAGAGCTGAGGAAATGAGCTTTAAACTGCAACTGAATGATACATATGGAGAATTTTTTATACCCATCAATAGGTATAATTGGAAGAGGGAAGACAGTTTGGATCATACCTGTTTAGCATGTTTGAAGAAACGATCATTATGAAATGCCTTCGAGAACTGACCTCACTGAAAACTTAAATGAATAAATAAAAGTCATTGAGACTGTTAAAAAATATATATATATTGCCCCTGGGTTTGCTATAAAAGGATCTCAGGGGTTATTACCATCTTATCAAATATTCCATTAAGACTAACAGCCCTAAAAGAGAACTGTCATTTGCCAAAATTTCCTCTGAGCCCTAGGAATCCTTTTTGTCAGTGTGTCATGCGTGGACCAGGATTCAATACAGAGAAGAATGAAGTCAGAACCTGGTTAATATATAATTAGCAATAAAAGAAGTTGGGGCATTTGAATAATACATCACATGGTCACATGAGAAGAATCCTAAGAAAATGGAGAGAACACGGGCTAGAGATAAATCATGTGTAAGTGGTAAGAAGGGAAATTGGATGGTAAGTAGAAAAGAGATGACAGCAAGTAGTAATAATGTCTTCTATTTGTATCTACTCTTTCTTAAAAGTAGTCCCGTGTTAATACTCACAGTATCTGTGAGAGAAGCCAGGAACAAGTATCCAAATCCTTATTTTAGAAAGAAAAAAATTAGGATGATAAGGTGACTTGCACAGGGTTTCTCTAATGAGTCAGGGGCTCAGCTGGGACTTTCTCTCAATCCTGTGCTATAGCCATTAAGACGCACTGGGTAGTCATGGGGGAAACACAAATACACTCCCCACATGCAAACATACCCATGTTCTTTCTTATCCTCTAATACTGAGATGATAGCAAAATTTAGAGGTTCCTGTTTACTTTATCTCTTTGTATACTGGAGGTCCTACTGCCTCCACAAAATGGAGTAAGTACTGCTCTAAATCTGTGTTTGTATGATCTGAGATAGAAGCAGCCATATAATCTGAGGCTTCTTAGAAATGTAGAATTTTAGATCTCACCCTAGACCTACTGAATCAGAATCAGCATTGTAGCAAGGTTCCCAGGTGTTTTCTATGCTTTAAATCACTCACAGCCAGTCTTCCTTTGTGTGTACTCTTCAAAGTGCCTCAACTCATGTTTCCCCATTTTACTTTCATGTACATGGACACCAGGCAGGGGAGTAAGGATACATATTTTGATTTTTTCTTTTTCTGAGATGCAGAAGCCTATGTCAACAAGAGCCACTCAGTCTAGCATAGCAGAACTCCATGAGAGTCTTCCTACCAATGCTTAGAAAAGTCCAGCCCACCATTTCTCCTCCTCTACTGCATTCATATATCTGAGGTTCCCCTAGCAGCAGAGGCCTTGAAAGGCAGGGTTGAGAGTGAGGGCACATTGGAATTGCTTCCCTACCCCCACCCCCTGCAAGGAGAGTGAACTTTGCAAGTATTCATCTTTTAACAAGGAGGGCAAATGCGATTGCCCAGGTAACAGGTGAGACACCCTAAAAGATACACTTATGGAGTAGATTGAGGAGTGGTCTGGCCTGAGCACTGTGCACTTCCCTCAGTGAAGAGGCTGAGCACAAGGCTGTTTTCTCTCAAAAGCCTGGAAAAGATGAGTGGTGTGGATAATATGAATACATAAGAGCAGACCAGAGTGGAAATTCTAATGATGCAAACATAAGTTAGATAAATTTGGTTCTTGAGTGATTCTGCTTTCAAGGGTTTAATACCAAATTTGAAACAAGAACGTAAGATTTCATACAAAGAAAGCACACTAGATATGAAGAAAACCACAAATAAAGTGCAATAGAAGTTCAAATATGGCTCATGTTTGAATGAACCCCTTATAAATCTTTCCATAAATTCTCCTATGTGTCTATCTAGCCCATTCTAGTCCGTCATCCCAGACTGAGAAAGTAGTGTTCTCTGAGCTTGAGAACAAAGAGATTAAGGAGACAGCCCTCATTTGTAATTAAGTTCCTTAATAAAAAAAAATGTATGGAACAACTGCTATGATTGGGCTTCTGCTTCCATAAATGGATGGGGGAGGGAAAAAATCCGTCCTAAAATTAGATAATAACAGTTATATAGTAGTGTACTTAAAGGTACAGTGATAGCGTGCACGCAATACAATGTCTTACTATTGATGGGAAAAAAAGAGGGATCAACGAGAGAGAGGAATTATTTAGAGAAGTGTTCTTTGTGATTACTGTCAAGTCTATCTGAACTCTTACTTTCTATGAGAGGCAGAATAATGGCCTCCCAAAGATGTCCAGGACCTAAATACTAGAACCTAGGCATATGCTACTTTACACGGCAAAGGGACTTTGCATGTGATTAAGTTAAAGATGTTGAGCTGGGGAGATTTTTCTGGATGACTTGGATGTGCCTAACGTAATCATAGGGGTCTTAGCCACGGAAGAGAGAGAGACACACAGAAGAGAGAAAGAGAAAGACACTACAGAAAGATATTTGAACAGGAGGTCAGAGTGACATCACATGAAGAGGCTTCAGCCCGCTACTGATGGCTTTAAAGATGAAGGAATGAGGCCATAAACCAGGGAAGGCAAAGACATGGACTCTCCCTTATAGCTTCCAGGAAAGAATACAGCCCTGCCAGCATCCTGATTTTAGCCTGGCGAGACCTGAGTCAGATGTCAGACAGACTATATGATCATAAATTTGTGTTGTTTTAAGCCCCTATGTCAGTGACAACTTGTTACAGCAGTAATAGGAAACTAATACATTTGCTTGGTCTATGGTACCAACAAAGAGAGGGCTCTTTCATCACTTCCTAAGACCTAGGTGTCTATGTTTCAGTAAAAAAATAAAAAATAAAAATAAAAAAAGGAGGAGGAAGGGGATTGCAAGTTTACCGATAGATATTGTTCCTGTTTTAACCAAGTGGCATCAAGGACTGTTAAAAACACACACAAAAAGGACATTTATTTAAAAGAATTCACAGTTAGAAATTTATATCTTTTTGGTCTATGTCCAGAACACACACAAGTCATCAAAACAATGGTGTCAATATTTGAATAAATGTGAGGATAGGATACAATTTTTGAATATACTAGATGACATAAATTACCCTACTGCTGTAAAATGACTTTCTAGTCACATGGGAGTCACAGCTACTCAAGATGATACCCTGTTTTCTGCTCTGGGAGGCCATGGTCAACCAGTGTATACCATGTCAGATAAAAGCTGGTTTGGATTTATTTGAAATGTAAGATTGTTTTAGAGAGTGGTTAGTCCTTGGGTACACCTGAGAAATCCGTACCGCTCAGCAACTGGGACTAGTGGGGAAAGATGTACCCAACTCATTGCAGTAGTCCAGAGAGGACTTACAAGCAGGAGCTAATTTGGGGCCAGAGGAAACCTCACAAGGAAATACCAAAGTGAAGCAAGTTTCTTAAGCTAATTCTGGTCTGAACTATACTCATCCAAACAGGAATTTTGGATGAAGCCCAGGCAGCAAGAATGACGAATTCAAGACACAGAATTTTATGCCAAATCTATTTCTCTTAGTTAATTACGCACCAAGCACTGTCTTCAAACTACAAGCTCCCACAAAGAAATCAGTAACATTTCTATAAACAGACGGACCCGTCGAATTATATACCACAACACAAATATTCTGACCCTATTTCAGGCAATTTTTTGATAGGAAAGTAAATTGCCTTTCAGCAAAACCCTAACGATACCTGATCCCAGGATATTTTGTGTAAAGATTCTAGGAAAATCAGGAGTTGTGCTATGACAAAGCTAAACTGTTTGATTGGCGATCCTATCAATGATGTCCAAGACAGTGTTACTTAAAGAAAGAAACACTGCAAGGAAAGAACAGATTAGAGATGAGAGATTCCATACAATCTAGAAATGTATAATACATATAATGTATAATGTAAAATGTATACTGTATAATCATACAACCTAGAAATGTATAATGCATAATGTCATATGCACAGCCTTCAGATTTTTTATTTGAATAATCTTCGGTCTTACAGCATATTTCCTAGTAACTGGTACATACACAGCAAATTTTTGGATTGGTGATAAAAAAGCCAACATTTCTCCAGTGATGAATTAAAAAAACATTTAATTTCTTTACACCAGAAAAGCTCAATAACAGAAGTGATTCAAATGAGAGAATATCTCTTTCATCCAGAATGCCTGTAGCCCTCCACAGAGTAAATATCATGTCCCTGAACAACATTCTTGGAAGTCGGAATTCAGAATGTATTGATTAATTTTATGGTAGGAAAGTAATTTCTGTCATTTTTAAAAATTTTTTTAAAATTTTTTTGCGGTACGCGGGCCTCTCACTGTTGTGGCCTCTCCTGTTGCGGAGCACAGGCTCCGGATGCGCAGGCTCAGCGTTCCTGGCTCACGGGCCTAGCCGCTCCGTGGCATGTGGGATCTTCCCAGACCGGGGCACGAACAGGCTGCAGGCGGACTCTCAACCACTGCGCCACCAGGGAAGCCCTCTGTCTTTTTTTTTTTTTTAATGAATTTCCATTGCTGGAGTCAACAGCAGTTTATAAACTGGGCTAAAAAAGTCTTATAGAGACTGGCCTTGACCAAGAGAAGGACAGAGAAAGTCTTCATTGAAAAGGCAGAGGCTGCTTCTCCTTGAATATCTTTTTAAATAACTTTGATAATTTTTTTCATTCATTTTTCTCCCTTTTCTTGAAATAATTTGTAGTAAATGGTACAGATGAAAAACATGTTTAAACTCTAAAGAAATATAGACAATTTTGTCAAGAATACTTTTGTAATATTGGAAGAATATAACTTCAAGGATGTGTTTGGAATCAAATTACACTGGTCTCATTGGGAAGTAAATGGTGTTTGTGTGTATGTGCATGTATGTATCAATACTTTGACGTCTGTTCCTATTGCCCTCCAAAGATTTGTTAATTGCTCTGATATGCTAGGTAATTCTGCCTAGTTTACATCTTAGTTTCTTTTGTATCATCTTTAGCATCAATACTAAATAATTACGGAGTGAATATTGTATACATTGCATGATTCCTGTGCTAATCTGGTCAGAAGGCCCAGTTCTAGAGAGTGGATTTTATAATGGAGAAAATGTTATCCTTTCTCAGTTTCATGGTCCATTCCGTTTTGCAACTTATCCCTGAGAAGAACACCAAAAGGCATGTGTGAGCAGGTCTACTAAGCCCTTGATTTCAAAATAGACCAAGCTACAAATACACTTAGCTTCTTGTAAAAAGTTACAGCTCTGGATAATGGATGTGATTTTTGTTGTTGTTGTTTTAACATAGGTAGTGTGACATATGATGATATTATTTTGAAATCAGTCAGAACTGGATTTCAATTATAAGTTCACCATGTACTACTAGCTAACTGACCTCAGGCTAGACCATAAATTTCTCAGGTACAAAATGGTTCTGTTAATACCTCTCTCATCTGTGTATTGGTGGAATTAAAGGAGAGAACACAAGTAGACTGAGAATCACAGTGCCTGAAATTTGGTTGATATTTAATAATATTTTCTACTCCTTCTCCATACCTTCCTTTAGGAAGTATTGTGTCACTGACTAATTATTTCTATAACTTTTCTTCTTCCTAAGTAGGACTAATTTTTATTTGCATTAAAAACACATTAATATATTAAAAATAATTTTTAATTTTAGTATGATGAGATTTAATAAACAAATACATAGTTCACTGCATGATTTTAATCTGTCTTATATTTCCAAACTAAAGAGTAATAATTATCTTCATTTATGCTCAAGAATATTTCTTATTTTCCTTGATCATTTTTATTGGTTCACAGACAATTCTCTCTGGTTTATACTCCTTTGCTAAATCATATATTTCTTGAAAGGTAGAAACATGAACTACATGAGACATTTAAGGTATAAACTCCATATTTAATGGAAGTTAAGGAGAACTTTGTTTTTCCTGAAATTTCTACTACTTAGTTAACCAATTATATCTTCAGGAAAATATTCTTTTAGGTACTTTCCAGTTTTCTGCCTCAATCCTTACTATTGAAATTTACCACAATAAACAAATGGGACCTAATTAAACTTAAAAGCTTTTGCACAGCAAAGGAAACCATAAATAAGATGAAAAGACAGCCATCAAAATGGGAGAAAATATCTGCAAAGGAAGCAACTGACAAAGGATTAATCTCCAAAATATACAAACAGCTCATGCAGCTCAATATCAAAAAAGCAAGCCAATCAAAAAATGGGCAAAAGACCTAAATAGACATTTCTCCAGCGAAGATATACAGATGGCCAAGAGGCACATGAAGACATGCTCAACATCACTAATTATTAGAGAAATGCAAATCAAAACTACAATGAGGTATCCCTTCACACCAGTCAGAATGGCCATCATCAAAAAATCTATAAACAAAAAATTCTGGAGAGGGTGCAGAGAAAAGGGAACCCTCTTGCACTGTTGGTGGGAATGTAAATTGATACAGCCACTATGGAGAACAGTATGGAATTTCCTTAAAAAACTAAAAATAGAACTACCGTATGACCCAGCAATCCCACTACTGGGCATATACCCTGAGAAAAACATAATTCAAAAAGACACATATACCCCAATGTTCATTGTAGCACTATTTACAATAGTCAGGACATGGAAACAACCTAAATGTCTATCAACAGATGAATAGATAAAGAAGATGTGGTACATATATACAATGGAATATTACTCATCCATAAAAAGGAACAAAATTGGGTCATTTGTAGAGGTGTGGATGGACCTAGAGTCTGTCATACAGAGTGAAGTAAGTCAGAAAGAGAAAAACAAATACTGTATATTAACGCATATATGTGGAATCTAGAAAAATGGTACAGATGAACATATTTGCAGGGCAGGAATAAAGACGCAGACGTAGAGAACGGACATGTGGACACATGGTGGGGGGAAGGGGAGGGTGGGATGAATTGGGAGATTAGGATTGACATATATACACTACCATGTGTAAAACAGATAGCTAGTGGGAACCTACTGTATAGCACAGGGAACTCAGCTTGGTGCTCTGGGATGACCTAGATGGGTGGGATGGAGCGTGTGGGAGGGAGGTCCAAGAGGGAGGGGATACATGTATACATATAGCTGCTTCACTTCGTTGTACAGCAGAAACTAACACAACATTGTAAAGCAACTATACTCCAAAAAAAAAAATTAATTAAAAAAAAAAAGAAATTTACCACGATCAAAAAACATGAACTTTGCTCTTTCTTCTTAGCCTCTAATTCTTTACTGCTTAGTCTAAACCATGCTTACCTGTTGCTGGTTTTTCCCTTTTCACTGTGCATTGTGGAATTCTTGATCTATTGGGAAAAAATGACTTTATCCTCAATTTTTCCTGAAACAGTCCTTCTATAGGTCCTCTAGGTTTGGCATGAATGAAATTTAGCATCAGGGTTGTTCTGTCCTAGCCTAAGAAGGATCCATAAGCTGACAAAAGCACACAGAAAACAGTTGACAGTGATGGAGAAGAAGTGAGAGATGGTAAATCTGGCGGTGGTGGTAATAGTACAGGTGGAGAGTGGGGACTGCTGGGGGACTGAGTTGGGACTCAAATGTTGATAGTTCAATTATTGAGGGAGAAAGCAAGCCAAAGCCCAGGCGTAAAGTTGTAATGGAAGAGGGGAAATGGCACAATAACTCTCTGAACTAGGGTATTTCCACTTTGTAGATGAAGAAGACGGAGAGCAGAAAAACTGAGGAACACATCTAATGTGATACAAGGAGCCGAGCTGGGATGTGAACGAAAAGAGTACTAGGCATTGCAGAAAAAATCAACAGTCTCTAGAGAATCTCATGAACCAGGCATTTCCTACCTTAGTTGACTTTAATTCTGATACTGGAGGCATAAATAGTAGTCTTCCATTCCTGCATACCTTAGAGATATTTTGCTATTCTAAGACTAGCTCTTAGACAATCTGAATGGCGATGCTCCAGGATCATCTATTTAATAAAACCCTCTTCAGTAGCATCTGTTCCTTTTCCCTCAAACTCACAGGATTAGAAGGACATGGTGGTCAGGATGCTTATCACTTGCTATTTACCACCATATCATTGGCTCGACCACTACTACTATCTTTCCCTCTTCTGAAATTAACCACATTCACTTGTACTAACATGTGGCCGTGAAAATGAGCTGTTTTGATTTTCTGCCGCAGAAAGCAGAGTTGACCAACAGTCCTAGCTGCTACCCTCTGGAAATACCATGTTTACACCAAGGCCACCCTTTCCCTGGGCTGTTCTCAGCCAAAGACTGAACATGGTGATGATATTAATTCATGTCCATTTCTGAAGGATTTGGGACTCCTCAGATGGGTGACTTTGTACTAAAGACGATCTATCAGTCTGTACAAAACATTTGAGAACTGTACTACAGTCTGAGACTCTTCACAGATGTCAGACTTACATTGTGGTTTAAAGGCTCTTCCTGTCTGTTCAGGTCCTTTCTCTTTTTCCTTCAAAGGTGTTTCCACAAAATATCTCCTACACATCTAAACCTATTTATCTGCTTCTTGGAGGATCTAAACTAATACCACTACCCAAATCCCTCTTGCCCCTCACGGTGAGCCACACTCCTCCGTAGCCTGTCTTGTTGGCCTCAGGTTCAATGATTGTTCTTTATATTCATTCCACTGTCATTATTCTATTATTGACTTTCTGTTATCTTCACTCCAGAGTTTCTCAAACCCCGAATCATAAAATAGGTCTCTCCACACTGATGTATGTTCAGGAACATCCTCTCTTGTACTTCCAATCATTACTGAGTTTCTTGTAATAACTGTCTATATGTGCTAACTACCTGCCCATTAACAACCACTTATCTGGCTTCTATGCAAACTACTTTTTGGAAGGAATGTTTTCTCCAAATTCCATAGATATTTTCTCATTCTTATTTTCTTCAAGTTTTACACAGCATTTGATATAATGGATCACTCCCAGCTTTAATTCATCTAGTCCCTGACTTTTGCAGAATTCTTGTTTATTTTTTTTCCCACCAATTCTATGACTCAAATTTTTGGGAATCCATTGCCTCCTCGAACTCCATATGTAAATCACCTCCCAAGAAACTAATTATCAAGGGAGGTAACATAAGAGGTAAAAGAGGGAAATCTTATTCAGTCTCAAGGTCTCAATGATCACCCATCATGGATGATGACCAAATCCCAATCTCTGGCTTGTATTTCTCTCTCAATCGCTATACTTCAATTGCATGCTGAATATCGACTGTATATTAAGTTCCACAAACTCATTTTATACCAAACCGAACTTACTTTATTACTTCCTAAACTTATTCTTCCTCTTGAATTCATAATTTCTTTTAATGGCACCATCTTCCCACTCAAATCCCACTTGAATCTTTACTTAATTTGTGACTGTTCTCCTGACTACAACTGACCCCTCACCACAACTCCCTTCTCTTACCTAATCCAAGTAGATCACAAGAGGCATTGTCGTGTAATAACTCAGAAGTCTAGGCTCCACTCCATTTCCACTGCTGCTTCCCAAGTTCAGGTCTCCATTATCACTTAACTAGATATTAAAATAGCATCTCCTGGTTTCCTTTACTCTGTTTTCTCTCATAAACAAACTCATTTACCTTCTTATAATTGCAAAATGCCTCCGAAAAAAAACTGTTCTAATCATGGCATTCTCTTGCTTAAATCAGACTATTTCAACAGCCTAGAGCAGCAGACTTCGACCCAGTTACCTCAACATACCACAGTATTATCATCTATTTTGACATGTGTCAAAAGTAAGTTGCCACTATTTAATAATTAAAATACTGATGTTTGAGAATGACTTACAATAAAAAAATTAGAACAAATTCATAACAATTTTTTTAAAAAAACATTCTTATTCACTTACATGATGATATACTTTCTTGAAGAGTTATAGTTATTTGTATAAAACTTTTGCCATGATCACATCCTGCATGTTATAATGTAATCTACCATACGTGCTATGGAAGAAAACTATGGAAAATGCTCATTCTTCAGAATCAAGGCCAAGTTCCCTAACCTGACATTTTATAGCTCTTCACAATTTGGCCCCAATCATCTTCCCTACTTCTGCTTGCATAGTCTTTGTGCTAACAAGAAGACAGCAATAACCACAAAGTCTAACTTCTTTATTGCTCACTTATATAACTTATGCCTATCTTTTTTCCCCCACTCTACCTTTGCCATGTTGTTCCCTGTGCTCAGAAAGCTTTATTTCCGAGCTTTAGAGGTCTAAAGGTCAGGTGTAAAAGTCTTCACCTTCATGAAAATTTGACTCTTCTCTCAAGCCAGAAGTAAATGCTTTGCACTCTAAAACTTAATAGTATTTTACTTACTCCTCTGTGGGGGGGGGGGTCAGGTAATACTTTCTGCTTAATCTTCTAGCTTTAAAAGTAATATTTTAATCATACACTAGAATATTAGCCACTTGAAAGTATGAGCTATTTATTTGTATTCCCCTCAATGCTTGGCACACGGTTGGTGTTCAAAAAAAATACTAAAAAAGACTTTATAAGGTCTTTGTTAAGTTTATTCATTGGTTTGACATGTCTCCCTGCAAACCTGGGACTTTTCCTTTATAAGACTTTTCTTAAATCATTTATTCAAGTATTAAGTCAAACTAACCTCAGCACATTTTCCCCAGGAATACCACTGTTACCATTTCTCCATTCAAAGAGAAGAAAATTTATCTCTACACTTAGTTTTCTATTTCTTAGCTAATGCCATTTTTCTCTCAATCTTCTGATGGCTGGGAGAAAAAATCTTACTGTGGAAATGTTTTAATTACAGCGGATATAATGTTCTTGTACTCATCAATTACCTCAAGAAAAATAGTGAAATAGTTGAGTACAATTTTTCTCTTAAAGAAACTATACTCACCTTCTCATAGCATGTTGCAGAATCGAAAAGCCACATCTCCTGATTTCCAGTTCAACATTGAGCTTGCTAGTCCACTAAATCTGCAGCCTGTGCTAGAAGTAAGGTCAGTTCAGCTTGGGTGGGGCTGGGCCTGACACAGGGTTGAGAAGGTGCTTCAGAAAAAGAAAAGAATTTCAAAATGGAATCATAATCCCATAATGTCTGCTACTGCAGAGGGCAGGAGGGACTAAGAGAGGTCACTTGATTAATTCTTTTGTCCCGGGGACAGGAATATGACTAACCTGTTCTGAAATAGTGGTTTATTTTCCTTAGTCCTCTGAAAACAAGGAATCTGGAGTGTATACCATGGTTTCATTTTTTCCCCCACAGATTTTATTTCCCTGTGCTTATTAGCAACAGGAAAAATCTGTCCACAAGCTCCCTCTGACAGAAGAGGTATGCTGAACCCAATTTCCTGAGTTATAACCCTGACTTTGGCATAAAATTTTTGATAATTTGATCCATTTGGCCTTTTAGTAATTGAAGTATAAGCATTTATTTTCCACCAAAGGAACTTAATTTTCTAAGACTGAAATTGAAAATTTTGATACAATGTGAGAGACAGCTAACTATTTCCCGTTGTGAAAAGAGAAAAAACATCAGTGACAGATGCAAAGTAGTAGTTTCTAGCAAAGGTTTGGTGTGCACCAATGCCTTCTACTGCTCCTCAATGACTACAAGTTTAGAAAAGTGAAGGTATTTTCCCAGGAAGATAAAATGCTTAAGTTAACTCAAAGCAACTTTTGATTACTTCTCCAAAGGGGAGATGGAATACTAAAATCTTCCAAGGTTCTCCTCAACTTTAGCAAGATGCATTTGTGTGATAGAAGACATCTGGTATTTAGGATACCGTGGAGACTACATTCCTAAAACTGCTGATTCACAATGGAGGTAAAGGAATTTGTCACAGACAGTATGATTTTCTCACTTTGGCGGGCTTTCATAAATCATCTCTTATTGCAGACTCCATGGACAACTGTCATAGAAAAGACTGAAGGTCTTTTTCAGTCTCACAACGGAGTTTGTTTCTCAAAGGAGAAACTATCAGCAGAATTTTCAAGGAGAAAGGACAGTCTCTGTGCCACATCTCCTTAGATCATCAAAATACGAAAGAAGGAATCATGTCGTTGAATACTGTGCACATGTACACAAGTTCCCTCTCACTCTTTCTAACACACACACACACACACACACACACACTCTTCTACTGCCCTGTCCTTTGTCAACCAGTTCAATATTTCAGACCCAAATGAAGTGAGCTCAGGGAAAGAAAGATTCACACTGAAGTGCGAAAACATTCCAGGAAGAAAAAGACAGATCCGTTTAAGAGCACAAATACACCCAATAAATCATGGTGAGCTTGGTGGGGTGACTGCTCTTCCTTCTGGAAGCTTTGTAATTACTCTCTCAACACAGCAACAACTTTCTTTGGAAACGGACACTCTATATACAAGACAATTACAGCACGAGGTATCACTTCTGGTCAAAGCCCAGGGTACATATGTCACAATCCATTAGGCAGGAGACAGAGCTGAGCAGCCTGAAGTTTATTAAACCCAAGGATCACTTTTCCTAATCACTCTTCTCAAGGTCTCCCAAGGGCAGCCATCGACTAGTTCTAATAGTCTATTAATCCAGTCTGCAAATTATTCTCTTCAAGTCCAGACTTTATGAATTATTAATCTGATCTATGGGATCTGGTCATTCACAATTCAGCATCCCCCAAACAATCTTCTAATCCTTTGTTACAGCTCACAATTGGAAATTCTCAGAAGACACTACAATGATGAATTCTATTTCACTTTACCCTGTAAGAATCTGGTCTGTCTGGATTATGTTTGAGCCCTCTAGAATATATCTTGGGGAGTTCAGGTAGACAGAACAACGATACAAAAGTGTAGAAGACATTCTTGCTTTTTGGTGTTCCTGAGACCTCCCTTATCTGAAATACCTAAGATATGTCTCCTTTATATGTACCTTTTTCATAGTTAAGTATGTAATATCTTGAATTATCCTCTAACTGGTTCACATGTAAAAGCATCATTTTCCCAATTAGTCTATAAGGGAAGAGGCGAAGCCTTGAATGGTCTCATTTTGCCAGCAGTGATGTGCTGGAGCTGGCTTGTACAAGCTAGTGAGAGCCAACTTTTAACTTTTCAGAAAATTCTGCCAGCCATTTTAACAACCTAAGATATATAGATTTACAATTAAATAAATCACATTAAAAGCAAAGATCATAAATACTCAAAACATATCACCCCTTAATTATTTTACTATTATCTGCAGTCTTGAGGTTATTACAATCTAATGTATGTTTATGTTCAAAATATGATATAATGGAGTGCTGCTATGCATCTTTTCACAAATTCATTTTCACTAGCTTCACATTCAATGACTTCACTTGGTAGCTTGGCCATGGCTGAAGTAATTATACCACAGAAATCAGCAAATACTAGAAATCAGTGTTTTCCCCTTTCCCTCACAAAAGCGGTTGTTAAACATTTACCAGCATACTACTGATCATTGTTAAAATCATCTAACCAATTAAAGGTTCAGAATCATCTTCCAGAAAGTGGAAAAGGAAACCACAATACTAGAGAAATCAATCACTGACTCACTAATTCTCTCCTCCCTCACCATTCTGAGGACAGCTGTTCCATGCACAGCCTTAGCTTGTTTGAAGCCATCTTTTATACTGGGTGACCTTGACTTTGTTTTTTAAAATTCTCTGGGCCTCATTCTGTACAAAGAGTGAGACCACAATCCAAGCTGCAATGATCAGAAGTCTGACACAATCATGTGCTCTCCTTTGAGCGCTCCAAACGAGTTCCCATATTAATAATAATTGCTAATATTTTTTGAGCGCTCACTGTAGGCTGAGCACTGCACTAGGTACTTTCTGTACTATTTCATTTGACTCTAACAACTTGATAAAGTAGGTATAACTGTTGCACTTCGTAGAGGAAAAAACACACTTGGCCTAAGTAACTTGCTTGTTCACATAAGTAGCAAGTGGCAGAGTTAGGCAAATCTGGTTCTGGGACACCCCTCTTAACCAGTTCACAAAAATGTAACCCATGCCAGTAAAAAATGTTTAGGCCTCAACAAGGAAGCAATAGTCAAAGTCTTAGAAACTTTGGTGAGAACATTGTTTCTTAGAAACTTTGGTGAGAAACATTGGTGAGAACAAGGAAAACACCACCATTAACGGTGTTTTTAGTTTTCTGATACTTGATTGGCTGCCAGATTTCTAATGATTGGGGAACTGATAAGAGACTCAGGAAGGTTTTGAAAAAATCCTCTGAATGTTCCAGTTGACCTGAAGACTCATTATTTAGAGAGACCACAATCAGGACAGGGGAAAAGATCTTTCCAGTCCATTCCAGCTGATCAAATGTTGCTCACCTCGTACGTTTGTTTCTAGGCAGCAAATGAGACATTGATCAACTCAGGAGACACCATTCAGGAAGGAAAGTGAATGGACATCCTGAGTACACTGAGGAACACTTACCAGAGAGAAAAATGAGCATACTTAGCCTGGAGAAAAGTTGAGAGATACCTCAGAACTATTTGCAAACATTTGATAAGCTGTCATGTAAGAAAGACACTAGACTTACTTTGACCTTAAGAGCAGAATTAGATTCAACTTAGAAAAGTTAAAGAAAGGAATATTTTAAGAAAGAAGATTCTAATGATTAGAGTTATTGAAAAACAAAGTGATCTTTATATGGTATTAAGTTTTCTGTACGACTGAAGGTGTTAAAGCAGGGCTGAGTAATCCTGGCACAAGAGATTCAGGATGGTCTTTGAGGTCATTTCAAACTGTGATATTTCCCTGTTCTAGGTAGCAAGAGACTGAATTGAGATTGTCACCCTTAATCACTCCCAGCCCCACATCTTCAATCACATATGATCCAAGTTTCCCAAAAACAAGCTCCTTGGGCAGTTTCTTTTCAAAGGCCTGCCCTGAATAGGTGACATGGACGGTGGGTACAGAAGAAACAAACCAGAGTGGGAAGAGCTGAAAAAAGCCATTATCTAAGCTGAGTAAAGGCAACTCTGACCTCGGAGGTGGCTGTTTTCACCAGGTAACATAAAATGTTAGGCGGTTGTGGGAAATGTTAGAGGAAAGAATGTCTGATTAAAAAGAAAATGAGAGGAGACTTCCCTGGTGGTCCAGTGGTTAAAGCTTCACCTTCCAATGCAGGGGGTGCAGGTTTGATCCCTGGTTGGGGAGTTAAGATACCACATGCCTCGTGGCCAAAAAACCAAAACATAAAAAAACAGAAGCAATATTGTAACAAATTCAATAAAGACTTTAAAAAATGGTTCACATCAAAAAAAAAAAAAAAAGAAAGAAAGAAAATGAGAAAATAGTCAAAGGAGAGAAATACAAGTTAGTTAGAAAGACTTTCCACTTTCATTGCTGCATTATTCATAACACTTAAGGTATGGAAACAATCTAAATGTCTATTGACAGATAAATGGATGAAGAAAATGATATATACACACATTCCTGCCATATGCAGCAACACAGATGAACTTGGAGGACATTATGCTAAGTAAAATAAGCCAGTCACAGAAGGACAAATACCATATAATTCCACTTTTATGAGGAATAGAAATTAGTAAAACTGATAGAAACAGGGAGTAGAATGGTGGGTGTCAAGGGCTGTGGGGAGGTGGAAATTGAGAGTTGCTGTTCAAAGGGTATAAAGTTTCAGTTATGCAAGGTAAGTTCTGGAGATCTGCTGTATAACACTGTGTCTATAGTTAACAACTATATGGTGTACATAAAAGAGGGCAGATGTCATATTAAGTGTTCTAACCACAATAAACAACAACAACAAAAAGACTTTTCAAATGATACACATGAACTTATTTACAAAACAGAAATAAACACACAGATGTAGAAAACAAACTTACAGTTACCAAAGGGGAAAGGGGGTGAAGGGAGGGATAATATGTAGAATGTATATATATATATATATAAAATATATAATATATATTATATTAAAGGCAACTCTATATATAATATAATATATATATATATTCTTTTTCAGATTATTTTCCATTATAGGTTATTACAAGATAGTGAATACAGGCCCCTGTACTATACAGTAGGTCCTTGTTTTTAATCTATTTAATAAATATATATATATATATTCCTTTTTTGTACACCTGAAACTAACACAACATTGTAATCAACTATACTTCAATAAACAATTAAAAATAAAGATTTTTCAAGTCAATGGAATATCAATTCCAGAAAATGTATCCAGAGGAGTGGGAATGTGGTGTATTTCCTATTTATAACAGGAAAGTTAGCAAAAGGTAGCAATAGAAGGTAATTTTTTTCTCAATGTATACTTTTTAAATCTTGGATGAACACTACATATAACTGTTATCAAGAGAAGACTGGTTTGCCTTACAGTATTTCGTTGGCAACTTCTTAATTGTTGCTTTTAGCATCTCATTGTTCTGGTCAGTAAGTGTACTATTGTAGTCATAAATGAACGTCCTAATTATTTTAAGCCAGAAATACAGTAACACCGGAGGAACAAAGATGGCGGAGTAGAAGGACATGCTCTCACTCCCTCTTGCGAGAACACCAGAATCACAACTAGCTGCTGGACAATCATCGACAGGAAGACACTGGAACTCACCAAAAAAGATACCCCACATCCAAAGACAAAGGAGAAGCCTCAGTGAGATGGTGGGAGGGGTGCAATCACAGTAAAATCAAATCCCATCACTGCTGGGTGGGTGACTCACAGACTGAAGAACACTTAGACCACAGAAGTCCACCCACTGGAGTGAGGTTCTGACCCCACGTCAGGCTTCCCAACCTGGGGGTCAGGCAACGGGAGGAGGAATTCCTAGAGAATCAGACTTTGAAGCCTAGTGGGAATTGATTGCAGGACTTTGACAGGACTGGAGGAAACAAAGACTCGAAACTTGGAGGGCACACACAAAGTAGTGTATGCATCGGGACCCAGGGGAAGGAGCAGTGACTCCAGGAAAGACTGAATCAGACCTACCTGCTAGTGTTGGAGGGTCTCCTGCAGAGGCAGGGGTGACTGTGGCTCACTGTGGGGACAAGGACACTGGCAGCAGAAGTTCTGGGAGGTACTCCTTGGTGTGAGCCCTCCCAGAGTCTGTCATTAGTCCCACCAAAGAGCCTAGGTAGGCTGCAGTGTTGGGTTGCCTCAGACCAAACAACCAACAGGGAGGGAACCTAGCCCCACCCATCAACAGTCAAGTGGATTAAAGTTTTACTGAGCTCTGCCCACCAGAGCAACAGTCAACTCTACCCACCACCAGTTTCCTCCCACCAGGAAACTTACACAAGCCTCTTAGTTAGCCTCATCCACCGGAGGGCAGACAGCAGAAGCAAGAATAACTACAGACCTGCAGCCTGTGGAACAAAAACCACATTCACAGAAAGATAGTCAAGATGAAAAGGCAGAGGGCTATGTAGCAGATGAAGGAACAAGATAAAACCCCAGAAAAACAACTAAATGAAGTGGAGCTAGGCAACCTTACAGAAAAAGAATTCAGAATAATGATAGTGAAGATGATCCAAGACCTAGGAAAAAGAATGGAGGCAAAGATCAAGAACATGCAAGAAATGTTTAACAAAGACCTAGAAGAATTAAAGAACAAACAAACAGAGATGAACAATACAATAACTGAAATGAAAAATACACTAGAAGGAATCAATAGCAGAATAAGTGAGGCAGAAGAACGGATAAGTGACCTGGAAGACAGAATGGTGGAATTCACTGCTGTGGAACAGAATATAGAAAAAAGAATGAAAAGAAATGAAGACAGCCTAAGAGACCTCTGGGACAATGTTAAACACAACAACATTCGCATTATAGGGGTCCCAGAAGGAGAAGAGAGACAGAAAGGACCTGAGAAAATATTTGAAGAAATTATAGTCGAAAACTTCCCTAACATGGGACAGGAAATAGCCACCCAAGTCCAGGAAGTGCAGTGAGTCCCATACAAGATAAACCCAAGAAGAGACACACAGTAATCAAATTGGCAAAAAGTAAAGACGAAGAAAAATTATTGAAAGCAGCAAGGGAAAAATGACAAATAACATACAAGGGAACTCCCATAAGGTTAATAGCTGATTTCTTGGCAGAAACTCTACAAGCCAGAAGGGAGTGGCATGATATACTTAAAGTGATGACAGGGAAGAACCTACAAGCAACATTACTCTACCCGGCAAGGATCTCATTCACATTCAAAGCAGAAATCCAATGCTTTACAGACCAGCAAAAGCTAAGAGAATTCAGCACCACCAAACCAGCTCTACAATAAATGCTAAAGGAACTTCTCTAGGTGGGAAACACAAGAGAAGAAAAGGACGTACAAAAAAAAAAGCCACAACAATTAAGAAAATGGTCATAGGAACACACATATCAATAATTACTTTAAACATGAATGGACTAAATGCTCCAACCAAAAGACACAGGCTTGCTGAATGGATACAAAAACAAGACCCATATATATGCTGTTTACAAGAGACCCACTTCAGACCTAGGGACACATACAGACTGAAAGTGAGGGGATGGAAAAAGATATTCCATGCAAATGGAAATCAAAAGAAAGCTGGAGTAGCTATACTCATATCAGATAAAATAGACTTTAAAATAAAGAATGTTACAAGAGCCAAGGAAGGACACTACATAATGATCAAGGGATCAATCAAAGAAGAAGATATAACAATTATAAATATATATGCACCCAACATAGGAGCACCTCAATACATAAGGGAACTGCTAACAGCTATAAAAGAGGAAATTGACAGTAACACAATAATAGTGGGGGACTTTAACACCTCACTTACACCAATGGACAGATCATCCGAACAGAAAATTAATAAGGAAACACAAGCTTTAAATGACACAATAGACCAGATAGATTTAATTGATATTTATAGGATATTCCATCCAAAAATAGCAGATTACACTTTCTTCTCAAGTGTGCACGGAACATTCTGCAGGGTAGATCACATCTTGGTTCACAAATGAAGCCTCTTGTTATGAAATCATAACAAGAATCTTTTCTGACCACAACGCTATGAGATTAGAAATGAATTACAAGGAAAAAAACTTAAAAAACACAAACACATGGAGGCTAAACAATGCGTTACTAAATAATCAAGAGATCACTGAAGAAATCAAAGAGGAAATCAGAAAATATCTAGAGACAAATGACAATGAAAACACGATGATCCAAAACCTATGGGACTCAGCAAAAGCAGTTCCAAGAGGGAAGTTTATAGCTATACAAGCCTACCTCAAGAAACAAGAAAAATCTCAAATAAAATATCTAAACTTACACTTAAAGGAACTAGAGAAAGAAGAACAAACAAAACCCAAATTTAGCAGAAGGAGAGAAATCATAAAGATCAGAGCAGAAATAAATGAAATAGAAACAAAGAAAGCAATAGCAAAAATCAATAAAACTAAAAGCTGGTTCTTTGAGAAGATAAACAAAAATTGATAAACCATTAGCCAGACACATCAAGAAAAAGAGAGAGAGGACTCAAATCAATAAAATTAGAAATGAAAAAGGAGAAGTTAAAACAGACACCACAGAAATACAAAGCATCCTAAGAGACTACTACAAGCAACTCTATGCCAATAAAATGGGCAACCTGGAAGAAATGGACAAATTCTTAGAAAGGTATAACCTTCCAAGACTGAACCAGGAAGAAATAGAAAATATGAACATACCAATCACAAGTAATGAAATTGAAACTGTGATTAAAATTTTTCCAGCAAACAAAAGTCCAGGACCAGATGGCTTCACAGATGAATTCTATGAAACATTTAGACAAGAGCTAACATCCATCCTTCTTAAACTCTTCCAAAAAATTGCAGAGGAAGGAACACTCCCAAATTCATTCTATGAGGCCACCATCACCGTGATTCCAAAACCAGACAAAGATAATACAAAAAAAGAAAATTACAGAGCAATATCACTGGTGAATACAGATGCAAAAATCCTCCACAAAATACTAGCAAACAGAATGCAACAACACATTTAAAGGATCATATATCATGATCAAGTGGGATTTATCCCAGGGATGCAAGGATTCTTCAATATATGCAAATCAATCAATGTGATACACCATATTAACAAACTGAAGAATAAAAATCATATGATCATCTCAATAGATGCAGAAAAGCTTTTGACAAAATTCAACACCCATTTATGATAAAAACTCTCCAGAAAGTGGGCACAGTGGGAACCTACCTCAACATAATAAAGGTCATATATGACAAACCCACAGCGTACATCATTCTCAATGGTGAAAAACTTAAAGCATTTCCTCTAAGATCAGGAACAAGACAGGGATGTCCACTCTCACCATTATTATTCAACACAGTTTTGGAAGTCCTACCATGGCAATCAGAGAAGAAAAAGAAATAAAAGGAATCCAAATCAGAAAAGAAGAAGTAAAACTGTCACTGTTTGCAGATGAGATGATACTATACATAGAGAATCCTAAAAATGGCACCAGAAAACTACTAGAGCTAATCAGTGAATTTGGTAAAGTTGCAGGATACAAAATTAATGCACAGAAATCTGTTGCATTCCTATACACTAATGATGAAAAATCTGAAAGAGAAATGAAGGAAATACTCCCATTTACCACTGCAACAAAGAGAATAACAGACCTAGGAATAAACCTACCTAGGGAGACAAAAGATCTGCATGCAGAAAACTATAAAACACTGATGAAAGAAATTAAAGATGATACCGAGAGATGGAGAGATATACCATGTTCTTGGATTGGAAGAATCAATATTGTGAAAATGACTATACTACCGAAAGCCATCTACAGATTCAATGCAATCCCTATCAAATTACCAATGGCATTATTTACGGAACTAGAACAAAAAATCTTAAAATTCGTATGGAGACACAAAAGACCCCAAATAGCCAAAGTAGTGTTGAGGGAAAAAAACAGAGCTGGAGGAATCATACTCCCTGACTTCAGACTATAGTACAAAGCTACAGTCATCAAGGCAATATGGTACTGGCACAAAAACAGAAATATGGATCAATGGAACAAGATAGAAAGCCCAGAGATAAACCCACGCACCTATGGTCAACTAATCTATGACAAAGGAGGCAAGGATATACAATGGAGAAAAGACAGTCTCTTCAGTAAGTGGTGCTGGGAAAACTGGACAGCTACATGCAAAAGAATGAAATTAGGGCTTCCCTGGTGGCACAGTGGTTGAGAGTCCGCCTGCCGATGCAGAGGACACGGGTTTGTGCCCCGGTCCGGGAAGATCCCACATGCCGTGGAGCGGCTGGGCCCGTGAGCCATGGCCGCTAAGCCTGCGCGTCCGGAGCCTGTGCTCTGCAATGGGAGAGGCCACAACAGTGAGAGGCTCACGTACCGCCAAAAAATAAATAAATAAATAAAGAAAGAATGAAATTAGAACAGTCCCTAACACCATACACAAAATTAAACTCCAAATGGATTCGAGACCTAAATGTAAGACCAGACACTATAAAACTCTTAGAGGAAAACACAGGAAGAACACTCTTTGACATAAATCACAGCAAGATCTTTTTTGATCCACCTCCTAGAGTAATGGAAATAAAAACAAAAATAAACAAATGGGACCTCATGAATCTTCAAAGCTTTTGCACAGCAAAGAAAACCATAAACAAGACGAAAAGACAGACCTCAGAATGGGAGAAAATACTTGCAAACCAATCAACGGACAAGGGATTCATCTCCAAAATATATAAACAGTACATGCAGCTCAATATTAAAGAAACAAACAACCCAACCCAAAAATGAGCAGAAGACCTAAATAGACATTTCTTCAAAGAAATCATACAGATGGCCAAGAAGCACATGAAAGGCTGCTCAACATCACTAATTATTAGAGAAATGCAAATCAAAACTACAATGAAGTATCACCTCACACCAGTTAGAATGGGCATCATCAGAAAATCTACAAACAACAAATGTTGGAGAGGGTGTGGAGAAGAGGGAACCTCTTACACTGTTGGTGGGAATGTAAATTGATACAGCCACCATGGAGAGCAGTATAGAGGTTCCTTAAAGAACTAAAAATAGAATTACCATATGACCCAGCAATCCCACTACTGGGCATGTAGCCAGAGAAAACCATAATTCAAAAAGACACATGCACCCCAATGTTCATTGCAGCACTATTTACAATATCCAGGACATGGAAACAACGTAAATGCCCATCAACAGATGAATGGATAAAGAAGAGATGGTACATATACGAAATTGAGTCATTTGTTGAGATGTGGATGGATCTAGAGACTGTCATAGAGTGAAGTCAGAAAGACAAAAACAAATATCACATATTCACACATGTACATGGAACCTAGAGAAATGGTACAGATGAACCAGTTTGCAGGGCAGAAGTTGAGACACAGATGTAGAGAACTAACATATGGACACCAAGGGGGGAAAACTGTGGGGGGTGGGGATGGTGGTCTGCTGAATTGGGCGATTGGGATTGACATGTATACACTGATGTGCATAAAATTGATGACTAATAAGAACCTGCTGTATAAAAAATAAATAAAATTAAATTAAAAAATAAAACAAAAATACAGTAACACGTAATTTAACCATGTAATCAAAATTTTCCTGCTGAGGGTGGTATTTATCTGTTGTTGAACACTGAACATTTAGTCCTCTAGTTTATTGCTTCCCCCATGCAGGGGGTGAGCTGGACGCTAACTGTGAGCTCTGGTTCTGAGGTCTCAGCCTCAGGTTCAGGTCTGAGGTCTGAGCTGCCTGCATTTGTATGCCAACTTGGTCTGACTCTGGGGAAGTTACTTAACTTCTTCTTGTCCCATTTACACATACAACGTATACAAAAATTGTATTTCTCTCTTAGGCTTGTTATGAGGAACAAAATAAGTTTACATATATATATATATATATATATATATAAAATAACTATATATATATAAAGGCAGTGCCTGGCTATAATAGATGCTCAATAAGTAGTAATAGTAGTTATAATAATAGCTATTATTTTATTACTATAATCTTCAAATTTAAACAAGCAATTTATCTTTCATTTCACTGATCAGACTGAATTAAAATTTCTTTCAGTGTTATACAGATACAACCTAAGAATACCTTGAACATTTTCATTAGGTATAGACTGACTTATATATAAACACCAATGTCAGTGTTATTGACCTTAGTTCATTTTAAACCTTGGTAATACCAGGTTAAAGAATAGAAAGTGTGGTTATCTCAGGTTTATTGAAAATCCCCATGAAAGATTCACATCAGAAATGATTGCTTCTGGGAGGGGGAAGGGTAAACTGGGATGAAGTGAGAGAGTGGCATGGATATATATACATTACCAGATGTAAAATAGATAGCTAGTGGGAAGCAGCCACATAGCACAGGGAGATCAGCTCAGTGCTTTGTGACCACCTAGAGGGGTGGGATAGGGAGAGTGGGAGGGAGACTCAAGATGGAGGGGATGTGGGGATATATGTATATGTATAGCTGATCCACTTTGTTATAAAGCAGAAACTAACACACCATTGTAAAGCAATTATGCTCCAATAAAGATGTTAAAAAGAAAAAAGAAATGACTGCGCCTGCTCAATTCACATATGTATATATATATTTTTTCGGTACGCGGGCCTCTCGCTGTTGTGGCCTCTCCCATTGCGGAGCACAGGTTCCGGACGCGCAGGCTCAGCGGCCATGGCTCACGGGCCCAGCCACTCCGCGGCATGTGGGATCTCCCCGGACCGGGGCACGAACCCACGTCCCCTAGCATCGGCAGGCGGACTCTCAACCTACTGCGCCACCAGGGAAGCCCTCACATCATCTTGATATGAATTGTAATTGTGTTTCCCAGTACCTGTATGTTAGCTATCTGGTAAACAGTAGAGTGAAGTTAAAAATAATGTCACATTTTATCTTCTGCACCTCTAATGGTTGACTAGTGAGGCTGAGATTTGATGACACATGATGATGAATGATTTGAAATGATTAGAAAAGTTAAAAGGAAGAGGATAAAAGCATGCATGTGTGTGTACAGACTTATACCTTCACATTACTTGACAGTTGTGGATACTGGAACAGGTCTGTGCTTTGGAACTCACCGCTAACATCAGGGGTTTAAGCTATGCTTTCAAATACAGTGCAGATAGAGAACATTTTATTAACACAGAATGCAATTGGATGGTGCTTCTAGAAGGTGAGATTGAAAGAGAGCTTGAGGAAAAGAAACCTTGGAACAGGGAAAATGATGTGGCTGAACAGGATGCTCTGGTTGTTCTTTAAACGCTGGAGATGGAGGAATAATTACTAACACATTAAGCATCATTTTCACTGTGTGGACAGAGAGACAATGTGCAGAGGGTAATCAGTTGCCATGAGACTGACTCCTCACCTCTGCAGTGAGGCTGCCTCAAAGGGCCTGGTGTGAGTGACGCAAACCTCCTGGCACTGTTGTGATTAGAGAGAAATGCATTTCAGTAGGAAGCTGGGCATCCAAAACGACAAGATTAAAAAAAAAAAAAGAAACATGCAAATAAAGACTCTCACAGCTCAGACCAGCAGACTTCATCACACATTCTTTTAGAATGTTCTTCTCTGAACAAGATCTCTGTTAGCAATGAGCTGCCATCACTCCCTGTGCTCCCACTCTCCTGTCAAGCCACAGATGAATATTCATATCAGGTTATTTTAATCATGTTTTTTTCTTGATGTGACATAATTCTACATAATTTATTTTCTCTTCTTGGGGGTTAAAATAAAAAGCCTCTTTATTATTTTTTTTCCTCACCATCAAGTCCAAAACTTTTTCTTTTTCCTTTCTGGCCCTGAGACAGAATAGGACAGGGTGACACAGAGAGGTGACCGCACTGGCAATGTTACCATTGGAAATCAATGCCCGTGTCCTTGGCCTGTTCTGGGGAATGTAATGGTCTGGAACGCTAAGCACAACAAGACATGAGGTACCTGAGGGAATCTAGGGGGCCAGAATGTCAGGTTACAGAGGGTCTGTGTGTGTCTAATACGCCAGTGTGAGGGAGGCTTCCAGAACAGACGTATTCTGAGCCTGGCTTAAGGCAGTGTTTCCACCAGTAATCTGGAATCCAACGTAAATCCATCATTTTACCTTCTTTGTGGGGAAGAAGGGGTGGGAAAGGGAGGCTTCTGGAAAAGAAGAGCCAGAGATGAACAGAGAGAGAAACAGACACACTCAGCTACAGACAGACACACAGACAAACTGAGAGAGGCACAGACAGAGAGAAAACAAAATGATATCTAATGCATTTCCCGTTTGTTTTTCCTGAACCCACAGTAAAAGATAGGGATCTATATCCCTATATTAGATAGGGATCTAATAGAGATTTCCAGTTTGTTCAACAGTACGTTTACTCTAAGTAAGTACTAGGAAATTCTGTATGGCAGACAAAATTCAAAACCAAAGAAAAGAGGGTGATATTTTCAAGAAAGATGTCCATTTAGCTTTAATTAAGAACTAATATAGGGGCTTCCCTAGTGGTGCAGTGGTTGAGAATCTGCCTGCTAATGCAGGGGACACGGGTGCGAGCCCTGGTTTGGGAGGATCCCACATGCCGCGGAGCAACTAGGCCCGTGAGCCACAACTACTGAGCCTGCGCGTCCCGAGCCTGTGCTCCGCAACAAGAGAGGCCACGATAGTGAGAGGCCCGCGCACCGCGATGAAGGGTGGCCCCCGCTTGCCACAACTAGAGAAAGCCCTCGCACAGAAACGAAGACCCAACACTGCAAAAATAAATAAATTAATTAATAAACTCCTACCCCCAACATCTTCTAAAAATAAAAAAATTCCCTTTCTCCACATCCTCACTAACCTTTGATAAAAAAAAAAAAAGAACTAATACAATTAAAAAGATAGTAATAAGCACCAGCACAGAAATCACTAGTCTGTGTCCGAATACTGCTTTTCTCTCATTCCAGAAACACAGTTCTCCATTTTCATTACACTCTGACAAGCTGTTTGTAAAAAAGAAACACTCCCCAGAACCTCAACCAAGAGCAATTTCAGGACATGGCCCTTGTCTCGCTTAACTGTCATTATGAAGTGCATAAAAATCAAATGAAGCAAAGCAACGTTTGCCGGTCTTTTCTAAGCATGGATTAATTATTCCCAGATGAAGGCACTTGCCTCTCTTTTTATCAGTTGTTAGTTTCTGCCTTTCTTATTTGGGGGTGGGCGGTTAAGTTGGGTTCAGTCAGGGTTGTAGTAATTTCTACCATTTGCCTGGGGGCATTACAATATCTGCACAGAATAGGACACTGAAGAAGCTATGGGGCTGGATAGAGCATCAGAGATGTTCCAGTCTGGACCAAAGCACCGTCTGTTCCATCTGGGTGCGAGGCACTATTTGGCAATTCTAGGACACCTAGAAGTGGCATTGATGTCCCAGCTCCTCTCAACCGCAAGTATTTCTTTCTTTCTGTACTTACCCAAAGTTTATTACATGTCCACCATTAACTAGACATAATCTTTGGATTCCACCGGGAATAACACTAACACTTATGTAAGAACAAACATTCAAATAAAACCTCTCTAAAATGTCCAGCTTCTGAGCACTGCAATATTTGCATTTTATAGAAAACATTTTAAAATCATTTTAGTAAGTGGAATCCATTTTCTTCCATGAACTGTTAATACCGAATTCTTAATAGCTTCCCCTGGGTTTTGGGTCTTGCTATGAAGCCTTTAGTGATTTCATCATTGTTAAGGCACAGTAAACAATCACACTTCATGCTCATAAGCATAAAATCCTCCATCTATTACTTGCCCTGTTTTTTGTATTCCTAAAGATGGAAAACTTGGGGCTTCCCTGGTGGCGCAGTGGTTGAGAGTCCGCCTGCAGATGCAGGAGACGCGGATTCGTGCCCCGGTCCGGGAAGATCCCACGTGCTGCGGAGCGACCAGGCCCGTGAACCACGGCCGCTGAGCCTGTGCGTCCGGAGCCTGTGCCCCGCAACGGGAGAGGCCACAACAGTGAGAGGCCCACGTACCGCAAAATAAAATTTAAAAAAAAGATGGAAACCTTATTTTCCATGCAACCTCAATACAAGACAATGCTAAATTGGTTTATAAGCCTAGGGAATATTGGTATAAACATTCCTAAATTTTTTTTTTTTTTCTGCTGTATGCGGGCCTCTCACTGTTGTGGTCTCTCCCGTTGCGGAGCACAGGCTCCGGACGTGCAGGCTCAGCGGCCGTGGCTCACGGGCGTGGCTGCTCCGCGGCATGTGGGATCTTCCCGGACCGGGACACGAACCCGTGTCTCCTGCATCGGCAGGCGGACTCTCAACCACTGCGCCACCAGGGAAGCCCCACCTCAATTGTTTTAATGTATAATATCAGCATTTGAACTCTTATAGAGACAATTATGCTTTCAAATTTTTCAGGTTTTTAAATAAGACACTGTTCTTTTCCTTCGTTGGAGATAGTCTTCATTTTTGTTTCTGGTTCTTATTCTTTGTTGATAAAAAGACTATGTCAATTTGCCCCTCTTACAAGTAACACCTCTAAACCCATCTTCAAAATCTGTGAGTATATACAGAAAGTAAAATTATTATTTAACCTCTTAGATATGCATTTCTCATATATCAGTGAATCTCCCTCTGCTTATTTTTCACATAGTTATGTAAATGCTTAAAAACCAGTATCTTTTAAAAATTTGTAGAAGTGCAATGGAATATAAAGTTTAATACACTTTTTATTTTAAATTGCTATTATATCTTAAGCACTTTCTCACTTTATTTTCTGTTCGTCATAAACATGATTCTGCAGTCTATTTTGCTGTATGATTGTGCCACAATTTATATAATTATATTGCTATTGTGGGGAACTTGGTTGTTTATAAGCCTTTAAAAATGAATAAAGATAAATAACATCTTTCCTCAATATTCTACTAAACTTCTGATTATTTTATTAGGATACATTTCTCAAAGCACTATTAGAGGTTTAAAGGGTATCACATTCAAATGTAACTACCTGTTTACTGGAAACTATATTAAGCCTATAAGATAATATGGGAGGAAATATACATTCTGAAATTTTATTCATTTTTAGTCATGTCTCATATCTTCCTTAATAGATATTTTGTATTTTTGTTTTTCTTAATCGGATGTTTTACCTCTTACAATCTTTGATAGGTTTATAGGAAACCTATTATTTTTGTATCTTCATTTCATATCTGGTAACTTGACTTCTCTTCTTGGAGCTTTTGTACTAAAGTACACAAAGGCTTGTTGTTATAACTTTATTGCAGAACTGTTACATGAAATCACATTTTTATTTTGCCCTGATCTAGAATTATTTTATTTCTAACTATATTTTAAAAATATGTCTTGTTTCAATTCTCCTTGTTTCCAAGTATACACACACATCAACAACAAATGTATCTTCTTTTCAATAGATGCAAATAAGTAGCATTCTTGCCTTGCTCTTGATTTTAATGACTATACTCCTACCTAGCGCTTCTAGAGTTATACTTCGTAAATATGAAATAGGCTGGTGGCTTCTGATGCTTATTCTTTATCGGGTTAAAAGAACATCTTCCAGGCTTCCCTGGTGGTGCAATCGTTGAGAATCTGCCTGCTAATGCAGGGGACACAGGTTCGAGCCCTGGTCTAGGAAGATCCCACATGCCATGGAGCAACTAGGCCCGTGAGCCACAACTACTGAGCCTGTGCGTCTGGAGCCTGTGCCCCTCAACAAGAGAGGCCGCGATAGTGAGAGGCCTGCGCACTGCGATGAAGAGTGGCCACCGCGTGCCACAACTAGAGAAAGCCCTTGCACAGAAACGAAGACCCAGCCAAAAATATAAATAAATTAATTAATTAAAAAAAAGAACATCTTCCTTTTTCTAGTACATGAACTTTTTTTATCATTAGGTATGCAAATTTTAAATTTACTCTTTTGGCATCTATCAAGATGATCATTATTTTTTCATTTGATGCGCTGTTATTTCCTAAAACTGGGAAAAGAATGAAAAAGAATAATGGAAAATAACTGATAGATTCTTTTATATTAAACCATATCTATATTCTTGAATTCAATTTTACTTGTCATACTGTTATGGTATATTTTTCATACATTGTTGAATCTATTTGATAATATTTATGTCTAGTATGTGTGTGCATAGACACACATACACAAGCACATATACACACATATATGTGATGTAAGTGTGTTGGATTTTCATAGCTATTTTGTTCAGGCTTTGGTTTCTGAGTTTCATACTTTTGAAGCTAAGAAGTTTTATTTCTGGCTTCTGTTGTATTTACATACTATGGAAAAAGTGAAACGTTTATAAGCATCTAATCTTTGTAAGTTTGTTAGAATTCACCTGTAAAATTCTCTGGATCTAGAGTTATTTGGGGAGATAATTCTTTGATAAAATATTAACTTCTCCCAAGGTTATTTGTTACTAATTCAGTTGTTATTTGTTAAGCCTAATCTATACGTCATCTGTTGTACTGAGTGGAGAATCACAAAATAAGATATTCATGGTCCCTACTACCATAGCATGTGAACTGTAGTGAGAAAGCCAGACAGCAAATAAGTAATCTCAAGAATAATTTCAAGTATTTTCCACTTGGGACTTTGTATATAATTTTTAAAAATATTCCCTGGATTATTTTTGGAAAAACTGTAGTCTCTTATTATAGGGTACAAGATAGATAGATAGATAGATATACATAATCTGGTGGGAGTTATGGACCTCTTTTGAGGATATGATGGTACTACCATGTTTCCAGAAAAGTTCACTGTCATGCACACACATATAATTTACATAGAGCTGTAGGATTTAAAGAATTCAAGAACCTCATCTTTAAATTCTAGGTTGAGCAATATTTTTCTATGTCATTATTTTCATTTTGTCTCTTTGATCCAGAAATGTCAAGACACTAAATTCACATATAATCATCCTTTCATTTCTAATAATTGCATCAATTCTTTAACTGTGATAGTATTCTGCATATAAAGGCTTAAACTTCTTAAATATTCATTATGGAATCTCCCTTTTTTAAATATAAAATTAATCTCTATACAGCATTTAATGATTTTTGTCTTTAATTATATTTTGTCTAATATTAATATTTAATTAACATTAAGAGCTCTGTTTTTCTTTTGGTTGATAAGACAAAAACATTGAATACGTTTAATTTTTTTGTCTTTTTAAAAAGATGTATCTCTTCATTGAATTATTTTTATCAACTCAATCTGTGAAACTTTCAGATAATAATACTTGATTCATAAAGTTGTCATGAGGATTAAGTGGCATAAAACATTGAAAGGATGTAGACTAACATAGCATAGTGCCAGGCAGATATTGAAAAGTAATAAATATTCAGAATCATGATCATGATCATTATTACTAGTTATTTAATAAAGGGGTTGAAGTAACTTACAGAAATTCTCATAATGGATCCATGGTTTTATTTTTGTCATTTTGTTTTGAGTACTGTTCTGATTCTTTCCAGATTTTCTGTATTTTCCTATACCATACTTTCTTGCATAGTACATAGTTTGCTTTTCTATTTTTTGGTTGATATACAGGTACATATTTTGTTTTAAATTCTACTTCGTGGCTATCTTTAAGCTTTCCAAAGTCATCTTTTAAAATGTAAAATATTACAAACACGTAGAAAACTACAGAAAGTAAGATAACTCACAACAGACACCAACGTTGCAGTCAGATTTAACAGATGTTAACATTTTGCTCTACTTACTTATTTCAGATCTTTCTCCCTTTTAAAGAAATAAACCATTATGGATGGAGCCAAAGCCTTGTTCCACAATCCCCAGAGAGAACCACAATCGGTGAAGTAGGTGAGTTTCTGTTCCATGCATGTTTTATACTTTCATTACAGGACTCTGCATTCTTCTAATTGTAAAATTAATAATTAAATAAAGTTCTTGAGTTACCCTGATGTAAAATTAGGAATTTAGCATTTTTGCACTCTACTACTCAATTTCTTGTCTTGCCTTAACTCCAAGTTTTGGATATAGAATAGTATGCTTTATTCAATTATGATTTTTATACAACATACTTTTAATTCAACAACTACTTTAGATATTTGACTTCAGTTTTGTAATAATTTACTATAACTTGTAGTTCTGTTTTTAAATGGTTTTAATGTTCCCTACTAATCTTTTTGCATGTGATTTCCCTGTGATGGACTTTTCAGTTCTGTTTCATCTCTTGATAAGCTTGCTTTATATTTTAAAGTAATTTAAAGATGAGATCTAGATATTACATTTTATAAGTCATTGAATATTTGAGAATAACTTTTAAAACGTCTTCTCACACACACAAAAAAAACCACCTGTGAGGGAATAAACACATCCCAAAATGTTTTTCCCCACTAGGTACCTTGTAGACACTGTTCCATTGTCCATTGGCCTGTGGTTGCTGTGTAGTAGCTATCAGATGTCAGCACCCCTACTACGGAAAGAATAAAGACTTTTCTAAAGTCGACTCCATGATCTATGATGAATGGTTATTAGAGGTCTGCTCTCCTCCCCAAGTTTCTATTATTTCCTAGGCTGTGTCTTTTTTTTCTCTAATCTCTTTGTATTTCTATTTAGTCAACCTCAGATAGAGAGCAAACTGATTCAGATTTAGTGTTATTTACAGATACGGTGTGTGGATTGTCTCTGTCCTTACTCTCTGTTCACTTTGGTGCTGGTCAAATATTTTTACATTCACTGATAGAAAGTTAACATGCACCACTCTTAGTCTAATTCCTAATGTCTTCAATCTTTTGTTCCATGTAGCTCTACTGGATTGAAACAGGATTATGTTTTATCTCAAGTGCCTGATTATCTGACACAAAGAACAGATGAAGTACACGGCAAAACACGAGTCCCCAGTGTCAGCTGATTTTTTTTTTTTTCTTTTGCCTCTGCACTATCCCCCAACCTAGCCCTTTTCTTGTTGCAACTACACATCCCCAAATACAATGAATTAGCTTGTCTTCCAGTGCATCTCAACTATTTTCTGGAAGATATAGTCTCAAACTGGATGCAGAAAGATGGACAAATATAATGGCAGGAGAAAAGAAGAGCATTTGCCTGCCTGAAACAGCACCTGTTTAGTTATGGGATCCCAGTTGTCTGATACAGACTATCTTATTTCTGATCCAGGAGACAGATAACAAGAATGGGAAGATGTTTTTCCTATTCAGATTCAGGTGGGCAACTGTCTTCTGTTTCTGGCTCATCACGGATGCAGTCTTTGAACCCAGTTCTCTCTGTCTTACAGTTTTAGAAGAAGTTTTAGAAGACAAGAGTGATAGCTTGGCTTTTTGACAACAGCCTGATGTTTCAGCTAGCATTAGTCTCAGCTTAGAGTCTAAGAGATGTAAACAGAGTAGAAGCTTATTTCCATGTCAGGTAGGAGTCTGGAGGTACATTAGGCTGGTAGGGTAGTTTTGATCTCCAGCTTCCCCAGTCCAGGTTCCTATCTTATTGCTTTGGGGTGAATGGCCTGGATTCCCAAGGTCACATCATAGTCCAACATGGCCATTGTCACCCAATTCACTCATATTCCAGTCAACAGGAAGGAGGAAGGGACTAAGAAGAAAGGACAAAGGGACATGCACAAGCTGTCTTTTAAGGGATGTTCCAAGAAGCTGTTAGGACTTTGCTGCTTACCTTTTACTGACAAGAACTTAGCAACACGGTCAGAAGAGAGAGTGCTGCTGGGAAATAGAGTCTTGTGAATAATCATGCCCCCACCTAAAAGTAAAGGGTGCTAATACTAAAGAAAGGGAGAAGAAAGATTGAGGATGGCTAGCAGACGGCGGCTTGTCACCTCTTAGGGCATACTGTCATTACCAGACCCCATTTTAAACCAAAAGAGAAATTATTTTAATCCTTTAATATGTCAACCAATTTTGTTTTATCTTTTAACAACTCAGTGAAAGGATACATTCATACAACTCCACAGTTAGGTATTTTAACTAGGAAAGTTTCTAATATCACATGTTTGGTGGCACTAAGATCCTGATTTACCCATGAGAAAAACACTTGTGTATCCTTAAGAGAAACATTTATTTTTCTTTCCTTCTGAGAGTGTTTTCATTGTGTCTGAAACAATTCTTCACACCAGTAATATATGCATGCCCCATGCTTGTCAGCATTTCAAGTGTCCAGTCAGACACAGCTGTAAGAAGCTGTAAGTGGAAGAAGAGATTACAGGTGAGAGGTAATCATGGGATGTTGGAAATGGCCCCTTGCTCCTAATCTTTTCTCATCTCTGTACCCATAATTCCACCTGATAGTCCCCATCAAGTTTAACTCATGCAACTTTATATATCAAACTGTCTTCCTGAGAAAGAGAAGTTTTAATGACTATAAACTTTCCTTTGTTCACGTGGCCATTTATCGTTTAATTAATCCCTTTATTATCTCTCTAGCAGATACCCTCAACTTCATTAAAATAAAATCTCCATTGTTAGTACTTCAAGAATGATTATTTCCATAGCTGGTCTCCACTATCTAATCATTAAATGTGTCCCACCTAATATTATCATCATCTATTTTACACCCAAGCCACAGACCATTGCTGGAATAAGCCTAGATCACTAGAAATTGATTTTTTTTTTCATGTCAGTCTGTCTTTGTAGTTACTGGACTGTGCTATTTATTCATCTCACTGATTCTACAGCTCACACCATACAGTGACCGTGTAAACTTTCTTCAGTTTATTATTTATCCTTGTTATCATCCTTTAGTATTTATCCTTAGTCATTGGTAATTCATCCTCCATCAACTATGGAATTAGCTCCATACTTGTTTTCTGACTAAATATTCCCTGCCCAGCTGTCCAATGCTCTCATATTCTTCAACCAAACCCACCTTCTGAAAACAAAGTAGGAGAAACAATATTGTGAGAGGGGCATTGTTATGGACTGAATGTGTATATAGATATAGATATATCTCCTCTTGGTTCTATTTCTCTGGAGAACCCTAACACACCTTATAGGAAGAGAATACCAGAGCGTTCTCTCTCTTTCTCTCTCTGTGTGCATATGCCCCAAGGAAAGGCCATGTGACAACACAGTGAGAAGGCATCCATCCACAAGCCAGGAAGAGAGCTCTCACCAGGAACCAAATTGGCTGCCACTTTAACCTGGACTTCTAGTCTCCAAAACTGTGAGAAGATAAATTTCTGTTGTTTAAGCCACCCAGTCTATAATATTTTGCAGACTAATACAGGTATACAGAGGTCCTAAGGAGGGAGTCTCTAAACCAGACCATGACTAGAGGAAGATGGAAGGGAAGGCCTGAAGATCTCAGCTTGATGGAGAGTGGTACCATACGGCATGCATACTAAGACAGCTCAGGTGCTTCCCATTTATTCTTTGCCACCATCTAGGTCAACCTGGGCACCAGGTGGTCCTTAGTCCTGTCTTCTTGGACTCACATGACTAAGGATCTGAGATGGCTGTGTTCACTTCCCATAAAGTGTTTGGCCCCCTTGCCTTGATAGGGTGAGGTTCTGTTATTATTCACAAGCTATCTTTTACATTTTGATTCAGTGATGGAGATGAGGAGTCGAATCGAGAATAGGAGGACCTGGTGTCAGACTCTAGTTGAACGAGACTGAAAGCCGAAACTTTAATAAGAAGGTGGGAATAATGTGAGTCATGTCATTATGGAACAAGCACTTAGTTCATGTGTAAAGTATTTGATGTACTTATGAATACGAAAGTGCACAGAAAAAAAAAAATAGAAGGAAATCTTCTAACACTTTAAGGAGGGTAACCTACAGATGGTCAGTTGAAGAGTTTGTTTTCTAGCTTCTTTGTTCTAGAGTGTTTTTGTATCATTTCATAATTGGATCAGAAGCAAAATGGAAACAGGACATGCTGTTCATACTTTAAATTTTAATATTATAGACTAGTATCTCTAAATCCTGACTTTTCTCGTTACTTGTGTTTACCTTCTTGGCTGTATCTGTGCAGTTTTGTCACATTGTAAAGCTCACATCACAAATCATGCTGCACTCTGATTATCAGTGAGGCAAACACGTCTGAGTAAGCTTTTACATTATTTCCATTTAGTAACACACATTATTTCCATTTAATAATACACATTATTTCATTCTCTTTCCTGCTTCCACCACATTACTGAGGAAATCTGTTCGAATGAAAGCACCGCTTTTCTAGGAACTCACCTTGTTTGGAATCAAGGATGATTTGCATTCTTAACCCGGCAGGAGTTTGGGGGAATTTCTGTGTATCAACATCTTAAAAAGATCTCCATCTCCACAGGAGATGTAGAATGTGGAAGATTTAGCATTTGTTATTAGAGAAAGGATTGCTACTTCTATTCCTGATGTAAGTAGTCGACTGCTTGCTAAAGTGCATGCTGCCATTCAACTGACTTTAGTTATTGTTATTGTTGGAGCTGTCTTGGCAGTAGCCTGGTTACCTTTTCAAAGATGAAATCTATGAATATCCAACTGGTATGCAGACTTCACAGAGAAGACCAGCAATCTATTCCTGCTCTAACCTCAGCAGCATGAGTTCCCAACCCCGGGAAGCTGGGTGTAGAACAAGCTCATGTACTTTAGGCTCCTTTAAGTAGTAAGCAGTTTAGCCTGTTCCAAATGGCGAGCAGTGTATGGACAGTGTAGGGCCACCCTAATTGTCCCCGCTCCCTCAAAAAACAAAACACAAAACTGGCAACTACTGATAATGTAAGCTCTGCTGTCAAAAACACAACTGCAAACAATAGATTGAAGGCACAACCGTGCAGAGAAGTATCTCAAGAGGGATAATTAAAACACACATGCATACCCAGAGAAAAACAGATGACTTCCGTGTCACCCCTCCCAACCCCCATCCCGATCCTCTTGTATTTTCAATAAGTAATAAGACAGAGGAAAGGGGTTGTATGCTAGAGTGACTCTAAAATTGGCAATTAATAAGGAAGCTGCTTTGACTAAGATTTCCTTCTTGCTAAATGTTTAAATATATCTTTTCGTTTGCCTCCACCCACATTCTGTCTGCTTCTGGGAAGAGTTCTTGTATCTTTTGACTTCTCTGACTCCAGACGTGCACAGGGGACCTCTTCCTAAATGAAAAGATTTGTCTCTGCATGTACTTGTCTTCGTAGGTATAGAAAAACAGAGCTGTAACTATGTGAGTCAGAGTGAGCTTTCTTTACAGATATGCCCTGGGCATCTGTTGCGTTTCTTTTTAATCCTTCATGTTTGAGGTGTGCCTGTATGTGTGTGTCGGGGCGGGGGGGGAGGGGTGGGGGGGAAGAGGGAGAGAAATTGAAAACCATAATCTACCCGCCCCCATATCTTGCTCTTGTTACAATTTATTAGGATGTGGTTCTAAACGAAGGGTCTCAGCACTTTTTCTACAAAGAGAAGCTTGAACCTGGATCAAGAAAGAACAAAAACCAAAAAGGCCAGGATTTTTTCCCTTTCATTTATATTATATCCAGTACCTGGGATTCTCATTGCTCACAACAGGAACATAGTCATCCAGGTGCCTATATTCTCTTCTGTGAGTAAAAGCTGAATGGGGATGCAGATAAAGTGACAATGGGGAATGGGCGGAAGACTGGAGGAAAGCTACGTATTCCCATTGGGAGGTAGGGGATTTTTAGATTTCTGACATGTCATGCTGTTCATTATCCAAATCATTCTAGAGAATTCTGAAGACTGCATCAATCTAAATTTAAGCTTTTTTATAAACTGATTTATTCATTCAATAAATATTTATTGGACGCATACAATGTGCCAAGCATTCTGGAGGATGCAAAACGAATAACATAGTCTTTTCTCTCAAAGAGTTTACGATTGCATAGAGGAGGATGATATACATATATATATATATATATATATATATATATATATATATATATACGCAAATAACTGTATTATTTTATTCAGGACTCATTTAGTTGCAAATGACAGAATCCAAAAACAAAGTCACTTAAATGGAAAAGGAATGTATTGGTTCAGGTAACTACAAAGCTTTTGAGTAGATCTTTAGGCACAGCTGAATTCAGGGCTTCATTTGATATAAGTTTCTCTGAATTCTCACTCTCCTCCCCTCCCCAGTGCTTCAATTTCTTTAGATTTGGACTCTTTGGACAAATCACTGTGGACAGAAGTGTCATGATTGCTCAGTACTGGTCATATAACCTTTGCACCTACAACCATGCCTGGACCTTGGCAAGTGCTTATTAAACATCTGCTAAATAAATAGAATGTTTTCAGTAGCTTGGTGAGATTTAATGGGGTGAACCACAGATTGTAAGAGATTGATGAGTGACACGGTGAGGAGGTAAGAAGACAGTGAGTATAACCAATGTCTCGAGAATTTCTTCCAGGAGAGGAAGGAGGAGAGGACTATTCTTTGGATGGAATCTGTTTTTGTTCATAAGGGGAAAACATAACTCCCAGGCTTATGAGAATAATGAAAACTAATATAGTAACGTTTTTGAGGAAGTGCGTGTGTGTGTGTATTGGAGGTGGGGTAGAGTGACAACAAGAGCACAGGTGGAATTTTACTTTGGAAATAATTTTCCTCCAAAGCAGGAGAAAAAGACAGAAGACAGGTGAGGAAAAAGATTTTAAAAGAAAGTGGAAAGCAGCTGAATCGTTCAGAATCCAACGGCTTTTGTGTACTCAGTCCAACAACATGAGAGAATGAAATATGAAGTAGAAAAAACTGCCCAGCCACTGTAATCGAAAGGATAGGAATGCTATAAGAATGGATTACAATGATTTTTAGAGTTAGATAACATGAACTGCTATCACACACACATACATATACATAGTGTATAAAATGGGATCAGTGATCAGATTCCAATAAAAGGTTTGTTTTCAGCTTTTTCTCTCCAAATATATCCGTGTGGCTCTTTCTTAATATGATTCTCAGTTTTTTAAATCGGGAAAATTACTATTGTAATACAAATTCCCTGAAGTCAAGATGAAGGCATGTACTTGCATTTGACCAGGGATAAGAAGGAAGTCAGGACACTTACATTGTTTATTGGCTCCAAAAATCAGCTTATTGGATGATTATACATCTGCGTTTCTCAGCATTCCAAGTTATACAAAGAAAGTGAGTATTCTCCAATCTACATGTTCTTTTCCTTTTTTTTTAACATTTGTTTATTTATTTATTTATTTTATCGTTGGCTGTGCTGGGTCTTCTTTGCTCCATGCAGGCTTTCTCTAGTTGCGGCAAGCGGGGGCTACTCTTCCTTGCGGTGCGTGGGCTTCTCATTGCAGTGGTTTCTTTTGTTGCAGAGCACGGGCTCTAGGCGCATGGACTTCAGTAGTTGTGGCTCACGGGCTCTAGAGCACAGGCTCAGTAGCTGTGGCGCATGGGCTTAGCTGCTCCGCAGCATGTGGGATCTTCCCAGACCAGGGCTAGAACCCGTGTCCCCTGCACTGGCAGGCGGATTCTTAACCACTGCGCCACCAGGGAAGTCCCTCCAATCTCCATTTTCTGATATTCTTGGGGAAATGATGAGAGTTGATATTTTAAAATTTTGTATAGAATGGAATTATTTCATATCTCATTAGAATTCCAACATTATAATTATGAGTCTGCTAAACACACACACAAGTATCTGAAAAGACATGATAATATTTTCATTTGCGATTAAAAAAAGTGATTTTTGAAATCAAATTAATACACCTAAAAATAAAATGAAATAAAATTCTATTGTATGTAAGTCACCTAGTATATACCTAGTTTGTGGTGTTTTGTTATAGCAGTCCGAACCATGACAGAACTTTCAGAAAACCCAATGACAAAACAAACAAACAAATCCTTATCCTCTGTGCAGTCCTCAGTCGGAACAGAGAAGGATAAAGTATAGGATGTCAGAGATATAAAAATTGGAAAACATGGGAATATAAGGTTATGAAGAACTGAAGTGCCTGACGACAGGGTCCATACTGGGGAAAGAGACAAATGAACACAGAGGCAAGCTCATGAACCGTGACAGTGGGAAAATGGTCAAGGGAGTAGAGGTTATGGGGATATTCAGAGCAGATCGAATAGGAGTGAGAAAGTAGGAGACGTTGAAGTGATTGTGAGCCTTGAGGGGAAAGCAGTTTTGATGCTGTGTTGCTAGGCAACTCAAGTGGAGAAGGAATGGAGGTAATGGGAGTTGAGGGGACTGAGGCATAAGAGGTCAAGGTTGTGGATGACTCTGGAACTTGCAACTGTAAAGTATAACATCATACAGATGGACCCAACCCCAGGGGTGAGCAGTGAAAAGACTCAGAATGAGGTGAAAGAGGGAGAATCATCCCTGGGGGGTGAGCCATCTCTGGGGCTGTGTATTTTGTCCATTACCATTTCTAAACAGTGCTAACAGGACCATCTGGGTCAGTCCTGGCCAGAGACAGGTCATCAGGTTCTTAGCCAGACAGGAGATGTGGAAAGGGTTATCAGACCTTGCCTGGTGCACGGGGAGGCTGTGGTTGAGTGGGTAGCTGTATAGGTATATTGTTTTGTGTTTTGAGCCTTAAATTCCTTTAAAATAACTGACAGCAGAGATACCTTCTACCCACAATCCTAGAGCCAGCCCTTGCCAGGTACCCCAAAACTGGGGAGAATTTCTCATCATGACATCTTAAGAAAAGTCTACCCCTGGTTTACACGCATAATAACCTACATGATGGCGTCTTTCCTTACCCCCACCACTTTCTAAACATTTACATGCTTAACTTGTGTCTTATGTTTTATTAATTTATCCATTCACTCACTCATGTAGCTATTGTCTTTCTAACCCCTCCCTTTAGAATGAAAGCTTCATGAAGGTACGGATCTTTGTTATATTTTGTGTTCCCAGTTTCCTTCCCTGATCTGTGTCTTTCTAGCGGAAGTTGAATACACACACACACACGCGCGCGCACACACACACACACACACACACACACCCCATGTATATACATATATATATATTTATGTTTTTTCCAATTACCTGTGCAAAGTTTTTCGATAATAGTTTATTGCAAAAGGATCAAAAATAAAGTTGGCACAATACTATTATAAATAGATTAAATATTTCTTCTCTTGCCAAGGTATTCCTAAATAATTTGCTTTAGCGGTATTTAAAGGATATAACAATGTAAAAGAGTAAGGAATTGAATTGCGTAGTCTATCCCTTTGTCTTCCCACACCTGTAATTACCTCTGTTTTAGTACATCTTACTCTTCTGCCTAAAGAAGGCATAGGTCGTTCTCTCTCTCGTTCCCCTTCTTTTCTCACCACCCTACACCACATACACACACTCATTTACCACATATTCATCCTTAAACCTATTTGTCAGATCTGTGATTTCCATGTAAGTACTCCAATTCACCCTCTCTTAGGCATACTTCCCCTGATTTGCATCACTAATGAGAATAATGAAATTTCTAGATTCTGTACTGCTCTTGCTGTATCTTTATAATCATTGTCGCATTATTAAAATAATGAAAGCAAAATGTTCTGCTGCTTGGAATGCAGTGCTAATGAGGTCAAGGTAGTTGGTTCAATCTCTGGGCAGGCTAGTTAGTATTTCACACAGGAAAAAAAATGGTTTCATAGCTATGGACTGCACCCTTAACCTTAACTAGCCACCTTACAAAGACGTATCATTGCTTACAGGCAGACTATGGTGAGAGAAAGAGGATGAATTTAGGCAAATCCACAAAGTAGGTAAGACTAGGGCCACTCTCATAACCAGCCCCGTTATCCTGGACCCCAAATTAAGGAGTCAAGCAAGTAGAATTAACTTTAACAAATGGCAATTGCATATATTTCAAGAGTATAAGAACAAATCATATAGAAATAGTTAAAGGTGAGGATAAATATTAAACAATGGGCACCATTTGGGGATGGCAATGCAAGGAATTGTGCTAAACTCTTTAAAAATATTAGTTTATTTTAGGGTCCCTTCATACAGCTGCACAGGTTGTGTACTGGACAACTTTAAAGGGAGCCTTTCACTTCTACTATGATGTGAATGGGCCACACAGGGGCATTGGCTCTTTAATCTTTACATCAGCTCCAGAACATAAGCACTAATACCCACCACTGTTGCCTTACACATGAGGAAAAGGAAACTATTAGAGAAAAAATAATTTGCTCAAGTCACACAGATAACAAATGTTGGAGACAGGATTCAAAGCTATTCCACTTAAGTTAAAGAAATCTTCAGAATGGGGAAAATAAAATATCTACTTAATTTGGGCAGGACAATATACTGAAACCTAGGAGAAACCCTCTGAAACCAGAAAGGGAAGTAACTTTATTACTTTCAGAAAAGTCCACAGAGAAAATGAAGAATAGTCCAGAGTTACATGGGATGACCTAAAGACTTCAGAACTAAATACAGGCTGAAAAAGCAATGCATCTCACCAGTAATCCTAATTCATATTTTTATCATAGCATGTCCTTGTTTAGGGCACACTTTAGCAAGGAAAAGGTATAAAGACTCACCTGTGGGTTGTTTTCCAGACCTGGGAAATATAGAAAACTACCCTTTACTCAGGATAGAGAAGATAGACTGGATGTTCTAGTGTTTTTCATAATATTTCTCCATTCGTGGAGGGGACGCTTGTAAAATGCAGATTATCAGGTCCTACCTTAAGCTATTCAACCTCCGGGTACCCAGAAGATACTTAAGCACATCAGAATTTGGGAAACACTGACCTAGAAGATGGGTGAGGTGATAAAATGTACTCAATTCCTAAAGCCCACAGATGGGCAGAGGATTTGGGAACAGATGGAAAGAGAAACCCCAAAAGGGCAATCAGGGACATCAGATTCAACCATAAACACCAAGTCCCCTTCTTGGACCTTCTCCTTTGAGATGGATACACAGTTGGATCACTATTAGGTGTTTCATCCCAGGATACAACCCACGTTAGGAGCAAAGCTGCAACGCCTGATACGATGGAAGACTAGGGGCTGGGGGTCAGAATAACCCAGATTCAAATCCCTGCTCAGCCTCTCACCAGCTGGGTAACGTCTGGGCAAACAGCATATTTTTTCTAGCCTCAGTTTCCTTACTTATACTATTAGGATAAAAATACTCTCGGGCTTCCCTGGTGGCGCGGTGGTTGAGAGTCCGCCCGCCGATGCAGGGGACACGGGTTCGTGCCCCGGTCCGGGAAGATCCCACATGCCGTGGAGCGGCTGGGCCCGTGAGCCATGGCCACTGAGCCTGCGCGTCCGGAGCCTGTGCTCCGCAGCGGGAGAGGCCACAACAGTGAGAGGCCCGCGTACCGCCAAAAAAACACAAACAAACAAACAAAATACTCTCTTGTAGCATTATGAGGATAAAAATGAGATGATTTATGTAAAGTGCCTGGTGTAATGTAAGTTCACATGCATGATAAGTGTTGTTGGAAGACCACTGGATATAGAAGGAAAAGTCACAGGCTGTTTTCAGATTGGGCAAAGGAATCAGTCAAAATGGGCTCTTCCTTGTTAAATACGGTGTTAAATTACTCAACTTCAAGTCTTAAATTTGGCTTTCACTTTGTCTTCATTGTACTATTTCAAGTGGAGTTACTGTACACAAAAAGAAATATTTAAGAAATGCAATGACAGGAAGGAAAAGACCAAAGCAGCCTTTGATACCAATGGACCACTTGGGTCTTTCCATGTGGGGTTGGGGATGGAGAGCAGTGAGAAGAGCGTTTAACGAGAAGCTAGAGGCATCTCTAAGGAGAGGAGGACAAGGCAGCTGAGCCGTCTTGAGTTTGTTTCATTTTCAGGACTACTGTTAAAGGAGAATCAGCAAGTGCTCACATAAGGATGGTACTGTGGAAACGTTGCTGATAGAGTCAATGACTTTGATTCCAAGAGACACTTTCTTCCTAATTTTTAGGACAGGGAGGAAAGCATTCGGCAGAAGCTTCAGGAAAGGTATAATCTTTTAGTTAGCTTGGAGGGAAAAATAAACAGCAGCAAGTCAAAAGGACTGCTGGTTAGACTTGGCAAAAATTGCCACTTAGAGGAGCATGACTGAGAGAGGCTGCTTGCATGCAGGAGTGTACACTGATGCTAACTCAGGATGTCTGGGAAACGGCGGTGCGCTGGTTAATGGGACATTATGCTTTCCCGAGTGTTTCCATCATTATGCAGCACATATGGATTGCCAATTTTCAGATAAATGGAATGCATGTGGAATCTGAAAATATTCAGAGATTGTCTGGTCTACGGCTTCCATTTTATAGATGAGGACATTTAGGCCCAGTTAGGAATAATGTGTGTGAAGTCACAGCTAATTAGTAATGTAGCCAAGATCAGAACCCGGATCTCCTCATTTTTCTCCTCAGGTCAATGTTTATTTCCACTGCCCCAGTGGTTATAGAACTCTTTTTTTTTTTTTTTTTCCTGTGGTATGCGGGCCTCTCACTGTTGTGGCCTCTCCCGTCGCAGAGCGCAGGCTCAGCGGCCATGGCTCACGGGCCCAGCCGCTCCGCGGCATGTGGGATCTTCCCGGACCGGGGCATGAACCTGTGTCCCCTGCATCGGCAGGCGGACTCCCAACCACTGCGCCACCAGGGAAGCCCTGTAGAACTCTTAACATTCTTCAATAATTTTTGGTGATTGAGAATTTTAAGTGCCTTGGAGGTTGCCATCACTGGTTACCTGTTTGCCCTGGGCCAGGCTAAAGGACAGAAGTTAGGCACGTAGCAGATTGGGTTGAATCTCTTCTCACTCAGTACAGTAGCCCCACACTTCCTATTTTAAACAAACTATTGATAGTCACTTGTTCATTTTTCATTTGCTTCTCTCTCATAAACTGTTTTATAAACTATGCAAATGAAAATGATTAAGCTTTGTGGGTGTTGCAGAAGCCGTGGTTTTCGATGGAAACTTAGAAATGAAATAGGCGTGTAGAAAACATTTTAAAATAGGATGATTAAAAGAAGGCTCATTAAGTATATTAAAAGCAACAGCCCACAGGCTTAAATTTTGCTTTTGCAAGGCTATCGCAGTGCAGGTTGACCTGACACTCAGTTGAAATACTGGAAGGCACAAGTGGAAAACATGCTAGAGGTAATTTTAGGGAAAATCCCACCTCTACAACTCACAAAACCTGTAATCAATCCACCGTGAGAACAAGACTGCTGTGGAAATATCATTTGGGAGCATTACTTGCATTTGAAGATATAAAGTGGAAAGTTTTTTAAATGTTTATTCACATGCTTATGTTTAATCTCACTAATAAATTTATATTAGTCTCTAAGACAGAGATAGAATTAAGGGTTGGGAGTCTAAGGCAGATTTCTAGAACAGGCTTCTCAGACTTGAATGTGCATGTGTATCAACTCGGGAATGAGCATATGCAGATTCGGATTCAGTAGGTCTGGGGTGGGAACTGCTATTCACATTTCTAAACTTCTCCCAGGAGATGCTACCTGCTGGTCCATGGACCACATTTTGACCAGGAAGGGTTGAGACGAGTGAGAAGCAAAGGGAGGAGCAAGAGAGATGTACTACTCAGGGAAATTAAGCCTCTATGGCTGATCTCTGTCTCACTAGAAACACAAATAATAATTATTATAGATCAGAGTGAAGAGACTTTGGTTAAGGACTTGTAACTCAGAGTCCGTATGTTTTGGTGCTAAAAAGAAGTGCAGGGCTTCCCTGGTGGCGCAGTGGTTGAAAGTCCGCCTGCCGATGCAGAGGACACGGGTTCATGCCCCAGTCCGGGAAGATCCCACATGCCGTGGAGCAGCTGGGCCTGTGAGCCATGGCCGCTGAGCCTGCGCGTCTGGAGCCTGTGCTCTGCAACAGGAGAGGCCACAACAGTGAGAGGCCCGCGTACCGCAAAAAACAAACAAACAACAACAACAAAAAAGAAGTGCGTGTGTGTGTGTGTGTGTGTGTGTGTGTGTGTGTGTGTGTGTGTGTCTGTGTCCCTAGTCCTCACACCTATCCTCCACACTGGAGTCAAAGTAATCTTTATAAAACTCTGAATTACCATGTTACTCCATTTAAAAAAAAAAAACCTTTCAGTAGCCCTCGTTATTGTACAGACAATGTGCAAACTCTTAAAATATTTGACATTACTCCCCTGGATCCGGTTACTGTCTCATGTCTTACCACTCTCTAAACACACCAAACATCTATTAGTCCTTCAAATAACATGTTTTCTCTCCCCCGTAGGTCTTCATAATACTGTTCCTTCTTCCTGAAACACTCTTTCTCTTCCCCTATCATTTTACTATTTCTTTTCCTCACTTACTATCCCTTTTTACCCCTCGGGGGAAGTCTTCCTCGATGTAGTGTGTCAAGTTCCTACTGTAACTCATCGTATTGCCATAGTCAGTTTACTTGAACGTCTTCCCCACTGTACTCAATTCTCCTTGGGGGCAGAGACCATGTCTTTTTTGCCCGTTATTTTATCCTTTTTTCTTGGCTTGACCATCTTTAGGGAAACAGTTCCTAGCTCTTGAATAAATAAATGAACGAGTAACAGTTGCAATCCTGGATGGGAGTGTGGGAGAGGGATGATGTAGGGCACTGTCCAGAGAGAGTAGAAAATATTGGTTGGGGTAACCTAATGAAGTGCAAGCAGCAGCCAGAATGCATTTTTCTAGAAGAGGAGGCCCAAGATCATGAAGCATCATATTGGGCAAATGGAATTGGGAAGGGAAGGCGGAAACAAGGAAGTTTCAAAGGGATGGGGAAGAGAGTATAGAAGACAAAATACGTAGATCTAATTGTGGTTCTCCTGGGGCTATTTAGACAACATTATAGACCCTCCTGGAGAGACAGAAAACCTGTACTGGGGATAGACAGAAGGTAGAGGTGAGTGGAAACTGGAACAAAATACCTTCCCTAAATCGCTGCAGAAGCAAAGGATAGCTGCACTGGGAAGCCTCAGACTGCTGACAGTGTGGATTTAGGAGGCATTTAATTGCTTAAATACTTTAAGATGTGAGAACAGTCTTGGATTAGTTTATGGAACAAAAATAACATCTTGTGTGACCCATGTGACAATGAAGGGCATATTTGTGAAATATTCTATATCCAGAAGAGAACAGGCAGGAAGAGAAGAGAGGAGATGTAAAGGGATCCTAAAATAAAACTTGCCTTGGGCCCTGTGCACGCAGGATGATTATTCACATACACAAGTCAGGGAGACACTGTTGTTAGTGTTCAGTGGTGATACTTCTGACACTTGGGTTTGATTTCTGAAGCTGTCATTTTCAAACCTTCTAATAAGCAATGACCCTTTTGTCAAATAAAATATTACTCCTTGGACAGGAAAGATTAATCAGGTTGAAAAGAAGCCTGAGGAAATGAACAACGAGTCCAGCCTCCCACACCCTCCCACCATCCCATCTTGGGTTCCTGGCAGAACCTCAAGGCTTTGAAATATGTGCTCACAGTCCAATTTCTTCTCTCTATCGGTCCCCTTCCCCTCCCCAAACATTTAGTGACCTACATTTGCACAGACCTCATGGATTGCTTATCCCACTGACATCTTGAAAGTTTAAATTCAGTTTTGACTCCAAATGATATTTCATATATAAATATACATATATAACACGGACATATGCATATGTATATATATTATAAATCTCATATATATATACCCACATATATATCACTCTCTCATATATATTCATATATCTATATGAATGTTTGAACCATTTACCATTAGGTATAAACAAACACAAAGATTTATTACATATCAACATTTAAAGGAAGCAAAAGGCAATAATAGTACATTTTTTTCAATTTTAATTTTGTTTGTTATCAATCACTTTCTAACAGAATTCTGTGTTTCTAATTTACTCTAGATCATTTCAGTTCAATGACCTTGCCAGTGAGCGATCAATACTGATCGATAATGCATCTGGCCTTCATGGAGAGATCCTCTAGAAGAGATTTTTAATAAGCTGCTCAACCTTAACAGAGTACATGATCATCGCTCCCTAAATATTTGTTGAAAGATCAACTGAATGAATGAGTGCAGGCTTTTCTTTTTCTTTTTTAAAATTGTTATTTCATCACAGAAGCCACGATGGGGTCTGAGTTATAGAGGAAATTGCTATAGACATGGAATCAGAAGGTCTGGGTTGAGTGCCAACTCCAGATAATTTCTGGTTTGATGCTAAGCCCCATTTTCATTTTTTGTAAAGGTGGAATAGCAAGTAACTCCTTGAAACTATGAACTGCTATAAATATGCCAATGACTATCTTCGGTAAAGTCTGCACTCCTTTTGAGCACGAAAGCACATTTCCCCAGGAACCCCAAGGAGAAGAGCAGAATTTTTTTTGAACATTTTTTTTCTACTTAGTATTTTCCTTGTCTATAACGATTCTGTCTAAAGATAGTAGAAATGATTTTATCCCCTGATATTCTCTCTAGCCAGGAATGTTTGTCTTAGTTTAAGGCAGCCCTCTAACCCCTACTTCTAATGAATATTTCATTCACATTGAAAGGATTTAATTAACTATCTCTGCTTTCTAACAAAATCATATTTTTACTTGCCTTTGTAACTCCCAGCAAAAAAATATTTTTTTTAAGCAAGACTAACTTTTAAAAGGTCTGTCTGTTCTGTAGACTAAATGTGTCCCTCCCTCACCCCAAATTCATATGTTAAATCCTAACTCCCAATATCATGGTATTAGGAGGTGGGGCCTTTGGGAGGTGACTAGATCATAAGGGTGGAGCCATCATGAATGGGATTAGTGACCTTATACAAGAGAACCCAGAGAGTTCCCTTGTCCCTTCCACCATGTGAGAACACAGTGAGAAGTAGGCCCTCTATGAACCAGAAAATGGGCTCTCACCAGACACTGAATTTTAGATATTCCAGCCTCTAGAACTGTGAGAAATAAATTCCTACTGTTTATAAGCCATCCAGTCTATGATATTCTGTTATAGCGGCTGGAATAAACAAAGACAGTCTCTAATCAACTGTTCGATTTAGGAATATCAGTTGGCCTCCCCGATGGTAGCCTGTATACCCAACCTTTTGCTATAAATGTGAACAGCCTCATATAGTGCATATGCTATACTATCAAGATACATTTCATAAATTGTACCTGCAACACAGGATTGAGAAACCAACTGCAGAATATAACACAGCAGGGTTTAATTAAATGTTAATTAAAACTAACATTTTTTGCTTTTCTTTTTTAAAAGTATTCCTTACCATATAGCTATGCCCAGATTATACTTTAGCAGAAGGCTGATAACCTAAGATTTTCTGATTCATTTAGAGAGAAGCATTATTTGTTGAGTTCCTAGTATATACCATATGTGCTTATTTAAACTTTATTACAGCCTCAGGAAGTAGCTATTATCCTTTCCATTTGATAAACCTAGATTCTAAAGCTCAGTCAACTTAAGAACCTGCCCACAGTTATGCAACACAAAAGCAGTGTGGCGGGATTTCAATCCAGGTGTGAAAGATTTAAATCACAACCTCTCTCTTTAACACCATTTGGTTTCCCAAGAGATAAGAAGATGATTTTTAAAAGATACAGAATTTTACATTCTGATATAGAGCATATTTATATATAGATTAGATTTAGCTCTAATATGGAACACTAGATTTAGAATAAACGTCAGGTATAATAGGATACAACATTTAACCCATATCAGAAAATTATTAAGTCATTAAACAGATATTTTGTTAAGTGCCCTTTGCATGGCTGGTAAATGCTAGTTACTTGATTTACAAATGTAACCAAGACACAATCTACCTATGATATCCTTGGCAGTGGTCACTCAGCCTTAAATATTCCCAGCACCCAAGTCCAAGCACGTGCGAGCAATACTGTGTAGATGAAAGCTGGGCATTGTATCTCTAAAATATTATTTAACTCTTAAGACTAATACAAATAATAAAAAAGCCAAGACATTGATTCTTTCTTCTAGTTTAAGTCCTGAAATATACAACAGGATGCTCTTTAGTTCATTATATTTTCCGAATTTGATGACCCATGTTTCCCTTTTAGAAAACAGAAGCAGACAACAGAACCAGAGGTAAACCTCATGTCTGTGACAGTCCCCTTCTCCATGTCATCCTTCCATCCAATTTAGGCAACTGGGAGCTAACATTTGAGACAGAAAATAAGCAGAATAGCTAATCACCCAAGCAAATCACTGAATCACTCCAGCCTTTGATTTCTCCAGTTAAAAATGTGAATCTTATATACCATGCCCCTCATTAAAATACTAATCCACCCTTAGCATCAGAAACGTGCTTGAGTTCCACAGCCCATGCCCTACGCCAGCAGCAATGATGGATCAATATCGGTACACACGTCTTCTCACCCAAAACCAATGGGGATACAAAGCTGTGAAACTGTAAGACAGATTCCTATTTCAGAATTGTCCCTATAGACGCAGGCATAATTATATGGGTATTGAGCCTGAAATGAGGATAATATCTGAACACTATTTTTCAGAAAACTTAGACTAGATACATAGATGATGGAGAGGTAGATAGATGATAGATAGATGGATAGATAGATGATAGATACATAGATAGATAGATAGATAGATAATCTGAAAATTGTAACAGAGCATATAACTATATTTTAATTACCTTGAAAGATTTCATGAATTTTGATTCATGTAAATGATATATGTGAACATTCAGCCCAGAAAGGGATCTAGCGCCCTCTTGTGAAAAGCTGTTGTTGCCCGTGGAAGTGATCCTCAGGATGGCGGGGATTAATGCTGCAGGAATGCTCTCAGTAACAGTATAATGAAGCGTCAGATACCTTTCACTAACAACAAAGTAAGAAGGCACAGGGTCAGAATATGATGCTTCTGATATGGCCTCATTAGCAAAAAAAAAAGAGAAAAAATTCACCAACCATATTTTGGTGAGTACTTGCCATGTACCAGAAATTTTGTATAAATGTTTTTGTTTGTTCTTAGAAAAACATTTCAAAGGTGGACTTATTTCCCCTAATTCTCACATTAGGAAACTGAGGCGCCTAGAGGTTAGGAAATACGTACAAACGAATGAAAAGAATATTGGTAGAAGTGTTGCAGTTTGATGCACCTGCCCTGACTCAAAGAACATAAGATGCCCATTTCCTCTAGGACCAGGCCCACTGGCAACACGGCAACTTGTGCACTTATGTTCAGTAAGGACAGAGCTAGGAATCTGACTGGGGTGAACTTGACTCCAGCTCCTAATTAAGAATTAGGAGTTGTCACTAATGACTAATTAGAATTAGTCGCCCATTTGCTTATTTACTAGCATGCACTTATCTGTTCTTTACACATTAGAGGTTAATTGTCAACTTTGTCCCTCATTTTGCATTCTGATTTTCTTAATGATATTACTCCATGGTTGCTACCTTATCTTGTGGAACCCGTCCTGGAGGAAATGTGCACTTCCTTTTTTTTGGTGTCAGGGCAGATGTATTAAACTTTAGCCAGGAAACAAACATATTCACATCTACCAATATCCTTTCATCTGCATTTATACACTACCCCTTAATTTACTGCTCACGTGCATTAAAAACTACCTTCTGTATTTTACTGACAATGGATGGTACTGATTAGAAGATGCCCTGTTATTTTACGAGTCACCAAGAAACATATATGGCCAATTAAATTATAACATAATGCTTTCTTATCATCAACTCTAAGATGTAATTCAATTTCAGAAATATTAATTTGTGAATAAAATATAGGTACCTTAGAACTGATGAAATATGGCACGTGTTACGTAGCTCTCGTAGCATGCTATACTGACTACGTATTTTTTGCTTGGATGTAATTTACACACACAACTCACTACTCATCTACCTTTACACAGCTCCAGTTCCAGTGTGCATGCACAGGTAGCTGGCCTTGTGTTTGATCACGTGGACTCTGGAACCACCCTGTTTGGGTTCAGGATGTGCCTCCTACCACTTGTTAGCTATACGACCTTGGGGAAGTTCCTTAACCTTTCAGTGGATCATATTCCTCTTCTCTAAAACACAGATAACAAAATCTGTCTCATAGGGTTATTGTGAGGATTAAATGAGTGAAACTGTGCCTAGTACACATTTAATGCTTCAAATGTATTTACTGTTAACATCTCTGTTATGATGATTACAGAGTACATGAAGATGTGAGCTATATTGTACTCCTGATACAAATCTTTACAATGCCCAGGGCACTCCATCTCAACTTCATGATGCAAACCTTTCCAAGCATGCAGCTGTTCCAGACAACAGGAATGCATGCACAGACCATCACCATGACAGTTAGACAACCTGCCATGCAAGCCACATCCTTCCAACTTATATATCCCCAGAGGACACACACAGCTATGCACAGAGAACCTGCTGTTTCTTAAGTATATCCACTTTCCATAACTTTACAATTAATATTAATCCTGATCTTGAAAATAAGCTGTGAACCAAAGCAAATCGCCTTAAAACCAGATTTTCATTAATGAGGAGATTTACTGTAAGTTTCTCCCCGCCTACCTTCCTCATTTGGCTTTTGTGAGGAATTACAAAGCATCTTTCCCTGGTGAGATCCACACCATGACTGCTAATACATGGTTGAGAGTACTTTGTTTTTTTTGTTTTTTTCTTTTTTGCGGTACGCGGGCCTCTCACTGTTGTGGCCTCTCCCGTTGCGGAGCACAGGCTCCGGACGCGCATGCTCAGCGGCCATGGCTCACGGGCCCAGCTGCTCCGCGACATGTGGGATCTTCCCGGACCGGGGCACGAACCCACGTCCCCTGCATTGGCAGGCGGACTCTCAACCACTGTGCCACCAGGGAAGCCCCGGTTGAGAGCACTTTCGTACTTAATTAGTGGAGAAATGTAAGTAAAGGCAGAACCTCATTCACCTCCCTCATTCATTTCCCCTCTGATGACTTACTGTGACATCACACACTGATACAGCACCTACACACAGTCCCATGTTTAACAATTGTACCGGCTCAAGGCCTAGGCGGTCTTTAACCTTCCGTCTGTCCCCATCCACACCTTGAACATCAATATGTATGTATGTTCACCTCAGGCATCCATTTAACGTCAAGTGCATTTAGAGAGTCCCCAACACACCCGTTCCTCCATCCTGTACCTTTTCTCCCCTGCTCATACTTGCTTGAGCTGTGTTTCTCAGAGAGGTGGATACATGTACCCATGGCTCTAGCAAGAATCTCCTTTTCCTTTTTCTATTGCTGCTGCAGTTCTTTTAGACATTAGGTAAAAATAACGTATCTAGCACCCTGTTTCCAAATACATCTGAGATGGGCCAGTGGAGTTTGATTATGGAGAAAAAACCAAAGTCACTTATCAAGACCACAAAAAAATGAAGGCACACTTTCATTTGTTCTTCCTGTCTGTCTCTTCTCTGTTTACTGTTCTTAAATAAAAAGAGAAGAGGGAAAGACAGCATGGCATAGCAGAGTCAAGAAATGTATCTATCTTGTGTAATCTGACCCCATACCTTTTCATAAGAACTAGGTAACAAGTGTAAATCATGAATCATGGGATTGTCTAACTATGAGTCTGTGTCATAGCCCAACTGATAATTTAACTTTGATCCTTCATAAGGTGGTGATAATACACATGGCCACAGACATTGGTATGTAAGATCTCCTCACTTGAGTCATCATAATAGTTTGTTAACCACAGTAAAATGGGGAATCAAACTCTCTGCCATTCACTGATAACCTACCAAGGGAGACCGAGGCCCTCTGCTTTGTCAGTAGTGTTTTGAGCTGATCAACTTCTAATTTTAGTTTTGAAATTTTAATTCACCTTTTCCTTTATATTTAGGACCTTTCCCCACCTCTCAATCCAGACAGCACGCTACATGTTCTGGGTTTTACTAAATTATCTATGATCTTGTTTTTCAAACATCTTATGGCTTAAGCAAGCAACCATTAAACAAACACTAGGTGCAAAGAGATGATTTCAGTCCTCAACTAATGTAAGAAAGGATGCATGTTTTCTATTGGTCTTTGTTTTTCCCATTTATTTCTCCTTTTTCTGCCCTTGAAATTTTTCTTACTCATGTCATGTTGAAAATGTCAAATTCTAGCCATTTCAATATGGACTTAAGGCAAGGAGCTCTTAGGACCGTGTCCCTGGTGCTGGTTTATCATACGTAAGACTCAGGCCCTTGTGTTTGAAGGGCCACTGAGTCCCTAACATCTATCGGTGTCTTGACCATGGTTCTAATGGGCCAGCATTATGCTAGTGAAACTCTGGAGCATGGGACTCAAGAATGTCTACCTAGAGGAGTGAGGGCAACGCTGAAAATTACCACTTTTATGGGATTTTCAGAGAATGAAACGATTCATTTTTAACAAAGTAACAATTATTTAACAAGTAGTTGCTATGTGCCCTCTCCAGGCTAGATGCACGGGATACACACCTTCATCATCACTGTCAGATTTTTTTGAGTATTCACTATGTGCCAGACACTGTTCTTTACTTTTAATAAATACTAAATAAAGTATAGTCCTCATACCGAAGGAATCATTATTGTCCTCTCTCTCATGCTTAGGCATTTCCCTCCCAGGGACTTTGAGATTGAAGAAATCCCTGGGTTCTACCACTCATTGTCTGTAATTGGAATGAGAGCAGAATTTATTTGGGATCTTCCACTTCTGTAGTCAGTCTTTCCACTGGCAATCCATTTTGTGCATTTAATCTCTTTCCTTTTATTAAGTTTCAAACCGTTCAAGGTGGGCTGTATAGAGGCAGCAAGGCAAAGAGGAGACCACGGCAGGATCCTGAGACACCGACCAGATTGCCTTCTGTTAGTCACACCTTACATGCCACCTGCGTTGGACCAGGTGACTATAACCCAACAGAATGACACATCACACATGCCTGGAGGCAGAGGTTGCCAGGAAGACTTTTACTGCTTTCTTTAAAAACAACCAAACCAAACCAAACCAAAAACCTGAATGGAGAGAGCAATCCTGTCCTGGTTATTTATTTTGAAAAAAAAAAAAGGGTTAACCATGGGACATTACATATAACTCAAAACCGACCAAATATAAAGTAGTTCACAAGGGGGGGTGCTCTGGTCTTTACCACCCTTTCCTGCAACAGATCATTTCTTTCTGAAAATTAATGTCTGAAAAAAACTAACAAACAAACAAAAAAAAACAAGAGATGCAATTCCACGGGCAGAGTCTGAAGCTGGTGAGATGTGAATAAGGAATGCTGAACAGCTCAGCAGGACCATTAGCTATTTGTTTATTAAGTTTTCCAGTATAGTAGATTGATCTGAAAATAACAGAATGTTTATGAAGCATGAAGCATTGCCTAAGCTTTCAATTAAAATGAAATAAAACAAAATGCTGGATATGTGTTCTTCGTAGGAAATCTCATTAGAGCATTGGTCATCACAGCCAGGCATGGCCTCATTGCCTGTCCTGTTACTTCAGCTCACTGCCCACTGGCTCAGATCAGGCACCAGTGTAAGTAATGCAGCCTTCGCTAACATGGGCTTTGTTCTCCAGGGTGTAACATATCACAGTGATCTTTTAAGAGAAAGGCCAGCACTATGACCCCACTTTATAGATGAAAAAAATAAAGTACATCAACTGGCTTACCATCGGATCCACTGTAAAAATTAGGAATAGCACATAAAGTTCAGGAAACAATGTTAACCCCCTGAAACATTTAGCATCTCTGTGCTTGTACTTTTATGGTATCTTTTTTTTTTTGCCAGGGGCTTGAACTCAGGGAGGGAAGTGGAGAAAAGAAGAGAGCATTAAATGAAGAAGAGTGGGAGAGTGCAAGTCAGGGAATGGAACAGACCATTGACACATGCTGATAGCTGGACGTCAGGGAGCACTGAGCAAAGCACAGCAGGGCATGGGCAGTGGGAGATAGCATGGGAGCTGCAATACTGTGATGTATAATAAGAAATATATATTTGGTTTTCATCCCTGTTTCTGGCACAGAGATCCTAAAACCCTTGGAATTTCCTAATTGATAAGAGCAATAAAGATGTCTTGTTATTCCTAACAAGCCCCTCTCAACCGTACCTTAGTTTATGTTACCGAGGTGACTTTCAGATAGCCCCTAAATGTAGGTGCTGGTTGCCAGGAGAACCAACCAGGTGATTAAAGGTTTGGAACTTTCAGCCCCACCCCTGATCTCCAGGGAACGGAGAGGGGCTGAAGATGGGAGTTCATTCACCAATGACCAAAGATTTAATCAATCAAGCCTACGTAATAAAGCCTCCATAAAACCCCAGAACGAAGGGATTTGGAGAGCTTCCGGGTGAACATGTGGAGATTCGGGGAGAGGGCATGGAAGCTCCACGCCCCTTCCCACATACCTTGCCTTATTTTCTTCCATCTGGCTGTTGCTGAGTTATATCCTTTTATAATAAGCGGTAACCTAATCAGAAAAATGTTTTCCTGAATTCTGTGAGCTGCTCTAGCAAATTAATCAAACTTGAGGAGGGGGGCATGGGATCCTCTGATCTATAGCTGGTGGGTTCAGAAACACAGGTAACAGCCTGGACTTGTGATCGGCACCTGAAGTGGAGGGAGGTGGGAGCAGTCTTTTAGGGCTGAACCCCTAACCTGTGGGATCTAACACTATCTCCGAGAACATAGTGTCAGCATTGAGTTGAACTGCAGGATACCCAGCTGGGGTTGTGGAGTTGCTTGATGTGTGGAAAACCTACAGATCCGGTGTCAGAAGTGAAGTTGTGTTGTACATGGAAGAGTGTGAGAGGAAAGAGGCCACACGGGAGGGGGGTATTTTCCTTTACAGGAACTTTGACTTTTCTCTCAAGAGCCAAACAAAAGGAAGAGCTGTAGGGTCGGTTTAATTTTCAAGGTCCAGGAAAAGTTAAAAATAAATATATGAAGAAATGAAGAAATGAATGAATGAACGAGTCTAAATTTGTCTACAAGCAATCAGAACCAGAAACAGCGGCCAAAGCCAGTATTATGGTAATTTTCTGTTCTTAGCTTTAATGGTTTTTGTATGTTTGCTTGCTTGCTTGTTCTTGGCCTAGCAAAATCTCACTAAGCTACATACCAGGGCTACTTAGCTTTGGAGTCTCTTCCCTATTGTCTGTCTTAAAATCATTTCTACTTTTCCCAGTCCTCTGGAAACACGAACTGCATTGAAGTCATTTGTAGGCCAAATTCCCATTATACTTGGAGAAATTCCAGTTGTGGACAGTTTTCACCACCCACAGCCGGTGGAAAAATTACACATGAATAGTGCATATTTATAACCTGAAATGGCTCCAGGTAGAGAAGAGAGCCTCATATTTCCCATTTTCTATTTTTCCTAGTGTTAGGACGAGATTTCTCCTCTTTTCTAAAGAAAGCAATGACTCAGTAATGAAGTTTTAAAAATAATGAACCATTGATCCATGAAGCCAAAATAGAACTCGTTCTCCTTCTCCTGAACTTCATTCTTCTCGTCTTGTTCGTGAACCACAGTGGAGTTTAGTTGGAAGAGTACTGTGTTAGGAGCCAAGTAGAAGTGAAGCAACTGTGTTTCAGGCCTGGGTCAGCCAGTGAGTAGCTGTGTGATCTTCAGCAAGCCAGTTACCTTGGAGTAGGACTCTGTGTTATATCAAGGTAGTCCCAGCTCCAGAAGAGCATGCTATACAAGTAGGCAGCTCTGGTTCAGACTCTACCACTTCCTAAAGATGGAACTTGGGCAAGCTGCTTACCCATCTCTCCTTCCATTTCCTCAAGTGAACAGACCTCACAAGGGCTGGTGAGGACTCAATGGTATAAGGCTTCTAAAGAGCTTACAAAGGCACCTGGCATACAGTAATACATATAGCCAAAGGCATACTTGGCTTTTGGCTATTATGATATGCATATGCATATATGATAATTATGCATTATTATCATACGATATTATGATAATGCTTAAGCATCTCCAATAATAGTAATTTCCTGTGTGCCTGGTGTGTGTTTTTAGCCAGGTACTTTACTAACGCACAGACTGGGTAAGTAATGATTTGGAACAATCAGCACTGGAGGCAGGTTTAGGGAGGAGAGTCTGGCTGATTGCTAGCGGGTTATTTTTCTTTCTTTTATGACCCATAACCAGTACTCACTGCAGCGATATGTATTCATAAACTGCTATCCCGGAGAGCTGGAAGGGAAGTTGCTCTTTAAAGGCCGCTCAGAGTGTCTGGATTGGCATTTTGTGGTTACTACACAGAAATAAACTGTCAGAGAAGTGTCAATATAGCTAGTGTGGTCTGCTTTGGTGTGTCAGACCTGTTCCAGGTATTTGGGGTAGATGGGGCCAAATAAATAAATAAATAAATAAATAAATAAAAGAAAAGCTAAGATATTTTAATCCTAGAAGTACTTTAGGTTCATTCAGGCATCTAAGGCAACCACAATATGAAATAATGAGGTCTTCTAAAACAATGTATATCTATGCATATGATATTATTGAGCTAAGTATAATCGTACATTTGAAGGGATATTCTAGGACAGGGAGTTTCAGTGAAGTATGAATTTTCAGGGAATCTTTATGCTTAACATAGATTTCTGCACAGGTACTTGAGGGAAGCGTGGAATTTGTAGAGTATGTAGAAGGGATGGAGAATTATAAGAAAAAAAAAAGAAATTTAAAAAATGAACATTCCAGAGGCAGAATCTGCAGCATATGTGTGTGTGTGTGTGTGTGTGTGTGTGTGTGTATACACACACACATATATATATACACACAATGAGGTGCTATGGAGGTCTTTACTAGCTAAAGGACAGGCATAATATCTGTTAGGTTAGGGGGTACACATGGGTCCCACATTTCAGATTTTTGGTTTTAATCCATAAGGTATTAATGAGACATTATTGAATTCTGTACAAGGAAAAAATATACTAAAGTAAGTGAAGAATCCAATAATTGAACCATAGAAAATTGCTGATATTTCACCATTTTTGCCCTACTGAAAGGGTAATTTCCTATGGTTCTACCTAATATCCTAAAATCAATCTGTCAGTTGAATAAGAGACAGGGAGATTAACTCGGAGGCTAAATACATTATATAGAGGTACAATCTCATGGGCTTTGATAAAAGTGGATATTTGGGACAAGGAGAGAAGAGAGAATTTTACTGACACATTTTTGCTTGAGTTTTCTTAACGTCTATTTTCTATTTCTTTTTTTGGTCTTATTCTTGGGGAAAGCAAAGCATTTGCTTTCTCCCATATTTTGGGTCCATTTATGATGATTCTGATCTCTTAGCTGCTTAACCTGTAGACCCTCTACGGAACACTGCAAGGCCCCTTCTTAGCGGAGCAGCCAGTATGAGCTTAGTTTCCTAGGCTAGGACTGTTATGCTGCATTTGATATGTGAACTGAAAAATGCATGGATAAGCACAGTTACTGAAAACAAACTTTCAGTCTCATTATCAAAGCTCTTTGTTGGATTTGGAAAAATGCTGTAGGTCCAAGGAAACCAAATCTTCTAGGGATATTCTTGGTTTTAAATATTTTAGAAAAAAAAAAACAAAAACACTTGTTCTTATCTAAGAAGGCTTGTGAGGCCTCATCCTCGGAATAGTCAAATTTAGGAGTTATGTAAGGATGTATGTATAATTAATAAAATAAGGATATATAGCTACTCAAATGTTTTCAGCTTCGAAAAATGATTATGGGTTCTATTTGGAGTTTAGGAAAAACTTAATTTCTTTGAACAATTTCAACCCACTTTTAATTCTGTGGTATAGACATACAATATACAGCGTGACAAAATTAGGTCACCAACTGACGTATATACAGTCAAGTGAAATGCTTACAAAGTTATACCAAAAATAATACCATCCAAGCTTGTAGAATTGGGATGGCAGAATATGTATGTTTTTTTTTTTTTAACTTTTTAGTTACATCAATTGTACATAATGCCAAAGATTTGTACCTGTGGTAATCTGCTTGATCTCTTTCTTCCTCTGGCCTAAATATAGCACTGACTTCCTTGCCTCCTATGGAAAATACGGATTTCCTGTTGTTGCTCTGGTCAGTAACTGAAAACAACACAGCACAACAAATACCTTGGCTAACCCACTTGCTAAACAGGTAAGTGGGGAAAAAATGGTCATCCCCCTGTGTGTGTGTGTGTGTGTGTGTGTGTGTCCATGCTTTCTCTTTACATGTTCACTGTAACATGTCTCCTCCCCCTCTTTCTCTGTCTCTCCTCTTAATTAACAGAAAAGAAAGAGGGAATAAATGACAAATGGAGGAACTTCTCTTTCTAATAATATAGGATCATCCATTAGTCAGACCCACAAGCTCAAAGTGAGTTCCACAGCTCTGCCTGGCCCTGATGATATCTTTGGGAGGGTCTGTGCCAACCTCCCTCTTTTTTGCTGACGCATTAAGCTCTGAGTGGTCCTTCACAGGCTGAGTGAAATGGATTTAAAGCTTGGCCCAGAGCCACTTAGCAGTTTGGAAACGTTGCACTCATAGCCAGAAGAACAACTAAAAATACGGTTGCACTTTTTGCTTCATATTTCCCTCACCCATCTTAGCATCAGACTATTGTTTGTTTAATGGTTCATGATTATTGCTTTGTGTCACCTGCTGGATTCTGAGCTCCTAGAAGTCAGAGCCTTGCCAGCCACTTTGCACCCTTCACAGTGTATTGTGCGGACATTAAATAAACATTAAAATTCCCCAACGGTGGAATGACAGAGAAAGAAAGAAAAACATAAGAGGAAGATACAAGAAACTGGAGGTGAAGTTGTGACATAAGATGGAGGCAGTCTGGGGAATGTACCCAGAAAGAAGAAAGACACAACAGCATCCCGGTGGTTGGGGACCAGTGGAGAGCGATATTTAATTAGAGATGTTTTCCTTTAGTTCTTCCTCCTTCTGGTTCCCTATTCATCTCCTTGTCCTCCACCCTTTCTCTTTCTCTATGAATAGCCCCCAAAGAAAGCTAAGCAACAAGAGTGGACAAGAGCTCAACAGTGTGGCTGCCCTGCAGGTTACAGGTGTGGAGAAGCCTGGGCAACACTAGGCTCTCTCTGTTTTTTATTTTTTGGTGATTGATTGATTGATTTTTTTTTAACATCTTTCTTGGAGTATAATTCCTTTAAAATGGTGTGTTAGTTTCTGCTTTATAACAAAGTGAACCAGCTATACATATACAGATATCCCCATATCTCTTTCCTCTTGCGTCATCCTCCCACCTTCCCTATCCCACCCCTCTAGGTGGTCACAAAGCACTGAGCCAATCTCCCTGTGCTATGTGGCTGCTTCCCACTAGCTATCTATTTTACATTTGGTAGTGTATATATGTCTATGCCACTCTCTCACTTCGTCCCAGCTTACCCTTCTCCCTCCCTGTGTCCTCAAGTCCATTCTCTATGTCTTTATTCCTGTCCTGTCCCTAGGTTCTTCAGAACCATTTGTTCTTTTTTTAGACTCCATATTTATGTGTTAGCATATGGTATTTGTTTTACTCTTTCTGACTTGCTTCACTCTGTATGACAGACTCTAGGTCCATCCACCTCACTACAAATAACTCAATTTTGTTTCTTTTTAAGACTGAGTAATATTCCATTGTATATATGCGCCACATCTTCTTTATCCATTCAACTGTCAATAGACACTTAGGCTGCTTCCATTTCCTGGCTATTGTAAATAGAGCTGCAATGAACATTGTGGTACATGACTCTCTTTTTTTTTTAACACCTTTATTGGAGTATAATTGCTTTACAATGGTGTGTTAGTTTCTGCTTTATAACAAAGTTAATCAGCTATACATATACATATGTTCCCATATCTCTTCCCTCTTGCATCTCCCTCCCTCCCACCCTCCCTATCCCACCCCTCTAGATGGTCACAAACCACCGAGCTGATCTCCCTGTGCTATGCGGCTGCTTACCACTAGCTATCTGTTTTACGTTTGGTAGTGTATATATGTCCACGCCACTCTCTCACTTTGTCACAGCTTACCCTTCCCCATCCCCATATCCTCAAGTCCATTCTCTAGTAGGTCTGTGTCTTTATTCTTGTCTTGCCCCTAGGTTCTTCATGACCTTTTTTTTTTTTTTTCTTAGATTCCATATATATGTGTTAGCATACAGTAGTTGTTTTTCTCTTTCTGACTTACTTCACTCTGTATGACAGACTCTAGGACCATCCACCTCACTACAAATAACTCAATTTCATTTCCTTTTATGGCTGAGTAATATTCCATTGTATACGCGTGCCACATCTTCTTTATCCATTCATCTGTTGGTGGACACTTAGGTTGCTTCCATGTCCTGGCTATTGTAAATAGAGCTGCAATGAACATTCTGGTACATGACTCTTTTTGAATTATGGTTTTCTCAGGGTATATGCCCAGTAGTGGGATTGCTGGGTCATATGGTAGTTCTATTTTTAGTTTTTTCAGGAAGCTCCATGCTGTTCCCCATGGTGACTGAATCAATTTACATTCCCACCAACAGTGCAAGAGGGTTCCCTTTCCCCCACACCCTCTCCAGCATTTATTGTTTGTAGATTTTGTGACTGTGGCCATTCTGACTGGTGTGAGGTGATACCTCATTGTAGTTTTGATTTTCATTTCTCTAATGATTAGTGATGTTGAGCATCCTTTCATGTTTGTTCGCAATCTGTATAATCTTCTTTGAAGAAATGTCTATTTAAGTCTTCTGCCCATTTTTGGATGGGGTTGTTTGTTTTTTGGATATTGAGCTGCATGAGCTGCTTGTATATTTTGAAGATCAATCCTTTGTCTGTTGCTTCATTTGGAAATATTTTCTCCCATTCTGAGGGTTCTTTTTTCATCTTCTTTATGGTTTCCTTTGCTGTGCAAAAGCTCTTAAGTTTCATTAGGTCCAATTTGTTTATTTTTGCTCTTATTTCCATTTCTCCAGGAGGTGGGTCAAAAAGGATCTTACTGTGATTTATGTCATAGAGTGTTCTGCCTATGTTTTCCTCTGTGAGTTTTATAGTGTCTGGCCTTACATTTAGGTTTTAATCCATTTGGAGTTTATTTTTGTGTATGTGTTAGGGAGTGTTCTAATTTAATTCTTTTACATGTAGCTGTCCAGTTTTTCCAGTATCACTTATTGAAGAGGCTCTCTCTTCTCCATTGTATATTCTTGCCTCCTTTATCAAAAATAAGGTGACCATATGTGCATGGGTTTATCTCTGGGCTTTCTATCCTGTTCCATTGATCTATATTTCTCTTTTTGTGCCAGTACCATACCGTCTTGATTACTGTAGCTTTGTAGTATAGTCTGAAGTCAGGGAGCCTGATTTCTCCAGGTCCGTTTTTTGTCTCTCAAGACTGCTTTGGCTATTGGGGCTCTTTTGTGTTTCCATAAAAATTGTAATTTTTTTTTGTTCTAGTTCTGTGAAAAATGCCATTGGTAGTTTGATAGGGGTTGCATTGAATCTGCAGACTGTTGTGGGCAGTACAGTAATTTTCACAATGTTGATTCCTCCAATCCTAGAACATGGTATATCTCTCCATCTGTTTGTATCATCTTTAATTTCTTTCATCAGTGTCTGATAGTTTCCTGCATACAGGTCTTTTGACTCCTTAGGTAGGTTTATTCCTAGGTACTTTATTCTTTTTGTTGCAGTGGTAAATAGGAGTGTTTCCTTAATTTCTCTTTCAGATGTTTCATCATTAGTGTATAGGAATGCAAGAGATTTCTGTGCATTAATCCTGCCACTTTACCAAATACATTGATTAGCTCTAGTAGTTTTCCTGTAGCATCTTGCTTTAGGATTCTCTATGTATAGTACCATGTCATCTGCAAACAGTGACAGCTTTACTTCTTCTTTTCTGATTTGGATTCCTTTTATTTCTTTTTCTTCTCTGACTACTGTGGCTAAAACTTCCAAAACTATGTTGAATAATAGTGGTGAGAGTGGACAGCCTTGTCTTTTTCTTGATCTTAGTGGAAATGGTTTCAGGTTCTCACCACTGAGAACGATGTTGGCTGTGGGCTTGTCATATATGGCCTTTATTTGTTTAGGTAAGCTCCCTCTATGCCTACTTTCTGGAGGGTTCTTATCATAAATAGGTGTTGAATTTTGTCAAAAGCTTTTTCTGCATCTATTGAGATGATTATATGTTTTTTCTCCTTCAATATGTTAATATGGTTTATCACATTGATTGATTTGTGCATATTGAGGAATCCTTGCATTCCTGGGATAAATCCCACTTGATCATGGTATATGATCTTTTTAATGTGCTGTTGGATTCTGTTTGCTAGTATTTTGTTGAGGATTTTTGCATTTAAGCTCATCAATGATACTGGCCTGTAGATTTTTTTTTTTTGTGGCATCTTTTTCTTGTTTTGGTATCAGGGTGATGGTGGCCTCGTAGAATGAGTTTGGGAGTGTTCCTCCCTCTGCTATATTTTGGAAGAGTTGGAGAAGGATAGGTGTTAGCTCTTCTCTAAATGCTTGATAGAATTTGCCTGTGAAGCCATCTGGTCCTGGGCTTTTGTTTGTTGGAAGATTTTTAATCACAGTCTCAACTTCAGTGCTTGTGATTGGTCTGGTTTTATTTTCTATATCTTCCTGGTTCAGTCTCAGAAGGTGGTCCGTTTCTTCCAGGTTGTCCATTTTATTGGCATAGAGTTGCCTGTAGTAATCTCTCACGATCCCTTGTATTTCTGCAGTGTCAGTCGTTACTTCTCCTTTTTCATTTCTAATTCTGTTGATTTGAGTTTTCTCCCTTTTTTTTTCTTGATGAGTCTGGCTAATGGTTTATCAATTTTGTTTATTTTCTCAAAGAAACAGCCTTTAGTGTTATTGATCTTTCTATTGTTTCCTTCATTTCTTTTTCATTTATTTCTGATCTGATCTTTATGATATCTTTCCTACTGCTAACTTTGGGTGTTTCTGGTTCTTCTTTCTCTAATTGCTTTAGTTGTAAGGTTAGGTTGTTTATTGAGATGTTTCTTGTTTCTTGAGGTAGGACTGTACTGCTATAAAATTCCCTCTTAGAACTGCTTTTGTTGCATTCCATAGGTTTTGGGTTGTCATGTTTAAATTGTCATTTGTGTCTAGGTATTCTTTGATTTCCTCTTTGATTTCTTCAGTGATCTCTTAGTTATTTAGTAGTGTATTGTTTAGTCTCCATGTGTTTGTATTTTTTACAGATTTTTTTCCTGTAATTGATATCTAGTCTCATAGCATTGGGGTCAAAAAAGATTCTTGAAATGATTTCAATTTTGTTAAGTTTACCAAGCCTTGATTTATGACCCAGGATATGATCTAACCTGGAGAATGTTCCTTGAGCACTTGAGAAGAAAGTGTATTCTGTTGTTTTTGGATGGAATATCCTATAAATGTCAATTAAGTCCATCTTGTTTAATATATCTTTTAAAGCTTGTGTTTCTTTATTTATTTTCATTTCAGATGACCTGTCCATTGGTGAAAGTGGGGTGTTAAAGTCGCCTACTATCATTACGTTTCTGTCGATGTCCCCTTTTATGGCTGTTATCATTTGCCTTATGTATTGAGGTATTCCTATGTTGGGTGCATAAATATTTACATTTGTTATGTCTTCTTCTTGGATTGATCCCTTGATCATTTTGTAGTGTCCTTCTTTGTCTCTTGTAATAGTCCCTATTTTAAAATCTATTTTGTCTGATATGAGTATTGCTACTCCAGCTTTCTTTTGATTTCCATTTGCATGGAATAACTTTTTCCATCCCCTCACTTTCAGTCTGTATGTGTCCCTATGTCTGAAATGGGTCGCTTGTAGCCAGCATATATACGGATCTTTTTGTTGTATCTATTCAGCCAGTCTATGTCTTTTGGTTGGAGCATTTAATCCATTTACATTTAAGGTAGTTATCAATATGTATGTTCCTATTACCATTTTCTTAATTGTTTTGGGTTTGTTATTGTACGTCTTTTCCTTTGCTTGTGTTTGCTGCCTAGATAAGTTCCTTTAGCATTTGTTGTAAAGCTGGTTTGGTGATGCTGAATTCTCTTAGCTTTTGCTTGTCTGTAAAGGTTTTAATTTTAATTTCTCCATCAAATCTGAATGAGATCCTTGCTGGGTAGAGTAATCTCGGTTGTAGGTTTTTCCCTTTTGTCACTTTAAATATGTCCTGCCACTCTCTTCTGGCTTGCAGAATTTCTGCTGAAAGATCACTTGTTAACCTTATGGGGATTCCCTTGTATGTTATTTGTTGTTTTTCCCTTGCTGCTTTTAATATCTTTTCTTTGTATTTAATTTTTGATAGTTTGATTAATATGTGTCTTGGCGTGTTTCTCCTTGGATTTACCCTGTATGGGACTCTCTGCACTTCATGGACTTGATTGATCTATTTCCTTTCCCATATTAGGGAAGTTTTCGACTATAATCTCTTCAAATATCTTCTCAGTCCCTTTCTTTTACTCTTCTTCTTCTGGCACCCTTATAGTTCGAATGTTGGTGGGCTTAATGTTGTCCCAGAGGTCTCTGAGACTGTCCCCAATTATTTTCATTCTTTTTTCTTTATTCTGCTCTGTGGTAGTTATTTCCACTATTTTATCTTCCAGGTCACTTATCAGTTCTTCTGCTTCAGTTATTCTGCTATTGATTTCTTCTAGAGAATTTTTAATTCCATTTATTGTGTTGTTCATCACTGTTTGTTTGCTCTTTAGTTCTTCTAGGTCCTTCTTAAACGTTTCTTGTATTTTCTCCATTTTATTTCCCAGATTTTGTATCATCTTTACTATCATTACTCTGAATTCTTTTTCAGGTAGCCTGCCTGTTTTCTCTTCATTTGTTTGGTCTGATGGGTTTTTACCTTGCTCCTTCATCTGCTGTGTGTTTCTCTGTCTTCTCATTTGGCTTAATTTACTGTGTTTGCTATCTCGTTTTCACAGGCTGCACGTTCATAGTTCCCCTTGTTTTAGGTGTCTGCCCCTAGTGGCTAAGGTTTGTTCATTGGGTTGTGTAGGCTTCCTGGCGGAGGGGACTGGTGCCTGTGTTCTGGTGGATGAGGCTGGATCTTTTCTTTCTGGTGGGCAGGACCGCATCCGGTGGTGTGTTTTGGGGTGTCTGTGACCTTATTATGATTTTAGGCAGCCTCTCAGCTAATGGGTGGGGTTGCGTTCCTGTCTTGCTAGTTGTTTGGCATAGGGTGTCCAACACTGTAGCTTGCTGGTCGTTGAATGGAGCTGGGTCTTAGCACTGAGATGGAGATCTCTGGGAGAGCTTTCACCGTTTGATATTATGTGGAGCCAGGAGGTCTCTGGTAGACCAATGTCCTGAACTCAGCTCTCCCACCTCAGAGGCACACGCCTGTGACCCGGCCAGAGCACCAAGACCCTGTCAGCCACACGGCTGAGAAGAAAAGGGAGAAAAAAAGAAAGAAAGAAAGAAAAAATGAAAATAAAATAAAACATGATAAAGTTATTAAAATAAAAAAAAATTAAAAAGTAATAAAAGAAAGAAAGAAGGAAGAGAGAAACCAAACCAAAAAAGAAATCCACCAATGATAACAAGCTCTATAAAGTATACAAAAAGAAAAAAAAAACCCCAAAAAAACCCCATAAAAAAACGGACAGAACCCTAGGACAAAGCAAACCCTAGCAAAAGCAAAGCTATACAGACACAATCACACAAGGAAGCATAGATATAAACACTCACAAAAAGAGAAAAAGGAAAAAAAAACTATATATTACAAAAAAGCAAAGGAAGAGAGCAACCAAATCAATAAACAAATCTACCAATGATAATAAACTCTAAATACTTAACTAAGATAAACATAAAACCAGAAACAAATTAGATGCAGAAAGCAAACCCCAAGTCTACAGTTGCTCCCAATGCCCACTGCCTTGATTTTGGGATGATTCATTGTCTATTCAGGTATTCCACAGATGCAGAGTACATCAAGTTGACTGTGGGGATTTAATCCGCTGCTCTTGAGGCTGCTGGGAGAAATTTCCCTTTCTCTTCTTTGTTCGCACAGCTCCTGGGGTTCAGCTTTGGATTTGGCCCCGCCTCTCCGTGTACGTCGCCTGAGGGCGTCTGTTCCCGCCCAGACAGGATGGGGTTAAAGGAGCAGCTGATTACGGGGCTCTGGTTCACTCAGGCTGGGGGGACGGAGGGGTACAGAATGCAGGGCGAGCCTGCGGCGGCAGAGGCCAGAGAGAAGTTGCAACAGACTTAGGCTCGCCTTGTGTTCTCCCGGGGAACTTGTCCCTGGATCACAGGACTCTGGCAGTGGCGGGCTGCACAGGCTCCCGGGAGGGGAGGTGTGGATAGTGACCTGTGCTTGCACACAGGCTTCCTGGTGGCGGCAGCAGCAGCCTTAGCATTTCCTGCCGGTCTCTGGGGTCTGCCCTGATAGCTGCGGCTGTGCCCGTCTCTGGAGTTTGTTTAGGCAGTGCTCTGAATCCCCTCTCCTTGTGCACCCTGAAACAGTGGTCTCTTGCCTCTTAGGCAGTCCCAGACTTTTTCTCGGACTCCCTCCCAGCTAGCTGTGCCACACTAGGCCCCTTTAAGTGGTGTTCATGTAGCCAACCCCAGTCCTCTCCCTGGGATCTGACCTCCAAAGCTTGAGCCTCAGCTCCCAGCCCCCACCTGCCCCGGCAGGTGAGCAGACATGCCTCTTGGGTTGGTGAGTGCCTGTTGGCACCGATCCTCTGTGTGGGAATCTCTCCACTTTGCCCTCTGCACCCCTGTTGCTGGGCTCTCCTCCGTGGCTCCGAAGCTTCCCCCCACCCCCCGCCACCCCCTGTCTCCGCCAGTGAAGGGACTTCTAGTGTGTGGAAACTTTTCCTCCTTCACAGCTCCCTCCCAGTGGTGTAGGCCCCATCCCTATTCTTTTGTCTCTGTTTTTTTCTTTCATCTTTTGCCCTACCCAGGTATGTGGGGAGTTTCTTGCCTTTTGGGAAGTCTGAGGTCTTCTGCCAGCGTTCAGTAGGTGTTCTGTAGGAGCTATTCCACATGTAGATGTATTTCTGGTGTATTTGTGGGGAGGAAGGTGATCTCCACGTCTTACTTCTCCACCATCTTGAAGTTCTCCCAACACTAGGCTCTCTTAACAACCAACTGGGACAGTGCCTGCAATCCTGATGGAGACTAGAGGGCAGCAGCACCACACAACACTCAAAACCCCAACTCACATCATGGCCGCTGATCTCCACTTGCAGCTGACTTAATAAACCTCTCTCTATTGTGTTACCTCTTCTAGCGTTTTGCCCTTCTCTGTGGGACCCTTGAGGATGGAGGAAAGAGTTCAGAAATGCATCCTGAGTTATTCAAGAACTGCTTAGTAAGCCATCTCCCCAACCCCAGGAAAGGATGCCATTTTTGCTTTCAACACTTTTAAAATCATTGTTCACCGAAAGAAAACAACCTTTCTCCCCTCAGCCGTTTCCAGAGGGAAACATCGAGCCCAGGTCTATGAAGTATCACCCTGTGTGATAGCCAGCTTTGTTGAGAACTCTGTGGTCTGTGCAAGTTACAAAGAACAAATAAGAAAGCATGATGCTCAGGCAACAAGTGGTGAGGCTAAATCAGGATCACTCGGCAGAGACATTTCGGATCCGTTTGACTTCTCCACCCTTTTCTCTAAATTCCCCTTTCTGTTCTTATTCCCCTCTCAACTGACTGTTGCCTTTTGGGTCCCTTTTCTTTCCTGTTGCATTTCCTCTCCTTTATTTTCTGGAATTCAACTCTTGTCCGTTCTATTTTGTTGCAATTCCATCCCTTTCCTTCCATCTCTGTGTTGGCATTGCCTGCTTTCCTGGAGATTTATGCAGCACGACTTCATGAGCTCACTATTCCATCCAGGAAAACAGTACAGGGAGCCAAGGCAGGTGGGAAGGGGTCTCTATCTTACCTTGTAACTAGGTTAAGAGATAGTCCATTGTTGTGGGTGTGATCCGTTCTGGTCTTTTCTTAGTCCTGAATAGCGCCCTAACAGCTCCATTACCTCTGCAAGCAGAGAGATGCTGTTTGCTTTCAAAGCAGCAGGGCCTGCCTAAAAGCCTACCAATCCAATAAAAGTCTCAATTGTGCTGGCCCTCTCCACGTCTCCTCCCATCCCATGCTTGTGAGGTTCCTGACACCAAAGTTAATGTTATTCATCGGAATAATACTCCTTCCAGTCAGCTTCAATTGTGGTGTCCAGCTAACGACAGGGGGAGTGAAGTGATTTCAGGGTTGCCTTTCTCCTATGTGATGCATTCTTACAAGAGAGACCTGGGCTGAGGAAGAGGGGTAAATGACAGAAAGGTAAAGGAGTCTTTCCTTTATAAGAGTCATATTTACCTTTCTATATTATTTTGATTTCTACCCTAGCTCAGAAGCTAAGAAGAGGCATGTTGTTCTTCTGCAAAGAGACACACTGGCTGTTCAGATAACTCCAAACACATTAACTTGATTTCCCTTTATCTGGCTCTCCCTGTGTCTGTCACTGCCATTCTGTCTGCCCCCTTGGTCTCTTTCCTTCTCTGGTTTTCTTTTCTCTCTCTCCTAATACCATCATTAATTCAAGGCCCTTGAAGTTGTTTTTCTAGCAAATTGTGAAAGAGCTTATGTGGATGAGCTGAAGTTGAACCAATGCTTAACCTTTTCATGCCAATCCTGTTGTTAAATTCTTTATTAGTAGAGGAAGAGTCATTTCTTACAGATTTGACTGGGAATACCATCCTCACGATGCTGTGGGGTCTGTTTTCCGTGGCCTGAGGACAGTCCTATAAAGGATGCTGTGGGAAGCTACACTGATTGTCTTAGTTCGGGCTGCTATAACAAAATACCACAGGCTGGGTGCCTTATAAATTATAGAACTTGATTTCTCACAGTTCTGGAGGCTGGAAGTCCAAGATCGGGGTGCCAACATGGTCAGATGAGGGCCCTTTTCTGGGATGCAGACTTCTCGCTGTGTCCTCACATGGCTGAAGGGGCTAGGCATCTCTGTGGGGTCTATTTTATAAGGACACTAATCCCATTCAAGAGGGCTCCACCCTCATGACCTAAGCACCTCCCAAATATACCATCACACTGGGCATGAGGATTTCAACAAATGAATTTTGGGGTGGGAAGGCAAAAACATTTAGACCATAGTATTGATGAACTCAAGCAGTGATGGAAAATCCTTATTCTTCTGGAAAGTGAGACTGGCTTGGAGTTATGGTTGGACAATAAATGGTTGGCAGCACAAGGGAAAACAATGAAGAGAGATGAGCTAGAAGACTGTTGCTGACATAAATGAATCTAGAGAAAAAGAAGAAGTAAATGGGGAGGAGAGGAGAGGAAGAACAGCTGACGCTAAACAAGGGCAGCCCCAACTTATCTCAGTGGGGTCCTCTGATCTGGCACTTCCGCCCTGGGCAGCTCATCCTCACTGGCCTATTCGCTGTCACGTAACTTCATATAAGCCAATCCGCTGTGGCTGTGAATGTTGTCACTGTTTCACTTGGGAGTTGTCTAACTCTGAAGTCCTTCCTCATTAACTTTCTCTGCTTAGCTTTGGATGGTGACCCATTCTCATCAGGGAGCATGCATCTGTCCCTCGTGGTTCATCCTTATCAGCAAGCCCTCAATTTAATCCCTGATCCAGGCTTTATTCATGTCCTACCGGTAAGGCCGAGATGGTCACTGACATCAGCTTCCTTTGCCAAGGTCACATTCAACACACTGTGGAAAATGCACACAGAAAGCTGCTTAACAAATGCGATGGAAATGAAGTTTCCATCCTATTTCCACAGATCCCTGGGCCCTCATCACCTGACTAAACCTAACTCTCCAAGTGCCTCCATTTCTCCCACATTCTCCACCTTTCCAGGGCACAGGTTTCTCCGTGAAGGATTTTCTCTCTGATCCTTCGTTATCTTCCATCGTTACGTCCTTCCTCACCATCGGCGCCTTCCCTGGCCTCTCTATGCATGGTCAGCAGCCGAGGCCGACAGTGGAGATGCCTCAAGCCCCCTGTGGGGCAGATGGCCAGGCCACGCTGAAGATAGAACAGGAGTAGGAGCCTCCAATGGGCCAATTAGGATTCATGGGAGGACAGCAGGAGTATTAGTTCTGGAACTGCGGGTTTCTCATTAGCGGAGCAGTGCAGACCACAGAGAAGGAGAGAATGAGGCAGAAACTAAGTTTTTGTGTGTAAGATTTTCCACTCATATCTGGCCAACGGTCCTAATCCTGAACACTTCCTTCCCTTCTCTCTTTCCTCCTTATTTCTTTATTTTCTACCCCTACTTTCTCTGTGTCCATTTTACTAAGAAGACAGGTACATCTAAACCATCAAACCTAAGAACCCAAAAGGGTGTTTCTCATGATCTCTTTTATCACTCTCCTACTTTTTTCCTCTCTAAATAAAACACTAGATGATTTCATACTTGGTAGGAACTGATTACTTATTCTACGTAAACACATGAAAGCAATCATCAAAGGTTTAAATTGATTACGTATTTGGAAGGAAGTGAAGCGTTTCACACTTGGGTACCAAGCAGGCAGATACTGAAAACTGCAACAGCAACAGAAGGATAATTAAATATTAAGATTGTGAGGAAACTAGAAACCATCATAAGCTAGTACAAAATATTACTCCTTGTTTGTTTATTTCAGCACTCTCCTTGATCTGATATCTAGATCTGTCTAGACAATGTGATTTTAAGGAGAGAGCCAAGAATTTAGTCCTACTTTAGTTCAAATCCTGATTCTGCCACTTATAAGGTTGATCATTTTAAATGAACAAGAAATACCTTAGAATTTGGTTCCTCATTTACAAAATGCAGATGGTCATAGTATCCTTATAAGGATGGCTTATAGAAGCTACTAATTTAAAGATTATTTCTTACGATCTCCTGTATTTCCTACTGAAATATTTCCAATGGGATATGTAAGTGAAATGAGGACATGTATATTCATATGTGAGTATTTTGTATTAATCCATACTGGAAGAAGCTTCTTTTTTCTCCATACATGCCCTGACCCACTTGAATTTACTCTTACTACTGGTAACAGACAAGCCTGCTTGTATTCAAGGAAATTGGTTTCAGGCCTTTGCAACAAAAATAAAAAAAGGATTTCTATGGCAAGGGCTTGTCCTGAGATTCTTCCTTCTGGAAACTTCCTTTATAATTTTGTTCTTGTCATTTTCCTTTAATGAAAATTGACTCAGCCAATCAAGAATTCCATGTGCTCTAAATACTTGTCCCCATCCACTTCTATTTGATGTTCCTAACCTGTGCTGTTGTCCAAGGAAGGACTTGGAAACAATAAATCTTGACATAGTTTACACTTCAAATATTAATAAAAACTGAGGCACATAAAGAAAATTCAGATTCTCTCTATTGGGATGAGGGTTTACAAGTTGTCAGATCCTAGTATATAGAGCCTTTCCAGAAAACTGGAGAAAACTCTGGGGCAGTTTCTCAGGGCTGATAGCAAAGTAAATCTTGGTGTATGGCTCATTCCTGTATGGACTGGGATACTTGGGAACATCACTATATATTTGCTAAATTAGTTGTTTATTGTTTTGTTGACATTAAATAAATACCTTATTTAAGGTATTTATTTAAGGTATCTCTTTTGAAAGAAAAATGGTTTGGGTCATTACTTTCATTTTGGATATTCAATAAAGATAGCCCACAGAGTCCAGCTAGTATTTCATTTCATGGCAACTGGAAACTGGAGGAAAAGCTAGCAAGAAACTTTTCATTCACAAACATAAAAACCTGGGTCAGTTTATGATCTTACTAATGAAACTGAAACTAAGCTAGCCCTCCATAATTGTGTATGTATAATTCTCATTAACCAAAGGGTATTATGTTCTGTTAAGATATGTTAGAAACACTGGATCTGTATGGATAAAATAAAACTCTAAAAGTTTAAAGAACACATCTCACTCGAAAGATCTTAAGTAATCTCTACTATTTTGGGGGAGTAAAACAAATAAAGAAAACAATAGAGCCTGAAATAGGTTACAGAAAGTGCTTTTAGGAGGTAATTTCAAAGCTTCAGCAGAACAGAAGTATGCAAAAAAAAGCCCAGAAGAGTGTTGAAACACAGGAGCTGGAAAAATGAAACACTGTCTGTATTAATAATGGTATTAATTTGTTTTCTACTTGAAAGGGAGTAGGCAGAGAATAAAATAGAAAGGTAGGGAAGAGAAGAGAAGGGAGATAAAAATAGAAAGTATGAGGTACAAACTGGGAGACTAAATCTCATATTTTCATAAATAGTAAAAGAAATGTTTAGGAACAAAGGTGCCTAGTATTCTATTTAAAGTTTTTTTTTGTACATATAGGTTTAAATACCAGTGTCTCAACAAGTTAGAAACACACATATCTTGTGTGAGTTGTTTTCTGTTTTTTTGCATGTGTATTTTTAATTTTGGGGAAATTAAGCATAAATTCTAGTTCTGAGCTCCACATGTGGGTTCACACCGTGTGGGACAAAAATAACTGCTGCTGAAGGGTGAGCTGGATTACAAACTGAATTAATAGTAGAGGTAGAAGGCTGGAGTGAGATGTTATTGTAAACTCACAAGCTCTCAGGAATTTACAGGTATTTGGAGAGGGCATTGGACAGTCCATTGAAATGGGGTTTCTAGACAATTATCTATATTTAAATAAACAGAACACCACCAGTTAATATCTGGGGAACAAAAACATGAAGTTATCAAATGTACAAAAGAGAACTCTTGGTCAATAGGAAACCCTCCATATGAAGATTGAGAGCTAAGAAGAAAATAATTCATCCAAGCTGCTTGCTGATTTGTGCTATCCGCTTGGGATTTAAGTTTGGGCATCTTGGAGCACCCAGGATAACGTTTAAAATAAGGCAGGATCTATAGTAAGTTCTATGATAAAGAACAGAACTGTACTTTATAAGCAGAACAATTTTTCTGTCTCAGTATTCCTTGCTCCTGTTTTTCCTTATGTTTAGTGAAATCTATTGGAAAATGACAAACTATCTTTTGTCAAGTGTAATCAAGGAAAAGGAATGACATCCATACTTGGGTCGGAGATTTCAATGTGGAGCTGCGAATCCAGATGAGTGTTGAAAGCAGGGGAAGTGAGGGGGAAAGAGAAGGAAGAAAGAAAGGAAGAGTATGCGAGAAGGCGGAGAGGGGATGGGAGGAAAGAGAGATCAAGTAGGAGGAGGAGGAAAGGCAAGATGAGGCTGATGGTGATATGGGAACTGGGGGGAGAAGAGGGGGAAGTGGAGAAGAGGAAACGTGGGCGGCAGTGGTGAGAAGAGCATCAGAGCCATGCTGCTAAACAAACCAGGCTTCTACCCCCATACTTGTTTAGTTTCTTCAAATTTTTTTTTTTTTTTGCGGTACGCGGGCCTCTCACTGTTGTGGCCTCTCCCGCTGCGGAGCACAGGCTCCGGACGCGCATGCTCAGCGGCCATGGCTCACGGGCCCAGCCGCTCCACGGCATGTGGGATCTTCCCGGACCGGGGCACGAACCCGCGTCCGCTGCATCGGCAGGCGGACTCTCAACCACTGCGCCACCAGGGAAGCCCAGTTTCTTCAAATTTTAAGAGTAGACCTCCACTCTACCACTTGCACCACACCTGTGAGATCTAGAGAAGTGATCAAAGCTCAAGTTCTAGATAGGAAAGACAAGCAGATTTTTTTTTAATATCTTTTCTTTTCTATTCTATATTTATCCCTGGAATGAAGTAGAACTGTCTTAGATCATCCCAAACTCTTATCACAGACACAGAACTTATGATGTTCAAAAAATTGCAGAACATTGTTTGGGGTTAATTCTTGTGGCACTTAATTTTTCAATTGTTATTTATTTCTGGTCAAATAATTAAGTTTGTGTCAATTGTTGTGACACTGATTGACAGTACACTTAAAATTTTGACTGCTGATAAAACTACACATATTAATGCTGATATAACAGAAAGTTAAAAATCAAGATGGAATAAAAACTAAACCAGTATGAAAACCACTTATAGGAGAAATGTGCTGAAAGATAATATTAAAGTTTAAGTTTAAAGCAATATTGTGAGCGGGAATAAAGGAAGCCGATTAGGGGAGACTTGCTGAGCTGCAGCTGTGTGGCTGGCTTTCTCCCACACTTGCAGAGATTTTCTTTTTTAATTGATAGGGAAAGATGCAAAATAAAATATATAATGTAATAGACAAACCTGTTGGATTAATGCAAAAGTATAATTAGCAACTGTTTATAGAGTATCAGCAAAGCACAGGGATAGCTAATAATAATGATGCTGATAATAATAATAATAATGGTTTAAGAATCTCTGAGATTTCAATATAAAAGTGCCAATGCAGACATCACAGGAAAAGAAGCTTTTTGTATTTACTTCCTAACATACTTATGGCAGTTTAACCTCTGTTAGTATTTCAAGTTGGGGTGGGAAAGGGGGTACCATAATGTTTTCAATATTTACAGTCCTCAAAGGTCTTAATCTGACCCTGACCACCACCTCTGTATGAATTTAATAAAGGCAAATAACACCCTTTTAAAGCCTATGAAAAGACTTTATAATTTCATAATGTATATTAGCGGTCCCAATTATAGTGCTGGTTTAATCAGAATAAGGATGGCATCCACATTATAGTAACAAAGACACACCATGTATTAAGACACATGTGTGGAATATGATTTGATTTGCCTGAAAATGAAATCTTTGATACATCAAAGCAGTTCATGAATTTCAAGTAGATTCACAATTCAGAGTCTAAAGTGTTCTTTCAAATTCCATGCTATTAGAAAATTGTTAGTTTGTTTCTTTTCTCAGAATGTAGATAATGCTACTCCAGTACTCTGCTATCATTTTGGACTTAGCACATCTCCAAATACTTTTTCTCACCCCCAGGGACTATGAGTCTGAGGTTTGAATAACTGGCCATTAGAGAGCTTCGGATGTGTGGGCCACGTACTCTTCAGCTCCAAATATTTAGGATGCAAAGGTGTCTATCTACCTTCCACACATCAAATCATTAGCACATTTTTAAATATACGCCATCTGAATTATTGAGACATACAGCTCCCAATATCAAGAATAAAATTAATTCTCTTTTGGAGCAATCATAGAAAAGAAAAAACTTACATTCAGAAGGCAGAAGGCATTTGTACTTTCTTATAGCCTGCTCTCTAGTCCTAAATGCTGGGTTCCATCAGTTAACTTAGAGTTCTCACTGAATCTTCTGTCAAAATTGACGAGCTGAAGTTGTTAAAACTGTGTTTACTTTGAACTTCATATGCTGCGTGCTGGACTTGGGAGAGGCAAGAGCATCTTTATTGACTGCGCTTAGGGAGTTTCTGCTAATTAAGACCTGTTCACCTGAACCAAGCAAGTGGCTACACTCCGTGTAAGAATACACGTTCTTCCTGATCTCACCTGTCTTTCTATGCATTAGTTAAGGTGATTAGAAGATGATGGCTGACTGGCAACTTATTCTGGGATGAATTTATGCTCCCCCCCTCCGCAAAAGAAACTAGAAACAGAGGAGATATAATATTTAAGTGCTTCTCTTTGCTACAGTCTGTTTAGCTCTTTTTTTCATGTAGAAATGTGTAATATGTTAAAGACACCTTAAGTTTTGAATTGATGACCTCCTTTTTCATAAATATAATGTAAACCACAACATATTTTTAAATAGATCACTAATTCAGCCACTGCTTAAACAATTATATCCACCACGTTTTTTAGAAGAATAGGCTTCTACTCAACGTTATAATTTAAGTATTTTTTCACTAAAAACTTTAATTCTTATTAAATTCAGGAGACACCTGCACGATACACATACACATAAGTGCTTTGACATCTACCACTGAGTTATTGAAATATCCATTTCAAAACCCATCTCACCACAATCAGTCGAGTCTTTCAACAGTGTACAGAGAAAATAAATATCTCAAACTGTCTGTTCAAGTGCTCTTAAACCTTAAAGAGCCTTGGATAGGATTATCATCAAAGAACGAAACAATATATTAAAATTTTAAGAACTGCATTACAGAAGACTAATCTTTCCACTTAGAAAACAAATTATGTTAATACATATTCACCACAATTGTGGTGAATACAGACACACAGACACACACACACCACAGTTCATCCAAGGAACACATTATAACAATAAGAGCACCCTAAAGGGATGGTTAGGGATTTCTTGCGCATGATCACTCATTCCCTATAGCCAGCCAAACTTGCTGGGGTAAGTAGGTAAGACTTGGGGTAAGTAGGTAAATGATGGCAGGTGTGGAAGGACAAAAAAGATAAGGGATAAAGGAGGCTATCAGTAGCTTCCAGTGTTCTGCAGCTCTCAAATTCATGCAGTCCTGCTGGTGGGCAGGGAACAGTGATCAGTAGCTTGGACAAAAATGACAGCATCTTCGGTGGAGCTACTAACTTGTGACACCTGGTCGTACTTTCAATCTACACTTGTATCAATATAACACAAGAGTAACCTAATGGATTTATAGGGTGTTTTCCATACTGATACACTTCAAGGCTAAAACTCAGAAGATAAAAGTCAGACCTGAAGGCAATTACTTTAGACAATTCTGAGAAACTGAGAAGATGCTACGAACACACAGTGGTGACAATGGAGCCACGAATAAGGAACCTTAATTTTTAGACTTCCATCTTTCCCTATATTTTTTTAATTTTCTCTATCAGTGGTTTTACTCCATATTGCCTGCCCTAAAAGCAAGAGATCTCTTATCTGAGGTTTATCCCATTTAAGAGGATGTCTTCTCTAAAGCCAAATTCATGGTCTTGATTTCCAAATTTGGGTCTTCCCAAATATTCTCTATCTCAGGAACAGGAAGCACCATACATCCAATTCAAGCCAAAAATCTGGGAGCCAACTTTGTCACTTTCCTTTCCCTAACCCCCAGTAACCAGTGCATCACAAAAATCTTGCCAGTTTTACTTCTCAATCAACCTGCCAAATTCCATTTACATGTACATCCATATTACCACTAATTCAAACCACTTCAACCTCCTGCTTGATTACTGCAGTGGTCATGTGTTCATTGTTCACTCTTGCCATCTTCAATCGGCTTTCAAACTGCACCCAGAGTAATTATTTTAAAACACAACATTAAGCCTGTCATTGCTGAGAAGTAAGGGTTAACTTATCCGAGAGAGATCCCCTGGGCATTCTGTAAAGACCCACAGCAACTAAGGCAGGATATGAGCTTAAGGCAATCAACCCCGGCCGCTCACAAGCGTAGAACTCTAGGTCCTTCTCATGCCAAGGGAGGGGCCAGCGTCTTTACAAACAGGGACAGTGATGTGGGGAATTCTGTTACTTGCTTGCTACATCATATACCTTTGAACTTTAGTGCCCTCATCAAGTCACAGGAGAGGCCAGCTCTACCCACAACCATAAATGCTGAAAGTGGCCGGGGCCAAGTTTCTGTCTTCTAATATTATTATTGTTTTTCTGCTCTTGGTCACACAGCATTCCCCAAATTGTGCAGCTTCAAAGCCCCAAAGGTCAAGGGTAGGGTTCCTCCTAAAGTTTGGTAACTGGATTTGCTAGAACTCTGTGGCATATTCTAGAATACAAATGCACCCACCACTGAACTGGTCTCCATGCGATAACTGGGGGGTTAAACTTGAATCCCCGAAATGCTGTTCTAGAGGGTTTGGTGTCCTTGTTTGCATGACAGCTGTCAAGCTTAAAACCCATCAGTAGCACCAACATCATTCTTAAGATAAATACCAAAGTCCTGACTCTGGGATGCAGAGCACAGCATGACTTGGCTCCTATCTCCTCTCCCAGATTCACTTTGCACCTCTTGTTCACTCTGTTTCAGCTAACTTGCCTTCTTTCATTTTTCACAAATGCAACATATTTCTTCCTGCCTCAGGGCCTTCACACTGTTCTTCCCAATGCTGGAGCATTCCTTCCTATTCAACCTTCTGAGCTAAAGATCAGAAGTCACTTCTCCAGGGAAGCTCTCCCTGATCTTCCAGACTAGCATGGCTGCCCTTTCAAATACCTTAGAGTGTTTAGCAAAAAGACAAAACCCAGTAGTCTTAAAAATTATTTGTTTCTTTGTAGCTCATTTCTAATTTGAAGTTCAAACCTAATAGGAAATGCTCATGCTATTAATCACTAGTTGCAGAAAAATGTGTGTATGGTAAGAGAAGTGTTTTCAACATGCACATTCACTCCCAAAGAGACCATTTTGTTGTTTTTTAATTGAGTTCTTGCTCCTCTCAATAGAATGCTAGACGCTCTTCCCATTGCATTTGATACGTGTCCCCCACGACACTCACCATAAGTGCAATTATGTGACAAAGCGTGAGGTTGTTTGATTTATTCCTAGCTTCCTCTCTAGACTATATGTTCTGTGTGTAGGGTGGAACTTTGTGTGGTTTCTCACTGCACTGTGTTCTCACTGTATAGCACAGAGCCTGGCACATAGTAGGAATTCCACAGCTATTTGTTGAGTGAAAAGATAGATTTTTAAATGAGTGTCATTGCTAATAAGAAAAAAAGAAGAAATTAAAGGCATTATAATTAAAAAACACGATACTTATAGAAAGTTAGGAGAAAGAATAAAAAAGAATATTCATAATGCCAGTTAAACATATATTTAGCTTTTTTTGGTTTACATTTACTAAAACCCAGTTTCTTCATCACAAAAATATGTTACTTCTTCACTCACAAAAAGGGGAAAAAAATGAAGGACTGAGAGAGTAGCACTGGGGACCCCATTGAAAAACATGGGCTAGAAGGTGCTGTAGTGTGAAAAGAAAGGGAAGAACATATATTCCTTGGTGGTCTTTATGAGGGAAGATAGTAGGCTGAGACATTAAATGAATGATTTGTTTTCCCTTTTTAAGGTATATGTTCGAGGGAGTCTCATTTGCCAAATGTTTCTGGAAACAGGCAAGAGAAACAGACGAGAATTATTAGATCAAATAGTGGTTAATGTACAAGATGTTCTACACCTAATAGATAAACAAGACATAGAAAAATCACCAGGACCAGATGGCAGTTCTTATGTCCTTTCATATGTAGGATTTTCCTCTCCAAAACAGATCTGAAGCCCCCAGATGTGTCTGGGTTTATACTAACTGCAAGGAGATGGGGGAGGAAGATAAGTCAATCCATTTCTAAGGCCGCCAGCTTTCACTGATCTTGCATTTAGAAATAAAGAACCAACAGAAGTATCACCCCCTATCAAAATCTTCTTTAACTTTCATGACCAGAAAATTCAGTCTGAAAACAGAACAAGACATTTCCACACGCAACTCATGCTTGATCATATAATCATCTCAATAAAGTGAATATTTTGCAGGACATCTGCAATTAGACACAATGACACTCTACAGTAAAAACACATACCGTGGATGTGTATTTTTTTTCTTTAACTCTTAACATGAGATTTTTCAATTCTGGGTCTGTTATTTCCAGCCAGAAGGGATCTAGACAGCTGGCTGAGAGAGTCATTCTGCATATTCTGAGAGACAGGCCTGAGAGTCATTTGCTCTTTGCTTATGGGCATATATTAATGAATTTTTAATCTTTCTCTCACTGTCCCCTATGGCCATGATGCATTTGTAGAGAAAGCAGGTTTACACAGTAGAAAGGCTTCTGTCAATAGTATTAAACCTGCTGTTATTTATCTTTCTCGTCTTAGAATATGGAAAGGAGGCACGGGGAAGAACAAAACTCAAGAATGCTACATTTGTTTAACAATAAAATATAGGATTCTCTTTTAGTTTCGATTTCCCCCCCCCCCTTGTGGTTGTTATTCACAATTGTTAAGCTGAATCCTAATGGGGGAGCCTGTGAAATTAGCCAACTGTTCTGGAAAGATGTCTTTATGGTAACTGAAGTAATTTGGACATACATATTCACTCTTAAAAATAGCCAATCTTTGTTTTCCTTAAACTTGATTCTTTCTTCTCCTCAAAGACTTTATGCTGCCTGCTTTCTTTGGTGGAGGCTGGGTATTCTGAATCATCTCTTATGATTGACATGATTCTTTGATATAGCATTGGACAACAGACACATTGACCAAAACAAACAAGTGAATAAATAATTGGAGAAGTAGACAGAAGCAGGGCTAGCAGAGCAGATCATACTACACCTAATGTCTAAGCAAAAGCAGCCACTGTTTTTGTTTGGCCTGTGAGTGATTTCATGTTTTACCAGGGTTTGTGATGTAAAAGGGAAAAGGGAGAGGAAGATGAACACTGAGGGAGATGAGCAGGCAAAGCAGGGTGAGCCTGGGTTGGTGAAAAGCTCAAGGACAGGAAAAAGCAGGGGACAGTGGGAGAAGCTATTACGCTGTCTTCTACTGCACTGTTCTGTGAGCCGTGCCCCCTGGAATTGCGTGATACAGAAACTCCAGAGATAAGAGGCTTCCTGAGCACAGCCTTCACAATTTTACTTATCCAGGGCCACTCTCCTACACTGTTGGTGGGAATGTAAATTGGTGCAGCCACTATGGAGAACAGTATGGAGGTTCCTTACAAAACTAGATATAGAGTAACCATATGATCCTGCAATCCCACTCCCGGGCATATATCTGGAGAAAACTCTAACTGGAAAAGATACATGCACCCTCAATGCTCATAGCAGCACTATTTACAATAATCAAGACATGTAAGAAACCTAAATGTCCACTGACAGATGAACGGATAAAGATGTGGTATATACATACAATGGAATATTACTCAGCCATAAAAAGAATGAAATAATGCCACTGCAGCAACATGGATGGACCTAGAGATTATCATACTAAGTGAAGTAAGTCAGACAGAGAAAGACAAATATTATATGACATCACTTACATGTGGAATCTAAAAAAATGATAGAAATGAATTTATTTACAAAACAGAAATAGACTCACAGACATAGAAAACAAACTTATGGTTACCAAAGGGGAAAGGGGTGGGGAGGGATAAATTAGGAGTTTGGGATTAACAGATATAAACTACTATATATAAAATAGATAAACAACCAAGACCTATTGTATAGCACAGGGAACTATATTTAATATCTTTTAATAACCTATAATGGAAAAGAATCTGAAAATGAATATATATATATATATATATGTATATGTATGTGTGTATGTAACTGAATCACTTTGTTGTACACCTGAAACCAACACAACATTGTAAATCAACTACACTTTGACTGAAAAAAAAAGAGCCAAGGAGAGTACACAGATGCAGTAGGGCATCCTGGACTGCTGCCCTTTCTTTTCCCTTTTGTCTCTGACCTGAGGAAAGAATGTGCTGAACTAGGGGTACAGGTATGATGTAACATAAGGGAAACAGGGAAGAAAAACCAAGCTGAAAAATGATCAAATCCCACTGTATCCAGAAAAACCCTGGTACACTCCCACCATTATAAACTCTTCTCTTGGGAAGGGCATCCATTCCAATTGTATCAAAAGATGTTATGGTGTTAGAGAACCTCCCTCTGAGGATTGGAAAGCTCGGCTGGCTGCCTAGTGGCTACTGTAGTGGGTGGACTGTGAAAGAAAGATACTGCCTAGTATCTGGATGGGAGGCAAATAGCAGAAAGATGTGGAAAACTAAATTTACCCACTTCACACTCTGCCTGTGGCCAGTACTCTGAAGGTACAATGATAAGACCACATTCACAAAAGTTTTATTTCTGTAAGTTCCATTCTGTCCCTTTTCATTCTTGTAGCTACTGCAGACTTTTTTCTATATCTTTTGGACTAGTGCAAAAACTCTCATTTTTCATTTCTCTAATCTAATCCCCTTCCATAGAGGGATTTAAATTTTCCTAAAATGCAGATTAGATACTTACTACCACCATCAAACACCCTTGATGCCTCACAGAAGCAAGTGCAAACACCCTACTACAACAGTCAAGACTCCCATGACCTGGTCTCTCTTTAGCTTGCCTTCCTCCACAACTCACCATGAGTGCCAGGCTTCAAGTACACTGAGCCATTTGCCATCTCCAAATACTCACACTGAGGACACTGTGCCATGATCATGCCAATCATTTTGGAATTCCCTTCTTTTTGTGTGAAATAACTCAACACATCCCCGCATGCCTCTTATGCCTCTGAAGCCTCCCTGATGTCAACAGCTGGAATTCGGTGTTCCTTACATACATCTTTAGCACACCACTTATATCAGGGTTGTAGCACTTTTCAGTTCTTCACTGAATTATTGTTTGTCATTGTATGTGAATCTGGGTAACTCATTTCTAGTTCCTTGGAATAAGGTTCTTACCTTATTCTTTTCAGAATATCTACAATGTTTTCCATCTAATATTCTCATTGAGTAGTAGTTGAGTGACCAGCTAACTAAATAGAAAAAGTAAGTATACATGAAAATCATTACACAAAACTGATTGTAATGGGACATAAGAATGATACATCTCTATGAACGTAAAACATCTTCCAAACTGGGAGAAGTTTGGGATTATATGCATGTATGTGGGATAAACAATTTAAATTAGATAAAAGTCTTCCTAAGGTGGGAAGTCCAGCTTTTAATAAAGATGAGAAAAATAATAGGGCTGCAGGAGGCTAGTCCAGTATCCATACTATCATACCACATGACCAATCTCCCGAGTCTGAAGGTATGGAAAATGCAGAGGTTAAGAACATGGACTTTGGGGCCTGACGTAACTTTAAATCCTGAGGTCATTCCTTACTAGCTTTGTGACCTTGGGCAAGTTGCTCAACCTCTCTTATCTCTGGGGATAATAATACTAACCTCAAAGACTTATCGTTATATATACACTACCAAACGTAAGGTAGATAGCTAGTGGGAAGCAGCCACATAGCACAGGGAGATCAGCTAGGTGCTTTGTGACCTCCTGGAGGGGTGGGATAGGGAGGGTGGGAGGGAGGGAGACGCAAGAGGGAAGAGATATGGGAACATATGTACATGTATAACTGATTCACTTTGTTATAAAGCAGAGACTAACACACCATTGTAAAGCAATTATACTCCAATAAAGATGTAAAAAAAAAGTATAAGTAAAGTGCTTTGCATGGAATAATAGTTGACATTTCTTGAATACTATTTTTTTTTTTTTTGTCTGAGAACGATTGTGCTAATCTAAGTAAAACTCTGAGACCTTTAAAATTTGAATACATTTTCATTACAAAAGCATAGTGACTTGAAGCATAGGATTTCAGTTCATGTGGGACTGGTTTGACCTAAACATTTAAAAATAAAGCTAATTCATCAATTCCACATGCCAAGGTAGAATACAGAAATTCTAGTGCGTAAGAAGCAATGAATTCAGGTCTGAATAGTCAGACAAAGAGAAGAAATAAATGAAAACACACACAACTGTTAAAAATAGATTTTTGAAGTACAACCACTTTTTCTCATTCAGCTTATTGGCTTTATAGAATTATTTGACATGCTTATCCCTGGTGCTTTTTTACTTATTATTTTTTTCTTTTAAAGGAGGTTAAGAGTCATAGATAGAAGAAGTTCCATCATACATGATGAATGGAAAATGTCAGTTACTCGTCTTTTGTGTGTTTGGTGACAAAACTCAGCAATGAGCAGAGAGAACACTACCCTTCCCCATGAAGAATTTTCCAAAGGTACCATCAAAAACAACAACAATGTCAAATAGTGAAGGTAGATATATTGGACAACTGTCAGTTAACTATCCTTTTCCAGAGGTAGAAAACTAGATTCCTGTTTATAACTAAAGAGTGAAGTAAATGCATAGATATTCAAAATTTACTTCTTTTGGTTAGTTTCTTTTGATATAAATCTTTTTCTTTTGATGTGTATCTTTTCTTTTGATACATAGAAAAACAAAGAAATTAGTCATAAAAAGGAAATTTCTTAGAATTATTTCAGTGAACGTGTCAGTGTAAGATTGGGTCTCTCAGAAAGCTGTAATACCCAGAAAGGTGACACAGAAGTTGGAAAGAAACAATCATAGTTCTCCTATTTTGCAGAAATAGGAGGGTAATTTGACTTGCCAGTCATGGTTGAGGATCGTGCTGATTGGGCCTTTGAGAGCATCCCTCCCAAATTCCGTATCAACAAGCATTTTGGGGGACCTGCTCTGTGTTCAGAGCTGTGAGTACAAAAAGGAATAAGAAAGACATTCTTCCTGCCTAAACCCTACAATCTATTAAAAACACATCCTTGAGTAAAAAGCACTTGCTTTTCACTAGAGTTACCTTTTTACTCATAATGCTTTAAACAGAAAGCTTCCTCTCCACAAATATGAGATGAATCTTTGATGCATAAATTCATGTTATATTTTTTGATGAAGAGGAAACTTAATTACACTTTAAAAGAAAGGGATTGTAAACATGTGACTTCAGTAATTAGGGCTCAAACATAATGAGCCATTTAGAAATAATGCTGCATTACATTTTCAATGACACTTAATAGTTTACTCATTTACATAATGTTTTACATTCATTTTTTTTCATTTAATCATTCTGACGACTCTGTGAAGCAAGCTTTTTTACCCCCATTTTCTGAATGGCCAGGTTGTTGCTTAGAGAAGCCATATTATTTGCCCAACAAATCACATGTAGGACAATTAGTTAACCAAGAGAGCCAGTAAGAATATCTGGCCCAGTTCCTATTGTGTCATTGGGCTTAAGGCATCACTGCACACATGAAGAGAATCCAAGATCCTGGAGTTCTACCCCGTGATTTCATTGTCTACTGCTTTCGATTTTACAGCTTGAAATCCCAAATCAATAGTTTTACCTAACAGGGGCAGATTATTCAAACAGTTAGTATACTCTGCTTGTAAATATTTCAAGAAAATAGAATTTAAAATACCTACCATTACAAGCAACTGAATATATTTTAACATTTATTTGACTAGAATGTCTTTTAGCATCTTGCAGATCTCAATATTATGTCAATAGGAATGACAAATCAAGCTGTATCTGTTTTTTGGTCACAGCCTAAAAGTTGCTTTTGTTATGGTCAATATTAGTATATTTATTCAGCACTTGTTTCTTCTACCTGGAGTACAAAATATGCAACTAAGAGGTTTCTGCCACCATGCCAGTTAATAGAAATGTCTGGCTAGCATAATGCTAAGTAAGCCACGTTTTGCCTTGTTTGATTCACAACCATTTTTAGAAATAGTAGGGGAAAATGATTACTTAAGCAAACTGGCTGGCAATACTGTATTCGAGGTATGCCTATGTGACCTCATTTTTCTTCTTAGCTAGAATGTAAGAACAGAAAAGAAATTTACAGGTCATGTGGTCTACCTAGGTCTCTTTATATTTGAGGCAAGTTATACGGAAAGAGGAGAAACAACTTATTAGAGACCTAATAACAAGTTATCTCTACTCTAAATTTTCTTGAGTTATTTGGAGGTTGGGATGGCCCTGACTTGCATTCCAGCTCTGTATGTGTATTTCATATCACATATGATAGAGGATTTTTGTGGTAGAGTGGTAGAAATCAGGAATGACATTTTAAAATGGAGGGGTTAGTAAGGTTCTCTCTGAATAGGTGACACCCTCAAATTAAATACAATACTTCTCATCTGGCAATGATTTGATCTTATTAGTGTGTCTGCTTTCAACATTAAGCTCTTCATAGGCAGTTTCACAACCTACATAAAGGCCTGAACAACACATCCTGTACAATTATGTGCCTTTAAAATGATTTACATTTGCTCCTGATTTTTATAAAGAACAGAGAGCTTTCAATCATGAAGTGATTGGTTTCAGCATATTATTGTGGCCACTTGATCTCCTTGCTTACTTGTCTCATTTTTTTTTAAACATCTTTATTGGAGTATGATTGCTTTATAATGGTGTGTTAGCTTCTGCTCTATAACAAAGTGAATCAGCTATACGTATACATATATTCCCATATATCCTCCCTCTTGGTCTCCCTCCCACCTTCCCTACCCCACCCCTCTAGGTGGTCACATTCTCTCAGTTTTGATTCAAAAATATTTTATTATTTTTTACAATCTTCACATGGTTGAATAGAAGAGTTAAAAGAAAAAATAATCCAAATTAATCTCTTCATTCCGAAAAAAACATTTTTTTTTTTTTTGGTTGGAAAAGGCAGTACACCATTGGCCAATTTGATGTTCTTATTTTACTTTCTGTAAATTGAATTGTCTCAAGCTATCTCCACTCACTACGACAATATGGAAATGAAATTGCTTTAAGGAGAAATGATAAATTTTGTATTTAAATCCTATGTGACTAGGGAAAGGAAGTGCATACCTACAGCCATTGTCAATATGGATGCAGATGTAGAATATGACTGCTTAAGATCAGGATACAGTGATCAGGAATCAGGTCTCTGCATACCTCAAGATGAAACTAAACTAAGGTGAATTGGTTCAGTCAAATCACACATGGACCAACAGGCTGGCTTTAAACATCATTTACTGTTTAAGAGCCAACACACATCAAGACAACATTTGGATTCTTAAACAGCCTTAATTTTTTTTAATGTGTAAAAAGTTTACAAATTTTTTTAAAAAATTGAAGGCAAAGAAAATGTTATTCCAAATTAATATCTTTATAGCATTGTAGCATCTCTGAAATACTGTTTTCCAGTGAAAGATAATAGAATGAGCTTTTATGAGATTGAGTACTGAAGTTTATAAAAGCATCAAGGCAAAATGGAGCCAAGCCACTGAGTTCTGAATTACAACCAACAACGTTGTCATTTAAAGTGATAAAATGTAAAAACAAAACAAAACAACAAAAAACAAACTTATGTACTATTATAGGGGAGGAATAACTGAAGATGGATATAGGAACTTGTTGCAAATAGCAACAAGACTAACAGTTCTCATATAGATAATTTGTAATTTTGTGAATAAACCAAACCCACCCAAAATGCAATTGTGTTAAATGAAAAAACTGACTTGAAAAGGTATAAAAACAAAATAAACTGGGAGTTGTGACTGAATGCTACGCTTGCATATTTTACAGAATATTACACAGGTTGTCATTTTTCTTTACTATGAATATCTAAATATATACTAATTAATTATATTATTAACTATTAATTATATTATTATATAATAACTATATAATAATACTATTATTATTACAAGTGCAGAATTAAGTTATGTTGTTATTTTTAACACGGATTAATATTAATCTAGCATGGCACACATGACGTGTTTCTAATGCCAGCCTCTGTTAAATTAAAAACAAGAGCCTGGCCTTCTCTTTGTCAGTAAAAAGGTAAGAAGTCAGTTCTTCAACTATACAACTGCTGGCAGTAACACAAAGAAAGTGCTGGGGATAAAGAGTGACAGTTGGCTCTACTGGAGTTGAGCTGAGGGAAAAGAGCCCAAGGTGAGAAAATCAAGCTCTTAGTTGAAGGCTAAAGGTGAAGCAAGAAGGAAAATTGTTTTTGTTTACTTAAGAAGATTAATGAGATAAAGTCAGGGAGATGCTGTAGTTTTATTATGTACATTAAGTAGTTCTCATGTTAGGGATCAGAAAAGCAGGACAAGCAAATGAGCCTGGCAGTCAGTTCTCAGGAGGAAAACGTGAGCTGTGTGTATTGCAATGATGATAAAGGAAAAAAAAAAAAAATTGCATTGAGTTTCCCAATATTGAATTACGTTCACAAGGTGGAGTTGGTACTGGCACTCTGTTATTTGCCAGTACCTGTTAATGACATTCTAGAGAAGACCCACAGTCTTTTTTCCCTAGCATTTTCCTGGTGAGAAAAGGGGTTTGGGATGTTTAAAAGACTATACTTTTGTAAGCCACTGTTACAAAGAGCTATGCAGCTGGGCCTCAAAATGCTGTTTTGGGCATCTATAAAGTGGTGTGTAGAGCCTGTTGGATCAACTCAAGAGAACTGGGTTGTTTTTGTTTGTTTGTTTTTTTTGTTTTTTTCATTTATTTCTAACCAGGTAGTTAGAATAAAACCATTTAGTTTCCACTGATTCCTTAATCTCTGCCAAATTCTTAATCGAAAAGTAGCAAACTTGCCCTAAATGTTAGTTGGACACAAATTTCATACCCTAAGAGGTCAGTGTTTCCTGCTCCTTGGTAAATTTTCAAAATACATGTAACCTGTTGAAAGGGATCTGGGAAAGCTAAGCTACTTCTGGTGACTTTTTTTTTTTTTAATTTTTATTGGCGTATAGTTGATTTACAATGTTGTGTTAGTTTCAGGTGTACAGCAAAGTAAATCAGTTGTACACATACATATATCCACTCTTTTTTAGATTCTTTTCCCATATAGGCCATTACAGAGTATTGAGTAGAGTTCCCTGTGCTATACAGTAGGTCCTTATTAGTTATCTATTTTACATACAGTAGTGTGTATATATCAATCCCAATCTTCCAATTTATCCAGTGACTCCATTTTGATTCTCTATCAGACCTACATCAAAACCATCCCTCTAAAAACAGAATCTCAGTAAAAACGATGTATGTCTCATGCACATTTCACCTTCAAGGCTAGTCCCTTAGTATCTCATTTTCTTCTCCTTATGATGTTATCGCTGTAAGTGCCTCCTACGTAGAAATTTCTAAGACACCATTTGGCCAAGTAACATTCAGAATAACAACTTAACATTCTGTTCAGAACCTTATGTTCTAGGAAAACATTTTATGGTTATAAAAATAAACACAAATAGTCAAAATAAGTTCCATTTATAACAAGGGCATCTCTTCTGCTAAAGAAAAATATTTCCTCAGTGTCTAGGATTCTCTCCTTTATATAAACGTATTTGTGTAATGGGCTCATTTTAACTACTTTTCAGAAACTGAATATACCTTAGTAGTCAAGGAAAAAAAAAAACACAACACACGCACACAGAGAACAAAGAAAATAAAAGAAAAACAACCGAAGTGAAGGGCTGAAGGAAGAGGAGGTATTCCTGTCTCTTTGTAATCTTGCTTGCTTCTTTCCCACTGAGGCAGCTGAAGGGACCTGCCAGAGATTTCATCGCAAAGGGAGAATTTCAGAGATGAGAAGCCACTTCAAATTGACACAAGACTGTTTTATCTGTCAGTCAAGGCATGAGGTGAAAAGTGGAATAGCAACAATGTCACTAAAATTATATTACTTTTCTTCAAGTACATAAATATTTTATTTCTCTTTTTTCAAATTTATTTTCTTACATTGATACATTCCTAGATGTAAAAGAGTGTATTTTGGGGTTGCCCCTAGTTCGTAATAAATATTCAAGTCTTCACATGGTTCACTGACATAAATTCTTTGAGTTCAAGACTAATGAAGTTAGAGTAGACCTTACGTTATATCTCAGTGGGCAAATGCAACACATTTATCCGTGAGGTTGTAGCTGTAGATCTGGAGCTGCTTTTGATGACTGTTTAGCTTTTCTAAGTATGACTGTGGAACACCAGCAGCCCCTCCCACACTGCAAACAGGAGCAGGTGCTGGAATGCTATTGTCCAGAAATGATACGTGTTAATAAAACAAGGGATCAGCGTGATCAGGGTTTTCTATGCCCTTCACATCCTTGTGTGGTTGTATTTTCTGAGTGCCCGGGAGACACACCGTAGTCTCCTAGTCTCGCTATAGCACAGTGCAGAGTAATACAGTTTCTTGGGAGGGGCAGGAAGATTTTAACCTCATCTCTGGGAGGTGTGGCCAAAGGAATGTTTGTAGGGAAAGAAAGAGGAAAACCTATTTAAATTCTAATGGACATTATATTACAAAAAGCTGACTAAGGGTCACTGGGGCTCCTGGTGGCTGAGATAAAAGCCAGGTTTCATTACCCCTAGATGAAGAGATGAAGAAGAGGATATACAAAAGTTTGCTGAATCGATAACAGTATTATGATTCAGGAAAAGGAAAAGCCTTTATATACCAAAAGGAATTTGAAGCTAGAGAAGAATGAAATATTTATCATAACAATACTGAAGGCACAAGGTAATTTCACATATGTCCATGAACAAGCTGCTTCAAAGGGTATATCTAAACAACACATCAGAAGATGACAGAGGGATTGAAAGGAGGAAAAGCTATAAAAGCATTAAAGATAGCATAATCAACCAACACTTACTTTCTTTGATTTTTTTCCTGAGATCGGAAGAGATCATTATCATCATTCCTGCCATTTGTTGGGCACCCCTTGTATGCAAAACAGTGTGCTAGCGAACACTTTCTATCACGTTCTAAAAAGGAAATAAGACACCTCATCTCCGCTTCCACAGACTAGCTTTAATAGGCAAAGTCAAAGGCATCTTAGGAAAACCTTAAATGAAGCAGATCAATAAACACATGGTTGAATCAACTAGGCATGTGTGAAATGGATGAAGCCCACCCTACCCATATTACTTCTAGAGGTGAGAATCTCACCCCCTCCAAAAAAAAAAAAAAAAGTGGAATAAAGGAAACAAAGCACAATCCTATAAACCCACTATATTCAACATATGATTTTGTATCTACTGTGTATTTAGCTTTATGTCAGACCTATTCCAGTCCTCCAAACTTTCAATCCAATTGAGAAAAACTAAAAACTCATTTTAATTGTAATACCAGACAAGTGGGTACCTAAATCAATGTGGAAGGGAGTTTAGTGCTACTGACATCGAGAGGGAGGCTCTATCCCTGAGGGTTAGAGTAAGAATTAAAATAGGATTATAGCACTCTATCCAATCCACCAAACGCTTCTGACATCTCTATTTGGAGGATTTCGAGCTTTGGGTGGGCAGATTGTCTTTTATTATAGTGGGAATTATTTTTTAAGCAGTAAATTTTTCTCCACTAACAAGTCAGGGGTGGTAAGTATGAAATGGGAGTTGACGAGAATATTTGTTGTCAAGAAAGATACAAGAGCTATTTAGTGAAGAACACATCATAATGAAGTTCTGCCATATAAGCTCGAAGATACACTACTGTTCCCTCCTTAAGATGGTCCTTATTGAAACAGAGCAGGACCCTATGGTTCCTCCCCGACGTGTCCTCTGCCTGCCTTTTGCCTGTGAAAAAACTTTAGCCAAAGAATAAGTTTAATCAGAGAAGTTAGAAAATGCAGAAGCAAAGAAAAGCAGTCAAACAGGACAAAACAATAATAGTTTAGTCACTAAGCAAAGTCAGTGACCTTTAGTTCCTTCTCAAGGGCTATAGATAACATTCTGAGCCATATCCTTTGAGATATGTCTTTTTTTAAAAAAATATTAATTAATTAATTTCTGGCTGCGTTGGGTCTTCGTTGCTGCGTGCGGGCTTTCTCTAGTTGTGGTGAGCGGAGGCTACTCTTCCTTGCGGTGCGCGGGCTTCTCACTGCAGTGGCTTCTCTTGGTGTGGGGCACGGGCTCTACGCACCCAGCTTCAGTAGTTGTGGTGCACGGGCTTCAGTAGTTGTGGCTCGCGGGCTCTAGAGCGCAGGCTCAGTAGTTGTGGTGCACGGGCTTAGTTGCTCCGTGGCACATGGGATCTTCCCGGACCAGGGCTCGAACCCGTGTCCCCCGCACTGGCAGGCGGATTCTTAACCACTGCGCCATGAGGGAAGCCCCTGAGCTGTCCTCCAGCTACCGAAACCCCCACCAGGTAGGAGAAGTTAGCTACATGATGACCAGACTGTAGCCATGACACAATTCCAAGAATTGGCCTCAAGGACATGGGAACAAACCAACCCTGGAACTGAAGATTAACTGTACTTAAAACAATCCAGATGACGCTGATCAGACCACTGCATGACCAGTTTCACGATGACCGTCCAAGCTGACTGTGCCGTTTCTGCATGTAGCCCCCTCCCTCTGTCTGTAGAAGCTCTTGCCCCCTGTTTGTCCGGGGCGGGGAGAGGAGGGAGCCGGCCTTTGGACAGGAGTCCACCCTCTCCGAGTCCACCCACCCCTTTGCCGGCACCCAAATACAGCAAATTGTCCTTTCCACCAAGCTTGCCTCTTTATTGGCTTTTGAGGGCGAGCATCTGGACCCCACTTTCAGTCACATTATCTCTGACCAGCACTGACTGACACATTTCTCCATGTGTTTGTCACCATCATGTCTTTATTCCCGGTTTCCCACTTTTTACTACAGCAATAAGTAATTTTTTTCCTGGAGACTTTCAGCAAGAAACTGGAATGCTTCTTAATACAGCATCTTTCATTAGCAACTTCTACTGCAATATAATACCCCTGAATTTCTTCTCTATTGTTCTAACTTTTTTTCCCCCCAATATACTGTAATTAATGAAGGGCAGAGAACAAGTTTACCTTGTGGTATTCTGACAGCCCTTGAGTTGGTGCTGAGTATACAAGAGAAATTTATAAACGGATGAACAGATAATGGAACAGAGGTGGACATAACTCATACAAGCCCAGAATCCCTCCAGGATTATTAAAATTTTAATATGTAATACATATATGTACCTTTACCAGAAATTCAAATTAGGACCATAGCTGGTGAATTCAGAGTTCCCCTGAGTTGTTTTTTTTTTTTTTTCTTCCCCTAGGCCATTCTAATTTCCATAGGGACCTATAACAAAACTCACATCCCTTTTTAAATCAGTTTGACCACTTTGAGGCTTTGTTGGTGGAACCCTATTCCTTTTTTGGCTTCTTAATTTTCCTGTGGAGGTTAGTAATATTAATATACACAGACAGTATATTTCATCAAAGGGCAGTAAAAAATATGGAAAAAGATGGGAATTTGATTATATGCCCAGAAGAGGAAACAAAGCAATGAAACATTTTTATTCCAGCTGTCGGTTCTCTGATAAGATTAAGAGGGTTTTTTTTGTTTTTTGAATTGGATAAAGAAAGATACAAAGGAGCTTTTCTAGAACACAAGATATTATTTCTATATGGTTGTACGACTGTCAAAGATAGGTGTATAACGGAGCGTAAGAGCACTGCTGTCCTTCACAGGTAACAGTGACTGTGGACTTCATCACACAAACCAAGGTCTGACTCTCTTACTTTCCTGCTATTTTGTTCACCTTTTTATTTCTTCCTTTACCTACACCTGTAGGCCATTTGCCTCGCCACGTTGAATTTACTTCTCTTAGAGGTCTCGATATTGTGAGACGGTGGCCCAATATAAGCCACTGAAGAGGACAATCTAACAAAAGAAATAGGATGCTCCGAGTTCATAATGAAGAAATACATACAAAGGTTCTTTGCAAAATATCTATACAACACCTGTCCATGAATTTCCTACACATTTTATCCTAATGTCTCAATATTAATAACTGCTCTGCCAATATTTTTTTGGAATGTATTAGATATTTGAGTTATTTTCACAACCATATTAACAATGGTGAGCATTTTTACGTGGTATTTATGAATATCTGTGTGGTAAACAGTTTTATAACCACCTTAGTTTTCCCCAAAAGGTATTCAAAAGAGGGGGAATGACAAGGTATTTTAATACATCTGGGATTAAAGCTGCTTAAAGGTGAATTAAATGTAATACATGCTTATGGTACAAGCAAATACAGTGTGGAATGTGAGCGATTTGTGATGGAAAGTATCTAACTTGACATCCAGTCTTTTCACCTCTTGCCTTGCCTCCCCCATCACTCTCTTGAATGTGTTTGAAAGACGTGTTTCAGCATTTCACTTCAGGTCACCCACCACTTCCAAATCAATGTCACCTCCAAATTGCTGTATCCACAGAATAGATGTCATTAACAACCTCCCAATTTCCACCCAATATGTAAGCTAGATTCTCTTTTCAAAACCCATTTCACTCTACAGTTCTACCTGTATCCTTTTTATCAGAGTAAATTATTTCTTCCTCCAGTAAGTGTTTATGGTTTTCAAACACGTACACACATACCTTCCTTAGCCAAGCTGTATAGACATAATTCTTCCAAACTTTTCCCATAAGTCAGCCTCTTTCCCCTTATCAATTGTGAAACTCTTCTTTGGATTCCTTCCAATCTGTCTACTTATTTTTGGTAGTCAGACAAACCAAATGGAATGGGACGTTCTAGAATAGGTCTCATGAATGTCGTTGGGAGTGGAACTGTCACCCTCTATTCCATGATGAAATGCTCTAAATAGAATGTATCCAAAAATAAGATTAGCCTTTTGGGTGCCACATCACACTAAAAATGTGTAGTCTTTTCCCTTTTTCAGCTTTATATCTCCAGATGTCCCCCTCCCCCAGCATCTCTGGGATATATCCTCATCAGTTCAGATTCTTAAGAGAGTATGCTTTTTAATGTTTCTCACAAACATTCCCAATTTATCCCCTTAAATTTCAAATCTTGGGTTTTGTTTTTTTTTTTTTTACGTAATTACCTAGGCTCTTCATGATTTTCCTGTACACCTCTGTGCATCCACCCCAGAAAATTCTCCGGGGGCTTTCTACAGCTATTTCTTAGTATCTCCCTTGCTTAAGTCTTTTGCTAAGTATACAATTTTTTCTTTGACCCTTTTCAGTTTAATTCAATGAATATCCGTCAAATTCCTCCAATGTCATTCACTGTATTAATGACAATGGAGAGTACAGCAATGGAGAAAAAGTAAATTCTATAGGAGAGACAAGCACACAAATATAATTTGAATGTCACTTAATTCTTTCGTGGGCATTTTGAGCACAAGTCTTCCTTTGGTTTACTCATACCCTAAACACACCATATGTTTCTACCTGTCTTGTTTCCAGACTGGCTTAGTCAATGTCTCTGAATGACGCACTTAATGTTTCTTTGCCTCTATGACTGAAAAAAAGGAACGGGGTCCCAAGGACAAGGATGAGCGTTTTATCAGGTGTAAGTGGTACAGCCTATGTCGTGGGTCAGCCTTGTGAGGTGGGAGCACAGCCCCCAGGCTGGTCTATGCCCTGGGCATTACTGGTAAACAACTTGGCTTCCAGAAAGCCCTGGAGAACCAGAATCTTCTTCCAGGAATCTTGACTGTCACCGTATGCAATCCCTATCACTGATCTCTTTGCTCGTTTCAGTTTTCCCAGTTTATGTTTTTGCTTTGTTTGTTTGCATTTAAATTTAATGTTACTCTCGTTGAATAAGAATAGTTTCAGTCAGGAAAGACAAATTTGATAGGAAAAAAATAAAAATATTATAAGAGAGAAGAACTTGGATTCTCATCCAGGTCCTGGCACATCTTTACACTAGAGCATGATTTGTCTGAGTCTTGTCTTTGCCCTAAAACCACCAGGATTTAAATACAGCACTAAAGAAAGAATCACCCAACCTCTCTATGCCTCAGTTTTTTCATGTGCAAAGTGGCACCAATAGTGGTGTCTCTGTCAGAGCTTGTTGCCAAGATTAAAGGTGTGGTAGAGCTCTCCCCTCAGTGCCTGGCCCACATCAAATGCTCCATAAATATCATCTATTCTGTGCTGGGCTGACTCTTTTTGGTGATTATTTCAGGTTGATTTGCTAACATCCGAGTGGCATCTCTAAAAGGTAAGCAAACCTTCTTTTGAAAACCTCTAAATCAGGGATGGGCTGTCTTGCATTGCTTGTCCTGCATCACATAAATCACTGGCAGATAAATCATCATAACGACACTACCAACTAACCCCACGTTGCACTGCCAGGCCCTCCTTCTTTCAAACTGTGTACATTTTGTCTGAATTGCCTTCTAATTCCATCTTAATATTTAAAGGAAAGTGAATTAATTTAAAAATCAGAAACCTTGTGACATAGCATATTTAATTCTAAAATGAGAGGTATAATATTTCTTGTGTCTATTGCTACAAGAACTTCTTTCCCAAAGAAATTATCCGGCATGCTTAGACCAGTCTGATAAAATTGTTTTCTTTTGTCATTCATATTTTTATCACATCCAGAAGAAGTTTATACTTGGCCTTACTTCCCCCTTTCTTTATCATAAAGTCAACTACTACGTACGTATTTATTCACCAGACATGAATAATTGATTGGTATTGTGCTTCTTATTCTCTGGTCTCCTGGATTTATTACTCTAGCTTGCTTTTCCTACTTGCCTTGTTTTAATTTAAGCACTCCCCAGGTCTCCAAATGGCTTATTAGATGGGTTTCCTTATTGTCCCATTTCCCATGATAATGTCTTTGTTTTGTTGCCCCGTATTTTTATTGTGGTAAAATATACATAAAATTTACTAGTACCATTTTTTAAAGTGTACAGTTCGGTGGCATTAAGTACATTCTCAGTGTTGTGCAGCCAACACCGCTATCCATTTTCAGAATTTTGTTATCATCCCTAGCAGCAATTCTTTTTTTTTTTTTTAAGTGTAGTTGACTTACATTATTATGTTAGTTTCAGGTGTACAACATAGTGATTCAATGTTTTTATAGATTATACTCTGCTTAAAGTTATTATAAAGTATTGGCTAGGTTCCCTGTGCTGTACAATATATCCTTGCAGTTTTATTTATTTTTATAAACAGTAGTTTGTTCCTCTTACCGTGGTAACTTCTTTGCATATTTGACACGTTGATATTTTAAGAAGCTGTTGCTTCTGTTTTTTATTCTATCTTGTTTTGTTTTTTGATCAATTCTACTTACAGATATTCAAGCATGTTAATATTTACCTGTCAGATATTTTGACAGGTAAATATTTGTATATAATATTGTCACACTCAAACTATAAAATATTGATAAAATATTTACCAGAAATGAATTTTTCACATGCTACTAAAATATTTGCCTGACAATTTCATACTTCAACAATTTCTTAGAGAATTGGCTTTGACCTAAAAATCTTAGCCAATTAGTATGTTTACAGAAATCATTTTTATTCACTTAACATAATTACAGAGCTTTGCTCATTGCTGTGAGTTAAAGGTGCATTAGCATCCGGTGATTAGCCCCTTCTTTGACTCTCTTTAGATTTTAATAAACGGGAGAGAAACCACCTTCTAGTCTAAATATCTCGTTCTTTCATAAAATACCAAGACGGAGACCTTGACAAAGAGCACCTCAGAATACATTTCTAAGTAGGTTGCCCAGGCGTTTGTTGAGGTCTCCTCTAAAACCTTTTAGGAATGAGAGGAAAATAATTTTACATGGAGTTTGATGGAAAGAAAACCAAAAATATGGGCATTATTTTTAAACTATTGAAAATGAAGAATCTATCCAGCCAAGAAGGAGTCAAGTCCAAAGTTTGTTGTGGGATCATCACATTAGCAGGTATTCAAGAAACACTTGTTCAATGAATGTCGGAGTATAGGGTTCATGTAACAGAGAGCAAAGATATGGGAACAATGGTAATACTAAGTACAAGCATTATTTATGAATGATCTCTGTGTGTCAGGCAAGTTATTAAGTTTTTGCACGCATTATTTAATCCTCACAATGACTATAAGAGGAGGTGATATTATTAATCCCACTTTACAGATAAGGAAACAGATTCACAGAAGTTAGTTCAGTCATAGAGCTAGAAAATGGCAGAGCTGGAATTGTAACCCAGGCACTTTTGACTCTAAAATCATCACTGTCAACCTCTATGTTTTCCTTCTCTCCTGACCACCAAGTCTTCCATCCAGCAAGTGGAGAAAATAGAGTGCAGGCTCTGGACAAGGGATCGGAAATAGGCACAAAATATTTGTAGAAAGACTGAGGCTTGGTATTTGCCAGCCAAGGTCTCAAAGTCTTTTTTTTATAATTCTTTTTTTGAGGCCAGAACTGGAATAGAAATATATTTTAATCCCAAAGTGAAAATGAACAGCCTCAAGGGGAATAGAGGAGTAGCGGAGCCTGACAGTAATTTATACAGGTTGTGTGTAAATAGTTTAGGAGGCTCAAAAGCTAAAACTGAGGGGAGAAATGCAATTTATAGATGTTGGAGAGCAATTATTTAGAAATGAAAGTTTTCAGTGTAGTCGAAAGTCATCCCTAATTTAGAAAATTACTGATGGCTGCAAAAGTTATCTAGATCTATTTTATAAACCATTCTGCAAATAAAATTAAAATAGTACCTTGAGATTCACTGAATACTTGGGCTGAACGAGGTACAAAATATAGACACAAATCTCCTCCCAGCTGCTTCTATTTAGGTCAAACTTGCTTGGGAATTTTGAGCCCTATTATCAGCAAGACAAAGGATTTTACCAAACTATGTCCTGAGTAATTAGAAGAAATCAAGCAAAATCTCACATCCATTTAAAACACTGGTTGGATGAAATTAGGCTTGCCTCTGTGGCGGCATGCCCTTCAGCTCTAACCTGAGAGGACACCGACCCTGCCATTAGGACAGTGCCCGGGGAAGTACTGTCCCTGTCATGGCCCAAACCTGATCCTGAATCCAAAACCAATCCTTCTCCACTTGAACTTCTGTGCAGATTCTGCCCACCTCCTCACTGCCTCTGAATGTACAGCTCCAACTATGTTGGCAATCTGGACACAGGGAAACTAACTGAGGCTTAGATAAGAGCCAAAGTATTTTTATACTTGCCCCGTGATGGAAATAGCCCTCCTGATGGTGAAGACTTTGATTTAGGCTGCCAATCCGAAGAGTCTTTCATTTAGCTTCTGTGATACATTCCATTTTCTTCTGTAGCTTAAGCTCCTTGACTTAATTTTCTAAATTCTGTGACACCCAATACCAGCACTAGATTCTCTAGTTTTAGGGTGTTGAATAAATGATATGCTATTATCAACATGCTGAAAGTTTGGCATAGTGCTCCAAATGGTGACTTTTTTTTTTTCCCCAGGGGAGGGTAATCTAGAGCAGTAATTGAGTGCATCATTATTTGTCACTGATGATAGCTGTACAAATCAAATATCAATCTACTAAAACCTTTCTCTGGTTTGGCCTACACAGAATTCCAATTATGTCAAACTATTTAATCTCTGGAGGGGTAATATGCGTGTATGTGTCTCTGCATATATAAAAGTACAGACACACAAAGTCCTTGAAACATTCAACATCTGCTCAGCCAACATTTCAAGGGTATTTAAGCTTCATGTCACATATTAATTCACATATAAAATGAAAGTTTCAGCCTCAATATTTGCTTAACAGTCCTGAGTCGACCATCAACTGTCCACTTATATAGGACCAATCTACTGGCAATTGTGACCCAGTCCAATAAAATTAGCAAAGAAAGTGTGAGAAGTTGTGGCCAGGGAGTAAATGTCCAGCAAGAGGCCTGGTAAGGGCATTTAATGGAAAGCAACGTGAGGGCGGAGGGGGAGGAATTCTAACTGGGAGAGAAGATGGAAAGCAGTGTTCCCAGAAGTGCAGTGAAGAAAGATATCTGTATCAGGGATGCAGAGTGGAAGTAGGGTGGACAGGACAGCCTTGTTATTTCACATTTTGGGGATGAACACGAAAAGAGAGTAGTGACTGTTTTTGAAACACATATTATTTCTCTTACTGCAAAGGAGGAAGCTTCTAAAACTTGACCTCCTTTGCAACCAAACTGCTGCTTCCACTGCCTCCTAGGTAAGTGTCACCTTCATCTCCAGACCTTGTCTGTCCCTGGCAATGTCTGAAAGGCACTCACCCTGGACTCCTGTGAATATGTCATCTAATGAAGACATCTATTAATATGGGCACATTACAGCTCGCCATCTGGCTCTGCCTCTTAGACCGCTCTCCTCCCTATAGATCTGCACACACAGAGTGCGCTGTGCCTGATCAATTATTTATCCATTTCCCTCCCTGCTGTAACAGACCCGGCCTCCGCTCTCTGCTGCAGGGCTACTGAGGGCTGATGGACACATTTCAGGCCTAAAAACATTTTTCCACCAGAACCAAACATGGAGCATTGTAAAGTCCTCGTTTGTGCTCTTTCTATCCTTTCCCTGGGCCCCCTTCTTGTGTATACTGTGAATGCAGTGTGGCAGGGTACCCCACACAATGCGCTCTGAAATCAGACCCTGGATGCAACACAACTTCCCTTCCAACTTGTGACCTTGGCGAGTTGGTTAACTGCGTTCGCCTCGGTTTCCTCACCCGTAAAATCAAGATGATCACGGGACCTATACCACTAGAATAGGCTTGTTTTGAGTATTAAATGAATAAGTGTATGTCAAGAGCTTAGACCAGCAGTACTTGGTCCATAGTAAGCAACGTTATTTTGTTGTTATTTTTTTCACCTTTTATCTGACCACATGTATTAATTTGCTCATTCTTTTTTACACATCCGTCTTCATTTCTCTTTGAGTTTCTGTAACAAAACTAGTCTTTTTATCTTTCACATTATTCCTTTCATATCTTTTCAGGCTTTCCCTTTTAAGCAGTAAGAACGCATTGTCCCTCTAATTTGCTCTTATTCCTTACCCTATTTTTCTTTTCAGTGTTACTCTTTCTTGTTCACTCTTGTCTTAACTCTTTAAAATTCCTCCTTTACGTCTCTGTCACCTCAAAAAATGTTCCAGGCACAAAGGATGAGCTGAACTGCTACAGAAAATTTAATTTTCATCATACTTTGTAGTGAGTTTTATTTTAATGTAAATATTTAGTTCTTACTTAGATTATTAGAAAACATTCAATATCTCACCCTCACATTAAGCTGAGATTGTTTTCTAGTTGTGTTACTATGAAGCAGTCCCATGATGAAAACCAGCCAGTGAGAGTCAGACTCTTTCCTCCTCCCTTCTGCAGGCTGATACCCCTCTCCTTTTCTTCCCTTGCTCCAATTTTGTAAGAAACATCCTCTTTTAGCAAAGGGTATGATATGTGTGTTTTAACTTCAAACTTCCTATTCAAAAACTTACTATTTAAAAATATTACTGACAATCACTCATCTCAGAAAATAAACTATTTTGACTTGGTGTTTCTCTGGACTTTTGGTTAAACGACCACTGGTCTAAGTGAGTCATTCTGGTTGAAAGGCAGAGCAGGAAGCCTGAGCTCTACTTTTGGATACTCCCCCAGCTGGCATCTATCCATCTGGGAGTTATGCAAATTAGTAAGAAAAAACGTTCTTCCAACAAAGGATTTTACAGTTCATTAATGCATTTATTCAAAATGCATTCACTCCAGTCGGTATCAAGATTCTCCTTGAGGACTGAGGAACGACAGCAAAAAACAGGTGTACCCTTTGCCTTGGCTCCTTCCCTGGGCTTACACAGATAGGCTTGATTTTAAGAGACGCCAAACATCAGGGGCGATATTCTCAGCTTGGCAGAATAACTGCTCTGCAAGGAAGAGAGGGGTGATGCCAAAATGCAAATATCCACTGAGCACTGTTCCTGAGGGCATGTTGCTCTCTCTGTGTTTAATGAAGATTGGGCTGTGGGCCTGTGTCTGAGTGAATGGCTAGCTCTATGTGTTTTTGCAAAATGATGAGATGGAAAAATATGAGTATGCTGTCTTTGATTTTTCTAAATTTTCTACCAAACTGCCCGCCTGTGCTTTAATATTATCATTAATAATACAAATTAGAATAATATAATTAAATGCCCTTGGGCATCACCTGAGTGTTTCTGTACAATCGTGATGCCCTGAGGCTCCTAACCCTAATCTCACGGTTAGTACTTCACATGAACATACCCAGGTTGGCTATTTTATTTCTTGCCTGAAACTGCCTCTCTGCTCCGATTCTTTGCCTTTGGCTGCAATTAGATTTACACTTTACTGTACTGTAAAAATCTCATTTAATGATCCACGTCCATCTTCTATAAAACCTGGTTCCAGTGGAGGCGAGAGAAGCCCTTCACCCATGGCCTACAAGGCAACATCCAGGGCAGAGGATTTTTGACTTTTCTGTGCCTGATGAGGCCACCAGTGACAGAAATGTCTCCATGTATTAGGAGTGCTACAGCCGCGTTATATATTGCAGGATCACTGAAGCTGCTTTGAGAAGAGGATAAAAATGCCATTCGCTTTACACACTGAGACCAAATGTTTTATAAGCCTACTCCTCCCAGATTCAGAAAGCAAGACTGGATTCTTCACACAATGAGGGAGAGACACAGGGACAAAACAAATTCGGGGAAGAATTCGAAACCCTGGCTTGAAGGGGAAATCAGACCTTCACGGAAGGCTTGAGAAACTGTGTGAGACATGGAATTACCAGTAAGATGGAAAAAGCAGACTAACCCGAAACATACAAGAAGGACAAATCATAAGATGTGTCGTCGTAAAAGGGCCGAAAAGCATACACTCCAAAGGGTTTGTGAGGTAACGTTCTGAAGATACTGAAATGCACATTCTGTCTTTGAAATAGATCCCGAAGGCAGAGAATCCTGCCTTAACTTTTTTTTACCCTCCTACACCCTTCAGGCAGGGATGACTCTCCAGGCTCAAGGTTACTCCCTTCTCTCCTTATTCAACTTCCTTCGTCCTCCTTGTACAGTAATCTGGAGACTGAGACTAATGCTCTGTGTGCCTCTCCTTGGCCAGGACTGCAGGGACTGCAGAATGATGACTGCTTTTGGCAGAGGTCCAGAGAGGAAAATTTATTTACTGCCTTGTCGATGTCTGGTGAGATTGGCTGCTGCCTCTCCACATCCATTATAAAGTGCACGTGCGGCTAGAGCAGAAACTTAAAAAGAGCTTTTGCTTTGGTAACCTTGCTGAAAATCCTAAAACTCCCAGGGTAAGGAATCACAATACAGGACCAGTCTGGAGGTACACCAGCTGGGGTCATGGCACAGAAGAAGGAACCCACTGCACTCTTGCTCTTTGGGGTGCTGGTATTTGAACCTTTACCAAAAAGGAACTAAGACAAAAATACAGATTTGCTTGTGTGATATTTTAAAGTAAAATGAATACCATTTGATTGATAAATTTCCTTTAGGTTTTGGTGGGGGTAACGCTGCAAAATAATATTTATTTAGCAATTTTCAAAATACTTTTACCTTGAGCTCTCATTTTCAAGCTAATGGGAGTTGGTGATTCATCAAGAACTTTTAAAATTAAGGATCATTACTTTTGCTACATTTAAATTCAAATTACCTGGGATACTCAATGAATCAATCGTTAAACAATATTAAAACAGTCAAGGCCTGTCACACTCTTGTCTATGATGGAAGAGGATTCAAGATTTCAGCCAAACCAACAAACCACTCTAAAGGGAGAGGTAACTTAATATATTCTACCCGTGTTCTTCACTCGGCCTTTTTTGGAACGAAGAAAAGACATATGTCAGCACTGAAATGGCTGTTGCCATCTTACTCTGCCGTCTGGCTGTCACATGGCTAATTGTCCTAAAACAGCTGGATGAGGCAATAGCGTCGTTCATGGCTCAGCTTAAATATGGTCAGGCAGAATGAGTAGCGCTATATGCTCTGTCCCCACAGAGCAAAATATCTTCCAAGAAAAATGTGCTTTTAATAATTTTGTAACCCTTAAGTCTTTTTCCTTTTCATATCAGTGTTTGTGCTTTTTATGATATCCCCATGGGACAGTTTTAGTTTCTTTCAGAGGTATCTACATAAACCATCTTTCTGGAAAAAAAGATACTGTTTTATTCACGATGCTGAGCATTCTAGCTTGTGACAAGAACTAAGAACACATTATAATAATGTTTATTTGTCTAGAATTTTATAATCTGCAAATTCATCAAGTCTTTCAACTTCCTGTTGAAGGCTAATAGATGTTTATGTGAGAGCAACTTCAAAATTCTGAGAGGGTAATTTGTGAATAAATGGTCATTTCAATTCACTGGTTAAGAGGAATATTCTTAGTGCCAGAACATCCCACCTCCAGTCATTCTTAATATAGGCTGCTTAGCATATAAGCCTTAATATGTAAGATGCTTAGTTTCTACAGTGGGCGTGGGCTACATGGATTGGCTCTTCTCTGAAAGTTAAGCAGCTTATTTGCTAAATCAAATCTTTTGAATGTACAGGCTGTTATTCTAGATTCTAAAACGGCCTTTGTTAATTATATTCATATACATATTCAATCCCCCTTTTAGAGTCTTCCTAGTTACCTGCTTAATATTGTCCAGCATCGGTGATTTTCATAGGTTAATTATTCCCCATGTAATAGAGAGTGAGCTTTGTCTAGTCAAAATGTGTTACCTTGTAATTTGATTAACTTTTCTCCTCTGATTCAAAGAAAGAGAATAAAGTGAGGAGTCGTTGGTCATCTATCTAAAACTTACCTACCTACCTGTCTTCACCAGGTCTGCATATCCATAAACACAAGATGGCTCTCTGGTAGCAGAGAGATTAAAGGGAGGGACAGAAAGATCACCAATTTTACTCCTACTCTGTCCCTCCACTCTGCATGTAAAGGACAATCTGACCTTGGTGCCGCCTTCCCTGTAACATGAGAAGTAACCCGGAAAGGGCATGCTTGATTTGGCTGAAGAATTAGAGGGAATCTCAGGGAGGGACAGTGGCAGGTTTTATGTTTAGATGAGAACGGGCATCTTCCGCTGGCAGATCCTCACAGTATAATATCCTTTTGTGCTGTTTCCTTTTCTCCAACCCTACACAAACACCTGGAAGTTGAGGAATTATCTTGCCTTAAACACTGAATCTCTAAAAGTAGTCCATTAGTTCATAAAAGACAGGTATTTCTTGTACTCACCTCCAAAGACTCCCTCTATAATCTATTCCCATGGCCACAGAACACCCATTCCATCTAGTTTATCTTTTCACTTATCTTTAGTCCTCTAATGTTCTTTTGTCCCTCTAATGTTTAAACTCCTTAGAGCTGGAGAGGAATTATTGTTTTTATGAAACATAGTAAGTGCTTAATAAATGTATGTGGAAATGAACTGCAAGATAAGTCTGACTTGGCAGTCAAGGCCAGCACATCTAACTACATTTTTGGCATCTTCAACTGGTTGATCTGTAGATGTATTCAATTAAAATGTCCAAAATGGAACCCTTGATTCCATTTCCAAACCAGTCCCATACTGCAAATCTTTCTCACCTCAGCAGAAGTCATCATAGCCCACTGAGTTACCTAAGTTAGAAAACTTGGAGATGGCCTTTTTCCTTCCCTTTCTCTCATGTGCCACATCCAATTTATCAAAAATTTATTTTGGTTTTAGCTTCAAAATATCACATTGAATCTGTCCATATCTCGCTATTCCCAACGCTGCCTACATAGTCTGGAAAAGCAGAATCTGATATAGACTCCTGAAGTAGCCCCTGAACAATTTTTTTTTCTTCTACCTTATCTTCACTCACTCACTCACCTGAGCTTTTATGGTCCCCACCATAATCAGGCCAATGGCCCCTGTCCTTCTGGAGTTTACATTCTTGTGCGGGTGAGAGAGAAAAAAGTTAGAGACGAATGATCATTACCCACAGTCTGTGGTTAAATGCTATAAAGAAAATTAAACAGCAACTCAGACAAAGAACAACAGGAACAATAGGAGAGTACTTTGATTGTTCTCATCCTTTGAGGGAGACTGCAGTGAGTAGCCTTTCTTAAACAAGGTCCATTATCATTCTCTTAGTACATGGTGGAACCTAAATTTTGGTTATTGTTGGATGGATGAATCTTACTCTCATCTTTGCTTTCTAATTTTATCTCTCTGGTAAGTCAATTTTCATTCTTCACTGTAGAAACTAAGAATGTCAGTATTTTAACAAAATTTTTAAATGAAGAAACCAGGGTGTGTGTGTGTGTGTGTGTGTGTGTGTGTGTGTGTGTGTATGTGTGTGTGTGTGTGTGTGTGTGTGTGTGTGTGTGTGTGTGTGTGTTCTGTTAAGTTAAAATCAACTTGAATTTAAATCCAGCTTTTTTACACCCTGAATTACTCATTCCTTTTACTTTCTGCTTCAGGGATCAGATTCTATATTGGTTTATTTTCAATGACCGAAAATTTAGAGAAAGTTGTCAGATGGAATAGCTGAAATGTCAGTTACAATAGAGCACAGGTATTGGTTTAAAATGTGCCTTTTTGCTTATATTGCAGGTAGCTTAAAAATAAATATATCATTTAAGGTTTGAGGTTTATATATATATATAAATATAAATATATATATATATATATGTAGGTTTATATTTTGTTTCTGTGTTTTAAGATTGATAATTACCATTCAAGTGGCTTGACAGGCCCATTCTTTGCTCAAAATGCTCATCTCCTTTGAATTATAAAATCCTAAGTTCTCATCTATCTCACATTATCCATCTATATTGTAAAAAATAAGTGGAAATAATTAAACTAGTCCATGTAATGATTCTCTTTTAAATTCAGATAGCATTTTTAATTAGATGGCATAGAGAGACAGAGATACAGGTACAGAAACTATTTCCCATTGGCCATCAAATCAGGGATGCCTCCTCTCCTAATATCTCTATCTATCTATCATCTATCTTTCCTCCCTTCCCTCCCTCTTTTTTCCCTCCCTTCCTCCCTCCCTCCCTCCCTTCCTTCTTTCCTTTCTTCCTTTTTTTCCCTTCCTTTATTCCTTCTTTTCTTTCTTTCTTCCTCCCCTATTTCAAATGAGCTATTTCAAATGCATCATTCATAGAATATAGCAAACTGAAACCCTACCCTCCCTTACCTCTTATGATCTCTTCTGGCCCAGGGAATCTAGGGAAGTAGCAGAAACTCAACACAAACCATAGATGTATTTCCAATATCGACTCCCATGGAATTAAAGACATATGTCCCCCACACTCTTTTAGAATATTAGGAAGTCCTGTTTATTACTAATCCTGTCACAGCTGAGGTGGTGACAGCAACAGTAAGTCAGCATATAGATATTCTATATCTTATCAATGTACTTCCTACCAATAAGGACGTAAGTGCAAATATCTGTCACATTTTGTATATTGTGCTCGTAAACATAGAGGAATTCCAAAACAAATTTGTAAATTAGTTTTCTCAAGTATTGGAAAGGTATCAGCTTTTTTGCCATGGGACTCATAAGAATAAATCATTAGAATAACACAGAAATAGAAGGATATGTTATTGAATGTCTATTCTTAGAAATAAAATTTTCCTGATAGTGTGAAATAAAACTCAGACTACAAATTACATAAAAGCATGTGCACATTCACCCATAAAAAATACAGAGTACATAAAGACTGAGCAATATGATACAAGTATTAACTAAATATAAATTTATGTGTGCATATATGCACACGATAAAAAGACTGAATGAAAATATAGGATAATATTAAATCAGGGTGATGCTTTTTGAGAATTTAATTTTGAAATACTTTTCTGTGTTTGCTAAAATTTCTGTGTTGAATGTCGGATATAAGGTTTTTGAAAAGATAAACTACAACCCATATACTCTGATTAATCATAGCTAGTAATGTAAAATAAGATATATCATCTGGCTGAATCAAGAATTTGATCAAATACCTGGACTCAAACCATAACGTGCACTTACACCTTCACTTTCCTCATAGTTGGTATGTATGGATGTCATATTTCCTTGTTTTCCTTCCTTCATCTTCATCACTGAGGTGATACCAATATATTACATTTAAGAAGCAATTCATCATTTACAACAACTGTTCATCACCGAGTTAGCAGAAGAGGCGTTCTCATCCCCATTTCCCAGATGAGGGCTTGCCTAGGATCACCCAGCCAGGGCTCGAACCTCATCTTAGAATCCAAGTCAAGCATTATTTATCTAAAACGGCCTGTGGCTAGTGGCCATACTTCTACTCATTGGCCCTTAATGGTCTCTGAAAGCAATCCATACAAGTTAGCAAATACATGTATCAAGTACTATAGCCTGGGACACTGAGAGAGAATGGAAATGCCTATTCTTTTCATATACTTAATTTTCCTAGTCTGCGATCCAGTGTTCATTCTAGAGAACAGAATACCTATATCATATAAAATTTTTAGGGTGTATCTCTGGCTTTTGATCAAATGATTAATGTAAAGGGGAAAACAGTAGAGTAGGATCCCACCAAGGGGACAGGGAATTGTTTTCTTGTTACGTGCTCAGAATGGGTCACGGCCTTACCACAATTCTTGTAGCAACCACAAAAATATAGATTTCTGCTTAAATGTGTTAAAGTGATTGACATTATGGATTTCATCCAAGGGCTGTATTTGACTAGAAATCATTGGGGGCTATCAGAAAATAGATTAAAGCAGTTAGTTAACTCATTTATAAACAAGACTTTGGGAACTGCTCAATCTTACTCACAGGGAAAGGAGATAAAAGAGGCACGATGATGATAGTCCATCTGTGACCACCAGAATGTCCAGCCGCTGGACATGCACTGCCCCGTCAAATGTCTGCCTTAAAGCTTGGTGGACAATGTACCACATTATTCAGGACTTCTTTAAACCAATACATTTTTATGTCCCTTGCTGTAATTTCAACATCCATTTCAAAGACAGAAAAAAAGAACAATTTACACCAGATCATAAAATGATATAATAGCTATTGAAAATAATGTGTTCGAAAAAGAAATATTTAAATGATGACATTAACAAAGCACAGTTAGAACTCCGTTGGTCTCCACTCTCCCCTAGAGGTTCATAAACCCACCGACGAGGCTCTGAATTAAGAAACAGATGTGGCAAGTTCATCCTAATTATGTCTTGTTTAACTTGACCAGGAAATGTCTTGGATCAGATGTCATTTTATCTTTTTCTTTTCATGCTTTTTCTTTTAATAAATAGTGACTTCCAAATATAGAAAGGGAAACCATTACAAAAACTTGGAGTTTCGAATCCCAAAGAACAAGGTTGAGAGGATCTTTTTCCTAATGAGGGATTATAACCAGCAGGGTAAAAAGGGAAAGAGGAATCTATGAGTTTCATGGATTACACGAGCAATAAGTAGCTTAATTTCATTGTTGTTTAAGAGAGTAACTAAGAGTAAATTACCACTTGCTCATTATAAAATAAAGGATAAGTGTGTGTATATATTCATATATGTGTATACGCATACACAATATACACAGACCAACTGTAGAACTCAACTCAGCTACAAGTAAGGGTTATCACTGATTCTTTAGTTAAAAGTAACTAGAAGTTATATCTTTAATAGTTTGTATAAATATATATTATAAAATGCACATCACTCTTATGGTCTAAGTGGTCGATTTAGAGAGGGGATTCAGTAATTTTAAACAAATTCTGTTGTTACCTTTATAAAGCCTTAATCTAATATATCTCTACACACACACACACACACACACACACACACACACACACACACACACACACACACACACACACACACACACACACACTTCTGGGTTAGTAGAGACTGCCCTGTACAGTCAAGAGTCAAGTGTCCTGAATAGTCAATAAAAAAAAACTGGCTCTCTTTACCGAATTCTATTTTAACAAGGCTTATTTCTGTCTGGGTGTGCTACGTGATACATTAACTTATTTATAAAATACTCTCTACCTGGGGTCAGGTTGTATTAGGATATACTAGAATCTCTTGATAAAGCAAGAACCAGGCAAACTCTGACATTTTTGTAGAATACTTTCAAATGTCACAAAACTTTTTGGAAAATACAGCTTTCTGCCAATTTCAAAGTAAATTATGTAGTTTGCTTTGGGTTTAACATAAAAGCCAGGTAAAATTTAGAGACATAAGTTGAGTGTTACACTGATGTTTTGTGGAAGCTTAAACTGGAAATTAAAAGAGAAATCTAGACAGCACAAAATTGTAAAAATGGAAAGTCAAAACAAAATTTATACAATTTCTCTGAATACATACTCTAATGACTTCCCCCATCTACAGGCTTAGAATATGTCCTACAAGACATATGATACCATGAGAATAAAATAGAAAGTAAGAAAAAAAACTGTGCTGGAAAGAAATATAAGAGCAATGAGTTTCAGGTTTTCTGGAGAATTCTGATTGAATGACTGCACTGTATTATTTGAATGATTTATTATATAATTCAAAATGATGTAATTACATAATTTTCCAAGTTAACTGTCACCAATAAAAAATGCAAGAGTGTGGGTATCAAAACAAATTAATTGCTAATAAATTCAAATAATGAGTGGTTCTTACTGGGTATACAGTGCATATATTCCTTTGTAATCATCAAGATGATCATGAGAATTTGGAGGAAGCACATACTTTTCTACAACTAGCTACTGATGTTATAGCTATAGCTAGTGATGGGGTATCGGAGTATCAAGATTACTCTTCTCAAGGCATTGAAATAGTGAAAACTGGTATTCAGATGAGGATCTTCTCACGACAACAAGGTCTACAGTTTAATGGTGGAAAAGTAATTGATGGACTTAATCTATTTCTCTGTAAAAGTACAACTGACAGAAAGAAAAGTTGGCAGTGGTGGCCAATAATCATTAGTAAGACCTTGGAAAATGAAAAAATCAACAAAAATATGACTCCACTCCTTCCTGGGAAGAGATGAATTCTCTTTCTTCAATCTGACTTTATATCAATTACTTCATCAAAAACACTTTTATACATTCCCCAATCACTTCTATATATACATAAGCCTTGATAGTGTATTCACAATTTGATATCAGATGCACTTTGGGCAGGAAAATAAGCAGATAAACTGTAGGAGCTCACCCTGAAGTAAGTGTCACAAGTATTTTAGTGCAGGTGGGTGCATAGTAATTAAAACTTTTAGAAAAAAGTAATTCATGCTCCAAAGACCAAAGCCACATTGTAATGCAGGAAAAGGGGCCAAAAAAAAAAAAATGTTGCAGATATTTTTTCTAAAGTCATCAGCCCCACATGTTTTTGACTGAAGTAAGAAGAGCTAATAAAATCACTGTTTGCACATTTGGTTGTTAAACCCATTTTAGTTTTTATACCTATGGGGCTATACATAGCTTTGATCACAACACAAAGCAGACAAGGAATTGAAAAGACAAGAGATGACTGTAATAACCTATAAGGGAAAATAATCTGAAAGAAAGATATATATGTATGTATAGCAGAATCACTTTCTTGTGCCCCTGAAACTAACACAACATTGTAAATCAACTATACTTCAATAATAATAATAATAATAAAAAGACAGGAGATGAGATAACATAAATACCCCAAAACATGGAAAGGTAGTGGGGCTTGAACAACCCAGTTCATCATCTCTCTGCAAAGGTCTTTTACTTAAAGGAACAGATCTAAATGGATAGTAAGAAGACTCCTGACAAATCAACTCTGGCCATCAACATAAGTGATCTATCACAGGCACGGGGCCTTCAAAGCTTGGTGACTAAGCACCTATACAGGGGACCGTTTATAAAAGTAGGCCTTTTGTACTTAGAAAGACAATTGAAATTCATGAAAAGAGTGTAACAACTAGGATGAAAACCGAAATTGATACTATATCTTAGATTTAGGGATTATAAAAATGATCACTTTAGGATAAATTCTTTTAAAGTTCCCATTTACCCAATGAGTGATAAATACAAAATCACAGCCTTTTAGAACTAACCAAAAATTCATATATTACTCAGTTCAATGCTCCCATTTATAGATAAGAGTGATATGTAGTGACTTTAAAAATGCCGTGAGTACCCAAGTTGCAACTTGAACTCAAATTCCTAATGCAGTGATTTTTTTTCAAATATTCCACATTACCTTTCTTTATTCCAAAGATATCATCAAAATATGAAAATAGGGGCTTCCCTGGTGGCGCAGTGGTTGAGAATCTGCCTGCTAATGCAGGGGACACGGGTTCGAGCCCTGGTCTGGGAGGATCCCACATGCCGCGGAGCAACTAGGCCCGTGAGCCACAACTACTGAGCCTGCACGTCTGGAGCCTATGCTCCACAACAAGAGAGGCCACGACAGTGAGAGGCCTGCACACTGCGATGAAGAGTGACCCCCGCTTGCCACAACTAGAGAAAGCCCTCGCACAGAAACGAAGACCCAACACAGCAAAAATAAATAAATTAATTAATAAACTCCTACCCCCAACATCTAAAAAACAAACAAAAAAAAAGATGAAAATAAAAGTAGGTTTACAAATGTCTCAAATAAGTACATGAACTCTGTAGGTAATATCTAAAATATCTAAAATATGATATTTAAAAGGTTAAGTTGAAGGAGCTGGTTAAAATCTAATATTTTTAGGTGAAGGACAGTTGTCTTGTACCATGAATCATGCCTATGTATTACACTGAAATCAGAATATTAGGATTGGCATATCATGAATCACATAGTTTTTTCAAATTTTCACCATAGTTTTCTTCCCCAAATTTTCTCATCCTCCTTTTTTCAGTGATCGTCTCTCACTGTAGAGTCAACTCTAGATACAGATAGTCTTAAGTGTTTCAGTGAATTCTTCTTCAGCCAACGAAATAATTTATGATGCTATTTAAGTACAGTTAGAATTACTTAATTTCACTATTAAATATCAAGATATTTTTATCTTTATATTTTTTCTTTATTGATTTTTCAAGAATGGTTGTAAATGGAGGAAGCTTGCACAAGCCTCTTAGAGAGCCTTATCCACCAGAGGGCAGACAGCAGAAGCAAGAACTACAATCCTGCAGCCTGTGGAATGAAAACCATATTCACAGAAAGATAGACAAAATGAAAAGGCAGAGGGCTATGTACCACATGAAGGAACAAGATAAAACCCCAGAAAAACAGCTAAATGAAGTTGATATAGGCAACATTCCAGAAAAAGAATTCAGAATAATGATAGTGAAGATGATCCAGGACCTTGGAAAAAGAATGGAGGCAAAGATCAAGACGATGCAAGAAACATTTAACAAAGACCTAGAAGAATTGAACAACAAACACCTAGAGAATTAAAGAACAAACAGAGATGAACAATACAATAACTGAAATGAAAAATACACTAGAAGGAATCAATAGCAGAATAACTGAGGCAGAAGAATGGATAAGTGACCTGGAAGACAGAACGATGGAATTCACTGCCACAGAACAGAATAACTAAAAAAGAATGAAAAGATGATGAAGACAGGCTGAGAGACCTCTGGGACAACATTAAACACACCAACATGTGCATTACATGGGGCCTAAAGGAGAAGACAGAGAGAAAGGACCCGAGAAAATATTTGAAGAGATTATAGACGAATATTTCCTTAACATGGGAAAGGAAATATCCACCCAAGTTCAGGAAGCACAGAGGGTCCCAGGCAGGATAAAACCAAGGAGAAACACGCTAAGACACACAGTAATCAAACTGGCAAAAGTTAACGACAAAGAAAAATTATTAGAAGCAGCAAGGGAAAAATGACAAATAACGTAAAAGGGAACTCCCATAAGGTTAACAGCTGATTTCTCAGCAGAAACTCTACAAGCCAGAAGGGAGTGGCATGATATAAAGTGATGAAAGGGAAGAACCTACAACCAAGATTACTCTACCCAGCAAGGATCTCATTCAGATTTGACAGAGAAATCAAAAGCTTTACATACCAGCAAAAGCTAAGAGAATTCAGCACCACCAAACCAGCTTTACAACAAATGCTAAAGGAACTTCTCTAGGTCGGAAACACAAGAGAAGAAAAGGACCTATAAAAACAAACCCAAAACAATTAAGAAAATGGTAATAGGAATGTACATATTGATAATTAGCTTTAATGTGAATGGATTAAATGCTCCAACCAAAAGACACAGGCTCACTGAATGGATAAAAAACAAGAACCATATATAAGCTGTCTACAAGGGACCCACTTCAGACCTAGGGACACATACAGACTGAAAGTGAGGGGTTGGAAAAAGATGTTCCATGCAAATAGAAATCAAAAGAAACCTGGAGTAGCAATACTCATGTCAGATAAAATAGACTTTAAAATAAAGAATGCTACGAGAGACAAACAAGGACACTACATAATGATCAAGGGATCAATCAAAGAAGAAGATATAACAATTGCAAATATTTATGCACCCAACATAGGAGCACCTCAATACACAAGGCAAATGCTAACAGCTGTAAAAGAGTAAATTGACAGTAACACAATAATAGTGGGGGACTTTAACACCTCACTTACACCAATGGAAAGATCATCCAGACAGAAAATTAATAGGAAAAACAAGCTCTAAATGACACAATAGACCAGGTACATTTAATTGATATTTACAGGACATTACATCCGAAAACAGCAGATTACACGTTCTTCTTAAATGCACATGGAACATTCTCCAGGATAGATCACATGTTGGGTCAGAAGTCAAGCCTTGGTAAATTTAAGAAAATTGAAATCATATCAAGCATCTTTTCCGACCACAACACTAAGAGATTAGAAATCAATTACAGGGGAAAAAAAGTAAAAAAAACCCCACAAACACGTGGAGGCTAAACAATACATTACTAAACAACCAAGAGATTATTGAAAATATCAAAGAGGAAATCAGAAAATACCTAGAGACAAATGACAATGAAAACACGGTGATCCAAAACCTATGAGATGCAGCAAAAGCACTTCTAAGAGGGAAGTTTACAGCTATACAAGCCTACCTCAAGGAATAAGAAAAATCTCAAATACACAATTTAACCTTACACCTAAAGGAACTAGAGAAAGAAGAACAAAAAAATCCAAAGGTAGTAGAAGGAAAAAAATCATAAGGATCAGAGCAGAAATAAATGAAATAGAAACAAAGAAAATATGGCAAAGATCAATAAAACTAAAAGCTGATTCTTTTCTTTTTTTTTTTTTTGTGGTACGCGGTCCTCTCACCGCCGTGGCCTCTCCCGTCGCAGAGCACAGGCTCCGGAAGCACAGGCCCAGCAGCCATGGCTCACGGGCCCAGCCGCTCCGCGGCACATGGGATCCTCCCGGGCCAGGGCACGAACCTGCGTCCCTTGCATCGGCAGGTGGACTCCCAACCACTGCACCACCAGGGAAGCCCTAAAAGTTGACTCTTTGAGAAGATAAACCAAATTGATGAACCTCTAGCCAGACTCATCAAGAACAAGAGGGAGAGGACTCAAATCAGTAAAATTAGAAATGAAAAAGGAGAAGTTACAACGGACACTGCAGAAATACAAAGCCTCCTAAGAGACTACTACAGGCAACTCTATGCCTATAAAATGGGCAACCTGGAAGAAACAGACAAATTCTTAGAAAAGTATAACCTTCCAAGACTGAACCAGAAAGAAACAGAAAATATGAACAGACCAATCACAAGTAATGAAATTGAAACTGTGATTAAAAATCTTCCACAGGTCTTCCCTGGTGGCGCAGTGGTTGAGAGTCCCCCTGCTGATGCAGGGGACATGGCTTCGTGCCCCGGTCCGGGAAGATCCCACATGCCGTGGAGCGGCTGGGCCTGTGAGCCATGGCCGCACAGCCTGTGCGTCCAGAGCCTGTGCTCCGCAACGGGAGAGGCCACAACGGTGAGAGGCCTGCGTACCGCAAAAAAAAAAAAAAAAAATCTTCCAACAAACAGAAGCCCAGGACCAGATGGCTTCACAGGTGAATTCTATCAAACATTTAGAGAAGAGCTAACACCCATCCTTCTCAAACTCTTCCAAAAAATTGCACAGGAAGGAACACTCCCAAACTCATTCTATGAGACCACCATCACCCTGATACCAAAACCAGACAAAGATACTACAAAAAAAGAAAATTAGAGGCCAATATCATTGATGAATATAGATGTAAAAATCCTCAACAAAACACTAGCAAACAGAATCCAGCAACACATTAAAAGGATCATACACGATGATCAAGTGGGATTTATCCCAGGGATGGAAGGATTCTTCAATATACGCAAATCAACGTGATACACCACATTAACAAATTAAGGAATAAAAACTATACGATCATCTCAATATATGCAGAAGAAGCTTTTGACAAAATTCAACACCCATTTATGATAAAAAATCTCCAGAAAATGGGCACAGAGCGAACCTACCTCAACATAATAAAGGTCATATGTGACAAATCCACAGCAAGCATTATACTCAATGGTGAAAATCTGAAAGCATTTCCACTAAGATTAAGAACAAGACAAGGATGTCCACTCTTGCCACTCTTATTCAACACAGTTTTGGAAGTCCTAGCTATGGCAGTCAGAGAAGAAAAAGAAATAAAAGGAATACAAATTGGAAAAAAGAAGTAAAACTGTCACTGTTTGCAGATGACATGATACTATACATAGCGAATCCTAAAGATGCTACCAGAAAACTACTAGAGCTAAACAATGAATTTGGTAGAGTAGCAGGATACAACATTAATGCACAGAAATCTCTTGCATTCCTATATGCTAATGATGAAAAATCTCAAAGAGAAATTAAGGAAACACTCCCATTTACCACTGCAACAAAAAGAATAAAATACCTAGGAATAAACCTACCTAGGGAGACAAAAGACCTGTATACAGAAAACTATAAGACACTGATGAAAGAAATTAAAGATGATACCAACAGATGGAGACATATACCATGTTCTTGGATTGGAAGAGTCAACATTGTGAAAATGACTATACTACCCAAAGCAATCTACAGATTCAATGCAATCCCTATCAAACTACCAATGGCATTTTTCACAGAACTTGAACAAAAAAATTTCACAATTTGTATGGAAACACAAAAGACCCCAAATAGCCAAAGCAATCTTGAGAAAGAAAAATGGAGCTGGAGGATTCAGGCTTCCTGACTTCAGACTATACTACAAAGCTATAGTGATCAAGACAATATGGTACTGGCACAAAAACAGAAATATAGATCAATGGCACAGGATAAGAAGCCCAGAGATAAACCCACACACCTATGGTCAATTAATCTATGATAAAGGAGGCAAGGATATAAAATAGAGGAAAGACAGTCTCTTCAATAAGTGGTGCTGGGAAAACTGGAGAGCTACATGTAAAAGAATGAAATTAGAACATTTCCTAACACCATACCCCAAAATAAACTCAAAATGGATTAAAGACCTAAATGTAAGACCAGACACTATAAAACTCTTAGAAGAAAACATAAGAAGAACTCCCTTTGACATAAATCACCCCAAGATCTTTTTTGACCCACCTCCTAGAGTAATGGAAATAAAAACAAATAAACAAATGGGACCTAATGATACTTAAAAGCTTTTGCACAGCAAAGGAAACTGTAAACAAGACAAAAAGACAACCCTCACAATGGGAGAAAATGTTTGGAAATGAATCAATGGACAAGGGATTAATCTCCAAAATATATAAACAGCTCAATATTAAAAAAACAAACAACCCAATAAAAAAATAGGCAGAAGGCCTAAATAGACATTTCTCCAAAGAAGACATACAGATGGCCAAGAGGCACATGAAAAGATGCTCAGCATCACTAATTATTAGAGAAATGTAAATCAAAACTACAATCAGCTATCACCTCACATCGGTTAGAATGGGCATCATCAGAAAAGCTACAAACAACAAATGCTGGAGAGGGTGTGGGGAAAAGGGAACCCTCTCGCACGGCTGGTGGCAATGTAAATTGATTCAGCCACCATGGAGAACAGAATGGAGGTTCCTTAAAGAACTAAGACTAGAACTACCATATGACCCAGCAATCCACTATTGGGCATACACCCAGAGAAAACCATAATTCAAAAAGACATGTACCCCAATGTTCATTGCAGCACTATTTACAACAGACAGGTCATGGAAGCAACCTAAATGTCCATCAACAGACGAATGGATAAAGAAGATGTGGTACATATATACAATGAAATATTACTCAGCCATAAACGGGCCAAAATTCGGTCATTTCTGGATTTGTGGATGGACCTACAGACTGTTACACAGAGTGAAGTAAGTCAGAAAGAGAAAAACAAATATCATGTATTAACACATTTATGTGGGATCTAGAAAAATGGCATGGATGAACTGGTTTTCAAGGTAGAAACAGAGACACAGATGTAGACAATAAACGTATGGACACCAAGTTGGGGGAAGCTAGGTTGGGTAGTCGTGGTGGTGGGATGAATTGGGAGATTGGGATTGACATATATACACTAATATGTATAAATCAGAGAACTAATAAGAACCTGTTATATAAAATTTTTTAAAAAAAGTATAGCTGTAAATGGCTGCTACTCTACTAAATTTTAGAGTAATTCATGGTGATTTTTCCAGATCTAAATATTAATAGGTACCCTAAGAGGCCACAGTTCCAAATAAGCTATGTAGAAACTAAAGGAAAGAGGATTTTGAGCACAATGCATGAAAGTGATTTGGAACGAAATACAGTTCAGGTAGACTGGAGATGTATCAAGAGTGTGCACTTGCAGCATTCAATGTACATGTGGACTAATTCAGCCCTAAGGTCTCACTTGGTCTATTATGTTGGAATTAAGGGAGGTTTACGAGTCTCTTCCTTTTAGTTTTCTCCTGATTTATTGGGCATCTACTTCATCTCCAGTATAAAACATTTATCTCTTTCTTTCTCCCCTAATCTGAAGAGGTTCCCTAGACTGGACTGCCAGTCTCCTTTATATCTTTCTCACCATCAATTACCTGCTATATTTATACCTCCTCATATTCAGCTTTGGCTTCTAGAATGCAGACGACTAAATCCTCTTCACAGTCCTAACATCTCTTCTTCTCCCTGAAACTTTTTCTATTACTTATGCATAAATGAACATGACAAACATTCTTGCCACTTTACCGTCTTCCTCACCTCCTAGTCCTGTTAGGGAACCAATAATATTTCACAGGTAGGATAAAGTTTCAGTGCATGACCTTGAATGTCCTTTCCTGCTCTGAAATTAAATAATTCAAATTTGTGATATCAAAACCAGTTTGAAATCCCACCCTTAGTTTGCTGTCATAGGTTTATTCAACCCGCCCCTCTCATCTATACCAACTATAAATACCCATTTGTAGATCTGTGTACTTAATGCACTCATCACATACTTCTCTATACTGTTACCATATCTCATGTATATTACCCTTGTAAGTCCCTTAAGTATATAAATCATAGTTTACACTACTGTCCTTGGAGGTATCAGCAAATACACCTTATCTCTGTCTCTGTCTGTCTGTCTCTGTCTGTCTCTCTCCTTCTCTCTCTGTCTCCTATATCTTAAGCCTACTTATATCATTTGACCTTTTGTTTTTCCTGAGCAATCATAATCTGCTCTGTCCATGTTTTTCCTCTTTGAGGCCACCTCCGATCACATGTCAAAGCTATTAAGTTTTTATTATTTTTCATGTAAACATGTACTCAATTCTACCTCCTCCGTTGAACCTCCCTTGTTAAGAAATAGAGTGTAGACTCCTTATCACCCCAAACAGATACAACAAACCACACTCCTCTCTGCTAAAACATACACATAAACGCAAATACACAACTCCCTACCCCACCAGTATAAACAGAACAAAACATGTATAAATCTTTTCTTTTTAGTTTGTGCTTTCCTAGAATGGGGGGAGAAACACACTCTGGGGTTTCAAATACTCCACCCTGACAACCTGACTATTCAATAAATACCACTTCATGTCTCCGATGATAACAAAATAGCAAGTAATATTTTAAAAACATAAAAACACTGGCAAGTAAAATACTATTAAATCTATTCCATATGAAACATATTTCTAAGTCTGAAATACGTGAGTGTTCATCTGAGCAGAATCTCCAGCTTTCGGAAAATTCATTTCTCTCTTACACTTCGTCTCGGCAGAGGAAGCAATTTGTCGGGAAGGTTTGTGCAGCTGCTGTGGCTTCCATACTATTTTTACTCTCCAGATAAAGAATTTCAGCCTCTAGGGCAGTCAGACTAGCACCTTCCACCCATGCTAATCTCACTTCATTATCCTTTTTTATAAAAGGTCACAACTCTTTTTATGTTACACTGCTCTGGGCACATTTTCATATATTTATTTAACTTGACACAATATAATAAATACATGACATGTTTAGAGAACTCTGTTGATTGTAGAGTAAGTGTAGGATGAAGGTCTGTTGTTCATCTGAAGATGCATACCCTACCGTAATCTCCATGGCCTAGATGGAATTTCCCATATTCATTTGGGAAAGTCTACCAGATAGGGCACTACAGTTATTTCCATTGTCTGTCTCTTTGACCCTTTCGTTATCTTGCCTAACTTCTTTCCTGCCACTGTTGCAGGGGCATTCATTTCCTATTTATTCCTAGCCTTAGAGTCTTTCACTGAGACAATTTATTCCACTGCTTCATAAATATTGGATATTTTATATTCCTTAAATAAATTAAGTGTAAAGATTTCCCTTCTTTTCGTCAAAAATTATAAATATTCTTAATAGGTTTGAAACCATAGGTGGGTCCAATAATGTTTACATTTGTTGGCCCAAAATTCTATCAAATAAAAATAAATAAAAAAGAAATATCTTCAGATAAAGTCATAACTGGAGAAAATAGAAAGTATTTTATAAATTAAATTACAGAGGATTAAAGTCTGCAATGGAATCTAAGCATTAGTAAAAGCACAAAATGATAGCCATTTGGGGCAGTGGTTCTGAAATTCATTCATACCTCAAATCACCTGAGGAGCTCTATAAAATTAGGGATGTCTGGACCTCACATTTACATACACTGAATCTAAAATTCAGTGGGAAGTCACAAGGAATCTTCCTTTTTAAAGGCATATAATATAATTCTAATGCATAGTGATGTTCAGCAACCACTGGCTTAGAGAATTCTTGTGACACTGTGATTTGTCTGTGGAATATCACATCAGCAGGGAGCATCATGCAGCCCAGATGGAGTGGGCAAGGGCAAAACTCTGGGAAGCTGGAGGCTACCTGTGACCGTTGGTGTCTAAGGAAGAGACAGGTATGGCCATGGAAAGAGAAAAGTGTCGCTCAGATTATCTTGGGAAAAAAGGAAAATTTTTTCTATAGCCAAAACTTGCAACTTACATTAAGAGTATGCTACCAAAGTTAAAAGAAACTTACAGATACTTAAGTTCCAAGTGAAGATATTAATAATGGATTGTGGCTTATTGTGCTACCACTGGAAGAACTGGCTAAGCAGGTATGATGGAGGGAGGGCCACCATGGAGGGCTTTGCTGATCAAAACACAAGCTACTCAGCAGCAGAAGGTTGAGGAAATGCTTTTCAAACGCTTAGAGTGTCACTTTGAAATACACCTCTAGACCAGGTCCCTGGGGTCAGTCAACTCTTCTTGAAACAGGTGTCATCAAAGGAAGATTTGTTTTCTGCTGGAATTTCCTCATTGTTAATTTTTCAACTTTGAATCAGAGCTTCCATTTACATTATGCAATTATAATGCATCAGAAAAGAAGAAATAAACCCAGAGCCTTGAAGATAAAAAAAAAAAAAAAAGAAAAACAGAAAAAAAGAAAGGGAAAGAAAGGACTAGTGGTAGAGCCAGTCCTACCCAGAATGGCAAATATGAGTAAGTTCCACAATCATTAAGAGACAACAGGAAGTCAGTAATGACATGACTACTGAACAAATAGTTGGACAGTTAGACTAGGGGAGCATGGAAGCAAATGTGTTTAAAAAGACATTTCAAATGGGACAAATTTGCTCTGTCACTGAGAGGAGCCACCAACATCTAGGTATTAAGCAAATCTGAAACGAGAGGTTTGATGAAGTTACTTAACAAATGGAACTTGAGATGGGAAGAAATTATATAAAATCAGGATTTTGCTACACTGACATTCATTCACATCCTTCAGATAATAAAAATGTATTCAATCACTACCCAATGGGAAACAGTCAAATAAAAGCTTCTTGAAATGGTGCTTGACAGAATTATGTAGGATCCTAACAACTGGGAAATTTGGATGAAAATTCTTCATCGTTTCGAGCATGTCAAGGGAAGAAAGAAAAAAAAAATCACTTGTTTTAGTACTTGTCATTAAGTACTATATACAGTAGTTAAGTATTAATAAATAAGTAGTTAACATTTATGCAATGATTCATTTCTGTTAAAATATTCATCAGCTGCTCATTTATTATTTATTATCACCCCCACAACAGAAAATGAGACAGAGTGGCCAGAATTGCCATTATTTTTTAAATGTCACTTTGATTTAGACTACCCAAATCATAAATAAACAGTTAACTTCTGCATTGGAAAAATCATGATGATAAATTAACACTGGCCTGGCCTACTTGCACATTCCACATGAAAACGCCAGCTTCCATATTTAGAAAGACAAGGAGTACAGTGTGCTGCTTACAACTGAGACAATCATCATGATGAAAATAAATGCTCTGATCACTCAAATCCTTCTGCCACTTCTCACTCATGGGTATTTGTACCATGCCCAATTTATATCTTCCCTATCTCTCCGTGTCATAGTCAATAATTTGACTCTGCGAGCAGTCACTCAAATACATTTCTGAAAATCAAAGAGGATTGCTGAATATCCTTGTGAAATTCAGGCTTTTTTTTTTTTTTTTTCTATGTCAAGAGAATGAAGGTGCTCACTGCTCCTATAATATTTGCTTAACCTGTAAGAGTTCATAGGTTTTGATTTGAGATTTTTAAAATAATGTAACTACCATTGCTAATTGTGACACTTTCAAGTTTTGTCTGTTACCTGATTTAATAAGCATCACAATACTTCAAACTCTGACGTGATATCACCGGGAATTCAAGCTAAGGTTTTAGATGAGTCCTGACAGATGTAAAGGTGTCTAGTGTGGCCTGACTCCTGACACTGTGAGCCACATGCAGGGTAGAAACAACCCTGGACTAGAAACCAGGAAGACTGTGTTCCAAACCTGGCTTGTACCTTACAGAGGATTCGGACAAGTCACTTAACCTCTTCATATCGAAGTCCTATCATGTGAAAAAAGGAAATCATAATGCCTACATGAGAGATATGCTATAAGGACTGTGCAAACCTGTTTTGTAAACCATGAATGGCCATATAAATGAAAGGAATTGTGATTTAATGCAACATTAGGGTAAATACCTTTTTAGTCCATTACAAAACTCATGATCTCCGAGACGCAAGCCTAGCTCTTATTATCACAACAATGTCTTTTCAGTGAGAACCAGGTCTTGGGAGCAAACCTGTTGACAGAGCCCCTTGATGGTATAAGAACTAATGGTAATGACTCTTGTCCAGTTTCTGAGGACAGATAGCAAGGCTTAGGCTCAGCTTTTCGTTCCCACACGGCACAGCCTCTCCAGCCCTCAGACGAATTTCTCTGAAAGTGTGTCAGAATCCTAGAGCCCAACTGCTAAAGACAGGAAGCAATTAAATATGTAAATCAAGGAAATTACACTGCACTGATGACATTCAGCTCAGGGTCTGCCCCCACCTCCTCCTCCTCGTCTCTGCTTCCCTTCCCCTCGGGACTGAGGCAAGTGTGAAATCTCCCTCCTCCACTCTGCTCCCTGCTAAATGTTTTTTATTCTTAACCACCCGCCCCAGGCCTTCTCATCAATTATTAATCAAGTGTCCATGAATATACATAAAAGCCTGTCTCTGGGTTTTATTAAATTAAATATATATATAACGAATGTGTTCTGTGCCATGTTGAGAAAAGATCACATGGTGGAAGAGAAGGGGAAGATGAAAGGACAAGTTTGGGGTGTTGTTTTCACCCCATTGAAGTCCTCAGCCACTGATTACATGGGTTTCTTTGTTTTGTTTTTGATTTCAAATGTGTTTCTAAATTAATATTTTAAGAAGTTTAAACTCTGGATAATGTACCACTCTGGAATCTGCTTCCTTTTGATCGATACAGTTGTTCATGTCTTGGAGGAGATAATACTGGTTAGGAAGCGACTGTACAGGTTGCTGAGATATCATTCTACTCTCCTTCTAAGGTCTGTCACTGTAGGCATGGTGTCCCGAGGCAGGATTGGTGATGGGAGTGAATTCATGAACACAGGAACCCCATCTTCTGTACTTGGTGATGTCACTTGGTCAACTCATTCATGGTTTTCAGTTCCCAGCTTTCTATTGATACTTCATTTGAGGCTTCCTTTCCAAAGAGAAATATCTTCTCATCACGAATGATGCAGAACAACATGTCTGTTAAGAGACACGGCTTTTATCTCACCACATAGGGCTTCCTTGATCCCTTTCTCTCAAATACACCCCTACCCTGTTGTACTTACCCCTCCTAACATAAAATAATTTGCTTACTATTTTTTGTTTCCTGTGCCTTCTCCATCATGAACACAAGCTTAATGAAAGAAGTGATTTTGTCTTTGTTCAATGCCACTCAAAAATGTTTTTTGAATTAGAAAAATGAATGAAGAGTATAGGGACACCATTTAAAAAAATCATTCTCCTTATTACTAATGTGAGCTTCAGGGACAAACAACTCTGTATCCGAGCAAACGAAGCAGGATAGCCCCACGAGGTTTTCATTGCTTCCACCAGTGTTCCATCTCTCTCCTGTGTTCTACAGGTGGGTTTACAGCACATGGCCAGCTGACCCTGATGCAAAAAAACCTATATATTATATATATATATATATATATATATTTTTTTTTTTTTTTTTTTTTTGCGGTACGCGGGCTTCTCACTGTTGTGGCTTCTCCCGTTGCGGAGCACAGGCTCCGGACGCGCAGGCTCAGCGGCCATGGCTCACGGGTCCAGCCGCTCCGCGGCATGTGGGATCTTGCCAGGCCGGGGCACGAACCCGTGTCCCCTGCGTCGGCAGGTGGACTCTCAACCACTGTGCCACCAGGGAAGCCCTCAATATATTTTTATATTAAAAAGTATGTGTCCTAATTAAAGGGTACTTGGAAGTGGGATTTTTACCATGTTTTGCTGATTGCTTACTTGCTCTTACCCATATTATAGCCGTATAGAACAAAATACAAATATATTTAGCCACATGCAGGTGAAAAATAGTTGAGGCTTGTGTCGTCTGTTCTTTATTCGCATCATAGGACACTGGCCTCCCACACATCTTCCAGTTTTCCTGTCTCTCATGTCTTGGCATCCTAGGCATTTAGCATCTGTAAGCCTCAAGTATTTTTTACCATAGATAAAAAAAAATAGCTTCCAATTAGATGAACTCCAAGAATTAATCAAAAATGAAATTAAATCAATAGGAGCAACTCAAGAAAAATAACAAAGAATTATTTTATTATTTCCTTGCTCACAACACTCAGTTTCTTATTTGTCATTAAACTTAATGTCAAATCAGTGGTTAACATGTTTAGTTCGGGATTTTCTACTCTGTTCTTCCTTCCTAAAGAATCTCAAATTCAACTTACAGAATAGTGTGTTCACCTAACGTTATTGAAAAAATCTAATTTTATAGAGTGCCATTTAAACAGAAATGCCAATTTTCAGTAATAAGGGTCACTATAATAATGTTTAATGTCTCACTGACTTTTTACCAGCTAAAATACCCTTTAAACATATACGCTTCTTTTATTTCAAATTCAAAAATGGATCATTACACTTTGATGAGCATTCCATCACACCAGACGCTGTAGTTAAATTTTCCTGTTTAACAGTTTATCACCGCTTTCGTGAACTCTCCTGATGCATTCATTCAGTGCACAGCTATTGTGAAAACAAATAGCAATGGCTACAAAGCTCTAATGTAGGTGCTATTCAGGGTATGAAGTTGCACAAGCTCTCAAGGGTTGATGATCTAGGAAAACCAATGGGATCTGTAAACAAATAGCTATACCACAAAGTAGAATGGTTCTAGCACCATGGAGCAATGCAAAGAAAGTACCATCAGAGGCCCAGGGAAGAAGAGACCCCTTCTGGCTCAAGTGATCAGGAGGGTAACAGGGAAGATGTGAGGAAGGCCTCAGAGGATGTGAAAGGATATCAAGAGGGGTAACTGTAGGCCGGGCCACCTAAAACACACACTCTTTTTATGATGTCTTGGATATTATGAGTGGGAGGAATGGGAAAGGCAGATAAGAAAATGTCTCACACATCTTCCTGTCTTCCTGACTCTACCATGAGAGGTCAAAGAAATGAAGAGAAAAAGAATGATGAGAAGGTGATGGGGACATAGAGGAAGTAAGATTATTGATACCACAAACATCATAAAATCTTCTCTCTCATGGTTTCAAGAGGGTCTGGACTAGATCCCAGGGACTGAACTTGTCCCAAGTCTCCTATGAAGAACACTAGAGTCCTCCAAAGAACAATTCAACAGTCTCCTAAGACTGAGATTAAGCAATGCACAGGTCAGAAGGCTCTCGCAGTTTTCTTAGAGTAATTGCCAATTGGGTTCTTAAAGAAAAACCTTTCTTTCCCTATATGACCTGTGCCCCAACTCTGTATGTACGTTTATGTGTGTGTGTGTGTGTGTGTGTTTATGTGTCTAAAAATAATTCTGCTTCACAGCTACATATGTATACCAACACATATCACATTTTAGGGAGTAGATAGCTTTAGGTAATCGGAATACATTAAATAAATCAAACTTATGAATAAATCATTGCCAATTGCTTGGGGATTATCGTGCACACATGGAACTGGTCTGACCCCTGAATGTGAGACTTGTCATCAGCAATGGAAATGTGCCTGAAAACAGGAGGATGGTGTAGCAACACAGAGCACTGTGAGAAATGAGGCAAAAGGGCTTTGAACATGCAGTTGCCCCAAGCAGTCAAGAGAGATGATATTTCAATCTGACATAATGGAAGTCCCTAGAGAGATCCATTTTTCATTCAGACATGACTAAGATAATAAGGCAAAAGTTAAAATACGTAGTATGAAGCCCAACACAAAGAAAACTATTTTTACTTCAGGAACAGCAGAGTATACCCTGGTCCTTGTTGGCTTAAATGGACATTCTTTTCCTTATAGAAGCACCCCAGTGACTTTATCTCAAAAGAACAATTTTTAAGAGTAGAACTCATTGAAAAAGTCAAGAAAAAGTACTGTGTGAAATTTGATTCTTTCTGGATACCCTGAGATAACCCAAGCTTTCAGAAATTGTTTTTAAGGAATAATGATGATGATTAAAAAATTAAATAAACAAATCCTCTGTGGTGAGATGGGAAGATCCTTATCCTAATGTTGGATTTCACATTTTGCATTCTTTTTGCAGGCCAGCAGACAGGTAAATTGTAATTAATATTAACTAAGTAAAGTTTTAGTAGACCAAATTTGGGATATAATTTTATTTTGATATTCATGAGCCACATATAAAAGCTAGTAAAATGAAAATGGTAAGTCATAATAAATTTCATTTTATAGTATTTATTTATTATATTATTAATTATTATATTATTATATACTGTTGGAAATGCAGAGAAAAAGGGAGACTAAAAATAGGAAAGGTATTATGGATATAATGATAAATGGGATATTCTAAAAGAATTTTTAGAAAACAAAAGCATTCAAGCTCTGGGCTCTAGTCTTATCTGACCTGTCTGGATTGAAGCCAGATTCATGAAAATCATTTTGAATGATGCCACTGCCTATCACACTGCGTATTGTGGTTTAAGGGTTACTGGGTCTCCCCTCTTAGTAAAATTGATCTTAGTACGGTAATATAATAAAGGTTTCCAAAAACACCCTACAAAAAAGGAAAATTATTATGAATTTCCTAATCCCAATTGCTCTGAGAGGCAGGAAGGAACCAGCATAACCCTCTATAAGTAACTCCCTAAATCAGCACCCTCTGCAGACATTTCTGAGTTTTCACTTTTTCCCTGAGACCCAACTTAGATTAAACTAACCATCTTACGTTCTTCTCCAACATGTAACTTCTGGAACAAAGTTCTCCAGCTGGGTGTTTATCAAGACACTTATCAGATAGATAAGGACAGATATATCCTACTGCATATTAACTCCAGAATTTTCTACGTAAGCTTTCAAAACCTCTTCAACAACATATTTACTGTTTACCAATCACATCTCCCATTACAGTTCAACATGCTTTCTCTAGACCACCTAAAATTATTGTTCTTTTTTTGTACAAGATTCATCGGTTCCCACCCCTCTTTTTCCATGCTTGCTCATCTTCACCCCTCATGTTTTTTTTCTCCTTTCTGCTACAATATGCCCTTCTTCCTATGCAGAACTCAGCTTTAAGTTCAGGTCAATGAGGAAATCTTGCCCTATAGAATGCCTGATTCTCCAGCTGTTCCCAATTTTGAGCTTCTAAACACTCATTCCCTTCTTTGTTGAAGCACAAATTGGTATGGGATTTCATGTGTCCTTAAGTTTTTATTTAACTTTCTTCTGTTGAACACCCTTGCAGTTCCCTTTTGTTTTGTACCATCCATGTGTTCTGCAAGTGTGTGGATACTCAATATCTAGTAGAGTGAAGACAGAGAGTAACACGACATAACGCTCCCACTCTCTACCGCTGTCTAGGAACTTGCAATCATCTCTATTATAGCTATATTTGCCTAAGAATGGAACAGAATATATTGGTTCATTCAGCACTTTGTTGATGAATCATTCAGTCATTTCTCTATTCTTGCTGAGTTTTTGTTTTTTTTTTTCCTCTATGGATCCAGAAGCTATAGGGTTTGTCTGAGTCTCAGCATCACAGATTTCTTAAGGCTTTCTCTCCAGGTAATCAGGTTTTCCATTACCTTGCTCTGCCACTACTAGACTTTAGCTAACACAAAAATCTCTTTTGGGATCCAGTCAATAATCCTCTGTATTCTTAGTTTTTAAAGGGTCCTTCTGTGAGAAAAAGGGAGAAATAAGGCAGGTGGCTGAACAGGAATTTGTACTAGACAGGGTCAGAACGGAGGAAAGGAATGCCTCCCTCTGTCCCCTCTAGACATGGAGAGATCATGTCAAGTCTGTGATATGAGGGTGAAAGACTGACAGAGTCTGGGTTCTATTCAATTTAACAAAGGACAGAAAAACAAAGATTTTCCTCCACTGTGAGTGAGAGGGAATCCCTTCTTTTCTATCCTGTAACTTATTCCTACTTACTGAAAAAATAAGTAATAAGTACCCAATATGTTCCAGGATCTAGATCCCAAAAGACAAACAGTTAAACTCCCTCTCTTTGGACACTGCTTAAATGGTGAGCAGCTAATGACTTCAGTGCCATTAGGGTGAATGTAACTACCTGGGGTCATTTCATCTTCACCCTATGTCCCCTCAGACTCAAGTCCAAAGATGGCTCACAAACATAGTTAGTATATACCTCCCCCACTCCAAATGACATCTTTCTGCTCCTTTCCACTTCTCCCTCTGCCCCCAAAACACATACTTCTCAAAGATAAAGAATAGAGAATCCCCATTAAATTGCACAATTACAGGCCTGACTTGACCACAAAGCTACTAATTGGGAATCTACGTAGGGTAAACACTTTAGCTCTCCTTATTTTTTCCCAATTACTGAATTTTCCCTTTCACAATAATTTCTTTTGAAATTATTTATAAAGGGCCAACTCCATAGACTATCATCTCTCCCTGCATAATACCTAAGAGACTTCTTGACTTGCTTTAAATTGCAAGTTGTCCAGGAGCAAAAGGAGGAGGGCAGTAAGGATTGGCATGGAAGAATCCTAGAGACAATGGATTTCTGTGTGGTTTCAGTTAAGTGTTAATGGTCTCTCCTGCCACCCTGCACCTTTCACACCAGTGAAAGAAGATACTCATTTGTAAAATGTCTGCAGAGCTTCAGACCAATGCTATGGATACTTAAGTAAACCCTGTTTCCTATCTGAAGTTGTGTCCACTACAACTGATTGCTTTCTGATGGCTAGAGGATGTTGCCTCTGCTAACAGCAAAAAGTGTTGTTTTCTGCTGTGCAGAAGTGCAGATCACAGAATTTGAGGTCTAGAAAGGGACTATGTATAAATCTCTTCTTAGAGATGGACACACAGAGGCCCTGAGAGACACCTTTGAGTATGATTTTCCCAGTACCTCCCACTTACCCCCAGGACTCTCATGCCCTGCCTGGTGGTACATAGCTCTTCCTCTCACACAATAAAACCCACAATTTGTCTTGTAGGCACCACTAACTCTACAGATTCATGGGTCATTATTGGGTGCCAAACCCAACTTAGAGAAATATTACCATAAGGCCACGGCTCAGCAGGTCAATGTCTTTTGAACTACTTTACCAGGCAGCTATTTCCAGAGGCTGTTTTCTGTATCTGCAAATCATTTTTCAGATGCTCTCATCTGTCATGGAACTCACTACCTCCTTACTGTGGGCTTGTTTTCAGATACTTTCATATTTCCCTGTGATTCCATGCTATTAAATCCTTAAAAATACATAACTGGCCCATGGAAAAGGATTGTGCTAACTTTAACAGCTCTCTGTCACTCCTTGTCCCTCCTATCTTAATTCCATTTATTTTATTTATGAAACACTGTTATTAGCCTCCAGGGCTTTCATGACATGATAACCCCTTAATAAGAATTTCACATTCAATAATTTCCATCACTCTCATTTCATAAGAGTGAAATAAAGCTGTAGAAACGGTGAAGCAGCATGGCCCAATCTTCCTGTGTTCACATTTCGGAATCTGACAGGCTCCTGGGGCAGCCACATTAGCCATTAGACCTTGGGCCATTTTGCCCTCAGAATTTCATTATTTGTGAACAAGAATGACTTCACCTCCTAGAATTCTTGGGACAATAATGTGCAAAAAGCATGAACACAGATCTTGCCCCAAGTTAGTTAAATTCATTATCAATAGCCTCCCTCCCTCATTCAAATGAACACTTGAGGATTTCCCTGGTGGCACAGTGGTTAAGAATCCACCTGCCAATGCAGGGGACATGGGTTCGAGCCCTGGTCCAGGAAGATCCCACATGCCGTGGAGCAACTAAGCCCATGCGCCACAACTACTGAGCCTGCCCCCTAGAGCCCACGTGCCACAAGTACTGAAGCCGGCATGCTTAGAGCCCATGCTCTGCAACAAGAAAAGCCACTGCAATGAGAAGCCCGCGCACCACAATGAAGAGGAGCCCCCGCTCGCTGCTACTAGAGAAAGCCTGCGCACAGCAACTAAGGCCCAAAGCAGCAAAAAATAAATTAATTAATTAATTTTAAAAATAGAATAAATAAGATTAAAAGAAAAATGAACACTTGAAACAATGTTCAAAGTAACTAGTGAGTGATAAACAAAGGCAAATAAAAATACCTGTGAATACGTTTTCAATCATCAGCTTGGGAAATATTACGAAAAATTATAATTCTAAGGGAGTTCTACAGTCTAGTGAAACAGGTATTCTTATATTCTACCTGGTGGGATTCCTTCGGCATACACTGTGTTCTCTTGTTTGTGTGCGTGTGGGTTTACATTGTCCTTCTTCTCTGTATCTAAATCCCATATTCATCATGCCATTGCTTTCTTTTTAAATATTATTGCTTATATATACATATAAACACATATACATACAAATTACATATAAACAGAGAACCAATTTTTAGTTATTTTCTTCTTTTTTAAAATCAATATCTCAGGTATTTATTATTTTTAAAAACTGTGCAAAGTCTATAGATACATTGGTAATGATACTACAGTGTTAAACAGTATGATTACCTGTAGATTTTTCAAAACCTTGAAATCATTTTCCTGCTAATTCTCAGACCATGTACTTTGAACAATTAACATATGCTTTTTACAAGATAACGCTAGAGTATTTTATGTCCCAATCCTTAGAATTACAGCATAAAACCTAACACTTTTTTTTTAACATCTTTATTGGAGTATGATAGCTTTACAATGGTGTGTTAGTTTCTGCTGTATAACAAAGTGAATCAGCTATACATATACATATATCCCCATATCTCCTCCCTCTTCCGTCTCCCTCCCACCCACCCTACCCCATCCCTCTAGGTGGACACAAAGCACCAAGCTGATCTCCCTGTGCTATGCAGATGCTTCCCACTAGCTATCTGTTTTACATTTGGTAGTGTATACATATACATGGCACTCTCTCACTTCAACCCAGCTTCACCTTCCCACTTCCCCATGTCCTCAAGTCCATTCTCTACGTCTGCGTCTTTATTCCTGTCCTGCACCAAGGTTCTTCAGAACCAATTTTTTTTTTTTTTTAGATTCCATATATATTTGTTAGCATAACGGTATTTGTTTTTCTCTTTCTGACTTACTTCACTCTGTATGACGGACTCTACGTCCATCCACCTCACTACAAATAACTGAATTTCGTTTCTTTTTATGGCTGAGTAATATTCCATTGTATATATATGCCACTTCTTCTTTATCCATTCATCTGTCGATGGACATTTAGCTTGGTTCCACGTCCTGGCTATTGTAAATAGAGCTGCAGGGAACATTGTGGTACGTGACTCTTTTTGAATTATGGTTTTCTCAGGGTATATGCCCAGTAGTGGGATTGCTGGGTCATATACTAGTTCTATTTTTAGCTTTTAAGGAACCTCCATACTGTTCTCCATAGTGGCTGTATCAATTTACAATCCCACCAACAGTGCAAAAGGGTTCCCTTTTCTCCACACTCTCTCCAGCATTTATTGTTTGTAGATTTTGTGATTGTGGCCATTCTGTCTGGTGTGAGGTGATACCTCATTGTAGTGTGTTTTTTTTTTTTAAATTTGCTGCAGCTTTACTTTTATTTTTTTGAATTTTAATTTATTTTTTTATACAGCAAGTTCTTATTAGTTATCCATTTTATACATATTAATGTATACATGTCAATCCCAATCTCCCAATTCATCCCACCATGACATCCCCTGCCACCATTTTCCCCACTTGGTGTCCATACATTTGTTCTCTACATCTGTGTCTCTATTTCTGCCCTACAAACTGGTTCATCTGTACCATTTTTCTAGTTTCCACATATATGCATTAATATACGATATTTGTTTTTCTCTTTCTGGCTTACTTCACAGTGTATGACAGTCTCAAGATCCATCCATGTCTCTAAAATTACCCAATTTCATTCCTTTTTATGGCTGAGAATATTGTGTTGTGTATATGTATCACATCTTCTTTATCCATTCATCTGTCTATGGACACGTATGTTGCATCCACGTCCTGGCTATTGGAAATAGAGCTGCAATGAACAAGGCGGTACATGACTCTTTTCTGAATTACGGTTTTCTAAGAGTATATGCCCAAGAGTGGGATTGCTGGGTCGTACGGTAATTCGATTTTTAGTTTTTTAAGGAACCTCCATACTGTTCTCCATGGTGGCTGTATCAATTTACATTCCCACCAACAGAGCAGGAGGGTCCCCTTTTCTCCACACCGTCTCCAGCATTTACTGCTTGTAGATTTTTCGATGATGGCCATTTGGACCACTGTGAGGTGACACCTCATTGTAGTTTTGATTTGCATTTCTTTAATGATTAGTGATGTTGAGCATACGTTCATATGATGGTTGGCAATCTGTATAGCTTCTTTGGAGAAATGTCTATTTAGGTCTTCTGCCCATTTTTGGATTGGGTTGTTTTTTCGATATTGAGCTGCATGAGATGCTTGTATATTTTGGAGATTAAACCTTTGTCAGTTGCTTCATTTGTAAATATTTTCTCCCATTCTGAGGGTTGTCTTTTTGTCTTGTTAATGGTTCCCTTTGCTGTGCAAAAGCATTTAAATTTCATTAGGTCCCATTTGTTTATTTTTGTTTTTATTTCCATTTCTCTAGGAGGTGGGTCAAAAAGGATCCTGCTGTGATTTATGTCATAGAGTGTTCTGTCTGTGTTTTCCTCTAAGAGTTTTATAGAGTCTGGCCTTACATTTAGGTCTTTAATCCATTTTGAGTTTATTTTTGGGTATGGAGTGTTTAGGGAGTGTTCCAATGCCGTTCTTTTACATGCAGCTGCCCAGTTTTCACAGCACCACTTACTGAAGAGGCTGTCGTTTCTCCACTGTATATTCCTGCTTCCTTTATCAAAAATAAGGTGACCATATGTGCGTTGGTTTATCTCTGGGCTTTCAATCCTGTTACACTGATCTATATTTCTGTTTTTGTGCCATTACCATACTGTCTTGATTACTGTAGCTTTGTAGTATAGTCTAAAGTCCGGGAGCCTGATTCCTCCAGCTCCATTTTTTTTTTTCCAAGATTCCTTTGGCTATTTGGGGTCTTTCGTATTTCCATACAAATTGTGAATTTTTTTGTTCTAGTTCTGTGAAAAATGCCATTGGTAGTTTGATAGGGATTGCATTGAATCTGCAGACTGCTTTGGGTAGTACAGTCATTTTCACAATGCTGATTCTTCCAATCCAAGAACATGGTATATCTCTCCATCCATTTGTATCATCTTTAATTTCTTTCATCAGTGTCTTATACTTTTCTGCATAGAGGTCTTTTGTCTCCTTAGGTAGGTTTATTCCTAGGTATTTTATTCTTTTTTGTTACAATGGTAAATGGGAGTGTTTCCTTAATTTCTCTTTCAGATTTTTCATCATTAGTGTATAGGAGTGCAAGAGATTTCTGTGCATTAATTTTGTATCCTGCTACTTTACCAAATTCATTGTTTAGCTCTACCAGTTTTCTGGTAGGATCGTTAGGATGCTGAACGTATAGTATCATATTATCTGCAAAGAGTGACAGCTTTACTTCTTCTTTGCTGATTTGGATTCCTTTTATTTCTTTTTCTTCTCTGATTGCTGTGGCTAAAACTTCCAAAACTATGTTGAATAACAGAGGTGAGAGTGGACAACCTTGTCTTATTCCTGATCTTAGAGGAAATGCTTTCAGTTTTTCACCATTGAGAACGATGTTTGCTGTGGGTTTCTCATATATGGCCTTTATTATGTTGAGGAAAGTTTCCTCTATGTATGCCTACTTTCTGGAGGGTATTCATCATAAATTGGTGTTGAATTTTGTCAAAACCTTTTTCTGCACCTATTGAGATGATCATATGGTTTTTCCCCTTCAATTTGTTAATATGGCGTATTACAGTGATTGATTTGTGTATACTGAAGAATCCTTGCATTCCTGGGATAAACCCCACTTGGTCATGGTGTATGACCCTTTTAATGTGCTGTTGGATTCTGTTTGCTAGTATTTTGTTGAGGATATTTGCATCTAAGTTCATCAGTGATACTGGCCTGTAGTTTTCTTTTTTTGTAACATCTTTGTCTGCTTTTGGTATCAGGGTGATGGTGGCCTCACAGAATGGGTTTGGGAGTGTTCCTCCCTCTGCTATCTTTTGGAAGAGTTTGAGAAGGATAGCTGTTAGCTCTTCTCTAAATGTTTGATAGAAGTCACCTGTGAAGCCATCTGGTCCTGGACTTTTGTTTGTTGGAAGATTTTTAATCACAATCTCAATTTCAGTGCTTGTGGTTGGTCTGTTTTTATTTTCTATTTCTTCCTAGTTCAGTCTTGGAAGGATGTGCTTTTCTAAGAATTTGTCCATTTCTTCCAGGTTGTCCAGTTTATTGGCATAGAGTTGCTTGTCGTAATCTCTCATGATCCTTTGTATTTCTGCAGTGTCAGTTTTTACTTCTCCTTTTTCATTTCTAATCCTGTTGATTTGAGTCTTCTCCCTTTTTTTATTGATGAGTGTGGCTAATGGTTTATCAATTTTGTTTATCTTTTCAAAGAACCAGCTTTTAGTTTTTTGATCTTTGTTATCCTTTCCTTCATTTTTTTTTTCTTGTATTTCTGGTCTGATCTTTATGATTTCTTTCCTTCCGCCACCTTTGGGTTTTTTTGTTCTTCTTTCTCTAATTGCTTTAGGTGTAAGGTTAGGCTGTTTATTTGAGATGTTTCTGGTTTCTTGAAGTAGGATTGTATTGCTATAATCTTCCCTCTTAGAACTGCATTTGGTGCATCCCATGGGATTTGGGTCATCGTGTTTTCATTGTCATTTGTTTCTAGGTATTTTGTGATTTTCTCTTTGATTTCTTCCGTGCTCTCTTGGTTATTAAGTAGTATACTGTTTAGCCTCCATGTATTTGTATTTTTTACAAATTTTTTTCCTGTGATTGACATCTAGTCTCATAGTGTTGTGGTTGGAAAAGGTACTTGATATGATTTCAGTTATCTTAAATTTACCAAGGCTTGGTTTGTGACTCAAGATAGGATCTATCCTGGAGAATATTTATGAGCACTTGAGAAGAAAGTGAATTCTGTTGTTTTTGGATGGAATATCCCATAAATAGCAATTAAGTCTGTCTTGTTTTATGTATCATTTAAAGCCTGTGTTCCCTTATTTATTTTGATTTTGGATGATCTGTCCATTGGTGAAAGTGGGGTGTTAAAGTCCCCTACTATGATTTTGTTACTGTTGATTTCCCCTTTTATGGCTGTTAGCACTTGCCTTATGTATTGATGTGCTCCTATGTTGGGTGCATAAATATTTACAATTGTTATGTCTTCTTCTTGGATTTATCTCTTCATCATTATGTAGTATCCTTCTTTGTCTCTTGCAATAGTCTTTATTTTAAAGTCTATTTTGTCTGATATGCAAATTGCTACTCCAGCTTTCTTTTGATTTCCATTTGCATGGAATATCTTTTTCCATCCCCTCACTTTCAGTATGTATGTGTCCCTAGGTCTGAAGTGGGTCTCTTGTAGACAGCGTATATATGGACAGATCTTGTTTTTGTATCCATTCAGCCAGTCCATGTGTTTTGGTTGGAGCATTTAACCCATTTACATTTAAGGTAATTATTGATACGTATGTTCCTATTACCATTTTCTTAATTGTTTTGGGTTTCTTAGTGTAGGTCTTTTCCTTCTCTTGTGCTTCCTGCCTAGAAAAGTTCCTTTAGCATTTGTTGTAAAGCTGGTTTGGTGGTGCTGAATTCTCTCAGCTTTTGCTTGTCTGTAAAGTTTTTAATTTCTCCATCGAATCTAAATGAGATCGTTGCTGGGTAGAGTAATCTTGGTTGTAGGCTTTTCCCTTTCATCACTTTAAATATGTCCTGCCACTCCCTTGTGGCTTGCAGCGTTTCTGCTGAAAGATCAGCTGTTAACCTTATGGGGATTCCCTTTTATGTTATTTGTTGTTTTTCCCTTGATGCTTTTAATATTTTTCTTTGTATTTAATTTTTGATAGTGTGATTAATATGTGTCTTGGTGTGTTTCTCCTTGGATTTATCCTGTATGGGACTCTCTGTGCTTCCTGGACTTGAGTGACTATTTCCTTTCCCATATTAGGGAAGTGTTCAACTATAATCTCTTCAAATATTTTCTCAGTCCCTTTCTTTTCCTCTTCTTCTTCTGGAACCCCTATAATTTGAATGTTGGTGTGTTTAATATCCCAGACATATCTAAGACTGTTTTCAATTCTTGTCATTCTTTTTTCTTTAGTCTGCTCTGCAGTAATTATTTCCACTATTTTATCTTCCAGGTCACTTGTCTTTTCTTCTGATTCAGTTATTCTGCTATTGATTCCTTCTAGAGAATTTTAAATTTCATTTATTGTGTTGTTCATCATTGTTTGTTTGCTCGTTACTTCTTTAGGTCCTTGTTAAACGTTTCTTGTTTTTTCTCCATTCTGTTTCCAAGATTTTAGATCATCTTTACTATCACTACTCTGAATTCTTTTGCAGGTAGACTGTCTATTTCCTCTTCATTTGTTTGGTCTGGTGGGTTTTTGCCTTGCTCCTTCATCTGCTGTGTGTTTTTGTGTCTTCTCATTTTGCTTAACTTTCTGTGTCTGGGGTCTGCTTTTCACAGGCTGCATGTTTGTAGTTCCCGTTGTTGTTTTTATCTGCCCCCAGTGGCTAAGGTTGGTTCAGTGGGTTTTGTAGGCTTCCTGGTAGAGGGGACTGGTGTTTGTACTCTGGTGGATGAGGCTGGATCTTGACTTTCTGGTGGGCAGGACCGCATCCAATGATGTGTTTTGGGTTGTTTGTGACCTTATTATGATTTTAGGCAGCCTCTCTGCTAATGGTTGTGTTCCTGTCTTGCTAGTTGTTTAGCATAGGGTGTTCAGCACTGTAGCTTGCTGGTCATTGAGTGGAGCTGCATCTTAGTGTTGAGGTGGAGATTTCTGGGAGAGCTTTCACCATTTGATATTATGTGGAGCTGGGGGGTCTCTGGTGGACCAATGTCCTGAACTTGGCTCTCCTGCCTCAGAGGCACAGGCCTGACACCTGGCTGGAGCACCAAGATGCTGTCAGGCACACATCTCAGAGTAAAAGGAAGAAAAACAGAATGAAAGAAATAAAAAAAATCTAAAATAAAATAAAGTTATTAAAATAAAAAAGTATTAAATATTAAAAAATTAAAAAGTAATAAGAAATCAAAGAAAGAAAAAATAGAGCAAGCACACCAAAAAACAAATCCACCAATGATAACAAGCACTAAAAGCTATAAAAAAAAAAAAAACCAAAAAAACAAAAAAATGGACAGACAGAACCCTAGGACAAATGGTAAAAGAAAAGCTATACAGACAAAAATTACACAAAGAAGCATACACATACACACTCACAAAAAGAGAAAAAAAAAATATATATATATATATAAAAGGATGGGAGCAACCAAATCAATAAACAAATCTACCAATGATAGTAAACTCTAAATACTAAAGTAAGATAAACATAAAACCAGAAACAAGTTAGATGCAGAAAGCAAACCCCAAGTCTACAGTTGCTCCCAAAATCCACCGCCTCAATTTTGGGATGATTCGTTGTCTATTCATGTATTCTAGAGATGCAGGGTACATCAAGTTGACTGTGGGGATTTAATCCACTGCTCCTGATGTTGCTGGGAGAAATTTCCCTTTCTCTTCTTTGTTTGCACAGCTCCTGGGGTTCAGCTTTGGATTTGGCCCCACCTCTGCGTGTACGTTGCCGGAGGGCGTCTGTTCTTCACTCAGACAGGACGGGGTTAAAGGAGCAGCTGATTAGGTGGTTCTGGCTCACTCAGGCTGGGGGGAGGGAGGAGTCCGGAATGCAGGGGGAGCCTGCAGCACCAGAGGCCAGTGTGATGTTGCAACAGCCTGAGGCATGCTGTGTTTTCTCCCGGGGAAGTTGTCCCTGGATCACAGGACCTTGGCTTTGGCGGGCTGCACAGCCTCCCGGGAGGGGAGGTGTGGATAGTCACCTGTGCTCGCACACAGGCTTCCTGGTGGCCGCAGCAGCAGCCTTGGTGTCTCATGCCCGTCTCTGGGGTCCGCGCTGATAGCCGCATCTCACGTCTGTCTCTGGGTTTAGGTAGTGCTCTGAATCCCCTCTCCTCGCGCACCCCGAAACAATGGTCTCTTGACTCTTATGCAGTTCTGGACATTTTCCCGGACTCCCTGCCGGTTAGCTGTGGCACATTAGCCTCCTTCAGGCTATGTTCTCGCAGCCAACCCCAGTCCTCTCCCTGGGACCTGACCTCCGAAGCCCAAGCCTCTGCTCCCAGCCCCCACCCGCTCTGGAGGGTGAGCAGACAATCCTTTCAGGCTGGTGAGTGCTGTTTGGCACTGATCCTCTGTGTGGGAATCTCTCCACTTTGCCCTCTTCACCCCTATTGCTGTGCTCTCCTTCATTGTTCCGAAGCTTCCCCCCCACACCGTCACCCCCTGTCTCCACCAGTGAAGGGGCTTCCTAGTGTGTGGGAACTTTTCCTCCTTCACAGCTCCCTCCCAGAGGGGCAGGTCCAGTGCCTATTCTTCTGTCTCTGTTTTTTCTTTTGCCCTACCCAGGTAGGTGGAAAGTTTCTGGCCTTTGGGAAGTCTGAGGTCTTCTGCCAGCATTCAGTAGGTGTTCTCTAGGAGTTGTTCCATATGTAGATGTACTTCTGATGTATTTGTGGGGAGGAAGGTGATTTCCACATCTTATTCCTCTGCCATCTTGAAGGTCTCCTCAGTTCTTTTGTTCTTTAGTGGCAAAAGTTTACTTTTTTTCACATACTATTATACTGCCAATAATCATCTATATTGTTGTATGTCATTCACATTGACTGCTGTTTATTATTTCACTGGAGGAATATGACACAGTTTATTCTTCAACTTTCCAGATGGTGTACTTGAGATGTTCCCAAATTTTTATTATTGTGAATATTACTGAATATGTATGCTGCTACACATGTGCAAGAATTCCCTTAGCTACTTGGGAGTGGAGTTGCTGAGTCATCAGTATGTAAGTGGTCAATTTTAGAATATAACATTGAACTGTTTTCCAGAGTGGTTGCATCAGTTTAAGCTCCCAGTGGCAATATCTTAAAGATCCTGTGGAACCTACTCAGCACCTGATATTATCCAACTTTTAAACAGTTGCCAAGTGACTAGGGGCAAAGTTGTATATCATCATGGTCTTCATTTGCATTCCCTCAACCATTCATTTTTTAAATAATTCATTGGCCACAGCGTTTCCTCTTTTGTGAAATGCTGGTTCATGTCTCTTTTCCTGATTTGTTTTTTGACTGTTTGTAATTTGTGGCAAATGTCCGAAAATGTGAATAGCTTTTGGTACAGCATTTTTAATTCTGGGAATTTATCATATGAAGATAAATTTTCAAAGTTTGCCTGAAGGACTTCACTGAAGCTGTATGTGTAATAGCAAAATGCAGTGAACATTTTAAATGTTCAATAAATGAGGATTGTCTAAATAAATTATGAAAATATACTTAAAAAAGGATAACTGAATACATTAGTGATGTGATTATGTATATGGAATCAAAGGAAGATATTCACAATATGATGTTAAAAGAAAAAAATTGGTCATAAAAGTGTAGATACATCATGATTCCATTGTGTGTATTTATTTGTGTATATATGTATGGACTTATATGCTAAAAGTAGAAAGAACTACACATGTTATTCACAGTTCTTACTGCTGGATTTAGAAAGATTTACATGCTTTGTTCTTTTCTATCTATTTTTCAACTCTAAAATTCATTATTATGCCATTAAACCAAGTCTATACTTTAGATATATAAACTCACAGAAATCTTAGATAATTTACATAAAGGCACATAGCTAGTAAGTTGCAGAGTTGGGCCTAGAACCAAAACAATCCCAGACAAACAGTCTCCTAACATTTGTTTATTCTTTACTCAGTTCACTGTGGTCCTGCATCAGGAATGTCAATATCCTTGTCCTGTTGGTCAAGCATTAAACTTTTGAATGGTAATAAGAGTAATTCATCTCTTCCTGCCTAAAAGTGTTAACTGGATGCATGGGTGTAAAGGAGTATCATGCAATGATAATTTTGGGGGTAGGCTGGGTGGGACGAAATCGAACTGTTCCTGTGCATGTACTTAATCTGAAGTGAAGCGTTTGCATAGAGCCAATCTAAGGAAGGAGGGATTTTTTTCACAGTCCTCAGATACTTTCTGATACAGACATGCCTTGGAGATACTGTGGGTTCAGTTCCAGACCACCCCAATAAAGTAAAGATCGCAATAAAGTGAATCACATGAATTTTTTGATTTTGCAGTGCATATAAAAGTTATGTTTACACCATACTGTAGTCTATTAAGTATGCGATAATAGCATTATGTCTAAAAAATGTATGTATTTTAATTAAAATACTTTATTGCTAAAAAATGATATCATTTGAACCTACAAGTCATAATCTTTTTGCAAGGGTAACAACAAAGATCACTGATCACAGATCACCGTAACAAATATAATAATAAAGAAAAAGTACGAAATATTGTGAGAATTACCAAAATGTGACACAGAGACACGAAGTGAAGAAATGCTGTTGGAAAAATGGCAATAATAGACTTGTTCAACGCAGGGTTGCCACAAAACTTCAGTTAGTAAAAAACACAATATCTGTGAAGTGTAATAAAATGAGGCACGTCTGTATAAGGAAGGATTTGCTATTAGCATAATTACAAAGGTCATTGCCCCATACGGTCTTTTAATAATCTGATGACAGATTTGTAAGACTATCATTAACCTAGCATTTGGCACACATCACTGGATGTGAAAAAGTCAGTGGATTTTTAGGAGAATGAATATCCAGGTGCTTTAATTTTAGTGTTACTATATTGAATTTTACTATTTTTCAATTCTTTATTTTCATCAGTCTCTACTCCTCTCATGCCCTTTCTCATTATTTTACATAAAATCCTAACCTTGGTTCAGAATATTCCCATGATAGCTTCTGATTAAAACACAATAAAGACCACATTAAGGGTAAGCAGAATATAAAAGGTGACGAGGTATACAGGGGACCATTAATCTATCCTCAGTTGAAACTGCTAAATCTACTGAAAATAATTTCTCAAATCCAGTATAACCCTGATTACACCATAGTCAAAGCTTGTTCTTTTTAAGCTGGGATCTAAATATGATTTGAGTCAAGGTGTACCCAAGGAATTAAAGAGACAAAAAGGGAAAACAAACTGAAATATAATGTTGAGTCTAGAGTTTAAATGTCAACTACTACTATGAGCTCTTCTCATTGTCCTAACATTACTATTATGATGACTATATCTCCTTAGTTTTAGCAGTGTTGGTGACCAGACGCCTCATGGTGGCTGTCATTGCGGCTGCACATCAATCTACCTCTTTTGGTATCTTTCTAATACATTCATAGCATCCTCCTATTAATGAATAACTGAGGAAAAAGCAGGACTGAAATATACTATATTTAATAAAAAAGATTTATAAAACTCATAACTCTCCTATAAGCCATCTAGCAATTACCTGGAAGATTTCAAAAGCACTATATTTTCTCATAGGCCTAAATATTTGTCAATAATGAATTCCTGACTAAATTATCCTACGTTTTTCTTGCTAGAACTGAATGATTTAAGAACACTAGGTGCTTACTACATCAAGATTGATTAATGATTGGCTAAATCTTTGCTTGGTCACTGAAAAACCCTAAGCTTTTCTTCTTTGCCTTTAACCACCTATGTTTATGGCAAATGCTCAAGAACATGTTTACTATATCTATCAGCCCAAAGAACTATTTTTAGATCAGACTAATTTTGTGTTTTAAAACAAGGCTATCCTGCTGTGATATAAAAAAATGTTATGGGACAGGAGCATCATGTCAGCAAGAGGACAGTTGAGGAAGCTCTAGCCCCAATTCCCTTTATAGAAACACCAACTTAATAGCAATATACAAACCAAAATGCCTTAATGAAAACTCCAGAAACCAATGAAGAAGTCACAGTACTCCAGGTGAGCACAAAGCTAAGAGCAGCTGTATTGAAACAGCTAAGAAAAGCTACTTCATTCTACCTATGATTATCCTCCCCCAGATTGGCACAATTCAGCCATGCCTGGGAGAAAATAGCCAACTTGGAAGTTTCTCCCTTGGAAGGGAAAGAGAAGAGTATAACACGTATCTAACATTCTGTTTTTTGGCAGCGTTGTTCAAAGGACTGGTTTTTGTCTCACCTCACAGGAAGAAAACCGATGGAATTACAATACTTTGGATATCTGGGCACTCAGTACAAAAGACAGCTAAATACCTTATTGGAGCACCAGAGAACCTGCAGTATTGCAGACAGATACCGAGGGAGGAAAACATTTTGAGCTCCCAAAAAAGAAACTGGCAAATCTCTCCAATTGAGAAATTACACCCACAAGCACAGAGAAGACATATCCACAGAAAAGGTTTGAGAGGCCCCAAGAATCTCTAGCCAGGCTAATTGGTGAAGGTCTTCCTCTATATGAAGCTAGTCTGTAAAGTCTGGGAGAGGAGGCTGTTTTTCCAAATAACCAAGTCTTGTTGGGGGGGGGGTTGGGGGGGGAGTGGGGTTAAAGTCACAATGCATATGAAGAAACAGCAAAGCATGACCCAATGAAGAGAAAAAAATTAATCTCCAGAAACCAGCACTAAAGAAACGGAGATATATGAATGACCTGACAAAGAAATAAAAGTAACTGTCTCAAAACTCAATGATCCTAAAGAGAATACAGATAGATAAGTAAGCAAAATCAAGAAAACAATGCATGAACAAAATGAGAATATCAATAAATAGATAGAAAATTAAAAAGAACCAAACAGAAAACTTGGAGCTGTATAATATAATAACTGAATTTAAAATTGTTGTGGGGGGTACAACAGCAGTCTTGATCGAACAAAAAAAAGAACTAGCAAATTCAAAAATAGATCATTTGAAATTACCAATTTAGAAAAGTAAAAGAAAAAAAGTGAAGAAAAGTGAGTAAAACCTAAGGAGCTTATGGGAAACCATCAAGAGGACCAATATACACATTCTGGACTCCAGCTCTTTCTGGGAGTCCAGAAGGAAAAGAGAGAGTATATTTGAAGAAATAATAGTTGAAAACTTTCCAAACTTTCCAACTTACCTGAATTCAAGAATCTCAAGAGATTCCAAAGGATAAACCAAGAGAAGCCCACACTGAGGCACACGATAATAAAACTGTCAAAAGTCGAAAACACAGAAAAAAAATCTTGAAGGAAAGCAGAGAAAAGCAACTCATCACACAAAAGGGAGTTCTCATAAAATTATTAGCAGATTTCTCAGCAGAAAACTTAGAGTTCAGAATCAAGTGGAATAATATTCTCAAAGTGCTAAAATAAAATAAAAAAACCCACAGCTCACCAAGATATTCTATCTGGAAAACTACCTTTCAAAAATGAAGGCAAAATAAAGAGTTCCTCAGATAAATGAAAGCTGACGGAGTTCAATGCCACCAGACCTGCCTTACAAGAACTGCTAAAGGGAGTTTTTCAAGCTAAAATGAAAGAACACTAGACAGCAACATGAAAACATACAAAATATATAGGTCTTTGGTAAAGATATATAAATAGACAAGTACAGAATCTCAAATTACTGTAATAGTGTTGATTAAATCACTTTAACTCTGATGTTGAATTTAAAAGTACAAAAAATACCTATATTGATAAAACTATGTTAATAGATACACAATATGAAAAATGAAATTTGTTACATCAAGAACATAAAGTACAGGGAATATGAAAATTTCTCAAAAAATGAACAATAGAATTATTGTATCCTCCAACATTCACACTCCTTGGCATATATCCAAAGGAGTTGAAAACAGAATCTTGAAGAGATATTTGCACGCCTATGTTCACCGTAGCATTATTCATAAAAATCAAGAGATTGAAGTAACCTTAACATTTATCAACAGATGAGTGGATGAAGAAAATGATAAATAAATACAGCGGAAAATCATTCAAAATTATAAAAGGAGGAATTCCTCTAATACACTACAACATGGATAAATCTTGAGGACATTATGCTAAGTAAAATAAGCTAGTAACAAAAAGACAAATACTTATGAATCAAACTATCAAAAATTAAACACAAAGAAAAAATATTAAAAGCAGCATGGAGAAAACAACAAAAAACATACAAGAGAATCCCCATAAGGTTAACAGCTGATCTTTCAGCAGAAACGCTGCAAGCCACAAGGGAGTGGCAAGACATATATAAAGTGATGAGGGGGAAAAACCTACAACCAAGATTACTCTACCCAGCAAGGATCTCATTCAGATTCAACAGAGAAATTAAAACCTTTACAGACAAGCAAAAGCTAAGAGAATTCAGCACCACCAAACCAGCTTTACAACAAATGCTAAAGGAACTTCTCTAGGCAGGAAACACAAGAGAAGGAAAAGACCTACAATAACAAACCCAAAACAATTAAGAAAATGGTAATAGGAACATACATATCGATAATTACCTTAAATGTAAATGGATTAAATGCTACAACCAAAAGACACGGACAGGCTGAATGGATACAAAAACAAGACCTGTCCATATATACACTGTCTACAAGAGAACCATTTCAGACCTAGGACACATACATACTGAAAGTGAGGGGATGGAAAAAGATATTCCATGCAAATGGAAATCAAAAGAAAGCTGGAGTCGCAATTCTCATATCAGACAAAATAGACTTTAAAATAAAGACTACTACAAGAGACAAAGAAGGACACTACATAATGATGAAGGAATAAATCCAAGAAGAAGACATAACAATTGTAAATATTTATGCACCCAACATAGGAGCACCTCAATACATAAGGCAAATGCTAAACAACCATAAAAGTGTAAATCGACAGTAACACAATCATAGTAGGGGACTTTAACACACCACTTTCACCAATGGACAGATTATACAAAATCAAAATAAATAATGGAACACAGCTTTAAATGATATACTTAATTGCTATTTATAGGACATTCCATCCCAAAACAACCAAATACACTTTCTTCTCAAGTGCTCATGGAATATTCTCCAGGATAGACCATCTCTTGGGTCACAAATCAAGCCTTGGTAAATTTAAGAAAATGGAAATCATATCGAGTTTCTTTTCCGACTGCAACACTATGAGACTAGATATCAATTAGAGGAACAAAACTGTAAAAAATACAAACACATGGAGGATAACAATACGTTACTAAATATCCAAGAGATCACTGAAGAAATCAAAGAGGAAATCAAAAAACATCTAGAAACAAATGACAATGAAAACACAATGGCCAAAAACTATGGGATGCAGCAAAGCAGTTCTAAGAGGAAAGTTTAGAGCAATACAATCCTACCTCCAGAAACAAGAAAAAACTTAAATAAAAATTCTAAACTTATACCTAAAGTAATTAGAGAAAGAAGACCAAAAAACCCCCAAAGTTAGCAGAAGGAAAGAAATCATAAAGATCATATCAGAAATAAATGAAAAAATATGAAGGAAATGATAGCAAAGATCAAAAAAACTAAAAGCTGGTTCTTTGAGAAGGTAAACAAAACTGATAAACTATTAGCCAGACTCATCAAGAAAAAAAGGAAGATGACTCAAATCAACAGGTTTAGAAATGAAAAAGGAGAACTAACAACTGATACTGCAGAAATACAAAGGATCATGAGAGATTACTACAAGGAACTCTATGCCAAAAAAATGGACAACCTGGAATAAATGGACAAATTCTTAGAAATGCACAACCTTCCGAGACTGAACCAGGAAGAAATAGAAAATAAAACCAGACCAATCACAAGCACTGAAATTGAGACTGTGATTAAAAATCTTCCAACAAACAAAAGCCCAGGACCAGATGGCTTCACAGGCGAATTTTATCAAACATTTAGAGAAGAGCTAACGCCTATTCTTCTCAAGCTCTTCCAAAAGATAGCAGAGGGAGGAGCACTCCCAAATTCATTCTACGAGGACACCATCACACAGATACCAAAATCAGACAAAGATGTTACAAAAAAAGAAAACTACAGGCCAGCATCACTGATGAACATCCTCAACAAAATACTAGCAAACAGAATCCAACAGCACATTAAAAGGATCATACACCATGATCAAGTGGGGTTTATCCCAGGAATGCAAGGATTCTTCAATATACACAAATCAATCAATGCAATACACCATATTAACAAACTAAAGGAGAAAAACCATATGATCATCTCAATAGATGCAGAAAAAGCTTTGACAAAATTCAATACCTATTTATGATAAAAACCCTCTAGAAAGTAGGCATATAGGGAACTTACCTCAACATAATAAAGGCCGTATATGACAAACCCACAGCAAATATCGTTCTCAATGGTGAAAAACTGAAACCATTTCCTCTAAGATCAGGAACAAAACAAGGCTGTCCACTCTCACCACTATTATTCAACATAGCTTTGGAAGATTTAGCCACATCAATCAGAGAAGAAAAAGAAATAAAAGGAATCCAAATCGGAAAAGAAGAATTAAAGCTGTCACTCTTTGCAGATGGCATGATACTATACATAGAGAATCCTAAAGATGCTACCAGAAAACTACTAGAGCTAAACAATGAATTTTGTAAAGTAGCAGGATATAAAAGTAATGCACAGAAATCTCTTGCACTCCTATACACTAATGATGAAAAATCTGAAAGAGAAATTAAGGAAACACTCCCATTTACCACTGCAATAAAAAGAATAAAATACCTAGGAATAAACCTACCTAAGGAGACAAAAGACCTGTAGGCAGAAAACTATAAAACACTGATGAAAAAAATGAAAGGTGATACAAACAGATGGAGAGATATACCATGTTCTTGGATTGGAAGAATCAATATTGTGAAAATGACTATACTACCCACAGCAATCTACAGATTCAATGCAATCCCTATCAGACTACCAATGGCATTTTTCACAGACCCAGAACAAAAAATTTCACAATTTGTATGGAGACACAGAAGACCCCGAATAGCCAAAGCAATGTTGAGAAAGAAAAACAGAGCTGGAGGAATCAGGCTCCTGGACTTCAGACTATATGACAAAGCTATAGTAATCAAGACAGTAAAGTACTGGCACAAAAACAGAAATACAGATCAATGGACTAGGATAGAAAGCCCAGAGATAAACCCACGCACCTATGGTCAACTAATCTATGACAAAGGAGGCAAGTATATAAAATGGAGAAAAGACGGTCTCTTCAATAAGTGGTGTTGGGAAAACTGGAGAGCTACATGTAAAAGAATGAAATTAGAACACTCCCTAACACTGTACACAAAAATAAACTCAAAATGGATTAAAGACCTAAATGTAAGGCCAAACACTATAAAACTCTTAGAGGAAAACACAGACAGAACACTCTATGACATAAATCACAGCAACATCCTTTTGATCCACCTCCTAGAGAAATGGAAATAAAAACAAAAATAAACAAATGTGACCTAATGAAACTTAAAAGCTTTTGCACAGCAAAGGAAACCATAACCAAGACAAAAAGGCAACCCTCAGAATGGGAGAAAATATTTGCAAACGAATCAATGGACAAAGGATTAATCTCCAAAATATACAAGCAGTTCATGCAGGTTAATATCAAAAAAACAAACAACCCATCCAAAAATGGGCAGAAGACCTGAATAAACATTTCTGCAAAGAAGATATACAGATTGCCAACAAACACAGGAAAGGATGCTCAACATCACTAATCATTAGAGAAATTCAAATCAAAAGTACAATAAGGTATCACCTTGTACTGGTCCGAATGGCCATCATCAAAAAATCTACAAACAATAAGTGCTGGATAGGGTGTGGAGAAAATGGAACCCTCTTGCACTGTTGGTGGGAATGTAAATTGATACAGCCACTATGGAGAACAGTATGGAATTTCCTTAAAAAACTAAAAATAGAACTACCGTATGACCCAGCAACCCCACTACTGGGCATATACCCTGAGAAAACCATAATTCAAAAAGAGTCATGTACCACAATGTTCATTGCAGGACTGTTTACAATAGCCAGGTTATGGAAGCAACCTAAGTGTCCATCAACAGATGAGTGGATAAAGAAGATGGGGCACATATAGACAACGGAATATTACTCAGCCAAAAAAAGAAACAAAATTGAGTTATTTGTAGTCAGGTGGATGTACCTAGAGTCTGTCATGCAGAGTGAAGTAAGTCAGAAAGAGAAAAATAAATAATATATGCTAACACATATATATGGAATGTAAAAAAAATAAGGTTCTGATGAACCCAGGGGCAGGACAGGATTAAGGATGCAGCTGTAGAGAATGGACTTGAGGACACATGGGGTGGGGGAGCAGGAAGGGGAAGATGGGACATAGTGAGAGAGTAGCATTGACGTATATACACTACCAAATGTAAAATAGATAGCTAGTGGGAAGCAGCCACATAGCACAGGGATATCACCTCGGTTCTTTGTGACCACGTAGAAGGGTGGGATAGGGAGGGTGGGAGGGAGACACAAGAGGGAGGGGATATGCAGATATATGTATATGTATAGCTGATACACTTTGTTATAAAGCAGAAACTAACACACCATTGTAAAGCAATTATACTCCAGTAAAGATGTTAAAAAAATACAAATGCTGCATAATTATACTTAAATGAGGTATCTAAAGTAGTCAAATTCATAGAAAAATAAACTAGAAAGTGGTTACCAGGAGCTAGGGAGGAAGAAAAGCGGTATTGTTCAGTGGGTGTAGCGTTTCAGTTTGACAAGATAAAAAGTTCTAGAAATGTGTTGCATCACAATGTACATATAGTTAACACTACTGTAGTATACACGCAAAAACAGTTAAGATGGTAAGTTTTATGTTATGTGTTTTTTACTGAAATAAAAAAAAAATATTATAGGACAGGATCATTAACATAGTGGTTATGAGCACAAGCTTTGGGTCCCAACTAACCTGGGCTTAATTTTTGATTTAGTCTCACGCTGGCCATGTGTGCTCAGCAACTTACTTAATCTCTCAGGTAGGTTTCCTATTTGGCAAAATGGGGGTAATAACTGTTTCTACCTTGTGTCATTATTATTAGACATTTTTTAGTTAAGTGTGAAACCCTGAACTCAGTGCTAGGCAAGTCGTTAGCACTGAATTAATAGTAATGCAGGTCAGGAAGAGGCAGTATAACTGAAGCATTGGGGATAAGGCTGTTGACTTGCTGAAAGCTTTGATGTGGGTGGAGATTGTGGGTAAGTGAGTATTTGAAGACTAGCTATATTCACATTATTGTTGTGCCCACGTTGGGATGAACACTTTAACCTAACATAAGGGTAGAGAGCTGAGCCGTACTGCCCCTAACTCATCTATAGGTCTCTATCCAAAGTCCTGAAGTACTTTCAGAATATAATCTCTGAACCCTTCCATAAGGACCACAGAACCTGATCAGTCTATTCCAAAATGCATTTTCCAAAAGATTATAACCTATATTTTGAAACAAACTGAAAATATATGATTACAGAATTCCCATTTGTGTTTCCATATTTAACTTAAAAAAAGCATTTCTGGGTGAAGAAAAACACATTAAATTTAGGAGAGTGAAACAATAAAAATGTTTACCATGACTCAATGTATGCTGGTTTTAAGTAGGTAAGTGCATAATTACAACTACCCACACCCTCACAATAAATTAGCCTTTTAATGAAGGACAATCTGTTATTCAGAGAAATCAGAAATCAAATTAGTTTTCAGTGGTCTTCCTAGAAGAAAGCATTTCAAGAGTCAATCTTCCTAAAGGTACAATATTTCTCAGTTCTGCTGATAAAACAAAAATGAGGATACGTAAAGAGGCTTTCCTACTCCCTTATAAAATCTCCTAGTTGATACTCACAAAGGAAATAAAATCTGCCTTATTTCTTTGCCCACCTTCAGTGAACTTTAAAGTCCGTCTATATGTATTGAAGAATCTTAAGTTCATTCCCCCTCTGGGATACATTCAGCATATGGTCTGCTCCTAAAACAAACATTTATTTAAACTTTGAATCTAAAAGGAATTCTTCCATTTTATTTCTAGTTTTGTTTCCTTTGATCCTGAAAGTAATTAACTTTCAGTGGCAGCTAATTATAAGTGAAGAGAAATCAGAGTCTATATGGTTGTTGTTTGGTGCAGGCTTGGCAAAGTGTTTTTTAATTGGAAAGTCTTTTTGTTCTATGCATTTCATTTTACACTGTATTTATTATCCAGGATTCATATTATAACCATGACATTTCATCTAATGACAGAATCTCACACACAAAAATAATTATTTTAACAGAGATACAAGAGCTCTAAAAGAGAAATGAGAGAGGCTGAGAGGGAGTAAATGTGACACAAGAAAAGCCACAACTAAATCCGCTCCCTAGCTTCATCATTACAATCCCATGAAAACCTCCTCATATCAAAAGATACTTGAACTGGAAAATCCTCTTCCCCAAACTTATTTCAAACAAAAATCAGTTCTTATGGAGAGACACATAAGTGAAGATAATTGAGGCCAGAGGTGTTCTTACCATTCCACATTATTACTAATAATCCATTCCACATTATTACTAATAATCAGAGGCATGGAGGAATCTGAAAGTTAATGAGCTGCCAGTCAAAAGACCCTTACTACACTACCCACTTCTCTGAAAATGACCCTTGCAAAAACTCACCAATTCTTTTTGTCATCATCTCTTTGCTTTTCAAAAGGTAAACCAGGTCTCGTAAAATATGCATTGTTTGTTTAAAATAAATATGTAATAATTTTCTTTTTTTTTTTTAAAGTAACTGAACACAATGAGGGGACTTAAGGTCTGTATTTCTGAGAGAGGACTCTAAGCTTCCTAGCCTTTCTAAACAACTCCTTAACCAACCAAAAATAAACAGCATTACAGAAAATCAACCCTTCACATGCTAACCAGAGACAGACCTTGATCTACCTGACTGCTCTTCAGTTAAGGTAAAAACCAGTGCCACAAAGATAGTCTAGGGGCATATTATCCAACATCCTCTCCAAGTTTGTATAGAGTTAGAGCATCAGAAAGCAATATATCTAGACCTAATTAGTTTACACCCATGCAGAACACCACCTGTGAGTTATTTCTATGGATGTGGCCTATGCAGGGGTCAAGGCATAAAATGACCATTTTCCCACTTCCTACAAAATTACTGATAAAGACAATAGTCTCTGTGTTTTCAAATAACCAACATGAAAATTTTCTTTCAAAATACAGTACAAGAAAAATGTTGCTTCTCCTGAAGAACTGGCATGTTATCTATTATTAGTAAAATGAATTTTGCAATCCATTGCATGTTTTTTTTTTTTAAAGCTAACATTTATTGAGCATTTACTCGGTGTCAGGAACTTTTCTTTTTTTGGCTGTGCGGCACGCAGGATCCTAGTTCCCCAACCAGGGATCGAACCCACACTCCCTGCATTGGAAGCATGGAGTCTTAACCACTGGACCACAAGGGAAGTCCCTGCATATGCTTTTATTTCTTCTATATCTAGGACTCTCAAGGTAAATACATTATCCAATCACAGTAACTAAGTTAGCCTAGGTGAATTGTATATTTACCTACTCTTCTAGATTAATTTAAAATTTCAATTGTATTTTATTTTGGGGGGGGTGTTTTAATAGATCTTAAAGTGCAGACTTCATCTTCCTATTTTTGGAGGAAACTGATCTTTAATACTCATAACTGACTTTAGAACTTAGTGAATGTAATTATTTTCTACTTGGAATTTCAGAGATACATTTTTAAAGATACACAATTCTACTTCTACTTTTAAGAAACATATTAAAGTGCAGATCATTAACTGTACACATGATGAAGAGATTCAAAGTTTTACACACATGACAAGGGATTAAAATGTCACACTAATGAGTCAAAGATCACACATTATAAGGCTTTATGTTGGTTACTCCATTATAGAGTTTATATGGTTAGCTACCTTGTAAATATGGCTGATTGATTCCTAAAAGGTTAATTGGGGTCCATGGGCTAGTAAACATCCATTCATACTGCTGGGAAATTAAACAAAAGTATATGTCATTGTTAGGGCATCGCTAATATTACCTTCACATACAAGGTTTGAACATACTTTCACTTTCAGAAATTATCAGAAACTGTTGCATACCAAGTCCTCATGTCTCTTTAAACTATCTCTCCCTCTTAAGACTTAGGTGTCCTTAGGCTATCTCATTTCCACTCAGTCCTCTTCTATCTGTAGCCTTCCGTAAGCATCTTGAGAAATCAATCTAGACATCATGGAAGGGGTGTTCTGGGGACTATACCGTTGCAGATATTTATAGAAAGCCCTGCTAATGAGCCATCTTACTTTGATCTGCTGTAGCTTCCAACTGAAACAAATTGTTGAAAAAATAAGAAACTGTAGACGAGGTCACATTCATCCTTTCTAGTGGAGATAAGTGGTGGTTACTAGAAGAACACCATTTTTCTCCACAGCAGAACTTTGAAAGTAACTTCACGCTTTAATCTGTTAGGAATCTGTCATGCATGAATTTTTAGCCTCTACTATAATTTCCAATAATTAATTCCATGTGTTTTGAGATCCTAGCATTCCATTCTCAAAATAGCAGAATAATGTACCTTTGGAACTTGATAAACATCTCTATGTCTAATTTACTAATATTAATAAATTTTGTAAAGTTTCAGCACAATTTTAAATTTTTAAATGTGTTTAAACTTTAAAAACAGTATGGTCCCAAGCATATCCTCATATGAAAGTTCATCTGAATGAAAACTCATGTGTAAATGTAATTCCTCCAGTTACAGTTCTTGCTCAAGAGGGTTTGCATTAAAGGTAGTGAAGGTACCCACCAGGTTTATTTCTTGTTTTTCTTGTTGTTTGTTTGTTTTGCATAATGATTGGACCTATTAAAGAATAGTTCAGACTGCTTTTTCTCTTAAATTAATGCTTTGCCATGTTCTTATGCATTCTGAAATACATCTTACTTATATGTAGACCACCTGTATCTATATTGAGTGAAACCTAATTTCATACTGCTGTCTCCAGCTCTGATCATTATTACATGGGTCATTATAGTCCCCTCTTCCTTATTCTCTCACCCATTTCAGTGATGTTTGTTGTTTCATACATTTATAATACATTCAGATTATTTTGCCACATCTGGCATTTCATCCCGGGATTTCCTAAATTCCTGAATGATGTTACTAAAAAAATTAAAAATTAAAAATTAAAATTAAAAAAAAAATAAAGCTCACTTTTTGTGCTATAATGTTTTATAGGTTTAGAAAAATGCTTAATGTCTTCTAATCACCATTCCAGTATCATATAAAATAATTTCACTCTAAAAAGTCCTCTGTACTTCATCTATTCAACCTTCCTCTCTGCCACTACCCTGAGTCCTGGCAACCACTGATCTGGTTTACCATCTTAATAATTTTGCCCTTTCCAGAATGTCATATAGGTGAAAGTATATAGTATACAGCCTTTTCAGAATGACTTGTTTTACTTATCAATTTGCATTGAAGATTTAGCCATGCTTTTTGTGGCTAGATAGCTCATTTGTTTTAATATCTAAATGAGATTCCATTATATTAATGTACCATAGTTTGTTTATCCATTTACTTTTGAAGAGCATACTGGTTGCTTCCAGTTTGGGGCAATTGTGAATAAAGCTGCTATACATATTCACCTGCAGATTTTGTCTGGACATAAGCTTCCAAGTCAGCTGAGTAAATACCTAGGAATGTGATCATAGGTATAATTTTGTTTAGTTTTGTAAGACACTGCCAAACTGTCTTCCAAAGTGGCTGTACCATTCTGATTTTCTATCAGCAATAAAAAAGAGTTCCTGTTGCGCCTCCTCTTCACAAGAGTTGGTATCATAAATTTTTGGATTTTAGTGTAATGGTATCTCACTGTCATTTTAATTAGCAATTCTCTTAGGACGAATGATACTGAACACCTTTTCATATTATTTCCACCTGCATATCTTATTTGGTTAGATATCTTTTCTGACCTTTGGCCCATTTTTTAAATTGGGTTGTTTCCTTATCATTGAATGCTAAGAACTTTTTTGTGTATTTTAAATAAAATTTCTTTATCAGATAGTATATTTTAAATATTTTCTCTCAGTCTGTGGTTTATATTTTAATTCTCTTAACAGTATATTTATCATAGCATATGTTTTTAATTTTAATATATTAAATTTATCAAGTTTTTCTTTCATGAATTTTACCAGCGGTGTTGTATTTAAAAACCCATCACCAAACTAAAGTGACATAGGTATTTTCCCCTGTGTTTCCTATGATAAGGTTTATAGTTTTACTCTACATTTAGATGTATGATTTATTTTGGAAAGGGTCTAGTTTCTCATTATTATGTATCAGTTTGTCTGTAGGTTTTGCATAGATGTTCTTTATCAAATTGTGAAAGTTCCCCTTTCATTCCTACTGGATTTTTATAATATGGTCTTTCTATATCAATTGATAAAATTATATGCATTTTCCTCTTTAGTCCGCTGATGTGGTGGATTATATTATTTGATTGCATTATATATAAGATGGATAGATAGATAGATAGTTTTGCCAACACCACAGTTTCAGCTTCTAGACTCCAGAACCATAAAAGAATAAATTTTTGTTGCTTTAACCCAAACTGTGTGTGATAATTTATTATGACAGTCCTAAGACACTAATGTAGTTAGGGTGTATAATTCCTTTAACATATTGTTGGATTCAATTTGCTAATATTTCATTGAGGATTTTGTGCCTTTGTTAATGATAGATACCAGTCTATAGTTTTCCTTTCTTGTAATGTCTTTACATGGTTTTAATATTGTAGTAATGCTGGCCTCATAGAATGAATTAAAAAGTGTTCCCACTTCGGTTTTCTGGAAGAGACTGTGGAGAACTGGTACAATTTCTTCCTTAAATGTTGGGCAAAATTCACCAGTGCAACCATCTGGGGTGGTGATTTCATTTTGAAAGATTATTAATTATTACTTCAATTTATTTAACAGATAAAGGGCTATTCAGGTTATTTCTCCTTGTGTGAGTTTTGATAGTTTATGTCTTTTTGGTAGTTATGTCTTTTGGTCCATTTTATCTAACTTATCAAATTTGTGGACATAGAGTTGTTCATAGGATCAGCAGTGAGGACTACTCTTTTGTTCCTTTGTATTACTAATGTATACCTTTTTTCTTAGTTACCTTGGTTAGAAGTTTATCAAATTTATTGAACTTTTAAAAGAAATCTTTTAGTTTCATTGACTTTCTCTATTATTTTTCTCCTTTCAATTGTATTGACTGTGATTTTTAAAAATTGTTTTCCTTTCTTCTGCTTGCTTTAGGCTTAAATTGATCTTCTTTCTCTACCTCCCTAAGGTGGAAGCTTAAGTTATTGATTTTATATATTTTTCCTTTTCTAACATATGCAGTTAAGACTAAATTTCCCTCTTGTTGCATCTCTACATCTCACAAATTTCTGTAATTTGCATTTTAATTTTAATCTAGTTCAAAATATATTTTAATTTCTCTTGAGATTTCTTATTCAGCCCACATATTATCTATAAGTGTAATGCTTAATTTCCACATATTTGAGTATTTTTGATTCATTTTATTTTAATCCCATTATGGTCTGAGAACATACTTTGTATGATTTACATTCTTTTGTAATTGTAAAGGTATGTTTTATGGCCCAGAATGTACTCTATCCTAGTGAATGTTCCATGTGAACTTGAAATGAGGATGTAAGCATGAGGAGGATGTATATTCTGCTGTCATTGGATAGAATATTCTGTAAGTGTCAATTAAATCAAGTTGACTGTAAAATGCTATTCAGGTCAACTCCTTTTTTTTTTGAATTTTTGAATTTTATTTATTTTTTTATACAGCAGGTTCTTATTAGTCATCCATTTTATACACATAAGTGTATATATGTCATTCCCAATCTCCCAATTCATCACACACTGCCAGCCCCCGCCACTTTTCCCCCTTGGTGTCCATATATTTGTTCTCTACATCTGTGTCTCTATTTCTGCCCTGCAAACCAGTTCACCTGTACCATTTTTCCAGGTTCCACTTATATGCATTAATATATAATATTTGTTTTTCTCTTTCTGACTTTTCACTCTGTATGACAGTCCCTAGATCCATCCACGTCTCTACAAATGACCCAGTTTTGTTTCTTTTTATGGCTGAGTAATATTCCATTGTACATACGTACCACATCTTCTTTATACATTCATCTGTCAATGGGCATTTAGGTTGCTTCCATGACCAGCCTATTGTAAACAGTGCTGCAATGAACATTGGGGCTCATGTGTCTTTTTGAATTATGATTTTCTCTGGGTATATGCCCAGTAGTGGGATTGCTGGGTCATATGGTAATTCTATTTTTAGTTTTTTAAGGAACCTCCATACTGCTCTCCATAGTGGCTGTATCAATTTACATTCCCACCAACAGTGGAAGAGGGTTCCCTTTTCTCCACACCCTCTCCAGCATTTGTTGTTTGTAGATTTTCTGATGATGCCCATTCTAACTGGTGTGAGGTGATACCTCATTGTAGTTTTGATTTGCATTTCTCTAATAATTAGTGATGTTGAGAAGCTTTTCATATGCTTCTTGGCCATCTGTATGTCTTCTTTGGAGAAATGTCTATTTAGGTCTTCTGCCCATTTTTGGATTGGGTTGTTTGTTTTTCTAATATTGAGCTGCATGAGCTGTTTATGTATTTTGGAGATTAATCCTTTGTCTGTTGATTCATTTGCAAATATTTTCTCCCATTCTGAGGGTTGTCTTTTCATCTTCTTTGTAGTTTCCTTTGCTTTGCAAAAGCTTGTAAGTTTCATTAGGTCCCATTTGTTTATTTTTGTTTTTATTTCCATTACTCTAGGAGGTGGATCAAAAAAGATCTTGCTGTGATTTATGTCAAAGAGGGTTCTTCCTATGTTTTCCTCTAAGAGTTTTATAGTGTCCAGTCTTACACTGAGGTCTTGAATCCATTTGGAGTTTATTTTTGCATACGGTGTAGGGAGTGTTCTAATTTCATTCTATTCTTTTACATGTAGCTGTCCAGTTTTCCCAGCACCACTTATTGAAGAGACTGTCTTTTCTCCATACTTGCCTCCTTTGTCATAGATTAGTTGACCATAGGTACGTGGGTTTATCTCTGGGCTTTCTATCCTGTTCCACTGATCTATATTTCTGTTTTTGTGCCAGTACCATATTGTCTTGATTACTGTAGCTTTGTAGTATAGTCTGAAGTCAGGGAGTCTGATTCCTCCAGCTCTGTTGTTGTCCCTCAGGACTGCTTTGGCTATTTGGGGTCTTTTGTGTCTCCATACAAATTTTAAGATTTTTTGTTCTAGTTCTGTAAAAAATGCCATTGGTAATTTGATAGGGATTGCACTGAATCTGTAGATTGCTTTGGGTAGTATAGTCATTTTCACAATGTTGATTCTTCCAATCCAAGTACATGGTATATCTCTCCATCTGTTTGTATCATCTTTGATTTCTTTCAAAGAAAGAAATTCCATTCTTAATGACTCTCTTCCTGTTTGATCTATCACTTACTGATAGGGAGATATTGAAGTCTCCAAACATAATAGTTGATTTGTCTACTTCTCCTTTCAGTTCTATATGTTTATGCCTTACATATTTTAATGTACAGGTTAGGGGTGCATACACTTTTAAGGTTAGTATGTCTTCTTGAAGAATTTGTCATTACTAATACCTCTCTTGAGGTATTAGTTTTCCTTGCTCTGAAGTTTGCTTTGTCTGAAATTAATGCAACTATTCCAGCTTTCTTTTAATTAGTGTTAGCATGGTCTCTTTCTTTACTTTTAACCTAGTAGAGTCTTTATTTTAAAAGTGAGTTTCTTGCAGACAACATATAGTTGCATCATGTTTATTTATCCATTATAAAAATATGTCTTTTAATTCCTGTATGTAGAACATCCACATTTAAAGTGATGATTGATATATTTGGATTAATATAACAATTGTAATCATTTTCTATCACGTTAAGAGGCTTTTTTCCCTACCTTCCCTGGCTTTAAATCACGCTAAAAACAATTTTTAAGTTGTTTCTTTACAGTTTATAGTATATAGTTTTCCCTAATTCAATTCGACCTTCATACAATACTATTCCACTTGTATCCCTATTTCCTCCCTCCCATCCCTTATGACATTGCTGTCATATGTTTCAGTTATCCATATGGTATAAACTCTCAATACATTGTTACTACTATGACTTTAAACAGTTACCTTTTAGATCCATTAAAATAAGAAAAATAAAAGATTTAATTTTATCTTATTTTTTTCCTTCTCTAATGTTCTTCCTTTTTTTATGTTGATCTAAGTTTTTGAGCTACATAATTTTCCTTCAGCCTGAAAAATATATTTTAACAATTCTTGAAAAAAAAGTGTGCTGGTAACAAATTCCCTCCATTTTTTCCTGAAAAAGTTTTTATTTCTCCTTCATTTTTAATGGATATAAAATTCTAGGTTGGATTTTTTTATTCAACATTTAAAGTATTACATTAGATGATGTGTTTTTGCATGGTTTTTGATGATAAATCCATTATAATTCTTATTCCTGCCCTTATGTCTTGTAAGTTGTTTTTCTCTGGGCTCTTTCAACATTTACTATTTTTCATTGATTTCCTTCAGTAGGAATATGATGTGCCTTGGTATAGTTTTTTGTGACTTATTCTACTTGTTGTTCTCTCAGCTTCCTGGATCTGTGGTTTGGTGTGTCTTTACTTCTTAAACGTTCTCTGTCATTATGACTTTAAATATTTCTCTGCTCCACTCACTCTTTCTTATCCTTCTGGTATTCCAGAGACATATACCTTTTGATATTGTCCAATAGTCTTGGATTTTCTCTTCTGTTCTTTTTCATTCTTTTCTTTCTCTTTGCATTTATATTTGAGGAGTCTTTTGACCTGTCTTCAAGCTCACTAATTCCTCAGCATGCCAAGTCTACTGATGTGTCCATGAAAAGCCTTCTTCATTTCTCTTCTACTGCTTTTGATTACTATTACTTCCTTTTGATTCTTTCTTATCATTTAAATCTCTCTGATCACATTACCCATCTGTTCTTGCATGTTATCTACTTTTGTCATTAATATATTAATCATAGTTATTTAAAACTCTCTATTCATGTATTCCAGTACATGTATCTGGTTATGATGCTTGCTTTTTCTCTTCAGGGTGTGTGTGTGTGTGTGTGTGCGCGTGTGTGTGTGTGTGTGTGTGTGTGTGTGTGTGCGTGTGCGCATGTGCATTGTAATTTCTTGTTGAAAGCCAGAAATGTTGTTTTGGGTAATAGGAATTGAGGTAAACAGGCCTCTAGTGTGAAGATTTATGTTAATCTGACTATGAGCTTTGGTTAATGTATGCTGTAGCTAGAGGTGCCAGAGGCATCAAACCCCTCCAGTGACCTTGTTTTTGTTGTACCCTTTGATTTGCAGTTCACTCAATATGAGAGAATTTGTGTCTTGTAGCTTTTTCAGTGTAATTAGTGTCAACCCCTATTAATATACTGGAGCCCTGTTGGTATGGTGGTAAGGTGTGGGAGAGAGAGGGCATTCTATCATCTTCCAATTAAATCTCAGTATTTTAGTAAGACTGTGTCTGGTTTATGACTTACAAGTATTTCTTCTTTTACAGCATTCACCCCTCCCTACCTGCTAGCTGTGATAGGCTGGAGGGTGCTGGACTAAGAGGGATGGTCTTTCTTTACAGCTCTGGGAAAGTCTTTCCCTCTGGGGAGTAAGTCATTGTTGTGGAGAATGGATTTAGTTTACAAGAATTACTCTTTTCCTCCCTCTGCCAGAGCCACAAGGAGATCTTTCTCTGCTCTTCACTAAGGTAATACGATATGTTTCCTGAAGGTAAGTCCTCTGTAAAAGTGAGAGTCCAAGAAAAAAAATCAATCATTTTCAGTTTACCCAGTTTTTTTGTTGTTGTTTTTTTTAATTATATGGATGGAAATGATAACTTCTCAGCTCCTTATATGTTGAAGCTATAACTGAAAGTTAAACTATGGCTTTTTAAACATCCAATTTCACCATGTGTTCATGTGCCAGTGGCCTTGATGGGCTACTAGATAAGATTTACATAGAATTCAAACCTGTCTCTCAGGAAATTTTGTTACTTTCTAAAGCACATAATAAACATTGTGACACTCCTACCAATTCTTATAAATGAAACTGGAAACAGAATAGAAGGTGGACAGTGGGCAAATAATCCCTTGAAACCAGAGAAGAATGTATAACTGTGACCAATACATGCTTTAAAAGGCAGAAGACATTGCGTTTAATAGGCTTTAGACCTCTGATTATTCTTAGCTTCTTTTAATTTTATCAGCTATACAGCTATTTTATGTTACTTTATTCTACTCTTATTTTAAGTTATCTTTTTCAAAAAGAGTTGTTGCTGAATTTCATGATTTGACTATATTTTATGATTAGAAAAATACATCCATGTTTTTTATTATTTGTATTTTCATATTTTCTCATATTTTACACTGGATTTATGTATGAAAATGTCTTCCAAAAAAGTCATTCACTTACTCATTCTTTCTTTCTTACTTTAGTAACCAATTAAGAATACAGAGTTTCTACTATGTGCAAAACTTGGTTTAGGGTGCTTTGGGGAATGCAAAGATGAATAGATTTCAAGCAGAATCTTTATTGCTGATATATTTTAATGACCATACTTCTAATGAGAAATTGTAAAACATGTATTTTTGTCTTACAAGTTATTTTTCTTTTCAAAAATATATTGTGTAGCACCTTAAGTGTATAAAATATTAAGGCAGTAAATCAGTTTTAACCTTATTAACCTAACATTTATATTATTACTCTTGGTATAAGTTTCCTACATTGAAAAGAAACATAGAATGTTTTAAAAAAGAAAACAAAGATTAAACAAAAATTGAATAACCAAGATCTAAGGAAGTAAATACTCTTTCAGAAAGTCCTTGACTATTTAGGGCTTTCAATGAACTGTGTAGCTTGGCTTCATCTAGGTTAATGACATTCAAAGGTAATATAAAATGTTTAATTTCATTCAACAAGACAATGAAAATCTAGAGAGACTGCTCTCTAATAAGGTCTATAACATTTTCAGGTATTTGTTCATAGCTTAATTTTCTAGGCAGTGGTAGTTTATATTTTAAAAGAAAAAACAATCTTTTGTTTTTTCCTAATGGCAACTTGAACACTGGGATTAATATCTGGGATCCTGATCATTAGCTCCAAGATTCTGGTGCTTCACAACAACAGGAAGTTATTAGCCACATTTTGTAGTCACCATAGAACTCCAAACAAATTTTAAATATTAATTTTATCCTTTACTTTGAAAAGAACAATTTCTCTCAACCTATAGTTTCTAGATGCAAAGTGTTAATATAAGTAGGAAGAGAAAAGTGATAGTTATTTAAGAATGTAATGTGGACAATTTGTGGGTTAATAAGTGCTATGTGTTCAGAAGAAAGCTCTTCTTTTAAGTTAGCTTTCATATGTGAAATAAACTAACTTTAGAGGCTCTATCCCCATGCACAATGTTCTTGTATATACTGACTTTATCTTTAAAACAAAGATGACATCAGAATTACCACAACATCTCTACACTGTTCTCTCATTACAGTGAACATATTTAACGTACAAAGAAGGGCAGGAGAGAGAAGTAAAAATGATTGCAGTAAGGTGCTTTTATCTAGCATTTCTCATCATGGATTTTAAGCTCAAGTATTTTGGATCAAATATAAGAAATACTAGAATTGCTAAGGCCCCATCTGTCCACCCCGTGTACCCTGCTTCCTTGCCATGATGGTGGCCAGTGATGGGGCAGAATTAGTCAAGTACCTTATATCATTCCAAAGAGGGGAAAGATAATCTTTTTCAAAGGAAAAAATATATTTAGTAATAAAGAAGATGAGGTAGGCACTTATTAATTTATTTCTTGGTTTCTCAGCATCTGTTAACCTTAGTGCAAGTACCAGCAACTGAGGAATTCAGTCCTTTTTCATTTTGTCCCTGAGTTTGGGTGGGCTTCACCTACCCCTCAGTACCAGAGATAAAGCACCTAACTCAGACCTAAGCCAGTTCACTGCATTCTCCCTAAAGATAAGTTCATGACAAAATCACAGTCCATAAGATGCAATGGGTCTCTGGCGGGGCTACCATCAGAGTGAACCTCTGTTTACTCCACAGGATTTGAAACAGTTTATAGAAACCAAGAGGTCAGCCTTTAAGAGGCTGAGACAAAGTAACCAGGTCCTTTGAGCACTTGCTAAACGTTGTGCCCAAAGACAGATTTATCTCTAGGTTTTTATTTACAAGACCCCACTAATTCCCTTTTTTGCTTGAACTAATTTGCGTTGAATATTCTGTTACTTGCAACCAAAAAAGTTCTAAATGATGCTGAAAGAAAAATATATAAGGAAGAGATGATCTTGTGGTGGGTGTAAGCAAGACAATCATATAAGAATTCAAGAGAGCTAAGTAATAGAGCCTGTATTCCAGTTAATTCTTGAGTTTCCTATTCAAAGTTAACTAAAGACTTGCATGCAGAGGAGTCTATACTTTGCTGATTTTTCTTTAATTTAGTTATTGGAAGCAGTTATTACAAAATATATGTGACTTAATAACATAGCAACATGTAATATAAAATCATGTCTTAGCACCTAAAATTAAGGTTTTCTTTTTTTTCTTTTTTAAAGAGAATTCTAGATAAAGACTTGAGGACTGAAACTCTTACTCTATTTCTCATGGTCTCAACTAAACCTCCTTTCATGTGCTCATTATTTTGTTTTGATACCATCAAACAAATGCTCAACCTCATGAGAAAAGGTTTTGAAAGAGTTCTTCTGGAACAGCACAGAATATAATTCTCATATAATTATGTACAACACAGCAGTGAAACCAAGGACACAAAATAAAATAGCTGACAACACCAAGAAGTCATAATTTCAGCTTGTTATACACACTCTCATCTTAAGGAAGATGAATCAAACTTTTTTGCAACTTGCGTCATCTCTGAATATGAAGGTCTGCAATATACAAAGCTAAATTTGTGCTTCCTTTAATGGACCATGAAGCTAATTCCAGCAGATGAAGACCACTGTGCCAATATTCTTCCTTCTGAAGTGCTAAACAAAACAGCTAGGCTTTGTGAACTTTTACTTCTCATTTTCACTGTCACTTTTCACATTTCCTTTGGTAGCTTTGTCATGGAATGTTTTGAGAGAAGGTCTTATTATCCAACATCACTGAAAAAATATTTACCTGCTGGATTCTGAAACCTGATGCTCAAAAATACAAGCTCCTTTAACTCTGCAAACCAGTCATGAACCAACTGTAATCTCTGACCATTTACAAGAAGTTGAGCCGCCCCTTTCTAATATACAACACACTAGTAGAATCAATTTTCTAGGAAAAACGCTCCAAACACCCAAAGTAGCAAGAATCCATCAAAGCATCAAACAGAAAACTGGCACCCCACTCACGATGAAGTATTTTTAGAGTTAATAGATAAAACCTAAGAAATGGGATGATACCAAATGCAGTTCAAAAAAAAATGATAATTTCTTTGTAGTCTGGAACGAAGCCACATTACAGGAAAGACTTACCATTTTTTCTAAAGGACATTCTGGTAAGATTTAGAAAGCAGCAGGACTTACCTGGAAAAAAGAAAGAGAAAAAGAAGAGATTAAAACAATAAATAAGAAAGGGTAATAGTGAAGACATATTTTTAAAATATATTCTAAGATGACAAAAAGTGAGCCCATGCCATCTACGTAGGAGTAAATCTGTAAAGGAGAAGGGGAAAAATACATTTTTTTTTAGCTGTTATTGCCTTTATCTAATGCAAGAAGAAAATGTACAGAGATGAGGTGCTTATTTTAGGTAATATGTGTAACAGAGTCCTTTATAGTAACACAATCCTCAATGAAATTGAAAATATAGCCATTTTACTGTTTCTAAGAGGAAGATGTAATTCACAATGATAAACATAGAAACTAAGTATCTTCAATTGACTCAAGAAGGGAATCCTATGGCAGCTCTAATTTTTAGTCCTCCCCCCAACTCCTGGGAGTGTATCCAGAAAAGATGACAACTTAATTCTAAAAGATACATGCACCCCAATGGTCAAAGCAGCACTATTTATAATAGCCAAGACATGGAAACAACCCAAGTGCCTATCAACAGACAATTAGTTTAAGAAGATGTGATAGATAGATATACACATATATATATATGTATAATGGAATATTACTCAGTCATAAAAAAGAATGAAATATTGCCATCTGCAGCAACATGGATAGGCCTAGAGAATATCATACTAAGTGAAGTAAGTCTGACAGAGAAAGACAAATATATTATACCACGTACATGTAGAATCTAAAAAATAATTCTAATGAATCTATATACAAAACAGAAACAGACTTACAGACACAGAAAACAAACTTATGTTTACCTAAGGGGAGGCAGGGAAGGTACGAATTAGGAGTATGGGATTAGCAGATACAAGCTAGTATACGTAAGATAGCAAGCAACAAGGTTTACTGTATAACACAGGGAACTGTATTCAATATCTGATAATAACCTACTATGGAAAATAATCTGAAAAAATGTATATATATAACTGAATCACTTTGCTGTATACCCGAAACTAACACAATATTGTAAATCAACTATACTTCAATTAAAAAAAAAAAAGAAGAAGGAAATCCTAAACAGACTCTGGTTCCTTACAGAATTTTCTGGGTTCAAATGAACTGGGCTGTTTATGGCTCTCAGAAAGCCTTATCAGGTTTCAAAACTGCCACACTTTTTCATTTTGTTGATATTTAAAACAGTTTTTGCCCCATTATAAGTTTTCATAGAGGGCACTAAACAGGTTTAGTAAGACAAGGAGTTTTTTAATGCTAATTGCTTTATTTTAATGTTATTTTTTAGTCCCTGAGAAATCTAAGAAGCAAACCACTTCATAAATCTTAAAAATACTGGTGTACTGAGCATTAGCCCTAAATATTATCAAATGCTTTTAAAACTCAGCCAATATGCAGATACAGTGAAAGAAATCAGCTCCCTGAAAGTTTGGATTAGTTGTTCTAGGAGTTCTTATGTATGCTGTAAATCAAACCCCTCTGCTATCCGACCATTGAAATAGGCTGCACAAGTTTATGCCTACCAACCTGCAGACATGGTAACCTATTTCCTCAGAATGGAGGGAAGGAGCCAAAAGAACAAAAACTGAGTTTTATCTCTAAAGATATTATATGATGCAAGTCCAGTTTATAGAAGTGTTACTACTAAAAGCATATGTGGAATTTCCTAGCCAATTAGACAGTGTTGCTGACTCTGTCTAATTTTTTGCAGTGACACTGAGCAGCCTAGCAGCCTAGCCTGTCTTGAATATTTTAGTGCTGAAAATTCACTATTTTGGTACATAACAGTACACAACATACTAATCACCATAAATGACCAATTGTTATGAGTGGGTACCTTAATTGCTCATTAATTCCCTAATTAATTGGCACAACCCAATGTTAATATTATTTAAAGAATTGCATTGGCCCCTGGGGTTTATTTGGGCTTCCGCTAGGGAGTTAACCAGGCAGAGAGCTTGAATTATATCTGATCTTTCAACTTCCTTAGGTACCATTTAGGTTCCCTTTTGACACTGTGCTCTCATGAAGTACTCATGGGACAGTTGGAAGAATCTAAGTAGCTCATAGAATACACCACTTGAGGGCCATCATACGTCTTCTCATGACACTAATGGTTCCTTGTCACCCACTTTGTGAAGTAAAACCTCTACTCTGTGGATTTCAAGGCCTACCTCTGTTGAGGTCTATAACCCTTAAACATATCCATCTCTCTTATGTGTCTGATCTAGGCCCTCCATTCCTCCATTAACTTACCCACTTATGTAACCATCCCTAACCTGCAGCCCCTATCTTCTGTATACTTCTTTTTCCCCTCAGCCTTTCTGTATCCCTTTGACTCATTTTGAATTCAATTCTTATTTACCCTTTTTCTCTAAAGATACGCTTTGGCCAGTTCCCAATACCTGTCAGATCCTGTCCCTCCCCATCCCGCCATGGTCCCTCCACTCCACTGCCTCAGCTCATCTCCTGTCACTCCCTGTCACATCCTCTCCTCTGTTCCAGATTTACAGAACCACCTGAAGTTCCCATTCACTTATGTTTTTTTGCAACTCTGAAAGCCAAGTTTTCTGATTTCTGAAGGTTAGTTTGGACATTTGCTCTCTATTCTCCCTTAGACTTTAACACCTCAGTTTTAACCTTCCTAATAATTGATAATAAATACTTGTAACTAGAACCTCAGATTCCCAGAACATTGCCTGATGCGTAATAGAGAGCATTCAATAGACAGAACTAAATAAGACTTGAATCCCCAATGGATTTGAGTTCCTTAAAAGCAGGAGCTATATCTTATTCATCTTTCGATCTTTAATGTCCAATCCAGTGTTTGGCCCGGTGTTAGTATAAAATGAGTGGGTTATTGGAAGGAAGGAAAGAAATGGTAATTGTGGCTAATGGACTTTCATTTTTGGTATACTTCAATAAATAACTGTCTTTTCTAAATTCTATAGCTTGATTATTTGCTTTTCTACTAAATGTGCTGATGGCAAATATGGTCAATAGGCACCAACTACCAAAAAAAAAAATGCAAGGCTGGAATATCTCAGACATTTCTAAAGGTTTCTAGAGTGGATGCAGTTTTGTTGTTATTGTTGTTTTGTTTTTGTTTTGATTAAGACAGAAATAAAATTTTCCTGCTTGCCTCTGGCTCTCACACTCTTTCTATATTTATGGTAGACTAACCATAAAAATAATCAGTTTCATCCATTACCTTCTTTGCTAAAATACTCTCAGATAATTGAGAGAATTAAGAGCATTTTATTTTGAATATCTATACCCCAAACTCTCCACATAACTACCAACATCTTCATTTGGCATCATACAGTGCCATACAAGTAACACAATAATTTATTTTGATTTTTGACACCAACTGCTTTCAAATACATTTCAATTTAAAAATTGACCCTAAAATCAAAAATAAAGAAAGCAACTGCTTAAAGAAAAGGAAAAGCTTAAAGAGAAGAGGACAACGTTTTCTTATACCTTGATTATAATAATTAATAACATTCAAATGCTGTTTTTGTTTTTAATTATGTTTGTGCAAGACAGCCCTTCTCCCTCCCTCTTTCCTTTCCTCCCTCCCTCCCTCTTGCCTTCTTTCCCTCTCTCTCTCTCTCTCCTCTAAGTCTATATTTTTTAAGTATAAAACAATAGGTGTACTTAAGGTATCAGTATCCATAGGATGAACCATCTGGAACTTTGATCTCATATCTTCTTGGCCTTTTCAACTCCAGTGACTTTTACCTCCTTTAAAATTGAGAGACACACAATACCTCCCATATTGGGTCTTGCCATTCTGAAGAATGGGTCTACCTCCAAGGTCTTGATATCACAGTCCTATCTCTTTTCCACCTTCTCACCTTCTTCTCCCGCTCTTTGCCATCTCTTGAATCCACTCCCTGCCCTCATTGTGAGCCTGACTCGCCTCAGCAGCTCATCAGCCCTTCTCTGACTGTGCTTTCCTACAAACCCAACTTATGCCAGGCATGGATCAGTCTTTTCAAAATGGCTCTAATAGTCAAAATGAAGAACAACATTTTTTGGCAAGTATGTTCCATTGAAAAGTAATAATTCTCAAAATGTTGTTAGTAAGTGTTTTTAAGGGAAAAATAAGTTCTCAATAAGTTTTAGCTAAGCGTCATTTTTTGTTATATCCCTTTATTAGAAGTTCCCAGTATGTATTAACCTACTAGAGGTTCTAAGTCACTTGGAGCAAAGAAGCTTGATGAATTCAATCTAATGCCTGCTTCCCAAATTTTGTGGTTCTGGTGTCCTCTTTTACCTGATAACATCCTAGGTAATTTATGGTATGTAGGGAACAGCTTGGGAAATTATTGTAAGGTGGAAAAACCACTGAATTTTAACTTAGAAAATCAGGATGATAATGATGATGATATTAGTAGCTAATATTAAAATAAGCGAAGTACTGCTGTAAGTGATTTACATGTATTAACACGTTTAATCTTGTATAAAGTAACTGAAGTAAGTGATACGATTAGCTCCATTCTACAGATTTAGAAACTAAGATTTTGAGAGATTAAGGAATTGGCCCCAATTTACATAACTGAACTGTGATTCCAACCCAGGCAATTAGGCTTCATAATCTAAGATTTTATGCTATTCTGCTTCTGTTATCTACCAACTGTGTAATCGAGGTGATTTACTTTGCCTCTCTAGGTCAAGTTTCTTATTGCTCAAACAGGACTAATATTATCTGATGCGGCTGCTATAAGAAAATCAGTATTTAACAGAGCCTAGGGCAGTATCTGGAAATTCAGATACTCGGAATAACTATTTATTAAATAAGACTCAAGAACTCGAGATTTGTTTATCCTCCTAACTGTGTACACACAACTACTGGTTACCTACCATTGTGAGAGAAACAGACACAAAGCTGTGATGAACTGTTGATTGAAAATCCTTACTCTAGAACTTCAGCTGGCTCCTTAGAGACATTTGTTCACCCTGGACTTATCTGTATTGATTGCCTACTGCAATTCAGGCATTTCAAACACTGTATGTACTTCTCCAGCCCAGGGCACTCAGGCAATGTCTCAAACCTTTCCACTTAGGACTTCCAGGACAGCCATGCCCTTTCACCAAATGTCACGGCCCTTTCATGATCTTTTCTTTCTCAGAGGAAAAAAAAATTACCTCATTCCAAAGCTAATACCCAAAATATATGTAAATATTTCCTGCTTCAGTCTATATGCCTCCATCACTTCCAGGAACTGGCTCCATCAACCACCTGATCACCCTTTGTATCCTCTCCCTTTCTGCCTCTCTGCCTCTCCCTCCATCCCTCCTTTGTACTCTTATACACACAGTATACTTCTGTTTCCAAACCATATTTATACTACAACCATGCCACCTTCACACACCACACTTCGCAGCAAAGCACACACATTACCTTACCCCATATATAATCCCCTTTCTCTATTTTTCCCCTTAACCCCAAACTTCTCAAAAGAATCTACCTGCCTTATCTTTTTCCTCACCAAACACTCACTCTTCAACCGTAGGCAACTCAGCTTCATTAAACCACCTTTCTCAACGATACCAGCATCTTCTTAATTGCCAAATGCAGTAGGTTTTACTCAGTCATCATTTTATTTAGTCTCTCTGAAAGTTTGTTATGCCCACCTCCTTCTTGCAACTCTCTTCTTCTTAGAACTCTCTGGCATTACACTATTGTGATCCCCTTTCTGTCATTTCAGCCAATTTCTTTCTCTCTCTCTCTCTGTCTCTCACTGGCTCTTCCCCCCTCATTTTGCATTTTAAACATGGCTCCAACCTCTGCCTTCTGTTATTTTCATATTAGTGTCTCACTAGGACATTATCCACTCCACGGCTCTAACAATCACTTTTACGCAGATGGTGAAAGAAACTACTAAATTATAATTTTGAAGAAAGGGAACATATCTAAATCACCATTCTAATTTCCATGGTGTCTAGCACATAATGGGTGTGTGTATGCGGGTGTGTTCAAAGTATTTATATATATATATATATATATATATATATACACATACAGTGTATATACACTATATATATATAGTAAATGAACAAATTATTTCTTTGATCTAGCTTTTCCAAATAATCAGAACATTATGTTTAGGCACAGAATATTTACGAACTTCAAATGCTAAAACGCATGCCTGGAAATTGCTGTTCTACCTCTTAAAGGGCTTGTGAGCTCATATGGCTGATGCCCTGTGAGTTGGACAACAAGGGAGGGCACAGAGTGGTGGGGAGACAGGAGGAAGTAGAGGAAGTAAGGAGAAGCTGTAGAGGAACAAATAGGGTATTTGGCTACAAGTGGTACCACAGAGGAGGGGGATGAGAGAGTTTGGCTAGAGAAGAGAAGGGAGGAAAAAGAGCCTGTGCTTATGGGTCCCAGCCCTTGAAGCTCCTTTTGCAAATGTTCACACGTGTCCCCATGTGTAACACTCAGATACTGCTATCTCACTTCAAAAGAACACTGAGGCACCCCGAATAAATCTGCACAATTTCCGGAAATCTCTCTCATCATTCTTTGTCAAGACGTTCGGTCAAGCTTTGACTTCAGAACAGTGAGAAATGGTTGAAAAGATGTATAACCAGTATTGCAAGGGAGATTATTCAAAAGGTTAATTACTATATGAGCAGAGAAGGGTGGAAAAAGACCCTTAGAAAAAGACATAAATCTGCCTTTCTTAATCCTAAAACTCTATTATGCTTACATTTATATCAGGGAGAAAAAGGGATTCTTGAGAGGAGGGGTATTCAGCCTATTTATTTGAACTTTTGATAAAACCTCATTATATTCCCTTCCTAATCCTGTGTCATTAGGAGCAAAATGGTACATTTAGAGAACATTTAGATATAAATGCCTGCAACCTTCCTATCAGACCTGCTGACTTTCTTTTTCTTTCTTTCTTACTTTCTCTTTTTTTCACTGTAGCCTATTATGCTGAGATACGATTTTTCAACCAGGCAATCTAGCACTGGCATCGGGGACCCGCAATAGCCTGGCTGGAGACACTCTCGGCCCCTAATATTATTATTTTTTGCCAGCGTCATTATGACGCTAATAACTGGGAACAATTATCATAATTCGGAGAAAGAGAAAACAAAACAAAGCAAAACAAAAAACCCTGACCACCTAACATTTAGATAAGCCTACAGTTATTACACAAATCCAAAAGAAGAAGTCTACATAATTTAAAGTTAAGGTTAATTCTTGAAATTGGTATGGATAATCAAAGAATGAAAGAGGCCAATTGTGTTTCAAGTTCCTATGTCAGGTCCAATCCTTCACTGAGCTCCCTACAAATGTTGCCTTACATGTCGGTTAATGTGCTAGTGAGTGATACAGTTCACAATTTGTACTGTGGTTTAGCTTAGGAAGTGCCATTTGGATTTGGGGATTTTTCATCTGTATTTTAAAACTCAACCTGTGACTACCAAGCAGTTAAATGCCCTATACTCCTGGGTGTAGGTTTTAGTATCTTTTGGGTCTGTGCTTCTTTATACAGCCTCAGGGGTAGTATTCAGAGTAATGAGAAGTGCTTTGTCAATGTGCCAAGTCTGAGGGTCCTTGGAAACTGACTTACCGTGGTAATTCACAGAGCTTATTTTCAATACACGTGCACCCAATACCACAAGCAATAATTACACAATATTCCCTTATCCACACACATACACCCATGCCCACAATTTGCAGCTGAGAGGTTGTTTAGTCGTTTGACAGAGGAAACGTATTTGTGCCTATCTAGTGGTAAAATGTGTTTTCAGCTCATATTCCAACTAACTCAAGGCTAAGTTAAGGAATAAGAAAAGGAAAAGGAAAAAAAAAAAAATTAAGCAGAGCCCAGTGTTGGCCTAAGCCCAGAATCCTCAGATTAGAAAAGGGGTGAGCTGGGGCACAGCACAGTCACTTCTGGCCTAATAAGTAAGGCTGGCAGCCAGCATTATGCAAAGCTCACTGGAGAGAAGCAAAACCTCCTTGGCAAAACAGTGATAAAGAATTAGAATTTTCTGGAAATAGTAATAAGACCTCAGTACAAAGACCTGACCAATCCCAGCACGCACGGCAGGGAACAAGGAGAAAGTGGACCATACCAAAGAAGATATGCAGAACTTAAATAACAGAAAGAATACAGAATGACCCAGAAGGGCAATTAACCTCTTGCCCACTTCTGTGAGCGTTAAACAGTGTCTGTACTTAGCAGCATGTTTAAACTATCTGTATGATAACTGCATGCACTTCTATTACATGTGTATGTTTGGTTTTTTTCGACTACTCTATGTGTTGCTGTCATAAAGCCCTTAAAGTATGCTTTCAGCTGTTATTATACACAGGCACTCGTGCTGGTTGGAGCTCTGTCAATCCCAGTAGAGAAGCTGGTGCCCAGAGCAGAAAAACTGGGGCTATGACCTTCTGCAGAATGCAATCTTAATAATAATTATGTTTTGTGTGTACTTGTGTACGCACATGTATGTTGAGCTGCTAGAAGGAAAAAAAGGGGTAGTCCAGGAAAGAACATCACATGATGATACTTCCTGTGAACTTCACTATGAAAAATAGCTTTATTACCAAGAAAACATACATCTTAGTATCCATCAGTTAGCAAATAACTCTGAAATCTGAAGCTGATAGGTCCCCCAGGTGTACCAAATGTTCAAGACAACATTATTATTTTAAAAAATTATAGTTCAGTGTGAAAATACTCACAAAAATTAGAAGGAAAAAAAAAACTGTAAACGCAAGGGATAACTTACAGGTTTACAACCAATCCAGAAACATTTATTGATTTCCTATTCTATGCAAGTTACAGGGGAATAGTTGTGCAAGACAGGCTTCACACTCTAAGGAAGTCTGGCAACATTACTGAGGAGATAGGAGACACATCCAACCATAAAATGAACTGAAGAGGGAAAGAGATTGGAAAAAGGAAAGAAGTACAAAAAGATGGATTCAGTGTGGTACCAGTGAGAGCCATCGAAGGCTTTTGAGTAGGGTAAGAACATAATGAAAAGGGTTTAGGAAGATTAATATGGAAGGCCAGTTAAGAGATAATCACTAAGATAGGCAAGACATGGCTGTGTCTAGGGCCTTCTCCCGATCAATCAGCCAGCCAAGTCTGAAGTGTCAGATGAAGCAGAGCCTCAGTCTAATGCTGTTCTACTTCTTAACAAAAGCCAATCTTCCTCCTTTTCTTTCCCTCCTTGTAATGCTTTTTCCTTCCGGCTGACACCTCAAAATACAACAGTGGAGGGCTCATTGTGCTAAACTGGCAATTGCAGGGAGGGGAGTGTCCTGTCAATTATACAGGAGCCCATAAAAATGTAGGTGCTTTAACCAGAAATGAGATCAGAGGAATAAGGAATCCTTAGAGGCGCAGGCTCTCTTTCTTTTCTTTTCTTTTTTCTTTTTTTAAAAATTTCCAGATCCCAGCATACACCCTGGAACCTCATCGTAAGTATCAAATATATTTGTGGTGTTGAACTGGGTTAGTTATATATGTGGAGAATAAAAAAGAAATACGTTGGCATGGAGTAATTCGTAACTGATAGACCCGTAAAAAGATTCATTTCTTTTTTATCAGAAAATCTGAGATTTTTTAAAACTCAGAAAAGCCTCAGAAACCATTCATGGTAATTTCTTCATTTGATCCTCAGAAACTACTTATGGACCTGGTGAAAGGAACAGTATCTCTATTTTCCATAAGGAGAAACTGAGGCTCTAGGTTGAATGACTGCCTCAAAGCAAGCTGATAAATGATGGAGCTGGACTGGAACACAGCAATCCTTTGTGCCTGATAGTTTTTCTACTGCACCTCATGACCTTTTTACATGATGTTTGGGACAATACATAATTAAGGCTGTCTGAGACAGTACAGTTTAGGGGAGTCTGAAAGAATGTAAAAGGTACAAAATTGGATTGTAATGTATGCCTTTTTAAAATTGAAGTACAGTTGATGTACAATATTATATGTTACAGGTGTACAATATAGTGATTCGTAATTTTTAGAAGTTATACTCTATTTATGGTTATTATAAAATATTGGCTATATTCCCTGTGTTGTACAGTATAACCGTTAGCTTATTTTATATATATAATAATTTTTTGTACTGTATGGCTTTTGAAACTAATATAATAGGATCTGGTTTTAGGCTTACAGTTCATATCTGCAAACATACAGACAAAATTTTCAAGAGATTTCTACCCCTATCTCTTGATAACGCTTCCTAGGAAATTTTTAACTAATCTATGGAGGCATCCTATGTCTCCTACAAGTCCTTTCTTTTTTTTAGCATGCTTTGCCCATTTTCTATACACCCTCCCTCATGACTGCATCTGCTTTGAAAAATTACTCCTATTAAACTAAATTTCTCTGTCACTGCAAGAGACATAAAATTAAAAACTATCTGTCTTTAATCATGCCAGGCTTATTTCTTGTCTCCCAGGCCCCATTTATCAATAATTAATATATAAAGAAGACTGGAATCCATTTCAATTTCAAAGGCCCAAACATTTCGCTGATTAATAAAAAATTGTGCTCACAAAGATGGACGGACATGCCATGGTGAAGTGATGGAGGACACAGCATCAGCACAGAATAGATCTGCAGGGCCACATGTGCCATGTGGCCCACATAGATGAGAAATAAGCCACTTGGAGGAATGGTTCTGCAGGGGCACCACCCACCAAGCCTGACAACTCTGTATGTGAGAATCCCTGTCTGCAACTATCATCTCGGTCTGTTCAATTTACCTCTCTATCTGGGGTCTTATAAAAACAATAAAAAGGTGAACTTGCATCTAAGAACCCACTCTCTGGAATTATAAGTGCATCTGATTTAATGAACAATTTGTGTACATGTTATCATACAGCTGACCCTTGAACAACAAGGGTCTGAACTGCATGGGTCCACTTATACATGGATTTTTTCAATAGTAAATACTTCAGCACTACATGGTCCATGCTCCATTGAATCATCGGATGAGAAGAACCATGGAAACAGAGGGCCAACTGTAAGTTATATACGGATAAATTGCTCAAGGGTCAACTGTACCTGCAACACTGTGATCCTATACAGTATGGGTTGGTGAAACCTATAACTATGTGGCTTGAGAGAAAAATGTCTGGGTCTTACTAGCCTTCTGGTCTAGCCAGTGTGTGTCATTGGCAGATCCCTTGACATTCACTTCTCATGCTGTTCGCTGTCAGTATCTAGGGCTTCCATATCTAGGGAGTTTAACATTAATTGCAGGAAACTCAGATCGTTCAAGTGTCCCAGTTCTACACAAGTGTGAAGTTGCCATCAAATGCTTAAGGTCTATGGGCTTCCCTGGTGGCGCAGTGGTTGAGAGTCCGCCTGCCGATACAGGGGACACGGGTTCGTGCCCCGGTCCGGGAAGATCCCACATGCCGCGGAGCGGCTGGGGCCATGAGCCATGGCCGCTGAGCCTGCGCGTCCGGAGCCTGTGCTCCGCAATGGGAGAGGCCACAAAGCTTAAGGTCTAGCATTGCATAGAACTGTTAATACACACGGTTCCCTCTCCTATTCTAATTTTCCACAATATAACCACAACAGTTTATTCTTAGAGTTCTGGTCTCTCTGTCAAGAAGTTCACTTTCCAAGTCTCTCTGTGCTAAGCAGCAATGGGAGAAATTATTTTAACCCTAGGATCTTCGATGGTATAAAGCAATTTCAAGTTGGGGAAATTTGCAGGGAAACTAAATAGTACCTAGATGAAAATGGATAGATGAGTGTTGTGCAACTTAAAATCCTTTCTTTAGAGAAGTCCTAAAAGTGAGAGAAATCTCCACACTCCTCACACAGACTCTCAGAGGAAGAGTATTTCACATATCTCACTGACTTCACCTCAGAACGGCTTTCTCTCATTTGGCTGCCACTTCTGAGTTTAATTCCACATGAAGTGCTGTAAATACCAGTGTTAATGGTGGATGGACTTTTCTTACTTCCTCTTTGATCAGTCTGAGGTTTTTTCCTCTCTTGTTTCCACCGCTTTCAGAATTCAGAGTTATTGGCTGTTTTGTGCATAAAGTGGAGAAATGAGGAAATGAGACATTTCAGGTTAAGAAATAGCCCTAATTTTATGTGAGTGTGCGTGTCTATTTTCTGTTTTCTTTTGACATAGGCACAAACACAAAATGTCACTGAATCAAAGATTTGGGGAGATAGATGGAAGCTTAAGGAATGAGTAACACTTTCTTTCCTATTAAGACTCACCAAGTTGATCAATAACCATAGCTAACTCTTCATGACAACTTACTCTCTACAGGCCCTTTGATAAATATTTGACACAGTCCTCTCATGAAATCTTGTAATAAGCCTAGAAGCAGGTACTATTTTTCGCCCTTTTTACAAGCAAGGAAACTGAAGCTTCAAGACATTAAGACATTTACCCATGGATCCCCTGCTCATCATGGCAAAGCTGGGACTCGAACTCAGGCAGTCAGGTTCCAGAGTACATATTCTTTAGCATCACTCTCTACAGTCAGGTGATATCTCTATAAGGGTAGAGCCAGACCAGAGTCATACACTCCGCCCCTCCTACGCAAAGCACCTCTCTGCACTTACAGGGGCCACGTTTTGCCAAATTAAAATCAAGGGGTAAGACAGTGACAGACTCCAAAGTGAAAACATCAGAATCCATGGGATATTTTAGTCAGTGATGTGCACAGGAAGTCAAAATATTTTAAACCAAGATGGTTCTCTGTACTTAAAGCATGTAAGGTCAAAACAAAATATTGGCCGGTTTGAGGTTTTGTTCTGTTGACTATATGTCCTCCTGATGGATACACGGGCACTATTCTTATAATCTAAGGAGGGGCATGTAGATGCAGAGTATCCAAATGTAACTGGTAAAGTATAAAGGATGACTGTGTGTGCCAGGTCTATTTTCTCCTCCTTTCTGCCATCCCCTCCCTCCTGCTTGCACTCTGAAGCTTGAACAACGTTGCAGACACAATGGCAGCCCCACTTCCAAGGCCCAGAAGAAGCAATGGCAAACGTGGTATGTGAGTCAGTGATTACGAGTCAATAACAATTTCACAACTATATATTCTACAACCAAATTAGAAACGATGTCATTAAGCCACAACAGCCAAAATTTAATTAATTAATATTTTAAAAAATCTGCCTTGTTGTGCTCAAAGCAAATACCCTGGGACATAACACTATGTCATTTGGTAATTACTATGGAACAATATAGGAATAGATCATGACTGGTGTCTAGCAAAACAGCAATCGCATTTTGCCTTCTAATTATGACAGAGCTCTTCGGGAAACACAGGGAGCAGTGCACCCTGCTGTTACACCACAGCAATAACACTCATTACCCCAGTAAATACTATGGAAATGTGCAAACACACAGGGACCTCCCTGCTGCGAGGCTGTGGCAGAATCACTCATTAGGCTGGGAAGTATCGCTCAATCGTCTTTAATTACTTCCAAAATATATGATAACTTGCCCACTGCTGCAGTGCAGTGATATCACTCATTATTTTCCTACCTTTTCTTTGTTTTTTTAACACCCTGCAGTGGCCTTATTATAATGGTGATGTATTGTAACTTACACGAATTTAATCACATAGATTTGTGTGCTTTTAGACTTATAAACACACAGGCTCTCAATGGGAAATGAGCACTGAGAAAAATATGCAGAACTACTGATATTTTTCTGGTAAGACCCCCTTTTTCATGTTACTGAATTGTGGCAATACTGTTGCAATCCTTCCCTTTTATCCTGGAAATGAGAGTGATAATTGCACCGTAGCCCGGAGGAATCCAGGGGACTTGTAATTATATCCCGTTACCAAGGAACACAGCAATTTCAAACCTATTACCCACAGGTATCTTTTATGTTTATTGCCCTCTTTATGAAGCCACTACTTTTCCTCTGAATTCTAAGTGGCAGGATACTTCAGGAAGGTAACTGTGTGATGGAGACAGGGCAGGGAGATAGAAAACATGTCTCCTCCTTCTCAGGAAGCTTGGGTCTGACCTTTGCCAGAGAGGGTCTGTCCAGGCCATTTTCAAATGGAAAAACAGCCTTTGGTTTGGGACTACGTTTCCCACCACAATTTGGAAAGAGGGCTCAAAATTTGGGGGTTTTGTGTTAGAAACTTCACATTGTGGTACTCGCCTCGAAATGCCACAAGTACCCACATCCAGAGGGAACTAATTCTTGATCATGACTTGCCCTGGCATGTGAATGAGTGACTTTCAGAATAACAGTTTGAGAAATAATTAAACCTAAGTGTAGCTTTTTTCATATGAAAGAAGAAAATAAGTGCTCTGTCAATGTATTCATCACTTTGATTTAAACATTTATTCCAAAAATCTGTACTCGGGGAGGTTTTCATTAGTCCACCCACATTCTGAAAGAGGGAGTGATGGATGGATGTTTCCCTCTCCTGTGGTAAGTGTTGGAGTTGATTTGTAAGGTTACGGTTTTATAAGGAAGACCAAGTCCTAGACTTAGACGAGTAATATTGAACATATACTGAATATTTAAGTCAAGTATCACTTAGCTGTAATAATTAGTCAAAAATAACATTATTGGCTGTATTTACAGATGAGGAAACTAAGGCTCAGAGAGGTTAAGAAGCGTGAGCTAAAGATTAGTCAGCTAGAAAGCAGTGCAGTCACCATTTGTGGCAGCTCTTTAAAGCCCCAGACCTTGTCCTTTCACTACACTACCCTGCCACTTACCCCATCTGCCTTTCGGCCTATTTCTATCGGCTTCTCGTTCTATAAAACGTCCTAACCAACCTGGAAAACTGGCTCAGAATGTTCAAATAGTGAAAAAAATGTCCTCACAAAATTGATCTCCCTTTTAGGTGAGAGAGATTCAAGGTACTTTTAAGCCACACTGTTAATGGTGGTTGTCTGCTGCTTTTCCCTGTGTTAACAGTCACTTGAAGAAATATGAAGGCTACACTTTTACCCAGAACTGGGCTGCTGGTCTTATTCATCATCCACAACCTTCTCTAGAAGGTCAATACAAACTCTGAAAAAAAGGAAAAGAATAAAGAAGAAGATAAAAACTTGGAGCTTCTAAAGTTGGATTTGGGAGTCTATTAGCAAATTCAAGTATGGGACAGGGCAAGGTCTTCTTGCTTGTTCAGTTACTTAATTAAAATCAGATATCCATTTTCTTACAGGATAATATTTTATATGTCATTTTATTTTCCTTGTTTATTTTCACATTCCTTTATAATAATTTTTTTTTGGTAATCAATTTTTTTTTGCTTCAATAACAAAATTAGTTCAATTTCAGAATGATGCACTCAGTTTCCTAAAACAGGGTATTAGAAAAGTAAACCTAATACATTTGAATAAAGAAAAAAAACCCACCATAAATGTGTACATATCATACACATTTATCTGGGATCTACTGAGGTGTACTAAAAAAGTATAGTTGCTGGGTTACACACATAGAAGTTGTTTTAAAATACGTTTATTCAAAACATTTATTGCATGTATAATATGTTTAACAATGAAAAAAACTTTTTGCTCTGATGTCTCTCCAGAGCGAGATTATGTAAAGGTTACAAACCTATGAAAGTGTCTCCAGTTTACCCAGGGAATGTGGGTTGTCATAGCAGGTCACCCACTGGGCCTTGAATCACAGGCATTTTGAAAGCAGGGCTTGACCCCTGATGGTGGATTTCATGGAGGCCAAATCACTGGGCAGAGAGTGAGTCCTATGCATGGGGACGGTTGCATTTATTCCTGGTCAGGTCACAGACGTAGGTCACCAGGAAAATGTCTCATTATCCCCTGGGGTAAATAAACTTGAATCTGCCAGGAAGACATGTCCCTATTTTTCTGAGAAGGCTATTACTGAAATTAGTCAAGAAAAGCAGTTATCTCCTTGTTATTTAAAACATTGCCAATGTAGAAAGGAACTCCTTTACTCAGAGTAAGAAAACTTGAATTCCAGAACTCAGTTCTGTAACTTGGTAGCTAATACCTCCTTGGAAAAGGCACTTTACATCTCTAGACACTGTTGCTTCATCCACAAGGTGATAAAAATATCTTGACTACCTAAAACCCTGAGGCTATGAGAGATAAAGGAATGAGGCCTAGGGGTTTCATATTTCAAATTTTGCCTGGAAAAAGACACATTTATCTGACACACATAAAGTATGTTTTTTGTCCCTTTCTGTAGTATACCCCATGAATTCATATCAACCTACTTCTTTGAGTTTCATTAATTAATTGATTTTTTGGTTTGGATGCTTGGTTCTCTCAAAGCAAAGCTGTTTTCAAACTGTAACACTTTGATTCCAAATGTCAAATATTTGATTTGTGAAGGTTTCTGTTTTCATTGTGAGATGGGAGCTGGTGTAAGTATATCTTTTCTCCATGCCACACTCCACCCACCCAACCCCTGCCATCCTAAAGCTAAGATACCTCTATGGCACGTTTGGAAGCTCACCAATTTTTGATAATTTTGAGATCATCAGGGTAATTTAAATACTAATAGCTTGGGGCTAGATGTTTAGCGTTTATGTCCACAGGGCACAAAGTCTTCTTTAACTCATTAAATTTTGCTGTAATTAATCCTGGCACAGCCTTATAAAGAAGGTGCATTCTGGTTTATGTTGAAGCTTGCTGTCTAGAATGTATTTGCCCTTTCTTCGTCCCTGGCATTTGTCCCTGTGATGTGTCCTAGTCTGCTTTTAACACAGCTCAGAAAATGGGGTGAGAAATGGATAATTTAGTTGCTTACTTGAATTTCATAAGAAGCGTACTTTAAAACATCACTTCCAACAACATTTCACTACCATCAAATAAAATCAACAAACAAAAACTTGTATCCAGTCAAAACTGACCACCCAAATAACAGGAAGTTGATTCCATTTCTAATAGTCTATAATGTGGGACAAAGTAACATTTGTGTAAAGTTCACAGTCTCAAGCATTATCTCACTCAATTCTTATCCTGCTTTAACGAGACAGAGTATAATATACCCATTTTAAAGATGAGAAGACTGTGGTTCAGATGAATTAAGTGACTTGCTTAACTATGCAAAGACTAAATAAAGAGGTATTACATGAATATAAATATCACGACTTCAACTCTGAGTATGGACCTAGACCCCACCCCGACTCCCACCCCAACCTGGCCACACACACACAATTGTCTAGAGAGTAGATTAATGGAAGTCACCTGACTTGTATTTGATAAAAAGGAACATAAAATGCTTTGATATAAAGACCTAGGACTGTTCCCAAACCTAATATTCCATGGTCTTTTCAAGTGACGAGCAGGTATCAATTATTGTTCTCTGAAGTCTCCAGGGGGTTCCCAAGAGTGAGTACTCAAACGTATTTCTTGACTGTGGAAAGATCAAGTACTTTCTTTCACCTCTTCTTCATTACTTTTCCAACATAATGTCCTGTTAACTTTACTATATGTACAGTCAGGTAACAGTGCTTGTTCTCCTAAAGTGAGTGCATGGAGATCTTGAATAACACAGTATAGATCTTCTTCAACTTAGAATGGGGATACATCCCAGAATACTCGTAAATCAGAAATACCATAAGTTGAAAATGCACTGAATACACCTATATTACGGAACATCAGAGCTTAGCCTAGCCTACTCTACCTTAAATGTGCTCAGAATACTTACATCAGCCTACAGTTGGGCAAAATCATCTAACACAAACTTTATTTTATAATAAAGTGTTGAATATCTCATGTACTTTGTTGAATATTGTATTGAAAGTGAGAAACAGAACGGTTGTACGGGTACAGAATGATTGTAAGTGTTCTCTACCTTGTAATGGGGTAGCCGACTGGGAGCTGCAGCTGCTGTCCCTGCCCAGCATCAGGAGAGAATATCATATAGCAAACCGTCAGCCTGAGCAAAAGTCAAAATGCAAAATTCCGCCTATGGCTTCCACTGAATGCTTATCGCTTTCACACCACCGTAAAGTCAAATAATCCTAAATCGAACCACTGTAAATCGGGGGTCATCTGTAGATTTCACAAGTAGACAGCTACAAGTACAGTACAATGACTTACTCTGGCACTACTTCAATAATGTGGCTTTTAACAGTCACTTCCATTTTCACTTCATTTGAAGCTGAAGCTATTATTTTCAGAGTTCTCAGAATTAAAGGAAATAAACCTTTCCTGTCTGTCTTCTGTCTTAGCAGCGATAGTCAAATACCCACTGCATACAATCCTGGCCTGTTTTTCAACCCCATTGAAATCAGGACGATCTCCTATAAAGAGCCTCTCTTTCATGACAAAGGGCAGATGCCCAAGAGAGACTCCCTCACAATAGACATGTTAAGAATATGTATAAAGAAAAGATAGGTTGGAAATGAGATGTAGAATAAAAATGCATAGACAAATGCAAAAACTGGTGAAGATAAATTGTTTATAGTTAAGCTCAAGGAAGAAAACAACCTTTGACTGTGGCAAATGATATTTCTGTGAGAAGACAATTATGAAGCAATGTGCATCTCTAAAGGAATTTAATACTTTGGCATGAAATCGGTGTCTAGAAAATGAAGTTATGTTTTAAGAGCAACAGATTGCAAATAGTATAAAATAGAATAAGTTACATTAGAAAGATGTTTCATGATCTTTTAACACAACACCTGTGGAATTGTTTTTAATGAAAAACATTGAAAAATATGTAGCATTTTGTGAATTCTGGCTTAAATTCTCAGAAACACCTCTTACAACTGATGTCTTCCATGCTCTATATGGCAGATCCCTCTGATTTGTTAGGGTCAAAATACTGAGAGGATGCCCTCACCTTGGCACTAAGTAGAACTTGTCCCTGCTTTTTAGGCCTGGAGCTCTCACTCTCTGCACATGCTTCTGGCAGATGGACAATGGGATCAGAGTTATGAGTGACAACAGGAGCTCAGTACAGTGCTCTGATAGAGTTCTGGGATTAGGGGAAGGGCAGAAAAGAAGAAAAGAAAGGCTCTGGAAATCAGATGAGGGACTCTAGAAGGTAACACATTTTAATTAAGCTTTCTCCAAACCAGCAGGGAGAGAAAATTCAGCCAATATTTTATTTTCCAATCTATATCTTCAGGGAACACATCTAGAAACTGTTTTGAGGGTGAGCTTTGATATATGTAAAGGACACAATTTGATTATGAACAAGCAGGAACTTGTGAAATATCAATTTTCATTATATCTGTCTTTCATTATACCTATCAAGGACCTTATAAAACTATACAAAACATTATCGACCTCAACCATTAGTCAGCTGGTATTTCAAGTCTTCTAAGTCACTACTGCTCAGGGAAGGCTAAGAAGGATTTGCTTAAACCTGTAAAAACAAATTTCTTTGCGATTTCTTCTACTAGCCATCTCGCCAACTTCTATCACCCACTACAAATGCACGCACGCACGCGCGTGCGCGCGCGCGCGCGCGCACACACACACACACACACACACACACACACACACACACACACAGAATGCAGTTAGTTCTGCGTCTGTGTTCCAGATTCCTCATCTGTAGGATGTTGATAATGATAACTGCATGTTTGCAAGATTCGTGGTAACGCATTGTTGAGGACGCCACAGATATGATGGACCTTTAACCCTAAATTTGATTTGGATGATAAGACTGATGAATGCCACATACACACACCAAGGAAGTATGAAAAGGTTTATTACTCCTATAATGAGGCTGTCTGGAGAAAGCAGGGCAGGTTTCCAAGCAGGCCCCAAAATGGCTTGAAAGAGCACAGAGGGGTAGCCGGCTTAGGGTTTTCTGACAGATAGGGAGCAGGGCTGTGGTGAGAGTTCCCTTGCACAGGCCAGGGCTTGCTTGGTTTGAACCACCTGCTCTTGACGAAGGACAGAGCACCTATGCTTTCTTACCAGCTCGTCCAGATGTGGGTCAGAAGGTTAAGGCGAGTGGTGGGGCTTGAAAGCTGTCAGTCACCAAGCCTCAAAAATACAGTCAGTCTCTTCATTAAGGCAAAGAAAGAATTTAGCACAGTGCACCCGGTAGATGCCCAATAAATGCTAGCTCTTATTATCATTGTTCTTAACACAATTATCATGTCTATGTCTGTTCCCTGCTGCCTGGCTGGTGTGATGAGAAAGGAATTTTAGGACATGGATCTAAAAGGAAATCAGTATGAATAGGACAGAATTTGAGAGGCGGTGTGACCCAAATATTACACCAGAGCGACAGCTTAGAGTTACATTTAACACTAAGGTATAAAGTGCAGTGGGCTTGGATTCACTCCACTTAAGCTGAAATCTCAGCTCTATTCCTTGAGAGCTGCATGATTCTCAACAGTGGCTTACATGCTCTCAAACTTATCAGCTCAGTGCAAGTAATACCACCAATTCCACTGGGTTGTTATGAACAAGAACAGAAAGATAACAGAGGTGCCAGCATGTAGCAAACTGCCCAGGACTTATTAGATGTTCAGTGAACAGCAGTTGAATACGATTCTGAGTATTACCTACGTAGCCACTTAACTTCTCTGAGGCAAACTCCCTGTATTTATGATATAAAGATAATAATGTTTACCTTACCTATCATGCAGGAGTGTGGTCATCAAAATCAACAGGAGATTATGTATCTGATGGTACTTTCTAAATGGAAGTGTATATATTGATAGAAGACATTATTATTAAACACACCCCCTATCACAGAAGCATTTAAGAGGAAATGCAGAAGACAAGTGTTAGTATCCTGACAGGACTCAAATACATATGGTCCCCTCACGGTCCCAACTTTAGGGGAGAATTCTTAAATCAGGTTCACTTTTCACTGTATACTTGCTAACCATATTACAGTTGAACATTCTCCAAAGCCCTGGCATTTTCAAACAGAGCCAAATAAGATTGATTTGCCTGAGGATCCCAGATACTCATTCCCTCTCAGCCAACAGTCCCCATCTGTTGGTTCCAGTTCATATTTGAGATCATGTGCTCCAGGGAACCATCCGTATTAAAATCCTGACCTCAGAAAATAGACTCAGAAGATGCAAAAACTCAAGTTTTCATCAAGGGGGAATGATTGAAGAAGAATGAAAAATGAAGTGCTTTTGGAAAACAAATAAGAATGGTGAACAGGGCCGAGAAACATGTACTGCACTGGTTAGATTCATTCTAAGATGTCCAGGTTATTAGTCCAACCTCTAGGAGGGGCCAAAACACAGCCATTTCCTCTTTCCTTCTTTTCTTTCCCTTGTCTTCATGACTCCCCAACGCTGAAACATCATTATAGAGATATTCATGCCAGCTATGGATTGCTTTTTAGAACCATCACACGTACTTAATTGTCATAGGACAACTGAAGCAGACAGAAGCAACCCACGTGTGCTCTACTGTGGCCATGCTCTCTTCCTCAACAGTCATGGGGGTCAGTGTTCCGGAAGGAGGTGAAGCACAGTGGGGACTGCCCCCTCTGCACTGTGGCCCCAACAACGTGAGGGGATTTCTTCTTTGCTGGGGACGTTCACATCTCTCCTCTTTTTCACTATGCCAACTGGTGCATTCAGCCAGGCATCCTGGCAGTCACATGCTCGCTTATGCAAAGAAAATTTTCCAAACTAACTATTTGGAAAATATGCAGTTTTATTCAATTGTAAGAGGAAGATGTACTTATTTATCCGCATTCAATCTTAGTATCTGGAAACCCTGTGGAAACTTCGTAGTAAAACTTTAGTCACGACACAATGTCCTTGGCCTGAATTCACCAAGTCACGGTTTTACTCAAGGATGAACCATGTTCTGGCGTTTTGTGTTCACTCTTTTTCTTGTCTTATAAAAATCTGTTAATGTTGAAAATGTCCTTAATTATTTGGATACATTCTGCCTTCCCAAATGGAGAAATTACTTGGAGGGATGAAACAACATTTTTCTTCTGTATTTCCCCAAAGCACACACTATGGTTTCAGAGTCTAGTAGGTACTCAAGAGATAGTGTCATCAGACTGATTAAATGACAGCACAGCATTTTATGTTTTTTAGAAGTGAAATAGCATTCATATTTCAACAAGGGCTTGTTCCTCTGTAAATTACTGATTTAGAATCGCAATTGACAACAGCAGAGCTCACCTGCCCAAACAACTTCAAATGAAACAGTAACTTTTGTTACAGTATTTTGGAGTCATACCTGTGAAATGCAACTGACACCGGCACAGAGCAGAAATGGTTTCAACATGGCAAGAAAACACCTCTTGACTGACGGGAGCGTGCTCTGCTGCCTTGACAAACAAGTAAGAATCCAGCCGCAATCTGTTGGAGTCTCAAGGCTCACAAACCTGCCAGATTGCCATCTTTGTGCTGAATGCAAAATAACCACAGTAGCTAGAAATGATAAACTGTGGATGGTTGGGGTGGGGAGAAACACATTTAATCAATCTCTCCTTTTCACTCTGCAGGTTCCAACCGTGAACCCTGCATTCCCTCTAGGAGAGAAGAGCTTCCATTCGTTTGTTTTGTTTTGTTTTGTTTTGTTTTGGCTGCGGCATGTGGGATCTTAGTTCCATGATCAGGGATCAAACCCACACCCCCTGCAGTGGAAGCACAGAGTCTTAACCACCAGACCGCCAGGGAAGTCCCAAGAGTTTCCATTCTTAACTTCTAGAGGTAAGAGTGTCTCATTTCTCTATTCCTGAGTCATCTTACCCATGGCTTTTCTCCATAATCTACATTTGGGTTCAGCTTGTTGATGATGTTCATAGAATAGGCTCCCGTGACTCCCAAGGGTCTATAAAGTACCAATGTTTAGCTCTTTAATTTCTTAGACCCTTCCCAGTCTGGCTTCTCTATCTATTGTCATGGTTGCCATTTGAGGTATCAAGGCTTTACTGAGTTTTACAGTGTGTCAGGTCCTGTGCTAAAGATCTTACCCTGTGGAGTTGCTCTGAAGATAAAAGGGCATTAAGTGTATAAAGCACAATATAAATTCAAGTCTTCAAGATATCATTCCTGGAAAAGTAGACTCATTTTTAATTCTCTCCTTTAACTTGTCAAATCAAACAGCTATGAATAATCATCTCTTTTTGAATAGTTATTTTTCCTCTTAAATTTACCATTATATAAAGGACAAAGGAATAAATCTTATATGAAAGTTAATCATAAAAATTCAAGTGACCACAGTTCCAATTAGCTTTCTTTTATCTGACTATCTCTCTATCATTCTCATCCTACGCTTTCTCTCCCCTTTCCCTCCCTCCAACGTCCCCTGCCCCACTTACTGTAACCCAAGTGGTCATTTATAAAAGTTCATCACTGTCATATTAAAATTCAAGATGTCACAGATCAAACCTATGCTTTCTTGAAAAAATCTCAAGCTCTTCCTATTTCACTCTCAATGCTAACTCCCATGATACACATCAAGCTGGTACTAGGGTTCACTACAGCCCTGGGACCAGGCTATGCTTCCAAAGCGCATTCCCTCCTACTGAGACCACACTCAGCAGTAATATGGAAAGGAATTCTTCAGTCCAGACAGTTACATCCTCATCTATTCACAGGGCCCTGCTTTCTTCCCAGAGATCAACCTGTTCCTGAACTCATTCTTGGACTTTAGGGATCTTGAGGGAACAATTGCTATTTTAACCACATAGTTTAAGCTACCTATGCAATGATTACTTCTCAACACATCCACTGCATACCTTTGCCCATTTTTCTGATGCCATCTCTGTAGAATACACAAGATATTTTCATGGTGCATTATTCAGAATATATCTCCTAGGAAGCCTTTTTATTTCTTTTGTTGGCAATTCTGAGCTGTTCTTTATTTTCAGAGTCCTGTTTCAAATCTTTAACTTAAAATTCATCTTTTTCTTATTTTCTGTTTATCCTCATATATCTCTACTGTCTCTCATATATTTACTCTTTTATCTACTACAAATAGAAATAATTTCTTTAAAAAGCATGTTAGTTTTCCATCTCAAATGGAGAATCAATACATTCTTGTTTATAATAGCATTGCAGAAACCTAGAACTAAAAGGGATATCAAGATACTCAGGTAGGTATTGATAATAATGGCTGAAAGTAGCAGGTGGGGAGATACTAGTGATGCTTAAGCTGGTTGCCACACTTTTCTCAACAGTTGGTAGCTTGCTGGCATGTCTGAGCGTGGGGGACACAAGTCCAGGGGTGACAGCTCTTTCCTACTCCTTTAAGAATCTTTTCTACAGAGGAAAAAAAAATGGAGCCCATATCTAGAAATCTCAATATCTGGAGTAAGGGAAAACATAATTTTGCGATGAAAAATACTGGGTCCTGAATTGAATATAACTTCCATCTTATTTTAAGAAGTTTTTAAGATGCTGATTCAAATATCTCGCTTGGTAGCCTGTTTCCTATTGCAATCCCTTTTTTTTTTATCCATGAGGCTTAGCTGACTGTGTTCTTAGCAGACACAAAGGACAACTGACCTGAATATTCTGCATAGCAATTCTTTATTTTAATTGGATCAGGCTTCTTCTAGTTTTCTTTTTTCTCGGGGAAACATTTCTAATTTCTACCATTCCTCATAATCTCTCTTCTCTACTCCATTTGAAAAATCATGCTCTTTAGTAGCTATCTACATTCTAAATATCCTTTTGTATTAAAAAAAAAAAAACAGAGAGATGAATCTTGGATGCACGTGTCTTCCTATTACAGCTTCATCTGAACCCTTTAGGATCCATTGCACAGTTCTATGGATATAAATAAGGAGAAATAACCCTAGAGGTGAAGCTGCTGTTGTTTTTCAGTTCAGCCAATCCCCACCTTCTCTGTGAAAGTGTCCAAAGTTAAGCCGATCCCTGCAAGCACTGGGTCAGTCATGTAGTCACATTCTACTATCTGGTCTTAAGTGTAAGGATTGTTTTGCCAAAAGTGTGAGTATCGCTGCCTGTATCCTAAAAATAAAACAAATCTTGAAGCAATAAAAAGAGAAGATGTAAATGTTTCTTTTCTTCCTGAAAGTAAGGTACTTTTTGCCAGAAGGGAATGAAAATTTCATAACAAATGCAGCAAAATTAAGCAGTGAGCACAGAACGTTGTCAACACACTGCAGGGTATTCAGCTGAGAGCTACAAAGTATAATTAACCTGGTAAAGCAGAGAGAAGAGTTGTACTATCAAATTCTCCATTTTTGACACTTGCTATAGTTAAGCAGTTTATGGGTCCAGAGTCCGAGTTAAAAATCAAAAAACAAAACGGTGGCTTGAGGCTTATTTCTGGAACTCTGGCTGTTATTACCCAGGACCATCATGTCATCACGCCACTGTACCCAGCAACAATCTTCAGACTTTCAGACATGTCTGGATATGTTTAGAAATCAGTGTACAGATGAAATATACATGAAGCCACTCATTCTTGCAGCCATTCGTTCTACACATATTTACTGAGCATCTTTCATGCACATGAATTTTGTGTGTGTGCGTATGAAACCTGGGGAGTACCCAAGCACGTTTGCACTGATTGTAATTGGTACATATGAAGTCACACTGTGGCTGTCCATACGTCTGTCTTCCCACAAGAGTGTATCCTCCTCAAGGACCAAGAACAAATCCTCTCATTTTGTTTCCTTAGTCCCTTCAAACAGAATGGATGACTGACTGCTAATTAAATTAATGGCTTAAAAAGAAAAAGAATGCCTTACACCTACATGTGTTGTTCATGACTTTGAGTGAAGTCTTCCATCCCTTTGGGCTCTGTCACGTGTCCTCCTTTGTGATACACTGAGATGGACTAAGAGGCATGTGTTGTGATGCTTAAGGATTCAACTTTGACATCGCATCTCCTTTAGAAGTTTATGATCAAATAAGTTAAACTGATGTTCAAAATAGATATAATCTGAACAGAAAGGTACTTCATGTCTGAATGTATTTCCCTTTGTGTTTACTTCTAAAACCTAAGCTTTTTCACCTAATCTGTAACATTCTTAAATGGGGTCATTTTACGTGGGTAACTCTGATCTCTGTTTGTTGATTCATTGGCTTTTCTGACTTGGAGGCAAGAAAAAGAAAGTAATTGACAGAGACACTTGTATACCAATTTTCACCTTAGAAATTATAGTTTCCAAATGCTCACCAGTGAAGATACCATAAACTTTAATGACTTAATTAAGCTAGTGGTAAAAAGCAATACGTCTGGGAGGGTGTTAGTTACAAAAGCAGGGGAATGATATGACTTTCAGCAAGGTGGTCTGGAAAGGATTAGGCTTTGGAACCTAAACAACTAGATTCAAAATCTGATTCCTCCCTTGAATGGTATTTTGCTGTGGCTTACTCTTTCTTTATGTTATTTTTCTCATGCAAAATGGTGACACTATTACATATTTTGAAGAAGTGTTGGGAGATTTGGTAAGTCATCCAACATCACGCTGGTTTCTTTTCTCCCCACGTCGACTAACACTGAGAGTGGCAGAAGTCTGTGGGCTCAACAACCATTATGATAATAGATGCTGCCATGCAGGGCTGAGACATAAAAACCATCCACCGAGTTCTGTTACCTGATGCACCTCTAACTTTATGGAGTACTGTTTACATTTACCATTTCTGAGCAAGCAATTAAAACTACCGATTTTTAAATAACTGAAGAAATAAATATCTCCATAGAAATTCAGTGAACTGTTACTTAGTCAGGTGTCATTCATGCTTTTTTTTTTTTTCTTTATCTTTAGAAAGAATAACACATTTGCTTTCAAAGCAGAAGATGCTGTGACTTACCAACAAGATCTGGCTGCCTTTTGCATGTTATTTGTTGTTACGGCAAGGGACGTTCTAAGAGTGACAAGAAAAGATAACATGGGAATATGAATAAAGAAATAAAGCCAGTTGTTATGGCAACCAGTTCGCCCAGAAGAAGGGGTTGAATGAGCTCTCTCCTTAGTACCTTCTCCCTATTCCCCAATTTTGAGCCGAAGAAGATACATCTCTTTAAGTAGGCATGAGGATTATTCAAAGTACTCTATGGCATATATTTTTTTAATCTCTGCGATTCTCTTGTATTTTGAGTGATACCTAGATTGTGGATGCATTGTTTTATCACTTAGGCATTTTTTTAATTGAATCCTTTGCAGTGGAGATGATTGCTGATGCTAATCAGATTCTTAGCCTTTCTACTCTAGAAGAACACGTGTCCTGGATTTCTGTCATTGAACTTTGGTGAGATGGGGCTAACAGTGAGTGACTAGTGTGTGTCAACCAATGGTAGAACACTGCTAGGCAGCTGGTGTGGGTCATAAGGGGTCAAGGCAAAGTTATGGTAGAAGAATTGGATAAAGATCTCTGAACCCAGGCTACAAGATTGAAGAAGCATGGTTTTCACTTTCTAGGTTCCTACAGTTATTTGAGATGTCTGCAAGGCAGCATTAGGAACTGGGGTCAGAGTTAATGCTTCACAGTTCCTTGGACACTACAGATAGGAATGTGGAAATAGCCCATGATAGCAGTGACCCCAACAGTGGCAGGGGATTCCACCTAATTTTATGTAGAAACAATGGCCCCTGGATCTGAAGGAACTTGCTGAACTCTGAATGGGTCCTATCCCCCATCCATATGCCATGACAGCAGCAGCTCCTCTGTATTAATGGGAAAACAGAGCCCTGAACTCAGATGGGTTAGAAACTAAACTTTCATTTATCTGTTTCTTATCAGAGGCCCTTATAAACTTTCTGCCACTCCAGAGAGACAGGAGCTATGAAGCAGGCTTGACTTCTCACTGTGCAAATAGAGCTTAAACAACCTAAAATGTAAGCAACCTAGGAGAGGTTCCTCTTCTGCTGCTACAGCCACTACTAAGTCACTTCTCAGAAGCGGAGAGAGTGCGCTGCTCTAAGAAAGCAACATTCACCGTATCTAAGAATGGCTTCAGATGATGTCAACAGTTCATGATGCTGGATGTTTTCCCACCATCCAGAGAGGAATCCATTCCGGGGGTCCTCATCCCCCTAGCGTGGCTACCAGGGTCCTCTGCTAGCACTCAATTCAACTCCCTCACCCTGCACGTGGCAGAGAAAAAGGGGGTTGCTACATTTTGTCACATATATCTTTTAGAAATAACCTGTTTTCTCGCAATAGGATCACAAGAAGGTTACCTGCTTAACAAAACTCCCACCCCTCCTCTGAGTCTACGGATCAAATCTTTCTGTGATTCATTTCAACAAGCACTCCTTGAAGCACCTTTATCTAATGGTACGAATCAAATGGGCAATCAATAAATATTGGATAACGATGGATAAATTTTAAGCCACAGAGTAAAGACTGTGCTGCTGAGTGAAGGAGGTCAGTTTTTCTCTGGCACAGAAAAAAATAATTTCATTTTATGTACACACTTTGGGTGGTCAGATCCTTCAACAGTAGAACGTAACTGAAATGAAGCAAAATTCCTTCAGCGACCACTGACCACTGGTAAACTTTCAAATATATAATGCAGCCCAATATGACTACAATAAGCAGGTAATAAATTGTTGGCCTTTGACCTTCCATGACTATTCATTTTAGTTCCTTTCTTACTCCAGGAGATGCATCCTTGGATATGTGTGTATGTGGGTGGGCAACTACTCTCTTGCATTTTCTGGCAGTCTTTTGCAATCAGTGGTCCTGTCAGACCCAGTGTTTCAGTTTCATAACTGTAATTGGATTGTCTGACTTCCTATTCAACTGGTACATGATTCTTCTTATTTCTATTTTTTTAAAAAAATCAATAAGTGGTTTGTAGTACCTTTAATAGAGAGAAATCAGGTTTTACCATTTTATGGAGTTGACATTTTCAACATTTATCCCCAAAAAGACCATTGGGTCTGTCAGATCCAAGGCATAGGTTTTAAATTAATTGGATTGTCTGATCGCAGGGATGTACAATAATATGAACATATTTCATGGTAGAAATCAAAGAGCTATATCACCACTCCTTTGAACTATAATGCCTTGAACTCTATACTTACAAATAGAAACAATTTTTCCTTTTCTTTCCCTCTGTTTGCAAATCCCTCAACTTATAATGAAGTTATAGAATTCATGAATAACTTTATGTTTAAGCCTGAGTCTGATGTTAAAACTACTAAAACACTATGGGTATGAATGTGTTTATACATTTACATGTATATATAAAGTCCATATGTTTACACATACGCATTGACTTTAAACACACATTCACTCATGCATATGTGACACAAAGACCTGGATACTTCCATTTTTAAGAGTAACTCATATTTCATGCATTTCTGCAAATACTACCTGACTCTATGGAACTTTGCTATGAGATGAAGATGCAAAGATGAGTAAGGCAGAGTAACTGCCACCAGAGTTCTGAAGGAGGATAGACAGTTTCTGCAAAATAGTCAGTAAGTCCACATCTCTTAGCTTTTGGTTAATAGCTTGGTTCATTTTAGGATCCGGTTTGCACCACTGGTTCTGTACTGACTTGAACAAAAATACATTTCAAAATAATATAGGGTTTCGACTAAAGACTTGGGACTGCTTGCTTAAAATCAGATTCATTCCACGTTTCATTGCTGTCTGTAAGTATTCATTCCGCAGGAGGTAGAGGTTTTTCCACCGGATAGAGATCATTATCAAATGTTGCCATCTTCCTCTGAAGCATTCACTACTAACTGCTGTTGGAAGCAGGATTCTAGACTGAGTGGGCCATTGGTTTGTTCTGGTAGGACAGTTCCTGAGCTTTAATGGGCATACACTGTTTGGAAGAAAAAGAAAAAACTAACGGAGACAAACTTGAATATTTTGAGTAGCGCTTAATGGATTAATCTGGTGTGTAGAGTTTACCGTTTCATTTTTTAATTTAATTTCATTGCTAAACATGAAACCTTGAAGTTCAGGAGTACAAAAAGAGAAAAAAAAAATCCAGGTCATGATAAAAAGTCCGCTTAGCCAACTCTACTTGGAAGCCAGATTTGTACATTTTCAAGCTGGTTATTTACTGGGGGAGGAGTCAAGTTAGAACAAGACTATAAAGGGTAGCAGGCTCTTTCAGAACTTCAGCACAAGGAAAGGATGAGCAGATACTGATTGCTATACTTTTTGGCTACATTTGCTTTCAAGCTAAGTAGACCTCATTCATCTGTGGCCCCTGATCGAAAAACCAAGGCAAAACATCGTCTCTCCATGTGCCAAGCCAAAATTGGGACTGAGATTTGCCTGATTCAATTTAAAATCAGTCATGGAGAAACAGTTTCTTAACAATGGCCTGAATTATCTGGACTTGATATTTATTTTAGAAAAATTCACTAGACACTGGTCTATCCCATTTTATTATACCGATCTCCTGTAGTTGAAAGAATAACGGCCATTTTGTGAGCTATTCAGTTCAACCACATGATATAACTCCATTCATAGGACAAAAATTGTCAAAGTCATGCCCCCCATATGGTGAAGGAACTAACATGAAGCCAGGATATTGGCAAGGATCTCCACATTTTACAAGATATTGCTTGTAGTTCTGTGGGGAAAAAATTCCATGTGTGATAAATTTAGAGGTACCTTGTGAAGGAAACCCTCTTCATGATTCAGTGTGACAAGTTTCACAGTAAAAGCTCTAGAAAGTTCTGCAGCAAATTAATTTATCTAAATAAATTTCTTAAGGAATATTGCGCTGGACCATAAAATATTTTTTCTGGTCAAATTCCTATCAACATTTTAGAGGACAGTGATATTTCATGATTCCATGTAATACAGTTTGGGAAACTGCCCCAGGCTGGAAGTTTCCTGATGACCCATTACTTGCCTGTCCTTGAACCTCTAAGGGTTAACACAGTGCCTGGGACCACACAGAGTTAATTTTCCAAACCTAAAAAATGAAAGCTTTAGATACACAGTTTGTAATCTAGTTCTCATATGCTGCATGCTGTTTTAAAGGAAATTATATCTCCTCTTCTCATTCAGTGAGAAGACATTTCATAAAATCAGGTTTGAATAAATTCAGATATTTTTCTTAGAATGCATTTCGCAGCTAAGGGATAACATTCTGAACACTGCAACATTCTCCTTCCTTAAAAGATGTGTGTCTGTCTTCTCATGCTAAACTTCTGTTTTGTTCTTTGTGTGTGGGTAGTAATTGCCTGTGACTGATGGAATGGGTATACAATATAGGTGTCTTAGTATTTTTTTTCCTTAACCTATTTTTAAGCACCCAATGTGGAGGCTTGCAGCCTGTGGTGCCTCCATGAATATTATCTGAGAATATCAATAAATCTAAATCCATCACCAACAGTGATTACTTTCTTCATTCTGGCAGTGACAGTTACATTATTTAGATACAGTTGTAGAGCAAGCAACAAACGGAGATACCTTCCTACAGACTCTAGTTTCTAGGTTACATTAATCACCGTGGTACAAAATCACAACCACAAAGTGATTTTCTGTCTATATTCTATTTGGGAGATAGATGTGAACAGGGCTGCAACTTATTTTTCCTTGTTTGGCCTCAGGAGTTGCGGTTGTCAGTCACGTCAGAGGCTATTTCTTCCTCCTGTACTGAGAATCCTCCCTCTCCGACGCCTTCCAGCTGTTTGCTCCACCTCTTTTCTCCCTCTCCTCTGTCTTCAAACTCTCCCTCTCTATTGGTTTCCTCCTCTCAGCATAGGAACATACTCAAGAATCTTCTACCTTGAAAAAAAAAAATCCACCCTCCTCCTTCCGCTACCTTCTCCTGTTCTCTCCCCTTCCTGGCAGGAAGGAGCTACTTGAATGAATGTCCTTTATTCCCTTCCTCACTTCCTCACCTCTCATTTGCCACTGCACCCAGGACAACAGTTAGGCATCTCTCGGGAGAAGTCTCCTCTGTTAAGAAGTCTTCCTTTACTTTGCCCACCTCTCACTTTAGGTTTGGAAATGTACCCCCCAACACTGGGCTCTAATCCTACCTTAAACCCTCCCCTCTCTTACAGAACTTCCCGTCTCATACTATAATGTCTTTTGTGTCTGCTTGTCTTTGTAAAAGGTAGAACCTATGTCTTAATTATCTCTGTATCCCCAACATCCAGCATAGTGCCTGGGGGCAACTGCAGGGACTTAATCATACCTATTATGAGCATGCAACTTTTGGGATCAGATTTCTAAAGCTAGCTTGGAGGAAGAGAAATGGGAAAGCTCCCCATTTGCAAGTGCGCTTTGTGTTTTGTGCTGAAAGCCTCTGATAAATGCAGCCGTGTGATCCAATTAACTTTCTAGTACTCAGGAGAGAGAATTACGGGTTCTGCCAACTTGCCACCGACTAATCTTAATTGTCTTTTTGACCTATGCTAGTTGCGTTGAGGGTAGGGGGATTACTGGTAATGTTGCAGTTTAAAGTATTAACATTATGTAACGTATAGATTATATAAAGGAGATTTGACCCCCTTTGGAAAAAGATAACGGAAGTTAACAAAGTATAGCTAGTATAACTTCACTAATTAAACCAGTACCTCAGAATATTTCAATATAGGATTTTCTTCTAAGTCTCTGGGTGAACCTGAATGATATGGTCAATGTTTCTTACTACAGAACCCTTCTTTATAATGTATAAATGGCATTTTTTAAATCGTTCTACAGCTTGAGCAATATTAATGAGTTAATGCACACATGCTGAGTAATTCCCAAGTAAAAGTTAACATGTGTGTATACCAAGGTCCTCCAATGATAACCACCTTCCTACCAAATAACACAATCACACATCAACTGTAGGTCACCAGTTCTTACCCTTGCTCCTAAGTTCTGACTACTTTGAGATGCTATTTTCAAAGAGTTCTCTTCTTTGGTCCTTGAGTCACCTTAAGAAACACAACTCGGGCTTCCCTGGTGGCACAGTGGTTGAGAGTCCGCCTGCCGATGCAGGGGACAAGGGTTCGTGCCCTGGTCCGGGAAGATCCCACATGCCGCGGAGCGGCTGGGCCCGTGAGCCATGGCCGCTGAGCCTGCGCGTCCGGAGCCTGTGCTCCGCAATGGGAGAAGCCACAACAGTGAGAGGCCCACGTACCGCAAAAAAACAAAACAAAAAACACAACTCACTCAGGAAAGCCACTCTTCCAGAAGCCTCATTACCCCAGACCCATGATCACTCCTCCTCCCAACAACTCACAGAGTATCCGTTCTACAAAGGAGGTCACAGGGGTGGTGGTGGGGAGGACTCACTCCAAGATCAATATGTGAGTTGGTGAAAGCCCTACCTTCCTCAAAGAATGATGGAACTTGTTTCCTCATCAAGGAACCCATAGGCAGCAGTGTTCATGGTGCCCTCAACTGGAGCCAAGAACACATTGACCCAGAGACACCATAAGATAATGGACAGCCCAGTTTTCCAGGTTTCTGCTATAGCTCTGCTACAATGTCTATTCAACTGACCTCTTTGAGCTAGCAAGAAAATCTAATCCAAATGCCTTTAAGACTTACTGTATCAGACAGAACTTCATAAGCAATATTCAGTCCAATTTTCTGGCCCATAGGTCTGGGATTCTGTTTGTCATAAATTATGAAGAGGAACCTTCAGAAGATTTACATCAGCAGGGAATCTCACCTGCCCACCTCACCTTCCCCTGCCAAACTAGCATCCTGAGCTACTACGATACGAGAACTGGGCTAATGATGGGAAATGTTCAATAGGGAAATGCTCAATAGAGATGACTGACCTTCCCGACATGAAAGGTTTTTCTTCAGATTGAAATAATGAATCACAATCTTGAAACTGTAAATCCCCAGCCCCCAGATTTCCCCTAAGTCATTAGAATGAAAGTCAGGTCTCCAAAGTTTAAGGGTATGACAGCCTTCAGAGAAGTGGAGGGTCAAAGCATCACTTGAGTAATTTACATAAACCACATCCTTTATCTCAAAGGGAGTTTTTTGCTGATAACCATGCTAGTTGGACCTAAATTCTCTGGATAATTCCACCAATTCTCCTCCCTGTTATGTGTAGATCAAAGTGTAATGACTTGGCCTGGGACAATTGAGAAATTAATAACTGAAGCAAGGGTTTAAGAAATCCATAGTAATGACACAAATGAGGCCTATCAAATTAGAAAACCAAAATGAAAACACACTAAACACTTCAAAATTTAATTAGAAAAGGTTCCAAGTTCAGACCTCACTGAGGCCATTTCACACCAGCACTCTATATTGGAACCTGAGGAAGAGAGTCATTATGGTGAACGTGACCTTGGCGAGGAGGTAAGATCTGCTCACTGCCTCCTTTACTCTGTCTGCCTTTTAGGGTTCTCCCCTTAACATCTTAAAAAAGACAGGACTACAAAAAGAAACAGGCAAGCACCTCTTCAATTTAACCTTCACAGGAGACAGAGTTCAGTCTTTTGTTTTTTTTTTTTTTCCAGTAATAACGGTATTGCAATTGATTTGAGGCTGCTTACCATAAACCATATGAAAATATTTTTCAAATTTATATACAAACTATGAACCATAAATTGGCTGCCGATCCCTATGAACCATTTCTACTGACTTTTAAGTGCCATTGTACATCCGGTAAGCCTCACTTTTCTCCTTTGCAAAAAAAGGGGCTTGAAGGTTATATATGTTTAGAATGAGTCATCTTTCTTTTCTATAGCCTCTTTCATACAAATTGTATATCCTGCAAACACTTTATAGACTTCTATAATATGGGAGAGTGTAAAGAATAAATTACAAGGGACAAGGGAGAAGACAAGCTTCTATTCCTCTGTGAAGTTTATGTGGTACCTGTCTCTGAAGGCTCTAGATGCTTTGCGTTATTATTTCACATTTTCAGATTTAGCCACTTTATTATGCATTTAGTTCTCAAGTTATTACTGTGTGATGACCGACACTGCCATCAATAACATTTTTATCAGTGAGGAGGCTGAGACAAACTGAGGTTTCTACAAGGTCCCACAGTAAGTACAATGGCTAAAGGTCACACAGAAAATAAGTACTCAAATTCCATAGGGTCCACTCAACACACTTCAGAATATAAGCACCAGGTGACTTTGCAAGGAGTGGGCGTCATGGTTGGGTTATTATAATACACAATGTATCCACATCCCCTCCCCCCAAACTAGCTTTATGATTTGTAAAGTTAGTACACAGTGGATATACACACACAGACAATTTCAGTTATGGGAAAATTTTGGATCCAATTCTGTGAAGAACTGTCTGTGTATCTGCATTAAAGTTGGCTTGGGTCCTGAACCAAGCCTGTTGCAGCCTTGCAGCCATCTGTAATTTAGAATCTCCTTTCCTATCTTTGGAAGTTTCCTCCCTCCTTTTGCCTTAGCCAACCCAAGCCTTTTCCCTTCCATTCCTGGTTGTTATTTCTCATTCGTCCATTTTATAATATGCTTCAAAAATTTAGTTTGTTAATAGACCCTCATTCTTATATCCTTAAGATAAAGCACTAATTTACAAAAAAAAATGTTGCTAATGATTTCTTTCTTTCTCCTCTTTCGGAGAAACTGCCTCACAGGACTGATCTAGGTTGTGTTTCTTTGGTACGTGTCAGGTTTAAATGCAGCCAGAGTGGGGAGTCTGCATGCATCCTAGTTCTGGGTCCCTGCGTTCTTCTCTCCCCATCACAGACAAGCTGACAATGTAGGATGGGAGGGGGCTGCTTGAGCAGGGGTGGGGTGGGTGAGGACCAGCCAGGGACTGCCTGAGAAAGGCCAGAGCACAAGAGGTGTCCATGAACCTGGAACAGAAAACTCACTGTGTTCAGAAAACAGAGCTCTTCCCTAAGGCAGGTAGAGCTAGTAACAACCTCAAGAGCTGCCATCTCATGAGCAGTGCCAGACCCTCTTCTGGGCTATAAAACCAAGAGCAGTATTAACCGTCCCGTTTAAAGAGGAAGACTCTAGCTTCTTTTAGCAAACTTTACACCTTTACCTGGAGAAGCTGGTGTTTTCCACATGCCACGGTTCCTTCCAGGGTTATGTATACAAGTGGACTCATAGCATTTACACACAAACATACACACACTCATATACACACCCATAGTTTCCTAGTAGGTGGCAAAATTTGGGTGGGATGAGTGTGGCCAATCCATGAGTACATAAAATACTACACAGAACTCTCTATCTTTACATTACTGAGTAGACACAGATTATTGTTTGTTTCCTTAGTGAGATTTTTCAGCTACAAAGAAAAATGCTTCATGGAGGCCATAGCTCCATGAAGTGGAGCTATTACACTATTACAGTGTAACAGTGCGCTGTAATTCAACTGTGGTTGTAACTGCCAGTGATCACAACAGTGGGGGAGGGGATCTTCTTCCCACCACAGCTCCAGGAGCTGAGCTTTAAGTCAAAGGGAAAGAGAAAGAATGGAGCAGCTCCAGACAGCACAGATACTGCTACTCTGGGTTGGAGACCAATGGAAGGAAGCTGTAATTCCATACCCCAGAACTGGGCTTTCTCCCTCTCTGGGCAACTCCCAGTCTGGTTAGTGAACTGGAACTACCGTCCGCAGACTAGCAAGGATGCTAATCACCTCCAGCGTCAGTCTGCTGCTGACCAGAAGACGGACACTGTGCTCCCAAGAGCCAGGAAAGCCAAGGGTGCTGCTGACGGGGCTGAAGGCCTGTCAGGATGACAAGGAGAAGGTTTCCGAATTTGAAACAATACGGAACAACTTTCTCCCTTCCCGACTCCCCACCATCAGCTCCACCAGCCTCAAATGAATAAAGCCGTGGCTTTTTGACATTATAGTCTATCACTGAAAGACAAGCTTGAGTGACAGGTAAACAGCAGCAAAATAATGGGTTTCCACAAATACTTATTTATGAAGAGTATGTGGCATACAGAATAAATAAACCTGCAGTCATTGTTTCTTTTTGAAATTTGTAACCTGTCATCATAGGTTAAATAACTGTCAAGAGAGCTCATACTTGTGAAGTTTTAAATAGGAACTGGACTTGGTGTTTCCCTATGGTAGATGGATGTTTCTACACATTGCCATTTCTTTCTTTTCTACAAAAAGTTACATTTAAATGTACAAAAAATAAATCAAAATATGTATTTCATGAGGGGAAAGGAACTGGGAGGTGGAATGGAATTGCGGATGAGTGGAGGAAGGTCAATTTATGTTATATGACTACTCTTTATCTGCAGCTATGTTTATATGCTTTTAGCGCTCTGCAGGTTTATCTAGTTTACTCGCTACTGTTTCTTACCACTGATCTTAATTGCTCCTCAACAATAACCTGTTTTATTTAACTGATCTTTGAAAATTCCATGAAACCATATTTAGGGGCATTGCTTACAGCATCTTTTCTCTCTTCCACTCAACTTCTGTCCTCTAAATGGGTTTCTCTTCCAGCCTCATTTGCTTTTTATTTTTTGCTTGTCTTCCCACCGTCTTTGTCCTCCTCGCTCTTTCTCTCTATTTTTATAACCGTCCTGTTGACTTGATCCTCTTCTTTCTTGTTGCAGCTGCAGCTTTTTCCAGTTTTCTCTACGCTGCTGCTTGCTGTTGTCACTAAACACTTTTCTTTTCTTCCTGTCTACATTTTTTTTTTGCTTTCCTCATTTATCCTCCCCATTCCTGTATCTCCGTTAACTTGGAAGTTTTTAGAAAAGCAAAAAGAACATGAAACTTGAAAGTTTCAAAGTGACAGGAAAACAGAACACTCAGGCTTGCCTCAGCAGAGACTGTGTCTCCATTTCTGCAGTAGAATTACACGGAATTAGTTCAAAAATTGAGAGGATATAAGGGAAGCTCGTGTATCGTTTAGATGAGAGAATTTAATGTTGAATGACTTGTTCCCATGAGTAGTCATCTTAGATATGCCTCTGATAAAAGGAATTAGGCAGTTTCCACCCTCTATGAGACAAAGTGTACTGGCAAGTGTCTCACACCAGCAGATAAGCAAGATGCAGAGGAAGGGGACAGTCATTCCGGCTTTATCATTCCAATTCTATCTAGTTTATTTAGACAATCCTGAAAATTAGAGGATCCCAGAACTCCCATTCGACTTGTAACAAAAACCATCTAAACAGCAATTAAAAGGAATAAGTTTAGTTATACTTCACACACACGATCATATCCCAAGAATGACACACTCCTTGATGACAGGTGAAAGCTAATCAGATAACCAAATGAGTGTGTAGCTAGTGTGTCTACTCTGTAGACTATATGCCTGAACCATTTTCAGATTGCTTTTCCAACCCCCTTGAGATGTCTGATGCCATGCAGATTTCTATATTGTCTTGTATGAAACCTGTTTTTTCCTGGTCTGCACATAATCAAGTAAGGGATTCACATTTTTCCCCCTCTTCTCTCTCTTATATAAGCAATGCTTATAAAAGGACATTCTTACATTCCACCCACATCCCCTTTACTACACAGGTACCTATCTTGGTACTGTATGTGTATGCATGTGTGTGTGTGTGTGTGTGTGTGTGTGTGTGTGTGTGTGTGTAGAGTTATACATCTTGCCAAGCACAAAAGTGCTAGTGAAATACTGGCACCCTTAGAAGGAAGAAAGAGGACCTGTTTAATTTTTCCAATTCCAATAGACTGTGCTACCCATGAGCTGAGATAGCACATAGTGCTGAACATAACAAACAACCGGTGGAATGGCAGAATTCCACAATAATGACGCTTGCTGCCCTGTCACTCCCACTGTTCCATAGGGAGGATGTGGCGACTTTGAAACCAGAAAAGGCAGGCATTTATGATGTCCCCAGGGCACGAGGATGAGGAGGGCAGCCTTGATGAACACAGTTTCCTCTTCTTATTGTCATTCAGGGAACATAAGGTTTTTGAAATCTACAGATCATTACTTGAATAAAATATTCAATAACATACAAAACTCTAGTTTCCCCCTAATCTCTGCCCCACGCCTCACAGTCTGATCAGCTCCACCACTCCCACCTTCCATGAAGCCAAGAACCAACATGGAAAATAATTTTGCTATCATATCTCCTCACAATCGGATGGCCATCCTGTTACGCTGATTTTGAGAAATTCAAGTCGTTACCTTTGAGGAGCAATTAATGTCTATTTCCAGTCCATTATCCCTTTTCAGGACAATGGGCAGTATTTCAAGGGCTTTTAAACAGGACATGGATATCCCATCAAATATTTTTTATCTGAGCTACAGCTACGGCCACCAGGCAAACTGCCAAAAATGTGACCAAGTTCAAAACATTCAAAGCTAAGCTATATTCCTCTCAAGAACAGTCTAGGCCTGGTGAGGCATATCCAGGCTTCCTATCTGGGAAATTCATGGTTCATGCCCAAGATGAAAATTATGATTTCTTCACGATGTGTGGGAACCAGAAAGGCACGGAGCATCTGAAGTAAAATGAAAACAATTTAGCTCTGTTGACTGTCACCCTCTGTTGTTGATTTCCACACATCTGTGCATTTTTCTCTTATCCAAGACTTCATTTAAATGTGCTAGTTTTTGACAAAGATGAAGAAAATCCATAACCAAAGTTCTCTTGCTCACTGCATTCATGTTTTCATAGACTAGGTATCTATCTGAAGGGAGTTACCTCTTCAGCAAGTCCACACTCAGACAGATAATGTGCGTGTGTGTGCTTCATAAGCTGAAACAGCAAATGTTTCAAGTGGGAAACTCTCTCCTTTTCAAAGAATATCACTTCTATATCACCATGGTTAATCAGAACCCTGCACACAAACTCCACTGGGGAGAAAAACAAAGGCCCTTATGCCAGAATGGAGCCAATACAGCACAGGACTCAGACCTCCTGAAGACCTCCGGAAGACTGAAAATGGGGGTGTCCTTCTCCATTGGCTGTTTGCTAATGAGGCCTAGGTGGGTCCCCCTTCTAAGTCCTGACAACTTGAAAAGGATGTGCAATTCATCTCAGCTCCCTTCCCAGATGACAAGCAAGTTGTAAATTGTATCCATTCCCACTCTCCCTTGTTTATCTGCCCTGACAGTCCACTGCAGCTCCTGTGCAGCTGGGAGCCCAGAGGGCATACGTGACTTTTCTCAAGCTGTTCCCAGCTGTCAACAGTGCCTCTGTCCCTCTTTTATTTTTCTATCTGTTGCTTCTTTCAGAGCTCCCTCTTCCTCTTTCCTTGATTTCCAGTCTCTCACTGTACATCTCTCTTCCTCAAGTCACCTGCATCTTTCAATTTTATCACCTTACAAACTGCAGCTTTGTTTTTTCCCCTGCCTTTCTTTTCTTTAAAAACTTTTCATCACCTTCATTTTATAATTTATTTGTATTTTTTCTCTTTGATTTTTGGCAGGAGGAGCTCAGTACTTGACACAGCATACTAATGCTTTCAGAAATATTGAGTGATGAAAAAAAAAGAGAGAAAAAAAAATCTCGATTACTTTCATTTTCACACACTGCTCATCCTCAAAGATCTCAGGTCTATTTCACTCTCCCCCTCTTCTTTCCTATGCTTCCTCTCTTAAGCATTATTTCCCTTCACTTATCTGCTACTTCAGATCTTTACATATCCCACAGTAGTCAGGATGTGACAGAGGACTGGCCTGTGATGCTTACTACCAGAAATATTCTGCAAGTTCAGGCTTCTGAAAGAAACAACAGTATATTATGTTTTATGTGTCCATTTGGGAAACTTAAGACATATGGGGGCTTGGCAGAAACATCATCAACTTTAGAGTAGTGCTCAATCATCCCCACAGAGAACATTCTTACAACCTATCACTGCTTCTAGAAAATGGGTACCGACTCTGATGGAAAATAAATGGGAACAGGAAAGCTTTAGAAAATGCTCCCAAGTCTTTTGTGGAGGACTGGATTAATAAAAATGGCCAGATTATTCGGGTAGGATGGGCTATTTTTGTGATACAATATGCCATTAAACCATCACCCTTTGCAATGCTCCATCTGTAACTATATGGTTATACCGGAAAGAAGAAAATCTTTCTCTGATATGCAGGGCTTAAAGGCTCAATTTTGCTTTTTTGAATTTTTTTTCCCTCATGTTGGCAGAAAAATCTTTTTCAGATCTCATTTTTTGCTTTAAAAATACGATCTTCAACCCAGAAAGGTTCTCTCTAAACCAAAGATGACACTTCTGTGCTATGAAAAACAGGAACAAAGATTAGATTCAACTAACTATTTGGCAGTCGCTACAGGGAGCTACTTTGCTCCCCCTCCTTTTCCCCTTAGCCTCCCAACACATTTCCCATGAATGCTCTTCCGTATCTGGAGAAGAGCTCGAGGTGAGGAAGGCTGTACACAGTGAATTGGGAATGCTTTATTCATGTAACCGCAGACCTGTGACCATAAATTCAAAAATTTTACTCAGTCATCTTCTCCCCATCATTTATTATTATCTTTTCTCCTTTGAGAGTAATTTTGTGTTTGTTATTGCTTGGATTTTATGAAACTCTAAAGAACTTGTTTTTAGCACGTCAAATAATCAGGAGTATTCTTGTCTAAACAGTTTCAGGTCTTTCTCCATTCATTAATACTGATTTTCAAGCAGATTATGGTCCAGAAATCTCAAAGACCTAGTTATTCTTGAAGGTGTGGCCACTGTCATTGATTAAAGTCATTATGCTGGTAGCTAGATATTTAGCAGATTGTGATGAATCAGGCACACTAGACAAAGGCATTTCTAAATGGTAAAAAAGCCTAAGAGAGTTCTCCTTTGTTCCCAGGATAAGGAAGTGAAATGACAAGTTCATCTGAGCCAGAGCTCTGATGACCAGCAGCTCTTGCTGACACTCGATATGATGACGGCATTTTCTTGTTCTTCTCCCACTTTTTTTTGTCTCTCTATTTTTGCTCTCTGTATTAAAAATGATACTCATTTTGCTGCTAGGTGATGAAGGAGAAAGAAACGCGTGTTTCACAGATCAAAAGCAACGCATTGCTTTAGAGCAAAACTGTTTTAGTGTTTTGTATCATCAGTCTCTCTGGCTTTATCCATCACCACCACCACTTCGTCTCTTGTGGTTTTGAGGTTGATGGCAACAAGACAGACACCATTACCTGAATACAAAGAAACACAGGGAAGAAGCCCTGATTCTAGAACTTTTCTGTGCCGATACTCAGATTAACTACCTAGAGACTCATGGTCTTCCAAGAGCATGCACAAGTGCATTTACTTACTCATTTATTCACAAGCACTTACCGAGTTTCCACTACCCCTGGATTCTTGGAATAGTTTCTGCTTCTGCTGGAGCCCTTCTTCAATCTATTCTCAGCTCAGTATTCAGAATGATCCTGTTAAAACCCATCAGTCACTCCCCTTCTCCAAACCTTCTTAGCCCACTGAGACTAAAAGCGTGGCTTCCTTACAATGGCCCCATACATTGTCCTCAGTCATCTCTCTGACCCATTTCCTTGTAGTCTCTCCTCACTTGCTCTACTCCTCTCCAAAGAGTTCCTCCCTATTCCTCAAAATAACAGGTGAGCGCCCACCTCTGTGCCTTTGCCCTTGCCCTTCTCTCTACTTCTGGCACTCTTCCTGCACCTGTCCACAGTGAGACCTTTCCCGGCCTTCCTATCCAAAATTGCAGTCCCTCCTCCAGTCCTCCCTTATCCTTTTTCCATGATTTATTATTCTCCTTAACACTTGTCCATCTGTACCACACCATATATTTTAGCTATTTGTTTTTTCTGTTCCCGACTAAACTGTAAGTGGCATGAAGGCAGAGATTTGTTTGTCTCATTGCTATAGCTACAGTGCCTAGGGAAGTGCTAAGCACAAAACAGACCCTTAATTAATGTAAACTGAATAAATAAACTGGGGCAGGGAATTCAATGGTCGATAAGACAGGTGTGGTCAATAAGACAGGCTGCTCCCAGGGATATCATAATCCATTGGGACAGACCAACCACCTTTAAAGAGACAAGTAAGCAATAATTTCAAACTCTGATAAGCACTATAAACAGCAAACAAGATATTGAGATAGAGCACAAAAGGAGAGAAGATGTCATGTAGAATCAATGGTCATGAAAGGCCTTCCTGTGAGGGAGACCTGAAGGATGAGATAAAGCTGAAACACATTAGAGGAGGTGCTGGAGGCAGGGGAGGGAGGCAGCAAGAGAACAGCAAGTAAGAAGACTGGTGTCTTGAGGCAGGAGAAATCTTGGTGTGTTGCAAGAAAGGAGAAGACTTGCGGGGCTGGATCTAAGTTGTCTGAAGAGCCATAACGTCGTTGCTCACTTTTATGAGGCTTTACTGAGACGCCAGACACTTTTAATCTGCTCATTAAATGTCCTAACAGCCCTATGCAGTAGAAAATACCCTATCATCCATTTCATAGGAGGACATGGGGTGCACAGCTAGTAAGGGGTAGAAATGGGACTGCAGAAATTAGGCTCTGAACACTGCACTCTTGCTGTCTTCCTATGCAGCAGAATTTTACACTTCAATGGGTGCGCTGAGGATCAAAGAAGCATGTGTTTAAGCGCTATGTACTTGCACATGGAGTGTTTAAAAATCACGCAATATAATAATTAAAATAATAAGGAGTATTATAAGAATAATAAATTAGGAGTTTGGGATGAACATATGTACACTACTATATATAAAATAGATAACCAGCAAGGACCTACTGTATAGCACAGGGAACCCTACTCAACATTTTGCCATAACCTATAAGGGGAAAAAAAACTGAAAAAAAAATATGTATATATAGCTGAATCACTTTGCTATACACCTGAAACTAACACAACATTGTAAATTAACTATACGTCAACAAAAAAGTAACGTCAACTCAGTTTAACAAAAATAATAAGCCATGCTTATTATTATTTTTACCTGTGAACAAATGAATATACTATACTATCTTGACCTTACAGAGAAGAAGATGGGTGGTATAACTTCCATAAGGTTACAGAGACAAAGAAACACAGTGTCAGAATGAAAACCTATCTTCCCTCAGACCGCACAGGGTACCTGCCCTGATCAATCCGTCGTGCCAGTTACACGGCCCTGAACACTGGCAGGCCAGCACCGCACGCTCCATACGCAGGGGGCCACGTGCACACAGGCACACACAGATCGCCTCAGTCACCTCCGTGAAATAACCAGGGATACACGCCGAAAGAGTGCTTTGTGTCTCTGAGAATCGTCAAAGACACTTTGAAAGACTTGAAGAGAAATGATCTTAACAAAAGAACAAAAAATAGAAACTTGAAAGTGAACAGAAGTTCTGAAGCGTGTGGGGATAGAGAAAGCTTTCTTGAAGAGGAGCAGGGAAGAGAAAGCTAACTCAAAGCGACCAGAATAGCTTAGTGAGCCAAGCATCCTGTGACTTGGTGATTCTGCGCCCTGGGGAGACTGCCGGTTCCGGCAGAGGAAGAATGCAGTTTACTGTGCTCACGGATGCATCTTCGTGCGCTCAGAGATGGACCGGTTTCTGGACTTCCTACTGTGCATAAAGGACTAGACCCAGCCGGCTGGGGATTTCCACGTCATATATTCTGCAGTTCTTAGAAAACCCAGAGACTTATCTGCTGGGCCTCCTGACTGACCAGAGAGGTTCCTTTGTGAGAGCTACAATAGCCATGAACTCCACCAAGCCGTGTGCTCTGCCGGGTTCTTTGAGGGCAGCCATCCCCGCTAACTTCCTGCCTTCCTGGCCAATATGTTGGCTCTCCATCGCCCCTGTGAGTTCAAGCACAAGCCCCCTTGTTGGTCATGGACTTGGGATTATGCAGTATCCATTCCTTTTATCAGAATGTTCATTGTTAACTGTAGCAGAAACAAGCCAAAAGAGGCACAGGCAGAAAAAGGCCAGGTTTGCTCAATTAAAATGGAATAAATGGCTTGGCTGCACAGTGAGATGCTACAAAGAGCAGGTCAAAGAAGTGACCTGTGATGTTGATGTTTATTTGTTGGAACAGCTGAGAATTACCTCCCGACCTATGTCACCTCCATAACAGGTGGCCCTTTTGGGTCCCACAGCACCGGGTTAGAGTGTGAAATCTCACTCATGCAGAAAACATGAACTTTTTTCTCCCTCGAAGGGGGAAAATAGAAACAAAACAATACAGGTCATATGACCAGTTCTTCAACTGTAATCATTTATTTGAACCTCTCTGTGGGAAAGGCTAATTCCTTACCTATTCCTCAGTTTCTGCATTTGTAAAATATGAATACTAAGTACAAAGTTGCGAAGTCAGATTAAAAATGCCTGCAGAGAGTTAAGAAAAATGTCACTCGGTTTCAAGAAATCTATGGCTGCAGTTTATTTGATAAGAGCTTGCTTTGCCAGGCAGTCAGAGCTAAGTATTGTAGGACTGTATTTTCCAATGTTGATGGCAGTTCTGCACATGTTAGAGAAACTTCGAACCACCGTGTAACATAAAAGCCTTCCTAACACTCAGCATTGGAACCTGTGCAATGGAGCCAGTGTGGTCAGTTGGGTTCTGATGGGCAAGGTCTTTGGTGCCCCTTCTTCACCAGAGGAGGTAGAGGAGGCTGGTGTTCCAGTACTACTAGTGAGTGAAGACTTCTGGGTTAGCAGAGTCAGGAGGTACCAACATGGCAGACAGAAAAAAAGAGAGGGGCCAACCAGACACTAGGGAAGATCATGAACGCATAGGTCAGAGAAACTGACACCATCAAGCTCCTTTACTAAAACTGCAGGCACAGGTATGAGGGACCCTGAAATGTCATCTTAGCGGAAGTCCCACTAGTACTCTTGGTGACTTGGGGATACGGATTCCATGTAAGGGGCTCTGGGTGTGGCTTGGACACCCGGCCTCTATGGCAGCCTTATCCTTAACTCCATGCTGTTACCCATTGGCCAAGCAGCAGTGGGGCCCCATTGCTGCGGGAGATGAGCCATCCCACCCTGAAGAGAGATGGAAGCTGGCCAGAGCTCCTCTCCAAGCACACTCTGGGGTCAGAAGAGTCTTCATCTCGAGGGGGGGGACCTTGCCCCCAAACTTCTGGCTCTTCTCACATTTTTCTCTTTTGAATCAGGGCTAAAACCAGGAGAACCCTAGAGGGTCATGGCTGTCAGAAACAGCACCATAGCATGACCTACCTGGCTATGTGGCCTGACAGGCTGTCTGTGTGCCTTCACTATCTACTCAAAAGACATGCCCGATTACAAAGAGAGCGCCAGAAAGAAATGAAAGCACTTTCAATTTGGATAAAGATTTGGGAAATTGCAACCTGAGAAACCCATCAAAATCGACACTGTTAATGGTCACAGACTGGAAAAAAAAAATGTAGATGAATAAATAGGTAAAATGCATTGACAGTCATGGACATATGCCAGCCACCCCCGCTCGTGTAAACACTGTGTATACAGACATCTAAGTGTCATTAGCGGTATTTACGAATCCATCACATGGTCAGAGTTTTACTTTGCAGAGCAAGTAAAATAAGGAAAGAGTAAGAGAGACATGCTGAGACTCCATGCTGCTTGAAGAAAAAAACCCTCATTTGTATTCCTAAGCCCTTTGCCATGAATTGCTGATGTCCCCAAACAAAAAGAAAGCTCATGGTTTCTGTTCTGGTAGATTAAAAAGCCCTTTAGTTTAACAGCAAAGCATCTGTCTACCTTGTTATACATATGGCATCTAATCAGAATGCAGGATGCTAGGGCAGAAGGGAGTGAGGAAAGCGAAAATATTGGGGTGGGAAGCTAAGGGAGGTATTAAAAATAAGATTTAGGAAGTAAATTAAAGCAAGAAATTTTATAAAAGAGTGGGCATAGGAAATGGAAATCAGGAAGGCAAGCAAAAGCTAATGTCAGGAGGAGACACAAAGAAGGACAGGGAAAAATGTGAAAAGGTGAAATGAAGTTGGATGAAGATGGGGGAAGAGAAAGATAGTCCAGCAGCAGATGGAGAGCAGCTGGGGAGAAGGAGAACGGTTCTGATAGATCACAGAGTCTGCAGGAGCTCAGTCCTAGGGTCGTAATGATCTTTTCAGTGAACTGAGTTCTGCTCTGGGGGTTAGGATCCTGGCAGAACCATTTGATTGAATCATGATTCTCTGATCACTTCACGTCAGCCATCTCTGCTTCTCTGAGTCATCACCACCCAGAACCCCTCACAAAAGAGACTATTCTGTCTTGAGAAGCTTGGTGACATTAATTATCTTTTAAAGAGTATATTAAAACTTGGACAGCCTCTGTTGACATTCCTCAAGGAGAGAAATGCCCTAGATACGAAGAGCTGCTCTGTGATAACGCTGTGGTTAAAAAAAAAAAGACAGTAAAGTAGAAAAAAGGAGGCCTGTGCCTCCATTTCTTCAAGAGCAGAACTAAATCACAGATTTATTAAGAATTACATAGCACAGGGAGATCAGCTCAGTGCTCTGTGACCACCTAGAGGGATGGGATAGGGAGGGTGGGAGGGAGATGCAAGAGGGGGGAGATATGGGGATGTATGTATACATATAGGTGATTCACTTTGTTATACAGCAGCAACTAACATAACATTGTAAAGCAATTATACTCCAATAAAGATGTTAATAAATATATAAACAAAAATTTAAAAATAAATAAACAAAAATTTAAAATAAGAAAAAAAAGAATTACATAGATGTTGGTGTGCTTGGTTAATGTCCACTTGCCCAGTCCTCTTTGGCTCTTAAACAGCCCACCTTTGATTCTGCAACATGCACTTTCCTATCGAGATGAAGGTCTTTGGGGTAGAGTGACATGTAGTTACTCCAAGTAGGCTTCAGAAGTCTTCAGGCCTGTAGACCTGATCATAATCTAACCAGAGAGGTGGGAGACAAGATCCTCTTTCAGCTAAGACTCTTTCTCAGAGCACAGGCCCAGCCTTCTCTCCCCATTAAAAACAGACAAACAAAAAAATATTCAGCCTGGGTAGGAGGAGCTGGCTACAGCCCAATGGAGCAGATTATTCACCAATTTCAATTATCTGCACTAACGCTCCCCTTCATTGGTGAAGGTAATTGAGAGTTAAATGTATTTACCAAAACAGGGCTGTAAAGCTGAAACAATTTTACAGGTGTGGTGTGGAAATGAAAAGGTAGAAAAAGCACTGGTCTAGACAGTGCTTTTTGAAAACATATTTCACATAACTCTGGGAAGAATGCTAGGTCCTGAGGGGAGGGGAGTTATTTCAGAAGAGCTATTAGAAGTGCTATTAGGTTTTCAGAGACTTTGGTGGAGTTATTGAACTTTTCATATTTTAAGTGAGGATGAGGGTATTATATCTGAATCCAATTCCTTTGTCTCCTTCTATTTCCAAGGGCACTCTGGTCTTCATCCTGCTGGAGAGCATTGCTCCCAGGAGCAATCTAGCATCCCTGTGGAAAGTGGCCGACCTAAATGTGGCTCTCCAAAGACAAAAATTTTATTCTGGGTATTTTACGATGACCCAGATATGGTATAATATAAAATAGAGAGAATATATTACTGTGGGTCCCATAAAGTCTATTTCAAAGCTTCCTAACCTAGTATCTACTTATAGTGTTATTATTTTTAGGTCCTGCCTCTCCCCTTAGAAGGAGTAATGACCACAGGGTGGAACACACATTTAGCTTTTTACATTAACTCTCTAAATAAGAAGCCAAAAGTTTTGTTTCCTTTGTTTGATTTTTTAAAGTACACAGATGGCATCTATTTTCAAAAATACTGAAATCATTGGGTTTATAACTTCTTGAAATACCAATTAGTTTGGTGATACAAATATAAATCTAAACAAGCATGAATTCATCAAAATTACAACTCCTGATTTGCAGCAAGACAATTTGCCGCTGCTGCTGGTAATGATAATGAAACAAACCATGTGTTTTTCCCCCTCAGAGCCTTTGCACATGCTCTGGGTGCCTCCACCCAGTATCCCACTGGATGTCAGCTTGAAGGTCACCTCCTCAGTGAGGACTTCCATGATTCCCCTGCCATAAGGACATTATTTTCTACCTCAGATTTTTGTACGTTCTTTATAGTACTTACCACTGTTTCTCATTATTTTATTTGTTGGTTTAAAATGGGTCTGTCAAGTCCCTCCCATCAGGAAACTTCCACAAGCCTCTTAGATAGCCTCATCCACCAGAGGGCAGAGAGCAAAAGCAAGAAGAACAACAATCCTGCAGCCTGTGCAACAAACAACGCATTCACAGAAAGATAGACAAGATGAAAAGGCAGAGGCTATGTACCAGAGAAAGGAACAAGAAAAAACCCCAGGAAAACAGCTAAATGAAGTGGAAATAGGCAATCTTCCAGAAAAATAATTCAGAATAATGATAGTGAAGATGATCCAGGACCTCAAAAAGAATGGAGGCAAAGATCGAGAAGATGCAAGAAATGTTTAACAAAGATCTAGAAGAATTAAAGAACAAACAAACAGAGATGACCAATACAACAACTGAAATGAAAAATACTAGAAGGAATCAATAGAAGAATAACTGAGCCAGAAGAATGGATAAGTGACCTGGAAGACAGAATGGTGGAATTCACTGCTGTGGAACAGAATAAAGAAAAAAGAATGAAAAGAAATGAAGACAGCCTAAGACACCTCTGGGACAACATTAAACACAACAAAATTCGCATTATAGGGGTCCCAGAAGGAGAAGAGACAGAGAAAGGACCCGAAAATATATTTGAAGAGAATATACACGAAAATTCCCTAACATGGGAAAGGAAATAGCCACCAAAGTAAAGGAAGTGCAGAGAGTCCAATACAGGATAAACCCAAGGAGAAACACGCCAGGACACATAGTTATCAAATTGGCAAAAAATAAAGACAAAGAAAAATTATTGAAAGCAGCGAGGGAAAAACGACAAATAACATACAAGGGAATCCCCATAAGGTTAACAGCTGATTTCTCAGCAGAAACTCTACAAGCCAGAAGGGAGTGGCATGATATACTTTAAGTGATGAAAGGGAAAAACGTACAACCAAGATTACTCTACCTAGCAAAGGATCTCATTCAGATTCGATGGAGAAATCAAAAGCTTTACAGATAAGAAAAAGCTAAGAGAATTCAGCACCACCAAACCAGCTCTACAACAAATGCTAAAGGAACTTCTCTAACTGGGAAACACAAGAGAAGGAAAGGACCTACAAAAACACACCCAAAACAATTAAGAAAATGGTAATAGGAACATACATATCGATAATTACCTTAAACGTAAATGGATTAAGGGCTCCAACCAAACGACACAGGCTTGCTGAATGGATACAAAAACAAGACCCATCTATATGTTGTCTACAAAAGACCCACTTCAGACCTAGGGACACATTCAGACTGAAAGTGAGGGGATGGACAAAGATATTCCATGCAAATGGAAGTCAAAAGAAAGCTGGAGTAGCAATACTCATATCAGAAAAAACAGACTTTAAAATAAAGAATGTTACAAGAGACAAGGAAGGACACTACATAATGATCAAGGAATCAATCCAAGAAGAAGAAATAACAATTATAAATATATATGCACCCAACACAGGAGCACCTCAATACATAAGGCAACTGCTTACAGCTATAAAACAGGAAATCGAAAGTAACACAATAAGAGTGGGGGACTTTAACAACTCACACAAATGGACAAATCATCGAAACAGAAAATTAAAAAGGAAACACAAGCTTTAAGTAACACAGTAGACCAGCTGGATTTAATTGATATTTATAGGACATTCCATCCGAAAACAGCAGATCACACTTTCTTCTCAAATGTGCATGGAACATTCTCCAGGACAGATCACATCTTGGGTCACAAATCAAGCCTCAGTAAAATTAAGAGAACTGAAATCATATCAAGCACCTTTTCTGACCACAATGCTATGAAATTAGAAATCAATTACAGGGGAAAAAATGTAAAAAACACGAACACATGGCGGCTAAACAATATATTCCTAAATAACCAAGATATCACTGAAGAAATCAAAACTACCCAGAGACAAATGACAATGAAAACATGACAATACAAAACCTATGGGATGCAGCAAAAGCAGTTCTAAGAGGGAAGTTTATAGCTATAGAAGCTTACCTCAAAAAACAAGAAAAATCTCAAATAAACAATCTAACCTTACACCTAAAGGAACTAGAGAAAGAAAAACAAACAAAACCCAGTGTTAGCAGAAGGAAAGAAATCATAAAGATCATAGCAGAAATAAATGAAATAAAAACAAAGAAAACAATAGCAAAGATCAATAAAACTAAAAGCTGGTTCTTTGAGAATTTAAACAAAATTGACAAACCATTAGCCAGACTCATCAAGAAAAAGAGGAAGAGGACTCAAATCAATAAAATTAGAAATGAAAAAGGAGAAGTTACAGCAGACAGTGCAGAAATACAAAGCATCCTAAGAGACTACTACAAGCAACTCTGTGCCAATAAAATGGACAACCTGGAAGAAATGGACAAATACTTGGAAAGGTGTAACCTTCCAAGACTGAACCAGGAAAATAACAGAAAATATGAACAGACGAATCACAAGTAATGAAACTGACACTGTGATTAAAAATCTTCCAACAAACCGAACTCCAGGACCAGATGGCTTCACAGGTGAATTCTATCAAACATTTAGAGAAGAGCTAACACCCATCCTTCTCAAACTCTTCCAAAAAATTGCAAAGGAATGAAAACTCTCACACCCATTGAATGAGGCCACCATCACCCTGATACCAAAACCAGACAAAGATACTACAAAAAAAAGAAAATTAAAGACCAATATCACTGATGAATATAGATGCAAAAATCCTCAATACTAGCAAACAGAATCCAACAACACATTAAAAGGATCACACACCATGATCAAGTTGGATTTATCCCAGAGATTCAAGAATTCTTCAATATACTCAAATCAATCAATGGGATACACCATATTAACAAATTGAAGAATAAAAACCAGATGATTATCTGAATTGATGCAGAAAAAGCTTTTGACAAAATTCAATACCCATTTATGATAAAAAAACTCTCCAGAAAATGGGCATAGAGCAAACCTACCTCAACATAATAAAGGCCATATACGACAAACCCCCAGCAAACATCATTCTCAATGGTGAAAAGCTGAAAGCATTTCCTCTAAGATCAGGAACAAGACAAGGATGTCCACTCTCACCACTATTATTCAACATAGCTTTGGAAGTCTTAGCCACGGCACTCAGAGAAGAAAAAGAAAAAAAAAAGGAATACAAATTGGAAAAGAAGAACTGAAAGTGTCACTGTTTGCAGATGACATGATACTCTACACAGACAATCCTAAAGATGCCACCAGAAAAGTACTAGAGCTAAACAATGAATTTGGTAAAGTTGCAGCATACAAAATTAATGCAAAGAAATCTCTGGCATTCCTATACACTAATGATGAAAAATCTGAAAGAGAAATTAAGGAAACACTCCCATTTACTGCTGCAACAAAAAGAATAAAATACCTAGGAATAAACCTACCTAGGGAGACAAAAGACCTGTATGCAGAAAACTATAAGACACTGATGAAAGAAATTAAAGATGACACCAATAGATGGAGAGATATACCATGTTCTTGGATTGGAAGAATCAATATTGTGAAAATGACTATACTACCCAAAGCAATCTACAGATTCAATGCAATCCCTATCAAATTACCAATGGCATTTTTTACAGAACTAGAACAAATCATCTTAAAATTTGTATGGAGACACAAAAGATCCCAAATAGCCAAAGCAGTCTTGAGGGAAAAAAATGGGAGCTGGAGGAATCAGACTCCCTGACTTCAGACTATAGTACAAAGCTCCAGTAATCAAGACAATATGGTATTAGCACAAAAACAGAAATATAGATCAATGGAACAAGACAGAAAGCCCAGAGATAAACCCACGCACATATGATCAACTAATCTATGACAAAGGAGGCAAGGATGTACAATGGAGAAAAGACAGTCTCTTCAGTAAGTGGTGCTGGGAAAACTGGACAGCTACATGTAAAAGAATGAAATTAGAACACTCCCTAACATCATACACAAAAATAAACTCAAAATGGATTCGAGACCTAAATGTAAGACTGGACACTATAAAACTCTTAGAGGAAAACATAGGAAGAACCCTCTTTGACATAAATCACAGCAAGATATTTTTTGACCCACCTCCTAGAGTAATGGAAATAAAAACAAAAATAAACAAATGGGACCTAGTGAAACTTCAAAGCTTTTGTAACAGCAAATGAACCCATAAACAAGACGAAAAGACAACCCTCAGAACGGGAGAAAATATTTGCAAACGAATCAACAGACAAAGGATTAATCTCTAAAATATATAAACAGCTCATGCAGCTCAATATTAGATAAACAAACAACCCAATCCAAAAATGGGCAGAAGACGTAAATAGACATTTCTCCAAAGAAGACATGCAGATGGCCAAGAAGCACATGAAAAGCTGCTCAACATCACTAATTATTAGAGAAATGCAAATCAAAACTACAGTGAGGTATCACCTCACACCAGTTAGAATGGGCATCATCAGAAAATCTACAAACAAGAAATGCAGGAGAGGGTGTGGAGAAAAGGGAACCCTCTTGCACTGTTGGATTGATACAGCCACTATGGAGAACAGTATGGAGGTTCCTTAAATAACTAAAAATAGAATTACCATATGACCCAGCAATCCCACTACTGGGCATATACCCTGAGAAAACCATAATTCAAAATGACACATGCACCCCAATGTTCATTGCAGCACTCTTTACAATAGCCAGGTCATGGAAGCACCCTAAATGCCCATCAAAAGACGAATGGATAAAGAAGACATGGACATATATAGAATGGAATATTACTCAGCCATAGAAAGTAACGAAATTGGGTCATTTGTAGAGATGTGTATGCATCTAGGGACTGCTATACAGAGTGAAGCAAGTCAGAAAGAGAAAAACAAATATCATATATTAATGCATATTTGTGGAACCTGGAAAATGGTACAGATGAACCAGTTTGCAGGACAGAAATTGAGACACAGAAGTAGAGAAAAAACGTATGGACACCAAGGGTGGAAAGCAGCGGGTGGTGGGGGTGGTGGTGTGATGAATTGGGAGATTGAGATTGACATGTATACACTGATATGCGTAAAATGGATGACTAATAAGAACCTGCTGTATAGAAAAATAAGTAAAATAAAAAAATTAAAATAAATAAAATAAAATAAAATGGGTGTGTCTTTTCGAAAAGATACATGCACCCCAGGGTTCATAGCAGCACTATTCACAGTAGCCTAGACATGGAAGCAACCTAAATGTCCATCGACAGATGACTGAATAAAGAAGATGTGGCACATATATACAATGGAAGACTACTCAGCCATAAAAAAGAATGAAATAATGTAATTTGCAGCAACGTGGATGGACCTAGAGATTGTCATAAGAAGTGAAGTAAGCCACATAGAGAAAAACAAATATCATGATGTTGCTTATATGTGGAATCTAAAAAAAACTGATATAAATGAACTCATGTACAAAACAGAAATAGACCCACAGGCCTAACAAATTTATGGTTACCAAAGGGGAAGGGGAGGGGATAAATTGGGAGTTTGGGAGTAACATAAACACACTACTATATATAAAATAGATAACCAACAAGGACCTACTGTATAGCACAGGGAACTATACTGAATATTTTGTAATAACCTATAAGGGAAAGTAATCTGAAAAAAATATATATGTAAAACTGAATCACTTTGCTGTACACCTGAAACTAACACAACAATGCAAATCAACTATATTTTAATAAAAAATAAAACAAAATTAAAAAAATAATAAAATGGACCTCTCTTCACCACTAGACTGTAAATCCCTTAAAACAGGCATCATGTTTCTCAAGTTCACTCTTTCTTCCCTAGTGCTAGCAATGAGCCTGGCCTAGAACACAGTATATGTACAACTAATGTTGATTTAACTTACTGCATGAAGGAAAGATGCCTGGGTTGTCAATGTGGTCTACGCCTCTGCTTTCACCAACACATCACTCTGAATCTCTTCAACAATTACGTTTTACTAGGTTTTATAAAGGAAAGGGAAAACTCTTCACTTCCATAAACACTTGAAATATTTTGTTCCTCTAGTACTACTGCTAATAATAATGAAAGCTGTTGAGAGGTGGCTATTTTCCATGGTTTGCATGCATTGATTTATTCATACCCATAACAAATCTATAAGGAAGTACTTTTATTGCCCTACTTTACATGTAAGGACAAGACGGTTAATAAGGTTAAGGAATTTGCCCATATCAGATATGAATAAATGACAAGATAGAATTTAAACTCAAGCCTATTTGATGTCAAAACTCAAAACTCATTCTTTCAACCATTGCTATCTATAGAAAATTAAAAAGCCAGGGTTAAAAGCCATCTAATAATATGTATCATATATACTTAACCTGCCTCCAGATATAAATTATTACTAGAAAAAAGGGAAAAAAGGGCATCTTCCTTCTCACCCTCCTATAAACACATTTATTCATTTATTCATGTATATTTGTCTCATTGAGACATAATTCTCATATGACAATTATGAACTATTTCTCTTTAATTTATATATGTATTTATTCGCACATATATTTAATTCTCATAGAACCTGGCATCTCATAGAAGCTGTTCTATAGAATCCACAGAATCCTGGAAACTTTTAATGACTTAATTAATTAATTAATTGAAAAAATTAATTAAACCTAACTGAATGCTACCCCACTCACAGGCCCTGAGAAAAATATCAAAATGGCATTTTTCTTGGGCACTAGGTTTCCATTGGGCTTACTTATTAAAAACTCTGCACATCAAAATGTTAGTTTTATTAGCACGATTGGATCTTAGGTGCATTTCCTTACAATTTCATCTGCTGAACAACATAAAATTTTTGACAAGTTAAATTATATTTTCCCACCTAGAATACAGAAATTGAAATATTTACCACCCAGTGAGGTCTCAGAAGTTGAATGAGAGGGCTCATGCCCTTGATTTCTTTCTATGGTGTCTCACCCAGAGCACCCCACAGACTGTACACATAGAGGCAGTGGAAGTGTTTGCCGAACAAAACTTCTGTAAGGAGGGATTCATGTCATATTATAATTCCACGGTAAGCATATTTAAGACTGAAAATATCTGCCCTGTCTAATCAACCAAAGGATTGAGGATGATTTTTTTTTTTTTTTATCCACGCCTATTTCTACCAGGAGGCACCTCTATCATTTGGATTTATGTAAGCAAGCAAGTAAGACAAATGAAGATTTGACAAATTACACATGGTGAAATCACACCAAATAGCCCATCAGAATAATATGGACTGAAATTCCCTTTTGCACAACAGTCTTTATCTTTGGCTAAATTATCAACAATTTCATATACTGGATGACTAGAAGAAACTATTTGAAGACATACAACTGTCCTTGTGTTCAAATTAACTGATACAGTCATTGTAATAATTGCTTCTACTCTGAAAGTGGTTTTGTAAACATTCTTACCAAAAATAAAAGACATCTAATAACAACACCAAAAACCCCAAATACACTATTTAAAAAATATTCTCAATATCAATGCACGTGTGTGTATGCATTTTTAAATTATTACAGAATGGTACTTATTTCTTACATAAATGGTATTATTGCTTATTTTAAAAACATATGAGTTAATTGTGAAATGATTATGATAAATACAGTGATCTGTGTTTATCTGACAGTTCAAAGCAATGGCTTAAACTTTTCCTGAGAAGTAATTTTCAAATAATAAAGTTTTTAGAATTTAGTTTATTTCCATCCATATTTGCCAAGAAAAAAAAATTCCATTTTTGTTTGGGAGGCGTTGCAATAAACTGGAAGACAAAATCTTTCCAAAGGTAGAAACAATTGCATTTCAGAGCTTTTAGAATAGTATAAGCTAAAAAACAAAAAAGGCCTATATATAGGATGGCAGTGAGCTATGAAATGTTAAAAATATTAAAATACATATACCTTGCACTAGGGGTTACTTGTGTTACCGAATTGTTTTGAACTTACTCCTTTTTTACCTAACAGTTTTTTTTGTTGATTTGTGTTTCAATATTGTCAGACCTCTCTCTATACTTCACTGGTCAGACCATTTACGATTGAAATATTTGTCTGCATATGAATCAGAAGACACAGGTACTGAAAAAAATACACTTTTCTAGAAAGAAATAATGTAGTAGTTGCTGAAAAAATGCTGGTAATTAGTGTTTTCCTTTGCTGCAAGATTCTATAACCCATATGATAGAAGAAGATAAATATTATGTACTCATTCATTGAATATTTTGAAAGACCTATTCTGGACCAGACTCAGTGCTCAATCTGTGGATTTCATTTTGCTAATGCTTGCTTTAATCAAGATCGTAGCAGGGGGAAAAAAGAAAAAGTTAAAGAGCTCTGGAAGTAGAGCTAAAATGAATTATTTGAGGACAAATATATTTCTCACTTCAAAATCTCTATCTTTCTTTTGAAATGTCCAAAGCGAATGGTATATTGATTTTTTGCAGCATACCCTGCACTTTCCACTGACTGGTATCAAGGTTGTGAAGGCATCCGTTAAGTGAGCTCAAAATTCTCTCCTATGTGTAAACAAAGTCCACAGTTTTAATCAAATTTTATGTACTCTGGCCTACACGTGTCTTGTGAAAGTCACAGTAGTCTATGTAACAGAACTGAAAGCATACATTACAAAATCCCTCACCTTTCAGACATTTTGAAAGCAGATATTGTCAGAGATAGTGTCTATATGTTCCTTCAAGTCACCTCTGAGGAGGCAACAGGGGCATGGGAATGAGATTTGCATTTTACAGCTGGAACCAACATTGGGTTACAGAGATAATTATGATACATCTGTATCTGAAGGACAATGAGATCCTGGGCACAGGAATTCATTTCTTCAGGTAAAGGGCATGGATTGCAGGCATTTACATCTCAAGGTCCCATCTCAAAAAGCTCCCAGCAAGGAGGTAAACTGCTACTCGCATACTGATGAAATCTCCTGGTCCAAAAATGAGCTGGCCCTACCCCAGACAAAACTTGTGAACTACACCCAAGCAGAATCACATTTGTGTGCTCCTCAAATTCTGGGAGTGCTAATGTGATGTGCGGTATTACTGAATATGCTTTACTAGTAAATTGATACTATGAAGAAAACATTTCAGTGTAATTACTTTTAGTCCATTTATTAAAGAGTAAGATACCTATTTAGTATACATCATAAACTTTCCCTAAAAATTTTACTAACAAAAATGTCTATTGACATGAACAGGAAAATGGCCAAGTATTGTCAACAGGATTATATAGGGAGGATCAGTAAAAAGAATATTAAGTATTCATGTAAGGGAAAGGAATTTTGGAGTTCGTCCAAGAAAGATGGGAATACGGCATAGAATCGGAGCAAAGACAAGCTTTCCGTATTAATTCTTCATGTAAGCCACGGCAAGACATGCATACCCACGCCAGTCTCAAGCTTTCTTATCTGTTAAACTTGGGTGATATTCTAACTGCTCAACAGTTGCCATGAGAAGCAGTTTGTTAATGCATAATTATTTTTTATGGTAATGTTTCCTACACAAAATTTAAGGTATTTAAAATATATTTTTATTAATTGCTAAGCTAATCCTATGACCTACTGAGTACATTAGAGAACAGTGTTCCCATAATACCTCCTTTTCCCTTAGAAATAGCTCACTAGCCGTTCAGTACTGAAGGAGCAGCCTAGACACCAAGCGGGCTGCTGTAACATCACTTCAGAGCACAGCTATTAAGCTGTCATGATCATCTCCTAGTTGGGGAAGAAGAGTAAAATGGGAAACAGCACAGCTTCTTCTTCCCGTTATCAAAAGGAACACAACGGCCATATCTTTATAAATCTGTTAAAGGATCTTACTACCTTTTGCTATAAGTAACAGCTTACTGTATACTTTTCCCACTTTTCCACACACAGAAATTAATGTTGAGATACTCGTAACGTAACATAGAGCACATGCACACATGTGCACATCCATACAAACGTGTATGTACCCATCAAAGTGAACTTAAGGTTTTTTTATATCCTGATATTTGTATTATTTCATATTTTGATTTGTATCTCTCCTTTTCTTCCCCATTGGAACGTAAGGTTTGCAAAGGCATTAAGGAGATCTGAATGTATCTGTTCACTTCTATACAGCCATATGTATATGTATATGTATATATAAATATATATCCTCAACATATTTGGCTTCTTTTTATTATCTTCCTCTCTCATTTTCAGGTCCTTGAGAGCACCTTTTTCAATTATCCAAACCCAGAGCTTAGCACTAAGATTATATATCTATATATATCTATATATATCTATATATATATCTTACATATAGTATGTGCATAACAAGTATCTCTATGTTTGAATTCTGTATTTTGAATCACTAGATAATAATTGATTATTTGCAGAGAGGTCTGTGTCCTCACACAATGAGGACGCAGTGAGCACCTTTACCTGATGAGACTTTTCACTACCAAACTGGCCGTATGGGTGGTAGTACTGTGTCCATAGAAGTCAAATGTGCTCATGAGCTCTTAGTTCAAGGAAGCCACTGCTCATTTTCTCTCTCTGCCCAGTCAAACACCTTTTGCAAAGTCTGCCCTGAGTTCCCCCTGGCTTTCATTTAGAGTAAAATAATGCACTTTGTTTAAGTTTTTATAGGATGATTTTCAATTTTAAGACGGAGATATAGAGATACATTCATTCTTTGAAGACACAGTTATTGACGAGTTTTCCCAGTAAGATCAAGTAGACTATTAGAATCATACCCATGTGATCCTCCTCCCCTTATCTTCCTCTCTCTTCAAGCCCACTTCTATCTAAAGACCACAGATACAACGACTAAGCAGATGGAGGGAAAGGGCTGATGAATCACAGAGTATAAACAGCTGGTCCTCCGTATCTCAGGGTTCTACATTTGTGGATTCAACCAACCATGGACGATCCAAGGATGCAGAACACAAGGATATAGAGGGTCGACTATACTTAGCCTAGATATATAAAGGACTTGAGCATCTGCAGATTTTAATATCTGCAGGGGGTCCTGGAACCAATACTCCATGGCTACCAAGGGACGACTGTAATACACACTCAAAGGAAATAAAGTGTTGATATACTAATGAGAACTCTATGGTGATGACTATTGTCATTGAGATCAGAAAATGCTAAGTCCCATAGTTCCTAATTAGTCATAAAGTTCCTGAAAGAAAGAGCAAGTTAAGACGTAATTTAATACATTATGACCTAAAGGTCTGAGGATCTACTGGGTTGGCCAAAAAGATTATTCAGGTTTTTCCCTAAGATGTTTTGGAAAAACCTGAATGAACTTTTGGCCAACCCAATACTTTCTCAGTGGGAGAGTCTTGCTAATGTACTTGATCAGATTTGTCTGTATAGATTTCTTCTGATCCTATATAAGAATTTCTCCAATTGATAAACATAGGAGAATGAATGGTAAATGAGGACGGGAACCCGCTGTTCCACCAGGACAGAGGCATGGTATCGTATCCCTGACTAAAAAGTCAGGTAACTTTTATAAACTAAAAAAATCTCGTTAATGCCTTTTAAGAGTAAAGAGGTTATGAGCTGCATCTCCCACTTCTTTTTAATTTTTAACTCTGCCTAATATAGCTCTTAGATTAATAAATGATTGAGTCACTCTGGCTGTAATGAATTTTTTTCCTGGTCTTTACTCAAGCTGGCTGACTCTGTTTACAGTATAGTGACGGGTGTTAACGTCCTGGGGAAAATTCTAAATTCTTCAGTATATTTATCTACACACTGGGCACCTTCGTCATTGGTTGATGCATGCTATTGCCTATGACATTATTATTTGGCATGAGTCTAAAACTCATTCCTTCTACAATATAATACAGTATTTAGAGAAAAATGTTAGGACTTAATACACATGTGCTTTAAAAGAATAGGATAGCTTTTCTTCTTACAAAAAGCCACCATTCTTCTATGTTCTGGTTCACATACAAAGAGCTTATTCTCTTTAAATAAGTGGAGTGACTCACATTTATATTCCACACTCAACAGCACTTATTAGAAACAATATGCCTGGCCTTATGCTAGTCACTAGGGATAAAAGATGACAATTTCTTAGCTTTCAAAGAGCTCCCGTGTCATAAAAATTTCACTAAATTCTTAAAATGGGTTCCAGTGTCTAATCTGAGAATAGGAATTCAGGAAGAACAAAACCAGGAGAGAAGTTCTGACCCCATTCACACTTAAAAGACAGGGACCATGTTAGCCAATACATGAAAAAAATTACCTTACACATTTTTGTTTTTTTCTGAGAACATGATTTTAATGACAATGGTGATTTTTTTTTATACAGCAGGTTCTTATTAGTCATCAATTTTATACACATCAGTGTATACATGTCAATCCCAATCGCCCAATTCAGCACAACACCATCCCCACCCCACCACGCCTTTCCCCCCTTGGTGTCCATACGTTTGTTCTCTACGTCTGTGTCTCAACTTCTGCCCTACAAAAAGGTTCATCTGTACCACTTTTCTAGGCTCCACATACATGCGTTAATATACGATATTTGTTTTTCTCTTTCTGACTTACATCACTCTGTATGACAGTCTCTAGATCCATGCACGTCTCAACAAATGACCCAATTTCATTCTCTTTTATGGCTGAGTAATATTCAATTGTATATATGTCCACATCTTCTTTATCCATTCATCTGTCGATGGGCATTTAGGGTGCTTCCATGACCTGGTTATTGTAAATAGTGCTACAATGAACATTGGGGTGCATGTGTCTTTATGAATTATGGTTTTCTCTGGGTATATGCCCAGTAGTGGGATTGCTGGGGCATACGGTAATTCTATTTTTAGTTTTTTAAGGAACCTCCATACTGTTCTCCATAGTGGCTATATCAATTTACATTCCCACCAACAGTGCAAGAGGATTCCATTTACTCCACACCCTCTCCAGCATTTGTTGTTTGTACATATCCTGATGATGCCCATTCAAACTGGTGTGAGGTGATACCTCATTGTAGTTTTGATTTGCATTGCTCTAATAATTAGTGATGTTGAGCAGCTTTTCATGTGCTTCTTCACCATCTGCATGTCTTCTTTGGAGAAATGTCTATTTAGGTCTTCTGCCCATTTTTGGATTTTTTTTTTTTTTTAATATTGAGCTGCATGAGCTGTTTACATGTTTTGGAGATTAATCCTCTGTCCGTTGATTCTCTGGAAATATTTTCTCCATTCTGAGGGTCGTCTTTTCATCTTATTTATGGTTTCCTTTGCTGTGCAAAAGTTTTGAAGTTTCATTAGGTCCTATTTGCTTATTTTTGTTTTTATTACCATTACACTAGGAGGTGGACCAAAAAACATCTTGCAGTGATTTACTTCAAAGAGTGTTCTTCCTATGTTTTCCTCTAAGAGTTTTATAGTGTCCAGTCTTACATTTAGGTCTCTAATCCATTTTGAGTTTCTTTTTGTGTACGGTGTTAGGGAAAGTTCTAATATCATTCTTTTACATGCAGCTGTCCAGTTTTCCCAGCACCACTTATTGAAGAGACTGTCTTTTGTCCATTGTATATCCTTGCCTCCTTAGTCATAGATTAGCTGACCATAGGTGCATGGGTTTATTTCTGGGCTTTCTATCTTGTTCCATTGATCACTGTTTCTGTTTTTGTGCCAGTACCATATTGTCTTGATTACTGTAGCTTTGTAGTATTGTCTGAAGTCAGAGAGTCTGATTCCTCCAGCTCCATTTTTTTCCCTCAAGACTGCTTTGGCTACTCGGGGTCTTTTGTGTCTCCATACAAATTTTAAGATGATTTGTTCTAGTTCCGTAAAAGAATGCCATTGGTAATTTGATAGGGATTGCATTGAATCTGTAGATTGCTTTGGTAGTATAGTCATTTTCACAATATTGATTCTTCCAATCCAAGAACATGGTATATCTCTCCATCTATTGGTGTCATCTTTAATTTCTTTCATCAGTGTCTTATAGTTTTCTGCATACAGGTCTTTTGTCTCCCTAGGTAGGTTTATTCCTAGGTTATTTTATTCTTTTTGTTGCAGCAGTAAATGGGAGTGTTTCCTTAATTTCTCTTTCAGATTTTTCATCATTAGTGTATAGGAATGCCAGAGATTTCTGGGCATTAATTTTGTATGCTGCAACTTTACCAAATTCATTGTTTAGCTCTAGTACTTTTCTGGTGGCATCTTTAGGATTGTCTGTGTAGAGTATCATGTCCTCTGCAAACAGTGACAGTTATACTTCTTTTCCAAATTGTATTCCTTTTATTTCTTTTTCTTCTATGATTGCTGTGGCTAGGACTTCCAAAACTATCTTGAAAAACAGCAGTTGAGAGTGGACATCCTTGTCTTGTTCCTGATCTTAGAGAAAATGCTTTCAGTTTTTCACCATTGAGAATGATGTTTGCTGGGGGTTTGTCGTACATGGCCTTTATTATGTTGAGATAGGTTCCCTCTATGCTCACTTTCTGGAGACTTTTTATCATAAATGGGTGTTGAGTTTTGTCAAAGCTTTTTCTGCATCTATTGGATGATCATATGGTTTTCATTCTTCAATTTGTTAATATGGTGTATCACATTGATTGATTTGCATATATTGAAGAATCCTTGCATCCCTGGGATAAATCCCACTTGATCATGGTGTATGATCCTTTTAATGTGTTGTTGGATTCTGTTTGCTAGTATTTTCTTGAGGACTTTTGCATCTATATTCATCAGTGATATTGGTCTGTAATTTTCTTTTTTTGTAGTATCTTTGTCTGGTTTTGGAATCACGGTGATGGTGGCATCATAGAATGGGTTTGGGAGTGTTCCTTCCTCTGCTATCTTTTGGAAGAGTTTGAGAAGGATAGTTGTTAGCTCTTCTCTAAATGTTTGATAGAATTCACTATCTGTGAATTCTACTTTCTAGATGGCTGTGAAGCCATCTGGTCCTAGAGTTCGGTTTGTTGGAGGATTTTTAATCCCAGTGTCAGCTTCATTGCTTGTGATTGGTCTGTTCATATTTTCTGTTTTTTCCTGGTTCAGTCTTGGAAGGTTACACCTTTCCAAGTATTTGTCCATTTCTTCCAGGTTGTCCATTTTATTGGCACAGAGTTGCTTGTAGTAGTCTCTTAGGATGCTTTGTATTTCTGCAGTGTCTGCTGTAACTTCTCCTTTTTCATTTCTAATTTTATTGATTTGAGTCCTCTTTCTCTTTTTCTTGATGAGTCTGGCTAACGGTTTATCAATGTTGTTTATCTTCTCAAAGAACCATCTTTTAGTTTTATTGGTCTTTGCTATTGTTGTCTTTGTTTCTATTTCATTCATTTCTGCTCTGATCTTTATGATTTCTTTCCTTCTGCTAATTTTGGGTTTTGTTTGTTCTTCTTTCTCTAGTTTCTTTAGGTGTAAGGTTAGATTGTTTATTTGAGATTTTTCTTGTTTCTTGAGATAGGCTTGTAGAACCATAAACTTCCCTCTTAGAACTGCTTTTGCTGCATCCCATAGGTTCTGGAACATCGTGTTTTCATTGTCATTTGTCTCTAGGTAATTTTTGATTTCCTCTTTGATTTCTTCAGTAATCTCTTGGTTATACAGTAATGTACTGTTTAGCCTCCATGTGTTTGTGTTTTTTACATGTTTTCCCCTGTAATTGATTTCTAATTTCATAGCATTGTGGTCAGAAAAGATGCTTGATATGATTTCAATTTTCTTAAATTTACTGAGGCTTCACATGTGACCCAAGATGTGATCTATCCTGGAGAATATTCCATGCGCACTTGAGAAGAAAGTGTAATCCGCTGTTTTCGGATAGAATGTCCTATAAATATCAATTAAGTCTACCTAGTCTATTGTTTCATTTAAAGCTTGTGTTTCCTTATTTATTTTTGTTTTGGATGATCTGTCCACTGGTGTAAGTGAGGTGTTAAACTTCCCCACTATTTTTGTGATACTGTTGATTTCCTGTTTTATAGCTGTTAGCAATTGCCTTATGTATTGAGGTGCTCCTATGTTGGGTGCATAAATATTTGCAACTGTTATATCTTCTTCTTCGATTGATCCCTTGATCATTATGTAGTGTCCTTCCTTGTCTCTTGTAACATTCTTTATTTTAAAGTCTGTTTTTTCTGATATGAGTATTGCTACTCCAGCTTTCTTTTGACTTCCATTTGCATGGAATATCTTTTTCCATCCCCTCACTTTCAGTCTGAATGTGTCCCTAGGTCTGAAGTGGGTCTCTTGTAGACAGCATATGTATGGGTCTTGTTTTTGTATCCATTCAGCAAGCCTGTTTCTTTTGGTTGGAGCATTTAATCCATTCATGTTTAAGGTAATTATCGATATGTATTTTCCTATGATCATTTTCTTAATTGTTTTGGGTTTGTTTTTGTAGGTCCTTTTCTTCTCTTGTATTTCCCAGTTAGAGAAGTTCCTTTAGCATTTGTTGTAGAGCTGGTTTGGTGGTGCTGAATTCTCATAGCTTTTCTTGTCTGTAAAGCTTTTGATTTCTCCATCGAATCTGAATCAGATCCTTTCTGGGTAGAGTAATCTTGGTTGTACGTTCTTCCCTTTCATCACTTTATATCATGCCACTCCCTTCTGGCTTGTAGAGTTTCTGCTGAGAAATCCTCTGTTAACCTTACGAGAGTTCCCTTGTATGTTATTTGTTGTTTTTCCCTTGCTGCTTTCAATACTTTTTCTTTGTCTTTAATTTTTGCCAGTTTGATAACTATGTGTCCTGGCGTGTTTCTCCTTGGGTTTATCCTGTATGGGACTCATTGCACTTCCTGGACTTGCGTGGCTATTTCCTTTCCCGTGTTAGGGAAGTTGTCGACTCTAATCTCTTCATATATTTTCTCGGGTCCTTTCTCTGTCTCTTCTCCTTCTGGGACCCCTATAATGTGAATGTTGTTGCATTTAATGTTGTCCCAGAGGTCTCTTAGGCTGTCTTCATTTCTTTCCATTCTTTTTTTTCTTTATTCTGTTCCACAGCAGTGAATTCCACCATTCTGTCTTCCAGGTCACTTATCCATTCTTCTGCCTCAGTTTTTCTGCTATTGATTCCTTCTAATGTAGTTTTCATTTCAGTTATTGTATTGTTCATCTCTGTTTGTTTGTTCTTTAATTCTTCTAAGTCTTTGTTAAACATTTCTTGCATCTTCTCGATCTTTACCTCCATTCTTTTTCCTAGGTCCTGGATCATCTTCACTATCATTATTCTGAATTCTTTTTCTGGACGGTTGCCTATCTCCACTTCATTTAGTTGTTTTTCTGGGGCTTTATCTTGTTCCTTCCTGTGGAACATAGCCTCCTGCCTTTTCATCTTGACTATCTTTCTGTGAATGTGGTTTTTGTTCCACAGGCTGCAGGTCTGTAGTTATTCTTGCTTCTGCTGTCTGCCCTCTGGTGGATGAGGCTATCTAAGAGGCTTGTGTAAGTTTCCTGGTGGGAGGAAACTGGTGGTGGGTAGAGTTGACTGTTGCTCTGGTGGGCAGAGCTCAGTAAAACTTTAATCCACTTGACTGTTGATGGGTGGGGCTAGGTTCCCTCCCTGTTGGTTGTTTGGCCTCAGGCAACCTAACACTGGAGCCTACCTGTGCTCTTTGGTGAGGCTAATGACAGGCTCTGGGAGGGCTCATGCCAAGGAGTACTTCCCAGAACTTCTGCTGCCAGTGTCCTTGTCCCCACAGTGAGCCACAGCCACCTCTCGCCTCTGCAGGAGACCCTCCAACACTAGCAGGTTGGTCTGGTTCAGTCTCCTATGGGGTCACTGCTCCTTCCCCTGGGTCCTCATGCACAAGCTACTTTGTGTGTGCCCTCCAAGAGTGGAGTCTCTGTTCCCCCGTGTCCTGTCGAAGTCCTAAAATCAAATCCCACTAGCCTTCAAAGTCTGATTCTCTAGGAATTCCTCCTCCTGTTGCCGGACCCCCAGGTTGGGAAGCCTGATGTGGGGCTCTGAACCTTCACTCCAGTGGGTGGACTTCTGTGGTATAAGTGTTCTCCAGTCTGTGAGTCACCTACCTGGCAGTTATGGGATTTGATTTTACTGTGATTGCCCCCCTCCTACCATCTCATTGTGGCTTCTCCTTTGTCTTTGGATGTGGGGTATCTTTTTTGGTGAGTTCCAGTGTCTTCCTGTTGATGACTGTCCAGCAGCTAGTTGTGATTCTGCCATTCTCACAAGGAGTAACAGCACGTCCTTCTACTCCACCATCTTGGTTCCTCTCTCTATCTTACACTTTTTCAGGTCTTTTTAAGATATTGCAACTTTTCCCCCTTTTTGTTAACCTCTTTTTTTTTTTTTTTAATGTAGGGAGTAGCAAGGAAAACTACTTGAGAAATGACAGGACTAGAAGAAGTTGGAAAGCTTTTCACTTTTTCATAGGGGGCTTTGGGAATTCAGCGAGAGGGCTGGTGTGGTCAAGAAAAGGTTAAATACTGAGGGTTCTATAACAATGGTAGATAGAAAGAGTACAGCAGAGCTGACTTGGGGAAAAATGTGGTCTCTGACTGGGACATCTTGTCCCTGAAAAGAACACCTCCCAAGCATAATTGCTAGGAATAAACAAAAATTAATAATTGACTAAATTCATTGTATTCCTCCTAGTATAGTTGAAGCTCTGTGATGCCAAATGTTTACATGTATGTTCTGTCAAGTAATCCTTACAATGGTCATAGAAATAATATTATTACCATTTTTCATAAATGGGGAAATTGTGGTTTATCTTGGAAATTAGTTATTTGGGATTCATCTTCATCTGATTCCAAAATAATTTTTTTTTTTTTAACCATTTGGTGATTTGGAAGTCACTCTCTGGTATCCTAAAGAATAAGCTAGGCATTCAACACATACTGTAGATGCCCAGAAAATCCAAGCATTGCCCAATTTACTCGCATATTCTCTGGGATGATGAGGTAGTGACCGTTAGCACCTAGTGAGCTAGGCTGAACTTGGTAACTATCTTCAGAGAAGTGACCGAGTTTTTTTCTCCCTCAAGGCAGAACATCATGTCAATGTTAGGGGTTCAATATTTGCTGATGTCTGCAGTAAATCCAGAGTGACAAAAGCTGTTCTTGTGGAAGGAAATAAACAATGTGAATGGGCCTCGTAAAATATGAAAATGGAACAGTGGGATTTTTTTTAAAGGAAAATTTCTTTCAATGTACTACACACATGAGGGCGATTCATACTCATCTGGACCCAGGGATGAATGCAAACTTCCCCTTCTGCTGAAACTAGTCTGACATCCACCTGCAAAGAGCTTGAGGCCTCCGTGACATTGCCAGGCTGTTACCAGAGGAGCCTCTCAAGCCTGACTGTAGCTGTAGGTCCCACGGTGCCACTAAAGGCAAGACTTAGCAGGGCCTTGGGAGGCTTTCTTCTGTGCTTGTGCAAGCTGTCCCTAGGGTCTATGAGAAAGCAAGCCCAGGGCTCGAAGCTGCAGGGGCTGAAAGGGAGTTTCATCTTTCAGGTCACCATCTTAGCTGAAAAATGACAGCCTCTCCTCTTTTCTATTATTCCTATAGAGCTATTAATCTCAAGTCAACAAAGGAAGACAAATTTGTATCCTCTCTCATGCTCTGTGAATTTTAAATGAGTGACTGGATGATCTTCTCAATGTCCTTAAATATCAGCCTATTTAAGAGAATCATGAGGACTAAAATCTGGAGCCCGGGGTTTGTAATTTGGCTGGGCCAGGGTGTCCTTATAGGGATCTACTAGTAGGAGTAGAGAGTTATTATATATTTTCAGAATTCTGAGATGAGTGAGTCTATAGACATGCCACCTGAACATGCCTGGACTCATCTGATCTCAGAAGCTAAGCAAGGTTGCACCTGGTTAGTACTTCGGTGGGAAAAAGAATTTCTTCAGAATAACACAATGGTCAGAAAACATGGAGGAAAAATGGAAAAGAGTATTAGATTAAAATACATAAATATATAATCTCTCATAAAAGTAAAATACAAATAATAAATGGGAAAAATAGGTGCATGGACCAACTATTTATAAGAAAAAAATATATCCAAAGCAAATTAATTGTCAAGAAACAAGTTAAAATAAGATGATCACTTTGCCCATTAAATTAATAAAGATAAAAGCAAATGGTTTTCCTAACATTGGTGATGGTGCTGCCAGAGTTGTAAATCGGTACAAATTTTCTGAGGCAGATGGAACAAAACTTGTCAAAAGTTTTAAAGACAGGTGTGACAATTTGATAGAGCAATGGCTATTTCTAAAAATGTATAATAAAGAAGCAATTAAAAATGTTTGCACGGGGGCACCTTCAAGATGGCGGAGCAGTAAGACGTGGAGATCACCTTCCTCTCCCCAGATACATCAGAAATACATCTACGTGGGGAACAGCTCCTACAGAACACCTACTGAATGCTGGCAGAAGACCTCAGACTTCCCAAAAGGCAAGAAACTCCCCATATACTTGGGTCGGGCAAAACAAAAAGGAAAAAACAGAAACAAAAGAATAGGGATGGGACCTGCACATCTGGGAGGGAGCTGTAAAGGAGGAAAAGTTTCCACACACTAGGAAGCCCCTTCACTGGTTGATATGGGGGATGGGCAGGAGGGAAACTTCGGAGTCACGGAGGAGAGCGCAGCAACAAGGGTTCAGAGGGAAAGCAGAGAGATTCCTGCAATGAGGATAAGTGCCGACCAGCACTCAACAGCCTGAGAGGCTTGTCTGCTCACCCGCCGGGGCAGGACGGGGCTGGGAGCTGAGGCTTGGGCTTCGGACCTCAGATCCCAGGGAGAGGACTGGGCATCTGCATGAAGAGAGCCTGAGGGGGCTAGTGTGCCACAGCTAGCCAGGAGGGAGTCCGGGAAAAAGTCTGGACCTGCTGAAGAGGCAAGAGACCATTGTTTCGGGGTGTGCGAGGAGAGGGGGATTCCTTCCCTGTCTGCCCACAGAAGGCAGAGCACCACCTAAGTGAGCTCCAGAGATGGGTGTGAGCCGCGACTATCAGCTCAGACCCCAGAGACGGGCATGAGACGCTAAGGCTGCTGCTGCAGCCACGAAGAACCCTGTGTGCGAGCACAGGTCAGTATCCACACCTCCCCTCCTGGGAGCCTGTGCAGCCCACCACTGCCAGGGTCCCATGATCCAGGGACAACTTCCCCAGGAGAACACACAGTGCACCTCAGGCTGTTGCAATGTCATGCTGGCCTCTGCTGCCACAGGCTCGACGCACATTCCAATTATGACTACTGTACCCCTCCCTTTCCCCGGCCTGAGTGAGTAAGAGCCCCCTAATCAGCTGCTGCTTTAGCCTCCTGCTGTCTGGGTGGGAACAGATGCCTGAGGGCGACCTACATGCAGAGGTGGGGCCAAAACCGAAGCTGAACCCCAGGAGCTGTGCGAACAAAGAAGAGAAGGGGAAATCTCTCCCAGCAGCCTCAGAAGCAGCAGATTAAATCCCCACAATCAACTTGATGTACGCTGCATCTGTGGAATACCTGAATAAACAACGAATTGTCCCAAAATTGAGGTGGTGGACTTTGGGAGCAACTATAGACTTGGAGTTTGCTGCTGCAAATGATTTGTTTCTGATTTTTATATTTATCTTAATTTAGTTTTTAGCTCTTGTTATCATTGGTGGATTTGTTTATTGGTTTGGTTGCTCTCTTGTTTTTGTTTTAACTTTTATTATTTTTTATTTAATAAGTAATTTTTAAAATTTTATTAATTATTTATTTTATTTTACATTATTTCTCTTTCTTTTTTTCTCCCTTTTCTTCTGAGCCATGTGACTGACAAGGTCTTGGTGATCCTGCCCAGAGTCAGGCCTGAGCATCTGAGGTGGGAGAGCATAGTTCAGGACATTGGACCAAAGGAGACCTCCCAGCCCCACATAATATCAATCCGCAAAAACTCTCCCAGAGATCTCTGTCTCAATGCTAGGACCCAGATCAACCCAGTGGCGAGGAAGCTCCAGTGCTGGATGCCCCATGTCAAACAACTAGCAAGACATTCACACAGCCCCACCCATTAGCAGAGAGACTGCCTAAAATCATACTAAGTTCACAGACACTCCAAAACACACCATCAGATGCAGTCCTACCTACCAGAAAGACAAGATCCAGCCCAACCCACCAGAACACAGGCACCAGCCCCTCCACCAGGAAGCCTACACAACCCATTGAACCAACCACACCCACCTGAGGAAGACACCAAAAACAACAGGAACTACAAACCTGCAGCCTGTGGAAAGGAGACCCCAAACACAGTAAGTTAAACAAAGTGAGAAGACAGAGAAAGATGCAGCAGATGAAGGAGAAAGGTAAAAACCCACCAAACCAAACAAATGTTGAGGAAATAGGCAGTCAACCTGAAAAAGAATTCAGAATAATGATAGTAAAGATGATCCAAAACTGTGGAAGCAGAATGGAGAAAACACAAGAAATTTTTAACAAGGACCTAGAAGAACTAAGAGCAAACAAACAATGATGAAAACCACAAAAAATGAAATTAAAAATTCTCTAGAAAGAATCAATAGCAGAATAATTGAGGCAGAAGGACGGATAAGTGACCTGGAAGATAAAATAGTGGAAATGACTACAGCAGAGCAGAATAAAGAAAAAAGTATGAAAAGAATTGAGGACAGTCTCAGAGATCTCTGGGGCAACATTAAACACACCAATATTTGAATTATAGGGGTGCCAGAAGAAGAAGAGAAAATTAAAGGATCTGAGAAAATATTTGAAGAGATTATAGTTGAAAACTTCCCTACCATGGGAAAGGAAATAGTCAGTCAAGTCCAGGAAGTGCAGAGAGTCCCATAAGGATAAATCCAAGGAAAACATGCCAAGAAACATATTAATCGAACTATCAAAAATTAAATACAAAGAAAAAATTTTAAGAGCAGTAAGGGAAAATTAACAACATACAATGGAATCCCCATAAGGTTAACAGCTGATCTCTCAGCATAAAATCTGAAAGCCAGTAGGGAGTTGCAGGACATATTTAAAGTGATGAAAGGGAAAAGCTACAACCATGATTACTCTACACAGCAATGATCTCATTCAGAGTCGATGGAGAAATTAAAACCCTTATAGACAAGCAAAAGTTAAGAGAATTCAGCACCACTAAACCAACTTTACAACAAATGTTAAAGAAACTTCTTGAGGCAGGAGCCACAAGAGAAGGAAAAGACCTACAATATCAAACCCAAAACAATTAAGAAAATACAAAGAAACTTCTCTAGGCAGGAAACACAAGAGAAGGAAAAGACCTACAATATCAAACCCAAAACAATTAAGAAAATAGTAATACTAACATACATATCGATAATTACCTAAGATGTAAATGGATTAAATGCTCTAACCAAAAGACACAGACTGGCTGAATGGACACGAAAACAAGAGCCGTATATATCATGTCTACAAGAGGCCCACTCAGACCTAGGGACACATACAGACTGAAAGTGAGGGGATGGAAAAAGATATTCCATGCAAATGGAAATCAAAAGAAAGCTGGAGTAGCAATTCTCATATCAGACAAAATAGACGTTAAAATAAACACTATTACAACAGACAAAGAAGGACACTACATAATGATGAAGGGATCAATCCAAGAAGATATAACAATTGTAAATATTTATGCATCCAACACAGGAGCACATCAATACATAAAGCAAATGTTAACAGCCATAAAAGGAGAGGTCAACAGTAACACAATCATAGTAGGGGGCTTTCACACCCCACTTTCACCAATGGCCAGATCATCCGAAATGAAAATAAATAAGGAAAACAAGCTTTAAATGACACGTTAAACAAGATGAACTTAATTGATATTTGAAGGACATTCAATCCAAAAACAACAGAATACACTTTCTTCTCAAGTGCTCATGAACATTCTCCAGGATAGATCATATCTTGGGTACAAATCAAGCCTTGGTAAATTTAAGAAAACTGAAATTGTATCAAGTATCTTTTCTGACCACAACACTATGAGACTAGAGATCAATCACAGAAAAAAAAACTGTAAAAAATACAAACACATGAGGCTAAACAATACATTACTAAATAACCAAGAGATCACTGAAGAAATCAAAGAGGAAATCAAAAAATACCTAGAAACAAATGGCAATGAAAACACAACAACTGAAAACCTATGGGATGCAGCAAAAGCAGTTCTAAGAGGGAAGTTTATAGCAATATAATCCTACTTCAAGAAAAATAAACATCTCAAATAAACAACCTAACCTTACACCTAAAGCAATTAGAGCAAGAAGAAAAGAAAAGAAAACACCGAAGTGAGCAGAGGGAAAGAAAACATAAAGAGCAGATCAGAAATAAATGAAAAAGAAATGAAGGAAATGATAGCAAAGATCAATAAAACTAAAAGCTGGTTCTTTGAGAAGATAAACAAAACTGATAAACCATTAGCCAGACTCATTAAGAAAAAAAGGAAGAAGACTCAAATCAACAGGATTAGAAATAAAAAAGGAGAAGTAACAACTGACACTGCAGAAATACAAAGGATCATGAGAGATTACTACAAGCAACTCTATGCCAATAAAATGGACAAGCACGAAGAAATGGACAAATTCTTAGAAAAGCAAAACCTTCCAAGACTGAACCAGGAAGAAACAGAAAATATAAACACAAAAATCACAAGCAGTGAAATTGAAACTGTGATTAAAAATCTTCCAACAAACAAAAGCCCAGGACCAGGTGGCTTCACAGGCAAATTCTATCAAACATTTAGAGAAGTGCTAACATCTATCCTTCTCAAACTCTTCCAAAATATAGCAGAGGGAGGAACACTCTCAAACTTACCCTATGAGGCCATCATCACCCTGATACCAAAACCAAGGATGTCACAAAAAAAGAAAACTAGAGGCCAATATCACTGATGAACATAGATACAAAAATCCTAAACAAAATACCAGCAAACAGAATCCAACAGCACATTAAAAGGATCATACACCATGATCTAGTGGGGTTTATCCTAGGAATGCAAGGATTCTTCAATATACGCAAATCAATCAATGTAATACACCATGTTAACAAATTGAAGGATAAAAAACATAGGATCATCTCAATAGATGCAGAAAAAGCTTTCGAAAAATTCAACACCCGTTTATGATAAAAACTCTCCAGAAAGCAGGCATGGAGGGAACCTACCACAACATAATAAAAGTCATATATGACAAACCCACAGCCAACATCATTCTCAATGGTGTAAAACTGAAACCATTTCTTCTAATATCAGGAACAAGACAAGGTGACCATTCTCGCCACTATTATTCAACATAGATCTGGAAGTTTTAGCCACAGGAAACAGAGACCAAAAAGAAATAAAAGGAATCTAAATCGGAAAAGAAGAAGTAAAACTATCAATGCTTGCAGATGGCATTCTACTGTACATAGTGAATCCTAAAGATGCTACCAGAAAACTACTAGAGCTAAGCAATGCATTTGGTAAAGTAGCAGGATACAAAATTAATGCACAGAAATCTCTTGCACTCCTATACACTAATGATGAAAAATCTGAAAGAGAAATGAAGCAAACACTCCCATTTACCACTGCAGCTAAAATAATAAAATATCTAGGTATAAACGTACCTAAGGAGACAAAAGACCTGTACGCAAAAAACTACGGGACACTGATGAAAGAAATTAAAGACAATACAAACAGATGGAGAGATATACCATGTTCTTGGATTGGAAGAACCAATGCTGTGAAAATGACTCTACTACCCAAAGCAATCCACAGATACAATGCAATCCCTATCAAACTACCAATGGCATTTTCACAGAATTAAAACAAAAAAATTCACAATCTGTATGGAAACACAAAAGACCCCGAATAGCCAAAGCAATCTTGAGAAAGAAAATCGAAGCTGGAGGAATCAGGCTCTCAGACTTCAGACTATACGACAAAGCTACAGTAATCAAGGCAGTATGGTACTGGCACCAAAACAGAAATATAGATCAATGGAACAAGATAGAAAGCCCAGAGGTAAACCCACGCACATATGGTCACCTTATCTTTGATAAAGGAGGCAAGAATATACAATGGAGAAAAGACAGTCTCTTCAATAAGTGGTGCTGGGAAAACTGGACAGCTACGTGTAAAAGAATGAAATTAGAACACTCCTGAACACCATACACAAAAATAAACTCCAAGTGAATTAAAGACCTAAATGTAAGGCCAGACACTATAAAACTCACAGAGGAAAACATAGGCAGGACACTCTATGACATAAATCACAGCAAGATCCTTTTTGATCCACCTCCTAGAGAAATGGGAATAAAAACAAAAATAAACAAATGGGACCTAATGAAACTTAAAAGCTTTTGCGCAGCAAAGGAAACCATAACCAAGATGAAATGACAATCCTCAGAATGGGAGAAAATATTTGCAAATGAAGCCACTGACAAAGGATTAATCTCAAAAATATACAAGCAGCTCATGTAGCTCAATATCAAAAAACAAACAACCCAATCCAAAAATGGGCAGAAGACCTAAATAGACATTTCTGCAAAGAAGTTATACAGATTGCCAACAAACACATGAAAGCATGCTCAACATCATTAATAATTAGAGAAATGCAAATCAAAACTACAATGAGGTATCATCTCACATCGGTCAGAATGGCCATCATCAAAATATCTACAAACAATAAATGCTGGAGAGGGTGTGGAGAAAAGGGAACCCTCTTGCACTGTTGGTGAGAATGTAAATTGATACAGCCACTATGGAGAACAGTACGGAGGTTCCTTAAAAAACTAAAAATAGAATTACTATATGACCCAGCAATCTTACTACTGGGCATATACCCTGAGAAAACCAAAATTCCAAAAGAGTCATGTACCACAATGTTCATTGCAGCACTATTTACAATACACAGGACATGGAAGCAACCTAAGTGTTCATAGACAGATGAATGGATAAAGAAGATGTGGCACATATATACAATGGAATATTACTCAGCCATAAAAAGAAACGAAATCGAGTTACTTGTAGTGAGGTGGATGGACTTAGTGTCTGCCATACAGAGTGACGTAAGTCAGAAGGAGAAAAACAAATACCGTATGCTAACACATATATATGGAATCTAAAAAAAAAAAAAAAAAAAAAAAAGGTTCTGAAGAACCTAGGGGCAGGACAGGAATAAAGACGCAGATGTAGAGAATGGACTTGAGGACATGGCGAGGGGGAAGGGTAACCTGGGACGAAGTGAGAGAGTAGGATTGACACATACACACTACCAAATATAAAACAGATAGCTAGTGGGAAGCGGCTGCATAGCACCGGGAGATCAGCTCGGTGCTTTGTGACCACCTAGAGGGGTGGAATAGTGAGGGTAGGAGGGAGATGCAAGAGGGAGAGAATATGGGGATATATGCATACATATAGCTGATTCATTTTGTTATACAGCAGAAACTAACACAACATTGTAAAGCAATTATACTACAATAAATATTAAAAAAAAATGTTCGCTAAGAATTAGCTGTGCAAATGTTCATTCAAGTTTTGTTTAGAAATGTGGCGGGGTGGGAGTCAACCTAAATGTCAAACAATAGGGGTCTGATTACATTTTCTAGAAATCCTTACAACAGGATTTTTGACAGCTACTAAAAATAGTGCTATGGAAGCATAGCTAGACCCATGCAATTAGGTTATGCTGATAACATAATATTAAATTGAAAAATTCCTTTGCAAAATAATGTATATGGTAATTTACCAGAGTTTATGAATACATACAAAACACGAAACAATGCACACCATAAGTTTCACACTAGTTATCTCTGTGTAGTAGAATCAGACTTAATCTTTGGGGGCTCCTCTTTCTGCTCATATGCATTTTCTAATGTTTCTGTAATAAGTATCTATTACTTATGTAAAAAAAATAAGAAAAGTAAGATTTTCTAGAAATTAGTCTGGAAAGAGAATCCACAAAAGGAAATCCTTCTTCTGCTAAAATACCTGACCCTATAGAAGCACAAAGTTTTATCTGCATCTGGAGAAGAAAAAACCCTAAGGCCACAGTCTATCTTCATTTAGCTGTTTTAATTAGAATGAAGAAAGTCCCCACTTTGAAGCATAATGAGGTTGCGGGTTTGACATCTTGTAAGGAGCATGCACTTTGTAGCCATAATGACCTGAGACCAGTCTCTGATGTGTAAAATTTTTGTAAAACTAACAGCTATTCTCTGAGTATTATTTTCTACAAGTGTAATATGAAGATGATAACACTTACGGCACAATGCGGTAAGAATGAATGATAACGTATCAGTAAGCATCTGGCATATGGTAGGTGCTCACATAGTTTTTGGCTTCCTTACTTTTCTCCTTGAGGTCTTGGTACTGGGTATCAAGAGCAGAGCAGAACATGGCTTCCTGGGCAAGAGGAGACGGGGCTTCCTCAAGGATGTAAGGAGCATCCTTGGAGGAGTCAGGAGGAGCGCTTGTGAAGAGCTGGTCTCTTCTTCCTCACACTCAACCTGTATTAGTTCTGCCAGATTTCTCTAATTTTACTTTTAGACTTCCTTCTCTTCTTCTGCAGAAATGTCCTTGAACGTTGGGACACAGAAATTGCCCTGGGGCTGCCATGCAGTGACAGGAGACACCGGTGAGGATGCTGATATTGATGGGAACTTGAGATCAAGAGCCTAGACACACAGTCCTTGAAATGAATATAGATCTTCAGCGTTCAAGGAAGCCCCGTAAATACTGTCTGAGATATACTCCCATCTTCTTTTTCTCTCTCACACTCTAATTTCCCCAGAGCACATTAGTTTGTTTTCCTCTATTTTTCTCTTTTCTTTTCCCTCTATCCTCTTTCCCCCTTCCTACTCCTCCAGTTCTGCTTCTGCTTCTTCTATTTTTTCCTCTTTCCATTCCTCTTTCCATACCTCTCCTTTTGTTATTCATCCTCTTTCCTCTTCCTCCTCTTCTCCTTCTCTTCCCTTTTCTCTTTCCTCCTTCTCCTTTGTATTCTTCCTCCAAATGGGAGGAATTTAATTTGGATAAAGGACATACTACCAGATCATTCTCTACTTCGAGGCCACCTCCCAAACTATGCCAGGCAACGTTCCCTACTACAACCACTTGTCTCACACTTCTTATTTCCCAAAGGCTTCCCTAATTAAAGAAAATGGAAAGTTAGAGTTACACTTCACATATTACCATTAGCAAGTCACCAATCTAGGGGACAGGAACAGGTCAGAAATATCCCCAACTAGAAATCAAACAAATTGCCCACCATGTTCTGACTGCACCTAAGTGTTTTGTGTGATACCCTCTCTACAAGTTAGAATCCTTGTTGTCTAGTTGAGACAGAACTCGTGGAGCTGCAAAATAAAGTTAAAGCTTTATTATTTTTGGGGGGGCTTTGGTTAAGGAAAATCAACTAAGTTTACTACTTTCTAAATGGGGGATATAGTGACACAGAAGAGGAAAAGCAAATCTTGTTTAATGGTTCTGGGCAGAAAAGGGGGATAAAAATGCAAATTAGAATACCAAAGTAGAAGATCTGTAGAGAAAGTGAGAAAGAAAGAATCTTGGTAACTGGAGGAAATTAGAAACAATAGAGAAAGAGGAGAAACTCTGTCTTGTGTGATTATACTGCACTGGGGGCTTTCTACGAGTGGGGCCCAGTGATGTATTCCTCAGTCGGGCTGGATGGCTTTCCAAGGCAATTTCTACACCGAACTGAGTCGGGACCTACATCCCTTGGGAGCCAGAGGAGGTTTTCTGAATGGGAAGGTACAAACTGGATCTGTCTATGTAAACTGATTTACATAATCTGATGTTCAGATTGAGTGACCAGTAGCATCTTACTCATATTCACCCACATCTCTAGTAGCCCTATAAGCAGCTTAGAGACATTCTGGTTTTTTCACTCTATTTGATGACTCTCTTGGTCCATTTTTGTTTTGAGTATTTAAGAAGGCAAAACCAAAACAACACAAAACAACACTGTTCTACTGTGAAGTCTGGGTCACTTTGTATAACTGTATCTACCAAACCAATCCTGAGAGCCTGATTAAGGCAACAAGGTCCTAGGGTCAGGATTCTACAAGCCACTATCGACTAATTAAATACACACCATAACAGCTAAGGTTCCCCTTTGTCACTCCAGAAACAGTCACACAGGACACATTTTCCCCTAAATAATATAAACTCAATAAAACAAACAGAAATGCATATAAATGAGCACATATATTATAATGCTTCTAAAAATAGGATACCAATTTAAAGTAAAAATAAAATAAATTTGCTAGACTTCTTCATGTGTTATGCCTCTAATGGACTGTCACCATCTCTTCTAAAACTAAATTGCTTTTTGCCTCACCCCCAGGAGCTGTTCATTCTTGTATATGGGCTGTGCTTGTATTTGCCACCTGCCACTGCTGACGACCATTACTAAATCAATTGCTCCTACTAGGTTAGTACCTTATCAGAGGATAAAGCACAGGGTTTTCTTCGTCATCATATCAATCTCTAGAGTCTCTCGGCTTTTATCAGTAAACCAAAGTTTAGTCTGCCTGCACTGCACCCTGTCCCCAGACCCCCTCAGTGAGGTTGCCCAAGGTCACCTGAGGCAGGCTAACATGCCCAGACAAGCATCGTGGATCCCTGACTCATATCTTATTATGTGATAGCGATGGATGAAGTGAATTTATAGACAGGAACGCTAGACTTCTTTTCTCTGACCCTATGATTTAAATGCCTCTCCTATGTATTTACAAACAATTAGCAAGAAAGCAGGATTCGCAGAATCATTTTGTTTCTTTATCCATACGCTATTTCAGTGCTCTAATATCTTGATGATCAAGGAGGTTTTAGTAAAATAAGAGAAAATATCAGATCAAAGTTGCACTAGGGGTACAAAGTGCTGCAGAAATTTAGAAGAAAAAAAATGAATGTGACATTTGAACTGAGAAACAATATAGGAACTGCTATTTTCAAGGGCAGACTTTCATTATAGGCACCCGTCTCTTTTGTTCTTGTAAGACAAATATAGACCCAAAGCACAGGACACAAATCTTAATAAACAAGTTGGTAGAGCAGTATTTTCCAGAGTGTATTCCACAGTGATCCTGCAAGGCGCTCCATCAGCAAGGACCCCCGGCCCACTGCATGTGGGATGTGCATGCTAAGCCTCCTGCTAACTGTGAGTCACAATGCCCAGCGGCACATGAAAGACTCTGAAGTCTTGCCATTGAAACAAAGGAAGCTCACACGCACACGCACACACTCCACAAACCAAGGAACCATTCACTTAATTTAATTTTGCAGTATTTTTCCTTTTTGGAGCAAATACATACGAGTAGTGCTTCTCACGAATACTATTTACTTGTTCATTTGTTTAATTTCTTGCCATTTTCACAGATTCATATGGTGGTGATTCTCTGTGCATGTTGAGGAGCAGATTATGTGTTAAAATCTTGGAAGTGCAAGTTGGATGGGGATAGACAGGGTATGTGCTGTTGGAATACTTCCCCATATTATTTTTAAGCCTCCTACACCCATCTATTGCAGATAAGTTCTGCAGTGACAGAAGAGCACTATGTCAAAGGAAGTTCTTCAATAAATATTTGATGGGCATGATCCTTCACAGGTAGTATTTGTTTCATTATCTTTATTTTAATTATTTTCCATTACTTTTCTATGAAGATATAGAGGAGGCATTTTGAAATCTATCATCTTCACTACCTGCCGTCTTCCTGGTAAATGTCAGTGATCCTGGGCTTTGTCTTTGGCCCCTTCTCTTTGCATCTTTACCCAGAAGCTCCATCTTCTCCCAAAGCCTCTTCCAGCGGCTTTGTTCCCTCTACATTCTCTCATAAGCCCTACACACCAGTGTAGGAACAGGGCAGCTGTTAGCTGCCTGGAACCCAGGAACAGGGCAGCTCATAGCAACATAAACGCATGCATCTCGGTGCCAACAATCATGGCTACATCATCGGTTTCCCTGGCCCTCATTCATCACCGGTCAAAACGGTTTTGATCTTTTGAGGTCAACAGAGCTGAAGTACAGAGTGGTTAAGAATGTAGAGTCTAAACCAAACTGGGTTCAAATCTAAGCTCCATCACTTAAAATTGAGTAACCTTATACAAGATTTTTACCTGTTTTTCAGTTTCCCTATAATGTAAAATGAAAATATGAAAAATGTGACCTCATAGGAGTGTTGTAAAGATTAAGGTTAGAATACTGTTTGATATTTGATTAGAATTCAATAAAATTTAACACACATGAAATAAAACAAAATGAATAGACTTCCAAAAGCCTTCTCTGATAAACTTATTGGAGTTAATTATTTCTTCTTTGGCATTCCCTTAGTGAATTAATCCAACCTGTTATTCACTGACAATGTTGTGTTTTCTACTATCTACAGTTTTTTTTACTGCCATAAACTCTAAGATATGAGCTCATGAAGGTAAGGGCTGTCATATTCATCTTTTTGGAAGTAACTGGATGTAACTGGTTTTCAATTCACGTGTGTTGATTTGAAAAATGGGGATGAGGTGCAAATGAAAAATAAGTGAAGCACAATTAAATATGAAGAAGAACAAAGCAGACTTGGAAGAGAACATTTACATCTGGATCCAACGTAAGTGTTATCTAGTTGGCTAACTTTTTTTTTAAACGAATGTACAACATATTTAATATTGTGATGTGGACTTGACCCTATCATCTAGGAAGGTCTCAGCACAGGTAGCTTAATGAAGTGTTAGGTGAGAAGCTGTCCCATCCCCTATTAAGCAGTGTATTGTCTAAATGAGTTTAATTACCATGCAAATTACTATGAACTCATATGCCCAAGGCCTAAAACATATCAGATGGCAGGTCTAAGAGAAATTCAGTAAGCCGTGTTTCTCTTTGCAGGAATGTTTCTTTGTAATAAGGAAAAAAAAATATGGTGAGTGTAACAAGAATGAAGTGTTATAATTCCTAGTGAACTTTGGCTAAACTAGTGAAATCACAGGAGCTGCTAAAAACTGTAGTAGACTTACAATATAGTTAATTTTTAGCAAATCATTTTCAAAAATTATTTATGAACTTGTTTGTTCTCCTTCCTCTAAAAACTGACTGCAAATGACTAAATACCTAAGTCCTGTTTTCCTGTGCCCATGAATGCTTGGAAAAGGGCTGTATCACTCACGACACCAGGGAACACTTTGGGGTGTGGGCATGGAATGGATCTGGAAATAAAAGATCTATGTTCTAAGGTCAACTTATTAAATATGTGATCCTGGACAAGTCACGTAATATCTCGGAGTTTCAATTTTTCTCTTCTGTAATAAAAGATAATAATACCAGTCATGAGGTTACAATGTGGAGAAAATGATTTTAAGTGTTTTCAAAATTCATACAAACATAGATATCATCACATAAATGCCTTTTTTAAAAAAAAAGAAACAGCTACCTTCCTGTTCTTGCTTTCATCTTTACATGGAGTTGAAGTCTCTCAAAACATTAACTTCTTAATCTAAAGCACTATCCAACTAATGACCCACTCCCTTCCTGGAACATCGCAGTCCTTACAACGTAACCTGACACAGAGCAAGATATCCTGAAGGTGCTAAATAAATATGGATGGGATGAGACTGAAATTTCAATACTCTACTTGTTTGAACATCTTTCCAAATACTGACCAAATTACAATGTAATGGGATAGGACCATCTGTTACCTAGTAAATAAAATGACCTGATAGATTTAACTTTTACAAGGTATCTAATCTACTCAGAGTTATGAATAAACTGGGAAGCAAGCACATGAATTCAGATTAGATTTCTAAGATTTTTTCAGCAAAACTGTCACCAAATTGTGCCTAGGATAAGTCATATCTTGTGAACAACACCCCAGAGAGGCCTGCTCCTATAGCAGCTTTCAAACTTCCTTGACTGGAGCCCTCAGCAAGAAAGATATTACATCATGGCTCACAGATAAAACAATATTTTATTTTACTATGTGCAGTGCACTCTGATATATTTTATCCTATCCTACCTGTTATGTGCTATTTTATTTAACAAAAATAACGTTCCTCACAACCTGTTGCTGGGTTGTGACCCGTTATTTGGGAAACACTGTGCTAAATACCCAGTGCTGTCTAAGTGTGTAACTGTTTCATAGTCCATATGCTTATTTGGAGAGGTGAGGAAATCAGACCTAGGTGCCTGAGAAGTGCATCCTTCAAGGAATGAATGGGTGGTGTCAGCAGTAAAACAGATTACAAAATCAGGACGAACTGTGCGCTTCACTAAAGAGAATTTTTGTTGTGTTTTCTTTTAATGGTTGTATGCAGGGCCAAAAAGACTGATAATGTGCTTGATTTTCTCCTTTACTTCTACAGTGACTGAAAAACAGGTTTACATGGGTAAAGGAATGTTAATATGATGTTTCAGTAACAGGTCCAATAATAGGACTCAGTGAACTATATCACTCTTTTCTGTTTAGTTGGGACTCATGGGTGAAACTTAAAGGGAGTTAAATATCTCTTTAATTTAAAGGAGAATTCTTTTTTTTTTTTTTTAATTTGAAGGCATCCAACTGAGGAATGTGCTCTCTTATGGACTATTGGAACTTGTGTGTTTCTCATCAGGCTGTATGAAGCCTGAAAAAAGATTTGCCAAAGCTCTTACGGAGAAGGTTCCAACACTGGGTAAAAAGAGTAGATGAAACATGTAAACTGTGCTGATGCCAGTTCTGTAGCTATTAGTCACCTGTGGCTATCGAGCATTTGAATTGCGGTGAGTGTGACTGAGGAAGTGAATTTTTAGGTTTTGATTTTAATTAATACAAATATAAATTTAAATAGCCACGGATGATTTGTGGTGGACATACTGGACTGTGCAGACATAGAGAAACCAATGCTCTGATTATCTGATAAATACGACAGTTGCTAATACATTATATCATCATAATTCATGAAGCATTCTAAATACTAAAAAGTGACCTAGAACCCATGAAAAGTGGCAAATACTTGGTATACCCAGAATCGGTATATTAAAAACAGAACAGTTCTACGACTATGGACAAATTTATGCCAGCTTTGAGTTTTGGTTTTTACACCTTTCTGATGCCAAATAGGTTTTTTCCAATTTTCCAACTGACACCTCTGACCTCACTGACTCTTATTAGTGCTTTTCAAGAAGTCATGCTCCAAATTCCAGCTGATGCGTGCAGGTCAAATTTAAGATCCTGAAAAGGAAATTCTGCTAGTCCCTTGAAAATGGAGCTGCTTCTAAGACAAGGAATGTTTTTGTAAACGGGATAACTCCTTCTTAATAAAAATTCATTTGCATCTGATTCCCTCTATGTTGTAAGAAGCTCTTGATTATATGACATGTCTATTGACTTACAAGGAGAACTCACTCCATATACAATAAGTAATTTGTGATGTTCCCAAAATAGAGGTGAATGGACAAGGATAAATGATCTGCTTTAGAAATTCAATCTAGGTCATTTAAAAGGACAGCTGTGCTGAAGTATAGCCAATCACATTGAACTAAGAAATTGCTCTTTCCTTGATATTCCCAGTGAGCAGCAGGATACCATACAAGAGACCAATCAGCGGACTTTAGCATCTCTTTTTTATATGCAAACAAATCACAGGAAAATTTGCCTTTGCATCCCTGAGCCTCAGGTTAGAGACTCCCCCCATCGGATCCTTTTCAGTAACCTCCCTGGGAAATGAAAAGTTTTGCCTAGTTTGCAGTCAGCCCTGGGCTTTGAGCAAGAATGAGAGAGGTTATTATTTAACAGTTTGTATAGGAGTAGAGTTTGAGGGGATTCCAAGAAGTCTGGAGTTTACAGACGTGGGGGGCACCTAGGGATAAGTCCTGCACAGTCCACTGAGGGCTAGGAAATGAGGTTGACCTCTGAGAACGAAACAAGTTGGATACAGAGATAATGTGTGTGCGCTGGCCACCTCTAGAAAAATACCAGGTCATGATATTTATAAACACGTGAACAAAGAGGTTTGAGAATTCTATATAACTTCCATCAAGGTGAACTAGGGAAAGCAATGCAGCAGTTTGACTGAAATTTAATAAGCTGGATTCCAAGCAATTATTGGGCATCTTGTCCAGAGAAAAGCTGAACAAAGTGAGAAAGATTAGCCTGGGCTGTAGAAAGAGAAACCAAAGGACCAGAAGCTGCTAGAGTATCTAAAACTGCTAAAGAGATAGTTCCTGTGCCAAAAACTGGCTCAATTTCTGTAACAGGTATATACATTACAGCAGAGTGTTTAAAAACTGGAGTCTACCACCAGATTAGCTGAGCTTTAATTCATACTATTTTCTTAGCTTTAGGTGACTTATTTGCATCTCTGTGACTCAGTTTTATATTCTGTGAGAATAATAATAAGATCTATCATTAGGGTTTCTGTAAAAATAAATTAGTTAATATATATCAAGCATTTGGGACAGTGCCTGGCCCATAGCGAGCCCTCAATAAATGTTTATAATCATCACATCGGAGATGGATATATGATTTATGCCAAATATATATGTGACTTATGAAACTAATTATCCCTGTTTGAAGTCCAGGGGTACTAAGCAACTCACTGTCCCACGTGAATTGGCCTAGAAGGAGGGATGCACTGGCAGGCTGATTTTACTATTCTGATCCTTGTATCACTTTAAATTTATAACTTGACATTTTCGCTTATAGTTCAGTCTTTGCTGAGTTTTAGTATTATCAGTCAGCTTTCTAAATCCAATCAACTCCGGCCACTGGTAAGATTGACATTTTAACCACTGAGGTTGAAAGCTAGACCCAGAACCTTGATCAATTCACTCAAGGTATGCTAACTGTAAGGTCTTTTGGTAAACAGCTAAAAAGCCATCTCCTGAAAACCCCCATCTATCTTCTTTCAAACACCAGTAATTGACAGCTGAGATTTTCCCTGATGCCAAGTGGTTTGGGAAAAAGAGAATAAAAAAAGGAATAGAATATCTTAGAGGTGGTTAGACTTGCAGAAAGGTTGCCTATGAACAAGCTGTATCAATCACTAGGGTTTGCCATGTCTTTAACACTTGAGGATCTTGGCAATATCTGGAGACCAAGACCTGAATGTACACAAAAGAGCACACAAAGAGGTCAGTGATTTTTAGTTCAATCGTAACAAATTCCTGCTTCAGATAAACCCATCAGCATGCTAAGTCAGGCCTCACCTTTCACTGTTAAAGGGGCACCATGCGGGTTAAAGAGCCATTTTGCTCCTTTCAGGAAAAACAAATGACTTCTGATATACCCTGCCATATGTGGTCTAGTCGGAAAAATTCCAGGGTCTCCAATGCCATTTTTAAGATTGCTCTGGACTTCATACTACCAGGCCATGCAACTATCCTCAGCTGCATTTTCCTTTCCTTTCTTTTTTTTCTTTTTTTTTTAAAGATTTCCTGTAGCTGGGTTGATATTGGGCAAGTTCTCACAGGATTCTGGGCCAAGGACTATATTGTAGCCCCTAAGTATCAAGGGTTCTATTTAGTTGCCTCTGTTTATATGGAATTTTCTTTTCTTAATAACTCAAGTCCAGTTATAAAGGAGCAGAACTGAGCCCACGAGGTAAGATAAGGCTGCCGAAGAGGAGTCTGACAGAGACTCCACAACTAGGGAGATAAGAGCAGCTGCCCCTCTGGCAAGGAGGTGAGACTAGCCCACCTCCTGCCCAGCAGTGCCACACCAGTGCTCTGAACATTAAGCCAAGTTTACGGCCTCCCCTGTGACTAGGCCAGTCACATTTGAGAACATCTGCCACAGCCTTAATGACAGAGCCTGTGGGAACCTAATGAGCTCCCTCCACACCTGTGCGGCTTTACCAGGCAGCTGTTTCCCTCTCCTCTATCTCCTTTCTCGGTCCTCCCCCTTCACGTGTGCTCAGTGCCCCATCTTTCCCATAGGATACAGCCCGATTCTCCTACTAGTTCTGTGTTTTTGTTAGGATTGCATTTATCTCCATTTACATGGCACTTCAAGGCAGTGGAGACCAAAAGCATAATGTCTTTCAGGTTGCTCAAGCTTCACCATTTGCTATGCAAGAGGGTGAGGGTTGGAGACTGAGAAAATCAATCAGAAGAATCCACAGACTAAGAGATAAGGGAGCAAGAAAGGCGAAAATGAGAAGAGCTGCTTCCCTGTCCTTGCTGACAGCTCTCAGACGTGAATATGGTAATTAACAAAGCCACGGGGGCTCTTCACAGTTTAACTATGTATGGAATCTCTCTGATCAAATCATTTTCTGACTCAGAAAGCTGCCCAATGGAAGAGGTAAAGATCGAAACAGAAGACCTAGTATTCCTTAATAAAATGACTTTAAAAATTACGGGAATTCTGATTACATTAAAAGTGTAAAACTGTAGTCTGGTGCATGATAGGAAGGACCTTAATAACTGTGTGAACTTTGGTGAGTTATTTAACTTCTCTGAATTTCCATTTCTTAATTTGGTAAATGAGGATAATTATATGGATTTGCTGAGGTCATAAGAAATAAATTATACCCTATATAAAGTGTCACAGAGTACCTGGCATAGACCAAGCACTCGATAAATGTTGGTATTATCATTATTATCACAGAAAGCCCATTTCTCATGGCTTTACTATAGGCATTGGAAGAACATTTGTTCTCATTACATATTTTTTCAGAATAATTAATCCTCTGGATGACAGAAGGGAAGTGAAATACCCCCTAAATGAGAAAAAGAGACTTAAAATAATTATCTCATTTGTTAAGTAATCAAAAACTACTAGTTGAAATTTTAGAGTTATATGGCTAACATAATGGGGGATTTTGTGATTATCCACTTTAGTCAGTTCAAAAACCAGAAGTAAGAATGATATGTCCTATGATAAATAAAAGCCATGTGGTGTGATAAAACTCTGACTAAACCAGTAGTCTGTGTTAGAAATTATCCCCCATTTATACACATGTACTGTCCAATATGGTAGCCATTAACCACTTGTGTTTATTGAACATTTGAAGAGTAGCTGCTCACAAGCTGAATGTGTTGTATTAAAATACACACTGGATTTTTGAAGACTTAGCATGTAAAAAGATTTTAAAATATCTTATTAATAATTTTATATTGATCACAGGTTGAAGTGATAATATTTTGGATACACTGAATTAAATAAAGTATATTACTGAAATTAATTTCATCAATTTCTTTTTACTTGCTTTAACTTGTCAACTAGAAAATTAAAAATTATATGTGGGTCCTACTGTATTTCTTTTGCATAGTGCTGCGCTAGACCAATGGTCCTTAGAAGTTTTTATACATACATACATACACTTATACTATGTTTATAAATGTCACCCAAGGAGCTTGAAAAAAATTCACATTCTTGGGCTCTCAGTGATTCTTATTCCAATGGCCAAGAAATTTGCATTTTCAGTAAGAGTGGATATTTCTGATGCACATAGTCACTGGACCATACTTTGAGAAACACTGCTATAGACTAATGTATCCTAAGTTGAAACACAATGCTGAGAAACATAGGTATGACTGGAGGGATGTTTATAGACAACAAATAGACTACTATGAAGGCAGAAAAGGAAGGGGAGAAGCATGATGGTAGAATATGCCCATGGACCTGCTTTCAGGATCTTTTCACTATTGAGGGTGAAGATAAGTCTCTCCTTCTCCCCCGTGTTCTAGCCTGGATGGGGGGAGGAGGCAAGAAAAGTCTGCACCAAGAGGAACTCTCACTAATAAACTGTAAAATGTGAAGGTAAGTTTTACAAGGCTATAGTGAATAAAATGATGTCTTAGCTAACACTGTTACTTCTTTTACCTCTGCAAATTGGCTGGTGGTAATACGTATAGGTGGTATAGATCAAAGTTTGAAGAAGAGAAATATTCTAGATAGTCTCTGTATCCCACTTCTCCCATGGTATACTCTAGTCACTATTCATATAGTAATTACATGCCAGGTACCAGGTAACAGAATTGTAATCATTAACTATGAGTTACTGCAGAAACATAGAACCCCTCCCCACCATGGCTAGCATATAAGGCTCTTTCTTGGCTGCCACAGGGGGGGAAATCTTCCAAATATAGAAGACAGACTCTAAGTGGGAAACAACTCATTCAACAAACCCAAGTCATCCTCCACTGATGTCACATCCTTCTTTGAGATTCTCCTACTACCAATGCCCTTTTATTTCTTTCCCACTGACATAACGTCTTTGTTTCAACTAGTCTTTCCTCAGTTTGCTCCCCTATTATGCTATTGTGTCTTCTGCTGTCTTTCCCTGCCCAGCTCACAGGAGGTGCAGCACTGATAAAGTTGTGCTGACTGGACCACGGTTGTCCAAGCCCAACAGGGCATCCCTTTTAAGATCGCCTTTCAAAGCCACAAATCAGCTGAATGACAAAGCTGTGGCCTTGGCTGGGGATTTTTGCAATCAGGTTCCATCTTCATTTTGCTGCACAAGCCAGCTGGGCAAACACCTCTCCCACTGAGTGTAGCGTGCCCTCACAGTGAGATATGAAGTACGCTAAATACAGTTCTCGGGGATGAGAAAGGAATTCCTGGTACAGAGAAGGGCCTCGTGGAAACACTTGGTAGCATACTTTCAGACTTAAGTTAATTGTTTAGGTTTTCCTCCAAGTCTAAATGGTTTTACTCTAATAACTGTAAAGAAATCATACAATTATTGAGTTGGATAATATACTGAGGTTGTTGAGTCCAATTTTCCATGTAAAATAGAATCCTAACTGGATGTTACACATCTTGAGTGTAAACAAGAATAATCAGCTAAGTTCCCCACATTGCTCCTAGAATTTTCATGAATTAACCCATTTTACTCCTCATTACAAGCATTACTAGATTCTGCCCTATCTTTACAGGTGATAAAACAGAGACATAGAGAAATTAAGTAACTTGCTCAGGGTTACAGATTGAAGGCATGAGCTGGCATTTGGACTCAGGCAATCCTCTTCTAACTATAATACTAGGGAGGATTACAACTTAAGACAATTCATCTGTATCTTCCAGACCCCAATGCTACAGTTTTAGGCTAGTAAAAGTTAGGTTCAGGACTCTTTTAGAAAGTACTGAGAAAGAGAAGCTTTCTCTCTTTCCCACGACTGGCTACTGAAAGACAGGATATAATTGTGAAACTTGGCAACCACCTTGGCACTGCCTTGGTGACCCAGAGATGATCTAAGGAGCCCCTGGATTCAGCTGTGCCTGATGGGAATTTACTCCTGTCTGTGATAGATGAGCCAATGGATTATTTTTAAGCCAGGTTGGGTCGTCTTTTCTGTCATTTGAAACAATAAGTCCTTAATAAGTAAGCGACTAAGCAATTGACTTAAAGGTCTCAGCTTCTAATGCTTAATGCAGTATCTTGCACATATTAGAAATGCAATAAATGTTAGTTTTCATTTTTCCTTATATAATTTTCAAGAACAATGATTATATACTATGTTTCTCTATTTTTCACAGTGCCTAGAAAAGGGCTGAAAACATTAAAAAAAACTGTTGATCTGTCAATATGTTGACAGATAGTTGAGAACTATACCCAGGAGAAATTAGACAGTCGGAATGTACCCAGTCATCTTTTCCACTTCTAGCTCTGTGTGGGAACACGAGAAGGAAAGTGCTTTCAGCATGGTTCACAGGGGAGACTCTCCCTACAGGATTCTACAGATTGAACTTGACGCATAGACATAAACTTGCCAGACTCACCCCAGGGCCACCTGATTAACCAAAGGGCCAGAAAGTATCTCCAGAAGAAAGGCTTAACGGAGCTAGGGAAGTGGAAAACAGTTCACTGAAGTCCCTGGCATCTGCCCGAGGGCACAGCTGGAGATATTAATAATCATTTCCCTCATCAGACCACAGAAAATGAGCACAGAGTGAGAGAGGAAAAAAAAAACAAGTGTTTTGCTGCCTCCTGTTTGAATTAATCTCTTCTGACAACTGCTGATACGGGTTTGTGATTCGATCTTCCGTATGTCTAGCTCTATTGGTCAATTAAGTGCAGAGGGTGACTGGGAGAAGCAGTGATGCTCAGCCTGATTACGAGAGGAAGCATCACACAGCATTTAGAACATGCAAAGCAGTCCACTGAGCTGGGCTTAAATGGAGCCAAGCAGAGCAAGAGTGGTGGCCGATACTGACAGGAGGGTCAGGGAAGAGTCGTGGAACCTCAGTTCTCAGAGCACTAATCGAGCCAGCTACACATGAGTCAGCTTCCCAGGAGCAATAAACTAGCTGCTGGAGAATTATGTAGGGGATCCAAGGCTGGTGCAAAATTAAGTCCCCTTTCAACCAATTTACATCTTATTCTCCAGATTGTCCAATTAATAAACCACTTTTGATAAAATGTCACAAAACTGAAAACAGGAAATAAAGTGGTATTTAACTTGGAGAGTACAATTTATACATTTGAAGAGACTGTCTAAAACACAGTTAAGAAATGGGACAGGAGGACAATTAAGTACGAGGAAAACAACATAGAAGGAATACAGCTCACACATTACTCCGCAGTAATGAGAACACTTGGGAAGTGTGAGTCCTAGTCCTACCTTTGCTAATGGCTTGTCGGTTACTTGGCAGCAAGAAGCTTTGCTTCATTGTCACTTCCTCATTTCCAAGAAGGCTGATGGAGGCAGTGGGGCGCTTTGTAGTCTCATAAATACAAAATCAAACTTGACCTAACACCTCAAGAGAATGTTTGACTGCAGTGATGGCAGCCCCAAATTTGTTATGAATTTAATACTGAAGTACCTCATATGACTATTGAATAGAATAGCTAATAAAAATGACTGTACACCATTTTAGAAAAGAATGTTCTATATCAACACATGATAATCATCATAGCAGGCAGCAGCACATTTCAAAGTAATATTATGTCAAGCAGCAGCTATGATTTCCAGGATGTAGCCACAACTTATAATGCCATAGAACATTAGTACATCTCTTTTCCATTTAGAAAAGATCTGATTTAGCATTAATTCCCAGTAATTTACCTAAATTCTGAAAGAAAGAAAGATGACTGGTATTTGAGCAACACATGCTTATGATTTAGGAAGTAACAGCAAATGTTTCAGTTGTTAAAAATACAATGGAAAAACACAGGTTGGATCCAAACTAGTTGGGTATGCTCTTAATTGATAGAGTAACCATCCCAGAGTATTAATACAGGGATTTATATCACTCTGAAGGAAAGACTGATAGCCCAGCAAAGGCTGCATTGTAGGCACCATACTCTCTGACATTTTACGATGACTTGGAAAAGCAGATATGTATATCAGGATTATCAATTCATTTCCCATTTCCCAAAAGAAGCAAAGCTGAGGCATAATAGAAGCAAGGTGCAAAATGAACTCCAGGTCATTTTAAGCAAGTCAACGAAAGAAAATCTAGTGTGGACAAATATAAACTGCTTTGCCTTGGTCCACCACTTCCCCATAAGTACCAAGTGGAGAGTGTAATTTTACAGCATTATATCCTGAGAAATCATAATTTACTACATGCCTCATTATGATTCATCAATGCGTTGATGGTGCCAAGAGTGCCCATGCATTCTCAGGCTTAATATAAGTACAGTGGTGTGAGCAAAGATGGTCATAGAGATGCTCCATTCTATGATTGTCATGGAATATATTAATATATATAAATTGCTACATGAATATATATATAAATATATATATATTTATACATGAATATATATACACATACATAAATATATATAAATATATATGTAAAATATATATGCATGTATACATGAATATATATAAATACATACATTTATACATGAATATATATAAATATATCTACATTTATGCAAGAATATATAAAAATATATATGCATTTATACATGAATATAAATATATATGCATTTATACATGAATATATATAAATATATATGCATGTATACATGAATATATATGCATTTATACATGAATATATGTGATTTATACATGAATATATAAAAATCTATATACATTTATATATGAATATATATAAATACATATATTTATACATAAATATATACATAAAATATATACCTTTATACATAAATATATACACATTTATACATAAATATATATAAATATACATTTATACATAAATATATATAAATATATATACATTTATACATGAATATATACATAAAATATATACATTTATACATGAATATATACATAGACTATATATACATTTATATATAAATATATTCATAAAATATGTATACATTTACACATGAATGTATATAAACATATACATTTATACATGAATATATCACATTTATACATAAGTATATAAATATATACACAATATATATATTTATACATAAATATATACATAAATGTATACATATATATATAAATATATATATTCGTAAGTATATATAATTATACATAAATATATATACATTTATACATAAATATATATATATATGTATACACATAAAATATTTATTTTAACTCTGGCCATCACATGTAAAGATGTTGACAATATCTAGATCAAATGAAGATGGTAGAGAACACTTGGAACACTGTCCACTGAAGAAAAATTGAAGAAAGTGAATCAAAGGAGGGTGTGTTTGAGGGAAACAACAACAAGATAATCAACTTAACTATTTTAAAGACTTTTTAATGGGGAAAATATTTAGACTTATTCTGAGTGGATCCACAAGTAAAAACAATGGGTAAAAACTTCAAAGAAAGAGACTTTGGCTCAAATGAAGAGATCTTTTAACAAGTAGAATGATTTTCCTAATAAATGAGTAGAAGGAGCTCAAAAGAAACAATGCAAAAACTCACACAGTAAAAGAGATTTCAATTAAGCATCTGGACTAAATGACTTCTGAAATCACTTCCAATTCTATGATTCCTTGATTCTATCACAATAGGAGAATTCTATAACTATTATTGCCCATCTAGAGGAAACATGCTAAGTCTTGAGATGTACGAATCTCCCAGTTAACTATAATGATGACAAATACAGTATAACATTAATAGAGTTAAATATAAATACATTTTATAAGTGTATGGTAGAATGAATAAAATCTAAGGATAGCCCATCATGTTTTTTTCTTAAAGACTGAATCATCTATAAAAGAAGGAATAAATCCTGATTACTATGAAAATATTGTATGTGATAGCATTGTAGAAGGTAATGTTTAAGAGTACAAGCTCCAGATGCTTAGGTGCTCTCACTGAAATCCTGGCACTGCCACCTGCCACATGTATAACGTTGGGATTGTCACTTAACTTCTCTTTGCTACTATTTCTCCTATGTAAAATGAGGATAATATACCCACATAAGGATAATAATATACCTACATGTCACATTATTGTGAGAATTAAATGAGTCTTAAATAATGAGTCTTAAATACTTAAATAAATTATAATTAAATAAATGAGTCTTAAATACTTAAATAAATTCCATGGAAAAATCCTGCATTTTTCTTTAGATAATAGACCAAACCTTTTATTTATCCTCTGGTCTTCAGAAAAGCCTAGTCTGTCATAGGTGATTAAAAAAAAAAAAAAAAAAAAAAAGCAAATCACTCATTGATTTCTGCTCCTCCTCTTTTCTTCACTGCCTTTAATGGAAATGCTAATGTTATCATTCTACTAAGCGATTCTAGTTTTAGAAATTAGGAAGTAGTATTGCCTAGTCATTGAGAATGTGATCTCTGATTAAAGCTTTAGTTCCAGTGTAATCTAGCTGTATGACCTTGGGAAAGTTTCTTATCATTCCCAAGCCTCAGTATTCTCACCTGTAGAATGGAGACATAGTACATATCTCATTGAGTTTTGTAAAGAATAAGGTACACATTAAGTGCTTAGCATAATTATACAGGTATTCTAAATTGTCTTTATATCAAAATAGGCCAGCCATTGGAAAGTTATTAATTTTGGACAAATATAGCATAATCTTCCACAGAGCTAACTTTATGGTCTATAGTATAATAATATTCTTCCATTGTTTACTGAGGGTAGAAATAACAAACTTCACAATAAAGCGTGGTTTTGGATTTGCTATAACACAGTTAAAGGCATTCTCCATTATAATACTAAGTACTCTGTCTTTAAGATTTCATAAAATAACTTCATTTTAGCATGTATTACCACAAAAAAATGTTTGTGTCTCTCGAATAGACTTCTGAATTCTATCAGTTAATGAAAAAATAGACTTCCCTTTTTTGTTTTGGCTTCCAGGAAACTCAGAGCATATTTTATATTCATATTTGCTTCATACTTTTTCCCAAGACTTTTTTTCTATTATGAATATTGCATAAATATTGCTGATAAGCTGATTCAAATATTTTGTAATGTGATCCGGAGAAGACATTATTTTTAAAAGTACAGTGTGACTAGAATTTATCCTATATCACAAAATATTAAAATACAAGTTTTATATTTTATATAAATATACATTGAAATTATATATAGCTAATATACCTTCCAAAACAATAAACAAAGGACAATGCTTACTGCTAGTATAGGTGTGGAAAGAATGGCATCTTGGAAAGAAAGGCATACAGCCTAGTGTTGGTAAAAAAAAAATCCATTAAGCAAACTGGCAAATCTTTATAAATGGCCTTAAAAATGTAAAACTAACTCAAAAAGAAATTTTGTTTCTAGAAATCTATTATTTCTAAGAAAATAATCATAAATAAGAATAAAAGTTTCTGTACAAATATATTCACTGAAGCATTAAAATTGTAAAAATATTTTATGGAACTCTCTCCAACCAAAGGAAATCATGAACTAATGAAATGCATGTAATTACAATTGTCATTATTTTACTTAAAAGAATAATGTTTAGTGGAAAAAGAAACAAAAAGCAAATTCTGCTTAAAGTGATGTTGAAAAATCATACTTAGACATACAGATGTAATATTTTAAAAGACTGGAAGGAAATACGTCAAAATATTAACATCCTTTAAATCTTGGTAATAGGATTACCAATGGTCTTTTTTTTTCTTTTGATTTTTCTGTGTTTTCAAATTTTACACAATGAATATCACATTAATCAGAAAAAGTAAACAAAATTTTTTTTCAGGAAAAAATCAAATGTGAAAGGGGGAAAACATGAAGAACTTTGATGTTATACTAATTAAGAAAGTTTTATTCGAGAGCATGTCTAGGCAAAGGAATGTATTATCCCGTTTTACTACACCTTGAGATCAGTGTATTTAAGATGATTTTGAGTTCTGAGATAACGTACATTAGCCAAAACACCCCCAGTTCCATAAAGCACTAAAAATTATGGAAGAAATAGTTGGGAGAAAACTTGACAATCACAGTTAATCTTATTCATTATGGAGCTTTTCAAGGTGTTGGCCCAAACTATCTTATGTTGAATTGATTCTAGTAGCACTCTCCAAGGTCAGCAGATTATGTATTAATGCTTTTCCTACTCAAAGAAGTTGAATAACTCACTCAAGTTCACTCACAGCTCTCACATGTGGAATTTAGACTAACTCATTCTAATTCCATTCTTTAGATTTAAACTCTTTGGGAAAATCATGGGTCAGGAGACTCATTGTTTTTTAATGTCTGTTATCTCTCTCTCTCTCTCTCTCTCTCTCTCTCTCCCTCTTTCTCTGTCTCTTTAACCACAAGGCAACGTTACCTACACCTTTGCAAACCAGTTAGACTAGTAAGTGCCTTGAACATTGAGCACATAAGCATTTGTTAAATCAAAGGGAGATTTTTATATTGGCTTGAAGGAAATACCACTCTGCATCTCCTTTACAAAGAATCTCTGTTCATTTACCTTTTAAGAGGAAGAAAAATCCAGTCAAAACTTTCCTTGATTAAACATTTTTTTCTAATAATTAGACTCACTTAGATGTGAACAATAGGACTGCACTTATATTCATAAGAAGAGAGTTCCATGTGTCTCTCATTCCATTTCTCAGTCATGCCGCCCAAAACCAAACAGAAATCAGGTACTGACTGGCTGTGTACGGGGTACATTCTGCAATCCCATGTACTTTGATGCTAGCACCACTGCAGCAGGCATTCAAAATTGGCCCTGTCACTTTAAATATAATAGACAATAAATCATCTCTCTGAGACAGCCCCTAAGGAAAACAGGGAAAAAATAGAAATAGCATTTAAAAGCCCTTTTCTATTACAGTGCCTCTAGGGAGCTTTTAAAATTGGAGTTCTTTTAAAGTGAATTTTATGCTTTTTGGGGCTTTTAAAAGTGCTTCTAGAATTAACCTTGCAATTCGATGACCAAATCTTCCATTAGATCCTTTAATTTGGGGTCTTTGTTATGCTAGTATTGTCATAATTGCTCATCTTCTCTGAGCTGCTGTCCTTGGAATTCCAGTCAACCTGTTTTCTCAATGCTTTACATATTCTATGTATTTCTTGCTCATTTCTCTCCATCTTTTAGACAGTACTTCTTGCTTAGTCTTTCTTTCCTTCTTCCTTTTCTTTTTTCCTTCATCAAATCTACTTTTAGTTACCTCTCCTCCGAGTTACCCTTTGGTCTTTTGTAACTTAGACATAGATAATCCTAATTAGGCAACCATGCAGATGGTTCAGAATTTTCCAGTTGGTGGGATGAAGCCACTTTCCTCCTCCTATAGCAGAATTTTCCAAGGCACAGCTGAACCCCATCCATTTCATAAGCCACCCCTCTCTTGTATTTCTGGCCCTTTCTAGTTGATAAGAGAAAAACACCAGGATAGCAAAGAAATCCGATGTACTTTAGTCTGGAAAAGAACCTTAATCAAGTCCTTAAAGGAATGAAAATTAGATATAAATACATAAAGCATAGGTTTATATGAAGGGTCAGGATTTACATTAAGAATAGATGATACAACCATATTCACACACACACACACACACACACACACATATACACAATAGGTGATACAAAAATCACAGCCCTGCCCTTGTATAACCAGTACTCATTACAAAGAATCCAGTCCATATAGCATTGCTTGACCCAAAGAAACGGTATGGCTCAACGGCCTTTACTATACATACAAATTAAAAATCTATACTGAACAAAACATAGTGTATCTTAATACTGAAAAACATACACACTCAAGAGACAACAACTGTTTGACACTAGAATGACATGTCTTCTTAGACCCCCTGCTCTGTGATGAAAGGAAGAAGAAATCCAACTCAATATTGAGCTGGTATCTTTTGATAAATTGGGAAGGCCAAAGTATGAAGCAAAAAGCACCGAGAAAAGATTATTCTGACACCTCTTGGATTTATAGACTTCCCAGGGTCCTTAATGGCCATTCATCTCCTATGGCCTGCAAGAGTCACTCCAGCCACCCTCTGGGTGAGTGCTTATTACCAACAAGGCAGCAATCAACTTATTGCAAGGAATTTACAGAGTGAGATAAAAGCTAAGTCAGTGTTTCTCATAGTGCTTTCTCTGGAACATAAGTCTCAGGGAAAACTCTAAAAACATCCCAGAGGCCCTAAGCGTGGCCAACACTGCATGCCCTGACCCCTCTGCAAGGTCCATTAGCAGAGTAGGAACTGAGAGGTAAGACCAGAAAGAAAGCTGTGTAGTCTCCTTTAGCTCAGCATTTACCCAAAGCCCATGGCATTCATATTTTAAGGAAAACTGATGATAATTCTTTGAAAACTTTGGAAAGCCTAGACTATAGACTTGCCTAAAAGAAGATCTCATCCGGGAGAACTATTTTGGAATTTTGGCCTCCGTGATGATCGTTAAGCCAAATGATTAGATGAAGAAAAATAGTTAAGAAGGAATACTGCAGGTTTGTGTTAATGATTTCCACCACTAAAAGAGAGAGAGGTGTACCAACACATCACAGTCATTAAAAATGACCCATCAGTGGACAGCAAATGACATAGTGGGGAACCAGTGCCAGAGAAAAATCAAAGAGGTATAGGTCATGTTTTATTTCACTTGCAGCTCTTTTCAAATGCAGTCCTAACCAAACCTGATTAAAGTAAATCCCTTTTTTACAGCCTGTGGAGTCTATAAGATTATGGTGCTAATGGAAGTGTGATTCGATCCGTCAGTAATGGTCCATGTCGGGACCCTGGCGCCTGTGACGAGTCCATTTTTTAAGACGTATTTATTGTTTTTTTCTCTCCCTTCTGTCTCTGCATTGCGGGGTTTAATTGAACAGCTTAAAGTGATTCTTCTTCAAGGCCCATTAATTGATTTTATTTGTGTATTCTCTAGGGGTCAAGGAAAAGGGAAAAGGAAAAAAAACACAATAAAATTGCAGCTCTGGTTTTCACTGTCATATTCCCCCTGGCAACTTATAGCTCTAATTTTGTGCTTCTTCCCTCTGCCTCAGTCTTTTTTCTTATGATTTTCACAAGGTGCAACTGTATATGATGTTGTTTGGTTTTATATTTCATTTGAATGGTGGTCACCTTTAAGAAAATAATAAAATGTATCCAAATCTGATACACCATGTAGTATCGAGGAGTTCTTCACGATAAACCCTACTGAAAGGGGAAGATTTCAGTGAAACAGTCATAAGACCTTGTATTCTTTTGGTGCAACAAAGCACCATGGCATTTTCTATCTGTCATGATAGGACAAAGCCTCTTAAGTTTGAGATGGTGACATACATATGCACGTGGTGAGTTCATATTTATTCATAGAACCCACCACCAGACCTGAGTGGTCTTAGGCCTGTTAAGTAAGAATGAAGATGGTATATAGATTGTAAAATAGTATACTCAGGAAGTGGAGATTACAGACAGAAATAGATTCATGCCAACATGTCATGACATCATAGCTCAAGAGATTTTGTCCTATTACATCAGTGTCTATGTCACTCTACTATGTCACACAACACAACTATCATTTTTGAATGTCTATTTTTATCAGGCAGTAGCTAATCCTTACAAGGATCTTATGAAGCAAGTATTACCTTCACCATTCAATTGTCAAGGCCTGAGTCTCAGAGATGTGAAGTAATCTGCCAAGGTCATAGGTATAGGGTTTAAATATGGCTCCAATGACTCTACTTTTCCAATATTTGGATATACTATTGCCTTGGAAGCTTAGTTTGCAATGGCTTTTATTCCATTAAAGATGAAAATATAATAAAGTCATTTAGACAGAGGGATATAAATTATAAATATATATTATAAATATATATTAATTATATATGTTATCTATAAAATATATATATATTTTAACCACTCTTCCCCAGTGTTGGTGCTAAACAAACGTTAGTTGAATGATCAAATAAGATGCCTGCCCCATCACTATTATATTTCACTGCTTTGTGGGCACTGTGCAGACAAGGCTGGCATAAAAGATGAGAAAATGACAGGGCAAGTGAACACCAAGTTGTACCCCAACACTTGGTAGGCAAAGTACCTCCAATCTCTTGGTCATCTTTTTGTTTCTTCTCATGCAATATCCTTCTCTGCGCTCAATTCCTATCCCTTATCCCAATTCCTTCGACAAAGTTCCTGAAGATTCTTCAGCTTAGGTCTTTCATTAAAATGTAGGTCAAATGTATCTTCAACCCACCCTAGTGAAAATATGCCATTGGCTTCTGTTCCCATCTAGCTTCCCCTGAAAGTTTTGAGAGAGATGGAGAGTTTAAGATTGAGATTGAGAGAAAAGTTGAGGGAGGGGATTATATAGGCGAGAATATATCAGAAGAAGTGTTTTTGTTTGTTTGTTTCCTTGTTTTAATTTTATCAATAGCTGAGAGGAGAAAGTGAGTGACAAGTTCCAAATTTACTTCCAGCAGATCAATAGAACATCTTCAAGTAAAAAGAACATGTATTTGGGAGCATGTCAGTAAACTGTAAATCACAGAAGGGCAATCCTCCTGTTAAAGGGGTGCAATCTATGTTCCCTACAGCCATACAGTTCAGAGAAAACACCATCCCATCTCTCATCCATACACAGCTATGCCTCTTCTCTCTTCCCTCTGCCTAGGACATCACCCTTCCTGGGACTCCTTTACCTCCACACTTTTGACGACATTTACTAGTTTTGTGAGACTCTGTTCAGTTATCACTTCCATGATTATGTCTATTTCCTGATAGACACTAGCAGTAAATCCTTCAAACGTCCAGTAACAAAGAGTGCTGAGGAGAGCTTGTCCCATTCTGAAGTCAGGTGTAGCAACTAGGGATGGTTGGAAGGAGTGGTTACATAATCCTCAAGTGGTAGGGGCAGGTGGTAAAGACCATGAAGTCAAAGGAAGCAGTTTTTTTTTTTTTTTTGGAGGGGGGGTGGGAATTGTTACAAGAAGAGAGAACGTGCTTATAAATGTGACCCGATCCTAAGCAACGGACAGACTTGTGTACAGAAAGATCCACACTTCTGGATACGTGCCTTCTTCTGAGTCTCCGGAACCTGCAAATACCCATATCAAAATACATCTCACATTCCACCATAGGCTTTGGTTTGCATGGACTGCCCCTCAAAACTGAATCAAGTCATGTTCCTCTCTGTATCTCTCTTCTGTCCTTAAGTACCAGGCATATAAGAGATGATCAATAAATACATTCTAGCACAACTGAAAGAATGAGAAGGAAATCCTTTATAAGAACTACTATAAAATTGTGATAGAAGTGCAATTCTTGGAGATCGTGGGGCAAGAAAAACAGTGGGGCTAAAAGACTGATCCAGAATGAAAACAGAGATGAATTTTGAATTTAGTACTGTTACAGTTAAGTAAAGCTCTTGTTGACTGAAAGTCCAGTCTTTATGTGGAAATTTATTTCAAATGCAAACTACAGGTTTTTACAAAAGAAGCTACAGAATGCACACTACACTGCTCACGATCAAACACCCATCAGCACAGAGGCTCATAAGTAGAAATAAATATTCGCCTCTGTGAGGTAGCCCTAAGGACCCTGAACCCAGAAAACTAGCTCATGCGGGCTCTTCACTTCTGGAATTGCCTGTTACAAATGTCCCTTGTTTAAGACAATCATTTTGTGAGCATGTGTCTGTACAGTGGATTGGAAGGAGGACAAAAATGTGTCATCAAAAAAAAAAGTTTACAAAAGGTACATATTTTACTTGGGAGAACGTAAATATTGAACAAATACTCTTTTCTCATGAACATATTAGCAGAATGTAGCATCTTTGTCTTCATCAGAACGCTTATGTGTCAGGTGGTTAGAGTGTACAGGATTCTCTCCAACATTGGCGAGGGGTGGGGGCGTGTAGAGAAAATGCTGCATTCCACTTGTGACGCTAACAAACTCACTTTGAGTCAGAGAAGTTGTTGTGAAAGGAGTTGATACTCTCCTTTTCACAGACCATCTGTCTTTGTTTTTATTATTTGAATCGTATTCTGAGACATCAACATGATAGTAGAAGATAACCTCCCTGAAAGCAATCTAACCCCAGTTAAAGCACATACAGGCACAGAAAAAAAATATAACCAAACTCATTTCACATAAGAAGAGGGGTTCTATATGGCATTACTTTGGTCTGCTTTTATGATCAGTTTCCACTGAAGACTTCTCTCATTACAAGAGTACATAATACGAAAAGGAATTTGGAAAAGTGATTCTTTTACTTGCATTTACAGGTAATTTCAGTTAACACAATCTTCTTCTTGTCTTGTACCTAGTGTAGGGGAGTAAAATCTGCCACCCCAAATTGTATCTCTTTGGCATGAGAATTAATTTAGGCTGATTATTTTTGAGGCCCAAAGACTCAGGGAGAACCTTTGACCTCCCCCCAACTGCCTAAAAGAATCTACATAGAGGACCTGTTCCAGGAAGGGAACTGTCACCATAGATAACTGAACTAGATGTGATAGGAAAAATCTTAGCAAATTACGTTTGCAAAAATTCCTGTGTCTCATTGTCTCTGCATGGTCCAGCAAATACTTGTGTATTGTCAGGGAGGAAGAAATTTTCCTCTACCCTTCTAAGTTCTTCTGACTGGTCTGAGAATTTAAATTGACATGAGATACATTAACAGGAGAAAAATCAAACCAAAGTATAATAACATGTATACATGGGAGAGACCCAGAGAAACTGAGTAGCTCATCAAAATGGCTAAAACTCTCATCTTAAATACCATCTTCAGCTAAAGGCAAAAAGGATGTTGTGGGTAGTGGCTTGGGATTTCAAAGGGGAGGAAGGCAATTCACATGAAGATGGAAAGCAAGTATTTGGTAAAGAAATATTTGTTGGGCCTTGCAGAGAGAGTGGGACACAGAGGGGACTCTGATCTCTAGGCTGTGTGGAGTTTCCCCTACCACACCTAGTCCATACGTTTTGCAGATCTCTTTGGTGATAGCTGTATTTCAGAATAGGCACTCTAACTAAAACTTTTTAGGCAGTTACAGAGAAGGCCAAAGTTTCTTCCTGAGTCACAGGCATTGACTGTTTCCATCTCAAAATAATCTGCATGCCAAAGACACATCTTGGGGTGCCCAGTTTTGCTCTCCTATATTACCAAACATTTACTTTTTAGAAGAAAATTTCTTCTTCCTTGACACTAGTCTCTCGAAATGGTCAAATTTATGAACAGATAGAGCAGCTATACTTTCTCCTCCAAATTTAGAAATTCCTCTATATGCTCATTAACGTCTGTATGGTTATTGCCTAAATTTGTCCTAAGACCCTGTGTGAGTCCACACTGATCCACTTGACTTGGTCAGACTTCTTTCTACCTCCTAATTAAATCATTTCAACTCAGCCTGGACCTATCTAATCCAAGAAATCAAAGATTCATTATTTCACTACTTTCTACCATATAAAAATACATCATAGCCTTTCAAACTAATATATTGTTATGAAATCATCCATGCACAAACTCAGCAAAATTAAACCTCAGTCACAGAACGGATGCCAAGGTATCTGTATCCCCACTTCATTTTGCTGTTCTAAGCAAAAAGCAGGCAGCATCGCCAGAAGCTAAATCAATATCAACTGTATTAATAAGAGCAAAATGAACATGTGTGCCTGGATTTCTTTTTTCCCCTCCATCACTCCAAACCTAGGTCCAAACCACTTCTCGGATCTTAGTTTCAGTCTTGAATGCCCATCAAAGACATGTGCTTTGGTCTCTAAGGTAGCCACTGTCAACCCAGAATGTATGGGACCACATCAGAAGAAACTGCCCAACAGATCTGTGGGGCTTGTCAAGGCCTGGAAAGAGCGGAAGTTAGATGATTATATTTGCATTGCATAACTGGCAGAGCCTGTCACAACTTTGCTGGACCCAACAGCTGCTCTCTGCTGAGAGATAATTCCACTTGATCTATTTAATATGATAACAAATTTAATCCTCTCCACATTCAACCAGAAGCCAAAGAGCACAGTGTATGGCTTAACCTGAATTTGAAGACAGAAGACAAGAGACCCCTCTGGTGTAAGAATTAATCTAGAGAAGGGTGCTCACAGAGTTCCTCAATCCTTCATTTTGGTTGAGGATTTTTTTCCTCTTCCAGGAAGCAGGCTTTGGTATAGTTTGAATTGTCCCTTCTCTCCTCAAGAAGAACTCTTGAAAATCAGAAGCGAACTTAAGACATTGTGATGGGCTGAATGGTATGCCCCCAAGCCAAATTCATGGGTTGAAGCAGCCCTCACCCCAAGCATCTCAGAATAGGGCTATCTTTGGAGATAGGGCCTTTGAAGAGGTGATTAAGCTAAAGTTAGGCTGTGGGAGTGGGCTGTTATCTAAACCGACTGGTGACCTTGTAAGAAGAAGAAATTATGGACACACAGAGACACTAGGGAAGGACACACACACACACACACACACACATACGCGCGCGTGCGCACACACACACACACACACACACACACACGGAGGAAAAGCCACGTGAGGACCCAGGGAGAAGGCACCGCCTGTACTCAGAGGAGAGAGGCCTCGGGAGAAGCCAAACCTGCCGACACCTTGATCTTGGACCCATAGTTTCCAGAGCTATGTGAGAAAATAAATTTCGAGTGCTTAAACCAGCCAATCTGTTGTATTTTGTGATGGCAGCCCTAGTAAACTAACACAGATATTATCTAGTGTAACTCAAAGTAAGACTCTCCTCTACAGAATCCCTTAAACTTCGGCCAGAATATAAGCCAAAAAGGGACATCTCTGTAACACAAGAGAACCGACTGCATTTAACAGCAGATCATTTTGTTAGAAAGTTCTGTGCACCGAGGAAGGACGATGCTCCTCATAGCTGCCATCCCATTGTCCCAGTTTTGCAGTCTTGGTTCAGAACCAAATCAAATATCTTACTGGGTAGCTCTTAAATTAGATGAAGGCAGCCATCATGCCTCCTCGCTCCTTTCTTAAATCTCCTCTTTTAAGTTGAACCTTTCCGGATACTTTCAAATAGTCCCCACATGCCATTGTTCTGAGTGCAATCCATAGACCGTCTGTCCTCCTTTAAACTCTTCCACTGGGTCATTGATTCTACTAAAATGAGATACGGCTAAAGTTACTAACTCAGATGTTATCCAGCAGTGTGAAGTGCTTTAGGATTTTTAGTTCGCTGGTTTTCAATATCATATTTTAGGGTTCTCTCCATTAGGAAAGGGTGATACAAACAGATCTTTAAATCCCAGTACGGAATGAGCTTGTAGTAATGGTCCTGAAGGGACAACTTCCAAACATGACACAAGGAAACTGAGGGCGATTGACTTTCCAATCAGCTATATTTGTTTAGAACACATTATTTTAAATGTTAAGAAATCTTCTCAGTATTTTATTTTATTGATATATATTGTGATGTGTGAGATTTATATATCTATCTGCCTACCTATCTGTCTCCAGGTTCAAGTAGCTTTATTCATGTGTTCATATAATTCAAATGTTTTCATATAATTCAAATGTTTTCATATAATTGTGTATGGAAAAAATGCTACCTATATATATATATATATATATATATATATATATATATATATAGGTAGCATTTTTTCCATATACTTAGAAATCCTAAATCCAAAATCAAAATCCTAAGTACTATAATGGTGTCTCCAGGAGTGAACAAATTTCCGTAGCACACTAGAGGTGAGGATTACTGCGAATATCCATTAAACTCAAATGTGCCACTCAATTGAGTCTGCAATTTGCAGCTTAGGAGGAAATGGTCAGAAATGATGAAGCCCCTGGGCATTGGTACATGAACAGAGTTTCAAAAATAGAATAAAACAGTGTATTTTTTGGTTTCTCCTTGCTGATACGTGAACTGTAAGGCAATATCTAACTTCAAAGGACTTTCATGCTTGCCCAACAGGTGTTGAAAACAGAACATAACTAAAAACTTTTTCCCCTGAACACCATGCCTCTTTAAAATGTTGAATGTAAGCTCCAGCCGACATGGAAGCAGGATTCAGGTATACTACAGTCTATCATATCGACTTCCAATAGTTTTCCTATTATATAAGCATATCAAAAATACCTGGAGGCTGAGGCAGGGCTGTAAAAATGTTTGGCACATGAAAGGGAATTTGAGAGCTAGCTTTGAGGCACAGTTAATAATAAATGTTAGTTATTTCAGTTACTGCAAAAAGGGTAACCAGTGTCTCATTCTCCCACAGCACCTGTTTTCCTCACTCTAGGAATAATCTCTCAAGAGAATTATTAGCCCTGAAATATTTGAGAAACTCCCTCAGAAATGTAATAACAATATGTTAATGCCTTTCAAATTCCACCATAAAGAGAGAGGTCTACTTTTTTGTTGTTGTTCACGACCAAATGGACTCCCCTTAATCCCAAATTATTTTGCATTTAGCATTTTAACTGACAGAAGGTAATGTCAAAAAAGACAGACCGCTTAATGGAAAAGAAAAGTTAATGAACTAACAAGGGAATCATAATTAGTCCACAAATCAAGGGAAAGATGGAATGGTTTCCAAGAGGGGAATGGATATATCAAAATGTTTTTCCTAGAAACTCAAAGCAGTATGTTTTAAAGACTAAACTTTGGTGGGGGGGAAGATATAATGGTTGATTATTGCATTACTACCGATAACCTCAGAGCGATTATATCACATTGTCTTCCTGAGTAGAGAAGATGAAACTGGAAAAGGAAGATAAGAAAGAACATGTAGTCTCTTCCATCAGGTGAAGGGCTTTTCCGCCATATGGCATTAGGTGACACAAAGGTTATGCCAAGGACTGGGAGGCCACTATGTGGGCCTCTTAGAGGAAGCACACATGCCTGACACCTGTCACACAGCTCAAACACTGAGTTGCCATATTTACAACTAAATTAGAATGATTTAACCTTCATTAGCCCCCACCTGTGCTGATGAAGGCACAGAGAGTAATTTACAAAATTTGGGCGGGGGAGGAGGAGGGGCCTTGATTTGAGACTCGCTGGAAGTTTTGTGAGTAGACCAAAGAGTGCTGTGTCATACTTCCATGCTGTCAGACTTTCTGCCCAGAATTCCATTTATTTGGAGACTGTGAAGCTGAAGTCAATGATACCTAATGATCTGGTATTTTCAGTAGATAAATAAAATGAACTGTCAATTGACAGATTTTTTTTTGTATATAAAAGTGAACAGTCTAGGATTTATGGGGAGAATAAATATTGTGCCAAAACAGCTGGCAAGCATGAGAAAGAGCACAAACTGCTGGTATGTTATCTGCAACCTCCCACACACATACTGGGAGCTGCAACTCAATAAGTGGATGATTACAGAGGTTATAAGAGAAGTAGAAATAAATACTGTGAAGTTCAAAGAACACCTGCTATGAAAGATACCTTGGTTTCCAATGCAGACCTCAGTTTCATGGGCGGTGGTTTAAGAGTCCTGGTTACGAGGGCAGGCTCTGAAGATATATGGCCTGGGCTCCTAATTTCACATAACCAGTCATGAGCTGCAGGACTGGAAAAACTCACTAAACTCCTTTAAGCCTCAGTTTCCTGATCTGTACACTGTTACCTGCTTTGTAGGGTCATAAAGAGAAATAAATGAGTTACTTCTCCTAAAGCACTTGTCACAGTGCTTAACACATGATATATGCTTAATAAACTCTAGATATTAATGTTATCATTAATAGTGTCTATGATTTGGCAGATTCTGATTTAGGATGCCACTGATTATTTCCTTGTCTTAAATACTACCTATGTCAACTGAAGGGAGAACAGCAGCAGCTCCTTTAGCTGGAGCCCACGGGGAATGGTGATAGAATATACTATGGTTTGAGATTTGTTAACACTCCAGGTGGAAATAAATTTTTGCAAAAAGATAATCATTTCATGGAATGGTTTAAACATTGCCTTATTTCTAGGCACAAATGAAAATAAGGAGATCTTACATATGTTTTTGAATATTGTACAGGCAAAAAAGGGACAGTTGAGTTAACCTGGTTTATTTAGGTTCAGTAAACTTTATGTGTGGTCCCATTGGAGTCACGCTTTGTCCTAGATCTGTGTCAAAATTGCATTGCTGACTTGAGCTTTTAGAAAAGGAGAAAGTGTTCTTTTATGAAAATTCAAGTCATTAACTTAACAAGAGCTCTGAAAAAATTTCACGTAGATTCATATACACATTGTTTAACTTAAGCATATTAAGAAAACCACATGCAATGATCTAGTTTTTAGCAGCAGCTCAAAAGCCCCATGAGTTCAGTGTCCCAAACTATATACTGCTTACCACCGATGCCTAGCACGCAGCCTGCTACAGAGTAAATGCTCAATAGTAACTGATAAATCAGTGATTTATCTGTGTGTGTGTGCATGAGCACACATGTGTGTGACATTTAGACTCCACTTATCGTCGTATTTCCGATATGTTCCACTAATTATAACTCCTATTTTGATAAACACCTTATGCCAGACCCTTTAAAGATATCATTCCTAATCCATTTTTACAGAAAAAGAAATTAAAGCTCAAATGTGTGAGAGCTGATTGAGTTCAAGGCTGCATAGCTAGTAAGATCTAGAATCAGACGTGAACCTCAGCACCCCAATCTCAGTTCGTCATCCCATGATGCTTGCCAACTCATTCATGTTTCAGTTCCTCTGTGCCTAGATCTGTGATATGAGTTAAGGTGTGCATCTTCATCTCTTCTGTGTTTTCTTTTTTTCTCTATGAGAACATTAGTTATGCTACAAGGAGCACTAATTATTCCCTTCACACCCTCCATCAAATAAAGATTTATGCTTGTATGTCGCAAGGGTAATTCTCCTTTAATGACCCAAGCTTTTTATATTCAACAAGTTCCAAGGAATAAATTTACTATTTCATACACATTTGGTTTCAGTATTTGCATAGCCCTTCACTCAGCTGTGTTAGCTTCACCAAAAGAGTTAAACATTACTATTCACCAACTCTGTCCCAACATTGGCCCTGAAAGCCAAGGGTTTTCAGCTGTAATGGATCTTTGTTTTTATAATCTTTTATCACTCTAAGGAATATTATTAATAAATCACTATTTCTCTCTGTTTGAAAAAGGTCACTATTCTTTTGAATGTGCACAGGGAAACATTCTTGGGTTTAAAATGTAGGTAAGGAGGGTTTTACCCACCCTTTTAATTATGAGGAAATGTGAAATTCAGTGGTACAGAAAATCCATCTGCAGACTTGCCCAAAGGGGATTCTTTTAGGTGAGTTTGTTAAACCTGGATCAGACAGTAAAATCTTCATTCATTTTTGGTCACAGAAAAGGCCAAATTGAAGTCCGTTTTCAGAAAATAATCACATGGTTAAAATTCTCACAGTAAGAATCAATAACATCCAATGAAATGACAACTCTTCTGGAAAAGTATCTCTCACCTTAAATATATGAAATATAGCAGCACTTTCTCAATTATAAGAATTAATGAAACTAGGTATCCAAGGGACTGGCTTAGTTTAAGTAATCAACACATATATTTAAGAAAAGGACTTGCCATTAGTGAAAAGTTAAACACAGGAAGCATAATAAGAGTTCAAAATAGTAACAGTAATTATCATATCCTCGATTTATTGGTAGCTGACTGTGTGCCAACTCCTAGGCTGAGCAACTTGCATTTTTTAACTCATTTATCTATACCTTAATCCTGCAAGGCAAATACTATTCACATCCTCAAGTTACGCTGTTTCCGATCAAAACAGATGAGGATTAGCAAAGCAAAGCAACTTGACTAAATCTCAGAGTTACTATGTGACACCCACATGGGTCTAGCTCCAGGGCATAAACTCTTAACCTTCCTGCATATTAAATTGGGCCAGTGGTTTGGTTTCCAACTCAGATGCTAGGACAGGTGTAAATTTTTAAAATTTCAGCAGTCTTCGGATAAATGGGAAAAATAAGCATAAAAAGGAAACATTTCAAAATGTTAAACCTTTTCAGTTATAAAGGAATATCCTTTTTTAATGTTTTAAAAAATAATGGTGATGATATATGATAATCTAGTTTCATTTGTATTCAAATATGCTTATTTGGAAAAATGAAAACGTTGGCAGACAAATGTCATTCTTCCACATTAACCAACAACAGCAACACACTTTTAGAAGTTAAAGGAGAAGAGGATCTTCGAGGTATTTCTGTGTATTGCACAGGGCTGAGTGTTGCCTGAGTGAGGGGTCCCTTACTGCGACAGTGTTGAAGATCAGCAAGAAAAGGAGAGGAAGGTAACCATGTGAATAATGGCCTCGATGTGGGAAATACTGAGGCGAAGCAGAAAAAGCAAAAATGGTTATGAGCCTAAGATTTGGAAAATTCAGAGAAATAGAAAACTCTGAAGGAGGCAGAGTAATATGATTTGGGGATGTGGTGGATTGACTATTAACCTGCTTTTGAGCATGTTGAGTTTGTGATGAGGGATTCAGGTGGGAAAATACCTGGCAAGAATATAAAGAAAACTGCTGGTTTCCTGATCAGATACAAACTGAATTCTTCAAGGTGAGCAATGTGGTCAGTCTCTATAGCACAGTTGAGGGGTGGGGGAATGGTTAATCTCTCAGCCTTGACACCTGTCCCTGTGATTCACCTTCCCCTTGGAGATTTATCTTAAGTGAATATTGTCCCTACTGCATCGGATTGGAGTGGAGCACATCCTCATTATAACATTCTGGCCCGAGCCTGAATGCACATCCCTTCTCTTGATTTTCCAATTCAGAGTTGAGATCAGGCTAGTATATTCCCAAAAGGCTAAAGGCTCAGGTAACAAAAGGGAAATTAACACAAACCATATAACATATAATTAGATCAACGAATTTTAACTGCTTTTGGGTAGCTTTGAGAAACTGATGAATCTCTCCATGTACACACACAATTTTGCACTGCTATGGAGTAACTCCTCCAGAATATTTAGACTCCTCAAATCTCAAACCCTCGAGAGAAAAAGAGGCTTGAGAGATGCAGGAAGTACTCCGTCTCTGACGGTTTCACATCCATTTTCATATGTAGATGACTGGCCTGGGGAATATGCATTCCCTTCAGTGACATTTAACCTGCCTCCCCCCTCTGACACACAGGTCGAGTCTTAGTTTATGACTCTCAAATGCCAACCATATAAAATACCATACAATAAATGTAACATGGGTACAAGAGATACACATGTGCAATTCAAGAATGTGCTTTCATCACAGAAATAACTTTAATAAAACAGGGCTTAGTGACCCACCAATCCCGAAGGCCATATCAAGTCAGGACACATTCAAACTCAACACCAATCCACAAATATATTTCCAGAACCTTGACTAGTACTGTAGTTCTGTACTGGAATTTTTACTGATGGAGCCAGAAAGATGATACCGACAAATATATACAGCAAAATTTTCTTAAAATTCTTCCTTACCCACATCTCTTTGCTCAAAGCTCCAGGCATCATAGCATTTACTTGAACCTGTTCAAAACTTTAGCCCCTGCCCCTTTTGTCTTTCTTTCTCAGTGCTCAATGTCTTATTTCTTCACTTATGTTACCTCTTCCAGTTTATTTTCTTTCCTTGCTGAGTCTCTCCATGCCCTTTCCTATGAAGATATATCTGTATATTTCCCTCCTGAAACAGGCAGCTAGAAGAGCTGCACACAAGATTTTTGGAGGACACTAGACCAAGGACACTTTAGACAAGTTGAATTCCATGAAAATAGAAACTATACTTGTTTTTTGCTTTCAACCACATTCTGAATACCTCACAGAATGCCTAACACTTAATAATTTCTCAGTGTATATTTGTTTAATAAATGAATAAAGATGTTCTTTATTTATGGATTTCATTTAGAGTTTAGCACTAGAATACTGATGTGGAGAAGATCACTGAATGTCAGAATTCTAAAAGACCATGAACAATACAGTGAATGAAGCCCTGTCTGATATTATTAACAAGGTATAATTAAAGAAAGGTTATCAGAAGAAGAGTATATAGGAAAAGAAAATACCAGGTGTCTCAGAAGTGGATCTTGGAGAGACGAAAGAAGAAAGAGAATGAGGATTAGCAATTGGAAACATAATTTTTTAAAAAGAGAAACCATAAGGAGAAACAATAATGTAACATCATGGATCTGTGAGAGGACAGAGTTACAGAAGAAATATTCAAGGTCAACAACATATCACTGAAGAGGACCCACATAGCATACTCCTTCACATCAGTGTTTAATTTAATCAAAAGAATTTCCTTTTGACCTTCTTAATCAAAGCTTCTCAGTCTGGTGTGGCTTGCAAAGAGATTGCTAGCATCACTGAATTAGTCATATCTGAAACATCTGTCTGATGAAGGAAAAACAATGAAAAATAACCTGGCTTTGCTCATAGCCCTGAGGACTAAATAGAATACCCCATTTTTCTTTCATGTGCATATGTGATTCTAGACTATTACTGGAAATAATTCATTTACAGCTTAGCCTGGAAGAGTTGTTTTTCAGGAAAGGAACAAAGGAACTCTAGAAAGTCCAAAACCATTCCAATTGTGAATCTACATTTTAATAGATAGTATTGTGAATTAACCTTATAAAGTTTGAGTATTCGATCTGCCGGGGACAAATCTCATTACTAGTAATAATTAACCTATATTATGAACTAATCACCTGTGAAATTTCAATTAAACTTCTGATTTTAAAAGTATAAGCATATTTCAACCAAACAAGAAACTTTCATTACCCCATATCCTTAAATGATTAGCTATTTACTATTTTTTTTAAAACTCTCCCTTATCTCTAAAAGAGTGCTTAAAATAAACAGATACAGTAGATATTACACATTATTTTATAATATTACATGGCTGGTGTCTCAATTAATGTAATATGGAAATACAGAGACATCAGATGCTTCTAGGAGTAGAGAATACATTTTTTTTATTTCCCCTTTTCTTCCTTTATTTTGAACCACCTTCAGCCACAACTTTAAAATTCATGATGCCCTATGGTTGTTATCAACCATATTAATTTTTTCAGAGAGAAATTCGCCAGGGTAATCTCAAATTCTCACAATAGTGATTTTCAAGTGACTTGATATCTAAGAACCTATATTTCTATCTCAGTCTTCTTTTGGTGATAAAAAAAGGGTGAAAACTTATTACTGGTTGAGGAAACCCTAAATATAGATTTTAGAAATCGCTCATTCACTTCAGCTAAGCTTCATAGTATATTCACTTATCTTGATCATTACACAATATTCAGACCCCTGACAAAGCAAGGCATGGCTGGCTCCCTTCTACCTGGAATGTCTGGTTGGTATCCAAAGGGTTTGCTCATTAGGCTGCATGGGAAGTTGGCTTAATTCTGTCTTATTGCCAAAGAGTGTATATCTAGTCCTAGCCTGATTCTTGAAAGTTTTCAAGGGAGACTGCATGACAGTGTGTAGCTAGGTCACTGCAATCTACACTTACTCAATAGAAGAAAAACAACTCAAATAATACATGGATTATTAATAATAAATTACTGAAACTATCTCCTTGTAACAGTGATGTACTAAGTAGATACAGTGTTTATGGAGCTTAGCAGTCTTGGACAACACTCTCAAAACTACAGTGCTTATTTTTTGGAGCATTTAATCTTTATTCAGTTAGTAAATTATGATTAAATAAGATTTTTTTTTCTTATAGAGAAGAGAGTAACCCCAAATTTGTTTAAAATAAAAGTGAGATGAGAGTTTCCTCATATATTTACTTTCTCCCCATTCTTGTTCTATGAAATGTACAAAACCTTAAAAAAGCTTTCAGAGATATTCTTACACCAGATTAAAATATTAGAAAAACCAGAGACCACCAACTGGTTCACTTATAAAGCTTTTGTCATTTTCCAAGTGCCTGGTAAGGTTGAGATCTAGTTTTTTCTAACCCTACAAACTTTTGGGGGCACACTAATGACACTTAAGAAGTTATTGTTTTCCAAAATCACTTGTTTATGAGTACCTTCTTCCACAGCTCCTAACCAGAGATTTGGGTTTGAATTCATTTGTGTTAAACAAAATCTGTATTTTACAAAACTGGCCTATAAATGTCCTATCCTCAAACAAGGTGGAAAGCACTCTAAAAGAGATAAATGAATAAATCTTTCCAATGTACATTAGCTATTTATTGTGGATATCATGGATTAGTGATCAAATTGCATTTGATGTTCTTTCTAGCATACCCTCCTATAATGCCATGGTGGGAAATCTAAAAACTACATTTCCCAGACTTCTTTGTAGCTAGTTTTCTAGAGGTAATTTAAATTTTTCCAACTGGAACATTTCAGTTGGATTTGGAAAGGAAAGGAGGAGAGAGTGGAGGCATTTGGTTGTTTGGCAGCAGTGTCCAATCACTAGCTTCATGCGCGCTGTGAAGCAAAGTGAGAAGCATCCTCTATTTAGGACAGTCTTGTCCATGGACCAGTCAGCAGCAGTGGAAACTTCCTGAATGTAGTAGCTTCTGGAGTCATAGAAGAGGCATTACTTCCCTTTGTGTGATGGCTTAGTGATACGTTTTTGGGGGGTTCTTCCTGCAAACCCAGTCTGAAACCTATTTCTTCAATGCATCCATGGATTTTTGAAGCCTTTATTTTTCTTTGATAAAGTCCTTTCTGGTTAAAAAAGCTAGAGTGGGTTCTCTTCTCTGCAGTTGATTTTTGACCAATACAATAAAATTTTAAAAAGCTTATATTCAGATTAAAATTATCAATCCATTCATTTTAACTCTTCCTCTTCTGTTTCTAGCATCTTGCACTTTGGCGAAGAAGTGGGCCTTTCTATTCAAATTGATTGACCTAATTGGGGAATCAATTTGGAACAGTCTCCTAGGACTAGGTGAAGCAATATAATCTGGTCATTTAATTAACATACAAAGTTCTCAGGTATGTAATACTTCAGTCCCCCCCCGCCCACTTTAATTTTTACTTATTTTCTGAAGGTCCTTATTTAAGATCAAAGCTCATGAAAGTTAAAAAAAAAAGATGTTGCACAAGAATATTTAATGAGCTGGAAAAGGTTCTTGACATATTATTCCTTATAAAAAGCAGACTATCAAATATATATTCAAGATCACATTTTTATAAAAAATATTTATATATTTATCAAAAGAGACTGAAAGCTACACCAAAATATTGTTAATAGTGTTTATCATTAGGTGATGGCACTGCAAATGGTTTTAATTGGCCCATTTTGCCCTAGTAATAAAGCTTTGTCCTCCTCTCACAAAAATGTTGCCGATAAAAGGCAATCCAGTGTTTTACGCCATCTTTACTGTAGTAGTCACAGATGTGTTTAATCCATTTTATATTCAATATGAAATGATTGTATGGAAGCATCTTAAGCTATGATCACCAGGACAATGTATAATGATGTTACCTGGGAAGAGACAAAGCACTTAAAAATGGGAGTTCCATTTTCAGTTTAGACGTGAACAGCAAGAGTCCACCAAAAAGGCTTGAAAAATCCTCTCCGTTCAGAAAAATTCTGAATACAGAATGCAGTCATCACTAAGAACAGAAAAAAAAAAGCCTTAGACTCCATAGATTAGAGAATGGGGCAGAAGCTACACACAACTTCCCTGTGTGAATGAAACTGTACAATCCATTACTAAAGAACTCACTTGGAAAAATGATTAATACAAGGTTTAAATTTTGTATGGAAGCTTGAGGGAAGACACAGACATCTTAGTCCAGCAATGGAATGCCTGGGATTCTGCACTTGGATGCTATCAAAGAACACACAAATGAGGATGCAGGTCAAGCAAAAGGAAATTCTCATGTCTAATCTGGCTGTCAATTTTATTTGTTTCTGAGAGAAAACTGGACAGGACCAGAGTCCAAGGCTTTTCTTTCTCTGATGTTGTATATACAATTTTAGAATAAATAGTGTTTAAAATTATTCCAACGGTAATTCTCAACAAATTATTTAGATATTTTCATGTGTTCTCTTGATGAATGTCTTAGCATTTTAAACATAAAAATAACTAGAATTATTAGTCTTTTTCTATTAGAGTCAAAAATTTTGGTATTCAAACTGAGCAAAATGAGGCAAGGAGTAACCATTCCAAATGCTGATACAAGAAGGGTTATTTTTGTCTAGGTGTGTTGTGTATTACAAGTGCATTATTATTATATATATATATATATTTTTTTTTTTTTTTTTTGCGGTACGCGGGCCTCTCACTGTTGTGGCCTCTCCCGTTGTGGAGCCCAGGCTCCGGACGCGCAGGCTCAGCGGCCATGGCTCACGGGCCTAGCCGCTCCGCGGCATGTGGGATCTTCCCGGACCGGGGCACGAACCCGTGTCCCCTGCATCGGGGGACATCTAAATTCAAGCACATTATCCTTCTTGGTACTCTGTAACCAATTAAGGTTTATTCTGAGGCAACAGGTCAAGAGGAGACAGAGGGATATTAGCAATGGAAATTAACATACAAAGGAACTGAAATATTGAACGAAATTTATAAATTTCACACTCTTTCTAACCTAAGTTAGTCAGGTATAGTTTTGTCACATGTAGTAGAGGTTGCCCTAAAAACTAAAAACAATCCAATAATATATAGACAGAAAAGGTCTGAGAAGAAGTGGAACAATATTTCTCATCTATTACTAGAGTCTGACTTTTCAGTGGAAAAGTGATAGGTTTTGGTAGGAAATGTGGAAGGTTTCAAACCTTCGAGGGACTATGGCTTTGTATATACATGTGGGTTTTGTGGGGGGGATTTTTCCAGAAGAAAGGCTTTGGAACTTTCTGAGACTTTAGTAGCATCTCCTCCTAGGATTGCTTTTTCTTCAAGTCCCTTCCGACTCTTTAGAATTGGAGGGCACAGGAGGATCCTAGAAAAGAAACTAGGAGTTGGCTGCCCATAAAAGAAATTTCTTTCTTTTCTATTTAGGTTATGCAGTGAAAGTTATGAGGGTAAAAGAGAAGCAGGGATTCAAGGCCTCTTACCTAGAAATAAAATAGAGCAAATAATTGAAACTTCCCTCAAATGATATTTGTCAAAAACTTGAATAGAACTTAATAGGCATAGAAGGTTGAAAAGCCCCCAAGAGAGCTGCTCAAATCTAGCTTCTCAGTTATAGGCTCATGTGTGTCGCCAAGCATCACTAAAAACTAAGTGGCTTTCTCCTTCTGGTCCCTTACCATGCTTTCAGAATGTGAGCGTCTTTCCCCCATGGGATCCTATCCATCTTCCATGTTTAATATGCCCTGGGTTACATCTACCTCTCTTGTTTCAACTGAGGTTGGGTCAAGCTAAACAAAAACACTGGGCATGGTGTCAATCAGTAAGACTAGGTTTTAGAATATAAATGATTCAAATTTTTAGAGAAATATTTTATCACTTTACTTCAATAACTGAAATTAATGAGATCATACATAATTCATAATAAATAAACAAATAATTCCTCTCTTTAGCCCCCAATATCACTACCTTGAGAGTAAGGCTTCTCCAGGTTTTGACTTGAGAATGTCTATATCCTTCCTCATACTGTCGTATCATTCAGTCTCCTATGCTCTCACTCACTCCCTCCTATTCACTCAAGCTTTACTGCTTAACCCTCCCTTCTATTCATTGCCACTTCCTCCCTCGTACTCAGCTTCATCTACCCTTAGTCCCAGCGAGCAGACTACAGCCTTCCAAGTGAAACTTTTCTGAAGATGACTTCTGCCTCCGTCCTGAGTTATCTGGACTGGTTCCAGCCATGAGGGCAGCGGCCAAATCAAGTGTTTCTCCAAACAAGGAGTGATAACAATTGAGACTGATTTGGGTAGAAACAAGGACTGAAAAGGCAATGAGAATGCCATATAGAAACTACTTGTTGAGCACGAGGCCAACCTCCAATGAATGACAGAAAAATGTGATGAGAAAAATAATATTCCCTTAATAAGTTATGGAGGAGTCATCCCCAGACAGATAATGTAATAAAATACGGACAAGAAGAGAGGCATCAGAAGAAGAAGAGGAGACTAGATAGAGGCTGAGCATGAGGGTACCTGCCATGCTTGTGTTATCTGAGGACTCAGGTCAGGAAGAAAGGCAGATAAAGTCCTTGTCACAAGTTTCTGGGGGCATTAACAAGTATAGATTCAAGTAGTGCAAAATGAGTGATGGGGAAGACTGGTCTGAGTAATTGTAGCTTACTGAGGTAGTGATCACTTGCCAACTACTAGGGGTACTTACATCTCCTCATTTAATCCTCAAAGCCTCCCAGCAAAGCAGATGCTCTAACTAGCTGCATTTTATAGAGGGGAACCCTAAGGTTTAAAGAGCTTAAATAACTACTGTGAGCACCCTGTAATTGGTGGAAATGGGACTTAAACCCAGGCTGTCTGACTCTGGAGCCCATACTTTTAGCTATTACCATGGTACACCTAGTAGTGGTGCTCATGCTAAGTGAATCTGAGTCAGAATAAAAATAGCTGAAGGAGGGCTTCCCTGGTGGCGCAGTGGCTGAGAGTCCGCCTGCCGATGCAGGGGACACGTGTTCATGTCCCGGTCTGGGAAGATCCCACATGCCGCGGAGCGGCTGAGACCGTGGGCCATGGCCGCTGAGCCTGCGCGCCCGGAGCCTGTGCTCCGCAATGCAAGAGGCCACAACAGTGAGAGGCCTGCGTACCGCAAAAAAAAAAAAAAAGCTGAGGGAAAAGCAGCACCATCTGAGCAGCAGAAACAGTATCAGAAGTGGTTAGTACTGTTTTCTCTGGATTTCTGATCACTGTTAAATATTTCCTTGAGCACAAGGCCAATCTCAAATGACTGAGAGAAAAGCACAATGAGAAAAATAATATTCCCTTAATAAGTTATGGAAGAGCCATCCCCAGACAGATAATGTAATAAAATTTTTATTGTCCCTTTTTTCCACACACCTCAGTGACTCAAAAAAATGGATTGATTTTATTACTGTCTTAAATGAGATATTATATTTTGGTTGTCTTTAATTAGTTCATTAAGATGAGTTTTAAATTGTGCTTGTACACTTCTCAATCACACAAAAAATAAAAACTGGAAATGGTTCAGATGGAAAAAAACATCAGAACAGACTACTCACCCAGCATGGCCTTTCAGCTGCCTATGTGCTTGGCATTATCTTTATGGACTATATTACAGCTCTGAATACATCACTGAATTTCTAAAACTATCTTAAGTGTGAACTATCTCTTTCCCTTCCTTCCCCTTTCATTTACAAAGAAAATAATGTGGTGAGTTAGTATAGGATGGAGAGAAAAGACTTGTTCTTATACCAAATTGACAAGGAGAATAAGACTGCCTGGAGGATAAATGATAACATCTTTTTTCTCAAGTGCTGTTAAGTCTGATGTGTTTTTTCCTTAATCTCTCAAATTTGCACTGTGCCTTCATTGGCAAATTTTTGTTAACAAAACTACCCAAGTGGGGAATAGGACTAACAGGAAGTAGAATTGATGGGTTTTCTTTAATTATTATCAGGATGAATAAGTATATACACAGTTCTGGAGTGATTCCTTCCTAAATTATTCTAACCATAATCAGTTAACTTAACCTTCTGGTTGAATGACATTCATTTAGTCATTCAACAAATATTAATTGTGTGACTCATAAACACAAGGTACTATAAGACTAGGAAGATGAATATGATGTAGCTTTTGTGTTAGAGGAGATAGGAGCCAGGGAGGAGAGAGAAAGAAAGGCAACATAAATACAGAGAATATAAGGGAAATGTTAACTGGGAGGAATGAAGGAGAATTACAAGAAAGGACTATGAGTTCAGAACATGGTATGATACGGTACAACATTATGTTGTGGGAGAAAAAGTAAGGCTTCATGGGGCAACTAATTTTTTGAACAGGGCTTTGAAGAGTGGGATGAATTTGGACATGCCCTTATGTCTAGATGTAGGGAATAGTGAGAGCAAAGGCATTTAGGCACGAAGCCTTTAGTACTTGTGAGAATCAACAGGCTATTATGTTTGGCCTGAGAATCCACTGTTTAAGGAAGAATACAGGCAAATAAGAGGGGTCTGATGGGGTGAGATTACACACAGCATTTCTTGGACCTAGGACTGAAGAATTCGATAATCCACTCTCTAACTTGGCAAACAAAATCTAAGGCAGTTCATATTACAGCGAAAGTGGCAACCTCTGAATGCTTGGTTTCCTCTACTGTCTTGCCAGGAAGACTTCACCAGTTTAAACATTTACCCCTAAGATTTTATTTTTCAGGAACATTTTCTAATGATGGTAATAGTGGCTATAGACTGTATCTTAGGACTTGGTTTGCATTTATTTCTACCCAGATCATTTAACAAATTTCACTGTTTGCCTCGGTATCTTTTATTATTATGAACAGGATGAATGAGTCTGTGATTCTAAAATACACAGGAGCAGTTAGTTACCAAATGGGAAGATTGTTGACCCTAGGGAACCTGGTCTAGAACATCCAAATGTCACCCTCTGGTCACTCAAAGGACAAGAGATAGTTTTCTAGAACCAAACACAGAGCACCAAAACACATGGTAGATGGCTCAAGTTTGATACTTAGAATCATGGGTTATTTGAACCAGAGGGACCTCAAAGATAGTCCAGTGCAGTGGTTCATAGACTTCACTGACTCTTGCCTCTTCAAGGGGCTACTAAGGCAATGAAGAGAATCAGGAATCTATTATTAATACTTCGAAAAGCTAGTGGAAATTAAGCACTTATCTTCATATGTTCTACAGAGTCACCAAAAAAACAACCATCTTATTGCATAATTAACTTTTTTGTCTGTGGTCTTTCCGTTGTTTTTCACTGTTTTTAATATATACTCAATTTCAAAAATCCTCGATGAAAAAAATACGGAAAAGTAAATTACTTATTGCTATTTAATAAACCAAATTTTTCCAAATAAATTACATGGAATACATAATAGAGGAAGTTACTGTGTTGAATATACCAGAGCTACATTTATTCTAACTGCCAAATTATATAAATGGAGAAACAAAGACTGAAAGAAATAGAGACACTTACCAAAGATCATAGAGCCAATTAGTGACTAAGATGGCATCAGAACCCAGATCTTATAAACACCAAATCAGTGTTCTTTCTACAATAGCACCCTACCAGGTAGACTGTCCAAGAGGATCCCAGAGTGGAAGGCAGGAAAGACTGAGTCCAGAGACCATAGATTATAAAAGATAAGATGATCTCAGCTAATTCTTTTTGATTTATAGAGAATCCCACTCATCAAAAATGCATGATAATAAAAAACATGAAATAATATATTTGATTTATCGTTGCCCTCAGTCTTCAAAGTGTCTAAAGAGTTTGGTTTATGTACTTGTAATGTCTTTGCTAATGTACTATTTACTGTTCTAACATACCACTGAAACTCACATGGGAAGCAATTTTACCCATTTTGTAAATATTAAAGCTGAGGCCCAAAAAAGCTATGTGTTTTTCCAAAAGCTGTGTGAGTAGTGAGACTGGGGCTGGGACACAGGACTCCTGAACTGTATTCCCAATCTATATTCCCATTTCTTGGAAATCAATTTCATCAATTTGACTGCAAGCTGTTTTTGGAACAGGTGAAGGGAGCAGGGAGCTCCCTTTGGAACAGGGAGCAGGTGAAGGAAGAGAGAGGGGAGACATGAGAGAAGTTTAAACTTATGTAAGGATTTCTTATACATTGTCCTTTGCTTTGATATCTTCCCTCCATGAGCTTGAATAATCAAGAATTGCCTGTAAATCACTAACTTCCAGAGGAGCTGTGATCAATTCATTAGCAGCCAAAGATGTTGGGAACCATAACACGCCATATCAATTCTGATGAATATTAAGAGAGAAGGGTCATGTATATCCCAGTTAGTGCAGGCTCCATTGGAACTGACAATGGATGACTGTGCCCTTTATTCTTATTGTTATTCTGATGTGAATGTCATTAAGGAGAGTCTAGTTCAGGTCAATAGGTAGCTATGAATTCTAAATCCTGTCAATTCCAATAACAGTTTTAGATAGGGATCATACTACTTATCTCTTCTAGAATAAAAATATGGATTTTCCCTTCTTATTTATTAGGCATTTGCATGCCTTTCTTTAATCTTTCTGCATCATCTTACATATCCATTTGTGCAACAGCTAGGCATGCCTGTTAGGGAAGGCTGAGGAATGGTTTAGACCTGGATTATCACAGTGGCTACAGGAATTGTATTCACTGCCATTAATGATAATTTTTACTTTCAGATACAGTCACACTGATATGCATTTATAACTGTTTGAAAATTGACCAGGCAACTATGGAACTGGATGATACAAAGAAAGATTAGGTGTTAGAAAGTAAGATTGCTTTGATGATATTTTCAAAATTAATATAAACAATAAGACTATAAAATAAAAAGTATTAAATAATTCACGTATATTTTAAGATGACATAACTCGGAATAGAAAATAAGAATGTGTCTCTAAATTACATATTTTTAAGAGAAGCACAAGGCATATTTTCTATAGAAAGAAGGACTATTGACCTTTAAGATATGTCAAAATGGTAAGACTCTATGGTTTGATGCCATCAACTACAAATATAAGTTTTCTAATTATAAGCTCATAAGAAAAATAAATAACGCCAACTTCAACTTATTTCATTAAAAACCCAGTCTTTAAAAGAGTAATGAACAAATTACATGTATTTGAGTTGCTCAATACATTTCCAAATGCACAACAAATGCTATAGAGGCATATTTTTGTGCTAAATACAATGTCTCAATAAAAAAACTTTTAACCAACATGGGAATGTGGTATCTGTTACTGTGATGAATGTCCAGGAGTTAGGAGTTTTTAAGTGTGTATAACTATGTGTGAATTGCCATGCTGCACTTATAAGATATATTAGTTAAAATAATATATTTTGAAAAATAAGTATCTACTAAGAAGCAGTGGCCATATACGTGAGAACAAGGTGTTTTATAACATAAGCTCCAAGAAAAAAGCTGCTCTCCTTGATACTGAGCTCATCTCATAGACTAAAGGAAATCTTGACTCTTGTTTTTCATTTAAAACTTGCCAAACTGCCCCCAAACAAGTTAAGGGCTAGCGATCAGAGTCAAGGTATTATGTATTTGAACTCTATTCTCTTACCTACCCCTGCTGTTTCTTTCCAAGAAAAAGTTAAGCATTCTTGGTCTAATGTAATTTTTCTTAATGTGATTTATCTTCTTCTTGGCAAAAGCATGAAGAGACCCAAAGCAGTGCCATTAGTACACTTGAACTGGCAACACAGTTTCAGTTTTAATAATATCTACTAAGCTAGATTGTAAAACCCCACTAAAATCAAGGATGTAAAATGATTTCTTTATTGATATCCTAATAAATAAGTTGAAGCAAAATGGGTAGTGCTTCCTTGGACAAAAGTCAAGAAAATGTATAACTGAGAATGAACTTGCTTGAAACCAGTCATAAAATATAACATGATAAATAACATGAGTTGATACATGTATTAGTGCTCCATCAATGTGAGGGATTAAGAGTTTGGGCCTGGGAGTCAGATGACCTGTGTTCAATCGTATTTCCACTATTTATAAGCTATGTGACCTTGGACAAATTACATCACGTCTCCAATCCTCAATTTCCACACCTGTAAACTAGGAGGAATGATCGGACCTAGATCATAGAATTGTTGAAAAAATTATATGTGATGAAATATATAAAGTACCTAGCAGAGCTTAACATTAAATAAGCACTCCTTAAATATTACATCATTAGCAATATTCATTCATTTACACAGAGGTCACATTCTATACAAGTGAGCAGTGGAGAAATATTAAAAATAGTTAATAGTTTAAAGTTCTGGAAATGTTAGTTATTTAGATAAGAGTTGCAAGGTTTCAAGTTGATATGTACAGAGCCCTTTGAGACTTACCAAACACACACGGACACACACATGTGTACAAAAAAAAATTAATCTTAAAACCCACAAATGAGAACATCAGACTATGTAGACTGTGTTCAGTTATTCTTGCAACCTCTGAATAACTTCCCTTGAAAATCCTCTATTCCCTATGCCAGATAGTTACGGAGCTTCTCTCGAATACATAAACACCAAGGCCAAAATATACAAGAGATGCTGGGCACGGCTCAGAATGTAAGAAACTTACTTTCCAGCAGATGATACAAGTATGGTCTCCAGATGAAAGAGCTGACACTAAAAATCTGGAGCACATCTCACAGAAAAAAACATATGAACACAGGCCCAGAAAGTCATTGCATGTACCTATAAATATTTTGCCTTTGGCTGTAATTCCCTCTACTTGGAAACATATTAACACTTTTAATGTGTATTCATCTGAAGTATCCACATACCCTTACACTTTGGGGAGTTTAACTTGACTGAGGAAGAACAGTACTAACAAGAAGAATGTTTAGTGACGCCTATAAATTTTAAAGAACAGATCTAAGCAACTGGGAGGTGGGTACACAGAAGTAGCCTTTTGGATTACAGTTTCTGCATATACGGTGGTAGTTTGAGGCAAAGAGGAGTCATTTCACATAGAGAGGCAATCTGGTAGAAAGCATCAGCAATCATTCACAAAAACAAATCCCTTCTTCCCCCTAGACTGGTAGAGCATGATCTTCCTGACCTGATATTTTGTGATGGATCTCAGGGATTATGTCATCTTACGTTTGGGAGTGGGTGTGTGTGAGGGGAGTTTCTGAAAAGCATACCTTTGTTCCTTTGCAGAAATAACTCATGCTCTTGAACAAAATCAAATGTCTCCCATCTTGCTATAAAGTAAGTACTGACATAAGACAAAAAAGCAGTATCTGGAGACTCTAAATGCCTCATACTTTGATTAAAAATACTTTTGTCAATTATAGATTGATTTTGTAGTTCATTACAGTGATGGATATCGGGGCTGGCGGCGGTGGTATTTTACCACTTGGCCTGAGGGTGCACTCTGTGAGGAGAAGATGGTAAAATTACAATTATTTTCCAGCACGCATCTACGTGCCTACACTGACCCAATGGGTGCCACTGAGATAATCTGAAAGAATGGCATCATGTGGAATGGCCAAAAGAATAGTACATCAGCCCCTGTAGAAGGAAAACATTTTAAACAAATATTTCTCAACAACCTGCTGAGATGCGTGCACATGCTAAGTAACACTGAGGCACATCAGCTGGCTTTAGAAGTAAGTTAGAGTGTTTAGCAGAAGCTGCAGCAAGAAATATGCAAATGTTTCTGTGTGAACAACTATGCATATTAAAACTGTACATATTTCTATATAATGTATGCAGGCATGTTCATCCACACATATAAATACAAATGTAGTTTTCTTCCCCCTTAAACATCGGAGGTTGTTAGAAGCGGTGGGGAAATTAGAGGATATAGGTAAGAGCTGTAGAGGGAAGAAATCAATATTCAGTAGTGATTGAAAAATGAAAAAAGGAAATTCATCTCACTTTGTAATACATTCATATCATGCTCTGAAGTGCCCTGTATTTCTGGAGTCACTGTGTGGTTTCTTACTCTGTTATCCCTGGTTTGTTCACAGGGCATCCTCTAATGATAGCCTATGCATGACTACATCTCTATAATAGCTACATGGCCAAAGCAGTACTAGCCATCAGATACGTAGCATGCAAATCTCCTATGTTATATACCTATCACCTGCTACAAAATGACGGTGACTTAGCCTTCAAATAAAATGTTAAGACAATTGGTATTCAATATTAGGAAAGAAGATATTATATGAGACTGATATCATCAAGATTTGGGATTAGGAAAAGAATAAAAATCATTTCAAATTGAAGATTAGGCCTAGCTACACTATGACTATAGCAATATTGCCCATACGTCTAACACAATTGCTTTTTATAATAGTCTACCATGAACACCAACCTATTTATGGTCTACTTTTGTGGTCATATATCTCTTTTCTGCTAGTTCAGAATTCCAATAATGTGAAATGGAACTGTGGTAACAAAAAAATAATACTTCATATAATGAAATGTCAAGAAATTTAAGTTAAAGTAAGGTAACAAAACATAGGTTTGAGGCATAAAATCTGATCTATGCTTATAATCCAAGTGGAAATGGACAGCAGCATGTCATTAGAACATCTGGATCATATTAGAAACTGATTATGTTTGGCATAAAGGACCAAACCAAGGTTTAAATCTCATTTTTCTTATCTATTTTATTACAGCGGTAGTAAAGCAATAGAAGGAAAAAGTACTCAGAAAATCTGGAAAAGATATGAGCTACGTACCAATATTTTTTATAAAAGCAGACAATATATCATAAAAAGCAAACTTTGGGACATTCAGGGTATATAAAAGCATATTTAGATATACAAAATTAACTAGAATTCTAATCTTTATAATAATGTATTTTTTGCTGGCTTATTTTTTGTGCCAAAGGGCTAAAACTGGAGTAGAAATGATGTTATACAAGTAGTCTTTGACATAAACAATCCCAGGACAAGTCCTGCTGATGGGATAGAATTTGAAAGAAAAAAGTAACACCATCAGCAACAGAAAGTGCTCAGGACAGCAGGGATGGCAGCCATCTTAATGGTCCCAGGCCTCTGGCCCCAAGTGGTACACAGTGTCCACTCCACAGGTAAAGATGATTTTAAGTATTACTTGCAGGCAAGAAGCAAATATCATCTAGCAGATGCCAAATAAATATCTGTCCTAGTGTTACACCTATGGAAGAGAAGTGCGATCAGTTACTCAACTTACACGTTGCTAAAACCAACAGTCTATCCACCCCTTCTGCAGAGAAAGGAAAAAACATGGGTGGAGACACTAGTGATACTGCACAGTATTTGCTCTTCCATATACTGTGGCACTGCCGGACCATGTGATGATCTCATTGCCTGCTCTGTCCTCTGCTTACTCCTGTTGCAACTCTATCACGCTGTTACACTCCTGTCTCCCAGGATTCAGCTTCTAAATGACTGAAAGAATGGGCTCTTAAGTGCATCAGGACTTCTGAGAGGAATACAAAAGTTCCCCTGCTCACTCAGGCTTTAGACTTTGTTATAGGCCAAGGTCTTGGCCCTCTGTAGCAAGAAAACCATGACAACACTCCAAATAGACAAGTGTGAGTTGGTTTTTTTTCTCACATGGTCATAATATCAAAATACAACCCAAGACACCACTTTGAATTCATGTCTCAGTATCCAAGAAACTTTCTGCTGTTTGCCTCTATAATAGCATGTATCATGCCACGTTTATTTTCTGTTCACTGGTCTCTCTTCACTTTACTCCTGTGAAAAGAGTCTATATTTTGTTCTGTACCTGTAATACCTAATATATTACCTGCGTCACAGGAGATGCTCAAGAAATGCTAAATGCATGAATTAATATCTCTTTGAATGGCAATCCCTAACTTTCTTACCACCTAAGAATCCCCATAATCAGTTAAATCAGGAATTTAAATCTTTTATTTAAAGCATATATAGTTTTTAATTTTAGATTTTCAAGACATCTTAAGAGATCTAATATAAAGAATAATTAGGGATAATAGAAGTTTAAAGCATACAGAAAGGATATTGATGTTGTTGATAATGATGATAATGAGAATATGAAAGTAGTAGGTGTAATTACGTAAAGTGGTACATGGCAGCATAGGTGTAATTTGAAGGAAATCGAGTTTATATTGGAAAATGACAGTTCTGAAACTCCTGCCACTCTCATATTACACATGAATCTAAGACAATTGCCCCAGTACCAGATTTATGCCTCAGATTTAAACTGAGCCTGTCACAAAACCTCCTCAGCAAGAGTCCCTCTAGTTGCAGTAATAGCTGTACGAGTAATGAAAAGACTCAGATTACAGTAGAATACACTTGTGTAATTACTATATACCAGAAGCTCAAACAAACCATTTTCCTCCCCCTATATGTGCCCTAAGGCCTGATTCAGAAGACAAGTTGACAAACTTTACAGGTTAATGGCAATTCTCTACCCAATAAAATGCCTACCTGTCTGTATCACTGAGTATTTGTTGGGGTAATTTCAAACTTTAAATTAATCTGAACTCACCTGAAGCAAGAGCTTGATTATATGACCCTAATGCACTGTATACCCTACCCAACTTATTATACTAATGAACCAGTGATAGAATGTTTCCACAATTCCATGTAAAGGTATTAGGGATGCCATTAAATGATCTTAAAAAAGATGTGACAAAATGATCAGAAAATCAGCTAAACCAAATCACAAACTTACATTAACGTATTAAGATTTGTAATTTGCCCCCACTTCGACACTTGAGTTTAATTCTAAAATAATATCAAGTCAGAGGGAAAATGGAAAATAGAGTATGGTCACATAGCTACAACTCAGCAGGAGCTCACTATATGCTTATGTGGACAGCAGATTGCAGCACTTAGGAGTGGAATCTGGAATCAAAATGCTTGCTTTCACCGCTTACGAGTTACGAGATACTGTGAAAAAATATCATTCTACCTCCGTGTTGTCATCTGTAAAATAGAGAAGATATCACTTTTCTTACAGGCTTATACTGTGACTCAAGACCTGTTAGCCTTGTCGGTGATGGGCCAAGGACCGCAGGGTGTGGGCAGTCTCCCCGGGTGCAGACAATAAGAAAATCAAATAACACTTAAAAATGTAAAGACTTTTAAAACAATAATGAAATCCATGAAAAGCTGGTCTACTCTATTATATCCACGTGCTTGGCAATTCTAAACAAAGCCAGATAAAATACTATTGTCCTCAGGGCAGAGACTTCCATCCCCTCTCTTAGTACAATACTTAAGGTAAGAGTAGGCTAAGAATAAGAATGCATTAGATGAAGGAAATACATGTCCTTTCTAATTTATCATATTAACATATTTTGGAATAAAACCACAGACATTTGTAGAAAGATAAAATAGTCTCTTTAGGTTCACTACTCTCTCATCTAAAGGCACAAGATCCCTTCCATATTAATTATTCCCCAGCTATCACTAAACTGCTGTGCACCAATTTTTGGCTTTAGTTTTTACAACTGCCAACTCTAGCTGCAAGCATTTGCTTCTTGGTTTACTGAGATATAAAGAGGGCCAATATAGTAATGTTGCATTTGTAAATTGTTTTCAATTGCTAATATAAAATGTACTATATCTGTAGAGTACATGTTAAGCTACGAATAACAAAAGCAAAATAATTGTTACAGTTTCTCAATGGAAATTTTGACAGAAATAAGGACACCTCCATTTATTCTGTCTAATATTCTCCTCTCTCATTGTTGCCCTGTTAATTATTTTTAAGATCACTTACTTTTTACTTGCTATTTTTTAAGTTGATGAGATCATTAAATTTATCAGCTATCCAAATACATTTGAAATTTATTAAGGCTCCATGCTGCCTTTGAACTGGAAACAGAGGAGGAAAAGAACTTACTTTTTTTTTTTTTTTAAGAACTTACTTTTAAGGAAATTAAAGTAATAAAGCAAAATGGGTACCACTTTATTTTACGTACCCATTAACCAGAGCATAAGAGATAGAGTTGAAATGGAAATAGCAGAGAAATACTGTGAAATACATGCTGTTCCTCACACACAAGCACAGAGACATTAGTCCAGAGCATTAGTCCACCCAGGATACATGCCAAAAACATTTCAAAGGGGAATACATTAAAAGTCTATTTTCTATTATTAAAGATAGGGTCTCACTGAAATCTCAATTTGTATGAAGCAGTTATTTAAATGATTGAGAAAATGCTTTCATTTATTGATGATAAATCTTAATTCATTTCCTCCATTAAGCAACTGCAAGTCTTTGGGTTGAGGATGACACAAAATGCTTTATACAAAGTGATGTGATCCATGACATTTTTATCCTTGTAAATTAGGTCGATACAAATTTTCTTAAACTGTGGATATTATTCTTGGTGTCTTGAAGAACTGCTAGTTGCTTCTTAAAGCTTCAAAATTTGCTTCATTTAAATATGTTGGCCAATTGCTGGAGTTAATGATGATGAATGGAATCAGGATTAAATTTTTAATAAGCTCGATTGGCTCTAGCCTAGGCAGAGGCCAGCTATGTGCATGCTGGGATCTAAGTTTGCCTGAAAAGGTCTGTGCATTAAACATATTCTCCTAATAGGTACTAAGGCACCTAAAACTTTATTCAAAGTTACTCCTTTAAACCATGGTTTAATAAAATCACATTAAAATAACCATTAGGGAGATGTAATGAGGTAGAATCTTAGCAGCTATTGTGTTTCTTTATTCACTTCTCATACTACATGGTGGTTTTGTAAATCAAGGGATATTGAAATCATGGTGTACTGCTTAAGACCTAAGCAGGACCCCACAGGGGTGACTTAGAACCAGGAATGAAGGCTGTGTAACAACAGAAGAATCAGACCTAAAGGAGGTTCGATCTACTTCAAAACCCTTTCCAAGGCTGGCCTAGATAATAAACTAACAAGTAAGAAATAAAATAATTTCATAAACAGTTGTTTTCTCCTCCACGGCCTTTTCATTTTTGCTTTTCTTTCAGATAACACAGTTGACCTAAACAAGATGAAGATTCACTAGCATAAAAGAAAACACATATTCTGTCAGAACCTTGGACAGGGCCTAATTATAGACCTTTGTAAATACAAGCTAATTGGTGACTGAAAGTTTAAGGGAAAAGATTGACCTTCACTTTTGTTAATTGATGAAATTGAGCTGCTAGGTCATCTGTCTTATGTACATTTACTAGCTTCTATTAGGATGATGGCTAAAATTTAATATAATAGCAAAATAATCTCAATATTGATATATTTAAAAGTTGTAGGAACTTTATTTTTTCAATAAGACATCTTCATATATTTACAAGATTTGAGGTCTTATCTGGAAATGTGATTCTGATATAGGTTCCACTGCTTCCAAATGACTGCCATTTAACTAAAACATAATCATTTTATTTGTTAGATATTTATTTGTCGAGACTATGACTTCATGCAAAACAAACAAGCAAAACCAACCGACCAACAAAATGAATGCATGGCCACAGAAAGGAAGGCATTTGAAATCTTGTAGTGATCATAGGTGTGAGTGTTTTGCATGCAGTGATTATAGGTGGATTGAGGGATTATAGTTTATTCACTGATTTCTGACCTGATCTCCTTTGAGCATAGGGGGAAACGTGTAGAGCTTTGGTTAAAGACCCTGTGGCTAGAGTGTGGAGCAAATCTGGTTGAGAAGCAGCTTCTCTGAGCTATCTGGCCAGTGTAGCACCCCCCTTAAATGAGCATAGCCAAGAATGGAGAATCTGTAGAAAATCACCTGTTTGATATTCCATGTCCTGGTGGGGATTTAAAATAACCATGGAGGTTAGCAACCAGGAGCAACTGTCAATTCTACTCTCTTTGTGTGCACTTATTCCTAACAAACTTAACTAGGCCTTTCTTCAATGAAGGTCTTACACATACGATACACAAGTGCACAAATATGAGAGAGAAGTTTACAATGTGGCTAGTGTTTCCTGCATTGCCTGTGCTCTAGTTCTAAATAAAGACTTTGGTCTTTGAATTGCCCAACCCAGCCTTTTCCCCTAAGTAAAGAGCACTCAATAAATGTGGTCATGTAAAAGAATAATTTATGATGCTTGGGATTAAAAACGAATACCAAACCAAGACTGGAATTAGGTCAAAGCCAAGTTTGATATACAACAGGTTACAGACATACGAGATATGACTGTAAATCATAAGCCTATGTATATATAACTATGTTAATTGTATTTATTTAAGGTATTTTTCTTTTCAAATCAATGAACTGTCTAAATTCTTCAAAAATAATGAAAAAATATTAATTAAATCTGATAATTACATTTTTCTTGGTGAATATATTTTAATAGGAAAGATGCACATGTGAGGGGATATAACCTCATTTCAGATGAGAGAGGTCAAAATAATCAAGGTTTGATGGCAAGAGACAAATGAAATGTATTTCTATTTTTGCTTCACAACACCTGTTAGATGGATAAACTATTTCCTCCACCAAGTCTCCAGACACATGAAAAAAAGGGCATTTAAAAACTATATTCTACTCCTTATTTTCCTGATTCCTAATGGCACTGGAACAAAGTTCTAAGAGAGTTGACTTGGGGTACAAAATCAGAAATCTTTGTATTTGCACTAAAATCATATTTAAAAAATTTTTGTTAAAGCCTGATATCATACACGAACATGCAGAGATCACAACTCTACAGCTTCATGCATTTTCACAGACTTGACACACTTATGTAGACAGTACCAGATCTAGAAACAGAATGACATCATCACGCAGAAGCAAGCCCCCCCACCCCGCATCTTTCCTTCAGTCATTATGCCCTGCTTCTGACTTCTACCGGCATTTTATCTTTTACGTACTAAGATAAACGGAATCTGGGGTTTTTATTGCTCAACATTATGTTGTAGATTGTTCTCATTGCTGCGTAGTGTTCTATTGTGTGAATATAACCCAATTTATTAAAAATTAAACTTTAAATGTATATATTTGACAAAAAGAGCCCTAGAATTTTTGAATGGGGGTTGTATAACTGAATATAATGCAAACACATGAATGTTTTAAAAATTAAAATCCTATTTTTAAACACAAGAGGGTTAGGGAGAATCCACAAACGCACCCCCTTCTAATCAAACCACATGTAAAAAAATGATTCGGAGGGGCAGAGTCAAGATGGCACTGTGGGAAGATGCCAAGTTAGCAACTCCCCACAACTAGGGTGGCTGCCAGCTGCTGGTGGGAAACCCTGATGCCTAAGGAGACTGGAGGAACCCCCAAGTGAACTGGTAGGACGTCGGGGTACTGAGGGGGGAGAAGTGGAGGCCAGACAGGATCAGCACTGCTGAGGCTGGGGAAATGAGGAGAGGCAGGTGGGAGGGCCCATCTGGGAGGAGCGGGAGAGGAGCGGAGGGCATTTGCCCCACCCACTCGGGCCAGGGGAGCCTGCTGTGCTCCCAGCCTGGTCCCCAGACCTCCAAGGTCCCCCCTCCCCCGGCTGCATTGGTCCTGGGGGCATAGGGGGGAGGCCGGGGAGATCAGGAGAGGCAGGCAGGAGGGGCCCTCCAGGACTGGAGGAGCAGGAGAGGAGAGGAGGGCATTTACCCTGCCCACTCGAGCCCAGGAAGCCTGCTGGGTGCCCAGGTGAGGTCCCCTGCCCTCTGAGACCAGGGGTGGGGGGAACACCTGGGCCCCTTCTGTTCCTTGAGCTTAAGCCCCACCCCCCACAGCCCCCCAGGCCTTTTCCAGCACTGTGGGTCCTAAGCATAGGTCCCACCTACTGCCCAAACCTCGCCCTTGCTCAGGCCCCACCCTCCACAGCCAAGGCCTCCCACCCTTTATTTCTTTTCTTTTCTCTCCTCTTTTTTACTATTGTGGTACTGTTGTACCTTCTGGTTGTTGTTTCATCTATTTTTTAAATTTTTATATTCTTCCCAACATATCTATTAGTTTCTAATCTAATTTTTTTACTTAGTTATTATTCTCTTATTTTTCTTTTTTTTTTTTTGCCACCCCATGCGGCTTGCGGGATCTTTGTTCACGAGAAGGGGGTTGGACCGAAGCTCCTGCGGTGGGAGCTCCGAGTCCGAAACACTGGACTAACAAAGAACCTCAGACCCCAGGGAATATTCATCAGAGTGAGGTCTCATGGAGGTCCTCATCTCAGCACGAAGACCCAGCTTGACCCAACAGCCTACAAACTCCAGTGTTGGAAGCCTCAGGCCAAACAACAAGTAAGACAGGAACACAATCTCACTCGTTAAAAAAAAAAAAAGAGACAGCAAAAAAATATGTCACAGATGAAGGAGCAAGGTAAAAACCTACAAGACCAAATAAATGAAGAGGAAATAGCCAATCAACCTGAAAAGGAATTCAGAGTAATGATAGTAAAAATGATCCAGAATCTTGGAAACAGAATGGGAAAATACAAGAAATGTTTAACAAAGATCCAGAAGAAATAAAGAACAAACAAACAGAGAAGAACAACACAATAACTGAAGTTGAAAATACACTAGAAGGAATCAATAACAGAATAACTGAGCCAGAAGAATGAATAAGTGAGCTGGAAGACAAAATGGTGGAAATAACTGCCAAGGAGCAGAATAAAGAAAAAAGAATGAAAAGAATTGAAGACAATCTCAGAGACCTCTGGGACAACACTAAACACACCAACATTCGAATTATAGGGTCCCAGTAGAAAAGAGAAAAAGAAAGGGACTGAGAAAATATTTGAAGAGATTATAGTTAAAAAATTCCCTAACATGGGAAAGGAAATAGCCACCAAAGTCCAGGAAGCACAGAGAGTCCCATACAGGATAAATCCAAGGAGAAACACACCAAGACACATACTAATCAAACTAACAAAAATCAAATTCAAAAAAAAATACCTACAACCAAGATTAGTCTACCCAGCAAGGATCTCATTCAGATTTGACAGAGAAATCAAAAGCTTTTCAGACAAGCAAAAGCTAAGAGAATTCAGCACCACCAAACCAGCTTTACAACAAAAGCCAAAGAAACTTCTCTAGGTGGGAAAAACAAGAGAAGAAAAAGACCCACAAAAACAAATCCAAAACAACTAAGAAAATGGTAATAGGAATATACATACCAATAATAACCTTGGATGTAAATGGATTAAATGCCCCAAACAAAAAACACAGACTGGCTGAATGGATACAAAAACAAGACCCACACATATGCTTCTACAAAGACCCATTTCAGACCTAGGGACACATACAGACTGAAAGTGAAAGGATGGAAAAAGATATTCCATGCAAATGGAAATCAAGAGAAAGCTGGAGTAGCAATACTCGTATCAGATAAAATAGAATATAAAATAAAGACTGTTACAAGAGATAAGGATGGATGCTACATAATGATCAAGAGATCAATCCAAGAAGAAGATATAACAATTATAAATGTTGATGCACTCAACATCGGAGCACCTCAATACACAAGGCAAGTGCTAACAACCATGAAAGGAGAAATCAACAGCAACACAATAAGAGTAGGAGACTTTTAACACCCCACTTACACCACTGGACAGATCATCCAAACAGAAAATAAATAAGGAAACACCTGCTTTAAATGACACAACAGACCAGATAGATTTAATTGATATTTATAGAACATTCCACCCAAAAGTGACAGAATGCACTTTCTTCTCAAGTGCACACGGAACATTCTCCAGGATAGATCACATCTTGGTTCACAAATCAAGCCTTGGAAAATGAAAGAAAACTGAAATCATATCAAGCATCTTTTCTGACCATGACACTATGAGACTAGATTATCAGTCACAGGGAAACAACTGTAAAAAATACAAACACATGGAGGCTAAATAATACGCTACTAAATAACCAAGAGATCACTGAAGAAATCAAAGATGAAATCAAAAAATACCTAGAAACAAATGAAAATGAAAACACGATGACCCAAAACCTAAAGGATGCAGCAAAAGTAGTTAGTTCTAAGAGGAAAGTTTATAGCAATTCAATCTTACCTCAAGAAACAAGAAAAATCTCAAATAAATAATCTACCCGTACACTTAGAACAACTAGAGAAAGAAGAACAAAGAAAACCCGAAGTTAGTAGAAGGAAAGACATCACAAAGATCAGAGCAGAAATAAATGAAATAGAAAAAAAGAAAGCAATAGCAAAGATCAATACAACTAAAAGTTGGTTCTTTGAGAAGATAAACAAAATTGATAAACCCTTAGCCAGACTCATCAAGAAAAAAAAGGGAGAGGATGCAAATCAATAAAATTAGAAATGTAAAAGGAGAAATCACAACTGACACCGAAGAAATACAAAGGATTATAAAAGACCACTACAAACAACTCTATGCCAATAAAATGGACAACCACGAAGAAATGGACAAATTCTTGGAAAGGTACAATTTTCCAAGACTGAACCAGGAAGAATTAGAAAATATAAACAGACTTATCACAAGAAATGAAATTCAAACTGTAATTAAAAATCTTCCAACAAACAAAAGTCCAGGACCAGATGGCTTCACAGGTGAATTCTATTAAACATTTAGAGAAGAGCTACCACTGACCCTTCTCAAACTCTTCCAAAATACTGCAGAGGGAGAAACACTCCCAAATTCATTCTACGATGCCACCATCACCCTGATGCCGAAACCAGAAACAGATATCACAAAAAAAGAAAATTAAAGACCAATATCACCGATGAACATAAATGCAAAAATCCTGAACAACATACAGCAAACAGAATCCAACAACACATTAAAAGGATCATACACCATGATCAAGTGGGATTTATCTCAGGGATGCAACTATACTTCACTATATGCAAAGCAATCAATGTGATACACCTCATTAACAAATTAAGGAATAAAAACTATATGATCATCTCAATAGATGCAGAAAAAGCTTTTGACAAAATTCAGCACCCATTTATGATAAAAACTCTGCAGAAAATGGTCAGAGAGGGAACCTACCTCAACATAATAAAGGCCATATATGACAAACCCACAGCAAGTATCATACTCAATGATGAAAAAATGAAAGCATTTCCAATAAGATCAGAAACAAGAGAAGGATTTCCACTCTTGCCACTTGTATTCAATATAGTTTTGGAAGTCCTAGCCATGGCAATCAGAGAAGAAAAGAAATAAAAGCAACACAAATTGGAAAGAAGAAACAAAACTGTCACTGTCTGCAGATGATATGATCCTATACATAGAAAATCCTAAAGATGCCACCAGAAAACTACTAGAACTAATCAATGAATGTAGTAAGGTTGCAGGATACAAAATTAACGCAAAGAAATCTCTGGCATTCCTATACATCAACAACGAAAAATCAGGAAGATAATTGAGGAAACACTCCCTTTTACCATTGCAACAAAAAGAATAAAATACCTAGGAATAAACCTGCCTAAGGAGGCAAAAGATTAAACTCAGAAAACTATAAAACACTGATGAAAAAAATCAAAGATGACATAAAAAGATGGAGAAATATACCATGTTCTTGGATTTAAAGAATCAATATTGTGAAAATGACTATACTATGCAAAGCAATCTACAGATACAATGCAATCCCTATCAAACTACCAATGGCATTCTTCACAGAATTAGGACCAAAAATTTTACAATTCGTATGGAAACAAAAAAGATCCTGAATAGCCAAAGTAATTTTGAGAAAGAATAATGGAGCTGGAAGAATCAGGCTCCCCGACTTCAAAGTATACCACAAGCTACAGCAATCAAGACAGTATGGTACTGGCACAAAAACAGAAATATAGATCAATGGATAAGGATAGAAAGCCCAGAGATAAACCCACGCACATAGGGGCACCTAATTTACGACAAAGGAAGCAAGAACATACAATGGAGAAAAGACAGCCTCTTCAATAAGTGGTGCTGGGAAAAGTGGACACCTACATGTAAAAGAATGAAATTAGAATGCTACCTAACACCGTACACAATAATAAACTCCAAATGGATTAACGACCTAAATGTAAGACCAGACACTATAAAACTCTTAGAGGAAAACAGGAAAAACACTCTTTGACATTAACCACAGCAAGATCTTTTTTGACCCATCTCCTACAGTAATGGAAATAAAAACAAAAATAAACAAATGGGACCTAATGAAACTTGAAAGGTTTTTCACAGCGAAGGAAACCATAAAGAAGATGAAAAGACAACCCTCAGAATGGGAGAAAATATTTGCAAATGGAACAACAGACAAAGGGTTCATCTCCAAAATATACAAACAGCTCATGGAGCTCAATATCAAAAAAACAAACAACCCAATTAAATAATGGGCAGGAGGGGCTTCCCTGGTGGCACAGTGGTTATGAATCTGCCTGCCAATGCAGGGGACACGGGTTTGAGCCCTGATCCGGGAAGATCCCACATGCCGTGGAGCAACTAAGCCCGTGCGCCACAACAAGAGAAGCCACCACAATGAGAAGCCTGCACACCACGACGAAGACTAGCCCCCGCTCGCTGCAACTAGAGAAAGCGCGTGCGCAGCAATGAAGACCCAATGCAGCCAAAAATAAATAAAATAAAATAAAATAAATTATTTAAAAAAAAAATGGGCGGAAGACCTAAATAGACATTTCACCAAGGAAGACATACAGATGGCCAAGAGGCACATGAAAAGATGCTCAACATCACTAATTATTATAGAAACACAAGTCAAAACTACAATGAGGTATCACCTCACACAGGTCAGAATGGCCATTATCAAAAAATCTAGAAACAATAAATGCTGGAAAGGGTGCAGTGAAAAGGGAACCCTCCTGCACTGCTGGTGGGAATGTAAATTGATACAACCACTATGGAAAATAGTATGGAGGTTCCTTAAGAAAACTAAAAATAGAACTACCATATGACCCAGCAATCCCACTACTAGGCATATACCCTGAGAAAACCATAATTCAAAAAGAGACATGTACCACAATGTTTATTGCAGCAGTATTTACAATAGCCAGGACATGGAACCAACCTAAATGTTCATCGACAGATGAATGGATAAAGAAGATTTGGCACATATAGACAATGGAATACTACTCAGAAATAAAAAGAAACAAAATTGAGTTATTTGTAGTGAGGTGGATGCACCTAGAGTCTGTCATACAGAGTGAAGTAAGTCAGAAAGAGAAAAACAAATACTGAGACATAAGAATGGACTTGAGGACATGGGGTGGGAGGGGGAAGCTGGGGCGAAGTGAGAGTAGCATTGACATATATATACTATCGAATGTAAAACAGTTAGCTAGTGGGAAGCAGCAGCATAGCACAGGGAGATCAGTTCAGTGCTTTGTGATAACCTAGCGGGATGGGATAGGGAGGACGGGAGGGAGACTCACAAGGGAGGGGATATGGGGACATATGTATGCATACGGCTAATTCACTTTGGTGTACAACAGAAACTAAAACAGTATTGTAAAGCAATTATACTCCAATAAAGATCTATTAAAAAAATGATTCAATACTCAATGCCAATTAAGAGACTTTAATTAAAATCTGTAAACACTGTGAAATGAGCTTTAAGTGTGATAAGCCATATCAAGTTTTCTTTGCTAAATAAATGAACAATGACATGGATATTAGTGGAAGTGATAAATATTGATAGTTAAGTTGTTGATAACAATGAAAAAAAAGTTCAGAATCATGAATTCGACCTCAGGAAGGGAAGCCCATCAAAGTCAGTTAATATCTAAATTAGATATGTCCTTAAAAATAAAAAAGCAGCTTTGGTCTCTAAGAGGTCATAGTAATTCAAATTAATGACTACTGAAATATTTCCACAGCAGAGATCCTGCTTTAATTTGGCTTATTATATATTATAAACTACTTATTTATAATCAGGAGTTGAATTTCTATACTATGAATAAGCTAAAAATCCTTAAAAGCCATTATCTTGAAGAACTTATAAAAGGTCCCCTGATAATCTTGTTTATAGTATTAATTTTATAAACCCTTATTCATTCATTCATTCATTCATTTATTTTAATGCTCTGGTCACCAAATTCAAATTAGAGCTCTGAACGAATGAAATGTGAGAAACACCTTTACCAAACCTTTCATATTTTCTTTATATCTTTATGATATTTGGGGCATTTTACCAAAGTAAAAGCCCCTTGACTTTCCCTCCACCAACACCACACACCCACACGGAAGCACTATATCTGAAGTGGCTGGGCTCAACTGAGAGTCCATGGCTATTTCTGCAGAATCTCCACCCATTTCCCACTCTTCATCTTGCCACACCTTGTATATATCCTGCCACCTTAATTGCCTCTGATATTTCCTGCATTTATTCTACAGTGTATCTCCATAAAAATCATCCTTCCCCTGTTATATTTTCACAGAGAAGATGAAAAATGAGTCTCTGCCAGTAATCATCCACCTCACAACTGTTAGAACAGAATCAAGAGTCTAAAGCATTTCCAAGAGCTGAGTGTCTTTATTATCACAAACACACAACTGGAATTATAAATTCAGCAAATGCAGAGAGTATATATTGATTCTATTTTGTATGAGGTTTTGCAGCAATGGCGTTGCCTCTCAACAGACAACAAAATGTCCAATAGCATGTAGCTAACGAAGAACTTGGTCACATGGGGTATGTTTGTCAATGGCATTAGTAAGGCTTCTGTACCCATTAGGCATAACAGTGCAGGGGAAGAATAAATAGTTGTATGCCCAGGGTTACTAGACTTGAAGTGAGTAGTACAAAAGATGAGTTTTATCAATCAGACAGCTAATGACTTGAGGGGATTTTCAGGAGTCGATATTTGCTATGGGTGAAAAATTCAATTCAGTTACTGAAAATTTACCATATATAAAATACCATGGGCGCTGCAAAAAAAAAGAGAAAGTCAACCATGTCCACAGTTGATTACACTGTGGTGAGGTTTATATTTTGGTGTAAACTATAACTCGCACCAAAACTATGACTGAGAAATGTATAACAGCAGGGAAAACAATTTCTAATTCTAAAGCACGGCACCTTTAAACTTGAATCCTGAGATGCTGTGATTTCTGATGAAGCAAATTTGTGCATTTTAACTATGGCATTTACTGGAAGTGCTCATTGAGAAGCGTATTAAAGGAAGCTCAAAAGTCTTTTGTAGACGTGTGTCCAGAACACAATTACACTGGCAGCAACAATCAGATAATGAAGCAAGAGGAAAATGAAAAAAGATTTTCAGTTCGAAAGGCATTTCATAATCACAGGAGGCTTTAGGTAATGTCCCGGCCATAAAATGGTCCAAAAGTAACAGCAAAGGGGAATTGTTTTTCTTTGTTTAGCTTTCTGAAGTTCAGTTTATGTGAAAAGGAAAGTCGTTGGTTTGGAGGTAGGAAAAAATTATACCATCTCACCTAGGTCCACATTTAAAATATTTCTAGAAGAGGAACAATGACTCTTTAGAATGCCTTCAGCTCAGCTTGAAGCTGCCACTAATGGCATAGCAAACAGAAAATGAAAAAAAGCTTCTGTGTCACTGAACCTGGGACTTTGGTAACCTCATGCTTCCAATTAGGGAAACCAGCTGAGCCACAGTCCAGCCAGGTAAATTGGAGTCAGGTGGGAGAAAGGAGGAAGGGCAGTGAAAGAGGAGAGGTCAAAGCAGGGGGTGTATGGTACTGAAGGAGTGTTCTGGTGGCTGGACAGACCCTAGAGATTTGGCTAAGGGGTCCTCCCTGCTGTAGTCCAAGCTCACAAATGATAAATGCACTGAATTTCTGGAAATCATGTTCAGTTTCCACCTGTGTTCCTGATCCCATCCACCATTTCCTCTGTGAGCTTCTCCTATCAAAAACTCTTTCCAGGACTTCCCTGGTGGTCCAGTGGTTAAGAATCCGTACTTCCAATGCAAGGGGCACAGGTTCCACCCCTGGTCCGGGAACTAATATTCCACATGCTGCATGGTGTGGGCAAAAATAAACAAACAAACAAGCAAACAAACAAACAACACAATATTGTTAAAAAAAGATAAAATAGCTCTCTCCCTCTTGCATCTTCAGTCTCTCAGGTTGTGCCAGCCAATTCCTTCTGCCTGTAGGTTGCACTGATCTCAAAAGGAAGAATGAAAATTATTTTCTTAACTCCCAAGCTCACACTTGCTCAGATAAAGATGGCAGCAGTCAAAGTAGAGAAAGATGGTCAAATTCTGGATATAATTTGAAGGCAGAACAACAGGATATGGTGGCATCTCTCACAGGTGAGGGGTGAAGGGAAGGGATCCTGAAATTTGTGGGTTACACAGCTGGAAGAGTGGGTTTGCCCCCAACTAAGATGGAGAGTCATACGGAAGGATATGGTCTGAGGAGAAGATCAGTAGTTCAGATTATGACAGTTTAAGTTTGAGGTATTTATTAGATATTCCAGCAGGATATTAAGTATGTACTGAACTATCAATATATAAATCTGAACTTCAAAAAGAAGTCCATATTGGGGACTGAAATTTGGGATTTACTGGCATTTAGATGGACACATGAGCCAGACAGCAAATGTCAGCATAGCAAGATCCTGGAAGAGTTATTTCATATGATACCAGTAAATATTTATCGAGCACCTCCCCTGTGCCAATCTCTGAGCTAGGCACCTTCAAGTATGTTATCTCACAGAATCCTCATGCAAACCCTGTGCTGATGCTTTACATAAGAAAAGAAATGATAAGGAAACCAAATCTTCACGAGGTGAACTAATTTTTCTTAAGAACCGAGCTAGCAGATTGTAAAGCGAAGATTCAAACCAGTGTTTGCCCTAACACCTTATTTTTATCACTCTGAGGGGATCTATATGTGCTAATCCTCATAGGGCTCATAAATCCTGGGTATTTGCCCCTCAGATCTGTATCAGAGGATGAGGACTACATTTAGCCCCATGGGACCACAGAGCCCTATAGATGATATGCTGCAGTTCTGATTTCAGTGGGCCTGAAACCCCCATGGCATGGTTATAGGGCCTCTTCCCATTTGATGTGAATATCCTGCCTCTTCTCAAGTGCTGTGAGGCGCACCAGGAAACACATCTCCCTCAGCTGTACCCACTCAGGCTCACTTCATTGCGACAAGCTGCTCAACGCCTCAGAGGCTCTGGTGCCTCAACATTTCTGCAAATGGCTCTTCATCAGCCTCTTATCTTGAGCTTTGGAGGTCCTTTTTTCCCTTTATTTTCTTTTTTTAAAAGTTTATTTGAACTGAGAAGGAAGCACTGTCATTAAAAGAAGTAGGTACAGCCTGCACGCCACAACTAGAGAGAAGCCCGCATGCCTCAGCGAAGATCCTGAGTGCCACAACTAAGACCCGATGCAGCCATGAAAATAAATAAATAAATACATACATAAATAAATAAATATTTTAAAAAGAAGCAGATAAAACTTAGAATGATGGAGACAGAAGGGAGGGGGGTAGAGAGGAAGAGCATGAGGCAGCTTGACCTTAGTACTAGGACAAAGGAAGGCAATGCCAGGTGGCCCTTTTGGAAAGGAGATTTGCCATTTGGCTTCTTTTGATGCCTTCATTTTCCGCTTCACTGAAATACTTCTGATCATGGAGACAGAATATGAACTTTAGACTCTCCGATGTGGTCTATCATTTTAGTGTCTCTGACGTGGAGGCGCACCTATCTTTTCCTCTGAACTCTTGGAACCTGGCTTCCAAGCTCCAGTGTAGCCTGCATCTACTTCTTATTGCTTACCCTCATTCCCAATTCCTCATTCCTAATTCCCTATTATATAAACCCCTGAGCCTGGCATAATTTTCTAATTGTTGTCTACATGCACATCTTTTCCCCCACTAGCTTGTAAGTTCTTCAAAGACAGGACCCCGCCTTAGCTTCTCTGGTCCCCCAGCACATAACCTAATGCCCTCAGTACGTGTTTCAATCATACCTGGTGACTTGTCTCACTTCACTACCTTCTGTGGGTGCTGACATGGCCATGCACTGTGGCTTATACAGTCCACAAGTACCGTAGACTCTGGGACACAGACTGACCACAGAGCCTCTGCAGCTAAAAGGAGAAGCAGCAGCCCTTCTGGCTCACTGCCTTTTCCCGAAGCCCCAAGGGCTTAGCTCTGCCCCACCGGGATTCATACTGAGTTTCCCTCTTACCCTGAAGCAGACCTACCTGCTTCTCATCACAGCCTCTGCTGTCTGCCTGGTACTAGAAGGGACTATCATTGTCAACTGTCTACTCTGCATGTCACCTTTTGCTGGTGCTTTATAGACATTTTTCAATTCGTCTTCATGACAAACCCTTCTCTGCAGAAGAGGAAACTGAAGCTTGGAGAGGATAAACCATTTCCCAAGATCCCACAGAGAACAAGTAGTAAGTTAAGGCAGAGAATCCAGGTCTGTCTGCCTCTGAGTCTTTCCCCTCTCCTGAATTCACACTGACCTTTTTTTATTATTTAAGCTGACAGAACAACATGAAAAACAAATTCTACGTCCCTTGTATTCTACTTTTATCATATGCTCTCCTTAACTGGCTTCAGTGATCACACTTATTCTGAGCTTTCCTTCCATATGTTTGATTCCTGTTTGAAATCATATCCCCCTCCTCTTCCTCCACTTGCCTCTCAAACAGTGGGCTATACCAGAGTTCTCTGAGTCCTTATCTCTTTTCACCTTATGGGAAGGTCATCCTTGGTAATGCCATTTGCTACCAGAAATGCAACTCCCACCTACGTGCTGGTCTTCCCCTTTCTCATGAATTCCACACCTTCCTACTGGGCCTCTAACTTGGATGTTTCACAAATATCTCTAACTGCAAATATCCACAGTTAAATTAAATGTCTTTCTCTCCAAATGTGAGTGTTCCCTCCTACAGTACTTTAAATTTCTGTCAAAAACATCTTCATCCACCCAATCATCTAAGTTGGGAAATCTTGGAGGAATTGATCCATGCCTGCCTCTCTCTTCCTCACCAATCCAGTCAGCCACCGAGTCCTCTCCACACTACTTCTCAAAGGTCTCTTACCTTCCTTTCTCCTGCCCTGTCCTCATTCTTACTGCCATTCCTTTAGTTTAGATCCCTATCTTCTGTACAGATCAGTTTCTCTGGTTTCCCTCTCTTCCCTTAATCTGATTTTCTCCATATGCCATCAGAGTTATGTTTGGAAAAACAATCTAACATGGCATTCCCTGTCTCAAGAGATTCATTGGCTTCCATGTAACAGGACACAGACAAGGATGCTCAGAATTCCCTGTCCTGCTAACCCTGCACCATGTACTGCAGTGACAGTACTTTTTTTCTTCTCTATTCCTTTCTTTTCTTTCTTTCTGGTGCATGACCATTCCCTGCAATTTGCAATTTGTCTTTGTGCATTCCACTCTACGTTCTTTTGTGCCTGGACTTCCCTCCTTCTCTTCTTCACTCTTAGAACAAATCTTAAAACATCCTTCAAAGCCCAGCTCCAATTTCACTTCTATGATAGTGTCCCTAACCCATCTGAGTGAAATTAATTACTCTCTCCCTTTTGCTTCTATATATTTTTTTCATACAGCCATTATATTCACACATTACATTCTGCCAGAGTTAATTTTTGAGAGGTCTGATTCTCCAGCTAGATTGCTGGCTTCTTGAAGGCAACAGCTGCATCTTTTTCATCTCTGAAGCCCATATGTTCAACATAGTACTGGGCATGTAATAGCCTCTCAGAAATGTTTGCTGAATTAAACTTAATTTAAATGATATATAATGAGGAAAATAATATTTCATATACAGAACTGACAAAACGCACTTTACAGACAACTGTCTAGAGTCACATCTTTTCCAAAAATGAGATGCTTCAACAACCACAGTGCAAAAGGAAATAATTAGGTTTGTCATACACACAATCTTATGTTCTATACTTCCAAAATGACTTCAAAAGAGAGAGTTTTGCACAGAACCGTTTGTATTGAGCAGGATGTTGCTTTCCCTCCAGTGAGCGTGGTAGAAAAAAAAATTAAGCCTCCAGAGTATAATTTGTTCTTACAGAGGAATATAGCTCAGAATCCCTGCAGCAACTGTTAGGTGGGCTACAGACACGTTGACATAATCTATAACCTGTAAGGCTTGCTTGTCCCCAGGGATGTCATTCCTGATATGTAGTTGTAGAGTGTTGCTTAGAAATCTGTAATGGAGACTGGCTTAGAGGTTTGCATGGAATAACTCACTGAGTGACTAATGATCTCCAAAGCCCAGATGCCTGTCACATCTGCCTTTTCTTGGGAGTGTGGGCTATGATACTTACAAGTTTTCAGCCTCAATGAAAGAATTCTAGCGAGGCAGGTGAGAGGCTTTGAAATGTGACTATATTTTAAACAATGTCTTTCTTTTTTTGTACGTTAAAATTTTTATTGGAGTATAGTTGATTTACAATGTTGTGTTAGTTTTAGGTGTACAGCCAAGTGAATCACTTGTACATATACATATATTCACCCTTTTTTAGATTCTTTTCTCATATAGGCCATTACAGAGTACTGAGTAGACTTCCCTGTGTTGTACAGTAGGTCCTTATTAGTTATCTATTTTATATATAGTAGTGTGTATATGTCAGTCCCAATCTCCCAATTTATCCCACAAAAATGTCTTTCTAATAATAACCATCAAAGCATTAAAAATGAGATAATGCATGCGTAAAATCATACATAAATGCTACGCAAATTATTATTTATTATAAAATTTCTATTTATAACTCTGACTTGTGTTTCATCTTGATTGTTGTAGTAAAGTTTGTATATTTATTCTTCTATTATCTCAGCCACTACCGTGTCCTACATTTTTTGCTTCACATCTGTATCTAGGCTTTTGGTCTAGCAAGAGTAGCCAGATCTCTTAATCCCTAGCTGAGGGCTCTCTGCAAAGACCCAGTGCTTTTTGATTTCATTGTCATCTCAGATATGACCAATTATATCACATTAATCTTTACCAAATCCTGGTCAGAGGGAAGGAAGAACAAAGCACTTCCTTTCAAGGTCATGGATAGATAATGCAGAAAATCCAGGAATAGAACTCAGATATCTGGGCGCCCAATCTAGTGCTTTCACATACATTTTGAACAATGAAATAAGAAGGATAAAGACATATGTCAAGGCCAATGGGAGATGAGACGTCAAAGGGGTGTGTGCAAAGGGAATCAAATGAGAGCTGAAAATAGAAAGAGTTGATGAGGAAAGCAATAAAAGCCAGCCGCTCGCAGGAGGCCTTAGCTTTGCAGGGCAATCTCACTGGTCAATCCACCAGTGGTGCTTGAATGCTGGTAAAAGATGATTAAAGGAAGGAAGTTTCAGTTGTGCAAAGAACTCAACTGGAAGACATAATAGATTTTAAATCCTAAGGTGAATTTGAAATCAGCCCTTTTTTTTTTTTTCAAGCACAGAGGGAATCCGATTGAGCAAACATCTTAGCTTGTAGCCCAGCCAGGAGTTCACAAGACCCTGAGAAAACCTTCCACCTGCCTCTCCCCAGGCCTCTAAGGGTCCCACGGGTTCCACAGCTGACAGCAGAGGCTGCTGGAATATGAAGAGAGGTGCCAAGGCTGTCAGCATCGGCCCAGTTAGGGAGACTTGTGTTCATTCACTGTCTCAGCTTAAGCGGCCTTTGTGGGCAACGGAGATTCGCAGTGCGAATTTCAATAGGATCTTTAAATCTCTCAGAGATTTTTCTCCTTTCTAAGGAATTTCCCACTGCCACTTGTAGACTGACAGCTTCACAGGTAGCTCACTAAGATAGCAGTTCCTTTCTTATTCCCTACTGTACCTAGGGGTTTGTGTCCTAAAGGTTTAGGTTTATATGTATATTTTTACATTTTATTTTGACGGATCTTCTTTTCTAACTGGCATCAGCCTTAAATTGAAATGAAGCAGACCCTGATACTATACAGAAATATTGTTTTTATAGGCTTCTCAAAGTAGGATGTATATATAAAAAAAAAAAAGACATAAGTTTCTGGGGCTTGTGTTGCCACAGTAACCCATTTAGACCCAAGGTAAAGAATGGGGATGGGGAGTGACTATGAGATCACCTAGACACGCTTCCCTCAACCATAAAACCTCAGACGGAATTAGATTCCCGCTGCTTTTGTGGTTTTAAGATGTAGAACAAGGAGAAGATAGGTGGATGGGCAGATTTGTGTGTCACCCTTTTACTGTACAAGGCAGAGGTGAATTACAAATAGGCACAAAAGTGCTCCAGTGTATTTCACAGAATTATCAAATATTAGAGTTTGGAACACACGAGGATGAAAGAAGTTAAGTGTCTAAGTCGTCAAGTGAGGGCACCTCTGGGACAGGGGATAAACTATCTCGCCTCTCCACCAGATAACACAGTTGTGTTCCAAACCCAAAAGGAGCACTTCCTCCTTTCAGCAGCTACCATTTCCTTGAAGAGATACTGACCCAGTGGAACGGCAACGCCATTTAGAATGAAAAACTCAACAGCAGTAAATGAATATAATGATACTCAGGCATAATAAACTCTCTGAAGAAGGAAGTAGAAACTGGAAGTGAAATTATTTGCTTAATTTTTTCTTTCACTTGTATAGATATGCCCTATGCAATAGGAAAGGAGCAAAGTTCCACATTATTTCTTTTCATTCTCCTTGATGTAGCTAACTCTGGGCGCTGAAGCTGATAAAAATGTGTCTCAGGTCATTATATCTGTACAGTCACTGTGAAGAAATCCCTTTGTATCTCCCACCAAGCTGGAAGCCACCCCCCAACCCCTAATCTGCAACAGGGATGTTCTGATTCTCTTTAATGCCATCACCTGCTTACAGCCCTTGATGGGGTTCTATGCTTGAACTGCACATCTAGTCTATTACTCTGGAAATATACTGCGAGCCCCAAATGAGAGCCACATGCATAATTTAAAATTTCCTAGTAACCACACTAAGCAGAGGTAAAAACAAGTAAATTAATTTTCATAAACCAATTTTATTTAACCCAATGCCCATATTATTTCAATGCAACTTGACCTGAAGTTTTTATTTAGTATCGCTTCTACATAGACCACAGAAGTGAAGAAAATGGCTCCAAAACAAACAAACAAACACTGTTAAAATGTCTTTTGGCACCAAGGACCTAGAAAGGAAGGCAGAACCCCCAAATGGGCTTTTCTAGACTTTTTCTGTTAACGTATAAACGGGTGTGGATTTATCAGACTAGCTAGTTATATGGAGGTGTTGAAATGTGAGGCAGAAATAAAAGCGGGATATAACCAATGCAAATATACATTTATATGTATAATCAATGGAAAATATTAATGAGGTAGTTTAAACCTTTCATACTAAGTCCTAGAAATCTGGTGTGCACTGTTTACAGTGGCAGCGCATCTCATTTTAGACTAGTCACATTTCAAGTGCTTAGTAACCACACGTGTCAAGTGCCTACCGTACTGGGCAGCAGAGATGCAGAAAGTGAGAACAAGTCTGTGGTGTTGACAGGAAGAGAAAAGAAGGATGAACTTTGCTCCCTCCCTAAGAGTTCCTCACCCTACCCTAAACTTGTCTTCTCTCGGCTTTACACATAGATGACCTACTTCAAATCACAACAGAAGATAATATACCATGTCATTAGCAGTTCCTATTCATCCAATTTTGTTGCTCTAAACATAAATACATGCAATACAAAACTAAACTTTAAATCTAGAATACGATACACACACATATACACACACAGCTTCTTTTCTTCAAACCTAGATTATTTACTTGTTTGCTGTTTTGCTTGCATAATCAGTTAATTACCTCAGTTTCTACTCTACATCTTCTCTGGAACAAGGTGAGGTGTAAATAAACAATAACTTTATTTTTGTATCTCATTTTCTCCCTACACTCACAGTATTAACATAAAAAGTCTATCCACCCAGTGAAATATTTCATCAGAATGTGGACACCCTGTTTTATCAGAGGAAATTTTTTAGCCAAACTACCTTGTGACCTTTTGTTGTTGAGTCACATATTAATAATATGAGACATTATAAGCAGAAAATTTGAATCAGTGGATAAAGAATGCCTAAAGCATCAGACTCAGGCTCAGTCTCACTACCTCAGGACTAAGTGTGAGGGAGGCAGTTTGTCTTCTGTGCTAATGCTTTTTTTTTTTTTTCAGTGCCCATTTCCCATCTTTATTTCCGCCTCATGTTTCAACACCTCCATATAACTAGCTAATCTGATAAATCCACTCCCTGTTTATGTGTTAATGGAAAAAGTCGAGAAAAGCCCATTTTGGGGCTCTCTCTTTCTTTCTAGGTCCTCAGTGCCAAAAGATATGTTAACAGTGTTTGTTGCGGAGCCATCTTCTTCAATTCTGTGGTCTATGGAGAAGTGATGCTAAATGAAAACTTCCGGTCAAGAAGAGGGAAAAGGTGTCATAAATGGTAGCATCGGGGCCAGTCTTGTGTGAACAGTGTGTGTGTTTGTGCGTGTGTCTGGTGTGGTTCTTTCACCAAATCTCCGTGAGAATATCAAACGTGACTAGTTTTATTTTATGTAGGATGTTCACAAACTCTGGATCATTACATTTAACTCAGTTGCTGAGACGAGTAATTTATTTGCTTCATATGTCTTTAACCCATAAATGAAAAAGGGAATATTTTGCAGTAAGGCATGAATAGCCCCCAATTTGTAAAATAATTCTTATAAATACCATCACAGAAGTTGTTTACTTGGAATGTGGCTCTAGAATTTCCCAAAGAAGTAATTTTATAAGAACATAATTGGTAATAATTACTATTCATTGAGTTCCAACATATGCACAACATGTTATCTCTTTTGTCATAACAATACTGAAGGAAATTATCTTCATGTTATGGATGAGAAAAGTTAACATTAAATAACTTACTCAAGGCTTCAGGACCAAAAGCTGACAGGATCAGCATTTGAGAGGAAGCCTCCCAGGGCCTCAGATCTACGTTTTGTCCACCAAACCAGGGTCTTTTTTGGGGTTGCAGTTCTACCCCCAGAACATGAGTTAACCCCCTCATGTCACATATCAAGTTACAATGTTGATGGATGCATAACCTCTAAAGCCAACTGTTCATGTTTATTCTATATCAAACTCATTCTCAGTTCTAGTTTAAGAGACAGAAACAGATCTACCTTTGGTACAATCCTGGCCGCACTTAAGAGAATGAGGGGGACGGAAGAAAGCAAATGTGGAATTCCAGTAGAATAAAAAATGAGAAGAACGTCCTCAACTGTGATGCGAGGGGACCAGGCCACTGGAATGGCAGCTTTATGAACTAAGGGACTGTTCTGATTAAAGAGATCTTTGTAGGCAAATTGGCAATTAATGAATCAGAAACTGTTATATTTCCTACTGTAAAAGTGTACCAGATGACTTGCCACAAGCTTGAACTCACTATACTTGTTCATTCTGATCACTTCTCTGATTCAATAAAAACTGTAATTCAACTCTACAAAGTGTTAGCTATTCAGCCTAATTTGCTTCCATCATAGAATCCTTTTCCTTAGGCCTGGGAAGGACTAGGAACTCTAGTACAATAGCTATCAAACTGGCATGAGTAAAACCCAGGAAAGAGGTAACTAAACCACCGTGTCTCCGTTTCCTCACTTGTAAAATATGTATAATAGAAGACATCCATAGGTATTGAGAAGTCAAGTAATTAACATAAAGTACTTGGAATAGTGCCAGGCACATAGAACGTTTGCTGTCATCACTGCCAACATTATTGTTATTATTTTAAAATGGAAAACTAAGAGCTGTATAGACCAAACGACTTACCTTTCCTAACTAAGAGCCCAGAGTAGAATGCAGATCACCTAATTCAAAGTCTAGTGCTCTTTTCACGGTACCAGTTGACCCCCAAACTGAAGTTAATGTGTTTCTTATTTTCATAGCTTGTTTCTATCTACTCAATCACATGTACTTAACAGGATCTTTAAACCAACATTGCTGTGAGACAGATTATTGAACTAATTTAAGAAATTTAAACTAGCATACTTTATATCTCATAATATTTTAGGATCTTTTCATCCAACAGAGTAATCAAGACCTGCATCACTCAATAGAAACTATCATCCAGGACAGAAACCAATACCTTCTGTCTTTCCACACACCTGCTTCCTCAAGCTATAAAAATTACAAATGGGGAATCTAGTCCACTGAACTCCTACAAACAATCATTTATTTATCCACTAAAAGCAGAATATGGCAGGGGGAATTTGGGAGGAGTGAAATGAGGGTTGTCGACTAACAGTGGCAAATGGGATGCAATTGTTCGCCAAAAGCTTGGAGCCAAGGGGTCTTCCCTTTTCCCCTCCCCTTAATCCCCACTGCTTCCACCCAGCCTGCACACAGAGAAGTTGGTTAACAGAGGAAAGCCCTATGAATAAGCCATGACAGCCGTACATTCACAAACTGATGTCATTTCCCTAAATACTGTTTGTAAAATGGTAATTATCTGCCGAGCAATGACAGCTGGCATTTAGCATAGAGACACAGAGAGACAGAAAAAGAGAGAATGAGAATAAAGGTTCTCTGCATAATTTACCAAAGGGCTAAAAGAGAGAAGGAAACATAATCAGAAAATAAAATGATTACCAGTGTGTGATGGGGTAAAAATTGCTCTGGGCACTTTTTCCTCAGAGAACACAAGATTGAATTGGAAGAATGAAGCTAGAGCTTCATTATACACACTGGAAAGGAGGAGGTTGTATTAAGTAAGGCCGTGTTAGAAAGGAGAAATACCCGCAGGGTCCTGCCTGTGACAAAATAGCATGCAAACCTTGTGGACACCCATGGACACCCAGCCTGCCAAACAGGGAGTCCACCACGACTGAATAATACACCCAAGATTATTGCCCCCAGTTCACTTGGGTCTGAGAAATAAGGTAGTGGCCTCTTGCCCCCTTCCCTGTTGCTTATTGTGATAGTTTCTGTGTCAACTTGGCTAGGCTATAGTACTCAGTTATTCAATCAAACAGTATTCTAGGTGTTGCTGGGAAGGCATTTTGTAGATGTGATCAATATCTACAATCATTCGGCTTTATACAGAGGAGATTATCCTGGATAATCTAGGTGGGTCTGACCCATGCAGTTGAAGGCCTTAAGAACAGAACTGAGGTTTCCCTGAGGAAGAAGAAATTCCCTATGGACTACAGTATCAGCTCCTGAACAAGAGTTTTCAAACTGCCCTTCCCAATTGCCTGCCCTATAGATTTTAGACTTGCCCAGACAGCTCTCATCATCGCATTATAATTCCTTGCAATTAATCAATCTTTCTCTTTCTCTCTCTTCCCTCTCTCATTCTCTCTTCTGTCTCTGTCTTACACACACACACACACACACACACACACACACACACACACACACACACCTTACTGGTTCTGGTTTCTCTGGTGGAACTCTGACTGATACACTTACCAAGTACACATGCAGTGATTTGCTTAGCCAAGTGGACATGTTAACAGGTTGAACTGTGTCCCCCCAAAATTCGTATATTGAAGTTCTAACACACAAAACCTCAGAACGTGATCTCATTTGGAAATAGGGTCATTACAGACACAATTAGTTAAGATGAGGTCACTGGGGTGGGCCGTAATCTGACTGTTGTCTTACAAAAAGGGGAAGTTTGGACACAGTCCTCCACATAGGGAGGAGACCATGTGAAGATGAAAGGAGAGATCAGTGATGCTTTGGCTTTTACAAGCCAAGGAATGCCAGAGACTGCCAGCAAACCTCCAGAAGGTGGGTGAGAGGCATGGGACAGCTTCTCCCTCAGAGCCCTCAGAAGGAAGCAACCCTGCTGACACCTTGATCTTGGACTTTTAGCCTCTAGAATCTGTGAGACAATAAATTGGTATTGTTTAAGCCACTCATTTTGTTGTACTTTCTTAGAGCAGCCCTAAAAAACTAATACAAGGCATTACCAGGAAAGCTAAGGCAATTGAATTGGGGAAAGTTAAGAAAAGGACAAAGTTGATTCTAAGAATTTCAGAAAGTTTCATTTCCTTAATGTCTTTGAAATACAAACTAATCCCTTTTTATACTTAACTATTTTACTGCCAGTATCTACTCAGGACGAGACTTGGCTAATGAAACTAATAGTTACAGAGATGCACAAGTGTTCCAGAAATTTCTGAAGGTAGTCCTTCTGTTCATTCCTTGATTCTACTCTCCTTTTGGATACCAGATCCTACGGAACCATCCATGACCATTCATCCCTTTGTATGTGACCTCGTGGAGTATAGCTCTACTATCATTCTCTTGTAGGAAAGCCTACCTATAACCACCCGGTGCCCTTTCCCCTTTTCTAGCAAGTGAAGTTAATAGAGATTCTATAAAAGGAAAGCAATAATTGTGTCCAAGGGTTCCACAAATAGGTTACAATATGGCAGAACTAGAACCCAAGTCTTTTGACACTCCATTCAGTGACCCAAGTCTTTGACACTCCATTCAGTGACCTTTCCAAGGCATTATTTCTATCCATTTACTGGGTAGGCAGTTCTAATAACTCCTCTCAAATTATCATAACATATCAGGAACATTTACAATAAGACTTTCTTATCTTACGCGCATTTTCCCCAATGCCCAGGAATGTGGCTTTGGATCAGTCACTCATCTTTTTTTTTTTTCTTTTTTTGCGGTACACAGGCCTCTCATTGTCGTGGCCTCTCCCGTTGCGGAGCACAGGCTCCGGATGCGCAGGCTTAGCGGCCATGGCTCACGGGCCCAGCCGCTCCGCGGCATGTGAAATCTTCCCAGACCGGGGCACGAACCCGTGTCCCCTGCATCGGCAGGCGGACTTTCAACCACTGTGCCACCAGGGAAGCCCTCACTCATCTTTTTTAGATATGTTTCCTCATCTATAAAATAAAGGAAAAATACACTGGATAATCTACTTCTGACATTCCATAATAATAGAGTCAGCATTAGCATAGTGGAAAGACCTCGATTTGAGTCCACCTATTGTCAATTTCTATGTAAGTAATAGTGGCCAAGTTATTAGGTTTAGTGAACTTTGTTTCTTCATTTGTAAAATGGGCATTGGGATAATATCTCTTTCATTGGACCATTATAAGGATGAAATGAGATAACACATGTGGGAACATGTTATAAACTCTAAAGTGTTTTAAAGAAGATAAAAGTAAAGAAGGTAACATTCTATAATCTTACAACCTCCTCTCCCATCCAACACTGTAGAGGGTAAGTGTTGCAGAATGCCCTGTCGGGTTTCACCAGACTTGTTCAGAAAGTCATATTTTATCTGAAAGTACTAGTTCAACATGTTTTTACAAGCTTCAGAGTCTGATCTAGCATAAAAATTAAGTATATCAAGAGCACTTTTTCAGGACCTAGTAATTAATGGATAAATTTGGGCATCACCATTATGTGATCCAAAGCACTTATCACACTATTGTCATTACTTGCTTATCTGGTTCCTTAACTACACTCTCAGCACTTATGACAACAAGGACTACCTTTTGCTCAGCCCTATACCCTAGCATCCATCTGTCTTTTGAATGAATGAATATCTGAATAAATACTACAGTCTTGTTCAGTTGCATCTTGACAATAATAACTTCAAATTAAAAGTTTAAGGTCAAAAAAAAAAAAAACGTTGGCTTAAGGTATCATTTAAATGTGGTAAGTATAATACACATTTTAAACAAGTCCACTAAAAACAGTTGACTATTACAAGTGAAATTTCTTAAGCCCATGGACGTTTACTTACTACCAGTCTATTAACTCACATAATTCCCTCATGTCTAATAGAACCCATGGATTATAAAGTAATTTACAAACATCAACTTTCTGGGCTGTGAAGGCTTTTGAAATTATAAGGAAGCAACAGTTGTGCCAAAACTGTGTGCTGTAAAGATGTCACAGTTTGAAGTACAGATTTCAAAATGTAAATGGGGTCATCAGAATAAGATTACAGATTTCACGAGCTCTGAGAAACATAGCTTATTTAACAGTGACTCAATGACTTCACAGCCAAAGTGAGCTAAAACACTTCAGATTCTGAACAAATATGCTCATTAAATTTATAGAGCAGGATTTCAAAATGTCCAGCATGTTTTCGAAGGGGTGACAGAACACGCTATTTCATAGTTTTTCTTAATTAATTAATTTTTGGCTGCGTTGGGTCTTTGCTGCTGCGCACGGGCTTTCTCTAGTTGCAGCGAGCAGGGGGCTACTCTTTGTTGTGGTGTGCGGGCTTCTCATTGCGGTGGCTTCCCTTGTTGCGGAGCATGGGCTCTAGGCATGTGGGCTCAGTAGCTGTGCCTCATGGGCTCTAGAGTGCAGGCTCGGTAGTTGTGGCGCACGGGCTTAGTGGCTCTGTGGCATGTAGGATCTTCCCGGACCAGGGCTCGAACCCGTGTCCCCTGCACTGGCAGGTGGATTCTTAACCACTGCACCACAACACGCTATTTTAAAGAATGCTTAGAGTAGTCCAGTTTTTCTAAAATTTAGTCATCTTTTTTCACAATTTTTGCCATATTTGCATACCATCTGCACTATTACTTAAATAATATTTTTTAAAATACATACTTTTTACTTTAACTATATTTATTTTAATTGGAAAATTGTATTATTATTATACATGGAAGATAAATATCACTTGTTATAAACAAACATGAAAATACTGCAAAAACAAAATAATGATATTCTCATCTGCTTAGATTCTGTTGAAAGATCTGGGCCTAAGGCCTGTGCTGCATCTGTTGCTGTTTTATTTTTTTAAAGGAGAAGTTACCAAGTGTTTATAAAGGCCTTAAAGCCTTATTAGCCTTATTAAACCAAGACTCCTTTTCGTATAATCAAACAGTTGGAGAGAGATGGAAGGAGAATAACTCTCTTCCACCATGTGATCTGGGGCTATTGAGACAGTACTCTACCGTCTCATATTATTTTACATACCACTTTAGGAAAAAACTAAAGTAACACATTGCAATGGACTGAGCGTTTATGTCCCCTCAACACTCAGATAATGAAACCTAATCCCCAATATGATGGTACTAGGAGGTTGGGCCTTCGGGAGATGATTAGGTCATGGGGGTGGAGACCTCACAAATGAGATTAGTGTCCTTATAAAAAAAAGACCGGACTTCCCTGGTGGCGCAGTCGTTGAGAGCCCGCCTGCCAATGCAGGGGACATGGGTTCGTGCCCCAGTCCGGCAAGATCCCACATGCCGCTGAGCAGCTAGGCCCGTGAGCCATGGTCGCTGAGCCTGCGCGTCCAGAGCCTGTGCTCCGCAACGGGAGAGGCCACAGCAGTGAAAGGCCCGTGTACCGCAAAAAAACCCCAAAAAAGACCACAGAGAGCTTCCTCACCCCTTCTGCCACGTGAGGACACGGAAAGGAAATGGACAACTATGAACCAGGAAGTGAGCCCACATCAGATGGTGAATCTGGCAGCACTTTGATCTTGGACTTCCAGTCTCCAGGACTGCGAGAAATACATGCTTGTTTATTAAGCCACCGAGTCTATGGTCCTTTTGTTATAGCAGCCCAAATGGACTAAGATACTGTTTGGAATTTTTATATATTCAAGTATACGTGTACTTAAAATATTTACTCATTATATTGAATGTACAGGATGTAAGCTGGATAGACAGGCAGATTTTTCATACCTACAAACAAAAGCAGGATAATGACTAGTAAAGAAGCGTTTAGAAGAAGAAAGTCACATCAGAGCAGAAAAACGTTGGAAGCCATCTGTTTTAAATGTGGGCAAACTAAGGCCTAAAATTGTTGTGTCTTATTGATGACCACAGAGCTCAGAAGTGACTCAAGCACAGTGAGAACCCAACTGGTTCTCAATGCTGGTCCAGTTGACTTCACCAAGATGATCCTGTTTTATCCACTTATGATGGAAACAATTTCATGTGATTTTATACCTTGATTATCTATGTGAGAGTAGGAAAATTCTTAAAACCGAGGCCCTATGGAGGAAACAAAAATTAAAACAAATGTGTAAAATCTAAAAACACTGCATTGTAATTAGGGTCTTAGTAATAGCTTACTTAGTCAATGCCAGCTGATTATCCTAGATAAAAAATATAGGTCCCAAATTATTTTTTAAAGATTCTCCTGATCCTCCTAGTGAATGGCTGATTACTTGGACACAAGTAAGTCATAACTTTTAGTCATTTTTTGCAGGGTATCTTTTTTTTTTTTTTTTTTTTTTTGCGGTACGCAGGCCTCTCACTGTTGTGGCCTTTCCCGCTGCGGAGCACAGGCTCTGGACGCGCAGGCTCAGCGGCCATGGCTCACGGGCCCAGCTGCTCCGTGGCATGAGGGATCCTCCCGGACCGGGGCACGAACCTGTGTCCCCTGTATCGGCAGGCGGACTCCCAACCACTGCGCCACCAGGGAAGCCCGCAGGATATCTTTTTTAAAGTATTATGTGTCATCTGACTTATTGTACTAATATATTTCCCAAGTTTTTTTTTTTTTTTTAATGTATGTCAACACTTTATTAGATTTCTTCACCAGATACATACTTCTGATGGGATATTTTTCCTCATTTGAATTGCTTTATTCTGCCACTGTTTAGCTTCCATGTTTTTATTTTTTAAAAGTAGTTTTATATTTTGTTTTTCCAGCTGCTCCTCTTCCCATCCTCTTTCCTATTCATTCTTCTTCTTTAGTACCACCAGAGATCATCACTTTAAGGATGTTTACCAGGGTTTTTCATTTCCTTCTCAATCTCTTGTGTATTTTTGGAAGGAGACATGAAAAGTCCTGGCATTCTGACTGGGACGTCACTGCTGGTCTATCTATGTAATTGACACCAGTCAGCACTGTGATTTCCACTGCCTCCTGTACTGAGGCAGGAACTGAGGACTTTTATGGTCACTTATAGTTAAAGGGAGTTGTAACTGTAAAGCGTTTTGCTAATACAGAGTACTACAGAAACATCTCTGAGAGTAATGATTACTGACAGTGGTGACTGTCCATGATTATCTCTTTATTCCTGGATATTTCTCATGCAAGTTATACTTTAGCTGACACTTCCTCCCCCCACCCACCCCAAGTCCAGTGGATCTAAAGAATAAAGAGAATAAGTCTATTTCTAGTAGTTCTAACTAAACAAATGATGATTTTCTATGTCCAATTAGTTGATTTATAGAGCATCATACCTTAATAAACTGGCTCTGTTTTTCTATTTTTTATTTTAAATTTGAATAAGGCAGGCTTATTATATGACTACAAATGCATTTGTGTTCTCTCCTGTGGGAGCACAATTTACACAATTTATGCTCTCATCCTAAAAATCACAGTTCTAGTTCAGCTGCAAACTGTGATGTATGAAAAGAGTATATAATATCAAATATCATGTCCCTTAGCCAAGTTACCAATCAAACTCTTATAACAGCATAGTTTATAACAATGATAGAAATGTTAAATACAAGGCACTAGATTATCTTTATGCCAGAGGACAGACAGTGGTTAAAGTATGGAAAAAACATTCTAATTTAACCTCATTCACTATGTTGCTATGTGAATTGAGAGAATTACTTAGCAACTCTGTTCCTCTACATCTATATTCTTCAATGTCAGAGAATACTTACTAACTCAAGGCATCTATGTGCACATGTGCCTGTATATATGTTTAATTAATATGTGGAAAATATATATAACAAATACAAGTTAATATTTCTATCACTACTGTTTGGGGTGAAAATGACCACTAACTATACAATGTTCTGAATTACACGTTGTACTTTTCATCAAAAGCTTACTGAACTCCAGGGTTAAAAAACTGCACAATTATCTGTAGAGAATGGCTAGAATTTAGGATTCCAACAAGCTCTTATCATGTTTAAACAAAAACACTGATTTAATATTCCATGTTTTGATGTCAGAAGTGAATTACAGAATGGAATCACGGTTTTATATAAGTAATGGTATACTCTGATCACAAAATAATATTTACTCTCTCATATTAAACAAGGAGTAGGATATCACAGGGGATCAATAAAATAATTATTATCATTTATAATGAAATAAAAACCATAAATTAAATAGATACACTCCTTCAGGCTAGGGGAATTTAGGCTGGACCTAAAACTATACTAAAAATATAAAACTTCCAGTAAAACCCACAATTATATTCTATAGAATATAAAATTTCATACTTCGGAAAATCATTGTAAATATATTATTCAGATATTTACTAAAGCGCTAATTAAATTTCTGCTACATGCATAAATTTAGAGCTCACATAAGCCATATATGGCAGTTTACTTAACAAATATTAGTTATTTGCATTTTAGTTCTCAGGTGCTGTTTTAGAAAGCTATGCCTATATTCACTACTCCCATACCATATCACCTCTTAGGTCAAGACTTACTGAGCATCTCTGGTCTTGCTCTTTTGTTTGTTTATGTTACAGTTTTCTAATCAGAGTGCATAACATAAGAATTATTTATGTATGAACTGAGAGAAAGGGAAAAAAGGGCTCAGTTCACGAGGTTGAGTTTTAGGGATTCATTTAGTCATCTAGACATATATTTTGTAAGTTCCTACTAATAACCAGATATTGTACAAGGCACTCAGCTTTCAGTGTTGCTACTGAAAGACAGAGACCTTGTTCTTAAAGAGTTTACAGTCCAGTGGAAGAGACAGATGATAAACAGGTAATCCAATCAATAAATATTGAACTTCATCATTGAAAGGTACAATGAAGGTGAAATTTTTGTGCTGTGTTAATAAAAAGGACACAGCCGGGCTTCCCTGGTGGCGCAGTGGTTGAGAGTCTGCCTGCCGATGCAGGGGACACGGGTTCGTGCCCTGCTCCGGGAAGATCGCACATGCAGCGGAGCGGCTAGGCCGGTGAGCCATGGCCGCTGAGCCTGCGCATCCGGAGCCTGTGCTCCGCAACGGGAGAGGCCGCAACAGTGAGAGGCCCGCGTACAGCAAAAAAAAAAAAAAAAAAAAAAAAGGACACACCCAATGAGAGAGGTAAAAAAAGGATACTTTGAGAGAGTAATTTTAATCTGAATCTTAAATGATTATGAAGCAGACAGTATCCAAAGGCCACAAGAGAGCATTCCAGAAAAAAATAAGAAGTACATGTTAGACCCTAAGATGGGAAGGTCATGGTATGTCTGAAGGACTAAAGGTCAGGCAACGTGTGTGGCCCTTTGGCAGCAAATGGGGGAGTTTTGAAAATGTTCGGATATAAAAGATCCAAATGATGAGGGATTTAGGCTATGGTCAAGAATTTGAACTTTTTAGAGAGGACTGGGAAGCTCTTAAAGGGTTTTAAACAGAAGAATGGGTTAATAACTCTGGATGTTTTACAAAAGGACTGACGACAGTTCAGTGAGGTGGAAGCAGAGTAACCTGCAAACTGTCCAGGTTATGGTAAATAGTCAAGGCAGGAAGTGATCCATTCTCCATCTGGCTTTCAATTCTTTCCCTTTCTATCCAACCCTACTCTGCACCTTTAAAGATCCTTCTCCCTCTCTGAAGACTTAGCCTAAAGGATCCTCTGGAACGTATTCAACTTGTAAGGTGTTTGAATCTACCCTTTGGGATAAGTAGGACTGTCGCCATGCTGTTAGCAGAGCGTTCAGGGTCAGGGGACCATTCTTAGGGGTCATGGTGAGAAGAGGGAGTGTCCTTTGTGAACAACATGGGAAACTGAAAGCTACTGAGGCTGCCAGCCAACATCTGCTGGGAAACAAAATCTGAGTACAAGAAAGACGAAGTCCAAACACCAATCTTAAGAGATCAGAGGTGTTGGTAATTAAATCTTATAAAAGCTACAATCAGAAATGTGCATTTCCCACTGCGTCTGCTTGCTGTGCCCACTGAAGGAGCTGGGTGGAATACGGAAGTGAAGACCTTTAAGTGAATGTGTATAAACACCATGACAGAAAAAATAAACAAGGGATACGAGAATGCCATCTAAACCCTGTGTCCAAGCTTCCTATGTAGCCTCTGTATGCGTTACTATCCCTTCCTGTTGGTCATTTTTCAATGACCTGCTCTCTGGAGAGTTCTAGGTTTTCACTATTTCAAATATGGCCTATTAAACTGACAACAAAACTCCTGTTTAACCAAAAATCAAGCAAACTAAGACTGAAAAGGAAGAGTAATGTCAGATTACAGAGAGCCCGGAATGCAGCTACAATGAGACTGAAATCTACACGGGAGACTGAGGGCCACTACTGACTTTGTGCAGGGAAGTGACCCTTAAAATATTTTTAAAGAAAGACAAGCAGAAGAACAGTTGTTTATTAAATACCTACTTTATGCCAGGAACTCTAGATAGTCTCATCTATCCTTACAAGTACAGATACTATTTTCTGTTTACAATAAAAGCAACTGAATCTCAATTTGTTATGTGTAAGTTCACATAGTACACTGTGGTGCTTATCTGATTCTACATTAATCATAATTATAGATAAGGCTAACACAAAAGGACTGACTGTCTTGCCTTTGGAAGCCTATTTTCTGCCCCTAATGAGTACTCTACTTACCCTAGTTTACTGAACGTGCCCATCAGGAAGTCATAAATATACAGGAAGCCTTGTTCTAAAGTTTTTGACTCAGAAAACCTGCTCAAATCATTTAGTACCATTAAAGATTTTTATCAGAATCTGAATCTAATAAAGAGTACGAAGAAGACAAATCAAAGGATGGTAGATTATTGCTGGAAAAAATAAACATTTCTACTACCTAAGTTAAGACCAAACATTCTACAAAGTAAAATATTTAAATAATAACGAATTCCCGGACTTTAGGAATTGCTGGGGAAGATGGCGGAAGGGGAAGACGCGGAGATCACCTTCCTCCCCATAGATACACCAGAAATACATCTACACGTGGAACAACTCCTACAGAACACCTACTGAACGCTGGCAGAAGACCTCAGACCTCCCAAAAGGCAAGAAACCCCCCCAAGTACCTGGGTAGGGCAAAAGAAAAAAGAAAAAACAGAGACAAAAGGATAGGGACGGGACCTGCACCAGTGTGAGGGAGCTGTGAAGGAGCAAAGTTTCCACACACTAGGAAGCCCCTTCGCGGGCGGAGACTGCAGGTGGCGGAGGTGGGGAGCTTCGGGGCCGCGGAGGAGAGCACAGCAACAGGGGTGCGGAGGGCAAAGCGGGGAGATTCCCGCACAGAGGATCGGGGCCGACCGGCACTCACCAGTCCCAGAGGCTTGTCTTCTCACCCGCCGGGGCAGGCGGGGCCTGGAGTTGAGGCTCCGGCTTGGGTCGGAGCGCCGGGAGAGGACTGGGATTGGCGGCGTGAACACAGCCTGCAGGGGGTTAGTGCGCCACGGCTAACCGGGAGGGAGTCCGGGGAAAAGTCTGGACCTGCCGAAGAGGCAAGAGACTTTTTCTTCCCTTTTTGTTTCCTGGTGCCGAGGAGAGGGGATTAAGAGCGCTGCTTAAAGGAGCTCCAGAGACGGGCGTGAGCCGCGGCTAAAAGCACGGGCCCCAGAGACGGGCATGAGACGCTAAGGCTGCTGCTGCCGCCACCAAGAAGCCTGTGTGTGAGGACAGGTCACTCTCCATACCTCCCTGCGGGGGAGCCGGTGCAGCCCGCCACTGCCAGGGTCCCGAGACCCAGGGACAACTCCCCCGGAAGAACGCACGGCGCGCCTCAGGCTGGTGCAACGTCATGCCGGCCTCTGCCGCCGCAGGCCCGCCCCACACTCCGTGCCCCTCCCTCCCCCCCGGGCCTGAGTGAGCCAGAGCCCCCGAAGCAGCGGCTCCTTTAACCCCGTCCTGTCTGAGCGAAAAACAGACGCCCTCCGGCGACCTACACGCAGAGGCGGGGCCCAATCCAAAGCTGAGCCCCTGGGAGCTGTGAGAACAAAGAAGAGAAAGGGAAATCTCTCCCAGCAGCCTCAGAAGCAGCGGATTAAAACCTCCACAATCAACTTGATGTACCCTGCATCTGTGGAATACATGAATAGAAAACGAATCATCCCAAATTAAGGAGATGGACTCTGAGAGGAAGATTTATGATTTTTTCCCCTTTTCCTCTTTTTGTGAGTATGTATGTGTATGCTTCTGTGTGAGATTTTGTCTGTAGAGCTTTGGTTCCACATTCGTCCTAGGGTTCTATCCGTCCGATTTTTGTTTTTGTTTTTTTTTAATTTTTTTTTATTTTAATAACTTTATTATATTTTATCTTACTTTATTTTATTTCACTTTATCTTCATTCTTTCTTTATTTCTGTCCCCTCTTCCTTCCTTCCTCCCTCCCTCCCTTCTTTCTTTCTTTCCTTCTTTCTTTCTTTGTTTCTTTCTTTCCTTCTTTCTTTCTTTCTTCTACTAATTCTTTCTTTCTACTTTATCTCCCTTTTATTCTGAGCCAAGTGGATGAAAGGCTCTTGGTGCTGCAGCCAGGAGTCAGTGCTGTGCCTCTGAGGTGGGAGAGCCAACTTTAGGACACTAATCCACAAGAGACCTCCCAGCTCCACATAATATCAACAGTGAAAATCTCCCAGAGATCTCCATCTCAACACCAGCACCCAGCTTCACTCAACGACCAGCAAGCTACAGTGCTGGACATCCTATGCCAAACAACTAGCAAGACAGGAACACAACCCCACCCATTAGCAGAAAGGCTGCCTAAAATCATAAAAAGTCCGCAGACACCCCAAAACACACCACCAGACGTGGACCTGCCCACCAGAAAGACAAGATCCAGCCTCATCCACCAGAACACAGGCACTAGTCCCCTCCACCAGGAAGCCTACACAACCCACTGAACCAACCTTAGCCACTGGGGACAGACACCAAAAAACAACGGGAACTACGAACCAGCAGCCTGCAAAAAGGAGACCCCAAACACAGTAAGATAAGCAAAATGAGAAGACAGAAAATCACACAGCAGATGAAGGAGCCAGATAAAAACACACCAGACCTAACAAATGAAGTGGAAATAGGCAGTCTACCTGAAAAAGAATTCAGAATAATGATAGTAAAGATGATCCAGAATCTGGGAAATAGAATAGACAAAATGCAAGAAACATTTAACAAGGACCTAGAAGAACTAAAGATGAAACAAACAACCATGAACAACACAATAAATGACATTAAAAATACTCGAGATGGGATCAATAGCAGAATAACTGAGGCAGAAGAACGGATAAGTCACCTGGAAGATAAAATAGTGGAAATAACTACTGCAGAGCAGAATAAAGAAAAAAGAATGAAAAGAACTGAGGACAGACTCACAGACTTCTGGGACAACATTAAATGCACCAACATTCGAATTATAGGGGATCCAGAAGAAGAAGAGAAAAAGAAAGGGACTGAGAAAATATTTGAAGAGATTATAGTTGAAAACTTCCCTAATATGGGAAAGGAAATAGTTAATCAAGTCCAGGAAGCACAGAGAGTCCCATACAGGAAAAATCCAAGGAGAAATACGCCAAGACACATATTAATCAAACTGTCAAAAATTAAATACAAAGAAAACATTAAAAGCAGCAAGGGAAAAACAACAAATAACACACAAGGGAATCCCCATAAGCTTAACAGCTGATCTTTCAGTAGAAACTCTGCAAGCCAGAAGGGACTGGCAGGACATATTTAAAGTGATGAAGGAGAAATACCTGCAACCAAGATTACTCTACCCAGCAAGGATCTCATTCAGATTTGATGGAGAAATTAAACTCTTTACAGACAATCAAAAGCTGAGAGAGTTCAGCACCACCAAACCAGCTTTACAACAAATGTTAAAGGAACTTCTCTAGGCAAGAAACACAAGAAACGGAAAAGACCTACCATAACAAACCCAAAACAATTAAGGAAATGGTAATAGGAACATATATGTCAATAACAACCTTAAATGCAAATGGATTAAATGCTCCCACCAAAAGACACAGATTGGCTGAATGGATACAAAAACAAGACCCATATATTTGCTGTCTACAAGAGACCCACTCCAGACCTAGAGACACATACAGACTGAAAGTAAGGGGATGGAAAAAGATATTTCATGCAAATGGACACCAAAAGAAAGCTGGAGTAGCAGTACTCATATCAGACAAAATAGACTTTAAAATAAAGACTATTAGAAGAGACAAAGGACACCACATAATGATCAAGGGATTGATCCAAGAAGAAGATATAACAATTGTAAATATTTATGCACCCAACATAGGAGCACCTCAATACATAAGGCAAATACTAACAGCCATAAAAGGGGAAATCGACAGTAACACATTCATAGTAGGGGACTTTCACACCCCACTTTCACCAATGGCCAGATCATCCAAAATGAAAATAAATAAGGAAACACAAGCTCTAAATGATACATTAAACAAGATGGACTTAATTGATATTTATAGGACATTCCATCCAAAAACAACAGAATACACATTCTTCTCAAGAGCTCATGGAACATTCTCCAGGATAGATCATATCTTGGGTCACAAATCAAGCCTTGGTAAATTTAAGAAAATTGAAATTGTATCAAGTATCTTTTCTGACCACAACGCTATGAGACTAGATGTCAATTACAGGAAAAGATCTGTAAAAAATACAAACACATGGAGGCTAAACAATACACTACTTAATACCGGAGTGATCACTGAAGAAATCAAAGAGGAAAGAAAAAAATACCTAGAAACATGACAATGGAGACACAACAACCCAAAATCTATGGGATGCAGCAATAGCAGTTCTAAGAGGGAAGTTTATAGCAATACAATCCTACCTTAAGAAACAGGAAACATCTTGAATAAACAACTAACCTTGCACCTAAAGCAATTAGAGAAAGAAGAACAAAAAAAACCCAAAGTTAGCAGAAGGAAAGAAATCATAAAGATGAGATCAGAAATAAATGAAAAAGAAATGAAGGAAACAATAGCAAAGATCAATAAAACTAAGAGCTGGTTCTTTGAGAAGATAAACAAAATTGATAAACCATTAGCCAGACTCATCAAGAAGAAAAGGGAGAAGACTCAAATCAATAGAATTAGAAATGAAAAAGGAGAAGTAACAACTGGCACTGTAGAAATACAAAAGATCATGAGAGATTACTACAAGCAACTCTATGCAAATAAAATGGACAAGCATGAAGAAATGGACAAATTCTTTGAAATGTACAACCTGCCAAGACTGAATCAGGAAGAAATAGAAAATATGAACAGACCAATCACAAGCACTGAAATTGAAACTGTGGTTAAAAATCTTCCAACAAACAAAAGCCCAGGACAAGGTGGCTTCACAGGCGAATTCTTTCAAACATTTAGAGAAGAGCTAACACCTATCCTTCTCAAACTCTTCCAGAATATAGCAGAGGGAGGAACACTCCCAAACTCATTCTACTAGGCCACCATCACCCTGATACCAAAACCAGACAAGGATGTCACAAAGAAAGAAAACTACAGGCCAATATCACTGATGAACATAGATGCAAAAATCCTCAACAAAATACTAGCAGACAGAATCCAACAGCACATTAAACGGATCATACATCACGATCAAGTGGGGTTTATTCCAGGAATGCAAGGATTCTTCAATATACCCAAATCAATCAATGTAATACACCATATTAACAAATTGAAGGAGAAAAGCCATATGATCATCTCAATAGATGCAGAGAAAGCTTTCAACAAAATTCGACACCCATTTATGATAAAAACCCTGCAGAAAGTAGGCATAGAGGGAACGTTCCTCACCATAATAAAGGCCATATATGACAAAGCCACAGCCAACATCGTCCTCAATGGTGAAAAACTGAAAGCATTTCCACTAAGATCAGGAACAAGACAAGATTGTTGCCCACCCTCACCACTCTTATTCAACATAATTTTGGAAGTTTTAGCCACAGCAATCAGAGAAGAAAAAGAAATAAAAAGGAATCCAAATTGGAAAAGAAGAAGTAAAGCTGTCACTGTTTGCAGATGACATGATACTATACATAGAGAATCCTAAAGATGCTACCAGAAAACTGCTAGAGCTAATCAATGAATTTGGTAAAGTAGCAGGATACAAAATTAATGCACAAAAATCTCTTGCATTCCTATACACTAATGATGAAAAATCTGAAAGTGAAATCAAGAAAACACTCCCATTTACCACTGCAACATAAAGAATTAAATATCTAGGAATAAACCTACCTAAGGAGACAAAAGACATGTATGCAGAAAATTATAAGACACTGATGAAAGAAATTAAAGATGATACAAATAGATGGAGAGATATACCATGTTCTTGGATTGGAAGAATCAACATTGTGAAAATGAGTCTACTACCCAAAGCAATCTACAGATTCAATGCAATCCCTATCAAACTACCACTGGCATTTTTTACAGAACTAGAACAAAAAATTTCACAATTTGTATGGAAACACAAAAGGCCCCGAATAGCCAAAGCAATCTTGAGAATAAAAAAACGGAGCTGGAGGAATTAGACTCCCTGACTTCAGACTATACTACAAAGCTACAGTAATCAAGACAGTATGGTACTGGCACAAAAAGAGAAATATAGATCAATGGAACAGGATAGAAAGCCCAGAGATAAACCCACGCACATATGGTCACCTTATCTTTGATAAAGGAGGCAGGAATGTACAGTGGAGAAAGGACAGCCTCTTCAATAAGTGGTGCTGGGAAAACTGGACAGGTACATGTAAAAGTATGAGGTTAGATCACTCTCTAACACCATACACAAAAATAAACTCAAAATGGATTAAAGACCTAAATGTAAGGCCAGAAACTATCAAACTCTTAGAGGAAAACATAGGCAGAACACTCTATGACATAAATCCCAGCAAGGTCCTTTTTGATCCACCTCCTAGAGAAATGGAAATAAAAAACAAAAATAAACAAATGGGACCTAATGAAACTTCAAAGCTTTTGCACAGCAAAGGAAACCATAAACAAGACCAAAAGACAACCCTCAGAATGGGAGAAAATATTTGCAACTGAAGTAACTGACAAAGGATTAATCTCCAAAATTTATCAGCAGCTCATGCAGCTCAATAAGAAAAAAACAAACAACCCAATCCAAAAATGGGCAGAAGACCTAAATAGACATTTCTCCAAAGAAGATATACAGACTGCCAACAAACACATGAAAGAATGCTCAACATCATTAATCATCAGAGAAATGCAAATCAAAACTCCAATGAGATATCATCTCACACCAGTCAGAATGGCCACAGTCACAAAATCTAGAAACAATAAATGCTGGAGAGGGTGTGAGGAAAAGGCAACACTCTTGCACTGTTGGTGGGAATGTAAATTGATACAGCCACTGTGGAGAACAGTATGGAGGTTCCTTAAAAAACTACAAATAGAACTACCGTATGACCCAGCAATCCCACTACTGGGCATATACCCTAAGAAAACCATAATTCAAAAAGAGTCATGTACCAAAATGTTCATTGCAGCTCTATTTACAATAGCCTGGAGATGGAAACAACCTAAGTGTCCATCATCGGATGAATGGATAAAGAAGATGTGGCACATATATACAATGGAATATTACTCAGCCATAAAAAGAAATGAAATTGAGCTATTTGTTATGAGGTGGATAGACCTAGAGTCTGTCATACAGAGTGAAGTAAGTCAGGAAGAGAAAGACAAATACTGTATGCTAACACATATATATGGAATTTAAGAAAAAAAAATGTCATGAAGAACCTAGGGGTAAGACAGGAATAAAGACACAGACCTACTAGAGAAAGGACTTGAGGATATGGGGAGGGGGAAGGGTAAGCTGTGACAAAACGAGAGAGAGGCATGGACATATATACACTACCAAATGTAAGGTAGATAGCTAGTGGGAATCAGCCGCATAGCACAGGGAGATCAGCTCGGTGCTTTGTGACTGCCTGGATGGGTGGGAGGGAGGGAGATGCAAGAGGGAAGAGACATGGGGACATATGTATATGTATAACTGATTCACTTTGTTATAAAGCAGAAACTAACACAGCATTGTAAAGCAATTATACTCCAATAAAGATGTAAAAAAAAAAAAAAAAAGAATTCCCTTTTAGGGCTTCCATGGTGGCGCAGTGGTTAAGAGTCCGCCTGCCAATGCAGGCGACACCGGTTTAAGCCCTGGTCCGGGAAGATCCCACATGCTGCGGAGCGGCTAAGCCCATGTACCGCAGCTACTGAGCCTTCGCTCTAGAGCTCACGAGCCACAACTGCTGAGCCCGTGTGCCACAACTACTGAAGCCCACATGCCTAGAGCCCGTGCTCCACAGAAGGAGAAGCCACCGCAACGAGAGGCCCCCACTCGTCGCAGCTAGAGAGGGCCCAGGCACAGCAATAGAGACCCAATGCAACCAAATATAAATAATAAATAAATTTTAAAAAAAGAATCCCCTTTTAAATGCAGAAGGATTATGACTATATCTATACTTATATCAGCAGGGCATGAACTCTGAGGCATATTTGTAGAGCTTTGATTAGTAGAACAGAGTTGGGGGATAAGCTGAGTCATCTCTTTTCCACTCTTTCAAAACTACAAAAGGATAATTCCAAGTTTGATGCTTTGAAATTATTTAATAAGCAAGTTTTCTTAATTACTACAGGTACCTTGATTCCATGTGAAAATGTTCTATACTCACAAATGTGTCCTTAATATTTAAACTTAGTTTTATCTACTGCAGCCCAAGCTCAACTTATTCAATTCTGAATGACTGGTGGGAATAATTGATCCCTTCTCTCATTTAGAGTATCTCTTTCCTATGTGTTCCAGTAGTTACCCTGCTTCCCTGTTATCTTTCTTCCAGTCTGAACATGCCCATTCCCTTAACGTTTCCTTATAGATCTCATTTTCCAAAGCTTTTACCATTTTTGTTGCTCTCTTGTGAACTCATTCAAATTTATCTATGATTCCCTTTCAACTGAGGGATAAATACTGAACACGGTTATCCAGTTGAGGCCTAAAGAATGCTGGTAGGGCTAAATAATTACCCCTCAGTTCATCCATGCTCTTCCTATCAATATACCCCAAAGCAGTGTCTAGGGTTTTATACAGCACTATCATATTGTTGATGTATACTCAATCTATCATTCATTAGAACTTACATCTCCATCCCCATGGGACAGTAGTTTGTGCAGTTTACATTTGCTTTTATTGAATCTTTGTTTATTGATTTCAGCCCCACGTCCTATTTATCAAGATGGTTGTTTGCAATACTAACCTCCAATTGGCCTCCAACAGCACACAATCGCCATGTTCTTGCCCATGTTCTTAACTGCGTAAGTGATTAGCACGCTTTCTGCTCTACCTCACCAAATCTCTGAGTGCACAGTTGACTTTGTGTGTGTGTGTGTGTTTGAATGGCAATTTATGCTAGGATTTAAAATTTTTGCTTCTTACTTCTTACATTGCTAGCCTCAAAAGCGCTGATTTATCGAGTGTCAATTATATTGCCAAGACTGTATGCTGTCAAATTAGTCCTCATAGCAATACTCTTGAGATCTGAGTAGCCCAATTTCACAAAAAGAAAATAAAAAAGACTCTGAGGGCCATAGATGTCCAGTAACTTTCTCAGTGTATAACTAAGAAGGAACCCAGCTGGAACTTGAACTGGTGTGTTTGATCTTACAACCAAGCATTTTCCAGTACACCAGTAAATAGTACAGCTTAATTCACACACACAAGTTTATTTTACCAACAAGTACCTCACTGGTTCTATTACTAGACAGGATTTTTAAAAACCATGGCAGTATCTTTACTCTAGGAAGTCTTCTTTTAGAGGGATGATGCTGGTGCTATGAATGATGAGGCCATTGTTCCTGGGGACAGAGATGATGCCAGCAACAAAATTACTGCTTACTATGAACGCCCTGGTATCTGAAAGACTACTGAATAGAGTTGATCATAGGTTGTTCTCCCACCCCTTTTTCTAAATTAAAAAAGCATCCCAACTAAAGCAATATGATAATTAACTTGACTTCTATTTGTTTCCTTATTTCAAAGTAATTGACTCCAAACACTATCCATCCAAATCACTCGTGTAAGTCAATGGTTGCTAAATGAGGTGCTAAGGCTCTGTTGGGTATTTTAAAAGTTCCTAAGGGATGCTCTACATTTTAGCATATGGAATTCAGGAAGCACAATGCTTGTTTAGTTAAGGCTGTATGAGCTGACTGTGTGACTTGCCCACATCAGCAACTCAGCCCCTATCTTGTCAAACCCAGAGTGCGCACATATGCTCATTTAACTGGTGAATGCAGAATTCAACTGCTTCAGGGAATGGGTACCAAGGCCTGTTTTACAAAATGCTCTTGTTCATAAAGTTAATACGAATATGTCTATTTCTTAGAAAAGAAGATGTGAATCAAATTGTAAGGGACAAGAACAAATGATGGAAGATAATAGACTTTTGTTAATATTGGGAAATTTAGAACATTTAAAATAATTAGCAAGAATAAATGAACTTACTGTCCTAGGACAGTTGCCTAGCAATGGGATTTCTTTACTATTTGCATATACTTCATGCTTCCCTTGAATGCATCACTGGATGTGTCAAAGGTTTGGTTTTCAACAGGAAGATGAGAACATTATCTACTAAATACAGCTACTTTCTAATGGACCAATTTAGAAAATATTGAGTTCTGAGTTCTGATTTTGTTAAAAATATGCATCAGTTTGGTGGAAAATAAAGACCCTTCTGAGTTCAACATGACTGCCAAGGCACTTGATAAGTAGGAGGAGGCCAAAGAGTGAAATCCTACACCATGCACAAGTTGGGTGGCTTTTGTGCACAGTATGAGAAGAGGGCTGCTCTGCTGGGCCCGTGCCACGTCTCCTCAGGGCCTAAATACAGGCTATGGGCAGATGCATCCTTTGTGTCTATTCCCCAAAGTCCTGAGAGTAGTGTAAATGTGAAAGGTTAGTATTGAAAAGGACACAGTAGAAGGGAAAATAAAAGAATCATTTTCCTTGTATTTATTTTCTAAACACCTCTACCACTGATTCCTTTCTTACTACATGAAGCTTGTTCTCATCAGTAATAAGAAAAATTTTTTAAAACTCAAAACAGGTATTATTACCTCCCTAGTAGTGACTATTTTAATTTATATTCAACATATTAAAACAGGTTCACAATAGGTAGACTATTTTTTTCTGGGATTGAAAATAGTTCTTCACTTACAAACATTTGCAGCACTGAGATTTGACTTTAATTTTATTTTTCAGTTTGTGTTAACTTTTCCTTAGTTTTATCCCTCCTCTTTACCCTTCTTTTAACACAGATGCTCTCAGATTAGTTTGCCAGGGTTTTTGTTTGTTTGATTTCCTTATTTTCCTTTTCAGTAATGTGTATAAGAAAGTATATTTAGGGTCCAAAGTTGCTACAAATATCTTCTCAATTCTTATAAAAGGATTACTAGTTATTAAGAAACCATACAAAATCCACAATGTATAATGGATCTATTCTGATGCAATGAACACAATGTTTTACAATCTCAATAATTGTTTTTAATTGAAATATTTAATAACTTGTTATTAATAAATTATTATTAATAGAAAAGATAGGGTCAGACTTGTCCACATTTAAGCTTCACTTAGTTATACTTGAGAGTTCTCTCCTCTCCTTTTTTTCAATATTAAAAAAAATGTGGTTAAAACATATGCAGGCTTCAAAAATGAAATATTTGTTTCAACTGAAAAAAACTAAGACATAATTAATTAGGCATTATATTCCCTATATACCAAATGCACATACAAATTGTAGACACAGGAAAACAAGAAATTTAGTTGTCAGTATCGCAGAAATGCCTAATATAGACAACATTCTAAGGACTACGAAGATGCAGGAACCACAAAGTTGAAAACACCAGGAAAAATAAAAAGCAAACAGACAAAAAAACTAAACACCTCAGCTACTTCATTTTGAGTCTTACATGGAAAACCAAGCCAACCATAACAACAACAAAAAAACCTTAAAATTTAAAATCCTAATTAAATGATAAAAATACACTCTTTGGGATTTTCAGCAATAAGCTTATTCCTCTTTTAATTCTCTTCAATGGCAAATTGGTATTACTACTTTATTTGGTTTTCACTTAGATTTTCAAGCGTGTTAAGAATTGGAAAGTATTTTCTTTCTCCTAACTTAGAAGACAAAACATTAAATGGCCAATTTTATTCTGTTGACAAGAACAATCTACTTCATGGTTTTATAAATGTCTTGGAGGCAAAGAAAATTGTATAATTTTCTTATCAGAGCCAATGCTAATACTTTATTATTAACATTATTTTTAATTTGAATACAAGTAGAAGGCATCCCAGAAAAGGGAGTATGATGAAATATTCAGAAGGAAATTCTAGCCTCATATTAAGCAGAAAATCACTGTTCCCTTCCTGTATTTTTAAATTTGAGCTGAAGAGTCAATAGGGCATTTGCTAGCTCATACTCAGCTCTTTCGTTTTCCATTTAAATTAAACATTTATTTTCTCTTTGGATATTGTTTTTATTATTAACTGTCAGTATGTTGATGAAATGTGTTTCATTGTTAACCACCTACTCTCAGAAATGTTGAAACATTTTCATTATTAGGTCATTTATTTTTAGTGATACAAACTTGTTCTAATTTTGTAGCCAACTGCACACCTCACCCGTTGGTATGTCTAACTGATTATATCAAATCATGCTATGTAAGAAAATTAATACACATTCCATTAATAGAAATGGATATTTAAAGATAGTAAATATTCAGCCCTGACCATCTTATACCTCCAAAAGTTTTAGTAGGTACAAAAAAATCAGGCCTTTTTTGGTTTTTGTTTTTAAAGAAGGGAATGCCAAAACATAAAAACAGATGAACTAGAATACCAGTATGTCATCAAAATGACATTTAGCAAAACAAAAGTCTAATTTAATTGGGGATATTCATTATTGTAAGATCTTTAAATAAAAGATAATTGTTATGTATACAGTATTATGGAAGCATCTGTTAGAAACTGGGTTCAATCTAAACAGATTTTATTACATCCATTTCTGATAGGTGAATTAGCAGGGGCCAACTGTCATAAATTACCTTGGCTATTATGATACTGCTATGAATAATTAGTTATTGACGGATATTCTTTAAAATGAAAGTTTATACTAGCTCAATTAATTCCCACCATGGTGAATGTATGTTTAATTTTTAAATATTAAAAAATAAAGGAGGGCTTCCGTGGTGGCGCAGTGGTTGAGGGTCCGCCTGCCGATGCAGGGGACATGGGTTCGTGCCCCGGTCCGGGAGGATCCCACGTGCCGCGGAGCGGCTAGGCCTATGAGCCATGGCCGCTGAGCCTGCGCATCTGGAGCCTGTGCTCTGCAACGGGAGAGGTCACAACAGTGAGAAGCCCGCGTACCGCGAAAAAAAAAAAAAAAAAAGGAAACCTTGATGCACACAGAAAAAAAAACCTTAGTTCTCAGGAATCTGAATCATTTATTTATTTTACTCCTGAGAATATTTTATTTCTGGGGCCACAAGACAAATGAAGTTTGTCCTTAATATTTACTTAACTGCTACCTGATTTTCCTTTAGACTGTAACTCTTTGAGGACAGAGGCTTACTTTCTTTTCAGTTACTTTCTTAAATCTCCTTCCTTGAAAACATTAAAATAATGTTAAATACTGTTGAATGTAGCAAACATCTGGAATCATACCATTTTCCATTTACAATGGAAGGTTAGGTTTGCCAAGTAAAAAACACGAATGTATGCTTAAAGAGCAAAAAAAAAAAAAAAAAAAAAAATGACAGTTGACACCTATTTCTGCATATCCCAGCTGTGTTTCTGTGGACCAAAACACATGCAGCTGTCTTCCCAAATCACCAAGCGTGTCCAGGTATGTAGATAAAAACTTCTTTTTTTGTTCTTATAAAAAGTACTTGTAATTCCTAAGAAAAGATGCAATGCACTCTGGCCTGACAATGTGGTTCACTGGTATTGGTAGTTTATGGTTAGTTTGTACTCAGTATAGTAACTTCATGTTGGATCTCAGCATTGGATATTCTTCTTATCTAGAAATTGTTCAGTAAAAATGCCCAACTATATATCTTTAGTTGTCAGCAAAATAAATGGAAAAGAATAGCAGAGCATGGAAACACCCCAGTAAATACACTTATGTATGTTACCAAAAATAATCAAAACCAAACAGGAAAACCTGAATTTTCAGACTTTCAAAATAGGAATTTGCTTCCTTGTCAGGTCTAGTGATAAAGAAGTCCTGTTGCTTTGTGGGTGTCTTGCTGCTGCTTGGGCCTGTATTTGATAGCAGGCACATTACACCTCTATAATCATTTCTCATATCCAGCCATGCCTTTTCATGAAATAAACCACAAAATTTGGGCACTTTTCTCAAGACAATAATGGTAGCTGAGTTTTCCACAAAGTCAGAACATTTTTAGTTCTTCTGGTAAAAAGCACAACTGACATTAGGCTTACTCTGAAATAAGCGTTCTACCAGCAGAAGAAACAGCTGTCTTGTGCATGCAAAACAGAATTCTGTCTACCTTCCTCAGAACATACATGTGGCTACTTTAAAGATGATGAGTCAATGGAACTGTGAGCTCTTTAGGGCAAAGATCTTATTCATTCAACTGGCATAAATATTGGCACAGAGAGGGCATTCTAATCTTTAGAAATCAATAAAGTGAAGAAATCAGGTCCATTAGTAAATGTTTCCTCTTTGTACAACAGTATTATATATATATCTCATCAGACTTTAGGTGTTTGAGGTCTTGGAGACATCCTTGATCCTTCCCTCCCCCTCATTCTCTATACCTCATTCAGTACCAAGTCATAGGTAACCCTTGAATCAAGCAACTTCTTTCTGTATAATCTGCCAACACTTTAGTCCAAGCTAGTGTCATCTTTGCCTATAATAGTCTTCTACTTGGTCTCCTTTTATTCACTCCGGCCCCCTCTAATTCCTTTTGTGCACCAAATCAGAGACATATTTTCAATCACAAATGAAATGATTACTCCATCCTATCACCACACCCTTAAACCAGTCAGTGGCTTCCCCATTACTCTTTTGATAAAGATTGAAAACTTTGAAGCTCATGTCATACACACGGGCTGTCTGTCTGGTGCAGAATGCACCACACTGTCTAGGCTGTTTCCCCTGCTTAGAATGTGCCCCACACCTCCTTCTCCTAGTCACGTCCTGCTCTGTAGGATTTTAGCAGATCACACCTTTCCTGACCCCCTCAGTTACATATTTTGCTAGCAATTCTTACATGACCACATTCCTCTCCCTCAAAGCACTTAACTCCATTTGAAATAATGAATTCATTAGTGTGATTATTTGATTAATGTCTGTTTTCCTCTCAGGCTGTAATTTTCATGATGGAAGAGAGTGTGGCTCATTTTGCTCGCCTCTATGTACTTGGGACATAAGAGAAGTCTGGCACGTAACACTAGCTCTTAAGTAATATATGTTGGATGAATGAATAAATGAAGGAATGAGCATCTGGATCCCTTTTATAGAAATGAGGATGAGCAATGAGCATACTACACACAGATTCTTGCCTACCTTTTATGACAGCATCAGCATTTTTAAGAGAGTTTTTATTTGGGGTTACCATATTTGATTAGGAGACATTAATTTTTATGAAATAAATATAATAAGGACCTTTAATAATCTAAGCTGACTATACTGAAATCTGTTTGCTTGTTTTTTGTTTTTTTTTTTAACTTTCATTAAGACCTGTTCAAAATCTGTTGGGCTACCCAGATAAGCTCATTTACTATAGCCAATATCTACTGTCTTGAGAAAGATGCTGATATTTCTAAAGAGCTTTCAACAACTTACTGGTGATATAATGATTCTTGGGTCCAAATTACATTTCTAATTCCAAAATGCCTTTAAAACTATTATGTCATTTATCTAAAAGCAACTGATGAGAAGGATGGGTGTGGGTATTATTATCCCCATGTTACTGCTGGTGACTTTGCTATATTGTAAATCAACTATACTTCAATAATGTATTTTCTTAAAGTAAAACATACTTTGGAGGACAGTTTGTGATACAAGTTTTTATTTGTTTGTTTTCGTTTTTTGTTTCTGTTTCTTCCTACAGTGCAACCTGATGGGCAACTCATAAAGGCTGTTACACAACAGAACATTGGCATATGATATTGTCACCTTGATTTATAGTGCTTTGATGAAATGGAAGAACAAGGCAGTAGTAAGCAAGGACATTGTCCTTTTTGGGAGCTTAGGAAAATCAACACAAAGCTGACCTGGTGTGAAATGAAATGAGGGCAAATTGTAGTGCTGCCTGCCAAAGTTCTCAGCAAGAGGCTCAAGGAAATTGAGGCCAGTAAAGGGCTGACATAATGAAGGGACAACAACCCTTGACTCCATGTGTTAAAATTCACTCCGTATTTTTTAAAGAATATCTTAGTAGAAATACCAGCTATGTATTCATAGTCCCTACATTTTACTAATGTGTTTTTACTTGCTGTCTTCCATCCAGTATCATGGTTAAAAACATAAGTTCTAGTGTTCTATGGTCAGGGTTCAGAACCCCTTTTCCATCTGCTTCTAGTTCTTTTTAACTTAAATTATGGTTCAGTGTCTTCATTTGTAAAAGAGGAATTTTAATTATATTTCCAAGTTCCCAGAAAAGATTCAGGTAATATAGGGCTTGAAGCTTATGTAATTGTGAAAAGGATGTCTCTTTATGCAAAAGCACACATACAAAATGTACTATAAGTACACAGCTCAGATCCCAACCCGGCTCTTAGAAGGAGGCAGTGAAATTGAGTACACTAAAGCTTAAGCTTTGAAAGCATCACCTTTGTATTCTCTTTTTCAGTTAAAAAAATTAATGAAGGTTAAATAAACTGTGTAGCACATAATGAGACACATCAAACACTCCCTAAAAGCTAGTCTTCATCCGCGTTGTTATTACTTATACTATAACTCACAAAAGTGTCAAAATAAATAAATAAGATAAATAATATCCATTTATGGTTCCTCAAATTTTAATTTTATTCTTCTGAGGCTAAGTGCTAGATAGGACTAAATAGATTAGTGAGAGAGATGCATGTTCAGAAATTAGTTCATTCATTCATTTGTTTACTGAGCAAAAGCAGCTACTCTGTGCCAGGCATGGAGTGGAAAGTGAAACAGTTAAGGGAGCGCCACACAGGAAAATGCAAAACAAATTTTAAAGTGAGTAATAACAAGCATGTGTGTGTGTCACAGGATAATAAGAAGGTACTGGGATAGAGAATAATGAAGAGAGACATGAATTGGCTAGGACAGTGAAGGAAGACCTGTCTGTAGGTGGTAATCATCAAGGAGAAATTAGAATATTCTGAAGGATCCCATAAAGACAAGTTTGGAATAGTATTCCAGACAGAAGGAAAGTCATGTTTGGAGGCTCTACAGGAAAGAATATGAAACATTTTAGATATCTAGGCTCTATAAATAGGTCAGATATTAGAAGAATGATGTGAGTGCAGTGACTAATGGCTCACAGATGCTTCAGTGAGATGAAAGGAAGAAAGGGAGGGAGGGAAGGATGGAGAGAGAGAGAAAGAGAAAAAAAGAAATAACTAAGAAAGAAAGAGAGAGAAAGAAAGAGAGAGAAAGAAAGAAAGGAAAGAAAAAGAAAGAAAGAAAAGAAAAGAAAAGAAAAGAAAGAAAGAAAGAAAGAAAGAAAGAAAGAAAGAAAGAAAGGAAGGAAGGAAGAAAGAAAGAAAGGGAAAAAAAGAAAGAGGAAAGGAAAGAAAGGAAGGAAGAAAGAAAGGGACAAAACAAATGTTGATGGAGCCAAGCACGTAAAGCTTAGACTTGGGCTGCTGGACACAGAGCTTCCCCCAAATAATTATGAGCTTTTAGGATAGACTTGTCTTAATTGACCTTTTCTCCTGGATTATTAAAGCAAGCTTGAACAAGGAGGCCTCAACTCAGTCCCAGACCTAGAGCATCCCCAGGCCTAGAGCATCCCCACCCCTGACATGCAAGTTAAAATGGACTAGATGAATCCACCTAAGGAGAACTTCTTAAGGGTAAAATAGTGAGTGCTTTGAAGGAATTCAAACAAGTTGGATTATACTATCAACAATGATTTAAGGAAAGAAAAAATGTACTAAAGTCATAAAACTAAAGAATAAGTATTCCAGCCTAGAACAGTAGGTAATTGGCGAGTATCATTAAAGGTTTCTGAGAAAAGATGTGCTTAGGAAGAGATGAGAGATATAAATTGCTAGCAAGAGAGGGGAGTGGGTGTAGAAGCCACCTATATTTCAGACTTCCAGCATATTCCTTTCAGCCACTGGGCTATGTAGAATGAAGTTTTTCCAAGTAGCAGAGCAATATTCTTCACACTGTGTACCCTTTCTTACACAGGGACTTTCCTTAATCATTGTTTAAAAGGAAATTCTAAAACAATTTGATACCCATCTCATGGTCTAAACCAAAGAAAGAGATAAAGTGCCGATGAAACAGCTGAAGATTCAGGAAACAAATAAACCTTGGGGGATACAACTGAGTATCTGTCTTTTAAACTTCAGCCCATGCTTTCACACAGAGGAAAATACTTGTATTGTTCTCTGAAATAATGACCTGTTTTAGTTACCAACTGCTATGGATTGAACTGTGTTTCCCCCAAATTCATATGCTGAAGCCCTAACCCCTATTATGATGGAATGCAGAGATTGGGACCTTTGGGAAGTATTGAGTTTAGATGAGGTCAGGAGGGTAGGGCCTTCATGATGGGATTAGTGCCTTTATAAGAACAGACACCAGATAGGTTGATTCCTCTCTCTTTCTCTGTCCACTATGTGCGGACACAGAGAGAAGGTGACCTTCTGTAAGACACGAGAGTTCTCCGAATCTGCCTGCACCTTGATCTTGGATTTCCCAGCCTCCAGAACCGTGAGAAACACATGTCTGTTGTAAAAGTCACCCAGTCTATATTGTTTTATAATAGCAGCCTGAGCTGACTCAATTGTTAGAAGTAATTCAAACTTAGCCCATGCTCACCCCAGAAAGCATTCATATTGACCTCACTCTCCATTTCAAGGAGCTCATTTCATCTGCATGTAAAGAGTAAAGTTGCTAAGTATTTTGGTGGAGGCAGCCAATTAAGGCAGGTTAAAAACAATATAGGCCTTCCGCCCATTTTTTAGTTGGATTGTTTGCTTTTTCGCTATTGAGCTCCATGAGCTGTTTGTATATTTTGGAGATTAATCCTTTGTCCGTTGTTTCATATGCAAATATTTTCTCCCATTCTGAGGGTTGTCTTTTTGTCTTGTTTATGGTTTCTTTGCTGTGCAAATGTCACGTTTCTAGTTGTTGCCACCCCAGCTGCTGCCTGCGCCCAGCCTGTGGCCTGGTCTCCTGCCACACCACTTGTTATCGCCCCACCTGTGACCTGTGTCATCTCCACCTGCCCCCACCCTGTGTGCTACACTTCTTCCTACTGCTGAAGCTCTGCCTGTAACCTCTGTCACATTAAGGATGTCCTCAGAAGTCATGTAGAATGTGCTGGAGCCAGCCAGTGACTGGGGAATGGACTCAGCGGCCAACTCTTCTTCTTCTGATTTGGCATTCAGAGTTGGTGCTCAGTTCTAGGAAGTGACAGATGAAAACACATTTGTCACATGATTTTAACTCAGGCCCAAGTGCATCTATTTTTAGACCAGCAATGTCTTCATCCTAAGTATACACTGACTGTGATGATCTCATACGACACTGTTTTCCTATGTTCTTAATAAACAGCAATTTCCCTGGGGTGGGGCGGGAAACAGTATAGGCATATGGTACCTGAGGAAAATCTAATTCAAGAGATGTTTCTATTAATTTAAATAGGGCCACAGAGGCATGTCCATTGATCATCTGTGTCCAGGGTTACTTTGAAGATCCACTATAATATCAAGCATATGTGGATGCCATGTGGAAAATACATTTCTTTCCTGCCAACTCTTGCTTTGGATCAACTGTAGGATTCACCCAGGAGATTCTAACTGTCAACAGTAAGGTCCCTGTTCTTTTCATCATCTCTGCCTTCTTTCAGGGTTCAACGTCCTTCTAAGCTGTTGAAGAATCTCAGTAAAATTGAGAAGTAGCTGGAACACTTATGAAGTCAGGAATAACATGAAAATGTTCTCAATTTCTACCACTGTCTCCAGTTAGAAGCCCAAGGCTTCCTCTGACTATCCATGCCTGCAAACTCTATAAATACATATCTTCTAGGAGAGTTCCATGCCTGCTCAGATCTATCAATCTGGCTTAAGAACTTTTTTAATAATGCAAGGGTCTGGCTCTAAGGACCAAGGCTACTATTTTGCTGGACAGAATATTCCCCTCCAATTAGACAATTTAAAGCTCTATTCTGCCTGATTCCTCACTTCAAATGAGACCAGAAACGATTTCTTTTCCTAATATCTCTTATATAGTATACGTGCTCAATAATAAACTGTATTCCTACCTATTATTATTCCTAGGGTGAGAGCATCAGCGGAGCGAACACACATATCTCTGCATGAGCTGTTTTGACCATGAGAACATGGCCACCTAGACAAACCATTTGGTTCTCAACGAGCCGTAACATCTATGCTGGGTAAATAAACACAAAAATAGTGATTCAGAAATAAGCACTAAAAACAGTTGTGTTTGCATTACCTAAAAGCCTCATAGGCCCTGTATAATTCATTATGACCATGTATGTAGTAGGTCTTATATTGAGATGAGGCTTAGTTATTTTAACTTGTTTAGTGTAGATTTTGGAAAACAAATGGCATCTTCACAAGTAACAAAAGCCTTCATGGACATTTCAGGTCCTAACTTTTTCACATATGTTGTCTTGACTGCTGGACAGGTAAGATTTTATGTTAAACCAGTAAGGGACAGATTTGAGTAGATATTATATATTCTCATCCTAGAAATTTTAACTTCATAAGCATTATTTTCTGAACAACTTTCCTCTTTCCTCCCTGTGGTCATCACCTACCGTTTATCTGATTTACCGTTTATCTGATTATGCCTCAAAAGCAAGCACAAACGTGTTTATTTAGACTGCTTGAGGAGTCCAATTCCAATCTGAATACATCCATTTTACCAAATAGAACGTTATGCAGACCTCTTGTCCTCCCTCCTGTTTGTTGGTCAGAGATTTATACTGTAATCTCCCAGCACATCTGAATTAGAGATGTGAGTCCTGATGGCAACTGTCTATAGGTTGAAATTATAAAGGTCAAAACTGAGTCCAGCAAATCTTCCTCTCCTTTCATTTGAAGATTCACATTCCTTAATGCCAGAATAATATTTATGATGTTCTTGTTATTTAACAGATTCATTTTATTTATGTTAAATGTATTTCTAACAAATTCTACTGTATTTTCATTAGTTATTCAGTAAAACTTCCAAATAAGATAGTAGATAATGATTAATCTCTGATATGCCAAATGTCTTATGACAAAGTCTTAAACTGTCTAATCTGTTTTTCTCCCTCTCCCTCTTCCTCTCCCTCTCCCACACACACATGCACATACACACACACACACACACACACACACATGCACACACACACCCCAGCATGTGGCCTGCTAAATAAAAAGCTATTCCTTAGCATATAGAGTACTTTTTGCTCTCAAATATTTCTCCCCTTCACACATACTTATTTTACTCATTCAGCTAAAATCAACATGCATCTTTTTTAATCCACAGTTGTATATGCTCAAGTTCATATCTCTTTGAAAGATTAATTAATACAGTCATGGCTAATTATCTATACCTGTTTATATGATCAAGGCCATTTTACAAAGTGAATATCATAAAGATAATCAGTTTCTTTTTTTAGCTTCTCAGCACAGGTCAGGGTAAAGCTTTATCATCCTTCATAAATAGGAATACTGGCCATCACTGGGGAGTGAAATGACTACTGGTCCAGTATGGTGAATGTCCTTTCAGAGTTTCATTCTTAAAAATTGTTTACTATGAAAACAGACTCACAGATATAGAGAACAGACTTGTGGTTCCCACGGGGGATGAGAGTTGGGGGAGGGATGGATTGGGAGTTTGGGTTAGCAGATGCAAACTATTACATATAGAATGGATAAACAATAAGGTCCTACTACATAGGACAGGGGACTATATTCAATATCTTGTGATAAACTATAATGGAAAAGAATATAAAAAGAATATTATATATATATGCACACATGTATAACTGAGTCACTTTGCTGTACAACAGAAACTAACACAAAATTGTAAATCAACTATACTTCAATTAAAAATGTATAAATAAATAAATGATTGTTTAGTAAATAGATTCAGAGAGAGTGAAAGAGGAGAGGGGTCACCCATAAGCTTAGAGAATTTCCCTCATATCAAAATACCCTGCAATAATCTGAAGCAGAAACATATTATAATGACTTGAGAAAATCCTTGAAGAAGTTCCTCATTGAGGTGACTTCGAAGGACTAATTGAGAATGCTGCCTATGAATCTGTGTACTTGCCCGCATGTTTTAACACAGTCTTAAGTCAATGCTCAACTGTAGGATATACAAGATGTGTTGGGGACGTTGTCTTAAATTATGATTCCTGAAAGATCTACAGTCTATAGGTCATAGGACCCTGAAATCTGCATTTTAGTTTATATCCCAAGAAAGTTGTGAACTGCAGCTTCTCTTTTCTTCCTTCATAGATGATTAAGAGCCAGATGTTGAGAGGAACAGTTTAGGAAGACAAGGCAAAGCACGAATCCATCAATGGATGCTGTGAAAAGTTGGGGCAGAGAAACGCTCAACAACCGGTCTAACCAGTATATGTCAACCCTAATTTAAGAGGTGTCTAAACCTTTGAAAGGTCAATGTATACACTGCAGTATATCACGGGCGGCACCATCCATCATTTCCCGTCCTCCCCCTTGCCTGTCCCTTTGAGGTTTTAAGCTGAGAAGCTCAGAGGCCATGTTATCATTGGGGCTCATGCTCCCTCTCCAAATATACTTTTCATTTCCACCCTGAGTCTAATGCCTTGCTCTTTCCTACTTATATTCCTTTTCCTGCTCTCCTCAGTCTGGAAGCCTTTCATCTGCCCATTAATCATACACATTCTTAACGAACCAGACTAAGGGCATGTCCTCTTTGGATATGTCTCCAGCTAGCCATGTTCTCCCTATATAAATTCCATTTCCATGTTTTTTAAAATTTCTTTCATTTTTATAAATGTTATTGTTAACTGTATGATATAACCCCTTTGTCCTGTATCAAAGGACACATATACTTTTATATTCCCCCAATACCCTCTATAGCAGATGCTTTATAAAAATCAAAATAAAGCAGGTTTCTTAGAGATGGCTCTTATGGACCAACCACATGGGAATTACCTTAAAAGCACGTGTAGTATGCACATCCTGGGACCCGCCCTAGGCTTGCTGGACCAGAATCTTTACTTTTAAGCTACTAGGAGATACATATGCACCCTACAGTTTGAAATCAATTGGCCTAGAAACATATTTGCCCTAAGGTGCCTACGTATGAGAATCATTTGAGATCCTTATAAAAATTACACATTCCAGAGCTCTGTCTGACTTTCTGAAGGAAGGAGAATCCCAAGAGCAGTGACCTGAGAGTCTATATCTTTAACAGGCCCTTTTCATCCCTATCCTTGCCCCATCAGATAACTTAACAATTAGGAAAGCCAGATGAAACTTTCTCTAAACTGTTAACAGTGCTTTCTTAAATGGATAAAAACACATTTCAGAGAATAATGTAATGCTAGTTTCTCAACATTTTGCTTTAATTATAATCATTTTCATTATTTAAAAATTTCATACTTTGAGAAATGTAAACTAAAGAATAATGCATTCATTTTCTAAATGATTTCCCCTTGATTGAGATAATAGCCCTGCAGGTAGCCTGGCCTAGTATAAAAACAGTGGAATCTGTAGTAGCCAAAGTCCCAACTTCGACATTCATGGACTGATGGGAATAAGAAAGTTACTTAAAATCTAGGAGAACTAGTTTCCTCTTAAAAAAAAGGTGCGGGATCGCAATACCTAACTCGTAAGCTAATGTATGTAGCCGAGTTCAGGGTGAGGCACGGAGTGTTATTCATCCCTGACTCTAAAATTCCAGCAGAATAGGGAAAGCATGGAAAGTGCATGGGGTGCGGGCAAGAGCCCTTGTTGAGACCATGGTTCTTCTGTGCATTAGCAGAGAGAAGACCCCTTCTTTTTAGGAGGTCACATGAGCACTTCTGTGGGCTGGGTCCACATCACAGATCTGTGATTTCCACCCTGTATCTCAGCAGCAGTGCAGGACTTTTCACTCCTCTTAATCCTTCCTCAGTTGTACAGAACAATAGTATTCTTAAATGCTCACGTACTTTATTAAACAAAGTACTGTACTTGCAGTGGCAACTTAATAGATAGGCAAAATATTGTAGAATCTGCTCTACTTGAATTCACTGGTTATGTGCATGTTTGCTGAAAATCAGATTTTTTAAAACAACCATAACGAGTGCTCACTGAGCAAAGAAATATAAGGATTAAGTTTAAAATCATTTAATGAAAGTCACGGTTACTGTTTTTAAATATGTATTTCCATTTTTCCTAGAAATAAACATGTTTTCTTTCTTTAATTGGTATGGTTTTTATACAGTGTTCTTCACCTAATGTTATATCATGCACATTTACACATTGGTTCAAATAGTCTTTAAAAATGGTTAATAATCGCTTATTATATCTTACTATAACAGTTCTATTATTTGTTTACATACTCTTCTATTACTGAACATTTAGTTTCTACTATTTTGCTTTTATAGAGAGTTTTTAAATAAATATTCTTCTATGTAGATCTCTGATCCTATCTTTAATTATTTTGTTAGAACCCATTTCCAGAAGTGGGATTACAGGGTCAAAGGGAAGAAAAGTTTTTAAATCTCATGATATATATCTTTCCCAGTTGCTTTCTAGAAATGTTGCTAATTCAAACTCTATCACCTTCCATCCTACCCAAGAAGAATCCCACTGCATCCAACACCAAAGGCTTACTAACTGTTTTCTTTTTTGCTTAAATATTTGCCCAGTGAATAAACGCTAAAAGAAATTCCTTTTTAAATTGCATGTATTTGATTACTATTAAGATTGATCCTGTTTTATTTACTCATTGTTCATTTTATACTTTCTGCTTACTGTTTTTGATTCCTTTTCTAATGGAGCACTAATATTTTTCCAGTGACCTGTAATCACACTGTATGTTCTGAAAATAAAACTTTTATTTATTATATGAACTAGACAAGTTTTCCCAAGCTGAAATTTGCCTTTAAATTTTGTTTAAACACTAATCTTCATTTTGATAGATATGTTTTTCTTCTCCTGAAATGTCAGGGTGAGGAATCAGAAAAAAAAACCACCAAACAAACAACATTGAAAAGTTAATAATACAGTGTTGTGCAAACATCAGAAAAGTTGAAAAAAATTATGCAGTGAACACCTACGACATAACATTCTAAAAAGAATGTTTTAATTAATTTTATTTATTTATTTTTTAACATCTATATTGGAGTATAATTGCTTTACAATGGTGTGTTAGTTTCTGCTGTACGACAAAGTGAATCAGCTGTACATAAACATATATCCCCAAATCTCCTCCCTCTTGTGTCACCCTCCCACCCTTCCTACCCCACCCCTCTACATGGACACAAAGCACTGAGCTGATCTCCCTGTGCTATGTGGCTGCTTCCCACTAGCTATCTATTTTACATTTGGTAGTGTATATATGTCCATGGCACTCTCTCACTTCGTCCCAGCTTACCCTTCCCCCTCCCTGTGTCCTCAAGTCCATTCTCTATGTCTGTGTCTTTATTCCTGTCCTGTCCCTAGGTTGATCAGAACCATTTTTTTCCTTTAGATTCCATATATATATGTTAGCATACGGTACTTGTTTTTCTCTTTCTGACTAACTACACTCTGTATGACAGACCCTAGGTCCATCCACCTCACTACAAATAACTCAATTTCATTTCTTTTTATGGCTGAGTAATATTCCATTGTATATATGTGCCACATTTTCTTTATCCATTCATCTGTTGATGGACACTTAGGTTGCCTCCATGACCTGGCTATTGTAAATAGAGCTGTAATGAACACTGTGGTACATGACTCTTTTTGAATTATGGTTTTCTCAAGGTATATGCCCAGTAGTGGGACTGCTGAGTCGTATGGTAGTTCTATTTTTCATTTTTTAAGGAACTTCCGTACTGTTCTCCAGAGTGGCTGTATCAATTTACATTCCCACTAACAGTGCAAGAGGGTTCCCTTTTCTCCACACCCTCTCCAGTGCATTTATTGTTTGTAGATTTTTTGATGATGGCCATTCTGACTGGTGTGAGGTGATACCTCATTGTAGCTTTCATTTGCATTTCTCTAATGATTAGTGATGTTGAGCATCCTTTCAAGTGTTTGTTGGCAATCTGTATATCTTCTTTGGAGAAATGTCTATTTAGGTCTTCTGCCCATTTTTGGATCGGGTTGTTTGTTTTTTTGAGATACTGAGCTGTATGAGCTGCTTGTAATTTTGGAGATGAATCCTTTGTCAGTTGTATCACATTGATTGATCCGCATATATTGAAGAATCCTTGCATTCTTGGAATAAACCCCACTTGATCATGGTGTATGATCTTTTTAATGTGCTGTTGGATTCTGTTTGCTAGTATTTTGTTGAGGATTTTTGCATCTATATTCATCGGTGATATTGGTCTGTAGATTTCGTTTTTTGTGACATCTTTGTCTGGTTTTGGTATCAGGGTGATGGTGGCCTCGTAGAATGAGTTTGGGAGTGTTCCTCCCTCTGCTGTATTTTGGAAGAGTTTGAGAAGGATAGGTGTTAGCTCTTCTCTAAAAGTTTAATAGAATTCGCCTGTGAATCCACCTGGTCCCGGGCTTTTGTTTCTTGGAGACTTTTAATCACACTTTCAATTTCAGTGCTTGTGATTGGTCTGTTTTTATTTTCTATTTCTTCCTGATTCAGTCTCCTAAGATTGTGCTTTTCTAAGAATTTGTCCATTTCTTTCAGGTTGTCCAATTTGTTGGCATATAGTTGCTTGTAGTAATCTCTCATGATCCTTTGTATTTCTGCAGTGTCAGTTGTTACTTCTCCTTTTTCACTTCTAATTTTACTGATTTGAGTCTTCTCCCTTTTTTTATTGATGAGTCTCGTTAATGGTTTATCAAGTTTGTTTATCTTTTCAAAGAATCAGCTTTTAGTTTTATTGATCTTTGCTATCATTTCTTTCATTTCTTGTTCATTTATTTCTGATCTGATCTTTATGATTTCTTTCCTTCCGCTAACTTTGGGATTTTTTGTTCTTCTTTCTCTAACAGCTTTAGGTGTAAGGTTACGTTGTTTATTTGAGATGTTCCTTGTTTCTTGATGTAGGATTGTAGTGCTATAAACTTCCCTCTTAGAACTGCTTTTGCTACATCCCATAGGTTTTGGGTCATCGTGTTTTCATTGTCATTTATTTCTAGGTATTTTTTGATTTCCTCTTTGATTTCTTCAGCGATCTCATGTTATTTAGTAGGGTATTATTTAGCCTCCATATGTTTGTATTTTTTACAGATTTTTTCCTGTAATTGATATCTAATCTCACAGCGTTGTGGTTGGAAAAGATACTTGATATGATTTCAATTTTCTTAAATTTACCAAGCCTTGATTTGTGACCCAAGATATGATCTATCCTGAAGAATGTTCCATGAGCACTTGAGAAGAAAGTGTATTCCGTTGTTTTATGATGGAATGTCCTATAAATGTCAATTAAGTCCATCTTTAATGTATCATATAAAGATTGTGTTTCCTTATTTGTTTCCATTTTGGATGATCTATTGGTGAAAGTGGGGTGTTAAAGTCCCCTACGATGTATGTGTTACTGTTGATTTACACTTTTATGGTTGTTTACATTTGCCTTATGTATTGAGGTGCTCCTAGTTGGGTGCATAAATATTTACAATTGTTATACCTTCTTCTTTGATTTATCCCTTCATCATTATGTAGTGTCCTTCTTTGTCTCTTGTAATATTCTTTATTTTAAAGTCTATTTTGTCTGATATGAGAATTGCTACTCCAGCTTTCTTTTGATTTCCATTTGCATGGAATATCTTTTTTCCATCCCCTCACTTTCAGTATGTATGTGTCCTAGGTCTGAAATGGGTATGTTGTAGACAGCATATATATGGACAGGTCTTGTTTTTGTATCCATTCAGCCTGTCCATGTCTTTTGGTTGGAGTATTTAATCCATTCACATTTAAGGCAATTATCGATATGTATTTTCCTATTACCATTTTCTTAATTGTTTTGGCCTTTTCCTTCTCTTGTGTTTCCTCCCTAGAGAAGTTCCTTTAGCATTTGTTGTAAAGCTGGTTTGGTGGTGCTGAATTCTCTTAGCCTTTGCTTGTCCACAAAGGTTTTAATCTCTCCATCGAATCTGAATGAGATTCTTGCTGTAGAGTAATCTTGGTTGTAGGTTTTCCCTTTCATCACTTTAAGTATGTCCTGACACTGCCTTGTGGCTTGCAGAGTTTCTGCTGAAAGGTCCACTGTTAATCTTATGGGGATCCCCTTGTATGTTATTTCTTGTTTATCCCTTGCTGCTTTTAATATTTTTTCTTTGTATTTAATTTTTGATATTTTGATTAATGTGTGTCTTGGCGTATTTCTCCTTGGATTTATCCTGTATGGGACTCTCTGCAGTTCCTGGACTTGATTGACTCTTTCCTTTCCCATATTAGGGAAGTTTTCAACTATACTATCTTCAAATATTTTCTCAGTCCCTTTCTTTTTCTCTTCTTCTTCTGCGACCCCTATAATTCGAGTGTTGTTGCATTTAATGTTGTCCGAGACGTCTCTGAGACTTTCCTCAATTCTTTTCATTCTTTTTCTTTATTCTGCTCTGCGGTAGTTATTTCCACTATTTTATCTTCCACTGGTCTGTTCTTCTGCCTCAGTTATTCTGCTATGGATTCATTCTAGAGAATTTTTAATTTCATTTATTGTGTTGTTCATCATTGTTTGTTTGCTCTTTAGTTCTTCTAGATCCTTAGTAAACAGTTTTTGTATTTTCTTCATTCTGTTTCCAAGATTTTGGATCATCTTTACCATCATTACTCTGAATTCTTTTGCAAGTAGACTGCCTATTTCCTCTTTATTTGTTTGGTCTGGTGGGTTTTTACCTTGCTCCTTCATCTGCTGTGTATTTCTCTGTCTTCTCATTTTGCTTAACTTACTGTGTTTGGGGTCTCCTTTTCATTGGCTGCAGGTTCATAGTTCCTGTTGTTTTTGGTGTCTGCCCCCAGTGGGTGTGGTTGGTTCAGTGGGTTGTGTATGCTTCCTGGTGGAGGGGACTGCTGCCTGTGTTCTGGTGGATGAGTCTGGATCTTGTCTTTCTGGTGGGCAGGACTGTGTCCAGTTGTGTGTTTTGGGGTTTCTGTGACTTTATTATGATTTTAGGCAGCCTCCCTGTTAATGGGTGGGTTTGTGTTCCTGTCTTGCTAGTTGTTTGGCATAGGGTGTCCAGCACTGTAGCTTGCCGGTCGTTGAGTGGAGCTGGGTCTTAGCATTGAGATGGAGATCTCTGGAAGAGCTTTCGCTGTTTGATATTATGTGGAGCTGGGAGGTCTCTGGTGGACCAATGTCCTGAACTCCGCTCTCCCACCTCAGAGGCACAGGCATGACACCCGGATGGAGCACCAAGACCCTGTCAGCTACACGGCTTAGAAGAAAAGGGAGAAGAAAAGAAAGAAAGAGAGAAAAATAAAATAAAATTAAGTTATTAAAATAAGAAATAAAATTATTAAAAATAAATTGAAAAGTAATTAAAAAAAAGAAAGAAGGAAAGAAGAGAGCAACCAAACCAAAAATGAAATCCACCAATGATAACAAGCACTAAAAAACTATAGAAAAACAAACAAAAAGATGGACAGACAGAACCCTAGGAAAAATGGTAAAAAGCAAAGCTACACAGACAAAATCACACAAAGTCCACAGCCTCAATTTGGGATGATTCTGTGTCTCTTCAGGTCTTCCACAGATGCAGTGTACGTGAAGTTGATTGTGGAGATTTAATCCACTGCTCCTGAGGCTGCTGGGAGAGATTTCCCTTTCTCTTCTTTGTTCACACAGCTCCCGGGGCTCAGCTTTGGATTTGGCCCCGCCTCTGCGTATAGGTCGCTGGAGAGCGTCTGTTCTTCGCTCAGATAGGACGGTGTTAAAGGAGCGGCTGCTTCGGGGGCTCTGGCTCACTCAGGCTGTGGGGAGGGAGGGGTACGGATGCGGGGCGAGCCTGCAGTGGCAGAGGCCGGTGTGACGTTGCACCAGCCTGAGGCGCGCTGTGTGTTCTCCTGGGGAAGTTGTCCCTGGATCACAGGACGCTGGCAGCGGCGGGCTGCAGCTCCCGGGAGGCTCCCGGGAGGGAGGTGTGGACAGTGACGTGTGCTCGCACACAGGCATTTTGGTGGCGGCAGCAGCAGCCTTAGCATCTCATGCCCGTCTCTGGGGTCCGCGCTGATAGCCACGGCTCGCGCCCGTCTCTGGGGCTCATTTAGGCGGTGCTCTGAATCCCCTCTCCTTGTGCACCAGGAAACAATGGTCTCTTGCCTCTTACGCAGTCCCAGAATTTTTCCCAGACTCCCTCCCGGCTAGCTGTGGTGCACTAGCCCCCCTCAGGCTGTGTTCACGCAGCCAACCCCAGTCCTCTCCCTGGGATCCGACCGAAGCCTGAGCCTTAGCTCCCAGCCCCCACCCGCCCCGGTGGGTGAGTAGACCTAATTAATTTTATAATTAAAGTTTAATGTGTTATGTTTTTATCACGTATCTATCTATTGGAAATTATTTTAACTGTTCAGAGTCAATTCTTTTTTTTTTATAATCCCACTTCCAGGAACTTAACCTACGGAAATACTAAAGTTTAAGCACCATAAAACCTAGGTGCTCTTTCTGTCTTGCTTTCAACTGTATCCATAGCATCTAGAACAGGGCTCATCGCATTGTAAACCTCACTAGATATTTGACGGCATGGCTTTCTTCAATTGGGGGCGAGGACTTTTCCTGCTCCAGGACAATAAAAACGACATGTTAGTGTGTTTATGCCCCAAGATCATAAAATCTGTTTAGTGCAAAGCAGCATACTATATTCTAACAGCTGGTCAGATGTAACTGGCCTACTTAATCCATGTGCTAAATGGCTGAAAAGTATGCTCAAATATTAGAAACATCAAATATGTTTTATCTACAAATAAGCAAAAGCCTGTGGATAAACTGTCATAAATTCTAGAAAATGGTTTGTGTTTAATGGCAGCATCCCATAGCTGGGAGGGAATTAGAATTCAAAACATTTCTACTTCCTTCAAGAAGATGATGGGCTAATACTGAAATGCCTATGAAGACAGAAGAACAAAAGAAAATGTTGCAGGCTAAAGCACCTGACAAGAATGGGGAAAAGTGTGTCACAGATTATAGAATTTATCTCATTGAGAAGGGAATAGAAAAATGATGCATGATACTTCAAGAGAGAAATAAAAGTCTGCACGCGTCTTCTGAGTCTGGGGTGCTAGGGTGAGCAGAAATGTAGAAACAAGCTAATTACTGTCTGTCTTTCCCTCTCCTAGTTAGGAACAAAAGGAGGAAAGGAGCCACACATTCTCGACATTCACTAACAACAACAACAACAACAACAAACTTTTATTGTCCCTCTTCTCAAGAGTCTTGGAGCAAAGCTAACTCTGCCATGTGGTTGCGGCTAGAATCACTTGCAAAGCTTCCAAAAAAAAAAAATTCTAATACTCAGAGCCTGTGCCAGACCAAGGAAATCAGAATCTCTCCAGGCTGGGGAGGGAGGGGAAGGCATTTATATGAAACACTCCCCAAGTCATCCTGATGTGCAGCGAGGAATGCAAAACACTGGATGAAAGGAAGTAGCAAAGAAGGCATGGAGGAGTCAGATTCTGTAAAGTGCTAAGTTCCTTCCAGAGTTTGCTCTTCTGTGATGACAACCAACGAAAATAGGGTAAAGATAAGAAAGCGCTTTCCAGTGATTTCAGATTTCGGCTACCTCTCACCCAAATATCAGGTGTGTGCATTGGTTTCTGTGGAAAAGGCTAGGGGAAGCCTTCATCAGGAGTGTCGTTTTCCATTTGTATTTAGGGTAGTGGATAGGTTATGCTAACACTGATGTAAGGAATGCCTTCTTCTCATGAAACAAAATAAACCAAAATCAAGAATGAAAGCACCTAGCCCAGTACCTGTCACACAGGCTCTAGATAAATCTTGGCCTCTAATTTCTCTGCTTGAGACGTCCTGAGGTAAAAACAAAAAATCAAGTATTTCGTGCTTGCCCTAAAACAACAGATTTTAGCTTAGGAGCAGGGGGGAAAAGGGGGACATCCTTCTATAAATTGGCTTTCTAAATGTACTGTTTTCATAAGCATTTTACAAATTATCTCTACTTGATAGACAAGAAAACTTTTAATAAATAGAGCTAGGATTTCAACTAGAATTGCCTGAATCTAGTGCCTTGTGCTCTTACAATTGCGATTTTCCATATTTACTCAACTGTATCCATTTTTGACACTTAGAACATTTCTAATTTCTAACCATTATAAAATAGGTGAATAGTTTCATGTATGTATTTTCCCTGTATATTTAAACTTACTCCTTTGGAACACAGTCTTGGAAGTGGGTAGTCAGAGAGTGTGAACACGTTTATGGTATTATGGTATTTTACGTAGATTGTGAAACTGCTTACCAAAGGTGTTTTACAAATAGACAACACCTCCAGGAATGCATGATAGACAAATTGCAAGAGTATTTATCTCCAATTTAATTATTTAGTTATTGCTTAATTTCTATTTTGTTTACTGGTGAATTGAAACATTTCTTATGTTTTTTGGACTGTTTATCTATTGGAATTTTCACTTCTAAGCTTTGATATGATTTTCTTTGTAGAGTTTTTCACAGTAGCAATAAATACTTTTGTGGCATTATGTTAAATGCTTATCTTCCCAACTAGATAGTAAGCCCCTTGAGGGCAGATGTCATATCTATCATGCTCAATGTTGATTTCTGGTGCTTAACATCGTGCCTGGTATACAATATGTGCTAAAGCTATTCATAAATAGAAAGACATATTTACTAGCATATTTACTGGAGGAAAATGTGAAGTCTATTGTGTTTTTATGGTGTTGATTTTATTGTTGTTTTCTATGGTTTAGGGTAGTACCAAGGCTAGGCAGTGAGTGACCATCACAAAGTAATCCATTGAGAAATCATAGAACAGAAAAGGCAGTTTGAAAGGGATGGAAATGATCTAGGAAAGCTTCCTTGAAGAGATGGATTTCTTTACTGCCAAAACCTTTTCAAATGAAGGAGAGAGTTTTGTGGTACCCTTTCTGTTGGGGATTTTGCTGATAACCTTTTATAAGAGGTAATGGACCCAACGGAAACAACCTGTATTCTCTAGGCTGTAATGGACTTCTAATTAGCCCAATTAATGTGATGGCTTTAATTTGTAAGACAGGTAATGCTTTAGAATCTGATTTCCTTGAGATCATGTCTCTCTAGGATGTAAAACAACTATAAAGGGCAGCTAAAGCACTCCTGGAGCGGCTGAATACTGTATTTACTCATTGTATTTCCTGCCCCACAATTTTAAAGCGAAAATAAAAGGTATTTTGCCTCCACAGAACTCCCCCTGACATGCCACCTTTGTTAGGACACCAATCAAGAGCAGATCTGAAGTGATTCCTTAGAGTTGTCATAAGATCAGTCCAGTGAAGAACCCCCAATGGGTGGTCATGTGTGCCCAGGCCAAGGTCCCAAAATATCTGAGTTTGCCCTTTTCTGTGGAAATAAACAGTATTATTATTTAAAAACTCCTAAAGGAAACTATGATGTGTGTGTCTGAGGCAAACCATTCTTGTCACACCCTACTGGTTCCCATGAGCTGAGAAGCATCAGAATAAATCGTCCGCTGTCACTGCCTGTGGAAAGTCAGATAAGCTCTCTAGCAATCTGAGCTACAGAAATGGCCCTTCCTTACCATCTCAGCACCCTTTCTCGGAAACAGCACGCTTGCTGCTCTGTTCAGACTCCACTCTGATTTTTTTTTTTTTTTCCAAACAATTCCCAGGGGATTCTGATGGTTTTTGAATATGTAAAGGAACCAAAGATTTTCAGAAAGAACTACTGAGCCTGATAGGGGCTTCTTGATTCATGTAGCTATTGCCTGAAGTGAGAATTCCTCTTTGACAGTTAAAAGCTACTGTTACCTGCCTTCCTTCCTTCCTTTGCCTGTGAGCACATATTTTGGACAAGTTCACGCAAATAAAAGGCAAGCACAATTGGGAAACACCACTAGTAATTTCAGAAATTTGGCAAAGTATTTTCTAAATCAGTTATTAATAAGTCATATATTTTTCAATGTCCTAAAGTTACTTTTTTTTTTTTTTTTTTTGCGGTACGCGGGCCTCTCACTGTTGTGGCCTCTCCCGTTGCGGAGCACAGGCTCCGGACGCGCAGGCTCAGCGGCCATGGCTCACGGGCCCAGCCCCTCCGCGGCATGTGGGATCTTCCCGGACCGGGGCACGAACCCGTGTCCCCTGCATCGGCAGACGGACTCTCAACCACTGCGCCACCAGGGAAGCCCCCCAAAGTTACTTTTGATACCAGTGTTTATTTGGTGTTTCTAAAATAATTATTAAAAACAAATTCTAATCTTTTGACACGTTGATGTCCAATACAGTAGCTATTGGCTACATGTGGCTATTTAGCACTTGAAATGTGACTATTATAAATATAAAATAAATGTGTAAAATACATTATAAAATTTCACCTATTTTATATTTTTAGAAACGTGTCTACTAGAACATTTTAAATTACGTATGTCAATTACATTATACTTATATTGAGGCCAGTCTTGGGATGGAAACATTTAGGCTTCAACACTGCTGGAGTTCATCACTAATAGGATAATCTCAGCACAGTCCTATGTGTTGCCTTCCCCCAGCTCTCCACAATCTCTCTATGCAGCAACAGAATTGAGAGGAATTATGAAGATAAATATTTGCTAGTCAATTAGAGAGCCTAGACCTCCAGGGGGACAGACTAGGCTAAGGAAGCAAGCCCCTCACTTCCCACTGCTGGTACTGTCCGGTCCTAGGGCTCGACCTCTCCACCACAGCAAACATTTGAGGCTCCAGAGGCAAGCTGATAGGGTCATAGTTGAGCCCCAGCTCTTCAACCCTTTGACCAGCAACATTCTTAGAAGGGGCTTTAAGTAGGAACTGGCGTAGTAGTCTTAGCATTTTTAAAAGCAAAATTCTCCAATACTTATTGATAACTGATGCAAGTATGGTTGAATATGAATTTAATGTTATTTGGAAACCTTTGCCATTGGGCAAACAAATCTTTAAACCAGGTTTTATCAAAGTGAGGTTCTGATATAGCAGAAGCAACTGTTTAGCTGCTTTAAATGCATTTTCCAGGGCCCCAACACCAATAATGATGACTTACTAGGCCCAGGCCAGGGAAAAAGAATCTCAATTTAGACATCTTTACATTTATTCCCGTTCTAAAGTATGTGATGTGAATCACCACTTGAAGCCATTGTTTTTATTTTTTTAATTACTCTACTTAAAATAAATACATTACATAATAGATATACTGCCATAGTATTATCTATATATTTAGAGATTAAGGAAATGAATATAATTTCCCGGAAGCACTGGACTCTCTACTGCTTCCTCACGAGAACCTGAACACAATTATTTCAGTCATAGTTTCTTGACAAATTTAAAAATTTACTGGTGCTATTACTTACACATCTAAAATTCTTTAATAAAAAGTACTTAATAAATATCTTACTCTATTATGCTTCTGATTATAAATCTGAAAATATAAAATTGCATAATATTTTATGCAGTTATAAATTATTAAGATTAGAAAGATTGATTTTTTTGAGTCCCAAGAATTAGGCTGTCCCTGGAAATACACGCAGTAGGAATTTCTTAGAACTTCTTTAATTATACCATGTAAAATGCCACTCATTTTGACTACCCATGGGTACACTGAGGAGAGAGAGATTTAAAAAAAGAACTCAGGGGTTATAATTGAAGTTAAAAGTGAGACACTTCAGACAGGAATTATGTGTCATAACAATCAAAACAAATCGGATAGTATTAACCTGAAGTTATGCCACGTGACACAAAGGAAGACACAGTACCTCCATTGCAGCAAACCTGGATTCTGGTTTGGGGTTATTCACAAACAATGACATTGACATCAGCTGCCTCAACTGAAAACGAAAGCTGGTAAACAAGATGATACTGAGACTTCCTTTTAGAACTCACATTCTGTGTTTTTAATCCCCACTTGCAGGGCTATGGACCTGTCAGGATAGAATCATGACCAGATTGTTTGGGCAAGATTTAGAGCACCTCAGCGACAAGCTTGTGTGTGGTCACCGAATGGAATAACACGAAATATTGTAGGGCAGGTGTAGAGGCAGAAGTGTGAGGTTTCTAGAATGCTACAGCTGCTGCAGAATAAGGTTGAAATGTAGGCCCTGGAAAGAGGTGACCTGGCAGCTAAGCTGTGGCTGAGGACGTGATTGGGAGGCGGGTTCTGAGTCAGGCTGAATAAGGTAGGGAGGGGACAGGGCTTGAGGGCAGGGTCTCTCCCTGGAATGTCACACAAGGCAGACGGCACTCTCAGCCTCCCACCTTATGAGCACCACCATTTAAACAGCAGAGAAAAAGGAAGACGTGTGTGAAAGTGACATATCTTTATCTCTCCGTGGGAGAGCGGCTTTTCCATTTCCTTTATCGTTTTCAAAAGAAAACGTCAGGAAAGCTGGTCAAGCTAACTGCCTTTTGAGGAAACAAAGAACCTGAGTTCAGGGAGCATGGATGGCAGGGAAGAAGGAAAAATCAGAGGGTAAGATATTTGTCTCCCAACATGAATTGTATGAAGTTTCTCAAAACTTACATGATAAACAAATGATATTGTACTAATGTTTTTCTTTTTTTTCGCCTTCTCTGTTGGCTCACCACGAGACTTCAGTCTCATAACCCCTCACCACTCTGCCATGCCGTTTTTCCTCTCTGGTTGTCTACGTCCAGAATAAAAGATTTGGCCTACGTGGCAGTTCCTGCCCGGAGCAAAAGCAAGAACTGTTATGTGAAATATTTAATGGACCCAGAGCACACTTGTCCAAGTTCCTAGAAGATCAGAGTTTCACTCCTGAAATTTCTCTTTACTTTGATGTCAGTTAACTACCTTTTAAACTAAATGGTGTGGACCCAAGTCCTTTTACCTCTCCTACCATATAAGCATGTGTCTGCCCTCTGGGAGCTTATAACTCAGATATATTACTCCTTTCTGAAGTGTCCTCAGGAAGGCTCTTTACACATATGTTGAATTTCAACAATAGTATTATTAATATAACAACTAAGTTTTATATATTGCTTAGTGCATTCAAAGCACTTTCAAAAGGCTTCACATGTATTTACTTATGAATACTGATTATAACTCTATGCATTAAGTGATATTATTGTCCCCATTTTATAAATAAGAAGTCGGATATCAAGAGAGCTAAGTAACTTGTTCAGAGTCACACAAAGAATAAGTGACCAAGCCACTTCATGAAATGCCACTCTTGCACAAGAACATAAAAGTCCATGATGGTGCCACGTAACATGTACTTGACATAGGGAAAGAGAATGGAGTTTGAAGACAAGAGGCCTGGGTTCAAATAAAAATTCAGCCACAATCTAGCTGCATGACTCCTGGACAACTTACTTAACTTCTTTGTGGCTGGAAGATTTTTCATCTCTAAAATTGAAACTAGTGCTTATAGAGGTGATGCAAGGCTCAAAAATAATGTATGAGAGGTACCTGGCACATACTTGTCACTCAAAGAGAGTTGTTGATGTTACTATTAAAATCAGCAAACCATAAAAGGCTACCTAAAACTATTACTCCCTATTTATCTTCCTACTGCAATGAGGTTTCTGCCATTTCCCCTCTCCATTAATGTCTGGCAATGCGGGACCCAGGTTAGGTTGCACGCAGTACAAAGGGGCCACACCAGGCCAGAGCATGTGTCTGAGATTCCTAGGATCAGCCCTGTTCATTGCATAGAAGACTAGCTGGTTAAGTTAATCCCAGGGTTGCATTCTCAGTAATGATACATCTCAGGCCATCGATCCATGGCTTTATTTTCAAGCTTATTTAAGCAGGAGCTATAAAAAGGAGAGCATCACATGCATGCAATATGGAATTAAGCCCCACCTGCTCACCCTTCTAATTCTCAGATACCTTTTTATTTGCCCTCATTTTGGGAAGCAGAATCCAATAAAGAAACAGGTTGGGGAAACTTTTTAGGGTTATAATTTTCCACATAATGATATAAACGATTCTGTATAGAACTGCTATCTTGCTAGTGAGAACCCAGAGCTGTTTTCTGGAACAGTGTGCTAGAAACAGAAATCAGCATTGTTCTCTGAGGTGATGCACGGTGGCAATATGGTTGCTGTGAATTTTCTAGAAATTGTAAAATATATCTTTGTAAAAGGAGGCATGGTTTTAGTTTTCTCAATAGGTAGTAAGGCTAAGTGTATCAGGCCTATGAGATGTGAAGGGAATTATCGATGTATTGTATTATAAAGAGCAAAGGAAACTCAAGGCTCCTTTAGCCATAAAAGCGTCCTCGTCTTCCTTTTCCTTCTCCAGAGCTGATTCATAAGCAGGAATGGCCATGTGTGAATGAGCAGCCTGGAAAGGAGGCGGGGACCACTTCTTCTGACTTCTGCCTTAGACATTTCAGTGCAATTAATTTAAGCTTAAGGAGCTCTATTTTCTTCTTCGGTGAGGGGCATATGAGCTATAGCAATATTCCCCAGAAAGTATTACCTTATGCCTTGAATTAAAAAAAAAAATTTGTATAAAAACAAGAAGGTTCATGATGTAAATTGCTTTGAAGAAATCTGTTCCTTGAGCTCCACACCATACGAGTAAATCCTGGGTTCTAAGTTTTAAGATTAAGTTCTTAAAAGTAGGACTGTTGGTGACTTGCATAAACATTTCTCAAGGGCAGGATCTCAGGTATACGACATAGCAAACTGGCACTTGGTAGAATCTGGGTAAAATCACATCTTGGAACGCTCACTTGTTACTACTAATTCCTACATAGCTTCTAAGGGGGCTCAACTCTCTACGTTATGTAGAATGCATGTTTTTAAGAGTTTTATGGGAGTCAGGAGAATTGGTTTCTGTCCCTCTGATTGCATTTAATGTTCTAAAAGTTAAAAGTTCTTAAGATGGAAATGGTCTAAGACATCTCACTGGGACTCTTTTTTCAATTTCTAAATAATCAAACCTATCATCAGCCAGCTCTCAGTTTTATCTTCCTTCAGGCAGGCTTAAAATATATACATATACGCTATAGAAGCTATTTTGTGTGTGTGTGTGTGTTTTTTTCCCAAACCTCATTTCATGAGCCAATATGCTTGTTTCCCAAAGGAAAAACAAAATGTTTGTTTTCATGATTTGGGCAGAAACAAATGTTTTCTTTGGGGCTGTTCAAACCATCAAATATTTTAAGTTTTCTCATTTCGTTCTATTGGGGGGAGCACCCCCTGGTGGAAAACTGTGAAAATGTTTGCCACGTGTTTTTACTGTAATGTTCAATAGGCAGATTGTTTTGAAAATATTATTTTTACATAAAGCACACCCAGAGCCATTTTTTCAATGTTAATGTCTTAAAAAATTCCTTTACTTCTTTCTAATCATCACCATACTACTTAGAACGCGCCCCCTTGTTTTAGATGTTGCATAGATGCAGTCACAGATGCTGCTGCAATCCCCGAGCTTCAGAACTGAATGGAGAGAGGCATTCCGGCAGGATGTTCTTACGGGTGGGAAGAGGGGGACCATCTTCTTCCTCCCCTCAGTTCTTCCTTCCTGCCATTTCTTCCCTCCCTTTCCTCTCTTCTTTCTCCCTCCCCCTCTCTACCTCCTCCTCCCCTCCCCTCTCTCTCTCTCTCCCACTCTGGGGTCTCTCCTTCCTTCCATCGTTCCTTTTTTCTTTCGTACCAGTACAAACAAAACTGTATTTCCTGGAGGGTCTCAGTGAGTGAGACAACAAACAGTCTGCTAGGAGGATACCCAATTACAGACAAAGATTAAGGTACAAGCCTTTCCAGAAAAGGGTCCTGCTACAGCAAACTGGAGGAGATTAACAAGAGGGTAGTTTGTTGGGAGATCTTCTTGGCCCCCACCTTCCCCCCAAATATGAACTTAGATAATTACTGAAAAGCATATCAAATTAATCAATGAGCCTTTAATTACTGCATTTTGTAGAGAAAAAAAATCATCTCGGGTGTGACTGGAAAGAACACTATTGCTTATCCTTGCTGTCATGGGTTGAATCATGCACCCCCAAAATAAATACATTGAAGTTCTAACCCCCCGTGCCTCAGAATGTGACCTTATTTGGAAATAGGGTTGTTGCAGATATAACTAGTTAAAGATGAGGTGATACTGGTGTAGGATGGGCCTCTAACCCAATGTGGCTGTTGCCCTTATAAAAAGGAGACATTTGAACACACACACACACACACACACACACACACACACAGGGAGAATGCCATGTGAACATGAAGGCAGAGATTGGGGCAATATGTCTACAAGCCAAGGAACATTAAAGATGGCCAGCAGGGCTTCCCTGGTGGCACAGTGGTTGAGAGTCCACCTGCCGATGCAGGGGACATGGGTTCGTGCCCTGGTCTGGGAAGATCCCACATGCCGCGGAGCGGCTGGGCCCGTGAGCCATGGCCGCTGAGCCTGCGCGTCCGGATCCTGTGCTCCGCAACGGGAGAGGCCAAAACAGTGAGAGGCCCGCGTACCGCAAAAAAAAAAAAAAAAAAAAAAGATGGCCAGCAAACCACCTGAAGCTAGGAGAGAAGCAAGGAACAGATTCTCTCTCACAGTCCTCAGAAGAAACCAATCCTGCCAACACAAAACATCCTGGTTTGTGATACTTTGTTATGGCAACCCTAGCAAACTAATCTTCCTTTGAACCCAACTGGTGGTCCCCTCTCTGCCTGATACCTTTCTGTGTATAGACCGGTGTGAATGGTCTAACTTCTTCCCATGGTTCCCTGGCCATGTGTCTTTAAAAGTACTGAAGACGGAGATGGAAGACAGATGACACATTGGGAACTGGGCAATATGGCCAGTCTCCCAAGTCCCAAGTGGCTCTTCCATATACCAAGGCCTAGCAATAATTGTTTCTACTGCCACCACATAGAACCAAAATTTAGTAGCAAAACAGCAATGGAGCCCAGGGTCTCTCTCCACCTCTTACGCTGCCAATAACCTGGCGTGGTTATTCCCACAGGCAAACAAAACAAAAGGAAACAGGTGATAGATATGTCACCTAGAATCCCTGTGCTGCTTGGAGTTTTCTTGAAAGCTCTCTCTCAGCTACCCTCAGTAGAGCCAGCCAGTAGTCTCACCTTCTATTATCTGTCCTGCTACCCAAGGGACTGTCCTCTACACTGTTCCCCAAACACACTAAGGCCTTTTCTCCATTTGGTTTGCTCATGGTACAACCCTCATTCCCCAAAGACATTCAGCCCCACCCTCTACATGGACCCTTCTCCAACCAAACCAATCCATATTAACCTCTAAATTCCTGTGACACTGGTTGACTACACTGCGTCACTCAGCCTCGGACTTTCCTCCCACATCAAATAGTCAAGTCCAATAAAGACAACTGTAGATTTTCCTATTTAAAGGTGCACTTCCCAGCATGCTACGCTCCGGACCATACAGTGGCTGAGCAATGCAGGCTTACTTTCTGAAGGAAAATGAACAGCTCTGATTATTTGGCTGGATATCTCCATCCCCAAACCGCACAAAAACATGTAAATAATGACTTTAGAGTCTCAACAATATTTTCTTTTGTATGATGCCATGTAATCCTACAGCTACCCTGAGAGATGGAGATTCTTACAATAGCATGGAAGGTTTGGGATGAGTTAGAAAGTAGTCTGAAAAAGGTTTGGAGTATATTTCAGGCCTATGATTCTCAAGATATGGTATTTTACAGAAAATTCTACTGTGAGAGGACCATCCAGCCTTTCAGGTTTCTTCCCTTTATTTTCCTCTCTCTTTCATTTAAACTCCTGGTTAATGAAACTCAAGCCACCCTGTGATCGTTCACACAACTATGCAGATTGCGCTTGCGTTTCTTGCCACACACTCTGCTTTCAACAAACCCCCAGAAACAAGGAAAAATAAGTCTCTGTCATGTCCTTGTTTTGTTTTGTTTTTTATTTTTTAATGATGAAACAAACAACAGGAGAAAGAACCCTCTAACAAAACTCTTGTTTCCACTCTGGCCAAACGCTGAGCTGCTTGACTGTTCCCAGCCAGCTTGATTAAGGTGTCATCCCTTCTCTTTGTTTATATTTATTATTTTTGGAGGATTTCCCCCCCTTCAGTGTTCATGCACCTTTTCCCATTTTTAAAAAGTCATGATTCATAGTTTGATTTACAACCACTCTCGGGGGAGATAGGCAACTCTAATGAGGGCGCGGCAGGCACGTGTATTTAATATCCGCCGGACACTGTACCACATTAGCTTGCCGCATCCCGGGCTAGGGAGAATGAAGTCGGGAGTGGCGAGCACAGCGCCACGCAGCCGCTCACCCAGGGCATCAGCAGCGCTGAGTGATACGAAGGGGGACGGTGGGTGCACAGACCCGTGGCCCCACTGGTCAAGGACGGAAGACGAGCAGAAGAGAGAGCTCGGTGAGGAGGGACCGGCAAGCGCATCGGGAGGGATGCCGAGACAGAGATGCTGCGCGTGGCTGATGGATCACTTCCATTTAAAACACAAAACTAAGGCAGCTTGCCAGCGCAGTTTGGGCCAGTTTCATTAAAACTCTTCATTCATCATACTGCAATGAGGCAGTATGTGTTATCGTGCTGGTGCCGGCCTAGGACCAAAGCTACTCCAGTCCTGGGTGGTGATTCAGAGAGGGCAGAGTGGCAGGTGAGGAAGGACATGGAAGAATGGTCCCTGCCCGGCACGTGTTGTATTTGTCCCACCTCAGCCCAACACCCAGCAGTCCACAGACAGGTGGAAAGGCCCAGAACCTCCACAATAGTGAAGAACCAAGAACCTGGTTTTTGGCACAAAATAATCAGAATTATTATTAGTCCGGCACAAAATAACTAGAATTATTATCAGTCTGGCTTCTCAGTGGGGAAGTTTTGGGGGAGCAGCTGAATTTCCACATGCTGCCTTCATAGCTCATGGAAGACCAAAATTTCATAAACATACAGGAATGGATATAAATTGAAGTTGTGTGTGTATGTGCAGGGGTTCCTCTCCCTTCCTAAAAGTAAGTGGTATGATATAACTATGAAAACCATTAAAATGATAGCATCCAAAAATTTCCCCAGTTATTTTCATCATTTTCTTCAAAAAACCCTTTTCTTTGTTTTATTTAATTAATTAATTAATTTATTTTTTTTGCAGTACGCGGGCCTCTCACTGCTGTGGCCTCTCCCGTTGCGGAGCACAGGCTCCGGGCGCGCAGGCTCAGCGGCCATGGCTCACGGGCCCAGCCGCTCCGCGGCATGTGGGATCTTCCCGGACCGGGGCACAAACCCGTGTCCCCTGCATCGGCAGGCGGACTCTCAACCACTGAGCCACCAGGGAAGCCCTCTTTTCTTTATTTTTAAATACCTTAATGCGGCAAGAGGAGCCAGAATCAGATCATAGTACAAAGGGCTGGCATAGTATAACTGGGTCTGACTAGTACAGACATTTCCCTGGACCTGATTACTCAGAGGAAGAGAGAGAGAGAAAAAAAAGACTGCACAAGCAAGGCCAGACCGTTGTTTCTCACACATCCCTTGCTGTGTCCCTGGCCATGTTATGCCAATCTTTCCTAGGTACAATGCTCACCCTGAGATATTTCTGACAGTCAGATTATGAAAGCTTATGTAGTAATGTAGGTGCTAGAAAATGAACAAAGTCCCCCATAGCTGTGAGGACATGACTGGCAGTAATGTTGCAAGATGAAGAATGAACTGAATACATCAACCTTGTCTCCAGGCTCTTGGTGGATTCTTTGTCTGCTTCCCGACGATGCCAAGTCTCTGCATCGGGTGCCAATGCTCAGGCGGTAGCTAAGAGAGAGCATGCATTGTTGAATTACGCAGAGCACTTCTGTGGAGGGTTGCTACTTTAATGGTTTGTTTTCCAGGATTAATGTTGGCAATTCCACAGAGTCAACTTTTCAGCTGGGAATACTAAAGAGAAATATGGCATCTCATATGTGATATGAAGAGTGATTTAAATTGTGCTCTGATTTTGTTCTTTAAAGATTCATTCATCATTCATTCATTTACTCATTCAGCAGCAACACTCTCTTCCTAAAGACCGTCGGGCAAATTCTAGGCAATGGAGACGTTGAGATGAATAAGATGATGCAATTGCCCTGCCAAAGGTGTATACATGAGCTATGTTTACAAATAATATATCTGTGATATGAGACATTAGAATGATGCAGCTTCAGGGATGTAAAGATTCCATGAAGAACGACAAAGTGTTGGCAAAATATATTCTTACACATACAGACACACAAATACACACAGACACAAATACACACCGTCAGTCAGTATTTTTGTTGTTATAACTATGAATCTGGCTTTAAATACTAAGAGCAAGAAGACTGCATATTATTTTCCATACTGACATGGAAAAGTAACCTCCACTGAAAATGCAATCTCACTATATAGCCCTGCATTTGATGTTTTCACTAGTGGACCTTTGAAAACCCTGAAGTCCAACCATCTCATATGAGACTCACCTAAGTAACCTACCTCCTCCCTGTTCCCTGGGGTAGAGCTGCTGAAGAATGGCCAATGAAGGGCAAACAAGGGGGAAACCTGGAACCAGAGAGACTAGGTAATTATTAGACTGAATAATTGGCTTCTGCAAAGTGAGAGTTGATTGTATGTATAAGTTACTGGTTAAAAAAAAAATACATAGGTCTATAATAAAAATTATAACATTCAAAACAGGTAATTTGATGAGATGAAACATGCCCCAAAAGTCAAATGTTAAAAACAAAGGTTATAATTCTTCCAATGTCAACTGATTAATCATAAACTCACCACAGCCTAGAACAGCTCACTAACAGGAAAGCAGTGACTCCATCAGTTTTCCCTATCATTGTCATAAAATAACTAAAGAACCATAAAAGTGCGGCGCTTCCATTCAAGGTCTTCCTGGCCCATCATCAAGCTGCCCAGCAAAATATACCTACTTGTCCTGCTAAACATAACCTCAACCATTTCTTATTTATTGCGGTTGGGAAGGATAGAGGTGGTATAAATAAATCTATAGAGAAAAACCAAAGCCTTACATTAGCTAACGGTTGTAACCTTCTTAGAGTTTCCACTTTCGTCTTTGACAGTGTTAGTTTTCTACCTATCAAAAAAAAGTAATGAAAGAAAAATATATTACATTTTATTTCTCCCCTCTCTTTTATAAGTAGCCTTCAAGGGGAAAAAAAAAAAACCCAAAAACCTAATGCTCATTGAAATGGACGAAAGAAACAGCAAGGTAGGATATAGTTCAGAGAATTGTGCTGAGTTAGTATATTTCAGACTATTGAATTAGAATTCCTTTCGGAGGAATCTATCTACTACCTTCTATGAATTAAAGATTGAGGCAAGTTACGGGACTGAGAGATAAAGGAGAATTAAGACAGCATGTATTCAGCCCATGTGATGTGCCAAGAGCTATGGATATGTTATCTCACTGAATATTTTATGACTTTTTTTAAAGGTAGGCATCACAATCCATTCAACAGGCAAGAAAACTGAGGCTTAGAAAGAGTAATTTAGCCAAATTTTCACTAGCGAATGATAAAGTTGGAATAAAACCTCAGTCCTACCAACTCCACTACACAATTCTTCCTCCCTAGAACACATCGTTTTAACTTTTTAGGAGCTTTTCTATATTGGAGGCACAGAGAACACTGAAAACCAGAAGCGCAACATAGTTTATACATTAGGGACCCTTAAGTAGGAAGATTTGACCTATACAATCTATCAGGATGCAAGCTGCATATTCAAAAGCCACAAAGGAGTGATTTATTACCAATGGAGATGTGTCAAACTTGCTTTAGAAAATCCTTGTTAAGGGGAATTTTTCATTTCATTTTGGACCACTTTCATTTTGATTGGCAATCTTATCTCAGCACTTTGGAGTTATTTCTCAATTTGGTATACTTCACATCATTCTGCAGCCAACAATGAAGACCAATCTTTTAAATAAGATGAGAGGCCATATCTCACATTACCCCAGGTTCAAATCTCAGCACTACCACTTTCTAGCACCATGGCCTTGGGCAAGTTACTAAAACTCTCTATGCCTCAGTTTCCCGAAGAATAAAATGAGAATAATATTAGTATATGTACCTCAAATGGTTTTTGGTGCAATATATGCATTAATACATGTAAAGTGCTTAAAAGAGTGTCTGGTAACCAGTTCATGCTAAATAACACCTTGCTATTATTACACTGATGATATAGATAAAGCCAGGGTCTGGCACTCAGCAGGGTTCAACAATTCCTAGTTTCCTTTCCTCATATGAAAGCACCTAGTTGCTTTCCCTCAGAAAAATGTAGCTGAATTAAACTCACTCAATATTCAATGTCCTTTCATTTTTCCTACTCCTTAATTCTCCTATTTCCCTACCTTAGATTTTTACCACCCTTGTGAAAAATATATGGTGTTATTCACCCATTTCTCCACATAGCCCAAGATTCTAATTACTGTTATTCATAGGTTCATCCTGGAATTCTGATAAATTTATTTTATGATACAAAGTTTTAAAAATCTCACTATAAACTTCTGTTTAAATTCCACTGAGTATGAATTAGAGTGATGTATCTATATCTATATACACACATCTATCTATCTCTATATAGATAGATACATTTTACAGGAAAATGTAAAATGAGATTCCCTAAGCTGGGAAATCCTGCCTCCTCACTTTGCCATCTGATTTATAATACTTATGTAACAAAACAAAAAAGACTTTGGGACTAACATACGCACACTGCTATATATAAAACAGATCACCAAAAAGTACCTACTGTATAGCACAGGGAACTCTACCCCATATTTTATAATAACCTATAAGGGAAGAGAATCTGAAAAAGAATATATATTCATAATTGAATCACTTTGCTGTACACCTGAAATAAACACAAGATTGTAAATCAACTATATTTTAATAAAAAACAAAATAAAATAAACAAAAAATACTATAGAGGCTCTGTTGGGATATTTCCATTCTAATGATTTTTAAAAGATGAAAATTATTGAACCACTCCTTATTTTGAGTGGAAATCTTTCTCCCTTCCGTTTCTTGTCCCCAGATTTGCCTTCTAGAGAAATGGTAAACGTAATTTGTTTTATGTGTTTGTGGATGCTATGGTACACGTCTAGATCTTCCATCTACAGGAACAAATATTCACTTCTTTGCTACTAAATCTTTCTCACTGAGACATCAACTTAGTCCCTCTCCAAATGTGTGACCTTTCTTTGGGGACAGCCTTTGTCCAATGACTTGTCTGTGCAAGTCCTGGCATCAAATGGGATCAGCTGAGGCTCCTGCTGTGAATGACTTGTAGTTTAACTCCTCCCTCTGCCCAAGCATGCTTCCTTCACTCCCCACAGGCCTTGATCTCAATAGCATTTCTAATAAACTTTGATCTTTGTCTCAGAGTATGCTTCTTAGGAAACTGGACTTGCGTTAGCATTTCCATCAATTTAAGTTTAAATTGCATTGTTTCTAAGACATAATATGTTACTCATTGATTTTTTCACTTACTCATTTGTTGAGCATTCATCCATTTATTCACCTCAGTCATCCATTCATCCACCTCAGTCATCCATTCATCTATTCATACATTTCTCCATTCCAACAAAAATATTTAGCGTAAGTTTAACATATTATGTGTAAGGTAACATGCTGAGCTCCCCAGGGACAGAGAATGCACAGACACAGTCCGTTCTTGGCCTTTATCCTAATGCAGCTTATAGTTGAGCAGGTAGGATTGGACAAGTACACCAGGATATCTATGATACAAGAGAGAATATAGGAGAGACAGAGGAAGGGAGGGAGGAGATAGGGAGAGAGGGAGAGGAAGAGAGGAAGAAACATACACACATATATAAAAGAACCCATCTACCATTGAACATCATTGTAGGGGTGTGTGCGTGTGTTTGGTGTGTGTGATAACATCTTAAAAAGATAATTCCCTACTAATTCTCTACTATATCCTATTATGTGGAGTAGTTTATTTTTCCTCTACCTATGGCATTATGTTTCTTCCCACTTATAACTTCTTATGGATTATATCTTTTCTGTATGCAACCTCAGACCCTTATCTAGCTTCCTATCCTCTTAGGAGTTTCAAGTGTTTCAAATTTGATTTTATGCCTGAAGGATCTTGACACCTTTCTTTCCCTTAAGCTTCCTACCAATCCACTTTCTCCCTTTGGTTTTTCTTTCTCTATCATGTGAAGTTTGAAGAGAAATGATATCGCCAATGAAATTGCCATGAGGGAGGGAAGGGGTGATAGCAAGTCAGACCTTAAATCTGTGCTCAAATCTCTCATGAAGTCGTAGAAAGATACTGTAGTCTTTCATTGAGATAAGAGTTTAGGATTGGATTAAAATCCAATCCTCATTCATTTTTGTTTTCAATTTTAGTAAAATAAACTGAAATGGAAAAGAGAAACTAAGTTATCTCTGTTGAGAATAAAACTTTCATCAATGCAATGTTAGAAATACAAATTTAAAAAAATTAGCTAATGAATAAAACAAAATATTTAGCCTAAACCAAGAAGAATTTGAAGTACAATCAGCAGAATTACAGTTAAAAGTTAATGTATTTAAGCTTTCAGGATATGAAATAATAAGTATAAATCATAACTGTCAATCAGTCAGATGGCATGTGTTCCACTGAGCTCACAATCCCAGGTTTGCCCTCAATGTCAAGAAAATTTTAAAAAGAAGTTGTCTGGGGAATGTGTATTGACAATAATTTCACAAATCCAAAAGGAACTTGTAGCTGCTACTGAATTAGTCAATGATGAGTCACAAGCATCTAGAATGGTGCCAGGTACCAAGTAAGCACTTAATAAATATTTGTGAAATGACTGAATGAATTCCTTCTTGATATTTATAGGTATGTTCTAGGTCACTCCAAATACACTGCTCAACAAACTCAAACTCAAATCCATTAAACTTTTTTTCCCTGCTGCTCCTAAATTTTGTTTTCCTTTTCTAATATTCTCCATGGTGACACTTCACTGAGATATTCCACATGCTTTCTAAACAGATGTCCAGTGGGGTGTCTGGAAACAGTCTGAATTAGAGATATGATATTTTAAATTACATTTATTTTAAATGAGACAATATTTTAACATTCCATTATTATATTATCATCTTGATTACTGAAGTGGCTATTGTGATAGTCTCGTTTCATATTTTATTTGGCCAAATGTAAATTAAAGAATCATTAAGATGTAACATAGGGCTTCCCTGGTGGCGCAGTGGTTGAGAGTCCGCCTGCCGATGCAGGGGACGTGGGTTCGTGCCTCGGTCCGGGAAGATCCCACATGCCGCAGAGCGGCTGGGCCCGTGAGCCATGGCCGCTGAGCCTGCGCGTCCGGAGCCTGTGCTCCACAACGGGAGAGGCCACAACAGTGAGAGGCCCGCGTACCGCAAAAAAAAAAAAAAAAAAAAAAAAGATGTAACATAATGAGATATTCTTAAGGGATGAGAGAGAGGAGAGGAAGAAGAGAAATAGATATAACAAAGTATATATTTTAAATTACTTGAATAATTTGATACCTATGATTTGGATTGTCACACAAAGTGATGGAATTAACAGGGTATTGAAAAAATTCCATTGCAAAACATATTCTTATTTAAAATTCTTGGTTTATAAAACTAGTGGTAGTTCTTTTTTCCCTAGTAATAATCCTTCTTCTGAAATATCATGAACATACGTCTTGCAAACCACTATAAAATTTAAAATTTTCTTCATGGAAAAGACTTGTTGAATCTGGCCCCTGCTTTCACATCTGCACTATCTTCTTTTTCTTGCTATCTCTCCATTCCAAATTGTATTAAGGAATAAAAATGCTACTTATTTAGGAATATTTCCCCCTTGTGTGAAATCTGAATTTAACACCCAAGACATCATACTGCACTAGGTCATGACTCAATAAGTATCTGTGAAATGTTGTATAAATGATGATCAGGTACTTATAACATTAAGTATGGGTGAGTTACTATAAAAGGGAAACAGATTTTTGGTTGATGCCATCAAAATTACAGCGTTAAAATAAAGACTACAGGGGCTTCACTGGTAGCGCAGTGGTTGAGAGTCCGCCTGCCGATGCAGGAGACACGGGTTCGTGCCCTGGTCCGGGAAGATCCCACGTACCGTGGGGCGGCTGGGCCTGTGAGCCATGGCCGCTGAGCCTGCGCTCCGCAACGGGAGAGGCCACAACAGTGAGAGGCCTGCGTACCACAAAAAAAAAAATAAAAAATAAAAAAAATAAAGACTGCACATTAGTAAAAGTCTGTATGTCTCTCATTTCACACCACAGTTTAATATATTTTTTTTAATTGGGGTATAGTTGCTTTCCAATGTTGTGTTAGTTTCTGCTGTACAGCGAAGTCAATCAGTTAATGTATACATATATCCCCTCTCTTTTGGATTTCCTTTCCATTTAGGTCACCACAGAGCATTAAGTAGAGCCTCCTGTGCTATACAGCAGGTTCTCACTAGTTATCTATCTTATACATGGTAGTGTATATATGGTCAATCCGATCCTCCCAATTCATCCCAGCCCCCGTTTCCCCACCAGCCCCTTGGTGTCCATATGTTTGTTCTCTATGTCTGTGTCTCTATTTCTGCTTTGAAAATAGGTTCCTCTGTACCATTTTTCTAGATTCCACATCACCACAGTTTAATATTTACACTCTAGAAGTACTAAGCTACTTCTACTCCCACAGTATTTAAGCTCTTTGTTCTACTTGTTTGCACATAAAATTTCCTCTGCCTGGAATTTCTTTCCCATTCCATGCCCAGAATTTGGCTACAATTTCTACTCCTTTTTCAGATCTCAATTTAGAAGCCATACCTTGAAAAGCCTTAGTATGTGTGTATGTCTCTCTTTCTCTCTCCCTCTCTCCTATATTCTCTCTCGTATTATTGATATACTGGTGTACTTGTCCAATCCTACCTGCTCAATTATAAGCTATGTCAGGATAAAGGCCAAGAAAGGACTGTGTCTATACATTCTCTATCCCTGGGGAACTCAACATGTTACCTTATGCATATATGTTAAATTTACTCAAAAAGTTTTGTTGGAATGAAGAAATGTATGAATAGATGAAAGGATGACTGAAGTGAATGAATGGATGAATGATGAACAAATGAGTAGGGTTTATTCCTCGTTCCCTCTCCCTTTCTAATGTAGCCACTGATTTCAGTTGGGTATGAGTCCTCAAAGACTATTTTCTACACGCTTACATGCCTCTGTCATAAGTGAACCAATAGAAAATACAATTTTCTTAAGATATGTCTTAAGAGACGTACTGAAAGTATCTTTTAGCTGCTTGCTTTTGTTTCTTCAATAGTAGGATAGCAATTTATTAGACTTAGATATACCTTGTTCTTCCTAACTGTTGCATAGTATTTCATACTTTGGATATAATACAGTTTATTTGGCTATCCTAACAATTCCCTATTATAAACAGAGCCACAATAAATATTTTTGTCAGGCCTCTTTATGCTCTAGAGAAATTTTCCAAGATGTCAACTGTAAACTTAACGGGAACAGAGAAGTGACCTTTCTAGCAAGAAGTCCGTACCTAAACCCTGGCTATTAAGGTAAAAATTACCTGCCACAAAATGTTAACATTTTGCTTTCACAGGTCACCTTCCCAGAGGTAGCATGCAATGCTAGGACTGTAGCAAAATGAAGGGAAATCGGCACACACTGAACGAACGAATACTGTAATTTAGTCAGTCAATCAAGAAATATTTATTGAGGACCAACCTACTCAGTGCCAGGTTCTGTGTCACATGGAGGGAAAACGGTGGTGAAGGAGACACAGATCCCTCTTTCAAGGAGCTCACAATGTTAAGAAAGAGAAACAAATATAATTAATGTTTGTTTCCTTATGTCATCTAAGTCTTCTTATAGGGATATGCATACAGTAGTGTGGGAGCATATTGGAAGACCTCCTAAACGTGTGAGGACCAAACCTAGTGATGCTCAAACCTAGAAGTCATGGTGCTCTTGGAGAAACATAACAAAGATTATTATTCTGAGAACTATGCTGTCACATTCTGCCTCATGAGAAACTGTAGTGCAGATAAATAGTAACATGCAGCACACTTGTTTGTTAATTATGTGTTTTCAAGTCTCTTCTCTCAGTAGACTGATTTAAGTGGGGTCAGAGAACACATTTTAGTCAATGTTGTACTTTTCATGGTGCATGGAATACAAAAGGCGAAAAAAATCACAGGAGAAAAGCTTTAAAATTGTTCATTCTGTTTGTTAGACTTAAACGTCCCTACACACGTACGTAATACAACCAGTATTTTATAATAGGATACCTACAGTTGGCTCAACTCCTAGAACACAATTAGGAACTCTGGTTAGGACAGTCTTTCAGGATCATGCTCCTCGAAGATAATATCCATACAACTTTTATTGACTGTGTTTGAAAAGCCCCCTATCATATCCCCTGAGGAAAACAGTCTCTCACCAAAATGAATGATAGTGGAAAAAAATCATTCCTCTAAACATTTAATATCAGTTTCAATAACCACCCTGAATTCCTTAGAATAATTCTCATTCACTTGGGTAATTTTCTGTTACCTCAACCCAGCATTGCAGGCACTCTCATAAAGTAGGTGTACCTTTCTACTTGGAATCACATGGACTCTGAAACCAGTCTGCTTAGGTTTGACTTCTAGGTCTACATAAGGTCTGTGACCCTGGACAAGTCACTTTATACCTCTATGCCTCAGTTTCTTTATCTCTAAAATCATATAAAAATATGATCTCAAACCTTTGATATAGGCTTAAATCAGTTAACATATGCAAAATGCTGGGAACATTATCTGACCCATAGTAACTGGTATGCAAATATTCTCTGAATGAAGACACAAATTCCCTACACTAACTTTTTTTTACCAGATTGCATGACTACTCAATTTTAACAAAGTTGGCCAAGATTAGGTAAACATCATCCATGAAAAATACCCTTAGTTATAAATAGCAGGGGAAACCTTAGAAAGAGGAATGGAAACATACAAAATAAAGAGCACAGAAATATTAGTGATATACGTGTCTGCAGAAAAATTAGAACCAAGGTTTCCCTAGGTGGATGGTTAGTCATTTCATGTCTACAAATGATTCTGTCATCTTAGAAGACAAAGCACTTGGTAGACTATCTGACACATGGTAAACATTCATTAAGTGTTTAATTAACTATTAGTTAACTAATAAATGAAATAGTTGCTTGACTATAAACAAATCTCTTCACATATCTAGGTTTCTGTTTCCTCAAGGATAAAATGAAGAAACTTACCTAAGTCAGTATTTCCTTAATTATATTCAACTAAAAACTGGTTTCCTAGAGTTGTTCATCAGTGCCCTTGAAAAGAAATCCATGGTAGAAAAACTGTTGGAAAGGCTGCATGCTATTTCCTTCTCTTGCATTCACAAACACATTGGTGTAGTGGATACTGCAAGATGTTTCATCATAAGGGAACTTTATTTCTCCCACTATTTCCCAAACTTGATTGACAATGGACTCCTTTCCTTTGGTTTCTATCTTATTAGTATCATACAGAATTAATGTTATTCTGAACAAAAATGGGAAACATTGCTACTCAATGTTTCGTTTGTACACCAGTGCTAGCCTGCAAATTATTGAGTTGGCCAAAAGGTTCGTTCGTTTTTTTTCCTGTAAGATGGCTCTAGTAGCACTTAGTTGGCTTTAACTTCATTTGAAACAATTTTCTTAGATTGTACGTGACAGCTGTCATATCAGCGTGCATTTAAAAAAAGACTTATCAAAATTGGTGAATTTTTGTGTAGCCATTTTAATATTGAAGATGGAAGAAAAGAACATTTTTGGCATATTATGCTTTATTATTTCAAGAAAGGTAAAAACATCAGAAATGCAAAAGAAGATTTGTGCAATGCTCCATGGTCAGGTAGACCAGTTGAAGTTGATAGCGATCAAATCGAGACACTAATTGAGAACAATCAACGTTATACCATGTGGGAGGTAGCCGACATACTCAAAATATCCAAATCAAGCGTTGAAAATCATTTGCACCAGCTTGGTTATATGAACCGCTTTGATGTTTGGGTTCCTTATAAGTTAAGCGAAGAAAACCTTCTTGACTGAATTTCCGCATGCGATTCTCCACTTAAACATAATGAAAATGTTACCTTTTTAAAACAAATTGTGGCAGGCGATGAAAAGTGGATACTGTACAATTATGTGGAATGTAAGAGATTATGGGGCAAGCAAAATGAACCACCACCAACCACACCAAAGGCCAGTCTTCATCCAGAGAAGGTGATGTTGTGTATATAGTAGGATTGGAAGGGAGTCCTCTATTATGAGCTCCTTCCGGAAAACAAAACAATTAATTCCAACAAGTAGTGCTCCCAGTTAGACCAAATGAAAGTAGCACTTGACGAAAAGCGTCCAGAATTAGTCAACAGAAAACGCATAATCTTCCATCAGGATAACGTAAGACCGCATGTTTCTTTGATGACCAGGCAAAAACTGTTACAGCTTGGCTGGGAAGTTCTGATTCATCCACTGTATTAACCAGACATTGCACCTTTGGATTTCCATTTATTTTGGTCTTTACAAAATTCTCTTAATAGAAGAAATTTCAATTCCCTGGAAGAGTGTAAAAGGCACCTGGAACAGTTCTTCACTCGAAAAGATAAAAAGTTTGGGGAAGAGAGAATTATGAAGTTGCCTGAAAAATGGCAGAAGCTAGTGGAAGAAAAGGGAGAATACGTTGTTCGATAAAGTTCTTGGTGAAAATGAAAAACGTGTCTTTTATTTTTACTTAAAAACTGAAGGAACTTTTTGGCCAACCCAATATTTACCAGTCTAAGATAAAATAAGTACAAAAATTCAAAGCAGGTATTTAAAAACTTTTACAGCAATTTGATGGAATTTTTTTTTTTTTTGTCTGTTGAATCTAATAAAAAAATTAGGGATTGCATCTTCTATTTTTCCTTCATGGGTTTTTTCCTTAGAAGTTCATTTTTATTAGATTTTACTTAGTCCTTTATGTGCTGTAAATTAAAAAGAAAAGAAAAAGAACATGGAATGGATTCTTCACCTTAGATAGTTTAAGAAGTACTGACTAGATGAACACCAACATTATTTCTGAATCTTTAACATTATGAATCTTCCCACTGACTCCATGAGAGTCCATTAATATAAAGATTCCTGGCTTCTACCCCAAATTTTAATCAGAATCCGTAGAGTTACAGGGAATCTATGTATCTACAGCTTCCCAGGTTATTCTGACCAGACTTTGAGAAACAATGCCTTACACTGTGGGCAGCCTGATAATAAAAGCTGTATTAAATAAAATAACAAAGATAAATAAAACTTTGTTTCATCAGTGATAAATCCACAGGACATAAATATGTTTGTGAAATATGTAAATGAAAAAGCTCAGGTTAACAGAATATGAATCTATCATTAGCATGAGACTTTTGAGTCCTATGTTCATGGACAGATTAGAGTTAATCCAAACTGGAAACAAACTATTGGTCCATGTCTTAGCCCACACTGTATTCATCATCTGGATACAAATATTTCAAACCTTTTGTTAAAAGACACTTTTACTAGTCCTTGTTCCTCAATCAGTTTAGTATCATGTTGGTATTTATGTACCATGTCTTCATGTTCATACCTATAGAATGCTAAGTGTTTAAAATACAGATTGATTTTTTTTTCTTATCTTTATGCTCTTAATAAGGCAAGGAATATAGTTATGTGATTCCTGCCTCAGGGTATTTTATGTCTGTTTGTTGAGAAGAACCTAAACCCTGATCGTAAACAATGGCTCTCCACCTGGACTACACCTTGGAATCACTTGAGACATTGACAAAATCTGATACCTCAGTCCTATACCTAGAGTTTCTGATTTAATTCATCTTTGGAGTGGCCTGGAAGTCACAATTTTTAAAAGCTCCCCAAATGATTCTAATATATAACCAGGGTTGAGAAACACAGAAGTGACCAGGTGCAGTTCCTATCAGACAAACACATAGCAATTATCAGACATCTCATACCCAAATGAAAGTATTTAAGTTAATGTGGAGAAGGGACCTCTCTGGGCCCACTGTGAAGGGCTTCTTTTATTCACTGAGGGTTAAGAAGATGAATGATGTTCAGTTTTAAGAGAGAAATATATAACCTTCTATATATCCCTCACCCTTTCCCTTCTGCACATTCTCAATAATCATTCTCTGCTCATCAGATTAAGGTTGTTTATTAAACAATAAGGAAAAGTTGACAGTGAAAAAAAGAGACCATAGAGAGGAGAGAAGCAGAGTGAGAATGAATATCTTCATTAAATTGCTTTAAACAAACCCAAATAAAAGAACTAAACAAACAAGTAAACAAAAACCACTTACTGCTCTCTTAGCCTCAGGTCCTACTGTCTAATTTCCTGGACCATCAGGGTCCCTAAGGAATGAGTGACTTTTCTTAGGGTCAGATCTTTTCACCTCTAGGTATAGCAAAAATTCTTGAAGGGAGGAGGGGAGAGAACTGGGGTAGGACCACAGGAAATTATTATTTTGGAGGCCAGAGGGGCTCGCTATCTCTCCTCTTGCCTTCCCCCATGCCTGGAGGGCTAAGGGAAGACTTTACAACTAGCCAAATGATAGCATGTGACTTTCTCCTGGACACCCAAAGGTCACATCCCCAGTTCCAATCTCCTTTCATCTTCACAGGTTCTGTGCATCCTTTCATTCTAAGGATGGTTTTCACCTCAAGTCTTTGTTCCTGGTAGAGGGTTAGGCCTAAATACCTCAAAGTCTTAAAACAACTAATAAACCTTATCTAATACGTAGAAAAACATCTGTTTTGATTAACAATATCTTATATCATAATTAAATACTGTTATAGCTGAAGGGCAATTTGTTTTCTGGGGTATCGCTTCTTTGAATTCAAGAAAATACTCCCTACTCGAATTTGTTCTAAACTACCTCCAAATTTGTGTTGATTTACAAATTCAGTGGTGTTTATGTAAACTAACACTGACAATGAATTAACAAAACTGTATGACCCCTCTTTCATTGTACAAATAATTTTTTCATGCTCACACTATGTTTGTGTCCCCTTTATGCACTTTACTTCAGATCTTAGTGGGTAACCTTGAGCCTTAATAACTTTTACTTTATGTCAAACTCCCTTATTTTTCTTTGATATTTTCCTCAACTACATACAATCTTTATTAAATGAGAAAAGGAGAGGGTGCCCAGTGAAGTGATATTCTGTTCAAAAAGGAAAACTTTTCTATCTTTTCTACTTCCTACTGGTAAATAATTTCCTAGGTGACTACAAGGCAAAATGCAAAGCGTGATAATTTGCTGCCAGCATTACTCAACTCTGCCACTTAGATAACCTATGTTACCTATGGAGCTTACTCTAAGGGAGATTATTGTTCTGTTTCAATTGATTTCTTCATTCCTCACTATCACCAAACAATATTCTTCTTAAATTGATTTTTATTTAGTTTTCACTCAACAAACCTTTAATTAAGAACTACCAGACGCCAGCCATCATTCTACATGTCAGAGAATAGTCTAGGCTAATGATCTCAACCCTCAAAGAATTCACAGCCCATTTGGGGAAAAGTAAGAAAACCAAGGATTACAATGAGATAGACTGACAGACAGCCATAGGACTGCAGCAGAAGGTGGGGCGGGGCAGTTAATACATTTTGGCTGGTGGGAGAAGGGGGAAGAATAGTCAAGTAAGACTTTCCAAGAAGGGTGCTATTTGAACAGAAGTTATTTGGGCACAGTAGAGGAACAAGCATGAACGGTATAGAGTTCCCAGCAGAGAAAATCCAATAGAGACAAATCTAAGATTCCTGTAGTGTCAAAAAATGTAAGGAAAATTTGCTTGCAGTAAAAATTACCCATGGAAATCCCAAAAGTTTCCCATGAAATGTAGCATACTTTTTTTTTTCATTTATATCACTCTGTATAATAATTTTAGCACTTTTAAGGTTTAGAATCACTGAACCAGAATAAAGCAAGTAACAAAAGGAAGATCTACATGAGATATCTTGAGATACAAACCATTCGGCCATTTAGGTAACTATTAGGTCAAATCCCTGGTGATGAATGGAGGATAGGAGGGCAAAATCTCAGTTATTCCTGGCTAACTGAAGGGTTTTCCATTCTATTTTGATAGTAAGATTCTCTTACCTTAATATATGCTAACATGTTTGTTATGTGGACTAGATGTTATACATAGAATCACTTAGCACTGGGCCTGGCTAATGGTAATGCTTTATAATTTTTTAACATATTTGACTCTAAGTCTTGATTGATCAGGCTCATATAGTTGGCCACCAACTTCCTATTCCAAGTTGATATTTCTTGGAATGGCCTTATTAAATAGCTATCCCTGTCATGATCTGGGGAAGTGATCTCAAATTATGAGTAATTTAATTTCTAAAGGGCATGTGTAAGATGTATTGGGGCATAACACAACTCTGATGGGGAGCTTACCAAGAATGGAGGCATCCAAGCACCATCAGGTAGAGAACTGCAAGCATTTCCATAAGTATGGGTGCACAGTGCATCTGGAGGGGTGGCAGGAGCTGAGACAGAGGAGGCAGGACCCTGTGTGTCACGTTAAGGAATGAGAATTTATCCTGGGCCTTTGCATGATTTTAAGCTAGGGGATGACATAAACGTACTTTGTTTAAGAAAGCTCCTTTGATGACTATGTGCAGGATGGATTAGAGATGAACACTGCTCACATCAGGGAGAAAAGTAAGGGGCCCGTTAGGATATTATCCTGATTATCCTATTAGGATAACCCTGGTGGGAAATACAAGGGACTAAACCAAGTCAGAATCAGGAGGAAGAGAGCAAAGAAAATGGAACAGAGATATTTAGGACATAGAGAAACTAGGCTTGATTTTTTATTTGAAGTGAAGGTTTTGGGTATGAACTGATGAATTCAGTTTTGGTCATTCTGAATTTGAGCTTCCTGTGAGCTATTCAAATGGAATTGTTCAGGTGGCAACTGGATATAAAGGTCTGAAGTTTAGCAAAGACTTCCTGGTTAGAGATACAAATTTCAGATATATTAGCACATAACCAGACAGACGATAAAAGAGGGTCAAAGGCTGATCCAGTCCCTATCAAACTACCACTGGCATTTTTCACAGAACTAGAACAAAAAATTTTGCAATTTGTATGGAAACACAAAAGACCCCGAATAGCCAAAGCAATCTTGAGAACGAAAGAAGGAACTGGAGGAATCAGGCTCCCTGACTTCAGACTATACTACAAAGCTACAGTTATCAAGACGGTATGGTACTGGCACAAAAACAGAAAGATAGATCAATGGAACAGGATAGAAAGCCCAGAGATAAACCCACGCACATATGGTCACCTTATCTTTGACAAAGGAGGCAGAAATGTACAGTGGAGAAAGGACAGCCTATTCAATAAGTGGTGCTGGGAAAACTGGACAGCTACATGTAAAAGTATGAGATTAGATCACTCCCTAACACCATACACAAAAATAAGCTCAAAATGGATTAAAGACCTAAATGTAAGGCCAGAAACTATCAAACTCTTAGAGGAAAACATAGGCAGAACACTCTATGACATAAATCACAGCAAGGTCCTTTTTGACCCACCTCCTAGAGAAATGGAAATAAAAACAAAAATAAACAAATGGGACCTAATGAAACTTAAAAGCTTTTGCACAGCAAAGGAAACCATAAAGAAGACCAAAAGACAACCCTCAGAATGGGAGAAAATATTTGCAAATGAAGTAACTGACAAAGGATTAATCTCCAAAATTTATAAGCAGCTCATGCAGCTTAATAACAGAAAAACAAACAACCCAATCCAAAAATGGGCAGAAGACCTAAATAGACATTTCTCCAAAGAAGATATACAGAGTGCCAACAAACACATGAAAGAATGCTCAACATCACTAATCATTAGAGAAATGCAAATCAAAACTCCAATGAGATATCATCTCACACCAGTCAGAATGGCCATCATCAAAAAATCTAGAAACAATAAATGCTGGAGAGGGTGTGGAGAAAAGGGAACCCTCTTACACTGTTGGTGGGAATGTAAATTGATACAGCCACTGTGGAGAACAGTATGGAGGTTCCTTAAAAAGCTACAAATAGAACTACCATATGACCCAGCAATCCCACTACTGGGCATATACCCTGAGAAAACCATAATTCAAAAAGAGTCATGTACCAAAATGTTCATTGCAGCTCTATTTACAATAGCCCAGAGATGGAAACAACCTAAGTGTCCATCATCGTATGAATGGATAAAGAAGATGTGGCACATATATACAATGGAATATTACTCAGCCATAAAAAGAGACGAAATTGAGCTATTTGTAATGAGGTGGATAGACCTAGAGTCTGTCATACAGAGTGAAGTAAGTCAGAAAGAGAGAGACAAATACCGTATGCTAACACATATATATGGAATTTAAAAAAAAATGTCATGAAAAACCTAGGGGTGAAACAGGAATAAAGACACAGACTCACTAGAGAATGGACTTGAGGCTATGGGGAGGGGGAAGGGTAAACGGTGACAAAGCGATAAAGAGGCATGGACATATATACACTACCAAACGTAAGGTAGATAGCTAGTGGGAAGCAGCCGCATAGCACAGGGAGATCAGCTCGGTGCTTTGTGACCGCCTGGAGGGGTGGGATAGGGAGGGTGGGAGGGAGGGAGACGCAAGCGGGAAGAGATATGGGAATATATGTATATATATAACTGATTCATTTTGTTGTGAAGCTGAAACTAACATACCATTGTAAAGCAATTATACTCCAATAAAGATGTTAAAAAAAAAAAAAAAAAAAAGGCTGATCCAGGATAGCTCCAACATGTAAGGGGTAAAATATGACGAAAGCATAGAAAAAGTAAATGAGCTGGGATATTATTTGACAATATAAAGAATACTTGAGTATATTTATAAGCACAAAAAAGAACTACTTTCTTTTAAGATACATGTGGAAATGTGGCAAAACTTGTGAACCAAGGTCTTAGAAAAGAGAGGGGGACATGGGACCCCTTCCTACTCTCCAGGGCCAGCACAAAGGTAGGTTCCAGTCTTGGTGTTAAATCACAACCCTTCTACCATAAATATGTTTATAAGTGAAACCCCATAACTGATAGCAGCCTTTAAAAGGAATGGATGACACTGAAAGGTGGCAGAGAACAGGAAGTGTGTCTGCAGAAGGACTTATTTTCAGACATTCGCTTTAAATGTTTTAACTGATTACGTCAAAGTGAAATGAGCACTAATTTGGGAGCCACAGTACGTCACTTAGATGTCCTTCTGGAGAAGTTGCCTTTTTAGAGAGCAGAGTTGACAGACAGCCTTGGCTGCTACCCCTGTGAATCAACCACCTCGTTCTTGCCAAGACCACCTTTCTCCTAGGCTCTTCCCAGCTGATGCATGAGCAGAGCAGCAGTACTGATTCTGGCCCATTACTATTGGGTTTCTCTAACAGGAGACTTCTGGGTTTCCATCATCCTGGCCAAGATTTCTCTGCAGTCTAGAGCTCTTCCTACAAAATCTTTCCTCCCATGTCTCCTTTTGGCACTGCAGACTGAAAGTACTCCCTGCCTACTCCTCCTTTTCCCCCTTTTATCCACGCAGACCTTTCCCACCTAAATCTCTTGCACTTCCAATCCTGTCTTGATATCTCTGCTTCTAGGATGACCTGAACTGACACAAGGGAATGCTCTGATTTAAAGTTAACAAGACAGACAAAGTTCCTATCTCCAAAGATACTATAATTTGTTGATTTTTGATAGAACGTAAGTACATCTTGATTCTACTTTCAGTTCCTGTGGACAGAGTCATCTGCATCTGCTTTTTAAAATGTATTTTTCAACTCATTGCTTTGATAGCAGCACACCTGAGGATTCCTAGGATGGCTTTGCTCTTCTCTCAATTAACTTTATACTGTTTCCCTTATACCTCTGCCAAGATCTGTGCCACGGTTCTTACCTTTATGAACAGTCTCATCATTCATGTTTCTCAAAGCTACCCTTTGGCACTGTGGCAGAAAGTGAGTCATCATATACCCACGAAATCCGAGATGATTCTGAGATAATGCAGGAAAGATTAGCTATCTCGCACTTTTCCCCTAACTCTGCTTTTCACTCCGGCTCTCTGCCCCTGGCTGACAAAATGTGCACGTAACTATCCTCATCCTGAATTGCATTTTGAGACAAGAATGCCTCGACAACCACATGCCTCTCATCAAAATCCTAACATTGATTTAAAAGGCATGAGTCATTTTATTTGTATCTTGGGTTCTTTTTGGGAAAATGCTGACACTAGAAAACTGGAAAGTCTCATTTCCTCTCCCTCCTTCATTTTCCACAATGCTCCATAGCCTGTACAGCACTTCTGGCCCACCCTTCATACAGCTGATGGCTTTACAACACTCCTCAGTTACAAAGTCTCAATACTTGCAGGGGTTGGCGGAACTACCACTTGATCTGGTGTACACAGGCACAGACTCTTTTTCAAGTTCTTTAGGTCTGCCACGTTTGTGGAGAAAAATTACTCCTTTGGTAGATGCATGTGTAGAGGAGAGGGAGGAGAAGAGGAATTGGGGTTAGAATGCGAGGACTGGGGCACCTCTCTCTGTGGGTGTGTATTGACCCACTGTCTCTCATGGATGACACAATCCATTTCCTTTTCTCCTTTAGCTCCTGTAGAGCATCATGAACCATCCCAAACAATCCATTTGGCAATAAAATGCTGTTGCATCCCAGTATTACTGTCTGGAGTACACTTGAAACCCGACCCCATATCAAAACGGAGTAAAGCAAGTTGGCTGCTACGTCTCAGTGGATGCTCTTAGGTTGTCTTCAGGGCTTGAAAAATGTCCATGAAAACCACATTTTAAAACAAAGTGCATCATCTATCAGTGGACATGCTTCAATAAATTGGAGTTTCACTGCAGACCTCCTTAGAATGCAAGCACTAAAGCTCTGTAGGTTGGTGCACAGAAGGACCTAGTCTTCTCATCTACCTAAATTAATAAATCATCACGTTCAGGTACACACAAAAAACATGGAGGCGGAAGGGTGTTAGGAACAAGGGATTCAGAATGAAGCACCTCAGTAGACTTAAGGGCATAATCAGAAATCAGGAGTGTGAGCGAGCTTCCTCACCCCCTCAAATCCAGCACAGCAGGGATGGAGATCCAGGAAGATAAAATACTACAGGATGAAATGCTTAGCTGAACAGTATTTTGCTCCCCCATTTCTGAAAGAGAATTTGGTTCTGGTCCCACCGTATCTCTCACTGGCTTCTAAAATTATGTTCAAAGTTCATTTTGGTTTTGAAAACATTCCAGACGAATCCTATGAGTATGAGTGTGTTAACTAACAAAAATACACACAGAGACAGATGTCGAGGCAGACCTAGAGTTTCTTCTACATGTGCCAGTTTCGCTGTCTCTCCCTGGTGTGGATAATAGAGAGATTTTTGTATGTTGCTCCTGCCTGTCACATTAAGTTGCTAACTCCTCCAGGGTAGGGATCATGGCTACACAATACATTGTCTCTAGATACCCACCTGAGAAAGGCAGATAATCCTCGTGGACACATAGTAGACCTTAGGGTCAGGATATCTTGGATCCACTCGGACATGAATTTAGTCAGATAACAATCTCTATGTGCCTTAGAGTCGCCCGCTATAACTCAGGATCAGAAGCAGCTTCTTTATGGCGTGGTCTAAGAATTCTGATGATGGGGAGAAATTTATCAGGGAAAGGTAGTGTGGAAATGCACAGCACATCTTTCATCCTATTCTTCCAGTTTGTGGAGAGACTGAATCCCAATCCATTGGCTGTTGCATTGTAGACATTTTATTTCCTCTGTGAGTATCTCTGCCCCATTGTGTAGGGTAGTAGATTTATTTTATTTCATTTTAGCATTTAAATGTTTATATATCAATTTGAAACATTTTACCCAGCTACCCTTTTCAATGAGTCAAGTTACATAAATATATTTTCTTTAAGAGGTTCCCTGGAGTCACTTTTTTCATTTTGCCGTGATTCCTTTTTTCTATGATCAACTTATCTGCTTCTGTTTAAAATATGCTGATGAGGCTTTTCTCTATCAAGTACGGTCATAATTAGTTTTATTGTCCAATCTTTGCTATTTTATAGGGGACAACTGAGATTCAAAGGTCAAAAGAGCAAAATGTGGTAGCAAGAGCTGAGGGCAGTTTTGGAAATGAGGATTATGACAAAGGGACCCATCAGTTCAAAAAGAAGATTCAGGGGCTTCCCTGGTGGCGCAGTGGTTGAGAGTCCGCCTGCCGATGCAGGGAACGCGGGTTCGTGCCCCGGTCCGGGAGGATCCCACGTGCCGCGGAGCGGCTGGGCCCGTGAGCCATGGCCGCTGAGCCTGCACGTCCGGAGCCTGTGCTCTGCAGCGGGAGGGGCCACAACAGTTGAGAGGCCCCCGTACCACAAAAAAAAAAAAAAAAAAAAAAAAAAAAAGAAGATTCAGGAAATTCACTTCTATTGCCTTCTATTGCCTCCAGTTCCCTGATTGAAGATCATTAAGTGATAGAGGTGCTAACACTTGAGGCATAAATGTATCAATAAAAAGCATCTTCTTAGATACCATAGGAAAAAAAAACCCCAAACTTGTCCTCCAGAATGAAAAGTCTAATTGCTTATTTAGATAACAATAAGAACAGGATAAAATTAAGTATTAGCAATATGCCTGTCAAAAAAAGTGAGATTATACAAGTTCTAAGGGTGTAAATGTTCAAATGATGTACAAGAAGTAAATGACAAAACTTAAAGAAAGCCTTGAAGGACAAGGTCTGGTGATTTATTAAAAGTAAATTCAGCAGCTCACAGAATGGATGATAGGGCTAGAGAACAAGTTTCAAAATTTCCTGGGAAAAAAATGCCCAAATAACATCTTAGAACTGGTTCTGATAGGGAAAAAAGACTACCCCCAGACAGAGAGAACTTGCACCACTTCCTTCTTTTAAGTGTCTAATCCAAAACCATAACCAAGTGGCCCTAGGACAATTGATTGTCAAAGGGTTGGTCCTAGGCTTATACCCCAGCTGCAAAGGATGCTGGGAAAGCTAGTTTACACTATATTCCTCTCCATCTGTGGAGGTGGTCTGCTCCTCACTGAGACACAGAGACGTAGTTAGGAGCGGGTAGCAATCTGCACACCTACATACGAATGGGCAGGTACGGGGTAGCCACAGAAAAGAACTGCTCATTATCAGCATCTTCTTTCCAGCATCAGCTTCATCAAGACTTGAAAAGACTCAACAAGGAGAATATATTCTTGCTCTTGAACTCTGCATCTTAAATCTAAGAAGGACCTTAAAATTCTTTCAGTCCAATCTCCTTGATGAAGTCATCGAGTCTCAAAGAGATGAAAAGATACATCCAGGGTCACACAGTTGATGACTGGTATGGCCAGTACGAATACACTGGTCTCCTAATCCCCTGATCCCCGGTGTAGTGTTTGTGCCCCTGCACCAAGTGCAATTCTAAGAGTGATCCTTACTTCTTGGAAGAATGGAAGCAGCATCTTATTTTCTCCCTGCTTGAGGAGCTCTCCTTTTCCATTGAGATGCAAAGTTTTAACAGGACAGGACTGTTCTAAGGCTCTTATAACAAAGCACTGCATGATTACCCTCTTTAACTAGCCCCAGGCTATGCTCCTTTCACCCCATGACTTCCCAGTGGTTTATGCTGTGTTTGACTACAACATATTCTATTCTCTTTGAAGAGTCAGGGAACTCCATTTTGGACATGACTCAGTGGAAAGGAGTTATGAAAGAAAGGCTCTGTCCTTCACAGGCATGTGAAGTTGTAGCCTTCACTTCTCTGTGAGACTCAACTTTTCTGATCTGTAATATCAGCACACATACCTCCCAGGTTCTTAGTTCGGTTAATTTGCGTTTGTTTCTTTTAGGATTAAATGAGACAAAAATGTACCAATTAGGTCCATAATAAATGTTCATCGAATGAATGAACGAACAGTGTTTTCTTTTCTACATGTATAATATTTATACACATATGTAAGAAAAGCAAGCTTCTCTCGTACATGCTCACCCTCAGCATATTTCTCTCTCTCTCCCTCTCTCTCTCTCTAATGCATATATATATATATATATTATACAGACACACGCCATACAGATGTATGTTTATCCAGAAACAAGTAGTACTTCTATCCATCAAGGGCATAAATATTTCATTAGGCAAACGTCAGACTCTTCAAGTCTTTATCATGAAGCCACAACTGTTTGGCCCCTCAATCCTTTAGCCTCTGGCCCCTGTTTTCAGTTTTGATGTCAGAATCTACTGCTTCCTGCCATTTCTTTGGCTGGTAGTGTCCCAAATAACAAAGTCCTAACCACCTAGTGACTTGGGGACCCACCCCACTGCCTTCTGAACAAGACTATTAACACATTTATACAACACTATATATTTTGCCTTTTTTTCTAGAGCAGATGTCAATCTTCCTGTGGCTCACAGACCAAAGAGTAAAACATGATGTTTCCCAAATGCATTGGCTTGATTTTTAAAAATTTGATTCTAGGATTTTGGGTCTAGGACCCTAAACAATTTGTGCTTTCTCAAGCTTCAGTGTGTTTGTCACACCTTCCTGTTCAGTGTCCTTCAAATAAATGTACCATCAAGGTTGTTTATTGTTTTTCCAGATTTCTAATAAAGACTTTAATTTGTGCCCACGACTTGTGACTGAAATTACTCCCTAACTAGGTATACGGCTGAACCAGTTCTTATTAGAGAAATTCCAGCCTGATATACAAGTAGTCACATATTTTACTCTCTGTCAAATGTTCTGTTATTAGATTGTAGTTTCTGATAGTCTAAAATTTTTGACCTTTAGAAATTACAGTTATGACTAATATGTATAAAATAGATAACTAGTAAGAACCTGCTGTATAAAATAAATAAATAAAATTAAATTAAAAAAAATTACAGTTAATGAAGTATGGTTAAATCCAATACGTGTATTCCTAAAAGAACATAAGGCTTGAAGTTAGGAGCCATGAGCTAATTTCTGTCACTGAGTGACTGTAGGCATTTACTTTTCTTTACCTCTCCAGGCCTCAGTTCCCTCAACTTCAAAATAAAACTTTAAGTTAGGTGATTTCTCATTTTCTCTCCAGGCTTTAAAGTCTATATATACATGTCATGAAGCTTATTTAAACCTATCTTTAAAAAAAAACTTTAAAGTACATTGTTTAAATTGTTTAGAGGAAAAACATAAGAGATTTTGGAAAGCAGTTCTGGAAGATTTTACAGCAGAGGCTATTTGTATAAATTCAGAGATGGGCTCTAATTGCCACAGGTTTTACAGAAGTTAAAAAAATTGCATTATGTTTTCACTACCTACCAGCTCTTTGGCAATACCTGCATGTTTCTGATGCCCAAATGGGTAGTATAGGTCAAAGTGAAGCAATTACCTCTCATAGATTTGCTATTAGAAGTTTACTACCACTAACCACCCATCACGCAGGACCATACCCTGAGTCATCCTTGACCCTTGCTCTTTACTTCCTCCATTCAATGAGTCACCATGTTCCCACCTACCTGGAGTCCCTCACTAATTCATCAGTCCCAAGTCAATCACCCAAATTCAGGTCTTATGAACTATCACTAGATTATTTCAATCATTTAATAATTCATCTTCCTGCTTTCAAGATCTCCCTGTTTATAAATTTGACCAAAATAAGATACTGTACATACATTTCCTTAACTATAGCTCAGATCATACTATTCTCAAACACATGCATTGGCTTCCTAATGTCTACCAAGTATGTTTTCAATCCCTTGGTCTATTAAAAAGGTATTCTAAGATCTAATCTCAACCATCTGTCTGGATAACTTTTCTACCTGCTTGGTCAAATTATATTCTTTCAAAGCCTAATTCTAAGTCAATATTTTCTTAAAACACCCCTTAGGTGTTAGAGAAATCTCCTGAACCCTCGAGTGACTCTGTCATAGCACTCATGCCTTTCTCGCACAAATTATAATTTCTTATGTATCCACTAGACTACTCTCTCATTAAATGCAGGGACTGTTTCTTCCTTCAATGTTGTAGTCTCCATCATCACTTATTGTGTGATTATTACATGAATTTAGAATGAATAGACGGTCTGCCTCTTCCTTAAGGTAAAGTGGAAATGTATTTCCTCTGAGGTGAAAATAGTGATGTAGTTATTTTTATAGTTACTTTTTTAGGGCTAACCCATATTCCTAGCAAGCCATGCACTGCTGTCTGCTTAACAGGGTGGGAGCACAGGGAATAATGAGTAAGCATCAGTGTATGAACTTGGCAGCCACAAACAAATTACCAGAGACAGGCACCTTCCTGAGAGGCAGAGAATTATGGAGGCCATATTGCATGATGGGATATGTAAGTACAGTCTTGGAAGTTCATGTGTGGATGGAAACCAATTAAGTAAAGCTCTTAGGAAGATTGCTTTCTACTGTCTGGATGAGAATTTATCATGAGACATGGTTTTTAAGTGGAAAACCTTACATGTAAACCTGGATGAAGGGTTTTGTCCAAGGTGACACAATAAAGGAAGCAATCGAGATAAAAATAGAACGCTTGAAACCAGCCTCCCGATCTAATCATCAGACACTTTGCAAGTTTATCTGAAGAGGTCCTAATGAGAGGTCAGCTTAAGAACTGCAGCAGCCCACTGGGCAGCAACAGAAATGGAATTGATTGCTCCTGTAAAGCGTGATACAATTTTATCAGTAATGACACAGCAGAACAAAAAACTTGCAATCTTATATATCATAAAAGCCTTTTCTTTGCTAAAATGCCTTTCGATAATCATTACTAGACACTTAAGGTCACATGACATCTGACCCTCTTTAATCCTGGCATTCTGGCTTAAGTATAAGCGGGCAATTCCATTATGTCTTTGTCTGTATTTTAAAATCCATTTTGCTAGGATTTCTTTCACTCATTCAAAGTTTTAGAGAGCAAAAGTGCTGTAAAGGGGGGGATAAAAATGAGGCGGCTTATTTCTACCTTGCAAGGAACTCAAGTTCTGTTGCTCAGAGATACCTAAGTAATCTTTTTGGACACAGGTGGTGAGTGGGTTAAAATCGATGAGGACAGAGTCCCTGTGGAGACACAGTAGTGGGAGGGAGAGTGAGAGCCAGAAACCAGGCCACAAGAGATGGTAACTTTGCAGGTGGATACAGGGAATGATGTGGGAGAGAAGACAATTCTGGGCAAAGGAAATAATGTAAGCAAACTCTCCTCTGCCTCAATTACTTCCATTTATTTGTCACAAGTTGATTTCCTTCTTTAGACATTTATTTTTCACATCAATCTGGGCTTTATTCCTTATTGGCTGTTTGAATTTTCTTAATGTAGACAATCCCCAGTTTCTACAAGAAATCGTACAATGATGGTGACTCTAAAGGTAGCTTACCAATATTGGTGAGAATTCAGTGAGAAACTGCACACAAGGACTTTATCAGAAACTTGGTAAATAGAGTTCTGCATATAATTATTATGGTTATTTACTCAATGGCTACAGAATATGAGTTAGATGAGGCCATCAACAGTCCTACTCATGGAGGAGAAACCAAGTCATGTCCAATCAAAGATGTTACCCTCCGTGGTCTCTCACATCTTTCAGATCCCTCAAATATTAGGTGGACTGGGTCACTGTCCTCTGAGAAGGAAGCTTTCAATTAGCCAACCTTTTAAAAAGAAGAGATTAGTTACAACCAGCGAGAGTTACAGAGTACAAGACCCTGAGGACACGGAAAGCAAACACGTATGGAGAAAAATCTGAAGTGTCACAGTGAGAATGCTTGGGGCAACGGGACATCAGAGGAGCGTGGTGCTCACGACACATTTTGCCTACATAGCTCTGCTTGGTGTCAGCCCCTGTAAGGCTGTTATGAGGGGATGATCTACTAGATTAGAAGGAATGCTTCTGAAGTCCATCCTATCAGGAACGTGGACAGGAAGGCTGGGGCTACAGGTGGGGTGAACAGCGTGGTGGGGAGACTTGTACCATCTGTTCATAGGAACATTTTTTCCAGTTACCTAAAGAAATTTGGATCATTTTATGAATAAGGTGGCTGTGAGGGGTACAAATTAAAAATAACCACCCACTTGGGTGCTATTTTTACTAGAGTGGCTCCTTTTAAAAATGAGTGTGTGTGTATTGAGGAGGGGGTGCACAAGATGTATACAAAAATTAGCTAAATATAACATGTACTCGTCATTTGAGGATCCATGACATATAGTTAAAAGAATAAGTAAAATTGAATAAATAGCCCACTGCAAAGTGACACAGATGCCCATGCTCTCTTGAGAAGTAAAAGGAAGTGAAAAGAAATTGATGCCTTATTGCATCAATGCTTTATAAAGAGCCTAGAGAAAAAGGTTTTCCGTGTCAGGGTCTGTGGCATGGAATAAGTGTCCACATCCTCCCCTAAATGGCAGTGATGAAATACCTCCCACATGTACACATACACAGTACCTCATATTTATCACACACACATACACACCCAAACAATAATAGCAAAACCCACTTCAATATATTAATTAAACCAATAACCTAATGTAAGAGAAAATTATTATTCATTTTTTTTTAATAAATAAGAGTCAATATAGAGACTGGCACATAGCTTAGAGTGTCAAAAGTTCTTGGAGTGTCGCTATAAGAAAGCAATTAAGAGTGTGGGTTCTGATGTCAGGTAGGGCTGTGCTGGAATCTATATTCTCACCCTTACAAGCTATGTGATCTTGGCAAGTTGCTTAATCTAGACTGTTTCCTCACCTGTGAAATAAGGATAAGAGTACAGAACCCAGATAGTTGATGAAAGGAAATAATTCATTAAAAGTACTTTGCATATAATAAAGTTCTGATAAATGTGAATATTATCATCATCACTATTTATATTAAATAGTATTTTCAAATCATGAAGAATACGGCAGAACTGGTACTTAAAGCAAAATCTCTGCTTCCATGTCCACAGCCCTGAACATATTCAACATTAGTACTAATGATTTCTAGAAAATAGTGCATATGTGAAGGGATACTTCCTTTCTTTTACTATTTTGTTAAAGTATTAAATTAATGGTAATGGAACTGTGGAACCCTATGAAACCTTAGATAATCTATGAAGTGTATAGCCATTACAGACTTGGAGACTAGATTCCTATGGTGGTGCAAAGGATGCCCTCTCTCTCCTCGTGCAGTGACAAATAAGATAAATACGGTCACGTGTGGAGAAACTGCATGGACCACATCAAGTTCATTTCATTTGTGAAACCAACTAAAAAATGGCTTGGTTTGCCCGCCCCTTTGCCTACGGCAGCAAGAGCACCTGTCACCACAGAGTCAACAGTGGTGCCCTGAGCAGTATCCATGCCCTATAAAGTGATGCATCAGGGACCGGCTGGCTTGGAACAGCTTCCTGTGTGCTGTGCAGGTGATGTCAATACTGTACATGTGCAAATCAAACAAATGGATGCTATTAAATCTATTCAGTTGAAGGAATGACTGTTGGGCAAGTGTTATGTTTGTGGTCTAAGCCCTCAAAATGCAATCAGGTTGCAAAATCTGAGACCCAGCATCTTCATCCCTTTCCCTTTACATATGCTGGGCCTCTTCACAGCTGTTCAATCCAAACTCCACCACCAAATTCTAGGACGAATTGCCACCTGAGGCAGAAGCTAGAGAAGGTTCTTTAGATCCATATTCTAGAATTCAGCAGTAGGTCTTGTTTACTGGAATTGATTCAACAACGATTCAAGTATTTATTGAATGTATTCAATGTGTTCCAGATTTAGGCCTATAGAAACCAAACAAATAGGTAAAGATGCCTGTCCTCATTAAGATTATAAACGTCATCTTATAATTCCACCGGGTGGAAACAGACAATAATTTAAGTAAATTTAGAGTATCTTAGAAGGGGATTGCCATGAAAGAGAAAGGGAAGTTGGGAACAAGATTCTCTTCAAAGAGTGAGTTCACAACTTTGAATAAAGGTGACTGGGAGAGGGCTTTTTGAAAAAGGTTTGAAGGAGGTAAGGAGCAAACCAAGGGGATACCTGGAAGAAGAGTACTCCAAGCAAAGCGGACAAAAACCAGAAAGGCCCAAGGGGAAGCATGACGGATGAATTTAAGAGCAGGGAGAGAGTTTGGCTGGAGCACAGTCAGGAAAGGCTACCAGTAGATGAGGTCAGACAGTCAACAAGACAGATCACATAGGACCTCATGGGACATGATAAATACTTTGGTCTTTAGATGAGATATTGAGGCATGAGGGTGTCTGGAGTAGAGGTATAATAGGAACTTATTTGTTATTTAACAAGATCACTCTGGCCTGCTGCCTGTTTTGTATCACCTTCAAGCTAAGAATGTTTTCTATGTTTCTAAGTGGTTGACCAAAGAAAAATCAAATGAAGAATAATATTCCATGGCATGTGGAAATAACATGGAAGTTAAATTTCAGTATTTTGGTCAACGTTTTTTGGAATGCAGCCATGCTCATTCATCTATTGTCTATTGCTATTTTCATGCTATCGTGATACAGTGGAGTAATTGTGACGAAGATCACTTGGCCCCAAAAGGCCTAAAATATTTACTTGTAGTTCTCTACGGAAAAACTTGCCAACCCCTGGACTAGACTACATGAGGCAAATGTGGAAGCAGAGACCAGTTAGGAGGCACTGTAACAATCACAGTGAGAGGTGATGGTGCCTGGGACCAGGTGGGTCAGTGGTAGGGGTGGTGAGAAACCAGGTCCAGGATACATTTGGAAGTTAAAGCCAAGTCCCTTTGCTAACAGACGGCAAGCAGGGTGCAGGAGAAATAGAGGGGTCAGAAAAATTCCAAGTTGCAGTACACCAGTCCTGACTCCAAGCCTCCGAACCTTAGCACCACTCATTCAATTGTTTCACAGATGCTTTATTGTTTTAAATGTGCTTTTAAACTTGTCCCTGAGTTCTCAGTTGCATCAACTGTCTTCCACTTCACTCTCCACTAGGAGAGGGCTCTTGCTCCTGCTTGCCAGTCTTCCTCCCAAATCAAGGTTATATCTTTCTCTCTTCATTTTTCTGTTTTTGTTTACAGACCAGAAAGTGGGGAGAAAAAAAAATGAAAGCCAGGCAGAAGATATTTAAAGGGAGTCCTAGGATCGCCCCTTTTCTTCCTGGTCAATACTTACTAAGAAGCAGTGGTTCCTTAGCAACTCTCTGGCAATGAAGAACTTTTATTTTGCCTCTGTAAGAGAGAGCCCAGAAAACAAACGCCTAAAATGGCAAGCTACTCTTCTGGAACAAAACATCAAGTAATGATATTTCTAGACAGATATTTCTAGACAGACAACAGTATTTTTAAACAATAGAATTAGAAATGCCACGGGATATTCATATTCATATTCTTAGAATATGAAAAAATTGATATTTCATCCATTTTTGCTAAAGAGCAGGTATGAAGTTTTACTGAAATTGCTAGGAGAGCTTACTAGAGCTACTTTTTAGTGCTAAATTTATATGACTTAATTTACAATATTTCACCTGTGATTTAAAAAGAGGCTGAGATGTACAGGTGTCATTAGGGCTTTGATTTTCTGTTGTTGCTACAACTTTACTAGACATCAGTTTCTTCATCAAAAGTGACATAGGTAGATTGAACTATCGCTAAGTTCATTTTTAGCATTTTGTGTTTGTGAGTACCATTGGGGGTCTGCTAATATTCAAGAAGTTTAGGAAGAGGATGTGAAATGCTAAATCCTTTGAGGCAAAATTCAATTTCTTGCATTTTAGGCTGTATATACTCCTTCCGACCCTGCCTCCTGTTTCTGTCCCTACAAGGTAGAGTTTTTGCATAGAAACAATCTCTCTGCCAGGCTTTTTGTTCTTCTCCAGAGTCAGAGGGCAGGATCCTCAGCTTATCAGGTCACAACTATCCCAATTGGCAAAGGCTGTAGTGAATGCCAATTACTACACTTGCAGTTAGAAGCCAATTATTTTTTCCTTAAAATAACGTGTGTCCTGTAGTCAAACTGAAGAGTGCACCTAGGTAATGGAAGCAGCCAGTTAAAGGTTGAGCAGGAGGTGAAAGACAAGGTCAGCAGGGTGAGAGAAAGGTCACGACATAGTATTCACTAAGAGAAATGCACATAGAACTACAGAATGTTAGAGCTAAACAAGATCTTGGAGATCATGGTGTCAGAAATATATCCTTGACCCTGACCCAGGCTTTGGAAACAGGGTGAACCACCCAGCTGATGACTCAGGAATTCAGATGGATCATATAATATCATTTCAATTTCACATATATTCTGCACGAAAAAGCAAAAATAATAAGGCATATTGGGAAAGTCAGACAAATCTAGAGATGAATCCCAGCTTTACTATTTCCTATATCTGGATCCTACAGCAAATACTTTCTCAGGATGCCACATTTTCCATAGAAAAATGGGGATGATCATACCTACCTTGAGGGAACTGTGAGGTTTATTGATGATGGAGGTAATCATCTGCTACTGAGGAAGCTACTTAACAAACAGTATTCTTTACCCCATTATAGAATGAGATACAAGTTTTTAGGAACCTGACTGCTGCGTGTGGGCACATGCATGCAATCTGCAGATATACCATTTGATTATGTATCTGAGTGGGGAAGGAATACTTGAACTTGAGTCCTAGGTTCCCTGGTAAGGATCTCTAGGAAGAGCTAAGTCCATATCCCGTAAGGAGTTCAAAGTTAACAATCCACACCCTACAACTCAGTAAGAACAGGCTGGGGAACTTTCCTCTTGGTTGGTAACATGGGAGTAATGATTTCCCCCTATTCCCTCTTTCCTCTCTGGGACAAGGAAGCATAGAGAAAGACAATGAACTAGAGAACACGTAGCATGTTTGACTTAATTTGTGCGGTACAAGCACTCACGTTCCAAGGATACTAACTTTCTGGGAGAGCAACCACTGTTGGGAATCCTATAGAAAAATTTGTATCCTAGAGTCAGCCTAAGGGTGTGAAAAGGGTCACTCCAACACCACTAGAACAACTTAAGATCTCCTCCAAAGAAGCCAGGAGAGGAAGAGCTCACTGTCCTCAGGTGCTGCCTTACATATCAGTGATTAATCTAAGGGGAAAGGTCATCAAAAAATTGTTTTCTGCATCTATGCAAATGCTATGAAAATCCACGTGCCGCATCTGCATTTGTCATATGAGCCGGCATTAATAGCATATTTAAAAGTCATGATGTCACCGCCATTAATCAGGCCCTGTGGTGCCGGGCTTCGGTGTCATCTATTAATCACCAGTGTCTGCAGACATGTGTATTTGGAAAGGCTAAGTTTAGATCCATAAAGCATGATTTATTTTTTTCAAGTAGCATGACTGAAGATGTATCGCCATCTTGTTCTGCTTTATAATCCTTCACCGCCGTGTCCTTAGGAAAGGCCTGGCATTTCCAAGCTGATATTTAAACAGCTATCCTGAAACAAAACGCAGTTTTAGAGGTTCTGAAAAAGCCATTGATGCATATCTCGCTTCTCCTTTAAAAGAGTGTAACTGGGATGTGGGGGGAGTTTGGTCTTGTTCTTTCTGAGCCATTGCTTCAGGAACAGAGGACACTTCCCAGGGAGGTGAAGAAGCCACCTGACAAAGAAGAGAGATCTGGAGTAAGGACCTTGGAGCAAGCCTAACAGATTTCTTTGCACTGGGTCCTGCTTCTTATCTGATTTCTGAAAAAAGGAGTTGCTGGGATTTCTTTGCTCATGGATTGTGATGCAGTCCTAAGATTGGCCATATTACAGAACAGTCACAGAGGAGACTTAGTTCAATGGTTGGAGAGGGAAATAAAGGAATAACATGGAAGGGTGAAAACAGGTTTAAAGAAACAGGAAATCAAAAGTGAGGTGATGGAGAGAAATAATGAGAAAATAATTGAAAAACTGATAAAATGAAGTAGATTGCAGGAAGGAAAAAGAAATGGGTAGTGGATGAGGCAACAGTGGAAGGTCTGAAGAAAAACTGTATGGAACCACGGGAATCACAGGCAGTGACTGTCCTATCAGCGTGGGGTACAGTACTTTGCTGACTTCTTTTCCTTGTGAGAGCCCCTCTCTTAGATTGATTTGATCTGTTCCGATGGTGGCCTGGATTTAACATTGGATTGTATGCTTTGAAAAGACTTCTATGTGTCTTAGCATAAATAAGTAATATCACTTTCTATTTAGTCAGTCTGCTAAGACTCTAGAAATGCTTCATGTGGATTACCTACATGATGCATTTTCCCCATTATTTCTACACGATTAGAAAGTTCCCAGCATTTTAATTACCCCTACTGTACATATAAACTCTCGTAGAGAAATGAAAGACTCACCCACACAACAATCTTCAAGCTTGGGATGGCAACCCCTAGAACAGTCAAAGGCTCAACCGGGATTTAGGCATTACAGTTAATTCAACAGAAGGAAATAAAGTTGTTAATCAACTACAAGAATTATTTTTTATGCATCTATCATTTTAAGATTCCATCTTCTTTTCTCACTGCAGCCCCTCTCCCTAAAGTCCGACCATGTGGTCTTTCACATACACCCGGTCTTTATTCATACATCCCAGGAAAGCCATGCATGTCTTCTCAGTGGATACCGAGTCAGAAGCCACCACAGGTGGACGATCAGAGTGTTGTTTTTCATGTCCTTACCATTTGTCTGCATCAAAAAAGGAACAATGTAAAACACTGCTCTTAAAAAGGTTTTATACATTGACTTTTGACCTAGAAAAATAATTTGTCATTACTTTGCCTCCATTTGTATAGTTTGGTTTGCTTCAAACCTCTCCCCAAGAAAGATTTTGGATGAGGAGAAAGGAAAGGAGTGAATTAATCAAGTGCCAACCACACTACTCACTATACATCAGTGTGATGAATGCCATATAGCCTCTGCTTTCAAAGAACATATAGTCTTGGGAAAGGGTGGTAAACAGGCTCCAAAACAAGAAAGGGCAGTAAATTGTTAGGGCTCTACATTAGAAGTCAATCAAAGTTACTACAGAGACACGTGAGAAAACATTACTTCTGTTGTTGAAATGAACTGAAGGGGACATCTGGGGGGACAGGGGAGAGAATGGGAAAAGTTAACAGAGAGAACTTATATTTGAGACTACAGTTCTAGAGAAAAAATGTTTTGGAGGCTTTTGGTTTACACATGGTAATAGAAAATGCTATTAAAAGGACCAATGCCTTTCAAAAAAACTCTGTCTTGAATAAAAACAGATAATCATCGACACTTGGTACTGAGATTTCAGCCTATGTCAGAGAGTTGGATATTAAGACGAAAAGAGCAGAATGCATGTTTCTCACTAGATTTTTAAAATCTAGAATAAAGCCTACAGACAAATATCGAGGTTCATCTTAGAAATACATTGAATAAAAGCAAATAGAAGATAAGCTTGTGACACTTTCTAGTATCCTAGCAGGGATGACATTAACAGTGGAGCAGGCTTGTAATCTAAAAAAACAAGGAACACAAATTTTACACCATGTCAGAAGTTCTTGATTCTAATTAGAAATTATCATTTTTCTGGTTTTCTAGGAAACAAAGTTTTGTGCATCTCTACTAATTTCAATGGCTATAAGCATATATATTTTTAAAAATTCTACAGTTTTTTGCATGTATAGAAACTTAGGTCACCTCTTATTTTGATTAAAGTACAAAAAGGTGAATAAGCAGATTTTCTTCCATTCTTCTCTCACATTGTCATAGAATTCTATAAAAGTTTTCATTTTCTATACTAAAAATGAAATTTGAGGTTCAAACTCAACTCGTCTGTTTCACCATCTAAGTGGATGATGGAATAGATACAGCAAAGGGAATGCTAATGATGAGAGCTGTAAAATCTCTGAACAACAAAGAATTAGACCCAATTTTTACCAGTATCTCTTCTGCATACACACCTACCCTCCTCAAACAAACACCCTGTTAATTAGATTGTGACTTAGTAGAATGGATATTTCTCAAGAGGGAAAGACTCCATTCTGTAGGCCAGTCTGTTTTTTACTCCCAGACACCTCAGAAGGATTCTGGACCAACACCCTCCTTCAGCAACTGTCCCTTCCCTTCTTTGATCTTTCTCCTTTTGTGAGGATATCTTTTGTTATTGCTCACTGTCAATCATCTCAGGCTGCTATATAACAAAACAAAGACTAGGTGACTTAAACAACAGACATTTCTTTCTCACAGTTCTGGAGGCTGGGAAGACCAAGACTGAGGGCTGGTGGAACTGGTGTCTAGTAAGATTCCACTTCCTAGTTTGCAGATGGTCGTCTTCCTGCTGTTTCCTTACTTGGCCAAGGGATAGAGCATCTCTCTGGCGTCTCTCCTTCTAAGGGTACTGATCCTATTTCCTGATCCCCTCATGACTGTGTTATCTCCCAAAGTTCTTGCCTCCAAATATTATCACACTGAGGCTTCAACATTTGATGTAAGTGGGGACTCAAATATTCAGTCATGGCACTCATCACTTTCCCACCAGAGTCCGCACTCCAAGAGGTCAAGCAGGTACAGGAAGCAGCAGCAGTAGCTGTAGTCCATTCTCTCCAAGAACTAGGGGACAATCAGTCTTTAAAACGGCTTTAGCACTTTTGCATTTGTTCAAATCACCTCCTTTCCTTGACTTTCTACCTTTTGTCATAATCCATCTCTCTTATAAGAAGGTGATCAAAGGAGCAACATGTCCTGACTCCTGTCTGCAGCCTTGTCCAGTTTCTCTAGACAGTTAGGGGTCTTTGGTCTCCTCGCTCCAAGAACAGTGCCTTTGTTATTGTGTTTACGCCACTAGAGCAGGAGCTATTAAAACACAGGAACTGCTTAATCTGCTTAATTTATAATGTTGAAGGGATGAAGAAAAACCTACAATTACTTAATAAAGAACGTGGAAAAAAGGCTATCAACTCTGGTTTATTTAAATAACGAAACTAGGGCTTCCCTGGTGGCGCAGTGGTTGAGAGTCCGCCTGCCGTTGCAGGGGACATGGGTTCGTGCCCCGGTCCGGGAAGATCCCACGTGCCACGGATCGGCTGGGCCCGTGAGCCATGGCTGCTGAGCCTGCGCATCCGGAGCCTGTGCTCCGCAATGGGAGGGGCCACAACAGTGAGAGGCCCGCGTACCGCAAAAATAAATAAATAAATAACGAAACTATTAAATACTTTAATTAGATATACACACAGACATTAACTACTTTAAAAGTAGCAAAGCACTGACTAAGAAAATAAGTTGGACTCTTGACTTATTTCATAGAGAGATGCAAAGAAAGAAAGAGCAAAAGCTATTCTCAGTGCCTTTCATAACAACACACAAAACAATATTTTATCAGTGGAATTACGTGCTATAACCAGGCCTCAAAGAGAAGACAACAGCATTAAAACTTTATGACTGACCAGGAACACTCTACCATCTTCTTGAAAAGAACAAAAAAAGAGACAATATTAGGAAGTGAAGAGTCGAAACAGTTTTATAATAGCATTCAGGAGCAACTTGAGGAACAGAGACAGGATAAAACTAAAATGAAATGAACCTTCCATTTATGACTGCTGACAGAGAATTAGACCAGAGGCATAAAAGAAAAGAAAAAAGCAACTAATAATGGTAGAATTGGAAAGGTCTTAGTGCAGAGCCAATCCCAAATTATTAGAAAAAAGATATCAGATATAAACACACTATTTCTCAGTGTTCCACTTCAAGCAATTCAAGAAAACTTTAGCCTTCCAGGGCTGGTTATGAAAATACTGCTATCACTCTGACCAGACAACAGTTTCATTTCACATACTCAACACATTTTAAAGGTGTGTATAAAGCAAAACGTTTAACATTAATTCCACTTCTCCATTGATTTCTATGAAGATGCAGCATATGAATAACACCGTGAAAAATATTTGAGGCTCATCTTGAGAGAAAAAATCAACATAAATTATAATAGTTACATCGACATTCAACCTTTGTTAATTACAACTGTCTACCCAGCTTTGAGATGTTCTCATTCTCCTGTCAGAAACTAATCAGTCCTCTAACTAATCCACATCACTGGATTGAGCCTTCTACTTCCAGCTATGATAAAGTGTCTTGTAACAGACTATCTCACTGTGAACAACTATAAAACCTGGATAAAATACAAAAAGTAAGCGAATGGATCAGAGAGCAACCAAGGCAGCTATAGTGTAATGATCGAAGACCTTGAGAAGAAAACCACACTGAGGAAAATTCAACTTTCTCCACTGCTTTTCCCCACAAGGCATTTGCCAACTTGTAAACTGTGCAGGGTTGAGAGTGAAAGCAGAAAAGTAGGGGTTCAAAACTTTTGACAGGCTCACAAGCTCATGATACGAGGGAGATGGAAGATGAACTTCAGAATTACCAAGGTAGTCAGGGCACTAGGGGGCTGAGATTGAAGGCAAAAGGGAACTGCAAGGAGGGGACCCTTCCTTTATATAGACTTCTTCCTCTGAGGCATTTGAAGATTCCAAAACTATACTAGGCAAGTGACCTAGAATGGATGAATGAATGAATGAATGAATAAAGGGATAAACAAATAAATAAATAGCAATTAAGAGGCTACAAAGTTAAGCAGAGCTTTCAACAGTCTCAAGATAATGGGGAGGCAAAAATTGGAGTTCAGGGCCAGCCAAAGAGGAATCAGTAATAAATACCCCAGGTCTTTTGTTGGGAGTTCTGAAAGTGTACAGCCTAGAAAGGAGGGCAAACCTTCCCAAATGTGTGCTCTCACAAAGACTGAAGACTAGTCTCAAATCATCTCAGTGCCTCACTGGATCAAGATCACCCTCTAATCCATGCATTCTCAACAGGGCTAATACTGTCCCCACGGGAGTTAAGATTGATCCTTTTGGTAGTAAGAGGAAATCTTAAATACTAGTTTACTGCCCTCCAAAAACTCAACTCTACCCAACAAAACCTTATCCTTTAATATTTATTTTCTGTCATTTGGTTTTCGTGACTATCACGAGAGTAATATTGACACTGAATTCACAGAAGATACACAAAATGAATGCAAGATCAGTACTATAAAACTATGGTGAATAGATGGCTATAATTGGAGAACCTTCTCTTGATTGATTGTTCAATACTGAAGTCATTGTAAGAGGCAGCTTGCATGTGTCTAAAACATGAGTAGCTTATAGATTTTTTTCATGTTTGATCCTCAGGGCTTTTGTATGTGACATGCACTTTGAAAATTAAATCAAAATTGTTTATATTTTATTATTTCATTCTACAAAAGTTATTCAACCTTCATTAATTATGTCAAGGGCTTAAAAGAACAAATGTCAAGAATATCTGAAAGATATCTGGCAGATACTAAAGTTAAAAGTTATTTTCTCATATCATGCAAAAGTTAAAAATTAAATTCACTAAAATAATTTTAAGAAATTAATTTAATTCTTTTAATTGTTTTAGTGGAGAAATAGTAGTTTTAAATGATTTTTTAAATGTGATTGTATTACTGTTATTATATATTTACATAAACTTCTAATTTGCATCTGTAATTCAATACATTAAAAGTTGCAAAGACAGTTGTAAAGTTAACTGTTAATAGCTTTTTAAATTTTTACTCTTAATTTTTATTTAGTCATTTTTAGTCCTGTATTTAATAAAAAATAGGATTTACACTTACTCTTTCTGTGTAGAAAACACAGATGTACAGACATTCATAAACATATATACAGTATACCTGAGTTATTACAATTTTATGGGTGAGTAATTAGGAAACAAAATGCCTCATTATTAAGGAACTAGTTTAAAAAGTTTAAGAAACACTAGTCTAACTGTCTTCCAGAGGAAAATTAAATTTTCTCTGGAGAAAGATAATATTTTTTCGTCATCCAGAGCCTCCATGATTTACCATGCATAATGTCTGGCACTCAGTCAAATAGTATCAGTTATGTCAGGAAATGGGAAGAAAATATAGAAATCAAGAAGATGAAAGAACAGAAACAGACTCCCAAATGAAAAATAAAAACTGCAGATACGGATTTAAAATAACTATGACTAAAATCAGAAAATAGATAACCAGATAGAGAATTTCACCTGTGAAATGGAACTTTTAAGAAATGATAAAATAGGAATTCTAGAACTAAAAAATGCAATAAATGAAATTATGAACTCAATATATGGTTAACAACAGATTAGTTAGAGTAGATGGAACTCTAACATGTGTGTAATGGAGAGAGAATAGAAACAGAAGCAATATTTGAAGAGATACCGGCAAAGAACATTCTAAATCACATCAAAGACATTCAGCCACTGATTCAAGAAGCTTTGCAAATCCCAAGTAGGATAAATATAAAGAAAACAACACCTAGGTAAGAGCACAGCAGCACTACTTAAAACAAAAGACAAAGTGAAGAGTTTAAAGGAGCCACAGGGGGATAAAAAAGACACTGCATTCGAATGAACAACTAGAAGAATGACAGCTGGGGTTTTAACAAAACTGATGGCAGATAGGATATAAATGACATCTTTAAGCACTAAAGTAAAAGTAAACTTACTTTCTTCTGGAGAATTTTATGTATCTAAGTTAAAAGTGTTATACTAGGACAGGTGTAAATGGATATCACAGGAATATTAGAGGATGTTTTGTAGTAGTTTTTATGCAGACAAGTAACTGAAGCTTTCTATGGACTCAGTTCATGAAAAAAAAAAAATTCTATTCCACCATCATCTGCTTCCTGGCACAAAATTCAAGCTCATCTGTCTCAGTTCAGTTTATAATTTATTCTTGGCTTGATTCTCATGTACAGCTCAATGGGTGATCCCTCAAATACCTTACTTAGTTTAAGAACCCAACATGTACATGTCATTCACTTTATCTAAATATATTTCCAATACTTTACTTTAAAAAAATATCTTATAATAAGCCTACTAAGTAGTAATGATGAAATAATTGCATTATTGGTGGCACAAATACTCCCCCCGCCTTTTAGAAAACTCTACTTTGGGTGCTTATAGTTCTGACCCAGGTTATTGCTTAGATTACTATTCTAAGTAATTGTGTTATATTCTTATATTGTCTTATATTCTTCAAATATCTACTCCTCAGAGTCTCCTGAACAAAAATTTGATATCATATCCTTTATGTTTAAATCACTGTCTTGGGATAAATTCCAAGTTCATTAATATAGCATAAAAGACCTTTCATAATCAAAGCCTTGATTAACTCGCCATTACCTTTCCGATAGTCTTTGGAGAGGCTTTTAAGTACCCTACACCCCGCCACCACACACACACATCTCCATACCCAGTTCACAAAGTTATCTCTACTTAGAATAGCTTCCCCTTCTTCCTCACAAGGCTAAATCCCATTCATCCTTAAACAATTAGTTTAGCTACCATGCTCAAGCAGCCTATTCTGAAGCTGTAGACTGGCTTTTAGTACTTTTCCTCCATGTTCTCTTTATACACTATATTGAATTTCTGATTACATAACTGTTCTCACTCTACTAGAATATAATCCTTAGTTCAAGGGTACTGGAGCCAGTAGCTATCTCAGTAGTCTGTAGATAGTGGGCCCTCAATAAAATGAGGGTAACATAGCTTCCAAGAGGATATAAAATCTGAAATATAGGCTCATTGGCCAACTTAAATTTAAAATACTCGCTGATATTTCAAAATTATCAAAATCTGTTCTGAACCTAAGCATCAAATAATTCATTACATCAGGTATGTTCTTCTGTGGGTGGATTCTACAAGACAAAAGACTCGATGGTAAAGGCCAGGGTATGGCAAGCATCATCTGTTGCCAAACCATACCCGATTCAGTCATACTATGGGTCCCAGCCTAGAGAGGAAGGCAGGTAAAGGCTCTTGTTCATTTGACAGCAAGATCTTTGTACCTTTTTCCTGTTTTAAAAACCTGACCTGCTTACCTGTGCCTCTTCCTTACCTGATAATCCTACTCCCACAGGGACATTTGCACAGAATTCTGGTTTTATACTGATTATCTGGATTTGATGTTAGCCTTTCTATTTCACACCTCAACTGCTACGACTTACAGTTCTGTCACTCATAATCCTGTCCCTTATGTGAAACAACTGCTTCACATCCACAAGGAACACACTTTTTGATTTGTCCTTTAGCACAGCAGGAACCAATTTCACTTCCTGAGCATAAGTACTATATCCTGACTTGAAGTTCAATGGAATGTTTATGGAAGGTAGGAAATGAGTCTATTTTCCGAATAAATGTGTCCTTTCTTGATCAAAATCAATCTGTTCAGGAATATTCACTAGACATTACCTGAATGGAGAAAATAATAAAAATAGTCTAATAGTAAAAACTAGTTTCTTCAGACACAGTGGAGGAAGAAAGAGGATGGAGGTAAAAGAACTAGAAGTGAAACTCTGAAGCAGTTTCTTATAAACTTGGAACTATTTAAGCCTCCAAAAGAACTATGTCGTTGGTTTTATTTTCAGAACTCACCTTTCCCAACTTTGGATACCCACTATCAATGTACTTCTACTGTTCCACCAACAAACATTGAGTGTCCTCTGAATATCTGGTACTAAAATTAGCCTAGTGTTAGAAAATAAAAGAAATAAATCTGTTGAAGGTGAGAGAATTTACTTTTAAGTAATTTCATGAGCAGTTTCAAGATGAATTCTTATTAATATTAATTTTCCAAATTCAAAAATGTGTTATTTATTCATTCAATAAATATTCATTAAGCATATATTTGAGACAAGATATTGGGGATATAAAAATTAACAAGGTATATGTTCCTCTCTCACAGACAAAGAGGTAACAAAATAAGCAATAATAAAAATATTATGTAAATGATAAAATAAGAAAAAATATATAGTGTTCTGGGCACAAATGACAACAGCACATAACCTGGTCTAAGGGCTATCATGGAAATCTTTTCTGAGGAAGAACTGAAGGACAGGGAGGAGAAAGTCAGTCCAACAGGATGGATAGGAATGGGAACATCAAAATTATATCTAATATTATAGACTTATCGGCATGATCAAGTAAGCACAGTGATAATAGAGTAATTTATTTTTAAAAAAACCCCAAACTTCTGAAAGAGAAACTTCTCTGACAAGTGTGGGTTTAGGAAATTACTTCTCATCTATGCTTAGAGATAACTTGGATTTTTGCCCCAAAAGGGAGAACTGAGTTCTAATAATAGGAAAATTATGATTCTGAGCATTGCTGAAGATAGGACATTATGTGAGGGGAAATTCCATTACCTCAGCCAACACAAATGTTCAAGAATTCTAGCTATAAAAGAATGTTAATCATTCTACGCTAATCATTCTAATTATCCAGATGTTGTTACTTTGGATTTGAAAAAAAAGAATAAGGAGGAGGAGGAGATTGGGGTCGACGAAAAGCCCTGATGTCCCTGACAGCACAGCCTCTGTGATGGAAAATAACTAGTCCAGGGAAGAGTAAAATGGCCTGTCTTACTGCCTAAACTTTGTCCACCAAATGCAATGTTAGCTAATAGAAGCTGCTGTCATCTGCTGTACAGAGTGGAGAGGGAGGGGAATGGGGCATATTTCAACTTATTTGTGAATCAGTACCATTAAGACATGTCTGTCCCAGCTCTCAGCCCTCTTTTCAGCCTGGAATGAAAGTTGATGTGTATAAATCTTTCCTAATGGATAGGGTTGTCCGCAGCTTGCCATGCTATTCCATGACAAGAAATCCAACATCTTGTCTGACAAGAAAAACAAAATCAGAGCTCTCTGCTTATTCAACTTGACTCCCTGTCTTCTGATAATTTTTTCTTCCTCTGCCTCAATTCTTACCCACAGACCCAATTATGATCAAATCTACCATTTCAGTGTAAAAGGGAAAATGTGAGAACAAAAGTTCATCTGTCCCTTTCTTGATTTATCTAGGGATTTGTCTACATTAGGCTTAAGGAGGGATGGCCTGGAATAGTAGTTTTTAAAATTGTTTAAAGCCATATGACACTCCCTTTAGATAAAAAATTTATGAGGAAGCCCATATGCAGAAATGACGAAGAGAGGCTGAATTGGCTCAGCCCTTCCCCTTCTTTAGGGGCTCTACAGCCTAAGAAGTCCCATCATACTCAGAGAACGACAGTCCTGTGGATACTGTCTCAGATCCAACACCTCTCATCTTTGCTTGCCTCAGTCACCAGCAGTAACCTAGATCTCTCTGAACGTTTGTTTTCACCCAGACCCATCTCCCTATTTTTCTGCTCATCTCTGATTCAGGCTCAGTTCCCACCTGTTCACTCTCCCAAGCTTCTTTCTATTATTAGTTTCTCAGAACATTCTCTTTACCTCCTATCTTAGCTGAAACCTAATTCTCCTCTGAGAACAAAATTTCTTCCCTAACCTTCTCAAGTAGTGATCGTGTTTTGTCTTATACACTCTGTTACGTTAGGGTCAGAAAGTGAGGTTAGTTAGTGTCCTCCTTGCTTCCCCTTGTGGCTTCCAGACTATTACTACCCCCTCCTCTTACAAAAACCACTCCTTCTTTAAAATGCACATCATCTCGATAAATCACAGTCTTACCCTAACTTGCTGCAGTTGCTTCCTTACCTCTTGTCACTCCCTTTATTTCCTCAAAAAACTATACCACACAGCTCCTCTTCACCACAGCGGTTGCCATTATTCTCAGTGAATTCAATGAACACATTAATGAATCCTTCAATTCACTTCTCCTTTTCCTTCAAGTATTCATTTTCCTCTATTGCCTCCCATCAATTCAAGTACATGGTCAAGGGCACACTGCACTTTGTGCTCATAAGAAACTCAATTTTCATCATTCTGATATTTGACTACTTACTAAACAACCCCCCCTGATTTGCTCTGGTACTCCAACTGCCACAATTCTTTGATTTCCAAGATATCCCATTTACCCTCCTCTGTCTCTACTTTCCTGCTTTTCTGTGAATACTTACATTCTCTTATAAATGCTCTTAGCTTCCTCTGTTACAGTCCCCTGGCAAAACTCCAACTCTGACAGAAGTACACTCACCCCTTGGTATCTGCAGGGGATTGATTCCAGGACCCACTCTGGATACCAATACCCCAAATCCAATCATGCTCAAGTCCCATAGTCAGCCCTCCATATCCGAGGTTCTGCATCTGAGGATTCAACCAACCATGGATGGTGTAATATGTACTGTAGTATTTACTGAAAAAAAAATCCACATTTAAGTGGACCCTCACAGTTCAAACTCATGTTATTTGAAGGTCAATTGTATACCATTCATCTTTTCTGTACTTGCATCTAAACAATTAAGCCAACTGGTTTCATTTTAACTGCATGATCATGAACTTCAAATAGGCACTCAATACTGTCTGGCAATCTTAGCATAGTGTACTAGAAAATTCACTCTTTTATTCACCAAAAACATTTTCATATATTCTCTTCTTTCCTCAAAACCCCTACATTCTCTGTTCTATTTTCAATTAATTGAAGACTTTTTCTTGGACTTCATTAGAAAAGACAAGAACAAATCACTCATACCAACTTTATTCATTTTCTTGTCACTTTATCTGTTTATAAACCCACCTGCATCTACACGCTTCTTCTTACTTGTTACTAAAGAGGAGGCGGCCATCATTCCACAAAAGCCCAGTTTCGTAGTTTCTTTGGATCCGATTCATTTCCATCATCTCAAGACAATCATCCTTCAGTCCTACCCTCTCCCTGCAATCTACTTCCCAGATCAGTCACAGACACACTTCAAAGATCTGTGTACACATTTCCTCTAATTCCTTCATGTCTCAATGTACTCCAGACAAAGCAGGTTATAAATCAAAGTGCATATTACACCACCTTCTTTTTAAAGAAGATATACTTACGTATACATAGATTATACCGCTAAACATTAGAAAAGCTGCAGTTCTCTCCAAGGGATAGGATTATACCTATTTATTTTCTTCTTTATGCTTAAAGTCATTCCCTATATTTGTGTACATACTCATACACACATACATTTTTAATAAAAAATATATTGTTTAAACTGGAATTCTCATCTGTAAAGCAATTTCCTGCACGTTTCATGAATGCATGTCATGCCACCGATAACCAAGTTTCTAGATTTGCCTTACTGGGGTAAGTGACCTTGGTACAGAGGCAACCACCAAAAAATTCAGTACTGCCCATTCGCACAATTCTAGCAGGATGCATTGCTAACATTTTATTTCGTTACTTCACATTGCATTTCAGTGATCTGCAAGCCCACATACTAGCTGTCATTACCGCCATACTTGTGAGCCATTACAGTCGGCCCTCTGTATTCTCGGGTTCTGCATTCTTGAATTCAACCAACCAACCACGGATCAAAAATATATTTATTTTTTAATTCTAGAAAGTTTCAAAAAGCAACACTTGAATTTGCTGCCTGCTGACAACTATTAACATAGCATTTACACTGTATCAGGTATTATAAATAATCTAGAAATGAGTTAAAAATATATGGAAAGATGTGTGTAGCTTCTATGCAAATACGATGCCATTTTATAAGGGACTTGAGCATCCATGGATTTTGGTATGGGGGCGGGGGTCCTGGAGCCAATCCCCTGTGAATACTGGATGACTACTATAATCTCTTAGAAAACCCCTTTCTAAGATTTGTCATACCCTGTTTTGTCATGCCCTGATAAGCAGCTTTAAAGAGTACATAGGTAAACAATACTCTTTGAGACTAGTTAATAACACAAAAGAAAGAAACCAAATACACCATTAAAATATTAAAGAGAGTAGAATTTTGTGATGATAGGAATAAATTACTGGTAAGGAAGAGAAAATAGATCCCATGGAGGAAGTAGAGAGATAAACAAAATAAATATGAAGGTTTTCTTGTAATTTCTTGGGTCATTGGTTGGGGGAGAATAGTGGGGACATTTTCTTGCATTAAATTTATGGCTGAGGCTCTTCCTAGCTCACAGATGATGATTCCTTCAAATGTGTCTGGCTATGTCTTATCCTGTAATACTTTTATTTCTCTACACAGGAATGGCAAGCTGCTGTCATTCTTTAATTCAGGCACCGCTTTGGGATGCCTCACCTTCCTTCCCCACTCTGAGTTTAAGGCTTCCATGATTGGCCACTTCAAGCAGACGGTGTGTTGCGAGATTTTTCACATCACAGCTCTATTAAATCAATCCTATTTGAACTCTTCCTTCTCACCACTTCACTGAAAATAACCTCCTAAGGATTGGAGGGTTTGAAAAGGGCAAAAAGCTTTAGTTATTGCTTTGCAGAAAACTTTGTATACAAAGGAAATATCAGACTGAACTACTTCTATTCACATATCATGTTTAAATGTCCATTTAGGGCTACTTTCAGAGGTCATCTGGCATAATGACTGAAGAAGGCACTGATCAGGATGAAGAACAAATGGAAATATACTTTATAAAGAGAAGAGAAAAAAAACAAATGGTTAATGATAACAGCAATAAAAATACAAAATTATATGTGAAAACCACTAAACTATTAGGATTCAAAAAAGCAAATTTAAAAATCCCCACAAGGAGGACATACAAGATGGTGGAGTAAGACGTGGAGATCACCTTCCTCTTCACAAATACATCAGAAATACATCTACACGTGGAACAACTCCTACAGAACACCTACTGAAATCTGGCAGAAGACCTCAGATTCCCAAAAGGCAAGAAACTCCCCACATACCTGGGTAGGGCAAAAGAAAAAAGAAAAAACAGAGACAAAAAAGAGGGATGGGACCTGCACCTCTGGGAGGCAGCTGTGAAGGAGGAAAAGTTTCCACACACTAGGAAGACCTTTCACTGGTGAAGACGGCGGGTGTGCAGTAGGGGGCAAGCTTTGGTGCCATGGAGGAGAGTACAGCAACAGGGGTGCAGAGGGAAAAGCAGAGAGATTCTTGCACAGAGGATCGGTGCTGACCAGCACTCACCAGCCTGAGAGGCTTGTCTACTCAACCACCAGGGTGAGTGTGGGCTGGGAGCTGAGTCTCGGGCTTTGGAATTCAGATCTCAGGGAGAGGACTGGGGTTGGCTGTGTGAACACAGCCTGAAGGGGGCTAGTATGTCACAGCTAGCCAGGAGGGAGTCCAGGAAAGAGTCTGGAACTGCCTAAGAGTCAAGAGACCATTGTTTTGGGGTGCACAAGGAGAGGAGATTCACAACACCAACTAAACGAGCTTCAGAGACGGGTGCAAGCCACAGCTATCAGTGCGGATGCCACAGACGGGCATGAAATGCCAAGGCTGCTGCTGCCGCCACCAGGAAGCCTGTGTGCGAGCACAGGTCACTATCCACACCTCCCCTCCCTGGAGCCTGTGCAGCCCGCCACTGCCAGGGTCCCATGATCCAGGGACAACTACCCCGGGAGAATACACAGCATGCCGCAGGCTGTTGCAAAGTCAGGCTGCCCTCTGCCACCGCAAGCTCACCCCACATTCCATACCCCTCTCTCCACTGGGCCTGAGTGAGTCGGAGCCCCTGAATCAGCTGCTCCTTTAACCCCCTCCTGTCTGGGTAAAGAACAGACACCAGAGGGAGACCTACATGCAGAGGTGGGGCCAAATCCAAAGCTGAACCCCAGGAGATGTGCTAACAAAGAAGAGACAGGGAAATCTCTCCCAGCAGCCTCAGGAGAAGCGGATTAAATCTCCACAATCAACTTGATGTACCCTGCATCTGTGGAATACCTGAATAGATAACGAATCATCCCAAAATTGAGGCGGTGGACTTTGGGAGCAACTGTAGACTTGGGGTTTGCTGTATGTGACTAACTAGTTTCTATTTTTATGTTTTCTTAGTATAGTTTTTAGTGCTTGTTATCATTGGTGGATATGTTTATTGGTTTGGTTGCTCTTTTCTTTTTTTTATTACTTTAAAATGTTTTTATTTTAATAATATTGTTTTACTGTTTATTTTAATAACTTTATTTTATGTTTCCTTCTTTTTTTCCTTCCTGTCCTTCTGAGCCATGTGGCTGACAGGGTCTTGGTGCTCTGGCCAGGTGTCAGGCCTGAACCTCTGAGGTGGGAGAGCTGAGTTGAGGATACTGGACCCCCAGAGACCTCCTGGCCCCAAGGAATAAGAATTGGCGAGAACTCTCACAGAGATCTCCATCTCAGCACTAAGACCCAGCTCCACTCAATGACCAGCAAGTGCCAGTGTGAACACTCCATGCTAAAAAAGTAGCAAGATAGGACCACAACCCTACCCATTAGAAGAGAGGTTGCCTAAATCATGATAAGTTCACAGACACCCGAAAACACACCACTGGACATGATCCTGCCTCATTCACCGGAACACAGGCACCAGGCCCCTCCACCAGGAAGCCTACACAACCCACGGAACAAACCTTATCCACTAGGGTCAGACACCAAAAACAACGGGAACTACGAACATGCAGCCTGTTAAAAGGAGACCCCAGGGCTTCCCTGGTGGTGCAGTGGTTGAGAGTCTGCCTGCCGATGTGGGGGAAACGGGTTCGTGCCCCGGTCTGGGAGGATCCCACAAGTCACGGAGCAGCTGGGCCCGTGAGCCGTGGCCACTGGGCCTGCGTGTCCAGAGCCTGTGCTCTGCAACGGGAGAGGCCACAACGGTGAGAGGCCCGCATAGCGCAAAAAAAAAAAAAAAAAAAGGAGACCGCAAACACAGTAAATTAAGCAAAATGAGAAGATAGAGAAATATGCAGCAGATGAAGGAGCAAAGTAAAAACCCACCAGACCAAACAAATGAAGAGGAAATAGGCAGTCTACCTGATAAAGAATTCAGAGTAATGATAGTAAAGATGATCCAAAATCTTGGAAATAGAATGGAGAAAAAAAAAGAAACGTTTAACAAGGACCTAGAAGAACTAAAGAGCAAACAAACAATGATGAACAACACAATAAATGAAATTAAAAATTCTCTAGAAGGAATTAACAGCAGAAAAACTGAGGCACAAGAATGGATAAGTAACCTGGAAGATAAAATAGTGGAAATAACTACTGCAGAGCAGAATAAAGAAAAAAGAATGAAAAGAATTGAGGAAAGTCTCAGAGACTTCTGGGACAACATTACACACAACAACATTCAATTTATAGGGGTCGCAGAAGAAGAAGAGAAGAAGAAAGGGACTGAGAAAATATTTGAAGAGATTATAGTTGAAAACTTCCCTAATTGGGGAAAGGAGATAGTCAATCAAGTCCAGGAAGCACAGAGTCCCACACAGGATAAATCCAAGTAGAAACATGCCATGACACATATTAACCAAAAATGAAATACAAAGAAAAAATATTAAAAGCAGCAAGGGAAAAGCAACAAATAACATACAAAGGATTCCCCATAAGGATAACAACTGATCTTTCAGCAGAAACTCTGCAAGACACAAGCGAGTGGCAGGACATAAAGTGATGAAAGGGAAAAACCTACAACCAAGATTACTTGACCCAACAAGGATCTCATTCAGATTTGACAGAGAAATTAAAACCTTTACAGACAAGCAACAGCTAGAGAATTCAGCACCACCAAACCAGCTTTACAACAAATGCTAAAGGAACTTCTCTAGGCAGGAAACACAAGAGAAGGAAAAAACCTACAAAAACAAACCCAAAACAATTAAGAAAATGTAATAAGAACATACATATAGATAATTACCTTAAATGTAAATGGATTAAATGCTCCAACCAAAAGACATAGACTGGCTGAATGTATACGAAAACAAGACCCATATATATCCTTTCTACAAGAGACCCACTTCAGACCTAGGGTCGCATACAGACTGAAAGTGAGGGGATGCAAAAAGATATTCCATGCAAATGGAAATCAAAAGAAAGCTAGAGTAGCAATTCTCATAGCAGAAAAAATAGACTTTATTTATTTATTTTTTTCACTGACTTTTAAAAACAATGGGATGTTTATTTTACCAAAGACTTTTTTTTTTAACATCTTTATTAGAGTATAATTGTTTTACAATGGTGTGTTACTTTCTGCTTTAAAACAAAGTGAATCAGCTATACATACACGTATATCCCCATTATCTCCTCCGTCTTGCATCTCCCTCCCATCCTCCCTCTCCCACTCCTCTACGTGGTCACAAAGCACAGAGTTGATCTCCCTGTGCTATGCGGCTGCTTCCCACTAGCTATCTATTTTACATTGGTAATATATACTAGTCCATTCCACTCTCTCACTTCATCCCAGTTTACCCTTCCCAATTCCCGTGTCCTCAAGTCCATTCTCTACATCTGCATCATTATTCATGTCCTGCCCCTAGCTTCTTCATAACCATGTTTTTTTTTAGATTTCATATATATGTGTTATCATACAGTATTTGTTTTTCTTTTTCTGACTTACTTCACTCTGTATGACAGACTCTGGGTCCATCCACCTAACTACAAATAACTCAACAAAATAGACTTTAAAATAAAGACTACTACAAGAGACAAAAAAGGACACTACATAATGATCAAGGAATCAATCCAAGAAGAAGATTTAACAATTGTAAATATTTATGCACACAGCATAGGAGCACCTCAATACATAAGGCAAATGCTAACAGCCATAAAAGGGGAAATTGACAGTAACACAGTCATACTAGGGAACTTTAACACCCCACTTTCACCAATGGACAGATCATCCAAAATGAAAATAAATAAGGAAACACAAGCATTAAATGATACAAGATGGACTTAAACAGGATGGACTTAATTGATATTTATAAGACTTTCTATCCAAAAAAAATAGAATACACTCTCTTCTCAAGTGCTCATGGAACATTCTCCAGGATAGATCAAATCTTGGGTCACAAATCAAGCCTTGGTAAATTTAAGAAAATTAAAATCATATCAAGTATCTTTTCTGACCACAACGCTATGAGACTAGGTATCAATTACAGGAAAAAAACTGTAAAAAGTACAGACAAATGGAGGCTAAACAATACACTACTAAATAACATGAGATCACTGAAGAAATCAAAGAGGAAATCAAAAAATACCTAGAACAAACGACAATGAAAACACGACAACCCAAAGCCTATGACATGCAGCAAAAGCAGTTCAAAGAGGAAAGTTTATAGCAGTACAATCCTACCTCAAGAACAAAGAAAAATCTCAAATAAACAACTTAAACTTACACCTAAAGCAATTAGAGAAAGAACAAAATAACGCAAAGTTAGCAGAAGGAAAGAAATCATAAAAATCAGATCAGAAATAAACATAAAAGGGGCTTCCCTGGTGGTGCAGTGGTTGAGAGTTTGCCTGCCAATGCAGAGGATATGGGTTCGTGCCCCAGTCCGGGAGGATCCCACATGCAGTGGAGTGGCTGGCCCAATAAATAAATAAATAAATAAATAAATAAATAAAACCCAAATATATTTCCCTGTAAATTCCCACTGATCTCAGTTCTGCAACCTGGAATGCGTATAAAAAGTGTAGTCCCCAGACAGCCATGGCTGCTGAACCTGCAAGTCTGGAGCCTGTGCTCCTCAATGGGACAGGCCGTGAGGGTGAGAGGCCCGCGTACCACAAAAAAAAAAAAAAAAAAAAAAAAGAAACAAAAAAGAAATGAAGGAATCAACAGCAAAGATCAATAAAACTAAAAGATGGTTCTTTGAGAAGATAAACAAAATTGATAAACCACTAGCCAGACTCATTAAGAAAAAAAGGGAGAAGACTCAAATCAACAGAATTAGAAATGAAAAAGGAGAAGTATCAACTGACACTGCAGAAATACAAAGGATCATGAGAGATTACTACAAGCAACTCTATGCCAATAAAATGGACAAGCATGAAGAAATGGACAAATTCTTAGAAAAGCACCACCTCCCGAGACTAAACCAGGAAGCAATGGAATACATAAGCAGACCAATCACAAGCACTGAAATTGAGACAGTGATTAAAAATCTTGCAACAAACAAAAGCCCAGGACCAGATGGCTTCACAGGCAAATTCTATCAAACATTTAGAGAAGAGCTAACATCTATCCTTCTCAAGCTCTTCCAAAAGGTAGCAGAGGGAGGAACACTCCCAAACTCATTCTACAAGGACACCATCACCCTGATACCAAAACAAGAAAAAGATGCCACACACACACAAAAAATCTACAGGCCAATATCACTGATGAGCATAAATGCAAAAATCCTCAACGAAATACTAGCAAACAGAATCTAACAGCACATTAAAAAGATCATACACCATGATCAAGTGGGGTTTATCCCAGGAATGCAAGGATTCTTCAATATATGCAAATCAATCAATGTGATACAACTGACAAAGGATTAATCTCCAAAATTTACAAGCAGCTCATGCAGCTCAGTAACAGAAAAACAAACAACCCAATCCAAAAATGGGCAGAAGACCTAAATAGACATTTCTCCAAAGAAGATACACAGATTGCCAACAAACACATCAAAGGATGCTCAACATCACTAATCATTAGAGAAATGCAAATCAAAGCTACAATGAGGTATCACCTCACACCAGTCAGAATGGCCATCATCAAAAAATCTACAAACAATAAATGCTGGAGAGGGTGTGGAGAAAAGGGAACCCTCTTGCACTGTTGGTGGGGATGTAAATTGATACAGCCACTATGGAGAACAGTATGGAGGTTCCTTAAAAAACTAAAAACAGAACAACCATACGACCCAGCAATCCAACTACTAGGCATATACCCTGAGAAAACCATAATTCAAAAAGAGTCATGTACCACAATGTTCATTGCAGCTCTATTTACAACAGCCAGGACATGGAAGCTACCTAAGTGCCCATTGACAGATGAATGGATAAAGAAGATGTGGCACATATATACAAAGGAATATCACTCAGCCATAAAAAGAAGTGAAATTGAGTTATTTGTAGTGAGGTACATGGACCTAGAGTGAAGTAAGTCAGAAAGAGAAAATCAAATACTGCATGCTAACACATATATATATGGAATCTGAAAAAAAAAAAAGGTTCTGGGAACCTAGGCACAGGACAGGAATAAACACGCAGATGTAGAGAATGGACTTGAGGACATGGGGAGGCGGAAGGGTAAGCTGGGACAAACTGAGAGAGTGGCATGGACATATATACACTACAAAATATAAAACAGATAGCTAGTGGGAAGCAGCCACATAGCACAGGGAGATCAGCTCAGTGCTTTGTGACCACCTAGAGGGGTGGGATAGGGAGGGTGGGAGGGAGACACAAAAGGGAGGGGATATAGGGATATATGTATCCGTATAGCTGATTCACTTTTTATACAGCAGAAACTAACACAACATTTTAAAGCAATTATACTCCAATAAAGATGTTAAAAATAATCCCCACAAATGTTTCTCACAGGATATCAACTCTGCAACTAAGGGAATTATTTCTTTCTGTTTTTCCCACCTTTGATCCTAACTTTACATATAAAAACAAAGGACTTTTATTGAACATCAAGATATTTAAAAGATTGGAACAGTAGCTTCCCAGAATCACCTGTCACAGGCAGCCCTCCATTTTAATCTACAAGACCCCCTTGTCCAAGGAATGCAAGCTGCACTCAACAACCGAAACTCCACACACACACCCTTTGACAATAAAGTGATAAGCCATACGACTGTAATGCATGTTTACAGTTTACAAAGCACGGTGTATGCATGCATAATCTTTTTAAATAATGCACCAAGCATAAGATTAATGTCACTGTCCAATCTCTCTATCAAAATCTGCTACTGCAATATGTAAGAAAACATCTAATACATTTTTCATAGCCATACACAGTGAGCTGAAACACCAAGTTTTTAAGGAAAAAATAAGACTCCCACATCAATGCCATGACTATAAGCATGACTCATTCTAAGTCCCTGGTCTTCTCTATCACTTATCTCTTTAGTTCATATTGTTCTCTCCCTCCCTCTTACTTCTCTTCCCTTTGCTTTCAATACCTTTTTAGAATAGAGTCTCTAATGCAATTACTAGTGTTTTATAGTTAATTTATTTTACAGTGTGCATGAGTATATTATACTATCCCATATTATCTCACAACTCCATGAGGTAGACAGTCCTAGAACAATCCTAGCCTTCCAAACTAGGCATATAAATCTCAGAAAGGCAACTAGCCCCAAAATGTAGATATAACAAGTACATACCAGTATCTGGAGCCATTCAAACACCTCTGGTTATGTGTGCTTTTCCTGACTGAGTCAACAAGACAACATACAAACTACCCAGTAATATTCCCACTGTAGTAAGATCTCTGCATGTGGACGAACAATCAGGTCATTAGAACAAACAGGACATCAAATATAATCTAGGAAGATGTAAAGTGGAAAGAAACGTTTTAAGAAGGACAATATGCAGCTTTGAAGTTTATGCATGAACACTGAAAAGTAAACTTAGATATTAAATACATAGCACTTTTTAAGTGTTTAAAAGTGTGACAATATGGACTTAGGTATTAATTTTTCTTCAAATTGCACCTTAAATATTGCTATTATGTCAGAATCCATAAAATCATGTAATGAGCATTTAGCTTGAAAGTTGGAATACTATATTAATAAGTTTAATTTTAAAAACTTGGAGCATATATATTAATCTTCTAGTCCAGAACACTTGTATATGACTAAGAGTTTAGTTATGCTCTTAGAAACTTTACATGGGACTTTATAAATACCACTGGACACAGCAAGTACAACGGTAGGAGCTACCTGTGTTTTAGGGTGCCTGCCTTACAAACATTGAGCTTATTTTAACAGCAAACATTCTGGGTAAAGTATGAGGGGTGAGTGAGCAGAGAGCACACTGCAAATTCAGCAGATATCCACAGCTATCCTAGTGTCAGAGCATCCCCCACCAGTTTATAATTTTCACAACAACTGGCCTTTCTGTTTTTTTTTTTTTTTTTTTTTTTGAGGTACGCGGGCCTCTCACTGTTGTGGCCTCTCCCGTTGCGGAGCACAGGCTCCGGACGCGCAGGCTCAGCGGCCATGGCTCACGGGCCCAGCCGCTCCGCGGCACGCGGGATCCTCCTGGACTGGGGCACGAACCCGTGTTCCGTGCATCGGCAGGCGGACTCTCAACCACTGCGCCACCCGGGAAGCCCTGGCCTTTCGTTTTTGATCAGATTCTTTGGGAAGTTAGGAGATCATGTAAGAATATAACATTCAGGGTATTGTCAGGTCATTTGTAGCAGAAAAATATGATTTAGCAGAAAGAAAATGAGGTGTGATGTCAGAAGACCCTTTGTTGTAGTCTTGGTCTGAATCTTAACTGTTCATCATCTGTGAAATGAGGGAACCATTAAGTCCTTTCTAGCTCCTATAGTTTTTGTAATGTAAGTGATATACTTCTCAATTCACTTTTTTAGGTCTCCTGTAAAGTCAGCAGGATCTGGGGTGGGTATGGCAGTGATGTGGGAGGGACACATGAGAGAGCGCGCATTATTTGAGGAGTCAAGAGGAGAAAGAGGCAAAGCAAAATTGAACTGCTCTCAAATACCAAGTACGCGGGGTTTTCTTCTCTCAAGTGTTGTTTATTGCTTATAGTTTTCAGCTCTACAATCAGTCCAGTATAGATGAGTAGATAAAAAAACTTTCTAGGGCTTCCCTGGTGGCACAGTGGTTGAGAGCCCGCCTGCCGATGCAGGGGACACGGGTTCGTGCCCTGGTCCGGGAAGATCCCACATGCCGCGGAGTGGCTGGGCTCGTGAGCCATGGCCGCTGAGCCTGCACGTCCGGAGCCTGTGCTCCGTAACGGGAGAGGCCACAGCAGTGAGAGGCCCACGTACCGCAAAAAACAAAACAAAACAAAAAGACAACAAAAAAAACCTTTCTACTTACAATTCTAGTTTTACTGAGTTATTTTTCACTATGGTGACTGTATAAAACTAGTAATTCTTTAAAAACGTAGACTATATTCAGTGTAATAGTAAAGAAATTAGAAATATTATTGTATTTCTCAAGTAAAACGGCATTTAAATCAATTTAATTAAAATGAATTTATTTATTTACACAAGTACCCAATGTTATTTTTTTTAAGTATTTAAAAGGATCCATGAAGCACATAAGACAAGAATAAAAATATTTCTATTGCTGTTTCACATAGAACTATCAAGAGATACGTGAAATGGAACTGGAATATTTTTTCCAAAGCTCTGGAAACTCAACTGCTCCAAGATAGAGTATCTACTCTCCAAACCCTGTAAACATCTTCAAAGGATAACCATGGTCAAGAACACCATCTTGCAATCCTGAATTATTTTCTTTTCACATGCTATATAATGAGTGAAGGTATGTTAAATGTTTATTTTTAAATTCTCGTTCCAAACAAGATTGTTTTCATTCAAAAAGGCAAATAAGTTGACCATCCAAGAGAATGGAGATGTGGTCATAGTTCTTTCCAAGATAATGGCAAATTGGTAAATATTTTGGTCCATAAGCTACAGGAAACCAGATTTACTGCTAGGACTAGCTGCCTGGGTCACTCAGAAGAGTGACGGTAAGGCAGTATGGTCCAAAAGAAAGAGTATGTGCTTTATGTATGTAAGTTTAGATTTTTTTAGTAAACATCTAAAAAAGTAAAAGAAATGGAATTTTAACAATATATTTCATTTAATATAACTTATCTAAAGTATTACCATTTCAACATGTAATCAATTTTAAACTTATTGGTAAGATAGTTTGTATTTTTTTCATAATGCCTTTGAAATGTGGTATATATTTCATACTTAGAGCACACCTTAATTTGGATATTAAGTATTCATTGGAAATATAATATTTGATGTATTTTATATTTCATAAAATTTATAGTTGAAAAAGTGAATTCACATACCTAACGTGTACCAAACATATTTACAAGTTTTCCAATAACAGAATCAACTGCAAGTTTTAAAAATTTAAGTTAATTAAAATTAAACAACATTAAACATTCAATTCCTCAGTCTAAGTAGCTACATTTCAATTATTCAATAGCCACGTGCGACTAGTAGCTACAGAACAATGCAGCTGTAGGGTAGAGAGAAGGGTGGTAATGCCCAAGAGTGATGCTGATGAAAATCCTAAATGATAATTTAATAAGTCTATGAGGCATAATATTTACAAAATATGACCTCCTGTGTTCTCTCCTTCCCCAACTTACATATCAGTTTCCTGAGGCTGCTGTAAGAAATCACCACAGACTTTGTGGCTTAAAACACCAGCAACTAATTCTCTAACAATTCTGGAGGCCAGAAGTCCAAATCTAGCAGGGCCACCCTCTCTGGGGACTTCAGGGAAGAATCCCTTCCTCGCCTCTTCCAGCTTCTAGTGGCGGCCTTGGCATTCCTGGGCTTGCGGCCCCACCACTCACTCCTTCTCTGCCTCTGTCTTCACACTGTCTTTTCCTCGTGTGTCTGTTATAGCTCTTTGCCTCTCTCTTACAAGGACACATGTAACTAGCTACTGGGACTTGGGATGCCATTTAGGATCCACCAGAATAAACCAGAGCAACGCCCTCATTTCAAGATCCTTAACTTCATTACATCTTCAAAGACCCTTTTTCCAAATAAAAGAAGATTTACAAATTCCAGGGAGTAGAATTTGCTATCTTTGGGTGGTCACTGTTCAACCCACTAACATTTGTAAAACCCTATTTTTCCTGAATCTGTAACACATGAAGGTTGGAACTCTGGCAGAGGTGTCTCCTTCTACATGAAGAACAAATTCATTCAAATTGCAAACGAGTCCGGGGCCACCAGCCTCTCTGTTTGTACTCTAAAGCGCAGGGTCAGAGTAACTAGAGGGTTCCTGAGCTAGCAGTGAACGCTAAGCAGCAAGATGAGTGATGGGAACAATAAGAGAAATATAAGTTGATATCCTGGTTAACATACACACACCTCCATTAACACATAAACACGCGTATCCTTATACCTTTCTTCCAAGTCATTTGTTGGCAGAACCCAGGATTTTTCAATATAATCCTTAAGAGATACAGCTGCCATTGCCCAGTGTAGAATGGCCTAGGGTACAGAATGCTCCAAAATGAAAATTATAAACTACAGAATGAGCCATCATAGAGAAACACAGATGCTCTTAGAAGAGACAAGCAAATGGTTTATGAGCGTAATTGCACAGTTTCCAGTATTCTAGAAATACAGCTATGATGGTCTTCATATATGTTAATATTGTAATTTAAAAGATACTGACTATAAGAGAAATACTTAGAAATTGTTCTAAAAGGTGAAGTTTGAATGTAAACATGGGCCTGGTAGAAGAAAAAAATGAAAAGATTCTCCCATATGGTTCCTTTATCCCTGCAGAAATTAATGGATAAGACTAAGGGTTCAGAAGAATTCTGAGTGAAGCTGAGGAGTCACCTCTTGTCTCCATGAATGATGTCTCCTGATTTATTATCAGACAGCTAGAGGTAAGAAGATCATAGACCCCAAATAATAGCATATTAATAGCTCTACTTAAAAAGAAGAAGAGGGAAAGCATCACTTATTTTATTATGGAAATGAAGCATTTACTAGATATCTATATAATCCTTTTTTGAACTGACAAGGGAAAATGTGCTCAGAAGGAAAATACATTTTGGTTTCTTTTTCTTTCCCTGAATGGTGGAACTTTTAAAAATTGTCTGTAACAGTTTAGCCTCACTTTCTAGTTTGTTCTGAATTGGGTCATCATTCCTCTAAATGCAAAGCAAGGAAATCCTATTCAAAGTGTTAAAGCAGGTGACAGAGAAGCGCATTAGTTTTCAGCTATTGTTTAGAGTTTCCTAGATGTCTTGGTATTATCCAACTCAGGAGGGGAAAACAGGATCTGAGGGAAAAAAAAAAACAAAACCTGCTGACTTTGCATCAAGTCAACATAGCAAACATATAATGAACACAGGCTTGGTGGGAGATTCCACAGCCTGTGGAAAAGCCATTTCTCCACAACGGTAAAGGTTATTAAAACACATCAGAGCCTCTGGTAGTTACCTAATCTACTGCAGTCTTGAGTTGCTGATGAAAACAATTTCCTCCTCAAAACAGGTCATGAAGAACCTAGGGGTAAGACGGGAATAAAGACACAGACCTACTAGAGAATGGACTTGAGGATATGGGGAGGGGGAAGGGTAAACTGTGACAAAGTGAGGGAGTGGCGTGGACATATATACACTACCAAACGTAAAATAGATAGCTAGTGGGAAGCAGCTGCATAGCACAGGGAGATCAGCTTGGTGCTTTGTGACCACCTAGAGGGGTGGGATAGGGAGGGTGGGAGGGAGGGAGACGCAAGAGGGAGGAGATATGGGGATATACGTATATGTACAGCTGATTCACTTTGTTATAAAGCAGAAACTAACACACCATTGTAAAGCAATTATACTCCAATAAAGATGTTAAAAAAAACCAAAAAAACCCAGCTTTCTCTCTCCCTCCTTCTCGTCCCCCTCTCCCCCCACAATCATCTCCATCCCTACTGTGGAGTATCCTTTCCCGACTTCAGAGAAAGTTCACGATAAGACCGCAAACAAGTGTTGGTAATTGGACTATTACAGGCTTCCATGGATAATCTGGGTAATTCTCAGCATTGTCACCAAATGTCTCTGCAGTCTGTAAGGAAGCTGAAAGTAAGGAAGCTCAGACGGATTTCGAGACGGTTTCTATTTTAAAAGGCAGCCAACTACCACAATTGGCCCTAATTGCTTCTCTTGTTGGCAGTCTCAGGAGAGAACACAAGGGCTGAATGAACCAGGGAGACTAACTCCTGCTCATTAATAGCCTCTGTGGGTCAGGGCCCAAGCACGCAGAGGAATGCAGCCCACAGCCCGCTCCCTGGCACCGCTACCTGGCTTATGGGTAAACGAGATGCCAGCCCAGGACTTTCAATTTAGCATCATCACTGGAATAACCTGAATTGACTAAATGGGAATCACAACAAAGAGGAGAGAAGGAGAGGCAATAGGAATGGCGGGGAAGCTCTCTTTGCTTAACAGAGCTCAGAGAAGTAATTGGCTACTATAACTCAAGAGTTTTTCCGAGAGTTTTTCTCTGTTTGGAAATGTGAGATCTGAGCTGCTGTGGGGCTGCTTTGGCTATTTTCTGCCTTTCTTTATTTTTCCCATTATGAAAATGATATTTACTCATGAGGTGACATACTCAATTCCACTGGGTTTCAGAATGATCCTCCCCGGCCAGTCTCACCGTCTTTAGTTTATAGGCATGTTTCTCCCACGGATTCTAAGTCTCCAACTTCTATAATAATTTTTACATTTGCTTCTTTTTTTGATTGGACGAAATGAAACCAAGTGAAAAGGAATCCACATAAGCATATTCTGGGTCACTTCGACTACCACTTTACACCTCAACTTTGTTAACTCGTTTTTAGGCCCATATTTTTATCTTTTTTAAGTCATAAAGGTCAAATAATATTGTAGGGCATTGATGCAAACAGACGTTTCCCAGTAGTACAGACAGAGAAATAGAACTCATTCTTGGGTGATCCCAAAAAGTTGTATTCTTCGGGTTACGTGAAAGTATTTTTCCATTTGTTTTTTTCATGTAAAAGGGCATTGTATATGCACATGTGAGCACCACCGTGATAGAGTACAGGAAGTTGCAGGACTCCCTCCAAAGAAAGATGCAATGGGAAGGAATCCCTTACTTGATGGAAGAGTAAATCAAAAGATGAAAGTGCTTATTACAGAGATAAAATTCACAGGTACTCCTAGCTTTTTTCTCTCTCAAGTTACACTCATACACATTGGTATTTATGTACCTAAAATAGTTACCTAGAATTTTTGTGTGGTAAGATATGTAACCCTTGAGACTAGAGAGTTTCCAAAAGCAATCCCTCTTTTCCTGCCCCCTGTCTCTCTCCTCCTCCCTCCCTCCCTCCCTGTGTCTCTCCCTCTTCCCTTCCCCCTCCTTTGTATATCTGTGTGTGTGCATGCAAGTTTTCATATATGCACCCAAAGTTATATCTGCTATAGATACAGAAGTTAGAAAATAAGCAACAAAGTTTATTATAGATATTATTTGCAGAAATCCTAGTGTTTGCTAGAAAGTATAAGTGATTTCCATACATTAATGCATTTCATCTTCTCAGCAACCTTCTAAAGTACATATATTATTAATATTATCATTTTACAGATAAGGAAATGGGCGCTGGAAGAAGTTAAATGGCTTGCCAAACAACACACACAATTACTAGCAGAGCAGCAATTCAGAGCTCGGTTCTTTCAAACACCAGTGTTTGGTGTTTTTCTACATTTAGCTCAACATGGTGTAAACAATCTCCTCTGTTAAGTTTACCAAAAAGAACATTTTATAGGACTATGTTTCATCTAACACTGTAACTCTTTTTGCACTGAAAGGGCGTAGATTAGCTTAAATACCCACTGATCTAGATAAAAATATCTATATGAGAACAGAAAACATTGTGATGCCTCAAAAAGTATGATCTAAATACCACCCGTGTCAAAATTACCTGGGATGATGATTAAAATGCTGATTCCTGGGCCAAGACCTATTCGGTAGGTGTTTTAATACAAACTTAATTTTAAAATTTGTCAATGGTGCGCTCATGGCTTGCCTTTTCAGTTATCAAATAAGCCAGCACCCTTTTCATTTTTAACTTGGATCAAAGTTGGTTTAGACAACTCCATTAATATGGAAAAAGAATTATAATTCATCTTTTTGTCAGGAGCTTCATAAATAAAAGCAGGAATAATATAAAAAGCAAATGTCTCGGGATGTCAGAAATGGCAGTCTAATGTTTAAAAATTCATGGATGTTATCAAAAAATAATTAAAATGTACCAGAAAATGCAAAATAAAGACCTACAAGTGGTGAGAGCGAGTTAGAAGATGAAGGTTTGTCTTGAAGTCGAGAGAGCATGAGGAAAGTGAGGGGAGTATGGAAACGCAGCTAAGACAGGAAAAGGCAGAAGGGTCTTCTGGACAAAATCATGATAGAGCAGAAGAGGCTCCGGATACTGGGATAAAAACCTTCCACTCTCAGGAAGTCATAGGACTAGACCTCTAGGAACCTTAAATAAGTCCAGTGCTATAACGTACCATCATTTATGACTTTTTTCCTGGAACCCTAATAACTTAATCACATTTATTCTCCATGCTAGGTTAGGAGGTGTAATGTTATCTTAAATGGAAAAGAGACAAAACAATAAATAAAAACCCATGGAACTGCCCCATCCTTTGCCTGATTCCAAACCTTTACAGGTAAAGAGTAGAATCCTCTTATCTCACAAACAGAAAAAGTTGAAAAGGCAAATATATATAAAAGGGGAGATCTTGACAGATTAACTGATATATTTCTGAGTAATCAAAATAATGAAAAGGAGCTTTCTTTTAGGTAGATGTTGATAGCTTTTTTTTCATGTCGAGGTACAAACCTTGGGTGTGGAAAGTTAGAATCTGAAAGGGATAACTAAGGAGTCCTCCCTCCAAGGGTGGGAGGGATGGAGGAGGCTACTTGGATTAGAAAAGGGCTGTGCTGTAACAGATGGGGTGGCTTGACTCCGACCCAAAGAAGGCACTGAGGTGGGAAGTAGTGGGATATATCAGCATTCCAGTAGTGTTAGAAGCTTCAGAGTGGGAAGAAGGGCAGTGATGCCTGTATGTCCAGCAGGACTGAAGGATTTCTCTGGGGGGCGGGTATCCAGGGCTCCAATATATAGTATACAGAAAGTGCCAGAGCTGGTCAAAAACAAAGTATTTCAGAAGGGGCTCCGCCAGTAACGGCAGTGACCAGGAAGGGCTAAAAGATGAGAACTCTGTCCCAAGTTCTCTAGGACCCCTATGACACAGGAATTTTTATTTATTTTTTAAACATCTTTATTGGAGTATAATTGCTTTACAATGTTGTGTTAGTTTCTGCTTTATAACAAAGTGAATCAGCTATACATATACATATGTCCCCATATCTCTTCCCTCTTGCGTCTCCCTCCCTCCCACCCTCCCTATCCCACCCCTCTAGGTGGTCACAAAGCACTGAGCTGATCTCCCTCTGCTATGCGGCTGCTTCCCACTAGCTAACTGTTTTACGCATTGAGTTATTTGTAGTGAGGTGGATGGACCTAGAGTCTGTCATGCAGAATGAAGTAAGTCAGAAAGAGAAAAAAAAAACCACTGTATGCTAACATATATATGGAATCTACAAAAAAAAAAAAAAAGTCATGAAGAACCTAGGGGTAAGACGGGAATAAAGACACAGACCTACTAGAGAATGGACTTGAGGATACGGGGAGGGGGAAGGGTAAGCTGGGACAAAGTGAGAGAGTGGCATGGACATGTTATACACTACCAGACACAGGAATTTTATAAAACTGAGTGAAAGGGAATCCCCTTCCACAACCAATTTTACAAAAAAGAACTAGTCATTACAACTTGCCATGATACAACAAATCTACCTGCTCCTGAGGCCAGACCCTTGACCCTCATGTGTTCCAGAGTTTTACCTTTTGCAGACTTGATACCTACTTGATCCTGGTACTGTGGGCCTGTATTCAAGTCCAACCCAAACTTGGAAGCTTCTCATTTGCAACCTTACCCTAAAGGCTGTTCCTCAGCCTGCTTTGACCTGCAGCTTTGTGCAAACCCAGTGTCTGATGCTTTGGAAATAACACAGAACTCTACATTTACTCAAATGTCTGCTGCTGACAACTGGTCCACTTTACCAATTCAGGTGAACTCTCCTTAATCCCATGCCAAGATCATGCTCTGGACCCTGTGTCTCCCCCAACAATCCTTTCTTGCTAATTATTGCCACCTCCTGGAAATTCTTCCACTGTCTCATTACTCTGACATTTCTAGTAGTAGAGGGAGCACAGGCGTTTGGCTGAAAAAGGATTAGAGAAACAGGAGAGTATCTGTAAGCCAAAGGAGTGAAGGGGTTTTTGGACATTGAAGAGAAAGGCCAGGATGCTGACATCAAACACCACAGCCTTCAGCATCTTGCCTGGGGTCAGCCCTGTATGTTAGCAACGGTGCTAATCCAAGAAAAGCTGCACGTGGGGATAGTTTTTCATATACATCTGACAAAGACGTTTTTCACTCTTATACTACAGTCTGCAGAGATGTTGGAAAGATTTTACAAAAATTTGTTTCACCATTTCTATTAATAAAGTTATCACCGCCGTGATGTTGAAGAAATATTTTAAAACAGATAACTCCTTTTCCATAAAGCTCAAAGAAGATAGGCCTCATCAGAAGAAAGAGAATTTCATAAACAATTTTTAAAATGAAAGTGTTCTATGCAAACTGATGTGATAATAAGGCCCATAGTGGAGTCTGTGAAGGCTTGTCTGTGACAGGTGGGGCAAAAAAAAAAAAGACATTAAACCTGTGACCTGCCTCTGTAGGGGTGATGTGGTCCTTTTAATTTATTTTTTTGGAGTGTGATAGCATCTCTTTAGATGGGCGATACGATGAAATCACAGGAGTGGCTGTTCTGTGTGACTTCAAGGTTAATAAGAGGAAAGCTTGGCAATGACAGGGCCAGCAGAGAAGGAGAAAATCCTCCCTTTAAAGCTACATATCGAAGGGTTGGAATGATATCTATGTGACATTTCACCACTGATGCTCCTGATTAAGTATCAACAAATCAAAAGAATATCAGTATAAAGAATGGGGAGCTCCTGACAGTTAAAAGGGACATCACCTCATGAAATACTTGGGATACAGCTTCTCTCCAGTGTGTAAATCAGGAAGAAGTTACGTTAAATTCTTAGCATCAATATGATTTCAAAAGCATGTATTGCAATAGTAGCATTTGGCATACTAGTTGTAACACATGTTCCCAAAACGTGTTATAAATTGATCAAACATTTATTGCAGGATTGTTTGTAATAAGGTAAAATTAGAAGAGTCAACATGTCAATCAGTAGGGGACTTGCGAAATAAAATACAATGTATTCATGTGTTAGAATTTACTGTAGTAGTTAAAGAACAAACCTCATCTATTTGTAAAATTTATATAGCTCCTACAGTATGTCAGGTAGTGTTCTAAGTGGTTTACTTGTATTAACTCATTTAATTATCACAACAAACCTGTGAGGTAAATCCTCTTATACCCTAATTTTACAGATGAAGAACCGGGGGATAGAAACATTAATAGTTTGTGCAAGGCCACACCTAGGCAATCTGGCTCCACAATCCAGGCGCTTAACAACATGCTTCATTTTCTCTGGTCTATCTCAAACTGTGTAGATTAACAAAAAGAATAATTTGCTATAAAAAAGACAAACTGAATACTGAAAAGCCATTTAGAAAAAAAAAATCCCAATATCATACGATATCATGCTCTGCTATAGATATTTGAGATTATATATATAAATATATATATATATATATATACACACATCTATGTGTATGTGTGTGATGTATATCTATGTTTACGTGTACGTGTATATATTTAGTCTAGGGTTCTGATAAAGGGGTTTTATCTTTTCCTTTAATAAATTAAACTAAGAATACATATATGTATCTCTGGTATGATTAAGAAGAATTAGCCTAGATTCCTTTTCTCAAACAGAGGACAGAAGACAATGCACCCCTTACTTCTCTTCCAAGTTAAGTATGAACTACTTAAGGGCCCCTCTGCTTTCCTCTAGACCTTTCCTCCCACCTCATCTCCTACTACTCAAATCGGAAACCCTTTCTCAAACATGTGCTGATTTCCTAACTCTAGGCTTCCACCTCGGTTCTCAGAGAGCCTCTCCTCGGGAAGTTCTTTGGGGAGGTTTCTAGTCACACCAGCTGGTGGCTCTTGGAACCTAGAATACAGGTATTCAGCACCTTCAGACCTGTGCTTTGGGTGGTGACCCCAATTACAACAGAACAGGAACATTCTTGTTCTCTGTTCCGTTAGGCATGAGTCTTCCTCAATAACTAGCTATGGGCCTGAGACAGAAACAGGTTCCCTATAGAGACTGCTGAACAGAATCCCCTGAGAGGCTCCAAATGAGATGATGAAGAGAGAGGGTCAGCCCACAGACACCATCCTCTGGCATGGCCCTGGGGAAGATGCAGTGCCATAGGTTCACTGCTTCCACGGTCCTTCCTGCTCAGCCCCAAGGCAGCTCTCTCCCTGCAAGTCTTTGTTTCCATTCAAGGGAATGGGGTTTGAAAACACCTGTTTGTCCGCAAGACCCAGCTGCAGCCCCATGACCAGCTGGGCACTAGAGCAGGGTTCTCGCATCTCAGATGTTTTTTTTTTTTTTCCTGTGGTTTTAGAACCTTAGAGGATTTATTTAAAAGCCAAAACATTTGCATTTTTATGTTCATGGTAGGTTAGTTACGTTTCTCAACCTTGGAGAAGTTTCCTTCTGTAGGAGGTGCCCTGTGCATCCCAGCACTGCGCTCCCCTCTTGTCACCCAAGCTATATGCTCTAGGGGTTCCCCCTAAGAGAGCTGCGTGGGCCCTTCTGTTGTGATGGGCTGATTATGTGGGAGCTCTGGTAGGCTTGGTTGGCCTCTAGCCTGGTCGGTCGCCAGGCCCTTCTTGTGCAGGTGCTGTTGGCTGCTGTTTAGCGGGGCCTGGTCGCGAGGTGACTGGTTGCAGAATCCTAGGGACCCTGTGGCTAGTGCTGGCTCCCTGGTGGGCGGAGTCGGGGTCCCGAAGACCCTGGGGCGGTTGCCCACGCACTGGCAGGTGAAGCCAGGTCCTGGGGTTGGTGCTGGACTCCTGGCAGGCAGAGCCGGTTCCTGGAATCTGGCTGCAGGGCCCAGGGATCCTGGAGCTCGTTTCAGGCCACTGGTGTGCGGGGTGTTGCGGGGAGGCAGGGGGACACCCGATCTCAGAGAAGCTCACATTCCTCTCCAGCCGCTCAGCAAAAGCCTGGCATTCTCCTTTCTTTTTCTTTTCTCGGGACACCTGCACTGGCCTCACTGGCACCTGTTTCTTGAAGGAAGCCCCCTCTGTTTCCTCCCGTTCCTTGGTTTTCTTCTCTCTGCTCATCTCCCACGATCTCGACTGCACTTTGGTGGGGAATCTGCTGTTTCCTCACCAGCTGCTTCAGTGCACACGGACCCAATAGGTGTTCACACATATTTTGAGATCCCCACTGATTTGTTTTTCCCTCTAGTTTCAATTTCACAGAAGTATCAATAAACTAATCTTAAAAGGTACAGACCTCAACAGGAACCCCAAACCCCAAATATAGACAAATGACCTGAAAACACCACGAAGCCAGTAAGTGGAACCTGACAGTTCTGAAACATAGGCTGCTTCTTTCTTTCTTCTACCTGTAACTGGAAATGCAGAAGGGCTACAGCACAGGGGAAGAGATGGCATGTCTACATTCACACCTTTCTATAAAACTGTCTTCTCTCCCTCTCAGACACCTGGTTGTATGAAAACTCTCCATGAGCTTAAATCCCTAATTCTGCTAGCCCAGGGTTCTGTGCTTGACCATCCATAGGACCTGGTGGGAGGCTGCAGGGTGGGGAATGCATAGGTTAACATTTGCTCGGCACCTCTATGCATCAGATCCTTAATACCCAACCCTATAACATAGATTCAGGCTCAGAGAGGGTAGGTAACTTGACCGAGTCACACTCTGAGATACAGCAGTCAGAATTTAAATCCAGGTCTGCCTGATCTCACAGGCCGTGCTATTTCCCCATTATACAGTGCTGCCTTCAGGGTATCGGGGTCAGCCTCTAGGCCAGTATTCCTAAATCCTATGCACATCAGAATCAGTTGGAAAATGTTTTTAAAATATAAATTGTGGGATCTTATCCCCAGAAATTTTTATTTTTGAAGTCTCAAACAGGGCTATGGAATCTATAGGTAGTGTGAAAGTACCCCCAGGTAAGTCTGATGATCAATCAGCCTTGAAGACCACTGTTTTAAGGTATCCACATCCGAAATGAAAGAAGTACTCATCAATGTCATATGGCTTGTTTGGGTAACTCATTATGGGTTTTCCCAACTACAACTTTATCAAAACCTATTTGAATTTACCTAGTTTATACTATTGCCTAAGGGTGGGGAATTGCATAAATGTACCCCTGCTATGAACAGAGTACCCCCCAACTCCTGAGGCTTTCCCACGGTTATGGTACTGTCAGGGCAGGCCATCTAGTCTGTTTTCCTTAGCTGTGCCATTCGTACTCATGTAGAAGGTCAGCATGAAGGAAAGTCATCGTTTTAATCTGCTCTCATACAGCTTTTTTATCCCTCTGATCATTCTATCTGCCCTTTTCTAGACCTTTTCTAGCTCCATTTCCTCTCTTTTAAGGTTCATCAACCAGAACCACATACAGTACAGATGAACTAAGGTTTTGTACAAGGGCATTGCCCTTGGTGTTCCTGGGGGAAGCCATGTAGTTATCCTAAAAAAGGCACATCACAGGGTTTGTAACCTGAAATAGTATGAAAAATAGAAAGGAAGGGGAGATAGGCACATGAATAAAAACTCTTCCTCATTTTAGGGTGAGTCTATTTATTCTTCCCTTCCTCCTTGTGTCTAACCATCTTAGGAGGAAAAAGAGTAGGGACTTGATGATGGGATACCGGAGGAGCTGCAGTGACTTGGGAAATAGAGATGTTCATTATTTCTAGCTGGTCCCTATAGAGTTGAGAAGATTCTAAGCAAAATTGTCTTTGTTACCGTCTTTCTAGAGCCCCTATTTCTGGGTGTTCATCACTCTATTCTCCTACATCTAAGAGGTCTATTAGCTGCCCAAGGTGTATCCCAAATCACCATCTGATCCCAAACCCTGCCCTCCCTACCGTCTTCCCACTTGCAAAGGAAAAGCAAGAATTTGCAGAAGAAATTTTGCTGAGCGGGCAGCCCTAAGGAGCTAGTGATCTGATTAGCTGATTAAAACGATTTACTCTGAGTGTGAATGAGTTGTAACCCTTCCAGAGGTCATATAAAATTTGAAAGGCATTTGTCAAACCTAAATAATCTATGATTGATCACATTTTTCAGAGCATAGGAATCTGCATAAGTGTGGGATGGTGGTGTTTCTCTTTTGTAGAGATAGCTGCTTTTTTCTCTTTTGCATACTGTTAGGCAGGGGTGTGAGAGAGAGAGAGAGAGTGTGTCTGTGTGTGTGCGCGCATGTGTTCAGATGGTATATAAGGAGGGAAACATACAGATCCTGCATTGTGGCTGTATAAAATACATGAGTAAAGAGAGGATGCTTTGGGGGAGAGATACATGTTAACTGACAGAATCTCAATTTTTCAAAATTCAAAATCTCGTAACTATGGAGGAGTTTCTATATTTTAAGTCGTTTCCCCCTTTAATACATTTGCCTGTCCACAGCATTGCTTTCCCATATTCTCTTGCAGACTGGCGATATCTCCCTGGAGTTCCTCAACAATTCCCTTCATAGATCCTTTTATATTTCTCTCCCTGCAAATCTTAGTGCCAACTGCAAATTGAATCGCAGTCTCATAGAATCTTGGCACTGGAAAGAACCTAAGAAATCATCCAGTTACACTTGTCACCCTAGTTTTAATAGACATCTGTCATTTCTGCAGTACACTGTCTACTCATCCATTTTCCTGATGAACGATTACCCTGGATTACCTTTCGGAAACTACTCCTGCATATCCTCAGCCCAGGTGGTTTGCCTGAACTAGACTCCGTCCTCAGTTGGGGGGCATGGTGGGCCCTGATTGACTTAAATTATAAAACGACTCTCCTGCACCCCTCCACCCTGGCCACAATAACTGGTTCAGGAGTGGGAACAGGGGCCAACCACGGCTAAGGAGAATCAAGTCTGGACTTTTCACTCTACTGTTAATGGTAAAGTTCTTTCCCCCGAATGTAAAACAGAGGATGAGAGTTCTACAGGGCTGTAACAATCTTGCCATCTGAAATCAAGCTTTCAGAATGAAACCAAAGGAAAGGAGGGGAAGTGGATCCTGTGGGTATCCTCAGACCCACGCAACTAGCCTCTGCGTGACTGAGCCTACACTAAGCTGGCCATTTCTCAGACAGTAAATTCTCTTTTTGATTAACATAATTCTGAGCAGTGTTTTCAATCATTTGCTTCAGAGAGGATCCAAAATGATAGGCCTATGATGGGGAATTCATTTATTTCTACCGCAGCTTGCTACACAGTTTTTTTGGATGTTAGGAAATTCTTCTGAATATCTCCTTCTTTGAATCTTCTGCCCATTTGTTCAAGTCTTTTACTTAAAGCTCTACACAGATAATCAAACGTTCTTTGATTCTGTTATCCTTCAAATTTAAGCAGAGTTGGCCTGGCTTGTCCTCTTCAGACCCCAAGTTATCAATTTTGTGGCTAAACATTTTGAGTTAAATTTTTTTTCTTTATATGACAAGTTCCCTTCCTTTGAATTATGTATATTGTTACAGTTCTTATTTAAATGTGGTTCCTGTAATGGAATACCACATGACCACGTGGGTTTACAGCTCTATGACACTTGTCTCCCACCAACCCCCATTAAAACTTTATTGTTATTTATGCAATCTAATTATCCTCTTTTTTATTAGCTGCTGTATCACTTTGGTGGTAACTTTTACCCTCTAAGTAACCCAGAAAAATGTTCACTTGAAATGGAAGTCAGCTCAGTCTTACATTTTTAGGATAACATTTCTATCACACAATCAATATACGTATGTTATGAAAAATTAGAAGACATAGATAAGCATAAAGAAGAAAATCTCATTCCTAAAATTATCAGCTACAAAAACCAATGACATATTCCTAGATATCCCTCCACACACATTTGTTTTCACATATTTGTATGTGTATATACACATAAACCTCATCATACAAAAATTAAGTACACAGTCTTCATCTGCAGTCTTTTTATCTGCTTTATCATTAACATGTTTGCATGTCAATAAACAATGTTTACCATATCATTTTAATGACTGCTTAGTATTTCAATATGGTAGTGCTAAAATTTGTTTGACCAATTGACTATTCATGTTTTTGTTGTTTTTGCTTGTCTGCCATTAAACATTTTCCTGATTATTTCCTTAGACTCAGTCTCTCAGGTTGAATACTTGGTTTAAAAGTCATAAATACTTTTACAGCTTTGGTTGTATATCTCTACATTTCCCTCCAGGAATACCAAACTAATTTATAATTCCATCAGCAACATCAAGAACATCACTAGGCATTATGGGTTTTTTTTAACTTATCTTCAGGATATACATCTTTATCATGTTGGTTTTGGCCCAAGAGTTTAGCCTGTCAGGATGGTTTTAAGTCTTAACTCTTTCGTTTACGCATTATTTATATTCACCTCCTGTCACATTATCATCTACAACTGATAAGTTACTTCTATGACATAGTTAATAACATTGATAAAAATCTTGACTAAGGCCATGCCTTGTTAAGGTTGGGCCCTCTGAGAGGTCTTTCCAGGTTGATGCTAATTTAGAAGTTAATACTCTGGATTCAACAAGCAATTGCTGTATCTCCCTTACTATCACCCAACCCATACCTTCATCTTGTCCACTAGACTTGTTGTCTTGACAAAAAAATAAAGATATGCCTCGATGTGGATTTCCCTACCAGATCTCCAGCCAGTTCTCCCTTGAGATTAAAATTAAGCCCAAAGTAACAATTCCCCACTGAAACATCTTCTACTTTAAGAAAGATGAAACTGTCAGCAAAGCAAGTCAATAACTTATCAGAGTCTGCTTTTAGGAGATATTTCAGTGTGAATGCCCTCATCTAGACCATTTATAACAATATCAAAACTGGCCCCAGGAGTAATTCCTATGAGTCTTAATTATTAGCCTTTTTCTACATATAGAAATGTATATTTATTCCTATCTCTTTTCTTATTGCTTGCTTCTTTCTCCTCTTCTTCTTTCTTCTTATCCAATCTCCTATTATAAATTATTTCTTTTAACACATAGTAATTCATTTTCATAGTTTTTTACCATACAAAGATATTAATGACTTCTGATCTAAAAATTCTCTTAAGCTTCTCAAGAATATAAGTATATAAGAGTATACATGCTAGAGGTAGGGACTGTTGGGGCATATTCAAATTGGAATGGGAAGAGACAGAGCTTAGGCAAGTTATTTAATGTGAAGTACAGTAGTCTTAGTTTGTTTCATTATCTATCAATTAGATTAATAAACACCATGTATACCTTACAGAGGTCCCAAGAACACAAACGGAAGTTCTGTGTGTCTGTGTGTATCATCATGAAGTACCAAAGAATGAGGTATAATCATTAACATATTTAATAAAAGTAAATATCCATAAATAAAAAGCACCTAATTTAATCTGCTGTGAGGTCAGGGTCATGATCTCAATTTTAACAGCTTCAACAACGAGGCCTCAAGAGTTTGCTACCCTCCAGAATAAACGCCATAACTGAATCCTCAGCCCCAGCACATAAGGTCCCAAATCAATGGTAGTTTGACTTCACAGGTTGTGAGGTATGTGGTTGTAAGTAATTTGCTACTTATACAGAATATCAAAGTCTGTGAAATAAAACTAATAACATAAACAATTTAGAATGGTTCAAAAGTATATCTTTATATCTTTCTTACTCATTGGACTGTTATGCTCTTTGCTGTGTGATATAAAAAGGGGGTTAAGGTACAGCTAGTGTGAAATCAATTATTTATACTTAACATCCAGCCTTCCTGAAGGGCCCATAGGGGAGCAACGTATACTGACACCACTTTAATAACTGTGTTGACTATAAATTATTGCTGCACCTGACTTCACTATAAATGTCTTGTGTTCTGTCAAGATCCGGGTATGCCCATGGGAATGTGTTGAGCATATGAATGTCATCTGTCATACGTGTCACAATGGAAACAATGGCTGGGAATGCTGGACAACACCAGGCTACAACTCTGAATGAGGTATAAAGTAATTTATATACTTCTTAAAAGATGTATTCACTGAGCTATCTGATGTGTAGAATTATCTGTTCCTCCTAGGACAGGAAATTTCATTATTTTAAGATTTGAGCCCATATAACTAGACTTTGTTCCCAGAAAGGGGATCCTACTGTAATCCCCCAGCTACCCAGATTACATTTAATTAAAGTCTTTAAAACAAAGGAAGTATTTTTTGCAGAGTGGATCCTTGATAGTAGAAGAACAAGTACAGATGCCTAGAATAGCTAAGACTTCATAGTTATATTGAACAGGAGCAACTCTGTTCAAGAGAACAGAGAAATAAGATACACAGAGGCCTGGAAATAGAGAAGCAGATGTCCATCCCAGCTTTCTATCACCTGCTGAACTGAAAATATTTAAATAATTGAAATGTCACATCTAGTCTTGTGTGATCTCCCTTAAACAACGACTGGTAAAACCGGCCGTGGAGTTCTTTGTGTATTTCTGAATGGGCAAATCAGGTTGCTACAGTAAATTTTCAACAATGGGTATAGTTTATCTACTAAAGGTTGCTCTTGCCAAACTCCCATATAATTTAAAAGATATTACTAACTGCAGGAAACTCACTTATGTGACATCATCAGAGAAGGAGGTATTTAAATAAATGAAGCTTTCTGCGTAATGAAACATAGCCACTGTAAGAGCCAGTCTGCCAGCCGCTGTAAGAGCCAGTCTGGTTCTAGATTCCACATATATGCGTTAATATAGTATGTAAGGGTGGCTAGCCTGACTCTAAGTAGGTCCCAACTACAATGATGGACTTTAAGCTCCTGTTTCTGCTCTGAGAGTAAGTAGTCTGACAGCCAGGAAAAAACGCCATGGGCTGAAAAACCTGATAACCAAGTCTAAACAAATCATCTCATGTAAGAGTAATAGTAAGAGCAATAGGCTCTGAAGGAGAGTTCGCAGGGAAAATTCCTTGAACTTTGATACATGTGTAGCATACACAGCTGTGGATGTGCAAACAGATCCTTGTAGGACAGATTAAACGGCTGTTCCACATTGTTCCTCGGATAGCACGCGATGTCTCTGCTCGTAAGAAATCCTGTTCAGTCCATACTCAGTTGGGAATTGACTCTTCTTCCCATAGGCAGGGTGGATAAATCCCACACCATCTCTCTCTCATGGGCCAAACATGGGGAAGAGTATCAAGGAGGCGCAGAAAGAAGCAATGCTGAGTAAGTTATGCCGGGTGGCAGCTGCAGCTGCATACACACAACAGAAAATGCTCTGCGACAGCCAGAGGATGCCTGTTCCACAAAAGCAGAAAGAAATCATTCTTGATCGCTAAGCAATGGAAGGCAGGACGTAACCCTCTTCATCGATAGCAGGTAAGGACTCTTTTAAAAGAGATCTGAACTCTGAGTAATTGCTGAAGTCAAGGCTTAGGTTTCTCTGCAATTAATAACAAGGAACCTGTCTAGAAGCAGCAATCATCCCGGGCGCACACTAGGAGACGGGGGGGAAAAAATGAACAAAACCAACATGATGAAAAGATAAGGATACAGCGCACTGCAGCTATATCAGACTGAGCAAGAAATTAGAATATCAGAAACCCATTTCATATTATATATTGCTTACTGCATTCCATTACTCTTAAATTAATGGTATAATAAGCTATACGGAAATTTCAATCCATAGGGTGCATTCAGTCTTTTTAAGTCCCTAAACTGAAGGTTCCTACCAAGTATTATTGTAATCTATTATCAATGACTGAACCAGGTGGACCCTAAATGACAACTGCAGTTAAGGTTCTGACATGCAAAGAGGGTAGGAGTGCAATCACTGCTTAGGGTATACACAAGCTAACATAACATGTTCATTTCAGGCCACTAAGTAGTATAATTGTTTTTCTTAGATTTTATTTTTGCTTCCTTTGGGACAAGTGATGTTTTTGGGTGAGAGCAATACTATTTTACATTAAAAACCCTCTGCTCCAAGGACATGCACTTAAGTTTTTGAAATTTAATTTGCAATTCACAGTGGTCCAACCTGATGCACAATAAACAATGAATAACATGCCATAATAATAATGATGCAAAGTATCAGAAGATGCTGTTTCCTCAATGACTTTGACTCCTTTGTTTCTTCCTTTATCTACAGGGATCCATGATTAAGCTGACTTGTATTTTTAGAATGCCAAGAAAATGGAGGAGGAAATACGTGAATGGTGCCTACTGATTTAATTTTGAAAGTTCAAATAATCACTTTTTACTTAAATAATTTCATCAGCTCTCTGAATAAAGATTGTGGCTTTTAACTGTACAAAGAATTTAGCACTTGTTTGGGGACTCAGTATATATTGAAACATCAGAGCCATACAACCCAAATTGTTACCCTCTTCATTATCTATTTTATTTGAATTTTATTGTATTTTTTGTACAGCAAGTTGTTATTAGTTATCTATTTTATACATATTAGTGTATACATGTCAATCCCAATCTCCCAATTCATCCCACCACCAACCCCCTCTCTCCACATGCTTTCCCCCCTTGGTGTCCATACATTTGTCCTCTGCATCTGTGTCTATTTCTGCCTTGCAAACCGGTTCATCTCTACCATTTTTCTAGATTCCACATATATGCGTTAATATACGATATTTGCTTTTCTCTTCCTGACTTACTTCACTCTGTATGACAGTCTCTGGTCTCTACAAGTGACCCAATTTTGTTCCTTTTTATGGCTGAGTAATATTCCACTGTACATATGTACCACATCTTCTTTATCCATTCATCTGTTGATGGGCATTTAGGTTGCTTCCATGACCTGGGTATTGTAAATAGTGCTGCAATGAGCATTGGAGTACATGTGTGTTTATGGTTTTCTCTGGGTATATGCCCAGTAGTGGGATTGCTGGGTCATATGGTAATTCTATCTTTAGTTTTTTAAGGAACCTCCATACTGTTCTCCACAGTGGCTGTATCAATTTACATTCCCACCAACAGTGCAAGAGGGTTCCCTTTTCTCCACATCCTCTCCAGCATTTGCTGTTTGTAGATTTTCTGATGATGCCCATTTTAACTGGTGTGAGGTGATACCTCACTGTAGTTTTGATTTGCATTTCTCTAATAATTAGTGATGTTGAGCAGTTCTTCATGTGCTTCTTGGCCATCTGTATGTCTTCTTTGGAGAAATGTCTATTTAGGTTTTCTGCCCATTTTTGGATTGGGTTGTTTGTTTTATTAATATTGAGCTGCATGAGCTGTTTATATATTTTGGAGATTAATCCTTTGTACATTGATTCATTTGCAAATATTTTCTCCCATTCTGAGGGTTGTCTTTTCATCTTATTTATAGTTTCCTTTGCTGTGCAAAAGGTTTTAAATTTGTTTATTTCTGCTTTTATTCATTATTTTTCTTTCTATGTTTATAACAGTTCATATCTCTCTTTTCCTGTAGCATGCTACACTTATTCATCACCATCTTACCCACAAAAGATATCCCTTATGCCTTATCTTTCTTATACCTCTGTTACAGCCTCAGCTCCTCTGCCCTAGGGAACACTCAGAACATTAACGCACTCCATGTCAAATTACACTTTTTCTTGAAAGTTCACTGGGGCAGGGGTTTGGTGTAGGGAGAAGACCTAATTCTAACAAGTTATTGGTGAATAGTTCCATCATGAGCAATAAAAGGTGATATATTTCAATAAAGTCAAATCATCACATGAAATTAACACCAGTACAATTATTTATGGATAAAATAATAGTGCATGCTTCCTGGTATCTCTGTCTCTCATTTCTCTCTCCCTCTCTCTCTTTCTCCCTGTGTTAGCTGGCAACAGCCTCATATAGGTTTTTTTTTTTTCTTCTTTAAACTCATTTGATGGTGCAGAAGTTGAAAACTTCAATACAACCTAAAATAAATTCAGAACACTGTGCACACAAATACATACATACTCAAAACACACACATTAATATTATTTATACATGGTTACTTAAATATTGTTGAAGCAGTGTAAGGAAAATTTAAAGAAAATTTTAAAAATATCAATTAACATACATCTCAGAGAACAAAAAGCTTTATTGGTTAATAGCAAGTATGACAGGTTTATGAAAATCAAGTCTTTTGAATCAGTTTAATCACTTCATGATGACAAGTTAATGTCACAGATTGTAGGGGAATGAGAGAGATAGTCTTGCCTGATACCATCAAGATTTTGGTCTGCATGAAATTCTGCAACAGAAACTAAAATATAACATCGTCTTTATGCTTTCACCAAAGTCTACAAGTTTTAAAGTTTTATAACTAAAAGTTAAGCCTCTTTATGAGGAAGATTGCAGCAGGCTGCAAACTGTGAAAACTGCAAGCTTCATCAGAAAGGATGTGTATCAATGTTAATTAAGCACTCATTAAAAAAGAAGGCTAAGGAAGCCACCGGAGAAGAAAGAGAAAGTAAGCTCTAGCTGTTAGTAATTTAGGAAGTCAGAATAACCTGTCTTGATTAGAAGTTAAGGGTTACAGTTTGGGGAGGAATACAGGAAAAAAAATAGTGAGATTTTTCCCCCCTTACTTTTTTTTTTTTTTTTTTTTTTTTGCGGTACGTGGGCCTCTCACTGTCATGACTTCTCCAGTTGCGGAGCACAGGCTCCGGACGCGCAGGCTCAGCGGCCATGGCTCACGGACCCAGCCGCTCCGCGGCATGTGGGATCTTCCCAGACCGGGGCCCGAACCCGTGTCCCCTGCATCGGCAGGCAGACTCTCAACCACTGTGCCACCAGGGAAACACCCCCCCCCCCTTACTTTTTATATCTTTCATTTTTGACTTCAAGAGCTGTTGCGCAAAAAGATTGAATGGATATATTTTAAAGGTCGGGATATAGTGAGAAAGGAACCAGGATGCGAGTTTCAGATCTCCTCATAAGGACTGATTGGGAACATATGTATATGTATAACTGATTCACTTTGTTATAAAGCAGAAACTAACAAACCATTGTAAAGCAATTATACTCCAATAAAGATGTAAAAAAAAAAAAAGGCTATTGTAAGAAAGCTAATGAAGGCAATTAACCCAGCATCAGGCACAGCTGCTGGGGGGGTTTTCCAAGCACAACCTGAACTAGCTTAGATGTCCCACTGTCAGTGGCCTTGTCCAGGGGCTCCCGGCTTTCACAAAAAGATAAGAGTAAATTGTAATTTAGGCCTGGGAAGAAATTCAAGGGTTTTATTAAGTTGAGAGAGAACTGATAATTACTGAGGAGAAATCAAAACTGTCTAAGTGTAACTTAAAAGTAATAATGTGCACTGACAATGCCTCATAAACTCAAGGGACAGGCACATTTTGACTTGAAAATTCATCTCATTTTGACATCAAATCTAATGTCTATTACTTTAAGGTAAAACTTATCTTTCATTTGCAAAGTATTGTAAGTGGTTAGACCTTGAGCATCACACTTTTATTAATTCCATTGTCTAGGTCATCACTTACCCTAGACAGCACTGTCAGAAACCTGACGGAGAAAATTAAAGTGGATGTTCTAGTCTCTGGCACCTACCTTTCAAATTTCAATTAATTCTTTGTTCATAAACAAGCTAGGAAACAGCTCTCTTCTTCCTGAGGATACTGTGAAGGTCTTTACCTGGCCTTGCTGTTCTCCGGTCCTGCTCCTCTCAAAACTATCATGTACATTATTATTTACTTATATGTCATCTTCTCCAAGAAGCCTTCTTTGAACCTTCAGATTGAACTCCACTGCCTTTGAACTATCATACATCCATTGCTCAATTTGCACACTGTGTGGGTATTTTTTTTGTTATATGCCTGTTTCCGTGAATAAATTTTACTCATAGTTGTACCCACAAAGTTTAGAAGAATAGCTGACATCTAGCAGATGGTAATCATGTGTCTATTGAAACAAAGGCAACGGATTACAACTGCCTGTCCTCTTTTAAATGGGCAATACTCAAACTATCATTAATTTTTTTCAGACCAATTAAATAAACATTGTGCTTTGGGATTATTTTCTCCTCATAGACCACTCTTTGACCTTTATTTCAATTTGACCTTACCTAGAAAATACTGCTAGACAGGGGAGCCAGAGGGTAATATGTTCTGATTTATGGCCCCAAAGGATGGGTGGAGATTGATCCTCCATTGAATGAAAGCAGATGCTCTAATGTGGGTATACAAGAACAAAGGTTCTTCTCATTAGAATGACAGCTTGGTTCATGGACATCCCTGTAATTAAAATTTTAAGAATGCATGCAAAATAATCTAGGTTTGCAGAGATAATTTTAGTAGAACCTTATGCAGAGCCCCTATAGGTTCTATAGCCTTCCAATACAGAAGACTTCCGTGGTTCACGACAATTCTAATACATGGGTGTATGACTATTGACCAGTTTTGCATCATTCTGTGGGTATTGTTTCTTTTCTTCTTTTAAAATCAGTGAAGAGGGAAGGAAAGAAACACTTCGAAAATGAAAGATTAGCTTCCTAAATCATAAAGATAAGCTTTGTAATCACTTTCCTTTAAGCAAGGAATTAAAGGATAATAAAAACCCTAATTAAGGACTTCGTTAGCCTAACTAGATTTTCATATACAAAACATTGTTATAAAGAACTGCTATAGAAAGGAAATGCCTCCTCGGTGAACCCAAAGGGAAGCATTCCTGCCAGGACTTTTCTTCTGCTTCCATTTTTCTGTCCATTCAGGATCACTCCGTTTTTCCATGATCGCCAATTTTCTTCACCCTCTCCATGACTCCTGCTTCTTGTCTTTTTAGTTGCCCAACTTTTCTGCCTTGTTTCATTTTCTTTTTTATTTGATTTCTTTTCATTTTTAAATTTGTCATGATTCATTCATTCATTGATTAGTTCAACTTCCAATAATTGAGCCTTTAAAGAATGTTCTTTTCTGTCTTTCTTGTCCCCGGGCTCATTCATTCATCATTGCCCTCCCATGTAATTACTTTTTTGGTCCTTCTTTCTCTGAGGGTAAAATGCTTCTTTGGGAGTGGTTTTACAATCTCCCATGTTCTTTCAGCTCTCTTCTTCCCTTATGCAATAACCCTAATCTTATAGCAGGTACTTCTGACTTACCCAAGTCCACAGACGACATTATCATATCATGGGGTTATTTTATACCCTTTATTATTGGTGCATATTAAAATAAGTCAGTAGAGAAAACAGGCATGTATTTTTACAATGATCTTTTAAAATAGAGCAGAGCTAAAATGACTGCATGCAAAATGATTCTCTCTGCTAGTCTGAGAAAGTGGCAATAACACATATTCTTATCCAATAGCATGATATTTTTGGAGTTAATATTTAACCTAATATGTTATAGGGCTCATCAGGTTAGGGGCTGAACATTCTCAAATTGTTTTACAGTAAAATTCTTTGGTTTTAACTTCAAACTCAAAATCTAAAAGGGAAAGTTGAGTTTCTCAAAGTGAAATCCTGAGATTGTACACTAAGCTTATTGAATAAGAATCTCCTGTAGGTAGGATTTGGGAGTTAGAATATTTTAAAATACTTTGGAAGACTCAGGGACTAAACTTTGAGAACCACTGGGGCAAGTTTTGAAGCCAGGAGATCTTGGTTAGGATGCCAGCTCTACAACGATTCCCTTCCATGAGCTTTGGTTTTCTCATTTGTAAATTAGGATTAATAATATCTAGTGTATGGAGTTGTAATTAGGACTAAATGAAATAATTTACTTTCCTAAAAGTACCTAGTTCATAAAGAGTCCAATAATTAAAAAATATTTTTATATGTATTAAGAATAAAATTTCTTGTATTTTTATATCTTTAAATCAAATAACAACAGGCTCTACTTGTACTTTCTTGTCAGTTCTGTGAATCCAAATACTACTACACAGCACCTGGGAACCAAAAACCAAATAGAAAGTTTCTTTGAAAATAAAATGAAACTGACTAGTAAGATTATTTGATCAAATAAAGTGGAAAAGATGAACTACACAGAGTGAAGAGATGATTTTTTTGTGCTTTGGCAGTTTCATTATTATTGCGGTTAATAACAGTTGGGTGCCTATGATGCATTAGACTCTGTAAAAAAAAAAAAAGCAGTAGAGTGTACCTGGGCCCTCAGGAGGTACATTATTGATCCAGGAAAGGCCTCATTGCAAGATGTGACCCTAACAGAGGAAGACAGTGGGAGCTAGTTCTAGAACTCTTGCTGAGCAGGAAACAGTGCTGGGAGTGAGAAAAAGAGAGAATATAAAAAGTCAAAAAGCAGGCAGATTTCATTCTTACCAGCACTAGGAGGAGCTACATGGCTAGATGGTGGTGGCGAGTCAGAGAGGTAGAACATGACAGATTACAAAAAGGGTAAAGACTAAAGGCAGAAGTAGAAGTATGGTCTATTCTAGTAATATTTCATTAAGAAGAAGAAAAGAACAAGAAAGAAGGCTTAATCATCTGTATTGCATGTGGTAGGTGCTGAGTAAATGTTTACTAAGCAAACAATGATAAGGATAGGAAGAGGGTGATTAAGTAATAAACACATTCATAAATGCAAAAGATTATCCCAACGTTCAGTAAATATTCAGCATCTAATATGTATAATATGCAGTGCTATATTGTGGTGTATGTGTGTCTGTGAACATGTGTATGTGTTTGGTGAGGCTTGGCTACAAAGATAAATAAGACTTCAGGCTTGGACCTCAAGTATTTAGAATATCAAGAATAATAAGAGCTCATATATGCACTTGAAAACCCAGTTTATTAAATATAAAAGAAGTCATGGCAATTCAATATTTATCACCCTGTTAAGTCAAAGAATAACAGAATATATTAGCTTTCCAAAGCATCCATTTAAGGCTTCTATGTCGTGAAATACTAACACTAATCAAGATTAGATTTTATTTCACTTCAATCTATTTGGATATTTACAAATATAAGATAGCTAGTGTAAAATGACTGTCTCAGAAAAATGTCGTTTGTTGGCTTGAAGGTCAATGTATCTTCCATGTATAGCCTGAAATAGCAGCTCCTGTTTCTGCTCTTTAGCTAGCTGTTTGTTGAGAAATGGTTTCCCTAAGGTTTTCAAGGTCTTATGATATGCCAGCTGAATGTGCTGAGTTATGAGTTTCCTTCCAGTCACTTAGGGATTCTTCTTCTTTTTTTAACAAAACATGGCAGAAGAAAACTTAGCCATAAAATTCATGTTCTCAAAAATTGAATAAACACTTGATCATTAGAGAATACTTGTAAATACTCTTAAAAATGATAAATAAAATTTATTGTCAGCTTGCTATAGGATACAAACTATGCCTTAATCACTTTCATGTAATAATCTCATTTATTTCTACCAACAACCTGATGAGGTAAATATTGTTATCTCCATTTCACAGATGAAGAAACTGAGGCACAGAGAGGTTAAGTAGATGACCAGGCTGCACAACTATATTGCTTCTTTTTACCCAATATCAAACCTTAAAAAATAAGTGCTTGGCTGAAAATTTTATATTCTAGGGAAAGAAAGAGGGAATTCTAATTTTCATCCCCTGGACACCTTTCCAAAATTTGTAGATGAAAACAGAGGGATATAATAAAAAAGCAGAATGTAATCTCCAACACTTTAAGAGAAATGAATAATATATACATTGTGTTATTTTAGAAAATCAGAAATAGATTTTCTTTTTAACCCCAATTTTTCAGCAAAGCTAGTGCCGTATCCCTCTTAAGATATTTCTCTCTAGTAGAAGCAGAGAGGATACCTGAGTTTGATATTTTCATTTTCTCAGAGCCAGTATGTCACAGAGGAACAGGGCAACAAGCAGAGAGCTGCCCAACAAAAGTGGTGGTGGTGGTGACAGCAGTAGATGGAAAGTAAAGCATCAGTGTATTGGAAATCATCAGACATCATCCTACAGCTGGGAAATCAGCAAGAAATGAAGATTGGGCTTTCTCCTCATTAAACCTGTCATTAAGGTCTCATTCTGTTTTGTTGAAATCCTGCTGTGTTGGTGGGTGATACCTTCTTTGCACTGGAGTGAGGGAACCCCTATGAACGTCAGAATGATACGTTAATCAAAGGGTTGTATGGAGATAAAGCAAGGTTGGTAAGAGATTTAGTAAGAACCACAAATAATATTGAAATAATTCTGATCAATTTCCACATGCCTATCTCAATCTGATGTGAGACTTGAAGGATATGAAAAAATATTGAGGACTCTTTTGACAGTAGGAATCAAAATCAGAAACTGTTCTGCAAGCTTAGTAAATATAATTCTCTGGCATATGTTAAAATAATAAAATATTTAATTTGCATTAGAACCTTTACTGGGACTATAAGAAGTACCACAAAGTCAGATTCATGATATATTTAGCCGAGTAATTAAATTTGACACAGGTAATTCAGGATGATCTATGAGGAAAAAATTCTTGCCCTGTCAGATCAGCATTTAAATAGGAGGCACGTATCCAAATATTGCCATACTTATCTCATACTACAATCCTGATTTATCATCAAAAAAAGTATACAAACATGTTTAATTGTTACTATCACACCCACCTATACAAACTCCTGAGGTAACAGATTCTGTAAGTTTATTAATTTTGGCATAGGTCCTTCTTTTATTTATAGACCCATAAATTTCCTCTTTCAGACTTAAGAAAGTTGCCCAGCTCTCATCTTCCTGAAATTGAATGCACCAACAATGACCTTTAATAACTTGGTAAACTAGAATTATAGCCTTCTGAGTTTTTCTCATTTGGAAACTACGTGAAATACCTGTTGAATAAAATGCAATTGACTTCTGAAATAGCTTTCAATATTTTGTTTTTTAAAAAAAACAATATATCACTCTTGTCTTCATAAGAGGAAGAAAAGTGACTGTAATTGATTATATGTAAATGAGATATAAATCCCAAATGTCTATAGCAGCTATAACATGGAAGACATTTTATGTTGAGAGAAGGAAGAAAGAAGAGCCTATAGTCTTGTTTTCTTTTTATGGTTTAGACACATGCTTAAAGTTGTCTCATCCAACTAGTTCCAAAATTCTATCACCATGAGATTCTCAGAGAGACGTGGTCTCCTGTTATTTTGCTATAGAGTGGAAAGACCCAAGAAGCAGAAAGTCTGGAATTGTACCATAAATATGTCACTCACTGGTTGTATAACTATGCTCAGTAACTATGCTCAAGGGATAAACCCTCCAAAACCATTTCCTCACACTTCAAATGGGGATAAAGTACCCATCTAACTAACACACATAAAAGTGCTTTGTAAATGTAAAGCACTGTACAAATGCTAGTTCGCCGACATGGTAGTTTGGGGAACCTAAAAAATCTCTAATATTTTCCTTAACAGATTTCCATTTTCTTTGAAAGGCCAGCACTCTTGCTTCCTCAGACATCAGACCCCAATTACCACCTAAGGGTTTCCCAGAAACAAAGAATGACTCCATCATATTTTAGGGAAAGTGTTTTTTTAAGGAGGCAAATAACCAGACAATTAAGATTCATTATTGTGTCGTCTGATGAAAACTGTCAGATTTAGTATATTCAGGGTTCAACACATGTTCTGGAACAAGGCTTTTCAAAATTTAATATGTTCACAAGTCACCTGAGAGGAATGTCCTTAAGTACAGAATTTGATACAGAAAGTCTGGGGTGGAGGCTGCGATTCTGCATTACTAACCAGTTCCCAGGTGGTGTTTATGCTGCTGGTGTTCAGGCCACACTTCATGGGCAAGGCTCTAGACCCTCTTAGAGGTACGCTCTCCAACATGGCAGCCAATATCACATGTATGTAGTGATTTACATTTAAATTAATTAAATTATATTAAAATTCATTTCTTCTGTAGCACTAGCCACATTTCAAGTGTTCACTAACATGGGGCTAGGGGCTACCACATTGGACAGCACAAACACAGAACATTTCCATCATTGCTGAAAGTTCTACTGGACAGCTCTGCTCTAGAGCATAGCACCAGTGTGGGGAGGGGGGTGCCCTGTCCTGCCCAGTTTCTCCACTGTCTCTAAAGTAGTATCCTCATGCATTTACTTGGCATCCATGGTTTAATCTACTGTATCCTTAACATATAAGGACGTAAATGACCTCACCTTAAGACACACTTGGAGCTGTGATGACAGAAGGAAAATGGATTTTCCATGGGCCTGAGCTTTTAGATAAAGAGGAGAGAGACTGAATGACAGTTTCCTACCAGCAGGAGAGAGAAGAGGGCCCCATGATGCCCAATGAGAGAATGACTAAGAGCCAGCCTTGCTCCTCTCAAGGGAAGAGTGAAGTGATATTAATCAGCACACTATTGTATACAAAGAGGGTTCTCTCAGGAGAAGAGCAGAGCATCTGTCCCACTCACACATCAAAGAGGCCCAGCAGCTGAAAATCCTTGTGTCAAATCTCCACTCAGCCTCTTTTTCTCCTTGCTTTCCTTTCCTGGTTCATTTGCTATTCTGTGGGCTGTTTAGCAATAAGCCCTTCATCTGATTAACATTTCAAACTCATTGTTGGTCTGTGCTGGCTTAAATGAACTAATCATCATTAGTACTTCGAAACCTGTCTGGCTATGCCTACAAGGCGGGGAAAAAGAAGAAAGAGAAGAAAAGGAAAAGGAAACAAGTAGGACTCATTAAATAAGTCATCCATAAGTCATTGGTCAAGACAAACAGAAACAGAATCCTGAGTGTTTTCATCATTCATCACGTCAAGGACACAGATAGGAGCTAGAGAAGCAGAAGTGGGACATTGAATACCTATATCTATAGATATATATCCATATATTTATATCTATGTATCTAAATCCACATCTATAACTACACCTACATCTAAACCTAACTACCTCCAGTGGGCAATGATGGAATACAGAAATCATCCTCAAGAAGATGAGGAAAGGAAGCCTGGAATCCCATTCATTCCCTTTCCTCTGATTTCCTTTCCCTGTGGAAAGTATTAGTTTATCACTCTGATTTCAAAACTTGTTACAGAACTAGTTTTCTATTCTTTCTCCTTTATTCACTTCGACTGAATTGTATTCCCCAAAGCAACTGAAGTGGGTCACCTTTCTATGTTACAGTAGTACTTAGACTGTGTTACTTTTAATGCATGTTTTGCATCAAATTATAGAGTATAGTTGAACCTATTGCCTTATTGGGCCAGGTAAGCTACGAGCCTGGCTTACCCTGAGTTGACCCAAAGAGCTTTTTTCTAGATCAGACATTCGGAATAAATATATTCACTGTTAATTCTACTTTATATTAAAATTTTCATCATGATGCTTATAATTCTGAGGCAAAAAAAAAAAAAGAAAAAAGAAAACACATCCAGACCATTTCCTGTGCTTGTCTGCAAGACAGACAATGGCTTAAAGCATATTCTGGATTTAAATGGTCAATATCAAGCTTAAGCAAGAACACTTTTTCTATTCTTGTGATGTCAACGTTCCCCACAGATGACTCAACCCTTGTGATCTAGAAGTATGTTTCCTAACATGTGATATGTGTAAAAGAGATAACTGGAGATGGTATAGCATCACAGCCTTGCACATTTTGTATCTTATAATGGGTACCATATTCTCTCGCAATTCTTTGATCAATTCAAGGAGAAGGTCTCTTTTGGTACCTTATGTATTTAATACCACTGCCACTTGCCAATCTCCCATTTTAACAAATAACTCAGCCTTACGCTCTGAGTCTTCTGAGGGGGAATTGTATCCAGCTAAAGTTCAGTAACATTTGTTTCCATTGAATGATTATTTTTAATGTTTTCCTTTTATTTATGGCACATCATGCTGGTTTTTCTATTCATGGTGGCAATAAAATGTTTACTAAAAATACATTAAGTAAAAGACAGTCTTTAAAGAAAATTTTAATCTTACAGTAAAGCAAGTGAATACAGCAGAAATCATGAAAGAATAGCACTGATCTGAAGCATTCTTTTTTGCTTTGAGGGGGTGAAAAGGAAAAAAAGACTTATTGCTCCCTAGCTATTAGCCCCCTATACACATAGTGGGTTCAAGTTCTACATCAAACACTGTACTGTTGCTGTGATCTTTGTAAACAATGTTTCATAGAAACTGCAAGTGGAAAGATGAGAGAGGAAATGTCGCATCCTTTTATAGAATGACAACTGAGGGCTGAAAACAGTGCCAGGGAGCACACGGCAAGCAGCAGGAAATGACCAGCAGAAGAGCAGTGACACCAAAGGATATGCTAAGGAGCAGAAGGAAGAAGGTAAGACTTCCCTCATCCATCCTCACTTGGGTGATTTCAATATGGTGAGTTGCTTAGAGTTTGTCACAAGCTTTTCCCAAAGGTGAGCCTTTAAGTGTCTTCTTGCTATCTTCAGGAGGGAAGAGGAAACACAAGATTGATTCACTATGTTTCAACTCAGTGTCACTTTGCCATTTTTTGACAAATGGGACCAAATTTACTCTAAGAAGCAAACTTCATGGAGCTCTCTATAATTAATTACCATAATAGGAACTCAAAATACTAGCTTTCATGTACTGATAATTTGATTTTTTTAGATGAAACCCCTCACTTGTTTTTTTTTTTTTTTTTTCCCCTCACTTGTTTTTAATCGATAAACATTTATTGAGCACCTACTATTCTCAAAGCATTTTGTGTTTGCTGTGTCAAGGATACAAAGTAGTGTCCTGAGAGTCAAAGTGTGGTTTGTGGGCAAGCAGCCCTAGTATCACCTGGGAGCTCTTTAAAATGTGTAATTTCAGGCTCCAACCCAGACCTACTGAATGAGAATCTACACTTCTAAGGTGGTTTATACACACATTAAAGATTGGGAAGCTCCATTATAAGAAATATAGAGACTCTCTTCAAACAGCTTAACAGCTCACTTTGGAAATAACACTGACCCTAAAATCATGAAGTAATAACAAAGGGTAGTAGTTAGTATAAGTAGTGTGATGTGAATTTAGACAAGATATGGTCTCCAAAACTCATGGAAGAAGTGGGACAGGAACCATGTCTAAAAATCCAAGCAGAATTAGAGGAGAGAAGTATGCCCCCACTTTGGAATGTGGTGATGATTTTTAGGCAAAAAGAGCATAGAACTATAGACACATGTCATCTTGAATATGCAGAGAAAAAATCCTGTGTCACTAGAATGAAGGATACACGCCAGGGATTGTAGAAAATCAGATTCGATGGAAAGTGAGTGGGGAGGGGGGCAGTTTTTTTTGTTTGTTTGTTTGGTTGGTTTTTTTTGCGGTACGCGGGCCTCTCACTGTTGTGGCCTCTCCCGTTGCGGAGCAACAGGCTCCGGACGCGCAGGCTCAGTGGCCATGGCTCACGGGGACAGCCGCTCCGCGGCATGTGGAATCTTCCCGCACCGGGGCACGAACCCGTGTACCCTGCATCGGCAGGCGGACTCTCAACCACTGCGCCACCAGGGAAGCCCAAGGTGGGGGGCAGTTTTGATAGCCAAGCAGAGGAGTTTACTTTTTACACCAGAGGAAATTCATGCCATCTCTGAACATAGGCAGACTAAGAAGTCACAAAAGTACACCCAGTCTCCCGTACATAATAAATGCTCAGCATTTGCAAAATTGAGTTAGTTAAACTGTATGTTCAGGAGTGATTACTTTAGCCCCTCGTGGGTAGGATGAATTGCAGGGGAAAAGCCACGATGGTAGAGGCTATAAACATCCTTCACGTGGGATCAGATGCCTTGAATAATATCTGTTTAGCAAAAGATAGGCAAAGGCCCTAAAAACAATAATTACATGTAAAAGACTAATATAGTTAAAGCACTGTATCAGCAATGACTGTGCTGATTTGAATTTGCCTCAATTAAGGAGCTCTTTCATTGAAATAAAGTTTCTAAAAATGTTACTTAATGGCACTACTGCACTTCTGTTCAATTCATTCAGCTAAAACCCATGTGCTTGTTATGCCTCCTTTTATTCCCATGTTCTACTGTAACCAAAACAACACAAGTGAGTGTAAACTATAGCACTTTAATCCAGGAAGTACCTTTAGTTTAAGGGAAGCAGCCTGCTATAGCAGCCAGATCTTCAGCCGTGGAGCCAACACTGGGCTTTGAAACCTGGCTGTGGCACTTTCTGGCCAAACACTAGCACGGTGTGGCACTGGCCAGTGCCTTCACTTCCTTGGCCCTTAGTTTATGTATCTGAGGATGAAAGTAAATATTACCCACTTCACAGGACTGTTGGCACAAGGCCTGGCAGATAGTTGGAGCCCCAAATAGGTGCTATTAACATCTCAATCACCACCATATATTGATACATCATCATCACCCTCCTCTCCGCCCTCCTCAACATCATCATCAACTTGATGAGAGGATCAAACCCAAGGCAGACATATTACCATATTCTTTTTAAGTTTATGATCCAGCGACCCCACTCCTGGGTATATATCTGGAGAAAACCATAATTCGAAAAGATACTTGTACCCCAATGTTCATTGCAGCACTATTTACAACAGCCAGGACATGGAAGCAACCTAAATGTAAATCGATGGAGGAATGGATAAAGAAGATGTGGTACATATATACAATGGAATATTACTCAGCCATAAAAAAGAATGAAATAATGCCATTTGCAGCGACATGGATGGACTTAGAGATTGTCATAGTGAGTGAAGTCATCAGACACAGAAACAAATGTCATACGATATCACTTATATGTGGAATCTAAAAAAATGGTACAAATGAACCTATTTAGGGCTTCCCTGGTGGCGCAGTGGTTGAGGGTCCGCCTGCCGATGCAGGGGACACGGGTTTGTGCCCTGGTCCAGGAAGATCCCACGTGCCATGGAGCGGCTGGGCCCGTGAGCCATGGCCGCTGAGCCTGCGCGTCCGGAGCCTGTGCTCCGCAACGGGAGAGGCCATAGCAGTGAGAGGCCCGCATACCGCAAAAAAAAAATAAATAAATAAACCTATTTACAAAACAGAAATAGAGTCACAGATGTAGAAAAAAAACTTACGGTGACCAAGCGGGAAAAGGGAGGAGAGATAAATTGGGAGATTGGGATTGACATATACACACTACTGTATACAAAATAGATAATGAATAAGAACCTACTGTATAGCACAGGGAACTCTAGTCAATACTCTGTAATGACCTACATGGGAAAAGACTCTAAAAAAAGAGTGGATATATATATATATATATATATATATATATATATATATATATATATATAAAATTGATTCATTTTGCTGTACGCCTGAAACTAATACAACATTGTAAATCAACTATACTCTAATAAAAATTAATTTAAGAAAAAGAGTATGGCTCTGTTTTTACACCAAATTTCTTTAAGCCAGAGGTCTTGCAAATAAAGGAAACAAAAGCAAACAAGAGAAGGCAAGCATTTCATTTTAGCTGAACAGTTATGCTCTGCGAACGTGACAGTGAGCTCAGTGACCAGTGCCCTGCTGACGTGGGAACTCATATGTGGGCAAGGCTGTGAGCCCCTGACACCCCTCTCCTTGACTCTTTTTATTCTCAAGTTAGGTCCTATCCTGTGGTTCCACCCACCTTTAACCATCCAGTTTTCTGGCTGTTCTCGTCTGCCTTTCTTCCCCTTCTCTTCTTTCTCCTCTAAACTTAACTGTTATTATAACTACATCACTCCTCCTTCCAACCCAACCTACTCACAAAAAATATTCTTTCTCCTGAGAAGAGGTCAAAATGCAGGAACCAAAGCTCCTGAGTCACAGCCATACAAACTTTCCATAAACCCCAGGAAGTGTAGAGTTGTACTTCTGTCATCAGTTCTCCAGAGGTCATTGAAAGAGCTTCCCTGGAGGAACTGAAAGAGACTTTTGACTCACAGTGATGAGTTTGGATCAAGTCCCTGTCTGATCTTTAGCACTCCTGGTAGATAAAAGCACGCATGCATGCCGCCCTTGCTTGTAAGCAAAGAGGAAGTTCCTAATTCATTTGTAATTGAACTGGTTTTTATTTGGAAGCCATCTTTTGGGGTCAGGCATACAGTTAGTGGGAAGGACTTGAATCTTCATAGGTGCTATTAACATCTATAGATTATCGTCATCTATAATGACTTTTCAGATTCCAGACATTTTCTAGGAGTGGATCTTCAGGTTCAAAGAACCATTCCAGAGCCCAGAGGAATCTCTTCACTGCCCACGAATCATTCACATACTACAGAGAATCACAGAGTGCTGACATGACAATGGCTTGAATATCTAGTCCAAACTTCTTATTTTTCCAGTGGGGAAAGAGACCCTTGAAATGACTCAACTAAGACAAGTCGGGGCAAACCCGTATTTTTCTATATCAGAGATTCTCAAATTTTAGGTTGCATCAGAAAAACATGGAGAGCTTGTTAAAACACGGATTTCTGGGCCTTACACCCAGAGTTTCTGATTCAGTTGATCTGGGGTGACGTCAGAGACTTTCCACGTTCCCAGGTGATGCTGATGCTGCCAGCCTGGAGACCACGCTTGAAAGCTACTTGTCTATATCATACTGCCTCTCAACCGTGCAGAAACTTAGGAAATGCTCACTAGATAATCTTGAAAATACTGATATTAAATACTGTCATTTCCCCTTCCTAGAGGAGAAAGATTTTTTAAAAACCTGAGTTATCTACTAAGTTTTATTATCATCATCTCCCCTTCCTCCACCTACTCACTTGTCATGATCTTAATAAAATCCTTTCTTTAACGTATTTACAGCATGTTCTTAGCTTCATGTTGGGTTTTCAAGATCATGCTTGGTGATAGATAAAATTAAAGTGAAAGTCATCACTGGTCTCTTTAAAGGAGGAAGTTTTTACTATAAAAAGGAAATACTGCTTGGTTAAAAATATCATACTGTGAACTGTCCTATATTTTCCTTAGGGTGAATGAAAGGAAAATGTTGATTAAACAAAGTGGCTTTTAGGAAGTAAAAAGGTTGTAGGGGGAGATTAGGGAAAAAAAAGCAAAGAAAAAGAAAGGAAAAAAATAGTATTTTTGAGCAGCTACCATGTGTCCAACAGCAAAGAGTCACTTTCAAATCGTTTCACATGAATATCCCATCAGTCTGCTATGTCCCTGGTGCAACTGCCTGCATTTTTCTTCTATTTTTCTCTTTTTTCTTTTTTTTGTTATATTCATTTGTTTATTTTTTTAAAATTCTACATATAAGTGATAACATGGAATATCATCTTTTTCTGACTTATTTCACTAAGCATAATAACTTCCAGGTTCACCCATATTGTTGCAAATGGAAAAGTTTCATTATTTTTTATGGCTAAGTAATATTCCTGTGTGTGTGTGTGTGTGTGTGTGTGTGTGTGTGTGTGTGTGTGTGTGTATCACATCTTCTTTATCCATTCATCTGTTGATGGACAGGTACTGCTATGAACATTAAGGGCACATATCTTTTCAAAATATTCTTTAGATATATACCCAGGAATGGGATTGTTTGATCACATGGTAGTTCTATTTTTAGTTTTCTGAGAAAACTTCATACTGTTTTCCACAGTGGCTGTATCAATTTACATTCCAACCAACAGAGTCCTAAGGTTCCCATTTAGTGCTAAAAGACAGTTTATACCACACTCTCCCCATATATGTACAAAGTCCCACCTTTATGAACTGTACCCATGCAACATGTATGACCTGCACAACATGCCGATAACTCTTTGCAATGAGCCTTTATTTAAGTAATAAATAACTAAGCTATCAAACAGAGACGACTTACGCCAGGTCATGTTACTATTGAGAGGTAATGTAGGAAGTATAACACAGGTTTGTCTAATTCTAGGTCTCCTGCTGTATTTGCAATGGATTAAGGCCACTAAAGAGTATGTTTTTTGTTTTCCTTTCCTACTGGACATTACACATGAGGCTATACATATAAACAAATAAATCCATGACTGCAGAACACAGAGAGATCAACACCAAGTCTGGGATGCACAGCTCTGAAATACATTTCTCCCAATTCTCTCTCTCATCACAGCCCCTCAGTCTTTCACGTGGCTCTAAGATTTTACTGCTGGAACAGAGGCAGGAGAGGGACAGAATGTGAGTTCAGGAGGGGAGGAGGTGGGGCTCCTTAGGTGCCCTCCCTCTCAGCCCTGCACACACCCCAAGGGGGGGTTAATGGGCACCACCCCAGCCTCGGGAGGCCTTTTTGGTGTCCCAGATGCACATCCCTGAATATCTTGAATAGTGTACTCATTTCATCCTTGGAGCTGGTCAGCACAAAGAAAAGCAAAGGAAGCGGAATAGCTGCTATTAAAAGGCAGACTGCCAGAAATCTGAGAAAGCACACAACCACATGATATCTCAAGTCTAAAGGGAGAATTCCAAGCCAAGATTTCTGCATCTCTCTCCACCATCCAGCCGACCAGCATCAGGGTTTTCACTCTCAGACATGTGACCTTTTTACTGGGACATTCAGCAGTCATCTTGCAGATGTTCCAGGTGCAGGCTGAAAGCAGTGGCTTGCATTTCTCTTCCGGTGCTTAACGTCAGTTTGTACCCTATTCTGTATTCCTCACCCCCGTCCTTGAATGTACACAGAGAGTCCTGTACCTGTACAGCATGCAGTATTAATAAGAAATGACCCTTCTCTGAGGAACTCAGTGCATTTGTTTTCCTCTTGTTTTTGAAAGGAAAACCGATACAGGGAAGAAAGGAATCAGGAGCAGAAATAGCACGTAGGTGCACACAAGAAGAAATCTGCTCCGCTGTTTGATATCAGGCTCTGCGGTGAAGCAGTGTGTGAGCTTAGAAGGGCATTTCCTCCTGAGCCTTATGGAATTCAGTGTAACTTAGCTATTGGCTATTGAACTGAATTCAGAATTCAATTACTTTACTTTTGACACTTTACTTTGTGCCAATACGGCACAGTGTGGGATGAAGCAGAGGCTGATTTAAGTGTAACATTATAAGACCCTAGGTCTAATATCTTCATAATAAGGAATGTCGCTATGGACATAAAGGAAATTATATTTGTGTGTGCTCGGAACTTACGCAGGCCAGAACTAGACCTTCAGAGTTTATTAAGTTCAATGATGGATTGAAGGGAGACAGAGTTAGGGTTATGCAAATATTACCCAGGATTTTTACCACATGTGTAAGTTCAAAGGACTATAGATCTGAAAAGACTGGAAGAAGGAGGAACAAGTGATTCCTACCCATGCTTACAACTAGCAGAGGTGAGCATAAACCACAGGAAGTAGGGATGACAGCTGAGAGGCAATAGGCTTGGCACTGAAGACTGACAGATTGGCCAGATGGCCACCGTCATTCAAATACACATCATACTTTGATTAGGATTATCTCTTAATATCCTTGATAATATTTAAATTCTATAACAGAGAACAAATCTTTGTATTATACTTACATTTGCCATTTTTTTCCATTAATAATAGAATAAATCACTTTGCAGAAGTGGAAGCATTTTATTTATTGCCAGTAGACATTTTACAGTCCATGGTCAAAGTATCATAATAAGACGTAAAAACTGTCTTCCAGATGGGAATTCTAGCATATTTGCTTATAAAATTTTGCCATTTATAACCTATGATTGCCCTTCTACAAACTGTTACCACTCTTCTCCTTAGGACACAATTAGAGATCATGGTTTTGTCTTTTTCGTCTCTTGGTCCTTTACAAACAAAATTGACGACTTAGTTCAGTCTATAAATTTAACAAGAAATAGCTACCATATTTAGGAAATGAGAACCTCAAGTGAAAAAAAAAAAGGTACACTCTTGGTCTTTAAGCAACTTCAACTCAATTTCAAGATCAAAGTTAGTCTATCTCTAGTCCCACTCTAGCAATTACATTTTATTTATCATTATTTTTTGCAGAAACAGTCTCTCTAAAGTTAGACTGGACCCCTGATTCCACTCAGAGAACACAACGCTAGCTGCTTAATTCTCATTTTCCCTTCTACCTTGAAAGCCTGCTTCAACCGGTCTGCATCATTCAGGATAGACTAGTTTGTATTGCAGTAACCAATGACCTCGTGATCTTACAGCAACGAAGGCTGATTTCTTCTCTTGCTATGAGCCCATTATGGTTTGGCTGTGGTTCTATTCCACTGAGAAGACTTATCTGAACCACTGCCAGTTATGTAGCACAAAGAAAAGACATCATATCAATGCATGCACTGATCCTTAAAGTTTCCTCTTGTAAATGACAGCCATTTCACTGACCAGAGCAAGTCACATATCCAAGTCCTATATTAATAGCCCAGCAAAGGACAGTCTTCCTCCAGAGATCAGCAGGGAATATTTGAGAACCACAGTACGGTCTACTCCTCTGTACCAACCCTACTCACCTAGAAACTCTCAGCTCAAGGTCCATTACCAAATTTTCCCATTTCAACTCTCACAAACACTTCTTCATGTTCTTCAGAAGGGTCTATAGGTATTACACATGTAAGCATGCATCTTTAATATATTATCTTGTAATATTTTAAAAATAACTTCATTTTTTTTTTCTCACACTTGTCTTTTTCACTCAACTGTCAATTCTTTGAAGGCAGGAACCATGTTCCAAATTTCTTCCTTGAATACACACAGCTCACAGAACTCAGAATTGAAAACTGCAGAGTTTCTACTAGTCTTAAGTATTCCATGTAGAATGTCTCCAGAAATAACACATTCTATGCATGTGCTGGGTTTTGATAGAGACAAGTGAAAAACAACACCCGGCCCTCTGCAAGAACTTTAAAACTGGGTACTTATAACACAACTTACTTTTATAACACACAGGAAAACCATGTTATATATAATATTATCACAAAACTCATGTCAAAGGTCAAAAATACATTTAACATGATATAGAAAAGTAAAGTATTTGAAGAAACACAGAACTTTTCAAGACTACATAGGAATAGGAAAAATATAAAATTATCCAAACAATGATCTAGAGAATAATTAGGCTGAAGATGAAAGTTGCTGAAGAGACTATAACTAAATAAAGTTAGCCTACATTTAATAATAATTGGAGAAAAATTGTTCCATGCACATGTATCTCACATTAGATCCTATATTAGATTTGCTTAAGGACTCCAAATATTGCTGTGGTTTCCCTGCTTGTAACTATAGAAGCATTGGGTACATACACCTGTATATCATTTACTTTTTAAAAAGTGTTTGGAGGATTGATAAACTAATTTGTTTGGCGGTTCCAGTATTCAAGGGGGAATACAATGGAACCTGAGACAAACATGTTGACCATGTGTCTTTTAGAGAGGCTGTGCAATTAGGAAATGGAAACACAAGCAGGCAGATATCTAACAACATCAGGATTGTAAGGATCCACTTAATAACAATCTGCTAAATACATCATGTATACTTAGCTCCTTGAAATCATTTCATTAGTCTGAAAATTAAGCATATGCTGCTCCTCAGTGGAGGAACAAGGGAGACGGGTGTGTTCGGGAGGCTGGTAAAAGCAGTCAAAGCCATTTATCTTGAGATTATAGGTCTCGTCTCAAGCAAGAAGCTAAAGACAGTTACTGCTACTTTATGGCCCACATGAAATGAACTATCATGATCAGTTTAGACGCTCATTTCAGCAGGCTGTCACCATAATGTGGGTTTGGATAACCCTAATGGATATGTGGACAAACGTCTCCTTGGAGAGATAATACAGTATACTGAAAAGAGCCCTCGGCGAGAATCAGGGGAATTGGGGTTTGTTCCAACTCTGCCTCTAATACGTAAGTAGCATGGGTGTCTCCTCTCTAGGAAGGGTGGGCAGGGAGCGAGGGAAGGAATCAGGTGACCTCCCAAATCCCTTCTGGTCTTAAAGTTGGATAGTATCCTGTGTAGGAAAGTCCTTATCATCCCCAAGTTATCACCCAAATCATCCGGGCCTTGCTCTTGGATTTCAGTTCAGATATTACTCCTTTCTCCTGTAGATAAAAGGAATAAGATGTTATCTTCTCCCTTTTCCCTTTAAATGTGCAATCTACAAATTATCCCTTAATCTAGGACAGATTCTTAGGCCTAGTTATATGGTCTGTCTCCCTCTTTTCCTGTTGTCTTCATGACATACCATGACCTATTACAAAAGGTATAAGGAAACAGTCCAAAGCAAATAAGTTTCAAATAAAATTTTAAACAAATGCTACTTTTCATGTAATACTTCTATCACTTTTTTAAAGGGAATGGTGTATGATGAGTTCTGGGTTCCGATAATGCTGAGTTGCCCTCAGTTCTTTGAGATGCTCACACTATTAAAAAGAACAGCACCCAGGACAGACCTGTGCACTGGTAGCCTAATCACAACCTACCTGTAGTCCTTCCCTTCACTGGCTATTTCTTGCTACTTTCCTTGAAAGCTGTATGTTTCTCTATGAGAAAGGGCAACATGAATTGCAAATTATTGAAAAGAAGATGGGGGGGGTCTACATGTTTTTTTTCATTTTCTTATTTGAAATTTGGAGATTTGGGGTTTAAGAAAAGTGATGCTGATGTTAAAGCTTCCGCTCTAAACTGGCATCGTGACACCACATTGGAGGTGTTGGGAAACAACGGGCCTCACAGGTGACAGGGATGAGGGGATGGGAGCCTGCCATCCACCAGGATGGCTCTCTACTATCTTTATGCACAGGAGTTCTTTTAGTCTTCACCTCCTGGCAGATGGAGAAACAGTTCCACACAGCTCAAGTCACTTGCCCAAGGTTACATCGTGATAAGGGTAGGGTCAGATTTGTGTTTCAACAGCCTGACACTTGAGCTGATTCCACTAACCATTAAGATTTTCTGCCTGGTAACGCTCTATGTAGGGGGCTAGAGGGTGCAGCAGGCTTTATTTCTATATTTGTTTAGCTTCAAATCTCATGCCTTTACCATTAGGTCAAGCTTCCTTCCACTAACAAAGAAACGGAGCGATTGGGCATGGAGTAACAACAAACAAGAGCCAGTTTCCTCCTCCAACATACCCTACCCTGTACATGAGACTGTTGGGCATTGCTGCGTTCAACGTCCCTTGGTATGCTCTGAAAGGGAAAACGTTTCTGCTTAGGAAAACTCCAAACAGCCAAGGTCACTTTCTAGAAGGGATTTAGTACGGGTAGATGTCGGGGTGGAGGTCTCTTCCAGCTCTTCCATTTACCAGTTGTGTGACCTTGCCTCAGCTACACAACATAGATGAGTTTCAGATTCTACATTTGTACTATGAGGACACCAGAAATGATGTAGATGATTGGTTTTCGTTTTTCCCCCCAAAGCGGTAGAAGCCATTATGTAAGGGATATTTCTGATCCAAACCCAACAGATGACACAAATGCAAGTGGCTTTCTCTGGGTGACAGAGGATCCACTACCATCCCTCATCCAACACAACGCCAGCAAGGTAGCTGGAAACTTCTCAGTGCCTAGCAGCAGACACCTGGTTTAGATCCCTTGGGTGGTCTCTGGCCCCTTCCCAACTTTGATAGCCTCTGAAAGTCTAGGATTCCTTCGTGTAGAATCGGGGAATCTACTATGCGTTAGTGAAACCATCGCTGACTCCGTTAAAGAGTTCTAATCATAAACCTTGCAAATAGTCTCCTTTGAATTACAGATGTGATTTATTTAGTTTTAATCACACTACAACATCCAACACTTTAGACAGATTTACTCAGCAGTTCAAAGGAATGAAGAACTGGACTTTGTTCCATTACCACTGTGCCAGAAATTGATTTCAGGGAAGGATACGTGATTATGGTATAGAAGGTGAATGCAGAAGGTTTGGGCCGACCTCAGCCCTGATTCTCTATTTGTGTGTGGGGCAGCGTGAGTGACACAGGGTGTGAGGAGGGTTTCATAAGATGTAAAAAGAACTGATGGATTTATCGATCTAAGGAAGACAGTCTCCTTGACGGAGACATGCTGTCAAATAGTGGCAGGATGCGCTGCTAAAAGCCCTCCAGATTGATTACCCTACCTGGTACCTGATCCCTCGTCACCGCGGCAGGTGAAGAGTGCTGGAAATGTACTCACAGCTGCATTAATAAAATAGGAGGAGAGCAAACAAGGAGGCCTGGGTCAGGCAAGGCTCTGACTGAGAAGAGAGTTTCCCACTGTTCTGAATTTCCTCAGAATGAAGAGTCTCTCACATAGTGTGAAACACACAGACTGAAAATGAGACAAAATAGCTAATCCGGCTGAAAATGTATGTGGCAGCAATAACTTCTGAAGTCATTGCTCTCTGGCTTCTGAAGTTCTGTGAGTCGGTTTTCCCATCTGTTACTGCTTCTGAGACTTGACAATTCCTGTTTGAATTCTTACCTAATTAGAAAATGCTTTGGAAATAGTGTACTAAAAGATACACCTGGTATAATTGCAAAACACTTCTTTTAACCATGCTAAAGGATCTCTACATGCAAGCACTGTCACATCCTACTCCCTGGATCAATAAGAAAACTTAAAAGGCACACGTGCACATGCGCACACGCAAGGAAGTTATCTTCAACTCACTCTTTTTTTTTTTTTTTTTTTTGCGGTACGCGGGCCTCTCACTGTTGTGGCCTCTCCCGTTGTGGAGCACAGGCTCCGGACGCGCAGGCTCAGCGGCCATGGCTCAAGGGACCAGCCGCTCCGCGGCATGTGGGATCTTCCCTGACCGGGGCACGAACCCGTGTCCCCTGCATCGGCAGGCGGACTCTCAACCACTGCGCCACCAGGGAAGCCCCAACTCACTCTTTTTATAGGCAAGTTCCAGAGGCAAAGATCAAACACCAGCTGATAACCGGGGAAGGACAAAAATAATGGGGGGAAATAAGTCAATTATAATGGTGTTGAAAGAAGGTATTGATGCTATTATTTCTCAGAAGACCAGTATAATCTGTGACAGGTAGAGCCACACCTTTTAGAAAGGGGACAGTCCAAAGTCTTGAAGTGTTAAAAGAGAAATTAGCCAGCTCCAAATCCTGAAAGAAAATTGGAGTTTTTGACATAATGTTTATGTGCTCAAAAGGATGAAAAGTAGCTACAGATGTGAAGCATTAAAAATGTTATTGCAGGGACTTCCCTGGCAGTCCAGTGGTTAAGACTTCACCTTCCAATGCTGGGGGTGCAGGTTCAATCCCTGGTTGGGGAGCTGAGATCCCACATGCCTTGGGGCCAAAAAACCAAAACATAAAACAGAAGCAATGCTGTAACAAATTCAATAAAGACTTTAAAATTGGTCCACATAAAAAAATCTTAAAAAAAAAAATGTTATTGCAACGAAGAGTAGACCCCGCTCTCTGCAACTAGAGAAAGCCTGCGCACACCAACGAAGACCCAATGCAGCCAAAAATAAATAAATAAAATAAATAAATTAAAAGAAAGAAAAGCATTAAAAATATATCTTAACTGTATGTAATATGGCAGAATAAAAAAATTTTTTTTAATGTTATTGCAGTGTTTTTAGCACTAAAATTTAAACTAGAATTACAGAAAGTTTGAACTGGAGAGACCAAAGAATTCTCAATCACTTTATTTTACCAGTGAGAAAAACGAGGCTCAGGGAGGTTAGTGAATTTCCCCAAAGTCAGACTTTATGTTGGTGGGGAAGGAGCTGGGATCTGAACCCACCTCCTGACTTCTGAGTCCACTGACTTTTCCTCTATAGTAGGAAAGTATAATCCACCTCTTCTTTTACCTAGATTTTCAAATGTCTTTTAAATATGCTTAAGTCTCCCCTCATTAATTATAACAACGGCAATAGCAACAACAAAAACAATACTAAAAAACCAAAAATACTCTCCTGTGGCCACAATATCACTAACTTTTCTTCTTTTAGATCTACTAACACAATTACATCACTAGGAAGCCCCAACTGAAACAGGCCTCTGCCCTTGCCTGGGAGATGATAACGTCACACATGGGCCATCCACCATCATTCTAGAAAATGTGTCCTAACTTCTGATGTAGTGTCAGATGTCTTGGGAAGAGAGGAGGCCATTAAGGAAGAGCTAACTTAATAGATCCATGGAAATAAAATCTGGTGAAAGAAAGCAGAACCCTCTACCAGCCAGAATTTTAAAGAGAAACAGGGATGGCTGAATTATTGTAGATCTCAGAAGAAAGATATTAAGAATCGATACATGTATATGTATAACAAATCACTCTGCTGTACACCTGAAGCTAACACAATATTGTTAATCAAAGATACTCCAATATAAGATAAAAATTAAAAAATAAAATTTTAGAACCCCCCTCCCCCAAGAACTTACATGGAGCAACAATTCTTCTAGATAAATTCACAGCCTACTGAATATTCCTTCCACACAAAGGTTTTTTTTAAACAAGTGATCTGTGAATTTGGACAGGAAAAACATATTACATCATTGTTTTCAGTAAATGCTGACTGAATTTAACTTTCCTTCAATTATGAGTATATCTAATAAACTATGGTAGTATTAAAAGTACCCGTGGTGGAGAAAAAGGAACGCTCCTACACTGTTGGTGGGAATGTAAGTTGGTGCAGTCACTATGGAAAACAGTATGGAGGTTCCTCAGAAAACTAAAAATAGAATTACCATATGATCCAGGAATCCCCCTCCTGGGGATATGCCCAGACAAAACTATAATTCAAAAAGACACATGCACCCCTATGTTTATAACAGCACTGTTCACAATAGCCAAAACATGGAAACAACCTAAATGTCCATCGACAGACGAGTGGATAAAGAAGATGTGGTACATATATACAATGAAATAGTACTCCGGCATAAAGAACAAAATAATGCTATTTGCAGCAACATGGATGTAACTAGAGATTGTCATACTAGGTTATGTAAGTCAAACAAAGACAAATACCATATGATATCACTTATATGTGGAATCTAAAATATGGCACAGATGAACCTATCCACAAAACAGAAACATACTCACAGACATAGAGCACAGACTTGTGATTGCCAAGAGGGAGGGGGGAGGGAGAGGGATGGACAGGGAGTTTGGGGTTGGTAGATGCAAACTACTACATTTAGAATGGATAAACAACAAGGTCCTAATGTATATCACAGGGAACTATATTCAATAGCCTATGATAAACCAAAATGGAAAAGAATATTAAAAAAGTATATATATATATATATATGTATAATTGAGTCACTTTGCTGTACAGCAGAGATGGGCACAACACTGTAAATCAACTATACTTCAATAAAAATAAATAAAAGTACCTTTGGTGTTGTCTTCAACAGAATGACAAATATTTTCATATTACATTACTTAGATGGTGCAAATTTTCAAATTTGCATTTTACACTTTTCCCTATTTAAAAGATACATTTTAATTTAACTCACTTCTAGATCTTGTTATTTAGTATATTAATAAAGCAAATTATAATTTTTATATTCTGATAATTTTTTAAACAATTGATTTATTTTGAATTACTAACTTTATTAAATTATTTTTAAACCACTTTATTGAAGTATGATTGAAAAAAAGCTGTACCTGTTTAACGTATACAATTTGATGAGTTTGGAGGTAAGTATACACACACTTCAAACCATCACCACAAGCTATGCCATAAATATGTCCATCACCTCTAAAAGTTTCCTCTCATCCTATTTATTTAGTTGCTTTCTGACAAGAACACTTAACAAAAGATCTACCCTCTTAGCAAATTTTTAAACATACAACAGAGTATTATTAAGTATAGGTAATTTGTTGTACATTAGATCTAGGATTCATTCATCTCACGTAACTAAAATTTTGTGCCCTTTGACTAACACCTCCCTGTTTGTCCCCTCCCCATTTCCTGGCAACCACCATTCTACTCTGTGCTTCTATTTTAGATTGCTCACTTAAGTGGAATTATGTAGTATTTGTCCCTCTAATATTACCTTATTTCACTTAGTTTCCAATATATCCATATTATAACAAATAGTAGGATTTCCTTTTTTTTTAGGTTGAATAATATTCCAATGTATGTATGTATCATATTTTCTTTATTTACTCATCCATCGATGACATTTAGTTTGCTTCCATGTCTTGGCTATTGTGATTAATGCTGCAATAAACATGGGAGTGTTGATACCTCTCTGAGATCCTGATATCACTTTTTTGGATATGTATTCAGAAGTGGGATTGCTGGATCTCATGACAGGTCTATTTTTAACTTTTTGAGGAACCTCCATATCTGTATCATGTCCCTTCATCTTCTTACTAGGGTCATTTGCAGAGTAAAAAGTTTAATTTTGATGGAGTCCTTTTTACCAATTTTTACTTTTTTGGACTGTGCTTTGTCAATCACGAAAATTATTTGCTTAGCCCAAAATTCTAAAGATTTCCTAAGTTTTTTTCCCTAAAAGTTTTATAATTTTATGTTTTATAGTTAAATTCATGATTATTTTGAGTGAATTTCTATATAAGGTGTGAGGTTTAGACTGAGATTTTCTTTTCTTGAGCATATTTTTGTGCATATGTTTCTGGGTTACCTAGTCTATTCCATTGTTCTATGAGTCTACCCCTCTGCCAATACCATGCAGTCTTGATTACTGTAGCTATATAATAAATCATAAAAACAGGTAGACTGGTTTCTCCCATGTTATTTTTCTGTTTCAAGATTGTTTTAACTATTCTAGATCCTTTGCTTTTTGATATAAATTTTAGAATAATCTTATTTATAGCTATAAAAATCTTTCTGAGGTTTTGATAGAAATTGCATTAAACCTGTATATCAGTTTGGGGGTAATTGACATATTTAATATATTGAGTCTTCTAATACATGAACACATTATGCCGATTTATTTAAATATTATTTAATTTCTTTCTTCATATTTTGTAGTTTTGTACAAAATACAAATTCTGAATATCTTTGGTTGGATTTATATCTAAGAATTTAATTTTTGAGCAAGTGCAAATAGTATTGCTTTTAGTGTTCACAGGAAATTACTAGTATATAGAAATATTGACTTTTAAAAAATATTTATCTTATGTCATATGCCCTTCTAACTTGCTTATTAATTCTACAAGTTCTCCTATAGAGTTCTTGTGATTTGCCACCTACACAATTATGCTATTGGCCAGTTTTATTTCTCCTTTCTGATCTCTAGGCTCCTTATTTCCCTTTCTTGCTATTTCACTGCTTAGAACTACCAGTATTATATTGAATCCGATTGGTAAGAACAGATATAGTTGCTTGTTGACAATATTAGGGGAAAATTATTCCATCTTTCATCATTAAGTATAAGGTTAACTGTAGGGTTTTTGTAGATGTTCTTTATCAAGTTGAGAAAGTGCACCTTTATTCCTAATTATCTGAGAGTTTTAATCATGAATGGGATTTAAATCCTGCCAAATGATCTTTCTGTATCAATTAATTAGATCACATGATTTTTCTTCTTTAGATTGAAAATAAATAATAATAGAATGGATTACATTAATTGATTTTCAAATACTGAACAAATATTCTATCCCTGGAATAAAATCCACTTGATCATAAAGTAAAATTCTTTTTATGAATTGCTGAATTCTACTGGTAACATTTTCTTAAGGAATTTTGTATCTATATTCATAAGGAATGTTTTTCTTTTTTTTTTTTTTATTCCTGTAGAATGAAAAACTTTGTTTGGTTTAATTTTTTTTGGATTTGGTATCTGGAACATGCTAGTGTCATAAAATGAATCAGTATACCTTCTTTCATCTTCTGTTTTCTGGAAGAAATTTTGTTGAATTAGTGTTAATCTTTCCCAAAATGGTTAGAAGAATTATCCCATGAAACCATTTTATCCTGAAGGTTTATATGAGAAATTTTAAACGACAAATTAAAATTTAATAGTTATAGGACTATCAAAGTTTCTATTTCATATTGGGTGAATTGCAGTAGTTTGTGCTTTTAGAGAAATCGGTCCATTTCATCTAAGCTGCCAAACAGATGTTTGTAGAGTTATTCATAGTAGTCCCTTATCATGTTTTCATGTCTACAGCATCTGAAGTGATATCCTTTGTTTCACTCCGATATTGGTAATTTGCTTCTTCTTTTTTTTTTTTAACATCTTTATTGGAGTATAATTGCTTTACAATGGTGCGTTAGTTTCTGCTGTATAACAAAGTGAAATCAGCTAAACATTTATAAACATCCCCATATGTCCTCCCTCTTGTGTATCCCTCCCACCCTCCATATCCCACATCTCTAGGTGGTCACAAAGCACTAGCTGATCTCCCTGTACTATGTGGCTGCTTCCCACTACCTATCTATTTTACATTTGGTACTGTATATATGTCTATGTCACTCTCTCACTTCATCCCAATTTAACCTTCTTCCCTTCCTGTGTCCTCAATTCCATTCTCTATGTCTGCTTCTTTCTTCCTGTCCTGCTCCTAGGGTCTTTAGAACCTTTTTTTTTTTTAGATTCCACATATATGTGTTAGCACACGGCATTTGTTTTTAACTTTCTGACTTGTTTCACCCTGTATGACAGACTCTTGGTCCATCCACCTCACTACAAATAACTCAATTTTGTTTCTTTTTTATGGTTAAGTAATATTCCATTGTATATATGTGCAACATCTTCTTTATCAATTCATCTGCCGATGGACACTTAGGTTGCTTCCATGTCCTGGCTATTGTAAATAGAGCTGCAATGAACATTGTGGTACATGACTCTTTTTGAATTATGGTTTTCTCAGGGTATATGCGCAGTAGTGGGATTGCTGGGTCATATGGTACTTCTATTTTTAGTCTTTTTGAGGAACCTCCATACTGTTCTCCAAAGTGGCTGTATCAATTTACATTCCCACCAACAGTGCAAGAGGGTTCCCTTTTCTCCACACCCTCTCCAGCATTTATTGCTTGCAGATTTTTTGATGATGGCCATTCTGACTGGTGTGAGGTGATACCTCATTGTAGTTTTGATTTGCATTTCTCTAATGATCAGTGATGTTGAGCATCCTTTGATGTGTTTGTTGGCAATCTGTGTATCTTCTTTGGAGAAATGTCTATTTAGGTCTTCTGCCCAGTTTTCGATTGGGTTGTTTGTTTTTTTGATATTGACCTGCATGAGCTGTTTGTATATTTTGGAGATTAATCCTTTGTCAGTTGCTTCGTTTGCAAACATTTTCTCCCATTCTGAGGGTTGTCTTTTCATCTTGTTTATGGTTTCCTTTGCTGTACAAAAGGTTTTAAGTTTCATTAGGTCCCATTTGTTTATTTTTGTTTTTATTTCCATTTCTTTAGGAGGTGGGTCAAAAAGATCTTGCTGTGATTTATGTCATGGAGTGCTCTGCCTATGTTTTCCTCCAAGTGTTTTATAGTGTCTGGACTTACATTTAGGTCTTTAACCCATTTTGAGTTTATTTTTGTGTAGGGTGTTAGGGAATATTCTAATTTCATTCTTTTACATGTAGCTGTACAGTTTTCCCAGCACCACTTACTGAAGTGACTGTCTTTTCTCCATTGCATATTCTTGCCTCTTTTGTCATAGATTAGTTGACCATAGGTGCATGGCTTTATCTCTGGGCTTTCTATCTTTCGCAATTGATCTATGTTTCTGGTTTTATGCCAGTACCATACTGTTTTGATTACTGTAGCTTTGTAGTATAGTCTGAAGTTAGGGAGCCTGATACCTCCAGCTCCGTTTTTTCTTTCTCAAGGTTGCTTTGGCTATTCGGGGTCTTTTGTGTTTCCATACAAATTGTGAAATGTTTTGTTCTAGTTCGGTGAAAAATACCACTGGTAGTTTGATAGGGATTGCATTGAACCTGTAGATGGCTTTGGGTAGTATAGTCATTTTCACAATGTTGATTCCTCCAATCCAAGAACATGGTCTATCTCTCGATCTGTTTGTATCATCTTTAATTTTTTTCATCAGTGTCTTGTAATATTCTGCATACAGATCTTTTGTCTCCCTAGGTAGGTTTATTCCTAGGTATTTTATTCTTTTGTTGCAATGGTAAATGGGAGTGTTTCCTTAATTTTATTTTCAGGTTTTTCATCATTAGTGTATAAGAATGCAAGAGATTCCTGTGCATTAATTTTGTATCCTGCTACTTTACCAAATTCATTGATTAGCTCTAGTAGTTTTCTGGTAGCATCTTTAGGATTCTCTATGTAGAGTATCATGTCATCTTCAAACAGTGACACTTTTACTTCTTCTTTTCCAATTTGGATTCATTTTATTTCTTTTTCTTCTCTGATTGCTGTGGCTTAAACTTCCAAAATATGTTGAATAATAGTGGTGAGAGTGGGCGACCTTGTCTTCTGCCTGACCTTAGTGAAAATGGTTTCAGATATTCACCATTGAGAACGATGTTGGCTCTGAGTTTGTCATATATGGCCTTTATTATGTTGAGGTAAGTTCCCTCTATGCCTACTTTCTGGAAGGTTTTTATCATAAATGGGTGTTGACTTTTTCAAAAGCTTTTTCTGCATCTAGTGAGATGATCATATGGTTTTTCTCCTTCAATTTGTTAATATGGTTTATCACATATATTGATTTGCATATATTGAAGAATCCTTGCATACCTGGGATAAACCCCACTTGATCATGGTGTATGATCCTTTTAATGTGCTGTTGGATTCTGTTTGCTAGTGTTTTTTTGAGGATTTTTGCATGTATGTTCATCAGTGATATTGCCTTGTATTTTTTTTTTTTTGTGGCATCTTTTTCTTGTTTTGGTATCCGGGTTATGGTGGCCTTGTAGAATGAGATTGGGAGTGTTCCTCCCTCTGCTATCTTTTGGAAGAGTTTGAGAAGGATAGGTGTTGGCTCTTCTCTGAATGTTTGATAGAATTTGCCTGTGAAGCCATCTGGTCCCGGGCTTTTGTTTGTAGCAAGATTTTTAATCACTGTCTCAATTTCGGTGCTTGTGATTGGTCTGCTTATGTATTCCATTGCTTCCTGGTTCAGTCTCGGTAGGTGGTGCTTTTCTAAGAATTTGTCCATTTCTTCCAGGTTGTCCATTTTATTTGCATAGAGTTGCGTGTAGTAATCTCTCATGATCCTTTGTATTTCTGCAGTGTCAGTTCTTACTTCTCCTTTTTCATTTCTGATTCTGTTGATTTGAGTCTTTTCTCTTTTTTTCTTAATGAGTCTGGCTAGTGGTTTATCAATTTTGTTTACCTTCTCAAAGAACCAGCTTTTAGTTTTATTGATATTTGCTATTGTGTCTTTCATTTCTTCTTCATTTATTTCTGATCTGATCTTTATGATTTCTTTCCTTCTGCTAACTTTGGGGTTTCTTTGTTCTTCTTTCTGTAGTTGCTTTAGGTGTAAGGTTAGTTTGTTTATTTGAGATGTTTCTTGTTTCTTGAGGTAGGATTTTATTGCTATAAACTTCCCTCTTAGAACTGCTTTTCTTGCATCCCATAGGTTTTGGGTCATCATGTTTTCATTGTCATTTGTTTCTAGGTATTTTTTGATTTGCTCTTTGATTTCTTCAGTGATCTCTTGGTTATTTAGTAGTATATTGTTTAGCCTACATGTGTTTGTATATTTTACAGTTTTCCTGATATCTAGTCTCATAGCACTGTGGTCAGAAAAGATACTTCATACGATTTCAATTTTCTTAAATTTACCAAGACTTTATTTGTGCCCCACAATATGATCTACCCTGGAGAGTTCCATAAGCACTTGAGAAGAAAGTGTAATCTGATGCTTTTAGATGGAATGTCCTATAAATATCAATTAAGTCCATCTTGTTTAATATATCATTTAAAGCTTGTGTTTCCTTATTTATTTTCATTTTGGATGGTCTGTCCACTGGTGAATGTGAGGTGTTAAAGTCCCCTACTATGATTGTGTTACTGTTGATTTCCCCTTTTATGCCTCTTAGCATTTGCCTTATGTATTGAGGTGCCCCTATGTTGGGTGCATAAATATTTACAAGTGTTATATCTTCTTCTTGGATTGATCCCTTGATCATTAAGTAGTGTCCTTCTTGGTCTCTTGTAATAGTCTTTATTTTAAAGCCTGTTTTGTTTGATATGAGAATTGGTACTCCAGCTTTCTTTTGATTTCCATTTGCATGGAATATCTTTTTCCATCCCCTCACTTTCAGTCTGTATGTGTCCCTAGGTCTGAAGTGGGTCTCTTGTAGACAGCATATGTACAGATCTTGTTTTTGTATCCATTCAGCCAGTCTATGTCTTTTGGTTGGAGCATTTAATCCATTTACATTTAAGGTAGTTATCGGTATGTATGTTCTTATTACCATTTTCTTAATCGTTTTGGGTTTGTTATTGTAAGTCTTTTCCTTCTCTTGTGTTTCCTGCCTAGAGAAGTTCCTTTAGCATTTGTTGTAAAGCTGGTTTGGTGGTGCTGAATTCTCTTAGCTTTTGCTTGTCTGTAAAGGTTTTAATTTCTCTGTCAGCTCTGAATGAGATCTTTGCTCATTGGAGTAATCTTGGTTGTAGGTTTTTTTCCTTTCATCACTTTAAATATGTCCTGCCACTCCCTTCTGGCTTGCAGAGTTTCTGCTGAAAGATCAGCTGTTAACCTTATGAGGATTCCCTTGTATGTTAGTTGTTGCTTTTCCCTTGCTGCTTTTAATATTTTTTCTTTGTATTTAAATTTGATACTTTGATTAATATGTGTCTTGGCATGTTTCTCCCTGGTTTTATCCTGTATGGGCCACTCTGCACTTCCTGGACTTGATCAACTATTTCTTTACCCATATTAGGGAATTTTTCAACTATAGTCTTTTCAAATATTTTCTCAGTCCATTTTTTTTTTTCTCTTCTTTTACTGGGACCCCTATAATTCGAATGTTCCTGTGTTTAATGCTGTCCCAGACGTCTCTGAGATTGCCTTCTTTTCATTCTTTTTTTCTTTATTCTGCTCTGCTGTAGTTATTTCCACTATTTTATCTTCCAGGTCATTTATCTGTTCTTCTGCCTCATTTATTCTACTATTGATTTCTTCTAGAGAATTTCTAATTTCATGTATTGTGTTGTTCATCATTGTTTGTTTGCTCTTTAGTTCTTCTAGGTTCTTATGAAACGTTTCTTGTATTTTCTCCATTCTATTTCCAAGATTTTGGATCATCTTTACTATCATTATTCTGAATTCGTTTTCAGGTAGACTGCTCATTTCCTCTTCATTTGTTTGGTCTGGTGGGTTTTTTGTTTTTTTTGTTTTTTTTTGCGGTACGGGGGCCTCTCACTGTTGTGGCCTCTCCCGTTGCAGAGCAACAGGCTCTGGACATGCAGGCTCAGTGGCCATGGCTCACGGGCCCAGCAGCTCTGAGGCATGTGGGATCTTCCTGGACCAGGGTACGAACCCGTGTCCCCTGCATCGGCAGGCGGACTCTCAACCACTGCGCCACCAGGGAAGCCCGACTGGTGGGTTTTTACCTTGCTCCTTCATCTCCTGCATATTTCTTTGTCTTCTCATTTTGCTTAACTTGCTGTGTTTGTGGTCTCCATTTCACAGGCTGTAGGTTCATAGTTTCCGTTGTTTTTGGTGTCTGCTCCCAGTGGTCAGGGTTGGTTCAGTGGGTTGTATAGGCTTCCTGGTGGAGGGGACTGGTGCCTGTGTTCTGGTGGATGAGGCTGGATCTTCTCTTTCTTTTGGAAAGGACCATGCCTGGTGGTGTGTTTTGGGGTGTCTGTGAACTTAGTATGATTTTAGGCAGCCTCTCTGCTAATGGATGTGTTTGTGTTCCTGTCTGCTAGTTGTTTGGCATAGGGTGTCCAGCACTGTAGCTTGCTTGTCTTTGAGTGGAGCTGGTCTTAGCATTGAGATGAAACTCTCTGGGAGAGCTTTTGCTGTTTGATATTAAGTGGGGCCAGGAGATCTCTGGTGGACCAATGCCCCGAACTTGGCTCTCCCACCTCAGAGGTTCAGGCCTGATACCCTGCCAGAGCACCAAGACCCTATTGGCCATCTGGCTCAGGAGAAAAAGAAAGGACAAAAGGAAGAAAGGAAGGACAAATAAGTAAAATTAAATAAAGTTATTAAAATAGAAAAAATTTATTAAAAATAAAAAAGTAAGAAAGTAATTTAAAAAAAGATAGAAAGAAAGAAGAGAGCAAGCAAAGCAGAAAACAAATCCACCAATGATAACAAGCACTAAAACTATACTAAAAAAAATAAAAAAAGCAAAACGGACAGTCAGAACCCTAGGACAAATGGCAAAAGCAAAGCTATACAGACAAAATCACACAAAGCTCTTCTCTCTTTTTACCTTTGGGGAGAGAGTGGTCAGTTTTACAAATATTTAACAAAGAACAAACTTTTTGTATTATAATTTTCTTTGTTGTTTTTCTGCTTTCAATTTCATTGATTTCTATTGTTATTTCCTTCCTTTTACTGGTTTTAGGTTTATTTTGCTCTGCTTTTCGTAGGGTCTTAAAGTAGGAGATTAGATTATTGATTTGAGATTTTCCCCTTTTCTAAAGAGCTACAAATTTCCTTCTCATCACTTACCTTAGCCATGTTTCACATTTTTTGATATGTTACATATTCATTTTCTTTCAGTTTAATGCATTTAAAAAAACATTCTCTTGGGATTTCCTTTTGGACCTGTGGATTATTTAAGTGTGTTGTTTAGCTTCCAATTGTTTGGAGTTTTTCATGTGATCTTTCTGTTACTGATTTCTTCTTTTTTTCTCGTTTCTTTTTTCTAATTTGATTCCACTGTGATCAATGAACACACTTTGTATGCTTTCAATTCTTCCGAATTTCTTGAGATTTGTTTTATGCCCCAGGGAATTTACCACAATGTTGATTCTTTAGTCTCAAGGTACTTAACTGGTCTGCCTCTTCTCTCCATCCTTGAGTCTTCTTATGTCTCTTTTATATATAATGTCCAGTATTCAGTTGTATTGGGTTGGCCAAAAAGTTTGTTTGGGTTTTTCCATCAGATGTTACAGAAAAACCCAAACAAACTTTTTGTCCAATCCAATACTTAGTGTGAGAAGAAGAAAGCATATCTACTTAATCTTCCCAGAAGTCAAAGTCTGAATTCCTATACTTTTTGTTTATGTATTAAAGCATTATTCTGGGAATGGGTCCATTGGCTTTAACAAACTTCCAAGGAGCTTATGGTACATAAGAGGGGAAAGAGCCCTTTGCTTGGCCTTTCTCTTGGAGTGAGCAGCCCACAACCCCTCTGCCTTTCCTTCTCTCCCTGAAGCTGACCAACTGACCAGTTGTTTTTATTGGTATTAAATCCACCCATTATATCCTACCTATGAACCGACGTGACATCAAATGCCTACCACAATTCCTGACTTATCATGTACTCTCCTACCCTTAAGACAGCTTCTCTACTGATCTACATCCTGCCTGACTGTGGGTAATGTTTTGCTTCCCACCTGCATGTGCATTGCTTGACTTCAAACACCATCTATGATGTAAGCCATAAACTGGACTCAAGGTCAGCTTCTCCATCCAAGATCTTATTGAAGTCAACGTGACATTTTTTTGGGGGCGTGGGGGGAAACTAAACTAAAATCCTTTATTCAAGCAAATATAATTTTTTTTAAAACTATAAATCATCATTTTTAAGATAGTAGGGAAAAATAAGATTCATTCATTCCTTTTGAAACATCTATTCACAAATTAAACACTCACATAATTAAGCTTGAAAGTCAGTGGTGAGTCAATGGAGTTACTCTTAACATAGGGCCAGCCAGCTGCCTATCTAGGCAATTCCTCTGTATCCTTCTTCAGGGATATAACTTTATCAGGATCTCAAAAAGGCCCTCTCCTGGATAAGCTCTCTTAGTGGCAATTAGCACAGTTTCACTAGCAGAGATGAGGAGAAAAAGAGAAAGCATTAAAAAATAGGTGGATTAAAGTAGAGGATGAAACCTTTGTCAGCCAGGATGAAGCCTGTCATGCTGACTAATGTTCTTAAGCCCATAAGGGGACTCTGCTGGCAGCTGTAGCATTCTCAAGTTGTGAAAATGAGGGTATTATGCAAGAAAAATATTTATTGATCTCAAGATGTGGAGGGTGTGAGATTTATGACTGAGAAATCATATTAAGTAATTAATTTATTTACTTACATAAGTGCTGATTGGGATTCCTTGTAAATTAAATTAACTGCAAGGACAGAGTCATGAAAAGGACAACCATGCATCTTTGTGAAGTTAATAAGAGTAACTAAGTTAGGAAATATGTGGGGCCTAAAAATTGGACCACCTGACTTGGCTAAACACTCATCAGTTCTGTGTGATTTCTAATAATTTGTTAGTCTGTGGTTAAGATGAAGGTTTGTCCAAGCAGGAAAAAGAATACTGAAAGTGGAAAAGTACTAGACAGATCTATAAAGATACTCAATTCCCCTCCCACCCTGGGCACTGGAATTGTTTACCTTGAGCCATTTGAGATACACTTAAGATTCAAGCTGTCACATTCCTTGAATATGGGGAAAGTATGGCTAAAATGTTGACTACAGCTGCAATCTATGGATTTAGATAACAATGGAACTTAAAATTTAAGGGTAGGATGAATCAAAGGAAAACGTGACAAATCTCCTTTTACTAATTTTCCAGAGGAGATGTTTCATGTACTCTTATATCTCTTCTGGATACCAGCTAAATACAGGGGTACACCAGGACCCTAAACCATGCAGACAGCATTTCAGTGCTCCCACATCCTAGTTTCAAGCGGCAGCAGAGTGAAGGTGACTGGGCACAGAGAGAGACGGAGTTGCCATGAAGATCAAAGTATGATAGCGATTACCCATCCCCCTGTAGCCTGGGCCCATCACTGCTCTGCCAGGCATCCAAACCGAAGGTTGCAATGGAAACTCCATCCTTTCACATTTCTCTACCCACCTTAGTCCATATCCCAACTCCAAACAGCTAGGAAATAGTAAACTGAGGACAGGAATGACTGCTGAAAAACATCACCTGAGAAAATGATTTTGTACAATATATATACTTAGAATGGTATTGGAACCTCACATTAACCAATCACAAAGGAAAGAGAAACCTATGGAGTTTATCCCTCTTGCTCTGTGTTTGACTGACAGAAGATATTTAAGTTGCTAGATGATGAAATGAGTGGCTATCTAAGAAGTAATATCACTACTTCAAGCTTATTTTCAGTTATCTCCAAAACTAGATCAATATATGATAGGCAATCACTATGTCATTCTTCTTCAGCAAAGGAGAACAGAAGTGACAGAACACAGGGACTGACACAGTGACTCTGCTCTACGCCCCTCTGTCACAGCACTGTCCATCTTGTCATTCTTTTTTTCATGTTGTTCAGGTGATCGAAGAAGACTGAGAGGCCCACAGGGCTGGTCTCAGTGAGGCTGTCTCCAGTAGCCCCTCCTTTTATTAAAAGCTCTGGAAATTTTTCTACAAAGCAACCATCCTTTCCTTTCACTGAATTCTAGAACCAACAAACAGTAGAGGGAGAAGCTTGTGGAGAGAAGAAGAGGACAAAGGATGACAGAGCTAGGAAGAACATAAATAAAAGGCATGCATTCCATCTATTCTCCCATGATTATTGAACACTGGAATCATACAAGATTATCTCTCCAGGGCTCTCTTCACTGTAAAATGCTGGGGAGATAATAGACCTGGAAAAAACAGATATTCTGAAACTCTACAAAACATGATATCCACAGCTTGGAGGAAATAAAATATTAATATGTCCATTTTTTAAGAGGGAAGCAAGATTGCGCACTGGAATGTTTTTCATCCAATATCGATGCTCCAATTCATACATATGTGCTTCAGTGAATTCCATGGTTTCTATCCTCTCTGCCACCCTGACTTGGGTGCCTATACTTCAGTCAGGAGAGAGAAGCCATGGGCTCCTGGGCTAGTGTACAACGTAATAGTCGTTCAGAGGGGCACAAGGCATGTATTCTTTTTCGTTTGGATGCCCTCCAAGTGCTTCCTTTAAGCTTCCTCAGGGTTTTTTTTTCCCCTTGTCTTTTCATGCCTTATTGTATAGTCAATGTATGGGCTTCATATGGCTCATTTGCACCCCTCAAACAGGCTCTTCACTTGCTTTACAACATAAGACTAGTTACTGAAGAGACATTATAAAAAGCTAAAGGATTTACGTAGGTTATATATCATACCAGCTCATGGGAAATGTTAATATGTCTTGATGGGACATCATTAAGTCTTTATGACAGTATAAAAGCAATGGTAGAGCTGGTAAGTCAGACGCAATGTCTTTCAGATCAAATTCGGAAAGCTGGTCTTCAGAAACTCTAGTGTCACTATGTATGAAACAGATGGCTGGTGAGGGCCTTTTGTATAGCACAGGGGAAAAAAAGAAAAGGTACAATCTGTTTGCAGGACATATTTTAAGTTAACCTTAAAAATGCAATGCAATATACATCAGGTGCAGACAAATACTGTTTGATTCCAGTTATCGAGGTACCTAGAATAGTCAAATTCATAGCGTCAGAAAGTACACTGATAGATGCCAGGGGCTGGGGGTAAGGAGGGGGAATGGGGAGCTAGTGTTTAAAGGTGACAGAGTTTCAGTGAAAAAGTCGGGAGATGGATGATGGTGAGAACTGCAAAACAATGTGAATGTACTTAGTGCCACTGAGCTGTACAGTTAATATGGTTAAAATAGTATGTTTTATATTATGTGACTTTTACAATTAAAAAAAATTAAAGAAGAAACTCGTGTTTAAGCTGGAAAATGCACTCATACAGAATAATTTATCATATTTGTGTGTTTCATTAACCCCCTGCCCCCCACAAAATGATAGGGAGGAAAAAAAAAACTTACCCTAAAGACCAATGGCAAATTTCATTTTAGCAGCAAGCATTTAAAAGTGTTCATGCGTTCATGACAATTTAACACTCTTCTTGTTTAGTCGTCAGAAAAAAAGTCCAGCTAAAATATTTTTAAAGATACTTATTGATATGAAATTACATCCTAAAAGAAATCTAAGATACATGCAAATGACATGCAGATTTACAGAATATTGGTCTAAAATAACCCCAGAAAACTATCCAGTGGCTTCAAACAGATTTTTAAAATTTTTTATTGGAGTATAGTTGATTTACAATGCTGTGTTAGTTTCAGGTGTACAGCAAAGTGATTCAGTTATACATACATATATATCTACTTTTTTTTTTTTTTGGTCCTTTTCCCACATAGCCCGTTATAGAGTATTGAGTAGAGTTCCCTGCACTATACAGGGATACTATAGATAACTAATAAGCAGGTTCTTATTAGTTATCTATTTTATGTACGTAGTGTATATATCAGTCCCAATCTCCAAATTTACCCCTCCCCCAGCCCCAACCCCCTGGTAACCATAAGTTTGTTTTCTACATCTGTGACTCTACTTCTGTTTTGTAAATAAACCTTCTTTTTTAGATTCCACATATAAGCGATATCATGTGATATTTGTCTTCCTGTGTCTGATTTACCATCAAAAAATCTACAAACAATAAATGGTGGAGAGGGTGTGGTGAACCTACCAACAGTGTAGGGAACCCTCCTACACTGTTGGTGGGAATGTAAATTGATACAGCCACTATGCAGAAAACTATAGAGGTTCCTTAAAAAACCAAAAATAGAACTACCATATGACCCAGCAATCCCACTACTGGGCATATACCCGGAGAAAACCATAATTCAAAAAGATACATGCACCCCAACGTTCATTGCAGCTGTTTACAATAGCCAGGACATGGAAGCAGCCTAAATGTACATTGACAGAGGAATGGATAAAGAAGTGTGGTACATATGTACAATGGAATATTACTCTTGTTTATAAAGAACAAAATAATGCCATTTGCAGCAACACGGATGGACCTAGAGATTGTCATACTGAGTGAAGTCAGTCAGACACAGAAAGACAATGGATATTTGAAGAGCCCTGGAGCTCTACTGAGGTGCCTCGGGCTTCTGGGATGAGCAAGAGAGTGGTGAATGGACACCAAACAAACTGGGCTCAGAACCCTTTAGTGTGTTTAAACTTGGGAAGTTCTACTTTTATCTGTTTTATATGTATCATAGTCTGACATCAAAAAAGAAAGTTAGAGACATACTCATTGAAACCATCCCCTCTCTATTTTTAGAAAACATCATCTTCCTTGAATTTGTAGGGAGGAATAAATGAAATATCACAATGTCAAAAATAATACATAAAGTGTATATTTTTAAAATAATAAAAGTAATACAAGTAATGTATCTGTATAATTGAGAAGTTATTTTTGGTTATTTCGGTTATATTGCATAAGTGTATAACTGAACACTACAGATTCCCAATGCTGCCATACTTCCATGTCATGATTTTTCTCAACTTAAAATTGCATTATCATATCTACGAAATTAACATTCTAAATTACTTAAAATATGCATTGATGTGCACCTGTGTGTTGGTCATGCAAATTAGCACATGCAAATATGCCTATAGATTAAAATGAAATCAGGGTGCAGAACTAAATGAAATCAGTTGGTCAATTTAAATTTTAATAAATCCCACCACTTGTGTACATTTAGGTTAAACGCTCATTGTGATTTCTGAGAGCTCTTCACCCCACGAGGCTTCAGAGGAACTGCCTGGGAGGGGCAATGGTAAATGCATCGTGGACAGGGTAGCTAAAAAAGCTGATGAAGGTGATGTTTTAAAAAAGAAACAAGACGAAAACAAACACATCTGTTGAAATCATGGAAAAGCGTGTACACAAGGTATTATGATGCCTGCTGCACAAAGCAAACTAAATCTCCACTGTCCCTGTACCCAAGTTTACACACTGAACAGACCATATACAAGGACACTTGTTAATGGGATTATAAGTACACAGGAGGAAGAATTCTCAGTATCAAGGGATAACAGTTGCTATAGCTGGAAGTGATACTGGTAATGGTAAGAGGTATTTAAAACCCAAATGCTTACTAAGGGCAGGCAATAACCTAAGTTGATGAAGTGGCTGGTGGAAGACACCTGCACAGGTTGACTATGGTCCAGGTCTAAGCCTAAAAGGGACATTTTCATCAGGTCCAAGCATATCATAACCAGTAACTGATGTTACCAGTAACTGATTTGGTCAAGGAGAGCTAAATACACATCTCCTAAACTCTTCTTAACTTGGCACTTAATCCAATAAATAAAACAACAAGGACCAAACAAAACATGAATTTGACTTGCAATCACTGTCCCTTATGTTGTCAGAGTTTACAGTTAAGGGAACTGAGTTAAATGGTGCACAGGGGTTCCTAAGTGGCCACGGGCAACTTAAATTTCAACTTTTCTAATCCTTCAACAAATAATCTGCATTATGGAGATTGTAAAGGTGAGAGAAACTTCCCTGTGTTCCATTTCTCTTATTGTCCCTTAACTGCCAGAGGCTTGAAGTCTATCAGTTGTGAATACTGGTTCCTTGGTTTGAGCTTACCAGTGTGCTAGGCAGCTCAGTGGTGGCCACACTGTAAATGAGTCCCTGCCCCCTCCTTTCCCACATCCTACTCATTCCTCTTCTCTTGATGGCTGTGACATCACCACTCTGCTTGGACCAGGACTAATCCATAAAGGCCTTAAGGGGAAAGAGGTTACTTCTCCGCACCAACTCCCTTTCCTGTACAGAATTCCAGAAAACTCATGTCCCCCCTCCCACGGAAAGAACGGCAAGTTATTTTTAATGTGTTAGATCAGAACATATTTGAATGGCATTCATTTTTCATTTCTCACCCACGTGCCCAGTTTTGAAACTGTTCTACTTGAAAAATATTTTTATTTTGCCATTTTGGTTTCCCCTTTTGGCCAGCATTCATTTCTGTCAAAGGAAGGAAGTAGAAAAGCAATGTTCTACGTGTTAGATGGAGGGAATCCGCTGCGTGTCATTGAAATAAAAGACAACGGCCTCTATTCTGTGGCTGCTATGCGTGAACATGCCATCCTTAAGAATCGGGTTAGGGTTAGAGTAAACTATTCCTGAGAAATAGCTTGGGCAAACACTGCAATCTCTAAATATTGTCTAATAACAATGAAGCAAGCTTCTTTTTTGATCTCATTTCCCAGTAAATGGGTGTCTTGCCACTTAGCATTACCTCTAGAAGTAACCTTGTCATATCTTGCCAACTGAGCAGTATTACAGCTTGTCAAGGTGGATGGCAGAGTTTTGTTGCAAGTTCCTCTTGTAGACGGAACACAATGGCTGACAAACAGAACGGAGTATTGTGTAGGTTCTTATTAGTATAACATCAATTGGGAACTTAAGCCTAAGCTTAGGAGGGGAATGAAGAGAATCATGTGTTCTAAAAATACCTTTAAAGTTATTCCTCTGAATTCTCATGTGATGTGGGGTTAAGATAAAGGGATTCAACTGGCCTTTTAACCGTCTGAAAAAGTTACATGTTTTACTCATTTGGAATCCTCCATGAAGAGTTTAAGCACTGACTTGCCTAGGGTCACGCTAGATACTAAGACACCAAAATAAGGTAAAAGGCTTCCAATTTCAAGTGTGAAGATACAGCACAACATCCAAAGGAGTATTTTGACAAGATGGAAAAGATGTATAAATACTTGCACATTTGACATGATCAAATACGATACCCTTTGACTGGCTGTGCCTGAGGAGATGCCCTAACTGGGATTGAAGACACAGAGGCAGAAGGCAGAATTTGGTGCAGAGGGCAGTCTTTGGTGAGGGTGGAGCAGGGAGAAGTCATGCCCTCCTGTGAGGCCGAGTGGCGGAGGGGATAAGCCTTCTCCAGAGAGGAATGGTGGGCTCTGCATCTCATCCTGTTTCTGCTCCAGACTGGTTATTCCTCATCTGGGGAACTCCTCTAACCTATTTAGTATTGGAAGGTGAAATTATCAAAAAAAAAAAAAAAGCATTCATTTGAGAGACAGAGAAGAGGGTTAGGATATGCCAACATACACCAGCCCAGTCTCCTGGGTGACCATGTAATCTGCTCTATTTTACCTCTCTCCCCCATCTGATTTCTCCTCAAGTGGGCAGTGTAAGAATCAGGACAAACTCTCATTGAATCTTCAGTAAGGGGGTGGCTCTGGAGAGTCCCATCATTCCAAGAAAAGAAGGCCACACATCCTGCCAAAGTGGGAGCAGTTCCATTTGAATAGTGCAGGAGCAACTGAGGGGCCGACAGTCACAACTGCTGGGGTTCTCTCTTGCCCAGGCTCCCAAAGAGAAGTCACTCTGGTGACCTGGCTGTGGCTTTCCTGCATTTAGTCTGCAGGGTCCATCTCCTCTTGGACAAGTAGGTTACTGGCAAAAGGGGTTGATCTCAGGCACACAGCTAGAGACACAGCAAGAGAAGAGAATTTTATCAATACCTCTGAAATTGCCCCTGAACCAAAAGTAACTCCTGGTAAGCTTGAGTGACATACATTAGGAGTTGCCACTTTGGGATATAAGTTCCATGAGAGCATGGGACTTGCCCCTGAGCCACTGATTTATACCCAACTGAGCACAGAGGCAGCATATTATGATCATTAAATATATATTCTACTAATACATTAAATGTTAGGGATGTTTACTCACACTCAGATTCTCATTGTGGCACATGAATTTTAATTGGAGCATAGCATATTTTCCTTCCATGAGCAGTCAGGCTTCTCCCTCCCTCCATCTTGTACACACATAAAATAGCATTATTGTATATAAAATCAAACCCTGTGATCAAACCCTGGAGTCTTATAGAGATGAAAAGATCCTGAACGTTTTTGCCCTCTGAGCTGCCTGGAGAAGTGGCCAGGCAGGAGACGGTGTCCATCTAAAAATGGACCCCATCCATACACCACCGAGTGGAGAGCGTCTCCACGTTGACTACAGTTCACCTGGGCTGGGAAACTTCTCTAGGACACATTCGCTACAAGAGATTTGTTGGTGCTACAAATACTAGTGAGTGCTCTAGAAATGTCTGGAGCTTTCTCCACGATGTGGAGGAAAGGTTCAAAGAACATCTTTAATAAACATATTTCAAAGTCAGTAATAAATAGCAACTTTGTACCCAGTTACTTCTAATTTAATTACTTTTTTCAATATACTTAAATATACAGCTTTAGGCCTATCTCTCTAAATTCTAATAAAAAAATTAAAGGACATTAGTTAATTTAAAAATATGAAAAAAATTTAAGTTTAAATTTCTGTTTAGACTAACAGACCAAATTTGGTCTTCTGTTATCACGAGGTTGGTAAATCACAAAAAGGATTATTCTTTTCTTCACTTCGTATGTATGATTGATTTGACATAAGATGAACTAAATATTATCAGCAAATGTATCAAGAGACCAGGAGAAGGGATAAGTGTCAAATTTAATGAAATCAATTGGAAACAAATCCACAGATGCATTAATTAAGAATTTGAGAACCAGGTATGAGCCAAACACTTGGTGCTGCACTTAAGGCAGGGAGTAAAAGAACCATGAGGCTCCTGCCTCAGCCTCTTGTCATCCAGTGGGGGAGACAAACACTAATATAATCATTGTTTAAATATAAAATTTCAAAATGTGCTAAGTGCTCTGAAGGAAAAGCCAGGTTTCTCAGACAACACAGAACAAGGGACCTGATCTTGTCTGGGATGACACAGGGGTGGAATTCCTGAGGCACTGATGCCTGTGCTAAGATCTGAAGGGTGAGGGAGGACGGAGGTAACCAGGTGGTTATGGTAAGGAGAGCACAGCGTGAGCAAAAGCCCATGGTAGGAGGGGGCCCATGCTTTCCATGACTGCAGTCGGCTGGTACAGCCTGTGAAGAGAGAATGAGGCAGAAAGCAGTCCATGTTGTGGCTAAGAAGCTACCAGGTTACACAGGGCCCTGAGTCCAAGATAGAGACTGTGGTCTTTATCTCAGAACAGTGGGGAGACTTGAAGGATTTTTAAGCACAGGTGATGTGCATTGTGAAAAGACTTCTCTGCTTGCAACATGGAGTGTGAACTAGAATGTGGGAAACAAGTGAGGAGGCTATTTCCCTGGTCCAGATGAACTGAAATAGTAGTGTGGACTGGAGTGGTAACAGTGATGGTACAGAGGAAGGGATGTACATGGAACTGGGCAACGTCCAGTGAGTAAAAGTGTAAGGTTTAGTCATATTTTGGATGTGGGGGATGAAAGGGGAGGTAACAAAGGTACCTTCAGAAAGAAAAAGGTTAAAGAATTCTGAGTTCTGCTACAGGTTGAATTGTGTCCTCCCCCCGAATATGCTGGTGTCCTGACTACTAGTACCTCAGAATGGGACCTTGTTTGGAGACAGGGTCTTACAGAAGTAATCAAGTTAAAAGAAGGTCATCAGAGTGGGCCCTAATCCAACACGATTGATTGGATACAGAAACAGACAAGCACAGAGACAAGACAAGGTGAAGAGACACAGGGAGAAGACAGTTATCTACCAGCCAAGGTAGATCCTTGAACCAGATTCTTCCCTTACAGCCCTCAGAAGGAACCAAATGTGCCCACACCTTGATTTCAGACTTCAAACCTCTAGAACTCTAAGACAATAAATTTCTGTTGTTTAAGCCACTGAGTTCGTGGTACTTTGTTACAGCAGCTATAGCAAGATAACACATGCACATACAGCCTAAGGGAGTTATTCTTTCCACAAGAGACATAAGCTTAGGAGGTCATGAACAGAGACTTCCTGTGTACGTTTTTCCAACTCTTCTTTTTTTTTTTTTTTTTTTTTTGCAGTACTAGGGCCTCTCACTGTTGTGGCCTCTCCCGTCTCAGAGCGCAGGCTCAGCGGCCATGGTTCATGGGCCCAGCCGCTCTGCTGCATGTGGGATCTTCCCGGACCGGGGCACGAACCCGTGTCCCCTGCATCGGCAGGCGGACTCTCAACCACTGCGCCACCAGGGAAGCCCTACCCAACTCTTCTTAATGTCAGCAGCTTGTATAACCAAGGCACATGAGTCAAAAGCTAAGACATATTAACATATTGCAACTAAAATGCAAGCTTTATTCAAATTTCACCAGTTTACCACTAATGTCTTTTTCATGTTCCAGGATCCAACTCAGAATTCCACGTTGCATTTAGTCATCATGTCTTCTTAGTCTCTATTTGTGATACTTTTTTTTTTTTCATGACTATAACAGTTTTCAAGAGTATTGGTCAGGTGTTTTGTACAATATCCTCAAACTGGGTTTGCCTGATTTTCTCATGATTACACTGGGATTATAGGTTTGGGGGAAGAATACCAGGCAGGTAGCATGCCCCCCTCATCACATTGTATCAGGGCTCCATGACATCAACAAGACTTGTCACTCATGATGTTAACCTTGAAAACCTGGTTAAGATATTGTCTGTAAGATTTCTCCACTATACAGTTACTATTTCCCCTCTCTATGCTCTATTCTTCAGGAGTGAATCACTATGGCCTGTGCACAGTCAAGAGAAGGGGAAATTTTATATTTTATTTTTAAAGTCTAAAAGAAAATAGTCTTCATAAGCACATCTATCTATCTAGCTATCTATCTATCTAGCTATCTTTCTATTTATGTTACTATTGGCTCGGTCCACCCATCAGCACTGCACTAAAATAGCTAACAGGCATGATCCAGCTGGCTATCAGAGCAGAGCTTCTGAGTGCTAAGTGTTGCTTTTAGAAAGTAGAGAAATTACTAATGACTGAAAGGCAATGTAGAAATTGCAAGGCAGAGAATGAGATAAACTGAAGATGTTGGATAAATTACCTACATAAAGTACTGCCTATGAATTAGCAGATAAATGTCAGTATACATTCTTGGATGACAACACCTTCAAAATAAGGTCAGGGAATCTGCTAAGTTGTAACAGTCTTGGCAAGGCAGAGGAGTTATCAAGGGTAATTAAGAGGGGTGGTGAACAAGAGATATGGGGTCCACGAATTTAGATGGGTGAAGAGGTATCCATCTCAGTTCACACTCACAAAGTTTGCACAGTATTTTGTATCCTGTCAAGAATGGTTTGCAGCAGTTACTTTAACTGATGAAACCACCTAGCAGTCCAGCAAAGGAAGGGTCCTTAGACATCACTCACTGCAAATATCTCATGGTGCAAATAAGGAACCAAGGTCCAGAAAAGTTAGCTGGCATTCTCAAGTTTATAGAAACATGTATTGCCTAGGAGAGACTAGAGGGAAAATTCCCAACTTTTTTCAAGTATTTTTCCAACTATCTCTTGATCTCTCTTATTTTAGACTCTAGTTTGAAGACAAGAGCAAGATGCAGAGGGTTGCATATTAGCTGGCTCAGAAGAGCCACACAAGCCCAGTGAAGATGGCCTTATGTGATGACGGTGATACATGGATAGACTCCACTCTGCCTTCAATTCTAATTAAACTGTTTGTATTTACACAGATTTCAGAACTCTCTTACAACATGGATCACAATTACAGAATTTAACTTTATCTTAGGTCAAAACCTGTCCCCACAAATTTAACAACTCAAAAAATAAGAAGCACTAGGATTTAGACAATATAATCTACCCAGAATTTATTTTACTCTTGTTTTCCAGTACCAACAATATAAATAAGATTGCCCATACCATATAAACACTCACGATGATATGAACTTTCTTTCTCTTTTATAGTTTTGTATTATTTTTCAACAGGGAATTGCTGATGAAAATCTTTTTCACATGAGAACCCTTGAAACACCTACTTAAGCTTAGCTAGATATATTTACTTTTAAAAAATGAGAATAGTTACAAACAGAATAATTAACACATATTGGGTACCAAAGAATCTATCTAGATTATTTGTTCAAATATCAGAAATGATGACATAAATAACTGCTAGATATTCCAGAGGTTTGGGCACACATTCTTTCAAACCACATCAATTCATATTATCTTTCACTCTGGTAAGTAGAGCCGTTTTCTGAGCTCAAGACACTTCCTGAATGTCAAACGTGAGCATGTGTTTGGATCCTTAGTGGTGCCCTGAATGGGTAGATTTCTGTAACTAACTCCATGCTTGCATCCATTCATGTAACTTGAACAAGGGAACTTACACAATAATAGTAATAAGTAATCCCCCCCTTTTTGCTGGTTAAATCAGCCTGACATAGAACATACTTTTCTTCTGCCTACTTTCCTTCCTCCCCCTGCCCCATCATGTTCTCAGCATCTTCCCCATCATTACCACCTTCATCATCACTTCCTTCAACATATCCTCCTCTATCCTAATCTCCTGCTTCTACTCCTGCTGTTGCGCCTCCTCCTACTCTTCATTCTGAGCATCCTATATGAGACCCATGCCAAGTAATCCACTCCTGGAGTGGAGGAAGAAATGGAACGATTCTTCCACCCATAAACAGCCCGTGAAGAGTCTGGCACCTGGAGGGCACCACCAGGGGTTCTGGAGCTGTTTTTACAAGACCCTCTAAATGAGACATGCGGATCCTTCATGTCCTCATTTAATGTATGCTGAGGTTCCCTTTAGTTTTGCTTTTACTGTTTAAACTTTATTCACTTAGATGCACATTCTTGAAATGGGCTGTTATGATAATTCCTGAAATTCTTAAAATCACACAGTACCTGTTGCCAAGGTAACACAATATGGGTAGATGAAGGGAACAGGGACATTGATTATTTTAAAATTCTCAAGTTGTATGAATGGTGTGCAGCAATATAGCACTAATGAAAGCATGGCCTGTGTCTAAGACCACTCAAATGCTTCCCCAGACACAGTCATATAGAACAATCTTTAGGAGATCATTTTTCAGTGCTCTGGCTTAAATCAGTGTTTGCTTCTTCTGTTTACTTAATGATCTCCACAAGCTTTACCTAAGACCTTGCCCACTTTTACTGGTTTTCCCTTTTAGCAATATTGTGGTTGAGCCACTTAATCCTGGATATATGTATCATAGGGAATAACATCAAGCTCATATATATCGCAGAACATACCAAAGGTTGGTATGAGTATCTGGAAGCCATTGGTAATCAAACAAACAAAGAGACAGACATGGATCTGACATTCCATTTATCTCAGTATGTTGCCAGTACGAAAGAGGAACACACGTCAGAGCCTCACAGTTGTATCTTTTCACCCATCCCAAAATGACTGACAACATTAAAAGATAGCCTATTTTATTATTTTGCAATAATTATACTATACAATGAATTTGACTATATACCTCAGTGCCCAGCATAATTTAGAAATGAGGCTTAGTCACACTTCCCACTATTAAAGAATGTGTTAATTAGGGACATTTTTATTTTAATGGTAAACCACTGTACACTTGAGCAACTGGTTCCAACCAGTCTAATGAGTTTATAACACATAAAGAGAATTATATAATGTATTATTATCATGATTGCCACCACTTTACTGAATATATCATTGCCAAATAAACTTGTGGTGCACTCACGAAAAATAAAAGCTCGTGCCTCTCCCATTTCAAAGGATATACAATACCACAGATTTGGGAATTTTAAGGGATTTATATCAAACTAGCATAGAGCAGCACTTGTATATATTTCCAACACATTTGTCCCCAGATAGTCAATGAAAGAAAATATTATATCCATTAAAATAAAGTGATTCAAATTCTATTAAAATACTGTAAAGACATATATAGGGAGAGTGGCAATCACTTCATCTGACGCAAAAAATATGACTTAAAAATGTGTCTGTTTCCATGTTTACTAATTAAGGTCAAGGGCCTGGGCATCTGATGTCCCAAAGCAGAGGAGTGTTCCGCTGGGTGGATACGACCCAGAAATGCACCGAGGGAATATTTAGCAAGTATACACTGACTCCCACGCGATGCACTGGGTCAAGGCCCCCTCTGGTGAAGACAACGACCCTCTGAAGCAAGTGGGAAGGGGCTCCACCCGGAACAGATGTAACCCTTAAGGCTCCCTCCCAATAAGCAGAGACATCAGGTTTTCACTTCAAGCAGACTGTACAATTTTGAGAATTATTTCAAGGGAACACCATAGTATGAGCACTGTAAAAATTTGTGTGGAGGATGGAGGTGATGAAAGGCATTGAATAAATCGTAGCAAAGGCTGGGTGGGAAGAAGTTTCCTCACCTTCACAGTGCTCTGTACCTCAGGAGGAGAGGAAAAAGAAAAAAAAAAAAAACCACCTCTGTAGGGAATTTAGAACAAAAATCTATACACACCTCAGATGTATGAAGTAAGTGATAGCGTAAAAACAGCAATGAACTCAGAGTTATGACTGTATGCTTTTGTCTTGATTTGGCAACTGGCAGATTTGCTAAAAAAAACAAATGTGCAAATCACATCACCTTCCTGTGCCTCAGGTGTCTCATCTGGGAAATGAAGAGGTTTGAGCTCTGCTATCTAAGGTTACATTTGGTTCTACCATTCTCTGATTCTAAGACAAAAGTACAAGGGAAAGTCTTTGAGGGCAGCTATTATCTTTGCTCCTTTCATTTCCCATCAGGGCCCAGGGTCCCCTGCTCACTGAGAGCTGTCAAACGAACAGGGGAGCAAGGCTCAGATCTCTCCCAAAGCCACACCACACGACCTGGCGATACTTGGGACCCCATCTATTTTTCTCTCTCTCCCTCCAACTTGGCCATTTTCCCTCATTCTCTCATCTCTATATGTTTCCCACCTCCCAGCTTCTCCTGTTTAAACACATGAGTTTCCTAAATAAAGAGATTGCCTTTCTATTAAAAAAAAAAAAAAAAAGCCAATGCCTAAGTAAGACCAGAGCTTCTGTAGAAGCTCCTAAATACCTGTTTAAAATACCTTCAGTGCATCCCCAAGTGGTCCTAAGACCACTTAACTTTGTAGGTGAAAAGCTAGTGCCCTAAAAGGGCAGGTACTCAAAACATAACATGGCTTGTGAATAGAAGAGCAAATGTAAGATGTTCGAGTTAGCTGCTTCCAGTGGGCCCTGGGGCTCTTACCTATCTGCTGTGGCTGACAAAACTATTCATCAGATGGGTAGGATTTGGCTTTTGCCAAACATGGCCAAAAAATGAAATCCTAAAGTTCCCAGTATGTATGCCTCTATTAATTAATCCTTTAAACATTTAGCAACTCACACAGGTTGGGGGTGTTTCCCCCTCCTGAATGAGTGCCTCATTGGCTGGCCTCAGAAGATAGTTGATTGCAAAAAGAACTCGTTACAGCACTTCCCTGGTTAGAACTCAGGACTGTCTGATCTTCTCTACCAATGAACCTTCTACCACCTTCCATCTGGGTGTCTTGCTGAGGACAGAGCACAGATGAGTAAGTGTGCACCCTGGTTATACCCTGTAACCAGTGAAACACTATGAGTTTGACATTTCTGGAAGGTGCCAAACCCCACTGAGTCTCCTGTACCATTCATCCTGCCCCTGGAAGGAAAGAAACTTCAAGCTGTGATCATGATGAAAGATGCAGAACATTCAAAACCAGAAGTTGCTTTCCTTGCCTGTAATTTTCCACTTTCCTTTTTTTGCTGTTAATGCCAGTAATTAATGGAAGTGTTTGTGTTCAAGTGAGATTTCTGTCCCTCCCTCTCAACTGTCGATGTCGGTTGAGAACCAAAAGTCTTCACTATTTGTGAGGTGCAAGAACTACATGTGCTGTGGCTTAGAAGGAAAGGAAAATACAAGGACAGGGGAAAAGGCAAAGCACAAATGAAAAATCTAACCTCTCGACTGAAATAAGTTTGTTTTAACTAAGGATTTTATAATCAATAAGACCACTGTCTCTTATCTGAATTTATTATTTCAGTTCCAACAATGTATATAATAAATTACTTGTCTCTGAAAACATGCTTCATTTCCTCCATATGCAAATTCCACTTACTCTAAAAGGACATTCAAGGGCATGTTATGTGAATTTTAGGGGGGGACACTTGTAATAGGTAGCTCATGATCAAATATCAATATATTTGATCCTAAATAAATAACTTATTAAATAAATAATTTTTATTATAAATAAATATTTATTTATAAATAAATAAATATTTATTTATTATAATAAATAAATAATTTTATTGCTGTTAACCTTTGTTCAGTGACCTATGCAGTCCCTACAGCATAATTTTATTTGATTTGCATGGCAACACTGTGATGGGGTACTATTATTCCCAACGTTCTACAGGTAATGGAACTGAGACTCAAAGAGTTTAGGTAGCCTTTGCAAGGCCACACAGCTGAGTTAGAACTACCAGATCTGTGTGACCCGGAAACAGTGCTCTTAAGGATTACTTTACACTGTGAGATAGAGGATCTTCTCTGGGAGAGATTATGTGCAAGGTGTGGTCATGAGATGAGAGCACTGGGTGAGAAGTCAGAAAATATGAATGTGAATCTGCATTCCAATGTGTGTTTACATTTTTGTTTTTTGTATTTTTTATTGTATTTTTGAAATTTTATTGACGTATAGTTGATTTACAATGTTGTATTCATTTCTGGTGTACAGCAAAGTGATTCACTTATATACATATATAATACTTTGCATTTGTGAATCCCAAACTCCCGATCCCCCCCTCCCCTCCCCCTCCTCCCGCTTGGTAACCCCAAGCCTGTTCTCTATGTTTGTGAGTCTGCTTCTGTTTCATAGATAAGTTCATTTGTGTCATATTCCACATATAAGTGATTCCACAGATTCCACATATAAGTGATGTCACATGGTATTTGCCAGTGTGTGTTTATCACACAAACTCCGTCAGGTCATCAGTTTCCTCACCTGTGAAGTGGACATAATTGTGTGGCGGACGCCACTCCTGGGCTGTGCCAGAAACCAAATGAGATACACACACGAGCTCTTAGGAAACCATAAAGGCTATAAAATATTGTTATTTCAACATTATAAAGAGATATATCAATATCCTAGTTTCTTAAATGGTGGATGAGGATGCAAGTATGAGCAGAACAGTTTTGCAGACACAAGGAGAGTAGAGGAGTTAAATGATGCAAAGTGAGAGAAACAAGACCCATTGGAGGGAAAAATAAGAGAAAGCTTGGTGGGCTTCACGTGGCAGATGGAGCTCACAGAATGCAAACACAGCCCAGAGGCAGAGTCTATTTCACAAGACCCAGAGGAATCAGGCCTTCCCAGGCCAGAGAGAGAAGCACATCTGATGGGGCAGAAAATTATTTGAGGCCCTTCGGACTCAATCTATTTCTTAAGATACAGAAAAATATAAATCTGATTGTCTGCCAAATCTTAGACAATAATAAATATTGCATGCAAATGAGAAACCGAAGTAAATGTGGGATGGGATTGGAAATGGAGGGCAGCCCAGCTTCACGCCAAATAGGAAGGTTTTATGTGCACCATTGTGGATGCACTTAACTTTCTAGTCTTGAACCTTAGCCTATACTTGTAGCCTTCATTTTTTTTTTTTTTTTTTTTTTTTTTTTTTTTTTGCGGTACGCGGGCCTCTCACTGTCGTGGCCTCTCCCGTTGCGGAGCACAGGCTCCGGACGCGCAGGCTCAGCGGCCATGGCTCACGGGCCCAGCCGCTCAGCGGCATGTGGGATCTTCCCGGACCGGGGCACGAACCCGTGTCCCCTGCATCGGCAGGCGGACTCTCAACCACTGCGCCACCAGGGAAGCCCTGTAGCCTTCATTTTTACGTCCATTCTCTCCTTAACCCCTTGTAACTCGGATTCTATCTCCAGCAGAGTGTGATTCTGATTTCTTCCCATTTCTCAGGCTGTTCCAACTCTGAAAACTTCACTTCTGTTCCTCCTGACCTTTGAGGGAGATTATAACATAGTCTCATTGCTTGGTTCCTGCTCTTTGCCCTGTACACATTCAACTTTCAATATGTTGTCTCTGGTCACGACTTACACTTGCATATAAACAACTTCGAGCGTTTAGCTCCAACCTGTTCCCTTTACTGAACACTGGTTCTGCATTTACCACAGCCTTCTAGCTCATATTCTGTTATTACCTACAGCTTATTATTCACCCTCTTTTTCTTCTGTAATACACCTCTGCCCTTAGCCTTTTTAAAAAATCAGTTATGTCGCCATTTTTCTAATCAGCCAAGGTCAAAACCTCTAATTTGATCATATAAAAAAAAAATCCCCCTTTGACACAACTAGGAGAATGAGGTTGCAAGCAGACTACTCTCACATCTAACCTGTGCATCATACTTTCCCTCTTCTCCTAGTAAAGAGAGAAGTAAATGGGGCTGCTCCATTATTTCTGGGCCATGTTTCTCCCATCCACCCACCTACCCATCCTTACTCTCCTTCTCATTGCCACCATCCTAATTTAGGTCCTATGACTTATTTTGAGGCAATTCACAGACTTTCCTAATTGAAACCACTGTCTCTCACCTTTAGTCTTTCCAATGCATTATTTACATGCTGTCAGATTAATATCCCTAAATGGTTTTATTGCTTTCTAACAAATAACACTTTCACTGGCTCACCAATCTAAGAGGATGCACCTTACCCAGGCATGTCATCTTTTTCAAAGTTTTCATTCATTACGCTCCTACAAAAATCCTTACGTTCTCTCAAAACATATTTTTTCATTGCCGATATACACGTCTTGTACTTCCCTGCCTTTACGCCATTCATCTCATGGTACCATTCTCTGTGTGTGCCCATAACTTTTTATTAACTTTGAGGCATTGTGCCTCAAATAAACTTTAAGTCTTGTTTTCATTACCTCCCATTTTCTCTTCTAAACCTGTAACTGTCACACATGGTCTGTGTGTGTCTGAATTAATGTGTAATGTACAAAAGTAAATGCATATTATTAAACAAGAATAATTTGTCCCAAAGAGCCCTAACACGATGTAAAGTCTGAGCCTTACCCTGCCCTTCACTCTTACCTTGAGAAAACATATAGACGTTTCATCATGACCTGAAGGTCAACCCACTCAGGTTCATGGACAATAGTCCTATGTAAACAAACTCAGATGTCTCATCTTATCTTCTTACCCATCCATCAAGCTAAGAATCCTTAAGCTGACACAGATGCTCCCTGTGGCCACCTCCCATGTCTAGCGTTGCTAACCTTGGCAGCCACACCTCACTACATCTCACCTGGTGAGAGAAATGATGGTGGTAGAACATAACCTCAAAGCAGCAGGAACACAGTGTTGGACTTCAACCTGCTTTCTTTGAGATGCAGCTCCAGAGCCATTCACTGAGCAAGGCACCTGCTGTTGGACAGGTGCCCAGCGCCAGGGAGGGCTCATCAACACAGAGGCAGAGCTCTGCCAGCAATCAGAGAGGCTCCGTGCTTCCATCCGTAAGTTAGTTGCAAATATAGCAGAAACAGGAACAAATACACGACTAATCCTGCATGGGCTTGGGAGTGGTGGTGGGATAAGAAGGAGAAAGACAAAGGACACAGAAGCCGATGGGGAGGGGAGCCCTGGACACAATGGTGGGAAACCCAGACTACGGGCTTGAGTTCAGTTTCGGAGGAATCAAGTTTTCATCTGTTAATAAGATTGCTTTAGATGATTTGGGATATTTTCAGTTCTTTACATTTCTATAATTCTAAAAAGGAAAGTATCAGAGAAGAGAGAGAAGGAGGGAGAGAAAGTGCCCTCTTGACTGGAACCAGGTAGACTCGCCCATGTATTCATTTCTACAATCTTCTATCTTCAACATACGTTATCTTAATAATTAATCAGGAACAATTATACAAGTTTACCACTCCCTTTCCTTCTTTCTTTTTTTGGCCCCCTCCTTCCTTTCTTCTTTCTTTCTTCTTTGTTCTGTTTCATTTCAATACCAGCCTTAGCTGCCATCAGAAGCTCAGTGGGGCTCTATGGAAACGAATCCTGGAGGCCCCTCTTCTTTTTGTCAAAACAGAACAGAGGTTATGTTGAAGGGCAGCCAGGAACTTTGGCACTGGCCAGAGTGAGGATTAACAAGAGATAAGAGCAGTGAATGAGGCCCAGTCCTCAAACTGGATCTAGCTCTTTTCACAACCCTCACCACCCCCATGTCATAACCTGCCACCACCTGGGGCTGAGCATGGCCATGATAAACTGTGGAAAACAATGCATCCGTCAGCCAGGCCTGCACTGCTTGCCTAGGACCTCCTGATCACATGCCCTGCCTTAGAATTAGTCAAATGACTTCATGAAACTCCTGTATCTCAAACATCTTCTGATCTCTTTCTCTAGATCAGACATGCTTAAGCCCTAAACATGACAGTTGAAAGAAAGGAAAATCCTAACCTTAGTTCATTAGCAAAACATCGCCTTTTCTCTCCTTTTCTGCTCACGTTTTACCCAGCATCACTATCTACTTGGCTAAGGAATGTGCTTTGTGGTAGGCCTTTCTGGATATCGCTAAGCTAGAGCAGAAATGACAGAAGATTCATATCTTAAGTAGCCTTGGGAATGATGGTTGTGTGTACCTTAGGGTTACTATCTACGAAATGAGACTATCACCAGAATTAATAAAGATTATCATCATTATGACCCCGTTTCTGTCATGAATCCTTGCATATCTCCCTCACCCAGCATGCAGCTTTCTGTGTTTCCAGAAGGGAGGAAGCGGGATATACATGGGTGTGTGCGCGTGCGTGCGTGTGCGTGCGCACACACACACACACACACACACACACATTTCCTCCCAGAACCCACACCCCCACTCCCATGTAGGGACCTGAAGACGGTGATGACTGTGGCAAATAGACTCCTGCCTGGGAAAGAAGTCTCAGGAGGCTCTAGGAAAGGAGATTTGGGCTAACTTGCCAACCAATCTGGTCGCTTCAGTCAAAGGTAAGCCCAGTCTTTTCCTCCAATGTTCCTTCCCCATGCCTTTTCCAAACTTTCCGTCCTTTACTCCACGACATAGAGGAGGAAATTGCATGGTTACAAGGAATTCACTTATGTAACAAATATTGTGTGTGGTGACATTGGACACCCACAGGTGAATTATTTGCCTCATTAACTTGTACTTTCTATAAGGTCAAGATAGGGATATTCCAGGAAGCCCATGATCAGTGGTGGAAGAATGGGAAACGTAAGCTTACAGCAGTAGATAATGAAGACCATAAAGATGATGATGGTAAAGCAGAAGCTAAACTTTTTTCAAATATTTACCACATGCCAGGCATTGTCCTGAAAGCTTTGCATGTATAGCTCTAATAACCTTATGATATAGACACACACACATAGACACACAAAGATGAGATTCAAAACCATGTTCATTTGCATCCTTTGAACCCATTTTTTAAAAATATTTCACTTATTTATGATGTGGCCAGTGTATGATGCAATTTAAGTGTTTGAGAAGTACAGTTATAGAATTGGACAACCAAAGTTCAAATTCTAGCTCTCGTTCTCACTGTTTATGTAAACTTGGAAAATTCATTAACGCTCTACTACTCCACTTTCATCTTACAAAATAAAATATTAACATTCACCTTACAGGTTATTGTGAAATTTATATTCATCACCCCACAGATCTTGACACAAAATGTCAGATTTGGGTACTCAAAATTTTTGGTTTCCATCTAGCACCCAGATCTTGATTTCTAATATAATTCCACAATCAAAGGAACCAGGGTTCCTTGAAGAAATGGCTCATTCTAGGAATGGGGCAGGAAATACTCAATATGAACCTGGAATACCTTACAGCACTTGAAAGAAAGGAATAGCTAACAATCAAACCAACCAAAACCCCACAATGATGGGTATATGGTCAAAAGAGACAACTGAATGACCTCCCAATAGCCAAAGCTACATAATTTAAACAACAAAATAAAACAGTATTAGATTATAATCCAAACATAAATATCCATGAGTCCATACTGTTATAAATGATTGCATTATTAATACATTGTGGAGAATAGAAAAATTTCATGTTCAGAAAAGCTGCAAATAATTTATACAGATGCCTTACCTTCAAGCAGATGGAATATGACTTCCTATTCCTTAAGTGCGGGCTGTGTACAGTGATTTTCTTCCAAAGAGGACAGTATGAAAAGGGGAAAACAACAGTCATTTTACAGTGGAGAAACCTGCCAAACACTTCCTGAGCCGGGGGATCAAGGTCAACATCAACAACGATAAGTCGTGTTGATAGTATATGTGTTGAAAATGGTATTTTGACATGATGTGTTGAAAATGGTACTTTACCTCTGTGGTTTTCTTTTCCAAAATCCATAACCCCAATCTTTGAGAAAAATATCAAACAAATTTCAACTGAAGCATACTCTACAAAGCATCTGACCAGTATTCCTTAAAACTGTCAAGGTCATCAGAAACAAGGAAAGTCTGAGAAATTGTCACAGTCTAGAGGAGCCTAAGGAGACATGACTAAATGCAATGTCATGTCCAGATGGGGTCCCCAGAACCAAAAAAAAGGACATTCAGTACAAAAAACAAGGAAATCTGAATAAAGTGTGGACTTCAGTTAATACTAGTGTACTGGCTTGTTCATTTTGACAAATGTCCCACACTAACATAAGATGTTAACAATAGAGGAAAATAAGCATGTGGTATTTGGGGAAGTTGCTGTATTATCTTTAAAGTTTTTATGCAGATCTAATAATTCTCTAAAACGAAAGCTTTAAGGTGGCAAATATTTTTAAATGTTGGATGCCTTCTCTTCTTTTATAACAACTTATGGATAATTGTTAGTGCAAGGGAAGCGGAGCAGAGGTGCTAGATTTAGGCAGTGAGGGTAGCTGTGTATTTAAAGGGGCCTCACTCTTTATTTTCTCATGACTTCCCAGAGTCCCTAACAGGACTGGGCAAGGGCACCTCAGTTAAAAGGGGGTCTCTTTGACCCTGCGCCTGGGAAGACTACGGTGACAAAGTGGGGTTAGGAAAGGTTCTGAAGAGCTTTAACGAGGAAATGTGTTTTTCTAAGGGTTCTGCACTCTGGACATGGGTTGCTCTAGTGGACCATGGAGATGTTATTTTGTTTCTTTCAAACAGAAATCATGGAGCCCCACCACACACTCAGAAAGGTCCCCAGGCTACCTGTGGACAACTTCCGCTCACCAATATACAAAGGGATTGCCTGAGGTGGGCAAGGTTAAATGGGAGAGCAGAGAGGAGCTGGTGGGAGAGGGGGCAAAAGGGAAGTGAGTCCACTGAGGAATGGGGAGAAGACAACTCTGATCCTCTACTTCAGCAACGACAACGATAAACATCCCAGCTCAGGGACAGCTCTCTGCCCAGATCCCTAGAACACGCTAGTGCATTTCCAATGTCCTCATTCCCCAGGTCTCTGTATCAGCCAAAGACAGATGGTCTGTGACTGCCAGGTGATCAGAAAAAATGCCAAGTCAAGGAAACCTGTGGAGTAAAATGATGTGGTAATTCCAGTTAGCTGAAGGATGAGGCTCAACTGGCAGAGCTGGGGAGGACCGTGCTATACACGCAATAGCTCTTTTCCACTGAAAAGTATGTTTACAAGCCTGAAACTAGCATCTTTCAACCTCAGCCTCCTCCCACTCCCATTTCTGGAGCTATCAGTAGGCAAAGCCCATATATTATATCTTGGGCATGCAAGCTGACTGTAAAAAAGGCAGGGCTGACTTGTGTCTGTTGTGTGGAACACAAGCTCTATTGGCTTCTGTCTTTCATCGCAAGAGCTGAGTGCTCAGATGTTAAAGCTGTATCTCAAAGAAGTTACGCTAATGTCTTAGAGAATTTTTTTTCAAACACAGACTATGTAGTGCACTCCACAACTATTAAAACCATCTTCTGCATCGACTTACCACTAATCATCTCTTCTCCACCTTCAATGGCACGCGATTATAGAGATGACTAAGGTCCTAATAAGAAGGATTAAGTCCTAGGTCAAGAGAGCTAACTTGGGAGAGATGGTGGTAAAAGGAAGGGGGAAGGAGTGGCAACAAGTACAACATAAAAGACTGGGAATTCACAGTCCAAATAGCATATTATGGCGGATTTGGACATGGAGTTAGAAGTTTTCAGAGTCTAGAGATAAAATGCCTCATCTGTCAATTAAGTGGTATCCAGGCGTGTGACGCTCTCGCTTGAGCTCAGGGCTTCCAAAACTTAGGGAGCCTCCTGTGTTTCCACTTGTTGAACTTCCCTGGCTCCATGGAGGCCTTGTCAGATTCCAAAATACATGCCTCTTCGTGCAAAGCCACAGTATGACGGAGACGCAGAACAGTGGGGACAAATGAAGGAAAAATCTAGGTGTTCCTGTTGGAATCCAACCTCCCTTTCTGCCCTGTGAGCCAGACAGCCCTCAAGTCTTCTCCCATCCCTTATACCCAAGTGATTGGAAGAGGTATCCAAGGATGGCATCCTTACTTTCTCTCTCATCTCCTTTTCATCAGTGTGGCTATGACAACAGTCTCCTGGGATTCCACTTATCCCCTGTGTAACCCATTTGCTCAGAAACCTACCATAGCTTTGTTCTCATATCAAGTCTCTTCTCCCTCCTCAGACTGTCTTTCAATGGTTTTCCTAACCTGGCCTACAGCTCCTTGCTCCCCAGGCAGGCCCTCCCTTCTCAACTCACCAATCAGCTCACTGTCCCTAAACTACGGCAGGCTGTCTCCCATAACTGTGTGCATGTGATCCCTGCTGCTAGGAATGCCCTTCTCCTCTTCCTCTTTCTCCAAGGCCTGATTCTCATGTTGTGTATGGTGTCCAGACAGCATCCTTCAGGACACAATTCTATTATTTTCAATTATTTCATGAAGGATCTTGATTATTAATTTATATCTCATCTTGTTCTAAAGAAAAATTCAGATAGCTTCACATTTTAGTATTTCTTTAGCAGTAAAAAATGTTAAGTTGCTTGAAGGACACAGACTATGTCTGTGCTTCATTGTTACCTTCCAAATCCTAGGCCCAAAGTCGGGAATGGTGAAGGGAATGGACTGGTTGGCAGTGGATGGAATCCTTCAGGGTAAAGGGAGGAAGTTCTGGAATCAACCTACATGGTCAAATCCTGGCTCTTCCACTGTGCAGGCGCCTACCTTGTCCCATTACTGGCAGGGTTAAATGAAATGTCACACAAGGCACTCAAAACAGTGCCAGGCACCAAGCAAGTACTCATTCGTGGGCAGCTGTTCTTGTGGTTTGTGTTGTTATTATCTTCACTGCTCTCATGTCCAGTAACAAGTCTAGTCAGGGCATGCATGCGTTCGAGACCTTGCTTCCATCACAGGCTCATTCCTGATCCTTCCTCACACTGTGACTTTCCACTGCTGTTTTTGCTGAGACATGTTTCACCATCATCACCACACTGCCCTGCCTTTTTCCATTCTCCTATCTTTGGAAAATGGTTTCTTCCAAAGGGCAACTTTGCTGGATTTGTCCATCGTTATCCAGGGCAAAGAAAGACTGGCACCAGAAAGGTACTCTTCGATGGGGGGGGGGCAGGATGATTCATCCAGTCTTCCCCAGGGAAGCCCAACCACCTGGTGCTTTGGCTTCCCAAGCCATCATCATATCCGGAGAGAGTCATCCTGTAGGCAGACACGTGTATGCTGCATGGTGGAAAAAGTTATCAATGATGCCAATTAAAATATTGGTATTCCTTTTTTTTTTTTTTTTTTTTTTGCGGTACACGGGCCTCTCACTGTTGTGGCCTCTCCCGTTGTGGAGCACAGGCTCCGGAAGCGCAGGCTCAGCGGCCATGGCTCATGGGCCCAGCCGCTCCGCGGCATGTGGGATCTTCCCAGACCGGGGCACGAACCCGTGTCCCCTGCATCGGCAGGCGGACTCTCAACCACTGCGCCACCAGGGAAGCCCAAAATATTGGTATCCTGAGTTATAAAAAAAAACCAGAAACAATCTTATACTGTCTGCAGTCATCTCAAACATACCTTTTAAGCCACACATCCCTCCTCTGGGTAGACAAATGACAGTTATTGCTCAGAAACATTTGGGGGGTCCATTGTGAGCCAAGGACTTAAGTGCTCTTCTGCCAGCTGTCCTTACAGTATGTGTCGTCTGGCAAGGTAGTGTTTATCTGGTTACCCTGTTATCAAGGTGGACACTGTCTATTTCTCCTTACTAGGGAAAGACTAAATTCTGAAACATTAAATCCCAGCCATTCAACTTCTGACACAGTCACACACAAGCCTTGTATTATCATGACCGCTCTATTGCGCCAATCTTTATCATTTGCTCTTGCCCTGAGTTTTCCTCTATTCCCCTTTCTCATTTCAGCTCTTATTCTCACGTCAGACAGGTCTGGAAACATCCAGACCTGAGACCAGCCCTCCAGGAACATGTGAGCAGCAAGTCCATATGGAGAGGCTGGCTCTCTCCTCTCATTCGCTCTCACTCACCCCTCCCTCTGCCCACACTTTACCCCCAGTGGATTGTGTTGAAAGCCTGAAACAATACTGGCAAGGTCACACTGTTTGATTCTGCTGTCAGTTTAAATTATGTCTCAGCTTTTATATCTAAATCAAAATACAAGAGAACAGAAAAAGAGAGACAGCAAAGAGACATGGCAACATCCTACGGCGAGTGGAGAAATGACATTTCAATTGGCCAATTGATCTGTTCCCTTGACAGCTGCCCCCCTTGCTCACCCCAAATCATTATTTAACATACATAAACTCTGAGCCCACTCCAAGCTCTCTGTGGATGGAATGTACGCCTTCTTCTGGAGGGGAGGGGAATAAGATATCTTCTATAATGGTAAAAATAGGAACATTATTTTAAGATGATGATTTTTATTAATAAACTAATTGATCATTTAGATTAAAAGCAAGCTATTTATTCTCTGAACTTATGACTGCAGTGGACTACAATTTTCTAAGTTCTTATAGAATATGTGTGGATTGTAGTGTCTATATTTTGTTCCGTTTAGCAATAACCAAGACAAGATTTTAAAACAACATTCCACTATTGGGCTGTGTCTAAATAATATTTTCTTGAAGCCAAGGGTAAGAAATGGCTGATCTGGTGCCTATGGCGGTTCTACATTGGTCCTAAATTTTATATACCCCTATTCAACAAAGGATAATTCTTTTTGTTTTACAAGAGAGTTGATGTGGAGCCTTTAACTGAAGAGATTTCACAGAGGGTTCTTTAAGACAACTGTCCTTTAGTCTTTTATAACTTCAAAACATAGTACAGTCGTTGTAAGAAAAGTTGACAGAATTTGGAACAAAACTGTTAGGTACTATATAGTCATGAGATAAAACCATATTTAAATATGCTATGAATTGATGTCTTCCTAGTGATATCACCATCACATTAAAAGGGTTACAGCTATTCTTTTAAATTCTGAGATTGTTCCCCATTAGAATAAATAGTTCACTAGGTTTGTAACCTTTCTTGAATCTATTTTAGGCTGAAAAATGTTTTTAAATCCTTATAGTGGGCTCCATTTTTCGTTTATCCTCCAGTAGTATTTGGTTTATTCTGATCCAGCCTTGACACATACCAGCATTTCCCAAAGGGGGTTTACATTAAAAGAGATGGACTGCCTTGAAATAAGTTATAATTAGTTAAAAGTCAGATGTCCTAATTCCGTTTCCACTCTACTACTGTGTGGTCATTAATTGACAAGTTTCTAAAGTTCTCTGAGCCTCAGTTTTGTTTTGTTTTGTTTTTCAATCTGTAAACTGGAGTTACCACTACCTGACACAGGTACTTTTCAGTGTTCGTGAAGGCTAGAAGTGTGATAACATGGCATTGATTTTTATTTAGACGATTGTAAGTTCTTAGGGTCTGTTGAGGACTGTGGCTTTGTGTACACCACATACTCACCTTCTAAGCTAACAGGCACCTTTGGTCTCAAATTCTGCAAAGACACCTTTCCTTGAGGAAGCATTACTGCATATTTTCATTAATTAATAAACTTTTGATTTATGCCCAGTGAAATTATCAGTGGTTATAAAGACCCTGGTGGTACTGTAGAAGCAGAATGGTTGGTTGTTACTTTGAAAACCCTCTTTGGGGTAATAGGGTTAGAAGTGGTCGGTTCTTACAATCCCCCACCAGAGCGGTAACAATAGAAGAGTCCTGTTACTCTCATGTCCCCTCGGTTCCAACAGCAGGAGAAAAGCTGACTTCACACCCACACATCTACTCCCCCCACCTGGGGCTGTAACAGTGAAATGGTCACTTGTCAGAATGTGTACCAGATCTCTCAGGAGCACTGTACTTTAACTGTCTTTGTCTCTCTGAGACTGAATATGTTTAGTACTTGTAACCATCAGGTGGAGAAGTACAGCCCTCTGCTGAATATATTAAGTATCAGAATACCATGACGCTGTATCTTCATTCAAACTTACTCTTAGATCTTTCTTCGGTTCTCCCAATCAAAAAGTCATTGTTTCAAATAGGCTTAGAGTAAAAGATTGTTTCACAAGTTGCTCTTCTTGCCTAACTCAAAGCTGAAGTGGCGGAAAGGAGGAAAGTAACTCCAAGAAAGTGGCATAGTGTATATTGAAACTTGGTGACTTACTTATATAATGTAACTATCCATTTTCGCCACATAAAAGCCTAGGTCTTTTATTCAATTCAACATTAAAGGGGTGGTCACCTTGATAAGAAAAATGAAAAAATGGGTTGGGCCTTACCTCTCTTCTCTAAATCCAGGGTGAGCAATTCCCAAAGGCAAGACTGGGCTTGGAACAGGGTGTTCGGTCACTGTGGGGAGGCCATTGTGTATGGGCTTTTTGTTTTATGAATGTTCTTTGTTTTCGTTTTTTGGTAAACCTTCATTAAAATCTCCTCCACTATGGCCTTGACTCAAAGATCAATCCTGAAGATGTGTTGTTTGGTAGCTGGCCATCAGGACTAGTATAAACCCTTACTAGTCCCAGATCTACTCCAATAATAGGTTGTAAGAATTCCAACAGTGGCAGATGGAGATGGGTCACTGGGGAATCATTTTACAGATGACATCCAGTTCCTCAGTAGAGAATCTGCTCAATGTTATTTAGCCTAGAGATACAGAGGAAAACACTCTGCTTCTTTGCATCACCCCAATGCGGCCATCAGCTGTGACATCACTCTGCAAAATCACTTAGGTTCTGTGGACCTTGTCTCTCACCAGGAGGCTCTTTGCAGTCTCAGCATCCAGCTGCCTCTGAAGGCCAGGGGCTGTGAGATCAATGCTTCCCTCAAGCTTTTTCTTAAAGCCCACATTTGGGCTTTTGCTGTTCAGATAGATGCCAGTGAAGTCCAGCTCATTTTCAACAATATTCGTAGGCTGAATATTTCAAGGCCCTCCAGAAAAACAAGGATCAAGTTTCAGGTTAGGTCCTGATGGCATCTGCCTTTTCCATTCTTGATACCCTCCATGATACTTTGGAGGTCCAGGTGCTAGAATGGGTGCCTCGTATCTGTTGATGCTAACAGGGTAGTCAGAGTGGTGAACTCACAGGCTGCCACCTCCAGGTAAACCCCAGGCAGGTTACTGAAAATTACTGACCTACCCACAGATGGAAAAGCCACCAACTCAATATGAGTGTCACCAATTTTGCCACAGTGAAACCTCCTGACCTGCCAACATCACCACATATTGAGGTGAGGAGTGCTCACTGAGGGTGAGCAATGTGGCGTGAAGCTCTAACGCATGTGCCCTCTTTCTACCGAGGTGAAGTCATCTCAGCCCAGATCTAGTCAATCCCAGCTAAGCAGCTGGTCATCGAGATAAGCCTTGCAGTGGCCAACCTGGTGGAGGCCTCCCCTCACACACACAGAGGCAGATCCAGCTCTGGTGGGGCCTGGAGCTGATACAGTCCTTTACATATTTCAAAGACTCTATTTAAGAACACAGAATTAGGTGCAAAAGCACACAGAAGTCTTAACCCATTGCAGCTTAGTGATTAGGCTTTTGCAACTTTACAAAATCACATGACCATGAAAACTCATCGTTAGGGCCCCTCCAGGGCTTCTGCAGAGCTCCATGCAGGAGAGGGGGAGAATACATGAAGCTTAAGCTTCCACAGCCTTAGGGCAAACTGGCCTTTAAACGCATCTTCTAAACTTAAATCCTTTTGGGGGGAAAAAGAAAGACTTACCTAAGCATGAAAATATATCATATAATGAATATATCACATAAGGAACCATATAAATCAGGTATTGAACTAAGACTTGCAGTATTTGATTAGACAATTCCATTTTTATTGCAACAATGCGCTAGCTGAGCTCTACACTGAGGAAGGTTCACAGATGAGGATGAATTGCCCCTTACCTATGAGGAGTTCAGAGTATAGTGGTGGAGTCAAGCATACTTTTTAAGTAATCCAGCAGATGAACAAGTAATAAAGCTCTGTTAAATCAGTTCATTTGACATAGGTGATCTATGAAGACTTCTCTTAAGAGACAGATTCTGAACTGGGCCACAAATGTTAAAATATATTTGCTAGCACGTGTGGGCAGAATAGCTATTGGACAGAGAGGCTTGGTAAACCAAAGCCTAGAGACAGGAGACGTAGATCATGTTCAGGGAATAAACTTGTATCACCAGAAATAAGATCCAAGGATGCAAAGGACAGAGGGAAGGAGAGAGATATCTGCAATGGGAAAAGAGAAATGAAAGATTAACCAGAACTGAACTTTGGAGAACTTTGCAAACACAGAAATCCAGTTGTTTATTCTTTCCTGTGGACCACATGAAATCTGCAAAGTTGGTTTGAAAAACTAAATTGTGTTCAGGATAGGGTTAAGTGGAAATTATTACATGTAGAATCCTTGTATCTGTGAAAACATTGGTAGGTTTTGGAGCAGAACAGATTTGCATTGGAACCCAGTCCTACTAGAGTGGTCTTGGGGAAGTTGTTTTTAATCTCTTTTAGCTTTATTTTCCTCATCTAACTGGGAATAAAAACTTATTTTGTAGCGGTGTCATGGGATAGGGGGTTGGTATGAAAACATATGCACTTTGGACAGCAATTCTGAGGGTGGCAGGGACCAGTGACTTTAGGCTGCTGTAATGATCTGATGAGGATGGTAAAGGCCTCTGCAAGGATGAGACTGTGGGAATGAAAAGCAGAGAATGCATGTGCGATGCAAAGAACAGAGCTGAACAGAATAGCTAGATGAGGGGAAACAGGCAGAGAGGAGAGGGAAATATAATAGAAAACTAAAGTTTAAAGGTAAAGAACACAGTGGCACTCTTAACTGAGGTGGAAGTTATCGAAGGAGGAAGATGGTAGGGAGATGGCAGAGAAGGAAAACATGTGGGATTTATATTAGGCGCACAGAATATCCATGTGTGGTTCCCCAGCAGGCATTTAGAGAGACCATGAACTCTACATCCACTGCAAAGAACACTGTGCATTCTCCTCAGACCTGAAGTTGTTTCAATCTTCTCTTGAACTTTTAGGTCCTTCTCTTAACATGGTTCATGACATTTTCCAACTAATGAGATGGCTTCTTCACTCCCTTAAATAAGCCTGTTCAATGAACACCTTCCTCATGGAATCCTCCATGATTATGATTATCTCCAAAGTATTCCAATCACATACATTGCATTATATGTTAAATTGCTTTGATATTCGTGTCATCTTTGTTATTGCTCTCACTTCCTTTTCTGCAGGTTAAACTAAAACTTCCCTTAACATAGGCTGTAAGCTCTTTTAAGAGTACGGAGCCAGATTCAATTTTCTACTACACTTCCAGTAACCAATTCAGAACTCTTTGCAAATAGTGGGTGCTTAAAAATAATCACAAGCATCGTTATAATAGAAGCTAATGTTTCCTAAGCATCTAGATTGTGCTAAGCACTGTCACACATACCAACTACTATCTCACGGCAATCCTACAACATTAGTTTTTTACTCCTATTTAGATGAAGAAAATAAATCTAAAAAAAGTTAAAATTTCCCCAAGACCACTCTAGTAGGGCTGGATTCCAATGCAAATCCATGCTGCAAAAAGCCCACCCAACTTATCACAGAGATATAAAAATTCTATAGGTAATAATTTCCATTTAACCCTATACTGAACACAATTTAATTTTTTTCCTAAAGAAGACACTTTAATATCTTACTATGTCTCACTGTTGCACTATATACAATAATTATCTTATCCCACAGATGTACAGAGACATTTATTGTGACATTAATTTAGAGATTAATAGAATTCTGCTTAATGGTATATTTTATGTACTAGGTTTGAAATAAGAGTGAACATTACAGGAGGGTTATACCTAAGTAAATGAATATTTCCTGGCATATTATGCTACAAAATTCTTGTGTAAGTCAGTTGTTTGTATATATTCCCATTAAAATTACATTGTAAATAACTAATATCTTCCCCTACATTGCTTTATTTTCACCCATGATGTATGACATATAACTTATAGCATATAGTAGTTACTTACATATGTTCCCTGTCTTTCCTTCCCTGTCCAACATAGACTATAAGCTTTCAGAATGCAGTAGATCATGTGCCTTGCCTTCATCTTAATATATGACCTCAATATCTAGCACTGCCCTTAACTCAACGTACAAATCTACTCCTCCATTTGTCCTTTGATTCATTCATTATAGTATGTCAACTATAGGCTAGGCACTGGATGGATGCTGAAGATAAGGTGAGTAAAAGAGGCAGGTACTCTGCCCTTATGGAGCTTATGACCTGATGAGAAGGATAGCAGATATTGACAAAACTATGGTTTTAACTATGTTAAAAATTGTTGCATGTGCTATAAAGAAAAATTATGTCAAAAGCATAAATAAAAGAGACTTAATTAAGTGTGAGAAGTTAGAAGTGGATAACAAGCTCCAAATATGTTTCCAATGTGAATAAGGCAAAATTAAAACTATTATCTTTCATCTGTAATCTTCATCCAACGTTGTTGATTTTGTTCAAAAAGTATTTTTCTCTTATGAAATAGATGATTACATGTTTTCTTCCCCTGCTTGCATCTTTTCCTTTATCTCCTCTCTCCATGGGTTATTCTACTTTCACTCTTTTGAGAAATGATTTCTATTTTGGTATTGATTTTGAAATCATGCATGCCCAAACTTTCCTTCTCCAAGCATCCCTGTATCTTCAAACTTTGTTCTTCTTAATAGAGCACGTTCATCCAACACACACACACATATAGGCTTTCTACATGAATGGCAATGACTAGCACAAGTCTCTGTGCAATAGATTCTTGAATAAATGGCAGCATGGAGAAGAACTAGGTATGAGCTATAAAGTTCTGGACCCAGAGAAAAATCTAGTACAGCTTATATCTAAAAGGAGCTGGACACCAGGTCCTTATTTTAGGAATGAAGAATGAACATGCTTTACTAGACCCCAGTGCTTTGTACACAGTTCTGTTAGCACTTACTTTAAGATAATGTAATTTTTAATTTATTTGTCTTTTCTCCTCTATGAGCTCTCTAAGGACCAGAATGGTTTCCAGTTGTTTGTATCCCTAGTACTTAACACAACAGCTGGTTCATAATAAGTGCTTAAAGATATCTGTGAGGGGAGGAGAGGAGAGGCGAGGGAGAGGGAGAGGGAGAGGGAGAGGGAGAGGGAGAGGGAGAGGGAGAGGGAGAGGGAAGGGAAGGGAAGATGAAGGGGAAGGGAAGGGAAGGGAAGGGAAGGGAAGGGAAGGGAAGGGAAGGGAAGGGAAGGGAAGGGAAGGAAGCAACTTCAATAGCAATAAAGAGTTAAAGGATTTGAGTCAATAATTAGGCAACTCGGACAATCTTTACGGATCACAGATGTATCTACTCAGAAATGGCTGGATTTGATTATCTCCAAATTTCTTCTAGCATTGTATTTCATGGCTGTGAATGTGAGGGGGGTGTATGTATATGCATTTTTCATGGTGTGTATGAATAGCATTGCTGTGTAAGTAAGAAGCAAAACATACACGAAAATTGATGACTGCTTTAACAAAAGGTTTGACGCCATTTTTGTAATTAATCAATATTTCAGATTTTTTCTTTGAAAATCTGTAGTGCATAAATCCTGACTTCACTTGTCAGAATTCAATAATCTAGAAAGGGTCTATTAAAATCACAAGCAAGAAAAGGAAAAGAGAGAGAAACCCATTTATTGTAGACTTACACTGAGCAAAGCACCCTGCCTAAGTTATCTAAAGTAATTCTCAAGACAACCTTCTTAAGTTACCATCACCCTTTTCTGACTGAGGAAACTGAGGTTCTGCAACATGAAGCAATGTGCCCAGCCTACAATGCTAATGAAAGACATGCCAGTCTGATCTGGTTCTGTTTGACACTTAAAAAAAAAAATGCTCTTTCACTATGCAAAACTGCATCTGATGATAAAACACAAGCTTTACATTTTCTTTACATCACAAACCACGTCAATAAATAGTTTACATACGCAGGAACACTGTTTCTCAGGCTTTTCCTTCAAAGTATCCTAGAGACAGAGAGGAGAAGAAACGTGTGCCTTTGGGACTGGCTGTAGTCATCTGATGCATCTGCTGTAGAGACCGTAATGTTTGAATCCATGTGTTCCTTCAACATTAGTACATGATTTTATTCTCTTAAATAAGAGATGTAGGTTTGTTTTAATATAGAAACAACAACCCCCTTCCTTGAAATCAGAAAGTAAAACTGACACTCCAGGCACTTGTGTCCTGTTTTTCAATGGCTCATAGAGCCCATTCACACTCTGGGACACCACTAGGAATATTCACATCTCCAGTGAACAGCCATAGCCCAGGTATTTCATGAGACATAGGGAGTTACAAGTATTTGCCCATGGCCAGGCTGAAGGATGTCTACTCTTCTTGCAAAAAATTCATTTTATTCAAGTGTCCAAAAACAGTGTCAACTGGTTTCTTGAACCTTAATAAATAAGGGCCCTTGATCATTTTCTTTTCTCTGTCTCTTTCTTGGAAGAGAGAGGTTTTTTTTTAAGTCTTAAACATAGTAAAAGATGGAAATTAATATTGTGGAAATCTTGGAAAATGTTTCAGAGTATTAGAAGTTCAGTTATCCCTCTTGTTTCTACTCATCTAAATATGAAAGCTTTGAAAACTGTCTTTTTACCATGGATATATTTTCTTTAATTCAGTGGATCCTAGACTGTTAGAGCTAGAAGAAATCTTATCATTTACTCCAACCTCTTTTTCTATATGTGAAGGAAGTGAGACTCTGTGAATGAAAATAACTAATCCACTGTGACAGAACTAATTGGGAGTAGATCCAGGCCTAGAACTCAGCCCTCATGCTTCCCACCCAGGGCTCTTAGCAGAGCAGATACTTCCAATATTAGTCATAACTGGGCTTTCTAAGAGAATATTCGACCTCACATTTGAATTATATTTGGGCAAACTTCTGAATTAGAACCAAGACTTTATATTGCCAGTTGGACAAGATTCAGCAAGACACTCAGTTGCCATTTAGAAGCTGAGAGATATAAAAGAGGCCAAGATGGGTTGGAAATGCCTACTCTCATTCCTATCAATGAGTTGGCATGGTTCACGAGTGGCAAAGTCTGTTCTCCAGCAGAGCTGAACTCTGCAGTTTCACTGGCTAATCCATTGCTTTCTAATTTGATTTGATAAACAAAATCCAAAGTGAATTATATAATATCAATTTTAAAAGAGTATGCCATGGTTTTAGATGTTGCTTATCTAACCCAATGTGCTGTCTAACCTCAGTACGAAGTTTACAGTTTTTATGATTGGATTAAAACAAGTAAGTAGTAGTGGGTAGTGGGCTCAATAAGTTTTTGTCTTGTTGTGAAGATTAAATGAGTCAATACATGGAAGACTTTTGAGCAGTTCCTGGCACATACTATGATCACAATAACTGTTTGTAAAAGGAGTATTTTAGGTTCAAGTGCTTGAGTAGAGAAGGACAGAGTGATGACACTTAGAACTAGGCTGCAGATGAATCAGAACTGTTTCAAGGGGCCTCCGGGAATTTTCTGCTCTTTCTAGGATTGCTCCTCAGCTTAGATGAGTTCCTCAAACTCCAGGAAGAAGTACATTTACATAAAACACCCAAATGGCCAAAGGCATCTTCTAAGACACCAGGAATTCAGAGACATTTCCTACCTGAACTGCAGTTCTGCTCGCTTAGCAAGGTATAATTGCAGAAAATTATCTGAGACTTCTATACCTACAATACCCACTTATGCAAAACCCTGAGGTTACACCGTAGTTTTTAAGTAAAGAGCTCAGAAGCTCTCCTAAGATGATTCTTGCTAGTCTCCTCTTAATTGAATTAGTCAGTTAATAGAATCAGATCACCATTTTCTGCAGTGACTGCAGCCCCTGAAATTTATTATGATTTGTCCTTTATTCTGGACCTTTTGGGTTTCCGCAAATCAAAACTGGTATCATCAAACCGAATTCCCTTTTATCTTCTTATGAAGATAAAAGGGGAAGAAAAACACATAACCACTAAAGTTCACACCAACATTTAGATACATAGTATTCACATACTTTAATGGGAGATTTTGTTTATATTAATATAGTATCACGTTCTTTCTTGGTTTCCCATGGCCTTGATGAAATTACCTGAGAAGCTCATCCCTGCTAAGTTTTTAGGCAGATACATTAAGAATGGTTTCATGGTTTTACTTGTTTAAATGAAAGTGCTCTAATGAAGAATAAATTTATCGAACAATTACTCAATTTCTTCTGTTTCAACCTCATTTAAAAAAAATTAAGTTTAATATTGCAAAATCAATACATGCACATTGCTGAAATTCAACATGTACAGAAAAATGAACATTATGTTTCATGGATTTTTTTATAAACTGTGATTCATAATTAGGATTATATTGCCTAGAATACAAGATGTACTGTTTTCAACTGTACCGACAGATCAGGCATAAGAATAATATTATATTTAACATTGTGTCCCCTTTACCTGAGATCTGTAAGGTTTTTCTGGTGGGGGCTGGGGGCAGGTCATTCTTGAGCATAACTCTGTACTCATTACATTCCATCAGCTCCAAATATTCTGTTTCCTGTCTCCGTATAGAAAGAGCCTAATAGCTGTTGTGAGTAGCCTCAGTGGTAAGCAATGTTCCTACACTTTTGCAGAGTCATGTTGGGGTATGCGTAACTATTTAACTGAACACTGATAAGAGTTAGGATAAGAGTCTATTTAAGAAAGATGGTTCTTGATTAGACGGACAACAGCACAAGGTCATCTGCAGGCAGAGAGAATGACCAGGACACCCGATGCAGCTGATGCAAACCCCTCAAGGAGCTCTTTTTCTAGCAGGTATTGGCAGGGAGGCCAAATGTACAGTTTATCTACCGAATCATCTGATTTAGGAAAGAAAAAGCAAATAGCCAAGTAAATTCTGAAACTTACAATTTTCCAGGGCAGGGAGAAGTCATTATGAGTCCAAGTAGTCAAGCAGATTGCAAGTTGAAGGCTGACAGAAGACCAAATAGGTAATAAGTAGGTTAATATGAAAGGAGAAGGAGAACACAACTTTAATCTCTCATCTAGGTGATGATCACAAGGTCAGAAACAAGTTTCCTACGTGTATGTGTGTGGTGATGGAGAGAGCAGAGGATGAAGGACAGTGGGGCAGAGGAAAGGGAAGGAGGCAAGTTTGCACTGTGTTTTCAGTATAGAAGAAATAGAGCCTTGAAACTTGCTAGATGACATTGTAGCTATAGTTCAATCAGGGCTAGGCCTTTGAAAACAAGGGTGTTACAGAAAGTGCTCAGAAAGAGGGTGGTACCATCTGTTTTCAGGGAGCAACTTGCTTTTTAACAAGAAAGCTAAAATCACTGCCCTACTGATGACACGGTGCTGGGTGATATGTTCTATTGGTGAGAATATGGAACCACAACACAGAATGGGTACCTCATGATCTGCCAATGACTTTCCATGAATATTATTTTTCAGTAAATAATCTACCTGGGAAACACACACCTCCTTTCTATTTCACAAGACTATTATGAAGATCTCCTTATTAAAACAGTGCTTTGAATTCCTGGTAAACACTCTATTAATACAATATGTAATTATTTATTTCCATGGGCCAGTACGTCGGACAATGACTTTTAGATGCATTTTAAAGCTGAATTTAATTACCTGAAACTTGGAAATAGTCTGTTTCTATCTGGACAGATGCCAGGGCAACATATCTAGCTGATAGAGGCTGATTTATTCCAACCAACTCTCCCAAGTGAGTATCAGCTGGTTTATAAATACCAGCTAATTTTGTTACGGGTTTCAACAAAATTAATTACAGTAGATTTAAATTAATTGTGAAGTTGATAAAAGAATTCCCAAGGAACCCTCAAGTTTTAAAACGTATAACACTGCCGCTGGTAAACATCAGACAGCCATGACTCTAGAAAGGTCCTGTGTCCTGGGTGTTACCCTCACTACCTAAATGATAACTGAGAAGGACATTCCTACACTTTCAGGCTATCTTCATTAAATTAATAAATAAAACACATCTATTCAGCGAACAAATATTTAGGGGGTATCCACAACGTGCCAGACAGTGTGTTGGATATTGGAGATAGAAGTATAAACAGACAGAAATGTTTAGCTGATGAAAGCATTATACAATCATCTACACAAAGTTTACCTTGTAACAAAGACATAGCTGTAGAAAACTTATAAAAGTAGGGGGTTGTAAGTTAGGCTACTGTCTAAGGTGGCAGAGACATATGGCTCTCTGTTTGGAAATCCTTCATCAGGTTTCTGGCTTGGTGGGCTTGTTATAATAAGCAGGCTATGTAAAGAAAGTATCAGCCCAGCAAGTCATCCGATGAATCAAAAGTGTGCTTGGACGAAGCGTGCTTAAACAAAGAGACCATTGGCTCTGCTTGGAATAGTTTACACTATAAGTTTTTAGGGGAAAATTGACAATAACAATAAAACAAAACAAAACTCAATCAGTACATGATTTTCTACTATCAATCTAGGAGAGAAAAACAAGTGGCATGCCACTGCGGTTTTATAAATGTTAAGCCCAATTCCGTTTGACTTTTCCATCACAGGTCTAGTAGGTAATGGAATAGAGGACGTGATAACTTAGATGACACCACCCTGGGTCAGTCAAAGAAGAAATGAATTACACCCAATTGAACTGCTGCAAGAACAATGGGAGGATTCTCCTGAAACATGTGACTTGCTCTAGATACCTACTTGATAACTTGAAGCAACTGAAGATTTCAGTAGGGTATAGAGAGAGAGAACGGAGAATACTGAGAAGAGAGTAGCAAAAATGCTTAAAGACTAAATATACCTAATAAAAAGGAATATGCACAAAGCAGAAATTTTAAAACCTTGCTATTTGGGGATGCCTAAAAAATGGTCTAAATAAGTAAACATTCTAAAATATATGATATATTTAAAGGAATCTGGTTTTAAGGCTTTCAAAGAAACGCAGTGACTAACTGCTGACAAAGTTGTCCAAGCTTGCTGGACTAGTTTTAATGAATAGATGAGACTGATTGTAATTAGCAGCACTCATCTGTATAAAATGAGTATCTGATAATTTATTTAAATTGGCTCCCCCCTTCCATAAAACGGTCTGTAGAAGTGATTTCCTTTAGAGTGAATTAAACTTAATTTTGTTTAGAGGCTTTTTGTGGGTATATTGAGATGTGTTCAAAACTAAATGGAGGCATTTTGAGTTGTTGTAAAGAAGAGGTTGAAAATCATTTATTTATAACCCTATTTATTGATCTAACAAATTTCAAGATTTTACAATAAGGAAAGTAATTATAAACTAGATCATCAAATCTTGTAAGATATGCTGAGTATATTTGAATTATAGTTTAAACAAAATGCCAAATACACCAAGAGTGAACAACCAGTAAATACAGAAAGACATGAGCAGAGAGCTTTTCCTGATTAATTCTTTGGGCAACATAATTCCAGATAAAATGTTGCTAGGATAGAAATGCATAGATAATCACCTTACTTAAGGTAAAAAAGTACAAGTTATTTAAACAATCCTAAAAAGGCAGATTAATAAAATTACTAAAGTGTTTTTTTCATCTTTTGAAAATAACTTTTATTCATTTTGTAACAATGATATACTTTCATAGAAAAAGGTCACATAATATAAAAAAATGTAGAAATGTAAAATGATGTATTACCTCAAATGCTACCACCTAGAAATTACCATTATTGATACTGTTTCAAAATGACTCTTTTAGGTATTTATGCATATATACATACACTAATATAAACACATAAGGATACATAACTAGGGAAATGTCCTATACACTGTTCTGTAATCTTTTTTTTTTCCCCACTCAACAACATGTTCTGGGCATCTTTTCAAATAAATTAATTTACATCATTAATTAAATGGAACTACAAAATCCAATTATAAAATGAGCCATCATTCAATTAAATAATGATGAATATTTAGGTTGTTTTCTTTATTATAATTCCTATTATAAAGCATTCTGCTGTGAATATTTTTACAGCCATAATATTAGCTACAGTAAGTTTCTAGAACTGGTACTGTCAAATCGATGCACAATTAGCACTGGAATATATTGTATATTAGTGCACAAGAGTGGCCCATTCTCCAAATCTTCGTCCAATTTGTTAAGTGAACAATGGTTCTTTCCCTCTTCCTTTGCCTTCTCTAATCTGCTCTCCCCTCTCCACCCTTCTTGTCCCTCTACTCTCTTTCTCCCTCCCTTCCTATCTCTTTACTAGCCACTCACATTTTATCTTTTGTCTATTGCCTATTCAGCTTCTTTGCCAATTTTTCTATTGAGATTACTTTTTTTACCCTTACTGATTGGTAAGAGCTTTTTATATATTAAGGATATGAATGCTTTATTCATGATGCTATTGCAAATATTCTTTATTTTCATTTTTCTTTCAAATTTACCATATGTTGTTCTTTTGTCATTAAAAAGTTTTGTGGGGTATACGATTTATAAATCTTTTCCTTTATTGCTTCTAATTCTTAAGATGTTTTAAAAATGGACTTTCTTACTCAAAGATTTTACACTTTATCTTGATTTTTTTCTGATTCCATTTAATTTTTACCTTTCAGCCTTTCATCCATCTTTACTTTCAGTCTAATACAAGAAAGGAATCTAGCTTTTCTTTCTTCCTAATAGCTAGCCAGCTGTCTCACGCAATTTACTGAATAATCTATGTTTTTCAGGCTGATTTGAAAGGCTCTTTTTGTCATACATGACATTCTCTTTTACTTTTTAGTTTATCTTAGATTCTCTGTTCTACAGATTCATTATGTCAATTAAACCACATTGTGTTAAGTATTGAAGTTCTCTAATGGATCTAATAATTGATTAAAAATGCTTTATGTTTTTTTAATTTTTGACATCTGTCTTAAGGTACATGTGTGTGTTTGATTTAATCATGAGATAAATAATATATGCAACAGTGCAAGACTATCTGTGAATCATTTCAGTTAAAAACTTTAAGAGGTTGACCTAATAATTTAATAGTTTATTTTCCTGCATTTATGATGTCTTGACATATACAGGTTATCCTACTCACTCCTCTTCACCAGGATGGAACACTGAATGTATGCAGACACAGGCCGGGAAAATCAGGCATATAGCATTTACTTGCTATTCCCTTCTTTAAATCATCCATTGGTGGACTCATATCTTTTAAAAGTTACAACAAGTAAGGCCTTCTTGTCTATTATACTTTTCTCCAGTTTGAAAGCAAGAATGGACCAAGGTTATTTCAGAACCCTGCCCCTCTAGTGATCTGTGCTTTGCATTTGATACTTTTTGTCTTCCTTTCTCAGGCTCCCTGAATGAAACAGCAAAAGGGATTTTCCTGTAAGGAGCATCTTTCTCTGAAGTGACAAGGAAGCAGCATCTCTCACAGCTGGCAATGCATGCCTGCATAATACCTGGATGCCAGAAGTGCTCCTGAAGAACAAACAGGCAACCTGTTTCCTCCTCAAGCACCAGCAAAAGCTGTCAAAACCACAGGTGCACCAGGAACCACCCCTCCATCAAGCTGTGTACCTTCCTCTTTTAGTCTAGCATTTGCCAGCTAAGGTTGACTCTGGCCTTGGCAACAGAGACAATATATCTCTTAGGATTTAAGTCATACAGATAGGGTTGGAATTTAGCAGTTTAATGCCTGCCTCTCACATTGCCACAGTGTCAAAGACCCTGGGCCAGGTAGTGCAGCATTTTTACTTTAAAAAAAGTACGGATAGGGTCATATAAGCCAATTACGCAATTTCCACTCCTGCACCAGGTCTTTGAATACTTGCTTTGAACTCTACAGTCTTTGCATAACTGACGATTGGTGGCTCTAGAGCTAAAAGATAGAATAAAATGAGTTGCACTTACTCTTATGTTAAAAGCATACTGAGATTGATTAATTTTATGTATTCTCTTCACAGATGACTTGCAGGAACGTTAGTATATAACTTGGTCTTAATATTTATACCTTCAAAAATTCCTGACCTCAACTTTTCAATGAGCTGTCTCATGAAACTATTAAGTTGTCTATTTTAAAAAAGCATGCATGTTTTCATAGATGTAATATTATATCTGTAGTCCAAATTTTGTGACATTACTTACTATGCAAGAGATTATTCCACTGGGGAAAAAAAGCTGACCATAATTTGATTCAAGGTGTTAGAATGAAATATAAGTATATAAAGTTAACTCTGCATGTTTTAGTACTCTATTAAATTTTGTTAAATTAATTAATTTTTCACATAATTTGTCATGGGATAGAAAATAATGTATATGTTTAATGAAGTTATGGCTTTAATAATACCTTATGTGGAAGCCAAAAAATGAATAAATTGCTTGTTCAAGGATATTTCTTCTTTACTAGGAAGACAAAGCTCAACATAGTAGAGTTATATACTCTATTTATTTTGGTTAATCAAAATCTAAACTCCATTCTTTAACTAACTTCCCAACTTAACTTTGGCCTTGTTACTTTAGTAAAGATCTCTTTTTTAAAAGAGGTTTATGCTAATATGCTAAAAAATGAAATCCTAATTTTCACTTAATGAAAATATATTTTCCCTACCAGGATATTTGAATATGTCTTCTTTACAAACCAACTTTAAAAAGATAATACTTTCATTCCTGTATCATTTGAACCAATATATGCTTCTTCATCATGCTTTGTCAATATATTGCCACCTTGTTTCTTAGTTAATTAAACAACTCTTTGAGGAGGTAGAATCCTTTTATCATAATCTATCTCTACTTCACGCTTACTATGTTAAACTACAATATGCTGAACTCACTGAAGGTTCAGGCCTTTATACACCCCATAACCCAAATACAATATGTGATATTATATTCATAAAATACAATGCACGGCATTAGGGACTTAGAAATCCACCAACAATCTTTCTCTCAAACACATATCTTAGTCTTACATTGTACGGTTTTCTGCCATCAGAGGACCTTGAATCTATGGGTCGTGTTCTGTCTGTGAAACTGTGCTCTCAACCTAAGCAGATGAGCCAAAATCCAATAGAAAGATGTTGCCGTGGGAAGAAGGCAGATACTGCTACTTTGGCGGCAGAGTCCTGGGCCAGCCCTCTCACAAATCGCAGCACATAGGCAGCCATCCCTAACCAGCCTGGCTCACAAAATGTTTCTGCCCAGCCAAAATCAGAAAGAAAAAAAATAAAAAAAAAAATTGAAGCTTCCAAGACTCTAAAGAGAATAGAATGCTATAATTATCACCTCTCGCCTGGTATCTTCCCTTTGCCAGACGTGTATATTATCTTGGACCTAAAAAATATATCGAATGCTCCTTTGGGGTTGCTTGACCTTCCGGCGGCTTCCAGTCAGAGGGGTACAGGAAGGCTGATCCTAAGGCAACCTTAGTTGAGTTGATGAGCTCTCTGGGCCTGACATCTAATTCATTAATTCGTTATGAGATTCCCAAGTCAACTCTGAAGACTCTTTTACCCTTGTCTAACGGGTGGTTACTTGAGCCAAATCTGGATTGCTAGGGTAATAATGTCAATGAAAAGCTAATACAGGGCTACCCATGAAATTTCCCATCCAGTCGAAAGCACATTGTTTAAAAGTAAAGTGATCAGCATGGGATTGGGAAGAGGTGATGCCAAATGAGACCACTCTGTCAACCCTCAGCAGTTAGAGAACTTCAGTAGATGTGTATAATACGTCTAAGGCCCAAGACCCCATTCCTGAGAACTGGCTGGCACAGAAAGTAGAGGAAAGGGGACTCTATACAAACACAGACCTACTGCAATGGGTCCCTCACGCTAGCTTCAGTTTTAGCCAGAATATAGAGGGTTACTGAAGCCACAAACTTATTTCACAGATTCCCACATACCTTGTGGAGTTTGTTGGGGACAATAAATCCAGCTGCTACATTACTGGGACATAGCAATTAGCGCGATGATAAGATAGGTAAGTGGACCCTAGAATGCAGTTTCTTTAAAAAACAAACAAAAAACAAACAAACAAAACCCTCCTTGTTTTGAAGAAAGGATTACTGAGGGGGGAAATGGGTATTCACAATTTTTAAAGTTCTGAATCCAAGAACAGCTGTCTTGTTTCTTAGAACTCTGCTGATTAAGCAACATCACTCACATTTATTAGGTAAAAGGGAATCAAATCCCCTCTGGGGTGATAGCGTACAAACTTTTCCCTGTACTTCCAGTGGAATTGACTGATTATGATCTACTTTCAAATGATAAAGTGTTTTCATACATTAGATTCACTCCTCTAATGTTAACCGGATTCTGTCCATTTAACCTAGGGACTAAATGGTATTCTCACATCTTTGAGAAGGCTGCCTTTGAAACAAATACTCAAGGACAGGCTATTGAGTGCACAGCCCTAAGTCAGACACCATTAAGGTAGTTAATATTTATAAAGAGTTCTCATACCAACAATAAATCTGGCCACACTTGTTCAGATTCTGGCTATGATAAATCAATGTTACCCCCTCCAGTTTCCCTCAGAAACATTAAAACCAGCTTCACCCCAATGGAGCATATTTGTGAATAAAATTTCCAGGTTAAGGCATAGACATTCCCACAATCAAAAACTTCCATTTCTACCTAAGATGGAAGTGGAGAAATTCCCCATTTTAATTAGCTTAAAACTCAACAGCAGTAATGCTCTGGCCTCTTTGCCAAAAAAAAAATATCATTTTCCTAAAGACTGAAGGAATGGTCTCCATTTTATCTCCTTTCTGCTTCAGGTCCTCTTCCTAGGTCAATCTCACCTTTTTATCTTTTTTTCTCCTTCTGAATAAATGTTTACGTTCCTTGTCCTTATTTGTATAGAGTGGGCACGTTCGTTCCATTAAAAAATAAGTTTTGTTTAGTTTTACTTGTTATTATATTTTTCATGGTTGGAGTGGAGGACGCTTCCTCTGTGGACCTAAGGCTACGGCAGCTGAAGTGGGCAGGAACAATCCTGCTGTATTCAGGGCTGTCAATATGATATAGTCCATTGATCTTCCTGGCTGAGTTAAGAAGAACACTAGGTCTGAAAGATTTCTGAGCAGAGCTAGCCCTAGGCAAAATTGAAAAATAGGAGAGAGGTTTGTTTGGGGCTCAGTAAGAAGAGACTTCTTATTCTGTTTTTCTTCCTAGCTCCCCTCTGCCTCCTTAGGGAACTATGGTCCTCGTGGTCTCTCTCTTAGATCAAAAACTCTTCTAAAGGAAGAACCAGTAAATTTCCTCACCTACAACAATCCTTATTCTCTTTACTCAAGTATGAAAAATAACAGCCCATTTTCTTTTCAGACCTAATTAAGACCCTCACTGAGAATCTTAAATTTGTTTTTTTGAGGAATCTTCATCCATCAGAGTCTCTCTCTCTCTCTCTCTCTCTCTCTCTCTCTCTCTCTCTCCATCTTCAATATCCCTTTCTCCACTTGCTTTGTCTACTTTTCACAGACACGTTCCCTTATCCCATCAAACCTACAAGCAACGAAAACAGATCAAACAACCAAACAACACATACAAACACAAGCACGGGGCCCCTGGCTTCCTCAACCCCAGTAAATGACCGCCTTCTCCCTTCAACCCCCTTATGCAAGCTCTAGAAACCATATTCCACAAACACTGCCTCCACCTTCTCATGTTGTTCATTCCTTACCACTTTCCCATCTGAAGTCTCCACTTCTTTTAAGAGGTGTGTTCTTGAAAGACTCCAAGAGGCCTCTAACAATCTAATCCAATTGCGAGATTAGACGTTGCCTCTAATCTCTCTTGAGCATTAACTACTTGCTTTGTCTTTAGTGCTCTTATTTCCACCCCCCCCAGACTCTCCTCCCCTGTCACTGTTCCACCAAACTGCATTTCTCTTTACTTCCTAAATGTGTCCCCTAAAGCATGTCATGTCTCCCATGCTTCATTGTATGTAATCTTTTCCTTAGTGATTTATTAATTCCCCTATTTAAATATTATCTCTTTGAATATGGGCATGAAGTCTGTATCTCTAACCCAACTTACCTGCACACCTCTATACATGGTTTTTAGTGCCTATGGCAAAAAAATTACTTTGGGACACAATCCATTCATCAAACACCCCAAACTATATTATTCCTTCTCCTCTCTTCTCCTCTTCCTGTCTCTTGCTATTCATTTTGCCCTCACTATTTCAGGCATCAGTTCTGAATTATACAGCTTTTGATCTCAGATGCTTCCTTTTCCCTATATTGTCACATTCTGTGTGCCACCACAGCCTTGGCAGTTGACCTGTAAAACAGGTTCCTTTCCCCACTAGTATCACTGTAATCGAGACACATTTTGTCCCTTACCATAAATACTTGGTCTTCTTACTTCTACACACTGCTGACAGATTAATCTTCTTAGAATACAGCTATCATCTTATTATCCTATGCTTAAAAACTATCATTAGCCACTCACTACTTTCAATTACATCCTAATTACTTTACCTGACACCTAAGACCCTACGTGACATAGAATTGAAGCAGCATGACCAAAATTCTAGCTAAATAAAACTACAGACTTCTTCAAAAAAAAAATGACCTAGAATTTTCTTAATCTCAATGGCTTTGCTATTATTATGGATACCTAAGAAACACTGCTTCCAAGTCCACTTAAGGAAGTGATTTTCATCATTCTGGGCCAAGCTAAGTACCAGCTTTGTCATAACAGTCTCTCTATACTTCAAAATTGGATGGGATCGCTCCTCTGAGCCACTGAAATATTTGTACGGTCCCTTATAACAGTTACTCTGAAATGAAGAAGTGAAGTGAAAGTGAAAAACTGTAACCATAAGCACATGAGAAATTATCATAATGTTGTTTAAAAAATGCCCTAGCTTACTTAAAATATGACCTTTGTACATTTCATAGCATATGACAAATAAATGGATTTTCAAAAACATAATAGACACTCAGTATTTTGTTGAATCGTATTTAATTAATTTACCCCAGAAATAAATTTGCACGACTCGGTTGAACCAACATACCTTTCAGTGATATTTACATTGAAGCCTGCTTTCTAATTATGCAAAGGACTAGCAGTCCTTTATTAAATAAGTGGGTGTTATTAAGTGGCTTGGGAAGTTATACTCTGTTACTGCTGAGGTGTTTTTAGTGTGCAAAGGGGCTCCCTTAGGGTTGCTAAATTCACCCTAGCTTCTTCCTTCTCTTGGGCTTAAGGCAAGTGCTATTTCTAGTTTAATAATTTTGGGGAAAAGCTCTCCCAAAGATGTTCATCTTGAACATGTCTGGCATGCAGCAGCCGTCACAAGTGTGTCACATGTGATACCAGCAGGATGCCAATATGTAGACTGCAACCTGTCGGTTCCAAGTGAAATATGTGACTGATTCAAGCCGAGTCCAATTTCATTGTCAGTAAGTCAGCAGCTAAATCCAGGAGAAATGAATAGAGGGCATCAACTTCCTTCCATTTTCTGTAATCCACTTTTAGTCCACTTTGTTTGTACTGACTTAAACTGTGGTGTGTGTATGTGTATGTGTATATGTGTGTATATGTGTGTATATGTGTGTGTGTGTGTGTGTGTGTGTGTGCAGGCTGAGAACAGGTTGGCTGGATACTATTTGAAATGAGATTAGAGAGCACTGTAATTATTTTACTCATGTAGAAATATGCAGAGAGTTTCTGACCCCTTGTAAACAATGCAGTTTGGGGGACTTCACAGAGGGGTCAGTTCTTCTTCGCTAATTAGTGCCTCATTAAGCTATCCTAATACTGAAACTCTTGTTAATGCAGAGGCTGCTTAAGAAATCAACAGAGAAATGCCCCTAATAATAGTATCTTAAAAAAACTTGCCCCTGGTTACACTCTCCTCTCATCACTTTTGTTTCAAAACACAGCCAGGACCACAGGGCATAGTTTTCTTCCCATCTTGCCCTGTACAGAGCAGCTGCATGTTTAAATCTCAAATGTACCATGCACTGCATGCTGATTTAATGCAGAAAAAGGAAGAGCTGCGATCCCGAATCTAAGTCCCTCTCAATATGCTAAGAGCACAAGAAGCAGAGAATGAGAAATGGGAAATTCTCTACGGGAAGACAAGCTTGTGCACCTCGAGTTCAAGCCATCGGCCGGGCTGCTGTGGTGGGTTTCAGTTCTGCATCCGTGTATGAGAAAAGCAGTGGTTTTTAGAATAAGCAACACTACATCACAATAGATTAAAATCAGCAACTGCCCTTTCCCTGTGGAAAGCAGGAGATAAAGAGTGCAGATGACTTTATTTTCACTTTTTTAAGCAGATGGGCTGTGACATTTTGTACCAACTCAGGCCAGGTCTCCTGGATAAGTGCTTTACGTTCATCTGACTAAAAGCCCAATGACAGAGATGAAGTGACCATACTTCAGGGAAATGTCTGCATGGGGGCAGAGTGGGGTCTAAGAGTAAAACCAAGGGTAAGGACAAGAAAAAGCAGGAAGGGACATGGCGGGTGGCTCTTGAGTCTGGCTGGGTGTTTGATTGTGAGACGCCTGATAATACAGTACCTAAGGCCTCATTAGTGTCCTCCATTTATGACAGGATGGAGGGCGGTAAACGTGTTGCTGGAGGGGATTTGAGCAGAGCCCCACTGACCCAAGTCATGGAATCCTCATGTTTCCGGCTAATATAAAAAGACTGCTCCTGTAGAAGGGAAGAGGCAGGAAGGAAATGACCATTTGTGTGAGCAGATAATGATCATTTATCTACTCTGTGAGTCTGTGTGTTCTTTTGTCAAACACAGCACTCACTACCATGTTACATTTATTTAATTTAATTTCCACCACAACTCTAAAAGGTCAGCATCACGAGAAGCAGCTGAGGCCACCCCCTCACCCCTGTCATAAACAGTCACATTTTATGGGACCCAGGGAGAGGCGATGAATTGCCCGTATGGCTGCCAAGGAAAGGAAACGTGTGTGGCGATGCTGGCATTCCAGGGAGCCTGCTTCTAGGAGGTCAGAGCCCAACAGCTACTTGTGTTTCCCCATTCCCAAGGCTGGAGGAAGCTGGAGAAACAAGTGCTATGTGAAATTTGTTTAAAATTATAATTACAGTACCAGGGTGGATCCTCTTTTCCTTAGTAAAACATAATCAGAGTAGCATGGCCCATGTCTATTATATATTAGGTCCAGGGCAATATTACAAATAGAGACTTATTTATCAAAATAATACCATCATAGGGCTTCCCTGGTGGCGCAGTGGTTGAGTGGTTGAGACATGGCCCATGTCTATTATATATTAGGTCCAGGGCAATATTACAAATAGAGACTTATTTATCAAAATAATACCACCATAGGGCTTCCCTGGTGGCGCAGTGGTTGAGAGTCCGCCTGCCGATGCAGGGGACACGGGTTCGTGCCCCGGTCCAGGAAGATCCCACATGCCGCAGAGCGGCTGGGCCCAGGAGCCATGGCCGCTGAGCCTGTGCGTCCGGAGCCTGTGCTCCGCAATGGGAGAGGCCACAGCAGTGAGAGGCCCGCGTACCGCAAAATAAATAAATAAATAAATAAATAAAATAATAATGCCATCATATCCTCCTAGAAGGCCAGGTCTCCATTTAGAATCCTCAGCTGCTTGAAGTTCTATGTTGGAGGCAGGTGGAGCTGGAAAAGCCACCCTGACTACTGGTCCTTGTTCATGGATTTCTCTGCTTTTTATCCTGTCCTGGCTTCAGCTCTAGAGTGCATTTGGGAGGGTCCCTTATCCCCACGTTCACGCTCTTTGACAGCCCCAGAAAAGACGCCAGTGCAGACCTAGGAAATGGGTCTGGGATTCTCTGAGCAGGGAGTTCTGGGATGCCAGGTGCATATAGGGTCATAGAAGGTACTCTTCACCCTCTAAGGAGGGATGTGGCCATGGAAGGACCAGGCAGAGGAGTGTGGGACTCAGCACAGGGCTCACCCTCCCTGGGTCTAGGAAAGAATTCATAAGACTGTTAATCTACCTCAGGCAACCAGGTTGGGCCTACAATCAGAAAACTGCTCAGCTAAGAAATTCCTGAACTTCTATAAACATGAAACAGCAGAATTTTACATTTATGTCCTAGGTTGCGAAGACAGAGTGTCACATATCATGGATCCTATTCTTCTTAGCCACAGACAGTAACTTAATCAACAGAGAAGACATTTAGTCATGGATAGAAAAAAAAAAGTTGCCAAATCATATCTGCTGTTCACCAGTTACTTGTATGATTTTAGGTAAACAACTAAATTTGTCCGAGTTCCAGTTTCCATAGCTATAAAAATTAGGGCTAACACTACTTATTTCTAAGTCTGTTGGGAGGATTAGATAAGCTATGCTGTACAAACACAGCTACCTCTGTGTTTGAATACATAGTAGATGCTTAATAAGTATTAATTTCCCTTTCCATCTTCCTCACTCTATTTTCTTAAGTTACATTTCCTAGAAAGCCCTTTTAATTAAGTGATAAATATTTTTCATTCTAAGATTCTTGAGGGTTGACAGTACACATTTTGTATCTATGTAATTACTTTTTCCATTAAGGAAAAACTATTTTCCGTGTTTATTGCCATATACTTACTCTTGTCTCCTTTTGTTTACCCTTCCCTTACTAAAATATATAGAAATGTAAATGCAAGATCAAAGTACGCACTGATCCAAATTTTTGCAAATTAAAAATTATTCATTGTACATGTGAGACTGTAACATCCCAGAACTGTTTTCTATACATTTTCCCTTTTTCCATTTCTCCCTCTCCTCTCTCACCATGTTTTTGTCATTTCCAACTACAAAAAGAGAACAAATTCATTTAATGCTGGGAAAGAGAAAATGGGAAGTGGTATGACCATGGCGGGAGGCCACACACAGAGCTAGAGCGGGACACATGAAGCAAATCGGTGTCAGAAGGGGAGGCCCTGCCCCTGCCCCACGTGACATCATCACCACCTTTGAGATGTGGTGCCTTATCTTACTCTTCCGTTAGAATATGTATTTTGAGTGATCAGTCTCACCGCTCAATATGAAGAGACAAAACGCTACGGCTTCTATTTGATCCTTTAAAGTGTAAATCGACAATTCTTTAGGTCCCTGCAAAGCGGAAAATTATTGAAAATATAGAACCCTGGCCTCCTTAGACCTTTTAACTTTGCTCCCATACAAATCGATGCTTCATATTCATCTGGGAACCCGAACCAGTTTTTTATGGGGTATACATTGTGCAGTTTCAGGCTGTTAAGTTTTAGTTCGGCTTGAGTGATGCCACTCACGCATAAAGACATGAAACAAGGCAGTGGAGAGATACAGATACATCTTCTGAACTGAAATGCCCACAGAATCCAGCAACTGCCACTCCTTACACCTCTCCCAGAGGAAATGGCAATGGACACATACATGCCACACAAGAGGTAAGGGAAGCAAAAAGAAACCATGTTCACAAGTTCACTCGGGGATAAGCAAGAGATAATCACATACAGGAAACAAATTGAAGGTTGAGCAAGATGCAAAAATCAAAATGGACAAAAAACAGGCATTGCTAGACATCAGAATATAAGAGGAAAAGGCCTAGGGAGAAACCTCAGTTGTACAAAGCATAACAGGGTCATAGAAACAGTCATCTTTCAGAAGAAGGGGTGATGGCCTGTGATTACCCTAAGGATGAGGTAATTAAAAACACAGGAAAAAATGAGAGGAGATGAGGAATTTCTCACTCAGTGGTGACTAGAGAGGCAGGATTTGTCTCTTGCCACTCCAGAGGGATGGAATTCTAACTCCCGTGGGCACAAAGTGGGGATGAAGGAAAAGTAGAGAGACCAAATTAAAGACAGAGAGAGAATGCAGCCGCTGATGAAGACAATATTCTTTTCCTTTCTCTCGCACGCAGATACACACAGACACATAGATACACACACATTACAGCAATATTCATGGACTAGCTGGTGAAAGTTGCAGTCAGCAAGGGTGTTTCTGCCTGAATGGCTTGTAGGGTGTGATTACTGAATTAAATCTAATGCGAGAGAGAAAAGAGGTAGATGATAGGACAGAGTGAATTATAGTGTGGGTCTCTGAAAATTATAGGAGGTGTGCACCTTGGCAGTATTAGAAAATAGAAATCTGTGGTCCTTTCTCCTTCCATTTTTAGTGATACATGGGTATTACTGGTGGACGTTCCCCACTAAACCATACAGAATTCCAGGAAGAATGTTTCTGAAGTGATTTCTCAGAATCCACATTTGGCGTGTGCTTATTGCCCTTCATATTAGCTGAAGCACAGAGCTGGAAAGAGTTTGGATTGGTTGAAAAGAAATCAGATTATGACCAGAGACTATTTAAAAACCTAGGAAAGGCAGTTCTCAGCATTGATCTTGAATTTCTTCATGACTTGAGCTTGGCATGGGCTTAGCGTGCAATGTGGTAGGGTGCTGACAAGCTTTTGCAAGCTGGGGTATTTTCTAATCTACCTGCAAAAGTAGATTAGGCAGGTTCTGGGATTGAGAAGAAATGAGGAGATTAGGGATTAGATTCTCTTTTCTCTTTTCTTTCCTTTCCTTTTTCACCCATTCATTCTGACTGGCATTTAAAACACTTACCCTAATTTATTTCTATCCTTGTAGATCAAGTTGATGTCATTTAGTCTGATTTAGCCTACTTAGCTCAATAAATTAATTGGTTAATAGAACATCTGTATGCATCAGGTGACAGGAATGCTCACAGGCATGTAATCAGACCACAGCATGCATACACACACACACTCACACGTAACACTCTTGTTAAGGACGACTGTGTGGGGTTGTATGAAAATTGTTCAGCTCACCCCCTAAGAGACTGCAAAGGTAAGGTTTTCCTGTTTCAGCTCTGCACTGCAGCTCTGCCCTTCACATTCAAAGTTCTGCTTGGTAGAGTTCACAGGCCATAGCGGTTCAGGAATTAATTTCCATAATTATCTTTTTGACTTCCTCATTATAAAAGGCATCATCCCTGGATGGCAAGAAGCCAACCTGCTGACCCCAACAGGACAGTGCTCTGCACAGACACCCACATCAGCATACGATTCTTTTGTCTCCTTCCATATCCCAGGAGCCAACTGCAGGGATGCTGCCTTTCCTGTAAAATGGGATTAACAGTGAAATAGTAATGTGAAATCCTAACCCTATGTCACAGAGGCATCATGGTTCCATGAGTAGGGTATGGACTTGTTTGTGAGAGAAACTTGAATTTAAATCCCAGCTCCAAACTTACTAGCCCTGTCGCCATGTGAAAGTTCAGGGGACTAGACTGAACCTCAGTTTATTCCTCTACTAGTAGAGGGTGACTATGTTGACCAGCTAGGATTGCTGTAAGGTTTAGAGATCATGACGTTTCTCCATAAATGGTGTATTTGTTAAAAAACTAAGGGCTATATGTCGGGAAGGTTAATTTAGTTGAGATATTTTGAAAGAAAGCCTTCTAGAAACGTGGAAACTATAGAGTTAAGTGATGCATGATGATGTGAAGGGCGTTTTTGTTTTGCCCTTTCTTTTTTTCTTTTTTTCCGCGGTACGCGGGCCTCTCTCTGCTGTGGCCTCTCCCGTTGCGGAGCACAGGCTCCGGTATGCGCAGGCTCAGCGGCCATGGCTCACGGGCCCAGCCGCTCCGCGGCATGTGGGATCTTCCCAGACCGGGGCACGAACCCGTGTCCCCTGCATCGGCAGGCGGACTCTCAACCACTGCGCCACCAGGGAAGCCCTGCCCTTTATTTTTGAGTCTTGTGAAGAAGGGTAGTTATAAGCACTTATTACAACCACGTTTATGTAATACTTTATAGTGGATAAAATTCTTTTCAATATATTTTACTAAATTATAGTTTACACAGAGAGTTTCATTTAATCATTATGTGGTTTTATAAGAAATATATTCAGTCTTTGTCCCTGGTGGTGGTTCCTGGCACAGAGCTCCTAAAACCCTTGGGATTTTCTGAGTGATAGGAGTGTTGTCTTTTGTAATTCATAATGAGCCTCTTTTGATCATACTTGAGTTTATTCTAATGAGGTGACTTAGGGTAGGACACCTAGATAGCCTCAGATAATCACCGAAAAACCAAGTGATTAGAGGATTGGAACTTTCAGGCCCTTCCATTGACCTCTGGGAAGTGGTGTAGGTGGTATGTGGAGTTACATTTCTTGTATGAGGAGAGCTAATGGCTTATGAATTGGCAAATGCAGCCATGTGTCAGGAGGGTGGCGAACCCCAATTCCATGGAGACATAAGATCTTACACCTGGGACCCTCCTGGATCTCACCCTATGTACCTCTTCATCTGACTGTTCATTGTATCCTTTATAATAAACAGCTAGGCGTAAGAAAAAATGACTTCCTGAATTCTGTGAGCTGTTAGCAAACTACTGAGCCCTAGGAGGTGGTCAAGGGAAGTCCAGATTACAGCCAGTCAGTCAGAAGTATGAGAGGCCCAGGACTTGTGACTGAAGTGGGGGGCAGTCTTATGAGACTAAACCCTTTAACTTGTGAGATCTAATTCCAGGTATTGAATAAACAGTGCTTGAAATGGAATTGGATTTTTGGACACTGGGTTAGTGTCTGGAGAATCAGAGGATTGGTTGTTGGTGTTGAAAAACACCCACATGACAACAAATTTGTGAGGTAGCTGATAGCTGTTATCTCCATTTATCCCATGAGTAAACTAAGGCTGATCGTGGATAATACATGGACCGAGGTCACATTTTAGATTTGAGACCGCAATCCTCTTCATTGGACACCTGATGCTAAATATGTTAGATGACACCACACCAACTCTTTGGTGGATAGCTCCACTTCAGTAAGCTTTCATGAAAATAATAGACCCTCGCCAGTCTAATGGGATCATTATTTATGGGAACAAAGGAATGGTGAGTGGTCAAAGTGGAGATGATTGGGACAGACTTTGTAGAGAAGGGAAACACCTGAACTATTAATACAAGGAGAAAAAAAAAAATGTCATGTGAAGAAAACAGTGAACACAATTGCTTAAGCAACCAGGTCCAAACCAGTAGGCATTAGCGATAACCTTAGTGGAAGGAAGGGCAGGGCACTGGGTCTCTGTGACTGTGCTCAGGCTTTTGGACTGGGTAAGTTAGGCAAATGCAAGTCCCTGCAGGGTCATTCACTTTTCTTTATTTATTCATACATTCATTCTTAGGTGAACTAGTCATTATTGTGTACCAGACACACTGCTGGATGTTGTGTCTACAAAGAAAAGTAACAGACCGTCCAGACCACAGGAGTTTCAGGTGTAGTGAAGTGACAAACATGTACAGGATATTATTTGACTGGTACCAAAGATGCAGGGGTGAGCAACATGGAGTGATCTGTGAAGGCTTCAGAGAGGAGTGAGCATTTGATCCAGGTCACAAAAGACGACTGGAAGTCCTCTGGGGGCTAGTGTGTAGGAGAGTAGGTAACCAACTGGGAATGGACAGAACCTGGTGGAACAAAGGCCGCTTAGACCCATTATTGTAATTCAAAAGTAAAGCGATTAGAGCCTAGGGTAGAGTTATGGCCGTGGAAATGAATTGTAAAGGGGAAGATCAGTAACATTTAGTAACTGATAAGATTTGGAGGTCAAAGAAAAGGGAGTCATTGCATAAAATTACGATGATGAGACTGGGGCATTGAGAAGATCACAGTGAATCATTAATAATTAGGAGATGGGGAAGGACTGTTGTGCTGCTTCTCAGTGGACGGTCCTTCTCTCCACCTGGAAAAGGGCTCCTAGACCTTAAAAGCCACAGCATAATTCTGGCCTTAATCTGTCCCTCCTGAATACAATTAATGGGCAAGGGGACAAGAGGAGACTGAAAGAGAACAGGAGCTGGTGCCTGTCGGGCACTCAATCCATGTGTGCTCAGTGGAATTTGGCCTGAGAGGAGTGAGAGGCAACGTCATCAAGAATGACAAGTCTGGGGGAATTCTGAGAGCAGCACCACAGTGTGGCCAAATGCAAAGACTGTGGACTTGCTAGACCATCTTGGGTGGAGTCTGAGCTCCAACCCCCCAGCAAGTGAGAAATTTAGGACAAGTGACTTTACTTCGTTCTGTCTCAATGTCTTTGTCTGTAAATTGGAAAGCACAGTGCTCTTTACCATATGGGATATTGTGAGAATTGTGAGTTAGTGAACTACTTTAGTGACTTGACTATACATTTAAAGTGATTAGAAGAGCATTTGGTACATAGGAAGTTGTTCAAAATGTTCTGCTGTTATCATCACTTACTGAGGAGCACATTGTTAAGGTCAAGGTAGGGACCAAGAAAAAATGCACGCTGAATACAAGCAATGGATGTCATTTCATAGAAAGTCATTTCATTCAGGTGGTAAAACAGACGCCTATTTCTTGGGGTCAAGAAGGAAGGAGACAGTAAACTAAGTCCAACATCAAGGAGAACACTCACAAATCAAGCCTCGAAGCACAGGACAGGATTCACAAGAACGGGGTTGCGGGGGACGAGAGGGATGGTTGGGAATGTTGACACTGGCTCAAAGTATTTAAAGGAAAGTAGCAAAGCTCTCTGAAAAAAGACATCACCAGAGAAAGTACTAATGCTACTGCTGTTGCTACTATTACTACTATTACTAATAATTATTATTATTTCAAGCAAGAACCATAGTACCTCTTAAGGGAAAATAAATGTAAAGGAGACAGTCATCACTGAAGTGGGCAAAGGATGCATCTTTTCTGATATCACATGTGAGTCTGAAGAAGACATCCTGTACATGGCAAATATAAGCATATAAGAGCATCAATAAATTCTTCCATTTAAATGAATAAACCAATAGTAATAGGAAACTGAGCTTATGAGTTACCAGTTAAAAAATACAAATAAGATCAAATCTATAAAAAATGGACAATAGCATTCACGTGAAAAATTAATAATGCCACAAAGCTAGAAGCAAACATACTCTTTGCAGTACAGATGATAATGGGAAAAGCCACATATATGACATGCATTTATGTCCTTGAGTCTGAGAGTAGCCACAGCAAACCTTATCCTGGGGTCTGCAGTCCTTTGCCAGGTACTGTCTAAAATGCTCTCTAGTATTTCCCCTCTTTTCTGCTGACAAAATCGAAACGATCTGAAAGCATCTCCAATGAGTACAAGAGGAAAGAACACAACTGTTAGCAAATGTGCATTTGAGTGCCACACTCCCAAGGTTTTCCAAGTAATAAAAACCAATTAGATAACACTCAGCAGCTACAGTGAGAGAGAACAGTTCAATCTTAACAGTACTAATAGGGTTTTTAATAATAGATAGGTTTTTCTCTGCAGAGCTGGAGGTGGGACTAGCAGAAGTTATCAACTGCACAGCATTCTGCTGAACAATACTCAATGCAAAAATGTGACATTAATGCAGTTGGTCTGTCAGTTAAAGTTGGTCAGTGAGAGCCAGGGCAGGACTTCCAGAATGACCATAGGGAACCCTGCATAGGTAAGAACTGCAAGAAAAAAGAAATCAAGACTTTTTCTTAAATACTATGGGCAAGGTTATAAGCTACCTCAGGAGGAAACCAGGGAGGTCTAAGTCTGAAGAAATTCAATGTACAAGTTAAGGTGCAATTCTCTGGATCAAGGAACACTGGAGACTTTCAGGCTATTAAGATGTAGACTTTGATTCTAAGTAGAACGACTTTTATCTGTAGGTGGAATAATACCGTACAAATCTTTCATACCTGATGGTAACCAAGTACCTACAAGGTTTGTTTTGTTTGATTTATTAATTTTTTACCACATTCACTATTCAGTAAAATTATTTGCCTAGTATCTCTTTGCTTGAAACACAAAGTAGGTGGAAAGTATTTGTCTCGTTGTCATAGAAACCATCATTAAAATAATTCACCAACTCTACTTAATTCATCATTCCTTCCTCCCTCCAAACCATCAAAAGGGGGCTCTAAAAAGAGAAGGAAATAGTGTCTTAGAGGAGGCAACAAGTGAGGGAGAAGGCTCGGAACCAGTTCCTCTGTGGGCTTCCTAAATGCAAACTGGCAAGAGCTCCAGCCCCTTCCAGCCCTACACTTTCCTTTCTTTTCTTCCACACCATTCTTTTACATCTAATCATTGAGGTTTATGAAAGGAATTTGCTCAGGGTGTGTGGTTATAGTGCAAATTTTGTATGATCAGATCAAGCTTGTGAATAATACATTCGTCTGTTAATAAATTCTCCAGGGCATGTCCTCCTGGCTGAGTCTCTGTAATGAAGCATTTGACTGTAATTCAGTTAAGAATGCGGGAGATGTAAATATATGTGGGTGGAGAGAGTATAGAGACTACAAACCACAGTGAAACCATTTCCTCCTCAGGATTCAGTGTTGCATTCTAATGCTACTTCCAGAAAGCAGCTGCTGGTTGGCATGAGGATGCATCCTAATAGCATTTCAGAGATTTCAGAGCAAAGGGGAAAACAGATTGACTCTGACCAAAAATACTGGATAAGGCAACATAATCACGTGGAAAAGAGATGGACTGCAGTCAAGAGATCACTTCTTCTAGCTCTGCCCTGGCAACTTCAGGACCCCGGACAACACATTTCTCCCCTCTGAGCTGGCCCATCTGCAAAGGGAAGCATTAAGATCAGTTAACCTCAAGTGAGGAAACAAGATGGCGGAGTAGAAGGACGTGCTCTCACTCTCTCTTGCGAGAACACCAGAATCACAACTACCTGCTGGACAATCATCGACAGGAAGACACTGGAACTCACCGAAAAAGATACCCCACATCCAAAGAAAAAGGAGAAGTCACAATGAGATGGTAGGAGGGGCACAATCGCAATAAAATCGAATCCCATAACTGCTGGGTGGGTGACTCACAGACTGGAGAACACTTATACCACAGAAGTCCACCCACTGGAGTGAAGGTTCTGAGCCCCACGTCAGGTTCCCAACTGATTCTCTAGGAGGAGGAATTCCTAGAGAATCAGACTCTGAAGGCTGGTGGGATTTGATTGCAGGACTTCGACAGGAATGGGGGAAACAGAGACTCCACTCTTGGAGGGCACACACAAAGTACTGTGCGCATCGGGACCAGGGGAAGGAGCAGTGACCCCAGGGAAGGCTGAACCAGACCTACCTGTTAGTTTTGGAGGGTCTCCTGCGGAGGTGGGCAGTGGCTGTGGCTCACTATGGGGACAAGGACACTGGCAGCAGAAGTTCTGGGAAGTACTCCTTGGCGTGAGCACTCCCAGAGTCTGCCACTAGCCCCACCAAAGAGCCCAGGTAGGCTCCAGTGTAGGGTTGCCTCAGGCCAAACAACCAACAGGGAGGAAACCCAGCCCCACCCATCAGCAGTCAAGCAGATTAAAGTTTTACTGAGCTCTGCCCACCAGAGCAACAGTCAGCTCTACCCACCACCAGTCCCTCCCATCAGGGAACTTGCACAAGCCTCTTAGAAAGCCTCATCCACCAGAGGGCAGAGAGCAGAAGCAAGAAGAACTACAATCCTGCAGCCTGTGGAACAAAAACCACACTCACAGAAACACAGACAAGATGAAAAGGCAGAGGGCTATGTACCAGATGAAGGAATAAGATAAAACCCCAGAAAAACAACTAAATGAAGTGGAGCTAGGCAACCTTCCAGAATAAGAATTCAGAATAATGATAGTGAAGATGATCCAGGACCTCGGAAGAGGAATGGAGGCAAAGATTGAGAAGCTGCAAGAAATGTATAACAAAGGCCAAGAAGAATTAAAGAACAAACAGACATAGATGAACAATACAATAACTGAAATGAAAACTACATTAGAAGGAATTGATAGCAGAATAACTGAGGCAGAAGAATGGATAAGTGACCTGGAAGACAGAATGGTGGAATTCACTGCTGTGGAACAGAATAAAGAAAAAAGAATGAAAAGAAATGAAGACAGCCTAAGAGACCACTGGGACAACATTAAACACAACAACATTCGCATTATAGGGGTCCCAAAAGGAGAAGAGAGAGAGAAAGGACCCAGAGAAAATATTTGAAGAGATTATACTCGAAAACTTCCCTAACATGGGAAATGAAATAGCCACCCAAGTCCAAGAAGCACAGCAAGTCCCATACAAGATAAATCCAAGGAGAAACACGCTGAGACACATAGTAATCGAACTGGCAAAAATTAAAGACAAAGAAAAATTATTGAAAGCAGCTAGGGAAAAATGACAAATAACATACAAGGGAACTCCCATAAGGTTAACAGCGGATTTCTCAGCAGAAACTCTACAAGCCAGAAGGGAGTGGCATGATATACTTAAAGTGATGAAAGGGAAGAACCTACAACCAAGATTACTCTACACCGCAAGGATCTCATTCAGATTCGATGGAGAAATCAAAAGCTTAACAGACAAGCAAAAGCTAAGAGAATTCAGCACCACTAAACCAGCTCTACAACAAATGCAAAAGGAACTTCTCTAAGTGGGAAACACAAGAGAAGAAAAGGATCTACAAAAACAAACCCAAAAGAATTAAGAAAATGATCATAGGAACATACATATCGATAATTATCTTAAACGTGAATGGATTAAATGCTCCAACCAAAATACACAGTCTTGCTGAATGGATACAAAAACAAGACCCATCTATATGCTGTCTACAAGAGACCCACTTCAGACCTAGGGACACATACAGACTGAAAGTGAAGGGATGGAAAAAGATATTCTATGCAAATGGAAATCAAAAGAAAGCTGGAGTAGCAATACTCATATCAAATAAAATAGACTTTAACATAAAGAATGTTACAAGAGACAAGGAAGGACACTACATAATCATCAAGGGATCAATCCAAGAAGAAGATATAACAATTATAAAGATATATGCACCCAACATACGAGCACCTCAATACATAAGGCAACTGCTAATAGCTATAAAAGAGGAAATCGACAGTAACACAACAATAGTGGGGGACTTTAACAGCTCACTTACACCAATGGACAGATCATCCAAAATGAAAATAAATAAGGAAACAGAAGCTTTAAATGACACAATAGACCAGATAGATTTAATTGATATTTATAGGACATTCCATCCAGAAACAGCAGATTACACTTTCTTCTCAAGTGTGCACAGAACATTATCCAGGATAGATCACATCTTGGGTCACAAATCAAGCCTCAGTAAATTTAAGGAGACTGAAATCATATCAAGGATCTTTTCTGACCACAATGCTATGAGATTAGAAATGAAGTACGGGAAAAAAACATAAAAAACACAAACACATGGAGGCTAAACAATACGTTACTAAATAACCAAGAGATCACTGAGGAAATCAAAAAATACCTTGAGACAAGTGACAGTGAAAATAGACAATCCAAAACCTATGGGATGCAGCAAAAGCAGTTCTAAGAGGGAAGTTTATAGCTATAGAAGCCTACCTCAGGAAACAAGAAAAATCTCAAATAAAAAATCTAACCTTACACCTAAAGGAACTAGATAAAGAAGAAAAAACGAAACCCAAAGTTAGCAGAAGGAAAGAAATCATAAAGATCAGAGTAGAAATAAATGAAATAGAAACAAAGAAAACAATATCAAGGATCAATAAAAGTAAAAGATGGTTCTTTGAGAAGATAAACAAAATTGATAAACCATTAGCCAGACTCATTATGAAAAAGAGGGAGAGGTCTCAAATCAATAAAATTAGAAATGAAAATGGAGAAGTTACAATAGACACCGCAGAAATACAAAGCATCCTAAGAGAGTACTACAAGCAATTCTATGCCAATAAAATGGACAACCTGGAGGAAATGGACAAATTCTTAGAAAGGTATAACCTCCAAGACTGAACCAGGAAGAAATAGAAAATATGAACAGACCAATCACAAGTAATGAAATTGAAACAGTGATTAGAAATCTTTCAACAAACAAAAGTCCAGGACCAGATGGCTTCACAGGTGAATTCTATTAAACATTTAGAGAAGAGCTAACACCCATCCTTCTTAAACTCTTCCAAAAAATTGCAGAGGAAGGAAAACTCCAAAACTCATTCTATAAGGCCACCATCACCCTGATCACAAAAGCAGACAAAGAAAGAAAATTACAGACGAATATCACTGATGAATATAGATGCAAAAATCCTCAACAAAATACTAGCAAACAGAATCCAACAGCACATTAAAAGGATCATACACCATGATCAAGTGGGATTTATCCCAGGGATACAAGGATTCTTCAATATACGTAAATCAATCAATGTGATAAACCATATTCACAAATTGAAGAATAAAAACCATATGATCATCTCAATAGATGCAGAAAAAGCGTTTGACAAAATTCAACACTCATTTATGATAAAAACTCTCCAGAAATTGGGCATAGAGGGAACTTTCCTCAACATAATAAAGGCCATATACGACAAACCCACAGCAAACATCATTCTCGATGGTGAAAAACTGAAAGCATTTCCTCTAAGATCAGGAAGAAGACAAGGGTGTCCACTATCACCACTATTATTCAACATAGTTTTGGAAGTCTTAGCCACAGCAATCAGAGAAGAAGAAGAAATAAAAGGAATACAAATTCGAAAAGAAGAAGTAAAACTGTCACTGTTTGCAGATGACATGATACTATACGTAGAGAATCCTAAAGATGCTACCAGAAAACTACTAGAGCTAATCAATGAATTTGGTAAAGTAGCAGGATACAAAATTAATGCACAGAAATCTCTGGCATTCCTATACACTAATGATGAAAAATCTGAAAGAGAAATTAAGGAAACACTCCCATTTACCACTGCAACAAAAAGAATAAAATACCTAGGAATAAACCCACCTAGGGGGACAAAAGACCTGTATGCAGAAAATTATAAGACACTGATGAAAGAAATTAAAGATGATACCAACAGATGGAGAGATATACCATGTTCTTGGATTGGAAGAATCAATATTGTGAAAATGACTATACTACCCAAAGCCATCTATAGATTCAATGCAATCCCTATCAAGTTACCAATGGCATTTTTTTACGGAACTAGAACAAATCATCTTAAAATTTGTATGGAGAAACAAAAGACCCCAAGTAGTCAAAGCAGTCTTGAGGGAAAAAAACGAAGCTGGAGGAATCAGACTCCCTAACTTCAGACTATACTACAAAGCTACAGTAATCAAGACAATATGGTACTGGCACAAAAACAGAAACACAGATCAATGGTACAAGATAGAAAGCCCAGAGATAAACCCATGCACCTATGGTTAACTAATCTATGACAAAGGAGGCAAGGATATACAATGGACAAAAGACAGTCTCTTCAATATGTGGTGCTGGGAAAACTGGACAGCTACATGTAAAAGAATGAAATTAGAACACTCCCTAACACCATACAGAAATATAAACTCAAAATGGATTAGAGACCTAAATGTAAGACTGGACACTTTAAAACTCTTAGAGGAAAACATAAGAAGAACATTCTTTGATATAAATCACAGCAATATGCTTTTGATCCAACTCCTAGAGTAATGGAAATAAAAAACAAAAATAAACAAATGGGACCTAATGAAACTTCAAAGCTTTTGCACAGCAAAGGAAATCATAAACAAGACAAAAAGACAACCCTCAGAATGGGAGAAAATGTTTGCAAATGAATCAACGGACAAAGGATTAATCTCTAAAATATATAAACAGCTCATGCAGCTCAATATTAAAAAAACAAACAACCCAATCCAAAAATGGGCAGAAGACCTAAACAGACATTTCTCCAAAGAAGACATACAGATGGCCAAGAAGCACATGAAAAGCTGCTCAACATCACTAATTATTAGAAACATGCAAATCAAAACTACAATGAGGTATCACCTCACATCAGTTAGAATGGGCATCATCAGAAAATCCACAAACAACAAATGCTGGAGAGGGTGTGGAGAAAATGGAACCCTCTTGCACTGTTGGTGGGAATGTAAATTGATACAGCCACTATGGAGGTTCCTTCAAAAACTAAAAATTGAATTATCATATGATCCAGCAATCCCACTACTGGGCATATACCCAGAGAAAACCATAATTCAGAAAGACACATGCACCCCAATGTTCATTGCAGCACTCTTTACAACAGCCAGGTCATGGAAGCAACCTACATGCCCATCGAAAGACGAATGGATAAAGAAAATGTGTTACATATATACAATGGAATATTACTCAGCCGTAAAAAGGAACAAAATTGGGTCATTTGTAGAGTCGTGAATGGATCTAGAAACTGTCATACAGAGTGAAGTAAGTCAGAAAGAGAAAAACAAATATCGTATGTTAGCACATACATGTGGAACCTAGAAAAATGGTACAGATGAACTCGTTTGCAGGGCAGAAATTGGGACACAGATGTAGAGAACAAATGTACAGACACCAAGGGGGGAAAGCAGCGGGGGGGTGGTGGTGGTGGTGTGATGAATTGGGCGATTGGGATTGACATGTATACACTGATGTGTATAAAACTGATGACTAATAAGGACCTGCTGTATAAAAAAATAAATAAAATTAAATTTAAAAAATAAAAATAATTAAATAAAAAATAGTACGGCAGTTCCTCAGAGACTTAAACCCCAAGTTAGTTACCATATGGCCCAGCAATCCTACACCTCCAGGTATATCTAAGAGAATTAAAAACATATTGTTCACACAAAAACTTGTACACAAATGTTCATAGCAGCATTATTCATAGAAGCAAAAAGTGGGAACAACCCAAATATACATCAACTGATATATGGATAAATAAACTAGGTTACATTCATACAATAGAATATTATTTGGCAATAAAAAGGAATGAAGTATTGAAATAAAAAAAGATCAGTTACCCTCAAGGTTCCTCAATACAGAGCCCTCAGAACAGAAGCTGTGAGTGAATGAGTGAATGAGTAAGTGTGTGTGTGTGTCTGTGTGTGTGTGTGTGTGTGTGTGTGTGTGTAAATTGTCAAACAGTAAAAGAGACAAAGTAATGCTGATATTTTTTGAAATTTTGCAAAAAAGTTCAGCAATGTTTTATTAACTAATGCTTTAGGACTAATACGTTTCCCTATAACTACAACGATCTATAATTTTAAGAATTTCTTTTGAATATGATCATCACACAGTAAATAAGATACATTTCTTATTGACTATCAGTTCCTTAAAGCCAGTCCTCGTGCCGGCATTTACAACACCCAGCCCATCCTTCGGAACATACTAGGTGTTGAGGAAAATATTTTGAGTATATGAATAAAGATATGATCAAATAGGAAGATATGCTTATGAGCAATTTAGACATCTTTATTCATGAGGTGGGAAAATGTGACTGTTTGCAATGCCAATCAAACTTACACGAAGGTGACACTGGACAAGGAGCTACTGTCTTGGGTGGGCACCAATGTTTCTAAGGCTTAAAATGTGCCCTTTCTTCTCCAAACATAGGCTCATGCAAAGACCAGTGTTTCAGGTCCCTGAATCTTCTTCCCTCTCAGGGACAACCAACACATTTTTTGCTCTGTCGATATCATGGTCATGGGAGCTGGGGGAAAACTGTTTCTATGGTTAATCTTGCAACCATTGACTCAGCCTCTAACATGTAAAGCTCTTTGTTAGGATAAGTAGAGAGTGCCAAGATACAGTAACATAATTTTAGCATTATAGAACTTGGATCTCTTTGGAAAGATAGAACATAACATATAAAAACTATAACTGGTCAGAAATGCATGTATCAAATTAGTAGTATTAATAACTCATGATGCAAAAATGGGAAGGGATAGTTATTGACCAACTACCATGTTTCTGGTACTAAATCTATCCCACCTGTATCATCTCATTAAGTCCTTGCATTAACCATGAATGGTGCATAAGATTCATTCCAACTTTCAGATGTGGTAAGATCTAGAGATGTTTTAAGTGACATGACCACAGTTACACTACAAGTAAGTGGTACAACAGAAAAATCTTCCAATCTACTGACCTGTATTTAGGATGGATACAGGGAAGTTCAGGGATAAGGGTGCTTTAAAAGATGGCGAGAATTTATAAAGATGGATAGAGATGAAGGGAGAGGGCCATTCACAGGCTGAGATGGGAAAGGGACAAACTAAGTGTATCTAGGTAGACTCTGGTGATGACTCTGAACTAAAGAGTTTGCACTTTATCTCATATGTAATGAGTTACCACCAAAAGTTTGTAAGCTAGGGAGTGACATATTTAAAGAGGTTAGGGAAATATAATTTGTTGTTTCTGTGCTGCACAGAGGATGACAGCAGGTGGACAGAGAGGAAAAATGTACTCCTTAATTGACTAGACATAAATGAATTAGCAGCTGAGAGCACATCGTTATCTAGGACCAAAGTTAGAATCATCATTTCTAAGCCCTGGGTTCAGTAAATGAAGACTGCTGCTCAGCTGGGAACACAGAATTAGAAGGTTGAAGCACTGAGTTGGGAGGATTGACAGGAAGCTGGTAAGGACCTCGTCCACTGTGCATGAGGTGCAAACACAGAAGAGTCTCTTCATGCAGTTGTATTCATCTGAATTAACACCTGTATTGCAAAGGGTATAGGCTACAAAGAGCAGTTGTGATAAGTGTGATCCCATTACACAACATCTTAAAAAAAAATCCCTGCAAAAACACAAGAAGAATCCAACAGACAAAAAGAACTATCAGAAAATCATTTCTTTCCTAGGGTGAACCAAGGTCAGAACTTTGGGGTCATTTATATTTTAATACTCAGAAAAGAACATGTCACTACGATAAAGCTGTATTATTATAAAATATATTCTGTTAGTTTTATTAAAGATAAATTAAAAAGGTATACGTAAAGAAAGAGAAACTTGAGGGGGATAAAACCAAACATTTTCCATTGCATGTTTCCAAGGAGAACAGGGCGTTTATAAAAATAATAGCCAAGCCTTAGTGGTTACGATTTGTCAGGTGCTATATTAAAACTTTATGTTAATTAATTCATTTCATCCTTACAACAACATTATGGGACAGTGCTGTAGTACTATTCTTATACAGAAAGTGACAAACTGAAAGGTTAAGGAAAAACACCCCCGGCCATGCAGCTAGAAGGTGGCAGAGCTGTGGTTATTAGACCCTGGAAATCTGCCTGCCAAGTCCATATATTTTTCTTAATCACTATGCCCCGCTGCCTCTTTGGCATCACTCTAAACATGCTGATGTGCTCACTGGAGCTAACAGGTTAGCAATGAACCACCGGGATCAGGCCCAGGTGAATCAGCAACTCTGGACCCAAGAGGAAACACTGAATTGTCAGCTGAGGTCTGGTGGACTGAGATAACTGGAACCACACACTACAAGAGGCAGTGTGATGTCCTACAAAATGCTTGAGGCCTGGAGGCCAATGGCCACGCTTGAGTCTCAGCTCCCTTTCAAGGCCTCTATCAAGTTACTTAGACTCTAATACTTGCTAAGCTACTGCAAAGAGATAAAAACTAATATCTGTATCATAAATGTGTCGTAAAGACTAAACAAGTACGTGTGAAAACATTTAGTTATATCTTCAAAAAACATGAATTGACTATAAAGTGTTCCGTACACTGTTGTTCCAATATTTATTTTAAATGCTTTTGTCTTACCACAACTTTCTCAAACAACATCTTCTCACTCACCACTGGATAACTCTTCATGGGCACCATGAGTTCAGGTGTCCCCAAGAGCATTCCAAATGAGCCAGCATCATATCTCCCTTCACACGGTATGGAGGCAGAGCCCACCAGCAGGGAGCTGCAAAACTGCCACTGACCTCTGACCTAGGCTTCCTATGAAATTGTGGATGGTCTATTGGAAAATCTGGGACTTGCAAGTTTTTCTTCTTAAATCAACCGCTTAGAAAATTGTTAAATCAAAGCTGTGTTTTTCTGTATTCACTCAAGTATTCTGAGTTAATGATCCTTCTTTCATGTGTCAACGTTTGGGGAAAACAATAAAATAAATCATTCTATAATTTGGGCTCTGAGCTGAAAGAAATTGAAAATATATGGCTTCTTGTCTTGACCATCAATTGCCTTATTTTCAAAAGTTGATTGACAAGAATAAGCTCCTAGAGTCCCTCTAAGTCCATTAGGCTGGTACCAAATTACACTTTGTAGCTCATTTTCTCTTTTGTGGGGGGAAGGTGTCATCAGCATCACAGTGCAGTATATAATATTTTATAACTTGAAAGTGGCAAAAATCAACCATCATAATTAAGTTGGTGAATAAATGAATTAATCTAGAGAGACTCTTTTTTCAGGAAGGTCTAGCCTTCATATCTGTCCTGGTGAGTACCCTCTTCCACTGGCCAGGACAGAAATAATTTATTGTCATCTGAATTTATGTACCATTTTGTGTCTAACCACTATAACAATATAGCAGCCCCAGATTCATGTATTAAGGTAATTTAAATATTTTATGCTTTATTTTATTAATTATTACTCCCCTCCCATTTCTCAATCTAGAGGAATTGGGTGGGTAATTGGGTGGGTGGAGAACTAGGGGCACTTACAATACCCCAAATTCTGCAAACTTTTGTGTCTTAAATCACAATCCTTTTATGTGACTTCCTGATTTAAGTTAATTTTATACTGGGATTTATTCACGAATATTCCTCCAAGTTCCTGAATTTGCAGTCCCTTCAGGGGACCACAGCCACAAAGAAAACTGATACCCCAATGTCCATGCCTTCTTGCCAAGAGGACTGGCGAAGGGCAGTCACTGCTCTCATTCTCCTTTAAGAAATAAACATGGGGAGCATGTCTACTTTCTAAGCATTAAGAACCCTCCCTCAGGTGAACAGCTGCCCCTTCTTTACATACAAGTATTTTTAAAGGTGATCTAACATGCCATGAGTATAACTAGGCTTTTCTCTCATCCCTTCAACTGTGTGGGCTGATGTACACTGAAAGCTCGTGTCATTGGTAAACTGAAGGGAGCAATATAAAGTTATAAAAAATCAACTTGAACTTAATTTTTAATATAGTTACAGATGAGATTTGGGAGGAAAGTTTGTGTGTGTGTGTGTGTGTGTGTGTGTGTGTGTGTGTGTAGAAAATTGTACACAGTACACTTTTATTATCTGGTGTGTTACCTGATTACTATTGAGAAACTACTGGAGGTAAAACAATCATTCCAAGGATTTATACTAAAATTATATAAATATTACAAATATTCTTAGTTAAAATATCAGCCCTAAGGTATCTCTGAAATTATATACTTATTGGGAAATATTAATACTATCAAAGGAGTCAGCTAAGTTATTTTCTGCCGGGGATCTCCTGCCTTTGTCCCTTGCCCTCTACATCATGGCAGATGATGAGAAATATAAACCACTGAAGGCTGAACATTTCCTTATTTCAATATGAGGCTAAACATTGTTTCCCCCTGAGGTCTGGAAATGATGCTGAAAGAATTGAGACACGTTCGGATTTTTTTTTTAGCACGAAATCATTATGGTGTTTTTGTCATGGAATAACTTGGCTGGCCACGCTATTTCCTAGATGTACCTATGTACCACCCCTACGCACACTTCTTTACAAACACTACAGCTGCATCCAGAGTCAGGAGGATAAGATGAGCTCTCTCAAGTCTACACACCTTTGGACAAGGATGACTACTTTTACCCAGCCAGTAGCTAAGACATTTGATGACACGCACTCTTGAAATATCAGTCGAGCCATCCCTTCCTTCTTTACTGTGCTGCTGAACCGTTATGAGAACCACATAGAGTTTTCAAGGAAGAGGCAGAGAGGAAATGGATTTTGGTGTCAGGCATAAATGGTGTAAAATCTTTGCTTGCTAATTAAAAGACAGAATGAACTAAGGCAAGTTAACTCAAATTTCTGATTCTCAATTTCCTGTTGTTTTAATTAAAGTGACAGTAAAAAAAAAAAAAGCCTACCCTTGGGTCTAGCTTTTGGTAGGCTCTCAAAAAACGGTGCTGCTACTAGTATGACTACTACGACACTCCTATTCTATTGCAAAATGTTTTATTATTATTATTATCATGATGATGATGATGACTACATGCACCCTTTCCTGTCTTCACAATACTTCTCCTTTATCATAACATAGGTAGGCATCTAGTTATCATTTATAACCCAGTCAGAGACTACATCAGCCATTTGCATAATTATAGTGTCACTAGTCCCTGAGTGTCCCAGTAACTGCTTAACAATGGTTAGAGAGCAATTTCTCTATCACTTAAAGATTCTTTATCTGTTATAATGAAAGCAGTCAGGTGAAAAGTAATCTGTACTGCGGTATTGTAAGTTTTCTTTTTTTCCAGGCATTTACCAGGAAGTCTTAGAAGTAAATTCTTTAACCGAACAAGATCCTGAGTGTGGAGCTGTACAAAAAGCCCAGTATCGTTCAACTCACTGAGGCTTGAGGAGAGAGGTGAGCTATCAGGGATTGGAATGAAACAGGACATAATGAGACTGATGCTTTGGGGTCAATCCCTTATACCCAACACCTCATTAAGTCCCTATCAGAGGGGAAAAGGTGCAGAGACACTTTGAGAATAATAACCTTTTTATCTTGCCTTGTTACAAAATTGGCCTCGTGCAGGGAAGGAAAAGAACGAAAGGAGTTTTTCAACTTAAGACCCTTGTGTGAAATCAAGTCAATTTTTTAAAAAGCAATTTATTCAACACGCTCACTGCTCAGTTCATCACACTCACCTTTCCCTATACATTTCTCATTTTCACTTCCTATCATTTCTTCTTTCAAGAGTTAGCCAAGCTATATGTTCCAGAGAAAACTCCCTGGAACATGTAGCCTGTAGGACAGATTGGATGCTGCCCTGTGCCTGTTGGTTCTTTCCTCCTCCCCTCCTCTTTTCCACACCCCTTACCCCATTTCTGCTTTTGGTTTGCCCTTCAGGCCTCTCTTTTCTCTTTCACCGCCTGTGCCGACAGACTTCTAAAGATGAATTCAGGAGCAGGTGTGATATGTGGAAGTCATTGCTCTCACAAAACGTTGGCCACAATAAGCCAGCTGTGGCACCAAACAAACAAACAGACAAAAAAAAAAAAGGAATGGAAGAGCAGCTGCGATTATATTGATGACCCTGGTTACCATGGCAGGGGTGGCAAACTCTAAAGCCTTAGGAATAAAGAAGCGTGAAAAAAAATTTTGTAACCAAAAGAGAATATTTGTAACCAAAATTTTGTAACCAAAGAGAATATTTCCTGCAATTTTTTTGAGGACATAATGGGAAATATTCAGGAAGGCCAGGAATAACATGGGATGGTGTCAGGACACATGTGAAATTCAAGAACAGACAATGATGTCTACTTTATAACTTTGGAAAAGGACAGATCTGCTCAGCCCCTCAGAAGGGGCTGAACAATTCCAGAGATAGATTTGGAGAAATCTGGGCAAGATTTCTTAGGCAAGCAGGCAAGTTAGGCAAGCAGCCTAACTACAACCAGTTTGGCCCTTTAGACCCAAGGACCTAGTTTACTAAGAGCTGACCCTACTTTAATGTAGAGAGACAGGAAGTTCATGGGTTAAGAGCAGCTATTCTGGGGCCAGACTGCTGAGGTCAAATTCAGGTTTCACCTTGGGCAAACAGATACCTTGTCAGTAAGAAAGGGTTAAAAACAGTACCTACTTCCTAGTTTTGTTCTGATATATAAGTGGGTTAATACATAAAGTTCTTCCTTCGGTACTGGAGGTACAGTAAAAGTTTTTTATTATTATTAACACATTTATGCAGTGTGAATATTATTAGAGGAATGCAATTTATTTGCAATTTCTAAAATGGATGAAATAATTTCTCTCACATTCTCTAGTTGCTCATTTGCCCAATTAAAACTTTTGTTTTCCTGTTGCTAAGAAGTCTGCTTAAACAGACCTCTTAAGGTGACTATTTGAGGGCCCTAAGCACCTATCACTTTCTGACTTTTAACTAAAAGATTGTTATCCATATTGAAGAATCTCTTGTCAGCTCATAAGTACCTGAACTTACAAAAGTTTAAGTAGGAAGGTGACAACTGTCAAGGACGAGCCATGGGCCAACCCAGGCAACCATGGTATCTGGATGGTTTCATTGTACCAATGAGCCTGATAACTTGTAGTCTGGCATTTTTCTCTTAAGCAATGACATACTCTCTGACATATGACAATAAGAAAATAGAAAAATATGCTCATAAATGCTGCATTAAATTTTAAAACTCCTTGATTGGAACTTTTTTTTTTTACCACTCTGCAATGCCCAACTAAACTCTTCAATACAAGCAGAGATATTAGCAAGAGCAAAAGCCCAGAGATAACAATGTTTCTATTTGAAATATCCTCCTGATAGTCTCTGCATCTAGATGTTAAAATGCACATCTGATACAGCCAGTGATGACGAAAGCCACAGTTCACTGAGCCATGTGACAGACACTGAGGAGTGAGCTCTGCCCTTAATCCTGACAACAATTCTATGAGGTAAGTCCCACTTACTGAGGCTACATTATTTGCCCAAAGCCATACACAATAAGTAGAGAAATCAGGACGACATCCAAACTCTGTTTCACTCCAAATCCCACGTATTCAGGAAATGGCATCTAGAACCTCACCTTTCTCCAATCTCAGGTATGATAGCCTGCATCTAAAAGATCATTTACTGTCTGTTTGTTTTCCCTGTGGATAACTTTATTGATAATTCCTTTCTACGGCAACATTTATACATGTTTAATTACACTCTGTGATTGTCATACTGTCCTGCTTCATCTTTCGAGAACAGATATCCAAAATCAAATCCCTATCATTGCCAGGTAGATATATATATATATTTTTTGTTTGTTTGTTTGTTTGTTTTGTTTTGTTTTTGTTTTGCGGTACACAGGCCTCTCACTGCTGTGGCCTCTCCCGTTGCGGAGCACAGGCTCCGGACGCGCAGGCTCAGCGGCCATGGCTCACAGGCCCAGCCACTCAGCGGTATGTGGGATCTTCCCAGACCAGGGCACGAACCCGTGTCCCTGCATCGGCAGGTGGACTCTCAACCACTGCGCCACCAGGGAAGCCCTGCCAGGTAGATATTTTGAAGGCAATATAATTTCTTTTTTTCTTTTTGCTAGACTTAAAATCATCATTAACTGAGGATGTAAAAACTAAACACTGGTCTCATTTCCAAAAGATGACGCACGTCTATGGGGAAATAAAAGAAATAATTTTCTATGTACCATTTTAAAGGGGGTGAGGGAAAATTTTGGAAAGATAAGGCCTCAGGCTAATGGAAGATAACAACGCCTAAAAGAAAATATCAGTTAATTAAAACAACATTAAATATTCCCCAACAATCTTTTGTCAGTCAATAGGATAGGCCAATGGAACTGCCACTGAGGGACCCATCAAAGCCTGTAATATTCTCCCAGAGTAGCTCATTACAGCCATCTTAAAAGGTTTCCAGTGCACTCACCAACATCTTTTTAAGAATTCACTTCTATAAAACATTCAAATATTAACAACCTGCCATAGAGAAGATACCACTCAGAAGCATTCAATCAATATCTCAGAGCAATGTTCAGTCATCATAATCTTACATAGGTCAAATCCTGTTTTTTAAAAGGCCTAGAAAGAGATCCAATTATATATAAGCATATACTATATGACAAAGCAAGCATCATGAAACAATGGGTAGGGAAAATTTAGTTAAATAAATGATGCTGGGAAAAGGGTTTTGCATTTCACTGGAAAGAGAAGATACTCACATTATACCATATACCCAAATAATTATATTTTTCGGTAAAGAAAAATATGTAGCAGAACATACTTACAAAGACTTATTAGGTCTGTGAAGAAACTGAAATTTCTAAGACTTTAAAAGAAATCAAAAAGGAAGAAGTCAGTCTATTTTTCTACATAAAGTTAAACTTCTAAGAAAGAAAAATTGCAATATAAAATGGAAGATAGGAAAATTAAAAGGTTAAATTTTTAAAGTTTATATTATGTAAATGTCCCATTCATATAAATAAAATAAAATAAAGATATCAATAGCTAAATGGACAAAGGCTAATCGGAAAAATTCTTTTAGGCAAGAAGAGTTACTGGAAATGATAAACCTGACATCTCAAACATAAGCCCATACTACACTGAGATACCAGCTGACACTAATGAGAGGAGGACAAATACATAATGATAATGACTCTACAGAAAGTGATCTGAAACACGGCATACTCATGAATTGCTGCTGACAAACTGGGACAAGTTCAGGTGTCATAAAACTTTTCAAACCCTTCGACGAAGTCTGTCCACATTCAGAAATTCATCCTACGAGAAGGATATTGATATATGCCTGTGTGTGTGTGTGTGTGTGTGTGTGTGTGTGTGTATACATATATAAATATAAGTATACTTACAAGGGAGATTTTTATTTTTTTTTTTAGCAAGGGAGAGTTTTATATGGAATTTATAAAAAGAAAAAGAGAAGCAACATGTCTATCAACCAACCTCAGATCATGTAGTACTATAGCGGTATTTATGGGAAAAACAATCCACATATAAGTGGACCTGCACAGATCAAACCCATGTTGTTCAAGGTCAACTGTAACTGTAAAGTGCCTAGCTTAGTGTCTGCACATGGTGGGCACTCAATGTTTAATGGAAAAATTTGAACTTTTCCATCTGTTTAACACATACTTATTGAACCCTAATTTGTTATGAGAATGGTGCTGGGAGATGGAGATGGAGCTGTAAACCCAACAAACCAATTCCCTGTCCTGAGGGAGCTTACTTTCCCTTCAGCATAGGATAAGAAAGCAGAAATTATTCTTGGGAACAAAGAAGGAAGGAAGCACATACTTAATTCACAACTTTACTTGCCTCAATAAACAATTGCTATGATGCATGGGATAGCTCTAATAACTCAATAACAACCACTGGATAATGACGCAAAACATTTATTGAGACTGGAAGTGGCAACACAGGCATAATCTACTAATATGTTCATTGTTGATGGACATTTGCTGGTTCACAGAAATTCACCTTGTCACCCATACAAATGTCATTTGCTATATAGCTTGCAAATTTCCACACAGTCAGGGATTACTTCTAAACCAGACTGCACAACTCCTTGTAGAGTAATTAATAAATATTCATGATGCTGATATTGCTGCCAATGATGACAAATCTTATACATTAGAAAGAGTATTATAAAGATGAGGATATTAATCTTATAAGACAAAGGCATTCTAACATTGGTTCCAATATCCCAGGAGCCTTTAAATATTACAGCATATATCTTTTTTTTTTCCTTTGGTAGTTGTACCTCTGGGAAATATGGAGTCATGCCCCAGTAAATATCTGCATATGTTTATACTTTAAATATTTATCTACAGACTATATACACTTTCAATACATAACACAGTTTCTATATAAGCACATGGAATTGTTTTTCTTCAAGTCATGGTTACATTAAATCTAGATTTGATTTTCATTTCAGACTCTGCAAAAATACTTTTTTAGTTTGAGTCTCTTCATATTTACTCTCATTGTTTTCTCCATCCAGACACACACTCATCTACACCAATATTAACTGAGTATGTACTATGTGCCAGGCACCATCCTGGGCCGTGGGCACAAAGTGGTGAGGGGAACAGACATTATTCCAGCTCTCATGGATTTTCAAACTCCTGGGAAAGATAAACAATAAATAGGTAAACAAATGCATAAAATAATTGTAAATTATGAGGTTTCTGAGAAAAACTCAGGGTGTTGTGATAAAATTTGTCTAGGAAAAGCCACTTTGAGGAATTAAAACAATTAAGACCTGAGAAAGAAAAATGGATCCATCATGTGAAGAAATATGGGAAAAAATTTAGATGGAAAGAAGGGTGTGTGCAAAAGCCCTAGGGAGAAAAAGAGGCTGAGATGTACCTGAAGTACAGTGGCAAGGGAGTGAGAGTTTGGGTAAATTCACGAATGAAAGAATGAATGAACTGGCAATGATTTTTCAGTCAGTGCTTCCTAAGTAATTCATTCTTCACAAGTGTGAAAGTCACCAATCTGAGCCCATAACCTCTCAAGGATGAGAAAGTCTAGAGACCCAAGCTAAGAATCCAAGCTAAGACTCTCTCACATCCTTCAGACTTTCTTCCAGTCTCTCCCTGCTGCATCCTTTCTTTCTGGACATAAATGTTCACCTTCTAAGACAACCTGTGATTGACTCATTACTTCAAATGTGGGCTTATAACACTCCTTCATTGGGATATCTTCCATTAGGAATCCCACCTTAGTACTATGGTGTTGTCATTTCTTTTCTCTCAGCACATATGTGCTTTACACAGTGCCCAAATTTAGATACATGTCATTTGTAAGTGTTCATGTGGTTTTCATATTCTAAGGTTTATAACCTTCCTTAAATGATAAGGGATGAAGGCAGGTTTTTTAACCTTCCTCACCCAGTTCAATGGCCAACACAGAGGGAGACCTTGTCTCCCAGGTTAATAATCAATTCATAGTATCCCTAGGTTTTACTATATCAATGGATAGGTTGATAGATAAATACAGAAATATAGAGTTATATACAGTATGTGTGTGTATATATATGTATATATAGCGTTATATGCAGTATGTGTATATAATGTATATTATGCATATATGCCCCTCAAACATATAATATATAAACATATATATTTATTTATCCATCCATCCATCTATCATCCATCCACTCATCCATCTATTCATCTATCCATCTTTCTGTCTGACAATATAAAGATAGGTGTAGTGAAACAGGGATACATCAACAATCAGCACTTAATTTGGGAGAATGCCTTATCACAAAACTTATGGAGGTACATGTATAAATGTGCTTTGGAGATGCTAATTTTTGTAATGATTGTTTGCAACTGCTTATGCCTATCAGTTATAGGGGTAAAAGGCAGGCAACCTGAAGAAAGGGTGTCAAGTGCTGTGAATAATAAGCAAACATAAATGGATGCTTTAGGAGGAAAAAAAAAAAGAGAGGAATGGTCTGCTTGGGAGATTTTTCTTTCTTACTTGCTAGGGGATGGAGAGAAGAGGGAAAATGTACAAACTAGCAGCATACAGCGGAAGACAGGTCCATATGCTGCTGGGATCTCTGCTACCCTTCCTGAAATCAGTGCTGCAAGGATTATGAGTGGCAGGGAGGTTTGTACTGTGCCTGGAGAATCTTAGTGAAGCTAAGCAGAGGGCATTTTCTGAAAGACAAGTACAATAGCTGCTTCCCGAACAAGTCACTGAATAATTCAGAAAGAGAGAGACTAAAGAGTTGCAGGCTGTTTTTATACCAATCCTAGTCATTTTACACAATTCCTCAGATATGTTTAAAGACAGGAAATATGTTAAGAACTTTGAATTTGTGAACTCTAGAAACACAAATAAATCAGCACAATTTTCACATGGTGTTTTCTGATACTTGTTAAGATATACTTACCAACTTAGTGCTAGGTAAGCGTAAGTTATCCATGCTAGTGAAGGAAAAAGCCCACAATGTATCATTTTAAAAGAGAGACTTTTCTAATTAAGTTTATTTAATACATTTTAGAGTACGTGTGTTCCATTCTGTTAACAATAACAAAAAAAATTATATATCCACAAATTTCCTTTCAAGAGACATTTTGGTGGTAAAAAGCTTTTTGAGACCCCTGCTGACGGCAAAGGAGAATTGCACCCAGGTTGCCATTACTTACCAGAAACTGAAGACATAATTTTCATTAGCCTGGTCACCTTTCTCAAATGTGGAAGATACATCACCATAAGATGAATGCATAAAGGTGAACTCTTAAAAGATGGCGATTTGCTACACACAGGGATTTTTATTTTGCTTCAGGTTTATAGGTCTTCTAAATAATTGTCTTGTACAATATAAAATTACTATTTTGATTTATTTTTTAAAACTATGAAACATGGCACAACCTAATGTGAGAACAAGAATATCAAGAATTTTCAAAGATAATGTGATATTCTAATAAAGAATGAGCAACAATGCTAATTTTATCTGAAAATGCATTCATTTCTCCAACAATTTTATTGAGGGCATACTCTCTGTGAGATACTATTCTACATGTTAGGAATACAGTTGTTTATATCAGTCAAGAACTCTGCTTTCAAGGAGTTACATTCTTTTGGGGAAACAGACAGACAATTATATAAGATAATTTCAGATTGTAATGAGTGTGCTAAACATTACAACGTGCAAAGAAGATAGAGTGATAAGGAAGTAACTATGTAGGGAGAATGGTTCAGATTGTTTCACTGAAGAGCAAAATGTGAACTGAAACGTATCTGCTAATTTAAAAAAAAAAAGCCTTGTAAAGATAGGTAAAGCAGCAAGTGAAATATCTGGAAGGTAAGACAAAGGATAATTATATAAATATAAAGATTATACATAATGGGAACCACGCTGGCTCAGCCTCCACTAGGTTTATAAATTGGATCTTTGTATTATCCTCTCTTCAAGGCATCTAGATGTAGTAAAAACATCAGGACAAACAAATCTTGGGAACAGTCCTAAGGCTGCCTAGGAGAAACCACAGACAAACCTCTCTTATGCGGCTGCCTCATCTGTAAATTATTGAAAAGCATACCCTCTCAAAAGGTTTTCTTGATAATAAAAACTGATATAGTATGTAAAAAGCCTAGACATAATGGGCACTCAGTAATTTTTCATCACCCTTTCCTCTGATGCACGGGTTCTCTGGGCCTCACCTCACTAATAAGTCTCAGCTCAGCTACGAGAGGCAATGAGACGCAGGGAGTAATAATATCCAAAGGGCAGACAGGCAGCTAGGTGTGAAGTACAGTTAGTGAATACCCAAGGGCAAAGATGCCACTTTAGTCTTCTTTGTAAACCCTAGACATAACACAGGGGCTGACATATAGTAGGGATAAATACCTGTTAAATAAAAATGACACCCAGAAGTAACTAGCTTTAGGTAATCTATATAAGATAGTCCACGGCCCTCAAGTCATAGGAAAAGAAGATGAAGACAATGATCTCAACAGCTCCCAAACACTCTCCTGATTTATGAGACTATGACCTCATTGCTTTAAGCTGTAGAAACAATGATATGACTAGGTCAGGTACAACCACAAATCCTTAAGAAATGGCTTTTGCTAAGAGGTCTTTTATAATAGGTACAGAAGGCTATGGGTATCGCAGCATATCTACAGGAATATTAGTTCAGTGTTTCCCAAAGTCTGGCCCATGATGACAAGGAAAAACCTTGACATATTTTCATGAAGGTAATTTTTTTTCAATGTAAAGGACTTCCCTTTATTTTGAGATGATTACATCAATTTTATTTTTGTGAAATCCATTCCCAAAGAGGTGTGAGAACTTATGGCACAGTTAATTAAATGAAGAGTGGATCCAAAGAGGGAGAAGTCTGGTTTGAGTTTCACGGGTTGGGGGGGCAGGTTCAAAGATGAAGGGCAGAAAGGACTTAAAAAAGAGTGGAAAGGCAACTGATACAGAAGTTACATTATAAAACACAGGTCCAATGCAAAACTGACCATGTAAAGACTTGGACATAGTAAAGCTCCCCTCTCTTCAGGGGAAGTTGGGAGACTGTGAGCATTTGGGTAACCATGGAGTCATGTCAGTCAAGAAAACAGACTAGTGATCAAAAAATGTTAGCCACTGTTGTTGGTGGAGATCATGTTAAAATTATAGTTTCTGAAACAATATTCCCTGCGATGGACTCCAGCCCCATCATTTCTTAGCTGAGAGATTTTAAGCAAGTTACTTGACTTCTGTGTATCTCAGTTGCCTCAGTTACAGAAATGAAGATGATTAACCTACCTCAAGGGGTTTTAGGGAGGACTAGGATAGTGAATTTATATAAAGCCGTTAGAAAACATTCACCATGTATAAAGTGTTCAAGTTACTATTGTAAATCGAGGAGGTTCTTTGCTTAAACCTTTTTACTCTCTGAGTTACGGATTTAGGTCAGTTCTCCATCACAAATATGTTTGAATTACTTCTTCATTCCCCCCTTCCTATTCCCTTTTCCTTCCCTCTCTCTTTCCCTCTGTTCCCTTATTCACTTTCCTTTTTCTTCTCCTCAGTTTTTGTTTTTGTAATCTGAAATCCATGTTCAAACCAGAGGCTCTTCAGGGAAGAGCTTTCTCAAGGGAATGAAAGGTAACGACTTTAAGCCAAGAAATAAAACTGATTTCCCAAGAAGTACAGTCCTGTGATACTTTTCTGAAAAAGGCAACATCTGTAGCTATTTGTCCTGAGATAACTTTGCCCTATCAAAATTGAATCAGAAAGCTGCTGGGGACCTGAAGCAGCATGTCTGCCCTATGCCCCCATGAAAACACTAAGATTGCCATTCTCTGTAGGAGTAGCAGTCGGCTACCTGGTTGTTTTGGGTTCTCAAGTAAAACTCCTAGTGGTTAATTACATAATATACTGAGGATCAGTGAAATTAGTTAAATCATTTGGTGAATGTGAAACACAACATAGTAAGAAAGACAGGGATACATATATTCAATGTTTTAAAATATATTTCTAAAGCTAGGGTCGATGGCCCTGTGGAGGAAGAGAAGGACTAAAGATGTAAAGTACCAGAAGAGAGAACATAGGTCTCAAGATGAAAGCATTTTCTAATGGACTCATCCAAAGAAAGAATGGAGACCTTCCTGGAAATGAGGGAAGTATCCTGACACAGGTTGGATGATCACTAGATAAAGATGCCACACAGGGCTCAACAAGACTTAAATTTGAGTTCAGATGACCTCTGAGCCTCACAAATCCTGTTCTGTGTTGTCTGATATTCATTTGTGAAGGTAAATCATTCATACTAAATCTTAAACCCAAAGTAGCCAAATAATTGGAGAAATTCTGAACTATGGAATTTTCTTCTCTTCAGCAATCTAAGTTATTCCTTTATTTTTTTCTACTTCCCTCTACACATATGGCCCAGCTTGGATAGCTAAAAGTAATTTACAATTCTAACCTCCCTAATTCGAAATTCTACAAGTCCAAGAGAGTAACCAGATTATGAAAACACTTGATTAATTGTGCAAATGAGCAGTTAAGTATTATAGTTTAAAAACTCAAGTCAAAAATATTTCTCTTCCTTCAGGAAGAAATATGAATGTTAAAAATGTGGTGCCTCGCAGAAGCAAAACTCCATAATTAATCTATAGAGCCATCTCCACTGTCAGAAGCAGAAAGGCCCGAGAGGAACTACTTGTCCTATAGAATGATGATGGTGTTGGTGCTAACGGTGAAGATAAGAAAGACCCTGAAAGGTATGTGAGAATCTCTTTTAGAATCCTGCTTGGATTCTGATTACAAGAGTATTTCTTGAGTACTTACTACTGACCATAGAATACTGACCAAAATCACCTGAGTGATTTCTATGAATTAATCTATTCATCCCCACAATAAAGAGGTAAAGTCCAACGAACTGCTAAGTGGAGGATTAAGACACGAATGGAGGCCACCTATGCAGTGTACAGGTACATATCAACCTAGACTACTCTCTTCAACAGCCTAACTTGAGGTATGGCTAAAAAAGTATCCTCCTCTGGGGATCAGACACAATACCTGCTATCTATTCCTGGAGCAGTCATTTATTCATTGCGTAAATTTGAGCTGCCCTGGCCAGACAACATCTGGAATGCTAAGTTCAATTCTCTATCTCAACTTGAAGGATGTTGACTAACTGGAAAATACTCAACACATTTTATCAGTGAAGATTAAAGAAAATATATAATCCCTCCATAAAGTCTCAGGTATTAATCACTTCAGTATTAGGGGAAAATTCATTGCGTTTATATGTGTTTGTGTATGATGAGTCCTTCAAAAATCAGTTGACTATGCTAGATCACTGTATTAGTTTGACAGAAGATGTTTCTGTGTGTAATCACTTTATCATGATTCCATTTTGTAAGAATACAGGACAAATGAGGATCCCTTTCTCTCCTAATCCTTAAAGGTATCACACATCAAACTTCTCCAGATTTAGGTAGAACATTTCTACACATGATTATAAGTGTGGTTTCTACGGACTTCCTTCAGTCTCTAGTATGAGAGGAAATGATAAAACCCATAAAAGTGACCAATATTTGTACATTACTATAAAGTTTTAAAAGCACTTTTACATTATTGGTTGAAGGTTTTTGTTTATTTTCAGTCCTAAAACTATGAAAACACATACTTTACTATCAGTTCTACTATACTTCCACCCCTACCTTGACCTCTAGAAAGCCAGCAGAACTGAGAAAAATAAACCCAGTTTGGAAAAGACAGCATAATGTAATGCCAAGATGCATTCCCAGCTCATCACACATTTTCCTGAAAACAATCAATACATGTAGCCTGAGGCAGACAATTTCATCATACATATACTTTCTGAGAGCAGATCATTATTACCAGGAACCGTCTCCCTTACTCAAAAAGACAGAAAGTATGACAGAAATGATATACACAGAGTTAGCCCCAGGGGAAATTGCATAGTAGGCAAAATGCCTCCTACCTCATTATGTAGTCCTCTTTCCTCTTTTCCTTTCCAGCAGAAGGACCCCTGCCTCCCAAACTTCCCCAGATACCCAGGACCTTCATGATCTCACTCTCCATGACCTGACAAAAACCACTTTGAGAAATAATTTTATAAACTCATTCCAACAAATGTGTAAATTTCCAGCAGAGGTTTTAAGAAGTATCAAAGCCTGTACTCAAAGGATTCAGTTCAGAGGGGTGTAGACATTAACTAAAGAATAGAGTTTTGTGGAAGCATATCTTACGAATCCAAATTCAGTCTCTCTGAAGGCTTCCACATAGAAAAACATAATCAAAAGAAAGGAAGTAATGAGGACTTATAAATTCTCTTGGGTGACACTGAAAATGTAAATATTTTTCACATGGTCTTTGCTACTCTCCCATTCTGGACTGTCATAGAGGAGAGGCAGTTGAAATGAAACCAGAAGATGCTGGAGATGCACCCAAATTACAGATACATCTTAGCACAGATCTGCACAACACTGAATTACATAATGAAATGAACAGTGCTATACAGTTGCCCGACGGAAGCTTACTCAGCATAATCAAATGGTCAGCAATTATGTAAAATCTAGTGCCTGTTGTCATTATGGCCCTGGATACACAGACCTAGGGTCTGTCACAGAGTTATTCTGCAAAGGGATACATATCACACCAAGCTGGGAGACCACAAAAAGAACACATCCCTGAAACACACAAGTTCCCACAGCATCATCAAATACCAGAGTAGTCACAATATATTAAGGATATTCTATGCAACGTTGTATAAGGGTCAGTGTGACACAGTGGGTGAGGGTGTGGCCTTGTAGTCACACAGATCTGCCTTCAAATCAGGTACTGCCACTCTCTAGCTGTACATATAAGACTTGTGTCACTTCTCTGACTGCTGGTTTCTTCAACTATAAGATGGAAAAAAACAATAGAGTCTATTTTTTGTGAAAGTTAAATGAGATAAGGTGTTTATGTTACCTGGGATATAAGTCTTAGGAGGAGGTTAAAAATGTTAGTGAAATGATTATGCCGATAATAAAACTGGTATCAACAAAGTAAGTAAGTCAAGAGGTAAGGAAATTTTAAATCATTCAATCTTGTGATCAGCTTTTATAGTGGTTTAGAACACAGACTCAAAAACCAAATATTTTGGACAAATGACTCAATTTCCCATGATTAAGTTTCCCATCTAAAAAAGAGATCAATAACAGTACCTCACTGATAAGACGTGTTGTAAAGATTAAATAAAGTAACACATGTAAAAAACTTAGAATGGTGCTTTACACAGAGGAAGCACGAGATAAATGTTAGCTAATATTTATTACTATCCTTGTCAACAGTGGAGGTAAGAACATGGCAAAAATATGGAGATGAATCTTGGTAAGAAAATCACAGCTCTCTAGAAGAATGGGTAGAAGTGAACGCTAGAATGGCCTCATCACTTTCATTCTGGACACATCCTCTTTTTCATTCATTGGCTCACTTGCCCAGGTTGCAACCACAGGAGCCCAGCTGAGATTCCAGTAGTCATACCCGAAAAGTTGTTTATTTAGGACATAGCAGGTTTGGTCATTATGAAATCACAACTGGAACTTTTCCACTGAGAGCCTATGACTAATAATCTAAAAATATAACCATCCTTACTCTGCATAATACTTTTGAAAACAAAACCAAGTTTGGCAACAAAAATTATTTGTTAGGTGGTGGCCCACATGTCCATTGAAATGGTAAAGACACAGCAACAAAAAAAAGTGCCTAAAAGAAGCTATGGCATTGACATTTCCAAAGAAGCTCAGAACATCATTACCATCACCACCGCCACCATCATCATTATCGCCATCATCATCTTCTTTATATCAGTTACCATTTATTACCTATGAAATTTTGTTCTTAACATACTCACCTGGACTTCAGAAAATAACTACCATTATTCCCATTTAATCTCTTTGTTCTTTTTTTCCCCTTAAGACAGAGGTACTTCGGGCCTTTCCACTTCTGAAATTAAAAGCTACATAATGCACAGCAATATTTCCATCCTACATTTTCCATATATAGCAAGGCCCATTTTGACACACAATAGTAAACCTCTGAGTGAGGCATTCAATTAACAATGGAACAAAATGAAATGTTTATTTAGTTTATAATAATGGATCACAGAGGACCAGTTCCAACAGTGATCTTCAAGGAAAGTTGTTCAGACTTTCCTGCAAGACCATTCCATTGTGCTTGGTAATCAATAATTTCACACCTGGATATTGATGACAGGATTCAAACAGGAAATCAGCAGCCCCTCAGAAAATCTGTCCCCATCAGGTGAGCAGAGGGGCTGGCTCGCTGAGCTCCATCAGCTAGGATAATTGTTATGAATAAGGAGGTGTATTGCTTCCCCGCAGAGGCAGGGGTGCCCGTACCAAATTACACACAAGCTATATACAAGTCAGTCCATTGGAACATTGACGATACCCTCAGTAAATGCAAATAGCCAAATACAACGTGGCTAATTCAGAAAATGAAAACTGAATTTGGAAAGCAGAATAAGGAATTGAATAATCGCAAAGTGCGAAAAGCGAAGAAAATAGACAAGCCCAGGCCAGAAGCCGAGAAAATTCACTGCCAATTTTCCAGGAGCAGTCACTGTTCAAATATTTAATAACTCCCAAATATTCTTTTCCCTCTTTTTACTATTTATCTGCCATCTTGCCAACTAAATCCTACTCTACACTGTACTGCTAAGAACTCATTTTCTTCAAGTCTAATACCCCTAACCTCCAAGTAGGTTTGGATAATGCAATGGGAAAGAAGCCATGAATTTTAATACGTTAGACCTGAGAGCACACCAAAAATCATACCAATTCCATATCTTTGAGACTATCTTTTAGGGAGGAAAGGGACAAAAGTATCAACAATACAGAGAGGTGTACCTCAAATGATAAAAGAAACACATACCTGGAGATTCCCTCAAAAATTTTTAATGTAGATCAAATGAAGAAAAAGTCTTGAGAGAAGAATGTTCTTTAATGGAACCACTATGGATATTGCTAGAAAGGGAATAATATTCCCCTCAGTGCTTCTCTGCATAAAATCGAGATTTGAATAGGGTTCACTTACCTTAAAGAAAGGTACAACTAAGCATTATATGGAGATATAGACACAACCATTTAAATATTTCTTAATCCTAGATTATTTATAGGTTATTTAACACTTCAGGGTTAAGACTCACGAATCAAATAGAGGTGATGGAAGATGTCGCTTTGCGGAATATTCAATGGAGAAAGCCATCATATGCAGAGGCAGTCCAGTGATCATAGTTCTGTTGTAAAAATTGGTTTCACTTACCTAGACAAAATAAAAAGAGAAAATAGGAGGAAAATGTTTAATAGAATTCTTTGAAAGTGAAAGGTTGTGTTTGTTCATTGCCACCCTTTTCCTCCCTTTTCATAGCCTCTTCACTTCTCAGGAAAGAGCCTCAACAGTGTCTCAGTACTGATATCAAAGATCACATGGACGCAGTGGAGAAGATGATGCCTGTCCTCGGCAACGGACAACAATGAGGCCCACCCTCTCTTTGCATCTTGCTCTGCAGGTGTCTCAGGTGGGAGAAATGACAGACTATCTTAACTTGCTTTCAGAATGGAAAGGGGTGGGTCGGTGCTCTTTGGATTGGAGGCATATCTGCTCCTTGGGTGTTTCCTCCCAATCCTTCTCTCCTTTGCCACAGGATCTTTGCACATGACCCCCCTTCTTTCCACTCTCTCACCCGACCCCACTCCATCTTGCCATTCAGTTCTGCTATATACACAGTTCTCTCTTGCTATCCAACCTTTGGTGTTCTGTTTAGAAATAACCTCCTTTAAGAAGCATTTATACATCTTTCAAGCCCAAGCAAACTGCTTCTTCTGTGTGCCTAGCTCCCTGTGTTTACTGATAAAACAGTATGTCACTGTCCTATAGTTAACCGTTCACTTGTATGCACATGCTACAATATGAGTTTCCAGAGAGTAGAGTCTGCATTGTACCCCCTGTTTTTTCCATTGTTAGCAAAGCATGAACTGGGATATGGCCAATTTCAATAAAGATTAGAGAACGAAACAATGAACTAACTAATAAGTAAAGGGAACCCAAGTCAGAGCAAAGGAAAGACAGAGGGAGCTGAATGCCTACAGTGACTACTGAAACTAGGTTTATGGGAGAGACCTAAATTTGTTATACCCTGTTTCCTTCTTACTCAACTTCAGGTTAGGAAAATGATCACAAATAAACATAGGAGCTCTGGGCTAGAATACTAAGTATGTCAAGGACAAAACATGGTACTTGGTGCTAGGTCCACTTGAGGATCCAGAGGAGGTAAAAACATCTGAGTGACTCTCCTTGAAATTGTCCACATCATGTGTCTGTCTGTGACCTTACACAAATGACCTTACTCTCTAACCCTTACTTTTCTCAAATGGAAATGGGAATTACCATATTTGACCTATCTACACTACCATTTTTTAAAAGATTTTATTTTGAAATAACTGTAGGCACACAGGAAATTACAAATTAGTACATAGAGCCTCCTGAATCTTTCTCCCAACTTCCTCTAGTGATGACACCATATATATATGTAGTAGATATCCAAAGCTGGAAACATCACCCTTTGTTGAGAGAACCAAATGAGATGATGGAAAGAAATATCTAATTCACTGTGTTCTTTTTAAGGTTAATTATTCCTTATTCAACATTTATTATTAAAGTCTTGCTCTATGCTAGGTGTTGCACTGTACACTTGAGATAAATGTGTGATCAAAAGAAGCTTGTTCCATGTCTTAATGGAGTTTACATAGAGTGGGAGAACACAGAAAGATGAGATGATTAATCCTATGAAGTTCAATTTGTGTAAGCATCTAAAAGCAGGGATATCTAATTCAGAATAGAAAGAAGGATGTTATACTCAGATAAGGCTTCCCAAGGTGAATTTTCCAGTCTAGACTTCTTCTGAATGATGAGTTGAAATGAACCAGAGGAAGTATACACAGGTTGAAGGAAAAGTACATGTAAAGGCAAAAAGAAGGAAAAAATCTGGCTTATTTTAGTTTGAACAACGGCCATATCTGTAGTATGACAATTTTATGATTCAAAATAATAATTCTGCATGACTGTATGAGTGTCGTAGTAAAGAGAGAAACCTAGAAAGAAGGAAGTTCTGGATAAAATAGGGTTCGGTAAGCCAGGATAAGGATTTGAGAATATATCTGAAGAGCAATCAGGATCCAAGAATGTGTTTTAAACAGGAAAGCATTATAATCAAATTGGCATACCCTGAATGCTTAGAGAGAAATGGATATGATGGGGCCAATGTAGAAGTGGAAGCAGGGAGGACAATTAGAGGTTGTAGCCTGAATGCTGGCGAGACATTACATCAAGATTAGCCAAGACAGTGGACAAGGGGATAGAGAGAAGTGGGAGAATTGCTTTAATGACAGAACTGACTTCATTTGGAGATAAGCTGTGTATAGGTGTAAAAGGGCGGTAATGATAAAGAAGATACCCACGTTTCTAGCTTGATCAACCCATGATGATATTGATCAATTCAAGTGGAGAAGCAGCTTTAGGTGAGCTATGATAGTGAAAGTACTTTGTAAACTGTAAAGTGCTACTAAAATATAAGTACAGTTGTTCCTAGGTTTCCACAGTTGGTTCCAGGACCCCTGTGGATACCAAAATTCATGGATGCTTGAATCCCCTATTTAAGATGGCACAGTACCTGCATATAACCTATGCATATCCTCCCATATACTTCAAATTATCTCTAGATTACTTATAATACCTAATACCAGGTAGATGCTACATAAATAGTTGTAAATGCAATGTAAGTGCTATGCAAATACTTGCCAGTACATGGCAAGTCCAAGTTTTGCTTTTTGGAACTTTCTGGAATTTTTTCTGAGTATTTTCGATTTGTAGTTGGTTGAATCTGTAGATCTGCAACTGTTGGATCTGGAGGGCCTACTGTATTTTCCTGTATACATGCATGCATAATTCTCAAGATGATTAGAAAATAAGTGGACTACTTCGAGAAAGCAATGTCAGTGCATGGCTCCTACACAGCATATCATAATTGGTTTGTGGTGCCTTTAGTAATGCCAGGACAATTCATTAAGAGAATCAATTAAGAGAATCAAGAACAAGCAGGTGTTTCCATTAGAGCATGCGCTAATAAACACACACACACACACACACACACACACACACACACACACACACACACACACACACACACACACACACACACACACACACACACACACACACACACACACACACACACACACACACACACACACACACACACACACACACACACACACACACACACACACACCAGCCAAACTAGGGCAGAATTAAATTTGCTGAAGCACCCAAAGAATCCATTCAAGAAAACTGTAGTAGAGAGGCATTTTTCATTCAAGAATGGAAATTAATACAAAATGAAAAGGAAAAATTGCTCAGGACATTGGTAATTAAATAGGCCATCACACTTATTACTTCTCAGCATATCATTTAAGTAAATATCAATCAACAGACCCTACACTCTGCCATTGTTTGGTAACTTAAATGAAATTAGTGATGTCATCAGTCTCAAGGTGCCAGAGATCAATTAGACTATTGTTTTTCATTAAAATGATTTGTGATTTGTGTACTGTCTGATTCCACCTACTTGATTATGTGTTGCTTGAGACTTGGGGACATATCTTACTTATCTCTGAATTCCCCAGAAGGCACAGCAGAAGGTCTTGCATGTAATAGGCACCCAAGAATATTGTTGAATTTTAGAAACTTCATTAGAAATGAAATGCATTCAGTTATATAAAATGATTTATATTCAACCTAATAGTACCAGTGGTGATTACTTTAAGAGAGTGCTAGTGTTGGTAAGGTACTTTGTCAACTTTTCAGGAAAATGCCATTTCTCTTAAGTTGACAAAAGGTAATTTATCAGAGGGAAGTAAGGAGACAAAGGAGTTGCTTTGAATAAATTCCAAGAAATGAATTTCTTTGAAGTAATAGGCTTATTAGTGTTACTAATTCATAAAATATGCCTAACACAAGATCTCAGAAACATTCATGCCATTGTGTTATTTTTGGAAGTTTCTCTTAAGCATTTATTGCCAACACCCTTTTAACTCATAGCAAATCATTAATGAGTCACACTTTGGGGAGGAATGTGTGGAGGAAGCCACAGCCAGCAATACCACATTATTATTATTATTATTATTATAACTTTCATTATTATCGGTGGGTAACCCCTCTACTCCTCAGTTGACCTAACTAAGAGATGGTTTTCATGTTCCCTCCATCTTAGCGTAGTGTGATTTTAAAGGACCTTGAGATGAAAGTCTTGCCCTCTCTAAACAATTTCTTATCAGTAGAGACTGAGGAATTGATATGACTCTTCGTCTTGCCCCAACTTCCACTTTACACTCACTGGTTTTCTGAGATGGCATTACCAAAACCCGAGGGCTGGAGAAGCAAGGCAGAGGATCACAGTCCTGCAATTAATGCAGACGTGCTGCTGACCTGTGGGTGCAGGCTTGGAAGAGAGTAACAGCAGAAACGGCACGGGCACTGTATTGCGTAAATCCACCATGGCCTGCATTTTGCGCTGCTTTGCAAAATGTGTTTTATATCCTGATGATATCCTACAATTCCCCTGATCTTTGAACAAACTGCAATCTGTCTTTATGAACGGGGTAGAGGTAGATATTCAGCACTACAATTCCTTGCTTTTTTGGGGGGAGAGAACACCTGAGATGCCCACCAATATTCTTTACACCAGGAAGTCAGGAGGCCCTGACCCAAAAAAGGTCTCTCAAATGTGGATTGGGCGTTTAATGGGCATCTTAACTAAGTTTATTACAAGTTCACATACTGTCTGGATAAAAAACTTGGAAACAAACACAACTGGAGTAGGGGAAACTGTAACTGATGCAGGTTAATCTCTCCCACATCTTCAGAGAATGGCCCTGCTCCCACTGTTTCACATTGTATATAGGTTTTCATGATGATAGGAAGGGAAGAGCTATGAGGAATTGCCAAGATACTGCCATGCGAAGAGGGCTGAGCTTATAGAAACTTATGCAGAAAACTCATCAAGTTGGGATTGATTGTTACTGAGCTGCTTCCTCTCCAGGTACTTACAGGCATTACAGGGCCACCTCCCTCCTCCATTCTGCAAGCAGGTGTTTCACGTTTATGAGATAGCTGCCTCACTTAACTAACCCTGTGGCTTTAGGGAGGCTCCAGCACTTAGGGATGAGGGTAGTGTCCCAGTTCTAGGAACACCTGATGCCTACATTATGCAAAATGGCTCTGCAGAGCAACACTGATGGACCTAGAGATTATCATACTAAGTGAAGTAAGCCCGAGAATGACAAATATCATATGATATCACTTATGTGTGGAATCTAAAAAAAAAAATGATACAAATGAACTTATTTACAAAACAGAAACAGACCCACTGACATAGAAAACAAACTTAGGGTTACCAAAGAGGAAAGGAGGGCGGGGGAGGAATAAATTAGGAGGTTGGGATTAACATATACAGACTACTATACATAAAATAGATCACCAACAAGGACCTACTGTATAGCACAAGGAACTATACTCAATATTTCATAATAAGGGAAAAGAATCTGGAAAAGGATATATATATATATAATATATATGTATATTATATACATAACTGAATCGCTTTGCTGTATACCTGAAACTAACACAACATTGTAAATCAGCTATACTTCAATAAAATTTTTAAAAAATGGTTCTGCAGAGGCACTCCCATAACTCAGTACACTAAAAGAAACCACTTTTGTCTTATCCATCCTATTTGACACGTTTAATATTTTTTTATTTGAGCAAACAAAGACGAGAATACGATTTCAAGGCTGAAAGCTGGAGCTAGTTTTCAACGTTAGGAGGCATCAGAAACATAGTTTAGTGTAATAATCTCTCTGTCATTAGGTACAGTTCTCTGATAGCAAGAAAGAAAATCCTTTTCCTAAAATTAGTCTGGAGCTTTTATTAAGTGGCCTCATATCCTAAAGGGAGAAGAAGCCAATTATAGCAAGGATGGGAAAGAAATATCAAGTATCCTTACCCACTGTTTACTCTTTCCTTTTATACAGTATCCCACTGGACAGGTCACTGTGTGTGAACAATTATTGGCTGTAGCAACAAAAAGTCAGCTGACCTAAGGAATGGCTTTTAGGGCCATGTGACTGATTATTGCCAATTAGTCATCTGAAGAGGTTCAGTGAGAAATATTACCCCTTCTCTTATCTAGAATGGTACATTAAAGATCCTATCTGAATTCAAAGAGGTTTGAACAGAAAGTTGATAATCCTGAAAGCCCCATGCAAAAACATCAACACTGTCAACAATGTGAAATGGGACACACGGATCTAAAGCTATAGCTATGGTAGACGTTCCAAGTTATTTCTGGAACTACACCTATTCGAGATGAGAAATCATTCTTTGTAAAACTGAGTATAAGCAAGCAGCATATCTATCTTTTGAACGGACATATACAGCCCAGAAACATTCACTAGAATGATGTTTTGCTTAAGTGACATAAAACTGCCAATGCATGGGGTCCCCATAGTAGAAAGAGGCTTTGGTTGCCCACTCACACTCCCGCTAGGAAGAGAAGTTCTGTGCAAGAGTACGAACCTGAGCCAAAGGAGCCTGAAAGACGGCTTTCCTCAACCAATTGCTCCAGCCTTAGACCCTTCAAAGGGGTTCAAGGTACAGCTCCAATCTGAGCCCCCCATACTCTAATCGCATTTCCTTGCAATCAAAATGGGAAGGAGATTATGTCACATGGCTGATTACCGATATCTTCAAATATCTGCTTATACCATACTGCGTTCTAGCCAGGAAAACCTCCCTCTATTTCCTTTCCACTTCCTAACTCCTTTTGCTCTGCCTTCTAGAAATAGCTAACAGCAAAAGTTCCATTTCATAATTATATTACTGGCTGAAATATTAATTGAAATGAAAACAACATTTTAATGGGCATAAAAGTCACTTGGAAATGAGATAAAATGTTCTAGGCACTGCCTGCCTAGATGCAGACCTAAAGCAAAAGCACTCTGACAGTTTGATTATTCTGCACATTAGTGCCATCTAGTTGGCTCCCGATTCCTAGAGTACAGTTCCCTATTTGCATAAATGTCTCTCCTGATTGTTTGCTGTCAGTTGCATTTATGGGAAAAGCCCCAAGGGTTATTCTTTCCCTCTGATTAATCCCACGTATCATGTTACTGCAACACTGTCTCTCACTGGCACAATCATAAATGTCTTGCTCCTTCTTCATACCTGGGGTAGAAAGAGGGACCCAGAACTGTGGCTCAGTCCTCCAAATTGAGTCCTTGTAGAGGCCCATCAGGACCTATATACCTAATCCCTGCTTTCTTTCTGACCTTATTCTCTACGATCTCCACCGCCACCCCACCATCCCTCTGCCCATTCCACTCCAGCCACACTGGCATCCTTCCTCCTCCACTGACTCCCCAGCCATGTAACACTATAGGACATTCGCATTGGCTGTTTCCTCTGATTAGACCAGTCTTCCCTAGGATATCTGTACACCTAAACTCTTTCACCTCCTCCAAGTCTTTGCTAAAATGTTAACTTTCCAAAGAGGCTTACCCTGACCACCCCTATTTGATCCTGACACCTGACCCCAGCCACTGTTTTAAATGCCCAGTCCCTTAACTGGCTCCACTTTTTCTTGTATTCCTAGCACTTTTTACTTATTAACTTATTAGTTAATTTATTTAGGTATTTCTGCCTCTCCCACTAGAATTTTTATATATATGAAAGAATATATATACATATATATATATATACACACACACACATACACACACGGTGCGGTATGTGTATCTATATAAAAGGTGAAGCTAACATACCATTGTAAAGCAATTATACTCCAATAAAGATGTTTAAAAAAAAAAAAAGGTATATGTATATATAAATCATGTATATATAAATTATGTATAGAAAAAGTACATACACATGCATATATGTATATATGTGTGTGTGTGTGCATGTCTCCATAAATACTTGTTAAATGGATTAATGAAATGTGGGCCTCTTAGTGAATCTGTTGCTCTCCTTCTTGAAACCTGTAAGCCTTCCAAAGAAAAGATTATCACTTGCCCTTCCCTCTCCTAGAACTTGTCGTTCCTGCTTTCACCCAACACTTATTTTCCTGACCCTGATTTTTCTCCTCTTACATAGTATCATTAGTTGTACTTTCTTTCTTTATTATTAATCAAATCTTCAAATCTCACTGTCAGTAACTGTAGCAAGAAGGATGTATCACTGACAGAAAATAAGATTAAGTCTTTAATGTGTAGAATTGAAGGAAATCCAGATACTATCTTTTCTGATCTCATTACCCATCAACCAATCAATGGGAATCTCTTCTCACTGACCTGGAATTCTAACATACCCGTCACCCAAGCTGGAAAACATCAAAGATTAATATTTTCCCTTGCATGCAAACCATGTAATTTAGTAATAGCTACTCAAGCACCATTGGCCCGCTAATTAATCTATAGATTTTGTTGTTGTGCCTTTAATCATTTCCACTGATAATGGAGTCACTTTAGAAATACTCATTCTCTGCTCAGACTCACCAACTAAATGCTACTAGAGTCTCGTAGTAAAAAAAAAACACTGAAATATATCAACTCCCTGCCAACTTGCTCTCTTTCTCTTCCTTTCTTTTCCATGTGTCAGCTGGTGGTACTATGCAGACAGAATACAGAAAGGGGAAACTAGCAGCTAGTAAATGTAGTTTGTGTCACAGGTGAGGGTGAAAAATGATTCCTCATCTTAGTCAAGAAACAAGTCTGTCCTACTCTCTCTGAATGGAAGATTTAACTGTCCTCTGACTTCTCATCAGTAACTTCAAATCAGCCTGAAAATAACTATTTGGGACCTTATTCCCAGAGTCCTCTTTTCTGAGAACACATGATTGATTTTCATCTCCTACTACCAAGCAACAAGTGATGTATGGTTTCTGATGGGACCATATTTGCACGTGGTGATTCACACAGGGTCTACTGAAAGTTTCTAGTGATCCTATACGAATTTAAAAGGTGTTCAGTTGTACCCACTGCCCGAATAACAGCTTAAGTGTTGGCTTCTGTTTCCTGTCCTGATATTTATCACTTGTGTGCCTTTGAAAGTGTCAGTTCACCTCTCTGCGCCCCAGTAAACAGAATGGAGAGATCTGTCTGTTTATCTTTCTCACAAGGGATATCGATGAATTTATGTTTGGTCACATACAATTCATACCAACTGTTATGATTTACTCTAAAATAACATGGAAAACTTTATTTCTTATGCAATGTTTGAGAGAAAAGGAATTGAGATGTTAAATGATACAGCTGGTCTAGACCTCAAGTTACTGCCATCAAAACGAGTAGCTCTATCAGGCCAGGTTTATACATCATTAGCAAACAGACTAGAGAAAACTGTGCTTACTGTATAGTCTTCCTTTATAGGAATGACTTTTGCACCCACTGAGATTTCCCACCAATGTAGAGAGGTCACCTGAGAGTGTAGGCAGGAATATTAACCCTGCTTGCCTTGAAGCACTGCTAGCAAGGAAAGACCTACCCATTCAGAGGTCACCTGGGGCTCTGTTCAGGAGATAAGAAGAGCATTCTTTAGGAACAGTTTGGGAGAGATCCAGTATTACATAACCAATAGCTAATGTGACGGATTTTCTAACAACAGACAAAACATTCATTGAGTACTTTCCTTTGCAAGACAGTCAGTTTATGAGGTTATATCTTTATGTCGAATATTATTTTTCACAATCAAACATACTTTCAGAACACCCTGATAGAAATGTCTCTTTTGACATTAATAATGTCTTTGACTTTGACATTGATCATTTCCAAATGTTAACTTTATCCCCCCAAACAGAGTTTCAACAGCACTGAATATATATATTTTTTAAATGTGTCTAGAAGAGATTCTGAAAAGAGAATTCTGAAGATGTCTTGAATATTATAAGAGTTGGAATAAGAATATGCCCTAAGGTAAGCATGTGTTTTCTTATGCTTTCTTCCCTCTTGAGGCAGCAAATTGTGAAAGTGAAAAACATGACATGTAGAGCCAGGCTTTTAGTTTAAAACCTTCCATTGGGGTTTATTAGCCATGCTGACAAGCAAGTTGTTTAACCTAACTGATGTTTAACATCCCTATCTTTAAAGTGAAGATAAGTGTAGAGCTCAACTTATAAGGTTATTGAAAGAGAAAAGGATCTGATCTATGTACAACACTGGTATAGAATCGGGCATAACGCAAAAAACAAAACTAAACAGGTGTGTTACCTATTTTAGGTATTATTATTACTAAAGTTCCTATTTCAAAGGCACAGAAGACAACTTATAAAGTGTCACACCACAAAAGAGGTGAAGGGATCTATGACTAGAAACTATTTCTTGAGGCTCCAACCAAAAAGATGTATTCTTCACCACAGCCAATCTGCCTGCACTTACATATCCAAGAACCTCAAGAAAATCACACAATGGAGACTCAGATGATAATACAGTGCAAGGGATTTAGTGGGTGGAAAAAAAGCCTGTCTCTTACAGAAATAGCTATGACACTAAACACTGCTTCAGAGATATTTGATCTTTATTTTCCATAGAAGCTTAAGATAAGTGACAGGGCTCTGAACCTGCAGTTGGGCTTTAAAACTGTCAGGATATGGTGTTTTTGTATTAATGTGAGAATCTTTCAACAGCTCAAGTGGAATAAATTATTACTTATCCGGCCCCCTGAATGTCAGTGGTTTGTGAGCACAGAAGGAAGCACCTATGCAGAAACACCCCACTTCATGTTCCAGAGAACAAGGCCAGGGAAAGCAAATACATCATCAGATCACTATTACCGGACTTCACCTTAATAAAAAAACAGAGTGAAAATGATATAGCTGTCATTTATTTTTCCAACTAAATATAGAGTAGTCATCATCTATGGTTTCTATAATTTCATAATAGAAGACACATGGTAAATTAGGAAGGTCTGCAGGACGGAATTTATTTTCACTACCATATGTAATTGCATACCAACTGTTTATAGTTATCATTTTGCCATTGACCAGTGAAAATGTTATCACGAACTTGTATTTGGGAACAACTCATCTACGGGCCTCTTGGACATAATCCAGGGAGAAGGATTAGATTGGCTTTGTCTGGGTGCTTCAGCTTCCTTATTTCAGCTTCCTTATTTCTAAAAAGGACACGATTATCTTCTCACCACATCCAGTGACTTTCTCTCATCCTCCTTAAATGTTCTGCCACATTTTTTGGCCAGCCTCTTCCTTTGGTTTTTGCATTACTGCACCAACCTTGTTCTCTCAGGCCATGAATTACTTTCTCTGTCTTCCCTTCAGTAACTCCAGTTCTTCTTGACCTCAACTGTGGACTTTCTCTGGGGTGTAATCACTAACTCTTGGCATCCCTTGACTGCTTTCTCTGAAAGGGCCTCATGTATTTTTTTGTTCATATTATCCTTAATCAAATTACGTCCCAATCTTTCTTTCCAGCACCAACTTGTCTCAAGGTTCCCAAACCTATTAGATATGTCTTCCTTGGTAATTTACTATTACCTCAGTCTCATATTTATAACCACTTGAAATTGCTTCCCAAGATTATCCCATTCTAGCCAATGGAGAAATTTTTCTAGTTCACTGAAGTTGAAATTTAAGACAAACCTGTGTTTCTTTATCCCTCTCACGCCAATATCTAGTCTACTGCTTCTCCATATTTCTTCTTAATGTCCTATGTTTTCTGATCTAATTACTTTAATTTTATGGCACTAGCTCATAGCTACTCATAGTTGCCTCTTCTCTGCATCACTTCCATACTACTGGGTTGGCCAAAAAGTTCATTTGGGTTTTTCCATAAGATGTTATAGAACTTTTTGGCCAACCCAATACCTTCATTAAAAAGCACCTTCATCCTTTAAATATTTTGATTTTATTAAGTCAGTTTCCTAAACAAGAACTTACAGCGCTTTATTTTTGTCTTTCAGATCAAATACAAGGTCCTCATGCTGGTACTTTAGGTCCCATTGGAGTCTTGCAGTCATATTTTCCAAGGCTCACAGAGAAGACTGACTTTTCTCTGGTCAGTCTGCGCATACACCAAGCTCATTCCTGCCCACCAGTCTCTACTCAGCCCTTTCTCACATCCAGAACACCCTCATCCTTTCTCTGAACCAAACAAATCTGATCATGGATTTCCCTTACCTCTATCAATTTAGCCTGCCTTCTCTTTTCCAAAATTGTCAGCAAATTTTATTATTAGTTCTTCAGGGTCTAATAATTTTAAGTTTGCTATTAATTTTATAAATATTATTCTTATAGTTATTTTTCTATTCAAGAGTGGAGTCAAATCTTATTTCTTATTATGTACAGCATCTAATTTCAAGCTGGGTTTCTATGTGACAAATCTCCAGTTTACTTATAGATTACTAGTTACAAAAGTATTTGTATCAAAAAACTGGGGGTTTTAGTGATTATTTCCATTTACATGCATTTTGTATAGAGGGATTAGGGAGAACAGAACAGACCAGATAGGAAGTGAAGACAAGGCAGCTGGTTCTCAACTCAGCTCTTGATTATCCGAGGGGCATTCCTTAGTATGGATGGATGTAAGAAAACTGTGTCAGATCATCAGATACAGACTCACATATTATTGAGCTGTGGACTAACTGTACATGGAAACTTCATTTTTTTTAAACTTCTGTCTCTCTAGTATCTAGCAAAGAATCTGTTCAGGTTGGGCTCAATAAATTTAGCTCCCTCAAATGAATTCAAGTCTTCATATCAAGGCAAATTAAGTCCCAGGTTCTAAAGATACTTGCCATATAATCAAATGTTTATTATCAATATAGTTGTATATCAGAAAAGTTATATACAGGTATACTGATAATGAATATTAGATTATATGGGCAAGTTGTGAATGATCCAGCAATCCCACTACTGTGTACATATCAAGAAATGAAATCATTATCTCCAAGTGATATCTGGATTCCCATGTTCATAGCAGCATTATTCAAAAAAGCCAAGGGATGTAAACAAACCAAGTATCTGTCAACAGATGAACGGATCAAGAAAATGTAATATATATAATGGGGTATTATTAGTCAGCCCTAAAAAAAGAAGGAAACCCTACCATTTGCCTCAATGTGGGTAAACTTATAGGGCATTATGCTAAGTGGAATAAACCAGATAGAGAAAGACAAATGCCACATGGTATCATTTATATGTAGCATCTAAATAAATGGCTAATTTATGGAAATAGAGTAGGTTGCCAGGAAAAATAGGGAGAGGTTGGTAAAAAATGCGAAATGTCAGTCTTAAGATGAATAAGGTCTGAGGATCTAATGTATAACATGGTGACTATAGCTGATAACACTGTACTGTAACACTGAAATTTGCTATTCTCACACAAAAAATGGCAAACGTGAACGGATGGATGTGTTAACTAACTCATTGGAGAAGAATCCTTTCACAATGTATACCTGCATTAAATCATCATCACCCTGTATACTTTAAATCTTCCAATTTTATTTATAAATTATACCTCGATAAAGCTGGAAAAAAAAAATGATGGAAACACAAGAAAGGTAATTAACAGAACACTAGAGCCAGAAAATGTCCCAGATGTCGAGAGGACAAAGTGGCAAATTTCCTAAGTTCAGGTCAAAAAAATGGACAATTTCTGACAAAATTCTAGGAAAAAGCATTAAATGATAAATTTTGGACATGTGCTTGTTAGTGAATTCAACAAATATTAATTAATGTATCCATGTGTTTCTGGGTACATGTTGGTAACTAAGAGACAAGGTGTTGACTCTGCTGAAGCTTACATTATATCGGAGAGACAATTTGGAAAAAGAAATTTAGAAAAGAAATCAACTATACTCCAATAAAAACTAATTAAAAAAAAAAGAAATCAGTAACCTCCAGGTGGCAATAGGTAACTCAATAAAGCAATGTCAAAGTTCAGAAATGGAGCTCTTGAGTAGCGAAAGCAAGTTGTATATGCTGGATCGTATACAACTTGCCAATATAATCACCGCCACAGTCAGTCAGTCCTCTGTGCTACTGATTTCTGCAGAGAATTTGACTTTGTCTCCTACGATATCCTGAAAAATAAGATGGTGAAATGTGATCCTTGATTCTAATTGCACTGGAAAAAGGTTCTTTCCCATTCAACATTCAATACCTTGTCAAATTTGCAGGTGACTCAAAGCTGAAAGCAATATCTAATATAGCAGAAGACAGGAGCTAGACTCACAATAATCTTGACAGGCCGAAATACTGGGCTGAAACCAACAATATGAAATGTAATAAGAGTAAATATAAAATCCTATATTTAGCTATAGACAAAAATTTTTAAACAGGGTGCAGAAAGCAATAACTTATGAAGAAAAGTAACATGATAAACTATCCAAATTAGAAACAATGTTCATCAAAAGACAATATTAAGAAAATGAATAGGCAAACATAGGCTGGAAGAAAATATTCACATAGCATATGTCTGACAAAGGACTGGTAACCAGGATACAAAAAGAACACCTACAACGCAATAAAAATAATTGCAACTCACTTGAAAATGAAAATGTGTCAGACGATGTATCAGATAATAATCGCATGTTGATTGTGGCATCGTTTGTTTATTACCAGTCATCCTTGCTAGAATGGATGTTGTTCATCAGAGCAACCGAGCACCCAGAGTACTGCCTGGCACATTAGAAGGATTCAATAAGTACTATTAAATAAATGAAGTTATGGAGTTTAGTTCCAGACCTGTTAAATCAGTAGAAGGATGCCAAGCTGGTAATGTACAGCAAGAATCTAAAGATCTGTGTCTGCGGTTAATAAAAAGAAGTGGAACTAGAGGTAAGGTTTTGGGTAGCATCAGAAACAAGATATTTAGTGGTTTGAGAGTGAATGAGCTCCTCCAAGGGAATAATATATGAAGCAAAGGGCAGGTGACTGAGGATGAAACCTATCTGGTTGATTTCTTTATCATTTCCCCTTGATCCTTTATCTTATTCTGTTTGCATCTTTTTATCTCATTCTTCCTTGTAGTGGAAACAGGGTGCCGGCTTAACTAGCATTAAATGAACTACAGCCTTAAGCATGTGAAGTGATGATAGGCTCCAGGACAAGCTTGCTGTTTCAAATCCTGGCAGCTTAGACTTGGCTTCTAGCATCTCTCCTTTTGTGCATGGCTGGGAAAGATAGGCAGCAAACACAGGAACAGATTCTTAGATAGTACTGTTCCAATACCACAAAAACACCAGGAACTCGCAGGGCCTCTTTCTTTCACAGCCAAGAGATCCATTATTCTATTTAAGATGTTCATCCTGTAAGTATTTATTAAATGCGTATTATACATCAGACATTAGGCTTAGTAATAAAGGTTGCTGCCCTGATGGAGCTCATGTTCTGGTGGGCCAAGAGACCATAAATACGCAAACGAAAAAGTAATCGATTACCAATTTAAGATCCCATTAAGGGGTGTAGGGGGAGCAGAGCAACAAAGAAAATAGAAGAGGGGATGATCAAGTAGGCACCCGCTATGACATTTCATCTGAAAACCTAAAAGATGAGATAGAATCAGCTTTGCGAAGGGATATGGAAAAAGTTTCGGGTAGAAGCAGCAGCATATGAAAGGCTTGAGGTAGAAATTACTTAGGGTATTTGTGGACCTGAAAGCAGCCCAGTAAGACGGGAGCAGAGTGGAAGAAGGAAAAGTTAGATTTGTGACGGAGGCAGGGACCCATATCCTTCAGAGATCCATGGCTGTGCCTAGAAGCACTGTCAGAGGATAGTCATTGGGAAACCACAGATGGGTTTAATCACAGAAGTGGCATGGTCCCAGGGAGTGGCCTTAACATCCCAACACTAGACTTCCAAGTGGATGGTCCCTACATTCTTTGCTGGCTCGTTGATATTTGTTTTGTTTTTTTCTAAGCATTCTGAGCCTGTTGAGGGCTTTCCTCTTACTTGTATGCCAAATCAGTCTCTATATTACAAGTTAGAGAACTCATCAACCAAATCCTTAAAGGAGGAAACTGAAAGGGATTTGAACCAGGTAGTCATGACAAAATAAGAAAAAATAGGTCAGCATTTAGTACACGTTTTCTCTTACTTTAACAAGTCATTTTAAAGAAAAAAATTTAATAACCTGTTGTTTATGTCCTCTGATGAGTGAAAGGCAACCAACTTTATAAAGGGGTAAAAAAGAGCATAAGACATTACATTGGTTTTGACATATTCCTAACAGAGAAGGTTGTTAAATACTAGAATGAGTTCCCTAGAGCTTCTTCCTGAGGCCATTAGAAATTACATACTCATTTGTCTGGAATAATTGTGGGGTTGCCATGGAGTGGGTTTTCTTTCAAGTTTCCCCTGAGATGAATGGTCCAAGAGTCTCCAAGAGACTCTCATAGCTAACAGGCTGTACAGTAAAGAGAGATCAGAACCTGTAAAATTAGTAGGTGCTTCGTAGATATTAACTGACTTCTTGGTTGAGAGTAGATAGATAATATCGTTAGGGAGGATAATACCTGAATAACGGGTGAATCTGGTTTTTACCAATAACCATTTATACGTGCGGCACATCCCACATAATAGTGTGAAATGTTCTCAGCCACCATGAGTCAGTCAAACTGAATTTAATGTGCTGTGAAGAACACGTTACACATGAAAGGTGGGGGCACCAGGGTCAGACAAGTCAGAGTTACCAGGAAGCAGCCAGTGGAAGAAGAGAGCGCCAGCCACGATGCGGAGGCAATTGAGTGCTGGGGGTAAGCCTGGCCAAGCAGCACGGTAAAAGAAATGAGAAAGGCAGCGGAAGTCGAAGATGGAGCCCAAGTAGCCCCCTGGGAAGGAACGTGCCCACTGGCACAGGCACTACATTGCCAGCCAAGCACAGGATGGCTCAATGGAAAACATCTAAATCAGGCCAGTTCAACCCACTGGCAGCAAGGCAAGCCAGTCCATGCGGAGCCAAAGGCAAAATCAGATATCCAGAGGAGCATGAGATGGGCAACACCCACAGCATGGGTTTAACGGAAGCCCACCAATTGGCAAAGGCGACGCATTTGAGCAGAACAGGAGATTGGTGTGCAAAAGCCAAGAGACGTGATTTGAGCTGTGCCAAGTGAGCAGAATGGTCTCTAAGGGACTATCAGCTTCCTACCAATCAGGAGGCCTATGGCACTGTGAGGGCTGTGTACACACTGCCAAGTGTGGTGCAGCAGGGACCATGGCGGTAGGCACGGAGGATGCACAGAGGAAACATCTAAGTTACTACAGTGGAAGCCTAGAGGCCATGCATCCCGCTGCCCAAGAGCCAAGCACAGCCTGAGAGACTGGACGAGCGCTGGAAGCAGTAAGGAAGTCGTGGTTCCAGCTCTACCTTTGCCAAGTGATATTGGAGAGAAACTCTAACTTGTCTGGGGAACCCAATTCCTTCCTGTCATCTAGGAACTTCATATTTCCCTCCCTACACTGAATCCCAGCCCCGAGCTGAGACTGGGATGACCCACGCGCTCACAGTCTTCCCTGAGGCCATCACTCCTCTCTGAGATTCCCAGATGCCCAGTCGTCTAGGGAAATGCTGGTTTTGTCTTTCTCCCTAATGCATGGTCCTCCTTCTGCTTTTCAGTCTATGCTCTTGCATGCTTTCCCTACTCTGTATCATCTAGAATTGGGACACCTTTTCTCAGAACCCATATCACCTCCATAAGCACATCAAGCTCTAGGTTGGGTTATCCCAGTTTGGCCTACTTCTTGAAATAAATTCATCGTGCTGCAGGGTCAAGATACAGTGTTTTAAAATTCTCCATTCCAACATCTACCAGGAAGCCTAAGACTAACACACAACATAAGCAAAGTCACAGTCTGAAAAATAAAATTATTTCTTATTACCTGGGTATATTAAAAGTTCTTTTGCCCGTTTAAGACTACATGCTATCAAGGCAAAGGGTTCCTCTTCCTTTATTATTTTTTAAATTAATTTTTCATTGGAGTATAGTTGATTTACGATGTTGTGTTAGTTTCTGCTGTACAGCAAAGTAAGTCAGTTATACATATACATACATCCACTCTTTTTTAGATTCTATCCCCATATAGGTCATTACAGAATACTGAATAGAGTTCTTTGTGCTATGCAGTAGGTTCTTATTAGTTATCTATTTTACATACAGTAGTGTGTACATGTCAGTCCCATTCTCCCAATTTACCCCTCGCCCCCTTGGTAACCATAAGTTTGTTTTCTACATCGGTGACTCTATTTCTGTTTTGTAAATAGATTCATTTGTACCATTGTTTTAGATTCCACATACGAGCCATATCATATGATATTTGTCTTTCTCTGTCTGACTTCCTTCACTCAGTATGACAACCTCTAGGTCCATCCATGTTGCTGCAAATGGCATTATTTGTTATGGCTCAGTAATATTCCATTGTATATGTGTACCACATCTTCCTTATCCATTCCTCCATCGATGGACAGTTAGGTTGCTTCCATGTCCTGGTTATTGTAAATAGTGCTGCAATGAACACTGGGGTGCATGTATCCTTTCGAATTATGGTTTGCCCTGGATATATGCCCAGGAGTGGGACTGCTGGGTCATATGCTAGCTCTATTTTTAGTTCTTTAAGGAACCTCCATACTGTTCTCCATAGTGGCTGTATGTGAAAAATGCTCATGATAATCTGAGTCTCTCCAGTAGCTTCCATGGCAAAGATGAAACTCCTCTTGATAAATGTTACATGTGATCACCAAAGGAAAGAACTTTCCAGAGCAGTAACTAACTCACTTCTATAAGCACTAGGGGAAACATCTCCTATTATTCTCCCAAAGCAATCTCCCCTCCTCTCCTCCCTGTCCTTCCCTTTTGCTTCACTTCTCTTAGCTTCTTTGTATGCAGCATCTGTACTAGGTTCCTTCTGCTGCATCCTTCAATATTGCCAGAGTCTAAGAGCTAGAGGCTGTATAGGTCTTTGGCAGAACAATTCTCTGAGGAAACTAGGGAAGTTCTAGAATGGAAATGAAAGAGAAAGTGGCCAAGTTTACAAAGGGATTCCCATGTGGGAACACTGTTTACGAAACCTTAACATTCAGATGACCCAAGCCAATGGGGGCTGTCTTAATGCCATACAAAATGACTGGACCCGTCTATCAGGATTCCCTTCATATGGCATGACTAGACAAATAAGCCACCATGAATCAGATGAACTACAATTTAGATATTACCTGATATGGCCACAGTTATATGGATAAACTTCAGAGATCAAGAACAGTAAGAGAAGGACCACCATGAGTGCAGAAATGAATTCCCGAGGAGTTGAGAAGATTATAATCTAGGGCACTGAAGATTTTTCTTTATTTGTACTCTTTTCTCTTATCCTCTACACTACCTATCTCTTGTGAGCTGACAAAGCCATTACTTAAGAGATAGGGCTTCAGGATTGCATTCTGAAGCTCCCTCTGAAATCTCTGAGAGTTGAGGTAACGTGAATTACTGTCAGGTTTGCTTCATAATAGTACTAACAATAAACGTCCAACTACGGGCAGGATACTGGGTTTCTAAAAGAATTCTTTCAAGAGTCATGTTAATACTTTATGTTACTAAGAGCACAGATACAAAGATTCTATCATTATCCACCCCATCCTTCTGATGTCCCCAAATCTTGTCACAATAGCCCTCTCTTATTGTAAGATCTGGCAGGGCCCAACTTCTGCCCCAACTTTATTCCAAATACCAAATTCACCTCAGACCTATGCTAGAAAGTCTACCCAGAACGACAGAAACCATAAGGAGGTCAGTTGCTTGACTATGGGCTCTGTCCAGCACAAGCTTTGAAGTGGCAGGGGTGGGTACCAGAAAATCCCAGGGCTTGCCTTCCCTTCTGCATTGATTTTCAAGAATCAATTGCAGGGTTTAGCACTGGCTGTAGAAAATATTGGGGAAGAGATAAAGATGGCCAATGTGGGTGACGGAAAATGGGTGAAGAACTCAGGAAGTGAGAAGTCACAGGAAATACCCTGTACATCTATTGTGACAAAGTAAAATGCATACATTTATGTACATACATTTTGTCTTTAATACAGCATCATCCTTTAAATTCTTCTATGACTTCCATCCCCCTAAAAATTAGGTCAGCACCCTGATCAGGCATCTGGGCTCTGCATCTAGCTTTCTTCCCAGAGTTAACACTGTTCTCACACCTCCTTTTTGCCTGGCCCTCTACATACGTGTACAATGGCCATATGGACCTTTATCCAGTTCCTCAGAAATACCACACTTTTATTCCCTCTGGGCATTTCCCTCTGAAATCTTCTCCAGTAGTTGACTAACTCCTATTCATGCTTCCAGGTTCCACTTAGAGTTCATTTTCCTGATTTCCCTATGTTACCTTTGTTTTTCTATCTACCCTCTACTCCCATAGTGCCTCTCCATCACAGTACTGATAGCAGGTGCCAGGCTAATGCCTGTCCCCTCTGGAGTATAAAGCAGAGGTGACGTCTGTCCTATGTACCTCTGCATCAGCTCGTTATTTTGTAACGTTCTCATTAGAGAACAGAAGCGGTCATTCCCTGCATGCCTCAAATGCCTCAAAAAATACCCATTGACTGTGATCAGATAAAATAATCTAGGTTAGAAAAACAGCAGTCAAGCCACCGTGTCTGTTGGGGCAGAGGCAAGTCTGTGTTTGTGGAGTGTGATGTATAGGAACCTTACATCAGGGCAGGGGCTGGCTACGGCTTGGACTTATGAAACAAAAGAAAGAAACTACAAAGTGCTGAGAAACCAGTACAGGGGTAATCAGATTATTATTTAATCTTATCTTCAATAGAGAACAAAAAGTATTTTGCTGAAGATACCCTTGTGACTGAATTCTGCCTCTCATTTCTGAATGTTCACTGTGATTTAAAAATAACTAATTAATGAATTAGAGTGAGGCAAGAAAAAAGAAGGTGCTCCATTCCAACTAATTTCCTAAAACAGCTTATTATCTAACACGCTGTTTTTCACATAACAGGTACTCAGTAAATATTGGTCGATTGAATCAATGCTGAAACATATGCCGTGTACAATTAAAGTTATCAATAAAGTTAATATATATTAGATCTATTATTTGTTCTAGCTTAATGATACTGTCACCTTATCAGAATGAATACAGATTGTTCTGATAACGCTATTCTTCTTTAACCGTTTTCTTCTTAAGGTCTGTATTACGTTCCAAATCCAAACCAACTGTAGCCAAGCATGGTATACAGAAACCTATGCCTTTTGGCTCAGTGTCCCTACAAAATTCCAAAATTAATTTGATATATTAGGAGCTGGTAAGTGAAATCAATATAATTCCGAGTGCTGTTATGTCTTTGGAAAGGAGAAATGTCAAAGCAGTGGCAGTGTTACAGTAGGCATTAGCTGTAGACGGTCTCAAAGTCCCTGCAGTAAAGCAGTACAGGACATCTAAACGATACAGCGTCACATAAGGGAACATATGCACACACATAAACACACACACACACACACACGCACACACACACACACATTTGACTAGGAAGGAACACAGGTGATTCTGACTGCCTCTCGGAGGGTCTCTCTGCCTCAACTTTGTCATCTGCAGACTTAGATCTATACAAATGTTGGTTGGTTGATTTCCAGGGGTGTCTCTTGTTTGTGGGACCCATTGCTACAGGGTCACAACCCTACTCAGAGACCCATCTGGGGCATTTCACCATGGGACACACTATTCCATGACACGTCCAATCCCCAGGGATATACCAGTCGTCATCCGGACACTGTATCCACAGAGACTCACTTTGCTTTCTAGGACCTACCTCAAGCATCTTACTTGAGGATACCAACCAGCTGCAGGCCCCACGTCCCCAGTGTCAGAGTCAGGTGTACCAGGGTGAAATCCCTCTCCCACCGCTACGGCCAGTCTCTTCGTTGTATATTCCCTGCACACAATGGTACTCCCACTGAAGCAGATTTACGGGCCTGGAAAGCTGGCTTGAGAATATCACCATGCTTGTGATCTCTATTGTCACAAGCACTGCTGTTCCGTGACCTCGGATGTTTCGCCCTGCAGGACCCTGGTCCCACTGGTAACAACCAGCATCACTCATACAAGACCATGACGGCATGAAATAACGTGCATACATTTGAGCTGGCGGGCAACTGCTACCTTCTGCTTCCAGTCTCCAAGGGAGACTGCAAGCAAATCCGCTTCTCTGTCCCCGACACAACCCAAAACAGATTTCCTGCAGCTTCTTCTTAAGGGAGTGAAAGCTGCTTAGAGCAGCATGTAAATTCACGGCAAGAAGCAATAAAGGTGAGTTTTAAACATTCCCATTATTGCTTCTACGTCTTTGCAATAATGTTTATTGACATGTTTGAATGGAGCACAAGCTGCAGTTCAGTTCAACTGCCTGTGAAAATGGGATATTTGTCAAGAAACAAACCTCGCAGTTTTTAGTGGCTCTGACAGTGGGTATTAGAAAAGATATTGATGGGAAAAGAGAGAGAGGAGACAGGCCTGGGGGAGAGCGTTAAGGAGTATACTCAGCACAGATGCCTAGAGTGGAGGAAGAGGGGTGGGCCGAGGAGGTCAAATTGAACACTAAACACATTGAGTGACTACCGGCTGCTTCGGAGCATATGCCCATGTGTAGGGAACGTCGACAAAAGGTCCCTTTGTCCCCAGAGCAAGGCCTCTACAGTGATGCTTTCATTCGCGATTTGAGGCCCACTTTGCTTCCCCCACTCTCCCACAGTCCATCTCTGATGATAATCCGGTTCTGAGAGTGTGTGTATGACTCTGTTCTTCAGGGTTCTCATGAACTAAAAAGCGAGCACAGCGACTACTTAGCATATAACCCACGTTTAGTCCTTGAATCAGTTACTCAGTGATTCCCAGGGAATACACTCCCTGTGGGTGTGAGGCACTAAGTTATGTGCCAGGGCTGTGCACAGACCTTTCACTGAAGAAATCTGCAGTCTGGTAGCACAGCACTGTTGCACTCATGAATCATAGAGAGCAGCTCACACAGACCAAGGCACAAAAGTCATCTATGGTGTTATTTTTATTTTCCCCTCACCAAAGACCAAATGATTAGTTGAATGTCAGGGACAAGAGAGGCATTTAATAGATACTAATTCACATCCCAAATATGAATGGATTTCAAATGTTCAAGGCAATAAAATAAAAGCTACTAACAGCTCTTTCCTTCTCCTTGTTCAAATCAGTACTCGGGAATCTCAGCCATTCACGCCACCGTGGCATGGCCGTCTCTACAGTCAAACTGACAGATTCCCAACACACCTTTCCAGCCTATACTGCCTGGCACTCGTGAACCAATCAGCCCCCTTCCTCCTAAAGCTCATCAACAGGTGAGATGGCTTTGACGTCCAGATTTACTTCAGGGGAAAGTTTTACTTTCTGGATAGACAATATAAGAAAGAAGAAAGAGAATAACACTAATTCATGGCAATTAGGTCATGACCATGGAATACATTATGCTTATGATGCCATAGTATAGGATTAAGATTGTTTTGTTTTGGAAAAGTCATCACAACCTATCAAAGTCAGAGAGACTAGTTGTATCCCTGGGAATCAATGTTTTGAGGACCTCAACTACAAGTCGGCATTTGTTTCCGGCAACCCTGAGTTAACAAAATTCCAAAGTTACAATTTCACTTAAATCCTTCTATAATGTACTTTTCCACCTAAATTTTAATCTTCTCTCTTTCTCCTGCCTCTCTAAGCCCACAGCTTAGCATTTCATTTCAGACTTGCCAAAGCCCTGGATTCTTTGCTATCTTTTCCTTCCCAGAGCTCTTTGTGAGTAAATCAAGCCCATGTCCACGATACCATACATTACATTTGGGAGGTGGGCTCTCAGAGTGTAAGAGGGGTGTTGGTTTAACAGAGTTGCTCACATTACGTAGGTATCAAGGCACTTATAAAGCCTACTGTTTGCTGATGACATCCAAGATCTAGTTTCACCTATTTTTCATGGTCTGCAAGAATGTTACAGTGCTGATAAAGTTCTAGACTTGTTTTGATTACTGCAATAGCACAGAGATTGTTCCCCTTTAGTTAGTACCCATCCCCTCCTTATAATGGGCACTATAACCTAACCTCTCCCTGTTTTTATGCAATTCACATTCAATTTTGAGTTTGGCTTAGCAAATAGAAATGGCTTTATTAATGTATCGATGTCTTAACTAATGCTTACCTTGGAAGGCATACATATTGGGTGAATATGTATGTGTATGTGTGTTGGTGGGAGTGTGCAAGAGTGTGTGTGTGTGTGTGAGAGAGAGAGAGAGAGAGAGAGAAATGGAAAGGAGGGAAGGAAAAGAAAGGGAGGGGATGGAGGAGAGAATGAGAGTGAGCATTGTTGATCAGAACTTACCTGGCTCAGAAAAGAGTAATTTACTGATAAATCATTATCCATTTAGAGGCAACCAGTGTCAGCAAAAGCTGCCTTAAATTACTCCATGTGCCGATGCTTTCAGATTTCTTATGCAAGGCAGTAGAAGGTAACTCGACTCGGCCACGTCACAGAGTCTCCCATAAACAGTAATAAATTTCCATAGATTTCATTTCACATCTCAGCAATTCTGGCCCTAACGTGATGAGCAGAAAAGGGTGAGGGTTCAGGGCCAGGTCGATGAGGAACAGTAAAACAGCATAACGCCTGCACTGGCCAGGCAGGAATACCTCTCAGTCAGAACACGAAAACTCAGACCACAGAGATTCATAGAGGTGAGATTCAACAGCGATAAGTACACTGGACTAGGAATCAGAAGTTATGGTCCTACCAGTTACCGACAGAGCTTCCTTGGGCAAGTCACCTGAGGAGATAACGGCTACCTAGAAAGTTGCTGAAAAAATGAAAATGACATTTTATGCATGAATGAGCATTGCGAGGGGTAAAGAATGTTACCTAATTACAAGTCTGTAAGTTGACCACGTACCTGTCATGTGTCAGCTACTATATACATGCCCAGCTCTCAAAGTGCTGATGATGTAACAGGCGTGGGAGAGAACTGTAAACACCCTTTTAGGAAACATTTTAGTCACTGCCAGAGGAGAACCAAGCGCAAAGGGCTCTAGAAACATAGAGAAGAATACAGTTTGTGATGGAAGGGAATATTATTACGTGGCTCTCTGACACATCATTAAGATGTCAATTTCCCTTAGGAATTTGTTAAATCACTTGCACCTCAACACTGAAAAACTTGTTTGCCTTTTGGCTCCCTTAGCCAATATAATGCAGGACCAGCAATTAATAATAAAAATAAACACTGTAGTAATTTTAATGTCTGGGGCCATTATATATTTTAACATGCTGGTAGTCTAGTAACTTGGTGTGAGCATCTAATTATAATTTGACACTGACATGAACTCTCCTTTAGGGAATTGCTTTTAAAATATTGACTAAAACTCAAAGTGCTTGTTCCCTGGTTAAGCAAGCAGATCAAAGGGGCATGGGAGGGCATTAACTTACTCACCTGATTTTTATACATGTATTGCTATACTATGTATAACTATGATGCATATTCATATTATAATATTAAAATGATATAATATTATGTAAATATTGCTTAAGTTTAAAAAGGACCTTAATTATGTCTATCATTTTTCATTTTATGACCTTATTGATTCCTCAAGAAGCAACAAGTGTTATTCTTTCCATTTTACAGGTTAGGGAAGGAAGTTTGGGAGCACTCAATGTGGAAACAGGCCCAGAGTCCGAGTCCCAGGACTCATGGTGCCTAATTCATTGCCAGCAATGTCTGTGGCTGGTATGTGCCATTAGCACTGCTCCTACAGGACAGATGTACTTGTTGAGTTCCTAGAACAGTATCTTAAATGCCTTACATACTCAATAAACACTAAGAGTGAATAAAGTTCAGAGATTTGATTCTTGCAGTAAGCTGACTCAAAGAAGAAACCACTACTTTATAGAGCTGTCATTAGAAAAGTCTGAGGAAATCTCAATGTACAGTTTGGAGGGAAAAAAAAAAACACCTAAATTAAATGTATCTAAAGCATGCTTAATTCTCTAATATGTATATAAAATTAAAATTTAAACATAGGTATAAAGTACTCTGTATCTGGAATTTTTTGCTGGGGGTGGGGTGAAGAGCTATCTTTATAATATTAGCAAAATACCCATCTGTAAGGTGAAAAATTCAGAAAATATTATTAATATTTTACCTATGCAATGCCAAACTATACACATATTTGTTACTATTCACGTGACTGACTATACACTTGAATTTTCATCTGAATATTTTAAATTATATATTTGAATCCAAGCCTAGTGTATCCAGCCTTTAGTGTACACATACATGGAAAATATAGCTAGCAATTCCTATCCTTGTGCTTGTTTGTTTAACATATGGTTAGATAAAAACTGCATATATATTGGGGCAGGACGGGAAGAAAGAGCCCCTGATGAAATGTCAAGAAGATGCAGGTCCTCTTGGAATATAAAAAGCACATCACGTGCTATGTATCTGTAGACACTATGTCATGCTGGCTACTCTACATCTTAAGGCTTGCCTGTAAACATCTATTTTTTGTTATTATTTGGAACTTAAACGGAATCTTCCTTTAGAGAGCCATAAAGGACTTTTAAAGTATTGACTAAAACTTAAACTTTTTATGAGGTGTTTATCATCTTAAGAGCAAACCTGTCTCAGCTATACCATGGTTGACTCTTGGTAGCCTTCATGATGTATTTGAAATATACAGCATTTAACATCACTTAAGATCTGGTCCCATCCTTCCTCTTCAGCTTTAACTTCTGCCACTCACCAATAAGCTTCACGATCCCTACAGCCTCCACTCAGACCTACACTGCCTGAACACTCATTGCAGTAGATAAACCCACATGGCTAACAGGAATGGCCTTGCAGGTTTGCTGACTATTCAATTTTACTTAGTACCAAATTAACGACAAAAGAAAAAGTGATCTAAAAATAATTGGCTATTTTTTTCTGTCTTAGAGTACATATAGTTGGAATTCAAAAGCATTGAGTTGAATGTGTTGGTTGAAAGAAATGATTTGGGGGGCAATTAAAAAAGGGTCCCCCTCCCCAACCCTAAAAAAGAAATAACTATTTTTGCAGGGCTGTATAAATATTTTAAGTTAAACAACAAACTATGCTGAAGGAGGTATGAGAAATGCTGGAAAAGGTTGAAAGAGGTAGGATCTACTACACTCTTTTTTTTTTTTGATGATAACTACAACTCATCAGTCACTGACAAAGATGCATAGCTGCTCCTGGAAATACCACCTGGTGGTTAAGAAAAAAGTCAGGCACTTCATTCTACTCCATCTTCTGGTTTACAGTGTTTGGATTTGTAACCACAGCTTCACCCTTTGCCAAAGGCTCCATACTGCATGCTGTCATTCCAACCGCCAGACTGCAAAGTCTGCCAGGATTTATGGCGACCACGCTGATCTCTCATCGCTAAGACCAGATGGTTGGGCTGAGGGGCAGCAGACTGCCTGAGGGCAGAGACTAAGCTGTAGTACGGGGAGAGAAGACGGTGGCCACAGGGACACACTTGATTCTCTAATGAGCCTAGAAAAGTCTTCTATGAACTTTTCCTTTCCTTAAAGGCTTTAATCAAGAAAGCTGGGCTTCCCTGGTGGCGCAGTGGTTGCGAGTCCGCCTGCCGATGAAGGGGACGTGGGTTCGTGCCCCGGTCCGGGAAGATCCCACATGCCGCGGAGAGGCTGGGCCCGTGAGCCATGGCCGCTGAGCCTGCGCGTCCGGAGCCTGTGCTCCGCAACGGGAGAGGCCACAACAGTAAGAGGCCCACGTACCGAAAAAAAAAAAAAAAAAAAGCTAAGATTCATGGTAAGCTTCAGCAAGTTTGACAAACTCCTAAAATTGAATACAAAATGGTTAGGCATATTTATGTATCTTTTTTCCCCCCTCAGGAGATCTTCAGAGAGTCTTGACCTCTTCCCCCTACCTTAAAGTATGCCCTGTCTATCGATATCACTATATGATACTGAGAAGTCTTTTGAAACATCTGAATTGTTTCAGTGATTTACACTTAAAGAATCACATACTTAGAATAGACCTAAGGAACCCGTGGTCTTAATTCAAGAACAAGCAGCAGTAAAATCTGAATCGTAATAAGAAATTCCTAAAAGGTTGATATAAATTATAATAAGAAAACTCACTGGCTATATCCACACTGGATGCTATGGGTGGAGTCATCTTTGTACAACAGAAGGTAATGAGGGGGGTCTTCATAGCAGTGGAGAGAAAAGAAGAAAGCTACCAACATCTACTCCCTCTCACTTAACCTTCTGTCATGGAACAGGAAGTCTACGAGGGAAAGAGTAAGGAAATAAAATGGGAATTCCAAACAGAAGGTGGGAGTCAAGCCAGTTACAGCCCTACCCTATCATTCTTCCGCATAACCTCCTCTAGGTGGCGCTCCTGATGCTTGGTGTGCAACACACAACCACAACTGCAATCTCTCCATATGCCTTCAGGTAAGACTTGGTTCTAGATTCAGGCAACACAGTCCATCACACTTACGCTGGGGTTTGCGGGAGGTAAGCAAGGAGGGGATAAAAAGATGGGCAATTTATGTTAGTAGCTGGGGATTTTAAGGTTTATTCCAGTCCATTGAATTGCTCTACATTTTTTATTTCAACATTTATAGAATGTGTATCCTTGAATTTCCAAAAGCCAGTCCATATTTTTTCACACAAGACATGTGCAGCCCAGAGAAGGGAAGTTAAGTGACTTGCCCAAGGCTACCCAACTAGTTGGTGGCAGGACCCAGAACCCAGGAGTAAGAGACTTAGGTCTCCCAAGTCTTAATCTTTCCACAATATCAAGTTGCTACAAATATTTTAATGTACATCCCGGCATACAATAAAATAAATATCAGTGGTAACTATAACGCTAATATTGTCAAGCCTTTTGAAACATTCTAAACTGTGTCAGCTAATTGTACAAATCTCTCTGGTTCTGCATCTTCCCATAGGAGTTTAGAGGTTTTAACATAGCCAGGAATAGAATAAATCCAGGATAATAAAGATGTGGCAGAAGAACAAACACTGTGCTTAGGGGGGTTAGGAAACAAGACTGAATATAGTAAAGGGTACACTGAAGACAACGTGTAATTGGTAAATCAGGATGACAAGGCTGGCGTTTCTCCCCATCTGTGTCTGCTGGCATGGCTCCCCACACGGCCTCTCAGAATTGTCTGAGAAGGTCTACAGTGTGCTTGAAAAAGCTCCATTACTCTTTGTACCTGTAGATGCAAAACCACCACATGGCGCATCCCAGGGGTGAGAATTCTATCACCAGCACTAGCAACTGGAAAGAAGGGAGGCTTTGTTTAGTCATTCCAACAACAGTCTCAGCCATTCCACTGTTTTAAACAAGGACTGGTCCCACTCGCTAGCAGTGTTTGGAAATTCGTGGGGTTATTTTTGATTAGCACAGTAACTGAAGGCTTCTGCTGGTATTTAGAACTAGGAATGCCAGACGCCCTGCAGTGCAGGGGGCCGTCCTGGCCAACCATAAATGCCAAAAGCAGCCCCGCCTTGAGAATCATTGAGAGTACTCTCAGCTCCTGCGCCCTCCAGCAGCTCAAACAAGGGACAACTGAGAAGCCTGTGCCAAAGCCATTGGTACGGGAGTGTTCCTGGGGGGCCTGCCTTCCACCTGCGTGAAGATTAAGTAAACTTCTGGGGAGATGCAAAGTGCAAACTGTAGGTACAGAGTTCTTTTTGGTGCACCTGAGGGTAAAGGAAGTCTAGATGTCAATCTCAAATAGTCAAGAATCACTGAAAGCATAAAGGTCTCGCTATTATTAATCTGGGAATTCTAATGAGTAAAAATCTTTAAAGAAAGTAAGGAGACCAGGGTATCATCTCTAAAGCAAAGTCAGAGTATAATCAGGATGCATGAGATAGATAGATAGAAAAAAAAAGACTCCTGGTTAAACTCTCAAGTGAGGGGAAAGAGATATGAAATAAGGGTGTACCAAATCATAAAGAGAAGGAAAAAATATATATATAGTTGACCTTTGAGCAATGCAGGGGTTAGGGGCACTGACCCTCCACCCAGTCCAAAATCTGCATATAACTTTAAAGTCAGCCCTCCCTTTCCGTGTTGTTCAAGGGTTCTATAAACAGTGCATGTGTGTGTGTATACACACAGGCTATGAATATTTATATAAATATATATGATATATGATGCGGGACACCTCCCAGTTACCATGGGTCAGCTATGTGAAAATGAAAGCGCTTCAGAGCAAAGAACCCAAAGCAGCACCACTTTCACCCGGGATGTATTCATGAAATACGAGCCCCCTTCTCAACCCCCACTGCTTTGCTGGGAGTATGCAGTGCCTCCCCAACCTCCATAACCTTTAGCTAGTCCCTCTTGGATCCGTGAGGACCACCTTCTGTTCCCAAATCTGTCTACCAGACTTCACCTTTCATTGTTACCAAGTTCAAGGTTCAGGGGGACATTTACTAGGAAATCACAGAAGTTCAGTTCAGAAGACATCTTACTAGGAAATCACTCTTCCTTGGACTGCTTTGTAGGATATAGAATAACATAAATCATTCAACCATCAAGTATTGACTGAAGGTCTGCTGCTTGTCAGGTCCTGTGCAATAGGCAGTAGGGGATGTAAAAATGAGTAAAGATGGGAGACAACCTGACCTCAAATAATTCAGATTCTAATAGAGAAATGATGAGTAAGATTTTTAGGGACAGCCTAAAAAGTCTTGGGCTGGACATTGAAAAATCCAATGAACTAGATTTAGAACAATGGAAAAGCAGAAGAAAATATTCCATGCAGAAGAAACACTGAATTAAGGGCATACCATGCATATACCCTTATCCTCATCATCCGTCCTCTGTGGCTCCATTCATGCTGCCTTTATTTCCAAAAACTTTTACATTTCTGAGCATCCAGTTCATGCTAGGCTATACCACACAGCTCGGAACTTAGTTATATGCTGTCTTAATCATTCTGTAGTTTTATTATGTAATTATCTCTTGTCTGCTGAAACACACAGTAATCACCTTGAGTGTAGAAACTGCACTGTCTCTATTTTCGTAGCCTGCTCGGAGTCACACATAGAACTGGGCACGCAGCTGGTCAGACATGTATTGCCTGATGGCTTGTTGCCTTGAATAGAAGAAATACGAGAATTCGGGATGAAGACAGAGATGGATGAGTTGTCCAGGAAGACTGCTAGTGCGGTGGATATTTGAAAGTCATCGTAGCCACCATCATGCATCAGTATCCCGCATAGCACCTTGTACAAAGGAGGCATTAAATTAATACTTATTGAAGTTAATTGACAGGAGAGTTGGTGTTTCTATAGAGCTTCCATGATCTTGGTATTTCCATGAATTCCAAGAAGGTAGGTTGCTTCTAGGAAATATGTCATTTGTATGGGAGAGATCTGTAATTTTCTGCTCAAAGTTTGGTTCTCTAATAATGGAGGTCATGGGACCTCCATTATCTTGCCCTAAATTGACCCCTTTAATGCCATGACAAAGGATTAATCAGGGGTGCCCTTTCTAGAACCACCATAGATTGGTAAGAGAGAGTGCATCTTGCCTTTTAGAGTTTTAAAGCAGCTGACACTGTCTGCCTGCCCTCTCCGGTCCCATCTCCAGTGGAGGCCAGGATATGGCTCTCTTCATCCCCGAGCCACGTATGTTTGGTTACTGCTCTTTATGATTTGCTATACCTTCATTTCCTATCTCTTTACTCCCCCTCCAGTTAAAACCTGTTTAACAGGGAGTCTTATTTTTTTTTTATTTTTTTATTTTTTTGCGGTACGCGGACCTCTCACTGTTGTGGCCTCTCCCGTTGCGGAGCACAGGCTGCGGACGCGCAGGCTCAGTGGCCATGGCTCACGGGCCCAGCCGCTCCGCGGCATGTGGGATCCTCCCGGACCGGGGCACGAACCCGCGTCCCCCGCATCGGCAGGCGGACTCTCAACCACTGCGCCACCAGGGAAGCCCGGGAGTCTTATTTTTATTATCCATTGTAACCACAGTACCCAGGGCATTTGCAGGCACATAGTAGGAACTCAAAAAATATCTGTTGGAAAAGATGGCGGGCCTTTTTAAGCTTCTAGTGCTCATTTACTCCTGAATCAGCCTATGCGCTTTAGTAATGTGGATTCTTAATCTCCTCTTAGGCTCTTCTACACAGAAGCGCCAATTTTAGAATAATCGGTCTTGGATCTTTCAACATTCTGTGTTTCCAGTGCTGTTCACTGCCTGCACAGTTAAACCTACACATGCTCTCATTGATCCACTATCAATAAAGTGGGAGTTGCTTATAAATGGGGCTTATTCTCTTTTATATCTGTAATATCTAGGCAGAACTTGGAAAAGTGGGAAGAGGATCTTAATTAGCTGGTTCTGTTTTGTGAAGCGTGTGTCTCTATGGGGGAAGAGCATATTTCAGTTAAAGTTCAGGCTGTGCTCCCTGTCAATCAGTTCCAGTAGGATCGGGGTATCCTGGAGATGAGAGATAAAGAAGCCAATACACTTAGGAAAACTGCTATTCATGAAGATCTGAGTCCCTCCTCTTTCTAACCTCCTCTTTTTTCTGGCCAAGTCACTGCTGGCAATCAGTTCAGGAGAGAGGCCTAGAGCATGAGAGAGATAAAGCGGTGATTGTGTCATCAGCAATTCATCCCAAGGGACTGTGATGTGAGCACACATACATTTAAATATTTGAAAAGCATCTTTTAAAATGAGTATCAAAGTGACAGATAATCTAAGTCAGAGAAAAATGCCCCAGCGTTTCCCTATCTCCCTTTTCTCATTATGGACATAAATCCCAGATGAATCTCCAGACACCAGAGGGAGTAGGGAAAATACTAGTCATCACAAGCACAACAGCAAAAGGAACGTCTGCAGAAACCTACGTGCCTGGAAGAGCAGGGCCCCAGGTCCTGCCTGCTGCCCTGCTAGCGTAAGAGCAGAACACGAGAGCCTTCTGGGCTCTGAGGTGGAGCCGGGCCTGAGCCAGGAGGTGGCTGGGTTGGGTGGGGACGTGGTGAGAGGCTTGTTTACTTCGGATTTCTTCTCCTGATAGCCTGAACTTCAAGGGATTTGGAAGTTTCATTCGGATTAGCGTTCAAAAGCTAGGCTGTTTCTCACAACCTCATCCAGCCCACTTATGTATGTAAAACTACAAGGGGAATTTCAGGAAAATAAGCTCTCCAGGGAGACTCCCAGTCTTGCTGCCAGAAAACAGTGCAGAAGCCAGCCAACCAGCCAACAGAAATGCCAGCCCTAATGAATCTTTCCCTGGTTATGACCAGAATCTCAAAGCACTGAGGGCTGTGGAAGAGAGGCAAGGGCCAAAGGGATTCCGGGGGCATTTCTGAGTCCAGGCTCGAGAGGAGGAAAGGTGAATGGGCTTCGATCAGCTTCTTCATCAGACCTACAGAGTGCAGTGGTGTGAATTTGGAAATTCCAGAATCCTACCCTGCCACCTGAGCTGCCTGCCTGCCCTTCTGCTGGGTTTGTCTGGTGGCTAGAACCAGAGCAGCACGGCTCCAGGCAGTACCCAGACAGTCACCCAGCTGCGATGTTATTTCGAATGCAAGTTTGTGTGTTTCCTCCGAGAAGGGCTGGGAGAAGTACAGATGAAATGAACGCCATCACTTTGAGTAGAGCATCTGCATAAATCACTGTCCAGTACATTCATTCCTAGTGACAGATTAATTCCTTTCTCAGGTTTTGCTTAAGAGTGTACCTCGGAATACTAATACTGTTCCCTAGAGAAAGAGAGAGAGGGAGGAGAGAGGCAGGGAGGGAAGGAGGGAGGGAGAGAGAGAGAGACTGAGTTAGAGGGAGGAGAGAGAGGAAGAAATTCAGATGTCTCTCTCAGCAGAGTGAAAAACAGAATGACAGTGTGTTAAATGAGGAGGGGTTTCAAGTTTGCCCAGTAGAGGAAGCTCGTGCGGAAATTGCATCGTAGGGTATAGACTGCAGGGGAAATCCTAGCCACTCAGATCCTAGTCTCTGCGCTCTGAGCAGCTATAGGATGTGGGATGACAACTGTTAGCTATTCTGGGAGTTCAGCATTAGCCCATCTCCGCCTCCCCCTGCAGGTAGGGGGATAGTATCGTCCATGGAGGGACAACGAAGCATCTGATTTGATTTCACTCAATTTTAAAGATGTAAAAGAAAACATTCCCCAGACGTATTCCCTTGGAAAACAGCTCTGAGCAACACGCCAAGTTCACAGAAATGTAAGACGGGGGAAGGAAGCCAGGAAGGATGGGGAGTTTCTACCTTCAGCGATCGGTCCCTCCCTGGGTGTGTTAATGAGCCTGCACCTGAAAAATGACTGTGATGGTATTTGCAGTTTATCAAGTCTTCCAGCAGAGGTGTCAGGCACAGAGAACTCACTTGTCACTCCAACATTTCCTGGCATTTGCTAACCACAGCGAGGAATGGAGGGCAAAAGGATTACAGAATTAAGCGGCACTGGTACAGCGGCTGGTGAGGGGCTGAGATTTAGCTGTCACTTTGAAGAAAACTCCATTTCATTCTGTGATCTGGAAGGAGCGAAAGTTAAAACAGGGGGGCTGGGCCAGGCCGGCCTTCAGCCAGGTCCACAGGGAAACCTCAGACGGACGCTCGGCTTGTCGAGGAGGAGTTGCCAGCTGCCAGTTTGCTCCATCAACTCATTTCCCCTCTGGGTGTGGAGGAAAGTTCAGCACAGTTACGTAAGGTCCGATGTCACAGCTAGCCTTGCTCAGGGCCCTTGACTCTTCCAGAATGTTCTCCAGGACCTTCACAAGTCCATGGCTGCACCTTTACCTGGAATGCTCTCCTAACCTCCTGTGCCCAACACGTATCTGCCTGTCCATGAAGACCATGTAACCCAGGGACTTCCCTGGTGGTCCAGTGGTTGAGGGTTCGCCTTCCACCGTGCGGGACGCAGGTTGGATCCCTGGTCAGGAGCTGGGATCCCACATGCCACGGGGCGGCTGGGCCTGCACAATACAACTAGAGAAACCTACTGCACTCAGTGAATCCCTTATCCTTCTCTGTCTCTGTAATTGCTATTCACTGTGTTTTTATTCTCATGACAAGCACATTTTGATTTGAATTTTCATTAAACAGAAATTTTCCTCATGTTCAGCTTTTAGGAAGAAAACAGATAAATCACAGTAAAAGAAGCCGGTGTCAGGGATTTATTCAAAAGATTAATTTTCAGGTACGGCTTATATTGGTAGAGATTCAACTCTATCTTTTGACATTTTCTCCAAGAAAATCCAAAGTGAGAAATTTGATGTTCAAAACGAAACAAATCAACATCTTCAAGGCTTAAAAAAAAAAAAGAATCACTGGATCGTGTGTCATGTCATTAGGCAGGGAAGTAGACAAATTCTTTATTGAAAATATTTTTATCACAAGGGTTAAAATGAAAATGAAACTTTAATGTTCAGTTAATTAGCAATCCTAATTAACCAGGCCATCTGACTTTCAAAATCCTCTTTTACATTCATATACTCATTCATTCATCCAACATTCCTTGGCGCTATGAGCCAAGAATGGGGAGAACAACCATGTGGTTTCTCTTCTCAGGACACCCACAGGCTGGTGAGGGAGAAGTCATTACAATAAATAATGTCAAGACCTTGTATGTGACATAAGGCAACTTGCAGCAAAGTTCAGTGGTAGCATGAGAGACAGAAATATCGAAAAGAAGGGGACTTGAGTGAATTTTTCCAAAGTAGTACTTCCATTGGACCTTAAAAGATGAGACAGAACTTCTCAATTGAATGACAGAGGGGAGAAGTAGCCATTCTAGCATAAGGACTCAGATAAGCCGAGAATAGAATCAGGTAGCTGCAGGTGCCTTCAGGAAACTGAAAATTACTTTACATGGTTGGAGGGGTAAAAGTGGGTAGAAGTTGGTACTGAAGCTGTAGGGATGATAAGAACCAGATCACAAAAAGCCTTGCACGTTGTGAAAGGGCTTTATAATTGTTACGCTAGGGCTGGGCAATCACCTTCACCAAGGATTTCACTGTTAAGAAACATTTTCCTATTTCTACCATCACTTCTTCCTGTTGTTTTCCTGAATATTCCATCTTTCTCTAATCTCCCTCCACTGAATATCTGCATAATTTAGAGTGTGTAATACACAGTGCATCCTTTAATCATAGATGGCTTTTATTGCTCTCTAACTGATTCAAGTATTCTCATCTTGTTTATACCACTAGGTTAATACGCTCCATCAGGACAGAGGTGAGGTATTCAACGCTCCCGGTACCTTTACAGTACTCTCTACAGAGTAGCCACTTCAGAAATTCCTACTGATTAATATTTAAAATGATAATAATTATTTTCCATTAATCCCCTCTAAATGCTGAGATAGATTTTCAGAAACAAAACAAAACACCATATTCTGCTACAAGTTTTGAAGTATAGAGTCAACTCAAATTTTCCTACTCTTTCCCAGATTTATCATGGCAACTGTTTTGCCTCCTCTTCTGTCTTGCCTGAGTCAACCTTCAAAGCCATCATCTTCAGGTTCTCTTTCCCCCACTGACCACTAGACAAGGCTGAGCTCTTCTAAGCTGCCTTTTTGAAAAGGAAGATTTTAGATGACATATTGGCTACAGCACATTTATATCTGAAATGTCAAATAAACACTAGTTGCAATAATTTCAATATTGAAATATGTGTTTTTATGAACTATAAAATTGAGCCTTTAAAAAATTATTCATATCAGTTCCTCAGTGGTGAGAAGCGCCACTGACTACCACCTGTTTCATCCCCCAAGAAGACAGGTTGGTCTCAAACAAAGCTGGGTGCGGTGTCACCCCAAGCAGACCTGTGAGGATGGGTTGGTTACATGTGCCTGTCTCTGAAGGGGATCCCCAAAAGTTGCTGCTCGGGATCATGTTGCTGTGACCCTGTATCCTTTAAGAGCCCATTAACAGACTCGTCAACAGCAGAAACAGTCATAGAACATATATTCTCAGTCCTCTCCTCTTGATCTTGTTGGGTCTAAAGAGAGTGTCATGTGGGTGTTAGAAATGGTGTCCTAATGCAATGAAAACCAGCTAGTTAATTATGGCATCAATACTGCTCTCTCCCAATTGCAAAACTAGGGGCTAAAGCATAGCCTCAGAAACTTGTCCATTTCAGTTAGCAACTATAGTCTCTGATACATTGTAACACCTACCTTGGCACACTTTGCAGTACAAAGAGGTTACCAGAAAGATGAAAATTTTAAAAAGTCAAGTTTGCTGCTATGCAGCCCTCCTTAAGACTGTCTGTTTCAGTTCTCACCAGACTTTGTATTCATGGGTCATTTTTGGTACATCCTAATTCTGACTGTAGGTTATAAATGCTTCCCCCACTAGCCATTGTCTAAGGCAAAGTATACACCCTTCTCCTTCAAAATCATTTCATTGCCACTCTCTCAAAACATACCTCTCCGCTTTGAGGCATACATTCCCTACGAAAATGACTGCCCTCACTTTAGTAGTTCCATAGCATTTGGGTTAAAACATGTAATTTTACTATCACTACTACAAGCCTTAATGAAACCTTACCTGTTTAGCACAGAGAAATATAAAGTGGGATCCTTTCCATGTGATAAAATTCATGACATGAAACTCTAAGATTTAGAGACCTTTGCTTGTCCAGAATTAAACACCAAATCTCTGAAGGGACTCTCCTCCTTTCAAATCTGAATCAAGAAGTAATAAAGGTAGACATCCTTTCTGACTTCCTCAGGGGTGGCCGAAGATTGGTCACTGTTCTGTAACTAACGAAGACCCCAAGAGTGTAACATAAATTACACAAAATGGAATTACAAGTGAAACCTCTGTCATAAAAAGTCCTGGTCATCTTCTGAAATAGGTGTATTTTGAAGGTCTCTTCAATTTGTACCAGTGACTTACTACTCTCGAGTCCGTTAAGATATACTGGTTTTCTCAATAACATAGCGAGAGGCCTGGGTCCAGAGAGATCAATTTTAGCAAGATTATTTATGCTACTTCTGGATTCCAGTCCCCTTTCCCCACCCTCTCCTCCACCCTGAAAGCTGTCTTGTGGCAATGTGTCCCATCTTCCCTTGAGGAGAGATATATGAAGTAGTATCACACCCTTTTGTATTATAAATTGCCAACAATATCTCTAGAATACACCTAGAAGCCCCAGGTATTTCTTTTTCACTTGGTTAGTAAATATGTATCAAGCATTTACTATCTGCTAGGGAAAAAAAAAGGCAGAAATAAACATGACAGACAGAGTGGTCCCACATTGATAGCACTTCAAATCTACTCATACTTTCCTAAAATTATAAGGCCAAATCTTCTTATCCCTGACTTAATCCAAAAGCAACTCTGAAAGGTAAAAATACACATTAACCTAGAAAAAGGCTGAAAGATTGAACCCATGGTTCTGAATGCCTGCATCAAGAAAATGACTACTTTCATACCAACTAGAGCATTTCCCTAAAACACTTCCAGGAAAATGACCAGGACTTTTTATGACAGAGGTTTCACTTGTAATTCCATTTTGTGTAATTTATGTTACACTCCGGGGGTCTTCATTAGTTACAGAACAGTGACCAATTTGGGCCACACCTGAGGAAGTCAGAAAGGATGTCTACCTTTATTATTTCTTGATTCAGATATGAAAGGAGGAGAGTTCCTTCAGAGATCTGGTGTTTAATTCTGAACAAGCAAAGGTCTCTAAGAGCATTTCCAGAACACCTTGAACCATGACCACTGTGGTTGACACCAACAAAGTATCAAAGTGAGCTGGACTGTAAGAAAACCATTGTGTTTCTTTTTCTACACAAAGTCAATGCATGTACTATTTTGAGGCTTAGCTCTCTGAAGTTGTATTAACTAGCTAGCTTCTGTTCAATCCACGGCAACATATTGGCAAGTGTAAATTAATCAAGTACAAACTGGAGAGCTGAAAAGAAAATGTCAAAGGGACGGCTGGGGCAAAGGAACTGTAGGAAAGAAGGGCGTCGCTGTTCATTCCAGGAAGCAAAGCAGAACCATGGGATGGGCCAGGCCATTTGTTCTCGGCCCATGTCTTGAGCTGTGTAAGTCCTGAGGTAAGGTGTCCAGTGCTTTGCACGCCAGCTCTTGGGTCATCATACAGCTTTAATTTACAGGATGTGAAACCACAGTGTTAACGTTCAAATTACAGAACTAACATTAAGAGTCTTCCTGCTTTATAAAATGGGTGATAATGCAAAGTGGAAGCTCTTTAGTGGTTCCTTCACATCAGCTTCCCACAAACTCCAGAGCTGGCTTCATTTTAGTCAGAAGCAAATATGCCAATTTGTTTCTATTCAAGGTCACATTGTGGTTTCACTCAGAAGATTGCTCTGAACCCAAAGGGTCACAATTTCCCCATTAAGGTGGTGAAAAGTAATTGAGTCTACCCACTGCATAGTGTTTGTATTCTCTCTTCAACTTGACTGTAAATCATAAGAAGGAAAAGAGTGTATATTCTATTATTATGAAATCTCCTTGGTGTCTAGAAAAACTACCTTTGCCACAGCATTTTTTCGTCCATCTATTTATTCATCCCAAGTACTTGAGACTTTAAAAAATCCATGGTGGTCAGCAGGTGATGATGCGAACTTCTTGGGAGCTGGACAACATCTTACTTAACTTTATACACTCAGGCCACATCAAGCACAGACTTTTTCCTGCAACAGGCACTCTTGATTTGTGTATCAGTTTATGTTTACTGACCCACCAGAATCCCCTGCATGGTTGGGGAGGCCAGTTATTAAGCAAAATAGCCCGTAATGCAGTGTCGGACATGAACTGTAGATTCAGAAAAAAATGGAGAGCATTGTGGGTTAGAGGCCCAAAGAGAAGACAGTGCCTGAGATGGGCTGTGATATTCAGAGAGGCAAAAAGAGGAGAAAGAGCACACCCCCCGCCCTCGACTTGAAGCCGAGATTAAGTCAAGCATGTAGGTAGCAATGCTGAGCTAGAATATGAAAGGCCGTGAAGAACAGTTGTTCTGAACCTCAGTCTCCCATTTGTCAAGTGGGAATAACAGTACCTACTGTGACAGCTGATTGCTGCCACGTAAGCAACAGTCTTTGGAGTCTTTGGAAATACACCTGACTCTTGAACAACATGGGTCTGAACCATGTAGGTCCACTTATATGTGGATTTTTTTCAATACATATATTTACTATAAATGAATTTTCTCTTATGATTTTAATAAAATGTTCCTTTCTCTAGCTTACTTTACTGTAAAAACAGAGTATATGATATACATAACATACCAAATACGTGTTAATCAATTGTTTATGCTATCACTAAGGCTTCTGGTCAACGGTAAGCTAATAACAGTTAATTTCAGGGGGAGTCAAAAGTTATACACATATTCTTGACTGTGCGGGGATCAACACACCTAACCCACACATTGTTCAAGGGTCAAGTGTATTTCATCAAGAAATGGAACAAGTTTATATTTCAGTTCAAGCGTTTATGGCCACTTACTGACTATGTATCTTAGGGAAATTTTATATTGTCTCAGAATCTTAGATTCCTGTCTGTTTTTTTAAGATTATACAAGATAATGGGTGTAAAGCATTGAAGATAAAAAACATATATATATGCTAACACATATATATGGAATCTAAAATAAAAAAAAAAGGTTCTGAAGAACCTAGGGGCAGGACAGGAATAAAGATGGAGATGTAGAGAATGGACTTGAGGACATGGGGAGGGGGAAGAGTAAGCTGGGACGAAGTGAGAGAGTGGCATGGACATATATACACTACCAAATGTAAAATAGATAGCTAGTGGGAAGCAGCCAGATAGCACAGGGAGCTCAGCTAGGTGCTTTGTGTCCACCTAGAGGGGTGGGATAGGGATGGTGGGAGGAAGACGCAAGAGGGAGGAGATATGGGGATGTATGTATATGTACAGCTGATTCACTTTGTTATACAGCAGAAACTAACACACCATTGTAAAGCAATTATACTCCAATAAAGATGTTAAAAAATAAATAAAATAAAATTTTACTTCTCAAAAAAACCCACATATATAAGCACACAGAAAACATTTAATGTACAGTAATACATTTTATTAATAGTATGACATATTTGGCTATTTCCCAAAACAGAAAGCCCCTGCCAACTTTGGCAGCTGGGGCATAGCCTGTTTCCTAGAAGAGGGAATAAACACTGTTGGTTGTCTACCTTTTTTTCTAAGAACTTGGGAGAGCCAACTGATAGAATCCTTACAATAAATAAGCTTGTGTCCTAGGCATTCATTTTTATTCCCATTTTCATATGAGAAAACTGAGGCTTAGAAAAATTCAGTCACTTACCTAGCTACACACAGATTGTAAGTGGCAAGAGATTCAAAGCCAGGTCTGTTTGGCTATAAAATCTGTGCTCTTCCCTAAGCAGCTCATGGCCCCCGACGTGTTCAAGTAGCTAGAAATCAGTCTCCAGTTAGGTAAGGAGTTTTCATATTTAAATAGTCATAGACATGTAGGCAGTGAGAGATCTGTTTGTTTTCTTTTACTTTCTACTTCTACCTAATTTTTCTTTCCTCATACTTTCAATAAATAAAAGTGGAAATCTATACATAATGTGGTTTATGAATAAAAGGAAAAGCCCATTTCATAATATTCTTTTAAAACATCAGAACAAGGTATTATAAAACCACAATTTAGAATAATTAAGCCTCAACATGACTACAGCTGATCCACTTTCCACTCCTCTACGACGTTAGACCAGGTCTGCCTCTGAGGAATGGTGATGGCCCAAATCAATCCATCAACCAGCTAGTTAATGCACATGGCAACAAACCAATGCTTTGACTATTTTAGAAAGAGAATCACCTGGGCTTCTTTGATGCTCTGGCACGTTAAATAGAGCCTTTGACCCTTGAAATTTCTAAAGAACCAAGGGGAACATAGACTCTGGAATTGAACAGCCCTAGGTTCACATCCCAGCTCTGCCACCTGCTGGGAGTGTCACTTGGCACAAGTCATTTAACCTCTGTAAGCCTTGACATCCTCAACTGCACGGTAGTACCCAGTACAACCATTCACTGTAATGTTTGGCAACAAAGCAACTGCTACGAGCCTGGTAAAAATGATGGACGAGACAGGTGGGCCTGTCCTCAGTAAGGAGTCTATTCGACCATTTCAAACATACATAATGAGTACAAACAATGAAAGATAATAAAGGGTCTCGAGTTGGAGTGGGAGAGAATTTCGATGAATGGCTCATGGTAGATTCTCATAGTGGGGCCACGTTAAGATCAGGCCTGAAGGACACGTAAGAGCAAGGCGAAGAGTGAGTGGAAAGGCAGTATGTGAAGATGCACAGCATGTGCAATGTCTTCGAACTGGGAAAGAACTTTCAACTTGGGAAGCTGAAAGAGAGCCCAGGGGTTTCCTCCTGGAGCAATGGAGAGAGAAGAGTAAGCTGAGGTCAGAGCAGGGGCCTAATCTGACAGGAACTTTGTAGCCTGTGGCTTTTGCTGTAAGTGCATTGAGAAGCCATTGATGAGCTTTAAGCAAATGTGATAAGCGATGTGCCACATTTTTCCACGGGAGGTAGGGGTGGAACACAGGTGAAAACATGGTATTTGACTATGAGATTCACATCTCATCCTTCCCTAAGGTTCCTTACAATTATTTCTCCCTCGGCTCTCTTGAGCCTCTCAGGTTTGAGGAACACAGACTGTGCTCTGATGGGAACAAAATGTTTGATTTTAATGGATTATTTCATTTAAGATACAACAATATAACATATATACATGCATCTGTGTGTGTGTGTGTATATATATGTACAGGTGTGTGTATATATATATATATGTACATATGTGTGTGTTTCAAATTAGGAGAGTAGTTTGGCTTTCAGCAACTCATTTAGCTTCCTTAAAGCACTAATTTCCTCACCTATAAAATGATGAAATTAAAAACATGTATGGAAAGTACTTAATGCTAGGCCTGCGCATAGGAAGCAACTCAATAAATATCAGCTATTATGAATTAGTTGTGACAAAATTATAAATACAATCCCTGAGATCAAAGAAAGGGGCTCTTATACTCTTACGGAGGCTGAAAAGAAACTTTTCAGTAAGTTTCACTTTCAGGCCATACATTAGAGAAAATGACATAGTGTTTAGCAAGGGTCTCTAAACAGATGCTTGAAGGCAAAATCTAGCTGGTTTATGCAGTTGGTTTGTCTAGTACATGGCTCTTTACTTTTACGTTGTTGGCTCAATTTGCAAACCTTTAGTCAGGGCATATAAGCTCTAGTTAAACCCTTTTCCCATTAGTCCCTATAATGTCACACCCTGTTATTTTAAACAATTACATTTTCTTTCTGCTGCATGAAGATCTCATGGTTACACATCTTACGGTCCTCAACATAGCTCGCTAGGTTTCTTCCAAGGGAATGGATATGGAGAGGTTCTTCCTCCAACTGAAACATTAGGGTATTAAGAAACCCATTTTATCATCTCTGGAGAAGACCAATCGAGACTTGCTTTGGTGATTCAGAAAGATAATTCAGATATGCTTGAGGTCTAATTATGATCATGGTCTCAAGTGCAATAAATCCCTTAGCACAGTCTCCCAATAGATCAGGTCTCTGAAAATTTCCGGACAAAAACACACATCGTTCCTCCTCAATAGTCCTCCCAAATCCCTTGAAAATCAACCCAGCTTACATGCACCAGTTTATATGCACCATTCCCCCACCCTTCCTTTCACTGCTGCAATACTATGTAGAGGACATACTACCATCCTACTCAGTGGCATGTCCCCCATGACACTCTGCCTAGATCCATTTAGATCGCTACTTAGAATAAGCCCACTGGGGATAAGATATTCCTTGTTCTTTATAAGCTTGCTGAGAAATCAGTGTCTTATGGAATTTTTATGGGAATTCTGGAAACAATACTGAGTGAGGAATATCATTGTATGTGTGTTTCCTCAGATAACACACTAGAGTCAGATCTGCATATGGCTTAAGAATGCATGGTTGGAACTGCGTGGGGAAAGAATCACCAGGTGCCTGTTAGCAGGCTCTATGCTCCCTCTGGGCTCTGGCCTCAGCTCACAGGTATCCCTATGGAACACCATACCCCATATGGATTGCAATTCAACTTTGAAAATTACTTGCTGCTGGCTCATGAGAAGTGTGAGCTGATAAAGACACCAAAAAGGACAGCAGCAAACACATAAATAAATGGATGGGCTTGATACTGAATTTCACGTTTGAATAATGTTTAAAATGCCCACAGTGTCATTTCCTGATCTGGATTTCTGATGTCACCAAAACAGACATTAATCTAGGAATAAACATACTAGATCGAAGGATTATATACCTGAACTATCTCACAAACAATACCTTGACTGTATGCCCTCTTCAACGATGGTGAAGAAATGGGTAGTTAAGAACGCTGAAAAGAGATACACGTCTTAAAAGCAATCAGAGACTAGTCACACGTAAGCACAGCCTCAGATACAAAAGAAAGAAGTCAAAAGTCAACAGGATTAAATTTGAGTTTGAAAATAGACTGGAACTATGTAATGAGAAGACTGCTGTGGTATTAAAGATGCAAATTTTCCTAGGGTATAATCTTACTTATTTTGAAGTTACAAATACCTCATTTTCTCTACCTCAGTTTCGTCATCTGTGAAATTGGAATAATGGCAACTAAGTTCTTTAGAGAGTGGAGTAAGAATGTGGTGAATACAGAATGAGGTGAGTAAATCAGCATAAATAAAACCTTTGCATAGATAGTATATGTATGAATAGAAAATAAATTACATGGAGGAGGGTAATAAAATATCTTCTAAGAGGCAGAAAGAAACAAAACCCTGGAAAGTATAAAAATGGGTCATTCCTAATGGGTGAGAATATTCCACATAACATACTGCCCATCACCAAACATCTGATTTATACCAGCCAGCTGCAATTTGAGGAAGCCTTTAATGTGTATTTATATTTTTAAATGTCAAGAAGATGATAGTCTGAAAAAAGAAGCATTTGCAGTTGTCTGAGCTTTAGAATTTCTTCCCAAAGAAGCATCTGGGCTTGCCTAGAGTTTGAAAAATACGTTGTCTTCCCCTCAATGGTCATTTTTCTAATATGTCTCATGACCATTGTAATGCTATGTTGCCTAGAGTAGATGTCCCCGGGCATCCGGAGAGTCAAACTGCCAGTCTTCATCCCTTCCACGCCAATGCCTATGTACATTCAGTGAAATTATATACTGGTAGGTGGGAAATCCAACTCTGCCTTGCAGGAAAATTTAGAAGATAAGAAAATCTCAGCCACCTTAGAAACCAGAGGGCATGTTCAAATGTTATCAGCATCCACAGGGCTTATTCAGCTTACTATTATTTTTTTTGAATACATTATTTGGCACCTGGTACGATTCACGACAGGCATTAGCAGTGGGCCAATTTGGTACCCTTAGCCATTGAGTCCCCAGTGTCTCAGATACTGCCAAAGGTTGAGAAGTTAAAAGTATAATGTAAGGTATTAAATGTAAAGCTTGCCATTACTCTCGTTTCTCATCCCTGTTCAACTATTTCCAAAACAATGGATGCATAAAAAGAACAAGAATGGGAAACTTTTGTAAGATTTGGCCAAGACATAAGCCTAAGACATACAGACAGTAGGTTAATAAACCTATGCAGAGTAGCTACAAACAGGATGTCTCCTTGTGACTCCATGGCAAAAAGACTCAAATATGATAATGAATACAAATTCACTTTCTAACATTCACAGTGGCTGCAAATATTACAATGGGCCTCACCTCTGGTGCTGCATCACTGGTGAAGAATAATTAATGCCTCTTCTGTAAAATCATCCATACCATAAACAAGACTTGCTCTACACCAGTTTAAAAATCTCGTAAGTTCCTTGAGAGCCAGGGCCACCTTCTATTACTCTTGATATTCCCCATGGTACCCAGAAAAATATTTTGGTTGGAGCCAAACCCCCATAAATATATTGGTTTAGTTAATGACAGAATTAAGTGTAGCAATAAACAGATAGCTAAGCTTCTGAATCAAACAAGAGGCAAGGTGAGGAAGAGAGGGTAAGATGAAGTCTAAAATGACATCACACCAAGAAATGTTAAGGTCTCTGTTAGGAAAAGTAAGATAAGGAAAGGAGGTTCCTGCTACAGAGTACGGGGATTATAATGTTGCAAAATGACAGGAAGAAACAGAACAATTTTAATTTGATTCTAATGGCTTCTCTGTTAAAGAGAATGATGTACTTGAGTATGAAACAGTCACAGAGTAGTCAATAGACAAATAGTCAAATTTGTCACTTAGGCTTAGAGAAATGTCGCTCAAGATGGGTGAAGAAATTGGAAAATATATATCCAATTACTTTAAATGAGGTCGAGTCTTCCTGCTGAGACAAATTACAACCTTGGAGTATTGATAAATCTCACAATTGAAGTAAATTAATTACTTTGAGTGTTTTCAAAGAAATAATGGAGAAGTACAAGGGTGACCAAAGATAGGCAAAGTAGCTGATTTTCAGAAGAGAAAATACGAATTGTTTGAACTGAATAATTTTGATGTTGAGTCTGAGAAAAATAATGCAATGCTTATTATGAGATATCATGGATTCACTAAGAAAAGACCAATTCAGAGTGTCCAAAACGCTTTTTTTCTCCCTACATAATTATTAAGAATTTTGACCCACGAGAAAAGCAATAGGTATGATTTATCTGGATTTTAGTAAAGTGCTCTGCCCATCGTCACGATCTCCTTATTGTTAAAGATCAAGATAGGACTGGATTGTAATATTAGCTGGATTTGTAACCGATTGAGCAGTGACAACCATAGGGTGTATCTGATGAATGGGATCGGTATTAACTAAACAGTATCTAAAAGGTTGACACTGAGCTCTGTTCTGGATCCTAATCTATTCAACATTTAAAAAAATAATTCAATTAAGCAAAGATCACATTTGTAAATAAGACGAATAGGGGGGCAGGAAGAAGGAATCATCTGGGTAATAAAATTGGGCATTTAGAATAACTCAATAACTAGAAGAATGAGACAAATTTAAATCAATGAAACATTTTAAATACAATGTCAGGTCTTGTTGGTGAATACAAACCAAACTAAACGTATTAAGTATGCGGGGAAGGAGTGCAGGCATAATAGCTATGCCTATGGGGGGAAATGGCCTAGGTTTCTAATTCCACAACATGAGCTGTCAAAAATATCTGTTGCAAACTTAGGCAGCAACAAACATCTAGGAATTATCTAGAAAGTGGGAGAAGATAATTCCACTTTACTCTGAAACATTTACATCATTCCTAGAGCATTATACACAATGCTGAGTCCTGCAGAGATATAAATAAACTGAAATACATTCTTGAGAGAGAAACCCCGAACCATCACACAAGACACAGCGGAAAAATGAGGCCATGTGACCTGGGGAACAGGTGAATATTAATATTAACACCCACTGAAAAGCTGAGTCAATTTAGGAAACAGTCCTTTCAGTACTGAGAAATAGCTTTACTCCTTTCCATTTTATTTCTTGTGCTTTAAAAGTAATCTTTTTCCTGATTATATCACTATAGAAAACTGAGAAAATACATAACAGTACACAAAAGAAGATAGTGTTATTTTGTTAGTACTGGGTCTGTTTCGTACCAGTTTTCGCGTGCATTTACAATGGTGCTATGGTTTTGTATACAGTCATTTAGCATTATATCATGAAAGCTTTATTGTATAAGTTAATAGTTACCTTTTCATGGAAGTCTGAAGATTTTATGAACATTTTGAGAAACGACAGTTTTTAAGTTAGCTTTTGAAGTGACGCATCTACCATATACCAGATTTTCAGGCAGTGTCCTCGATGTTAGGGACTCCACAAAGAATAAGAGAGACAAAATCTCAGCTCCTGTGTAGTTTATTACTTGAGGGTGTGTTTTTTGATAGGGGATATAAAATAGACATGCAGGCAAGCAAAGAAAATAAAGAGATCATTTCTGATAATGTGTATCATAAAGAAATTTGATTTGACACATGTACCTCTAAAGCTGTATGACATTTGAACTGAGGCCTGAATAACAAGAAGGAACAAACAATGCGAAAACCTCACAACAGGAAGTTTCAGGGAGAGGGAACAGCAAGTAGGAAAGGCTGTAAAGGTGAGGATAAACCTTGTGCTCAAGGAATAGAGAGAAGGCCACTGTGGCTTGAGTTTGTTAAGGGCAGAGAAGGGCGGGACGAGATGATGAGGTCACATCCTTAGTTAAATGAGGTCATGGCAAGGATTTGGAGTTTACTCTACAGAGGGGAATCTTTCGAAGGTTTCTGAGTAGGGAAATGACCTCATCTGGTTTACTTTTTTTTTTCCTTTAAATTGAAGTATAGTTAATGTACAATATTATATTGATATAAGTTACAGGTATACAACATAGTGAGTCACAATTTTTTTTTTTTTTTTTTTTTTTTTTTTGCGGTATGTGGGCCTCTCACTGCTGTGGCCTCTCCCACTGCAGAGCACAGGCTCCGGACGCGCAGGCTCAGCGGCCATGGCTCACGGGCCCAGCTGCTCCGCGGCATGTGGGATCTTCCCGAACCGGGACACGAACCCGTGTCCCTTGCATCGGCAGGAAGACTCTCAACCACTGCACCACCAGGGAAGCCCGTGAGTCACAATTTTTAAAGGTTATACTCCATTTATAGTTACTATAAAATATTGGCTATATTCCTTGTGCTGTACAACATATCCTTGTAGCTTATTGTATATCTAATAGTTTGTATCTCTTAATCACCTACCCCTATCTTGCTCCTCCCCTTTCCCTCTCCCCACTGGTGACCACTAGTTTGTTCTCTATATCTGAGTCTGTTTCTTTTTTGTTACATTCACTAGGTTGTTTTAATATTTATATTCTACATGTAAGTGATACCATACAGTATTTGTCTTCCTCTGACTTATTTCACTTAGCATAATACCCTCCAAGTCCATCCATGTTGCTGTAAGTAAGTATTGTTGACTCTCGAACCAGATGACTAAATACAGGGACACAGTAAGGGAGAAGAGACTAGGAAATTAGAATTCAGTGATTAAAAACACCCTTTAGTAAGCACAAGTCACAAAAATAAATTATGTAGGTTAAATCCTTATAAACAAACTCCAAGGAACTACCCTATCTACTTAATTATCACTAAATACTGCTCTGTAAAGTTGGCCATGTGGATGGAGTACAGACATTTTGCTGCTGTTGTTGTACTGGGACTGGTACTGGCTGCCACTGGAATTCTCCTGTGGTCTCAGTTCAAATGTTTAAAATGTCATCTTGTGTGGAGGGTGGTAAGGGAACTATGCCAGGGAAAAAAGCAAGAGGTTAAGGAAAGAAACCCCCCAGCTTTCTCTGTCAGTCTCCTAGATAAAGCTAGAGCCACAGGGCTGAGGTGAAAGAAGGCACAGCACACTGAATAAAGATGTACCACAGCTGGTGCAGGTGAAAACTCACTGGCATAGCCGTCTTGTTCCCTATCCTCAGATCCTTTGAGGCAATCCCACTCCCAACAACAAGCATGGCTCGGTTGTTTTTCCAGTGTTCCTTGTAGGTTGATTATTTAGAGCTCTACCAAGGATGCTTATGCTTTATTTGGTCAAGAATGCCTACAAACAATTTCAGGTCCTAAGGCCGTTTTTGAGTAGGTTGGAGAAAAAGATTCAGAAATACGCATTTACTGGATCATCAGGTAGCCGTCCAATTCCCAGCTGGTGATCCTGGAGAGAATTATTACTGAAAGTTTCCAAACAGCTTTGGGGGCCTGTGAGAACACTGCAGCAGTAGGACTAAAGCTTTTATACCAGACTCTCCACAAGAAGGAGGGCATGCCCTTTAGTCTTTACTAATATAATCCTGCAAAGTTCCATTCCAACACAGAGGGGTACTGCAAGCCTCCACCGGAAAGCCTGATTATATTGGCACCAGATTTCTCTCAAGCTTGTCCCCAGTTTCTACCCGCTAGCCCAAAATGTCAGGTATGTGCATGTGTCTCCATGTATATGTATGGGCATATTTAACTTCTCATCTCCCAATTCAGGGATATTCGATTCTATTTTTAAAAGAGCTCATAATTATTTAAACATGACAAAACACAGAAGTTCTACTCTTTTTGTGCTTTTGGCTCAAGAAACAGGCATGCAGCTGAATGTCTGCTAAGACAGTGAGAAGCTAGCCTGCTGTAATCTAAGCACAGCCTCACTGGAGACTGGCTGCGTTACATTCTTCTCTCTCAGAAACGAACTAAATAACTGCATCTAGTGAAACTCTCTTCAGACATTGAAAAGGACTTGTTAACACATATATCTTAAAAGATATTTTTAGATAAAATGGGAAAATTAAAATCTGTTCAGGGAAAAACAGATTAGAGGCCAGAGAAGGTGACTTTATTTAGTTGCTTAAAAGGACTTGGCACATCATTCGGAGAGTTAAGTGAAAATTAGATGCAATGAAATCCCAACACAGTATGGCACCAGAAGAGACCCACACCCCTCTCCGTGCACGCAGAAAGCAGCTTTGCATGTTGTCCTTCTGGACACTGAAGCCAAGAGTGGTATGGCCTTCCTGGGAGCTGGGACGCAGCCTCAGAGTTTGCCTTGGCTCACATCCCAGGAACTGGGCTCTTTGGAAGCTAAGGGCACAAGTGCCGTGCCCGAGAAGCCATGGGAATACACCAAGGCTTTCTCAAAGGCAGCAAACCTACACAACCCAAAGGGCTCAGGGCAGAGTTTTATTGTTCCCAATGGAATTAGTATCTACTTCATCACGAAAGGAAATGCGGTAAGTACAGGCTGTTGGAGAGCAGCTGTATCATGCGCTTGACAGAGCAGAAGATCTAGAGGCAGAAACAACTACCAGTTTAAGTCTTGACTCTGTTCCAAGTGATGCTAACCAAATCACGCATTGTGATTTGGGAGCACAGTTTCTTTACCTGTAAAATGGGAGCGAGAACAGCTAAGATATTTCAAGCAGTAAGATATATTCCAGGCACCTGTGCTAAGAGGGTCCTGGAGGGGTCATTCAAGAGAATATGCTGCAGGCAGGTCAAGTTCACTGGGAGCTCCAGCTGCCACACCTTGGGGTCCATTGGTACTTGTGCTGAGGCCATGCTTCCCCCAGGCTGTTCACAGACAATGACTCAGTACGGTACTGGTACAGGGCTTTTTCTACCCAGTGCCAGACTACTGTCGGAGGCAACTTGCTGCTTGGACTGAGTCTTTCTCAGAATTGCACTGCAATCTGAAGCTCTTCCAACCCATCCCTTCTTATTCATTGCTCTGTTCACGGGTTTCAAACCTGCATTGCAGTCTAACAGCTCCCGTCACCTGCTCTGCTCCCTCCCTCTGTATTTCTCACCTGTGCTTCTCATCCCGTCTTGGTGTCTGTTCGTTGACGACCCAAACTGAAACATACCAAACAACTGAATGAAATGATCTCATTTCATTCTCATAATAAGCCTATGAAATGAGTGTAATTATCCTCATTTTACAAATATGGGAACAAGGGCACAGAGGAATTAAGTTAAAAATAATCTAGTCCTTATTTCACAAGTATGTTGTGAAAATTTAGTGAGATAGTATATATGAAAGGGCTCTATAGCTAGTATTTTTTTTTCAGGGCAGAGGAAAACAATCGCAAACAGAATATCCGGCATAGTTTTAAATTATGATTATTTTCTTTCTTGGTTTTCCACCAGTCTCACGTGCTTATGGTAGAAAACTTCAATCAGCCTCCAAAAGAGCCCTGAAAAAGTTAACACTTTGTCTTTATCATACACTTTGTCCCACAAACCCTCTCTACCCTTTGGTGTTTGAGGACAGGTACGAGTGAAATTTGGATGTGTGAGTCAGGTCGCTATGACATGCCTGACATGGCATTCTGCTCTTTAAAACCAGAGTTCTACTCTCCTAACCTTTCTAATCAATTTAAGAGCGTGCAATTTACTAGCAACTGAGGAAGGTAAAACTACAGGAAATAAGAGCCCTTCTGCTTTTATTAATGTTCGTCCTAAACACTCAGGCATTTTAACAAAAATCCTGGCATCCACATGTGTACTGTTTAGTGTGCATGGTCAAAACGATCTTTTTTCCCCTCTCTGATTATTGCGCTTGACCTGATAAAAGCCTCATTTTCTGTTCCTTTGACGAAACAGAGGCTATCAGTAATTTTCTCACATGCCCATGTTCTCACCAGAATAGTTTCTTCCATGGCTTCTCGTTTTGCACTCTCGATACAACCCAGGCTTCCTCAATCTCTACCTCCTACAGGGGTCTAGTTATAAGCCTGCTGAAACAACAGCCTGGACCAAGAAACTAGCCCCATTTTTAGGCACCAGCAGTCAATAGGCAGAGGATCGGTGTAGAAGTGAAGTTCTGGGTCGGGCATTCTTCTCAAAATCCTCAGATGTTAAGACGGTACTACCCAGACAAGTCTAGTGCTGCTTTTTGTGAGAGAGGTGGAGGAAGGGGCAGAAAAGGAGGAGAAAGGGGTCTCAGCAGAGAGCCGCACTGAGCGCTGCAATGGAAATGAGAGAGGAAGTGCTTCCTCAACACGTCCTGAAGGGAACCAGCAAGCTGCGTGTTCCCCTCAGCTTCGCCTAACATGCGAATGGTCAAAGAAAGCAGCGAGCATGGAACTGTTGCATCTGTGCGGGATCGAGACGGTGCTTCTAAGGGAGATAGCCCGTTCAGACTGATGGATAAGTTTGGACTCCTTTGGGAGTCAAAAAGCCCATTTCCTCAAGCTGCCTGAATATCAGCCTCTAACAGATTAGGCAATGTCAGAGAATCCCAGGGAGCTCAGAAAATGATCAGGGAACAACACCTCCTCCTCCCTGCTAATTCTGACAGCTCCCGCCCTGAGATGCATCCCTCTGGATGGAAATGCCAGCTTGCCTCTCCCACAGGGGTTGCAGGCGGCAGGAAACTGAGCCCCCTGTGTGGGACTCGCTGGCTTCTCCACTTGTTTTCATTTTGCCACCAGACACTTCTATTTAAACTACTTGGAAGGATATCTCAATAACGTCCTTTGGTGAGCGCCACAAGACAGAAGATGAGAATCCATCTGCCCTTTTCTCTGCACCCAGCCTTCAATCCTGGTTGATCTTACAGAGGCTACAGAGACTGAGGACCTTCGACAGAAGAGCCTGTCTTCAGGTACTTATCAGGTTAACAAGCAGGACAGACAGCTGCTGAGCACTGAGTGACACTGGTAAGTACCCATTTTAAAGGATTAGTTTAAATCAATTAATCACAATAAGGCTCAGTAATAGACCAAAAACTATACACATGCTCCCAAAAATAAATATATGGCCCATCTCCACTTCCAGTTCAGACCAATCTTCGGAAAATCCAAATACTACATACCCCTTGTAAAAACAGACCTTGCTTAAGATTTACCAAGATTTTTTTTTGTTTTGTTTTTGTTTTTTGCGGTACGCGGACCTCTCACTGTTGTGGCCTCTCCCGTTGCGGAGCACAGGCTCCGGGCGCGCAGGCTCATCGGCCATGGCTCACGGGCCCAGCCGCTCCGCGGCATGTGGGATCTTCCCGGACCGGGGCACGAACCCGCGTCCCCTGTATCGGCAGGCGGACTCTCAACCACTGCGCCACCAGGGAAGCCCCCAAGATTTGTTTTAAATGAGGCCGTGCCATATTTCCTCAGCCCAAATCTTGCAGATGATTTTGTGAATATATGAGTAGTTGGGTAAATACATTATCAGCGAGGAATGCCTTTACTCTGCTCCTTATTAACACGTGGGGAGATCCTCCCTAGGAAACCCCTGGGTTCTCCCCATCCATTCACTTCTTGCCCCGGATAGGTGGTGTGGCTCTCCTGATGGTTAAATTTTGGAAGAATAACACACAGTTGGCTCAGTTTCACTCTTCTCCCGTTGGGAAGGGTCCTACCCACCAAGATCAAAGCTTCCTCATCCTCTCTGTCAGTCACTGGCAGGAGCCTACCCGCATGGGGCCACCTCCGGGGGCCAGTCCTGCCATGCTCAGCAGGGGTACATCCTCTAAGTCAGGGACTCAGTCTTAGTAAACCACGTGGCTAACAGGTCCATGGCCACAACCACTTCGCCATTATCGGCACTAAGGTGAAATTGTAGCAACTGTTTTCCCTTCGTTTTTTTCTTAACTTGCCCAGAACCCAGGATGAGAAGAGAGATCCTATTGACTGAGAGCTCCTTGGAAACACAAATAATTACAGTACCAATAGTCTGGTTATCATGTAAATAAAATGGTTTTTGTACCCTTTGGAGATAGATGCTATACTGCTGGCAGGAAAACGATAACCTGTAAACACGGCAATAAGCAGTTAGGTGGGAGTAGAGTAGGAAAACAGTCCCTGGGTCAACGTGTTCCGAGCACTGAAAATAAGGCAACGCATAGGAGCGCTTTTCAAATAAGCAAACGGAATAATGAGAGATATAATCACACAACACACTCATGTTTTTAGGAACTTTATATCAACTTGGTGTTAGCACCAGTGACCAAACTCTCATCTCTCACATATATTTATACATACACACACACACACGCTCACTTACTCACTAGCTGAGAAATATTGTTAATAAAGAGATAACATATGTGATAAAACTCTTTGAAAATAGTAAAGTGCTATTAAAAATACCAGTATGGAAGGTATTATTACTTTATCTCAAATGCCTACATTCATAAGAGATTAAGAGATCAGTGGGAGAAAATGAATGGAGAATATGGCAAAAAGTTGAATCAAGATCATAAAGGTTCTTTTAAGTACCTCTAAGATGCTCCTTCTTCAGTGAATAAAAGGCCCACATAGTTTTTCTGATAATAAAAGGTATATACTATGATAATTTGGTACTTGGTAATTATGGTAACGTGCAGTGTTCTTAAGTCACACAGCCATACATATGTTTGTTGTGCTATGCATATTTTGTTATGAGGAAACATGTTCATTTTCATCACATTTCACGGCAGACGTGCCTATTAGTGGTATTATGTTATATCTGCTGGTGCCAGGCATATTCAGAGAGTACCAACGGCCCTCCTCCCTAAGACACTCCTACATTTGTGAGGCATGGATATACCGAGCCTGGACCTTACTCCCTGTGAGAAAAGAGCTGAACGTACAACAACCTATTCAGAGGGGAGAGTCCTACACCCACATGTGGCACAGCTACTCCATGTGGACACTCATATGTCCTCCTGATACCTGCAAAAGGGCCGGAAGGGCGGTGGAGGAGGGATGGAGTGGGAGTTTGGGAATAACAGACGCAAACTATTATATATAAAATGGATAACAACAAGGTCCTACTGTCTAGTGCAGGGAACTATATTCAATATCCTGTGATAAACCATAATGGAAAAGAATATTAATAAAGAATGTATATATATGTATAACTGAATCACTTTGCTGTACAGCAGAAATTAACACAACATTGTAAATCAACTGTACTTCAATGAAAAAAAGGTCACTTCTTTGTGTTGCCCACTTATTTCAAATGGAGGCAGATACACACAGCAGTTGAGAGTTCTCTCAACCAAAAAGTTACATAGCCCATCCCAGGCTGAATTCTCAGCAAATACCTGCAAAAAGTATCTATAACTTTATAATCAATTCCTCTGAGCCCCAGAAGCAGCAATATTCCTGAGGTGCTCATGGAACGGAAGTCACCTAAGTCTCTAATCAATATAAGGCCGTTCCAGGGGGTTATTCCTCCCCAGAGAACACTTGCTTCTTTAAGTATGTCGACATTTATTTATAATTTCTACTGCCCTACATTCAAAAGGGATTCAAGAGACCAGTATGACTATAGAACTGACTTCTGTCCAGTTCCTGATTCATTTTGATCCCCATGTCATTTTTCCTAATTGAAATTTTTCACGGAGAATGATACTATTATTTGCTTTTGCATGCATAGCCATTTCTTATAATAGTAATGCTATGTATTTTTGCCACAATCTCAACTATAATTCTGTACTTGTTTACCTGGTTACATCTATTGATGCACATGAAGGAAAATGATGAGACATTAATCAAACATTGTCTATTAACAAGTACATGCGTCTGGTGACCTTGCTTCTTTGGAAAGATAGATATGTATGTGTTTATTTGTGTGGGTGTATGTGTGATTGTATATATATATCTATATATATACATATATACACATATATATATACATATATATATACATATATATACATATATATACATATATATATACATATATATATATCTGTGTACACACACACCATTTTTTATTATGAAAATCTAAATATTCCAAGAAATTTAGACTTTTAGAAGAAGATCTTGTCTCCTATGTGAATTTAATGGTTGAATTCTCACTTAGTTTTATTTTAGATTTACATCCACACGAACCACTAATGCCCCCTTCTATCAATCCAGAATAAAATCTGGCTTTAGGATACTCATTCCAATGAGACACAGTTAAAAGATATGGGTGACAGAGACAGAGATAAAAGAAATCGAGGATCACTCCTGTAAGAGTTTCCAAAAAGGAAAACAACCATGGAAGAAAAACATGGGAGAGGAACAGGTGGGCCAGCAGAGTTTTGCTTTCTATGCGACATCGGGTACTTATTATTCACATGAGGACGAATTTATAAACCCAGATAGTGTTTATAAACTCCACCATCCTAATGGAAATGGAAGCATTAATACAACCAGGGGATTCTTTACTTTTCAGGTTTTAATTAAAATCACAGGTGTTACAAAGCAAAAGCGTCTTCGTGGAATACAAGTCTAATGAAGTATTTCCTTGCCTAGCACAGAGCTCTGTGTGCACTTCCAGCTTCCTGACATAGCCATTTGAAAATTTGACCCCCAGGTAACCCGGAGAGCTCTCTCTGAAAATTAGAAAGGCAAATTACACCACTTTTTTTTTTTTCAAATATATACGGTTGCCAAGTCACAGTCAGGAAAAATAATAGCTAGTCATAAGGAAAACACACACACACACGCACACACACGCACACACACACACACACAGCCTTACAACATGATATCTTAATTGACTAACGAAAGGACTATAGGCAAGTTCGTTTGTTCTATGTGCAGAGTAGAAAACTTGAAAGAGAGAGAAAAGGGACAGGTTGGGACACAGGAAATGTGGGAATACAGCAAAGGAAATCTAAGAGGGGAGAGAGAGAGGGAAAAAAGGAAAAGAATCGTTCAGAGAAAAATCACACCAGCATAGAAGGACTGCACACTAGTTTTGCTACAAATCATGGAGGAAAAAGTACACCAAGTTCTAGGAAACAACTTGGACTAAAATGCCCACCAAGTGACTGTTACTCGGCCCACACACACTTCTTTTTATCTCTTCAAGGTATCTCCCAGTTTACACATAAACAAATTAGGGCCGTGGCAAAATTACACTGGCTTCCCTGTCAGTGAGGCTGCACAAAGAACAGCAGGCTACATCCACAGTCAGATTCCAGCTGCTCTGTTGAGTGATGGCGAAGGTTTATGATGATGACAGTATATGCACTTATTAAAAGTGAAAGCTGTGTTCAGCTATGTGTTTGGTATTTTACAAAGATCTTTTCTAATTCATACAACATGTCTGGGAGGTAGGTGTGTTATTAACCCTTTAGTAGTATATACACATAAACTGCTTCAAATTACACAACTTTTGAGTGAAAGAGCTGTGTTTGAAAGGAGGGCTTGAAAAGAACAGGAGTTTTTAAAAACAGTATTGTTGTTGTCCCTGAAGGCCAAGACACACACACATACACTAATTTTATACAAACACACACACACACACACACACACATCTATTTCTATGTATGTGTGCATGTGTTTAGGGGATAAATGTGAGAATAAACTAACATTTATGAAATGCTGGCTCTTTTGAAGGCATCTGCTGAGTTCATATTTTATCTCGGTTCTCACAATGTCTTATAAGATACGACTTTAGCATTCTTTTTGGTGTTTATAGGCTACTGAAGCTCTGAATGGTTAAGAAGTTTTGACTAAATTCAGCAGGAAAGGGCAGAAGCAGTATTTAAATCTAAGTCAGTCTGACCCGAGAAGAGACTCCACCAAGGAAATATAATGTAGGCTATAGATGTCATTTAAAACTTTCTAGAGGCCATATTTGAAAACAGTAAAAATGAACAGGTCCTGGTAGACACAGCCATCACAACGTCAGTCAACTGTTGCCTTCTCTTGCGTTGGCCCAGTTTTAAGGATTTTATTTTCCTATGTCTCTGGATATAATACCTCAGGAAAGCCCTATGACAGCTCCAAGTAAGTAGTGGAGTAGGGAGTGAGTTTTGGGAGTTGCTACTGCACTTTCTATAGCTACACACACAACTCCAAACCTGGCACGGTCTCAGGCAGAGCAACTATACCCACAGGAACAGACTTCCTCTTTACCAGCCTAAACGTGTGAAGGTATCTCCCTGCCAGTTTATTATACCTTAGTTTAAATCCTCCAATTGGAGAAATAAAATTCCTGTGAGAAACCAGGATATGGAGAGTGAAAAATATATACATATGCCAACTACACTGATTTAGAAATACAGTGTGAAGATTAAGAGTTGGTGCCACAAAAACATGCAACAATGGCTGTTATGATGATGCAGCTTAATAACAAGCATTTCTCACCTCAACACTGTAACTGTATTCCTAGATATGCTTATTTTAAATACCATATGGATACACACTGTGATGTGTCTTTTTAGAATGTAAACCTTGGCCCCTGATATACTTGTACAGTGTCCCATACTGGATTTTCTTAAAGCGGGGTCAATCCTCTAAGGCGTATGTAGGCAAAAGATGGATTTATCCCAGTATCTTTAATTGACTGCAGGCAAGCAGAATACAGAGTAATTAATTACTTACCCATTAATCCAGCAAAGTTGTTGAGAGGATTGAAATATCCAGTCATTCTTAAACTTGACCACAGAAAGACATAGTTTCAGATAAATGGACAGAATAGAAAGTTTATTCAAACACACCCACAGTGGGTTTCACACTGGATGTCATGCATACAAAGAGGTGGTCCTTGCCTTTATGGGTTTTCCATTTAAGAACAGACACACTGATGATGAAAACATTGAAACATACAATAGAATAAATAGTAAATATGAATGATTTTCTTTTCATATTCATGTTCTGTGCATACATGTTCACAAATTTTCCAGCCAATCCTACTCTAAATTTATTTACAGACCATAAAATTAGTGAGTCACTCTTCTTTACTGCCCACCCAGCATATGCTTTATGAGTCTAATTAGCTCTAAATAAAAGAACTGAATTCTTAACCAAGCAGATACATCTCGAATCAAATCAGGATCCTGTATATTATGCATGTTTTATACCCTTTTTTAAAAATCACTTGATAATATCACATTTCTCTTTTGCTAGTGATTTAAAAGATCTCTTATACATTCTTTGGAATTTCCAGTGATTAAAAATGTCATTTTTTTAAGGTGTAGAATCTGGCATTTAACTCCTACTATATATTAGGCACCATACTAAGTTTGTAAGATATATTGCATCACATCATTTAATCCTTGAGCATCCTAAAACACAGATATCGCTAGAGCCATTTCACAGATGAAAAAACTGGGAATCAGAGAGATTAACCGATTAACCAACTGACCCAAGAACACACAACTGGTAAGTGTGTGTTGAGCCATGATATAAGTCTCAGAACTCTCTGACCTCCATAACCAGAATGTTCTTATGATAAGAAAAAAGTAATCTTGAATCAAGCCATAAATAAACTGTGGTTGCTCAACCTGGGTAACACTATATGGGCCAAAACTAAAGGGTGATTTTAAAATAATCCGATTGATTCCCCGTGTGATCCTTAATATAATTATACTCCTCCAAAAACAATTTCCGTAATATGCGCAATAACAGCATTACTAGAATAGTGACCTGGAAATCTACAATAGTCATTTCTATGTATATGTTTTAGTTTACTTATTCAAGCCTTAATCTCATTATTTTATAGTCTTAACTTCTAATTGCCTGGGCTGGGAAGAGGCTGAGAGTAAAATCTGTAATTCCTGAAGGTGAATCCAGCAGACATTAGCCCTTGAGTGTTTTCCAAAAGGATGACTACGGCGTTAATAGAGTAGGCACACCATGCTTGAAGAGCTAAAGGGGTAGCAGACAGTAAAGGCATCACTGCGTAACAGTTGAGGCAGTAGGCAAGCTCGCATCAGAAGAAGCCATTGCTGTGTTTTCAGTCCATGACCAGGCGTCACTTTCCATGTGTGTAAGGTAAAACTAATAACTCCCAATTCACGCAGATATTATAAAGATCAAAAGAAAATACTATTAGTCATTGTCTGATAGCAAGCATTCAGTGTGAGTGCCTCCCCTTCTACCTCACTGAAGCTCACCCACGTCTTGTTCAGCAGGAAAAATTCTGAGAGTAAAGACAAATGCAAAATATACAAATAGCTCATCTACACTGGAGTCGCCCTGCCCAGATTGAGAATTCCTATCAATCTGTGAGATTAGTATATTTATGGTCTCTAATTTAGGGAAAAGTGAAAATGGAACCAAGGACTAGGGTGAAGTAAAAGGATGGTGTCTTGACAGAGTGGCTTCATCATTTTGTTCTAAGTGGTACAAAGTGGTATGATGTTCCTTCACAGCTGATATAACCACAATTAAATGGAAACATACATGCTCTCCCTCACACATTTCAAATGTGAAACCGTGTGATCTGGTAACCACTCTGCGTGTGTGCCTGAACGCTATGCTACTGAGCCCCTTGGAGAAGGAACGATGTCAGCAGAAGACTTTGCTACAAAAGTTTTTGTTATATACAAAGATGCCTCTCTTCTCTCCACTACGTCTCTCCAGATGTGTCTTCCCAGAGAAGGAGCCAGCTTAAGGAGCAAGGGGGGAGGAAGAGACCGAACAGGAGACACATTAAGAGTGAGACCCAGAACAGATGACAGATATAAACGGCTTCAGGAAGCACCCTTCTTCATCTTTCCATTTCACACTTGGACGGCTGCAACATTCTTAGGAACCCTCCTACCCCCTACCCCACCTCCTGTAAATGTTTTATGTAACATCGGCCTATCAGTTGTGTGGGCACGATGAACATGATGGGCACGCTGTCAGCACTCGCCCCGAGGAGGGATTGGCAAGGCCAGAGCTCGAGAGAATGACTGACATCATGGAAACACACTTTTCCTAAGGTAAACTGCAATAGAAACATCAGACAGTAAGAAACCGACTCTCAGACGTTTCGTGCAGGGGCTGAATATACCGTTGCTTCTGAAAAGACTGTGGACCAGGGGCTGGCTGTCACAGTTCCTGATTCTCTGGTGGGCGGGATGGAGGTAGGAGTGACAGAGCCACACATCAGCCACAATGGATATGATGGATGAGCCAGAAAAACCAGGCAGTGAAGCCCAGCCTCTCCTGCGAATCCATTTGTTATTTCCGGTCTCTCTCTCTCTCTCTCTCTCTCTCTCTCTCTCTCTTTCTCTCTCATACTGCAGCTAATCAGTAGTGATAGATGAGGGTACGGATTCACTCCTTCCTTCAAGCACCCAACTGCATTTTCGCTCCTTTGTCCAAGGTCTCTTATCCATTTCTCAATGAGTCCTTTATTCAAATAAGAAAGGAGCAGAGCCTTCTCCTAAAATTGACTGTTGATGCAAGAGTCCTGGTGTGTTGAGAAAAAAAAGGTAGGAAAGGAAGGCAGGATCAAAGGGTTTCATTGTTTGGCTCATAAAGGGAGAGAGAGAAAGCATTTCCAGGAGGAGTGCACTGAGTGATTAGGGTTGAATGTTGAAAAGGAAGTTCAAATAAAAATGCAGCAAAATTAGAGGGCCGGGAGTAGCATGATTTGGCAAAAGTCTAGACCTCAGCCCTGTGTCCCTGTTTGAATTGGATGTAGTCATTCCAATTGACCCATTAAGGCAGCCCAGTCACAAGAGCGCCTGATGTTTACAGGACCTTGTCATTTGCACGGCTGTACTGACGACCCACTTAAATAGAAATGGACAAATTGCCGGACATATCTCATTTTTATTTACCATCTTCAACAAGTATGAGCCAGTGAGTACAGCTGAAATGAAGACTATGGCTGAGTCTGTATAAATACGGTGGGGCCAGAACATTCAGTGCCTCACGTTGGCTGAGATTCATCTTTAGAACCAAGCCACATGGTGAATACTCAAAACATTGGACCCAGCATCTGCATGTGAGGCCAAAACAGCCTCTCAAGAAACAGCTAGACTGGCTATTTTGGTCCTAATAGATTTGGCTGTGCACACGGGGATCATTTTTAATCATGAGATCTAAGGTCTGAGGATGGTGATGTGCTGAAAATCATTAACAGTGATGACAAAAAGATCACCATGTTAACTATGACAACCACGATGGAGACAGACTCGGAAAACAGGGTATATCAGGGCCTCCTCTTCCTCAGTGAACTTTTCTAAATGGATTTAAAGAACTTAGTGGCCACCCTTCCTAAAAAGACTCTAGTTTATACCTCCAAACCTTAGAAAACAGTGCCTCCTCATAACTAAACTAAAATCTGTGACCTCTTTGCAAATCGATCTTTTCAATAAACACTTCAGGACCCTGCGTCACTACTGGACAGTAGTTTTCCCACATTAGAAGCAGGTGGTCTTCCGTTTATAGATAAACATTGTTGAATGAAACATGGAAAAATGATTTGGCCATTCTAATCGGCACCACCTTCTTAAGGTCATCTCATAAAAGCCATACAGACACGTCCCTCCTGTATATGAATGCGTTGATATTATTATCAGATTATCAAGAAGACCGAATTTGCAAATGTTTTTATCTGAATAAAACTAAAATCCAGAAAACCATTTTTTATGTTCTTGCCTTGTACAAAATTAAAATATAAATTCTGGAATATGGAAATTATATAATACATCTGTTTATATATAATTATATTTGTATAATCATAATGTATGTCTTTTATTATAATAGGAATCCTGATGGTTAAATAGACAAAGATGCTAGGAATAGATACGTGGTGTCCGATCATGCCTAGCACTATTTCTACACTTAAATTACATTGTTCTCTGTAGTATATAAAATACTCAAACTGGTTCCCCTGAAAACTATGATACTTCTGTTCACTTCAACTGTCAATTTGGCAGCATTAATACTGCTTTAAAAAGAATACTTTTAAAAAATACACTGATCTTATTAGGAAAGTAATACTGGGAAAAATCAATTCAGTGCCATAAATTAGAAGAATGAATGAAGCCTTTTGGGAACTGAAATCATCAGCACCTGACTATCCTTTAGCCTAGAGTCAACATCCTCTTCTTTACCCAGTTATCAAATAGGTGCTGCAAACATTACCCTGAAAATAGGTATGACTATGCAGTTGAAATAACTAGATAATGTTCACTTCGGTACAGTTATTTAAATTGCTTCAGCGGCCACATTTTCAGCCCAAATTATTTTGTAGCAAGCGACCTTTATAAAAGAGGAAAAAGAACCAACTATGAAGCTGACAATTTGATTACCACCTTAGACTATAATCCGTGTTCATGAGTGACCTGGAACTCTCATATAAATTGACTCTTTAGATTGAGAATTCTATTTGTGTTTCTTTTTTCTTTCATTCAAGCCACAGGTTTATAAACAGATAATTTAACATTCAGGCCCTTGATTGTCAAATGAGTTTCCAATTCTTAATTCAATGGATTAATATTCAACCCTAAATGTTGCTTTAGTTACATAGAATACATTCTGAGAATTATTTCTGTGAATGAGGTTTCAGGAATTTCTGCCACGCAGTGATTCTCTTTCCTTGTTCTATCAGAGTGGCCCTCTCTCCTGGGAAGAGCAGATAACCTACCCAAGCAGCACCGACCTATGAAGGCACCGTCCCTCAGCTGTTGTACCCTGAAGGCACAAATGTTTGGCTAAGTATCGACATTTCCCCCTTCATCAATGCTAAAATTTAGCGCTGAGCTTCTACAATAAAGGCTTATGTCTTTGGCCTTTTTCTTATTAATCCTATTACGCTTGTCTTTATGAGCTCTCCTAGTTTCTTTCACTCCCTCCGGGGCTTAGTTGCAAATGAGATTTCACATCTCAGTGTAAAATAACCCGAACATTTTTCTAGAAAATTAAATAAAAGTCCTCCACCCTGGCACTACATGCCTAGAATCCAATTTCTGGAACCGATGTCTTTCCCAATGCCTCACTGACTTCTTGCCATCTCACTCTTCTTAGCACTGAGGAGCATCTTTCTGCTTTTGCGTTCAGATGATCTACCACTGCAGGAAGGAAGAGAGGGCAGGGTGGCATGGTGCAAGTAGGGCAGTGGAAGGCAGAACCCGGGAGTTCCGTGACCACGTTTCTGAAGACGTCTCATGAGTAGGAGTCAAAGCCGGTTATCTCCCGCAGCTTACGCAGCTCATGAGCCACCTGTTCTCCTTTATACCTTTACACAGGCTCTGCTTCTCTCTGCCAGCCCTTGCCGTGCTTTCAGTGTGAACTAGCCACAAAAAAAAAAAATGCTTCAAAGTTTCTCCTTGAAAAGGTATTTGAGTTTCTCAAGAAGAAGGCAACTCAGAGGGGAACAAAAAGTCCTGGGCACACACTGAAAGGTGTAGCCCTTTCAAGGAGTCTCAAGTACCAGAAGCGTCACATCCTAATGGAATTAGGTCTAATCATACAAGTCAACCAAATGTCAGACATCTCAGGAGCCCCTCAAAGCATTCCAGCCAGTGTATCCAGGTGTGATCAGACGTAAAGAGAACTGTTAACTTTCTTTTTCTAATTCCAGGGAGAATCAATTTCTTATAAATAGTAACAATTTTTAAAATAACAAAAGAATGACTTATTTAAATATTTTGCAGCACCTTGAGGATCTCGCTTCGATTTAGATGGCAGGTGCAACGTTAATAAAATGCAACTTTCGTAAGTTTTCCTTATGTATAAATTGGCAATGGATGGCAATGAATTATGCACATGAAAAATATCAAGTAAATCATAGTGTGGTGAAGAGTATGTTATATCGTCATCCTAGATATATTCGGAGCCAAGTAGAGACTCCTTATTTTTAGATTTCAGACATTACTTTGGAGGAGATCTTTCACACCCTCTCAGCCTAATATTTTTAATCACTTAAAAAAAAGAGGAGAATCTCTACAGAGACACAAATACAAACTCTTTCACAGTAGGTACCATCAGGTAGGAAGCAGCTAGGTGAAAGGTGGCAGGGAGTGTTCAGGACTTAAGTAAACCAGACTGCATCCTTACATCTAACCTAAAGACATTTATATACTCGAGCAGAATAATATAAAATTCACGGCAAACAACTTGAGGCTGCTGGCCACCTGTTAGGAAACCTTGGAAGCAATGAAGCCTAAAGCTTCTTCTAACATTCTATGATTCTACTATAACTTATTTCTTCTGGAATTGAGAAATAACTGGTGAACAGGGACTAGGTGATATAAATATTAGACAGCCCAAAAAAGTTTCAATGGAATTAAAATAACCCACTAATACTGGGCAAGGCTTACTAGATTCTTTTTCCTTGGGAGTTCAATCCAAAATTGTTGGATAACTGCTGGTTGGATTAAAAAAAATGCTTCTTACTGCAAAGAATCCTCTTCTGTAGAAAACAGAATGTTACTGGGAAAAGTGTCATCATTAATTAGAAATAGTCCAGCCATGATGACTTCATATGAAGGAGGCTGAATGTATATTTAATGCAAGTTATAAAAGAGGGGTTGATATGGAAGGCTCAGAAAGAGTACTTGGAAATAGAAATGTGCATATATGCTCCTGATATTTTCTATATCATACTATAAACAAAGTGAAGTACATTGAGAATCCATTCTGGAGAAGCCGCTTTGTAACTGACCATGTTATACAACAAATCGAGCACATTAAGCAGCAAATGTATTTCGATGACACAACTTGCAGAGACTTTGCTCAGGCAAATACATAGAGAATACATCAGGCCTAAAACTGAGGCAAGTCCAATCAACAGTAATCATTTTCAAAGCATCAGAGCCAAAGTGTTTCTAGGCTTCATTGATGGAATGGCATAATTACATCACCTTTGGGAATTTCAAAGACAGTTTTTTTAAAAGCTGTAGGTAAAAAAAATATTTTATAGTCCCCTTCCTTTGGTATTTCTCCTAGAATGAACAAGAAGCCCCTAAGACTCCTGGTGGATTTACAAAACGTTCAGTGATTACTGTACTGGCCTATCATGACTCTATGTCCCTTCACAGAACAGAAGACGCTACGTCGATCTGGCCTCTGTATAAAAGAGAGGTCACTTTGGGATCTTAAGCCTAAAACTCATGTGTCAAGCAAGTGCAACCATGAGTTCACATCTCAAAACTGACAGTTTATACTGCTCCTGGGTGAATCCCTACTTTCTACGCGCCAGCTCTAGCAAATATTCGGGAGCTTCTGGTCAACTGGTACACGAAATCGAACTGCTTTGCCCAACCTTTTTATAAGTCTTCTATCATCTGACCTTATCCTATCCACCTAAAGAAATCAGGTTCAGGTTCTCACTTTCTGTGGCGCACAGCTAACTAGAGCCCAAAGCCTTTCCTCACACTGTTCCTCTTGCTAATCATTCCCTTTCTTGTCCTTCACCCAATGAAATACCAGCCATCCTCTAGCTCAAGCTCAAGTTCACTCTCCCATGAAGGCTGAGCTGACAGCCCCAGCCTCACCTGATCTCCCCAGCATTTCCACAGGACATAGAATTTACATGTCCCAAACTAACTGTAAAGTATATTCTCTCTCTCTGAATATTTTAATCTTTTCTCCCCAAGTATACTGTGATCTCCTTGCCATCTGGGCTCACATTTTATAATTCTTTGAAATGTCTCACTGTGTTTAGTAGGACTCTAATTATATAGCAGGTTTTCAATATGAACTGAATGAAAAAAATGGTCAGTGAACATGAAATGATGAATATTTTAGGAAACCGCTGTTGCCAAACAATTAGAAAAGAATATGTCTGTTTATGGTAAGATATGGAGCTGTTCAACTTTCAAGAGATGTTAAAAGTATACAACTGGCTTGCTTGGAATGGCAGCAGCGTGAAAGCTGGCAGGCTGAGCCATCTTTGGACTGACGGACCCCTGGAACCTTTCCTAACTAGGGATGCTCACCTCCTTAGAAAGGATTGATACGAGCAACTAAAATCAGAGTAGACTTAGAACTATGAGGCAGCAACCACTGTCCCAGATATAGTTTACACTATATTGAGACACTTCCCTTTCTCTGATCATAAAACACCTGGGAAATTAACAAAGTGAATATTAATAATAGATACACAAGACCATGGTCCTTTCTTGACTGAAGTAGAAAGTGAAAAGATCTGAACCCCTCACATTCCTCAAAATGAACCGTTACTCCTGTGTAGACACTAACATGACTCCTATTTCTTTTGTAATTATATCCAGTTCTGATAAAGGTTTCAAGGTTTATTACTCAGGTTTAAAACAGACAACTGTACATTCACCAAATTTAGCAAAAGAACACAAGTACCAAAATAAACACATTTTAGGGTTTGCAAATAAAATTGTTTTAAAATTACGTTTCTAAACTTCCACCTTGCTTTGGAGAAAAAAGAAAAAAAGCACCTTCTTAGATTATGTGACCTCCTGGGTCTCTGTGTTAATGAAGCCTGGAGACTCCTCCTCTCACTGGGATGGCTATTTGCCTTCCTGCTGAATAAAGATTTCCTCAACATAATTATCATATGAGGAAGCCCTGATACTGAAACAAAAAGGATACGGTGATATTGGTTAAGCCATCCCTGTGTGTGGGGGGGGTGGGGGTGGGGTCTTTCAAACTTGCTGCTGCTAACATACAACCATCTTGAACAGAAGCCAGACCCTGTTTAACTAATTTTACATTTAGGTATTAATAATGCATAATAAGCCATGTCTGACGTGACAAATTACAGTAACTATCAAACCATTTGCCCATCCAATATACTTGATTAATCATGACACACCATGTGACAAAGACAAACCTCTCAATTTTTTTAAAAGAAAGCTAAGTGGATTGAAAGACAGACTAAACCCAATATTTCTCATTGGTATTAACGAAGCTGATTCCAGCTTCCCGTATTGCCTTGATAGGGAGAGCAGAAGAAATCTGGTTATTTCCTTCCTTCAATTCTCCTGTGTCTTCCTCTAGCTCCGGAGTGAAAGGCAATGCTATCTTAAAATCATTTCTGTGTTGGAGGCACTTTTCTCCATGAATGCAGGGAGCTGAAAAGACCGCACCTCGAAAATCCCAGAGGAAAAGCAAGTGTAGTCTGTCAATGGTTTCACCCTTAAGAATATCCCCTATACTGGGTCTCACCAGAGGAGTTCCACGGGAACCCATGGAAAATGAATCCTCAAGCATTCGAAGCAGTATCTCAAATGCTACCCAGGGTTGTCAAAAGCAAAGCGTCTAACTGCTCACGCTGCAGCAGTGGGAAACAGCCTGGACACAGTATCCTAGGTCTGTACCTTTTCTCCTTATACTGTGCTGTAGCTCCACTGGAATTTGCCACTGAAACATCTACACGTGCACTTGAGTGCACATGCCCCCTGTGGTCCCCAATGTTATCTTGCCACTCATGCCTGTATGCATAAAAATAGTTTGCTTATTTAAAAAAGATACATGCTACTTTCCAGTCTATTTGATATTTCTAGGAGAGCTTAGCTATTTGGACAATGAAATAATAAAGTACACTCAGCTGCTTAGTCAAGGCTTCCCTACCCGTATATGAAATAGAACAATATAAACAGTTTCCACAAGGCAAGTTTTAGAAACCCAAACATAGAAAGATTAACAAATATTCTTATTCTGTGTAATCTTGGACAATTTACCAGCCCTCTTTTTGACTAACTTCTCATTGACAAAATAAAGATATTAATAGTATTATATACATTTATCAGTATTAAAAAGTGCTGTCACAAAGTGAAGGTTCATAAATATTATCCACTATTAATACTATTGTACTATCCTGCCTACTGGTGTTCACACATTTGTGTAATCCTCTTTCCTTGAGTTTAGGCAGGACCTGCGACTTGGTTCTAACAGCTAGAACATGGCAAAAATGATGGGATGTCATTCCTGTGATTAGGTTATATTACATAACAAAGGTGACGAGAAATACCACTTCCATGATTATGTCACATTATCTAAGACCCCACTTTAGGACACTGATGCTAGAGACTCCTCGGGGGCATGATGAAGCAAGCAGTCATGCTGGGAAAGCCCACATGGCGAGGAACTGCAGACAGCCACTGGGAAATGAGGGCAGCCTCCAGTCAATAGTCAGCAAAAGGCTGGGGCCCTCAGTGCTCTGTGATGACCTAGATGGGTGGGATGGGGGTGGGGGAGGGAGGTCTACGAGGGAGGGGATATAGGTATACATACAGTTGATTCACTTCATTGTACCGCAGAAACTAACACAACATTGTGAAGCAATTATACTCAGATAAAAAAAGTCTTAAACAAACAAACAAACAAAAAGAAATGAATTCTGCCAACAACATAAAAAAGCTTGAATGTGGTGGATTCCTTCCCAGTTGAGCCTCCAGAGAGAGCACAATCCATGCAGCAAAGTGACTGTAGTCTCTTGAGATCCAAAATAGAGGACCCAACTAAGCCACGCCCAGTCTTCTTCCCCACAGAAACTGTGAGATAATAAATGTGTTGTTCTAAGCTGCTACATCTGTGGTGATCCATTACACAGCAATAGATAGCTAGTATAATGAAGGCAAAATGATAGGCAACATGAAAAACATTCTTCTTACATAAAGAAAACACTGCCTAAGACTTTTGAATAGATATTAAGCAGGGTTGAGAAATCTTGAATTCTCTTAAACATTTCACAGAACTTCAAGGTGGAAGGGATGCATCTTAGAAGTGATCTGGTCTAATCCCTCTCCTCCATCATCTTGCAAGTAAAACCTCCAGCCTCTAAAATGGTTATATAACTGGCTCAAAGTCATGTGACCAGCTAACTGTAGAGCTGGAACTTGAACCCAAGTGACCTAATGTTTCATATCACCACACTGTTGCCGAAGCTATGATTTCCCATTTTGGTGAGAATTTGTTGATTCTGTGTTAGTAGCATTTAAATCGAACAAAGAGCAAAGATCAATGCTGACTAGATCTTAGATGATCATTTGATTTAACAGTTATGCAATTTCATCTGCAGGTCACTTACTATCATTCTGATATGGCTTGTTTTCAAGGTAACGTTGGATTGATGTGCTACCTGTCAAACTCCAACTGTAGAAGAAACACAGTAAAAATCCAGTAAATGCAGAGCAACCAAGGCTCTGCCAGAGAGTATAAAAGCATTGAGATAAAGGGTAAAAGGTTCAGTTAATACATGAAAATGTCACCGTACACTCGGGATCTTTGCCTGAAGGTTAAGTGTCACAGACTATTGTCAGATGGTACCAGCAGCCAGAATGGCTAAATCCACCTGGGTGATGAGTGTGGTAACAGATGCTATAATCACATTGCCTGTATGCTCAAGTCAGATGATGTGACCATATTACAGTCAGAATGTAATTCCAAGCAGCAATATTTTGTCCTAATTTTTATAGCGGTTGGTTAATCAGATTCTCCCTATCACAATTAAAAAGGTCCAACATGTCTCCATTTCCCCTCGACCAACGTCTCCCCAGATGGAGATGTTCTGGATATCTAATGCACAACAACGTGACTAGTTAATACTGTATTGTATACTTGAAGTTTGCTAAAAGGGTCGATCCTAAATGTTCTCACCATGGGAAAAAAAGAAAAAGGTAAGTATGTGAGGTGATGCATATGTAAATTAGTTGAATTATGGTGATTATTTCACTATGTATATGTATATCAAAACATCAACTTGCACTCATTAAACACATACATTTCTTTTTAATTGTCAATTATACCTTAACAAAGCTGGGTAAAATGTTCAAGAGATATTATATCCAGACTACATCTGCAAATTTTTACACAGAACATATTTTAAAAATATAATTGAATATGTATTCTGACAACGGGGCAGCATTTTGGAACTCAGGATTATTCTGAGTGACATCAGTGTCATGTGTCTGCTTTTCCTTCTCTTCTAACTATTCCCTGTACTAGTTTGAATCACAATTATTTAACTTACTATTTGGGTAATTTTGAAGAGTTATTTTACCACCCAACTCTGAACCTCTTCATGTACATATATGCTTGCTGGAAGATGTTTTATTGGTATAAATAGAGTCATATATATGTAAAATATTTAGCATGGTATTTATTGCATAAATTGTTGCCTTTGCCTTTTCTTCTAACTTTCCCCATGGAAAGCAACTTTCTATTTCCCTGAAGTCTTCTGGACCTTTGAACAGAAAAGCACAGCAATCCCAAACTTAATAAGGTATATTTACATTTTTTTGTATAGAGAAGCATTTGCTATTATGGTGAAAGTTTCAAGTTCAACCAAGCTATGTCTTAAGGTTTATATGGTGCCTATATGGACAGCACTGAGTCAAGCATGGACCTACAATGTCTGTTTTGTCCAAGCATGGTAAAGGGCAAAGATCCATTCCATGCTTTAAGACAGCCAACCTTTTAGCAAATGAAGGGGAAAATTGAATTTAAGTCAGAAAGGGGAAACAAATCCTCCTGTCCAGTAAATTTCTTTAATCAACAAAGTGGTTTTTCAAGACTCTCATTCAATCTCACAAGGCTTGCTAAGTCTCCCCACCCAACCCAGGTACACAAGGTCACAGCAAGTTCTTATTTCAGAAAAATCCAGAATAGAACCTCTTAGGAAGAAAGATAGAAAATTACACTGGCAAAAGAATTTGCCAAAATAGCATAAAGGTGTTTAAAAATATTTAACATACTCTCATTTATCTTTAAATCAAGTTTAGAATAGAAACAGAATCAATACAAAAGAAATATTATTAGTAGACTTGTCAACTATTAAGAACTGCACTTACTATAATTCTCTGGCTCTCTCCCATGGTCCAACTATATGAATGTTTGAAAAAAATAGAGTAAAAGCACATGTAATTTACCCAGTGATGTATCACAGCTTGCTCTGCTAGGAAAGGTAAGTAAATGAGCAAACCTGTCAGTAAGCCCAGCATGAAATGAGGGTGGAGCAGGGATTACGAAGTAGTTATGTCACATTCAAACACTTTAAGAAAAATACTGGTAATACACAAATTTAAGTCTGAAAAATAAAAAGCTTCTATTCACTTATTTTATTTTTTATCCTATTTTCTTTTTACACATTTCCTAATATTCTTTTTAGGTTTTCTTTTACACTGTGTCTGTACAATACTCAGACATTTGAATGAAGATTAAACTGATAATTTAAATATGTGAGTGTATTACCTATTCAACCCTAAGCATGTAGATATTCTGAAATATCTTAATATTCAGAAATATCCAGCTATTTCATGACATTTAGAGGAAACAATCATGTATTAAACTAAAATTTAAACATCAGTATCATATACTTCAGTAAATACTTCTATTTGTACATTTACTTTTGAGGTTTTCTTTTTTTTCCATAAGCTAGTGGTCAATTTCCTACTTATAATTTATAATATATTTTTAAAAATTTTCTAGATTAAAAACTATCTTCTCCACCAATACCTTGATTCTCTTTTTAATTATTTTGGCAACTACTGTTTCCTCTTCTTTACCTACTCTGCTTCCAGATCTTGTTCTCTAAATTTGTCCACTGAGTATGTTGTTTAGTCTCTTTCTCTTTTGGAAACATTCTCAGAAAGCAGTATTTTCTTTCTGTAACTGTTATTGTAAGACTGGGAAGGAGAAAAAGGCAAAAGGGCATATACCTCTTAGCAATCAGTATTGCTGAGATCTTTAGGGGATGTTTCTCCCATTTCTTCAGCAGGAAGTGAGGGTGGGGCGGGCATGACCAGGGCAGGCAACATTATGGCCCATCCACAGAGCTATACAATTGGTGTTTTGTTTCTCTTTTACACGCAGATGTAAGAGTTCCACAGACAGCAGAGGAGTTTACCTAGTCCATGGCGCAAAAGTAATGGGATTGCATCATTTATGTGACATTTTAATAAACTAGCTGTTTGTTTATAGACTATATAAACAGACATAAATCTATATTTTCTAATCGATTAGGTAATTAAACACAATTCATGAGTAAATGACTATTTTATATGAAGTGTGATTTCTGTATACTTTATTTTTCAGAGTATGGCCTCCTCGCATTAAACTTTCTCCAATGGATTTTCACAAACCTCCAGACTCTGAAGCATAAATCAGAAATCTGTTCTTCTGGCCCAATGCTTGAAGAACACTCTGTGACTGTCAGATTTCTCTGCTAGCACTTTAGTTACCATAGCTTCTCAAGCCATTATTTTTTTTTCATGTTCCCCCATAGAGAAATGTACAACAGACCCTCTGTTCTCTTTTCTGCTCCATCACTGATATAAGGTTGACCTACAAAATACTAAAAGTTTAATTCTGAGTCAACTGCTCAGTGCATGTTTAAGGGAGACGTGAGTTCACTCGACATGCATGTTGGCTGAGTCTTCACATGTAAAGTGAAGGGAAGGAATGAGACAGCATCTAGACATATTAAGGCAAAAACATATGTCTGAACCATCTTGAGGACTGAGGCCAGACTTTGTAAAATGTAACTTTTGGGTAGGACTAAAATGCATATGGATTTTCCATTTCAATTTGCATGAGAACAGGAAACCCATGATAATGATTTGCTTGTATCTATTATTTCCTTTCTTTATAGAACTCAAAAGACACTATTTAATCATGTCAAGTATGTTCTTTTTTATTTTACTTCTCTCAATTGTCACTCAAACTTTTAAAAACTGTAAAATTAACTTTTCATTAAATTGATTGTGACACTAGACTTAAAGTAGTAAAATTCCATAGTAGTAAAAATATAGAAGACGTTGGTAGAAGTTAGTTGTATAATCAGAGCCAGTCCGGCTGGGTACACTGGTGACCTAAATATCAGTATGCCTCTATATCCCAGTCGGCATTTTACTTGGTGATTTCTCTTAAACCCCTATCCCCTAACACACACACATGCTTATACACACAGGAACACACACACACCCCTCTCTAGTACTTATGCCTTAGGCTCTCTGAATTTCTGCGTCCCAATCAAAACAAAGGGATAAATTAGGAGTTTGGAACTAACATATACACACTACTATATATAAAATAGACAAACAGCAAGGACCTACTATGGATGGCTGGATGGATAGATAGACACATAGGTAGACAGACAGATACATAAATGGAATCACTTTATATATATGTATATATATACATATATATATAAATAAACTGAATCACTTTGTTGTACAACTGAAACTAATACAACATTGCAAATCAACTATACTCCAATAAAAAAAGCACTGTTCTAAAAAAGTAAAATGTAAATAATGCTAAAAAATAAAAAAGGTGATTTCATAATGAATAAAAAAACAAAGTTCAGGAAAATGTTTTGATAAATACACTTACACTGAGGTTAAATGGCTGATAATATTTAACTCACTTTACTAGGGTAAACTCTTAGGCATCTCCAAACCTGTTTTTAAAAATGTTAGTACAGGGCTTCCCTGGTGGCGCAGTGGTTGGGAGTCCGCCTGCCGATGCAGGGGACACGGATTCGTGCCCTGGTCCGGGAAGATCCCACATGCCGCGGAACGGCTGGGCCCGTGAGCCATGGCCGCTGAGCCTGCGCGTCCAGAGCCTGTGCTCCACAACGGGAGAGGCGACAACAGTGAGAGGCCCGCGTACCGCAAAAAAAAAAAAAAAAAAAAGTTAGTATAGAGTGAAAGGTAGATAGGAATTTTTCAGGTGCTTAAGATAATATCACTTATCTTTTCCATCTTAGATCCAGGTTTTTGCTCAGTTTAATTTGTTTTGAGCAATGTAAAATTCTTTATGCTATACCTTTATAAAAGAGATTATGATGACTTAATCTCTAAATAAGTAATCATACATCCTTATTGACATCTGTAATTTCTAATACTTTATTAATAATATCTTGTTTCACTCTAAAGAGTACCCCATATTGGACAATAAATTAAATGTCAACCTATGAATAAGAGAAAAATTTAGTTGCTATACGTAGTCATCAGATGCCTTTCCCCTACCCTCTTGCTCTCTCTTGCATAACAATGGGAGTTTTTTTGAGGAAGTGTCTCACACCTCTCATATCATTTCTTATAACCATAGAACCCCTTCCCATTTTCTTCCCTGGTTACTACACTCTTTCATCTCATGCTAGATATTCTCACCTCTCATTTCCTCCTCTTAGTCCCAAACAACCAAGGGGAAATAAAAGGCAGGCAAAGAGGTTCACAGAGAAGACTTGGCACTAAGAAACTCTAAAGTAACTCAAAACTTAACAGCCATTTTGTCCCTACCCTATCCTGTTTGGTACCCAGTATTCTATTCCCAAACAAATCTGCTTTCAAAAAAGTATCCAATACAAATAATTTTTCTTATCACTGTCCAGTTAAGTACCAGACACTGTCTATAAGTAAATGAGGGTGGAGTTCATAGTTGTGTGGCATGTAATAAGGGCTTCAAAAGGTATATATGTATATATAAACACATATTTAAATAACGTTCTTGGTAAAGGTTATCAGTTATTACTTTCCAAGTATACCCATATTTGGTTACTTCTGTGCCAATTAAAATAACATTCAAAGAGTAAGAAAGACCTTTAATTTTCAGCTTATTCTATTTTCTACTGCTTTGATTTAATACAGGAAAAGTTAGAGAAAGTAAGGAAGTACTTTAAGGCTGATGTCAAAAGCTGGGGAGAAGCATTTTCTATTCCTTACTATAAATAGTCACAACTGGGGAGAACAGATAAAGTAAACCAAGGTGTAGTTCTATTCCTTAATATTCAGGCAAGCTTACCTTGTCCTGAAATACTTCTAAAGGTAGAAAGGGGAATTCCCAGCCAAATCACTGTTTCATCCCAAGAAGCTATACATGCTGACCATAATAATACCAGGCATAAGACACCTGCCATTTCCATTGTACCTTACAAATTGTATCTGAGTCTATTTCTACATCCTCTTGGTTGGTCCCCAATGAGGACCAACTATCACCTTATTTGTAAACCCTCTACTGAGAGTAGAAATCCTCTAAATTTTATTTACCCTGAGTGAATGACCTTTCTGATGTTATAAACCACATGTAAAATTACTAATTGTCAACAATTGGAAAAGAGAGATCTCAAGTTTCCACCCCCCCAAAAAAAAGATGGAGTGCTTTTGGCTTTACAGAATAGTGCAGGTTCCAGGATAGGAAGGGGTAAACATTTAGGGAAAATCAAATGAGGACATGAGAACCTGAGAGGACAACTATAATACATAGATTTGGCAGAAAGGATGCAGAGAGTGGGCATTCTTTCATTTATCTATTAGTTATTGAGTATTCTCTGCTCAGCATTTTTCTAGATGATGGGGATTCACCAGTGAGTAAGATTGGCACAGGGGGCTTCCCTGGTGGTGCAGTGGTTGAAAGTCTGCCTGCCGATGCAGGGGACACGGGTTCGTGCCCCGGTCCGGGAGGATCCCACATGCCGCGGAGCGGCTGGGCCCGTGAGCCATGGCCGCTGAGCCTGAGCGTCCGGAGCCTGTGCTCCACAACGGGCGGGGCCCCAACAGTGAGAGGCCCGCGTACCAAAAAAAAAAAAAAAAAGATTGGCACAGATCTACAGGAAGAGTCAGACAACAAAAATAACTTCAGGTGGCAATAAATTCTATGAAGACACTAAACAAGAATGATAGGATAAAAAGTGCTGGAGTCATTTTGATTAGTTGGTTAAAAAAGGCCTCTAGGAAGGTGGTATTTGAGTTGAAACCAAAATGACAAAAATAGAATCAGTCATAAGAAGATCCAGGTACAGACTTCCCTGGTGGCACAGTGGTTAACAATCTACCTGCCAATGCAGGGAAATGGGTTCAAGCCCTGGTCTGGGAAGATCCCACATGCCGCGGAGCAACTAAGCCCGTGTGCTACAACTACTGAGCCTGCGCTCTAGAGCCCGTGAGCCACAACTACTGAGCCCACGTGCCACAACTACTGGAGCCCGTGGGCCTAGAGCCCTTGCTCCACAACAAAAGAAGCCACCGCAATGAGGTGCCTGTGCACCGCAACAGAGAGTAGCCCTCGCTCACCGCAACTAGAGAAAGCTCGCACGCAGCAACGAAGACCCAACGCAGCCAAAAATAAATAAACAAATTTATAGAAAAAAAAAAAAAAGAAGAAGATCCAGGTAAATATTTAGGGCAGAAAAACAAACTGCAGAAAAGAAAGAGGATGCAGGGTACATAGGGGTCCAAGCACAGGAATTCTTCGTAGACATTGACCATTCTTGGCATCTAGACAGACCCAGCTAGATCAAGGGCCTTCATTAGGTTCAGTATACTAAGATGAACAAAACTAGTTGCCTAAACTTTTCATTGCCAAGTCCAAGAAAAACAAAAGCAAAACAAAACAAGAAGTTAAATTATTCTGATTGCCTTTAAAAAGACTGACTTGAAGACTTAATTCAAAGAGATCTGGACAGGTAAGGATATGGACTGATTTTGAGGCTATCACTCACTAACTGGAGCAAATGTCAAATCCTTGGGTAGCAGCAGGAAGCAGCGTTTTGACTGCTCTTCAGGAGAAAGAGCTCCAGCTAGACCCCATCCCCTGGATGACCCTAGGTTTCCCATCTGCCTTTCTGATCACTTTCTCCTCCCAGGACTTTTCTCACTCTTTCATTCTCTAGCAGGTTGCTCTAACGTTTCTCTTTTCTCCAGGCCTACTCCTGCCCCACCAAGCTTGTTTGTCATAAAGGTTTACTATTTACATATTCAGGAACTTTTGAATACATCTGTTTTACAGTAGTTTTCTTTCCAAAAGATTGTTTTTATCCATATCAGTGAAATAGACTATATAAGGGCTGTCAGGAGGATTTGGAAATAGTCTTGCTATACAAACCCAGATGTTAAAATGGCATTTGGGAAAACTGAATTTTACCTGTGTAGAATTTATTATGCATTCTTTCTTCATATAATATTATCTTATTTTCTCATTTTTATATGTGTTGTTTTACTGAATGGGTATATTCAAATACAGCCAACTACAGGCTACCAAAAGATTTAATTCATCCATTACTTTAGAGTTATACTTCTCCAAAAGAAGAAATACACTTCTAATTGTTTGCTACTGACATTTATTGCCCAGCACAGATGAAAAGAACCCACATTTTGGTCCTGACGTATGTGACTGCTTATACATGAGGATGGCCTTCTCCTCAACTCATTTGGAGACCCAGGGATGAATAAATGCTCTGCCTTTCATTGCCCAAGGTGTATTACCTCCAAATGCCATAAAAATCAGTAATTCCTATAAACGAAACAGAAGGAAAAGTAGAAAACGGAAGTGTCCCAACTCATTAAATTGGAGAACAGTGCTCTCTTCAATGTATATGGCGACAAATCGGGCTCTAGAAGCTCCTTACCCTACCAAGTTTATCAGACATAATCTTATACATGGTGGTTAATTAGCGTCAAACTGTTGAAATAGTAAGACATTACTGGTACCATGCTTCACATTTATATTTGTATAAACATGATTTTGTGGAAACTGAATGGGGAATATTATTCTGATGGGAAAATGTATTCCAAGTTCCAAACTGCCTTCCAAATTAATTTGTGCTGTGAAACGGATCTGCAAATTAGAAGCTTACAAGGACAGAATGTGTCTTAGTTTTTCCTCCTATTAAGAGAAGATAGAAAATACTTTACACATAACAAGGGTTCAGTGTGTACCTACTCTGTGTTCTGTACAAGTGTCTGCGGGGAGTAAATAACACAAGCTGATATAATTCCTCTCCTGAAAAATTACAACTTGAGAAAACAGTATACACATATTTAACATAATGAGAAGATAATACAATGTTGCACATAATTAAATGCTAACAAAATCATTGTCCATTCCTAACAGAACTCCACTGAAATCACACTAACCTGATGTTATTAGCAAGTGGTTAAATATGCCAAGCTCAAAATACCTTTTACAGTCAACTCACGTCTTTACGAGCTTGGCCAATTTCACTCTGTCTGATTCTCCATGGCTGCCCATACAATTGCACTACCGGGACTAGAAAATGCCCCAGGTGACTGAAAGAAACACTCTCTGCATCCCTAGGTATTATTTCCCCACGTTGCTAAATAGACCTAGCTAAATTTAACCACTTAGGATGAGTTGGCAGAAGTGCAGAGAGAAGCACTTCAAGCGCAGAGGGAAGTTTCAAGCAAAGCTGAGGATGCTTTGGAAAAAGAAGAGTCCTTCTCAAGGCATTGTGAGGACAGGGAAGCAGCTGGCCAACGGTACTTCTTGGGGAGCAGGGACAGACCTATTGTGTCCAACCCCCAGGTGTTCTCCTCTATCTTTCCGAGCACAAAAGGGAGTGATTTTATGCTCTCTTCCCTTCTCTGTTCTGAAAGGTTCCTGTTGAATGGTGCCCCCTGGAGCCGGGGAAGAGGGCAGTGCAGCAGGTGCTCTTCACTCAGAAGGACAGGTCAAGTTCAGGGTTTGTTCTGAATTTTGATGTTAGTTTTCCTCTTCATAACAAACACTGACCTGTTTTCCATGACAATGTGCCCTGTGGATCATTCTGTCAACAGTGATAATGTATGACAGCAAGCCAACAGCACCACTGCAAGGACAGCACAGCCTTGTTGTCAGTCACATTAAGGAGCACCTGATGGGAATCTGGAAAGCAGTCTGGGCATGGAGAAAAGAGTCTCTACCTTAAAAAGATAACTTAATCTTATTTTCAAAGAGAAGAACCTCTGCCTTCTCAGCCAATAATCAAAACAATGAAGACTCTGAAAATAGCACCAAAGGAAAGGAGGTCCATGACACAGATAGAAAAAACCTCAGCTACTATTTTTACTTGAAGCTTGGTGATTGAGCAGTCTTTTCTTACACATTATTTAAGGGCATTCTTTTCTCTGTAAGTTTGTCAAGTGCAATATTGACTCATCATAAATTCTTTTCAAGTCTTCCTGACTCTCTTAAAAATTTCTCAGTTTACTAAAGCAAAACAGAGGAGTGAGACTTTGAGATGATTCATGTCCATTTCTGTTCTGGGAGCTAAGCATTCTCAAACTGCATGTCAGCTTCCTAATTTTCCGCAGAGCTAAAATATTCCCTGACTATATCCAACTACTTTTGCTAGCAACTCCTCTTGTTTGGCCTATTCCACATGACCATAATCGCAAACTACAGGGCTAATGTGCCTCACTGATCACTTAGATGAACTATAATTTCTTATCCTAAGCAAGAGTCCATCAGACTAGGTTAGGGATGGTAAGTAAGTTTGAATTAGCATGCCAATAGGTGGTGATTGCCTAGAGAGATGAGTTGAGAAGAATTCAGAGGCCAAGTCCCAATGCAGAGGAAACAGGAACTAGTAGTAGTACCGGTGGACAAGGGAATTGCACTGGATTCCCACTGAGTCTCCTCAACACCAAGATAACCAGTTTTATTTAAACAAATAAAACAAGAAACTTGATCAAAAACTTATTTGGAATTATGAATATGAAAAAGACTTTAATACTAATTTTTTTTTTCATTTAGCAGTATTGATGTTGTAGAGACTTGGCAAATATCTGAGTGAGGGTAGATCTTGCTTAGACAACAGAAGTCAGAAACAGAGCAGACACATTTCTCAGATCATTCTATTCACTCGAAAACTAAGTAAAGATCTTAGCGAAACAATATGGATCTTCAATTCAGCTTACTAAAAATTAATATAAAAAAACTTTTGGCAGATATCTGAAGTATTAAATATGAATTCACAATTTAAAAGGATATTTATACACACACACACTAAGTTCTGTTCATTGAAAGTTTCTGGAAGCAATGGCTTCCAGGCAGCAGTGAACACATCTGGCATCCATATCTTCATTTCTAAATACCGTTCATCAATAGAAGGAAACATGGCTCCTTGGATAAATGACTGATTCCAGATCAAGATTAGGGAAAGTGCAACATAAACCCAGAACCTTGTGCTGGAAAGCGAGAAAGTTCTCAGAGCTCAACAGAGACGCATGGAAAAGACATAGGAGCCAGTTTTAAGAGGTTCTCATCTGTTCAAACAATTTGGTCATCAAAAAGAATAATGGCCATAATGGATTATATGACACTAATTAGTGTCCATTTTGCTACTACAGATAAAGAGAGAACATAAAATTAACACACATAAAATATATGCTATACTTAGAGGTGACTTTTACACCAATTTCATGCTCTGAAAATTTATATTTGAATGGAAAAAATCAAACAGTTATCCTACTTTTAAAGTAAGGAGCAGAGTTCATCCCTATCATGTTGAGGGAAAAACATAATTAGAAAAATGGCAGAGATCAATGTAGAAGAAATGATAAAATGAGAAAACTACCACTTAGCAACCATGAATGAAATAACTGATTCAGAAAGCCAGAATGATCAATGAGTATACAAACCACTAGGTCAGGGCTTCCCTGGTGGCGCAGTGGTTGGGAGTCCGCCTGCCAATGCAGGGGACACGGGTTCGTGCCCCGGTCCGGGAGGATCCCACATGCCGCAGAGCGGCGGGGCCCGTGAGCCATGGCCGCTGAGCCTGCGCGTCTGGAGCCTGTGCTCTGCAACAGGAGAGGCCACAAGAGTGAGAGGCCCATGTACCGCAAAGAAAAACAAACAAACAAACAAAACACTAGGTTAAAATTTGATAATGCCAAAGCATCACCCCAAAGTTTGCTTGCTAATATTGAAGGGGGAATATATAATAAGAGATCTCCTAGACATCATCTCAACCAACTGAACAAATTTAGTGTCACTAAAATGAGGACAATCTGACATCATCTATTTCTTATATGTATATGTAATATGAAGTACTCAGCATTATTTATAAAGTAGTCTTGCCAAATATGTTTTATATGAGTTTGATTAAGCTTTAATATTAAGTTTGATACAAGCTTTGATTTATAGGAAGTACAGAGGATAAAGGGACAAGTTAAAAATCACCACCAGAAAACAGACAAATGAAGAATGTGGTACATGTCACAACAAAATTGATCTAGTTTCCTAAAAAAATAATGTCAGGAAAGAAGATAAAAACAAATTTGGAGCTCTTTCATAGATTAAAAGAAACAAAACAAATCAAAGATCAGAAAGTTGCTTGGCTATTAGTTGAAAAAATTCATAAAAAATATTGACAATTGGGAGAATGAATAAATATACAATATAGATGTTATAAAGAATAACTATTTTTTTCATAGGTGTGATAACAGTATTTTAGATATATATGAATCTGCCATTATTGAGAGATGTCTAGTAAGTATTTAGTGGTATCTATCTATTTGGAAAAGCAACATTAGTGGTAATTGTGTCCAAATGTTAGCAACTTCTAAATTTTCATGGTGAGTACACAGGTGATCATTATTCCATTCTCTCAACTATTCTGTATTTGGGGAAAACTAAAAAGTTAAAAAAAAAATCAATGTTAGCTTCCTGAAGTGGATAAAAAGCCTGAAGTACAAAGAAAAATGGTTAGACTCAGAGAGGCCTTTTATCTTCTCAGCAGAACACAGAGCCCCACATACAGCACTAGGCTTCTTTCGCATTCTCCACTCCTTGATGATTTCTTCCATCTATATGCTAGTGATAAAATATTAGGGGCTTTGATTCTTGACTCATTAAATACAGCATATTCTCACTTCACTGTGACCTGTGCTAGGGCCAGTTTAAGGAGCAATTTGTCATCAGATCATTAATACAGCAACTGGCTAAGCAGGTGAAGATATTCATCTAAAATTAATTTCTTGACCTTTTCCAAGAGGACGTAGAAGGGAATATTTTAGTGTTTGTAACTGGGGGAGCAGCTCCACTTATACCCTGTGTTTCCCAAATGTGGTAATTAGAGAAACAGAGCCAAGAAGTAGGGACGCAGGGGGCAATCAATGTTTCAGAAACCCTGTTGTTGAGAGAATGCCTCAGGCTACCTGCGAAGGGTCAGTTTGGAGAGAAGCAAAGGAGGTTACTCACCAACAGCTAACCTAACGTATGGCTTTAGCCAACTCTACGAGGCTAGAGAAAGGACAGGCAGAAATAAAATCCAATGGAAACAGGCTGTGGCTGCAAAACATCTCAGAAGACTCAAGCTGCTGTAGGGGCCACTGTCAAATGATTCAACCTTAATCCAGCACAGCCAAGAGCTATCTAATAAATGAGACAATGCCTTACTTTCATCATAGTCAAAGACAAATATGAATACAAAGCCAAACATTTAGCAAATGCCAGTAAACTCTGAGTCAGGAACACAAATCCTCAGTTTCATGAGTAACCTTTACGGGGAACTCAGCGATGCCATTTCCAAGGTGAAATAGATATAATAAGAAATCCTCAGAGAAACACATTTAAAAACGAAAACCAACACTTATCTGCTCTCCCCTCTCATCTCTTTGTAATCTCCAAGTTGTAGAGAGCTCTGGGAGTACATATAGGGGCCAGTGAAGATTCACAATAATTTCTTCTTTTTATTTCTCTCGTTGTTCCTAAACCTTAACCTTTTCAATGATTGCTAATATGGAATGAAATTCTGGTTTCACAACATCTTTGCCACATAGCCAAAGATGCACCCTTTGAGAGGGGACAAGAAGTCACAAAGTGGTGATTTGAATAATCTAAAAAAATTTTTTGAAGGGTGCCATGGCCTTGTCATCACTCTGTACTATTGCAGATTGTATTTTAGAACAAACACTGACTACCAGATATTGGCTGGTCACCAGGCAACATATAATCTATAAAAAGTAAACATGCATGAATATGACCTAGTATACAGTAACTGTTCTATGAGTGTTAAATTAAATTCACTTAAATTTAACCTGAATTGGAGAAGGGAGCAGGCCAATGGGTCTCTGTTAATTCATGAGATAAAGGAGCTAGGGCTTGGTTGTAACGATGCAATATTCTCTACCATCATTATCATAGTACCTGACTCATTAGTTTGTTGTGAGAAATAACAAGCAGAGTCAACATAGTTCATTTAGTTCACATGAATTATGCCTACCAATTATCACAATAAACAAATAAGTATTATTTTTTCCATTGTGATTATGAGAAAACTGAATTTTAGAAAAGACAGGTTAAGCAACTTGCTCAAGGTTATAGAAGCACGAAGTGATAGAAGTATCAATAGGATTTAAATCCAGATCTCTATGAATTCAAATTTAGGTCTAAAGTTCTCCATTTCTCAAAAACTATTTCCCCAGAGGTATCATACAGTGCCTTAAATTCCCACCATGATGAAAGGACACTACAATATCATCTACTATTAGCTTAGTTCACCAGCCATGGATACCCTGCTGGGAGCAGCTATGTGAAGAAGGTAAGTGTTGATCCTGAGTGGAATTTCAGAATGATCTCAACGTTCATAAGGATGGAAAGATTAGGAAGATTTTTGCAGAAGGAGGTCTTGGAGGTTTTAGGATAGACTACTGGGTGAGGGGACAAGTGGTAATGATGAGGATGGAAATTCAGGAAACTGATGGTAAGAACACGACGTACTCTGAAGATCGTGCTTAAATTGTTGCTCACTTCTTTATTTTCTACCCTGAACCCTGATGAGACTCATGGATCACCAATCAGATCACAGAGATTGTCCCTAAATTTTATCTTTTTATCATGTAAAAGTTGGTCAAACTCATTTAAAATTTTAGAAAATGTAGCATTTAAAAAACATGAAAAAAATTATCTGCCAAAATATGACAACTGTTAACATTTTTATCTATTTCCTTCCAGCTTTTTTTTTCTCCCTATGCCTATAATTTGGGACTTTTAAAAAACAGTTAAGATGATAAAACTTGCACACATTTGAATCTTGTTTTATGTTATATTATAAGCATTTCCCACGTTACTTCTCCATAGGATTTCACAGTCTGAGATCACAGCCAAGTTGTTTCCCCCTCCCCGACATAAGTTGCTTCTCTCTCTTTTACTCATTCTCTGTTGCCCTCTCCCCCACCCCAGCCCTGCCAAAGCAGCAGTTAAAACATTGTAAATTATTGGAAGGGGGTGGAACCTTCATCACAAGGGACCTAGGACCTGGACCACGATCTCACAAACCATGGCTCTCTTGTGCAAGAGGTCAGCTTGGACTGACTGCCCATTTGTCTTTACCTTCCTCTTCTAAAGGCTAAAAAGGTAATGAACCAAAAGGAAAAATAACATAAAATGAAACTTTCTGAGGTCATGCTGCTGACCTACTGCATGTAGCTCCCTCTAGGGAGGGGGTACATTATCCATTCTACTCAACTCACTTGGGATATCTGGGCCATGATCCCCTGGAATGTGAATAGGGAATGTTCCAAATGTTATGGCTCAATCATTATTCAATCTTTGCAATAGGAGTGGATTATAAATCCTTTTTTTTTTTTTTTTTTGCGGTACGCAGGCCTCTCACTGTTGTGGCCTCTCCCGTTGCGGAGCACAGGCTCCGGACGCACAGGCTCAGTGGCCATGGCTCATGGGCCCAGCCGCTCCACGGCATGTGGGATCTTCCCGGACTGGGGCACGCACCCATGTCTCCTGCATCGGCAGGCGGACTCTCAACCACTGCGCCACCAGGGAAACCCTATAAATCCATTTTTATATTAGTGCTGTATTGCAAAAGTCACTTCCAATGATCTATTTACTAATTCACTCTGTGATTCTCATCACAGGTGAATACTGAATAAACACACAGGCACAAAACAGTAAGAAGAACTCTGTTGCCTCTGACACTGAAAAGGGTGGTTTTTAATACTGAAAAAGAGGCAAATTTCATAGGTTAAAATAATAGATTGATCTCAGATTTACTATTGGTCTTGCAACAGAAACCAACATTGTTAACATGCTTTGTTGTCACTGTTTGTTTTCAGTTTTATTTTTGTTTTTGCTTTTTGGTGATGACAGGGGAAAAAAAAACAGTACAAATAAAGTATTTAGGTTTCACTATTGGCTCTTTAGAATATATGAGAGAGACCCTTAACTGTTCAAATTACACAAAGAGATGAGAGAAGAAATTACCAGAGTTTTCTGTGAATTAAGATTTGAAAGTTCATCCCCATTAACATGAATGGAGGAGAGCATATCACTATAGGCAAATGCATTATATGAACATGGAGATTCACAAAGTAGATGGCTTAGAAATGCTACTCATTCTGTGAAGATCTTTTTTTTTAAAAAAAGAGAATCATTTTTTTAAATGATTATTTAAAATAAGTATCATTCTCCACTGAAAAATGTAAATATATGAAAATGGACAGTATGAATTTCAAGAATATGTCTATAAGAAAAAGCAGGATACACCTGTAGTCTATGTAATCTGTTATTGCCAGTATACATTTCTAGAAATCTGTCCATATGACGCAGTTCCTATACTGTAAACAACCTTAATTTTACCTCTTCATTCAAGATTATGCCTATAAATTCAATGTTATAACATTACTGGCCAACACTTGGTCCATACCACGCAGGCTTATGCAAGAATGTCATCTTCTCGTGGTCATCAGTGCCCAGGTACATACTCTAGAGACCCCTGAATAGCTACTTGTTCAGCTTCTGTTGGCAGCTTACTTCTAAGATCCATTAATACCTACAATAAATCAATAATCTCAGGGCCAACCACCAACCCGGTGGACGTCAACTTTTGTGTTTGAAAGTGGTGGTGTGTGATGGTGAAGGAGGAAAGGAGAGACATATCAAAATCAGCTAGAAACATCTAAAAATATCCTTAGGCCCTGCTCCCCTGCTTTGATAGACAGGTAAGGTGGAAGGGGTCATGAATAAATTTATATTTATCAATACATTGTTAAAATCTCCAGAGACAATTATGATTAATTCCCTACAGTAAGTACCACTGCCTTAACCATCAAATAAAATGCATCTGAATAAGTCTTTGGTAATTGAGTTTAAGATATAGCTCCTGCATTACCAACTCTGAGCCTGATGAGTTGTGAAACCTTGGTCATGTATCTTAATTGCTCTATGTCTTAGTTTCTCATCTGTAAAATAAAAGTGTTTTTCACTTACAGGTTGTTTCCAAGGTTAAATGCGGGTATAGTTAGAACAATACCTAACACACAGTTTGCACCCAGTGAATTTTATTTTCATAAAATTGTTATTATGCCATGAAAAAGAAGGGCAAAGATTCCTTTCAAAATCTTCCATCTCTCAAATATAAATCTTTAGTTCAAATCTCTCTAATGAGCTCGAGATCCAAAATCCTCCCAAATACCCATTGGTCTTGGATGTCTCAATGGCACCATAAACTGAACTTAATCTCTGCTCTTAATTACAATAGTTACTCTTCCCACTCTTAAAGGGCCCCAGTAGTTTTCTAGTTACCCAAGCCAGAGACCTGAGGACCTTCTGAACACTTCCTCCTCCCTCTCCAAATTAAAATATTTAATGTTACCACATTTTCTTGATTCTGGCTCCTAAATATCTCTTGAATATATGTCCTCTCCAATTTTTACACTACCACAGTGTTAGGCTATCACATTTCTCACTTGAATAATACTTCTCTGTTTAACCAGTATTTGTCAGGGACCAGGGGATAGGGTAGGAGTTGACTACAAAGGCACAGCAAGAGGAACTGGGGTGGGGGAATGTTGGAAATGATCTGTACCTTGATCGTGGGTGTAACTACCATGACTATGCATTTTTCAAACTGTAAAACAGAAAGAATGAATTTTACTTTAGGTAAAGTTTAAAAAGTAGAAAACAACAAAACGCACACAAACCACCCCACAAATTCTCTTCCCTTACTTCCCGATGCCTTTGTAATACAAAGAAACATCTGAGTGTGGCCTACAGAGCCCCTCAGCATCTGGTCTCTGCTCACTTCTCTAGGTCCATCTCCCACCTGTCTCCCCCAGCTCTCTCCACACTAGCTGCATTGGTCTTTGTTTCATCCCCTCAAAGTACTGTTCTTCTCATCCTAGAACCATTGTGTCTGTACACAATGTTCTTCTCTGGTTCCTTCCACCTTTTGGCAAGTTAACTACTATAACATCCATTAGATTTCAGTTCAAATATCACATTCTCAAAGATAGCACGCCAAGAACTCTTAAGAAACTCAAGGTATAGAGAACTGATCTTTGTGCCAATGAAAATTAAAATCACCACCACCACCGCCTTAGTGGAGGTGTTACAGAAAGGATGGATTAGCTATTGTACGGATTATGTACCAATATGCAACACTGTTAGAACTTTTTTGGTACTTTCTGTCAGTTCTAAGGGCACCCTGCATTTATCTTCATAGCATTTATCACAGTGTCAAATCACATTGTTCATCTGTGTGATTTTTTTTTTTTTTTATAGCAAGTCTCCACCACTAGATTGCAAGCTTCAGAGATCATAGCTATGGCTTCCGGGAAGATGGCGGAAGAGTAAGACGCAGAGATCACCTTCCTCCCCACAAATACACCAGAAATACATCTACACGTGGAACAACTCCTACAGAACACCTACTGAACGCTGGCAGAAGACCTCAGACCTCCCAAAAGGCAAGAAACCCCCCATGTACCTGGGTAGGGCAAAAGAAAAAAGAATAAACAGAGACAAAAGGATAGGGACGGAACCTGCACCAGAGGGAGGGAGCTGTGAAGGAGAAAAGGTTTCCACACATTAAGAAGCCCCTTCGCGGGCAGAGGCTGCGGGTGGCGGAGAGGGAAGACTTCGGAGCCGCGGAGGAGGGCACAGCGGCAGGGGTGCAGAGGGCAAAGAGGAGAGATTCCCGCACAGAAGATCAGGGCCGACCGGCACTCACCAGCGCGAGAAGCTTGTCTGCTCACCCGCAGGGGTGGACGGAGCTGGGAGCTGAGGCTCGGGCTTCCGACTGAGCGCTGGGAAAGGACTGGGGTTGGCGGCGTGAACACAGCCTGCAGGGGGTTAGTGCGCCATGGCTAGCCGGGAGGGAGTCCAGGGAAAAGTCTGGACCTGCCGAAGAGGCAAGAGACTTTTTCTTCCCTCTTTGTTTCCTGGTGCGCGAGGAGAGGGGATTAAGAGCGCTGCTTAAAGGAGCTCCAGAGATGGGTGCGAGTCGCGGCTAAAAGCGCGGAACGCAGAGACGGGGGCATGAGAAGCTAAGGCTGCTGCTGCCGCCACCAAGAAGCCTGTGTGCGAGCACAGGTCACTATCCATACCCGCCTTCCGGGGAGCCTGTGCAGCCCGCTACTGTCAGGGTCCTGGGATCCAGGGACAACTCCCCCAGAAGAACGCACGGCACGCCTCAGGCTGGTGCAACATCATGCCGGCCTCTGCCGCCGCAGGCCCGCCCCACACTCAGTGCCCCTCCCCCCGGCCTGAGTGAGCCAGAACCCCTGAATCAGTGACTCCTTTAACCCCGTCCTGTCCGAGCGAAGAACAGACGCCCTCCGGCAACCTACACACAGAGGCAGGGCCAAATCCAAAGCTGAGCCCCTGGGAGCTGTGAGAACAAAGAAGAGAAAGGGAAATCTCTCCCAGCAGCCTCAGAAGCAGCGGATTAAAGCTTCACAATCAACTGGATGCACCCTGCATCTGTGGAATACATGAATAGACAACGAATCATCCCAAATTAAGCAGGTGGACTTTGAGAGCAAGATTTATGATTTTTTCCCCTTTTCCTCTTTTTATGAGCATGTATGTGTATGCTTCTGTGTGAGATTTTGTCTGTATAGCTTTCCTTCCACCGTTTGTCCTAGGGTTCTATCTGTCCTTTTGTTTTTTTAAATTTTTTTCTTAATTATTTTTTATTTTAATAACGTTATTTTATCTTACTTTATTTTAGTTTACTTTATCTTGTTTCGTTCTTTTTTTCTTCCCTCCCTCCTTCCTTCCTTCCTTCCTCCTTTCTTTCTTTCTTTCATTCTTTCTACATCTACTAATTCATTCTTTCTACTTTTTCTCCCTTTTATTCTGAGCCGTGTGGATGAAAGGCTCTTGGTGCTGCAGCCAGGAGTCAGTGCTGTGCCTCTGAGGTGGGAGAGCCAACTTCAGGACACTGGTCCACAAGAGACCTCCCAGCTCCACGTAATACCAAATGGCAAAAATCTCCCAGAGATCTCCATCTCAACGCCAACACCCAGCTTCACTCAATGACAAGCAAGCTACAGTGCTGGACATCCTATTCCAAACAACTAGCAAGACAGGAACACAATTCCACCCATTAGCAGAGAGGCTGCCTAAAATAATAATAAGTCCACAGACACCCCAAAACACACCACCAGACATGGACCTGCCCAGCAGAAAGAAAAGATCCAGCCTCATCCACCAGAACACAGGCACTAGTCCCCTCCACCAGGAAGCCTACACAACCCACTGAACCAACCTTAGCCACTGGGGACAGACACCAAAAACAACGGGAACTACGAACCTGCAGCATGCAAAAAGGAGACCCCAAACGCAGTAAGATAAGCAAAATGAGAAGACAGAAAAACACATAGCAGATGAAGGAGCAAGATAAAAATGCACCAGACCTAACAAATGAAGAGGAAATAGGCAGTCTACCTGAAAAAGAATTCAGAATAATGATAGTAAAGATGATCCAGAATCTTGGAAACAGAATAGACAAAATGCAAGAAACATTTAACAAGGACCTAGAAGAACTAAAGTTGAAAGAAAAAATGATGAACAACACAATAAATGAAATTTAAAATACTCTAGATGGGATCAATAGCAGAATAACTGAGGCAGAAGAATGGATAAGTGACGTGGAAAATAAAATAGTGGAAATAACTACTGCAGAGCAGAATAAAGAAAAAAGAATGAAAAGAATTGAGGACAGTCTCAGAGACCTCTGGGACAACATTAAACGAACCAACATTCGAATTATAGGGGTTCCAGAAGAAGAAGAGAAAAAGAAAGGGACTGAGAAAATATTTGAAGAGATTATAGTTGAAAACTTCCCTAATATGGGAAAGGAAATAGTTAAGTCCAGGAAGCACAGAGAGTCCCATACAGGAAAAATCCAAGGAGAAATACGCCAAGACACATATTAATCAAATTGTCAAAAATTAAATACAAAGAAAACATTAAAAGCAGCAAGGGAAAACAACAAAAAACACACAAGGGAATCACCATAAGGTTAACAGCTGATCTTTCAGCAGAAACTCTGCAAGCCTGAAGGGACTGGCAGGACATATTTAAAGTGATGAAGGAGAAAAACCTGCAACCAAGATTACTCTACCCAGCAAGGATCTCATTCAGATTTGATGGAGAAATTAAAACCTTTACAGACAAGCAAAAGTTGAAAGAGGCAGCACCACCAAATGAGGTTTACAACAACTGCTAAAGGAACTTCTCTAGGCAAGAAACACAAGAGAAGGAAGAGACCTACAATAACGAACCCAAAACAACTAAGAAAATGGGAATAGGAATATACATATTGATAATTACCTTAAATGTAAATGGACTAAATGCTCCCAGCAAAAGACAGATATTGGCTGAATGGATACAAAAACAAGACCCATATATATATGCTGTCTTCAAGAGACCCACTTCAGACCTAGAGACACATACAGACTGAAAGTAAGGGGATGGAAAAAGATATTTCATGCAAATGGAAACCAACAGAAAGCTGGAGTAGCAATTATCATATCAGACAAAATAGACTTTAAAATAAAGACTATTAGAAGAGACAAAGAAGGACACTACATAACGATCAAGGGATAGATCCAAGAAGAAGATATAACAATTGTAAATATTTATGCACCCAACATAGGAGCACCTCAATATATAAGGCAAATACTAACAGCCATAAAAGGGGAAATCGACAGTAACACAATCATAGTAGGGGACTTCAACACCCCACTTTCACCAATGGACAAATCATCCAAAATGAAAATAAATAAGGAAACACAAGCTTTAAATGATACATTAAACAAGATGGACTTAATTGATATTTATAGGACATTCCATCCAAAAACAACAGAATACACATTTTTCTCAAGTGCTCATGGAACATTCTCCAGGATAGATCATATCTTGGGTCACAAATCAAGCCTTGGTAAATTTAAGAAAATTGAAATTATATCAAGTATCCTTTCCGACCATAACGCTATGAGACTAGATATCAATTACAGGAAAAGATCTGTAAAATATACAAACACATGGAGGCTAAACAATACACTACTTAATAACAAAGAGATCACTGAAGAAATCAAAGAGGAAATCAAAAAACACCGAGAAACAAATGACAATGGAGACACGATGATCCAAAACCAATGGGATGCAGAAAAAGCAGTTCTAAGAGGGAAGTTTATAGCAATACAATCCTACCTTAAGAAACAGGAAACATCTTGAATAAACAACCTAACCTTGCACCTCAAGCAATTAGAGAAAGAAGAACAAAACTCCCCAAGTTAGCAGAAGGAAAGAAATCATAAAGATCAGATCAGAAATAAATGAAAAAGAACTAAAGGAAACGATAGCAAAGATCCATAAAACTAAAAGCTGGTTCTTTGAGAAGATAAACAAAATTGATAAACCATTAGCCAGACTCATCAAGAAAAAAGGGAGAAGACTCAAATTAATAGAATTAGAAATGAAAAAGGAGAAGTAACAACTGACACTGCAGAAATACAGAAGATCATGAGAGATTGCTACAAGCAACTCTATGCCAATAAAATGGACAACCTGGAAGAAATGGACAAATTCTTAGACATGCACAACCTGCCAAGACTGAATCAGGAAGAAATAGAAAATATGAACAGACCAATCACAAGCACTGAAATTGAAACTGTGATGAAAAATCTTCCAACAAACAAAAGCCCAGGACCAGATGGCTTCACAGGCGAATTCTATCAAACATTCAGAGAAGAGCTAACACCCATCCTTCTCAAACTCTTCCAAAATATAGCAGAGGGAGGAACACTCCCAAACTCCTTCTACAAGGCCACTGTCACCCTGATACCAAAACCAGACAAGGATGTCACAAAGAAAGAAAACTACAGGCCAATATCACTGATGAACATAGATGCAAAAATTCTCAACAAAATGCTAGCAAACAGAATCCAACAGCACATTAAAAGGATCATACACCATGATCAAGTGGGGTTTATCCCAGGAATTCAAGGATTCTTCAATATACGCAAATCAATCAATGTGAAACACCATATTAAAAAATTGAAGGAGAAAAACCATATGATCATCTCACTAGATGCAGAAAAAGCTTTAGACAAAATTCAGCACCCATTTATGATAAAGACCCTGGAGAAAGTAGGCACAGAGGGAAGTTTCCTCAACATAATAAAGGCCATATATGACAAACCCACAGCCAACATCGTCCTCAATGGTGAAAAACTGAAAGCATTTCCACTAAGATCAGGAACAAGACAAGGTTGTTGCCCACTCTCACCACTCTTATTCAACATAGTTTTGGAAGTTTTAGCCACAGCAATCAGAGAAGAAAAGGAAATAAAAGAAATCCAAATTGGAAAAGAAGAAGTAAATCTGTCACTGTTTGCAGATGACATGATACTATACATAGAGCATCCTAAAGATGATACCACAAAACTATTAGAGCTAATCAATGTATTTGGTAAAGTAGCAGGATACAAAATTAATGCACAGAAATCTCTGGCATTCCTATACACTAATGATGAAAAATCTGAAAGTGAAATCAAGAAAACACTCCCATTTACCATTTCAACAACAAGAATAAAATATCTAGGGATAAACCTACCTAAGGAGACAAAAGACATGTATGCAGAAAATTATAAGACACTGATGAAAGAAATTAAAGATGATACAAATAGATGGAGAGATATACCATGTTCTCGGATTGGAAGAATCAACATTGTGAAAATGACTCTACTACCCAAAGCAATCTACAGATTCAATGCAATCCCTATCAAACTACCACTGGCATTTTTCACAGAACTAGAACAAAAAATTTCACAATTTGTATGGAAACACAAAAGACCCCGAATAGCCAAAGCAATCTTGAGAAAGAAAAACGGAGCTGGAGGAATCAGCCTCCCTGACTTCAGACTATACTACGAAGCTATAGTAATCAAGACAGTATGGTTCTGGCGCAAAAACAGAAAGATAGATCAATGGAACAGGATAGAAAGCCCAGAGATAAACCCATGCACATATGGTCACCTTATCTTTGATAAAGGAGGCAGGAATGTACTGTGGAGAAAGGACAGCCCTTTCAATAAATGGTGCTGGGAAAACTGGACAGGTACATGTAAAAGTATGAGATTAGATCACTCCCTAACACCATACACAAAAATAAGCTCAAAATGGATTAAAGACCTAAATGTAAGGCCAGAAACTATCAAACTCTTAGAGGAAAACATAGGCAGAACACTCTATGACATAAATCACAGCAAGATCCTTTCTGACCCACCTCCTAGAGAAATGGAAGTAAAAAGAAAAATAAACAAGTGAGACCTAATGAAACTCCAAAGCCTTTGCACAGCAAAGGAAACCATAAACAAGACCAAAAGACAACCCTCAGAATGGGAGAAAATATTTGCAAATGAAGCAACTGACAAAGATTAATCTCCAAAATTTATCAGCAGCTCATGCAGGTCAATAACAAAAAAAACAAACAACCCAATCCAAAAATGGGCAGAAGACCTAAACAGGCATTTCTCCAAAGAAGATATACAGACTGCCAACAAACACATGAAAGACTGCTCAACGTCATTAATCATTAGAGAAATGCAAATCAAAACTCCAATGGGATATCATCTCACACCAGTCAGAATGGCCATCATCAAAAAATCTAGAAACAATAAATGCTGGAGAGGGTGTGGAGAAAAGGGAACCCTCTTGCACTGTTGGTGGGATTGTAAATTGATACAGCCACTGTGGAGAACAGTATGGAGGTTCCTTAAAAAACTACAAATAGAACTACCATATGACCCAGCAATCCCACTCTTGGGCACATACCCTGAGAAAACCATAATTCAAAAAGAGTCATGTACCAAAATGTTCATTGCAGCTCTATTTACAATAGCCTGGAGATGGAAACAACCTAAGTGTCCGTCATCGGATGAATGGATAAAGAAGATGTGGCACATATGTACAATGGAATATTACTCAGCCATAAAAAGAAACGAAATTGAGCTATTTGTAATGAGGTGGATAGACCTAGATTCTGTCATACAGAGTGAAGTAAGTCAGAAAAAGAAAGACAAATACCGTATGCTAACACATATATATGGAATTTAAGGGAAAAAATGTCACGAAGAACCTAGGGGTTAGACAGGAATAAAGACACAGACCTACTAGAGAATGGATTTGAGGATATGGGGAGGGGGAAGGGTAAGCTGTGACAAAGCGAGAGAGAGGCAGGGACTTATATACACTACCAAACGTAAGGTAGATAGCTAGTGGGAAGTAGCTGCATAGCACAGGGAGATCAGCTCGGTGCTTTGTGACCGCCTGGAGGGGTGGGATAGGAAGGGAGACGCAAGAGGGAAGAGATATGGGAACATATGTATATGTATAACTGATTCACTGTTATAAAGCAGAAACTAACATACCATTGTAAAGCAATTATACTCTAATACTCTATATAAGTATATAATACTCTAATAAAGATGTTAAAAAAAATAGCTATTAAAAAAAAAGAAATCATCGCTATCATCCCACCATTACATTCTCACAGTTTCTAGCACAGAGATTTACCAAATACATAATGAACAATGGAATGAATGAATGGTGAGTGATATTTTCAAAAAGCAGTGCAAAGCCAATACTATTCAATGACTTCCCTCAGACTCTTTCACTTTCTCAATATGAATCCAATACTTGGTGATTTAAGGCCTCCAAACATCTGCTGTGTCCTGTCTTCCGCATGGCATTTTTTTTTAACCCTTTTTGTAGGCTGAAAAATTACCCTCTGACGAATATACACATCCTAACCCCTAGAACGTATAAGTATTACCTTTTATGAGGAAAGAAAAAAAAAGGTATTTGCAGATATACGTTATGGATCTTGAGATGAGGAGATTATTCTGGTTTATCCAGGTAGGCCCTAAATGCAATCGCACATGTCCTTGGAGAGGCAGAGGAAAATTTCACACATAGGTGTGAAGAGGGAGGTAGAGATCAAAGCAAAGTAGCCGCAAGTCAAGGAGTGTCAGAAGCCACCAGAGGCTGGAAGAGGCAAGGAAACAGATTCTCCCCTAGAGGCTCAGAGGGAATGCAACCCTGCAGACACCTTGATTTCCAGTGACACTGATTTCAGACTTCTAGCCTCCAGAACTGTGAAAGAGTAAAGTTCTGTTTGTTTTAAGACAGCCAGTTTGTGGCTAAATTGTTTCAGCAGCCATCAGTAACCCATTACTCCCCAGAACTTTCTGACTCTGGCTAACTCTTCCAAGACCCACACAATTATCACTTCTACTAGTACTACTCTCCACCCTTTTCTTCTTTAGACCTTCAAGGTTGCAGTTCCTATCTGTTCCCACATAAAAAGATTAGTATAATGGAAAGAACATGGTTTCTAAAATCAGACAGATCTGGGTTTTAATCCTGACTCAATTAGAAATTGTACGATCTTGGGGAAATTAGTCAATCTTTCTGAATATCAGATTCCTCGGCTTTAAAATGAGTGCAGTAATCGTTATATTGTTGTGTTATAAGTACTTCTTGAACTACTCAGTGAAGAATAATGTTTTTCAAAATGCTTGGTGTCTAATAAGTACCTAATAACATTTCTTTCTTCTCACCTCCAATTAACTGACTAAATTAATCCTACTCAAAATCACCTTTAGGGGAACAGTTCTGACTAAACTACCTAAATTAGCATCCCTCTGAACCTTCATTCCCCTGTTACCCTCTCATCCCTTCGCCCATTTTAGTTTCTTCATAGCCCTAATCTCAATGGCATAGTATACATGTGTACATGTGTGCTTATGGTCTGCACTGCCCCCCACCAACCAGATGTAAGTTCCATGAGGGCAAGGATTTTTCTGCCATTTTTCATTTCTGTACCTCAGAGCCTAGAAGATACCACATACAGACAAGTTCATCAGTCAATGTTTCTGAGTGGGTAGATATACTTCTCAGCTATTTGTTTATAGTCCACTTCCCTTTTCTGTGGAGACCCAACTTAATAACTTGGAAGTGTTTAACAGAAAGCTGCCATTGTGTTATTACAGAACTAAGCCCAGAAATGAACAACGGAAACACAATTTTATAAAAGTAAATGAAACCAACAGGCATTATAAAGGTAATTAAAGTCATAACTATGTCTCCATTATACATAATCTTAACTGCAGACCTCACAAATAGCTAGACATCTATAAGCATACCTATGTAAAATCCACATTATAGTAACAGAAGTAATCCACGGAAGTCTGATCCTCAGAGGTCCAAATGCCTAGAGTTCCATAACTAATAAGCAGCACAGCCAGGGTTAAAACACACCTCTACATTGCTCTAAGTGTCATACTTACTCTGTAAGATCCCGTCCCCTTCTCACTTCTGGGCATTGATAAATGCCCAGATGTCAGCTGATATGTCACCATTATTTCAAACCTATGATCATCAGCATAATAGAACATTCTGCTTCATTTTTCCTTTGTAACAAATGGTCTCCATGTTCTTTGAAATTCTTTCATTTTGTCCTTTAGCCAGTCCAAAAAAAAAAAAAAAAACATTTAAAAATACGTATTACACTGTTGCCGCATACTTGGCTAAAATTTTATTTTACGCCTAAATCATTTCAATCCTTTTGGAACCTCCTAGAGATTTTCTTAACAACTTTTATCCCCATAACTCCTAAATATGTCACATGGGGCATTTTGCAGGTGGTAGCTAAATCTTTAGGAACCAGGGTATTTTAAGTTAATGGAGATGTAATTTTCTTAGGCTAAATTCTAGAAATTTAAGTTTAGTACATTTATTTTTCCAAACAAATGTTGACACCCTTTTCTCTTTATTATTGTGATTTGTTCTCAGATGCTTTCTTCTCCTTTATGCACAGAAAATACTAGCTATATATCCTGCTAATCTTGGAAAGGAGTTTACCTTATGTTCCTTTTAGCTTTTCTAACTCTTCCCTCCAAATTAGGGGAAAAGGGAGAAAAATGCTTGGAATGGCTTTTTTGAACTTTTAAACTAGCTCATGTTTAGGACAATGGGAATAAGTTAAAGAGAAAAAAGAAAATACAAAAAAGTAGAGGAAGTGGCACGAAGAGGAAAGGAGTGAGAAGGGGACGGGATCTTACAGAGTAAGTATGACACTTAGAGCAATGTAGAGGTGTGTTTTAACCCTGGCTGTGCTGCTTATTAGTTATGGAACTCTAGGCATTTGGACCTCTGAGGATCAGACTTCTCCTCTGAAAAACTGAACAATAATAACTACATCACAGGGAGGGTCCCAGCAAATGTTGATTCACTCTTTTTTGGAGTCACTCTTTCCTCCTTCAACGCTTTTCCCCTCAGCCATCCACCACAATAATCCTTATTTAAAAGCTATGTGTCGATTTATCCCCTTTCATCTTGGTCTCACACCTCCTGAACTTCATAAATTCCAATGACCTGCTACTTCAGCCACCCTTACTTTAGCCCCCATGATCTCTCCCTTAGCTCTCCAAAGATCTACATCCATAATCTTCACCTCTTTAATGCTAAATGTATGTCTGCCCTTCTACCTCCCCATACCTTGCCTGTTATTTGCCCTTTCTCACTGTTACCTCTAGTCAGAATTCAACTCTTCCAAAGCATTACAGGCAGGCGTCCTAGGACCATTTATCTCTCATTTGCAAAAAATACTTCCATTCAGCAAATATTTCCAAAGCATTACAGGCAGGCGTCCTAGGACCATTTATCTCTCATTTGCAATAAATACTTCCATTCAGCAAATATTTAGTGGCTCCTATTACCTGCCCCTCAGCGATCCAAGCACAAGAAATATAAAGATGAACAAAACTGATCAAGACCCTGCCCTCAAGAAGCTTTACTTATATTTTAGTGGTAAAAGGTAAAGGAAAACATAACTGTAAATATATCGCTAAGTAGTGATTAAGAAGTTGCACAGGGGAACAGAGTATGGGAGTGGCACTGTTTTCGATGGGGTTGCTGAGAAAGCCTCTCTGGGAGGAGAAGTGGATGATGGAAGCACCATGCAGGTGTCTGGAGGAAGAGCATCCCAGAACAGTGATTTTCTTAATCACTACTTGGCAATAAATTTATGTTTTCATTTATCTTTCACCACCAAAATGTAAGTAAAGCTTCTTGAGGGCAGCCTTTTGATTAGATGGTTCATCTTTATATTTCTTGTGCTTGGATCACTGACTGGCAGGTAATAGGACCCACTAAAGATTTGCTGGGTGGAAGTATTTATTCTAAAATGAGACTAACTACTTCCACCATGCACACTCTCCATTCTGAACCCATTACTTTCTCGTTGTCCTACACGTCTTCCGTAAGGCCACAGCTGTCTTTCTCTACATCTGGGCATCTGAGTTATGCCTGAGAAAAATCACAAAGATGAACTGATTGGTCCTACTGCAAATTATTACCAAGGTGTCTGGAAACTCTGACAAAGCCTGGTACGGAGTATGCACTCAATACATTTTTGTCAAATGAATGAATTTGCAGAATCCTATGCCTGACCATACTTTTCCCAAAACAACTATTATCATAAATCTTGTCACAAACTCAAGCTAACAGCTTAAGGATTTAGAGCTCCAAGATTCTCTTTTAGCGCTACATTTCTTCCTAATATATAAGTTACTCTTCTTTATACACATTAAAGAAGAAAAAAGAAACTTTCAGAGGCAGTTTTCCAAAACCAGAAAGTATTATTGAAAATTATTCAAGTTCAATTTTGAATAAAATCCCCTGAGGTTCCTATAAAATCTCTGCTGAATAAGTTCACAATTCTGAGAGTACCATTTTTAGTATAATCTTCTCTTGGCTTACTTGGTAATTCAGCAATCCGAAATAGGAGGGTGTGAAGATTAAGCAAAAAAGTCCTACTTGAGCAAAGTCCCTAACTTTGGATTTTAGAAAATATCTGGTAAAACTTATTCTTTGTTACAAGTTAAGTTTGGGGAAAAGTACTTCTCTGTTTATTGGCAGTGAAATCTGGGCCTGCTGAGCACTTCTGGATCACCAACTGCCTGATTAATCCAAAATGCCTCCAAACTAATGCAGACATAACACTTCCCTCAGTAAAGTGCTTTCTAAGTATTTAGAAAACTGACGGAATCACCGTAAGCCAAAGTAATTTTAGAGAACTTCCTCATCAAGGTCCCCAATGGCAAAACATGACGCTAAGAAAAAGAATTTTAAAGTCCTTTCTTTTCTTCCTGGCCCATTTTACTGAGTACTACAATGGGATATTCACATAAGTAATCAATTATGGTTCAACTTCCAAGGGTAACCTGAGCCCTTCGTTGGTAGGATGTATACTTGGAATTGCTTTCCTTGTAGTGCACTAGAAGGAACCAGAGGCATTCCACTGTGGGGCACTGTGCCCTTAGTTGGGATGGAGACTTTGGTCCAGATATTTTAGAAGAAAGCTTAGGAAGGTGGAGAAACATCCTCAACTTCTCCCTCAACCTTACCCCAACATCTGCCACAGATATCGAATCATTCCTACGTTGAACCTGGTTAATTATGTGACAAAGACACGCATTTTCAGGATGGTTAAACAGCACTCAGATGTATATCTCATGACCCTGGAATAGAGCTCAGTTAGTTCATTCATCCAATCATTTATTCAATGAGCATTTCTTGTGTACGTATGCCAGGCACTGTCCTAAGCATTAAGATATAAAGCTGAAGGCAACTTTACGCCTGACCTTAAGGAGCCCGTGATTTAAAGGGAAAATAGACTTACTAAAAAATGGAAAAACTATTATGTTAAACTCCATTTTAGATATTTTAACATGGTGTTAAGAGAGCACAGAAGAAAAAACAACTTACTCAGAAGTCACTTAATAGTTTCACTGGGAGCTGATATTCGATTCAGATCCAGAGGCTCTAGCCTAGAAATGCAGATGAAGCATTCAAGCTTATTTGATCGAAAGGTTAGAGCATGCGTCTCATGTTGGCCTAATCCATACAGCTGGACTTCTGCTTGGGCTTCCTAGGGAACTGAAGATGTGGCTGGAGCCCAGCTGAACTACATGACTCCCTGACACCCTCTCTTGCCCTGACATATACTCTACTCCCCTATCGTGCATTCATGGCTAGGCTCCTTCTTAGAGATACTTGAGCCCCTTGAAAATCACCACACTGTCAAGCTGTCACTAACGTGACTTCAGGTGTTTTGACAATACCTGCAGTGTTGCTCCCATGCCCTACCAACTGGATATACAAATAGATGCTGGCTCAAAGGCATATACCCTGGCTAAAACCTGACTTGAGCTCATTAGCCCCTTTCATTTGCTCTACATAATAAAGTGACTATCCACCCTGACCCTCACCTTGGGAACCATTGCTATATTCCATTCAGGTCCCTCCCCTGCCCCACGTGGTCTCAGGTCCTTCATTCCTCTGTAGCAGGCACTTGTGAGATCCAGAAGCTCTGATACTACACATGACGCAAAACACATCATTATTCTCAACAAATGGTATTTATAAAGGGACCCCACACATAGGATGTTGAGGTGTGTCACAGGTTTGAAAAACAACACGGACTCAGATAGATCACCCCTTGTCCAAGATTGCCCACATAGTAGGAATAAAAACTGACCCTCCAAGCCATATTTTCTAACTCCAAATTCAGTTGTCTTTTGCCTGACCACACAGTATGGGCCAGGAGGAGAGGTCTCGCCCCTCTCTCCAAGGAAGCATAGTGGAATTCATCTTGTTGAGGTTATAACCCTAGATTAAAGAAACGAAAACTTAATAGGAAAGCAACATAAAAATCAAGATCTAAATTGGAAAAAAATAGCAGTAAAGGAGAGATGAGGCCCAAAGATTAGGATAAACAAGGCTTCAGACTAAGAAGTCAAGTATAATACAGCATATTCAAGAAGAGCAAAGCACCCAGGCCTGAAGGTTTGAGACAGCCTGGAAGATCACCTAACTGTCCCACCTTAAGGTTCCAAATACTAAGCCTTGCTTGGCCATCCATTCAAAAGCAATAACAAAATCAGATATGGCTGGGATGAAATAATAGATTTCCTACCTACTAGTCAAGACTAAAGGTGGTCAAGATATACGGTTATTAGAAATTTTAGACAGAACATGAGAGGATAGAACTTATGATAGTTTTGAAATATTATTTCAATTTGAAGAAGTAGAGAGGATACCATTTCATATTGAGGAAACTGCATGGACAAAGACACTTGTTTTAAACCAGTTAAATATAACAGTATAAAGTATATATATATATATATATATATATATATATATATACAGGTGCTCATTCCAATTTGAACTAAAATATCCTAACTCAAATAATATTTATGAATTATGCCTCCATTGTCAACTAAAAACATCCATTTAAAATGAGGTGGTTTTAGTTTATTACAGTCATTAGTAGCTATCAAAAAAGAGATAGGGGGGAAGGCGGAAGATGGCGGAAGAGTAAGACGCGGAGATCACCTTCCTCCCCACAGATACACCAGAAATACATCTACACGTGGAACAACTCCTACAGAACACCTACTGAAGGCTGGCAGAAGACCTCAGACCTCCCAAAAGGCAAGAAACTCCCCACGTACCTGGGTAGGGCAAAAGAAAAAACAGAGACAAAAGAATAGGGACGGCACCTGCACCAGTGGGAGGGAGCGGTGAAGGAGGAAAAGTTTCCACACTCTAGGAAGCCCCTTCGCGGGCGGAGACTGCGGGAGGCAGAGGGGGGAGCTTCGAAGCTGCGGAGGAGAGCACAGCCACAGGGGTGCGGAGGGCAAAGCAGGGATATTCCCGCACAGAGGATCGGTGCCGACCGGCACTCACCAGCCCGAGAGGCTTGTCTGCTCACCCGCCGGGGCGGGCGGGGCTGCGAGCTGAGGCCGGAGCGCAGGGAGAGGACTGGGGTTGGCGGCTTGAACATACCCTGAAGGGGTTAGTGCACCACAGCTAGCCGGGAGGGAGTCCGGGGAAAAGCCTGCACCTGCAGAAGAGGCAGGAGACTTTTCCTTCCCTCTTTGTTTCCTGGGGCGTGAGGAGAGGGGTTTAAGAACGCTGCTTAAAGGAACTCCAGAGACGGGCGCGAGCCGCGGCTAAAAGCGCGAACCCCAGAGACGGGCGCGAGCCGCGGCTGAAAGCGCGGAATCCAGAGACGGGCGCGAGCCGCGGCTGAAAGCGCGGAATCCAGAGACGGGCGGGAGACGTTAAGGCTGCTGCTGCCGCCACCGAGGGGCCTGTGTGCGAGCACAGGTCACTCTCCACACCCCTCTTCCGCGGAGCCTGTGCAGCCCGCCACTGCCGGGTTCCCGGGATCCAGGGACAATTCCCCGGGAGAGCGCACAGCGCGCCTCAGGCTGGTGCAAAGTCACGCCGGCCTTTGCCACCGCAGGCCCACCCGCACTCTGTGCCCCTCCGTCCCCGCCGGCCTGAGTGCGCCAGAGCCCCCAGTCAGCGGCTCTTTTAACCCCATCCTGTCTGAGCAAAAACAGACGCCCTCCAGCGACCTACACGCAGTGGCAGGCCAAATCCAAAGCTTAGCCCTGGGAGCTGTGAGAACAAAGAAGAGAAAGGGAAATCTCTCCCAGCAGCCTCAGAAGCAGCGATTAAAGCTCCACAATCAACTTGATGTACCCTGCATCTGTGAATACCTGAATAGACAACCAATCATCCCAAATTAAGGAAGTGGACTTAGGAGCAAGATCTATGATTTTTTCCCCTTCTCTTTTTGTGAATGTGTATGTGTATGCTTCTGTGTGAATCTTGTCTGTATAGTCTTGCTTCCACCATTTGTCCTAGGGTTTCTATCCGTCCATGTTTTTTTTTTTTAATTTTTTTTCTTAATAATAATTTTAATAACCTTATTATACTTTACCTCGTTCTTTCTTTCTTTCTTTCCGTCCTTCCTTCCCTCCTTTAGACAACGAATCATCCCAAATGAGGAGGTGGTCTCTGACAGCAAGATTTAGGATTTTTCCCCATTTACCTCTTTTAGTGAGGGTGTATGTGTATGCTTCTGTGTAAGATTTTGTCTGTATAGCTTGGCTTCCAACATTTGTCCTAAGGTTCTTTCCGTCCTTTTTTTTTTTCTAAATAAGAAGTTTTTAATTCAATAACTTTATTATACTTTATTTTATTTTTACTGTATCTTCTTTCTTTCTGTCTTTTTTCTTCTTTCCCTCCTTCCTTCCTTCCTCCCTCCCTCCCTCCCTCCTTTCTTTCCTTCTTGCCTTCTTGCCTACTTTGCTTCTTTCTTTCTTTCTTCCTTCCTTCCTACCCTCCTTTCCTTCTTTCTTTCCTCATACTTCTACTAATTCCCTCTACTTTTTCTCCCTTTTATCCTGAGCCTGTGGATGAAAAGCTTTTGGTGCTCCAGCCAGGAGGCAGGGCTCTGCCTCTGAGGTTAGGACAGCCACTTCAGGACACTGATCAACAAGAGACCTCCCAGCTCCACATATATCAAACGGCGAAAATCTCCCAGAGACCTTCATCTTAACACCAGCACCCAGCTTCACTCAACGACCAGCAAGCCACAGTGCTGGAAAACCTATGCCAAACAACTAGCAAAACAGGAACACAACCCCACCCATTAGCAGAGAGGCTGCTAAAATCATAATAAGGCCACAGACGCCCCCAAACACACCACCAGTACGTGAACCTGCCCACTAGAGACAAGATCCAGCCTCATCCACCACAACACAGGCACTAAGCCCCCTCCACCAGGAAGCCTACACAACCCACTGAACCAACCTTAGCCACTGGAGACAGACATCAAAAACAGGAGGAACTACAAACCTGCAGCCTGCAAAAAGGAGACCCCAAACACAGTAAGATAAGCAAAATGAGAAGACAGAAAAAACACACAGCAGATAAGGAGCAAGATAAAAATGCACCAGACCTAACAAATGAAGAGGAAATAGGCAGTCTACCTGAAAGAGAATTCAGAATAATGATAGTAAGGGTTGATCCCGAAATCTTGGAGATAGAATGGACAATAGATGGACAAAATGCAAGAATCAGTTAACAGGACCTAGAAGAACTAAAGATGAAACAAGCAACGATGAACAACACAATAATGAAATTAAAAGTACTCTAGATGGGATCAATAGCAGAATAACTGAGGCAGAAGAACGGATAAGTGACCTGGAAGATAAAATAGTGGAAATAACTACTGCAGAGCAGAATAAAGAAAAAAGAATGAAAAGAACTGAGGACAGTCTCAGAGACCTCTGGGACAACATTAAACGCACCAACATTCGAATTATAGGGGTTCCAGAGAAGAAGAGAAAAAGAAAGGGACTGAGAAAATATTTGAAGAGATTATAGTTGAAAACTTCACTAATATGGGAAAGGAAATAGTTAATCAAGTCAGGAAGCACAGAGAGTCCCATACAAGATAAATACAAGGAGAAATACGCCAAGACACATATTAATCAAACTGTCAAAAATATAATACAAAGAAAGCATATTAAAAGCAGCAAGGGAAAAACAACAAATAACACATAAGGGAATCCCCATAAGGTTAACAGCTGATCTCTCAGCAGACACCCTACAAGTCAGAAGGGAGTGGCAGGACATACTGAAAGTGATTAAGGAGAAAAACATGCAGCCAAGACTACTCTACCCAGCAAGGATCTCATTCAGATTTGATGGAGAAATTAAAACCTTTACAGACAAGCAAAAGCTGAGAGAGTTCAGCACCACAAACCAGCTTTACAACAAATGCTAAAGGATCTTCTCTAGGCAAGAAACACAAGAGAAGGAAAAGACCTATAATAACGAACCCAACACAATTTAGAAAATGGGAATAGGAACATACATATCGATAATTACCTTAAATGTAAATGGACTAAATGCTCCCACCAAAAGACACAGACTTAGCTGAATGGATACAAAAACAAGACCCTTATATATGCTGTCTACAAGAGACCAGTTCAGACCTAGAGACACATACAGACTGAAAGTAAGGGGATGGAAAAAGATATTCCATGCAAATGGAAGCCAAAAGAAAGCTGGAGTAGCAATTCTCATATCAGACAAAATAGACTTTAAAATAAGGACTATTAAAAGAGACAAAGAAGGACACTACATAATGATCAAGGGATCGATCCAAGAAGAAGATATAACAATTGTAAATATTTATGCACCCAACATAGGAGCACCTCAATACATTAGGCAAATACTAACAGCCATAAAAGGGGAAATCGACAGTAACACATTCATAGTAGGGGACTTAAACACCCCACTTTCACCAATGGACAAATCATCCAAAATGAAAATAAATAAGGAAACACAAGCTTTAAATGATACATTAAACAAGATGGACTTAATTGATATTTATAGGACATTCCATCCAAAAACAACAGAATACACATTTTTCTCAAGTGCTCATGGAACATTCTCCAGGATAGATCATATCTTAGGTCACAAATCAAGCCTTGGTAAATTTAAGAAAATTGAAATTGTATCAAGTATCTTTTGTGACCACAACGCTATGAGACTAGATATCAATTACAGGAAAAGATCTGTAAAATATACAAACACATGGAGGCTAAACAATACACTACTTAATAACAAAGAGATCACTGAAGAAATCAAAGAGGAAATCAAAAAATACCTAGAAACAAATGACAATGGAGATACAACGACCCAAAACCTGTGGGATGCAGCAAAAGCAGTTCTAAGGGGGAAGTTTATAGCAATACAAGCCCACCTTAAGAAGCAGGAAACATCTCGAATAAACAACCTAACCTTGCACCTCAAGCAATTAGAGAGAGAAGAACAAAAAAACCCCAAAGCTAGCAGAAGGAAAGAAATCATAAAAATCAGATCAGAAATAAATGAAAAAGAAATGAAGGAAACAATAGCAAAGATCAATAAAACTAGAAGCTGGTTCTTTGAGAAGATAAACAAAATAGATAAACCACTAGCCAGACTCATCAAGAAAAAAAGGGAGAAGACTCAAATCAATAGAATTAGAAATGAAAAAGGAGAGGTAACAACTGACACTGCAGAGATAAAAGAGATCATGAGAGATTGCTACAAGCAACTCTATGCCAATAAAATGGACAACCTGGAAGAAATGGACAAATTCTTAGAAATGCACAACCTGCCAAGACTGAATCAGGAAGAAATAGAAAATATGAACAGACCAATCACAAGCACTGAAATTGAAACTGTGATGAAAAATCTTCCAACAAACAAAAGCCCAGGACCAGATGGCTTCACAGGCGAATTCTATCAAACATTTAGAGAAGAGCTAACACCTATCCTTCTGAAACTCTTCCAAAATATAGCAGAGGGAGGACCACTCCCAAACTCCTTCTACGAGGCCACCGTCACCTTGATACCAAAACCAGACAAGGATGTCACAAAGAAAGAAAACTACAGGCCAATATCACTGATGAACATAGATGCAAAAATCCTCAACAAAATACTAGCAAACAGAATCCAACAGCACATTAAAAGGATCATACACCATGATCAAGTGGGGTTTATTCCAGGAATGCAAGGATTCTTCAATATACGCAAATCTATCAATGTGATAAACCATATTAACAAATTGAAGGAGAAAAACCATATGATCATCTCAATAGATGCAGAGAAAGCTTTTGACAAAATTCAACACCCATTTATGATAAAAACCCTGCAGAAAGTAGGCATAGAGGGAACTTTCCTCAACATAATAAAGGCCATATATGACAAGCCCACAGCAAACATCATCCTCAATGGTGAAAAACTGAAAGCATTTACACTAAGATCAGGAACAAGACAAGGTTGCCCACTCTCACCACTATTATTCAACATTGTTTTGGAAGTTTTAGCCACAGCAATCAGAGAAGAAAAGGAAATAAAAGAAATCCAAATCGGAAAAGAAGAAGTAAAGCTGTCACTGTTTGCAGATGACATGATCCTATACATAGAGAATCCTAAAGATGCTACCAGAAAACTACTAGAGCTAATCAATGAATTTGGTAAAGTGGCAGAATACAAAATTAATGCACAGAAATCTCTGGCATTCCTATATACTAATGATGAAAAATCTGAAAGTGAAATCAAGAAAACACTCCCATTTACCATTGCAACAAAAAGAATAAAATATCTAGGAATAAACCTACCTAAGGAGACAAAAGACCTGTATGCAGAAAATTATAAGACACTGATGAAAGAAATTAAAGATGATACAAATAGATGGAGAGATATACCATGTTCTTGGATTGGAAGAATCAACATTGTGAAAATGACTCTACTACCCAAAGCAATCTATAGATTCAATGCAATCCCTATCAAACTACCACTGGCATTTTTCACAGAACTAGAACAAAAAATTTCACAATTTGTATGGAAACACTAAAGATCCCAAATAGCCAAAGCAATCTTGAGAACGAAAGAAGGAACTGGAGGAATCAGGCTCCCTGACTTCAGACTATACTACAAAGCTACAGTTATCAAGACGGTATGGTACTGGCACAAAAACAGAAAGATAGATCAATGGAACAGGATAGAAAGCCCAGAGATAAACCCACACCCAGAGATAAACCCACACACATATGGACACCTTATCTTTGATAAAGGTGGCAGTAATGTACAATGGAGAAAGGACAGCCTCTTCAATAAGTGGTGCTGGGAAAACTGGACAGGTACATGTAAAAGTATGAGATTAGATCACTCCCTAACACCATACACAAAAATAAGCTCAAAATGGATTAAAGACCTAAATGTAAGGCCAGAAACTATCAAACTCTTAGAGGAAAACATAGGCAGAACACTCTATGACATAAATCACAGCAAGATCCTTTCTGACCCACCTCCTAGAGTAATGGAAATAAAAACAAAAATAAACAAATGGGACCTAATGAAACTTCAAAGCTTTTGCACAGCAAAGGAAACCATAAACAAGACAAAAAGACAACCCTCAGAATGGGAGAAAATATTTGCAAATGAAGCAACCGACAAAGGATTAATCTCCAAAATTTACAAGCAGCTCATGCAGCTCAATAACAAGAAAACAAACAACCCAATCCAAAAATGGGCAGAAGACCTAAATAGACATTTCTCCAAAGAAGATATACAGACTGCCAACAAACACATGAAAGAATGCTCAACATCATTAATCATGAGAGAAATGCAAATCAAAACTACAATGAGATATCATCTCACACCAGTCAGAATGGCCATCATCAAAAAATCTAGAAACAATAAATGCTGGAGAGGGTGTGGAGAAAAGGGAACACTCTTGCACTGCTGGTGGGAATGTGAATTGGTTCAGCCACTATGGAGAACAGTATGGAGGTTCCTTAAAAAACTACAAATAGAACTACCATATGACCCAGCAATCCCACTACTGGGCATATACCCTGAGAAAACCAAAATTCTAAAAGAGTCATGTACCAAAATGTTCATTGCAGCTCTATTTACAATAGCCCGGAGATGGAAACAACCTAAGTGCCCGTCATCGGATGAATGGATAAAGAAGATGTGGCACATATATACAATGGAATATTACTCAGCCATAAAAAGAAACGAAATTGAGCTATTTGTAATGAGGTGGATAGACCTAGAGTCTGTCATACAGAGTGAAGTAAGTCAGAAAGAGAGAGACAAATACCGTATGCTAACATATATATATGGAATTTAAGAAAAAAAAATGTCATGAAAAACCTAGGGGTAAAGCAGGAATAAAGACGCAGACCTCTTAGAGAACGGACTTGAGGTTATGGGGAGGGGGAAGGGTGAGCTGTGACAGGGCTAGAGAGAGTCATGGGCATATACACACTAACAAACGCAGTAAGGTAGATAGCTAGTGGGAAGCAGCCGCATGGCACAGGGATATTGGTTCGGTGCTTTGTGACAGCCTGGAGGGGTGGGATGGGGAGGGTGGGAGGGAGGGAGACGCAACAGGGAAGACATATGGGAACATATGTTTATGTATGACTGATTCACTTTGTTATAAAGCAGAAACTAACACACAATTGTAAAGCAATTATACCCCAATAAAGATATAAAAAAAGAAACAAAAAAAAAAAACCCCAAAAAAACAACAACAACAAAAAAAAAAGAGATAAAGCTCTTGAATATCCTCAAGTACGTATAAACTGTACATACATTACCTAGCAGGGGTCCACTTTCAATCAATATTTTCTCAGAACAACATTTCTCAGGAAGGAAGAAGATCTCAGTGAAGCTGACAAATTATTATCCTTCACAGGAGAACTCCAGACAGATCCCTAATTAATGAATTGGCTTAATAGCAGTTCCTTGTTTATAACTCATAACATACACACACATAAACAGTGGGAAGCAGGCACACAAGGAGCAGCCTTAGGAAGTGGGTGTAAAGAGAAAGGAGTGTAAAAGATGAAACCAGACAAAGGAGAATAGTTATGTCAAAGAAACTATGGCAAGAAAACCACCTAAGAGGCTCTATGTCATACAACTGGACTCTGCCCGCACTGCATAAAAGGAGAGAGACTCAAAGAGAAGAAAACCTTTTTTCTTGTAATCACAAATGCTATTTATGGCTGCTTTGATTCATTTCATGGTCTTAAGGACAATTATTTGGCTTTCATTGCTAAAGGTTCTCTTTAAAACAAAAGACTTAAAGAGTAAAGAATTCATTTATTTCCCAGTAGCACTGTACATTAATTTGGAGTGTGCTTTGTTCTTACAGGTGCAATTTCAAATTACTTTCAATCCATTGTAATGACATTTTTGCAATTGATAATGTAAGTTTCAATTCATTTTTTGCTGCTTTGCCAAATAAATACAGAAAAATGATGTCTTGGTCATATATAATGATGGTGCTGTTTGGGAAAATAATTAAATGATACCATAGTCGCTATTTAATTATACTGGCTCTGCTGGGTATTTTAAGATGAAGTTACTGTTCTTTTCACCATTCATTTCATATTTCTGTCATTAATTCCACCAATTCATTTCAGGTTCTTTCACAGACCTTTCTCAGTGTTTTGCCCTCTCCTTTTCTCCATACCCCATAAAGAAAGCATGTGCACAACAGCTATCCAGTTTTCAAGGGTTATGGACTGAAAAAATAATGAGAAATATGTGATCTGATTTGGACCATTTGCATTTAACATCTACTATTAATGTTGATAATGATAAATTCTAGAATGGCACTAATTATTTACCAAATTCACAAAGAGCAAAAATAGCCTCTGTGTGGATTAGGCCAGTTACTCTCTCTCACATAACCCTTCTCTTGCCTGCATTTAAATCACTTTGTGGTACCCACTGAGTTAGATAGGAAGGTCCTTTCCACACCCTACAAAGGCCAGGTCACAGAACCCACAATCTAAATGTGGATGTCAAGTCTCACTCTCCACCCAGCCCTATTCAATTATATTCCTAAGGGGATTTTGAGTTTTTTCTCTAAGATATGAAATGAAAAGACGTCTAGATATTTCCCCAAATCTCTCAGAAATTATTGGGTTTGCCAAAAAGTACCCTCGGTTTTTAAGTAAAAATAAAAAAAACATATTTTTCATTTTCACCAAGAACTTTATTGAACAACGTGTTCACCCTTTTGTTCCACTACCTTCTGTCATTTTTCAGGCAACTTCATAATTCCATCTTCCCAAAACTTTTTATCTTTTTGAGCAAAGAACTGTTCCAGGTGCCTTTTACAGTCTTCCAGGGAATTGAACTTTTTCTATTAAGAGAACTTTTTAAAGACCTAAAGATATGGAAATGCGAAGGTGCAATGTCTGGTGAATACGGTGGATGAGTCAGAACTTCCCAGACAAACTGTAACAGCTTTTGCCTGGTCATCAAAGAAACGTGGTCTTGCGTTATCCCGATGGATGATTATGCATTTTCTGTGGACTAATTCTGGATGCTTTTTGTCGAGTGCTGCTTTCAGTTGGTCTAAGTGGGAGCAGTACTTGTTGGAATTAATCGTTTGGTTTTCGAGAAGGAGCTCATAACAGAGGATTCCCTTCCATTCCCACCATATACACAACATCACCTTCTTTGGATGAAGACCAGCCTTTGGTATGGTTGGTGGTGGTTCATTTTGCTTGCCCCACGATCTCTTCCATTCCACATTATTGTACAGTACCCACTTTTCATCTCCTGTCACAATTTGTTTTAAAAACGGAACGTTTTCGTTACGTTTAAGTAGAGAATCGCATGCAGAAATACGGTCAAGAAGGTTTTGTTCACTTAACTTATGTGGAACCCAAACATCAAAGTGATTAACATAACCAAACTGGTGCAAATGATTTTCAACGCTTGATTTAGGTATTTTGAGTATGTCGGCTATCTCCCGAGTGGTATGACGTTGATTGTTCTCCATTAATGTCTCGATTTGATTGCTATCAACTTCAACTGGTCTACCCGACTGTGGAGCATCGTCCAGCAAGAAATGTCCAGCATGAAACTTCGCAAACCACTTTTGACACGTTCAATCAGTCACAGCACCTTGTCCATATACTGCACAAATCTTTTTTTGTGTTTCAGTTGCATTTTTACCTTTCTTGAAATAATAAAGCATAATATGCCGAAAATGTTGCTTTTTTCTTCCATCTTCAATATTAAAATGGCTACACAGTAATTCACCAATTTTGATAAGTCTTTTTTTAAATGCATGTTGATATGACAGCTGTCACATACAATCTAACAAAATTGTTTCGAATGAAGTTAAAGAAAAGTAAGTCCTACTAAAGCCATCTGATGGAAAAAAACGAACGAACCTTTTGGCCAATCCAATACACTAGGCAACATTAGGCAATTATGTATATTAACCAAGCCTGGCTTATAACCATCTAATTAACTCAGATCACCCATAAGTATTTTGGAGCATGTACTTTTTATTCCATATTGCTTTTCTGTAATTCACATTTTTAAAGAATGTTTCAACATTGTTAAATTTGGGTTGAGTCATATCAGTCAATATCTGTTTATAGTAAAAAGTAGATATTAATTGAATGTCTTGTATGCACTTAGTACCAAGCACTTTAGAAGTACAGATTACCAAATATACACTTTATGTAATAATTTAATGTGATCACTAAATACATATAATTTATCCGAAAATATTACAGATCCAAATTCTTGTCCCACTGTTCTATAGAAGATGTTGTTTCAGGATGATCTTGAACAAGAAGAAACAAAACTATTGTAGAGAAAATCCTTATAAGAAGTTCTGATAACTGTGTGTGTGTGTGTATGTGTGTGTCTGTGTTGTGGGGGTGAGAAGGAAGTAGAATGTAGTTATTTTTTGCCTCACAATACTAATAAAATAATTTGTTTTCCTTTCTGCTACCAACACCACAGGAAAACCCTATACTAGAAATATTGGTGATTGGAGATGCTGAATTTATAGCAATCATTTAGTTGAAATACTTCTTTTGTGTTTTCTAGTGCTTCTGAGACCAGTCAAAAAAGCATAGTGCCCTTAGATACACAGAGGGTTGCCTGAAAATGATTCATCTTCTTCATTTGTTAAATAAAATCCATTATCAAAGTTTGTAAATGATTCTAATGCAAGAGTATTAGTTTCAACTAGGCTGTTTCAACCCAATTTCAAACCTCTATGGACCTAAACTATAAGAGATCTATTATCACAGTTCTTTCTAATTCAGATGAGCTCTCCTGCAGGTTATTACCAAATATTACTCCAGTTCATTCACTGGAGCTCTTCTTTTACCTTCATATAACTTTGAAGTTCCTTTTGGAAATAAAAGTTTATCTTCCCATGAAACTCAGAAAGATTTTATAGATGTGAAACAAAGAGCCTAAGATTTCAGCCATTTATTTCAGAGTATCTAAATTTTCTATTCATAAAGCTACCCCCAACTTTTGAATAGGAATAGGAATAAAGCTCTACTTTAAACTGAATAAACACTAAATGATTACCAAAAAAATGACAGAATGAAAAACTGAAGAAATTTTAACAATTAACTGTTAGGATTTATTCCCCTCTGGCTTGCTAAGTTTCTTGTCTGAGGTGTCTATTCATACCATTTATTTCAAATGTATCAAGATGTGATTTATGTTGTAAAGTAGTGTTTCCCAAATACTATTCTCTGAAGACTATATTCTGGAAGATGGTAATAGGTATGTGAAAAAAGTTAAATAATATCTGGGAAACTGTACAGAATGTATTCCTCCACATGTTTTAACATCAAAACCTATGGGAATTTCTGTAATAAAGAAATCTGTTTAATTTTGTTTAACACAGCATTTCTCAAAAATATTTTACTACAGAACACTATCAATTTTTCCTCGTACATAGTCATCCTTGGAACACTGTTTAGAAAAGAATGTTATAGGAGACTTCCTCCTATTTTAAGCACTGAGCTTTCTAAACACTGTATCTTAAGCCAATTGTTTTAAGAAGGTTTAAAAAATCACTTTAAGAAAATTTCTAACTGAAGTACTGTTGCCTTCTTATATCTGGAACATTAGTAGAAACTGTCAAATGAGCTCATAAAAACAACAAAAAATAACAACGTGAAGTAACAAAATATTAAGTGGTGAGGTTGGGGATGGTAATTACACTTACCAGGTCATATTCATTCCCTGATATCTTCACTGACTGATTGACTCAATGCATTTATTCAAGATATTCTATGTGGCAGCAACTGTGCTGGGTCACTTTTTATATTTAGTTTATTTATGAGGATTGCCAATACAACAGCCATCATTGCCTGATGTCATGGTTGGCTAATTGTGGCCCACAAGGCAAACCTGGGCCATTGCCTGTTTATTTTGTTGTTGTTGTTGTTTTGTGTTTTGTAAAAATTATTTATTTTGGGCTGCATTTGGTCTTCGTTGCTGCGTGTGGCTTTCTCTAGTTGTGTCAAGTGGGGTCCACTCTTCATTGTGGTGTGCGGGCTTCTCACTGCGGTGGCTCCTCTTGTTGCGGAGCTCGGGCTCTAGGCATGTGGGCTTCAGTAGTTGTGGCATGCAGGCTCAGTAGTTGTGGCTTGCAGGCTCTAGAGTGCAGGCTCAGTAGCTGTGGTGCATGGGTTTAGTTGCTCCACAGCATGTGGGATCTTCCAAGACCAGGGCTTGAACCTGTGTCCCCTGCATTGGCAGGCGGATTCTTAACCACTGCACCACCAGGGAAACCCAACTGCCTGTTTCTGTAAATAAAGTTTTATTGAAACACAGACAGCCTTTGCTACATATTGCCTATGACTGCTTTTGCACTACAAAGGCAGAGTTGAGCAACTGCAAAAGAGACCATGTGGTCTGCAAAGCCTAAAATATTTATTATCTGGCCCTTTAAAGAAAAAGTTCACTGACTCCTGTCCTAGATCACCTTCATGTTATGTCATATAATACTTGCAACAAACCTTTGAAGAATGTATTGCTCTCCTTATTTCATATATTAGGAAGTTAAATTTCAAGCTAGCATGAGCCATTTGCCCTGTGTTACTCAGGTAGTAAGTAGTAAATCTGGATTCAAAACCACATGGTTGACAATAAATTCCATGAGCTTTCTTCATATTCCAGGCAACATAATGGTACTAAGCACATTTATTCCTTTGGCGAATTAAAACATTTCTAAAATATCTCTGTTATCTATTAGAGTAAGCAAAGTAAATTCTACTTTAGAAACCGCCTAGTCTTCTATTTTCATGGATCTTATTAATACGTTTCAAAACAATGCATTTGTATTCAATTTTGAGTATCTGCCTCTCCATCATAGGCACTGCTCTGCCTAAATAGCTCCTTTGTTTCATGCCTAATAGCTCTCCCTCCCTGAACTACTCCTTATGCAGACCACATTTTGAGAAACATTGCTATGTTATACAAAGATAAAACATTCCTATTTTTGACATATGGTTCAATTTTTCATTCTTGTTAAAGATCTGAAAAACTGCTTCCCTTTGATGGCTCTCAATTTAACTTAGCATTTGATTTATTTATTTGATTAAATACCTTGGTCTTTAGAGTATTGTTTTTGTTGATTCATCTAAAAAGGGATATTTCGCTATTTTATCTTTATAGGTTTGGCTCATTTTCATTTAGGTTTGTTTCTATTTTTTCAACGTTGAAGGTAGAAAAGCAAGTCTTTGTTTTGAAGCACTGGGTATATGCTTGGTCTCTGGAGAACACGAAAGATTTAGCCACTTCTAGAATGGAATAAAGACAGGAGTCAATACCAAAAGGTTCAGAGAAGCTTCCCAATTCTAATCAATTCACTTTAATAAGAATCTATTGAACATCTGGGACTTCTCTGGTGGTGCTATGGTTAAGAATCCGCCTGCCAATGCAGGGGACGGGGCTAGATCCCTGGTCCGGAAAGATCCCACATGCCGCAGAGCAACTAAGCCCGTGCGCCAACTACTGAGCATGCACTCTAGAGCCTCAGAGCCACAACTACCAAGCCCGTGTGCCACAATTAATGAAGCCTGCACACCTAGAGCCTGTGCTCTGCAACGAAGAGAAGCCACCACAATGAGAAGCCCACGCACCATAACGAAGAGTAGCCTCCGCTCACCGCAACTAAAGAAAGCCCGTGCACAGCAATGAAGACCCAACACAGCCAAAAATAAATAAATTTATTTTAAAAATAAATATAAAAAATGAATCTATTGAACATCTAAGTGTTGTGGAGCTATATATGGAACAAAGGACAGTGCCTGCCCAAAGGTAATACTATCCTATGGGGGAGACTTGCTATGCCCTGGGGAAACAAACAGAGATAGTCAAAGCAGCTTCCGCATAAATGCTATGGGGTATCAATGGCCTATAAATCTATTTATTTTAAAGCCTGAAGATTTCTGATGGTCTTTTACTTACAAGCAATAGTAACGGCAAACATAAACTAATGCAAAGATCAACCACCATATTGGTGCCAAACATCAAGGTCCCTGACTGACTTCAACACAATCTGATGTCCTATCCACTAGGATTGGGAATCTTTGTTCATTCCTTTTAAATAAATATTTATTCAACCAGTTATTCTATATCAGTACTTATTAACAATTAATAGGCATAGTCATAAGCATTTTTATGAGTTTGGAATAAACTATTTGGAAAAATAGGAAAATAGAATTTTAGACCTGGAAGAAACACTCACTCAACACGTTTGATGCCTGCTGTGTCAGGCACTGTGCTGGACCCCAGGGAACACATAAATAAGATTCTGTCTGCATGTGCTTGAGAATGTGCTGCCTAGTAAAAGAGATAAGGGTGTTACAAAAACATAACAAGGTGAAAAAGAAAATCTTAACAGCTAACACTTAATAGGCACTTGTGGGAAGAGAACTAGTTTTGAAAATGTGCCTGGATAATCCACTTAGTATAGCGGATGAGCTCCAAACCATAGGTGCTTTAAAATACTTGGTAATTGAGTATAGAGTTAAAATGCCTTTGAAAAGTAGAATAATGAAAGGAAGGGACTCATTCAGAAAGCTCCAGAAAGGAAGTTGCTAAGTAGGGGGTGAAATTCGCTGAGAATCTTTAGTTGTAGGACAGCCACAAGAATATTTAAGGATAGAAATGTCTAATCAACAATCTTAAACTGAGTCTGTGTGCTGAGGAAATCAGAACCCCCCCCCCTTGTGACTTATCACATACATGTTCGGTGGGTGGTTGTTTCTGTACCGTTCATTTCTACTTTGAACATTTGATGAATTGATTGACTGATCTTACGAGAAATGAGAAGGTCTAAGTTTCATATTTGAATAAATGTTGCTTAGAAAAGACAGCTTCCAGTACTCCAGAGGCAGAAGTGAACAAGAAACATAAGCCCCCTGGACATTCAAAGAAATCTTAGGGAGTCTGAGAAGCGTTTTCGTTTTCTACAGGGCTATTGGACACAGAAGCTTCAAGCCAGAAGACCTTATTTGTTTACTAATATAAGTAATATGTTATCTAATTGTGCAATACAAAAACTGAAATGCAGCTTAGAAAACAATGACTCTTCCCCACCCCACACATGTGTATTCATATAACAAATTGTTAGTTAACATACTACATACATTTATGAAAAATGATGGATTATTTCCACGTGGTGTAGAATTCTAGAAGGCTAAGTAGAATCGTAGTGATACAGAGATGATCTCAAGGAGGACAATGAATAGTACTATGCAAGACAAAAATGCACATTAAACAGTAATTCAGTCTTGCTGGACCAAGAAATGCTTAAAAAGATATCAGAAAAGACTAGAAAGAAATAGTTGTGACTTAATCATGCATTGCCTTAGATTCTCAACTATGGAGTTTGGACTTTATTCTACAGACAATGAAGAGAAATTACAACTTCTACAGAAGGTGGTGATATGATCAGAGTTGTAAATAAAAATTAATCTAAGTAATGGTGCCTAACAGACAGTGGCTGGAGGAGAAAAAATGAGTGGGTGAGAAAGAATGATAGTCAAAATGACAAACATATGGACACCAAGGGGCTGCAGGGGGCGGGGGGATGGTAGTGGGATGAATTGGGATTGACATGTATACGCTGATGTGTATAAAACTGATGACTAACAAGAACCTGCTGTATAAAAAAATAAAATTAAATTAAAAAAATTTTTTAAAAATGACAGTAGTTGTAGCTACAATGGGAGATCATAATGGTTTCAAGAGATACAATGGAGAGAACAGAGGACATTTATTAACTTTTTGTGATCCACATCTGAATAACCTCTTCTAATTTGGAGATTCCCCCATTGTTTGAGTATTGGGAACTATGACTCCACCTCCTGTTTTAGAACTTCATCCTTCCTGTCCCTGGTTCAGGGCAAAGACATGGCACTTAGGTCCAACTAATACATTGTTTTCTCTGAGCACTTTAAATCTGGACCGTATAATTCAAAGACAGGTAATGAGAAGAGATCTGAGACGGTGGCAACATCATCTAGCATCACTGGTTTAACAATATTTCCTGGAAGAGCTGTGTATACTTTGTGTCTCCACATTCTCAGCTCCCATTCTTTCCTCCATCCCCTTCAATTGGGTTCTCATCATTATCACTTGATTGAAAGAGCATTTATTGAACCCCTCCGTGGCCCACATCTTGCTAAAGACAATGGTTCACTTGATAGATCAGCAAGATTTGGCAAGGTTGGCTGCTCCTTAATTCTTGAATCACTTTCTTTGTAAATTTCCAGATTTCCTCCTATATCACTGGAGTCTCATTCTCTGCTTATTTCAAGGTTTCTCTCATGAGAGCTCTCTAAATATTAGAGTACTTTGGGATTACGCCCTCAGCTCTCTTCCCTTCTCAATTTGTGCTCACAACTTGCAAGATGTCATTCTATTTGATGCCTTTAAATACCACACAATATGCTTATAAAGCCCCAAATTATATTTTCAGTCCTTTCTTTCCCCCTGAAATCCATGCATTCTATGTGATTGCTTTATAATCATTTCAAATTCAGTATATCCAAAACTGAATTACTGATTCTCACTCTCTCCATCTGGTTCCTCCCCAAAGTGAGTGCCTATGCAGTCCAATGCAAGCTCTAGAAAGCAGAGACCTTCACCCTTGTTTACTACTGTTACCTAAAGCCTAGAATACTGACTAGCATGGAGAAGGTACAAAATAAATATTCAATGAATAAATGAATTTTTATACGAGGATATCTCAAGCGTAGTTAGAAATTCCGCCTTCATTTTACTGATGAAGATACTGAGGTAGATTTAAATAAAGTGAATTTTCTGAGGTAACGGCACCAGCAGCAGCAGACTTGGCCTACTCACTCTTTGATCAAATCAAACAGTTTCAGTTGCTGTCATCACCACTTGTCTCTTTACTTTCAAGCTTGTCAAAAGTGCCTTGGGATTCCATGGGTCTGTTGAAAAGATTCCTCCACTGTTCCTGAGTTTGGTCAACATACAAGAGAGGAACACAGTTGAGATTTCAGGAAGAACCAACGGCTTCCCAACTGTACTAGATATCGATGATGTTTTTCTGACTGATTGGTACCTGAATTCTTTTTCTTTTTCAAGGATGTGCTTGGATGCACACATTTTGGCTAAGACAGGACTCTTCTTCATGCTACAAAAGCTAAAAAGGTTCAAGCATCCCCTTCTCTTTTCCTCTGGCAGACAGGTTACTCTATCAACTGGAGGTCCCCGCCCAGGACTCTGAATCTGAACATAGGGACACAAAGACATGGGATTCTCACAGATCAAGAATTCATGGTGCTGGTGGTGGACATAACATAGGGAAGGGGCAGACGGGCATACTTTCCAGTGATGAGGTATCAGGGGTAGCATTCTAGGCAGATTTGTTGTGGCCTGACAGCTGGGCCCTCTGCTGCACACCCATCCTTCATTCCTAGCTGGGCTAGTTATCTCCTAATTCTGCTTAAATTAGCCAGAGTTTTCTTTTGTTTGCACCTGAAGTGCTGACTGATTCATCAATGACCTCCAAACCATTCTTCAGTGTCATCCACTGACTCACCAGCACTGATGCTGGTCCCTCCCCACACCTAAACCTATCTTGTCTACCTCATGTTACCTCAGAAACCAGTTTCATGATTGGCTTCCTAACCCAATAGCCAGATTCAAAGTGAAGGAACAACAGCCTGAAAAAGAAGTCATCCACCAGTCACATCTTGTTCTGCCATCAAAACTGCATTCTAGATCCCAAGCTAAATAGAGGTAAATATTTTAGACACCACTTGAAGAAGAGATACTTCTGAGGCAGGGAAACATTACCACCAGACTTTTTCCAAACCCATCCTTTGCCACTGTTTCTTCAGTGAAAACTCATTTATGGTTTAAATCTCAGTTTGTTCAAAAGTTTCCTGAGCATCACCCCATGCCTATACTCTATCACCAAAATTAAAGGGGCTGCTATCCCTTACCACCACCCCAGTAAATCTCTCCAGCAAAAAGGGAATAGGACTGGCTAATTTGATTTTAAAAAATAGGTCATTGTTTGGCCAAATTTATTCATGGGATGGATGGTAGTAAGCTTGGGCCTTAAGAAGGAAAGAGTCCTGGCTTGGATCTGGTTCTAAGTCAAGTGTCCAGGCAGCTTTAACAGAAAGTTTTGCATTAGATATTAGGGCCCATAGTTTAATTTTGTCCTGTTCATGTAGAGCTCTCTTGGCAACTTCATGTGAGAGAAGCAACTGGGACAAGGCAACATTTATAAATTTCTGGGCCTTTACCTGTAAGATCTTCTTACCTCAACCCAATTCCTAATAATGCCTTATGTCAATGGTTCTTAACTTGATGTGTGTCATATTTCTTTAAAATACAATTTAAATTAAAATAATGGACTTTTTGTTAAGGAAAAAAGTACACACACACACACACATGCACATACACACAAACTTTTGCATAGAATGGAGTTCACAGTTTAACTCCTAAGCACATTCATTACAGTAAGTCATCACCCAGCTTACACAGTCATTTGTTACAATACTTGGACCACTGTACTTTTCTTAACTGTTTACAGAATTCTTACTATTAATATTTGAGGTCCATGAGGGCAGGGTATCTTATTATCTTATTTATCTTTTTATCCAGAACACCTGAACACTATCTGGCATATCTTGGATGCTTAATAAATGTACGTTCAAGGAAAGAATAATTCAATCTTTTAAATTGCTTCACGTAGATGATATTAGCCCGGTACCTCATTATTCCACCTATGCATATTTAATCACCCTGTACTTCAAAGATCTTACCTGTGAAGAGGGTACACAATTCTTCTCTTATTTACTATGGGGTTATAAGCATTGCATCTAATAACAACTATTAACAGGCACTCTACAAATGTCAAGAGGAAAAACTGCGTTGATGAAATAATAACAATTTATATAATTTGAGTAAATACATATTCACCTGTCTTCCTGGGCATTGCAAGGAACAGAAAAATAGACATGGAGGCATTCCAAAATAATCCGATTCCTCCAACAAAGCAAGAACATCTTTGTCAGTAAAGACAAGCACCATATCCAATCTGTTTTTAATAGCATTTCCTTCTGCTTGTTTTCCAGACCTTGGGATATCCACTTAATCATCTATGTAAAGGCTGAGACAAATGAGGTGAACAAGACAAATGCCTTCATTTAACTGAGACATGAGTAACTCTGAATAAAAAAAGGCTTGTTACCCCGTGACTGCTACACTGAGCTTATAAAGATGATGCACCGTGTAAAAATGGATCTCATATTTCACACATCTGAGAAACTTCCAAAGCCAGAGAATGTTTCCTCCATGTACAAGATCTCACAGTTGGTCCAGTGCACACCATCCAGAATGAATCTAATGCCAACCCTAGAGGCAGGGCAATGGATTCCCAGAAAGACTGGCCTGATGAAACACTAGACCCAAATCCTCTGAACCCAAGGACAGCACATGCACAGGTTGCTAATCGGCCTCCTGTCCATCTAGGCTGCATGGGACTTGCCTGGCATGTCTGCATCATCTACTCATTGCCAATTTTCTCATCTCAAGAAGGTACAGTCAGGAAATGCAAAGGACTCCCAAAATGGACTCCCAAAACCTGCCCTCTGTGCCTACCACAACACACCTGGGAGCACTAATTTTAGGTTTTTCATCAGCTGTGACAGCAAAGCTGCAGCATCAGTTAATTCATAATCAGTGAAGGGTAAGTGTTTATAGATTGCATGTTAGGAAGTCAAGAGTAATCTTGTACAGCTTTTCACTTAAGTGTCATCATGGGCTGGGGGATGGCTTCAGGGGAAGTAGTGTTAGGTATACAATTGTCTAGGAGGAAAAATGAGTATCAGCAGAAAGGAAGGAACGAAGGAACGAAGGGAGGGAGGGAGGGAGGGAGGGAGGAAGGAAGGAAGGAAGGAAGGAAGGAAGGAAAGAAGGAAGGAAGGAAGGAAGGAAGGAAGGAAGGAAGGAAGGAAGGAAGGAAGGAAGGAAGGAAGAAACCACTCTGGTGTATATCTGGGGACTTCTGTTATAGACATATAAAATTTCCATGATATTTCCTTTTGTAAAATTATATAATCCAGATATGTCTAAGAGAACAATTCTAAATACATTTAAATTGTGGAATATAACAAAAAACAAATATAGAACATTGAATACTTTCACTTGTGTAAACTTAGGCAAATTACTTGGTCCCTCTGAACTTCTTTTTTTTTTTTAATTAAAGTACAGTTGACTTACAATGTTGTGTTAGTTTCAGGTGTACAGCAAAGTAATTCAGTTACACATACACATATATATATATATATATATATATATATATATATACACATTTTTTCAGATTCTTTTCCCTTAGAGGTTATTACAAAATATTGAGTATAGTTCCCTGTGCTATACAATGGGTCCTTGTTCATTATCTATTTTATATAGTAGTGTGTATATGTTAACCCCAAACTTCTAATTTATCCCTCCCCTCACCCTTTCCCCTTCGGTAACCATAACTTTGTTTTCTGTCTGTGGGTCTATTTCTCTTTTGTATATAAGTTCATTTGTATCATTTTTTTGGTCCCTCTGAACTTTAATGGCCTCATCTTTTAAAATGAAGATGGAAAATAACTACCTTGCAAGATTATTTTGCTTGGCACGTAGTAGGCACACAAAAATGCCATGTTCACTTCTCTACTGTCAAGTCTAATAAATTATTCAGTTAAAGCTAAAATCCGCTGCCTCCACTTCACAACCCATCCATGACTTTCAATAGTGTGTTTGACTTTTATATATTCGCAAACATTTCACATAATTTACATTTCAACAACTAGATCTGAGGTGCAGTGAATGTATTCAGTACTGAACGCTGCAATCAAGGCAAGACACCTCACTGAAGCTAACAAATGATTACCCTTCACCACAGACCTATAATTCATCCATTTTTTCCTTACAGAATCAGAAAGACACAAACTAAAGCAACTGCGGGCATAAGGACACAGTAAACTCTCCTTAGATGCTTTCCCAACATCTAGCAGTTACTCTCAGTGTCTGTCTTCTACACCTTCCCTGTCTTCCCTAGCTCAATAATAAATAGATTGGGGGAGGGTCCATGGAATTGCCTCACACTTACCCAGATTTCCTGTTAAGTGTTTAAGGCATCGCATGAGTGGGTCTTTCATACTGATCGTATGAGTCACTGCCTCACCACAGTTCTTGAGTATGTCAGAATGTAAGGTCTTAGAGTAAGAAAATGGGAAAGGCAGCATGCGGCTAAGAACCCATTCTTCACTCTCTCCCCTGATAAGAAAGCCAAAAAAAAAAGTGGCCCTCATTGGTAGAAAGAAAAAGACAATCAGACTCGTTTAAGAGCGATCTTTAGGGAGGTTGTCTACGGAAATCACAGAAGAGCCAAGATTTCAAGAATAATTTATGGTAGGTTGGGAATCTTGTTGATCTCCTCAAGTTCATTATTAGGTCTTCTCTACCTTTAAGCTTTTATTTATAGTCAAAGTCAGAAGCTGGGAAGTAAAGAATTCCCAAGCACACTTTAGAGGAGAGAGAATGTATAGGGCAATTGTTACCATGAACACAAAACTGAGCATGAGTAAGGTACCATTACAGTTTCTTCCTCTGAGTTATTTGTTTATTTTATATTCCTACCTTATCTATGTGGGTATATGCATGTTCAAATGTTGTCCTTATTTTCCAGTAAAAGAATGTGGCAAACACTGTTCATCAATTAACTTTCTCATGTTCTCAAGCTCCTTCTCACATGTCACCTCTACATTAGAGAGTGGGAGAGCAAAGCAGTCATTTTTTATCATGTTTTGTAGCCAGGAGGATATGCATGAGATATAGAACTGGTGAATGACATGGCCAGTGAGATACAAGCAGAAGTCACCTGAAGGCTTCTGTGAAGGCTTTTGGTTTTCCTAATGAAAGGGGCAGAAGGGTGACATGATTCCTTTTGCTCTTCCCTACTCCTTTCTATCTTGAATGTGAACATCATGCCTAGAGCTGAGGCAGCCATCTTGGGACTATGAGGCAATAATCATTATGGAAAGTCCAAAAGAATGGCAGAAATATTTACTCACTATGACATTATTGAGCTACTAACCAACAACAGATATCAACTACTAATCTCATTATGTAAGAAAAATAAACTTTTATTTAAGACATTTAACTCAGATTTTAGGTTACTATTGCAAGTACATTACTACTCATACACAGTAATTCTGAGTGACTTCTTCCTTGTTTCCTGTGAATACTTTAATACATTTTCACTAAAAGAGTTAATTTTTGCATATTAGACCGGTCATTGCTACACAAGATGATTTGCTATCTTTTGCTGGACCTTCTCTTGAAGGCCATAAGAACAATTAATAAGGAAAGAGTTCCACAGACTATATGAAATTACTAATTAGGGGTGATCTGTTTAAATGTAAGTGTCAGTAGACAGGAAGTACGGAAAAAAAAAGGAAGGAAATTCTAAGACAAACAGGAAATAGGTTAAGGAAAAGAGAGACGGTCAGTCAGACAGACAGCAAGACAAACAGGGAAGAGCCAAAATGAAAAGCTAATGAGAAAGATAAATAGAAAGCAGAACTCGAAAACTGAATTCTTAAACTCCAACCTGGAGGTACTGTAAAAAAAGACTAGTTAAGGGGACTGTCCTTGACTCCATTACTATGCTAATCTTTTCTCCTCACCATTTCTGATGGGCAGCTCCCACCATGTGCCCTCACTCCTCACTTCCCTTCCAGTTTCCTCCTCCCCACACCCATTCACAACTCCCGATTACTTGTACTGACTGATACTCCATCAGGATGCCAACAGGAAGAAGCAGCGATACAATAAGTGTGACAAGAAAAAGTCAACTGCATCAAAAAAGGCAAGCCATGTCTTCCTCACCGAGAGGATGAAACAAGGACCACGGGATTTAGCACATTTCAAATCCTGCTATTGGATGGGCAGTATGTGAAACTGCTCCCTTGGCTTAAGCTGTGAGGAAACAGGGTCTTAAGTACAGGCTGTAGGAGCAGAGAGCTTCTATATTCCTTAGTCTTCCTACCTCAAAAGTAGAACAAAAAATTATCCATCCAATAAAACAAACATGCCCTCAGATCTATAGCATTATGCACCTCTCAACCAAAACTGCTAAAAGGAAAGGTAGAAAACTCAATCTCTGTATTAAAATTAATTATAACAATTCTGTTTATGTACTCAATATAAAAGGGTTTGCAGTTTTTCTAATTCATAGGATCTCCTTCATTTAAATCTAGTGATAAAAATGATAAAAAGTAAACTATGAAAAATAAAAGCTTTGAATTAATTTTTAATGAAGTTTTATTTTAGAGAAAAAAACAACATAGTAAAAGATGCTATTCTATGTTTGAGATTACTACTTGCAAATTGAAAATAAAAAATATACAAAAACAAGAAAGAAAGCATACATGTAACAAAGGACAGATATGTTCTGTGTAAGGTTTTTGTCTTAGAAAGTGTTATTTACCACATTTATTTTATCCCTACCACTTTCTGCTCTTTATCCAAAATCCAAAACCATTTGAGGGAAACAAAACATGAAATCCATAATTCATATAGACTCTATTCCACAAATTAACATCACCATTATAAGAACAATATTTAGAAACCTAATTAATATATTGCTTTTTGGTGGCAGAACTGAAAAATAAGGCACAGCTTACTAAGTTCCTGTTCTTTGATGTGTGAAGCACAAGTTGTACAGTCTGAAACCATAATATCAGCATATGCTATCTCCACATCCCATGGGGACTAGGAAAGCAACGTGAAAAAAAAAAAGAAACCTCGGTAGAAATTGTTCAGAATTTACAGAAGTTTTATATAGCTCAGTAGCATATTGTATAAGAGGGAAATACGCAATAGTTTTGTTTTGTTTTGTTTTGAAAAAAGCTACTTAATCTTAACAGAGCATTAAGAAAGAGAAGAAAAAAGGCATATCTCTGCTATAGTTGATAGAACACAGAACGACGACAACAAAAAGATCATAGATTTGAAATCCAGGTTAACTGGGTTTTAGTCCTGACTATATTAATACCCTATGCTACCTAGGCTATAAGTTCATAACCTGAAATTCTATGCAAAAATATTTATATATTTTCATATACATTTCTACAGGAGAGGCGCTATAGATATAATCAAATACTTACACTTTGCTGTACAGCTGAAACTAACACAACATTGTTAGTCAACTATACTCCAATATAAACTAAAACTTTTTTAAAAATTAAAAAAAAGAGTCTAATACCCAGAAAATGTTAAGAATATTATTATGCAAATTAATCCATCTTTGTCTTGGTTTTCTCATCTTTATGATGGGAAACCAACATCTATCCAACTTTAATCATTGTGAAGATTTAAAAAGCATCCTGAGGAGAAAAAATACTTTGAAGTGTTAGTTTGTTATTTAAATGTTTTAGTTTTATTCCTTTCATATCTTTGATAGAAAATTACTTTTAATATGATCGTGGAGTTTTCTATAAATTCATCCAACAGTTCAAAACTTTGGCTTTTTCTTGAACCTGTGTATGAAATTCTTGGGGGTAACATCAGTAAAGAAAGAAATATCTTTATATGAGAATATATTTGCTTTTTCTGGTGTCATTATTAAAGGTTAATAACAGCATTGCCTATTCAGTAGTCACCAAACAATTTATAGGAACCTCTTATTTGGGATCAAATATATCAGTGTATGTTGTTCACACATAATGTGACAAATGTAAGCCAAGAAATAAGATTTGTTAATGACACACCATGCAGTGATTCAATCAAAAGTGATTCTCAGAGTCCTTCAGGCATCACTGTGCACATTGACGTGTTCAAAATCTGATGAGCAAGCCTGTGCTTTTAGTTGCTATGATTTACTAACAATTGATAAGGGAAACATTTGATTAAACCTCTCATTAATAGATTTTTGTTTCCCTTTCTGAGACAAACTCTTAGAAATTTGCTGTAAACATCTCATTAATAGGAATACAGCAAGGGAGGATAATTAGTTTGTATCACCAATCAAATTTTCAACTTCTATACCCCAGTCAATGCTCTTAACACTCTTTCAGTATTTAAAGTACAGGAAAGCAAAAGGAACTCAGTGTTTGTGAAGCTGTACAAGTATCAGTTGTAAATTAACTTACTTGGAACAAACCAACTCTGAGAACCTGCCATGGGCATCAGAAAATTTTGTGCAAATCCTATGGTAATTGACTGGAAAGATACCATCTCTTCAGAATTTCTAATTATGATCCTATGAAAACATTGACACAACATAAGAAACCATTCTGGAAGTGAGTAAGCTTTATATCTAATATGAAATTGATACAGTATAGAGCAGCTAATTCATTGTGTGAAGGATCACTAAATGGTTTGGTTTTAATTTGACACTTACAGGTACTGGCCTACTAGAGTTATACACCTGTACAACAAGCTAGGATTCCAAAGATTAAAAGCAACAGAGATGAGAGTGCAGGGGTAGAGCAAAAATCTCACACAAGTCATATGCCTTGGCTGCACACAAGAGACCTCAGTTAGTGGAGAGAAATTAAATCATAGGAGATAGGTCAAGATGGCATGGTAGGAGGATGCTGAACTCACCTCCCCCCAAGAATACATCAAAAACACATCTACATGTGGAATAATTCACACTGAGAACTAACTGGAAAATGGCAGAAGGACTCTGGTGCAACTAAGGCTGTAAGAAAGATACACGCTTAATCAGGGAGGAAGGGAAGAAAGCAATCAGGTTGGGATCTGTGCCGCTGGAAGGGGACTCAGAGGAACCGGGAGATTACATGGGTGGAGACCCGCACGAGGGAGTGAGTGGTGAGAGCCACAAACTGGGTGTCCCCAGTTCTGGGGTTCTATGCAGGGGAGACGAGCTCCCTGGGCTGGAGTGATGGTGGGACTCACAGGAGTGAAGTGGGAAGCCTGGACTCTACTCATGAAGACTGCACGTGCTGGCTTGCCAGCTCTCCCATGACCACCTCAGATGGGCCCTAGCCTGAGCCAAGTAAATGCTCTGGCCCCATTCACTCCACATCAGAGTGCAGCACTGGATCTGGGGTGACCACAAGCAGACAGAAGACCTGACTGTGGGACACAGAGGTTAGCCAGCCCCTGTGTGGAGACTGGGCTGGCAGAGGCAGCCACTGTTGGCACTTAACCAAGCAGCGCATCAAAAGCAGCCCAGATCTCTGACAGTGGCTGCTCCGCCACAGCTCACCTCCCAACATGTGCCCAGAGTCCGCGTGGGCCCTCCTGCCTTGTGGTGTGGCTCCATGACAGGGCTGAGGCCGCGGAGGCCAGGGGCACTGATCAGCTGGGAGGGACAAAGGGGACTTGCACGCAAGGCTGCACCTGAGTAGAGCAAGGAAAACAACTGTGGGCACTTGCTCAGGCCGCAGCATGTCAGAGACAGCTCGGATTTCTGTCTTCAGCTGACATGAGCCAAGAGCCTGCACGAGCCTCACTTGCTTCAGCACACCCCGCTTCGGGGGCAAGTGTCCCGGTTCCAAGAGAGTGGAAAACAAACACTTAAATAGAACAGAGCCAGCTCGGTACTGACCATCAGGGCTTCTGCTTCAGAAACTTGGTATCAGACCCCCATTCCCATTAGGGCAGTGTTAGTCACTGATCAGAGGGGAAGTCTGGCCTCACACCCAGCTCCAGCTCTAGCCCCTCTATCTCCAGCCTCACCCCTACCAGGTGATAGCTGCCAGCATACCCTCAGGAAGGACATGACTTGCATCCATATCAAATCCAGCTCTTCCACCAAAGGTATCGGGCACATACAGTCTGTACAGGGACACTCCCACATAAGAACAACCCTGCCAGACCGAAATAAGTAACTGACCTAAATTCACAAAGGCAGAGAAAGTTAAGCAAAATCAAAAGGCAGAGGAACTGCTCCTGAAAAGATAATGAAACAAATAAATGATTTACCACGTAAAGAATTCAAAGCATTGGTTATAAAAATGTTAACTGAATTAGGGAAAAGAATAAACTACACAGTGATAGTTTTAATAAGGAACTAGAAAATATAAAAAATACCTATCCATAAATGAAGAATTCAATAGCTGAAATAAAAAACACACTAGGAGAAATGAATAACCGAATAAATGATACAGAAAAACACATAAATACTCTGGAAGATAGAATAATGGTAATGGTAATCACACAATCAGAACAGCAAAAAGAAAAGCAAATTAAAAATATGAATATAGTCTAAGAGATCCCTGAAATAATATCAAGTATACCAACATTCTCATTATAGGGGCCCCAGAAAAAGAAGAGACAGAGAAGGGAGCCAAAAATGTATTTGATGAAATTAGAGCTGAAAACTTAGCAAACCTGAAGAAGGAAACAGATATCCAGATACAGGAAGCACAGAGAGTTCCAAACAAGGTGAACTCAAACAGACCCACACCAAGACATATACCTAAAATGGCAAAAGAGACAATTCTAAAGGCAGCTAGAGAGAAACAAAGAATCGTATAATGGGAATCCCCATAAGGTTATCAGCCGATTTTTCTGCAGAAACTTTGCAGGCCAAAAGGGAGAGACGTGAGAATTCAAGAATAAGGCTTCCTACTAAAGAGAGATTTGAAGTAAACTTGAGTTTGGAGTTGAATATCATGATATCATCCTATAACCAAGGATTCCAGTTGAGAAAACAGCCCCTGAAAGGTTGAAAATATAATCCTCTCCAATTCCAAGAGCCAAGGACTGGTTGAGTTGGCATTTAGACTCCATGTTCTCAGATATGAGCATGTCACCCACCAACACCCAAGAATCTTTTAGGTTATAAGCCCTTAGGGAACTTGTAATTTCATTTCTTGTGAAAGAAAAAAAAATTTTTTTAAACCCACAGAAATAGCTGTTGTTGAGTTGGATGTAACTGAACATTAAGATGAAGAACAAACAATCCCAGTTCTGTCAGGAGTGACTTAAATGAGAAACTAGCACCTGGCTGAACTACCAATGAAAAATAAACAACCCACATTCTTACTGCCACCTAAAATTGGAAGAAAACCTTTTTTTTTTTTTTTTTTTCTTCCAGGATAGGGAACAATATTAAGAGAGAGAGATGGAAGCCTACCCATGTTCTGCATTAAACCCACCTTCCTAATTGAAAGGAAAAGAAGAGGAAAAAAAATTACTTTATTACTCCTTTATTTCCTACTTCCTGGCTTGGAGATCCAAGCTCTTTGACAAATAGAAAACTAGGCAACCATCCCCTTATGTATGGCACAAATTCCTTTTCTTTCTTTCTTTAAGACAGAGCACTGGCTGACTAAAATTGTGTTTTTTAATTAGGTTTAATGCTTTCTTCTTTTTTTAATTTCAAAAAAAGATTTTAGAAAATTTAGGAAAAACAAAAATTTGGTAATTTTTATTTTCTCTTTACTCTTTTAAAATATATATTTTTAAAAACAAGAGCATAGGCAGAGGTCATAAAATTAAATCAGTGAAGAAATGTTAATATAACTGATAAATGTTTTTTAAAGTGTAACTCTACTAAATATCAAACAAATGAAAATTAAAATAATGAGATAAGTTTATCAAATTGATGAACATTTAAAAGCTGATTGCTAGTTTTAGGATAAGTTTAGATAACACTGTTATATTCACTTGATGTAAATATAGATTGAAATCAATTTTTTGGAAAGAAGTTTGTCAATAATATTATAGTAAGGGCCCTGAAAATTTTCATATTATTAGAAACAGTATTTTCATACCTAAGACTTTATGTCAAGTATATAATCAAAGATACAGAGTAATATTTATACAAAAGTATACTTATTACAATATTATTAACATAGGCAAATTGTATTAGGGTTAAAACTATCAAATAACAAGTTAATATTTGTATAAATTACATCTGATGGAATATTATTCAAACAGTCAAGTTTTTTAAAATAATGATATGGAAAAAATGCCTGCCACATCAATAAAAAGACAATTGTTTATATAATATGGCCCATATTTTTAAGAATATGTGTGCATAATTGATGAAAATATACACAGAGGCTTATAAAAAGGCTTGCAGTTATCTGTTTTTTGAGATTATGGGGATCATTATTAACAATTCTTCCTACCTCTCTATGTTTTCTAAATATTAATATATTTTTTAAATAACTTGACTCAAATATGCAGTCAGAGCTGGGGAGAAATTTCAAAACCACAGAAGCACTTAGGCAAAGGTGGATAGGTGGGGTTGTACCCGATGTAAGTGATGAGAGCATGGCTGGGGCAAAGGGTATACAGGCTGCGAGGAGTTAGACATGTAACTGGACAGCTAAAGCATGCACATATTTCAGAAAGCCTAGAAAATCCAGATGAACCACTGACATTCTTGAATCAAATAGTGATTTGCTGAATGCAAAGTTCCGCTTGGATTCATAGACAGCAATGCAGCACGTGGACTAGGTGGAGTGAGGGAGTGGAGATATAGGAAAGAGTTATTAATTCAACCTACTACATGCCTCTGCGAATGAAATGACAATTAAGAAACATACTGTATTCCTCCTCTTGACAAAAGGCATCGTCAGAGAATCTGCACAAATTCCCAAAGGAGAGCTCTGGAGAGATTATTCAAGAACATCAAGATGGTGTTGGAAGGGTGTCATCCACAAGAGAGATTTAGGTTTTTCCACTAATTTACCTTCTTTTGGTGTAGTATCTGAGAATCAGAGTTCTTCGCCACTCTGAATCTTACTCCCATTGTCTCCGATCCTGCCTGTTTGTCTCCCAACATGATGAACTTGCTTCTCTCTACTTGAGACGTATTTCTGTTTTTTTACTTCCAGCTGTCTAGAACTGGAATGTCTCTAAGACCTCATCTCAATTAGTTTGCAGATTTCAGACAGACGTGATTTGAAGCTTGGTTCACTCTTCACTAATTAAACGACCTCGAGTACATTATTTAGTCTGTTTCTTTACAAGTAAAATGAAAATAATGTTACCAATTTTGACAGGTAGTTATGAGTACTAAACTAAATGAGATTATGGGATGTATCTGAAACATACTAGAGGCATTTATTTTTATTATTTCCTTCGCCCCTAATTTCATCCTCTGATACAAGAATGTGGGAGTTCCTAACAAAGGCAAGAGGAGATACAGGTAGAGTTGATACAATGGGGGACCAGAGTTGTCCCTGTTGCTATTATTATTGTTTATTGTTTGTTTTTGTTTGTAATGGTTACTAGCCACTTTATCAGTCCAGGGGAGATAACTAGAATACTCAGGTGCAAATTTTCATTATTCAAAAGACAGTTCTTGTAACTTTGCCTACCTGTGAAAAATAAATGATTTGTAAAGAACTTTTGAGTCCATATGTGCATTTTATTCTGTCCATACTTCTTAGAAATAAGGTTTAATGCCCTACAAAGTAAGGTACTTTCCTTGTTTTCCTTTCTTAGCTTGTTTTATTTTCAGAAGAAATGAGTAAAAATGGATCTATCCACCTTGTCTGTCTCACTCCCTATTGTTATGACTAACTTTCCATGTTGTTCCCTTGGTCAGACCAAGAAATCTGTGGCCACGAAATAGTGAATTAAAGGATATGTAAGGAAATCAGTGCCACCACGTATTGAGTTCAACTGGCCACAGTGAGACCAAATGAGGGGAAATGTTCTAACTGCTTCAATGCCATGGAGAGTTTAAATGTGATGAAGCCTTGAAGATTGCTGCAGGACAGCATCAAGTATTTTACCATATTTATTTTTCATGAGTTCTCTCTTGCCGGGCCTTGTAGAACATCCGTCCCAATAAATGATTTACCATAGCAGGGAAGTTGCAGGAAATTGATCTGAGCTCACCTTCAAACATTATGAAGGCTCTGAAGTCTAATCAGATTCCAGAGAGGATTCTGAGGTAACAGACATTTATGAGCAGAAAAGGGGAAAAGCGCACTAGGAAAACATTGCAAAGACTCATCTGTCTTTCATTTTAACATATGCCCATTCTGAATGCTCCTGCTTTGAAAGAAGGCCATTCACTTGAAATGTATTTTTAGTTAATGAAGGTAACCTTTTAAACTCCATTAGCAGCTTCTTTCTCAGCCTATGTGTAGAGAAGCCTGTGGGATTTGGGAGATACCTGGCTGCTCTCTATGAAGTATGTTTATAATAGTGACCCAGGGCTCTGTTTCCACAAAAGCAAGATTCAGAATACTCCAGAAAGCCCACGTGGACTCTCCAAGAACCAAAGTCTTAGGTTTAGAAAACTGTTTAATCTTTGAGAAATTAAAGTACACTAGCACCCCAGAGTCCCAGATTTTCTTCATCTTTCACCAGGAAGTCTCATTCCCAGAGGGCACCATGTTTTCAGGGAGAAAGAAGAGTTGGTTCTTGGAATAGCTAAGTACTCTTTTACTAAGGCCTGTGGAGCTCTGTCTATAGAAGGGGAAGCAGAGCCTTAGAACTTGAGCTTGGGAGAGAACCAAACTCATGAATGTGGTCTGCAAAACGGGGTGTGGCAAAATTGATTCACACAGTGTAATAGTATCATTGGGTTTGGAAGTCAGACAGGGATTCAAATCACAGCTTGTCCACTTATATACCAAAGGAGCTATTATTCGACATCCATTTGATACTCTAGCTTAAGTCTTATGCAGAAATTCCTAAGAGTTGTAGAAGAGTTGAGATAAGGATAATGAATCATTGTGCTTAAAAAAAAAAAATTCACCATTGATATTCTCACTAGTTACCTCTGAGACCTTCTCTAATTTCCAGACTCTCGAATATTATATTATTTCTCCCATAAAATGTAAAGTGACTCTTTCAGACCCTTAATGAGAATTCCGGAGCCCATGGAAGTAATGGGGGACCATGAATTCATGTTGAAGTGTGGTCCTGGGTAATGGGCTGGTGACTGGCTTCCATAAACCTAGCTCCCAGCAAGTGCTTCAAATCCTATCCTTGGCAAAGTTATAAATTATTCCTTGAAATTGCCCTTTGGGTTGTTCACAAATCTTTAAAACTTGGACTGTTAAATCCTGAAATTCTAAGTACCTACTGTACTTAAGAAGATATATTCAGTAATATAAATTAGTTTCCTCTCTCTATTTAGAATACATCCCTGAACTGCATTTTGTTGGGACTTAGGTGACAAAGACATAATGCCCTTTCGAAAAATAATTTGGGGGAAGGGATAAACGAGTCCTTAACAGAGGGGTGACCCACTCAACAGACATTTTGCTGACAGACATTTGGGATTTTGCACGTGTGATTCTGAAGAGTTAATTTAGATTATATCAGCAAATATGGTAAACCCAACAGCAAGATGTGTCATAGCCATAAGTGAGTCATAATGTTATCGTTAACGTACATTCCCTCAGAATCTACCATGTGTGTGAAATCATACTGAAGAAATTAGTCTTTATAAAGTCACCTGATTTGATCATTTACTTGAGGGCTAAAGGCAGAAAAAGAAAAAACAAACACTTCCCAAACATGGACCATATTCATTTAAAAAAATTAACCTGACATTCAATCATTATGCAATTTTAAGAAACTCTGGACAAACTTACCCAATAGTCATCTGAACCTAGACCCCAGCTTCACCCCACTTTCACTAAGTGTTTTAGCTTTGATAGTAGGGAATGTCATATATATTAGTCAAAGAGTATAGAAAATCCATCCTCCTATACACCTTGGGTCTCACCTACACAGTTAGTTATGTGTGAAATTCTCTTACCTCTCTGAAATATATTCTGTCGAATGAGGACAGTAAAGTAGTCAGTCATTCTTTCCTTTCTGTCATACCTACATTTTGAAAACAAACAATACTTCTCTTTCCTTGCATAGGCCATCTCTTGAATAACGAAATATTTCCTTGGCCAATTATTCAAACTACATTGCCCTTTTTCTTCAATCTATGTGCAATAGTTCAGCTATTGGCAACCACAGAGGTGCCTCTTTCCAGGAACATATAAATACAGTAGTAGAACAATGTGGTAATGGTAAGCACCGTTTGTCAGATTCTTTGGAGGTTTATGGTGATAACACTATTGGCTGAACTTCCATTGCTGCAAGAGAGTTATGGCCATGAGACCTGTACAGCCCACTGAGATAACAGCCTTGAGTCCCTTGTATTCAAGCCAACAAGAGGTTTTGGAAAAGGGAGGGTGTATTCATTTTGCCAAGCCATCAGTGTGATCCTTGTGAACCTGCATTATCAAGTACACACATTAGTAGTTACTTGGCACAGAAACAGCTAGAATTTAGGAAGCACAATACTCCAAATGGATTGGACTCGTTAAAGGTAAACACTCCCTCTTATTTCACCTCATGCTTTCACTATCCTGCCTCTTTATTTCCATTTCCCTACATACAGCCCTCTTTTATTTTCCTGGAAAATCACAGCTTTTCCCTCACTCCTGTGTATCATTTCCCTCTCAAGCCTTCGACTTTAATTGCTAACCTCTCACTTCTTCCTTTCCCTTAACAACTTGTGCCTTATCCTCTTCCTATAAGTATTTTAAAGTAGTATTTTGATTTTTTTTTAATTCATGCCTGTTCCGAAGCTCACATGTAACGCTCTACAGACTTCAGAGTACTTTCTCTCACTTTAATGAAGCTGATGCTTTACACAATACTATGACGTTGCAACAACAGATGTTGTCTTCTTTATATAAATAAAGATGAAGACACAGGTTCAGACAGATTAATTCTGCCCAAGTTTTCCCAGTCTGTAACACTCTGATCTGGAATTAGAATCCTAGTCCCCTTATATTTCTACCTTATCATAGCTGCCTATCTCTCTCCATCTCTGACTGCTATGGCTGTACATCAAATCTCCTGAAGTGTAAGAAAACACACACGCTAGAAAAAATGGACTATGTCTTTAAGACAGTTGGCCCTGCTAATGGCAGAGCTGCAGAAAACTATCAACTAATCCCCTGAGCCTTGGAACTTGTGGGATGTGCTGCAAAATACGTCTTAATTAACCACAGAATCAAGAGATCAATGTAAGCCATTAGAAGCGCAGTGCTTCACCAAGTACAGTGCATTGTGGGAAAGCAGGTAAATCCACACTGTTCACCCAAAAATGCAGATGTGTACCAGTACGCTTATGCAGCCTGAGGATCACACTGTGACAAGCTGAGCAGTTAACTTCAAGAGCAGGGGCCCATGACACTAAGATTTTATTTTTTAAAGACTGACTACAACACTTTATCGTCTGCATGTCATTTGACACAAATGTACATCCTATGATAATAAACCTGGATTAAGTAAACAATTACCTGAGACCTTTTGTAAGTACTTTCCCACTCTGAAGTTACCCTTTCATTTTTAAGGTTTAGCTGATCTCTAAAGTTCTCTAGTTTCAACTGATATACATGTAAAATTAACTACACAATCCAGTAGTTTCACATATAAAAAGTACATTCACATGCTAGTGATTCTTTTCAATATTTCCGATTTATTTTGCAAAAGTAGGTTTGATTAGTGGACCTTCAAAATCACTCCCTGAAATCAGTTGTTAATTTCTTCATTTTCTTTGCTTGAGAAGTTGATAAGAAAATTCATCATCAAGGCAAAATCTAATGTCCAGATAAGTCCTAAATGAAGTATAGTGCTATAATCTATTTCAAACAGAAGGTATCATCACGTTCTCGCACACACTGGGCTGCACTATCTCCTACACCACTCATGGTTCACTCTGGAAATGTACTAATCATTCTAGAATGTTCTAAACTGAATTTGTACCAACTGTTGAATTTCACAGCAGCATAATTGAAAGTACATCAATTCAGAAAATCTGTCATTTCCATCAGAATAAATAAATGTAAACAAATTCCCTTCTGGCCACAACCATGAAGAAAAACACTGGCATGAAATGCTAAAGCCTAGCTTTAATACACATACATCTATGTGTCATCTGGCTTTTCCAGAACTTTATAGTGGATTGAAAGACAATGGCAAAAAGAAATTGTTTCTGAGCATTAAATTGATTTATATATTGATGTTTAATTTAAGGATGCAGAACCCCTTGAAATTAATAGAAGGATCTCCATAAAGAAAACATATTTTAAAAAATAATTTTAACAGATGTGGGGAAAAATGAGGAGGTAGAGTATAAAAGTCATAATGATTTGGATTCTGGACCCTTTGCCTGGACAAACCACTGCAAAAAGCAGGGGCAAGTAAAGAGGCAGAGAGGGGTGTTTTTTTATTGATTACCTATACTATCTTGTGTCACGTGGTGGGCTTTTTTTTAACATCTTAATTGGAGTATAATTGCTTTACACTGTTGGGTTAGTTTCTGCTGTATAACGAAGTGAATCAGCTATACATACACATATATCCCCAATTCCCCTCCCTCTTGCATCTCCCTCCCACCCTCCTTATCCCACAGCTCCAGGCGGTCGCAAAGCACTGAGCTGATCTCCCTGTGCTATGCGGCTGCTTCCCACTAGCTATCTATTTTACGTTTGGTAGTGTATATATGTCCATGCCACTCTCTCACTTTGTCACAGCTTACCCTTCCCCCTCCCGTATCCTCAAGTCCATTCTCTAGTAGGTCTGCGTCTTTAATCCCATCTTACTCCTAGGTTCTTAATGACCATTTTCTTTTTTAGATTCCATATATATGTGTTAGCATACAGTATTTGTTTTTCTCTTTCTGACTTACTTCACTCTGTATGACAGAATCTAGGTCCACCCACTTCACTACAAATAACTCAATTTAGTTTCTTTTTATGGCTGAGTACTATTCCATTGTTATATGTGCCACATCTTCTTTATCCATTCATCTGTTGATGGACACTTAGGTTGCTTCCATGTCCTGGCTATTGTAAATAGAGCTGCAATGAACATTTTGGTACATGACTTTGAATTATGGTTTTCTCAGGGTATATGCCCAGTAGTGGGATTGCTGGATCGTATGGTACTTCTATTTTTAGTTTTTTAAGGAACCTCCATACTGTTCTCCATAGTGGCTGTATCAATTTACATTCCCACCAACAGTGCAAGAGGGTTCCCTTTTCTCCACACCCTCTCCAGCATTTACTGTTTGTAGATTTTTTGATGATGGCCATTCTGACCGGTGTGAGATGATACCTCAGTGTAGTTTTGATTTGCATTTCTCTAATGATTAATGATGTTGAGCGTTCTTTCATGTGTTTGTTGGCAATCTGTATATCTTCTTGGAGAAATGTCTATTTACGTCTTCTACCCATTTTTGGATTGGGTTGTTTGTTTTTTGATATTGAGCTGCTTGTATATTCTGGAGATTAATCCTTTGTCAGTTGCTTCATTTGCAAATATTTTCTCCCATTCTGAGGGTTGTCTTTTTGTCTTGTTTATGGTTTCCTTTGCTGTGCAAAAGCTTTTAAGTTTCACTAGGTCCCGTTTGTCTATTTTTGTTTTTATTTCCATTTCTCTAGGAGCTGGGTCAAAAAGGATCTTGCTGTGATTTATGTCATAGAGTGTTCTGCCTATGTTCTCCTCTAAGAGCTTTATAGTGTCTGGCCTTACATTTAGGTCTTTAATCCATTTGGAGTTTTTTTTTGTGTGTATGGTGTTAGGGAGTGTTCTAATTTCATTGTTTTACATGTAGCTGTCCAGTTTTCCCAGCACCACTTATTGAAGAGGCTGTCCTTTCTCCACTGTATATTCTTGCCTCCTTTACCAAAGATAAGGTGACCATATGTGTGTGGGTTTATTTCTGGGCTTTCTATCCTGTTCCATTGATCTATATTTCTGTTTTTGTGCCAGTATCATACTGTCTTGATTACTGTAGCTTTGTAGTATAGTCTGAGGTCAGGGAAACTGATTCCTCCAGCTCCGTTTTTCGTTCTCAAGATTGCTTTGGCTATTCGGGGTCTTTTGTGTTTCCATACAAATTGTGAAATTTTTTGTTCTAGTTTTGTGAAAATGCCAGTGGTAGTATGATAGGGATTGCATTGAAACTGTAGATTGCTTTGGGTAGTAGAGTCATTTTCAGAATATTGATTCTTCCAATCCAAGAACATGATGTATCTCTCCATCTATTTGTATCATCTTTAATTTCTTATATCAGTGTCTTATAATTTTCTGCATACATGTCTTTTGTCTCCTTAGGTAGGTTTTCTAGTGCATTTTTCATTTCATTTATTCTATTGTTCATCTCTGTTTTTCTGTTCTTTCATTCTTCTAGGTCTTTGTTAAATATTTTTTGCATCTTCTCCAGCTTTGCCTCCATTCTTTTTCTGAGGTCCTGGATCATCTTCACTATCATTATTCTGAATTCTTTTTCTGGAAGGTTGCCTATCTCCACTCCATTTAGTTGTTTTTCTGGGGTTTTACCTTGTTCTTTAATATGGTGCATAGCCCTCTGCCTTTTCATCTTGTGTATCTTTCTGTGAATGTGTGTTTTTTTTTTTTTTTTTCCCCACAGACTGCAGGATTGTAGTTCTTCTTGCTTCTGCTGTCTGCCCTCTGATGGATGAGGCTATCTAAGAGGCTTGTGCAAGCTTCCTGATGGGAGGGACTGATGGTGGGTAGAGCTGGCTGTTGCTCTGGTGGGCAGAGCTCAGTAAAACTTTAATCCATTTGACTGCTGATGGGTGGGGCTGCGTTCCCTCCCTGTTGGTTGTTTGACCTGAGGCGACCCAACACTGGAGCTTACCCTGGCTCTTTTGTGGGGCCAATGGCTGACTCTGGTAGGGCTTACGCTAAAGAGCACTTCCCAGAACCTCCGCCACCAGCATCCCTGTTCTCAGAGTGAGACAGAGCCACCTCGCGCCTCTGCAGGAGACCGTTCAACAACAGCAGGTAGGTCTTGTTCAGTCTCCTATGGGGTCACTGCTCCTTCCCCTGGGTCCCGATGCACACACTACTTTGTGCGTGTGCTCTAAGAGTGGAGTCTGTTTCCCCCAGTCCTGTTGAAGTCCTGCAATCAAATCCCTCTAGGATTCAAAGTCTGTTTCTCTGGATTCCTCCTCCCGTTGCTGCATCTCCAGGTTGGGAAGCCTGACATGGGGATCAGATCCTTCACTCCAGTGGGTGGACTTCTGTGGTATAAGTGTTCTCCAGTTTGTGAGTCACACACCCAGCAGTTATGGGATTTGATTTTCTTGTGATTGTGCCCCTCCTACCGTCTCATTGTGGCTTCTCCTTTGTCTTTGGATGTGGGGTATCTTTTGTGGTGAGTTCCAGTGTCTTCCTGTCGATGATTGCTCAGCAGTTAGCTGTGATTCCGGTGTTCTCGCAGGACGGAGTGAGAGCATGCCCTTCTACTACACCATCTTGAACCAATCTAAAGTACACTTTAATCATTGTGTTACTGTCGATTTCCCCTTTTATGGCTGTTAAAATTTGCCTCATGTATTGAGGTTCTCCTATGTTGGGTGCATAAATATTTACAATTGTTATATATTCTTCTTGGATTGATTCCTTGATCATTATGTAGTGTCCTTCTTTGTCTCTTGTAATAGTATTTATTTTAAAGTCTATTTTGTCTGATATGAGAATTGCCACTCCAGCTTTCTCTTGATTTCCATTTGCATGGAATATCTTTTTCCATCCCCTCACTTTCAGTCTGTATGTGTCCCTAGGTCTGAAGTGGTTCTCTTGTAGACAACATATATATGGGTCTTGTTTTTCACCCAGTCTATGTCTTTTGGTTGGAGCATTTAATCCATTTATATTTAAGGTAATTATCGATATGTATGTTCCTATTACCATTTTCTTAATTGTTTTGGGTTTTTTATTGTAAGTCTTTTCCTTGTCTTGTGTTTCCTGCCTAGACAAGTTCCTTTAGCATTTGTTGTAAAGCTGGTTTGGTGGTGCTAAATTCTCTTAGCTTTTGCTTGTCTGTAAAGGTTTTAATTTCTCCATCAAATCTGAATCAGATCTTTGCTGGGTAGAGTAATCTTGGTTTTAGGTTTCTCCCTTTCATCACTTTAAATATCTCCTGCCACTCCCTTCTGGCTTGTAGAGTTTCTGCTGAAAGATCAGCTGTTAACCTTACAGGGATTCCCTTGTATGTTATTTCTTGCTTTTCCTTTGCTGCTTTTTTTTTTTTTTGCGGTATGCGGACCTCTCACTATTGTGGTCTCTCCCATTGCGGAGCACAGGCTCTGGACGCGCAGGCTCAGCGGCCATGGCTCACAGGCACAGCTGCTCCGCAGCAAGTGGGATCTTCCCGGACCGGGGAACGAACCCGCGTCCCCTGCTCAGCAGGCGGACTCTCAACCACTGCGCCACCAGGGAAGCCCTCCTTTGCTGCTTTTAATTTTTTTCTCTATATTTAATTTTTGATAGTTTGGTTAATATGTGTCTTGGCATGTTTCTCCTTGGATTTACCTTGTATGGGATTCTCTGTGCTTCCTGGACTTGATTGACTACTTCCTTTCCCATATTAGGGAAGTTTTCAACTATAATCTCTTCAAATATTTTCTCAGTCCCTTTCTTTTTCTCTTCCTCTTCTGGGACCCCTATAATTCAAATGTTGGTGCTTTTCATGTTGTCCCAGAGTCTCTGAGACTTTCCTCAATTCTTTTCATTCTTTTTTCTTTGATCTGCTCTGCAGTAGTTATTTCCCCTATTTTATCTTCCATGTCATTTATCCGTTCTTCTGCCTCAGTTATTCTGCTATTAATTCCTTCTAGAGAATTTTTAATTTCATTTACTGTGTGGTTCATCACTGTTTGTTTTCTCTTTAGTTCTTCTAGGTCCTTGTTAAACATTTCTTATATTTTCTCCATTCTATTTCCAAGATTTTGGATCATCTTCACTACCATTACTCTGATTTCTTTTTCAGGTGGACTGTCTATTTCCTCTTCATTTGTTTGCTCTAGTGGGTTTTTACCTTGCTCCTTCATCTGCTGCATATTTCTCTGTCTCCTCATTTTGCTTAACTTACTGTGTTTGGGGTCTCCTCTTCACAGGCTGCAAGTTCATAGTTCCCGTTGGTTTTGGTGTCTGCCCCCAGTGGGGAAGGTTGGTTCAGTGGGCTGTGTCAGCTTCCTGGTGGAGGAGACTGGTGCCTGTGTTCTGGTGGATGAGACTGGATCTTGTCTTTCTGGTGGGCAGGCCCTTGTCTGGTGGTGCGTTTTGGGGTGTCTGTGAACTTATTATGATTTTAGGCAGCCTCTCTGCTCATAGTTGGGTTTGTGTTCCTGTCTTGCTAGTTGTTTGGCATGGGGTGTCCAGCACTGCAGGTGCTGGTCACTGAGTGGAGCTGGGTCTCAGCGTTGAGATGGAGAACTCTGGGAGAGCTGTCACCGATTGATATTATGTGAGGCCATCTCTGGTGGTCCAATGTCCTGAACTTGGTTCTCCCACCTCTGAGGCTCAGGTCTGACACCCAGCCAGAGCACCAAGATCCTGTCAGCCACAAGGTAGAGATAGGATAAAGTGCTGAAAAAGCCCAGCCTTTTCTTCTGTTCAGGAGACCTTGTTCTACTGTGTAGTAACTCTGCTCGAGACACATGACTGGATGTTCTCGACTGCAATTCCTTTATCCTTTGGGGTTTCAAGTGGGGCCGGAGGTGTAGACAGGTCTAGCAGAAGGCCCAGGGTCATTCCATCCCACCTCTGCTTGGCCTGGAAAGTTTCACACCAACTCTTCCAAGCTTCAAAGCCCCGTGAGAGGGAAGAAAGAACTTCAAGTGCCACCAAGCATGTACGGTTGTCCAAGGCACAGCACACCTGGTTGCTAAGATGCTGAACTTTGCAGCAAAGAGAAGTTTGCATGAGGAGTGGTGGGAAGGGTGATTCTGGTTTTGGTTTTTGACTTACTGATTAGTCACCGAATTTCCCTTCAGTACTTACACAAAACATCTTGATCTATACAATCAGGTTACTAAGCTTCCAGGAGAATTTATTTGTTGTAGTTCAAATTTGTTCCTAAAAATGCTTGAAACTAAACTATACTGTTTATTAAAATAAGAGAAACAAATATGTGGAAGGAAATTTTTTAAGCGATACAAATAAAATTCAATAACCTTCATAAAAATAACTACTTTTTATTGAGTGTTCAGCGTGTACTATTTGATTTTCTTAATGCTTTACATATACTAATTTAATCCTCACAACAATTCTGTAAGTTAAATACTACAGCCTCATAGAGGTAAATTTGCCTTTGATTATAAAGCTTTAAGTAGCAGAACTGCATCTAAACTCAGGTTACCCAGTTCCACAGTCTGTTTTAACCACAAAACAATATGGCCTCTCTTTTACCTAGTTTTCTAAGCTCCATATTTTAAAGTTCAAGAGTACCCATTGGTGCCACCATAAATTTATGATCTTCAAACTCAGTGGAGATCCTTGAGCACTTTACCATCCTGGTGTGGTCACCCATTTTCTCTCTACACAAGGCTATTCTAAACTACCGATTTTCTTAGGTCCTCCACTCCACTTCTGCCCTAAACCCCACTTTGACAAGAACTCATACTTTTCAGAGAAAATTGCTATCTCCAACATGAACAATCTCAACTATTTCATATTCCAGCAGACATTCACCTCTGCAGAAAACGAAACTTTAATGCAAATTTGAAGTAAGCCTTCTACCTGGATTCTTGCTGTGAAAATCTCCTTTCTCTTCTGGAATGCTGTTCTTTTAGTTACCTTTTTCTATTTCCTAAATGTTCAGTCTTCCTCTCCCAACATCCTCAGTTTCCTCCCGTCACATACATGATCTCTCTGCAGTTCCTCTTTCTGCCATAGCTCCTTTTTCACTTCCTTTCTTAGTCAAGTCCTTGAAAATATAATTGCTACTTGCTGTCTCCATTTCTTCACTTTTTTTTCACATTCTGTGTCATTAGTTTTCTACTTCTCTCCTAATTCACTGGTAAAGGTCATAAATTATGTCATAATTACCAAATCCAATACATTCTTCCTAATCGTTATTTCCACCATGTGAAACTCACCACTATTAATTTCAGGGCAACTATTATCTTCTGGCTATGTTCTTCACTCCCTGATTCCTCCTTCTCAGCCTTGTTAATGCACTGCTTCCCTGTGACAAACTTTTGAATGTAGACTTTCCAGAATGTTATGGCTTTGTCCTATCATCCTTCTAAACATTCTTTTTACTAGACTGAACTCTCTCCTGTGTTCCTGACCCATATATCCGACTGCTTACTACTTATGGAACAAATTACTTCCTGACACTTAAACTCAGTATGCCTTCTGGTAAGCAGCCTCAAAGATAGTCCTAATGATCCATGCCTCCTACTCCTCCTACTATTCACACTGTTTTAACATTCTCTCCCACATTAAATTGTGCTGATCTGTGTAATCACTGGGATTTTTCAGAAATAGCATGTGTGGCTTATGAGGCTGAACCATAAAAAACATCGTGTCTTCTTCTGTGATGTCCCTTGGATTACCTGCTCTGAGAGGAGCCAATTAACATGTCATAAGGATACTCGAGCAGACCTTTGGAGAAGCCTGTCTGACACTAGCCACCTGCCAAGTCATGTGAGTGAATCATCTTAGAAAAATATACTCTAGCCTCAGTCAAGCCTTAGATGGCTACAACTCTATCCAACATCTTGAAGCAATCACAGAAGATCCTGAGTTATAACCACTCATCTAAGCTGCTCCCAAATTCCTGACACAAAGAAAAGGTGAGACAATATAAGCTTGTTATTTTAAACTGCTAAAATTGAGTATAATTTGTTATGCAGCAAACAGAACTCTTCCTTAACATTCACTCCCACCCCGTTATGTATTCGTTTTTTCAAATACTGAAAAAACTATCCATTATATTATCCAAACCACATAGTCAATGATGCCACCAATCCATCCCCTACCCCTTCCATTATCCCCTATTCCCAACTGAGGTCCAGGTTTTCTCTAATCTCTGTTATAAATTTCTTGACTCCATCCCTCTATCAATAACTCTGCCTAGTCCTGCCTTATACATTTTCCTCCTGGATTACGTCAAGAGACCAATTATTCCCATAACATCGCTGATTTAACCTTTGTCTTCTTTAAATACAACCACGAGATAATATTCTCCAAAATCAGGCCCTTGAATGGTGCCCCATATGGTCTAAGCCCACTTGTTTGTAACCTTATCTCTTGCCATGATCTACTAAACTTGATTTCCAGGTCCCATATTATTTCATGCTTTAAAATTTTTTTTCTGCTAAAATAACTTCCTTCTCCTTTCTTCTGTCCCCATGGTTGTTCAGGCCATCTTGACTTTGACAACTAAATTGAAGAATCACACCTTTAAATAATACTGCCGAGTCCCTCCCATCAGGAAACTTACACAAGCCTCTTAGATAGCCTCATCCACCAGAGGGCAGACAGCAGAAAAAAGAACTACAATCCTGCAGCCTGTGGAACAAAAACCATATTCACAGAAAGATACACAAGATGAAAAGGCAGAGGGCTATGTACCAGATGAAGGAACAAGATAAAACCCCAGAAAAACAACTAAATGAATTGGAGCTAGGCAACCTTCCAGAAAAAGAATTCAGAATAATGATAGTGAAGATGATCCAGGACCACAGAAAAAGAATGGAGGCAAAGCTAGAGAAAATGCAAGAAATGTTTAACAAAGACCTAGAATCATTAAAGAACAAACATAGATGAACAATACAATAACTGAAATGAAAAATACACTAGAAGGAATCAATAGCAGAATAACTGAGGCAGAAGGTTGGAGAGGTGACCTGGAAGACAGAATGGTGGAATTCACTGTTGCAGAACAGAATAAAGAAAAAAGAATGAAAAGAAATGAAGACAGACTAAGAGACCTCTGGGACAACATTAAACACAACAACATTCACATTATAGGGGTCCCAGAAGGAGAAGAGAGACAGAAAGGTCCAGAGAAAATATTTGAAGAGATTATAGTCAAAAACTTCCCTAACATGGGAAAGGAAACAGCCACCCAAGTCCAGGAAGCACAGAGAGTCCCATACAGGAAAACCCAAGGAGAAACACACTGAGACACATAGTAATCAAACTGGCAAAAATTAAAGACAAAGAAAAATTATTGAAAGCAGCAAGTGAAAAACGACAAATAACATACAAGGGAACTCCCATAAGGTTAACAGCTGATTTCTCAGCAGAAACTCTACAAGCCAGAAGGGAGTGGCATGACATAGTTAAAGTGATGAAAGGGAAGAACCTACAACCAAGATTACTCTACACTGCAAGGATCTCATTCAGATTCGATGGAGAAATCAAAAGCTTTACAGACAAGCAAAAAGATGAGAGAATTCAGCACCACCAAACCAGCTTTACAACAAATGCTAAAGGAACTTCTCTAGGTGGGAAACACAAGAGAAGAAAAGGACCTACCAAAACAAACCCAAAACAATTAAGAAAATGGTCATAGGAACATGCATATCAATAATTACCTTAAACATGAATGGATTAAATGCTCCAGCCAAAAGACACAGGCTCGCTAAATGGATACAGAAACAAGACCCATATATATGCTGTCTACAAGAGACCCACTTCAGACCTAGGGACACATACAGACAGAAAGTGAGGGGATGGAAAAAGATATTCCATGCAAATGGAAATCAAAAGAAAGCTGAAGTAGCAATACTCATATCAGATAAAATAGACTTTAAAATAAAGAATGTTACAAGAGACAAGGAAGGACACTACATAATCATCAAGGGATCAATCCAAGAAGAAGATATAACAATTATAAATATATATGCACCCAACATAGGCGCACCTCAATACGTAAGCCAACTGCTAACAGCTATTAAAGGGGAAATCGACAGTAACACAGTAATAGTGGGGGACTTTAACAGCTCACTTACACCAATGGACAGATCATCCAAACAGAAAATTAATAAGGAAACACAAGCTTTAAATGACACAATAGACCAGAGAGATTTAATTGATATTTATAGGACATTCCATCCAAAACCAGCAGATTACACTTTCTTCTCAAGTGCGCATGGAACATTCTCCAGGATAGATCACATCTTGGGGCACCAATCAAGCCTCAGGAAATTTAAGAAAATTGAAATCATATCAAGCATCTTTTCTGACCACAACTCTATGAGATTAGAAATCAATTACAGGGATAAAAACATAAAACATACAAACATATGGAGGCTAAACAATATGTTACTAAATAACCAAGAGATCACTGAAGAAATCAATGAGGAAATCAAAAATACCTAGAGACAAATGACAATGAAAACACGACGATCCAAAACTTATGGGATGCAGCAAAAGCAGTTGTAAGAGGGAAGTTTATAGCAATACAAGCCTACCTCAAGAAACAAGAAAAATCTCAAATAAACAATCTAACCTTACATGATCATTCATGTTCTTCCAAGAAACACAACTACTGACAGCTAGAGCAATATTAAATCATTGACCCCTAGGGGTTCAGTCATGTTTTAGCAATATTTCTAGCAACAGCTTCTAACTGAGGTCTCATATAAACTTAATGCTAAAATTGTGCATTGTAAGATTTTCAGAATAGTGCTAATTAAATTAATCATCAACAACAGTGGAAAGGCTTGTACCATCATTTGTGAAAATGCATTTAATACGGGTTATAGCTACTCGTGTATTAAGAGTAAAAATATTACAATTGTTACTAAAATGTATCTTTTCCATAAAGGAACTAGAGATGGCACTCTGCAAGTATTTTTCTAAAGAGAACAAAAGTGTTCAAAGAGTGCTATACCTGCCAATGAGAACAGGAGATCTGTTTATTTCTTAACTGAAAATATATTTTTTCCTAATTTAGATATTTTGATAATTAGTGAATAATATGAAATGAAGGAAGGGGGTCAACTAACTTCTGAACAATTGGTAAAGGGGGGGTGTGTGTGAAACCATAAGCCTTTATAAAAAATGAAAGCTAGAAAAATGGAATTAGTTTATTAGGGGTGGGAGGGAAGGATGTGGCTGAGGAACACAAAAAGCTAGGTGGTAGGGGAAGGAAAACAACAAAAGTAGATGAACCTGCTTAAGGATTCACTCATTTAATCCTCACTAACAGAAGAGACCAATTATTATCCTCATTCTGTAGGTGAGGAAACTGAGGTATAGATCCAGCAAGTAGCTGGAAAAGGACCAAGCATGCATCCATGGACTTCAGCAGTTTTCCATTGCTAATGGCAGTCTCTGGTTATACATAAGGATTAATGCCACAAGCAGGTATATACTTAAAATTGGCTATGCCAAGAAAGCCACAATAAAGCTTATGTCTTCTGAGAACCTCAAAATAAACACAGCAAAGTAATACTTCTCAGAGTCCAAAAAAAACCAAAACAAATCTCTCATCTCTCTGACAGGAAGAGTTTTCCAGAATGTTGGAAATTTATTTTAATACCATCATCCCGGGCTTTTGATACATCCTTCAACATTGTTATTTTGTTTTTAACTTACTGTCCCAGCAGAGTAATACAGTAGTGCCTTTTTACCAGGCAAGCTGAGAGAGGTCAACTTAAGGAAGGGCCTTAGGTTTGCCTTAAGTACCATCAGAGCCAAGAATTCTGGAGGTCACCAAAAGGAAGGAAGGATCAGGGAAAGGTAATGAGTATGTTCTTAGTGAACTGAGTAGCTTCCTGAGGCAAGATGGTTTGCTCTTAATCTCTTACTCTATGTGGGCAGCTTTGTATAAATGTGTGTTGATTAAAATCAGGGCTTATTTCACAAGGGCAAAGGGGATAAAACCTATGAGGGAGCAAAAAGCAAGTGCAATCTCTTTAATGCCCGTCAGGGTGGAAGTGGTGTGCATCTAACCTTTTATACCGTATCTGTATTTTAAGTCCTGTACGTAGCTCCTTTGACAGCTGTATGTTATGTAGCCTCTAATTTAATTCTAGTCTTTCCACATATATTTTAGCTCTCCTTTTCTCAACGCTCCCACCAGACAGTTCTACCCAAGGATTAGAGTACCTTCTTGGCTAAAGGCTCACCCCTAGAAGAGCCTTGGGCATGGCCAGCGCAACAGGTAATTGGAGTCCAGACAAAACTGGGGAGTTGCAGTTCAACAGACTATCAATCCCAGGTTAAAACTCCAGGTCCAAAAAGTAACCTCGAATATGCATTCTCAAGCACAGATTTGTTTTCTTTTCATTTTCCCCCCAGATCCCTGGATGATTCTCGGAACTACTGCATGAAATATGTGTGTAGGGGCAACCTGTGAGAGGTCTGAGAGTAGGGACTCCAGTAGATATTCCCTCATGGATACCCTTAGTGTTGTACTACTCATGCTGCAATCTTCCTAATCTGCTTTGTAAAGACTCGGGATGCTGTTTGGGAGACAGCTGTTAAGGTTAATGATGCCAGGGAAAGTTAAACTCTTCTGTGTATAAGCTCTTCTTATGAAAAAGATCCAGAAGAGTGATAAAGAATGATGCTTTTCCTTTGGTCCCCAGGAGGCCATGTTACTGAAGCCCTCTCAGATGCAAAGGGAGAATGAGAAGTGTATTAAGAACCTAAGTACATACATCCCATGATGGGGTGGCTATACCTTGGGAGAGAAATGACAAAGACTGTTGATTTCTCTAAGCACACCACATTAAAGTAGTCTCAAAAAGACGAGAAGATATAGAGTCTGTGCTCAGAGATGGTATAATTTAGTTAGGTACTAAGACACTTATTGGGAAATTGGGACAAATACCATCTAAATTCTCTTCTAACACAAAGATTCTATGTTATTTTATTCCTTAAAATTAAAAAAAATAGTAAAATAATTTTAAAATTATTCCTGCTTAAAGTAGTAATATTAAAAATGGACAAAAAAACTTAACATTTTGGTAAACCTTATTCCATATTTCTCCCATAAGAAGGGTAATAGTTACATTATCTGCATGCTTACTATAAACCAGGCATTATATTAAAAAATTTTTATACCTATGATCTCTCTTTTAATGTTCATGATTTCCCCATGTTATAAATCAGAAAATTGAAGCCTGGAAAAACTGTTTACTCACAGTTACACGACTGGTAAGAGGGGTATCCAGAGTTAAAATTTTGGCCGTCTGACTCCAAAGACCACATGCTGAATCCCAATCTCCTAATTTATCCCCTCCCCTTTTCCTTCGTGGTAACCATAAGTTTGTTTTCTACTAATAAGGACCTACTGTGTAGCACAGGGAACTCTACTCAATACCCTGTAATGACCGGTATGGGAAAAGAATCTAAAAAAGAGTGGAGATATATATATATATATATATATATATATATATATATATGTATAACTGAGTCAGTTTGCTGTACACCTAAAACTAATACAACATTGTAAATCGTCTATACTCCAATAAAAATTAAAAAAAATAAAAGACCACAGGGACTTCCCCGGTGGTCCAGTGGTTAATACTTTGCCTCTGATTGACATATATACACTAATATGTATAAAACAGATAACTAATAAGAACCTGCTGTATAAAAAATTAATTAATTAATTTTAAAAAAAAGACTTCACCTTCCAATGCAGGGGGTGTGGGTGGGTTTGATCCCTGGTCAGGGAGTTAAGATCCCAAATGTTATGTGGCACAGTCAAAAAAATTTTTTTAAATAAATAAATAAATTTTTTTAAAAAGACCACATACATACTCAACAATTAGGGTATATGGCCTCAGATTTATCAACTAAAAAGAGCTATCCAGGGACTTCCCTGGTGGCACAGTGGTTGAGAGTCCACCTGCTGATACAGGAGACCCGGGTTCGTGCCCCGGTCGGGGAAGATCCCACATGCCGCAGAGCGGCTGGGCCCGTGAGCCATGGCCGCTGAGCCTGCGTGTCCGGAGCCTGTGCTCTGCAACGGGAGAGGCCACAACAGTGAGAGGCCCGCGTACCGCAAAAAAAAAAAAAAAAAAAGAGCTATCCATATGTAATATTCCACTTAGATAACATAACTTAGCATACATTGTATTTTGGAACCTTCCTTCTTTTACCCAACAGTACATTGTGAACATCACTCCAGGTCAATAAATAGAGATCTAAATCAACATTTTAAATTTATGCTAGAAATAGTCTGTAATTTTATACACATCATATAAAATATTTTATTGGCTCTATGTTAATTAAATTTAATTCAATTCAATAAACACTTATGGAGAGTCTATTAGGCATGGCACTAGAAGAAATGATTTAATCACTGTTCCCAGCAGCTCTCACGTCACTTAAAATTTATGGAGTTCACATCTCCCATCCTCATAGGATATACCTCTCATTTCCTGGCCTTCTAATCAAGGAGACTTTGTAGATATTCAGTGAATTTTGGATAGCATAGAAAATAAACTCAGATAATTTTAGGAAAAGTTTAGGGATTATCTGTAAACTAACTCATCTCACCTGTGAGTGAGTGATCAACAGTGTACTACAGTACCTTCTAACACTAGGGTCATTCAGTATCTTGCAAGCCAGAACAATCAAGCTGCATCAGAAAGAACAGGACAAGCCTGCCAATGAAAGATTGGGTGGTTAGGAAATCCATCACATTTTATCGTCCCATTGAATTATGTCATCCTTCATCTCTTTGTAATGCTTGTACGTTGGCTCACGTTATTGTCAGTGTTTACTCCCTCAATTGTTTAACCCACTCTACCTGTTTCTGCTAGATGCAGAAAAATGAATGGTCTCTGCCAAGAGGAAGGTACCACAATAATGGAGAAAGTTTGATGGTTGCCAGAGAGATTTAATGTTAAAAACCATGTTAATACTGGGAAATAAAAGAAGGTTCTGTTTGAAAAATGTGGTTAGAGTCCCATCCTAGCTCCATCACTAAATTTCTGTTTATTTATTTACGTTTTTCTGATTATAATTTTCTGTTTTTTGTTTATAATTCATTTACCTTTTTTCCTACTCCATGGCTTTGGGATAATACTGGTACTTACTCTACGGGGCCTTTTTGGAGATTACATGAATTTATGTCTTTAAAGCTCTCCAAACGGCCTGACACATAGTTAAGGGCTCACTACATGCTAACTTCATGATCTTAAACAATCTTAAACTGTTCTCCAGCACTGATTATCCATGCTTTGTAATAGTGCCTATTTCCTTTACAAAATATTAAATATTGAAAGTAATCAAAGCAAAAGACATAAATAACTGCATTCAAACATTTCATCTGCTCACTGGGTATTTCCACTTGGAGACCCAGTAACTGCAGCAAAATAAATATGTTTAAGATTTTAAAATTCATGTTTCTAATCCCTCTTACACCATTTACCTTAATTCCTATGATTGTTTTCACTTTTTATCCCTGTATTCTCAACCCTATTCATATCAGCTCAGTCTTCTTAGGTCCTCTTCTTCCAAAACTGCTCATGTGTACCAGAGCTTTAGAATCTCTCTTCTGTTTTGAACAAATTCCTTTACATTTTCGATTAAGACCATTTCTTCCTCTTGATAAGTATGGCTTAACCAAACTTACCATGTGACAATCTCTTCTAAGATTGTCACCTGTCCTTTCCCTGGGCCCCACCACCTCTACCACCTCAAGGGGCTGGGATGAAAGATCTGCTTAGTCTGCACTTCCCAATGAGCTTCAAACCCACTTTCTACTTTCACTATCTCTGAGGTTTCCTTTCTCCTCTTGTTTGTAATAAAATCACTTGCCTCCAGGCAATACTCTGACTCACTGTTCCTTGATGTCCAAGAGATGCTATGGCGTCGTATTTCTTCAACCTTGGCCTACACTAGTGGCACCATCCCTTATCTTTTATCATCATTTAAAATCAGAATCTCAAATCTGGTATTCTCTCTCCATCAGTCACCCAGCAGATTTTGTTTTATATCTACTATGTTCCAGATACTGTGTTAAGCACTGAGGACACAATGAAAAATATATTATGCTCTCTGCCTTACAGGGCTCCAGTTCCATCCTTCCTTCTAACCTTCTCTCCACCTCCCATAGAATGCAAATTTCATCCTCATCTTATCCTCCAGTCTATTAAACCTCATTATTCTACCAGTCCACTGGCATTATTCTGCCTTAGTTGACTGAATTCTACATATGATCAAACATTTCAGAAATAAACAATACCCACAAACAAAGGCCCTGGGCCTTCCAACATACTCATCTTCAAATACACCACCCTGAGTTGTTCTCAAAGAACTGTAATATCCCAAGTATTGTTGGCAAAGTCTGCAAAAACATGCTGACTTAATATATACTACAATTCATTTCTTGGCTTGGCAATTCTGTTATACATCCCTTGTTTGAATATTAAAGGCACAAAAGCATAGGAGTACAGGATTAGATAATTGGCAGCACGGTATATGGCCGTGGCTTTGTCCCACGTACAACACAGGGGCCCAAGCCCTAGAACTGGGGCACAGGATAAAGCTGGACCAGCAGCCATTCCGATGTGATTCTGAGCCATCTAGATGAATGAACTGAAGTTTCATAAATTTCTCCTCCCTGGAAAGAGAACTGTCCCAAAATCTGGCTTAGAGTAAGCTGACAGTTTGAGGTGGGTAATTCTGAGGACTTCTTTATTATCTAATCCCTTCCAGCCCACAAGAGTCCATATGGCTCTCTTTAATGCTAATTTTGGCCTTAAGTACATACCACCTCTTAACATGATGCACTGTTTCATATGAATATGACTTGTATTCTTATATAATCTATGAACTTCTGGAAAGAAGGCTCTGTATTTTACATTATTTTTTTTATTCCTCTCCATTCCCAGCTATACAGAGTATGAAGTCAACAGATATCTAGTGAGTTTTAGAATGAATTGGATTAACAGGATGAACAAAACTCTAAATATGGCTACATTTGTTTCCACTTAGATGAATCCCTACATTATTTCTCTCTTGTCAGTGAATCTGTGCATTCCTGCTAATAACATATTTGAAAATGAATCACTCTTAGAGAAGGAAAAAAAAAATTACCTATGTGCAGGATGTACATTGAAACATAATACATATCAATAAAACTATAACAGGGCTTCCCTAGTGGCGCAGTGGTTGAGAGTCTGCCTGCCGATGCAGGGGACACGGGTTCGTGCCCCGGTCCGGGAGTTCCACGTGACGCGGAGCGGCTGGGCCCGTGAGCCATGGCCGCTGAGCCTGCGCGTCCGGAGCCTGTGCTCCGCAACGGGAGGGGCCACAACAGTGAGAGGCCCGCGTACCGCAAAAAAAAAAAAAAAAAAACTATAACAGCCAAAATATTCTTGAGAAACGTGGAGAAATGGTTGACGTGTAATTAATGCAATTCTCCATCATACAAGTGGAAATTATGTACACGGTGTCATTACCGAGTTCACTATTCCTCCAATATTTCACACTCAAAAAGCACTGTTTTCTCCCAATACGTCTCTCTCCATTGTTCACCCCAGTCCAGGCACCATTAATGATCTCTATTAGTCCTCTCCAGCTGAACACTGTATTTGATTTCCTACTCATCTTTTCATTCGTATCTTGTACTTTTCATCTTGAAAGCATGAAAGTCTAAAATAACATTCTCAAACCTGGAGAATATTTTCTTCCCTGTCTTCATCACCAGATGTCTCTATCACCTGGACTCCAACAAAATCATGGAATACAATCAAGTATTCCTCCCAACCAACATTTCTATCCAAGCATTCTGTTAGTAGGTACAGTTAGTACCTGGAGTGTGTTAGATCATTTCACAATAACATTTAAATGAGCTAAATCTGACCAAATGTCAGACCAAATGATACTCTATAAAAGGAACAAGAAACAACTTAAATTCAATTTTGAGTACAGTAGACCATCTGAAAACAAACTGGCAGTCTATGCATTTTCCATATGGCCCTACTTTTTTTGTAATTCCTAACATATTTCAATGAATTCTGGTAGATGTACAGCTACCATGAGAAGTCCATACTCTGAAAAACACCAGTATCACAGAACCACTAGTTTCCTGTATTATACAGACCCAGCTGACTGGAGGAATAAATCAAGGATTCATCATTTGATAATTTTGTCTTGGATACACTTAATAATTAGTGTTCAAGATGAGTCAGTCCTGGAAACAAGACAATTTCACTGGTTCCCTGGATAAAGGGATTAGAAAGTTTATTATTAATTCTTTAGGTTACATAAACCTTAGCAGTCTATAAAAAATAGACTAGAATTCAAAGTTACCTTGAGAAATTGGAGAAGTAGCCAAGCATGAATAGCAAGTTCTAGGAATAAAAATGAGTAATACTGTTTATAATGGAAAATAAACTAAAGAAATAATGGGAACACAAAAAGTGCAAATTCAGAAGTCAAAATTTATTAGCCAAATAGCAATGCAGTTAAATGTATCCATTAAAGAAATATATACCTGACATCTACTCAATATAAATCACTGATACAGAAAAAGCTGGGTTACATGATCTGTAGGTTAAAGTTTAAGAAACCTGACACTCATAGTCATGCCATAGCCAGACTAGCATACTGGCCAGATTTGTCCTCCACAATAAAGGATAAAGGCAAAAACATGAAAATAATTTAGGAAGACAGAGACATGAGGATAGTATTTATTGAAAATATTTTAGGAAAAACTTGAGATTGGGATTATTCATCTTCCAATTAAATATATAAATATGTGGAGTTTTAAATTGTTTTTGTTTTTACAAGAGTGGTGATGAGCAGTTGTTTTCCACTATCATAAAGAGAGAACATGATAAAAATATGTCCAAATTTAAGCAGAAATGACTTAAGATCATTGTAAATAATATTTTCCAGAAAAAAAAAAGCAGTGTACATTATGAAAGCCTGAGGTTTATTCTTTTCCCATAGATACCATTAAAGGTAGGAGAGATTTTCATTTCCCTGGGATGAACAAGAGTAACCTTGTTGAAAGACTTCAGTGTTCCTGAATCTGTGGAGATAATGAGGACCATGGAGAGATTGGCTTTAGGTCTAGAAAAGTAATGTGGTCAGAGGAATGGTCAAGAGCTGAATGAAAAGCCTGAATACTTTAGACAGGAGGCTACCAGGTAAACAAGACGTTCGGTGACATTTTTACCTTTAGGCCACCAAGACATGGATCAGGTGATGTGCTTAATGCAAGCAGGCGATTTGTAGGTGTTAAGTGGTTATAACAGGCAAGGTCCAAGAGCCTTCTGACAATGGGGCGGCAAGTCATCCCCCACCTGCAGAGCCAAATATGGTACACTGAGGCTCCTCTACCTTAATTAAATAAAGGATGGCACCTGGAAATGTTAGCTACATGGAGCTGACAGCTCCTGAGTGAACTGGCATGTTGCCTGCTGCTACTGACAGCTAGTTTTTTCTCTAGGGAATCTTCACTAAGGCTGGCAATTAAAATTGTTGAAAAGCAATCAAACATGGGAAACCCTGTCTCCTAATTCCCATCTTCCTTTCTTTCCTTGGTGGGACCCCTGTAGGGGTTAAAGGATACTTACCTTACTCAAGAAGTCCACTATGAACACACAGAGTGTACTCGTGAAGAGTAAAGCTTGAACTGCACTAGTTTTCTGAATGTTATTGCAAGGTTACATATCATTATGTTATGTCCACACTCTCCTTCAAGGGGCACACCCCAGTTTGAAAGCACACTCTAATAGAAGTTTTTGAAATGAGAATTACAACCCTTTAATTCCATAAGCAATGGAATGCAGAGCTACTTATTTTTCAAAATAATGGAATGGAATAGAAAAATCCATCACATGTAGTAAGGCTATGTGTTACTCTGTGAAGTGGTTGTTTCAATTAAACATTTATGGAGGGGTGTGGATGTAAGTGTGAATATGCACAAATATAGTGGGCTGTGATATAAAACATGGGTTCTGGTAAGTGTTATGAAATGCATTGCTCTAAGAGATTATTAGGGTCTTCAAATTAAGGGGACATCTCTGTGCCTATGCAACACAAAACAGCCGTGGGAATAAACACAACTGTCAAACACCAGATGTTTCTAAAACATCTGGACACTTCACAGCATGTTGACAAAATATCTGAACGTCTGATTGTTCCTCTTCTCTTCTGAATGTTTACTTTAATAAAATATAGCCATGAGTTGTGGCTCAGAGATGTCAATTCTAGCAACAATTTCATTTACATTCATAAATGACAAAGTACGCTCATTAAATCTACTACACTACTGAACTGCTTTCTTCCCTGGAATAGGAGAGAATTAAACACAAGAATTTAAAAGGACATTGTACTGAATGAGTTTGTTAAAGTCAAAGAGAAGTTCAAAAATGTACAAGTAACCAGAACTTGAGCTAATGTACAAAAGAGGATATTGTTTATAAATGAAATGATACTGTGATGGGCAATAAGTGGAAAATAAGAAGAAATCATTTGACTCCCTTCAGTATCTGTTACATTTCAATTATAACAGTGTCTCATTGTGGTCTTCCCCACATCAAGTTATATAAGAAAGCAAGTCAATCTACGAGTTGAGATCAGGCTGTAAGAGGAGCGTGCTGAGATGTAGGTTTAACACTAATAATAATGATCAGACAAATCACTGGTGGATAGCTGTTTTCCTGAAAGAACACTTCTTTAATATGTAAGAATTTCAACAAAGAAAAAGATCACTAAGAGAAAAATACACATACTTTCAAAAAGCCATTGTCCAGATTGTAATGGTGTTTTTCATCAAAATTCCTAACAAAATCTAGGAAAAAAATAAGAAATTTTTCTCCTCAATCTCATCCCTTCAGCATGTCATCTATTGCAATTCCAATTTACTAATTTCGGTGTCATTTTTAATTTCTGAAAAGTGAATCTATGAAAAAATAACGTCTTTTGCTTGGGTCTTGAGGTACATTTTTCATGTATTTTTCCCCCAGTGGTTCAAAGTGGTCGTGAGCTGAGTTTGCATTGCCCTAGGAATTTCCATGGGGACCCTAGAACGAATCAGTAGAGCAAGCACAATGCTCAACAAAGAAAGAATCTGACTAACCTAGAAGTTTCTTTTCATAGCCTCCTGTTGAGCTGTGCCTGCTCATAAACCATGAAATGCCAGAACTGAATAAAACAGAAGAACAAGAACAGAAACAACAAAAACCAAAACAAGAACAACTGCCAATAAAAAGGGGAGTAGTTATTCCTGCTGTCTAAGCCTGAATTTCAGACCCAGATAAAAAACAAAACAGGGAAGTTGCCTTATTAGCTAAAGAATTTAGAATGAATCACAAGACTTCTGCCTGGACGTCCCAGATTAATTAGATGGCTAGTCTACAGTCTTCTAGGTTATTGGATACTTGTGAAATTATACACACTCATTTTGTCAAGATCTAATCACATTAGATCTTGGGATAGACATGTTGCCCTGTTCCTAGTAGATGTTTGACATGAGCTGACTAGCTAGTTTTAATACACAAACCATTCTAGAGCCTCTGGGTGGTCTAATTATATTAAGGAAGAAATGTGTGATACATCTGGGAAAACTTCTTCATGAAACAACACTTTCTAACACCAAGGGAAATATGAAAGTGCCTTTTAAAAAGTAACCTTTGAATAGACGTTCTACTAAGATGGGAAAACAAATATAAACAAAAATTCTTGAGCTGAAGCAAAGCAGATGTAGCATGAAGATTTTTAAAGAAAAGACCTCAAAACTACAGAGAAACACTGCTCCTAATGGCTACTCATGTTCCTCTCTCTATCCATTTGCCCAGGAACGCTCTCCAGAGTCCAGCCCCTAAGTTTATTCATGTCCTGCGGCTATTGTAGAAGGAAGGTTTTATTGTGGTTTCCATGTAAATAAAATAAATCTTAAGAGAGACAGAGTAAGCATGGGTTCTAATGAGCATTCAGGTCAATTTTTATTATTTCTGGACTGGTTCCTCTATTTCCTTAACAAAAATAAAAAAGAGAGGAGAGAGAAAAAATTTAACTGAGGAGAAAAACACTTGGGATAGATAAAGCTTGGCAGTATCCCAAGTGGCAGTATTTTCTATAGAACAGTTCTATCTCATGTGACACTCTCCAAGCTATTTTATTATCTGCACTAAAAAGCCAGCAAAGGCAGCTGCTACTCCTAAGACCCTAGCATTTTCTATCTGGCTCCCACCTCCACACCACCCTGCTGCAGACCACAGGCAGAACTGGGCATGTCAAGCAATATCCTGGTGACCTGGAACATACTCCAGGTCTCAGAAGGCAGCTCAATCTCCATGCACAAATGCAACATGGTCCCTGGTCGAAGACCCACTTTCCTCTTCCAGGGAGAGATGAGAAACTACTACTGCTTCTCAATTTGTTTCATCAAATTTGCCCCAGACTAATCTGAAAGTGCCTGTAGTGCAGATCTTCTCTCAGTTTTATTGCCAATATATTCATTAAAAAAACCACAGAGATGGACTTCCCTGGTGGCACAGTGGTTAGAGTCCGCCTGCCGATGCAGGGGACACGGGTTCGTGCCCCGGTCCGGGAAGATCCCACATGCCGCGGAGCGGCTGGGCCCATGAGCCATGGCCGCTGAGCCTGCGCATCCGGAGCCTGTGCTCCCCAACGGGAGAGGCCACAACAGTGAGAGGCCCGCGTACCGCAAAAAAAAAAAAAAAAAAAAAAAACCCACAGATTCCTAATAAGCTCAGATATGCATAGGGAGAACAGAAAAGTTTAACAACTAAAAAAATTCCCAGTTTCAGAGGCATGCACACAGGGCCAAGCAAAGAGATATTCATTCAGACCTTGTGTGTGGATGTTTTATTACATTGTCTAAAACAGAAACTTGACTTGTCTGATTCAGGGTAGAAGCCAAATGACCACCAACAGAGATATCTTCAGAGGAGATGTGTGATGTGCGTTAGCTTTCTAAAGAACACTCCCAAACAACCCATGCTGAGAACCACTGTCACACACCCAAGGCTGACTTCCACAGGAAACGAGGGAAAAGTTAATTCTGCATAATGCACAGAGATAAAGGCACCTCCTGCTCCACATGACAAGACTGGTTGCAAACCCCACTGGACCCCTGGGCTTCTATAAGAGACAACAGTTTCTACTTGCCATCATCCTTCCCTAGCTCTGCTTCCTCTTTTCCACCAAAATGTGCAGCTGCTGAGGCCCAGAGTCAATAGTGACAAGGGCAGACGCCAAGAACAACAGCAGCAAAACTATGTTAATGATGCTCTCGATACTGCCAGTTCTTCAATTCCATTCAATTATCTGTACCTTTTCTCCTGATTTCCATCACTTCAGGGCGTTATTTATCAAGTGCTCCATAATTAATCAGGCACAAGCTTGACTGTGCTAATGAGACTCTATTTACAGCACCCCTCCTCCAAGCTGTTCTCCACCGGAATCCTCGTTCCTACTGTATAAAGCCTCCTTCTCCTTTTCCTTCCTACAGTGGCCTTGGGGCTTTTGAAAAGATCCCAACAACCAGAAGAGCTCCTCCTGACAGTTTGAAGGAGAATTAACATATAAGCAATGCCAGCTCCCCACTAGTTACCCATCATTACTCACCTAAAGATAGGAACTTGCTCTGTTCGTAGTGAGTGACTCATAAATCCAGTCTCATTTCTCCGTTCTCTTTTTCTCCATCCCACCCTACTTTACGTTCTGTCTCTAATTCACAGTTCCATCACTATCCCCCTTATGTTTTATCCCCCTTATGTTTTACTATCCCCCTTATTATTTTATTTGGGCTATTTTCTTTTCTTTGCCATTTCCTCATGCTCACATATTTGCAATTCTTCTGTTTTTCCCTTCCTTTTAGTTCACCTATATAGATAATATTTTTCATTCTTTCTAGGTGAAAATCTTTGAAGATTTGTAATTCTTCTTTCTCAGTCCTTTGTAAAAGTTTTCCTGCATTTCATGTTTTTTTTTTTTTTTTTTGGTAATGTTCTCTCTTTCAACAAAACAAAATACCTTTCCCATGTTTTAATTCTGTCTGTAAGGCACGCTTTATCTTTAACTCCTTCTTCCGGCTAGACTAGCCATGAATTGAGGATGCTGGTTTAGACAGAGCTGTCCCCTACATCAGGCTAGGGCTCCTCCAGCTAGCCTCTGCCTCAGCCTCTGAAGACAGAATACCTCTCCTGAACACACAACCATCAAGAATAGTCTGAACAGGAATTACAGTCAGGTCCTGCTCTCCCATTTTTTTTTTAGGTGCTCTCAGAACTCTTAAAGCTGATAGAAAAAGCTACTCAAATATCACTTTTTTACTCTGTCTCTTTATTGTTGAGTTAAAAAAGTCACTATCCCTAAATTTCAGAGATTGACTCTGAGTACAGTCATCTCATAAGAAACAGTAGCTGAGACAAAAAAAGTGATGAGCTCAGTCTAAAGTCACCTAATAGTTAAGTGATATAGTGAAGGCTTCGATCACATTCTCTTGAATCCAACTTCAAAGGCTTTTTAATTACATTCTAGAAGTCCTCTACCTGGATAGGTTAAACTGACCCTAAGCCTCATGTCAGCGCTTAAGCTTTCTCCCTTCCAAATTATCAAATGGAGTCCCATTTAGGAAATTTAGAAGAAAGGGGGTTTTAGTTCTTTCTACCAATGTACATGCTAAAAAAAAAAAAAAAAAAATGGCCACTGGACTATGAACCAAACCATGCCCAAGAACAGCCTACTGCAGACCTAACATATTCCTGTCTTCCAGAGTCTCTATAACTCCAATACTGAAACCATATTTAAACAAAAATACACATGGGAAAAAGAAATCATTCCAAAATTATCATTTTCATACTTCATTGTGATTATGGTTTAGTTATAAGTTAGTGATCCTCTGGATGTTAATTTATTTTTTTACCTCATCAACTACTTTTCTTAAGATTGGAATCTTTCTATTTGTAGTTTTTTAAGGAACCTCCATACTGGTCTCCATAGTGGCTGTACCAATTCACATTCCCACCAGCAGTGCAAGAGTGTAATCCCACTACTGGGCATATACCCTGAGAAAACCATAATTCAAAAAGAGTCATGTACCAAAATGTTCATTGCAGCTCTATTTACAATAGCCCGGAGATGGAAACAACCTAAGTGTCCATCATACGATGAATGGATAAAGAGGATGCGGCACATATGTACAGTGGAATATTACTCAGCCATAAAAAGAAACGAAATTGAGCTATTTGTAATGAGGTGGATAGACCTAGAGTCTATCATACAGAGTGAAGTAAGTCAGAAAGAGGAAGACAAATACCGTATGCTAACACATATATATGGAATTTAAGAAAAAAAAATGTCATGAAGAACCTAGGGGTAAGACAGGAATAAAGACACAGATCTACTAGAGAATGGACTTGAGGATATGGGGAGGCGGAAGGGTAAGCTGTGACAAAGCAAGAGAGAGGCATGGACATATATACACTACCAAACGTAAAATAGATAGCTAGTGGGAAGCAGCCGCATAGCACAGGGAGATCAGCTCGGTGCTTTGTGACCACCTGGATGGGTGGGATAGGGAGGGTGGGAGGGAGGGAGACGCAAGAGGGAAGAGATACGGGAACATATGTATATGTATAACTGATTCACTTTGTTATAAAGCAGAAGCTAACACACCATTGTAAAGCAATTATACTCCAATAAAGATGTAAAAAAAAAAGATTGGAACCTTTCTAAGCATGAACCTAAATAAAACTAAAAACAAAATAAAAGATATATTATTGATTTTTTTTTTTTTTCTGGATACAGTGAGGCATCTCTCTATGGATATAAGCAGACAACTGAAGTATCTTAGGAAGAGGAACACTCGGGTCAAATCTCCTAGATGAAAATAAATGTAGATTATTGAATCAAAGCCCTCTATTCTAATATAGTTCAATTATTCACATTTCTTTCTTATGATTAACACCTTTTGAATCCTACTTAAGGATTCTTTGCCTTAAAGATATTCTATTGTTTTGCCATTCTCACTTAGATCTACACTCCATCTGGAACAGATTTTTGATTATGATGGAAAATATATTTGGCAAAAAATTCATATCCAGACATGATATTATTCCTACAAACTAGTAAAAAATGGCAGATAACTCAATAGAAAGATGGGCATGTAATTTTTACACTTTAAAAAGAGAATATCCAACTATTGATAACCCACGAAAAAGTGCTCAAATTCTCTAGTTATCAGAGGAATTAAAATGGTCACAAGGTGACCATAAAACATCCACCAAAGTGTCTAAAATAAAAGACAGATACTTCAAATGTTGACAAGGACATGGAGCAGTTGATCTTATTATACATGTTGATGGGAGTGGATAATAGTATAATCTCTTTGAAAAACCGGCAGTAAATTTCAACATATATATATACCCTCTGACTCAGAAATGCTACTCATTTTCCAGTGGGAATGCATACATATATATAACAAAATACACGTACAAGAAAGTTCATAGTAACTCTATTCATAATAATTCATAAGTGGAAACAATCTAAATGTATGTCTGCAGTAGAACAAATATAACATGATATATTTATATGCTAAAATATAGAGCAGTAATATATACAGCTACACGGATGAGTCTTACAAAACATTGAGCAACAGAATTCAAAGACAAAAGTGTGCATATCATATGATCCCATGTATATAAATTTCAGAAGCAGGCAAAAAAAATCTATGGTGCTACCTAGAGCTTATCCTTGGGGGTAGGACACTGCAACATGTGGGCAAGGGCATGGCATAGCTTCTGGGGAATGACAGTGCTCTATTTTTTGACCTGGACGATAGGAATACACGTCTACAGTTGTAATTTATGAACTTCTTTGTAACTATTTTACATCAATAAAAGTTACTTAAACTAAAAAAAAATAATAATAATAAAATACATATTTCACTCTGGCCTTAGTGAAAATAAATGTACAGGAGGAAAGATGTTTCATCAGAAAGTGGTTCTAGTATTATTCTTTGAAGCCTAAAGAAAAAGAGGAAGAAAAAATATGAGAATCACAAGCCAGTATTTTTTGTGAACACCTACTATGTGTACATCCATGAATAATAAAGTAAAAAACAGACACTTGATCTCAAGGGAAAGAGAGGATCAAGACAGCCTTTTGAGGCTGAGACAGAATCTACCAAAGGAAAAAAAATTAACATAAATAAATACAAGTGGACATTAATTTGTGACTACTGTATTGAACACTGGCCAATTGAGGTGTAAGCAACAGATGCAGTAGGAACATCTGGGATACATTCAACAGAACGGGACTAGAGAAAGCAGTGATGTCAAGATATGGATCTTGAGTCTGGAAATCACCTGAAGAAAAGATAAGAGAGAAAAGATACACAAGGAAACAGCTGAAGACTAAGTGGCTAAGAACCAAACTTGAAATATGTAGACACGTAGTAGGTAAAGCAGGCTAGGACTGGAGGAGGCCGAAAGACAGTAAGAGAATATGAATGGTAAAGTACGTAACCATAGAAGCCGGAGTAAAAGCAGTCATTAGAACTGTACGTAAACATCCTGTCTCTCCTTTTGAGTGTAAGGTAGCATCGTTTCCTGCCCACTTTGAAGTTAGGAGTGACCAGGTGATTTGACTTGTTCAATAAAATGTGAACGGCTTTAATGTGTGTCACTTATGGATAGAAGCTTTCATAAGCAGTACAGGGCTTGCCAAAATCCTTTCCTCCTGCTATAGTGACAGTGGAGATTATGAAGATGATGATGTGGATCCTCCATCAGCCTGGGTTCTGGATTGATTATAATATGCAGAGCGCTCCAATCTCTAGCTCATATTGCACATGCAGCATGAGTTCAAGGAAAACTAAGCTTTTTTTTTTTTTTTTTTTTGCGATACGCGGGCCTCTCACTGTTGCGGCCTCTCCCGTTGAGGAGCACAGGCTCCGGATGTGCAGGCTCAGCGGCCGTGGCTCACGGACCCAGCCGCTCCGCAGCATGTGGGATCTTCCCGGACCGGGGCACGAACCCGTGTCCCCTGCATCGGCAGGCGGACTCTCAACCACTGCGCCACCAGGGAAGCCCGCAAAACTAAGCATTCTTATACCCCTGTCTTTTGGACCTCACCTGCCCTACAAAACCTCAAACAGAGATCAATTCTACAATCTTTTCTGTTTCTACACTCAGGTGGCTGAGCACTGCTAGGAAGAATCAGTACTCACACTGCTACAAATCCTCAATCAGCAAAATCAGTGGGGTCTCAACAATTCTTTTATCTGAACTCAGACAGTTCCTCCTCTCATTTCCACAACAACTTTTCCAAACCTTAATCATTCTCCTCTAGACCCCATGCAGTCTCAGCAGAGCATCTGGTCTCCTGAATCAACACAAGCACTAAGGCTGTAAGACATATTCTTCTGTATTTTTCCACTTGCCCCCTTCTACTAACTTAAATTCACCCATACTTATCCTTATCCTCTTTCTTTCAGTCTTCTAGAATGAGGTATCCTTATTACTGATTAAGCACTCTCTTTACCTAAACCATTTAGTACTGCCTCTTCTGGTACTTTACCCCACTATATAGACCTTCTCTTCGCATCACTTTCAGTTTGTTACTCTTAACTGATTCCTTCCCCCTTTGTTCTATGAATGTGTCATAAACCCTGGCTTGAAATTAAATCTTCCTCTAGCTTTCATCTAATCTCCATCTCATTCACAGAAAAGAAGTAGGCTCACTCCTAAACCCACTATTATTGTTCATCTACCATTCTACTGCAAACTATTCTCACTAGAATCACTAAAGACCAAATGACTGCCAATTAGATTTACATAATTAAACCTCTCTCTTATTCTTGGTTATAGTTAAAACTGCTGACTTCTTTCTTATTGAAATTCTCTGGCCTCTTGGTGTCTGACTCTTCATTATCCTTGTTCTCCATGCACCACTGTCCATTCACTCTCCTTTTCTGTCATAGATAGCTCTTCCTCCAGACAAGCTTGACATGTTGATGATCTCTAGCGTTCCCTCCTTGGCCCACTGTTCTCACTCTGCACAATCACCCCCAATGATTTCATTTGTCCACATGATTTCAACATTTCCAGTATGCTGATAACTTCTAAACCTAGATCTCTTGTTTCAGATCTCTTCCTTGAGGTTGAAATCCATAACCACCTAATATTCCGTAGAGACCTCAAAGATAGTATGTCCGAACCTGAAATAATTTTTTCTTCCTAAACCCATTCCTCTTCTCTTATTCTCTAAATTAATGGAATTACCAACTAGTCATTGACCCAAGAAAAAAAATCCAAGAGTCATTCCAGTTTTTACCAAGTTTGCCAGGATATATGTTACCCTGCATTTTCTTCTTAGGGCCTTACCGTTTCAGTGCATGCTAGCCTGATTTGCTACTGCAAATCTCTCCTTCAGTTCTGATGGACGACTTTGCTGAGTAGAACATTCTTGGTTGGCAGTTTTTTTTTCCTTTCAGCCCTTTGACTATATCCATCCCATTCCCTTCTGACCTGCAAAGTTTCTGCTGAAAAATCTGCTGATAGGCTTATAGGGGTCCCCTTGTATGTAACAAGTTGCTTTTCTCTTGCTGCTTTAAGATCTACTCTTTAACTTTTGACAATTTAATTGTCTAGATATGGGTCTCTTTTGATTCCTCTTTTTTGGTACATTTTGGGCTTCCTAGATCTGGAAGCCATGTTAGGGAAGTTTTCAGCCATTGTTTCTTGAATATGTTTTCTGCCTTCTTTTCTCTCTCTCTTCTCCTTCTTAGCCCTCTATAATGTGTATATTGGTCCATCTAATGGTGCCCCATTAGTCACTTAAGCTATCTTCACTCTTGAATTTTTTTCTTCTTACTCCTCTGATTAGATGAGTTCTACTGCCCTGTCTTGAAGTTCACTGACCTTTTCTTCCACATGACCTAGTCTGTTGTTGAATCCTTCTATTGAAATTTTCAATTCAGATCTTGCATTCTTTAGCTCTATGATTTCTGTCTGATACTTTTAAAATATCTTCTATTACTTTATTGAAATTCTTACTTCGTTTCTGATTGATCTCCTGACCTCAGTGAACTTTGTGACCATTATTTTGAACTCCCCAGTGGGCAAATCACTTATTTCTGATTCACTAAGATTGGTTGCTGGAAATTTATCTTGCTATTTCATTAGAACATATTCTCCCATTTCTTCATTTTCCTTGATTCCATGTGTTGGTTTCTGTGCATTAGATAAAACAGTCACCTCTCCCAGTCTTGAAAGACTGATGGCATGTAGGAGATGAACCTGTTTAATCGGCCACGCCCAAGCTCCTGGTTGCCTCTCAAACCTTTGATTGTCTAATCCACTGTCTTTATTATTAATGGCTTCCAGTAGTTGGGGATGTGCCAAGACCCATCAGTGTCCCAAAGAATGGAAAATGTCCATATACCTGTCCAGGCTTTATGAGGATTGCTAATTGCCTGCCCCTTCAGCTTCCCAATACTGGCTAATTGGAAGCCCAACTTTCTGGCAGCAGCTGAGAAAGTCAGAATGTTAGATAGGCAGTCTAGCCCCTATCAGGGAAAAACCACGAGCTGGAGTTTTGGCTTAGTCACTCTGTGCTAAGCCCAAGGGAACAGTCATTGAGGGAGTTTGTGTGCCCAAACAGAACAACAACTTTGTTTTGTGTGGTCCTGGGGATTGAACGCCAAGCCTCATCAGCCCCCAGAGCTAGGTGATATAGGAGCCAATTCCTTGGGCAGTAGCCATAACAGTTGGAGTGCTACATATGATAACAAGCTCCTTCCAGGGGGAAGCTGGCAACTTGGTCTCATTGTTGGAGTGAGCGGGTAGGGCAAAGTTCCTACCAGCTCTTTCGGGATCCTGGGAGGACTGTAGTCAGCATCTAGATGAAAGCTGCTTAGAAGCTGGACCCTCAGGCAGTAGCTGGGAAGTCATGCAGTCAGACCCCTTCCAGGCAGAAACTGGGAGACAGTGTTTTGCCTACTCCCTCTGGGCTGAGCCTGGGTGCATAGCCATGGGGAGTGCTCCTGCACCATTTAAAACCTGCTTTGTTTGCTATAATACTGTTAGACTTGTGAATGTAAGCCTCACTGACTTTCACAACTAGATGATTTGGGGGCCCATCCCTCAGGTGGTAGCTTTAAAAGCTGGCGTGCTAGACATGTGATTCGAACTCTTCACTCCTCAGGTAGTAGCTGGGAGTCGGTGGTTCCCTCCTGATTATATGGTGTTATGCCAAAGATGGGGTTTATGGTGAGCATGTAGCTACCCATTCTGATGTGGATATTCTCCATTGCCTAATATATAGGAGTAACTCAATTAGTACCTGTTTTTCTCTTAGAGGGAAATGCTCCATTCGAAGCTGTATATTCAGTGTGTCCATGGAAGGAGGGAAATTCAGGAGCCTTCTATGTGATCATCTGGGTCTAGAGTCTCCCTGGGCTGCTGCCTTCCAAAGTTCCACAGAAGGATTAAGTAACAGTTACCCATAGTGGTAATTTGCTTGAAAATGTGCCCTTTATTGGTCAAATTTCCTTCCTTATTTTACCTCCCCATTTCCCTGCTGGCATTTTCTCCATCTCCAAACTACACTACTTTTGCTTCCATTCTCATCTTGTGGTCCACTTCTAAAAAAAACCCAAACCAAGACACTAACACTTATTTGACCACATAGTCAAAGACTTGATTTGAGTTGGTAACTTTGTCTAGACTCTATCCATGTTATTTCCAACCTGGCTTACACTTTCTGCATCTCTTACCTAGACTTTTCCAAAGGCCCCTTCTTCATGTCTTTGTTTCTAAATCCCACCTACCTTAAATCCATCCTCTACACTGATCAAAGAGTAAGGTCTTTAAAAAGCAGATCTACCTGTGTCAACTCCTTAACTGAAAACTTTCAGAGTCTTCCATCATCAACAAGGCAAAGCTCAAGCTTCTGAGCATGGAATGTAAGATCCATCATGACTTGGTTCCACTAGTTTTTAGCCTCATTTCTCCTACCTCTCATGTTACATTCCAGTAACACCAGTTGAAATGTACTCTCACCCGTCTCCTAATGTATGTATATAGATAACTAGATCTCACCTCTGTCCTACCCTTTTTAGAAAGCTTCTTTTCCCCTCCTTAACCTATGTGAAGACTACCACCCTTTACATCTCAGCTCAACATATCCTCATCCAAAAAAATATTTTCTGACCTTCCAACACAAGGTTCATATTACTGTCTACAGTTCTCATATTACTGTCTACATATACTTCTTCGACAGATTATAGTTTGTTATTTATGCCAGGATTATTGCAAATGCCTCTTTATAGATCTCCATGCTTTGCATTTCTTCCTTTTTTTTTTTTTTTACTATGCTTGCAGTTATGGTTTTAATTGTGATACAATATACACACCATAAAATATACCATCTTAACCATTTTTAAAGAGTACAATTCAGTAGCATTAAGTACATCCACAGATTGCAGCCAATCTCCAGAACTTTTCATCTTGCACAACTGGAACTCTGTACCCATTAAACAATTGCTCATTCCCCCCAAACCCTGGAAACCATCATTCCACTTTCTGTCTATGAATTTGACTCTCTCTATACCTCATATAAGTGAAATCGTCCAGTATTTGTCTTTTTGTGTCTGGCTTATTTCACTTTGCATAATGTCCTAATGGTTTATCCATGTCATGGCATGTGTCAGGATTTCTTTCCTTTATAAGGCTGAATAATATTCAACGATGTGGATAGACCACATTTAGTTCATCCACTCACCCATCAATGGACTCTATTTACTGTTTTAGAAAAGGTCACAGACTGGTTTGTTGGAATGACAAGCACTGAGCAGACCGACACGTACACTATCTCCCAACGTTAAACAAGGAAGTTGCTGAAATGCCAGAATAGAAAGATTTTTCTGCCAGGAAAGTGGACAGAAGTCTCTTTAAAAGTTAGGTGGAATTCCAGACTCTAAATCCACTTCCCTAAAGGACAGACCAGACTCGTTTTACTCAGAACACTGCTATCAAGTGCATCACGCTTAGAGATTCGATTTCTGGATTTGAACAGCTTGTTACCCTAGTCTCTCTTGGCATAGTCACAAGATTTGACTCTTTGTAACCATGACTAGTTAGATTTAACAATGACTAGTTAGGTTTAACTGCTGGACTTGGTCAGATGACCTCTGACTGCTTGATTGGCTACAGAAACTTTATGCAAAGACTCAGGACTGGAGAAATTCATAAAACACGTGGGTTTGGTTTAGAATTTCTTCCCCTTTTGAATCCAAATGACATATTTCTCCCAATGTTAATCTTCTAAAGGAAAGTTAATAGAAAGCCCCAGCCAACGTGGCTATCTAACTCCATCACTAATCACTCCATTCTGATTTTCTGTTCAAGTCAGATCAAATTAAATTACCTTCCTCATTTGATGCCATACTGCAAGGCTCTTGTATGTTACTACGCTCTTGTACGTGCCACTGACTACATGGGTCTACCCACCTATTATTCCATCAAGTTTTGTCTCAAACATCACTGCTCTACGGTACTTTCTCCAATACCTCCCCTCCACACCTGTTAGCAATTCCTTCTACTGGATTCTCTTAGCACTTGGCAAATATTCCCTTCATAAATACTCATCGCATTTCCTTGTAATTATTTGTAAGTGCCTGAAGGGTTGTTCTTTCTCATCTTAGCTCACTAGCTGATACTCAGTAAATGTTCAATAAAGAATTGTTGAGAATAAATAAATGAATAAGTTAATGAAAAGAATAACTAGTTTTTAATGAAGATAAAGACAATCACAGAGAAGGAAACAATTTCACTCACAATGTGGCTGACACTTAGAAGCATTTTTGTCCTTTCTAGTGACAGCACAATTCCCACCTTCAAAACTTGAAAGTAAACTTGGAAACAAAAGATAGAAAAGAAGAAACCGAGGCTAGAAATGAAGTACAGGAGGAAACATAGAGGAGTTGGTGCAAAGGCAAGTCAAACAGAGAAGAGAGAGACAGAGAGGCAGAGAGAAGACTGCAAGTCGCACCCTCATCAGTTTTCACCTTCTACAGCCGAGGAGTCAGCTTCTTATACAGAGAACATAATTTAGTCCCATACATAGGAACCTCGTACTCTGCTTTTGCTGAGGATACACATGATCACCGTAACTCAAGCAATGGAAAAGTAAACCTCATTTCCCCTTGGAAGTACTTTCATATCACATCACACCTTCCCTATTGCCACAGTGATTTAAACTACCAGCCATGAGAAGCTGCCCATGGTATTAAAGCACAGAAAGAGAACTAGGCAAAGGTGTTAACTAAATTAAGCCTCCAGGGTCTCAGGTGGAAGGAGTATTATCCAAAATAAAGTTAATTATTTAATGGACTATAGCCACTGTTGGTCTCTGCAGTGGCCAGATGGATGGAAATGTATCCTGTCCCCTCTTTTGGGTGGGGTTTCATGTTCTGAACATCTGTCTGCTATAAGCTAGAATATGTTCTGATTCTATTCAGTCTGAGATATACACAGCTCTAACCAGAGCTAGAAATTCAGTACGACAAACCAAGCATTTAGGCTTTGCAGCAAGGAGTGTAGAGGATTAGAAAAAACAGTTCACTCAGGAAATACACATAAGATACAGATTTAATTCAAATACAGACTCTCAGATCCAATCTGAAGCCAAATGGTAGAAAGTTGTGAAACTGCCTAATATGCTAATAATTGGACAACAGTGAAATGGTACAGTTACTCTTCTCACTATATACCCCCAGTCACTACAATTCACTATTTTCCCTCCCAATGAAAATTCCAAACTACGATAGTTAAACCCCGGAGATACCTAACCCCTCCCTGGCAAGTTCTGAGGTTGTCTTGTCGCAGAAGGATTCTCTTCTCTCACAGATTTTCCATTAAGCATAGGTCAACCAATGAGAGTCTTGGAAGACATAAGAACATCTGTCTAGTAACTTTCATTAATCAAACAGTGAGACCATCATTTCCCCATTCCCTTGAGTGACATGTTTTTCCTCCATCCCATGCCCACGCCCACTTCCTCAGGCCCCTTTTGTTGTCGTTCTGTCTGTCACCCTATTATAAAAACAAAAATTTCATCAGCGCCATCAAACACATCACACCTTGGTAGCAGCCTGAACAAGAATGTTTTTAAAAGGCAATGTCTGAATGTGACAAATGACATTAGCCCCGTGTTTGGCAGGGTCACAGTCAAAGCCGAGCCTGATATTTACAGTTTGCTTTATAAAACCACAAACATATTCTTAAGTCCCGTGAGATGTCATGTCACACAGAACATATGCAATTAATCTCCTATTGTGACATTTATCACCTTTCTCCTCAGGCAGCCTTTCCCCAGGGATGGTTAAGTAGCCACGGCTGGAGCTGCCACTTATTAGCAACAGTCACCTGCGTGTGTTGCAGGGTTTGGCACCAGTGCAACACCCTACTTGAGGCAGCAGCACCATAAAGTAGTGAGCCTTGAAAAAGGCTCAAACTTAACAGGTCATGCAGCAAAATCGTTCCCCACTGGAATAAAACGTTCAATGCTCGGAAGAGATGCTGGCCTTGGGAAACTGACTGCTGTCAGTTTTAAGCAGTATATGAATTTGCCTTAGTTTAGCTCTACTATGACCATTTATCCCAAGATTGAATACGCTGAAATTGCAGGAGTAGAAGTTTCAAAACTGGAAACTGGGTTTTAATCTCTACAATTACCTGAGTGTTAAAATAATTAAAACAGGTAACTATAGTTTATTGAAAAATATTAAAAGCGGGCTTCCCTGGTGGCGCAGTGGTTGAGAGTCTTCCTGCCAATGCGGCGGACGCGGGTTCGTGCCCCGGTCCGGGAGGATCCCACATGCCGCGGAGTGGCTGGGCCCGTGAGCCATGGCCGTTGGGCCTGCGCGTCTGGAGCCAGACGCAACGGGAGAGGCCACGGCAGTGAGAGGCCCACATACCGCAAAAAAAAAAAAAAAAATTAAAAGCTAGGTCTCTATAATCAGTTAATATTTAGATGCCATATCCAAGATTCCAATTCCTTGCCCTATTCCCTTCCTCTGACTGGTTCCCAAGTAAAGGCCCAGAGCCAGACACTTGAATATTCCAAGTGTCTCTGTCCAGCATTATGAAGACCACATTGCTGAGGGCTGACTTCCATTTCTCAAGCTCATTACGGAACAGACAACTCTTAGACTTGGTCAGCTAGGCAAGTGAAGCCTGTTAATCCCAGCCTGAGCAACTGCTTAAGGAATGGTTCCCAATCCTGTTGCACGTTAAGATTGACATTTGCTCCTGATACCCCTCCATGAACACATGCAGGGTTAAACACAATTTTCATATGCTCACTTTAACTTCACTTTTTCTCTAATACTCCAGAAAGCATAGCAATGAGTTAGTGTCCTTATTGGAAATACTGTTGAATCTAACGAATATAAAATTAAATCACTCACACGTTAGCATTTCACTATGAGTAACAAGACACTTGCAACAAAATTCACAACTCAAGGGCCAACTTTAGGGTGTCAACACCCTGGTGGTTGATGTATGAGTCACCATGATAATCCTATCGCATGCCTTCTATGACAGACACAGTGCTAAGGACTGACACTCTCACTGTGTGTGTGTGTGTGTGTGTGTGTGTGTGTGCATGTGTATGTAATTTTAAGGACTTTATATATTACATTTATCATCATCACAGGCAAAAACTATTATATTATGTGACCAAGGTCATATGACTAGTAAAGTTTTGGACCCACGGCTTGAACCCAGTTTTGTCCTACTCCAAAGATCATGGTCAACCACAGTCTTTACTTATAATAACTCCCTTCTTATAATCACCTCAAAACTTTGCACGTTCCCCAATGACAAGAGTATCAGTATGACTACAACCTGTATTTGTAGCCTTCTTAAGCCCTCATAATTTAAGAGCCAGGTCAAATGAATCCTCTCTAATGAGTCTTCTCTGAAAATTCCACGGATATTATTGCTGTCCTCTAGCGCAATGGTTACCAACCAGGGCAATTTTGATCCTCAGGGAACATTTTGCGATCTTTAGAGACATTTTTTGTTATCACAACTGGAGGGATGCTACTGGCGTCTAATTGGACTATGGATGGCGCCAAACATACTACAATGCACAGGAAATCTCTCACAACAGAGAATCATCTATCTGTCTCAGAATGTCAATAGTGGGTGCTGAGAAACCCTGTTGTATATGATAATACTCTTTGTAACTTCCTTATGGAATTTAACATTTTCTTCCTTGCATTACATAATATTTTGAATATTCCCAGAGGTCAAAGAGTATGTGCTATACAATTTTGTTTTCTACATCCCTTTCCTCAAGAGTGATTAACAGTTTCAAGTACATACTAGGTGTTCAACGAATGTTGGGAGTGGGCTAAGTGTTTGATAATCATTCCACTAACACTTGACTTTTCAGGGGAAATCCTGAAATGCATATTGGAAGAGCTATGTAGAATAATGGCTATATCATAGAATTGCATAAATTTTGGAAGTGGAGAACATATTAATAAAACAACAATCTCATTTTAAAGACATGGATGATGAGGGCCAGAGAAGTCAAGTGAATTGGTTAAGATCACACAGCAAGTGCTTGGTCCTCAGACTGGGACATATTTCAGATAATAGCCAAAGCTATGTAAGAAAAACATCAAAAATAGAAGGCACCTCTTTAAAAAGTAAAATTTGCCTTTTCCCAGGAGAGTGACATCCTCCTCGTGACATGCAAGTGCATGAACTGCTTTTTGTTTTTTAAATCATAAACACGCTATGCACCAGTGCTTCCTCTAATCATACTGACAGTGGCGATCAATGCCTTTTCCAGAGATTTATGGAAACCACAAAGAGTCAAACGTTGCTACTATGGAGATAAATGTCCTTGAAGGCTCTCAGCCTTAGCTCACCACTAAATGCCTCCTTGGAGGATGTTTTATTTTATCCCCGTGTTATTACTGGAACGGGGCAGTGGTTCAGAACTGACTCAGAAACGTATCTAAGGTTCTACATCAGGCCCTCAGTTTATGACTCATACAAAAGACACAGCTCTAACCTGAATTCTTTCTTATCACTGCTCGTTCCAATCCTGGTGGATTTTTCATCCAATTAGTTCATGAGATCTCTTAAATGACCTAATGGGAAATTCTTCCATTATTACACACACACACACACATACACACACACACACACACACACACACACACACACACACACACCATGATTTAAAACTTGATCCAGATTGTGTTCTCTGTAGAAATTAAGGTCTGTGCCTCCTTAATTCACCCACGTCTGTTAATAAGTAGTTCACAACTGCGGACAAAATCACTTCTTAATAGCATGAAATTCTTACAATGTCCTATGGACGTGTGCACCAGCAAAAGAGATCAAAAAGCTTAAAGAGGCCCACCTCAAAAGGGACTGTCTGTTGCTGTATCCACAACAGCTGTGCTGAGCTGAGAGAAACCAAGCAGAAGAGAATGCCACAAGATGAAGGCAAGATGAGCTCTATGCCAATAAATAAACAGAGTCACAAATAATGGAGCGAGAATAAACCTGCTGTTCTGACACAGTTATCCTGAGTCTCTAGATCTCTCTCCAGTTAGTATACCAGGGACCTCCTGAGATGCATGAAGAGACAGCCCTCCACTAGCCGTCCACTGCACTTGTGGGGGAAAACAACACAAAACAAAAACAAAAACAAAACAAAACATGGAGGTACTCTATTTTCTTACTCAGAGGAAAACTGTTACCTCTTCCCAAACTGCCTACTGATCCAAGTGTACTGTGCTGCACACCACCTTTTCACACCTTCAACCCATCACACAGTCTTCTATTTAACCCACTCCTCTCTCGCAGAAACTAAAATCCTCACATAAATATTAATGAGTATTAGGCCCAGGAGCAGAAAGGTATCAATCTGCCAGCATTTCATAACGATTTCACTTCTCTCCTTCAAAAGCCACAATTAAATCCCGGAGGGAAAATTATCTTTTGCGGATAATGCAAATAGTGTTTTTTGTAACATATGTACAGATTCATGATGATATTACTATTATTAATAGTGACAATAATGAATAAATTTCCTACTAGAAAATAAGTAGGTAGTCTACATTTTATAATCCTATTAAACATCTCTGTATTTTATATGGTGCATATTATTTTTTCTTTATGAGATGACCTGAGTGACATATGCACTTTTAAAGCTTCCTAGAGGTATAAGAAAATGAAGTTATAACTTTTCATTTTCTCTCTATCACATGTGGTATGTATAAGAATATGCATATGTATCAATAAAAAACTTTATTTTCCTTCAGCTCTTTGATCTGAAGAATTGAAATTATTTTCCATTTGATTTTATTCAAAAAAGCCATAATCCCTTCCAGAGACATTAAAATAAAAAGGAAATAAATTAGCCACCAAAATAACACCATCCACAAATAATGTGTTCTTTCTTAAATGACTTTTGTCATTGACCACTCCAAATAGGGGAGTCTAACAGTAACAGCAAGCAATGTTACAAGACTGTAGAACTAATACTGAAATCAGCCTAAGTATGGGCAATCAACTTGCTGAGAGCATTCAAAAGATTCAGGTGGACATATCACATTGCTATGATTCCCCAAAACACCTTTAATAAACTACTAAACTCCCCTTACTATATAGGAGACTATTAGGAGAGATGAGGACAGGAAGAAAATAGTAGAACAAAAACAACACTATCAGGAAGAAGACAAAACAGAAAAGGAACACAACTGAATTGATACTTACATTTGAAAAGAGACAGGTTTCCATTGTCCCAAAGGCATCGAAGAATTCATCTCATTGTCTGGTTGATATTGTGCTTAAACATGTAAATCTGCTAACCATCCAGTTGCTTTATTATTGCATGTGCAGTCATATACCATGGAAGAAGAGCAGGTGCATTTTTCATCATTTTAGACCTGATGAAAAACTTACTGCACAAGTTTTCTATTCTTAATTAGTCTAATATATGCTAAGTCAACAGGGTCAAGTAGATTTCGGCTTTCTGCCACCCATGATCAACAGTTCTTGGTGTTTTCTACTGTCATGAAGATGTAGACTAAATCAAAGGTCAGCACTTGCGAGGTAGCATGGAAATACACTGGCAGTTCCCAGGGGATGTTCAAGGCTAGAAAATCCTGAGGTCCTCAAGGGCTGCCAAGGTCACCTCTGATCTTCCTAGTTGGTGCTCTGAAAAGTTTTTTCCAGTAGGTTTAAAAATATACCGTGCGGGCTTCCCTGGTGGCACAGTGGTTGAGAGTCCGCCTGCCGATGCAGGGGACACGGGTTCGTGCCCCGGTCCGGGAAGATCCCACATGCCGCGGAGCGGCTGGGCCCATGAGCCATGGCCGCTGAGCCTGCGCATCCGGAGCCTGTGCTCCGCAACGGTAGAGGCCACAACAGTGAGAGGCCCGCGTACCGAAAAAAAAAAAAAAAATATATATATATATATATATATACACACTGTGCATCAGAATTATTTGGAGGGCTTTTTAAAGTACAGATTGCCAGGGCCCACCCAAGACTTTCTGACCTGGTAGGTCTAGAGAGCCTGAGAATTTTCATTTCTAAGGAGTTCCTAGGTAACACCCATGCTTCTGGTTCAAGAACTACATTTTGCAAATCACTGTTCTTTTAAATTATGTGCAAATTTCCAAGATGATCTTGTCATGGGTTGTATAATAATTAAATCCCATCTGTACATTAAAAAAAACACCATCACAATCTTGGATTGAAAATTAAACATTTAATGAGTTAACTTTCTCTGCTTGATATTAAATATTCACATAGATAAAACTATTTAAATACACTGGTAATGATACCAACAACAGGATATGGTCTACCCTACAGCTACGGATTTTTGTTGAAGAGCATTTAATTCCACTGACAGATAAAAGAAAATTGAGGGTATAGCCTCATCCTTTACAATGTCAGTGTCTTTATATGTTAAGGAAATATTATGACCAGTGTGTAAAAAGAATGGATTACAGATCTGACATTATTTGGTTTTTAAGTTTTGCAAAGCCTATTTTCCAAGGGTATTTCGTTCAAAAACTACTTCCTTAAACATAAACCTGTAAAATGCCAACTGTGTGCATGGTACTTTGTCAGGTCCCTTGGGAGATTAAAAAGGAAAAAAACAAAAAGAAGATGTAAGTTTCTCACTTTGAGAAAAATTTCACACACACACACTCTCATGGAAGCATCACAACATATAATAAGGAGAAAGATAAAATGTTAACTACATAAGAAGATTCTGGAATCATAAAACAGGGGCATGATAAAACTGCTGCGGGTAACTTATCGTTTTAGAAAAGTTCTGAGTTTTTTATTTTATCAAATAGAGGTCCTCTCCACTGTTGAAATAAATTTCTAGGCCCAAGATGGAGCTGCCCCTGCCTGGGATAACACATCAACAAACCAACACTTAATTAATTTTCCTGTCACTGTAAATGCTCTTCTTGACCAGAAACTCAGTATGTCGAGTCAGCCAATCCCCCAAAGCCAAGCCAACTCTGGGCTCTACACTTATTTCTTTGTTCCTTCTCACCCCAGACAAGGTTGACTATGTCATCCCTCCAATGAGATATGTTGTTTTTCTCTTCCTTGTTCTTTATCCTATAAAAGCTTCCCACCTTCCACCCCATTTTGCAGTTCTCCGAATGGAGACTCTCTGCTTCATAAACTGTTGACTAAAGTTTGTATCATCTAAATTGTGTTCTTTATTCATTTTTTTAACACCACCAAATTAATCAGATGTGAAACTTCTCATGAACGCTCTCTATGTCCCTCATTCTATTAAATACTGTTAATTATCTCTTCAGCCTTCTCTTCTAATAAAATTACCCCAATTCATTTGACATTTCACTCAACCAACATGAACAGATTTAAATGACAGACACTTTGCCAGGCAGTGGGGAGCAAAACTGATCAGACCGCATGGCAACTCCCAAAAAGCTACTTCAGTCTAATGGGAGAGATGGAGAAGAGCCATTCCTGCTAGGGTGTGGTAAGTACCAAGACTAGCGAAGAGCTTTTCAGTCAGATGTGGTAAGGTTTTCCCTGATGCCCTATTATTTGAGCCAAATCTTGAACTAAAAATAGGAAGGGCCGGAGATCATGGTTGGAATGGAACTACCTAGCAGAGGCAGCAGCATGCTAAACTAAACGGCCTCCAATCACGGTAGAACACATTGTGTTCAAGTTGCTCAGTAATGATGAGAGGAAAAAGGTGTGAAGAAACAATGAAAATAATTAGCCCAAAAAGAGGAACTTTTCAAGTCATCTTAAGAAACTTAGATTTAGGCCTTCCCTGGTGGCTCAGTGGTTGAGAGTCCGCCTGCCGAGGCAGGGGACACGGGTTCGTGTCCCGGTTCCGGGAAGATCCCACATGCCGTGGGACGGTTGGGCCCGTAAGCCATGGCCGCTGAGCCTGTGCGTCCGGAGCCTGTGCCCTGCAACGGGAGAGGCCACATCAGTGAGAGGCCCGTGTACCACAGGAAAAAAAAAAAAAAAAAAAAGAAACTTAGGTTTAATACTAAGGCAACTGGAATCCACTGAAGTATTGATATTTCAGGAAAGAATGGTAGGTTGGATTTCATTCCAGCAGGAGCAATCTGGCATTTCCTAAATTGTAACCATCGTTTTAGTTCTCCGAATGTGCCATACATTCTTGAAGGCCTACATGAAGCAGGCAAACTAAGTGGTGAGAATAACTGAAAACCTAAACCAGTCATCCACATAAGCTTTTACACAGTCAAATGTGCATATGTTCAATGGCCACTCTTGGGCTGATTCCACCTCTCTTGAGATGTTTTCTGAGGCATAGCCTCCAGTAAAAAAAAATCCCAGGACTAGATACAGTGGTCCAGCCAAGGCCTGAATCATGCTGACTATTTCAAAAGGGCTGTTCCCATTCACTTCTCACAATCACACAATTACTTTTCACCCATCCAAGAAGGGGGGAATATGCCGACTGATGGCCTCATTGATATCCATTATGGCCCCCTATAGATTTTTCTACCCACACTGCACAAACCTGTCTTTCTCTGTCTTACAGTCTTATATTCAGAATTTCCTCTGCAGGATTATGCTCCTTGTTCTTTCTGCACATCATTCTCATAGTTTCTGACCACTGTTTAAATTGTCCATCTTTGGGAATTTTCACCCTTTTGCTTTAGGATATTAGCTCCTCCACGCCTTACCGTTCTGACTTTTTACTTTCTCTTCATTTTCTGATTGTGCCACACTCTCCATTTCCTGTCTCTCAGTTTCACCAAATTAAATGCAATAAATGTATTTTCTTAATGTTTGGGACTTCGTACTAAAAACGTTATAAAGGTATTTTGAGTACAAACCTTAAAAGTAAAGCAAAAAATGAACCAAAATTGTCTTAACTGTAACGTGTCTTCCCTTTTTTGAAGAAAAATTTTAAAATGAATACCTGGAATGTTCTCTAATATCTTTGAAAAAAGCAATTTAATCAAAAATCCGAATGCTTCTAGTTAATTTAATTCCCTCCAGACCCACATTTCTTCCAAATGCACACTTCAAAACTACAGAGCCAAAGAATCTTAGATGCCCCTGAGGATGCCTGAAGAGAAGGGAAAAAAGGTCCATGAAAGAAAATGAAAGTAAAGCTAATTTATGGAGAGAAAAGGGAAAATAGTGAGGAAGTTTCAATTAATCTGTGATTGATTTAACACTTAAGAACAATTGTCAAGAAAAAAGGCAATATTGCCATTTAATTAATATTTAGAAGTTATTGAAGGGAACATATTGTATAGAGTATCAACCCTATAGCCCACATGAAGGATGGATTGAAACTCGATAGAAAATTACTAGCTTGAAAATCTAAAGCATGCTATACCATAGGGACACTCTAATTACAAATTTAAAGACATAGGGATAAAAGTACGTAAGAGAGAGATGGTTACAGATTGTAACTTGGACAAAATCTTAGGTACTTGGACAGCCTGCAGTCATTGACACCTGGGTTTTGAGACAACTGAAGAGTCTAGCGTGGTCCACTGCTTATCTCTAAAATAACAGACCTTCGAGATCTCTGTTGCTGGACAAAAGGGCAATTCCATTATATACAGACATTGTAGTATTTAAACAAGTCTAACCTGGGTTGTGGTTTCCCAGGAACAACCAGAGTGATGAGAGAAATTATTTGTCAAAGATGTATTCTGTAAAACTGCCAGCATATGAAATGATGAAACGGATCTACGTCAGGATGACAATTATCCCTACAACTAAATGAGGTGTTATTCTAACAACAGTTGCTCTTGTCAGTTTTGTTTTTTGTTTTTTTTTTGTGGTACGCGGGCCTCTCACTGTTGGGGCCTCTCCCGTTGGGGAGCACAGGCTCCGGACGCGCAGGCTCAGCGGCCATGGCTCACGGGCCCAGCCGCTCTGTGGCATGTGGGATCTTCCCGGACCGGGGCACGAACCCGTGTCCCCTGCATCGGCAGGCGGATTCTCAACTACTGCGCTACCAGGGAAGCCCTCAGTTTTGTTTTTGATCAGGAAATCTTGTTCTGTGTATGTGCATGTGAAGGTGTTAAAGCTTTCTATGCCCAACTGTGATATTTCGGTTTTTTACTTGTATTCGAGGCTGAGCAAGGAGGAAAGAGAATAAACTTATCTCTGCAAATTAGCTAGTGTTGAGTGGAAGGATGTGCATGCGTGTGAGTGTGCACCACCACACACACACTCACATTTGTACACATGGGTGTATTATACACGTGATTCTCTGCCTGCTAGGCTCTGTGCTCCTTACAGCTCCCAAGACATATGCATGTGCATGCTGCGTGGTACTATATATCCAAGAAAATCCATTCTCCAGGCTATTTTAGCCTCATCTCCTATGTCTTCCTTTTGAAGTCATCACTGTGGCTCTGAAATGGTGCAGAGCCCTCTTCCTCTCTGGCTACATTAAGCTCACCGCCCATCCAGCCATCTTTGCTCTTAATAACTGCAGTCTCCCACCACATAATGATCCAGGCTCTATTTTATACACTTCACCTGTAATGTTACTTATTATAATTACCAAGTAAATTGGTGCTACTATTATTTCCATTTTTCAGATGAGGAAACAAAGGCTGAAGTATATTAAGTAGCTAGCCAAGTCCCAGAACTAGGAAGTAATGAAGCCAGGACTTGAATTTAGTCTCTGCCTGCAGAATCCACACTCTAAACTCGTGCCAGTAAACTTCTGCCTTGCCTCAAGGGGCAGAGAAGCTGCGAACGTCAGCATTGTTTCATCTTATTATTAATCCCCCTTATCATGTTCAGAATTAAGCTAAACCCAAAGCTACATTCCCCTGTTGTTGACATGAAATAGTCACTATCGTTTTTTCTTTCCTTGCCCGTCAATGGATATTTTGTACTATAAAGTATTTGCCGTGCAAATCAGGTAAAGAAGCGGAAGGCATGCTATTAGACCCTAGGGTTATCATTCAGGAAAAGAATCGAGGAAAATATGCAACAGAAGATGGTATGCTTTCTTTCTTCACATGCCTTTATGGAGGGACTTGGATGAATTTTTAGACATGTATATTAAGATTTTAGGATGGAACACTTAGCTCAAGTTCTATTAAAAGTTAAACCAAAAGCTTTAACTTTGTAAAAGGAGGGCTAGAGAAAGTTAACAGGACATTTTGCTGAAGGCTGGTAGAAACAACAATTCTAACTTCAGTTGCTGGTGGTTCTCTTTTCAGGCTGACCTTCTTCTGCATCCTAGGGCATACATTAGCATGTCCAGAAAGTGTATTAACTTGGGTACACCCATCCCCTGCAATACCTGAAATTTTCCAAACTATAGAGAGCGTATCAAAAGTTACACAGAGCTACCCCTGCTGCTATCAATTAAAATGCAATCAATGTAAACTACAGGGACAGTTTCTCCCCAGACTGAAAATGACGTGAAGTCCTGTTCTCCAAATATCTCCATCACTCCTGAAGACACTGCCCTTGCCCTTTCTTTGGAGCTTTCTCCTTCACCCTCTTCCATTTAATGTCAAGCCATGGCAATCCCTCTTCATCTCATTCGTCTCTTACAACCTACTGCACATACGAATCACACAGAGTATGCTCCAATGGAAGGGTCGTGAGCTTTGGAGTCTGGTTCAAATGCCGGTCTCATGCTCATCAGCTGTGTGTATTTAACCTCTCCATTTTCAGTTTCCCAGTTATAAACTGGACATCATAATAAACCTCTTTGGATTATTTTGAAAATTATAAATGTGATAATACATGAAATTTATTGAGTGCATTGCCTGGTATATCATCAGCTCTTAACAACTGGTGGCAAGATTATCATATGAAGCCCATCTTAGAGATTCAAGCACACCCTGGGGGAAGACATCATTCATGCTCACGTCAAATCCAGCTCTCCCACCAAAAGCACTGGGCACACGCAGACTATACAGGAACTCTCCTACACAAGGACATCCCTTTAAGACCTCAATAGGTAACTATTTCACCTAATTTCATAGAGAGAGAGAAATGAGAAGAAAAAAAGAAATAAGCAGCGCTTCCCTGGTGGCGCAGTGGTTGGGAGTCCGCCTGCTGATGCAGGGGACACGGGTTCGTGCCCCGGTCCGGGAAGATCCCACATGCTGCGGAGTGGCTGGGCCCGTGAGCCATGGCCGCTGAGCCTGCGCGTCCGGAGCCTGTGCTCCGCAACGGGAGAGGCCACACAACAGTGAGAGGCCCACATACCATAAAAAAAAAAAAAAAAAAAGAAAAAGAAATAAGCAAAATGAGAAGACAGAGGAATTTGTTTCAGTTCAAAGAATAAGAGAAAACCCCTGAAAAAACAGCTAATAAAACAAGTAATTTATCAGATAAAGAGTTCAAAGCCTTAGTAATAAGAATGCTAACTGAATTAGGGAAAAGAATAGATGAACACAGTGAGAGTTTTAACAAGGAACTAGAAAATATAAGAAAGAACCAGTTAGAACTGGAGAATAAAATAACTGAAATGAAAACCACACTAGAAGGAATTAACAGCAGACTAGGTGATACAGAAGAATGCATAAGCGAACTGGAAGAAAGAATAATGCAAGTCACTCAATGAGAACAGCAAAAAGAAAAACAAACAAGCAAAAAATGAGAACAGTTCAAAGGACATCTGGAACAACATCAAGTGTACTAACATTCACATTATAGGGGTCCCAGAAGGAGGAGCGAGAGAAAGGTGTTGAAAATGTATTTTGTGAAATTATGGCCAAAAACTTCCCCAAATTCAAGAGGGAAACAGATACCCAAATACAGGAAGCACAGATGGTCTCAAACAAGATGAACCCAAACAGACCCACACCAAGACTTATCATAATTAAAATGGCAAAATTTAAAGATAGAGAATTCTAAAGGCAGTAAGAGAAAAACAAAGACTCATTTTCAAGGGAACTCCCATAAGGCCATCAGTGGATCTTTCTGCAGCAACTCTGCAGGCCAGAAGGGAGTGGCACAATATATTTAAAGTGCCGAAAGGGAAAAACCTGCAACCTAGGATACTTTCCCAGGAAGATTATCTGAAAGAGAGATAAAGAACTTCTCAGATAAACAAAAACTGAAAGTGTTCATCAAGATTAAACCTACCCTAAAAGAAATGTTCAAGGGTCTTCTGTCTTCTCTAAGGGGAAAGGGTAGACATTCAATTAATTCTTATCTTGCCATTATTAGAATGACTAGACTCACCTTCCAGACAAAACGCTTATGCATATACAATTCACTTTAGGTTCTTCTGTCTCTAGTCTGGTTTATCCTCTGGCCAAGGGATTTACTCTGTATATTGCTACATATCATTTTTCTCAAGCACTTACTACTTAAGACCCCTGAGTGACTGAAGAACATCTCAGAACTACCCGTGGCCTTTCAAATTAAATATAAATGTCTCTGCTCTTCACTAACACACCTATCCTGCCTACCCTACCAAACCCTTTTCTTATCTTTCATAGAAAAACTACTGTAGGATGGCCAAGCTAAACCCACTACCCCAGGTATACCCTTACCTATTTCACCTGGAAGCTTATTAATTTTTCATTCTGCTTTATCCCACACAGGTAAAAATTCTGTTGTGTTACTAACAATTCATATTTCTCAGTTTTTACAAGACCACATGCCATTTCAGTTGAAGGTTTCTGAATTAACGCCACTCATTGCTGAGTTCTTCAATCTATATGCACTCAAAGTATTTGCTTTCAGTTCTCATTTTATTCATGTGTTGCACATAGCTTTGCTTCAGAAAATTTATTCAATATTTGTTTGTCCTTCAGGTTTTAATAAACTCTTTGAAGTGAGATAACAAACATTTCATATGCTATCTACTCCAAATACAGTGAAAGTACCAGGATACCAGAATAAATATTTCATAGACTGTACTCTTTAATATGAGTAATATTAGAGCAAGAAGGTACATGTGTGATTGCTTTCTTTCATCTAGGCCTTATCATATTTGTGTTTCCACCCCCTACTGGAAGAATCTGGAATTGAAGGAATTCTGATTCTATCTCTATTGCTTTTACATAAATAAATAACCATCTAGCACTGACTGTTTAGAACAGGCAGCTCATTCACTGACGCTCAGAACCCAAATCATAGTAGAGTTCCACTTTTTTTCCTCTTTCATTCCTTTTCTCTCTTTCTAAGAATGTTGCTATGGAAACTGCACTGGGTTTTCATTCTCTGTCTTCGTCATGCTTCTGCTCAAAAGCCAGGGAGAGAGAGACATTGATCGGTGAGGCAGTGCAACAGCCTCTGGGGATACAGGAAGGCCACTGGGGTAGTATGTATTCTCAGGACACTGGATCACAACTACTCTTTCAGTGAAGACAGGTCGATCTGACCATCCTTTAGGGGGATTTAATTAAAAACCAGTCTGGGCCAGCCTTTATGCAGTGTGATGGCAACACGGATCACCAGTGTCCAATAGTGGCATGTCAAAGACGGTGAGGGTTACTCAGAACTGGCTCCACACATATTAAAGGTTTCTGGTGTGCACTGCTGTCAAGAAATTCATTTGGTGCTCATCCTTTTAGCCAGGGAGGTTTACTGACCATGGGTTGGATTCACTTTTCATGTTATTAGGTCACCAGGGGCCAAGAAGGTTGCTCTCCTGTCCCTCCCTAGTTTTCTCAGTGGCAGGGACTTTGCCGCAGTTTCATCAGCGGATTAAAGGAAACACTTAGGCTGCAGAAATTATAAACTGTGCTTTTAAGGTACTCTCACTCTGGTTGCAGCAACGGCTGCTGATAATATTTCTGCTGTAATATCCTTTTACACATGACTTCACAGATTTACAGGTATCATTTGTTTTCTACATATTTTTGCTTCCCCCTATATTAGGGGAAAGTAAGCAGCCGTTTGGTCCCTGGAGGCATCCTAAAAAGCCCCCTGTGAACACCTGACGCATGTCAGCAGTGGGTCTCTGGTTCCCAACTTGGAAAATCCTCCTGCCCATTTGCCAGGCAATGTTTCCAAGGAGTGAACTCTGCCGACTTTCACGGCATCTGGCAAGTGGGGATCATGTTTTGAGAATATGAGACTTGATGACCATATGCAGTTCTCTCTCACCTACACTGTCTAAATCTTCCTAGCTTGCTCTCTCCTTATTCTTATATCTGCCACTTCACATTTTCCTTTACCTTCACTCCTGCGCCTGTCTCACCTCCTTTACCTCTTACTCAGTGAAGTTCTTAAGGTTTCAGACCCTGCAATCACATGGCCTCCACTGTACCTCATCCTTTCCATATCATACATGGTAAAGAAAAGAAATTCAAGTTCTAAGGATCCAGTTTCTTAATAGTTGTAAGTTGTATCTCTGACACCAACCAATAACGCGCCCTATGAACCTACCACTCAAGCATGTGTAGTCTTGCCCTATATATAACATAGGAATGTGTGGTGGATGAAGCATTATTGGTGTAGGTAAGAGCTCCTGAACGATAATTCAGGTTTCTTAATACAACAAGTCAATTTAAGATATTCCCAATTAACAATACGATGTACCAGGCACTGTACTATATGTTGGGAACACAACAGAAAACAATGGTACCCGACTCATGGAATTTATAGCCTAGTAGAGGCACATGCAAGTAAGCAATAAAGAGGTTTGAAGAGGGTAGTACAAAAAAGTGTCATGGGCTACAGAGAAGGGGAACAATATTTGGTCTAGAGATGGGACACGTAAGTGAGCAGACAAATTGCTTGGCTGAAGTCATATCTAGTTTAAGACCTAAATAATGAATATCAGTTGGTAGATCGGAGGCAAGATTTGTAAAGTAAGGTGAGAAGAATTTTGGAAGCCGAAGAAACAGCATACACAAAAGCACTATAGTAAATAGAGCATTGCACACTTAAAGAACTAAAAGGAATCCAAGATGGCTAAAGTTTGGGGGAATCAAGAGATATTACCTGAGGGTTAACAGGGTCCAGATCCTCTAGGGCCTTAGAGGTCACAGTAAACATTTAGAGATTTGGCCTGACAATGAATGTTTTGAAGCACAGAAATAATCTGATCAAATTCTTAAAACACGGTAATCCAGGAAGAGGATAATGATTGCTTGAATTAAGGCTACTTAAGATGGACAGAGGTGGATGGATGCAGGAGATATTAAAGAGGTGAAATTAACATAACTTGGTAGACTGGACTCCCAAGGGTAGGAACTGTGCTTCTGTTCCTCCGTATCCCTCACAGTGCCTGCCATGGTGTTTTAAGTGCAGAAGGGATCTGATAAATATTTGTTGAATGAATGAATAAATGAAGCCTCTAAAAACCGCTCTCCCTGGAAGAAATATGAATTACATTCATGTTTCATTCATAAGGAATGCTGATGAATGCTGAAGGCAGAAGCAAAGCTTTTCGGCATCACTCTTGTTGAAGGAGCTAGTAAGTAGGCATTTCAGAGTACTGCTGTATGCAGCCCCAGGGGACCATGGCTGGTTTGAGGCCAAGGACTCAGGGCCTCCATCACAAAGACAACTGTGGTAATACCAAGCAGTTTAGGAGGTAAAAGGTGTAGCAGGAAATCTAATTCCAGAGTTCTGTAACGTAATACAGATTCCTAGAAACAAGGCTGGCTTCTGAAGTCCTACAATTGTCCGTATCAGGAGATGGAACATGTCACATGAATGCACGTGCCGGTACAAAAAAGTTGAGTTGGGCTTATGAGAAGGAAATGAGATGGCCAGTTAACACATGGTATTCTGCAAGGTTAATTCCGACCTGGCCATGTTGGGTAGGCATAAGAATGTAATTGTCAGGTTATTTCATCCGACTCTATACCCTCTTTCCTTCCTTTACTCTCTTCTATTTCACCCTTTCTCTAGTGCCTCCCTCTTCCCTTCTCCACTTCTGTCTCTTTTTTGCCCTCAATCTCTCCTTCTCAGTTCCATACACACCCCACCCAACCCCACCCCCCTGAGCCTGGCATCAGTGTTAGAGTCCTTGAATTATTCAAGGATTAATTTAAATCCTATCTAAATTGAGGTAGGGGGAGATAAGGCATATTTGCCTTCAGCCCAAATCCCCTGCCAACAACTTGTACCACACATACACACACACACACACAACCAATATGGTTGGTAGCTGAACACAATATTTATATCTGATGTCTCTTCACCAACATTAACAATAAAGAAAGTGTTAAGAAAATGATTGTACTCCTAGACACACTGCCATGTAGCCATCAAAATGCTGTTTGTAAAGGGATTTAAAAAGATGGGAAATGCTTTCGTTATCATGTTAACAAGGAAGAAAGTCAGAAAGCAAAATTGTATTTCACTATGATTTCTGTTAGGTATTTAAATACTAGAAAGTCATATACTGACATGTTAGCAGCGATTAACTTTGTACAAGGCTTTAATTTTCCTTATCATACAGTTCTATAGTTTCAATTTGCCTGCCACAAGCATGTGTTAATTCCATTTCCGAGAGAATATTTTAAAAGAAAGGTACAAACAAGACACCATGTGGTGTGTATGTATGGTGAGGGGAAGTATTCTAAATGACATTATTGAACTTGATAATAACATGTGGCTCTAAGAGAGAATGAGATTTTTACGTGCTGGGTAGAGGATACACTGAAAAGAGTTAAATGACCTTTCGTTGGCCCCTATAATAACTTAAATCAAAGGAGACGTGTTGGGGCTTCCCTGGTGGTGCAGTGGTTGAGAGTCCGCCTGCCGATGCAGGGGACACGGGTTCGTGCCCCGGTCCGGAAGGATCCCACATGCCGCAGAGCGGCTCGGCCCATGAGCCATGGCCATTGAGCCTGCGCGTCCGGAGCCTGTGCTCCGCAACGCGAGAGGCCACAGCAGTGAGAGGCCCGAGTACTGCAAAAAAAAAAAAAAAAAAAAGAGATGTGTTAAGCCCAGATAATCAAGTATAAGAATCATGAATGAGGTGAAATGCTTTTGCTTAAAAAATTCTGCAGCAATCTTTTTAATCTAGTTGATTCCATAATCCATATTCAGTTCATAGTGCCATGCTCTACTTAAATTTTTACTTCTTAGTTCTTTACTGGAAGCTACCTTAACCTAATAGGAAAATTTGGTATCAGCTATTTATGTATTTTATTTATTTGTTTATCAATACTCTGGGTGTTTATTTTGCCTATAAATGCTTTTGGATTCCTATATGTTTTGTTGTTGATTTGTTTTAAATCTTTTGGCTACACCTAGTTGTGGGGGAATACACATTATTTGTTTGCTTTTTAATGACCAATATGTCTTTAGCTCTCAGTCCAAATAGGCTGAAGGATGCAATTTCATGTGATCTTTGAAAACACATGTTTTGGAATTAGACAGACTTGAATTCAAGTCCCTGGTCTGTGAACCATTAAGTGTAAAACTCTGGGCAAATTACTTAATTTCACTAAGCAGAATAACATTTGGGTAATAATATTATTGATCTTGTAAGGCTATTGGGAACATCACGAAATCTTATATGTAATGAACCAGTTGTCATAAAGTGATTGCTCGATAAATGTTAGTTCTTATTTGGATTATCTGGGGATCTGGAGTAGACTCTGGCCAAGATATTTTCAATGCTCTACTTCTTGATGATGATGAAAATAGGACCATGTTCTAAATTCTGTCATTTCCTCAGGATTCTAGATATTGAGGACACATACAAAGACTTACCTCTTCTATCTTTCCCCACCCTGTCTGAAAATATCAACAGATAGAACTTGCAACAGTAGTCATGACCTCCTCAACATGTGCAAAATTCATACGTTATTGTCTCATGACAGCTAGTGGTCTGTCCTTCATATGAACTCTTTTGCTCAATTGGAAAAAAATATGGTGAAGCTGATCAAAGTGTTGCTGCCATCTTCAAGGGATTCCTACTTGATTTACTAATTGTAGCACAATGAGAAAAATGTATGCCACATAATATCGATAAAAGGAAAATTGTTCCCCATAATTAAATGCCCTCCCTAGATCTCAGAACTGAGATGCAGATCTTTCCAAAGGATGCTAATTGTATCACTCACTCTAACATATTAGTGCATTAGTGTTCAACCCTTTCTGAGGGAGAGTGGGCGAGGCTGACATGAAAAGGAATGCCTCTAGAAACAGAATCTCAGGCATGATAGAAATGATCTAGGGAGAGAAAAGCTTTTCCTTCATATCTCAAATCATACCATATATGTAGTCACCTTCTACCATCTGAAAGGCCAACTTAGATCGTCCCAGACATCATGTAGAAAGGCAAGACAAGCTCATCAGCAATGAAGTCTTAGAAAGTCTACCAGCGTGGAAGTGATTCCCACTACAGCACAGCTCCATTCATCTGGATAAGCCCAGAGGATGGATGGCAGCTCTATGGCAGACTGAGTATAGACAGGGGTCAGGGGAAAGAAGCAGTATAGTGACATATTAAAACACAACTTCAATAATGTCACACCTCCATGAAGTGTTGGAAGCTGTAGCAGCAACATACAGAATGGGTTGGTTTAAATCAATCCCAGAGACAATGTGTCTTTTCCTGTAAGTAGAGCCTGAAACCCAAGCAAAGAGGCCAAACAGTAACAGTAAAGATTGTCCAGATAGGAGCTACAGTTACAAAGCAAAGAGAGCCAAGTAGCTTACTCAGGTATTATATAATAATAAAGCCTCAGGCCCATGGTTTTTGGTTGTTCAGTTATAAATACTAAGAAGCACAAACACGCACACACACACAGAATGTCCAACAGGCACTTTTTTTCTTTTAATGTCTGCTGTTAATAAAATATTTTTACAGAGACCAAAAATTCAGAATAGTGCAAAACATCTCAACACCATGCATTCATGACCACTTCTCGTTGATTTTAAACATTCGTTCCAAGTCACATATTTACAGAGAAATGGGGCATCTGTGCAGACGTCGGACCAACGGGATGGAATTAAAACAGACAAACAAACAGTGTCTTGAGTTCACATTTGCAATCACATGCTAAGAGAAATTATGTGGAGGAAGAACCTCCCTGGACTGTGTGGTCAGGTTTGGGTGGGGTCTTAGGGGGCTGGGACCAGGGGTGGGGTCTGAATCCCCCTGGCTGTGTGGCCAGGGATGCATATGGACCCTCTGCCTGTGGCCTGTACCTGGAGAGAGCCACTATGGCTGGGTGGGGGGCAGGGGGAACGCGGAGGGGGTCTTACCTGACACCATCAACTTGATTTGTCTCTTTAAAAAAAACAAAAGGCAAAGAGAAGAGCAACACGTGTCAGTGAAAACAACTTTGGTCCTTGACAATTCTTAGGAAAGGATGTTCAGGGGACAGCAGGGGTCATGATGTGGACCAGCCCCCCAGTGAGCTCCCCCATTCTCTGCCTGCACAGAGGAGTTGGGGCAACTCCGGGCTGTCTCCACTCTGCCTCGTGCCTCAGTGTTCCCACCTGTAAGATGGACAGCGCTGGGGGGTGTGGGGCAGAAAGGTCTCTGAGGTCCCAGCTGAGAAAGGTCCCATGGATTTCTAGGTGGCTAATATTCTTTCTTTTTTCTCTTTTGCATAACAGGCACATTTTTAAATACACAGGGCTACAGAATTATAGAATAAACTTTTCTGCCTCTTAGGTCCCAGTACCTTTACAAACATGATCCTTTAAAAACAGAGTTCACATTTCTTTCTCAGTTCATGGCCTTTTTAAGACTTTTGAACATCTCCTTTTTGCATATAATGCCGTGAGCTACCCTAAGCAACATCCAGGAACCTGCTCAAAAACATCCCAGTGGCATACCTTGGGTATTCCAGGGATGAATGAATCTGAAAGGTGAGTGTATCTTTTAGTGCCTGCTGTCTAGCAGAATGTCACGCCACTCAGCACAGACCGATCGGAACAATGAATTTGTCCTGAGTTAAGGACCTGTGAACTGATCTGTTGGCGTTTTAACAGGCCAACAAATTCCCCAGAGGGACTCAGAATTAATTTTCCCCATAAGAACCACACTGAACTAGATTCTCCCAACGTATTAACAACTATGTCTTGTATATGTCGATATTTTCAAAATCCCTAACTTGCCCTGGGAATGAAAGGAAAATGAAAAATGGAAGTTTCTGGCTTTCTAGTTAACTATCTCCACATCAATATTACTGAGAGAAAGATGGGGGAGAAGTAGAAAATAGTACAAAAATAAGAATTGGTTTTAAAAAGACACTATGATCTTATGGTCCTACCCATGTACATGATGACACTGAATGGGACGTTACAACAAGTCGTCTCAAAGCCAGATGACTGCAAATGTCACATTTCTCACTCACAGTGTAAGTTGGTAAAAGGGCTGATAAGAGAGGTGGTAGCAGGATGACCTGAAGGGAAGAGTAGGGCTTCAGCTGCTGGAGGATGGAGACACATGAGTACAGTCATTGCCTGTTGACTATTTGAAGTGCCTCTTCACCACCTTACCATTCGTGTGAACAAATGCAGACAACTGACAAACAACTGAAGGACAGTGTAATGGTGAAGAAGTATAAAGATAAGCAAGGCTGCAAGAGAAATGGGCTAAGTGGAATTAAATAAGATCTCATCGAAGTTTCTGGACAGTGAGAAGGATCTGGATGCCCACACTTGGGTGAGCTTCCAGTCAAGTCTGACTGGTATCCTGGCTTCGTTCAATATGGCCATAATAAAACATCTTAGAAACTGCAAAGTTAGGACCGATGCCTCATTCTAGGCAAGCTTGGATGGTCGTCACAACATGGAGGATAACAAAATCTAATGATCACCAAAATATTAGTACCAAGTTCATTTGTTTATTCACAAAATATTATCTAAGCACCTATCATGTGCCAGTTATTAACTTAGGCTCTAATGATACAGTAGTAAACAAGACAAAGACATCTCTCCCTCATGCAATACACCCTGTTCAGAAAGATAAATAATACAAATAATATATGAGGAAGTGATGACTGCAAAGAAAAAAATGGAGGATAAGGGAATAGAATGTAAGAGGGTGCTACCCTGGATAGGATAGTCAGAAGACTTCTCTGAGGAGTTCATCTTGAACAAAAGTGAGTAAAAGTAAGAGCGAACCAGACGCAAATGTTTAGCGGGACATCACTCTAGACAGAGGAACAGCAAGGGCAAAGGATCTGATGTGGCTGTACACTTGGCTTATTCTAAAACCGTCAAGGAGTCTGGAGAACTGTGTGAGAGGGACATGAGTGGGAGAAGATTAATTCAGGAAGTCAGCCAGGGCCAAGAGCCTGGAGGTTCTTCTTGGCCCTTCTAGGACATTTGGTTCTATTCTAGAAGTAGCAGAAAGCAGGAGGAGGGGCAAAAACGGTGGTAGGATCTTATAAACCTTGAGAGGATTAGTGAGGTACCAGAATTCATTTGAATACTTGCATAAAGTTTTTTACATTATCGTTAAAATATCAAGTCCTTACAGTACCTATTAATTAATCACAATCCATTTTGTTTTAAATATATTTAAGGAGGCTAGCACCAACTTTGTGGGCTTCATTTTAGTAACACTGGTAAAATGCAGGCTCTGAGTGGGTCGGCTCATGCAGTAGAAATTTACACAGATGATGAGAAAAGCACAGATAGCATCAGGCAGAAGTGGCTGTGGTGACACTAGCCAGAGTATTCACTGTGTACCTGGTACCTGAAGTGCCCATGAAAATCTGGGATGACCAGCAATGAAGACGCCCTCTGAAAATTAAACTATGACATGAGCAAAGGTTACCATGAAGAGGCAAAATGGCTTCTGGATCACAGCAACCTTCCTGTGAGAATTAACATATCTAAAGAAAGAAAATGACCATCTGAAGCAGAGAACAAGTCAGCTATGGAACCAGAGACACAGGGAAGTCTCAGAGGCACATTCTGCTCCTGTCCAAGAAAGGGACATCCTGGCATTGTCAAGCTGCTCGGACTGTCTGTTCTTTCTGGCAGGTAGAGGGAGACGGATGCATGCTGCCACCAGAGCCTGATGAGACTAAGCATTTGAAACAAGCACCCTGCTCACCAAGCAACCTTCTATTAATGTGGCTCCCTTTGTAGCTTGCCTACAGGGCAGGCATTCACCGGTCAGACTGATGCAAATGTCTGGTCCAGTTAACCATAATATTTTTCACTGTAAATTAATACAGTGGCTTTCCCATTTATATGCTTCAGTCTTTTGTGAGTCAGTACAAGTCATACCCTCTGAATAATCAGCTCTGGCCATTAACCAGATCAAATGCGGAGACCTGCATTGCTGAGGTCTGGGCTCCAGCTGTGATGAATTCACCCTGAAATGCTACCCTGCAAGGTCTCCTGGCAGCTGGCCTCCTCCTGGGACACACCGACCTTGCAGTACCTGACATCTGAAATGTCGACATATGCATTCCAACACGGGCTCTCCTGGGAACAGTCACCGCTGGGGCATTATGTTCAGGGAGTTGTAAGATGTGATTAATTGAATATTGAAGAAATGTCTCTACTGGCGGGAAAAGAATTTTAACGATGTATACTATGGACATACTCTTTAAATATGATAATAGCTAATATTTATTGATTTCTTGAAGACTAAGTGACAAACACTATTCTAAGCATTTTAAATATGATTTAAGTACTATATTTATTCCTATTTTAGGGACTGGAGAAACAGAAAGTAAGAATGATTAAGTCATTTGCTCTGGGTCATATCAGTAGTTAATGATGGACCAGTGATTTGAACTCAGACCTATTATCCCCAAAGTTAACAGAATGTGCTCTGGAGTCAGACTTGCCCTGGCCGGAAACTTGGCTCCACCACTTAATACATTTTTGACCTTGAATAAAACACTAATCCCCCAAATCAGTTTTGTCTCTAAATGCCTAACACATAGGGCTATAATAAAGCACAAATGGAATTATAAAAATAAAGTACTTAGCAATGCAAAGTGCTCTGTGCGATGTATTTTGCACAGAGTGAGCTCAAGAAAAGTTATCTGTTAATGTACCAGAGTGTCCAAAATATTTAACATATTAAAAGGTATACTACATACACAGATCAGGGCTTGGGTCTAATTTTTCGTATCGTTCCCACTCTGGACAAATACTTCTGGTATTTCATGATATAATTTTGTTTATATTTAAGCCTCATTCTAAAAATTGGAATCAGGTTTCAAAAATACACATAGATAAATACACATAAATAGATCAAATACAAAAAAAAAGAGTAGTGAAACACAACTAAGGGTGATATGCGTATATTTCTGTAACTTTGTTTGAACTGCACAGCTCCTTTGGCTGTGCGCTCCTGAGAAGCCCAAGCCAGTAGGGTAATGTGGTTAGTTTAAGGTTCACAGCGCCCATAAGATAAAAATAAACCTCTTTTTCCATAGTTCTGAGGACTGAGAAAATGTAACCACGAGGGTCCTCATACAGGTGGTACTTTGTAAGTTGGTACATCATCACCAACTAAGCCCTACAATGCTTATAATAATAAGCCTCAGTAGCTTTAAAATCACAAAATTACAGTTCAAGAATCTAAAATCATATTTTAAAAAAATAATTAAGAAAAAAATAAAGTGTGTTTGAATGGATGTGTTTCCCTCTGGTTTGAAACTGGACTGCCTCACCATCCTGTGTCCTTGCCCACAAACTGTCTCATCCCTTTGTATCAGCTGCTTTCAGGTCACCCCCAAGTCTGTTGTAGTGTCCTGTCCTTGTACAGATTTCCTTCTGCAAAATGCCAGGCTGTACTTTCCCTCTCATCAGCTTTTATGCCAAAGATCCTGTGTTTTTTTTTTTCCATTTCATTTTGGGTTATATTTTCCAATTCTCTGGCAATGCAGAGAAGAGGTCAAAGTCATCCATCTGTAACTAGGAGGGAATAAAAACAAAACAAAAGAAAAATCCTCCACCAAACAGCAAGCTTACTCTTCCAAATAGTAAATGGCTGGGAGAGACCAAGTGCCTCTGGAATTTGAAAACCTGGCTTCAGACAATAAATCAAAAGCACTTAAGTTAGTTCCAAAGCACCTTGGGCTTTCATACCTGACTGGCAAAATATTGAAATAAAAAATAAAAAGGGTAGTGACGAGGAATAGAAAAAGGCATACTCCCTAACGGAGCTGTAAAAACGACTGGAGCACGGTCTCTATCATGTTCAGTGTCTGCTTACATAAGCCACCCAAACACATCCTGCGTCAGTATCCATGCGGCACCTCCCTTGGTTGTGCCTCCAAGTCCATGGCCTTTTACGTCTTCCCCTTTTGTCTGTCTTATCCCTTTGTATCAGGTCCACCTTCATATATACACTGTCACTTGCTTTTGAAAACATTCATCCTAATCTCCACTTCCTTATTTTTTTCTATCTGCAAAAGCCTGTGCCTGTTCATAGCCCTGGAAAGGCCAGAAGGGCCAGGGCCAGGCTAGCATGGAAAGGTCATTCTCATACTGTTTTCTGCAGTCTCAAGTGGGGAGTCCCACAGTTTTCATAGAGGGAGCCTGTCTTTTTCCCTGACATTTCCAGATTTAACTCCAATAAAATAACTAAAACCCTGCCTTGGACATTTGAGAACAGCATGTTGCCTGATAGGTCTGATTCTGATTGCAAATCATATGTTCTGCTCAGCACTCAGCACGTGGTTGATAATCTCCCAGTCGTGGTTTCCGCATCTCTGGCTGGGGAAAGCTAACTGAACTGCATCGTGCTCTGCTTTCCCACCGCTTCCCCTCGTCCTCTTCCGTCCAGCCACAGCACTCTATCCTGGGGAGAGTTCTTACCAGCTGAGTCGTGGCTTTCACCTTGACTGCTCATTTAAAGGGATGAGAGAAAGAAAATTAACTGCTTACTAATTGAGTGCACCACTCCTTGTCGCTGGAGAAAAAGGAGGTAACCGTCAGCACAACTGGTGGCTGGAGATGATCACCTCGCCCCCTTTCCACGTTCACAAGCCCCTACAATTTTCTTTCTACACACGAGGTATCACTCACAGCCAGTGGAGAATAGATCCTCAAGTGTCTTGGCCAAAGTCCTCTCTCAAGAGCTCAGTGAGTCCATGTTTAGGTTAAAAATAAGCCTGATACAAGAATAGCAATATTGAAGGTGAAGATTTTTACTCTGACAAATGAACTTACAGTCTCTAGTGACTGGGGAGGAATGAGGTTGTGTAATTTTCCTAGCGCTCCCCTAGAATAGAGTAAATACTGTATTCTTTGTCTTTCCAATGATAAAACTGCAGAAAAGGAAGTTGACCTGGCTTGCTCAAGGTCATGGAAGTGTGCTGAAAGTTTACATAAATGAAACAAAACGAATAGTTTCCAGAGGCCCAGTCTGGCATAGGATCACTTGGCAACTCTGATCTCAGATGCAGCGCCCTCTGTCAAAGCGTTGGTGGGGAACATGTGTCTAAGACAGAGTTGAAATGGTGGTAGACGTGAAGTCCCGGCATTATGAACTCAGAGCTCTTGGTGTCTCCATCTGCCCCTGATTTAATGTGGATGGCAGTATCTCTGCCACTGACAAGAACAGCATTTCTTGTCGCGTCGTGTACTAAGCTATTTCTGCCATGACATATATCAACTGGACCAGGATCCTGAGGATTTATTGGGAGTGTTAATAACTGCACGTGAGCGAGGTCCCGGCTCCTTGTCTGCAGCCCGGGGGGAGCCCTGCTAAACGGAGCCGATGTATATTCTCTTTCGGACAGGGAGTTCATATTTAACACATAGCTTTCTTTGTCTTCCCTGACTGCCCTCTGAAAAATTATGTTTTTAGGAAATAAATATTTAACAGATTTCCTCATGTCTGCATGTTCTATTAGTTTGGCTGAATTCAATATCCAGTACTGTGAAAGCAAAATGTAACAAAATTCTTCTGTAAAAACTAATGATATTGTTTTATGGGTCCCTTTTTATCTGTTTACCTGGGTTGTTTCTTAGAGTCACATCCCAATTTTGTTTTCAACATAGAGATATCCATATTTTTTGGCATTTAAACATGTTTTAAAGAACATAAGTTTGAAGAGATAGGAAACACATTGATACTATCTGATACTGGGAAACCTAAGATCATAGGAATTCTTCTATTTCCATTTAGTATTCTCTTCTTTGGCTTCTTTGATTCCTTCCCTGAAGCTTGTTTTCCAAACTGTTAAGAAGACATAGCAAAATTGGATTTGCTCCATCTTATCCAAAATAAGATTGACTACAACTAATCTATTATGTATTAATTAAATATAAGTAGAGAACATCTATCCACTTGGTCCCCAAACCATTGCATATATCAAATTTAAGTGCCTCTGGGTTTTGTTATAAGCATTTTCAGAAGAAGCCAACTGTGGTTAAAATTCACAACCTGTAGATACTCTTTACATCAGATACTGCAACCGCCTGGAGATATTATTTTTATAGGCATTCATTTATTTCCAATTTCTACAACATTCTGGAAAACTTCTGTATGGAAGGCAAAAAGCAAAAATAAAATACATAGTGCCAGGTTATATTCTGATGTATATAAACAGATCTCTATCAGTGACATTTATTCCCGTTCCTCGATGTTTACAAATGCTAATATGCTTTTCTTTGTACTCTGATTTGGCTTTCTTTTTTGTTGTCATTGTTGTTTTGCTGTGTATAATTATATTATTCCTGCAACACAGATATGCTGCTTCTTTTTGGTACATCATATTTGTTTATATAATCTCCTATTAATTAGGTACATCTGAGAAAAGTAAGTTTATAACATATGTTACTAACCGGTGTGCCTTACGGTGGCTGAGAAGGAAATGAGACAGGGAAGGAAAAAAGAGACCATGAATTGAACGAAATATAAACATGCTTGCATTTAAAAATCAGGTAGCCTCATGTCAGTACAGACCTGGAAGAAACGAATCTAAACATTTCCTTTTACAGATGAGGAAACTGAGTCTCTGAGGGGTTTGCCTGATGTCTCAGAGAGAAAGGCACATTTGTACATAAAATCGACAGGCCAGTGTCATTTTCATGTTGCTGACTCAGAGCACCTGGACCGAAGGCAGCTACTCCTTTCAACCAAAGGTCTTCTAGCTCGGGTTCCACGATCCTGTGTTGCATTTAAAATGCAGATTAATTTCATACTTTCAACGGTACCCACCACTAAAAGGTACCTGTAAGACTTCCTAAGACCCTCTGCCGCCTCCTTATGTCATTTCCCCCCTTGTATTTTCCTACTTAGCCATATGAAGACATAGATGTAGCAAATAAAATGAGTGTGCAGTGACTGAATATCTAGAGAACACAGATACCTCGTGCCTAATACAGTAGGCAGTCAATTATGTCTTGAATTCTGAATGAATGTGCAAATAAATAAATCCGAGGGGATGTGAGATCTAAAGCTATATCCCAACAAGAGAAGAGACAATAAAGCATTTTTTATCTTACCCAAACACAGTCTATTTAGACAAACCTAACAAATAACCCGGGGGTCTCTGCTATACTTAGGAAGACAACTAGAGACTCAAAGAATAAAAATCTGTCCACACCACCCTAACCTCCCCTCGTACAACGTATTTGTCTTAAACTTTAAACACCATGTAGAAGCATAAAAAGGAGTGAATTTATATAGGCCTTTAGAAAGCAGTTCAAAACAGACCACAGAGAGATCACAAAGCCATCATCTGCTAGTGTTGGAATGTCTGGGTGTCTGTGATGAATGCATTTGCAAATATTGCTGTGAAGTAATTTCCTTCCATTTCTGGAGTACTCCAGATAAATCAGATTCCCCTCTAATCACATCTGCTGCCTGCGTATGAGAAAAGAGAGTTTGTCTGCATGACACATAATATGTACTTGGAGGGTAGAGGGCAAAGAAGCTTAGTGGAAAGCTACCACATATAATCATAATGGGGTAGAGCAAAACCAAATAAAAAGTCACAGGATGCTTCTCAAGCAGAGACTATGCAAAAATGGCATCCCAGGCTTTGCCGTGCGAATATTACAGGGCATGCGTAATTCACCTGTCAGATGTAAAGAAGACCGTCCACAAATGGGGCACCATGTTGAGAACTAGATAACCTAGGTTGAGTACTTTAAATAAATAAATCAGATTCACCATGCTATTAACCCAATATATCCACCAATAGAATCAGAAAATAAAGTATTAAGATAGAAGAAAATTTTAACTGAAATGCAATTAATAAAGTGGCTACATATAGTTGTAGCCTATGTCAGAATCAGAGGTGGTTCCAACAGCTTAAAATAGCATCTAGTCATAGAGTGTGCTAGAATTCCAAAAAGAGGTATTAAATATAGTGGCCCCTCATATAGTCAAAGGCTCCTTCATGGTAACCTGCTGATAGCAGATGCTGTTGGTGCACTGCCCAAATTCACTTGGGAGATTCCATTTCAGAAAATGTTCACCATGTCCTACTGCAAGCCCATGTGACTCTCCACTGGAGGGCTTTCTCTTGGCATTTACAGGGCAGGCTGGAAGTACTGGGAAATTAACATCCCTAGGAACAGCTCTCAGCTAATGACAGATGGAAGTGGGAGGACAAATCTCCAGCTTCCTTGCCTTTATCTTTTTTTAAAATTTTTATTGGAGTAGAGTTGATTTAAAATGTTGTGTTAATTTCTGCTGTGCAGCAAAGTGAATCAGATATACATATATCCACTCTTTTTTAGATTCTTTTCCCATATAGGTCATTACAGAGCATTGAGTAGAGTTCCCTGTGCTATACAGTAGGTCCTTGTTAGTTATCTATGTTATGTATAGGTGGGAAGGCTCTGAGACTTGTTCCTCACAGTGTCCCAACATTTCCCAGTGAGGCTGAGCCCTCGAAGGACATAACGCACCCTTTTTTGCTTCCCTGCATTCTTGGTCATACTTCCACATTCCATTACCTATTTTTCCTGAGATTATTTCCCAAATAAACTACCTGCACTCATGTCTTGTTTGGAGTCCACTTAAGGAGAAACACAGTTTAAGGCATGACCTATTCAAAACTATGCCAAGAATAGGAAATTCAGTCACAAAAATAGGTCCAAACAGAGGTTATAAATCCCATGTGTCAAAATGCATGTATTTTGCTTACAATGAGAATAGCAAGAAGTAGTAGGAACATTAAGGAAAGAGGCAGAAAACTACCAAATAGACGTGATAACTTCAGAAGCATTCAGAGTAGGGACAATCAGGCTTCAATAACCTAGTAGAACCTGAAGGCATTAGTACAGTATCTCAGAGTACAGTTCCTATTTATACTGATGGTCTGGGTCATTAATCATTAAAAAGTTGAACAGCAATTGGTGTGCTCTATCTAAGAATGCAGGGGATACACAGAATAATTTGCAAAAATTTATGTTAAGAATTGTTAAAAATAGTTATTTATAAAGTAAACTTCAATTACGTGGAAAATGTATTAATACAGAATATACCACTATCCTGGGACTGGAGAAAAAAGTAGATGACATAATACAGCCATGGTATAGTTATACCAGGTATGGTATAACTTACTTGAGTTAACAGTTCAGCAAAGTTAATTCGTGCTGACACTCTACCTGGAAAATAGAGAGTTATCACTGAGGTGAGAAACTTGAGGCATAGAGGAAGTACCCCAGAGTTAGGAAGAATATTTGTCTAATATTTGACCTGAGAACATACTGAGCTAATTTTTCATAATTTCCTAAAATCACATCTCTTTCATTTTAGGATAATTCTGTGCTCACAGCTTTTATTTTATATGGGCTGAATTTTATTCATACATTAGTACAGTAAACTTAAGTAGTAAGAGTTAATGTCATAAAAGGACCCAGGCCATAAAACTATCTCCCCATTGATCAACAGTTGACTCCTTGAAATCTGCCACTAGCAGCCTGGATCTTTGGTTAAATCACTGTTGTGTTTCATCTTATGAGATGAAATGACACCTAAAGGGAGTATCACTTCAGGTCACTCACACCTTAGTGTGAATAAATAATATTGAAAGATTAGTGACAAAAAGGACCTCCAAATAAAGAAATTAGGGATACAACAAAATGGTGATATGATGATGGGAATATTCTTTAAAGTCACTTTTAAAAATAGTTTCCAGGCTTCCCTGGTGGCGCAGTGGTTGAGAGTCCGCCTGCCGATGCAGGGAACACGGGTTCGTGCCCCGGTCCGGGAAGATCCCACATGCCGCGGAGCAGCTGGGCCCGTGAGCCATGGCCGTTGAGCCTGAGCGTCCGGAGCCTGTGCTCCGCAACGGGAGAGGCCACAACAGTGAGAGGCCTGCATACTGCAAAAAAAAAAAAAAAAAAAAAAAAAAACAGTTTCCTTACAAAAGCAGCCTAAAATCATATGAGGCTATACAATTCTGGCTAAAAATCAGAAGTATAGATGCAAAGACGCTTTTCATTAAAATAAAATGCTAAATATTTAAACAAGCATAGCCTGAAAAGAGTCTAACAAATTGTTATCTGCCCATTTCTGTGAACAGAAATACTGTGATTCCATATATACATAGTTATGTGTCTCCATCTCCATTTCATTCAATTTCTATGTCTTTGTCCAGTTTCCCACTCTCAATACCTACAGTCTGGAAATTATTCTACACTCAGAGCTTGTTCTCCAATAGCTGACCTTATTCCTTCTGTGACTATGACCTCTACGCAGAGGAAAATCCCTGATGCACTACACATGACTGGCCTAGGCAAACAGATGGCCTGGAATATTACCGAGAGCCGAGCACAGCAAAAGAAAGCACCGAAGGGGAAGTCACTCCAGTAAAATCAAGTGGTGTAGGCACTGAGATCAAGATGGAAAGCAAATTTCAGGGGTCCATCCTTACGTTCATTTTTGTCGTGTTAAGTCAGACGTGCCTGATGCAATTTACATTTTCTGGGGATAGAGTATTAAAACCGATCAACTCAACTCAAGCATTTTTGAAGTATTTACTCTGTAACAAACCCTACATCAAGCAGAGGACAGAGCAACAAACAGGTCACAATCTCCGCCTCTACAATGTAAGGATCCCCTCATACAATACTGTGAAACCAGAAGGCAGCAGCCAGTCCTGTGTGCTGCAGTGTCACCTGAGTAAGGGAAGCTCCTCTGGAGTTCACCCTGTACTTTCTGACTGCCATGCTAGTGACCGGAACTGCCATTCAGTCAGAGTGCTTTCTGACTTGTTTCCATAAAATCTGACCTAAAACACTGGAAATCCTGCCAATAACTCACTGAGGAGGAAAAAAAAAATGCAAGACCCGTCTCTGCTCCTTTTAATTAGCTCGTAAATCTGGCAACCAGAAACCCTGAAACGGAGAAGACAAAGTCTTATTTAAAATACTGTGGGGGGCTAAGTCTGGAACACTGGCCCGCCCCCTGTTGGGACAGGGGAGGTCACTGGGGTGAACTGTAAGGAAGCAGCAGCTCAACTCCCAAGGTTCCCATTTCAATTCCCGTGTGCATCTCCCATCACCCTGCACTGATTTGCATTGAGGCCAAAGGCCCCAGAATGGGCAGGCTGACAGAGCAGTCTGACCACCAGTGGTCATCCTGGCAGTTGTTTCTTCTTCAGGTGTGACAAACAAAACTCCTGAGAGGCTTTGGCAGGGTGCCAGAATGTCTACTGTGTGTTCATCGAAGAGAACGACAGAGACTCCAAGAACACGTCATGAGAGCACATTTTCCTCACACTCTGGTTTTTATCTGTAATTTTTATTCATCCAAAATTCTCTCCTTTGTCCAAGAAATGAATGGGTTGTATATTGCAGAATGTCCCCTTTACAGGTTCGGTCTCTTGTTCCCCTTTTCAATCTGCCTACTAATGACCAGCCCTACGGCGAAAAGCCTTCCTTAAAAACTCAAACACAGATGGGGCATGGGGGCTTCTTTTTTCTCACACCCATAATTCAAAGGCTTGGGAAGAAAAGGCATTAGGATTTCGTTTTTAATCCTCATAGCTAGCCTTGAAATTATACAAGCCCACCTACTGTGCTAGATGGGAATGAGAACATCAATACATACATGATACCTTTCACCTCAAAGAGGATGTTTTCAAGTTGGAAGACAAAATAGAAGTATTACCAAAAATAAAGAGTGAGGCAAGATTTCAGTAGCAAGTTCAGAAAGCTCCACCCTCACATACACATACGGTGGAAACAGTGTAGCAGTGAGGTGGCCATTCACAGGACGCTGTAGTAACCTGAAGGTTTTATAATACTGAGCTGGGCTTTCAGGAAGAGGGAATGATAGATTAAGCAGTGAAGATATAAAGGGCATTTCAGGTGGGTTGAGTTTAGTGAATAAAATCCAAATAGGCGTGTCTGAGGCTATTCAAAAAATAGGCTGGGAATTTTAGATCGTTTTTTAATTTCTTGAAATCTTGTCATTTTTCCCTAGAGATTTGACTTATTGCCTAGCCCTCTCCACCAGAACATCCAGGCGGGGCTGTCACTGATTCTTCCCTCCCTCTCCACTTCCTCCACTTTGGACAGAACTGCCTGGGTGTTCCCTGGGTGACAGAAAAAATGGCTGAGATGTCACCCATGACAGGCCTAAATGGCTAGTTTCGGACATCAGTCGCAAATACTGATCTCGGTGCCCCAAAGTGTGATTGCGTGGATGATTAATGGGATTTTCATGACAGTTTTGTAGCATGTTTCCTCTTCTTTCTTCTTTCACTTTAATAAAAATGGGATTACCTTATTCTTATCATGCTGGCTCTGAAGAGGTAGTCAAGTTGACCAAAAAAAAAAAAAAAAAAAAGTATTTTGAGAAGGGGGAGGGCAGAATAGCTTGAGTCAGCTTCATTTTTTTAAGGTGCCAAAGTACAGAGACTCCTGTTGCTTTGTCTGACTGCGGCCTTTAATTTTCTGCCTGTATTTGGATGTAGAATGCCTCTGTGCATCAGCCTTCCTGTCTACGAAATAAGGCTAATAATACAGATGTAGCCCAGAGCAAAGCCGTAAGGATTAATTAATAAAACATGACTGTTAAACCCACTGCAAACATGAAGCATGGTCTGAGGCTACTTGGTTAGAAAGTAATAAAGTGAAGCCTTGAAAAGAACAGGGTGGGGCTGCAGCAGTCTCAGTGCCCCACCATCTCCCCTACCGGTATCCAGGTGCGTGCCGCCTGCTTTGCGCCCTCACCATGGAAATCTTCCCCACATCCCAGACCACGAGTGCCTCCCTGAGAGGTTCAATACCCGCACATGCTTGCCTAGTCTTCCACCTGTATCTGCTGTTCCTCTGTATGCTGGCTCATCTCAGCTGCTAGATTTTGATTACACCTTTCTCACAATGATCTCTCTCAACTGTCTCAGCAGAAAAAAAAAAAAAGTTCTTTCTGCAGTAGAAAGAATTCCCCAATCATGCTCTTCACCCAGTAGAGCGGCAGGCCTTGATGCTGCGTCTCCCTCACTTCCTTTGTGTCTGTCTGTCTCTCTCTCTCACACACACACGCACGTGCATGTGGTGAGATTACACTGATTAACTGAGTACTACGTGAAAGGAGAGAATACCTTCTCCAGGAAGTGAATTCTGAAATACTCACTAATTTGGCTCAATTCAAAAATTGAATTTAATTGAAACAAGTATTTATCATGTATGTTTTTCTGAAAAGCATTGTGCTAGCCATAGTGTAGAACAAGGCAACAAGCCCATTCCCTTGCCCTCAAGAGGCAGAGAGAGATGAGTACAATAACATAAGCAGAGTTATGGTGATTTATAAGAGATATAAGCAAAGGGAGAGAAAGATAGATTTCAGCCTGATAAAAGGAAGGATAGATGAAAAGAATAGACAGAAAGAAGACTTACATCTATAGAGGGACTGACATATTCCCATCAGGACACTAAATGCTTCCATATAAGTTACTGAGGTTAAACTTTCAGACTATTCTATGGAGTAGTATTATTTTTCCAATGTTAAAACTGACAATCAAGAAAGTAACTTTCCGGGGCTGCCCTGGTGGCGCAGTGGTTGAGAGTCTGCCTGCCGATGTGGGGGACACGGGTTCGTGCCCCGGTCCAGGAAGATCCCACATGCCACGTAGCGGTTGGGCCCGTGAGCCATGGCTGCTGAGCCTGCGTGTCCAGAGCCTGTGCTCCGCAACGGGAGAGGCCACAACAGTGAGAGGCCTGCGTACCGCAAAAAAAAAAAGAAAAAAAAGTAACTTTCCCAATTTGTTAGTGTTAGTGGTATAGCGTAAAGTCAAGAGCACACTCACAATACAAAATCTGGGATTCTGTTGGTAGTTCCAAACATACCACTACTCGTAGCTATGCAAGAAATACCACATTATACAAGTTACAATATAGAGTATAAATTGAATACCTTTAAATTCCCAGCATTCTGTTAACCCATGGAGTTGCACAGTCACTAAATGGCTTCTTGGAAACATGTTATAAGAAAAGTATGACATGAAGCAGGATCACGACTCTTCTAATACATATCAGAACAAGTAGTTTAGTATGACAGCATTCATGGACCAACAATAAAGGCAAGTGGCAAAGGTTCATTGAAAAACCTTGACCCATCACTGAAAACCATTTTCAACAGCTAAATGTCATGGAACACAACTTTTAAAAGGACATAAAACTAGAATGTATTACAGGAATAAGTACAATATGCACAACTTATAAGGTAGGATTCAATGTTAAAGACGATCTGTCTTAGCTAAGATGTAAGGTCAAGGTGTTAATGTCTATTTTTAATACTATTTAATGAGCTTAATTTCCCATTAAATATCAAATCAGCAGCCTACTATTTCAGAGCAGACTGGGCATCTGACATTCTTAGCAGCTGTGGTTTTCCCTAAGGGCTTAATGGGTTTGTGTAATATTTGTACAAAGTAATATTATCATTATCATAAATGTTTTCTAATTATTTCTTGGGATTAATGGAAGCATGTTGTATTATTGATGGATTAAGTACAATATTTATAAAACAGTGATAGGATTAAAGAGAAATAAATATGTATATCTTTCTGCATGTGTAAATAATAAATATTAATTCCCATCATCAATTTTGTGCAAAGTGGTTTAGTACATATTAATAATTACTAAATAGTTCAGTTATCTGTTGTAGATTTGAGGTATGGATATAGGGTTTATCTGAAAGCTGAAGGACTTGGGTAAAGTCCTTGAGGACTGCAGGAAGGGCAAGGATCTGGAAAATGGACTCAAGAAATAATGAAAGGGTGTTGGATTTTCAGAAAATAAACAAAATGTACCCAATAAGCTTTCAAGAGGAAGGAACTTGATAAACTTCTATCAAAAACAAAAATAAAGAACTTCTATCAAGAAAAAAATAAGACAAAGTCCCATGGGGTATCATAAATCCACACGGCAAATATCCATGTGTATACAGTTGTTGGTTTAAATACATGTGTATTATTTACACTACAGTGGCTCTTTAGCACCATTCCTTTGATTTTTTTTTTTTTTTTTTTTTTTGCGGTACGCGGGCCTCTCACTGCCGTGGCCTCTCCCGCCGCGGAGCTCAGGCTCCGGACGCGCAGGCCCAGCGGCCACTGCCCACGGGCCCAGCCGCTCCGCGGCACGTGGGATCCTCCCGGACCGGGGCACAAACCCGCGTCCCCTGCATCGGCAGGCGGACCCCCAACCACTGTACCACCCGGGAAGCCTCATTCCTTTGATTTTTGACTTGTGTATTCATGATTTCTTCTCTGTTCCATTTGGTTGTATAAGCTCCCCGCAGACAACAATAAAGCATCTATGTGACAAACTGTAAAGCAACAAGGATTGGAAGATAGAAGAAGTAGCTTGCAATTCAAACCGCAACTTACTGGCTGAGAGATGTGAGGAGATGGTAATGGTGTGCAACACTAGCTCATTCTCTTGCCATCATTTTCAATAACTAGGTCAATCCTTTACTGCAACCAAGGGCTTGGTTTTGATGTAAATGCAAAGCAATTTCCCCTCCAGAACTGAAAAGTACAATACATTTTAAGGCTAAGATATGAACTATTCAAGAAACATGTTTGCTGATGACGTTTTAAAGAAATTATATCAGTGATCTGATGGACTTAGGCAAATAGATTCATAAGAGACTACCAAAGTCATGATACAGTTTTAAATCACAATGCCACCTTTGGTAGGTGCAGTAAGTTGTTCTTCCTTTGGATTAATTTTTTCTAAGTTAAGAGATAATGGTTCCGGAATTGAAAAATAGGAAAGCTCTCATCTTTCTAGTCTATGAAAAAATAGGAGTCTGAGTAGCAAAACCTTCTGAATTTCTCATTTGATTAACTTGATCAATTTAATTTGTTTTAAATAAGCCTGTTTCTAATACATTATTCCCTCTTCCTATGGGCAAAGTTATTGTCAATAACCCTCATGGCTCATTATCCTAGTCCTAAAAGATTTGATAAGAATGGAATAACATCAGATAAGGAGAAATCATTAACAAAATTATATTATAAAGTCTTAGTCTCAGTATCCAGGTTGATCTTTACCAGAAAGTAATCTAGACAGTATGGACTTTTCAGAAGTTTGCCAGGGTGGCAGGCGGCTGTGTAATGACATACACAGATGTCCATGAATACAGGAGGCATCTCTGGGTCACCCCAGATGTCTGAGCCTTCACCCCAAGCACCCCTAAGGTGCAAGCAACCTTTCCAAAGCTTCACCTGTCCCAGAGAATCCGGAATGCCCATGACCCCAAGTTGCTAAAGCATCTGTTCTTATTGTATTGCACCAGTGCTAACTTCACAAAAACTATTATGTTGCCAGAACAACATGAAAATAAATACTGTTTCTTAATGTAAGTAAATTTATAAAAACCTGTCCAAGCAAGAAATGACCATGTAGTATATTCTTTGAATCACTTAGTCTTTTCACTGTTTCTGGGAAGTAAGGTTAGTGTCATGTTTCTCTAAGCAATTTTAGGCCCTGTATGTATTTCCAATCTAATTCAGTCCACAAAAGTTATTTCTAATTAGCTTATTTGTGTTCCATGGTCATTCAAATTGAGAATAAAGGCACTATCTGAGCACCTAAGATTCCTGGTGAACTGGTACCCAGGAAACAGGAGTGATGAAAACAGGTACAAATCAAGTCCAGGAGGCAGAAAGTAGAGCAATCTGGGAGGCAGAAGATAGTCAGATGATCTATGTGTAGGTTGCCTTTTGGAAACTTTATTCTTTTCCACAGTCAGACTTAATCATGATGGGTCAAACTTAGGAAATGAGAGTTAGGCCGTATCATCTATAGGCCAGGTCACTTACTACCCAAGTTTAATTAAATCTTAGCTGTCTGAGGGTGCCTGTTATCTTAGAAGAGATTATTAGAAAAGGAATATAATCCTATAAATAAATTACTATAAAGATTGGTAAATAACTGTATAAATATACTGTTATATTAAAATATAGCTGAGAACAGTGGTTCTCTAAGTATGGTCCTCAAACCAACAGCACCAGCATCACAAGGGAACTTGACAGAAATGAAAATACTTGGACTCTGTCTCACGCTTCTTTAATCCAAAACACTAGGGGTAGAGCCCAGCAACCTACCTTTAATGAGGAGCATTGCAGAGAAAGTTATGTCCCTAAATTCTAATCAGAGGCATAGTTATCCCAGGCTATTTCCATATAGAAATTAATTTAACCTATAGTTCATTGGAAAATTAAGCTAACTCTAATATTCTAGTCCTTGATCATACCCATTGATTAAAATTTTATAGTTATTTTCTCTACTACAATATTTAGCAACTTATTGATATTAATATTTAGAATATCACCTGACTTGGAATCAGTGGTTTAATTGTGATTACACTAATAGATAAATATTTTAAATAGCAAGAATATAAGACAGGTGCTTTAATGTTTTTATGTACCTAAGCCACAGCTAGCATATTGATTTTTATTAATACATATCTGTCAGGTTTTATATCAAAATAAAAGATAATGTCAAAATTGTACAGTAGCAGATTAACTATTCAGGGAATACTTAGGGTCTGGTATGACTTGAGAATAGAATATGAAATCTTTGTTTTTAGAAGTCTCCTGTGGAGTTGAGGTGGAGAACTGCAGGGCAGGATAATATTCTCACTTCTCTTGGGGGTTTAAATTCTTCTGAGAAGCTGAAAACTGGTGTAGAGACCTCCTGACGCTTCTGTCTTCCCTCCATCTTTCTCTTCTAATTGCCCTTGGCCAAGCCCATAACCACTGGGGCATAAAAAAATTCCCACCCCTCCTAGAATGAATGGTTTCTAAGTTGTAGATAACTGTGTTCTGAATTTCACAGTGCTGGAGCAGAAAATTGCAGAAGGTGGAAAGTGAAGGATGAAAAGGACTCATTCAGAGGCTGACAGCTGGTAAAAAGCAGAGATGAAACAGAGACAAGCTAGTCAGACTAGGGAGTGAAGAAAGTAGAGAATTAGGCAAGCAGTAACGAGGGAGTCAGAGTTGGTCAGGTAGGTCAGTAGCCAAGGGAAACGAAAAATGGGACGGTCAAGGAGTGATTAGGGAGGGAGGAAACTACACCACTTCCTTTAAATTCCATCACAAGCTCTGTTCTCGCGATTCTAAGTTAGGTCAGTTACAAGACACTGGCAAGTTAATGAATATATACTTTAATTCATGTACTAAACTTTATGATTCACCATACTACATGGTATGCAGTGCCTGGCGACTTTATACCCTCTTGTAGAATACAGTGTTTATCTTGAAGTACTTCATTTTGATCAGATCACCACCCTTCTTCCTATTCAGGAAGCAAATACAAGATGTCAGCTCACAAATTTGCCTAGAGGAAAAGCCACATTGGTTTTCTTTTTACCAGGTTATCAGTTGCAAGAGTGAGAAATCTTAATGGCATGGTCTGTCCTTCCTTACTCTGCGCATCCTGGACACCATGGAAGGAGCCCAGGCCATCAGGGCTGACCCTTCTCAGCCCTCAGTCAAAAGAATATAGACAAATGATAAGTGATAGATCAGACATCAAATGGCCAATCTTATCTAACTACCTTAATAACTAAAACAAGGGGCATTTAGTTCTTTTAGTCACTAAGACCACAAAATCAAATCATTCATTCTGGAAGTGATGGATGGGCTCTGTGCTTCCCTAACTCGGTTTAAAAACAAGTAGTAGGAAACACATAACATAAAACGTACCATATTAACCATTTTTAAATGTACATTTAAATATTAAAAAACATTTTTTAGTAAAAATAAAACCCAAATAGTTACAACGTGTAGACATAAGCCAATCCTAGATCATTAAAGTTGAAATCAGCCTCAGATACGACCCTTACAGTCCTTACGGGTCCAGATCCAGACACGGAAAAAGATCCAGAAATGTTAAATGCTTTGCCCAAAGGTCACACAAACAGGGACAAAAATTGAAACTAGACCCAAGGCTCCTCATTCGCAGGCCAGTCCTCTTTCCTTTTTAGTCAACTTGAGTCAGGACAGCACAAAATGAAGCAACACGGCAATTATCTGATAAATTTGATGGATGTGTATGGACAAACAGGGATAATTATGGCCAGGACATCCAATTTAGGTCCTCAATTACCTAGATTGACTGTCTACATTGACTAAATAAAGCTGGATAATGGCCAAAAATGTACTCTACATTGTGTTGTGTACCCACAGCCTGAGAAGCATTTCATTGTGTTTGTGAGATTAATAGGAACACACACACCACTAAGCTAACTATAATGTACAAATGTGAATGGACGCATCTTCCATCAATGAACAGATCTGAAAGTTACCCCGATCTCTTTTATTGGTAAGTTGAGTGAAAATGCTATAGGAACTAAATGCATACACATTATAGAATTTCTCTAAAGAAAGCAATCACGCTGCTTCTGTCCAGATCCTTTGTTTCATCAAGACTATTATTCCTCCAAATGAATCAACTATAATTAGGTCCAAGTTGTAAGATGAAAGATTACAAAAGCCTCAATAAATCTAGGTCATTCTTGACTTCATTCTAAAAAGTATATAGGTCCCCGTTTTAAACTTAAGATAAACGTCACACTTAGGATGTTTGGTCATGGATGGGAAGCATTTGAGGAAAGGGGCTTTCAATCAATGCCTGTAAAAACTTTCCTGCAAGATGGCATGTTTTAGAATAAGAATTCTGCCATTCAAATATAGAGTGATTTATTTGCCTGTGCAAAGTCAACAAGAAAAAACACATTACAGAAGTAAGATGTTTCTCTCTGATTTTAAAAATAAATAGGTTTAGAACTTTTTGTGCCGACATCAGGAACACAAATGACTGTGCATCATGATTAGAGGCTGAGAAGATAAGCCAGGAGAAAGATGAATCAAAAAGCAAGATACAAGTTGGTGCAGTGCAAATGCTATTGGATTGGGAATCACGAAACTGGGTTTTACTTCTCCATTCGGCAGGAACCAGCTAGGTTATATTAGACAATTCACCTTCTCTCTGGACTTTAGTTCCCTTATCTCTAAAATGAGAAGGTTGACTAGATGAGTTTCCAGTTTTACCTCTCTGTGACTTTAAACCAGGGATTAGCAAATTAAAGATGATAGGCCAAATATAGACCACCACCTGTTTTTGTAAATAAAGTTTGATTAGAACACAGCCATGCTCCTTCATTTACATATTGCCTGTGGCAGTTTTCATGCTACAAAAGCAGAGCTGGATAATTGCAACAGAGATGGTATGGCCCACAAGCCCAAAATACTTAACTAATCTGGCCCTTTACGTAAAGTTTGCTGATCCTTGCTCTAAGCCATTGATGGTGTTTCTGTCAAAAGAGGATACCTTGGCATCACTGCTAAACCAAATCCATATTTTAATGGATGGTACCAATTTTATAGGATGGATTTTCATTCATCTCCTGCCTAAGGCCATACTGAGTAACACAACTTCTTTTTTAAAGATTTATTTTATCATTTATTGATTTATTTATTTTTGGCTGTGTCGGGTCTTAGTTGCGACATGTGGGGTCTTTGTTGCGGCACGCAGGATCTTTTGTTGCTGCACGCATGCTCTTCATTGCGGTGCACAGGCTTCTCTCTAGTTGTGGCGTGCGGGTTTTTTCTTTTTTCTCTCTCTAGCTGTGGCGTGCGGGTTCCAGAGCATTTGGGCTCTGTAGTTTGCAGCACATGGGGTCTAATTGAGGCGCACAAGCTCAGAAGTTGTGGCACGCGGGCCACAGAACTAACCAACTCAGAAGTTAGTTGCCCCGCAGCGTGTGGGATCTTAGTTCCCTGACCAGGGATCGAACCCCGGTCCCCTGCATTGCAAGGTGGATTCTTTACCACTGGACCACCAGGGAAGTCCCTGAGTAACACATCTTGTGTGATGATATTCTGTTTTCCTTTTATAGTCTGGCCATTGGATACACTGGTCCTTCACTATAACTTCAATACCTAAGTGACAATTAATAGGGGCATTGTCTGAAGGCTTTGATATTGGTAGGGTTGATGTAGGTGATTAAAATTTTATTCAAAACTGGCCAGTTCCTCAGTTCCAGGGTCAGGAAGAAGTCCTTCCCCATCAAAGAAAGGATAGTAAATTAAGAGATTGATACTAAATGAGACAGAGAAGAGGAACAGTTGTTGAACCTCCATACAGTAAAAGGAAAAAAGAGAGTGTGCATCCAGGACAAAAGCAGCGTAACTCATGTAACTTTCATCTACTTGAGGACCACAATTTATGTTGAAGCTGAAAATCGATACCCAAATTAGTAGGTAAAGAATTGCCTCAGACTCTGAAATTACCTACATGCCTTAAAACTCCAGCGATGCAAAGGAAGGAAATTCATATATGCTACTTATTATCCAATCTACCTTCTCACAAAACCTCACTATTAATGTGGAGGCCTCTCAGAGCCACAGCAAGAGAGGCCTCCAGTGCAGCCTTATCTATATACTGCACTTCTCAGTCATCCAAGGACCCGCCTGGCTCTTCACGCAGAGTCATATCAGAACGTGCAATCTTCCTCAACAATCTTTCTGCTCCCTGCCATACTAAGACCCTAGAAAATACTTCCCCTGGAAGATTCAAGCAGCTGGTAAGGATATCCAAGAGTCAAATCTCCACTAAACTATCAATTGTAGAATTTAGTAAGGAACTAGTAGGAACTGCACACAGCCTTAAAACATACTGGATTGCTGGTACTTATGGAGCCAACATGATGAAGTGGAATAAAAGTGGGATTTGGGGGTCAATCACTCTGGTTTTAGAATCTTGGTTCTGTCACTTTCTTAAGGTATGAAATTAGTTACCCAAAGCCTCTGAACCTTGATTCTAATCAATTAAATGGAGCCAAAAATGCCTCCCTTACAGGACTATTCAAATATCTTAGAACTGTATGCAGCTATTGTTGTCCTTTGAGTCATCACTAGTAACCAGATGCAAATATATTAGCTCATTTAATCCTCAAATATCTTTGTCATGAGTGGAATCATTAATTCCATTTTACAGAGAAGGAAACTAAAGGCTGGACAAATTGGCAACTATCACACAGCTATTAAATAATGCAACAGGCATTTGAGTCCAGGCCTTTAATCCAAAGCCTATGTTATTCCCTCAAATCCACATTGCCTTCCAGTGATGATTTCTTCTGTCTACCAATGTCTACTCTGGTTCTAGGCTGTAATAGTAAGTGGGGTGGAGGGGTATGGAGCGCCTCAGCCTCACCATTCAGAAATTATCTGCCTACCTACAATCCAAAAGGCTATGTTCCCAGGCACTAATTCCAGTTCTCCTTGCCTGCCATATGCTTTGGCCCAGGGACTAAGGCTGGACAACTGACTCAGCTACCTACCTAGTTTAGAGCTTTCCCCTGTATCTCAGGCCGTTCAGCTGAGCCTATACAATCTACTTAGTTCCTGCTATTCATCATCTTCCCCCTTGCTCAGAACAAACCATGGGGCACATATCAACATCTCCCAACCCTTTGGTAGAGTCTGGCCATAACTAAGAGAATGTCCCAAGGTGCAGAGATGCCATCTCCATGGATGAGCTGTTGCCAGGGCTTCCCCCACTGATCAGATTCCATGCTCATGATGCAGCACCTACAGGAATCATGTCCATTCTGAGACTTAGATCCCAAAAGCACAGTAAAGACCATAGACAGAGCCAGACTTGTTGAGCGGTCATCTCACTGCCTTTACTCCTTCTCTCCCTGACTATGCTGCTCACTTCCCCAGCCTGCCTCCCTCCAGTGTCTGGCTCAAGGTCTGGAGTGATCTGTCAGGAGCCAGGTGCTCTGAACAAGGAAATAGGTTGTGAACTCAGTAACCTAAGAGACACAGATAACTGACTTAGCCAAGGAATTTCTGCACATTTCGTCAGGGCTATCACCCACTCCAAACCCAGGCTCCTGTGTGCTCCTGACTGGAAAGAGAATTGAGAATCAAGAAGAGGAAGAACCGCTGAGTAGGGACCTTTAACAGAGTGTGATTTTATATGTGTTCTTTTATTTGTCAAAGGGTATGTTTTCTTTGGCTAAACAAATGGGATATGAAAAATCTTTGCTTAAAAAAATTTGCATGTTTCCTCTACAAAGCATATTTCAATACTTCATTCGAGGATGTTCCTTTATAACTTAGTATAATTTGCTGCAGCTCATCATAAATGCCTCTAAAATCCCACAGGAAGGATGCAAAGGAGATGCTGGTAATTATGGAAAAAACTGTGAAGGGAAAAGATGAAGAGGTTTTTCTCCTTCCCTTCTTCTCACCAGCTTAATTCTCCTTCCTTCTGTCTTTAAAGTATATATAGCAGCAGTAAGTCAAAAAATAGGAAAAGATCACCCATTGTTGGCTGTCAATTCTGCCTGCTCATATTAGAAGAAAGCTTTAAATTTGGATTATAAATCATAAATTTCCATAGCATAAAGCCTTAAATGAATTAAGAAACTTCCAGAGATGTGAAATATACAAATCTATTCCTTAAAATACTAAAAATTGGATTTTTCAATCATTCTCCTTCAAATATACTACTTCTCTCATGAATATACTAATTTGTCTACCCTGCATTAGAGCCATTTGTAAACATATCTAAAATATTAGACTGTTAGCTCTGAGTATAGAGTCCATGTCAGATATGGTATTTTTCCCCCAGTACCCAGTGCAGGGTCTAAAGTGGGGGGAAAAGATGACTATGACAGACTCTCAGTGCTCTAGAGATTTGTGTTTGCCCTTTCATGATAGAGGAATGTCATTTGAGAGTGGCTGTCCATCCAGGTACTATATTCTCAAGTATATCCTGGAAAAATTTAATTGTGTTAAGTGATTGAAATGTGCCTATTTGCTACATCAGCTAGAGTAATCCTAATACAATGAACATATAATTCAATTAACTAATTGGCTAATTAATTAATAGCTAAGTGATATTAGTATCAGATATTAAAAATTAATTTCTGATCGTTTCAGTAAAGGAATGAAGATGGAATCACATTTACAACAAAGCGAATAAGGCTTATATTTTAGGGTCCCTCACTAGCCCAGCTCCCTTCTAAGATTCTGGAAAAGGCCTAAGTAACATGTTCACAGTTTCTGTAAATTTTTCAAAAGCAATTTTTGAAAAGACCCCCAAATTATAGAGGCCTCAGGATGCACAAAAACTGACTCTGTCCCTGGTTCAAGATAAAAGAGAGAATGGTGGTGTATAATGCATAAAAAATGAAATTTGTATTTGTAATGCACAGAAAGTCGATCTCTTCCACTAAAGTTGACTTTTATTAATTAGAATGTCACACAATCTAAAGTAGCCTGAAATTTATTGTCACATTTTCTCTCATTAGTTTTTCTATGATGCCTTATGTAGAAAGAATTGCCTCATTAATAACTTTGACCAATTGCTTTTGCAAGATGTTGATTATTTTTTTCCTTTGCATTTGACAAAGCTTAGAAATAGGGCCAAAATGTCTTTCTTGTAATAGTGTTACCCTGGTTTTTAATAATGAGTCAACTATGAGAGGTTTAATCATTTTCAGTAAATTCATCTGCGAGCATAGATAAACCCTGCATGATACTCAAATTAACACACACACATTTACACACACACACACTCCCACAACAATGAGTTTATGGAATGCTCAGAAAATGGAAAAAACTAGTCAAATAATGTTTGACTGAAGTCAGCTTTCATGTATTTAATAATTTGGTGGCTGAGATTATAATCAGAGGGGAGAGAAGGATTAAAAATGAAGTAATTTGTTCCTGAGAGTATGAGTTTGGGTTTTGAAAGTGAGTACACACAATGGAATATTTTGCCTTAATCCTCGGTTCTGAACACTTGTGTCCCGTATACTAAGAGAAGCTTTTCTATCTCTTGAATTTGTTAGTAGTCAATTTGATTTCCCTCTCCATCTCCCCCTGGCTTCTTACAGACAATCTATAAGGAGGAAAATGTATATATTTTTTGCTTCCTTTAGATAGTGGCCTTAGTGATTTGTTAACATTTCATTAGACACTCAACTCTGCTATCAGAATAAAAGAAAAAAATTAATTACCCTCTAGGAAAAAGTAATCTTGGAAGTTTTAAAAGCAACAATCTCATGATAATTAATTCAGGACAGCGCAGCAGAAAACGAATCAAGCAACTAAAGATTAACACTTGGGTATTTATAAGACAGCATTCATGCAAATAGTTAAATGCCCATAATAAAAGTTGTAGATATCTCTATGTTATGAAGCAGAAGAGTTCCCATAAAATCCAGAAGTATTCATCGATGTATGCCGACTTCACATTTTAATGAAGAAGACTTTTTTCAGGAATTACACAGTGGTGGTGTGCTTTCCATACATAAGCAACACGGGCAGCAGCTGTAACTTGTTTTCATCCCCCCAAAACTCACTTTAACAGCTGAACATTAAAACATTGAACTTAGCAATGAGGAATCTCCATTTACTAAGTTATATTTCCAAGAAATTTCAAATAATTATAGAATAAATAATTTGAATCTCTCCATGTGCATTTCATGAGTGAAGGTTTTTAGTATTCATATGCATAAAGGTATATTTTTATTATAACTCCAGCATCATTATACAAAGAAAATATTCCCCCTATATCTAATTTAGGCTTCCTTTCTTTAAGCATAGGCTGTTTGATTATTCAATAATTTTCATCTCAAAGTTATCTCTGCTTTAACTCTTTAAAAGATACTTTTGACATATTAAGACTCCCTAATTTCACTGGCAGCTATCAGTTAAATAAAACATTTGATTGAGACCTTAAATGCAATTTAATAATTTTCCTAACCATTTGTGAACAAGCCAGGTGAGGAACATTAACTGTAACACTTACAGGTGCTGGTATCTTTTCACGGTCCATGGCCTCCCCATCTCTGTAGCCCAGAGACATATCAAGTGAAACAGCTAGACAGTGGTCAAGATTTCTTCACAGACCCTCCTATCTAGAGTAGGCATTTGTTCTGTGTTCATGAACTTGATATATGGCTATGGAATCAAAGACACACATTCATCATAAAAGAAGCTAGTCTTTGATCTATAAGTTTGCTGATAAGTACAAAGAAAAGAACACCCAGGAGAAGGAAGGGAAGAAAGATGGAGAGCTAGCAGTGGCTAGAACTGAACAAAGGATTACAGAGTTCTACACAGGAGTTAGTTATTTAGCTCTGAGTTACAACCATGTTGTATTTTCATTCTCATACCCCTCTAACCCTTCCCTTAGGGACCTACTACATGACCTTACAGATAGTAGGGGCATAGTTAATATTCACCACCCCTAGGGCACACCAATCATCTACATCCTTCTCACTTGGGGAATGTGGTAAGAAAAACGAATGTGGACCAGTGGTACCCACAGGGGAGACTCTTCTCTTCACTCTTCTGATTATCTCTCTTGGAGCCCCATCTTCCCTCTGCCCAGACTTTAGTATTCAGCATAGGCCCACTCAAATGTCTGGAAAAATGTATTTCTTTTCCAGCCCCTGAACAAAAACCAGTATTCATTTTTTTTCCCCAAGATAGAATCACAAGAGAAATATGAAAGCTAACTGCACACAGTATAAATAAACATGGTGTGGGAACACGAGAGCAGAACACAGTGGCCTGACACAGATGAGAGACAATCCAGCATAACAAATAGTAAGTTGTGCTTTGCCCATGGCATTTTCTGGCTCCGTCGATAATTATATAATACAACAGTTACTGATTTCTCAGCCCCGGATCAATAATGGGCTTCACATCTCCTAATACAGCTGGTCGTTGACCAAGGTGCTTGTTCAAACGAACCCCACCCCATTCATGGTAAAAATCGATTCTTGCATAACTGTTGTGTGCTTGGAACGTCAGCACCACAGCACGAGAGAAATGTGGAGTTTAACAGCACTGAAGAATTCACAATTTCATAACTGCCCCACAAGCCCATACAGCTCAACATGGGTTGAGGAAAGTCCTCAATCCTAAAGATACAATACAATGGGACCTTCCAGCAAATTAACAGCAGACACAGATATGTGGCACACTCATAGGCCCAAAGCACACTGTCGCTGGATGCCAGAAGTTTCATCTGTCCTATGATGAACATATCTCATATATTCTAACAGATGAGCTGATACTGTAGCATTCTATATGCTTAAGACCGCTGGCTGGTAATGCCACAATATTTGGGATGAACCCTCTGACTCTGGTCCAAACATATTTCATCACATCCCATAGGGCATCAGAAGGTGATCACTTCACATCATAAAAAGTATTTTTCAAAATGTACAGAGGCTCCCTGTCTTTGTGCATAGGGACACATTTTCAAGCATAGATGTTCTCTGAAAAGCAACACCAGTGTGTGTACTGGACACACAAAAAGAGGAGATCTACAAATCGTCTTTTAATTAAATCAAGATAGTCAAACTTGACAATACAGATGTCAAAGGAAATTTTAAAAAATCAAATTACCCAGTTTGGTTGTCTGCCTTGATTTAGTAAACTGGACAATGGTCCTAACTCTTTTTTACTAGTAAAGTCCTGGAGTGGTAGTACATGAATGAGGGCAAAGAAATCATTTATTTCTTAGCTTCTATTGCACTCTCCTCTACAGGGCCTCCTGGCGTGAAAATGCCAGAGGAATGCCTCACAGACATTAAGAGCCTTCATTTTGCAGTCACAAAAAATTAAATGAAATCCCGAGAGAATGAGTGAGTTGTCCAAGGTCAGCAGCGTCCTCGGTGTCTCATAAGCATGGGACTCAATGTGCTACCCACTGTGTCAAATCTCCTGTTACACTGACAAATATATTTATAGGCTCTAGAGCCATACCCCTAAATTACCCTCCCCTCCCCCTCCTCATACCATTTTTTTTAAATTTCCTCATTTTACTTATGAAATACAACTAAGAAAAGATGAGCCTGATAAATGTATTTGCAATATGGTGTTATCAGGGCAGCATCTTCTGATTTTTCTCTCTCCTTCCCCTCCCCTATCCAATAACATTTTTACCTGTAGGTGTGTCCTAACTTAGTTAATAGCAACTCAATTCTTTGAGTTGCTCAGACCAAAATCTTTGGACTTACTCTCACTGTTTTATTTAACTATGTTATGCTCAAATCTTTGGAGGCACTCGACTCCTTTTTTGACTTTATGCCTTATACCCAATCCATCATGAAATACTGCCAGCTCTACCTTCAGCATGTGTCCAGAATCTAGCCATTTATCATCACCTTCACTGCTACTACTTTGGTCCAAGTTACCATCGTATCTCACCTGTATTACTGCCACAGCTTCCCAACTACATCTACCGCAGGGTGTCATTGCTTCTGCCTTTGCCACGCTCATCCTCACCCTCAGGTTACTCTCATAATAACAGCCAAGATCATCCCTCTAAAGCCTAACTATGAATAAGCCACTTTTCGGCCTGAAACCTTGCAGTGGCCCTGCATCTCACCAGAAAGAAATTAGGTCCTGACGATGGTCTGTAAGAATCTACACAATCCATCCATTTCTCTGTCTTCTCTTTACCCCTCTGCTCACTCTGCACCCTCTACTCTGGCTTCCTGTTCCTTGAATACCCCAGGCATGCTCTGGGCTTAGTGTTTTACAGCTTTTCCTTCTCCCTGGACCAATTTGCCCTCAGATAGTACATGGTTTGCCCCCACACGTCCCTCAAGATTCTGCCTAAATGTCATCTTCCCTTACCATCCTTTGAAAAAATGACACTTCCCCTCTCCCCCCACCCCAGCATTTCCTCCCTAATTTTCCTTCCCTAATTTTCCTCAATACAGTTAACTTCTAATGTACCATGTAACTTACATTTTCTTTTGTGTATTTTCTGTCCTCCCTGATCAGAATATAAGCTCCAAGAACTGAGGAGTTGAGGGTAGGGGGTAGAAATGAAGAGCTCTGTTTTGTTCACTATTCAACCATAGAATCTAGTATGATAGCACGTAGCAAGCATTTGGTTACTACTGATCAATTAATTAGTAAATGATAAGATAAATATCAGGTTGAAGGGTAAGGAGCAGAGGGGACAATTTTGGGCAAAGGAACTTGCTTTGTATCCTGCTCGTCATCCCCAGAGGCATCTTCTTTCTCTGACAATACAGGAGGTTGGTTCAAGGTATGTAGGTCTTCTAGGTAATCAGGCTTCTGTTTTAAAAGAAATGTTGGAGATGACCCGGCACTAAGTAAGGTTCTTAGGCAGAAAAAACAACTGAAGAATGGAAATGCTGCTGCTTTTTCTATAATTATTTCTATAATTACTCGGTACTATGTGGCTCTCACCCAGAAGGCCTGAGTCAGAAGCCAAGTAGTTCCTTTCTCTGCTCTAGAGACATAAGTCGGCAGAACTCAGGGAATGAGGAGAAAGTGCAAGGGAGATAATATGTGATGCTTTCCCTTTCTGTCTCCTCTTTGTGATTCCCTCAACATCTGAGGCCTTCACTTCCCTCGCTTCTTCCCCTCTTGCCATTTGCTACCTCTGTGTCTAGGAATGGGCAGGCAGTGCTTGAAATAGATTAGAGGATCCTTTATGCTGGGAACCGGGATTTTATAAGGCAATTTCAGGTTTTACTAAAGTGTTCAGAGGCATCTGAAGTTTTCACAAATCCCCAGTAAGAATGGAAAATGCAAAGAATTTATGACACAAGTGCACCGTCCAAGACACAATCTGCTGCTGCTGCGCTGATTACACAGGTCAGAGAGCAGGGAGGGACCCATCACCACGGCTGGTCAATTGGGCAGAGAAGGAACCAAGAATGGGACCTTAACACTGTTCAACTGCCTGGCCAGGACGGCTCCCTTTCTGAATACACCCTCAGTCTGTTTGCACAAAAGGGGAATGCTAGAACAACTCTAGCTAATCTTTTATATTCTCTTCTTTAGGTATGTACTTCAGCACCACATCAAACACAGGACCTGCAGAAAGAAACTATATACAGTCAGCAAAGATGTTTAGATTTCAGTGCACTTTTACTTGCTTCCTTAGAGAAACAGTATGAGCTATATCTGACCCAAGCGACTCCGTACAAACTTGAATTACAACACGCAGAAAACCTAGCATGTAAAAAAAGTTCAATGTAAATTAAAAAGTAACTGTTCCCTGGGAAGAAGATAGGCTGATGTGAACTGTGAATCTTTTTTCAAGAAAATCTACAAATGAAGACATTGTTAAGGAACTTGACAAATAATAAATAGTAATACTAATACAAATCAAGACATCTTCTTAATCAGAGTTGATATATGCAACTCAAAAAAATGGTCATTCAGGGATTTCTCTATCTCACTGACAGGGCAAAGAAGGCATAGTTGAGCAAAACAGTCAAACGTAACTTCTGACTCAGGGTGAATCATCTTGACAAGATAAAAGAGACAATCTTAAAGCTAAACAGAAGGACCATCATCTTATTTTAGTGGTTTCCCAGGCCACTGGGCATGACCTATATTTTCAAAGTTCTGCCTCTGTTAAAGACTCCAGCACTCAAGCAGATAGGCAAATCTACTCTCATTCCTAGATTCACCTTGAAAGAGTCTATCAAAATACAGAGATCAGCAATTTTTTCTCCTGAATTTTGGGAAAGTGCTGCCACTCTTGCTCTGGGAATATTAAAAAATATTCCCAGAGCAAAGTTCTGGAGAAAAAGAGAATCCTCCCCTTGCACTTGGCTTAAACTGGACAGGCTCTTCACCCTGAACATTATCAAATCTTGACTCTAACTTGGGCAGGAAGATTGGCTGAAATAGATTTCCTGCCTTTGAACAGAAAGATTGTCTGACGCTAGAATAGTTTGTAGAACTTCACAGTTAAGTTCAAATTGACCTTCTTGAGGCCTAAGGAACGTCTCATTGTCAGGTAGAAGTGGTTTTGGCAAACAAGTAGACTAGTCAATGGTCACGTGGTCTATGTTCAGCATCACGTTATATACTTTGATACTTGAAAACTTTTCTAACACCAGGTTAAGGAATTCTATCCTCATATCCCATTTCCTTCATTGCAATTATAATCATTGTAATTGACTGTGTGACTAAATCTCTGTTCACTGCCTTACCCAAGGCACTTAGAAAAATGCCTAGCAAATAAAATTCATTATAAAAATAATCAATGGATGGATAAATGGAGGATGGAGACAGCTTCTCTTCACTCATCCCCTTATTCACAGTGATAATTGAGTTGTCATTTTAAGGATCTCTAATAAACTGAAAAGTTGCTGAGCTCAGTTTTGAAGCAAGATCGTTATCACCTACATCCTCAAATATGGAAATAAAAGTTCCTTCCTCTGTCTGTGCTACCCCCTCCAGAACAACCTAGACTTATGGGTATAGACTTATATTACAGTATATACCCTTCTGTGTTGGGAATGCTCACAGCAAGTCCCTGACGTTCAAATATAAGAAATTCCAGTATTTTCTACTAAAATCATTTGGGTGCCATGGCGGAATGAAACAAACATGCACCATGGTTTTCTTGAAACCAGAGATTTGAATGTACCTTGCTCGTCTACACTTTATAATTAGTGGGGGATAGTACTTATTTTTGAGCCTCGGTTTCTCCATGTACAACTATGAGGACATCATTGTTAATGAATTGAGAAGATCAACTGAGATATTTAAGGAAGGGCTTAGCAAGTATTATAGATGTTTAATAATTCAAGTAACATCAGCAAGCCATACTAGGATTATGCCCTGTTACCGAAAGATGCCATCAGCTAGTATGTGGGTTTCATTTTCCACATTTGTAACTGGGTACCTATGTTACCCCTCTGGAACAACATCAAAATCAGGTAATTCCTGGAGCTCAAAAGTCATTCAAAGAGGAGGTTCAAGAAAGTCAAATCTAGGGGCTATGAAGGTCTTGAGTTCACGCTGTTGAAGGGGAGTATCAAAGGGCAGCAGAGGGCTTCCCTGGTGGCGCAGTGGTTGAGAGTCCGCCTGCCGATGCAGGGGACACGGGTTCGTGCCCTGGTCCGGGAAGATCCCACATGACGCGGAGCGGCTGGGCCCGTGAGCCATGGCTGCTGAGCCTGCGTGACAACAGTGAGAAGCCCGCATACCGAAAAAGAAAAAAAAAAAAAGAGCAGCAGAGACGGACTCTGGCTGTAGGCACCAGTAACAGGAGGTATGTCCCAGCAAAACAAAATTCAAAGTCGCACACACCACACATGCCCAAAATTCAACTAAATGATGCAACGTTAATTGAAATGCTTAAGAGAGGAGGTCGTGAAATAAGACATTGAAAATTAGATTTTGGCTCCACCATTTATTGGCTGGGTAGTGTTGGGCAAATCACATAACTAACCTGAACCGAACTTCTTCATCCGAAAAAACACAGGGAATAATCATGGCTGTTTTGCTGTGTCGTGTGAGGAGTAAATAACAGGGAAAGTCCCTACCCTACGGAAGGCACCCAATAAAGATCTGAAATTACATTAATTCTTATCTATATTGTGAAGGCTTGACCTGAGAGTGTGTCTGAGAGCATGCAGTTGATCAATATACCAGTTTGTATTTATTGTTTAAATCCTCTTCGTGTAGGGGAGCCTGTTTTAAAAAATAAACACTTGACTTTGCACCATAAGACTGGGATCTCTGATACAGATGAAGCAGCCCAGAAAAAGTATGACAAATGTTGATGATCCGGGTGCCTCCATGGGTAGCCAGGATGTTTAGTGCCTGGAAGGTACCAGAATCACACATCGATATCAGTGCGCTATCTTTAAAGGGTTGCTTAGCAGCCTCTTTCCTGGAGAATGTGTTCAGGAGGTGTGGGAGACCTCACAAGTTACGTATATTGAACACCTAAAAGAGAAAATGTTACTGTAACAGTTTAACAAAACGACAAAATCAAATGCAAAATAATGTGTAATAACACAGTGCTTTTTGCCACGATAAAGTGTGACCTAGAGTTGATATTTTCCTTAATTTTATTCTTGTTTATACAAATATTAGCTCAAGATTAGAAAAATGTGGTTACCTTTTACAGACTCTGTTAGAAGAAGATCAAAGAGAGAGTTTTACATATCCAAATAAGAAACAAAATAAATAGTGAAACACCTTGATAACCACCCTGAAATGAGCACGATCCTAGATAACCAAAATTCAGTTCACAGTTGGTTCTGTAAAGGCTGTACGTATGCTTACAAATATATTTATATTTGTATATTTTTATTTAATAAGATTTATGAGATTAAATGTTATAAATTTAAAATACACTATATGTAATCATATTTAATATTTGAGATAACATTCATCATATTGAAATATATGTTCTATGTTCACAATATTATACTATTGTACTACAGTAGATTAAATTAAGCACATTTAATACCCTGAGAACGCACAGCTCTTCATTCATACAATGGAGGAAGGTCTGATTGTCGTTTTGTCCCACTCTTCATTCCTTCCATCTCCTTATTCTATATATGTCTGAAGAATACATTTCTCAGACATTCATAAAGAGCCATCTTACAACCATGCTTATTTCTAAACACGCTGCTTCACACCTTCCATGGGACAGGTTACCAGCGTTAATATAGAAAACCCTTGGGTTTGCTATAATTCTAATAATATTAAAAGGATAGATTTAAACCACTATTATGATCAGGTGTTAAGCCTAACTATTCACAAAAATCACACCTTCCATACATGACAAGACTCCTCTTGGTTCAAAACAGGCTTCTAGGGCTTCCCTGGTGGCGCAGTGGTTGGGAGTCCGCCTGCTGATGCAGGGGACACGGGTTCGTGCCCCGGTCCGGGGGGATCCCACGTGTCTCAGAGCGGCTGGGCCCGTGAGGCATGGCCGCTGGGCCTGTGCATCCGGAGCCTGTGCTCTGCAACGGGAGAGGCCACAACAGTGAGAGGCCCGCGTACCGCAAAAAAAAAAAAAAAAAAAAAAACAGGCTTCTAAATATGACTTCTTCAAAAAGCCCAGTATGTTAAATAATGCTTAATTCAGCAAAATGTTTCTGGTATAAAAACATTTATGGAAATTACCATAATTATAATAATTTGGGGGATACTTACAGCTCTATAAAAACTGCCATCGGACCGTTGGCCTAAGTAACCCAAGAGCAACGTATCACGGGCATCGGTAGATGTAAAAACAATGTATTAAGGTTGTGACTCATGAATGGTGAAACCTCCCTCTCTGGAAATTTTAGTAAAAATGTGTTGTGAATAAAGTCTACAAAGAACGAGGAAAGTGGTCTTGTACATAATAATTGGAAAGCATCATTTTTAATAAGCTGGAAAAATAGAATAAATGCCTGTGCTGCCATTCTACTGGGTGGAATTCCTAAGATCTGGAACTCCTGCTGACAACCATGAGGTCCCTAAGAAATGGATTAGGAGATGGGAGGGAAGAGGAACTAAGTAGCCAGAATGGGCTCTACTCCATCCTAATCACCTTTTTTATTACCCCACAAGCAATTTCTGGGATTCTAATATATAGGATGACCATATGTCTTAGCTTGGCTTGGACAGTACTAGTTTATACCTATGGTCCCAGTGTAATTACTGATAAAGTTCCCTTTTGTTCTCAGAAGTGCCTTGGCTTGAAATGATAAACTATATGGTCACTACCAGTAAGCCATCAGACAAATGACTGACCACCCTTCAGAGTATTCTGACATTAAAAGGAATGGATCACTTTGTTATCTGTTGCTGTCATTGCTATTATTTAATACCAAGGGAACAGTGTTGGTTTGATGTGGACAGAAATCAATAAAAAGCAATGCTATAAACCTTCAGGAGGGAGAATAGAACCTCATCGTGGGGAGAGGATTTTAGAAGCGAGTAGCATTTTATATTCACTAAGACTCAGTTGATTGTCCGGACTCCATGGCAATACTGTGACTTTGGTTTAGTATTTAACTAGTAAGTAAAATCTGTATCTACAGAATCCATAAGGCAATGGAAGACTCATGCCTCTGCCCTGATTCCTTTTACCTCTACAAAATGTAGGAATTGTTATTATTCAATTGTTCAATCCACAAACTTTCATTAGAAATCTATTACATTTTAGCCCTCTATTTGTCACTATGGCATTTAGAAGAGCCACGGTACTTGCCTTTAAACAGTTCATATTTTAATTGATGATTCAAGACCAAAACAATCAACTGATAACTAAGTATAAAACTATGTGGCAGTAACTCTTACAAGTAATTTTAAAGGAACAGAATATTGAGCAAAGGCCTATTGAAGAATAAAGGCTTGAACTCAGGCCTAATGGATGCAGAGGGCTCCAAAAGATGGAGAGGAAAAGAATAATTGTGGGAATGAACATATGTACAGATGTCAGTGACTAAAATTAAATTTGTTTTGAAAGAAATTTTTTTAAAAAATAGTTGACTAGATATGGTGGAGCCATTTTCCAGAAACGTTAGAAAATTTAGGTAGGAGGTAGGAGTATTTAGACTTGATGTAATATATGGTATCAATATTAAAAATCATCCAGTGTCTGCCATTTCCATTTTAGTAAAGCTTTTCTTATACTGCAATATGAGACCATGTCAACATGATGAAAGGTTCTAGAGAAGAAAAATATCCAGCCTCTTGTTACTTACAGTTCTCAAGAACAGCTGCAGTGACTAAAACAAAAAAAAAGTGGTCCAATAAACTATGTATTAATTTATGATTCAAATATTTCAGAAAATTTCTTTGAATAACCAAAGAAAGATCTGTCCTGAATCCAAGCTCAAATCTCCCAATTCCTTTTCTCTTACTTCCCAAGACCAAGTACTTAGATGGTAACTTCAGGATTCAAGTGTTTAGACCCTTTCAAATACGCAAAGGTTATCACTCTAACCCCCTGTCTTAACCTTCTCTCACCACTGCTTTCATCAAGACTCACTTGTTCCATGAAGGTATTTCCAAGTAAACCTCCCTGCCTCCACTCACTCAAATCACTCCTTTAAGATAACTGCCAACCCTTCCTTCCCAGATCCATGAATACTTAATTACTGCTATCCAGAAAATACTAATTGATGATAGGCATATTTTAGTATGTGAATGTGTCTTCTCTTTTCTCTTTTAGACTGTGATCACTACAAGGGCAGGAAACTATCTTCTATTTTCTTGCAACCATCATTATGTATTATTATTTACCATTTAATGAGAAACAATAGTTCAATGTAGAAGAATATGAATCAGTTTCTCACAGCTGAAAGCAGACAATGACCACAAAAAATAGAAGCATTAGTACAGCCAAAGGGATTAAAAATAAGAAAACTAACTATATGTAAAATTTTGAATCGAAAAAATAGTAAGAGAAAATAGACTCTAAATAAATGGGCAGGCTTGAAATCTGTGACGACTCAACAATGACTAAAATACTAAATTCTTCTTTTTTTGCAGTAAACCAAAGAGCAGTGGACAATTAGGAAGTAATGGACACACTGCTAAAATAACTATTGATGCAAGGCTGTTAAGAAAACACTCAGAACTACTGAACATTTACAAATAAGGAGTCCCCTGGTAGAATTATTGAACATAGTGTAATGGGACAAAATAGGGGTAATAATCAGATTTTTGAAAGTGAAATTCGAGGGCAAAGGGAAAGCAGAATGTTGTAACATTTTTTTTTTATTTTTTTTGCGGTACACGGGCCTCTCACTGTTGTGGCCTCTCCCCTTGCGGAGCACAGGCCCCGGACGCGCAGGCTCAGCGGCCATGGCTCCCGCGCCCAGCTGCTCCGCAGCATGTGGGATCTTCCCGGACCAGGGCACGAACCCGTGTCCCCTGCATCGGCAGGCGGACTCTCAACCACTGCGCCACCAGGGAAGCCGACATTTTTGAAACAGAATTACTGAACCAGTGTACCAAAGAAATAGTGGATGAGTGCCAGCCCTATGTAAAACTATTAAATAGTCCAAACTTGTTTCCAGGACCACCTTCAACTCCTTTCCATGGCCATCCTTTATCCACTGCCCCTTTGTCCTGACTCAACACCCTGACCAGTGCTTTGCAGCTGTCCTGGCTAACCAGGTTACCAAAGGTAACTTCCTCTCCAGGCTTATCATTCTTTGCCCAGACCTTTGTTTTCTGCTAAGATAAAAGCTAGGTATGTTGTTAAACTAATCAATGAAGGTTAACGTAGTTTACGCATATGTGGTCAGTTAATTTATGACAAAGGAGATAAGAATATACAATGGGGAAAGGACAGTTTTCAATAAATGGTGTTGAGGACATCAGCATATGTATTAGTACCCCAGAATTTGCTAGACAGCTACATGCAAAATAATGAGTACAATATATATATATCATATACAAATACACCAAAAACAAAAATTACCTGAAAATGAATTAAACACCTAAATGTAAGACCTGAAACCATAAAACTCCTAGAAGAAAACATAGGTGGTAAGCTCCTTGACATTGGCCTTAGTGATGTGTTTTTGTAAATCTGACTCCAAAGAAAAGTCCAACAAAAGCAAGAATAAACCAACGGGGCTACATCAAAAAAAAAGCTTCTGAAAATTGAAGGAAACTATCAACAAAATGAAAAGGCAACCTACTGCATGGCAGAAGATATTTCCAAATCACATATCCAATAAGGAGTTAATACCCAAAATATATAAAGAACTCATAAAACTCTATAACCAAAAGAGATGTGATTTAAAAATGGGCAGAGGATCTGAATAGACACTTTTCCAAAGATGACATACATACAGCCAACAAGCATATGAAAGGATGCTCAACATCACTCATCATCAGGGAATTGCTCATCAAAACTACAATGAGATATCACCTCGCACCCGTCAGAGTGGCTATCATCAAAATAACAACAAATAACAAATGTTGGCAAGAATGTAGAGAAAAGGGAGCCCTCTTGCACTGTTGGTGGGAATGTAAATTGGTGCAGCCACTATGAAAAGCAGTATGGAAGTTCCTTAAAAAATTAAAAATAGAACTACCATATGATCCAGCAATTCCACTTCTGGGTATTTTTCCAAAGAAAACAAAAACACTAGTTCAAAGAGATATATGCATCCCTAGGTTCACTGCAGCATTACTTACAATAGCCAAGATACGGAAGCAACCTCTGTGTCCATCTATGGATGAACAGAAAAAGAAGATGTGGTATATACACAGAACGGAATACTAGCCCCCCAAAAAAGAATGAAACCTTGTCACTTGTGACAACACGGATACCTAGAGGGTATTAAGCCAAGTGAAATAAGTCAGACAGAGAAATACCACACTATTTCACTTCTATGTGGAAGTTAAAATACAAAACACACAAAATAAAGCAAAACCCAGACTCAGATACAGAGAACAGATTCATGGCTGCCAAAGCGGAAGAGGGTTGGTGGGGGGGGTGAGGGGTAGGTAAAATGGGTAAAGGAGATCAAAAGATACAAACTTCCATTTATAAGATAAATAAGTCACAGGGAAGTAATGTATAGCCCACATAATACAGTCAATCATGCTATATTAATGTTGTAGGGTGACAGATGGTAACTATACTTACTGTAGTGATCATTTCTCAATGGCGTGTAAATATTGAAACACTATGCTGTACACATGAAACTAACATAATATTGTATGTGAATTATACTTCGATAAGAAAAGGTTAACCTAGTTTAATTCAATATTCTGTTTAGTGGCTCTACAGGTCAGGCACTGTGGAAGAGGCAGAGCCGTATACCGGAGAAGCACAGTCCTCTCAGCATTATACAGCTGCACGGGGGGTGTGCTCACATCTAATACAGGCTCCTGAGAAAGTGGTTTAAATTATTCTACCATAATTCAAGGTTTTTGCTACAGATTACTGACACTGCACCCAAAATGGCTACTGTTATATAGTCTGGCCTAATAAGGTTTGATTTTGTTTTCTTTTTGGCAAGATGCTTAGTCTCATCGCAGATCCCGCCTAGCGTCCTTTCCCTATTCCTTGCTCTTCACAACCTCCCTAATTACTCCATAGCTTGCTGGTCTTACACACACTGTTGTTTTATTTTTATCATCTATGCTATGTCATTATGCTATGACCCTGGGTAAAAGAAGTAAGTCAGAAAGAGAAAAGCAAATACCATATGCTAACACATATATATGGAATCTAGAAAAAAAAATGGTTCTGAAGAACCTAGGGGCAGGACAGGAATAAAGACACAGATGTAGAGAATGGACTTGAGGACACTGGGAGGGGGAAGGGTAAGCTGGGACAAAGTGAGAGAGTGGCATTGACGTATATACATTACCAAATGTAAAATAGATAGCTAGTGGGAAGCAGCGGCATAGCACAGGGAGATCAGCTCAGTGCTTTGTGACCACCTAGAGGGGTGGGATAGGGAGGGTGGGAGGGAGACGCAAGAGGGAGGGGATATGCGGATGTATGTATATGTATAGCTGATTCACTTTGTTATAGAGCAAAAACTAACAAAACATGATTCTTCAGAGAAACAAAATGCATAGTTATTCTCTACTTCAAAATAGATTTACTCGCTCAAAGGACAACTTCATTCTAAGGCAATCAACTAAGCAAAAGGTTTCACTACATTTCAGCTGTATGGACAAGCTACGAGAGAAAACTGAAAAGCATGGTCCCTTCCCTCCAGTAACTTACAGTACATTCAACAAACTTTTGCTGTGGCAAACCAATGCACAAGTAATTCACAGTAGCACTGTATTAACTATATATACTATGAAGAGATAAGCATAGTTCCATTAATAGATCAGTTTTTACTCTGTATGTATAAAATGGATAAATGAACAGATTATGCTACTGGGATCAGTTTGAGGGGTGGGGAGACTCTGAGGAACTAGAGCTAATGGAGGAGTGTATTCCATGTTCAAGAAGGTACCAGAGCTGAGGCCACAGGCAGGAATGGGAATGGGACAGGGAAGGTGTACTTATAAGTGGTCAAGGTAACAGAACAATTTCAAATGGAGGGAAAGGTTGGAGGGCGTGAAGAGCACATGCACATTTCTACTAATCATCTGTTTACTCTCTAAAAAAGAAATCCTGAGGACAAATTTATTTTACTATAGTAATAATTAAATTATTCTGGGGTAATAGTTTCACAAGCTTAACAATCTGAATACCCAAAATAACAGCAGGAAAAATAATATGACTATAATTGACTCAGCCATATTTTATATTAACGTTTATTCCTTCACTTTCTTGATCCCATCACTCTTTTTCCTTCTTTTTACTCCTCTTAGTCTCATCAGCTTTTGTCTCGTTGGTTCATACACTCTTGGTTCACACCTCCAAGTTTCTCTTTGAACTCCAGATTCTTATCTACCTATTTGCTGAGATTTTTCTGATTTCAATCTTCTCTGATCTGCAGCTCCTTCACTCATTAATGGCCAAAATGCATAGCTTCAATATTTTAACTATGCAACATTCACACAGAATGCTGGCCTAGGAAATAGGCAGGTGTTCCACACCTGTATTGAGTACTCTAAGCTGTACGTTGGTCTCTTTTCTTCTGCCATTAGAATGGAGTCCTAAAGTGCCATTTGACCTACATATGGTTGGTGACAGCCTAGAAGATACCAATGATTCTCCAATGCCACATAGTCACATACTAGTTTAAAAAAAAAAAAAGACATTGAGAGATATACTGCAGTGTTACCTGTATCTTTATTAACATTAGCTTCATCCATGATTTACATAACAATCCACTACCCATTCAGAACGTGTTTACATTGCCAATCTTTTTGCCTTTGGATATAACAAATTTCTTCAGTTCACTTCTTGATGATTAAAGAAGCTCTGTGGTGGTATGGAAAAGGAACAGAACTTGAAGTCAGAAAAACTCATGCTTGAATCTTCACCTTCCACCATTTTATGAACTTAGGAAAGCCATTCAGATTACCTTACCCTGTGTCATCTGTAAACCTACTAGAACAAAAAAATTGCTGTACTTTTACCTTGTAATTGTAATATCAAATGAGATAAGACCATTAGAACATTCAAAAATTTTGATCAACACATTTGTGTTTCTTCTAAGCTTTGATACTTGCTACCTAATTTGTAGTCTATCCTCATTGGCCTTCTCTAAATATTTTATAGATTTTTGTCTGTTTTTCTTTCAAGATGCAATGACCAAACAGACTTCAATGCCCAGAAGAGAGCCTGACACATACTGGGCACTCAATTAGCATTGTTTGACAAATGGACTAAATAAATCACATTATGAAATATCATTTAATTCAAGATTAATGTTTCTGTATATTTATTTTCAATCCACTTATCTGTCAATACTCAAAGGTTATCTTAAAGAATGGTCTATAAAAACATCTGTATCTTTTATAAGACAGATAACTCAATTTAGTTTTCTTTATAAGTATGACTTTTATTATTTTTTCTTAAGTGAATTACCTTTCATTGCCCACACTGAATATCATCTACCACTTTTCTGCCCACTCATGCAGGCTGGCAAATTCTCCCTGCAGTTTATCTCCATCTGCTTGGCATTTTACTACCTGGAAGAGCTTAGTGTCATCTGCAAACTTGGATAATTCACCATGCATTCCCTTTTCCAAATCATTTATGAAAATGTTAAATAAGGCAGGTTCCAAGGCCAATCCCTAAGAAACCAAACTGCTTTTTACTTTTCCATCCAGAGGAGCTCTTATTTATCTCTAGATTATGTTTTTCTTTCCCCTTGATAAAATAAGCTTTGTATAATCACTGTATACGGATATACGTATATGTTTCTTCTGGGTATTAAAGCTACTTGAACTTTGGGGCTATAAATTACAGGCATACCTCAGAAATGTGGCAGATTGGATTCCAAACCACAGCAATCAAGCAAATATCCCAATAAAGCAAGTCACATAAGTTTTTTGGTTCCCCAGTGCATGTAAAAGTTATTTTTACACTGTACTGTAGTCTATAAAGTATGTAATAGCATTATGTCTAAAAAATGATGTATACACCTCAATTTAAAAAAATGTATTGCTAAAAAATGCTAACCATCATCTAAGCCTTCAGCAAGTCATAGTATTTTTGCTGGTGGAGAATCTTGCCTCTATGTCGATGGCTGCTGACTGATCACAGTGGTGGTTGCTGAAGGTTGGAGTGGCCGTGGCAATTTCTTAAAATAACATAATAATGAGGTTTGCCACATCAATTGACTCTTCCGTTCATGAATGATTTCCCTGTAGCATTCAATGCTGTTTGGTAGCATTTTAGAACTTCTTTCAAAATTGGAGTCAATCCTCTCAAATTCTTCTGCCGCTTTATCAACTAAGTTTACATGATATTTGAAATCCTTTTTTGTCATTTCAACAGTCTTCACAGCATCTTTACCAGGAGTACATTACAACTCAAGAAGCCCCCTTCTTTGCTCATCCATTAAAGTTGTATCCTGAGATTGCAGCAATTAAGTCACATCTTTAGGCTCCCACTTCTAATTCTAGTTCTCTGTTTCCACCAGATCTGCAGTTACTTCCCCCACTGAAGTCTTTTCTTGAACCCTTCAAATTTATCCATGAGGGTTGGAATCAACTTCTTCCAAACTCTTGTTAATGCTTATATTTTGATTTCCCATGACTCACAAATGTTCTTACGGGCTTCTAGAATGGTGAGTCCTTTCCAAAAGGTTTTCAATTTACTTTGCAAAGATCTATCACAAGAATCACTACAGCAGCTGTAGCCTTAGGAAATGTATTTCTTAAATAAGACTTGAAAGTCAAAATTACTCCTTGGTCCATGGGCTGTAAAATCGATGTTGTATTAGCAGGCAGGAAAACAACATGAATCAGAGCTGCTGGATGACCAGGTGCATTGTTAATGAGCAGTAATATTTTGAAAGGAATCTTTTTTCTGAGCAGCAGACCTCAACATTGGGCTGAAAATACTCAGCAAACCATGTTGTACACAGATGTGCTCCATTTATAGAGCACAGGCAGAGTAGATTTAGCATAATTCTTAAGGGCCCTAGGATTTTTGGAATGGTAAATAAGCATTGGCTTCAACTTAAAGTCACCAGCTGCATTAGTCCCTAGCAAAAGAGTCAGCCCGTTCTTTGAAGCTCTGAAGCCAGGCACTGACTTCTCCTCTTTAGCTATGAAAGTCTTAGATGGCATCTTCTTCCAGTATAAAGCTGTTCTATCTACACTGAAAATCTGTTTAGTATTGGCACCTTAATTAATTATCTTAGCTAGATCTTCTGGATAACTTGCTATAGCTTCTACATCAGCACCTGCTGCTTTACCTTGCACTTTTATGATATGGAGATGGCATCTTTCCTTCAACCTCATGAACTAAGCTCTGCTAGATTCAAACTTTTCTTTTGCAGCTTCCTCACCTCTCTCAGCCTTCATAAAATTGAAGTGAGTTAGGGCCTTGCTCTGGATTAGGTTTTTCCTTAAGGAATGTTGTGTCTGGCTTGATCTTCTATCCAGACGTCTAAAGATTTCTCCATATCAGCAATAAGGCTATTTTGCTTTCTTACCAATTTTGTGTTCACTGGAGTAGCACATTTAATTTCCTTCAAGAACTTTTCTTTTGCATTCGGAACTTGGCTAACTGTTTGATACAAGAGGCCCTGCTTTTGGTCTATCTTGGCTTCTGACCTATCTTGGCTTTTGACATGCCTTTCTCACTAAGCTTAATCATTTCTATCTTTTGATTTGAAGTGAGAGATGTGCGACTCAAGTTCACTTGAACTCTCAGAGGTCACTGTTGGGATATTAATTGGCCTAATTTCAATATTCTTGTGTCTCAGAGACTAGGGACGCCCAAGGAAAGGAAGAGAAATGGAGGAACTGTTGGTTGATGGAGCGCTTAGAACACACACAACATTTATCAATTCGTCTTATATGGGTGCAGTTTGTGATGCCCCAAAATAATTACAATAGTAACATCAAAGATCACTGATCAAAGATCAGCAAAAGAAATATGATAATAATGAAAAAAGTTTGAACTATTGTGAGAATTACCAAAATGTGACAGAGACATGAAGTAAGCAAATGCTGTTGAAAAAATGGAGCCAATAAACTTGCTGGATCCACCATTGCCACAACCTTCAACTTGTTTTAAAAAAAAAATGCAATGACTGTGAAGAGCAATAAAGCAGAACACAATAAAACAAGGTATGCCTGTATCCAAAATGTGTTCCTTCCATAAAACTCCTAGGACACAACAAACCTGAGTAGCAATGAAGAAGCTGAACATATAGGACTCTGTACGCTCCAGAGTTAGTTTCCAATAAAAGCATCTCTATTTTTGTCTATTTTATATGTCAAGACATCAGTTTGTGGGCAAAAATAAAAATCAGTAAAAAAAAAAAAATTATAGCTTTAAAACCACTAATCCAGAGAAAAAGCTCTGAAATCAGAATCCCAATATTTGTGCTTTCCTCTATACTCTTTTATGTACTACCAGTGTATTCTTAGATAAGTCACCTAATCTTATATTCTGCCCCCTAAGCTGAAGAGCAAGGAAAATAACTTCTGCCTTGTCTCTCCTGCACAAGTTTTGAGGATAAAGTGATATAATGTATTTTGCAGTGAACTGTAGCATTCATAAGGGCATAAGATTTTATAGATGGAGGCAGTAGAAGGTGCAAGGTTACCAGCATTACCAGAGGAAGCATAGTTGAGATATTCAAAGGGGCTGAGCTGGAAAGGAGAACTAAAGATGTCAGGAGGCAACTGATAATGAGAATGAGAGAATAGTGAGGACTGTAATTTTCTATGAGATCAAATATGAGAGATAATGGCCATCTTAACGATATTAAATGTTTCCATCCAGGAGCACAGGATATCTTTCCATAGTTTTGTATCACCTTCAATTTCCTTCATCAGTGTTTTATAGTTTTCAGACTACAGGTCTTTCACCTCCTTGGTTAAGTTTCTTCCTAGATATTTTATTCTTTTGGAGGTGATTTGTAACAGGATTGTTTGAACTTACTCTTTCTAATAGTTCATTACTCGTGCACAGAAAACCAGCAGATTTCTGTAGATTAATGTTATATCCTGAGACTTTACTGAGTTCTTTTATTAATTCTAATAGATTTGGGTGGAGACTTTAGGGTTTCCTATATAAAGCATCATGTCATCTACAAATAGTAACAGTTTTACTTCTTTCCTCCCAATTTGGATGATTTTTACTTCTTTTTCTTGTCTGATTGCTGTGGCTAGGACTTCTAATACTATGTTAAATAGAAGTGGTAAGAGTGGACATCCTTGCCTTGTTCCTGAATTTAGAGAAAAGACTTCCAGCTTTTCACTGTTGAGTATGATGTTAGCAGTGGGTTTACCATAAATGTTCTTTATTATGTTGAAAAATGTCCCCTCTATACCCACTTTAATGAGAGTTTTTATCATAAATAGTTGTGGAATTTTGTCAAATGCTTTTCCTGAGTCTATTGAGATGATCATATTATTTTTTATCCTTCCTTTTGTTAATGTGGTGTATCACACTGTTTGATTTGCAAATATTGAAGCGTCCTTATGTCCCTGAAATAAATCCTTTCTGTAGAGTGCTGGATTCTGTTGCTAATATTTTGTTGAGAATTTTTGCATCTACAGTCAAAGGCATGGGCCTATAATTTTCTTTTTTTGTAGTGTCTTATCTGGTTTTGGTATCAGGGTCATGGTGCCCTCATAGAATGAATTTGGAAGTGGTCTATCCCCTTCAATTTTTTGGAATTGCTTGAGAAGGACAGGTATTAGCTCTTCTTTATATGTTTGGTAGAATTCCCCTGTGAACCTGTCTGTTCCTGGACTTTTGTTTGCTGAGAGTACCCAAAGCAGTCTACAGATTTATCCAATCCTTATCAAAATATCCATAACATTTTTCACAGAAGTAGAATAAATAATCGTAAAATTTACAAGGAACCACAATAGACCCTGAATTGCCAAAGCAATCTTGAGGGAAAAAAAACAACAACAACAAAGCTGGAGGTACTACCCTCCCAGGCTTCAGGCTATACTACAAAGCTACAGTCATCAAAACAGCATGGTTCTGGCACAAAAACAGACACATAGATCAATGGAACAGAATAGAGAGTCCAGAAATAAACCCACACACCTATGGACAATTAATCTATGACAAAGGAAACAAGAATATACAACACAGAAAAGACAGTCTCTTCAATAAGTGGTGCCAGGAAAACTGGACAGTTACATGTAAAACAATGAGATTAGAACATTTCTTCATACCATATACAAAAATAAACCCAAAATGGATTAAAGACCTAAATGTAAGACCAGAAACCATAAAACTCCTAGAAGAGAATGTACACAGAACATACTTTGACATAAGTTGTAGCAATATTTTTTTTGGATCTGTCTCCTAAGGCAAAAGAAATAAAAGCAAAAATAAACAAATAGGATCTAATTAAACTTAAAAGTTTTTGCACAGCAAAGGAAACCATTGACAAAATGAAAAGACAACCTCCGGAACAGGAGAAAATAATTGCAAATGATATGACTGACAAGGAGTTAACATTAAAAATACATCAACAGCTCATACAACTCAGTATCAAAACAAACAGACAACCCAATCAAAAAAAAAAAAATGAGAAGACCTGAACACTTTTCCAAAGAAGATATAACAATGGCTAACAGGCACATGAAAAGATGCTCAACATCATTAATTATTAGAGAAATGCAAATCAAAACTACAATGAGATAACCATTCTGACAGGTGTGAGGTGATATCATCAAAAAGTCTACATATAACAAACGTTGGTGAGGATATGGAGAAAAGGGAACCCTAGTAAACTGTTGGTGGAAATGTAAATTGGTGCAGCCTCTATGGAAAACAGTATGGAGGTTCCCCAAAAACCTAAAAATAGATCTACCATTTGATCCATCAATTCCACTCCTAGGTATGTATCTGAAGAAAATGAGAATACTAATTCAAAAGGATACATGCGGAAGATGGCGGAAGAGTAAGATGCGGAGATCACCTTCCTCTCCACAGATACACCAGAAATACATCTACGCGTGGAACAACTCCTCCGGAGCACCTACTGAACGCTGGCAGAAGACCTCAGACCTCCCAAAAGGCAAGGAACCCCCCACGTACCTGGTTAGGGCAAAAGAAAAAACTAAACAGAGACAAAAGGATAGGGACGGGTCCTGCACCAGCGGGAGAGAGCTGTGAAGGAGGAAAAGTGTCCACACACTAGGAAGCCCCTTCGCGGGTGGAGACTTCGGGAGGCGGAGTGGGGGAGCTTGGGAGCCGCGGAGGAGAGCACAGCAACAGGGGTGCGGAGGGCAAAGCGGCCAGATTCCAGCGCAGAGGATCGGGGCCGACCGGCACTCACCAGCCGAGAGGCTTGTCTGCTCGCCCGCTGGGGCGGGCGGGACTGGGAGCTGAGGCTCCGGCTTTTGTCGGAGCGCCGGGACAGGAATGAAGTTGGCGGTGTGAACACAGCCTGCAGGGCGTTGGTGCGCCGCGGCTGGCCGGGAGAGAGTCCGGGGAGGGGTCTGGACCTGCCGAAGAGGCAAGAGACTTTTACGTCCCTCTTTGTTTCCTGGTGCACGAGGAGAGGGGATTAAGAACGCTGCTTGAGAGAGCTCCAGGGACGGGCGCGAGCCGCGGCTAAGAGTGCGGAGCCCAGAGACGGACATGGGACGCTAAGGCCGCTGCTGCCGCAGCCAGGAGGCCTGTGTGCGAGCACAGGTCACTAGCCACACGCCCTTCCGGGGAGCCTGTGCAGCCCGCCACTGCCAGGGTCCCGGGATCCAGTGACAACTCCCCCGGGAGAACGCATGGCGCGCCTCAGGCTGCAGCGTCACGCCGGCCTCTGCCGCTGCAGGCCCGCCCCGCACTCCGTGACCCTCCCTACCCCCCCGGCCTGGGTGAGCCAGAGCCTCCGAATCAGCGGCTCCTTTAACCCCGTCCTGTCTGAGCAAAGAACAGACGCCCTCCGGCGACCTACACGCACAGGCGGGGCCAAATCTAAAGCTGAGCCCCTGGGAACTGTGAGAACAAAGAAGAGAAAGGGAAATCTCTCCCAGCAGCCTCAGAAGCAGCGGATTAAAGCTCCACAATCAACTTGATATACCCTGCATCTGTGGAATACTTGAATAGACAACAAATCATCCCAAATTAAGGAGCCCTGTGGATGAAAGGCTCTTGGTGCTGCAGCCAGGAGTCAGTGCTGTGCCTCTGAGGTGGGAGAGCCAACTTCAGGACACTGGTCCACAAGAGGCCTCCCAGCTGCACATAATATCAAAAGCAAAAATCTCGGAGAGATCTCCATCTCAACGCCAGCACCCAGCTTCACTCAACGACCAGCAAGCTACAGTGCTGGACATCCTATGCCAAACAACTAGCAAGACAGGAACACAATCCCACCCATTAGCAGAGAGGCTGCCCAAAATCATAATAAGTCTACAGACACCCCAAAACACACCACCAGACGTGGACCTGCCCACCAGAAAGACAAGATCCAGCCTCATCCACCAGAACACAGGCACTAGTACCCTCCACCAGGAAGCCTACACAACCCACTGAACCAACCTTAGCCACTGGGGACAGACACAAAAAACAACAGGAACTACGAACCTTCAGCCTGCAAAAAAGGAGACCCCAAACACAGTAAGATAAGCAAAATGAAAAGACAGAAAAACACACAGCAGATGAAGGAGCAAGATAAAAACCCACCAGACCTAACAAATGAAGAGGAAATAGGCAGTCTACCTGAAAAAGAACTCAGAATAATGATAGTAAGGTTGATCTGAAATCTTGGAGATAGAATGGACAATAGAATGGACAAATTGCAAGAATCAGTTAACAAGGACCTAGAAGAACTAAAGATGAAACAAGCAACGATGAACAACACAATAAATGAAATTAAAAGTACTCTAGATGGGATCAATAGCAGAATAACTGAGGCAGAAGAACGGATAAGTGACCTGGAAGATAAAATAGTGGAAATAACTACTGCAGAGCAGAATAAAGAAAAAAGAATGAAAAGAACTGAGGACAGTCTCAGAGACCTCTGGGACAACATTAAACGCACCAACATTCGAATTATAGGGGTTCCAGAAGAAGAAGAGAAAAAGAAAGGGACTGAGAAAATATTTGAAGAGATTATAGTTGAAAACTTCCCTAATATGGGAAAGGAAATAGTTAATCAAGTCCAGGAAGCACAGAGAGTCCCATACAGGAAAAATCCAAGGAGAAATATGCCAAACACATATTAATCAAACTGTCAAAAATTAAATACAAAGAAAACATATTAAAAGCAGCAAGGGAAAAACAACAAATAACACACAAGGGAATCCCCATAAGCTTAACAGCTGATCTTTCAGTAGAAACTCTGCAAGCCAGAAGGGACTGGCAGGACATATTTAAAGTGATGAAGGAGAAATACCTGCAACCAAGATTACTCTACCCAGCAAGGATCTCATTCAGATTTGATGGAGAAATTAAAACCTTTACAGACAAGCAAAAGCTGAGAGAGTTCAGCACCACCAAACCAGCTCTACAACAACTGCTAAAGGAACTTCTCTAGGCAAGAAACACAAAAGAAGGAAAGGACCTACAATAACGAACCCAAAACAATTAAGAAAATGGGAATAGGAACACACATATCGATAATTACCTTAAATGTAAATGGACTAAATGCTCCCACCAAAAGACACAGATTGGCTGAATGGATACAAAAACAAGACCCATATATTTGCTGTCTACAAGAGACCCACTTCAGACCTAGAGACACATACAGACTGAAAGTAAGGGGATGGAAAAAGGTATTTCATGCAAATGGAAACCAAAAGAAAGCTGGAGTAGCAATTCTCATATCAGACAAAATAGACTTTAAAACAAAGACTATTAGAAGAGACAAAGAAGGACACTACATAATGATCAAGGGATTGATCCAAGAGGAAGATATAACAATTGTAAATATTTATGCACCCAACATAGGTGCACCTCAATACATAAGGCAAATACTGACAACCATAAAAATACTGACAACCATAAAAGGCAAATACTGACAACCAAATACTAACACATTCATAGTAGGGGACTTTAACACCCCACTTTCACCAATGGACAGATCATCCAAAATGAAAATAAATAAGGAAACACAAGCTTTAAATGATACATTAAATGAGATGGAGTTAATTGATATTTATAGGACATTCCATCCAAAAACAACAGAATACACATTTTTCTCAAGTGCTCATGGAACATTCTCCAGGATAGATCATATCTTGGGCCACAAATCAAGCCTTGGTAAATTTAAGAAAATTGAAATTGTATCAAGTATCTTTTCTGACCACAACGCCATGAGACTAGATATCAATTACAGGAAAAGATCTGTAAAAAATACAAACACATGGAGGCTAAACAATACACTACTTAATAATGAAGTGACCAATGAAGAAATCAAAGAGGAAATCAAAAAATACCTAGAAACAAACGACAATGGAGACACAACGACCCAAAACCTGTGGGATGCAGCAAAAGCAGTTCTAAGGGGGAAGTTTATAGCAATACAAGCCCACCTTAAGAAGCAGGAAACATCTCGAATAAACAACCTAACCTTGCACCTCAAGCAATTAGAGAAAGAAGAACAAAAAAACCCCAAAGCTAGCAGAAGGAAAGAAATCATAAAAATCAGATCAGAAATAAATGAAAAAGAAATGAAGGAAACAATAGCAAAGATCAATAAAACTAAAAGCTGGTTCTTTGAGAAGATAAACAAAATAGATAAACCACTAGCCAGACTCATCAAGAAAAAAAGGGAGAAGACTCAAATCAATAGAATTAGAAATGAAAAGGAGAGGTAACAACTGACACTGCAGAGATAAAAGAGATCATGAGAGATTACTACAAGCAACTCTATGCCAATAAAATGGACAATCTGGAAGAAATGGACAAATTCTTAGAAATGCACAACCTGCCAAGACTGAATCAGGAAGAAATAGAAAATATGAACAGACCAATCACAAGCACTGAAATTGAAACTGTGATTAAAAATCTTCCAACAAAGAAAAGCCCAGGACCAGATGGCTTCACAGGCGAATTCTATCAAACATTTAGAGAAGAGCTAACACCTATCCTTCTGAAACTCTTCCAAAATATAGCAGAGGGAGGAAAACTCCCAAACTCCTTCTACGAGGCCACCATCACCTTGATACCAAAACCAGACAAGGATGTCACAAAGAAAGAAAACTACAGGCCAATATCACTGATGAACATAGATGCAAAAATTCTCAACAAAATACTAGCAAACAGAATCCAACAGCACATTAAAAGGATCATACACCATGATCAAGTGGGGTTTATTCCAGGAATGCAAGGATTCTTCAATATACGCAAATCTATCAATGTGATAAACCATATTAACAAACTGAAGGAGAAAAACCATATGATCATCTCAATAGATGCAGAGAAAGCTTTTGACAAAATTCAACACCCATTTATGATAAAAACCCTACAGAAAGTAGGCATAGAGGGAACTTTCCTCAACATAATAAAGGCCATATATGACAAGCCCACAGCAAACATCATCCTCAATGGTGAAAAACTGAAAGCATTTCCACTAAGATCAGGAACAAGACAAGGTTGCCCACTCTCACCACTCTTATTCAACATAGTTTTGGAAGTTTTAGCCACAGCAATCAGAGAAGAAGAGGAAATAAAAGGAATCCAAATCGGAAAAGAAGAAGTAAAGCTGTCACTGTTTGCAGATGACATGATCCTATACATAGAGAACCCTAAAGATGCTACCAGAAAACTGCTAGAGCTAATCAATGAATTTGGTAAAGTGGCAGGATACAAAATTAATGCACAGAAATCTCTGGCATTCCTATATACTAATGATGAAAAATCTGAAAGTGAAATCAAGAAAACACTCCCATTTACCATTGCAACAAAAAGAATAAAATATCTAGGAATAAACCTACCTAAGGAGACAAAAGATCTGTATGCAGATAATTATAAGACACTGATGAAAGAAATTAAAGATGATACAAATAGATGGAGAGATATACCATGTTCTTGGATTGGAAGAATCAACATTGTGAAAATGACTCTACTACCCAAAGCAATCTATAGATTCAATGCAATCCCTATCAAACTACCACTGGCATTTTTCACAGAACTAGAACAAAAAATTTCACAATTTGTATGGAAACACAAAAGACCCCGAATAGCCAAAGCAATCTTGAGAACGAAAGAAGGAACTGGAGGAATCAGGCTCCCAGACTTCAGACTATACTACAAAGCTACAGTTATCAAGACGGTATGGTACTGGCACAAAAACAGAAAGATAGATCAATGGAACAGGATAGAAAGCCCAGAGATAAACCCACGCACATATGGTCACCTTATCTTTGACAAAGGAGGCAGAAATGTACAGTGGAGAAAGGACAGCCTATTCAATAAGTGGTGCTGGGAAAACTGGACAGCTACATGTAAAAGTATGAGATTAGATCACTCCCTAACACCATACACAAAAATAAGCTCAAAATGGATTAAAGACCTAAATGTAAGGCCAGAAACTATCAAACTCTTAGAGGAAAACATAGGCAGAACACTCTATGACATAAATCACAGCAAGGTCCTTTTTGACCCACCTCCTAGAGAAATGGAAATAAAAACAAAAGTAAACAAATGGGACCTAATGAAACTTAAAAGCTTTTGCACAGCAAAGGAAACCATAAAGAAGACCAAAAGACAACCCTCAGAATGGGAGAAAATATTTGCAAATGAAGCAACGGACAAAGGATTAATCTCCAAAATTTATAAGCAGCTCATGCAGCTTAATAACAAAAAAACAAACAACCCAATCCAAAAATGGGCAGAAGACCTAAATAGACATTTCTCCAAAGAAGATATACAGAGTGCCAACAAACACATGAAAGAATGCTCAACATCATTAATCATTAGAGAAATGCAAATCAAAACTACAATGAGATATCATCTCACACCAGTCAGAATGGCCATCATCAAAAAATCTAGAAACAATAAATGCTGGAGAGGGTGTGGAGAAAAGGGAACCCTCTTACACTGTTGGTGGGAATGTAAATTGATACAGCCACTGTGGAGAACAGTATGGAGGTTCCTTAAAAAGCTACAAATAGAACTACCATATGACCCAGCAATCCCACTACTGGGCATATACCCTGAGAAAACCATAATTCAAAAAGAGACATGTACCAAAATGTTCATTGCAGCTCTATTTACAATAGCCCAGAGATGGAAACAACCTAAGTGTCCATCATCGGATGAATGGATAAAGAAGATGTGGCACATATATACAATGGAATATTACTCAGCCATAAAAAGAGACGAAATTGAGCTATTTGTAATGAGGTGGATAGACCTAGAGTCTGTCATACAGAGTGAAGTAAGTCAGAGAGAGACAAATACCGTATGCTAACACATATATATGGAATTTAAAAAAATGTCATGAAAAACCTAGGGGTGAAACAGGAATAAAGACACAGACTTACTAGAGAATGGACTTGAGGCTATGGGGAGGGGGAAGGGTAAACGGTGACAAAGCGATAAAGAGGCATGGACATATATACACTACCAAAAGTAAGGTAGTTAGCTAGTGGGAAGCAGCCGCATAGCACAGGGAGATCAGCTCGGTGCTTTGTGACCGCCTGGAGGGGTGGGATAGGTAGGGTGGGAGGGAGGGAGACGCAAGCGGGAAGAGATATGGGAATATATGTATATATATAACTGATTCATTTTATTGTGAAGCTGAAACTAACATACCATTGTAAAGCAATTATACTCCAATAAAGATGTTAAAAAAAAAAAAAAAAAAAAACTAAAGGATACATGCACCACAACGCTCATAGCAGTACTATTTACCACAGCCAAGATATGGAAGCAGTTCAAGTGTCCCTCAACAGATGAATGGATAAAGATGTGGTGTGTGTGTCTGTGTGTTTGTATATATATACACACACATACACACACACACACAATGGAATATTACCCTGCCATAAAAAAGAATAAAATTCTGCCAATTGCAGCAATATGGATGGACCTGGCGAATACCATGCTTATTGAAATAAGTCGGAGAAAGATGAATACTGAACGATACCACTTATATGTGGAATCTAAAAAAATAAAACAAATGTACATAGCAAACAGAAAACGATGCACAGATATAGGTAACAAACTAGTGGTTACCAGTGGGGAGAGGGAAGGGGGAGTGGCAAGATGGGGTATACAAACTACAATGTATAAAATAATAAGCAACAAGGATATATTGTACAGCACAGGGCATTACAGCCATTATTTTGTAATAATTTTAATGGAGTATAATCTATAAAAGTACTGAATCACGGTGCTGTACACCCGGAAACACAATATTGTAAATCATCTATACTTCAGTTTAAAATTTGTTTAAGTGTGAGAGACAATGAAAGTAAGAATGCAAAAGAAATGAAAGGAGATTATAGTCAAAGAGTTAAACATTACAGATTAATGTTTCTGAGTAAGGGGCCTAAGAGTGGGTTGCTATAGTGAAGTTGAAGTGAAGAATATAGGATTGAGAAAATCAAGGTCTTGTAAACTAGTGTACTGTAAAGACTACACCCTCAATGTAATAGAGAAGAAAATAGTGAGTCTGATTCCAAGGTCTTCAAAACTAGAGAAAAACCATCAGGAGATGCATGGATAGCCGTGCTAAGGAGAGTAGAAAGTAACATCATTATTTGGCAAGAACCTCAAAGGAAGACCTCCAGCAGGAGGAGGGAGACAGCAGCCTGAGCCAGATGATCATCCATCCTTACCCCATCCATGGTTCATTGACTCCTACGTAAGGGGCTTCAGGGTAAACTTTCTACTCCAAGGAGTGCCTAGACTCAAGCACAGAGATGCAGGTATACAAATAATTCTGTTAAAAGGTTGATAATATGTGAAATTCTGCTTGTAAGGGCAAAAGGTTTCCCAAGTGTTTAAGCAGAGAGGTTGGAAGGAGGTGAGGCAGTACAGAGAGCTGTGTAAAGGCAAAAGGAAAGGGGAGGAGAGGTGTGATGGGAAGGGACTCTGTGACCAAGCTTTAAGGGTTAAAAGCATGTTATGATCTGGCAAAAAAAAAAATATCCTCACTTCTGGTATAGAGGTTTCGATAGTGTCACAGTCAGTATAAGGGCCCTAGATTTCATCTGACCTTGTCTCAGAGAGTGGAAACAGTTTCTTCAAAGTTTACAAAGGGGTATCAAAGGTCCTATTGTTCTGGAAAGACAATGTCTAAATCTAACCCAGATAATATTAAAAGAAATGCTCTTGGACCCTACTGGTGTGTAATTCAGAGATACTTTCTGATATGGGTGATCTATACATTCCAAGTCAACTAAAAGACATCCAAATCACCCAAAATGTTTTGGTTATCATATATATATATATATATATATATAAAATACATCACACACACACATATATACACAAACATACACTAAGGTCCAGGACACCTATAAACTAATCAGCTTTATCTATTCTAGCCTTGTTCTAAGGCAGTAATAAAATCCCTCTCTTTTAATTTGTGAAGACTGAAACTAGAGGGGAGAAAATGGTGAATTCAGTTTCTCTTATATAACAAAAAGTCCTCCAGCTTTCCCATTGTTATGGACTAATTTGTGTCTCTCTCCAAAATTCACATGTTGAAAGCCCTAGTCCCCAGTGTGACTGTATTTGAAGATAGAGCCTTTAAAAGTTAAATGAGGTCATGGAGTGGGGCCCCAATCCAATGACTAGTGTCCTTATAAGAAGAGGAAGAAACACTGGCGTGCTTGTACACCTAGAAAAGACCACGTGAGGACATAGAGTGAAGGTGGTCATTGGCAAGTCAAGAAGAGAGGGCTCAAAAGAAACCAACCCTGCCAACATCTTGACCTTGGATTTCCAACCTCCAGAACTGTAAGAAAATAATTTTCTGCTTAAGCCATACAGTCTGTTTTATTTTGTCATGGTAGCCCTAGCCCATGCTCTCATTAGAGCCATTTCTCTTCATGCTTAAAATTGATAAGGAAACTGAATTTCAATGAGGTTAAGGGTGTTTCCCAAGGCCACACGTCTAGTAACCCTGGGTCTGGAATTAAAATCCAGGTCCATGTTACTCCAAAGCCAATGAGTTTTCTGCTGCCACTAGCTTACTGAAAGGACAGCTTTCCCCTCCTCAAATAATAACAACAATTTCTCAAGCTATATATATTTTCTTAAAAGTGATTCCAAAATACATCATTTGAGACCTGGATGGGCTTAGTAAAAAATTGGCCATCGACTTCCCACCTTTACTCCTAACAACAAAAAAGGGATATTTTTAGGATAAAATAAACAAATTGATGTCCTATACTATTTTACAATGCTTTTATTTTCATTTTGTTGTTTTGTTTTATTGTGAACGTAAGTCATATTCACTGTAAAAATGGAGGCAGTACAGATATATATAAAATGTTAATGGACAAATGACTTTGGGAGTTTTCAGTTTTTCACTATTACAAAAAATATTCTTCTATGTGTTCTTCGCAATTTCGTGCAAATAGATATTTAAGAATAAACTTGTAGAGTCAAAGAGTATGTGCATGTTAAGTTTTAATAGGTATTTAAATTTAATAGGTAGATTGTCTTCTAAAACCTCTGAAGCTCTATCCCCAGGCCCTAGTATCACCTCACAGATTTCACCCAGAACAAAGTGCTCTACTAGTAAGAAATGCTATTTCCCACATTTTTCTTTGTAAGAAAGTGTTGACACATCCTGAGCATATATCCAGGACATTTCACGTTGTTAGAACATAAAACATAATGCAATTTAAATGTTATCTGTATTTAGAATTAAAGTTAGTATTAATGAAAAAGAAATCCTACCTTCCTATTATATTAGAAATAATCCATCTCCACAAACCTTGAAGTAGTGAAGGCTGATTCGTCACAACCAATCAATAAGCTTAATAAAAGTGAAGCAGAAATGTGGATTGAAACTGATAAGGCAGTATGTGGCAGACTGTAGCAGACACTATTAGTAACCTCCCCAATATTTATTCTCTCTTCCTCCTATCAACACCTTGATTATGCTCAGGGAAGCTATTTGCCTGCCAGGGTAAAGTCTCACTTTCTAACTCTCTAGTGTGGCCATATGACACAATTCCACGCGTAGAGAAGGAAACGGGTATCTACTGTGGACGCCAGAAAGGCTTTTGCTTTTGCTGATAGAAAGGATGGGTATCATTTGCACTGACATCTCTCACCCTACCCTTTCTCCACCATTGCCTTCATCTACTTCAAACATGAATATGATGCATGAAAATACCATAGCCATTTCTGTAAACCTGAAGAGAGATAACATGAGGGAAAGGCTAGGAGAATTGCAGAGATATTAGTCTCCATATTCTCCAGCACAGGCCTCTTGATATTTGACTTAAAATATATATATTTCCTCTTTGCTTTAGTGACATTATTTTGGTACTTGAAGATGTAGATAACCCTAACCATGCATGTGTTACATTAAAAATGTAGATACGGTAAAGATACTTTTAAAGTTGAATTCCAATGAACCTTTATTTTAAAGAAAAGAGGTGAATGAAGGCGGTGGGTTATCTCTTTACAAGACTGTTTGTAGCCTTTGTTTGGAAAGCAATATAATAAAAAGAAAAGAGGTTAAACTTTGGAATCTGACATACCTGAATTAACATTTCTGCCATTTGCTACCTCTTGGGGTGGGGAGGGAAGTGTGGTTTCCTCACATGTAATTTCAACACATTCATAACAGTGTTATAGGTTTGTTCTGAAGATTGCATGTGATGATCACATAGTATGTAATCAACACATGTTGATTCTCTTCTTCCATTCAAAACTGATAATTTTTATATAAAAAGGCACCTTGATCTGCCTCTCAGGAGGTAATACAATTTCTCATTCTTCACTGGTTTATGGAACGAGGAAAATAACAAGAAAATAAGCTGATATAGGGCTTTTTAATCTAAACTACATATTTCAGGATGTAGTGTAGGGACAATACTGATTCAGTTAAGCCCTTAAACCTTATAGGGGTACCTCCCAAGTAACTGAAAAGTACTGCTTATCATGAAAGACTATGAGATTCTGCAAGATCCTGGCCTAGAGCATTAAATTAGGTTCACTCTGTCGCACTTACCAATGCAGGAAATATAAGGGAAAAGAAAGAGAAATGGTTACCTCTTTGCTATTTAGAACCCCTTAAAAATGACTTAAGGTTTTTTTTTAAGGATGATAACATGGACTTTTTTAAGAAAGGTGGAAGGTGAATGATCATTCTCATGGCAAAAGGACAAATTCTATAGTTATTCAAGGTTAGTAGTTCCTCTGGTTCATCTAAAATAAAAGTATGTATTTTCTGGTTGCTTTGCAATTAAGAACCATGTTTGTACCAAAACCCAGTGAATTGCATACTTTAAATGGGTGAATTGTGAGATATGTGAAATAGATATCAATAAAGCTGTGTACAAAAATTAAAATTTAAAAGAAAGAACCACGTGTGTAGAATTTCTTTGGTTAGATTTAGCAAAATGTAATTGGAAAGAAGTAATCCATAATTAATCTATTAAAATATTTCTTAAAGTTTGTTCTAAGAAACATCAGTTCCACAAGATGCTTTGGTAAAGTTTCCTGTGGTTAAATAATTTTGGGAAATATGGTATAATACATGGTCCCATTGGAGATTTAAACAGTACATTATTATAGGCTCTAAGAAGCCTCCCTCTATGGAAACTATTTAACATTTAGCTGAGCCCAAAGCCCAGAATTATTCCAAATGTCTTTGACCATGAAAGTTGTTCTCCTAGTAATACCTATTAACCTCCTACACAAAGAGTGTAGTCTGAGACACACTTCAGAAATTGCTGATGTCTAGTATAGTGTGGTAGCCATATAATTATAGTGATACCTATAAAAGCAAGAGTAACGTGAAACATATTCTGCTGTCCATTCAGTCTGTCCAGGCAGTCAGATAGATAATTAAGCTGAGATAGACAGCTTACACCCGACCAGATGAAAGGGGAGAGACTGATGTTGAGATTTTCTTTTTCAGCCCTAGATTTGTATACTCTGTTGATTTTATTGTTATTTGGAGGAAAATGTTAGCATACATACATGTGTATATATATACGTGTGTGTGTGTGTATATATATATATATATATATATATATATAAACAATTTAGGGGTATGAAACAGCACTATATTAAACATTTTGAGATTCTTCTCTCTGTAAGGAATTCTGCTGCTAAAAGAAGAGAATATATGACTTTGGTCTTTCAGAGTCCAGCGTGCAAGAAAGAGGAGGGTGGTGAAAAACAATTTTCCAAAACAACATGTTTCTCCTGAAATATAACAACCTCTCAAATGAATAAAGAATACCAAGATGGAAACTTTAGCATTATCTGAAGTGATTAGCTGTGATTTCAATTATTTTTTGAAACCTATGTTTCATCTGAGAGTAAGGTATGGTAAAAGAATATGAAGATTTTACTCAAATGGGAATTACTCAGTAAATTTTGGTGTGGGAAAGCAATTATATTGCTGTTCAACATAAGATTTTTATTTTATTATTTTATGATATGTAATAATTATATATGGATTATCTATTGTAGGCCAGAAAGCAAGCTGGATAGTGAGAAGAATTCCCTTTATTGTTTTTTAAGAAAAGATTATCATTATCTCATGGGAGTTTGTAATCTAATTAGAAAGACAAGATATATGCCCATCAAACAGGTAACAACACAAGAGAGATATGATTAAGTGCCATGATAAATGACGAGTAATAAAGGGAGCAGGTGCTATAAAAGGATTAGAGAAGAAATAAACTTTCATTATTTTCATGGATATAAAAAACACTAAATTTTAAAAGCAACCTGATTTAAGTGGATTTAACTTGTTGTTTCGATTTTGTATATGTAAGGCTTTATAGAATCGGGACTCTTCTCACCAGGTAGCCAGAGAGAGAACAGAACAGGCAGTTCTGTCCCTGCCATCTGCCAATGGCTCCTGCTGCAAATCAGGCAACAGTATATATATCTGCTACACTATTTGTATTTGCATTGGGGTTGAATATTTTGAGAATGAGATGCAAGAAACTGTGAAAATACCCCGTCTCATTATCTAAACTTTCAGTCTGAGGTCTAGCCATCCCTGAACAATCATGGCCCAGCGCTGAAAGTAAAGATGTATCTACAGAAGCACAAATGGTAACAATAACACTTTGCATTTCTGAAACATCTTCTATTGAAATAGCTCATTCTCAGCACCGTTTACAAGCATTAATTCAACCTCACAAGAGAAATAATTTGCAAGAAATAGGTTAACTGTCTGGTTTGACACAGCACAGTAACTCAAGTCATTACAAAGTACAGGATTTCTCACTGCTAGCCCAGTGCTTTGCCGTAAGCAAAAACTATTTGAATTCCTTTTAAAATTTTACTTCAAACACTAACATACTACTATCATAATAAATTATAAAGTCATCAGTATAGATACAGAAAAATAATCTAAAAAACTTTTCTTATGGCCTCTGTCTTATTACTATCACTCACAATCTTTTCCTGGTAAAGTTTTTCCTGTGTGTCAGGATTCACTGACATGAAAATCATTATTTTGAAGAGAAAAATGTTCAAATGTGGAAAAATGTTCAATGATAGGATGAAAACATATGAGGAAGGTCTAAGACCTCACGGGTAGACTTTTTCATTAAATTTTCCTCCGGCTTCTTAATGAAATTAGTGATCATCAGCCCATGGTAGACAACAACGGTGGGTCAGACAAAAATTTGGTAACATTTCCCCTCACTAGTGTCCCTACTGGAAGCCAAGTGAAATAATCAGAAGGTCCTGAAGCGGACAGGAAAATGTAGCTCTATGAGAGGGAAGAGCAAAGAGGGACTCCGACAATTAGCTTCTACACGTGGAAAACTTTATTACTCACCTTTTCGTTCACTTAAATACATAAATAAGCATTTTCCATAATCAAGGTACAATACTAGGTGTAGAGTCAGAAGTCTTCATAAAAGAAAAACAAACATGCTGAAAAGAAACAGTAACAGAGGTACAAATATATCCATTTATTCAACACATTTGGAGCAACTATAATAGGCATGACCAGAGTTTCTTGAAAGTAGTGGTGCTTTGCAGGTATCATGGGAAACTTTAGAATTTAGCTGGGGTAGTTTTTGGCTGTCACAGAAACTGGAGGAACTCCTGGTATTTACTGTATAAGTATCCAGAGACACCGGACATACAACATTTAGGACAGCCTCAAAGAAGAACTGTCCCAATCCGGCATGACTTTCAAATAAATATCCCTCATGTGGCTAAGAAACTGGTTTATAATTGAGGTTAGAACCTATCTCCATATGGTACACATGGTACAAGGAGTGATTTACACAGTTTTAATAGATACTGAATTTCCTGAGTGCAAATATATTAATCAAATAAATATTTTATACAATTCGATTGAGAATTTACCAGTATATGGTCACTATTTTGGAAAATCCCATCATCAAAGGCTATGCCATGGCATTTGAGTCAACAAAACAACATGGTGCATCCTACTGTGTGTGCCATGGCCCAGTGATGCCATGCATACGTGTGTGTGCCTACTTTATCACGTCTCCTCATGAAGTCATGCCTAAACAGTTACATATTGAAATACATGGCATTTTATTGCCATTAATTACATCTTTTTTCTATTATAGTTAATCACTGACTTTTTAAAAATTATGTGTGTTAGGTAGCTTATATTATATACTAAATTCAATTAAGGATAGTAAAGGTATACTACATTTCATTATAAATAATATCACCTATTATTTTTATAAACAGCATTGTATATTATTTGTTATAAATAATATTGACTATTATCATCAAAAAGGAGGTGAGCCTGTGCTATGCACTAGAGATAATGGGGCAGGGTGTGTGTGATGGTTCCTGTCATCTCATTGCAGATAGTGTGGTTTAAAAAACAAGTATCAAGCCAATAAGTATACAGATACATGTAAAATCACAAAGTCCTAAGTGTTCAAAGGAAATGAATTAAAAGAATAGCAGTGGAGGACATTATTCAAATGGTATAGAGTCAGGGTTAGCTTCTCTAACTAAAAAGAAAGACCCACAAGATGTCTAGGAGTTATCGAGGGGATACACTCTAAGCAGAGGGCAGAGCATGTACAAATACAGACAATCACTATGTACAAGAGAAGAAAGGAGTTAAACCAGGTTGAAGAATCAGGAAACACACATAGGAAGAAGCAGCTTCTCCATGTCCCCAGTTCTTCTGTGTATAATTCCTCCACCTCCCTAACTGCATTTTCTTTTTTGTTGTTTTTTGTTTCTTTTTAACATCTTTATTGGAGTATAATTGCTTTACAATGGTGTGTTAGTTTCTGCTTTATAACAAAGTGCATCAGTTATACATATACATATGTTCCCATATCTCTTCCTTCTTGCGCCTCCCTCCTTCCCATCCTCCCTATCCCACCCCTCTAGGTGGTCACAAAGCACCAAGCTGATCTCCCCGTGATACACGGCTGCTTCCCACTAGCTATCTGTTATACGTTTGGTAGTGTATATATGTCCATGCCACTCTCTCACTTTGTCATAGCTTACCCTTCCCCCTCCCCATATCCTCAAGCGGATTAAATCTCCACAATCAACTTGATGTACCCTGCATTTTCTTTTAAAAGGGATTCCGATTTCTACTCAGGGTCTATTTAATGGACCTCAAACTTCTCCTAAGAAGGAAGAAATATAAAGCATCACTCTGGTTATGTACCTTGCTTAAATGCCTTGAGATAGATTAAAGTATTCTAATATTTTCTCTAGGTGAATGCCATCTGAATTGACGATTTGGATTTCCACTCTGTACTCCACATTTAGCATGGTCTTGCCTAAATGCTGAAGCAAATGACTTCTTGCCTAAGGGTTTGAAAATAACAAAGTCAAGCAATATGCATCCGGCACTCCCCTTGGATCACTTGATCAAAAAATATATTAAGTAGTGCTGTTTTCATAACTACCATTGTGGGGACACGTCAGTGTTAAGAGAGAGAACATGAGACTAATTCCTATTCTTATAATGCAATCCAGTGAAGAAAATTCACTGAGGAGGATTTGTCTCATAAACTACAAATATACAGGAGGTGACTCCAAACACCCCAAGGCTTGTTTGTAAGTGTTTACATGAAAGGAAACCATCTAGTTCTTGAGGCCAGTTACCTTCCCCTTTTGTAAACTCTCACTCACTTGGGGTGGAGGCATGAGGAAAATGCAGTCAGTTGGAGACCTTTCTAGGAATCTCCTTCCTAAGTGTGGAGTAATTCAGAAAAATGGAGGAGAGTCAACTCTCAGGCTCTTACCCAATAGCATTTTTTCCTTCCTCACTACCTCTATTTTATTTTTAACAGAGCCAGAAGGAAACATATCCTTATCTGATTCTGGGTTGGAGAGGGTCTTTAAGTGAAAGATTTGACTAGCTATGACATATCTGACATGTAGGCTAACTGGGATAGGGGGAGGGTGTTCCCTATACCCCCTTTGCCACCCTTATCTTCCTTTCATTAGTCAGCTGATCACATTCCTTTTTACCTAATATGTCAGGAAGACAAGAATTAGAACCCTGACTGATTTCTTTGGAAAGGCTGTAAATCTTCAAAAATTAATCCAAGAGACAAGGAATTGCTATCTCACTTTCCAGGTTGTAAAGAAGCTTCATGGTGGGCTCTAAAACAGTAATTTTGAGTTGTAGATCATATAGGTCTTGGAAAAAATCTTTGACTTAAATGGGTCAGGAATGTGTTTTTGAAAATATTCAAAAACTAAATAAAATATTTCTGCTTCAGGAGAACCTCCATAAGATATAGTTCTTTATTTTCAGAAATTGTGTTGCATTGTGTTTAACATTTGTGAAATGTGAAGTATAAACTCCAAACTTCTAGTCTATAGTCTCAATGTGGGATCAATAAAATAGCACACAGACACCTGTAGATCCTGGGGAAAAAATTACACCAAACTTTAAGAGGTTCTACGATATTCCTTAAGGTATATGTAAAGATAGGTGTGTGAATCTATGTACAACATGTCAGGGTCAGTCTACTGCTGCTTAGAAAGACTCTGGGCTTGAATGTTTCTATTCTCAATGCAGAACCTTGATAGTATTTTTTTTTTTTAAACCCACATTTGTTTATTTATTTATTTTTGGCTGTGTTGGGTCTTCGTTTCTGTGAGAGGGCTTTCTCTAGTTGTGGCAAGCGGGGACCACTCTTCATCGCGGTGCGCGGGCCTCTCACTATCGCGGCCTCTCTTATTGCGGAGCACAGGCTCCAGATGCGCAGGCTCAGTAGTTGTGGCTCACGGGCCTAGTTGCTCCGCGGCATGTGGGGTCTTCCCAGACCAAGGCTCGAACCCGTGTCCCCTGCATTAGCAGGCAGATTCTCAACCACTGCGCCACCAGGGAAGCCCTGTGATAGTAATTTTAAGTCCTAGGTTGCAACATTCCTAGACAATGTCTTAGCTGGAAATCTACATTTGGATTGCATATATTCTATCTGGTGACACGGAAGTTAGAATGCAGACTTTGGGATTAAGATGCAGATTATGCGGTCTATAGGTTGGTAATGAATAAAGGCCGAGAGAGAAGACGATTCAAGTTTCGTGTTAACAAGACCTTCAACCCACAGTGGCTTCCTAAAACCACTGACTCCCAGCATTTCTTTGGAAAGAATCCAGTAGAAATTGAGGCCTCTATCTGCTTTGCCTCCTGATGTATCCTTTCCTTTCTTACAAGCAAAACCTTGCCAACACCATGAATATGAGTCCAAATGTTTCATATCTACTGTACCACAAACCTATAAGGCTCTTGGTCTCTCATATTGTAAATGTGCATTATTCTAGAAAGAGTCCTAATATTCACGTTATTGGGAGAGGATCATCACCCGAAGAGAGGGCCGAACAAAATGCTCTATAAAGCACAGCTTCCGGGCTTCCCTGGTGGCACAATGGTTGGGAGTCTGCTTGCTAATGCAGGGGACACGGGTTCGAGCCCTGGTCTGGGAGGATCCCACATGCCGCGGAGCAACTAGACCCTTGAGCCACAACTACTGAGCCTGCGCATCTGGAGCCTGTGCTCCGCAACGGGAGAGGACGCCATAGTGAGAGGTCCGCGCACCGCGATGAAGAGTGGCCCCGGCTTGCCACAACTACAGAAAGCCCTCCCACAGAAACGAAGACCCAACACAGAAAAAAATAATTAATTAATTAATAAACTCCTACCCCCAACATCTTCAAAAAAAAAAGAAAACCACAGCTTTTCTCCTTAAAAAAAAAAAAAAAGCACAGCTTCCCTTAGCCATTCCATTCAAAGCTTCATATTAGAAACCTCTTTGCTAACACTGGCGAAATAGGGACGATCTCTCTAACCGTGTATTTTCATTTTATGTTCACAGTCAGTCACATAATCATGATTATGCACTCATACAAGCACCTAGTTAATCTAAATATTCCAAGCGGACCCCCACGTCCAAGGTCCTTCAATACACCTGACAGCATTCTTTGAGAGGCTCTGTTAATTCACATTTCTCCACCTTGCTCTTCGTTTGATGATCCCAGGGACTTCCTGAACTAGCTTCAGGCAGTTATTTCTGAGTTGCCTACAACGCGAGCATATCCTTAAGGCTAAATAAAACTGAAAAGCAGCTGCTTAAGATTTTCTGAAATGTTGTGAAAATGCCTATATAACTCATTTCTAGAAATGAGTATGTTAAAACCCATTGTACAGAAACCCACCAAAGTACCATCCCTCTGGTCACATTACACTCTGAATTTTGAGATAATGCCCACAAATTTGCTGTAGATGGAGATATTTTTCCAATCTTCAGATTGATCGGATACTTAGAAGAGACATTAATGATGCTTAAAGACTCCTCCCACAAGGATTAACCGCGTAGGGACTGAACAGTGATGAAATATGGCTTTAAAATAAAAATCTTGCCGAGTGCCTCAAAGAAGTCACCGTTGAGATCAGAGTCAAAAAGATGGGTGAAATTTCTCTATCTGCTGGGATGCTTCCACAAGAAAATGTAGCACCTAGTAGTATTAGTATTCCAACATGTTTTTCAATATTTCATGTTTCCAAAAGGAAAGAAGAGAAAATTAAATTCCCAAGCTCCTTCCTAAAACTGACACAGGATGCAGTTGTGGCTAATATATTTTTAACAAGATACTGTAAAAAAATCATCAGTTAACCCGAGACAACGAAGTATACTTCGGTTACTTAATGACAGAAACAAGAAAAATATCTGACAACCCTCATCTTCATATTAAAACCAGATTCATCAATTCTTAAATAAGTACCACAGACTTCTACAGGATGTTCATTTCTAAGGATATGGCTTACTGTTGTGGAATTGATGCAGCCCTATCTAGGGACCAATTTTATTCAATATTTTCAGTGATCATCCTGGGAAATCAAGAAAGAACCTTGAAGAAGTTATTAAATACATTCTGCTGTCCTGAAATACTATCCCTGTTCAACAGATGGTAAATGTGTTCAGAGGTCCTAGCTGCAGTAATTCAGGAATTGCTGTATGCCAATCATTCTGCCCCACGAGCAACCACCCTATTAAGATATGCAGGAGATCATGGGCCTCCTCTCAGCCTGACCAATCATCTGGACTAACAGTCAGCCTAAAGGCACTTGGCTCTGAAGGAAATCTAGCAAAAGAGAAACTTTGTCAGGATCACATATTGAAAAGAATCCTGAATTCAGCTTTAGTCGAAGGACAGTAGTTAGCATTATATTAGAAAATCCAATGAAGAAAGCATGCACACTTCTTAGGGATGCAACTGGGTACTACGGATCATTCATTTACATATATGCAGTTTAGCAATAGTTTACAATTTACCTCACAATGATGCTACTTTAACTCTATAGCAAGTAGAACACATCCTGCTTCCAGACCACATTTATCAGCATCATTTCTCAGAGAACTGTCCATATTAATGAGTTCCCAGCATAGAAATTCCAAAATCAACAAAGCTCTTATTCCTGAACTTCAGCCCAGCATCTGAACAAGGAACAGAAGGAAACCTATAGGGAGCTGCTCCGCAGTGTGTGTGTGTATGTGTGGCAGGAGGGAGCAGAGACTAGCAAGAAGAGGCAAAATATGCAAAGCAACGATGAAGCTGAGTAACATGGTTCTTGGGGGGGGAAAGGGAACAAAGATTAACTCCCTTAGAAACAGTGCATTCTGATAGGCTTTTTGCTTGTTCGTTTTTGTTTAGCAAAGGCAGAATGCATGACCTGAAAGAAAAATGAAGGACAAACATTCATTCGTCTACTCCTCTTCTTTGCCTAATACTTTTACAGCGCTTCATCCACCCAACCACACTGGAGGAAGGGGCTGCACGTAAGGTGTTAGTAGGGCCTTCTTATGAAACAGAGGAGCTTAGGATACAAGTAATTTGGTGAATGACCATACCTGGAGAACAGTTTATCAAACCAGATGGACTTTGCAATGCACTCCCCTCCCACCATGTCTTTCTTCCTCTTGATAGCACTGGCGATATGATGGCAACAACTCTGTGGGCTTTCATCACTAGCAGACAAAACAAGTGTTGAAGTCTGGAACTCCTTTTCCAGGCTTCCTCCTTGCCCCCAACCCCACCTCTTACAGCAGTCGTCAAGTCACCGCCAATAAACTCCTCGGATTTTCAGAAATGTGTTTGAAAATCACTGATCTACTCTAATCCAAACAGATGCAATCCAGTCTAACCCAGAAGTTGAGAAAACCTGTCCTAGTACTCATGTACTAGTAAATAGAGGACCAGGATTTATGGTCAGGTCTCCAAACTATGAGTACAATGCTTTGTCTACACCTCAAATTAAAGAAAGTATCAGAACCATGCACAGCTAGATGCTGTGTCTGGATAGGGATGTAGGGCAGCACTATGAAGTGGGGCAGGGAGATCTTTGATCGTATGTTGTCCATATTAGGAAGACAATGAAAGAGAACATTTAAAGAATTTACCTAAATTTACTCGGTGAATGAATTAGTGGTAGATGGCTCAAAATCCATGCTTGAACCATTATGCTACTACATTATGCTACCAGCACTATTTACTTATGTATTTATTTAAACATCTTTATTGGAGTATAATTGCTTTACAATGCTGTGTTAGTTTCCGCTGTATAACAAAAGTGAATCAGCTATACATATACATACATCCCCATATCTCCTCCCTCTTGCGTCTCCCTCCCACCCTCCCTATCCCACCCCTCTAGGTGGTCACAAAGCACCGAGCTGATCTCCCTGTGCTATGCGGCTGCTTCCCACTAGCTATCTATTTTACATTTGGTAGACCAGCACTATGTAATCCTTAGCAATTTGGTAAGTTCATTTATTTAAATAGCAAAATTTTTTAAAAGCACTATTATCTGTCTACATTTCAGATTTTTCAAGTCTATTCATCTTTTCCTATTTTTTATAATGGGGTTTGAATATAAACCCACGTAATATTCTAATACTTTATTCTTTTTAAAATTCTGAATGATTGAATATCTTATCATAATAATGTTTTTTACTTTAAACTTTTTTTCCTTATTTTTATTGCTTTGGAAATCCTTCCATGTCACAAAAGCCACTATTTTTCCCATTATCTTTTAATGTTTAAATTCCTATTTCATTTGAAATGCATTTGCTACAAAATGGGGAACTATCTTCATTTTTTTCAAATCGTGACACAACAATCCCTGAATGACTTAACTCAGTTTGAATTGTCTTTCCTTTCCCCACGGATCTGTACTGCCAGTTAAGTAATCTTGGAGAAACAGAATGTTCAGTTTCCTCAACTGCAAATAGGGATTAATGAAAGTATCTCATAGAGCTTGTGTGAGGAGTAAATGAGTTAACACATATAAAGCTCCGAAGATCACCTGTGCCATGGCAGGTTAAGTATCATGTGAGTGTTAGCTATCTATCATCTTTTAATATCCTCAAATATCTATTTAGTAAACTTTAGAATAACTGTGGAAAGTTTGAGAAATTATCTGTACATTTGGTTGGAAAAGGCGTAAGATTTGAAAACTAAGGTGGAAAGAACTTACACATTTGTAATATTTATGGAACAATGACATGTCTCCAGTTATAAAAACAGAGAGATGTATGTCTTACACTACAGTTTGTAATTCATGTAAATAATGCTAATCCTCACTACCATCTGTTGCCATAGTTATAAATTTATTTTTTTATATATATTATGTGGGATTTTCTGTCATGTGGAAAAAGTACTGTTTTTTAAATATTTATTTTATGTAAGTAGCCAAGTATCAAAAAACACTTATTGTTAATTCCAAACAACATTTTTTGTAGTTGTTAACTCTCTCAGGCTTCTCCACATAGTAGTCATCCTTTACATAAATAGAGAACATTTTGTTTCTTCCTTTCCAATAGCCCTAACCTCCATATCTTATTAGCTAAAATTTCCTGGAATACACCAAACAAGATTTATCACAGCAAACACCTTCATCTTGTTTCTTATTTAATAAAAATGTTTCTAGGTTTTCATTGTGAAGAGTGACATTGATTTTCCTTAACTTGCAAGAAAACATAAAGAGCTTAACAATAATATGTTTTAAATGACATCAAACAGCATTTAGAGATCTGGTGAGATAAACAGTTTTACCCTTTAACCAACAGTAAGATTTAAGAATTTTTTCCATATTAAATTACGCATTCCTAGAATAAACTCTTCAAATCATATATTCTACTTATATATTGATGAAGTTGATCTGTTTTATTTAGAATTTTTATGATTTTGTAGAATTTTTAATTTTTTGCTACTTTGCAAAGTTTGCAGTCATTATGGTATCATGATTATGTAGCTTCATAACAATAGGTAAAGGTATTTGCTTTACCCAGAATTTTATTTTGGGGGGCTTTTAAAAAGTTAATATGAGAATTAACTTTACCTTAGCATTTTCAAATAAGCTGCCTATAAAACCACGTAGAGCAAGAACCTTTTAAAGAGGGAATTCTTTGGTATTTTAATTATTTTTTCAATATTTATAAATTTAACCTTTTAGTGAATTTTGATAATCACAATTTCCTAAAAATTCATCCAATATATTAGGATTTGAAATGTATCCAAGTGGGCTTTACAAAGCAAATTTTATTTTGTTTTATACATTTATTTATTTATATATGTATGTATGTCTGTCTGTCTGCGTTGGGTCTTCGTTGCTGTGTGTGGGCTTTCTCTAGTTGTGGTGAGCGGGCGCTACTCTTTGTCGTGGTGTGCGGGTTTCTCATTATGGTGGCTTCTCTTGTTGTGGAGCACGGGCTCTAGGCCCACAGTTTTCAGTAGCTGTGGCTCGTGGGCTCTAGAGTGCAGGTTCAGTAGTTGTGGCGCACAGGCTTAGTTGCTCCACGGCATGTGGGATCTTCCCGGACCAGGGCTCGAACCCGTGTTCCCCGCATTGGCAGGCGGATTCTTAACCACTGCGCCACCAGGGAAGCCCCTTATTTTGTATTAAATCTCCTCCTTATCAATAGTTGTAGCCCCTTTATCATTCATAATGTTGCATATTTTGTTTTCTAGTTTTAATTAAAATTTTCAGACATTTGTCCATTATGTTGATTTTATCCAAAGATTTTCTGTATTATTTTTCTGTTTTCAGTTAATTAATTTATGCTGTCATTTGATTATCTCTTTCCTTCTGTTTTTCACTTTGTATTCAAAATGTATAATATTTTAATGAAAGAGTATGATTTAATGAATTTTTATAAAAGTAACATTACCCAGTTATTTCATTTTAATTAAATTTGGTATTTAAAGTGAATATAATTTTAATTTAAATATGCTAAAGTTCCAATACTGCTATTGAAGATGAATTGTAATTTCTAGTTCACTTTGTATTTGAAAAAAATAGAGTCATTCAAAAATGTTTAGCAAGTAGATTCAAAAATGTTTAGCAAGTAGATTTAAAAAGACTATAGACTCCAGCAGTGAATCTGGGGAAGTAACTCAGTAAAATTCCAGAAAATACCATCTGCTGATACTTTTTTCAAACAAGATGGCATCTGAAAAGGTATTTTTAAGATATTATCTTTAGTTGTGACTCTGTAGTAAATGTCTAACCAGCTCGCTTGAATATTATAAATGAATAACACATCAGACAATGTAGATTATCTACTTCTAAAATCCCAAAGGTGGTAGGCTTTAAGTACTCATTTCTTCAATCCCTTCATTTTTTTTTTTTTTTTTTGCGGTACGCGGGCCTCTCACTGTTGTGGCCTCTCCCGTTGCAGAGCACAGGCTCCAGACGCGCAGGCCCTGCGGCCATGGCTCACGGGCCCAGCCGCTCTGCGGCAGCATGTGGGATCCTCCCGGACCGGGGCACAAACCCGCGTCCCCCGCATCGGCAGGCAGACTCTAAACCACTGCGCCTCCAGGGAAGCCCAATCTCCCTACCTTTTATGGTGAGCTGCACAAAGGAAACAGGAGTCTCTTGCACAAGGGAAACAGGAGCCTCTTCCACTACCAGATACCCCGAGTGTAGAACATTTCCTGGAATATGGCAACAGCTCAACAAATGTTTGTTTAATTAATGCATGAAGCCATTTGTTGACCTTGGAGGCTACATACAGGCCGGTTGCACTATTAAGTCTTGAAGACTAAATAAAATAGCCACCAAAACCAGATGCGGATATAAGGAATTCAAGACTGAAATGATGGAGGAGATGTCTTTAGCATGGGAGACTCACTACTGCTAGAGTTTAAGGAGTGTAAGAAAGGAGTATAGGTTAAGGAGGAAAGAGGCTAGAAGATAAGGGGCACTGCATGTCAAACCTGAAAGTGTTGACTTTATCCTCCAATCTATTCCAGACTTTTGAAAGAGATAGATGTGAGTTTGAGAGAAATCACTTTGGTAGCTGTTTGGGGAATGAACTGGGGAGAGAGTCTAAGGTCACACTGATGGTTACCAGTGGAGCTACAGCTGGAATATATTTTCCACTGTACATTGTCTCATTTCTGAGAAGCACACTTTTCAATTTAGACTGAAAAGGAGAAACAGCCATTCATTTGGTCAATTAAGGGCCCACTTTTGTGGGATTCCTGGAGGTTTGTCTATCAGATTGCTTAGAAAGGTAAAAGGAAGCCACTGTAACTAGTAGGTGTCAGTGCTCAGATCCCAGATGTTTATTGCCTTCAAAGATAAAAAGCTTGTTAACAGTAAGCATGGAGGTTACAGATAACAAGCTGATCAGTCCTCTTGTCTCCACCTGGTACTTTTCCTTGAATTATTTCTTTTAATCTCACTTTGCTAAAATAATTATATTTACCTTTGAAAAAGACAACATATGTAAACTGGCTTTTAGCAATGGCTTTTAGCAATGAAAATAATTTTTATGTCTAAGATTTGTTCGGCAGGAATTTTGGGTGGGGATACTAAGAAATTATCTTCCTAATACACAGCAAGAATGTATAACCCATTGAATTGGAGATGGTGTCTTTATAAGTCTCTGCTTTAATTTGTTTTTAATTTACACCCATCCTCATCTAAAAGGATTTACAAAGCTTTATATGTCAATTAGTTTTGGTAACTAAAAAATAATCAATATTCATTCAGTTCTCTATTGCAGTTATAAATTTCTTCTGAGAACATATCAACATCCACATAAAACAGAAAAATCTGACACAATATGAATCTCTATAAATCCTATTTGGGTGTCTTCCAAATTTTCTTTTCTCATGTAGCCAGTTAAAATTAACCCAAATGGAGCAGCTGAGCTTCACTTAAGTTAGCTTAGGGTTGATTTTTTTTTAATGGAATTGTAGAATTTGTTTAAGGATTATTATTTAATATACTGGTGTTTTAAGAAAAAGAACATTGGATTACTGTCTCACACACACTAGTGATGTATGTGAGTGAATTATAATATTTTTAGTAAGAAAAGGATATTTGAAATATGGACAAAAATAAAAGTAATTCCAAGATTTTCATTAAAGGACACCAATTTCTTCAAGATTCTGATTTTTTATTTTACTAAACCCGTGTTTTTAAATGTATTGATCAATTTAGGTATTACACCACTTAATAATTGTCTGCTAATACATTTATCTCCTTTACCAATAGACCATGAGCTCCCTCAGGACAGAGGTTTGGTTCAGTGTTTTGACACTGCACTGGTTGCAATGCCTTGGACATAGTTGGCACTCAGTAAGTGTTGGTTGACAAATAATTTCAGGCACAGAAAATGCAGTTGCTCTCATTAACACTTCAGCACTGGAAGAGACTATCAGAATCATCGTCCAGCCTAACTCCATCTTACAGATAAAGGAATACTCTGATCAGAGGAGACAGGTACCTTTTTGATAAACACAAAGCTCCCCAGGTCTCCCAACTCCTATTCCAATTTTTTACCTTAAAAAATTTGAGATTTGAGTATTTTGCCCCAATACCTAGAAGTGAGTTTCAAAATATGACATATATCAATTCAATTCAATGTTCAGATATCAGGGACCAGGTATCAGGAGCCCAAATTACAAAAGTTGAGAGAGTCAACCGCCAACTCAGTGGCACATGTCCTGCTTTTGATAGGCACGACCGTGTTTCTGTAAGAGAACATCATAGCCTCTGAGTCTGTTATGGGGATAATAGAATGAGAACTATTTTTCCTAGACTCCTTAGGTAATATTCTAACTTGAAAATAAAGTTCTCCTCTCAGTGAGAACATTAAAGAAGACATGTGGAAAACAGTTATTTGTGGTAGAGACTGCTATTTACCAAAATCTGTTTCCTCCTCTTCCTGGAAAACAGGCAGACAACATTTCCTAGTGCTCAACGCATTGAAGTGTAACCAGGTGATTTAGTTCTACTCAATGAAACGTGCTCAGAAGTGATGCACAGCACTTCCAAGATTCACTATAAAACAGCCCCTTGCTTATCCATTTTTATTTTTTATGGAAAGATTTAACTCCTAGGGCAAACTTCTAAGTCATGTGTTAAGGTCGTTAGAAAGATCAGTAGTCTGGTTTCTGAATAACAAGAGGCTTCCTGTTTACCTGAAACTCCCTTGGACTATGAGACCCATACTCCTATTGTATTCAACCTCTGCTATACTGTGGGGAGGGGAGGTGGCTATTACAGCAACTAGTGTTACTTTTATCTCAAATTTCTGCAGTGGAGGAAAATGCCTTATTCTTATTAGTTAAAACTCCCAACACCTGGACTATGCAGTGAAAATAGACTCACACTGACCTTCTTTCCCCTTTTTCTAGCAGATATATGAAAATCTAGCATAGGGCAGGTTTCACTGAGCCATCACCGCCATGAGCTAATTAAGGTCTCGTTGGGCCTCATCCCTTAGGGCAGTGGTTCTCAAACTCCAGTCTTCAGCAGAATCACCTTGCAGGTTTGTTAAACCAGGTAAGCACTACGACTGGGTCTTTCCTCCAGGATTTGATTTTATTAGGTCTTGGGTGGAGGCTGATATTTTGCAATTGCAACAGGTTTCCAGATGATGTCTTTGAAACTGGTCCAGACCTCACACTTTGAGAACAGCTATAGGGCTTCTAGATTACTCCTAAACGTATTTTACCCCGTATTTTCAAACACCCGTCATATATAACGAATTAGCACCTTCTCAAAGTTGTACTATCTGCTTAACAATACACCTGATGCAACACTGAAATAGAGACAACAGGATCTCATACCACCTGCTTCGCTAACAAGGGGGTGTTTCTCACTGCTGAAATGGTCAAAAATAGCACTTGAGTTCTGATAGTGGGTCTGGAGATAGAAAAATTAGTTTATAGGTAAATTAAGTCCTCTTTATAGAATGAAAAGTAAGGTGAAATCTCATTTGAAGATGAGAAGCAGAGATGAGATGTTAAGGGGATAAAGACATTTATAGGCCATGGTTCTGGGAGGCTGGCTGGAGAATAAGGCATCCTTATTAAAGATTTACCAGAGGGATAAATAGAATCTCACCCTAGCATGAGAGGAAGCAGACAGCCAATTCCCCAGCAGAAAGCCCATCAAAAGTTTTTACAAAAAAACAAAAAAACAAAAAACTTCAGCCAAAAGGAAAAGGCATCTCTCTACTACCAAGCACAACTCTGCCTTCCAAACATCAGGAAGCTCACTCCCCACGTGGCAGCAATTTTCAGACTGCTCCAAATTTATACCTGGTCTCCAAGGCAGTGGTACCAGCCCAGAAGTGATGCTCGCAGCCTCACGGCCCTGCCAACCAGGACATGTGTAAAGAATGAGAGAGAATATCTTGTGCAGTAGCTATGTGATGGGGTGGAGTGGGACCTACACAAGCCAGGAGGATGAAGTCAGCCTTCAAAGATCCACTAAAGCCAAACTTCAAAAACAGTGGCAGAGCTGTGGGTTGCTGACAGACAGGCAAGTCTTGTTTATAAGAATCTAGGAGAGGGAGACCTTTTAAAGCAGAGGCTTGGGGAGACAGAATCTAAGAAGCAGAGTTGAATAAACGTTGACAGAACTGTAAACAACCAAACACGTCTTTGTTTGGGAAAGCAAGGAAAGGTTACACATCAGTTTCTTTAGTTGAATTAATGGAGAAGGGTTCTTGTTAGCAACAATCTTCAAAGCAAAGGATGACAAATTGTAAATTTGAAACGAAATATACTTCTAAATGGATACTGCACCCAAATGATGCCTATATTTGATGACAATGAGAGCCTAAATTTATATGGTGCTCCACAATTTTTTGAATGATATTATCTCACTTAATATTCACAACACTATGAGGTACACAATATGAGCCCAATTTTACAAACGAGAAAATTCTTTCATTAATATCCAAAGTTTCCAACTTCACTTACTCTTTCCACTTCTGAAATCTTTACATCTTAATCCAAGTAATAATATACCTAATTAAATCTGAACAAAACAGTGTATTTCACTATTGCCCTTGGCGATACAGTGTCTATAAAAAAGGGATGCCTTTCTCACAATATCATCCAACATGCCTTCCTACTATGGATGGAAAATTTTAGACAATTCCTTTGCTCTGCTAGAAAAAGAATATCTGCTGGGCTGAATGCTGCCTGGAAGACTGACCCTATTTACTCAAAAGATGTATGATTTCTATCTCACATAATGTCAAATACTCTCTGTGCTATAGCGGTTGGTATTAAAACTTGAGCCCTTGTATTGAAAAGCTACCTCTCGGGCTTCCCTGGTGGCGCAGTGGTTGAGAGTCCGCCTGCCGATGCAGGGGACACGGGTTCGTGCCCCGGTCCGGGAAGATCCCACATGCCACGGAGCAGCTGGGCCTGTGAGCCATGGCCGCTGAGCCTGCGCGTCCGGAGCCTGTGGTCCGCATCGGGAGTAGGCCACAACAGTGAGAGGCCCGCATACCGCAAGAAACAAAAACAACAACAACAAAAAAAGCTACCTCTCTAGAGCACTGCTCTGTAACTGTCACCTGCCTTGCCTCGGAGGAACTATACAGTTACACTGCACCCACCTCAGCAGCAGCATAGCCATCACTATCATTGACATTATCACCATCTCTCCCACCCATCCCTGCAAATGGCTTTACATCTAATGAAGTTCACTTAAACCAGAGTCACCACTAGAGCAGGTACGCTGGGTAACACAGTACACAGAAGCCATTTAGAGTCATGAATGAAAATCTGGAAAGTCTCACGGCCTTTCGAAACCCTCATTTAGTAGATAATGACTACATGTGTGGGAATTCTTAAGATAGATAAGTAATCCTTATTTATTTACAAAATTATTCCCATATGAACACCATTCTTTATTCTGAAGCAGTGTACATAATGGTTAAGTATGCTGGTTCTGGAGCTAGACAACCTAGGTTCAAAACCCAGCTCTGCTACTTTTTGTGTGTGCCATTAGACAACTTAAACTTCTCCTTGCCTCTTTGTTCACCAGTAATATGCTAATGATAATAGTATTACTATTAGAATTAAATGAGTTAATACATTTAAACCATTAAGTATTTAATAACAATATTATCATTATTATCATTATATGGTACAGCTCTATTTCTCAGAGACCTTTGCTGGAGCTCAGCCTTTGTGACTTTCAGATACCATGAAGCCTCTGTCCACAATCTGTTATTCCATTCCCAGCAACTGTATTCCAAGTAGACTGGTCTTGTGCTATTAGAATTCTGTGCTGGTTTTAAGAGGCCAATGTCATGAGACCATTCTTAACCCTTTTCTCACATGAGGATGAAGAGTGAATTTCTAAATAGAAATCAAAGGTGATATAAAAAATGGCACTATCTCCTTTCATCTATGAAAAGACAAATTCTGAGCTCTCCTTTTGTTTCAGACATAATTTTTGAAATATTCCACTGTATTACTATGTTCTAGAAGGGAGACCTGATGCTCTGTAATGGGACTTCTAGAGGGGCCTATTTGCATGAGTAAATGAAAAGTTAAAAAGGAAGAAACTTACCACTAAAAGAAGATTCAGTTCGCAAAACCTAAACAAACCTAAGAATTATAATTGGGGGGAGTGGGGAGGGCAAGTGACACTGTTGGAAGAAAAAGCTATGATTTTAATGATGAATAAAATGCTCTCCAACCCAACTCCATAAACCCACACTTGAGTCTTCTGGATGCTTGGAAGTTGTGACAGCTTGGGGATGGGGTATTTTTGTTTTGTTTTGTTGTTTTTCAAACAGCTTAACTGAAGTATAACTGAAATGCAAAAGACTGCACATTTTTAATGTACACAATGCAATGAGTTTGCACATATGCATACACCTATATATAATAAACATAACCATCACCTCCAAAAATTTCCTCATGCCTCTTTGGGCTTTGTTTTGTTTTGTGGTAAGAACACTCACCATGAGATCTACCCTAAATACTTCACAAGCATAATACAGTATTGTTAACTACAGATGCTATGTCATATCAGAGAGCTCTAGAACTTACTCATTTTGCATAACATAAACCTTATAGGATTGAACAACAGCTCTCCATTTAGAAAGGGGATGCTTTAATAATGAAGTAAACTTTTCTGAAAACTTCAACACAGGATATTGTAAAGTCAAGACAGCCTTTGGTCTAGTCACGCAACATGGTTCATATGGGAAAAGGTATTTTGCCTATTTCAACAAGGCAATAGATTATCAGAACACATAAGTCAAACAAGAATCAGAAGGAACAAGGCGAGAGGCCTCAACAGGAGTGACTTGGATACCACTGACAGAAACAAAGCACAGGGCTTCCCTGGTGGCGCAGTGGTTGAGAGTCCGCCTGTCGATGCAGGGGACACGGGTTCGTGCCCCGGTCCGGGAGGATCCCACATGCCGCGGAGCAGCTGGGCCCGTGAGCCATGGCCGCTGAGCCTGCGCATCCGGAGCCTGTGCTCTGCAACGGGAGAGGCCACAACAGTGAGAGGCCCGCATAAAGAAACAAAGCACAGGATAGATGATAAGGAGGACGACAGCAGGGAGCATGCGCACAGTAGGCTCTGTAACTTCTTCCCTCCACCAGCCTCACAAACCAACCACTGAACTCTTTCTCACTGAGCCCAAACTTGCCACAGAATCCTTTAGACTATAGTTCTCCCTGAGTCACAATGATCACTCTGGAATAGGATATAAAATGAAATCTATAAAGTCCTATCTGCTCTGGGGAACTCCTACCTATGGGAAAGGAATTTGAGGGAGATTAGAGATCTCTGAAATCTCGGGACAGACCACAGAAAATATTGTTTATTATTGTTATGGCTACTTCTTGAAAAAGCCATAAAGGGGTGATAGGTTTCATAAAACATTCATATTCTCGCTCCTTTTGTGGATGGCATGACACATTGCAGCATGTTTGACTCAAATCAATATAGGTATCAGTGGCAACAGAATTAGTTTTTCCTACAGATAAGTGTATTGCCCTCATATGATTTAGATGTCATTCTTTGGTGATATAATTAAGTCCACCTTACCAACTGGTGGGCTCTTTTAAATTACCCTACTACTCATTACAAATTAAAATTTACCCTGCTTTCAATGCATATAAGCATTATAGAAAGAATATAGGCAAAGGCTTGGCTATATTTGAAGTGAATTTAAAAAACTGAGCATTGGAAAAAACTAGCTATATTGTCCTCCAATCCCTTCACATGATGAAATTGAGTCCAGGCGATAACAGACTTTCCTTAAAAGCACGTGTGGAAGTCTCCTAGTCTCACTTCCTACCTCATCTGGTGGTGCCTGGCGACACGCTCCGAGTGCTGAAAGTCATGCCATCTGTGAGGCCGCTCACAGGCCTGCGCGAGACGCCCACCATTGTTCCCGCCAAGAGTCCCAGGGGCCCCTCAGACCAAGCTGCTGCCCCACCTCCCATGGGGAGCCACCCGCCCGTCAGCCCATGCTGTTCCCGCCACCTCTGCTCCGCCAACCCGGCAGCCTGTGATTCTGGGAGGAAGAATTCCGGCCTCTCTCAGAAGAGGAATTCAAATGCACAAAGGACTCTCCTCATTTGCATAAGCTTCAGGCCTCACAAAACCTGGTTCCTTCCTGCTGGCTGTCAATAAGAAAGCTATCACAGGACATCCTGGATAAGTAATCTAAGGCAAAGAAAAAATTTTTAAAGGTAATCAAACTGCAGTCCTGCACGGAATTCTATGTGATGTCCTCCAACCTCAGGACCAGACTATCCCCTCTCCTCCAGCCAGTTGTGGAGAGGTTGGGAAGGAAATGGCGATGATTCTGGATTCCATTTAAGGTTCAATTACTGAGTTGCCTGGGAGCCCAGGATGGCCTCACTATGGCTGCTGTCTCTGGAGGGACCCCACCAGCTGAAGTGGCGACCATCCTTGGGACCACAGGTCAGTACATTTCCTGAAGTCAGAGCTGGTTCCAGAGAGGTTGACCACTGTATATCTCTTGAAGTACAGCTGCAAAGCATCTCTAACAAAGACCAGTCTATAGATGAGGAAACAGACACTGAAGCACAGAGAGGTTAAGGCACTTACTCAAAGTCACAAAGACACCGTGTGGTTGACAGGGTATGGATGCTCTGGCCAGGTGTCAGGCCTGGGCCTCTGAGGTGGGAGAGCCGAGCTCAGGACACTGGACCACCAGAGACCTATCAGCTGCACGCAACATCACTGGGTGAGAGATCTCCGTCTCAATGCTAAGACCCAGCTCCACTCAACGACCAGCAAGCTCCAGTGCTGGACACCCCATGCCAAAAAACTAGCAAGACACGAACACAACCCCACCAATTGGCAGAGAGGCCACCTAAAATCATAATAAGTTCACAGACACCGCAAAACACACCACCAGACGAGATCCTGCCCACCAGAAAGACAAGATCCAGCCTCATCCACAAGAGCACAGGCACTACGTCTGCTCCACCAGGAAGCCTACACAACCCACTGAATCAACCTTAGCCACTGGGGACAGACACCGAAAACAACGGGAACTACAAACCTGCAGCCTACGAAAAGGAGACCCCAAACACAGTAAGTTAAGCAAAATGAGAAGACAGAGAAACACACAGCAGATGAAGGAGCAAGATAAAAACCCACCAGACCCAACAAATGAAGAGGAAATAGGCAGTCTACCTAAAAAAGAATTCAGAGTAATGACAGTAAGGATGATCCAAAATCTTGGAAATAGAGAAAACGCAAGAAACATTTAACAAGGACCTAAAAGAACTAAAGATGAAACAAGCAACGATGAACAACACAATAAATGAAATTAAAAATGATCCAGAAGGAATTAATAGCAGATTAACTGAGGCAGAAGAATGGATAAGTAAGCTGGAAGATAAAATAGGGTAAATAACTACTGCACAACAGAATAAAGAAAAAAGAATGAAAAGAATTGAGGACAGACACAGAGACCTCTGGACAACACTAAATGCACCAACATTCAAATTATAGGGGTCCCAGAAGAAGAAGAGGAAAAAAAAGGGACTGAGAAAATATTTGAAGAGATTATAGTTGAAAACTTCCCTAATATGGGAAAGGAAACAGTCAATCAAGTCCACAAAGCAAAGATAGTCCCATACAGGATAAATCCAAGGAGAAACACACCAAGACACATATTAAGCAAACTATCAAAAATTAGATACAAAGAAAAAATATTAAAAGCAGCAAGGGAAAAGCAACAAACAACATACAAGGGAATCCCTATAAGGTTAACAACTGCTCTTTCAGCAGAAACTCTGCAAGCCAGAAGGGAGTGGAAGGACATATTTAAAGTGATGAAGGAGAAACCTACAACCAAGATTACTCTACCCAGCAAAGATCTCATTCAGAGTCGACGGAGAAACTAAAACCTTTACAGACAAGCAAAAGCTAAGAGAATTCAGCACCACCAAACGAGCTCTACAACAAATGCTAAAGGAACTTCTCTAAGTGGGAAACACAAGAGAAGAAAAGGACATACAAAAAAAAAACCCAAAACAATTAAGAAAATGGTAATAGGAACATACATATTGATAGTTACCTTAAATGTGAATGGATTAAATGCTCCAACCAAAAGACACAGGCTTGCTGAATGGATACAAAAACAAAACCCATGTATATGCTGTCTACAAGAGACCCACTTTAGACCTAGGGACACATACAGACTGAAAGTGAGGGGATGGAAAAAGATATTCCATGGAAATCAAAAGAAAGCTGGAGTGGCAATTCTCAAATCAGACAAAATAGACTTTAAAATAAAGACTATTAGAAGAGACAAAGAAGGACACTACATAATGATGAAGGGATCAATCCAAGAAGATATAACAATTGTAAAGATTTATGCACCCAACACAGGAGCACCTCAATTCATGAGGGAAATTCTAACAGCCATAAAGGGGAAATTGACAGTAACACAATCATAGTAGGGGACTTTAACATCCCACTTTCACCAATGGGAAGATCATCCAAAATGAAAATAAATAAGGAAACACAAGCTTTAAATGATACATTAAACAAGATGGAGTTAATTGATATTTAAAGGACATTCCAACCAAAAACAACAGAATACACCTTCTTCTCAATTGCTCAAGTAACATTCTCCAGGATAAATCATATCTTGGGTCACAAATCAAGCCTTGGTAAATTTAAGAAAACTGAAATCATATCAAATATCTTTTCTGACCACAATGCTATGAGTCTAGATATCAATTACAGGGAAAAAAAACTGTAAAAAATACAAACACATGGAGGCTAAATAAAACAATACAGAATAACCAAAAGATCACTGAAGAAATCAAAGATGAAATCAAAAAATACCGAGAAACAAATGACAATGAAAACACGATGGCCCACAACCTACGGATTGCAGCAAAAGCAGTTCTAAGAGGGAAGTTTATACCAATACAATCCTATCTCAAGAAACAAGATACATCTCAAACATCCTAACCTTACACGTAAAGCAATTAGAGAAAGAACAAAAAAACACCCAAAGTGAGCAGAAGGAAACAAATCATAAAAATCAGATCAGAAATAAATGAAAAAGAAATGAAGGAAAAAATAGCAAACATCAATAAAATTAAAAGCTGGTTCTTTGAGAAGATAAACAAAACTGATAAACCGTTAGCCAGACTCATTAAGAAAAAAAAAAGGAAAAGACTCAAATCAATAGAATTAGAAATGAAAAAGGAGAAGTAACAACTGACACTGCAGAAATACAAAGGATCACGAGAGATTACTATAAGCAACTATACGTCAATAAAATAGACAACCTGGAATAAATGGACAAATTCTTAGAAAAGCACAACTTCTGACTGAACCAGGAGAAACAGAAAATATAAACAGACCAATCACAAGGACTGAAATTGAAACTGTGATTAAAAATCTTACAACAAACAAAAGCCCAGGACCAGAGAGCTTCACAGGCAAATTCTATCAAACATTTAGAGAAGAGCTAACAGCTATCCTTCTCAAACTCTTCCAAAATATAGCAGAGGGAGGAACACTCCCAAACTCATTCTATGAGGCCACCATCACCCTGCTACCAAACCAGACAAAGATGTTACAAAAAAAGAAAACTGCAGGCAAATACTACTAATGAAAATAGATACAAATATCGTCAACAAAATACTAGCAAACAGAATCTAACAGCACATTAAAAGCATCATACCCCATGGTCAAGTGGGGTTTATCCCAGGAATGCAAGGATTCTTCAATATATGCAAATCAATCATTGTGATACACCACATTAACAAACTGAGGGATAAAAACCATATGATCATCTCAATAGATGCAGAAAAAGATTTTGACAAAATTCAACACCCATTTATGAGAAAAACCCTCCAGAAAGTAGGCATAGAGGGAACTTACCTCAACATAATAAGGGCCATATATGACAAAGCCACAGCCAACATTGTTCTCAATGGTGAAACCACTTCCACTAAGATCAGGAATAAGAGAAGGGTGCCCACCCTCTACACTACTGTTCAACACGGTTTTGGAAGTTTTAGCTATAGCAATCAGAGATGAAAAATAAATAAAGGAAGCCAAATCAGAAAAGAAGTAAAACTGTCACCATTTGCAGATGACATGATACTATACATAGAGAAACCTAAAGATGCTACCAGGAAACTACTATAGCTGATCAAAGAATTTAGTAAAATAGCAGATACAAAATTAATGCACAGAAATCTCTTGCATTACTATACACAAATGATGAGAAATCTGAAAAAGAAATTAAGGAGACACTCCCATTTATCATTGCAAAAAAAGAATAAAATACCTAGGAATAAACTTACCTAAGGAGACAAAAGACCTGTATGCAGAAACTGTAAGACACTGATGAAAGAAATTAAACATGATACAAACAGATGGAGAGATAAACCATGTTCTTGGATTGGAAGAATCAACATTGTGAAAATGACTATATGACCCAAAGTAATCTACAGATTCAATGCAATCAGTATCAAACTACAAGAGCATTTTTCACAGAACTGGAACAAAAAATTTCACAATTTGTATGGAAACACAAAAGACCCCAAATAGCCAAAGCAGCCTTGAGAAAGAAAACCAGAGCTGTAGGAATCAGGCTCCCTGACTTCAGACTGTACTACAAAGCTACAGTACTCAAGACAGTATGGTACTGCCACAAAAACAGAAATATAGATCAATGGAACAGGATAGAAAGGCCAAAGATAAACCCACACACATATGGTCACCTTATCTTTGATAAATGAAGCAAGAATATATAATGGAGAAAAAACAGCCTCTTCAATAAGTGGTGCTAGTAAAACTGAACAGCTACATGTAAAAGAATGAAATTGGAACACTTCCTAAGGCCATACAGAAAAAATAAATTCAAAATGGATTAAAGACCTAAATGTAAGGCTAGACACTAAAACTCTTAGAGGAAAACATAGGCAGAACACTCGTTGACATAAATGACAGCAAGATCCTTTATGACCCACCTCCTAGAGAAATGGAAATAAAAACAAAAATAAACAAATGGGACCTAATGAAACTTCAAAGCTTTTGCACAGCAAAGGAAACCATAAACAAGACCAAAAGACAACCCTCAGAATGGGAGAAAATATTTGCAAATGAAGCAACTGACAAAGGATTAATCTCCAAAATATACAAGCAGCTCATGCAGCTCAATATCAAGAAAAAACCCAATCCAAAAATAGGCAGAAGACCTAAACAGACATTTCTCCATAGAAGATATACAGATTGCCAAGAAACACATCAAAGGATGCTCAACATCACTAATCATTGGAGAAATGCAAATCAAAACTACAATGAGGTATCACCTCACACCAGTCAGAATGGCCACCATCAAAAAATCTACAAACAATAAATGCTGGAGAGGGTGTGGAGAAAAGGGAACTCTCTTGCACTGTTGGTGGGAATATAAAGTGATATAGCCACTTTGGAGAACAGTATGGACCTTCCTTAAGAAACTAAAAATAGAACTACCATATGACTCAGCAATCCCACTATGGGGCATATACCTTGAGAAAACCGTAAATCAAAAAGTGTCATGTACCACAATATTCATTGCAGCACTGTTTACAATAGCCAGGACATGGAGGCAACCTAAGTGTCCATCGACAGATGAATGGATAAAGAAGATGTGGCACATATATACAATGGAATATTACTCAGCCATAAAAAGAAACGAAATTGAGTTGTTTGTAGTGAGGTGGATGGACCTAGAGTCTGTCATACAGAGTGAAGTAAGTCAGAAAGAGAAAAACAAATACCGAATGCTAACACACATATATGGAATCTTAAAAAAGAAAAAAAAAGAAAAAAGTTTCTGAAGAACCTAGGAGCAGGACAGGAATAAAGACGCAGATGCAGAGAATGGACTTGAGGACACAGGGAGGGGGAAAGGTAAGCTGGGACAAAGTGAGAGAGTGGCATTGACATATATACACTACCAAATATAAAACCACCAGTGGGAAGCAGCTGCATAGCACAGGGAGATCAGCTCGGTGCTTTGTGACCACCTAGAGGGGTGGGATAGGAAGGGTGGGAGGGAGATGTAAGAGGGAGGGTATTTGGTGATATATGTATACGTATAGCTGATTCACTTTGTTTTACAGCAGAAACTAACACAACATTGTAAAGCAATTATACTCCAATAAAGATGTTTTAAAAAAAATAAAATGAAAGAAAAAAAATAAAAACACCTGTGGTAGAGCCAAAGCTGGAAACTTTGTATTCATTTTCTCCCTGACACCATACTGACCTATGGGTTAGTGAAAGAACCATAAAGATCTCTCTACCCAAAGGTAGGGATGTGTGGCAATCACTTAGAGCAGGAGATAATAGTAGCTACAGCAGGAGTGACAACGGGAATGTAGGCAATTAGACAGTCTGAAATTGTCGAAAGTGCTTGAGAGGAAGAACTAATGCATACAGCATTTGAAATAAGAAACAAGAGAACGTATACTAGTGTTAAAACATAAACATATTAATGTTATTGAATGTTTGTAGCTGGGAATTCTACACTTAAATAATTTAAATGTTGCATCTGGGAGATACAATACTGCACTTTATTATGACAATGAAACTAATTCGGAAAAATAAAACCTAAAGCACATGTTAACAATGAAGCATTTTGATTATTTAATGCACACTAGGAGGGAAAAACAGAATTTAAAAAACCTGTGTGTGAGTGTGTGTTTGATAGTCCATACAGCTGCTCCCTGGGACAGGTAGTTCTAGAATGAATAGGAAGGAGGATGGTTGGGTGGGGGAGCAGGACTCATTACACAAAGTAGCTGCAAAAACCAGCTGAGGCTAAGCCAAGTACAGCAAAACTCAATCCCACATCCTAGTGGTTGAGGGAAATCCAAAGAAATCAATCACTGTTATTTTAGAAAAGGAAACAGGGACAAAAATGACATCCTTAAAAAAAAACAAACAAAAACAAACCTACAGATAAAAATAACCCACAAGATCTCTTAAAGCTCTTTAGAAACATTTGAAAGCCTGGATTAAATGTAAGTCCAGAAAGGAAGAAAGGGAGGGAGGGAGAGAGAGGGAGGGGGGAAGGAGGGGGAAGGAAGAATAGAGAGAGGGGGAGGGAAGGGAAGATAGAAAAAAAAGCTTTAAAAAGTTCTGTTGGGCTTCCCTGGTGGCGCAGTGGTTGAGAGTCCGCCTGCCGATGCAGGGGACACGGGTTCGTGCCCCGGTCCGGGAAGATCCCACATGCCGCGGAGCGACTGGGCCCGTGAGCCATGGCCGCTGGGCCTGCGCGTCCGGAGCCTGTGCTCCGCAACGGGAGAGGCCACAACAGCGAGAGGCCCGCGTACCGCAAAAAAAAAAAAAAAAAGTTCTGTTACCAACTAATAAAGTACAATGTAACATATATTAAAAGGCAGAGGAAAAACATAAATATGTACAAAATATAAATAGATTTTTAAAAAACAAGGAAGGCCACAAAAGGTGGTACTTCAAGTGCAACTTAGGAATTATAGGAGTCCAAAAAAAGAAACTAAGGAAAAGCATGCAAAAGTTTAGAGAGCCTAAGAGAAGTTCTTTAAGTGTAGCAAAGGGAGGGGATCAGTAGGAGAATTACACAAACCACCTGGCCACAGGAATGAGAAAGCATACCCAGGGTAAAAAGGTAAAAGCCAGGAAACTAGATGTTTCTAAGATGACATCCTTTTTTCTAAGGATGTCATTTTTGTCCCTGTTTCCTTTTCTAAAATAAGAGTGTGATTGATTTCTTCGGATTTCCCTCAACCACTAGGATGTGGGATTGAGTTTTGCCTCAGTCTATCTCAAGGTCGTTACCTGTTTCTTATTTTAAAGGGGCAATGAGATCAAAGGATGCTAGATCTGTGTGGGATCTTTGAAAACAAATTCACACACCAAATGTAGATGAGTCATCCTTGTTGGATGGCATCCATCTACAAATTCTAAAAGTAATTTAAAGGTGGGACCTTGAGATGGTAGATCAATGTAGATGCGCTTTTAAACTGTCACATTCTAGGCCATTGGAGATTTGCCAGAGAGATCTCCCCACAAGCAGTCATTAAAGAAGAGCCAGGTGAAACTCCCTTTCATAATGAAGTCAAATCCCAGTGAAAAGCATCAAACAATTGATGCTCTGTCCCCACCAGCGGAGAAGGGAGAGTGGAGACGAAAGAGCACCGGGCCAGGTGGGAGACTGCTATACTATTGACTAGCATTTTATCTCACTTAAGTTACTGAGCCTCCTAAGGTCTCAGTTTCCTTGTCCTCAAAAGGGGTGTAAGAATCCCTAACCAAATAAAGTAAAATAAAATAAAAAGTAACGATTCAAGGAGATAACATGACTGTAAGTATCAAATAACAGCTGAAACTGTTATCTTGAAAGTTTTCATTATGTTGCCAAGCACTGAACTAGGTATCTTGCATGCAATCCTCACACTGCAGGTGCTCAATAATCTTACCTTTCTTTCTTCCCCAGAGAGTATTCTTGGGGCCCAGAGAAGTTAATTTATGTGAAAGCACTTCATAAAGTGTAAATTGTTGTGAGCACATGGGTACTTATGAAGAGATCATGGGATCTATTAACAAGGATGTATCAATGAACAAGCAACTGAACAAGCTACTGGAGGAAAACCAGCATGGTTTCTGAAAGATGAAATAACACTGGATTAATATGCTAGTCAGTTTCCTAAGTTTGCTAAAAACCACTAAGGTCATGAAGCAAGAACAAATTAATTATGGATGGCATCATGTAATATCTCCCTAGTTTAAAAACCAAAGCACTCACCAAAAATTGTATTCAGTAGGGCACTGATGAAAAAATTATGGTATGGGACACTATGCAATTGTTAATAAAGATGTTGTAGGTGAATATTTGATAATAGAGAAAAACATTTCACGACATGCTATTAAAAGAGAAGAATAAATCACAAAGTATATGTATATCATGATCCTAATTTTATAACTAACGCCTGAGAATGGGAGGGAGTCTGGAATGGTATACAACCAAAAAATGTTAATATAGATTTCTCTAGTACTGAACATATAATTCGCTTATAATCCAGTGCTTTTCTGTGTTTTCTCATTTTTCTACAATGAACACATTAATTTATAATGAGAAACTTCTAAAACACAAATGATTCTTTAAACCCTATCAGGGAAAACTGTAGCTTCACTCATTCTAAGAATGTTTTAAAAAAAGCAAGCTTTGCTTTGGAATGCAGTGGGAAGCACTTCAAAGTTCCTTCAGTGTTGCCAAGGTTTATTTAACAATATTTTCTCACCATATATTATACAAGAACAGAACTAAACAGATGGTCTACATCGGAAACCCAGCAATCTAGGAAAAGTTACCCTCACTACCTACTCATCATATATTCCATACTATACATTACACACACGACTCCTTATTGCCTTATTAATAACGTACGTGCTTCAGTCTTACATAGATCCCTATGTCAAAGTCATCCCACAGGACACACACACATCTGTGTGTATGTGTGTGTCTTCAGAAGATGATGTGATAGAGATATCCACACTCAAGATATGAGCCGACTTACTTTAAAAATTACCTTCTTGCCTCACATATTTGTAGATTTTATACAGAAAAACTAAGTAGCTTGGAATTTGCAGTAAACAAAGGCAAGGCTTGCATTTGACTCAGTATTATGTATGCAAATGGCATCTTGGCATCAAATTAGTCTTCCAGAAGCAAGATTTCCTTTATGTCACTTCCTTCCTGAACCAATCAATGGCCCTTTCTTTCTTTCAGGATCAAGTACAAATGGCTCAGCCTGGCATCCCAGCTTCATACCGAGTCTCCAGGCTTCTTTGTCAATATTTTCCAACAACAACCCTTAACTCTACTCGGGCTACAGTCCATACTACATCCCAAACACAGCATATCCTTTTTCTGTTCCTTTGTGTTATTTTCCCCAATGGAAGTATCCTTCCTCTTTTTCCTTCCCCCTATAAATCCTTCTAGCCTTCCAATGTCAGACTTAAGACCATTTCCATGATACATCCCCATCCTCTGGTTTCTCTAACTTATTTTCTGACCCAATCTGTTTTATAGTTTATCATATTTTTCTATTACTCTTCAGGAAATTATTTCTTAAGAATACTAGACTCCCAATAAATACATATTGAATTAAGCTCAAACATCCAGTGGTATAAAGTTTTATAGAGGTGAGGTAGAAAATGTAACAAAAAAGAGCTAGTGTTATGATTTTAGTGACTTAATTGGAAATAAATGATACTACCGCCAATTACAAAAGGAGTCGGTTCTTTTTTAATCTGGCCTTAAAGCTAGGTCAGCAAGACCCTCTCCTTGAAAAGACTTTGTTGGGAATTAGTTTTTTTTTTTTTCTGAATGTAATAAAACTGAATTCTTTTAAAATGGTATTTAATTCAGCCGTTTTGCTAATTAAGACTAGACTTCTCCCCAATCAAAATAAAATCAGAGTCATCTAATTTTTGGAGCTCAAAGAGAACTTAGAGATTATCTCCAGAATCAGTAACATGCCCAAGGCTACAGAGATGGTGAGTCAAAAACGATTTTTTTTTATTCTATAAGTCATTCCCATTTATACCACTATTTAGGGTAATGCAGTGTAAGGAAAAGGACCTGGACTTGGAGACAGAAGCCCAAGCTTCTAACACAAGCCCAGTTTTACTAAGTTGTAGGGTGGAAATAATAGCATATGACCTCACAACGTTGCCAGTAGTAGGTAGGAACAGGTGAGAAATAATATATAAGCATGGTCACATGCTTATGTATTCTCGTCCTAAACCGCAACGGTTGTTTACACACTTGTGTGTGTGTGTGAGAACCTCACTCAACCAAGCCCTAAGGATTCTGCCCCTGAATCTCTCATCAGTGCATTAACTCTCTCTCCAATGCCACAACCTTAGCCCAAACTACCAAGATCTCTGTTCTTATCTAATAAAAGCCTCTGAGGTGGCTTCTCCCCATCACTCTTCTCCTTTTCCTGTACTGCAGCCAGAGTCCTCTTTCAAAAACTCACACCTATGTGGCACTTTCCTTCATTAAAACCCTTCAATACCTTCCCTCATTTTTGCCCCTTAGGCTAAATCTTACATCCTTGCAAAGCTCCTCAAGGCCCTGCAGCTCTGGGCTTAGTTCACCCATCAAGGTTTACCTTGTCATTTTCCTCTTTGGTCTTTGCACCCTTCTCCTCCTTCAGTTTCTGGAAAATGCTAGTCTCCTTCTTACCTCACACCTTGGCAATACACCTCTTTGCTGGGAAAGCCCTCTCTCCACATAGCTAACTCCTACTCATCATTCAAATACAATTACATGTGAATTCCTCAAGAAAAGCTCCCAAGGCTAAGCTAAGTCTCCCTAAAATACATCCTCATAGTACCCTAAATTCTCCTTCATTATTTATTACAATGGTAATTAATTTGTTATCTTTTAAGTGCCTATCTCCTTTGCTATAAGGTTTATAAGAGTGTTTGCTTAGGCTTAAAAAATATTTATGAAAGAAAGGGAGGGAGGGGGGAATTGAGATGTTTCTTGGATATCCAGCCACACTCTTATTACCCTGTACTTGGTATACATCCCAACTAGCTGGCATAACTACCCATTCCTCATGCTGCACACATGATACAAACAAAAATAACTTTAAGCCCACAGAATGCCCACTCTTCTCCTTCCTCCTCAGCTCAAACCACATTATTGCCTAATGGGAAAGACAGGAAATTAAAATTTCAGTAACAAAACCATAGTAGCCACTAGGAGCAGTTTCAAGCCTGCATCTGATATGCCAGCACTGGGTTGGGTTGGGTCAGTGGGATTAGTCTTATCTCTGATACATGAGACAGAAATCAGTTTCTTCCCATTGCTGTTCAGACGGAGCGTCCCCAGTGGAAAGCAGGCCTGATCGCAGGCAGCCTGGATCAGACTGACCCAGCCAGAATTCCCCTGAGTATTCGTCAGGGACAGTGAACCTGCGTTTCCTCCCAGCATGTTGCTGCTCTGTCCTGAAGAGACAGAGGCACGTATCCCCTCTCCTGGGAGTAGGATACAGCTTCTGGGGCTGCCGGTTGGAAGGAAGGGGAGATAACAGGAGGCGGGGAGGTAAGCCTCCTTTCCTGCCCATCCCCGGGAGTACACAATTGCCTTCTCAAGAAGAGAAAAGAGAGCACGGGTTTGAAAGACATTTATATAAATTCTTGCTTCCTCATAAAACACTTGGTATTCATTCAATTTAAAAACAAAATTGTATCGTTGGTTTAAATGTACCTAATTCTGCACTGAAGGCTATAAAAACAGCCCTATAAATGGTGCCTAGAGAGAATCCCTTAATATCACTGATATTTCAGTGGAAGACAAATACTAATTATACATATCAACCATGTCAGCGTATTTCCCTGCATAACTTCCTTTATCCCCTGACTTTCTCCATAGTGAATAAGATAGAAGGGCCATAAAGGAAGAGAAGGGATGGAGGTTATTTGAGCAGTAGAGTTCTGGTCTGCTGACACCCTCAGCAAGATTCATTAATCGTGGAGATTCTCACTCTCATCTGCTAAACAACAGTGATTCACACAGAGTTACACAGCCACAGTAGCAAAGTTCATGGAATCTAGATCCCCTGACCTTTCTTACCTCCTTCAGCAATTCCTCAGTACTGCAAGCTAAAATATTAAGTGAGGCTTTTGCAGGCTTATGAAAAAGGGATACAAAGGGTGGCTAGCATGGAATTAAAAATGGACACGTTTTCCTTCCAATTTTGCTTTGCTCTGTTTTGTGTTTTGGCTTAAGCCCTTTGAGCCAAGTGAGGAGAAGGCAGAAGCAGCTTATGCAGCCCATATCAATCCTGGTATCTCCCGTCAGCATTAGGTTAGCACTGGGAGCTTAATATGGCTCTCACCCAAGTCCAGAGAAATAAAGGATGGAGGCTGGGAGAGAGATAGCTATGAACACTGGCAAATTCTTTTCAGTCAGTGGCGAGCAGCCAGATAATTCTTTTTAATTTAACTCTTTATCTTCTCTGGCGGAAACAAACAGTACATCTGCTTGAAGCATCATAACTTGCAAAGCACGCAAAGGACATCAGACAGGCACCATTATCCCCATGCAGTAAATAAGGAAACTGAGACTTACGTGAGATTATAGTCTACATTTCATCGAGAAATTATCGATTCAAAATCAGTATCTATATTTTATTATGCGTGTCTCAAGCGTTCTCACTTGACCACCTTCCCTACTTCGTGTCCAGACTAGCACTTCTTATGTTGGCAGCACTGATGTTTTTCAATAGCAAAGAATGATACAGAACACAAGGAAATCTTGGTTGGCAGAGGGGCAATGGTATGAAGGAAAGGCTCATGCAAGGAAAATTACTTATTTATTTCAAATCATTCCACCCTATCGGGCATGGTGGAAAGGAATACAGTAAAGAAAACATCCTATGTAGGAAAATATGATAAACAAGATCTTCACAGTACAAATGTTGTTATGTGCTGGAAGACAGGATTGGCTTTAGGATCTGACCACAATTGTGGAAAATGAACTACTGTCTCCTGGGGTTGGCCTGTAGATAGTTAACAACTGGAATAAGAAAAGATATCCTAAGGCCTCTGGTCAATTGCTTTACTTCTAGACTGCATTGTGCCTCTCTAGATTAATAAGCTACTTCTAAAGAACCCCACAAAGAGAGATGATATACATTTTCAGCGGTCATCATGGTAATTCGACAGGGTCGTTGCGGGGTTGGGGAGGGGGGGTGTTGCATCACAATACAAACTGAAAGCTTATGACAAGGTCTGTTCAGCCACCTATGAAATCTAGAGAGAAGACAACACTCAACAAAGGGGAGAGGATAGGCTCCTCAGAATGTTCATGTTAGTACTGTTTTTAAATAAGTGATGTCAGATATTTCCTTAGAATGCAAGTGCCTTAGAAAAAAGGAACTGTTTCTCCCGAATCTCCAACAAAGGGGCCTCGCTGCAGCGCACGCGCACTGAAGACAACAACCATGGCGGCGGTGATGAAGATAACGGCAACGTTCCCACTTTGCAGAAAATCAGGACTTATGGAGGATGCCTAAACTCTTCTTAGGTTACCTGGGTAAAATCAGAAACTTTACATTTTCGCTTTGTAGTTACTTGCCACCACCTAATATTAAAAGAACCTGTAACATGGACTCAGAAAAAAGTTATTTCTTGAAGGGTCTTATTTTTAGTCCTTGTCAGACTGAGCTGTCAAACGCCACTGGAGGGGTTTCACCAACACACTGGCATTGAACTGCTTGTGCGGAAGGGGGTGGAACGTGTCCCTGTGAGCAGCTTAGGCTCTTCAAAGATGTCCTCTGAAGGGAGCCTCCTAACAACGGGATAGAACACACAGGTCCTCACTGAGCAGCTGCTACAGGGCTCCCCTCAAGGGCTGGCCATGCTGCTCTGATGCAGTGTAACTACGCTCTTCTCATCTCTTGGCCACTGAGCAGCCCAGATCTGGCTGCAGGCAGAAGCCAAGGCGACCTTCAGGCCCAGATGAGCCAGAAATGCGGGCGGGGTGGGCCATGTGGAGTTCACCTCTTCTGCAGTCTCCAAAGGGCACAGAGCTACTGCCAGCCCAGATGCCAAAGGGAGAGAACAGAGCCAACCTCAGTGGAAAGCAGCGGCTGCTCTCTGGTTCTGGAGCATGAGAACGGAAGGAGAGATGCCAGATGACAAGGCGACCCAGCCAGACGTGATTCAGTGAAACAAGGGCCTTAGACTACCCCAGCTCAAAGCGGAGAGTTCTGAGGCGTTTCTGTTGTTGTGTATGTTTCTTGCTTCCCTTTAAACAATTCCAACTGGATTATTTTCTCTATGCTTGTTCAGGGTTATAAATAAACATGATAAAAAAATAAACATGATAACAGTGAAATTATGAACTAGAAACTTTCTTCTGAGAACCGTATACCTTTAACAACAGAGTTGTTATTACATAAAATACATTTATCAGTATATCAAGGATAAAACCCAGTTGGGACACTAATTATGTAATCTTTTCACCATTTCTTCATTATCACAAAGATATGGCATGGATGAAAATAATCAACTCTAGAAAAGTACTCTAGAATATTTGGAAAAAAAGCCCAAGAAAAATCATAGGTTTTTATCACATGTAAATATACCTTAACTAACATATCTTGTATCATCTGTTTCAAAACAATGTTAATGATCCTTACATCATCACCTAGAAACAGAATGTAATTATTACTGAGAACACACCAATGTATGTCTGGCTTGCCTATGGCCGCCAAGTAATGACTGTGCACCACCTCTGTCTCCCAAGGCCAAACCAATTTATTTAAACAGTATCCATCTACACGGCCCCAAATACTCGCATTAAACATTTTTGAACAAATGGAATCTAATTAAAAATGACTACCAAGGACAGCATCATCTGAGGACCTATGAACATATCCATGAGAAACAACTGTGCTGCAGAAGGGAGAAAGTAGTCAAGGAACGGGGCTGATTCGAAAGGGCCACACACTTTGACACGGAGTAGTGTGTGTGTGTGTATGTATGTATGTATGTATGTATGTGTGTGTATAAGAGAGAGGAGAGCATATTGTGAGGCAGCCAGGCCCAGACTTGCATAATCATGGCAGAAGGAAAGAGCATATAGCAACTGTTTGTGGGTGACCCCCATGTCTCCTAACCTCCTCTGGCCATACTGCCTTCTCCTCTTACCCCATTGCTCAAAGTTACTACTTCTTGGTCTGTGCCAAGTATCAGGGGACCCCAAAGCTAGACAACTGGGGCCGTTTCCCATGATTTCACTGAACTCGATGGAGCAAATCCTTGAAAATTCTCTTTGGAAAGAACAATATTCTCTAGGAAGAAAAAACTATCTACTTTGTCCAAATAATACCAGATACTCTATTTCAAAGAGTTGCCATAATAGTTAACTTTGGTATTTCTAAAGAATACTGCAGAGCTTTTTTTTTTTTTTTAAGTGGAAGATCTTCTGAAGTATAATTATCTGGTTTGGTGCTCCATTAGACTCTCCCCATCCCTTAGAAATGCTCTCTAACATCAGCCTAGCACTCTGATCTGCCCTTCACTCCTGTGACCCCATGACTGGGTAATGAATATTCTACATTTTTATTCAAACTTAAGAGAAGCATATATTAGTGACTTCATTCTTAGCATTTTATCTGAAGAGCTAAGTTCCTAGAGTTAAATGGAATAGGAAGGAAAGGGATTAACCTCTGCTGCTGGCATAGTACAGTCACGATGCTAATGTCTCTATGAAAAAGCTGAATTGCAGCCGTATCTGAAGTCACAGAGAAAGTACTGAGAGCTCTGGAGTGAAAAGAAAAAAAAAAACGCAAAGCAATAAAATATTAAAAGCCAAAGCTGGTTTCAGATTCTATTTTTCATACAGGCATGCTTAGTAGGGGAACTGTGTATTACAAGACCTCGCAGTTTAGACGGTGTAGGAATGGGTCAGTGAGTTCTAAGATGAGGAAGTTTTTAGGACCTGTGACTTGTAATTGTGTTGTGGGTGAAGTCCAGCTGCTCCCCTAAGCTTACTTCAAAAATGTAACTTTAACATAGCATTTATTCACTTGCAATGCTTCAACTAGCAAACAGCCAGGGAGTCTCTTCTCTTTTCATTTGGCAAGAGCGTTCTATAGCAACACAAAATATCCCCCAGCAATGAAAAATGAAACCCACAAATGTAACATTAGTAACCAGCTGTCAGAAGAAAATCATGAGTAGGATTGCCAGTCTGGTCATTTCACGTCAGTGTGTTCATGAGAGGGGCTGTGTGTGTATGAGACTGTGATTGTGAGTGTGTGCACATGCGTGTGTAAAGGAATAGACTTGTGTGTGCAGTAACATGAGAAATGCGAGCGGGTGCAGGTCCTAATGATTCCAGAATGCCCCAAACATGAAGCTGTAGTAGAACCGTCAGTGGTAGAGCAATACAGCACAGACTCTCTATGGCTAATGGCGCAAGGCTCCTCTCATGGGTGGGAATAATGTGAGACAGGTGAATTAAAAGATAATAGTATGTTCTATGTTAGAAATACTTCGTGTACTGTAGGTACGTTCAACATGGTATGCCAGCTTGTAAGTGAAATGCGCACTGTGTATGTGTTTTCATTTTTAACCTACGTGAATTCATCGCACAACCTCCCAAAACGGAGACCTAAAAACCTTTTCAAAGTAAACAGCCAGCACTAGCTAGCTATTTAGTCCTCCAAGCATGAAACATATTGGCCATTCCGAGTCAGAATAGCTATTAACCCATGAATTCATATTCATTCTCTCTCTCTCTCTCTCTCCCCCCCCAACCCCCTGCTGCCCTCCATCCGCTTCCCTCCCCCACCTTGGAGTCGAATCTGTAGGGGTTATTTTGCACCGAGATACAAGTACCCGGTGCCAAATGCACACCCTGCCTCCTCCTAAACTTAAACCCAATTCCTTGCTGAAAGAGGAGGAATGCAGTGGTATCAGCACCGGGGACGCGGGGACAGCGAACACCGCGGTGGCGCTTGGAGTTTACAGAGGAGCAACCCCAGCTCCGCCGCCACCACCCCTCGCACGAGCGCCCACCCCCGCCCACACACACACACACACACACACACACACACACACACACACACACGCACGCACCGGTTCCAAATCTCCCCACTAACAGGGGTAATGCAGCAAGTCTCCACAGTCCTGCACGCCTCGGGACCCAGGCTGGCGCGGAGCCGCGAGGGCAGGGAGCGCACCGCAGCACTTGTAAATAAGCCTCGTTCCGTCCAGATTCCGAGCGCTCCTCACTCCCCCGACCCCACCCCCCAAGCCCGGTGGCGGGAAGGAGGTCGCGAGGGGCCGGGGACCCCCGGGACCCCCTCCCCCCCACTTACCTTGCAGCGAGAAGAGGAACAGGAAGAAGCCCAGCACCCAGACGCTGTGCAGCCAGTAGGTCCTCATGTCTCCGCCGCGCTCGAAGCGATGCTCCCCCGCGCGCTCCGGCTCTGCCTCTTCGCTCGCGCTCTCTCTAGAAAAACGCGCCGCTCGTTCCGTCGGCTTCCCTCTGGGCTCTGCCGGCTCCGGCAACCCGGACGGAGCAGGCTCCTGCCGCAGGACGGCCGGACCCAGAACGGCTTCGCTCTCCTCCGCAAGAGCGCGAGCCCGGGGCTGGACGGACGCTCAGAGCTGTGTCTAGTGTAAACACAGCGAGCCCCCTTCTCCCCCAAGCTCTCCGGCTCTCCTCTTTCCTGCCCTCCTCTCCCTCACTCCCCTGCAGCTCCAACTAAATGCGACTGTACTTAAACAAGCAGCGTCTTATAGGACCGCGAACCGAGCCGAAAGGGCCCCGCTACTGCCATCTAGTGCGCACATCCCGGCATCGCCGCAGCTCTGCGTTGGCTTGTGTGTGTGCGCTCCAGGTCCATCCAAAGCCGCCAATTCCCCTTTGCTCTTGGCATCACAGGTGAAGCTCCTGCCCTCCTGAGTCCTTGACTTGACCTTGTTATCCCATAGGTCCGGATTATCTCTTTTTCACGAGGAGACGCTTGGCATTTACAACCCACATTTCTTCATTACCCAATTGCTCCTTCTCTCTGTCTCTTTGAAATTTCCCCTTTTCCCCCAACAACCTAATGGAAATGCTCCTCCAAGTGTCACCATGACCTCCACCTGAGAAGTCTAATGGCTGTTGGAAGCCTTATCCCACCTGGCTTGTATGCCTCATTTCACGCTGTTAGCCATTCCTTTTCACTTGATTCCAAAGTCACCAAGTCAAAACAGTTCCCCTGGTGTTTCTGACCTTCACTCTAAGAGCACCCGGGTCCTCTGCTCTTCTTTGTTTAGATTTTCTGTTACATTTTCTTGTTTCTTTCCTAAATTTATTCGGAAATCAAACACATCTCTGCTGGTTACTCCCAGATGGAGACCTCACCACTAAACTACTTAGCCCTCAAACCAGACTTCCCAGCTGAGGCAGGTACCAAGCATTTCCAATTGAATACTCTCCGGGCCACGCCCAAATGGAGTGAGGGGTTAGATGGGTTCCCCATTAACGAGCCCTGACTGGTAGTCAGGTGAACTGGATTTCAGTGCTGACAATTTGGCTTCCATTTGTTGGGAACCTTAGCCGAGTCATTTAATCTCTGAACTTCATTTTACTCATCAGTGAAATTAAAGAATCGAATTACACAATCATGATGTCTTTGCCCCTTCCAACTCTGTGTTTAAGGTCTATATCAGTTTTCTCAACTTCGGCACTATTGACATGTTGTACCAGATAATACTTTGCTGTAGGAGGCTGTGCTGTGCATTGTAGGACGTTTAGCAGCATCCCTGGCCTCTACTCACTAGATGACGTAGCACGTTCACATACAATTAATGAAAACCAAAAACATCTTCAGGCATTGCTGAATGCCTGCTCGGGAGGGAGCAAAATTGCCCCTGGCTGAGAACCTCTGATCTCTGCCTACTGCCATTTTTCTTCAGGAATGATTCCATTTCCAACTTTTTTTTTTTTTCTGTTAGAAGGCTCACTGAATTCCACAGGCTCATACCTTTAGAAGTATCTTTCATGCCTCCCTTCTCCAGTTTTAGTTGGTCATCAATCTCACCAATACAAACATGTCAAAGATATCTCTATCTTTTCCCAGCTCCACCATTTCATGATATAGACAACGTGGACTGTGTGCATTACTTTCCAAAATACGACAGAAAAGTTGACTTTTCCCATGGCACACAACAGGACAGTAACAGCAAGGTCAGCGGAGCTGAGGGAGGTCTCCTGATTTCAGTGCTGTCTCTAACCCATCCCTTTAGTTGTTCTTTGTTTTTATTTTCATCTCCACATGCCTAGGTACCTACAATAGCCTCCCAGTTGACCCATCTCCTCCATCCTCCATGCTCTAATCTAGTCTATACATTACCACCAGGCTAAACCCTCTTTAACATTTTAAGACTCTTATCTGTCTATGAGTTACAGCAGCTCCCTATGGTCTCCTGGGAACAGATAAGAACAACCTGGGGGCTTTTGAAACCTACTGATGCATGACCCAGCCCCAGACCAATTGAATTAGTATCTCTAGAGTGAGGCCCTAGCATCAGCAGGTTTTTAGAAGATCCCAGGTGATTCTAATTTGTAGGGAGGGCTGAGAAACACCAGTCTACCAGACTGAATTCAGATTTCTCATTTTCCAATGCGAGGTCCTCTGAAACTTTCATCTTACCTTTAATAATTTGCATTCCCTTTTTCTATAACCAGTGGAGATCCTTTCTTCCAGACCGCCCAATCTTCTTTTAGTCTCTGTACTTCCTTCATGTGCTGCTCGTTTGTCTTGCCAAGATTATACTGCTCTCAGGAGGCAGTTTGCACAGTGGCCCAAGCAAGGACTTAGGAGCTAAAACTAAGTAGATTCAGATCCTCCCTCACCCCTAACAAGCTGTGAGGCCTTGAATAAGTCTCCAAGGGCTGTTGTATGATTCATGATGTACTTAATAAATAATGTCTAGCAGTATTATTTTTCAAGAATCAACCTAGATTTCTTCAGTGTCAATATATATCTTAGTAAGGTTTCTCAAAATGTAATCTGAGGACTCAGGTGCAACAGAATCACTTAATGCACATGCAAAAAATCCAGATTACTTAGTCACAACACCAGACCTAATGAATTAACATATTTGGATGTTGGGGGTGTCTAGTAATCTGCATTAAACTAATTTCTCTAGGTGACTCTAGTGCCTTCTAATGATTGAGAAACAGTATTTAAGAACCACGAAGTGTTAAGAGCAGTGAGAAATATTTAAGTTCAGTTTCAGTCCTGTTGGTATTTTGAGTCATATAATGATTTGTTGCGTGGGACTCTCCCGTGCATTGTAGATTGTTTGGCAGTAGCCTTGGCCTCTACCCGCTAGATGCCGTTAGCACTCCCATCACCAAGTTGTGACAACCAAACATCTCCAGATAGTCTACATGTCCCCTGGGGATAACAATCTCCCCAGCCTACTCTGCCACCCCTGTGGAGACCACCTAGCTAGTCCAAGCGCCTGTATTAGGTAAGGAAACTGAGTCTCAGGGAAGCCACATGACTTGCTAAGGTCATACAGTTTAGATTTGGGTTTGGCAAAGCCAAAAAGTGTGTTACATCAGACTACGGTCTCCTTACATTGTGTTTAGAATGGCTTCCAACAATTCTTTAGTAGTTATCTCAAAATTTTTCTTGATACCTAAATTAGACATTTGCCTGAAACATATACTGTACCAGCTCTACCACCTTTCTATTTGTTTCTGTATTGTTTTAAAAAAATCAATCTAATTTCCATGTTAGTACTGTATCAATTTCCAAATTGTTTATAAACATACCTTCCAATTACCTTGTATCCCTTCCAGAGCCTGGCAGAGTGCAAGATTCAGGGCAGACATTTCTTTAGCCAGCAACTGAGTAATGACTTGTTTGTGTGGAGGCAGAGAACACAGATGTATTTATATATCAACTGTCCAAATATTTTTATCAGAAATTTCTTAAATTGTAATATATGATTAGAGACTTTTTTCTCACAAATATTCTTTTCTAGGTAAAGAAAGTATCCCATTCTATTTCTGCCCATACCCTTGACTTTAGTTCAGGGACACTGTTTACAAGATAGAAAAGTGATTCTCTAATTGGCTGGGTAAAGTCACCTGTAGAATTTTTATAAACAGTAGATATTCAGGCCCTATTCCCAGATGCTTTAATTCAGTTATGGATAGGGCCAGTCTGATGCCTTGTCAGAGTTCAGGAACATGGAATTTGAAGACGTGTGTGTGTGTGTGTGTGTGTTTTGTTGGAATTTTCTGAATGCAAACATAGCCCTCATCCTGTGAAGTTCAGCTTAGGTAACAGTGTGGAGGATAACCTTTTAATATCGTAGTGGAAGACACACATATATATGGACATAGTGGAAGACACACATACATACGGACATGTTTGTTTAAATAGGTAGTAATGATGTGACACTGCATCTTCACTATGGTTCTGAAAAGCTACTTTGGGTTAGAAAGTAACACAGAACATAAAAGAATTAACCACAGGCGTAGAAGCCGTTCTTAGCTTTTTACCTGAGGGCATTTTATTCCCTTCCCTGCAGCTGCTTTCCACTCCAACAAAATCTCCAAGTTTATACAGCCTGTCAACTTCCATAGCTAATTCTCAGTGATGGGGTTGTAATTTACTCTGAGAAGCTTCCTGGTATTACTGTTAAGTCATTTACATTCTATCAAAAGATCTGTGTTCTGGTGGGTCCAGGAATTCCTAGAAGTTGTCGCCCCCCCCCCCGTCCCCCGCGCTGCCCCGCCTGCACCTTTCAGTTGGATTCTCTAAAAAATCTGGTAGTACTGGATGACTTTATCAAGTATCCTTCTTTCATTCAGACCCGAAGTCCCCCTACAAGAAAAGAAAACAGTCCTTTCCCACTCAAACCCAGAGACACCTAAGCTGGCTTTTCATATTTTATTTCAATAGACCCCCCAACTACCTCCCCCAATGAATGGATGAATATTTAAGTCACAATATCTGTGTCCAAACCACTCTTACTATGCAGTATTCCTCCAAAACTATAAGAACAATCATAAGAAAGATTTTTTTTTAAAGAACAGCTTTATACTAATATCCCAAAATAAAATCAAGAAAAGATGGGAATTCAAATGCATGATATACTGAATCAGCAAAACTATCTCTAACTAGAATACTTTTCAAAGGTTTTTTATCAAGTGTTAGCAAATCCTAAACAACAAGGAAAAAAAAGGAAGAAAAAAAAGAAAACCTTTTATTGCAAGTACAATTAGGTTTAATGTGTGTAGAAGCACATTTTTGTCCAGCGACCCCTTAGGATGCTGTACTGGGACAAGAAGCCAAAAAAAGGAAAGCTTTGTTGTTATGTTTTGAACAGATGGATTGCCTATTTTTGCCTTTCCAACATCAGAGCTGTTTTTTCCCCCTCTTTAAACTAGAGAATCATCATCCTGTAGCAGTATACAACTGCCATTCATGCCTGCCTATATTATACTCCCACTGCTTGACTTTAGGCAAGAGAAGGTGATATGCACAATATCTTCCATAATAGACTTTGCAATCTGGACTGGGGGTTTCTTTTGACTGTCCCAATGCCTGCCAGAGCAGTTTTCACAGATCTTGGAAATGGCTACATAAGTTATGTAGAATTAGAAAATAAAGAACTAGAATGCAGATTTTTGTGGGCATCTGAAATGAAACAAGTCCAACTCCAGACTGAAAAGCCTAGAAGTAACTGTGCTCATGTAACAATAATAATACCTTATGGTTGTGGAGCTGCTTCATGTCCATGAGCTCATTAATACAGCAATGGCAAACATTTCAGAAGGTAGGAGTGTGTCTTTTTTTTTTTTTATTGGAGTAAAATGGCTTTACAATGTTGTGTTAGTTTCTGCTGCACAATGAAGTGAATCAGCCGTATGTATACCTATATCCCCTCCCTCTTGGACCTCCCTCCCACCCCCACCCCTATCCCACCCATCTAGGTCATCACAGATCCCCAAGCTGAGCTCCCTGTGCTATACAGCAGGTTCCCACTAGCTATCTATTTTACACATGGTAGTGTATTTATGTCAAACCTAATCTCCCAATTCGTCCCACCCTCCCCTTCCCCCGCTGTGTCCACATGTCCATTCTCTACGTCTGCCTGTCTATTCCTGCCCTACCAATAGGTTCATCTGTACCATTTCTGTAGATTCCACACTAAATAAGGCAAAGCTAGAACCCGATGTGTCAAGAAACCAAATAGTAGAGCTTCCAGAAAAAGAACTTCAGTATTTGAAGGGACCTTAGATGAGGCAGTGTGGTGTGCTATAGAAGAAAAATCTAGCCATAACCTCAAACATAAAAGGGGTTTCCCATTCACTGGCCAGGTGAGCCTGGTGTTAGTTAGCAAACGGGTCCCAAAGAGGACAAGGAGAGATGGAAAGGAAGATACAGACTACCCCAGATTGGTAGGTGGCAGATTTAACAAGCAAGAGAGCTTACAAACAAAGCGTGCCTTGGGTGGCTGCAAGACAAGTAGATCTCCACACCCTCCTGCCAGAATCCTAAGAGTCTATGTGGGGCCCTGAACTGGGTTCAGCCAAGTATCCAGTCCAGATGGTCTCAGCAACAGCATGAAAAGAGCTGCCACTGTGGGAACAATGGATAGAATGTACATTCCAACGACAGGGGAGAGGGTGAGGAACTTCTGATTGCCTGCGTCCAGCTCTTGGGTCAACCGGGGGTTATGTCCTCTGAATGACCCCCTCCAACACGTGGGTAAATAACGCAACTTCTTTGGAGCTCTAGTTCTTTCCTTCGGGGTATTGTGAGTACCTATTGAAACAAGATATATAAGGTTCCTGACATACTTTAAGTGCTCAGTGAAGGTGATCCATGACACTATCTCAAGCACCGCTACTCACCCTCTGGCTTTCCCTAAACCCACTCTCCCGTGTCCAAGTTTACAAAAAAGCCTTCCAAAACTCAAGCAATGTGTCCAAAGTCATATAGTTAAACCAAAAATAGGACTTAATCCTTCTGATTCCTAACATAGTGCTCTATCTTAGCACATAACTAAAGGTAAAGCTTCCCACCAACCCTCTTCCATAAAATAAAACTTTCTCTCCTGTAGATGGTATAATTTTTAATTTACGTAAACCTAGAGAAAAACTCCAAAGTTTATTTTATTTTAGATAAGGACTAGATAATACAGCCTGGGGTCATTTGAGTCAAGACATTGATTCCTGACTAGGGAAGGACTTTTGCTGAGGCAGGAGGTTGACAGGTGTCAGAAATAAGGAGCTATAGTATCCTCCTTTGAACCAAAATAACTTCTTTTTCCTTAAAATATCCCCATTTGCAACTGAAAAGAAAACAAACTATTCTGGCTGAAGAAATTGCTTTTGCCATTAGGATGCAAATGGCCAAGCAAATTTGTTGCCCAATAAATCTTTTTGGGCATTATATAGATATAGTCTTAGAATTTGTAAAGCCTAAACTATAAAAGCAAATAACATAAAAGGAGAAGAAGCTATAAATTCCAAATCTAGATGACACTTTTGTATGTAAGGCTCATGGGGGGCAAAACACACTCTTAAGAACAAGGAATTATAGGAACCAAATGGAGTTAGAAAGGCTTCTGGTTTCTTTTCTCTCGTGCCTTCCTATTACATTGTACTTTTAGCAATTAATGTAGTGCCATAGCAGGACATGACAACCTGCTCTGAGCAATGGGATTAGAAATTTCATTTCTTCATCCTCACCCCCCATGTTAATTTCAGCCCAAGATGAGAGCCTAAGAACAAACCCAACTTGGAAGGAAGGTTTTGGGCTGTTGATTTTGTTCCAAAGACAAAAAAGGGGGGATTTGAATTCAAAATAGAAAAAGAGTAGGACCTCCTGGACCTTGTCAAACATGGAGCCTGACCATTTCCTGTACTTCATTGATGAGGAAACAGGCTCAGAAAGGCACAGCAATGATTTCCAAAGAATTGTCCTTACATGAAAAGGGGAGATTGCATACATTTTCATCATTATCTCTCGCTAGACTTCCACAGATACTTCATCCTCTGGCCAAATTATTCACTAATCCCTCAACAAATCTTGAGTTTTTCCCTGCTTTTGCTCAAGCCCCCCACCTACCTCATCAATGATTTTCTTCAAAACCTATGCCTACTTATGGGACATTTAAGGAGCATCTTCTCAAATAGAGGCAAGGACTTGCCTGTCTTATTTACCACTATGTCCTTGGAACTGAGCATAGTTCCTGGTACCTAAGAGGTATGTCTAAAAATAGTTGTTGAATAAAGAAATGCATCTTTCATCCATGCTTCTGGAAGTGAAACCCTGTTTTGCTTTGCAAACTATAAGTAACTGACTATAGTTATAATATAGATACCATACCTTCCCTATTCAATTGCAAGTGAACTGAGGACAAAGATCATGAACATGAATGTAGTCATTGCATCACTAATTATTGTTTTAAGCATGTAGTTACAATAAAATGAATGAATGACGAAATGAATGCCTTAAAATTGAGGTTTCGAGAAAATCTCCTGAACTGTTTTAAAAAGAAAAAAGTACTACTTGAAATTGAACAAATTCAAGGGCCAGTAAAGGGTAGAAACCCTATACCTACTCATCTTCGAGTAAGTCCATTTCAAAAAATTTATTAAGGAGAATCATTATTTTTCTAAAAATATATGCATAGCTTCGAACCCTTTAACTTAAAGCTTACAAACGTACATTTATTTAACACAATTTTAGTGGAAGCCCAAGGCCTTTTCTTGCATAGGCCCATTATCTTTCTTACAAAAAACCTTATGGGGCTTCCCTGGTGGCGCAGTGGTTGGGAGTCCGCCTGCCGATGCAGGGAACACGGGTTCGTGCCCCGGTCCGGGAGGATCCCGCGTGCCGCGGAGCGGCTGGGCCCGTGAGCCATGGCCACTGAGCCTGCGCGTCCGGAGCCTGTGCTCCGCCACGGGAGAGGCCACAGTGGTGAGAGGCCCGCGTACCGCAAAAACAAAAACAAACAAACAAAAACCTTATGATACCTATGAAAAATCATAGTATGGAATTTCTTCCAGATTTTTTCAATTATCCCTGAGTCTTTTACAGTCATCTCACCCCCTCCTAATTCAACAGCATTTTTTTTCCCAGCTTACCTTTAACAAATATGTCCAAAGCATTCAACATAGTTTTCCCTAAAACAGCAACTTTTTATTTTTGCTCCCATTATGTTTGTTTTAAATAGTAATTAGTTAAATTATGTAATTACCATAGCACATAAAGCTAGCATAAATATGTTTGGAAAAAAATAATTCATACTTAATAAACATATAATTTAGCTGATGGGAAAAGAAGAACATCGTATGTTAAGGTGGTCTACTAATCAGGGGGCCCCAGTCAGAATAGAGGGAACAGAGTGATAGTTAATTGAGGAGGTGGGCAAGTACAGTTGCATAAGAGATCTTTCCCTGTAACACAAACAAATCTAGAGATATTTGTCACTCTATATATGTATAGTACCAAAATGCATCAAGAATCTTGATATCTCAGAACAAAGAATGTTTATAACAACAAAAAGAGAATTCATTGCAGGCCTCATATGTAATCCATCCAAATTTGATAGTCTGTTGACAAACAGGTGCCTATATTTATTCATCTATAAAAATATATTTATGCTATTAGTTTTAGAAATAATTTTTACTAACATTAAGTGTCATATATATTCATTTTACTTGTATTATTTCAGGAATGAAGGAAGCCTATGGATAAATCAAAACACGCAGTCATTGATCATATATCATTCAGAGAGAGAGAGAGAGAGAGAGAATTGTGATAGATGCACAAGAGGTAGAAATAGGCGACACAGAGTGACTGTCCTCATAGGGGTTTACAATTTAGTGGTAGGAACAAGAATACAATAAATAAATAAGAGTAATGTAGAAAGAAGAGACAAAAATATCATTATCATGCTTGTTTAGACTAAAAAAAATACATATTTAAATAAAATCCCAGCACATTTTGGTATTCCTTGGCCAGGTGCTCTGGTCAGGCCACCGTAGTTCTACACAGAACACAACCATAACCCTAGACATTATTTGTAATAAACATTTGTATTCTTGCTCTTTGGCAGGGACTCCCTTGTACACCTTGCTGTCAGACAGCCAAGATTTCTCTGGGAGCTTTCAGAGTGGGGCAGGCACAGGTGTTGGTATCTGTAATTATGTTGAATGCATCAAGTGCACCACCGTTATCAGTGATTGCTGGTGGAATGAGAATGTCACACATTCATGGGTCTTTCCATGTGCGAAGCTATACATTTTTATGCCCTATACTTGTGCGCGCGCGTGTGTGTGTGTGTGTGTGTGTGTGTGTGTGGGGTCAGAGTGGAGTGGGAGAATTGCATTTCTCGTTGAGAAATCGTCATTTATCAAGTTAGACTGACTATCAGTCCGGAACTGCTTTCAAGGTCAAGGACTGCTGAATGTCCAGAAATGAGATTTCTCACGGATGGGTGCGGTGGACTATCGAGAGCTTGATGAATGTTCTCACACCTGGCCAGGCTGATAGACTGAGCAAACTGGATTCAGATTCCGTACTCGCCTGTTACCTGCTAACTGGCACAACCTGTCCCAGTTTTGTCTTCTGACCTTTGCATAGCAGACGTTTTCTTCCAAATTTTGCTTTAGGGCTGCCATTATCTTTCTGGTCCATTTCACTGGATTTTTCTCTCTCCTCTCATGTTCTTTGCTATCCCTTGTTTAATAGCTCTCTCTGGCTTGTACTCGCTCTCCTTGCTGTTTCTGGTGTGTATAGGAGCGTGATGTCTAAAGACCTGAACCCAATTTCACTTTAGCGTATGTGATACAGATGGTCCAATTCTTCCCTCACTCCTTTCATAGAGTGAGGGTAAAGGTAATAAGATTGAATTCTTCTTTATCTGTTTTAAAATTTTCATATCTCATACGTTTACTTCTTTCTTTCCAGTTTACTTTGTCCTTGGAACCCTTTTTTCAGAAGTTAAAAAATTGGCAAAAATATGATGTTAGAACATACTGAAAAGTAGCATCTTACTGGAAAGGACGTGCCACATGACAGAGTCGATATTCTGCCCCAAATGTCTTTCTATTCCTTTTCTCTTATTTAGAACAATCAGTAAAAGCCAAGCTCATGTCCATAAAAATGTTTCCTTAACACTAACTAAACTTACGGTGACCCCTCCTTCCTGCCAATTCATATTGTCTCCATCATTCATTTGTCTCATAATCATGGATTGCCTTACACTACTCTTTTTGTTATATTCTCTGTATTTTTTTTTTCAGTTTTGGTATTTGAGTAGGATCTCTCAAGTTACCGATATGACATCATTGAAGATATTATGAGATAGAGAAATGGACAAGTTGTACTTTACCTGCTCTCCTTTTTTTCTGACTTTTCATGCAGGTTACTTTTTATCACTGTTTGGACTATAAGCTCCATGATAGGCAAACATTAAGCATTATATATAATAATCTTCTAGTGATTTGACACTGTGTTATTCCTAACACAAGTCCTGACTTCAATAAAGTACTTGTCGAATGAAGAAACCATGAAAGAGAGATCTATAGTATATGAAACCTGAAAGAACAGATAATACAGATAGAAGTAACAAATTTCAGTTCCCTCATTTAATAAATGGAGCTAACTATATCCATCTGCCAACTTCAGGGAGTGGCGTGAGAAAAAAATGAGTCATTCAGCTATAAAGTATTCTAATGACTTCTATACCTCTAAAGATGCCTCTTACTGTTACTCGCCTTTATCGTTTAAAAGCTGCTTTACCAAATCGAACTGTATGTATTTATTAACAAATATATATAACATACTATGCAGCAAAATAATTGAGCTACAATATTATCCTTATTAGATTGTTTTGAAATAGTATAAACAATTCACAATTACTAACTTCATGAGCTCCCAGTGGGCCTAGGACCTCAGAATGGAAATGTGTTCTACATAAATTTAAAGGTATTATTCTTTTATTATTTATATTTTTAACAACATTAATAATAATAAACCAAATCGCCTGCTCAAGAGGCCAGTTTTCAGTCACTCTGCCAGTTATCAACTGCTCTGAATTCTCCTTTTCTGGGCCAGTCAATTAACAAAATACTAAGTGGATAACTAGAGAAGCAAGAAAGAACCATAAATGTCCCGTCCTATATCACATGCCTGCAAGGTGTTTTGAGAGGTCCTCATTCTTACTTTGTCATTGCAAAATAACAAACTGATCCATCTGCTATTAGACCAATGTAGAGAAACAGCTAAAATAGCAAAAACATTTTAAAAACCACATCCAATTACTACAGATTCTCCTTACTCTAAACTAGGCACATTCCTGTATTTCTTAGAAATTCACCAGCAAGTGTATGTCAGCTAAGAATTAGGGAGTTGTGACCATCCCCTTTAGAAATCTTCCTTCAAATCCAAGGAGCCCGAAGCTTTGTCTTTTTGATACAAATCAGTTCTGGGGAGACAAGTTTGAATCTAAGACAACTCCAATACAATTCCAAACATTTCTGGAGGGGCATGAAGAGGACTACATGACTAATTGAAGAAAAGTTATTTTTTTGTTGTTTTTTATATCTTTATTAGATTATAATCGCTTTACAATGTTGTGTTAGTTTCTGCTGTACAACAAAGTGAATCAGCTGTATGTATACCTATATCCCCTCCCTCTTGAGCCTCCCTCCCACCTTCCCTATCCCACCCCTCTAGGTGGTCACAAAGCACCAAGCTGATCTCCCTGTGCTATGCAGCACCTTCCCACTAGCTATCTGTTTTACACATGGTAGTGTATATATGTCAATGCTACTCTCTCAGTTCGTGCCACCCTCCCTTCCCCCGCTCCGTGTCCACAAGTCTGCTCTCTACATCTGCGTCTCTATTCTTGCCCTGCCACTAGGTTCATCAGTACCATTTTTCTAGATTCCATATATATGCGTTAATATAAGGTATTTGTTATTTTAAAAGGATAAAAAGTTTTCTTTGTCAGAAAACCTGTAGCTTTTTGCCAGGTTAAAGCTTCTTGTCAATTATCCATGCACACATCGTGGGTCAACTTGACATAACAATACAAGATAGCTGTGATTTTATGGCTGTCCATTTCCACCCTGATAACATTCAGGCCTGGTCCTTTTGAGGGGACCCTGGCTAAAGAAAAGCAGTTGGTCATGATAGTGAATAAGTGTGAAGTAAACGGCTGCCTCCCCACACACAAAGAACTAGGTCCAACATTGTAAAGGCTGGTGGCATTAGTTAAGCAAATTTTGGCACCTAATTTACCCTAATAGTTTCAGAAGACAATGGAAGTACATTGTTTGTGTAAAAGGAAGTTATAGTACTGAAATAAAGAGCAGACTAGTAATTTGACTTGAAAGTAGCTTATCGAAGTTAGCATTTTAAAAACACTTCTATGTATTAGACATAACTAGTCAGGGTCTTGCTCTCAAGGAGGTCCTAGCAGCATTAGAAGAGAGGAAAAGAGATGGAGACTGTTTTTAAAGTGTTTGTTAATGCCACATCTCTTTCTGCTTCATTTATTTTCTAGTATTTACTTACATCTGTGGCAAGGATAAGGGTCAGAAAGGTATTTGTATGGCTGTGTAAGGACCAGCTATTTAAACATATCTCACTCCCACTTAATCAAAACTGCCTTCGTAGAGTTGGAATTCAAGGATAGTTTTAGAGAGAAGTAAGATGATTTGACTGGATCATTCTGATAGTTGAAGTAGACTACTTAGCCATCTGTTCCCATCTGAAGGTATCAAGCTTAAGTTGGTAGGAGTGGCTGCAATTGTTGTTACGAATGCACTAGAAAGACATGTTGCTATGGAAACAATATCCCTGAGTTATATTATACCTTGTAGAGGTCTTGTCACCAAGAGTGACCACCTAAAGCAAGAAATGAAGACAAGGAATTACAGAAAGCTGTCCAATAATATTTAGTCTCTACAAAGGGAAGCCGCTAATTGCTAAGGCAGGCTTTTGGGCATACTCTGATGTAAAAAGGAAGTCATTATACAGGTAAATGCATCCACATAAGGATTTAGTACTCTGCTATTGCAGAAAGGAGTCTTGTGAAATATGTATTCCAGTCACTTGCCTTCTGCCCAGAAATAAAGTATGAGGAGGTCAAAAAGAAGGCTAATCTATTATCGGATTTTTAAAATTCATCTAGGACCCACTATATAAAAAATTACAGAATGTGTTCCTTCACATTGGAGGCAAGAAAATTCAACATGAACATCATTAAGCTCAAGGCTAAGTCTGAAAGAGATACCAAACCTTCACAGTAGGTTCTCTGACCTCTGAATGTAAAAGCTGGATTATTACCGAAAATATTTCAGCCATTCTTCGCTATAGACAGGGAGAGACAGACAGAGAGACGCCCACATGGAGGATATCAGTAACATTCTCTTTGCTGTAGAAATTTTTAGTTAAAATATTTTTTAAAGAACTACAAGTTTAATAAAAATAAAACCAGGAAGTACTGAGAAATAAAAAGAATGAAAAAGATTACCCCATAGACCCACCTCTCAAATACAACTTTTATGCCATTTTGGTATATTTTCTCTCTCTCTCTCTCTCTCTCTCGCTCTCTCTCTTTTAACTCTCTGAATATCTTTAAGTAATAACATTTTATATTACTGAGGCTTTGACTCAAACTTAGTTCAACCTAGAAGAAAAGAAATACCCAGAAGAAAGAATTGAGTCCAGGCATAATACTTTTAAATCATCCCCCAGCTTTATAGAACATACCTTATCAGATACCATTCATAGCACCAGAGACCATCACAACTAAAATGGATCCTGGAGATGGTCAATTCCAACTCCCTCATTTGATAAATGAGAAAACTGGTGTCCAAAGAAGTGAAGTTACTTGCAGACATCATACAATTATTAAGCAGTTAACTTAGACTTAACACTATTTTCAAAGCAGCCCAGTGCCACCAGATTATCTTTGTATATTAAAACAAACTTCAAATTATTTGGGAGTAATGGGAATATCTTATATCAAGTTGTTCTTTCAAGTTGTCTTTCTACTAGTCTGTTTCTCTTCTGATAAGAAAGGGACTTTAAACTATCAATACATTGTATCCACTGCTGCCTGGACCAGTAGAAATTCCAACTATTTTGTTCATTTTCATCTTGGTGAGGAGACGACTAAACCCAGGTCAGAGGGAAAAATTACATGTGTTCACAACAGTTAAATGCAGACTGTCTAAAGCAGATGGATGGACCCAGTGGAAGAAGCAGGAGTCCACACTAGATGACATCTCAAATGTAGAATACCTACCACTCCACTTCCAGGCTCAACATGAAAATTCTCCTTTTCCCTCTAACCCCATACACCCCAAGCTGAGTCCCTTTCATACCTCTCATCGGCATTTCTCCCATAAAATTTGCAAGTCTTTCTCTTCTTTCCCTTCACCCAAACTTAGTGTCTTAGTCTGTTCAGTCTGCTATAATAAAATACCACACACTCGGTGGTTTAAAAACACAGAAATTTATTTCTTACAGTTCTGGAGGCTGAAAGTCCAAAATCAGGGTTCCAACATGGTCTGGTGAGCAACCTCTTCTGGGTTGCAGACTTCTGACTTCTCCTGTCCTCATAAGGTGGAAGAGGCAAAGGAGCTTTCTTGGCCTCTTTTATATGGGCATTAATTTCATTCATAAGCTCTCTGCCCTCATCACCTAATCACCTCTCAAAAGCTCTCTGCCCTCATCACCTAATCACCTCTCAAAAGCCCCACCTTCTACTGTAATCACATTGGGAATCAGGATTTCAATATATGAATTTTGTGGGCAAACAAACATTCAGATCATAGAATTCAGTCTCACCTGGTTTTTGGAGAGGAAAGCCTAGTCTGGAGACCTCTAAGAAATGTCTCTTGTAGCTCTTTCTTTTAACTTTGGTGTAGGCTGAGATAGAGAAAATCCCTGTTAGAATAAAAGAAGAGGGTGGAAATACACAGAGAAAAAAACAAATCAATATTTGATATTTAAGCCTACCACAAGATTGTATTCAACCAAAAGATAGAAAACTAAAGCAGGAAAGGACTTTCTAGATCAGTTAGTCCAGATTCTTTTTTAGATGAGGGAATTGAGGCTTAGAAAAGTCAAATTTATTTCTGTCTGTGCATAATGACACAGGAAGTTGATTCTAGGTTCAAGACAAGAATCCAGGTTGCCAGTGCATCTGACACCATAGCTCCCTTATCTAATATCAAGGCTGACAACCTCAGAGATGTCAGATACTTCTTGCAGGTATCAACACTTCTTGCATATGAAATAATGTGATTTAAAATAGTAATTGTATTTGGAGGCATCCTTGTATAGAAATTCTCACACTTCTGAAATGCTCAGATTCATGTAAGGCCTGAGCCAACAGCATTTCCTACAGAATGTGTGGTTTTTCTCTGCAATGGTTGGCCGAAGAGTTGCATCTCTTAATCCTGCAGCATGTATCTGCCTGCTTTCAGAGGACATGTCCTGTGGAGCTATAATAGTAAACATGAGTTTGCTGAGCTCCAGTGCTTTTTAGGAATCTACAGTGCAAATACCCAGAATCAAGTGTGAAAGGGTCGGCTGTGATCAAGCAAGAGAACGTGTCCAAAGAGACAAACGAATAGAGGGATTCCAGAGACAAGTATTTGAAATGTGCAAAACTTGTCTTATGGGACTACCTTCCATTTACCCTTCCTTTCTGCTGTACTAAACTAACAGATCTCTTATGATGAATTTATGCTTATTTCAGTAAAGTTGTACATACCCCTAATTATGTGATCATTTACAGTTGCATAAGGTACAGTTGGCCATACCACTGCCCTCATTCTCAGAAGGCCATTCCACAGTCATCAGTTATTCTCAAATATATCAAGGACCAGTTTATGGTCTGCCCTATACCTAACTCCAGTAGAACCTCTGTGAGATCAGGATGTTATTTTTCACAGCTGCAGCTTAGAACGTACTTTTAAAAAGCCATTTCCAAGGCCTCTTGGTCACAACATCTCCCTTGTGGATTATTGCAATAGCCTCCTGAACTCCTGTACTCCTGCCCCCAAGAGCTATTTTCTGCACAGTATCCAGAGTGATCCTTTTAAAACATTAATCTGATCATGTTACACTCTTGCTGAAAGCACTGTAATGACTTTCCATCACTTCAGTATAAGATCAAAGCCCTTTACCTGCTCTGGTCCCTCCTCACCTCTCTGACCTTATTTGCTCACACTCACCCCATCTCTCCAAGCGTTCGCTTACCTCGGGGCCTTTCTGATGAGGCTCCTTTCTGAAATGTTCTTCCCACACGGTTGACTCCTTTAACTCTTCCCAGTGTGTGCTCAATTATTACTTCATCAGAGAGATCCTCCTGGAACACATTCTCTAAAGTAGGAACACGCTTGTTAGTTTGTAAACTGGCCCCCATACATGGAGGACAAGGAGACGTGGAAGAAAGAGGCAGATGACTCCAGATTGGTAGGTGGCAGCAAGGGAACTTATACACAAAGCTTGTCTTCAGCGGCTGAAAGATGAGCAGATCTCCACACCTGCCTGCCAGAATCTTAAAAGTTTACATAGAGGCTTTAACTCAGTTCCGTCCGGTGTACTCAGATGGTCTCAACAACGTATTGCTCTCTCAAGGCTGCGTCCTTGAAAACGGCTCCAGCTGTGGGAATGGTGGGCAGAATGTATATTTCAGAGACAGAGGAGGGGTGAGATGCCTCTGATTGCCTGGGTCAACCAGGGGCCATGTCCTTTCAATGATCTCCTCCACAACCTTCACCCTCTGCTTTATAATTTTTTTTTTCTTAAACCAACTTCTTACTACTCGATGTTATATTTTGTATCTGAAACTTCCTGCTCCACAAGGGTAGGTACTTTTTCTGTTGGTCCACTGACAGAAACTCTTAGCACTTTGTTACTGCTCAGCAAATATTTGTGAAATGTCTGGATGAAGTGGACTGTTTCTTGCGAGGTGGCACAGACAATTTAGGAGTACTTGTATTGGTTACTTACATACTTTGAAATTATACATTTGTTTTAAGTTTTGATGAAAATAATTTATCGTTAATGTGACAGAATTAATTTTTATTTTATGTACACAAGAAGGGATTTAAGAAATTTTCTTGTGTCTCCTTCACATCCTTATTTACTTTACTGAGCAGGAGAGAAAAGGGTGAGGTTAATGGAAGCACACCAAAAACAGAATCTCTTTCACTACTCTGCTTATCTTTACCAAAGTCTTCTCCTTAGGAGGGTCACAGAATCACGCATCAAAGTGTCTTGACAAGAAAAATAAAAATAAAATGTTGAGAATCTTTTTTTTTCAAACTAGTGTTTCCTTGACTTCATGCTTGACATGGACATTGACATGAGGACTCCTTTAAAATTACTCTACAGCCCCCTCAAAATTCTTGGCCCATAACTATGGACATCACTGCACTTAACATTCCTAAAGATCAAACTTCTACTTAGTGACATATTTATAAAAAGAACCTAATATGGTTATTAACACACAGTAGGTATTCAGAAATGTCCTTCCCTCACCCTTACCATGATTTTCTCAGCTGTGACAAAGACAAAGGAAATGCTAGTAAGTTATAATTGTTACCAATCTACCCTCCTTTTAGTGTCCTCTTTAGGCCAGGTCAGGCTCTCCTTTATTGGGAAGATTCCAAGTATAAGTAAAGTGGGAAAGGATATTAACAAAATGACTAATGTTACCCATATAATAAAGGCCAAGGTGTAGGAGGATGGGGAGGGTCTAAAGTTTATGGAGGTTGGGTAGGTGGAGAGAACTACTAAGTTGAAAGATGAGGAGATGACACCTGAAAGCAACAGGGAGTGGTAGTTGCCAGAAAAGTGAAATAATTAGCAAACCATTGGAAGAGAGGCTTTCTAGAAGTTTGGGAAGCACTGTAATTGGAATACCCTTTGTGAAGTTTTTTGAGAGAGTTTATAGTCAAGATTCAAACTGCTCCTAATTAAACTTTTGTCACCAAATTTTAGTTTTTGTTTGTTTTAACTGTAATTCTTTACTTAGGCCATGCTTAAAGTAAGAGCAAGCCAACCTGCCTTCACCTGGCCCTATTCAAATTCTCTAAGTAACTTGGGTGGGCAATACAAAGCTGAATTTGGAAATATTCCTGGAATTATCCTACATGAATGCCACTCAAACAAGAAGGAAATTCTTAACAATTGGTTGGCAAAGAGCAAAAGGTATTATAAATACACATCTTGTCTCTCTTTGTAGAGGCTTATAAAATGTTGACAAAAATATGTCTAGTACCTCATCATCTGATACACTGCCCAATAAAAAAGGAAGCCAGAGTGGCTAAGATGATATGCCATAAAGAACTGAGGCTGTGAGGAAAGAAAAAGGTATTCAGATCCAGTATATATAATGTGAAGGGACAGTTTGTTTTACAAGTTTATAGAGTGAAAGGAAATACTCATGAAAGGTTTTGACATGAAGAGCCAAAGAAATTAGAATTTTAGAAGTTTTGTGATCTGTTGGTCTTTTCAAAAGAGACTATTAAATGGCCAAATTGTTTTTACTTTTTTAAATCCCTTTACAAATTTTTTAAAAAAATTTATTTATTTATGGTATGCGGGATCTTCGTTCCCCAACCAGGGATTGAACCCATGTCCCCTGCAGTGGATGTGTAGAGTCTTAACCACTGGACCGCCCCAGAAGTCCCTAATTACGTTTTTTTTTTTAAAAATGAGTCTCTACTGAGGTTGGCTGCGAGGAAAGATCCAACTAGCCTGACTTGATGCATGTTACAAAGAAAAAAGCATGTTTTTCTTTTTTAATCTCCTTTTCATTCCCTTTTATCACCTACAAATAGATTTTCAGAGGGTCAATTTTGCTTATCTATCCACAGAGTCTATGACAATATCAAGTGCATAATACTCGTTCAATGGATTAACTAATGAGTGACTGAGTTAATCTAATTTTTACAGAGGAAGAACACACCAATTGATCGCTGTTGTCTATATTGACAGGACTCATTTATTCTGGACACTTAAGAGACCTAGAATATTTTGTTTTCAATTTTCTGACAAGAAAGGCACACATTGAAAAAGAATCAGGAATTATGAATGATGTCCATGTTAAAGAGTCATCAGCTGAGTGGCTATTCATATGTTTATTAGAAATTTGGTTTCTCGCCATTTTATTTCCATCCAGTCACCAGTGGAAGAGATACTCATAAATATTTTACTGAATAGCTTTCATTTTAACATAAGCAGTAAGTTGGAGAGCAGATGCTTCCACATCTACAGGATTGGCTTTGTGATGAAGCCAAATGCCAGGGCTGCTTTGGCAAGAACTTTAATACTGGCCAGGTCTCAGGATCAACTGTCCTCATCAGGATTTATTTTTTTTTCAAGTTATCATATAATAACTTGAAATCTTGTATTGACTAGTCTGAAGAAAGCCCTTCAAATTCTCAACCAAAAACAGCATAATTTGGGGATAATTACTTGACAGCTCCCTTTCTGAACCCCGGACCATGCTATATATCCTCTCTTCAGCCTTACTCTTCAGAGGTCACTTTCTCACCATCACTCCGACTCACATAACACCTTCTAGCCTTTAGTGATTCCAGTGATTGATGTGGGAAGCTCTGGTCCAAGTTAAATTCCACACTATCTCCTTTCTCCCTCTGCAGGGTCTCTGCTTCTTCCTTTCACCTGACATAGCTCAATTAATTCTACCTTGGGCAATTTTTATTTTAGACCCGTTAAAGGTATTTTATACCTGTTAAAGGCTGGCAGTGTACTATATTTGGTCACACAGTTTTCTGAGGACAATGACACAGGGGACATTCAAGCTGAATTAAATTCTTCATATTTGATGTGAGTTTTTTGCCACAAATTCCTGGTCTTACCCTGGAATGGTAAGATGGACTGTATCATAAATCAAATATAGTGGCTTAAACAAATAAGTTTATTTTTCCTACATAAGAAGCCCAGAAGTAGTTGATTGCAGGATTGTTTTAGTAACTCAGCAATCAGGGATGACTCCATTTAGCCTTCTCATTGTGGTTGCAAGATGGTTGCAGAGGCTCTTGCCATCATATCATTTGGCCAAGAAAAATAAAGAAGAAAGAAGCAGCAGCACTAGCAGATGTCCATTCCACTTGTATGTCATTAGCCAGAAGTCTGTCACATGGCCAACACTGATAGGATGTTACTTGGGCCAATCTACAATGTCTGCCACACTCCTATTTACCACTTTCCATTAAGGCCTAGGCTTAAAGTTCCTGCCTTAATATTTTGCTCAGCCCTCCAGAACTGAGGGCATTTCTGAAACACGAGGTCTTCTCCATCTTAACTAATCTAGTGGCAGGAAAAAGAACTCAAACAAAAAAGAAGGGGGATATTTGTACCGCTTCATTTCTCCCACCAAGTCCACCACTACCAACCACCATAAAAGCACATTTATTGAATCCTTGATGCTCTCATTTGGTTCCTCACATAACGGTGTCCATCTTCTCTAAGGAAGAGAATTCACTTCTGGAAATAGGAAAGGTTCACCTCAAAATGATATTCTGAATGTAGTATTTGAAGCTTAGAGAATGTCAGTTCCAAGCACCAGGGCATTGTTTAGAATTGTTCACATCATATCTGGTTTTTATCCTGGTTCTCAATAATATTGAAGGACCAGCATGTCACAGAAAAACAATTCACTTTTCTAAATTTCAAGGACAGATTAATATTCTACCTGAATTTCAAAACAAACAAAAATTGTCCAGTCTAGGAATTTGGCCTTTAGTGTGTTCTTTTCCTCCAACTTTTTATTTTAGAAAATTTGCTAAAAGGTAACAACAAACACCCTTATATCCTTCACTTATATTCACCACTTTTTAACATTTTACCATCTCTAAATATTTAAGCATTTAGCTCCTAAGACCCAAGATGTTCCCTTATATAATCGCAATACAATGCTTATATTAAAGAAATTTATTATTGATCTGTTGTTATTATCATATCTTGTGCATATTCTAATTTCTCTTATTATTCCAATAATGTTCCATATGTCTTTTTCCTCCTCTCCAGGGCTCAATCAATGCATTTAATTGCTATAACTCTCTAGTCTACTATAATCAAGACTGTTTTTATTTTCTCTTGCATGACACTGATATTTTTGAGAAAAGTAAGCCGTTTGTTTGCAGAATGTTTCTCATTTGGATTTGATTGTTTGCTCATGAGTAGATTCACGTTGAGCATCTTTAACAAGAATACTACATGGGTGGGTTTGTATCATTCTCAGTGCATCATATCAGGAGATGGATGATGTCATTTTGTCCTGCTACTAGTGATATTAAATTTGATCATTTGGTAAAGGTCGAGTTCACCAAATTTCTCTTCTGTAGTATTATCTTCTCCCTTTATAATTCATAACTAATCTCTGAGGTCATATGTTGAGACCATGCAACTATCCTGCTCCTCAACAATCTTAAACCCAATGGTTTTAGCATCCATTGAAGATTGATTCCTGAATCAATTCCTAAAATTTTGGTTGCAAAATGATGATTTTCCAATTTTATCACTCCTCCTATATTTATTAGATGGCATTTTTCTATAAAAAAAGATTTTCCTTCCCTCCCTTCTTCCTTGGCCCTTTGAAAATTAGCTAGTATTATTATAGTTCATGGATTCATTCCTTTTCCATGTATTATAAATCATTTCCATCATTATTTATTTTGAGGCTCTAATTATCCTAAATTTAGCCAATGGAGCCTCTTCAAACAAGATTTTATGTCCTCTTGAAATACTCCTATCAACTTTTGAGAACTTTTACTCTCTGACATAACAAAATGCATCAGACCCACCTCGTTTCCCTGGACACAGACCCAGAGCCAGCCATTATCCAAGGAGCTCTGGCTCCTTTTAGAGAATGGTACTTATAAAAGTCAAGATCTAGGTGCTAAGTATACTCACTGCTACTGAAGTACCATTTATCAGTGGACAGAGCTAGGAAATATGTATCTTAAAAATCATTAACTCATATTGATAACTTCAATTCAAATTTAACACTTACAGTGTTCTTCTGTTCCTCTCATTCCACATTTACAACTTCCTTTTTCCACAGTTGGAAATGAATGTAGTACCATCAATATCAATATATGTACTTATTTGTTCATTCATAAAATGTTTGAGAAACAGTTTCAGACTTACTACAACCATACTACCACCACTAACTAAATGTATTAAAGGTCAAGATTTCCTTTTGTCCTTGGAATATATCCCACTGGGAATATAGTCAGAGTATGATCAATTTGATATGCAATTATATATTTTCTCATATTTGCATTCAATTTTAGAGTTTTTGCAGTTCTTTGTTGAATTAATATTTCTTGAATAGGAAAATAATAACATGGTTCAAGTCAAATCTATATAAAAATGCTTAATAAAGTTTCATTCTTTTTCCTATTTTTTTCTAATCTGTTTCCACATATCTTCTGTAGGTAACAAATTTAATCATTCTCTGGTTTATCCTTCCTGTGTTTATTTTACAAAAATAAGTAGATACATCTACATAAACATTTTTATTTCCCCTTCTTTTCACAGATATATATACCATATTTCTGCTTAAACTATATCACTTAGAGTTTTTTTAATTCTTTTTATATTTGTGTATTATTTAATTCTGTGGATACACTTTTGTTGATTAGCCTAATCACGAATTATTGGACATATAGGTAACTTTCCAATAATTTGTTGCTATAAATAATGTCATAATGAGTAAGTAATGCATTTTGTATGAGTGTGTTACTAAAGGCGTACCTTTAGGGTAAATTTCTAGAACTGATTTCTAGGTCAAATGGTGTGCAGTTTTGTTATATATTGCCAAATGTTCCTCCATAGGAGTTATACAATTTAACATTTCTAGCATCAGTATAAAAAAGTACTTATTTCCCCACAGTCTGAGCAACAACAAAGTGTGTAGTCAAACTTTTAAAATTTTCCCAATCTAATCAGAAATGAAGCTTTAATTCAAGGTAGTTTTAATCACATTTATAGTAGTATGGATGAAGTTGTACACCTTTTCAAGAATTTAAAGGCCATTTTCTCATATCTTATGCTGCTAGGTCTTTGTCTCCTTATTTTTTTCCTTTTTTTAAGGACTTGCTATTTCTTGATTTCTTATAGTTCTTTATATTTTTCAGAAGTTAGCTCTTAGGATAAATGTTATACAACTACTTTCTCCCAGTTTGTAATTTATATTTTAATTGTATTTTTGGCTCTTTGTTTTCTAGGCAAAAATTGCTTCTTTATATTTTATATTTACTGGTCTAATAAAAGAAATTGCAACAGGATTTTGAGACTCAAGTAGAAAGCTTTGCCTTTATCCAGATTATAAGGAAATGTATCCATGTTTTCGTCTACTCCATGTATGGTTTCTTTAAAAAAAGAGAGATTTAGACTTCTGATACTTTTGGAATTCACTTTTGTGTAATCTATGAAATATAAATTTGATACTGCTCTTCCAAATGACTATGCAGATGGCCAGTTGCATTTATTAATAAGCCTATATTTTCTACAGTGACTAAGGTGTCATCTTTATCCTATTGTATTTGGGTTTATTTCAGAACTTTCTATTCTGTTCTACTGTTCTTTCCGTCCATTAATATGCCAATACATAACTGTTTTGATTATAGAAAGTTTATAATATGTTTCAGTATCTGATAAGTATGCACTGCCCTGCCACTCTATGCTCTTCTCCAAGATTTCATCATTATTCTTGCATGTTTACTTTTCCACGTGAATTTTTCCATATTAACTTCTGTAGCTACAAATTTAAATTATGTGAATTTTTATTGAAATTGCATTAGGCTCATATATTAACTTAAAGAAAAATGACATGCATGTGATATTGAACCCAAAAACAAGGAATGTTTTTGCTTTTGCAAATCTACATTTGTGTCTTTTGTGTTTTTTCCTGCCTTTTTTATATGTTGTTGCAGTTTAAAAGGGATTCTTTCCTATTATATCCTTTTTACTGGCTATCGTTTGTGCAGTTGAAAGCTATTGGTTTTTCTATGTTAATTTTTATATCCTATTACTTAATAGAATGTTTATTATATGAGTTTTTTTTAAATAACTTATTCCCTTGCATTGTCAGATCACTGTCAAATCATTTGCAAACAGGTGTAGTTTTCCTTCTTCTTTTCCATTTTTATCTATATTCCCATACAATGTTAAATAATAGTGGGGAAATAGGCATCTATGCCTTGTTCTTGATCTCAGTATGATTGCTTCTATCATGTGTGTGCATGTGTGCGTTCTTATTCCATTAAATATTATCAGATAAATGTGTATCCACTGTGTCAAGCCCTTCCAAGTAACTATGATTTTTCTCCCTGGAATTAATATGAAGAAATTGTCTTCATTGATATGAAGATATATGTTAATAGATTTGCAAATATTAAGACATCCTTACATTTTAAGAATAAATCTCACTTGGTCATAATGTATTATTTTCCTATATACCTGTTCAATTCCGTTTGTTAATATTTTATTTAGCATATTTACATCAATGTTCACAAGGAATATTTGGGGGTTTTTTTTGTCTTGTTTTGTTTTCTGCTACCATCAAATTCAGGAACTAATGTTATATTTGTCTCATGAAGTAATTTGAAAGTTTCTGTTCACTTCTGAAGCTCGAGAAAAATTTATATAGCATTAGGATCATCTAGATGTTAAGCATTTCATACAATGCCCCGTTGGAAACACCTAGATGGGGTACTTTTTGTTGGGGGAATTTTTTTTTTTTTTATCTTTCACTATTCTCCTGTGAAACTAGTCTATTTCACCTCTTTCTGCAATGGAATTATTTTTACTTAATTGAACGTTCCTAGGAAACTTTATCTCTTACCTAAGTTTACAATGTATCTGCATAGAGTTACACAAAGTATTCTGCTATGACTTTTATTATTTCTCTGTCTCTCTAGCTATTTTTTCTTGTAGTTACTTATTTTGTATATATGTGATTTATTGCTTTCTTTCTTTATTAGGTTACATGTCTGTTTTTGTTAACTTTTTAAAAAATAACTTTTTGTTTTGTTTTGTTTTTTTACCACAATAGCAAATAATCAAACTATAATATGGACTAAGGAACTGAATAGACATTTATCCAAAAAAGACATACAAATGACCAATAGGTACATGACAAGTTACTCAACATTACAAAAGATGTAAGGTACAGGATGACCAAAATTAGCACAGCTGTAGGATGTATATCAAAGTTGTTAAGGCAGTAAATCCTACAAATATTCATCGCAAGAAGAAAAACTTTTTTCTGATAATCATTTCATAATGTGTGTAAGTCATACCACTACCCTGCAAACTCTGATATCATTACACAAGAAAAATATTTAAAAGGTAAAAACTAAAAGTGCAAAATTATCAAAGAGGACAAACTACTACTGTTTTACCTTTAGAATTATTTTATTAAATCTTAAAGGTACAACAGTTTCTTAACTCTACACATGAACTCATTTTCTTTAGAAGAATGATGTTATGTCTCATTACACCATGATTCTAGCTAACAGTTTTACAAAATTTTGAGAAAAATCTTGAAAAAGGATTCAAATATCATCCAAAACTTTGAAATTTAACATTATCAAAGGGGATGCTTCCACATTCTTACAGAGACCACAGGAGAGACAATTCAAAAGCTAAGAAACGGTCTCAAAAGCATTTTTTCATACGATCTTTCCTCCACAGAAAGGTATTGTTCTTACATAATCGAGTCTACTCACAAAATGGCTCTCTGTACCTGCTCTGGTGTCTTCTGCCATATCACTGCATATTTATGCATGACTGAGGTAAGAGTTTCCTGAACACTGTTATTTCGATAACCTAAAGCTCTTCTGTTACCTCTGGGCTCTCAATGTCTATTTATACAGTCAAGCCCATGGCAAATAGAAGCTCAGTATTGGCTGGTCTCTGCATAACGCCCACGTCTTGCACCGCCTCCTGGACCATAGTTTCCTCCACCGTATGATCCTCCCACGTTCCTGCTATACCACTCAGCTTTCCACTCTTCAGTAAATCGTACTTAGAAGGTTTCTGCTTATAATTTCCCAAATCATTGTAATTATGACTTCCATAATTTCTTCATCCATAGCTGTCAAAACCACCTCTGGAGGCTCCATCCAGGTCACCATATCGAGATCCTCTACCACCGTATCCTCCTCATCCTCCTCCATAACCAGGGCTAACCCCCAAATTGCCACCTCCAGATCCTCCTCCACACCCATGATAGCCATCCCCAAATGTATGTCCTCTTCCATATCCATCAGCTCCTCCTCCAAGTTTCCTTCCTCATCCTGGTCCTGCTCCAACATTTCCGCCACCACCAGGAGAATCTCCAAAACCAACGTTGCCTCCTCTTCCACCTCTAGAACTTTGGACTCCCTGCATTTTAGGTCGAGACAAGGCCTTTCTTACTTCTGCATGATGACCATTGATACTATAGTCTTTCTGCAACACAATCTTATCCATGGGATCATGGTCATTAAAAGTGACAAATCCAAAGCCTCTTTTCTTTCCAGACTCCCTATCGGTAATTATCTCAATGGCATTGATTTTTCCATATTTCTCAAAGTAATCTCTAAGATGATGCTCTTCAGTATCTTCTTCAATTCCACCAACAAACAGCTTCTTCATGGTGATAAGAGCCCCCAGCTTTCCATAGTCCTCTCTTGGGACAGCACGTTTGGGTGCAACCGTTTTCCCATCAATGGAATGAGGTCTGGCAGCCATGGCAACATCCACCTCAGCCATGGATGAAAACGTGACAAAACCAAATCTTCCTGGTTTTGGGCTGGCAGGATGCCTTATTAACACACAGTCTATAAGGTTTCCCCGTTGCTTGCAGTAGTTCCTCAGACTTTCTTCCATGGATTCAGAGCTTAAGCCACCAATAAAGAGTTTACAGAATTTTCCTTTTCTTTCTTATTCCTCTCCAAAGGAACAGATGTTGAAGTTTTCTTCATCGCAGGCTTACTCGCTTGAGCCATTTTCCCGAAGCTGAGGGGGATGAGGGAGATCTCCAAAGACTAACATGAACTGGAGGGTCCCGACCCCATGGTGAGAACTGAACCTCCACTGCTCCAGCAACAACACCTGTAGGAGCACCTCCACCGGGGATCTGGTGATGCTGCTACTGCTCTGGAGCCGCTGCCACCCTTGAACCAATCTTGAGCAACTTTCAGTTTTCCTGCAAAACGTCATTTTGAACCGAGTGACCTTTCCTGATCCAGTAAACAAACTTCTTATTACATTTCCTCTACATTGATTTTTTTCTGAACTTTTAATTTTCTCTGAATTGTTATCTATTTTTTAAAATAAATGTATTTATTTATTTTTGGCTATGTTGGGTCTTCGTTTCTGTGCGTGGGCTTTCTCCAGTTGCGGCGAGCGGGGGCCACTCTTCATCGCGGTGCGTGGGCCTCTCCCATTGCGGAGCACAGGCTCCAGATGCGCCGGCTCAGTAGTTGTGGCTCACGGGCCCAGCCGCTCCGCGGCATGTGGGATCCTCCCGGACCAGGGCACGAACCCATGTCCCCTGCACTGGCAGGTGGATTCTTAACCACTGCACCACCAGGGAAGCCCCTGTTATCTATTTTTGATACAGTTTTCCTCACTAAATTGGATATCCAATGAAGAGATCACTAATGTGGACTTTAAAATTTTATACCAAAATACTTACCTATTGCTTTGCCCTTACAATGAGTTCAGATATCTTTTTTGAAAGAAACTATTCAGACTACAAAAGGGATTTTTCTTTTTTGTTGTTTTGTTTTTGTTTGTGTTTTTATACAGCAAGTTCTTATTAGTCATCAATTTTATACACATCAGTGTATACATGTCAATCCCAATCGCCCAATTCAACACACCACCATCCCCACCCCCACCAACCCCCACGGTTTTCCCCACTTGGTGTCCACATGTTTGTTCTCTACATCTGGATCTCAACTTCTGTCCTGCAAACCGGTTCATCTGTAACTTTTTAAAAAATAACTTTTTGGATTTAATATTATTTTAAAATTTTTATTATTTCTGCCTCATTTTTTTCTTTTTATTTTAATAAGTCTTTCCTTAATTTTTATTTTTTTTAAGATTTTGTACACTTTTGGAGTTTTGAGTTGGGAAATTAAGAAACTTATTTTTAATTATACATTTCAACTGATCTAGATATTTAAGGTTCCTCTGAAGAACGCTGTAAGAAATAGATTCTGATATGTAAGGATTACATTATTTTATTAAAATTTGCATTTATGGTTTTCACTTTCCTTTTTGTCTAGAAATGTTGAAAAAGTGGTTTTCTTTTTATTTTTTTTTATAATTTGCAATGGGAAGAGCATTTTTCCCCAGCATTTTATTATACATTGTTGAATGTACAGAAGAGTTGAAAGGATTATACAGTACACATCCATTTATCCACCACTGAGATTTTATTATTCTCAACATTTTGCTAGATAAGCTTTACCATATACCTGTTCATTTATCTATTCATCCAAAACTTTAATTTATCAATTGATCTGTTTATCAATTTATCTATTCATCTATAAGTTCATCTCACTTTTTGAAGTGTTTCAAGTAAGTTTCAGACATTAGGATACATCAGCATTAAACAGTTTAACATTTATATCATTAACTAGAAATCAGTATTTGTTTAGAGTTATTATTGCTTTATTTTAGGTAATTTAACCTATAGTGAAATATACAAGCCATTAATGAGCTTTGATGAACGTTTAGATCTGTTATCCAAACACCTGTCAAGCTATAAGGCATTTCTGTCATCCCAGAAAATTCCCTCATACCTCTTTACAGTCAGTTTCTATTTCCAACACTTCAGAGAAAAACTCTGTGTTTATTATTTTTTACCATATATTAATTTTTGACTTATAGAACTTTACTTTTAAAACACTGCTTTTATTTTTTCACCATATATTAATTTCTGCCCATTACAGAACTTAACTTAAATGGACTAATTAATACAGTACATACTCTAATGTGTAAAGCTTCTTTCACTGAACATGATTTTTAAGGTTCATCAAAATCCTTGGCTGCAGCAGTATTTTTTTTTAAATGGTGACCAGGTCTCCCATTGTATGAATATACCACAGTTTATCTATTCTCCTGATTATACATATTTGGATTATTTCCAAATTTTGGCTATTACGAAAAGAAGCTTTGAACATTTTTGTGGACATGTTTTTACTTCTTTTGGACAAATACCCATGAGCGCAATTGTTGGGTCGTAGGGTAGTTTTGTACCTTATTTTATAAGAAATTTCCATGACACAGGAGATTTTATAAAATAAAATAGAGACAAACTAGATGTTATCAACATTTTAAATGTTTGTTTTCAAATGTCACTGTGAAGAAAACAAACAGGCAAGCCACAGTCTACGAAAAAAATATTTTCAAAATATCTGAGAACAGGTTTCCAAGAGATATATCTATCTAACTAATATGTCTATATGTATCTAACATATCTATGTACATAAATAGATATATCTATACATGTATATTGATATATTTGTGTATATAGATACCTATATAACTAATGTGTCTAATATCTAATATATATTACAGCTTTACACATATGTGATAGATATATTAAAACAATAAAAATACACACAATGCAATAAAGATGGCAAATATTTGAACAGGCATTTCAAAATAGAACTATGTGAATGAAAAATAAGTATGTGAAGAAATGTTCAAATCATTAGTCATCAGCAAAATGGAAATTAAAATCCTAATTATGGGGACTTCTGATTTCTAGTTCTGCATGTAAGGGAACTTGGAAGTCATCACTCCATCCTAACAAGTAAAAAGTTCAACATGATTCTTCTTGGATCCATGAAATAGGGGAGGACACAGGGCAAACCACTGCTCCCAAGATTAGAGAAACAGATAGCTGAATACAAGGAGTTGTTGATTACCAGATTACTGCAGCAGAGACCTACAAGGAGAAACTGCCTCTGGAAGCAGTGCTGGGATAGAAAAAGCTGAACTATAATTGATAAATTGCTGGAGATAGAGTGAGGGCAACTCTGAGAGTTAAAAACATCAAGAGGAAACCAGTCATGGGGGGCTCCCACAATATTGTGAGATGTACCTCCAGGTAAGGAGTCTGACCAAATTCTGACAGTATTAAATATCAGAGAAAACACCCTTCTGCTTCTGACAGATGAAAAAAATCATTTTGAAATATGCCAGAGCACTCAGTTCTTCCTACCAGGCCTGCCCTCAGGGGAAAATTGTTTAGTGAACCTAATACTAGCTAAAAAGATGTGTATTAAGACACATATAAGAAACTTGGAAGTTGTTACTCTCCCCTAACAACAAATGAAAAGCTGAAGAAACTGAAAAATCAACAACTCTCCTTGAACTCTCAAGAGAGGGGAGGACACAGGACAAACTGCTGTTCCTAAGACTGGAGAGATAGATCAATACAGGGAGGCATGGCTTACTAGAGAATCACTAGCTGCAACCCCGCAGGAGCCAGTGCCACGGTAGGAAAGCCTTGGCTGTAATCGATGAATCACTGGAGGTTCAGAGCAGACAGCTCTGAGAGTTAAAAACTTCAAGGGATCTAGTCTTGGGGGACTCACACTATTGTAAGATTTACCTCCAGGAGCTTGACTAGGTTCCTACAGTAAATATCAGAGAAAACTCCTCTCCTGCTTCCTGCAGGGGGAAGGGAAAAGGAACCATTTTGAAATACCCCAGAGCACTCTCTTCTTCTTAACAAGGCCTGCCCTCAGAAGAAACTAGCTAAACTGGGCCTAACATGCTGGGGAAGGGAAATACTCAACTCCAGCCCATTCTAGCCAACCTCTCCTACCTAAGGAGGGAGAAAAGAAAAACCCTGAGGAACACCTGTTAAGTTCACAGGCTAGAGGCATGGGCTCCCTAAAAGACTGATATCTAATCAAAGGACTATAAAATGCCTTCCCTCCCCACAAACCTCACCATCATATTACTAGTGGCCTGTTTACAGGCAGCTCCTCTTACTCCTCTTACCTCTTGTCTGGCTATCAAGAAAAAAAAATCACAAGACATACCAAAATGCAAAAAAAAAAAAAAAAAAAAATATATATATATATATATACATATATAGAAGAGATAGAGTAAGCATCAGAACAAGACATGGCAGGGGTGTTCAAAATATCAGACTAGGACTTTAAAAAACTATGATTAATATGCTAAGGGCTCTAACGGGTAGAGTGGGCAGCATGCAAAAACAGATGGGTCATGTAAGCAGAGAGATGGAAATTCTAATAAATAATCAAAAAGAAATAATAGAAATCAAAAATACTATAATAGAAATGAATACTGCCTTTGATGGACTTATTAGTAGATGTGACACAGCTGAAGAAGGAAACTTTGAGCTAGAAGATGTATCACTAGAATCCTGGAAAGCCAAAAGCAAAGAGAACAAGAAAGTTGAATCAATAATTAATAACCTCCTAAAACTGAAAGTAGCAGGCCCAGATGTGTTCACTGGTGAATTCTACTAAACACTTAAGGAAGCAATTATATCAATTCTCTACAATCTCTTTCAGAGAGTAGAAGCAGAAAGATTACTTCCTAATTCATTCTATGATGCCATCATGACCCTAATATCAAAACCAGACAAAGATATAAGAAAACTGCAAACTAATGTCTTTCATGAACACAGATGCAAAAATTCTCAACAAAATATTAGCAAATCAAATCCAATAATGTATAAAAAGATAATATACCATGACCAAGTGGGATTTATCCCACGTATGAAAGCCTGTTTCAACATTCAAAAATTAATTATTGTAATCCATCATATCAACAGGATAAAACAGAAAAATCACATGATCATATCAATAGATGCAGAAAACGCATTTGATAAAATCTAACAGCCATTCATAATAAAAATTCTCATTAAACTAAGAATAGAATATCCTCAACTTTATAAAGAATATCTACAAAAAATATCTACAACATCATACTAGATGGTGAGAATCTCAAAGCTTTCCAACTAAGGTCAGGTACAAGGCAAGGATGTTCCCTTTCAGCACTCCTTTTCAACATCATACTGGAAGTTCTATCCAATTCAGTAAGAAAAGGAAAAGAATGGAAAGGAAAGGAAAGAAAAGGAAAGGAAAGGAAAGGAAAGGAAAGGAAAGGAAAGGAAAGGAAAGGAAAGAAAAGGAATAAAGATTGGAAAGGAAAACATAAAATTACTTCTTTTTGCAAATAAGTTTATTTTTCTATATATAAAATCCAAAAGAACTGCCAAAAATCTCCTGGAACTGATAAGTGATTATAACAAGGTTTCAGGATACAAAGTTAATACACAAAAGTCAAATGCTTTCCTATATATCAGGAATGAACAAATACAACTTGAAATTAAAAATACAATACCATTTACTTTAGCATCCATGAAAACCAAATACTTGAAAATAAATTTAATAAAATATGTACAAGATCTACACAAGGAAAACAAAAAAACCTTGATGAACAAAATCAAAGAGGTAAATAGAGATATATTCTATGTTCACTGAGAGGAAGACCCAATATTTTCAAAATGTCAGTTCTTCTTTACTTGATCTATAGATCCAATGCAATTTCAATCCAAATACCAGAAAGTTATTTTGTATATATTGACAAACTGATTTTAAAGTTTATGTTGGCAAAAGCCAACATAATATTGAAGGAGAACAAAGTTGGACTGACAATACCTGACTTCAAGACTTACTATAAAGCTACAGTAACCAATACAGTGTGGTACTGGTGACAGAATACACAAATAGATCAGTGGAACAGAATAGGGAGGCCAGATATAGACCCCCATAAATATAGTAAACTGATCTTTGACAAAGGAGCAAAGGCAACACAATGGAGCAAAGATAGTTTTTACAAGAAACATTGCTGGAACAACTGGACATCTATATCCAAAAAAAAAGAAAAAAGGAATCTAGATATAAACTTTACACCCTTAACAAACACTAATTCAAAATGAATCACAGATCTAAATCTAAAATGCAAAACTATAAAACTCCTAGAGGATAACAAAGATGAAAACCTAGCTGACTTTGGGTGGCAATGACTTTTTAGATACAACACCAAAGACATGATCAATGAAAGAAGTAATTGATAAGCTGGCTTCATTAAAATTACAAACTTCTGCTCTGTAAAAGACAATGTCAAGAGAATGAAAAGACAAGACACAGACTGGGAGAAAATATATGCAAAAACACATCTAATAAAGTACTGTTATCTAAAATATGCAAAGAAATCTTAAGCTAAATAATAAGAAAACAAACAACTCGATTCAAATTGTGCCAAAACACTTGACAGACACTTCACAAGAGAAGATATACAGATGGCAAATAAGCACATGTAAAAATGCTTCACATCATATGTCATCAGGGAAATGCAAATTTAAACAACCATGAAATACCACTTCACACTTATTAAAATGGCCAAAATATGGAATACTGAAAAACTAAATGTTGGTGAGGATGTGGAGCAACAGGAACTCCTATGCATTGCTGGGGGGAATGGAAAATGGCACAGCCACTTTGAAAGTCAATGTGACAGTTTCTTACAAAAGTAAGTATATCTTTACCATATGATATAGCAATCATGCTCCTTGGTATTTACCCCCAAAAGTTAAAAAGTTATATCCACACAAAAACCTGCACACGTATGTTTATGGCAGCTTTATTCATAATTGCCAAAACTTAGAAGCAATCAAGATGTCCTTCAGTGGGTGACTGGATAAATAAACTTTGGAACATTCAGACAATGGAATATCATTTAGTGTTAATAAGAACTGACACGTGAAAAGACAGGGAGGAATCTTAAATGCATATAAGTGAAAGAAGCCAATCTGAAAAGGCTACATATTGTATGATTCCAACAATATGACATTCTGGAAAGGGAAAACAATGGAGAAAATTTTAAAAAAAAATCAGTGGTTGGCAGGGGTTGGGTGGAGGAGGAATGAAAAAATGGATCACAGAGGATTTTTAGGACATTGAAAATACTCTGTATGACACCATAATAATGGATACAGTATATATTTGCCCCAACTCATAGAATGTACAACATCAAGGATGAACCATAATGTAATATATGGACTTTGGGTGATTATGATACGTTGATGTAGGTTCATTAATTGTAACAAATGTACCACTCTGGTAGGAAATGTTGATAATAGGGGAAACCATGTATGTGTGGAGGCAGGGAATGTATGGAAAATATCTGTACCTTCCTCTCAATTTTTCTGTGAATCTAAAACTGCTCTGAAAAAAACACTGTCAATTTTTTCCATGGCATTAAAAAGACAAAGGAAAAGAAATAATGGGATACCAAGACACACCCACCATAATAAGTAACTCATTAAAAACTGAAAATAGAAAGTGTTGGAAAGATAACCTCATACATATTATAATTTTTACTTCCTGTTTCTCTCAGAGTTTAGTTATTACGTGTATAATAGTTCTGATTTTATGATTTCTTGGTAACATAACATTATGAATATCTATTTTATGTAATATAATTTTTATTATTATGAAGCATTCTTCAACTCATAATACACTTCTATTAATACAGTTTGCCTTTCTCATACCTTATTTGTCTTTAAATAAAATTTAGCTTTTGCTTTTTTATTATTAGTGTTTCTATGCTAAATCTATTTTTTCATTCTTTAAGTGTCAACTTATCTGCATCTTTATTTCTTGCAGACAGATTATATTTGGAACATGTTTTTACATTCATTATGATGATCTCTGTCTTTTAATTGGTGACTTTAGTCCATTTACCTTTAATGTAATTATTCATATGATTGAAATTAGGTATACCATTTTTCTAATGTTTTCTGTTTTTCCCATCTGTCTAAAAATATATTCTGTTCCTTCTATTCTGTAACTTTTTTGTGCTTATTGTACAGTTTTTATAATTCAACTTAATGCTTCTTTTTTTTTTGATTTACCTTTTTTATTTTCAGAATGGTTGCTCTAGGGATTACAAAAGACATCATTATCTTATCACAGTCTATTTAAAGTTAATGTAACATCACTCTGTACATAGATTAAGAATTTGGAAATAAATATCTTATTTTACTCCCCTCCTACATTAAGCTATTTTATATGTATTATATATACATATATTATAATTTACACAACACAGTGTTATAATTTTTGCTTTAAATTGTTATAAGCAATAGATTCAATGCAATCAATCCCTATGAAAAACCATTTTTTGAATTAATATAAAAACTCATCCTAAAATTCATGTAGAATCTCAAGGGATCTTATTTGTTTGTTTTTCAAAATTCATTTAATCTATTAATGAGGGAAGCATTAGGATTATAATACTGGTTCAAGAATTGGAGAAATTGGGGACTTCCCTGGTGGTCCAGTGGTAAAAAAAATCCATCTTACAATGCAGGGGACACAGGTTCGATCCCTGGTCAAGGAACTAAGATCCCACATGCTGTGGGGCAACTAAGCCCATGTGCCACAACTACTGAGCTTGAACTCCTCAACTAGAGAGCCTGTGTGCCACAAACTACAGAGCCCACGTGCTCTGGAACCCGTGTGCCACAACTACAGGGCCCACATGCCCTGGAGCCAGCACGACACAACTAGAGGAGAAAATCTGCACACCACAACTAGAGAGAAGCCCATGCATTGCAACGACAGATCCCACATGCCTCAACAAAGATCCTGCATGCCACTACTAAGACCTGATGCTGCCATAAATAAATAAATAAATAATAAATAAATATTTTAAAAAAGTATTGGAGAGACTGAATATATAGCAAAAGAAAGAAAGAAAGAGAGAAGGAAAGAAAGAAAGAAATGTCTCTTTGGAATTATATTTTCTACTGGAAAAAATCATTTGCATTTTTATCAGACAAAAATCTACCAGTTAACTGGTAGTTTTGCAGAGTTTACTACTAATCAATACTAAATAGTAAGTCAAAGGTACACTCTGTTAGAGAATGAACAATCTGTGGTCTGCAATTAGCTAAAGCCCCAGTATAATGTTGAAAGGACACATAGCGTTCTTTTTGCCTAATTTTCACGTTGGGGATAATTGTTCTTAACAGGATTTAGGGCAAATTACCTCAAATCTCTGTGAACTTCAATGCCTTTACTTTTTTAAATTAATTTTATTGGAGTATAGTTGCTTCACAATGTTGCATTAGTTTCTGCTGTATAGCAAAGTGAATTAGCCATACATATACATATATCCCCTCTTTTTTGAATTTCCTTCCCATTTAGGTTACAACAGAGCATTGAGTCGAGTTCCCTGTGCTATACAGTAGGTTCTCATTAGTTACCTATTTTATACATAGTAGTGTATATATGTCAATCCTATTCTCCCAATTCATCCCACCCCTCCTTTCCCCCTGGTATTCGTATGTCCGTTCTATACATCTGTGTCTCTATTTCTGCTATGCAAATAAGTTCATCTGTACACCATTTCTAGATTCCACATATAAGTGGTATTATACAATATTTGTTTTTCTCTTTCTGACTCACTTCACTCTATATGACAGTCTCTAGGTCTATGCATATCTCTGCAAATTTCTCACTTTTGTTCCTTTTTATGGTTGAGTAATATTCCATTGTGTATATATATAACATATCTTCATTATCCATTCTTCTGTTGATGGACATTTAGGTTGCTTCCATGCCCTGGCTATTGTAAATAGTGCTGCAATGAACAGTGGGGTGCATGTATCTTTTTGAATTACTGTTTTCTCTAGGTATATGCCTAGGAGTGGAATTGCTGGGTAATATGGTAATTCTATTTTTAGTTTTTTAATAAACCTTCATACTGTTCTCCATAGTGGCTGTATCAATTGACATTACACCAACAGTGTAAGAGGGTTCCCTTTTCTCCACATCCTCTCCAACATTTATTGTATGCAGATTTTTTTATGATGGCCATTCTGACTGCTGTGAGGTGATACCTCATTGTAATTTTGATGTGCATTTCTCTAATAATTAGTGATGTTGATCATCTTTTAATGTGTCCATTGGCCATCTGTATGTCTTCTTTGGAGAAATGTCTATTTAGGTCATCTGCCCATTTTTTGATTGGGTTGTTTGTTGTTTTGATATTGAGTGGCATGAGCTGTTTGTATATTTCGGAGAGTAATCCCTTGCCAGTTGCTTCATTTGCAAAGATTTTCTCCTATTCTGAGGGTTGTCTTTTCATCTTGCTTATTGTTTCCTTTGCTGTGAAAAAGCTTTCAAGTTTCATTAGGTCCCATTTGTCTATTTTTCTTTTTATTTTCATTACTCTAGGACGTGGATCAAAAAAGATCTTGCTGTGATTTCTGTCAAAGAGTGTTATAACTACGGTTTCCTCTAAGAGTTTTATAGTGCCTGGCCTTACATATAGGTCTTTAATCTATTTTGAGTTTACTTTTGTGTATGGTGTTGGAAAGTGTTCTAATTTCATTCTTTTACATGTAGCTGTCCAGTTTTCCCAGCACCACTTAGTGAAGAGACTATCTTTTCTCCATTGTATATTCTTGCCTCCTTTGTCATAGATTAGGTGACCATAGGTGTGTGGCTTTATCTCTGGGCTTTCTATCCTGTTCCATTGATCTATGTTTCTGTTTTTGTGCCAGTACCATACTTAATTACTGTAGCTTTCTAGTATAGTCTGAAGTCAGGGAGCCTGATTCATCCAGCTCCACTTTTCTTTCTCAAGATTGCTTTACAATTCGGGGTCCTTTGTATTTCCATACAAATTATAAAATTTTTTGTTGTAACTCTGTAAAAAATGCCATTGGTAATTTGACAGGGATTGCATTGAATCTGTAGATTGCTTTGGGTAGCATAGTCATTTTCAAAATATGGATTCTTCCAATCCAATAACATGGTATATCTCTGCATCTGTTAGTGTCATCTTTGATTTCTTTTATCACTATCCTATACTTTTCTGAGTACAGGTCTTTGGTCTCCTTAGGTAGGTTTACTCTTAAGTATTTTATTCTTTTTTCTGCAATGGTAAATGGGATTGTTTCCTTAATTTCTCTTTCTGATCTTTCATAGTTAGTGTAGAGGAATGCAATAGATTTCTGTGTATTAATTTTATATCCTGCAACTTTACTGAATTCATAGATTAGCTCTAGTAGTTTTCTGGTGGCATCTTTAGGACTTTCTATGTATAGTATCATGTTATCTGCAAAGAGTGACAGTTGTATTTCTTCTTTTCTGATTTGGATTCCTTTTATTTCTTTTTCTTCTCTGATTGCCATGACTAGGACTTCCAAAACTATGTTGAATAAAAGTGGAGAGAGTGGACTTCATTGTCCTGATCTTAGAAGAAATACTTTCATTTTTTCACCACTGAGAATGATGTTTGTTATATATGGCTTTTATTATGTTGAGGTAGGTTCCTCTATGCCCACTTTCTGGAGAGTTTTTATCATAAATGGGTGTTGAATTTTGTCAAAAGCTTTTACTGCATCTATTTAAATGATCATATAGTTTTTATTCTTCAATTTGTTAACATGGTGTATCACATCGAATGATTTGCATATACTGAAGAATCCTTGCATCCCGGCTATAAATCCCGCTTGATCATGGTGTATGAGCCTTTTAATGTGTTGTTGCATTCAGTTTGCTAGTATTTTGTTGAGTATTTTTGCATGTATGTTCATCAGTGATATTGGACTATAAATTTCTTCTGTTGTGATTTATTTGTATGGTTTTGGTTATCAGGGTGATGGTGGCCTTGTAGAATGAGCTTGGGAGGGTTTCTCCCTCTGCAACTTTTTGGAAGAGTTTGAGAAAGATAGGTGTTAGCTCTTCTCTAAATGTTTCATAGAATTCACCTGTGAAGCCATCTGGTCTTTGACTTTTGTTTGCTGGAAGACTTTTAATCACAGTTTCAATTTTATTACTTGTGATTGGTCTGTTCATATTTTCTATTTCTTCCTGGTTCAGTCTTGGAAGGTTGTAACTTTCTAAGAGTTTGTCCATTTCTTCCAGTTGTCCATTTTTTTGGCATATGGTTGCTTGTAATAGTCTCTTATGATCCTTTGTATTCCTGTGGTGTCAGTTGTAACTTTTCCTTTTTCATTTCTAATTTTATTGATTTGAGTCCTCTCCCTTTTTTTCCTTTCTTTACTTGTCTGGCTAAAGGTTTATCGATTTTATTTATCTTCTCAAGAAACCAGCTTTTAGTTTCGTTGATCTTTGCTACTGTTTTCTTTGTTTCTATTTCATATTTCTGCTCTGATTTTTATGATTTCTACTAACTTTGGGTCTTGTTTGTTCTTCTTCCTCAGGTTGCTTTAGGTGTAAGGTTAGGTTGTTTATTGGAGAGTTTTCTTATTTCTTGAGGTGGGATTGTATTGCTATAAACTTCCCTCTTAGAACTGCTTTGGCTGCATCCCGTAGGTTTTGGGTCATCGTGTTTTCATTGTCATTTGTTTCTAGGTATTTTTTGATTTCCTCTTTGAGTTTTTCAGTGATCCCTTGTTTATTATTTAGCATATTCTTTAGCCTCCATGTGTTTGTGTTTTTTAGTTTTTTAGTTTTTTTCTGTAATTGATTTCTAATCCATAGCATTGTAGCCTGAAAAGATGCTTGATACAATTTCAATTTTGTTAAATGTACCAAGGCTTGATTTGTGAACCAAGATGTGATCCATCCTGGAAAATGTTCCATGTGCACTCAAGAAGAAAGTGTATTCTGCTGCTTTCAGATGGAATGTCCTATAAATATCAGTTAAGTCTATCTGTTCTAATGTGTCATTTCAGGCTTGTGCTTCCTTACTAATTTTCTGTCTGGATAATATGTCCATTGGTGTAAGTGGTGTGTTAAAGTCCCCCACTATTATTTTTGTACTGTCAATTTCTCCGTTTATGACTGTTAGCATTTACACTATGTATTGAGGTGCTCCTATGTTGGGTGCATAAATATTTACAATTGTTACATCTTCTTGTATTGATCCCTTGATCATTATGTAGTGTCCTTCCTTGTTTCTTGTAACAGACTTTATTTTAAAGTCTATTTTGTCTAATATGATTATTGCTACTCCAGCTTTCTTTTGATATTGCATGGAATATCTTTTTCCATTCCCTCAGTGTCAGTCTGTATGTGTCCCTAGGTGTGAAGTGGGCCTCTTGTAGACAGCATATATAAGGGTCTTGTTTTTGTATCCATTCAGCCAGTCTGTGACTCTTGGTTGGAGCATTTAATCCATTTACATTTAAGGTAGTTATCAATATGTATGTTCCTCTATTTTCTTAAGTGTTTTGGGTTCCTTTTTGTAGGTCTTTTTCTTCTCTTGTGTTTCCCACCTAAAGAAGTTCCTTTAGCATTTTTTGTAAAGCTATTTTGGTAGTGCTGAATTCTCTTAGCTTTTGTTTTCTGTAACGCTTTTGATTTCTTTGTTGAATCTGAATGAGATCCTTGCTGCGTAGAGTAATCTTGGTTGTAGGTTTTTCCCTTGCATCACTTTAAATATATCTTGCCACTCCCTTCTGACCTTCAGAGTTTCTGCTAAAAAAATCAGCTGATAACCTTATGGGGATTCCCTTGTATGTTATTTGGTGCTTTTCCCTTGCTGCTTTTAATATTTTTTCTATGTATTTAATTTTTGTTTAATATGAGTCTTGGCATGCTTCTGCTTGGGTTTACCCTGTGTGGGACTCTGTGCTTCTTGGACTTTGTTGACTATTTCCTTTCCTATGTTAGGGAAGTTTTTGACTATAATCTCTTCAAATATTTTCTCAGACCCTTGCCCTTTCTCTTCTTCTTGAACACCTATAATTCGAATGTTGGTGTGCTTAATGTTGTCCCAGAGGTCTCTGAGCCTGTCCTCATTTCTTGTCATTCTTTTTTCTTCATTCTGCTCCTTGGCAGTTATTTCCACCATTCTACCTTCCAGCTCACTTATCTCCAGCTCACTTATCTGTTCTTCTGCCTCAGTTATTCTGCTATTGATTCCATCTAGTGTATTTTTCATTTCTGTTATTGTGTTGTTCGTCACTGATTCTTCTTTATTTCTTCTAGGTCCTTTTTAAACTTTTTTTGTATCTTCTTAATCTGTTCCTCCATTCTAATTCTGAGATCTTAGATCATCTTTACTGTCATTACTCTGAATTCTCTTTCAGGTAGATTGCCTATTTCCTCTTAATTTATTTAGTCTTACGGGATTTTACCTTCCTCCTTCGTCTTCAACATATTTCTCTGTCATCTCATTTTGTCTAACCTACTGTGTTTATGGACTCCTTTCTGGAGGCTGCAGGGTCATAATTCCTCTTGCTTTTGTTTTCTGCTCCCTGGTGAGTGAATTTGGTCCAGGAGCTTGTGTAGGCTTCCTGGAGGGAGGGACTGTTGTCTGCACTCTGGTAGGTGGAGCTGAGTCTTTTCCCTCTGATCTGGAGGGCCACATCAGGTGGTGTGTTTTGGGATGTCTGTGAGCTTAGTACGACTTTAGGCAGCCTGTCTGCTATTGGATGGGGCTGTACTCCTATCTTGCTGGTTGTTTGGCATGACACATCTAGCACTGGAGCCTGCAGGCAGCTGGGTGGAGGTGGTTCATAGTATTGAGATGGATACCTCCAGGAGAGCACAAGCTGATTAATAGTCCCTGTGCCTGGGAATTCTCTGGTGGTCCAGCATCCTGGAATCAGCACTCCCATCCTGGAGGCCCAGGCTCGACCTCTGGCTGGGGAAAAAAAGAGCCCACCAATTTCACAGTGTGGCCAGAGAAAAAAGAAAGAAAATAAAGAAGAAAAGAAAACCAACAGGCAAACAAAACCCAAGACAAATAACAAAGAGAAAAACAAACACACAGTAGCAACAACACAACACACACACATACACAGAACAAATAAAGAAAAAAGAGAAAACAAATAAACAGATACAGCAAATCTAGGACTCATGATGACAACAAAATCAAACTAACAGAAACAAAGAAGCAGATAGAAAAGAAAAGAAAAATAGTTTAACCCCCCAAAAAACAAGAGAACAAACAAACAAAAGAATTTAAAAAATGAATGAATGAATTCTCTGGCATTCCACTCTCTTGGACTCGGCGCTCTTACCCCAGAGGCTAAGGCCCGACCCCTGGCCCAGGAACAAAGACCCTATAAGCCGTGTGGCACAGCAAAAAAAAAAAAGAAAAAAGAAAACCAATAAAACCCAAGACAAATGATAAAAGTAAAACCAAAGAAAAAATAAAAGAACAATCTAACAAACAAAAGAACCCAAAACAAAAACTAACAAAAAACAGTAAGTAATCTAAAATAAAAGCAAAGAAAACACAAAGCAAACATACAAAAATTATCAAAATAAAGGAAAACCAAAAAACAAAACAAAGAACAAAAACAATAACAAGACTAAAACACAAAACAACAAAAAAGCAAAGTAAAAATAGAAAAAAAATTATTAATTAAAAATAAATAAATAAAAAGAGGGGCTTCCCTGCTGGCGCAGTGGTTGAGAGTCTGCCTGCCAATGCAGGGGACATGGGTTCATGCCCCGGTCCGGGAAGATCCCACATGCTGTGGAGTGGCTAGGCCTGTGAGCCATGGCTGCTGAGCCTGCGCGTCTGGAGCCTGTGCTCCGCAACAGGAGAGGCCACAACAGTGAGAGGACCACGCACCACAAAAAATAATAATAATAAAAAATAAAAAACAAAGAGAAAAGAAAAATAAGTAAAAAATAAAGAGTAATTAAAAAAACGAAATCAACAACAGGGGACTTCCCTGGTGGCACAGTGGTTAAGAATCTGCCTGCCAATGACCAGGGCACACAGGTTTGAGCCCTGGTCCAGGAAGATCCTACATGCCGTGGAGCAACTAAGCCTGTGTATCACAACTACTGAGCCCGCGTGCTGCAACTACTGAAGCCTGTGTGCCTAGAACCTGTGCTCCACAACAAAAGCCACCACAATGAAGAGCCCATGCACCACAACGAAGAGTAGCTCCCACTCACCACAACTAGGGAAAGCCTGCACACAACAAAGAGTAGCTCCCACTCACCACAACTAGGGAAAGCCTGCGCGGAGCAACAAAGACCCAATGCAGCCAAAAAAAGAAACAGAACAAAACAAAGAACAAAAAGAAAAAAATAGTAATAATCATAGTTTTCTGAGACCTGTGCTGTCAGTGTCCTTGCCCCCTCAGTGAGCCACAGCCCACCCCTGCCTCCCCAGGAGGCCCTCTAATACCCCTAGGTAGGTCTCTGGACCCAGTGTGGGCACTGTGGGGACAGCTCAGGCACTGAGCTGGCCCAACTCCTGTGTGTACTTGTCCCCAAAGTCCACAGCTGCTAAAGTTAGGCTGGTCTCAGTTGTGGGAGTACTCATTGTCCATTCAGATATTCCACAGATGCAGGGTTTACCAAGCAGATCACGGGAATCTGGCCTCACCTCTGTGTGTGGGCCACCCTCAGCCATCTGTTCCCCACCTAGGCAAGAGGGGGCGAAAGTAGCAGTTGATTGGGTCTCTTCGGCTGATTGGGACACTTATTCAGGCCATGGAGGTATAAGGCAGCCACAACCGGGGTTGCGTGAAGTGCCTGCAGCAGCAGAGACCAGCAAGAAGTTGCAACAGACTGGGATGCACTTACTCTGGTGGGATTCCCTCCCAGTGCCCACACAGGCAGGGGCTGGTGGGTGGGGAAGGAGACTTCAGTGGTGGGCCTGCCGCTTGTGTACCACTCAACAGTGGCACCTCATTTCCATGGCAGTCCACGCTTCCTCTAGGAGCATTCCTGGCCATGGAGCACCTCATTCCTATCCCCTCAGGTTGTCTCTGCACAGCCAATAGCAGTCCTCTCCCCAAATCCACTCTCCTAACCCCACACTTTAGCACTCTGACCCCACCAGCACTGGCAGCTTCTCATCTCAGGAGGTGCCCAGGGCTGATTCCAGAGGAGGCTTTCGTGTGGGCAGCATGTGTGGGCCTGCTGGGGCCCGCATGGTCAAAGGAGGGTTTGACAGTAGTGGCATTAAGGACCCTGGAGCCTGTGCACCACTCAGGACCCTGGAGCCTATGTGGCACTCTCAAGGGATCTTGAACAGCAAAATAATTTGGAGAAAGAAGAATGTAGCTAGAGGACTCCCAAATCCTGATTTCAAAACCTCCTAGAAAGCTACAATAATCAAAACAGTATGGTATTGGCATAAAACAGACATATAGACCAACAGAAGAATAGAGAGCTTAGAAATAAACTTTGGCATATATGGTCATTTGATTGTTGATAAGTGTTCCAAGGCCACCTCGCGGGGGAAAAGACAATCTTTTCAATAACTGGTGCTAAGAAAACTGAATATCCACATGCAGAAGACTTAACATGGCATACAAAAATAACTCAGAATGCATCAAGGACCTAAATGTGTGACTTAAAACTATGAAACTCTTAAAAGAAAACATAGGGTAAAATCTTTATGTTATCAGATGTAGCAATGACTTCTTGGATATAACACCAATGTCAGAGGCAACAAAATAAAAAATAGCCATATTGGATTTCATGAAAATTTTAAATTTTGTTAATCAAAAAATAATATCAACAGAGAAAAAATGCAACCCACAGAAGAAAATATTTTCTATCATATATCTAATAAGGGATTAATATCCAGAATATATAGACAACTCCTAAAATTCAACAACAATAAAACAAACAACTTGGTTTAAAAATGGGAAGAGGACTTGAATAGGTATTTCTCCAAGAGTGCAGCATTACTCACATTAGCTAAATCGCATAAGCAGACCAATTGTCCATCAACTGATGAATGGATAAGCAAAATGTGGTATACAGTACAATGGAATATTATTTGGCCTTAAGAAGGAAGGAAATCCTGATATATGATACAATGTTGATGAACCTTGAGGACACTGTGTTTAAGTAAAATAAGCCAGTCACAAAAAAGAAAAACACTGTCTGACTCTATCTGATGTACTTATAGTAGTCAAAGACAGAAAGCAGAATGGTGGTTGCCAGGAACTGGGTACAGAATTTCACTTTTACTAGATGAAACCAGCTACAGGCATGGATGGCTGTGATGGTTGCACAACATTATGAATGTATTTAATACCAATAAAATATACACTTAAAATGGTTAATATTTGTATACACAAATATCAAATCATTATGTTGTACAACACTGAAACTAATATGTCAATTATACCTCATTTTAAAAAATGGTTAAGATGCTAAATTTTATGTTATGTGCATTTTACCACAATAAAAAAACTGGGAAAAATCATATATGTTTTAAATAAATTAAGAGAAAAATACAGTTTATTATATTTATCCATATTCATCATTTCTGATACTCTTCAACCCTTCCCCCAAATCTGACTTTCTGTATATTATTATCTCACTTAATGAAGTACTTCCTTTGACATTTCCTTTAGTTCATGTCTGTTGGTGATGAAGTCTCTTAGTTGTTCTGTTTTTTCACTGGATGTGGAATTTTGGATTGACTGAATTTTTTTTTTCTTTCAGCAGCTTAAAAATAATTGTCCACTGTCTTCCTGTCTTCTGTTCTCCACTCTTTGTAATGATATGTCATTCATCATTCTTAACATTGTTCCCATGTATAAATATTTTGGATTCCCCCCCACCCCAGCTTCTTTTAAGAATTTTTTTTCTTTAGCTTTTCAATAGTTTGACCATCATTCACTTAGGTTTTTTCCTTGTATTTACCTTTCTGGGGTTTGCTGAGTTTTGTGTTTCTTTACATTTATGTCTTTCAATATATTTGGAGAAATTCCAGTTATTTCCTCAATTAAATGTCTGCCTCATTCTTTCTCTCTTGATCTTCGCACACTCTAAATATATATAGATATGTTAAAATTTTTGCTATTTACCCATGTCACTGAGGCTCTTTTCATTTGTTTTACAATTATTTTCTTTCTATTCTTAAGATCAGATAATTCCTATTGTTTTTTTTCAAATTCCATAATTTTTTTTTCTTCTGTCATCTTTATTGTGGTGTTAAGCCAGTTCAGTGAATTTTCATGTCAGTTATTCTATTTTTAAGTTCTAGAATTAACACAGGGGTTTTGGGGTTTCTTTGTTTTTTTTTTTTTTTTTACAGTTTTTATTGTTATGCTGAGATTCTCTACCTGTTTTAGCACTATGAGAATACACTCTTTACATCACTGGGCATAATTACAGCCTACTTTAAAATGCCTGTCTGGTCATTCTAATGTCTTGGTCATCACAGATTTAGTTTCTGTTGTCTTCTTTTCTTTAAGTGTGAGTCATATTTTCTGTTTATTTATATAGCAATTTTGAATATTATATTTTCTGGATTTGGTGATTGATGCATTATTGAAACTGAATTGTTACTATCTTCTGAAGAATGCCAATTGTTTTTGTTTGTTTGAACAATTAAGTTGGTTGAATTCAAGTTCTAAACTCTCTCCCCCATGATGAGTGGAAGCTACAATTTCTGTTCTGTTCTTTTAGTCTTTTTTTTTTTTTGCAGTATGCGGGCCTCTCACTGTTGTGGCCTTTCCCATTGCGGAGCACAGGCTCCAGACGCGCTGCACAGGCTCAGTGGCCATGGCTCATGGGCCCAGCTGCTCTGCGGCATGTGGGATCCTACCAGACCGGGGCACGAAACCGTGTCCCCCGCATCGGCAGGCAGACTCTCAACCACCACGCCACCAGGGAAGCCCTCTTTTAGTCTTATTGGACTTTTTTGAGTGAGCTCTGTGCATTCATAGTTCATACATCAGCCAGAGATTTGGGCAGAGTTCATACATAGACTTTGGGTCTTCCCATCTGAGGTATTTTCCTTTTTAGGATTTTCCTTTCATTTTTTAAGTGTGGTGATAGCCCAAAACCTTGCCCTCTGATTTGTCACACCAGAAACACTTCATGTTTCTAGCCAAGTTTGCACAACGCAATGCAGCATGCACATGACTATACCCTACCTCAAAGTCATAAAAACATATATTCAACCAGTATTTTCTTCTTCCAAAAGTTGTTTCTCTCTGCTTTTGCCATCTCTACAGCGCTTTCAAGTAGCTGTTTTTTTATCCAGAGTTTAAGTAGCGAGTTGGATTCTCGTTGTAAAGAAATTTAAATATTATTTTTAATATGATTTATATGATTTGAGCTCATTTACATGTTTAATAGACTTTACTTGAGTTTCTTTTTTATGAATATACTGTATTTTTTTTTTTTTTTGGCTGCACTGCCAGGGATTGAACTTGCACCCTCGGGAGTGAAAGCACAGAGTCTTAACCACTGGACTGCCAGGAAATTCCTGAATATATCACATTCTTAAAAGTATTAATTAAGAATTTGTTTTATGTGGCAGTGCAACAGGTATATAGAGAAATAAATTATCTGAATGTTTCCTCACTTTTGACTGTGTGATGTAAGCTTTGGAATTTATGAGAGCAAGGAAACTTAAAATAAGCAAAAAATATTACTTGGTGTCTCCAATAGAAAACTGCATTATTTAGAGTATAGACTTCTGGGTTATCCAAATCTAATTCTACGGGATATCTAAACTCTTCGTTCCTTTTATGTTATTTTGCAACTCTGTAAGGTGCAGATAAATTACAGTAATGCAAATAATTCTCATGATAAACATGCAAATAAATTCTGTCTGATGGAGTTTCAATATACTTCCTTCCCCTCATGGAAGATGCTGGTTTTTAGTCTATTTACAAATTCACTTTAATATTCCTGATCTATACATGTGTCTGTTCTTTGGATCTCCCTTTGAACTGGTTTTAACATCTGCCTGATTCCTTCATTAATGATGATTTTTAAAAATCTTTAATATATGCTTTATATTTGTGTGAAAGCTATGATTTTACCTTTATTTGAAAATTTTCTCTTGACACAAAATACAAAAATAATTCAGTGCAAGTCATACTAATAGGCACTTAGTAATCCATCATCCCATACCCTTCTTGGGAATTTATTTTATCAAATATTTTTAAATTTATTTAAACTTTTATTCAGTGTGCTTCGTGATTATATGTACTTCCTTAGTCACTTGGATAACCAATGAACAGTGAGCTTACCAGTTATAAAATATTTTTTAAAGACAGCTTTGGCTGCTGGAAAGTACTTTCTTATATTAAGCCAAAATCTTCAGGCAATTTCTAACTATTGGGTCTAATTATATTTCTTATGCCAAACAGAATAAATATAATCCCATTGTTACATAATTGTCCTTCAAATATAGAAAATAGCCATATTCGCTCTTAACCATTCTTCCCCTTCCAGGATAAATCTCCTGAGTTCTTTAGCCTTCCTGAGATGGATTGGAATCCCTTAATTATATTAGACACTCTGATATGGCACTACTTCACAATAGACCCTATAATTCTATGACTATAAATTGATGATTAGCAATTTTGGCAAAGACATCACTATGCTTATTTTCACACAGAGATAAAATCATAATATGTGCTTCTGTCCATCCATATTTTTGGTACACAATATTTTAAGATTTTGTTTGAGGGCTTCATTTACATTTTAATGATATGACTAGTGTTTGGTTTCAATTCTATAAAATGATCTTGACTATATATACATATACTTTATTTATAAATTTATTTTGTAATATTTTATATTTGCAATGATACCTTTTTGGCACTGTCTTATTTTTTACTCTTTTTAATTTTGGAGGCATTTTAGATTTTTATTTTTGTTAACGTTTAGCTTGATATGTGTACCTTTTTATAGTGCCTAATGTTTCTTATTTATTATTCAACTATTTAACTTTTGTTTTCATTTGATCCCTATTATTATGGAATAATCAATAAGCTTTTTCTATTTTTCTATTTTCTCATCTTCTCCTTCTACTTTTTAGTTACATTACATCTGCATTGATAGAACATTTGCTATTTGTATAATTTCCCTTCTTGTCACCACTTTGTTTTCAAAGGAAACAAACAAACAAAAAAACCATTGGGAAACACTGAATATGACATATTAACAGTAAATATACATAAAATGATAGGATAAAACTGAAACCAAAAGCATGTCATATTACAGTATTACAATGGTCATGATCAGTTTTTTGGCCAGTCTTCCCAGAAATCATTTGGTCTGGATAGAACTTGTTCACTGGTAGATTCCTCAGGAAGGGCTTTTGAGACTAGTATTCCCTGCTTCTTGAAGGTTAAGTCCTATTTATTAATATTTATTAATTAATTAATTAATTTATTAAGTCCTATTTATTAATATTTCATTATGGCTTGGCTGGATATAAAATCCTTTGGTTCATACTTTCTTTCCTATAGTTTCTAAAAAATGCTACTCTGCTGATTTGTTTTGTAATTGTTGTTAATATGATGCCAATATTAATTTGTTCCCTTAGTATATGACTTGATCTTTTTGTCTAGAGACCTAAGGTTTGGTTTTGTTTTGTTTCCTTCAATATTAATTTCTAAGAATTGTATAATGATATGTTTTGGAGTCATCTGTTTCTGGCCCAATTTTTCCAGAAATAGTGGGTCCTTCTAATAAATAAATTCAGGTGTTTTATTTCTTGAAAAAATAGTTTTAAAAATGATTCTATTCCATTGCTAGTTAAAAAAAAAATTTAAGGTCTCCAATTATTTGTATCTTGGGTCTTCATTTTCCTATTTTATTTATCAGTCTTTTTTGCTCCAATCCTTTCAAACCACTTTATGTTCCTTTAGTTATTTTTACGCCTTATCTCAATATTCTCAACTTAATCTACTCCCTTTGGGGTACCTTATGCTCTGTCTGCATTTTAAATTAATTTTTGTCTTTTCCTTCTATTTCATTCCTGATTATCATCCTATTTCACAGCTTTCTGAATTTTTTTCAATTTTTTTGAGTTTTAAAATTTCTGATTTAAGTTTTTTTTTTTTAATTTATTTTTGGCTGTGTTGGGTCTTTGTTGCTGCGCACAGGCTTTCTCTAGTCGCAGCAAGGAGGGACTACTCTTCTCTGTGGTGCGCAGGCTTCTCATTGTGGTGTCTTCTCTTATTGTGGAGCACGGGCTCTAGGCACATGGGCTTCAGTAGCTGTGGCATGTGGGCTCAGTAGTTGTGGCTTGCAGGCTCTAGAGCGCAGTCTCAGTAGTTGTGGCACACAGGCTTAGTTGCTCCACGGCATGTGGCATCTTCCTGGACCAGGGCTCAAACCTGTGTCTCCTACATTGGCAGGCAGATTGTTAACCACTGTGCCACCAGGGAAGTCCCAAGTTGTTCTTACATAAACACGAATGCTTGTTTAATAACATTTAATTTAGGTTGGAGTGTTATGTTATAGTTCCCTTCTGCTTCATTACTATTCTTTCAGGAGTTTTCATGAGCTCAAATTTTTATTGTTATTTTCTGTTTTCTTTCTAGCTTTGTATGGATGGAGACGAGCACTTGTTTATTTTGAGATGTCATCTTCTGGGACTAGTAAGCAGTTGTATGCAGGCATGGCTGAAGTGTTTCAGATAGTTTACTAAGTTTTGTAGTTGACTTTGTTCTTTTCTCTTGATATAATGATATATAGTCTTTCAAGAGGAGATAGTTGTGTTTTCTGATTTTCCGATTCTGTTTGCCTGTTTCTACAGAGTCAAGCTACTTTTATATACCCTTGGAATTTTTTTAAAAACCTTGGCTAAACACAATCTATGATACACACTTTCTCTCCTTGAACTTTCTTAATCATACTCTTTAATACCTACCTCTTATTTCCTTTTTCAATGTTACCACCAAGTCTCAAAATAATGAATCCCTTTTATAAGTTTTCCCCTTTTCACCAGAAGCAATGTCTTCTTGAGCCTCTCACTTTGAGTCCTGCACACAAAATTGCTTTCACTTTTTAATAACTCTTTTCTGAGTTACTGGTAACAAACCTGACTTGAATATTTTCTTATTAAGTGTAGGAGTCTCTTTCTAGGGGCAATTTTATCTGAGTTCCATCACTCTTGGTCCCTTGTTCTTCTAACTATTTCTACCTCTATCCCTCCTCACAAGCACGGGCTCTGGTTGTACATCTGTGCAATTTGGGTGTTTATTGACTTATCCATGGTTTAGGGCTTGTAGTGATCTCCATGCCCTAGTTATGCTGTAGGCATGAGTCAGGGGTGGTTTTATTTCTTTTTCTTTTTGATCTCTATGGATTTTTTGGAAGATGTATGAAAATCTTGAATTATACTGTTGCTATCATCCTATGAAATATTAGAATGCAACAATTGCTCTTAAACTGGTCCTGATTAGCTCTCACTGGAAACAGAAAAGCCAGAGTCATAGTGATATGATAGGTCACAAAGATATATGAAAAGACTGATGTATAGAAACCTGTATTACTTTAACATGAAAATTCAAGAATGTTATTCTTACTGGTCTATTTTCAAGAATTTTGAATACAAGCAAGCCCTGATTAATATGCATCAGGGATAAAATATTATGATTTTAGAATTTGTCTATTGAATTCCTCTCAAAAAACAAAAACAAATTATCTGTGTAGATTGAATTATAGTTCTAAATTATTCATGCCTCTCTAATGCTGGCCTATATCCATATCATTGGCATACCTCTGTGGTAAGCAGAATATAATTACGCATCTCTTTTCTTTGAGCTTAGCCAATTGACTTGCTTTGGCAAAATATGTTAGTATATGTGACATAAGCAAAACCTTAAAATGTGTTTAAATATTTGGGTTTGCCTTCTTGAACTCTTATTTTAGTCATGAGAAAATCATGCCTCAGATAGTTGCCTCTCCATGGAGAATGAGACCCACATTGTGCAAACCTGGTTCTAATATGAAACTTGGAGGCAAACCCAGTCTAGATCAATGGAATTAAAGATGACCCACAGTTTCATGGATAAAGAAATAAGTCTACTGTTGTAAGCCACTGAGTTTTAGCGTGGTTGGTTATGCAGCATCACTTACACAATTATTACCAACAAGAGCTATGATAAAACCTAAAACTGATGGCAGTGTTTTGGGAACTGGTCAGCAGATGACAAGCATATTGTAATAGGAGGCTAGAAAAACTGTAAAGGAAGTTATAAAAAGGGGAAAAATTTTTAACCTATGCCATGTAGCGGCTAAATGTTTGGTAATACTGTCACTTATTATAGTGGGGAGAATAGAAAATATACCTAATGAACTTTTCATGTTGATTGAGGAGATTTTGAGGTCGATTGCTGAGATCCCAAGGTGGCTGCTACAGGCTGCATATGATTAAGTTCTATAAGACTGGAAAGAACTGGCCAGGATAAAAATAGAGTTGAGAGGGAATATGAATAATCCAGGAATGCTAAGATTGCAAAATTGGAAAGTTAAACTGCTTTTCACCATATTAAATATATGGCTATTAAGATATAGCCTCAGGGGAAAGAATAATTCTCTGGTACTTCCAATAAAATATAGCATCAGAGTATGTTAAAATTAAATGTGTGACTATAATACCATTTTTAAACCTCTGAAAGAATTAAATGAGCATCTAGTAGATCTCTTCAGCTGGAAAAAAATGAGGAGTGCCTCCTAGAAAGTTTAAGAGTATGGTCTCCCAGATGTCTTATACACCTAGGGAAACTATCATTGCAATGAAATAATTGTGGTTGTAGCTATTGGAATGTGAAATTGAATGAAATCAAATACATAGAAATTTTACAGTTTTTGAGAGAGATGTATTGGCAAAATCTCTCTCATCTGGACTAAAAGAAACTGAAAGTGTGAAAGATGTAAAAAGACCATTGAGCCTTCTCCTTTCTCTATGTGGAAAGCAGGTTCAAAACCTCCTCTGCTCTGAAGAAAAACATATTCTCCCATGTGTTCTTCAGAAGTGACCAAGAAGATGTTTTTAGAAAAGGAAAGGCCTCCTAAATGACAGAAAAGGAGCAATGGAGAACAGTGGGTGAGGGAATCATGCCCAGAAAGCAGACACAGGACCAAATCAAAGAGCATTGCCTGCTCCTAGGATGTGTGGATTTGGCACTATTTGCCGAGCAGGAGTATGAAATTTCTATGGACAATTGACTGGCATGTGCATTCCTTTATCACTTTTTTTGAAGGGGAATGTTTATGATGCTTTTTCCCATCCTTGTTATACCACTGTACTTCAGATTCTGCTGAAATTTCAATTAGCTTATGAACCACAAGGAACTGCATCTGGGCATAATGTAGATCTTCTGATTCTCAACTTTGAGTCTGCTCCTTTTGGTGAAACTTTTTGGGGGGGGGGTTGCCTAGGAATGAGTATATTTTATATGTGAGTAATTATGACCAACAAAGAAGCTGTGAAAGATTGAATCATTCTTTCTCAATTCTTAACTCTCCTGCAGTAACAATATACATCCACAGTCCTATCATGATGGAAGGAGAGAACTAAGCAACTCTTGCTTTGGGTTTGATCACAAGAGTTGTTTTAACCATAAGATGTTAGTGGATGTAATACAAACAAAGGCTTTAAAAGGTCTTTGAAGCTGAGCTTGCATTCTTGTGCTCCTACCTTTCATGTGTGAAGAATATGCCTTTGGTAGCTTTGGGGTCCAAAAAGGATGAGAGACACTTAGAGATAATCTGAACCCAGCCTGCAGTTTGGAGTTAAGCCCAATCAAACTCATAGAAGCCTAACCAAGACCAGCTGAGCCTCAGATCCATAAGCATGAAATAAATACTTTTTATGTTCTGAAGGGTTTTTTTTAAACACAATATTATTATGGTTATATTTAAATCATGCACTCTCTTTTACTTAACAAAATACTTTGATGAACCTTTGGCAATTAGGAAATTCTTACTGCATTGTCTTGAAGGAGCATAAATGAAGAAAAGGTTGAATTTCTTGGCATAACAAAGTGATATATATTTGCAAGGAAGACCAGAGGCCCAAGCAAACGTGAAGGGACATAACAGAAGAAAGTTATCCTGAAATGAAATAACACCTGAATCTGTCGCTTATTTATAAGTTTGTACTATATTCCAGTAAAAAATTTAATCAAAAGCTCAAATAAGTGATATCCTGATGAGTTTACTGAATGAAGTGCACAATTATTTCTTCTTCTGATTAAAATAACACTCAAAGTTTAAACTATTCTTCAAGCAATTCTTGTGGGGGATTCTCCCTCATATCACCTTTAGCACTCTGTAGAAGGAAGACCCCAGAGCTAGCTCATCCCACTTTTGAAATGCAAAACAAAACAAAACAAAACAAAAAACTGGGTTTAAATACTCATCAGGGCACCTCTGACTACACTGAGAAGTCCATATGGGAGATGACCCTCAGATGAGTCAGAGAGCTCATGCTATTTTTCAAGGTGGAGTTACAAGAGAATAGCTTTTCCTCTTCTGTTGCTAAGCTTTGAGACTCTGTGTCTGGAGCTGTTTATAATCATATTCCTAATTTTCCTAAAGACTTCTCCCACAAAAATCCTTACTTGGAAATAATGAAGTAAACATATGGTACAAAGCACAGAATGGAAGCAAATAAGAACCTGACAGCATTTGAGTACTTATTCCAGTCATCCTTAATGGTAGTGATACTCCTCCCCTTCTTGGTTAGTGTGTGTGCAAGTTCAAATCTCTCGTTTTTGCTCATGCCAGTTCATAGTTAATTTCTGTCATTTTCATTGGAACTTTCCTAGTTAATGTGTTAGGCTTCAATTAAAAAAAAAAAAACTCCCTTGGCACTATGACAGGGAAGAAAAAAAGCTGTTTATTTATTAGGAGTGAAAAAACATCCTCAGACTTTTTCATACTAATGACATAAGAATAATATCTATAAGTTCTGAATTCTGATTGGATAAAGAGAAAAATTATAAAATCAAGATTTTATACTCATTAAATCATTTTGAACATATAAAGGTAAAGACTGGCATTCTTAAGCAAATCAGGAAATATAGCAAACATAAATTCTTAAAATCAACTTGTTAGAGGCATCTAACCAAAGACTGAATCAAACAAAGAAGTTGGGAATGAAGACACTATACTATGAAAGGACTGGGAGTAAAAACTGAATACCATGGATTATGGAATTATTGAGTCATGGCAAAATAAATGTGTGAGTTATGTTTAAAAAAAGAAAGAAAATGTTAAGACACTGGGAGAAAAAATATACCATTTGAAAATATATATTATAACTGCAATGGATTAGACCAAAATTCCAGCACTGCAATAAAGTCAAAGGTTAGAAGTAGAAAAGGAGGGAAGCGTGATAAGTTGGACATTGACAAATTAAATGTATCACAGCAGAAAAGGCAGAAAATAAAAAAGAAGACAATTTAAGGGTTAGTTTGTTGAAAGAAAAATGAATGAAGAAAGATAAAAAAGTCACCATAATTTTAAAACAAACAAAATAAAACACCACCAGTCAGTTGCAATACTGATAGTTCATGTGTAACACACTTGAAGAAACATCTTCATAGACAAAAAAGGGAAGCTTCCAAATAGATTTCATAAAACCCATATATCGGTAATCTCTCAAACCTAACAAAAGCAATACATTGCAAACAAAAAAGAAAACTAAATATTGCCCAGAAATATGTCTGCAGAACTGTTAAGTTAAATATCAAGAACCATGCAATAATGAAAGTAACAACTAACTGTAACCATGTACTCTTTATAGAGCAAGAATGTTTTAAAATAATGAAATTTAGTAAGTAAAAAAAAAAAAAATGAAATTTATTTATTTGATTCCAGTATTAAGTCAAACCTTAAAAAATATAAGACCATTTCACTAGCTTATGCAAGGATATTTAACAGAATTAAACCTTTATTCCTGATGAAAACACTTAATAATACCAGACAGATAATTACTTATTATAAATGTGACCAAATTAGCAAGCAGCCACAATTATGTCAAATTGTAAAAACTAGAAAGTAAAAACTAGAAAGATTTCCTTTAAAATTAGGAAAACTATATGGATACCTACACTCAATACTGCTATTCAACAATACTTTGGAAATACTAGTCTATACATAGATGCTGGATAATTAAATATACAAAAATACTGAATAGAAAATTTTCTGCCTTATAATTTGCTATTAATATGATTTTACCACTGGGAAAATAAAGAGAAGTCACTGAAAAAATCTATAGAAAAACATATGGGGACTTCCCTAGTGGCACAGTGGTTAAAAAGCTGCCTGCCAATGCAGGGGACACTGGTTCGAGCCCTGGTCTGGGATGATCCCACATGCCACAGAGCAACTAAGCCCACGGGCCACAACTACTGAGCCCATGTGCCACAACTACTGAAGCCCGCACACCTAGAGCCCATGCTCCACAACAAGAGAAGCCACCACAATGAGAAGCCCGCTTGCTGCAACAAAGAGTAGCCCCCGCTCACTGCAACTAGAGAAAGCCTACACATGGCAACAAAGACCCAATGCAGCCAAAAATTTAAAATAATGAATTAACTAATTAAAAAAATATGAATCTAGTAAGGTGATGTAGTCACAAAATTAATGTAAAAATTTTTGTCACAAAATATAAGAAAAGATTTCATTAAGTTATAGCAACAAAAATATAAAACTAGGAATAAACTTGCATGGCATTTGTAATGATAATATAGAAAAAAAGATAAATGGCCAAAGGACATAAGGGAAGACAAATAAATGTAAAAATATACTGTATTTGTGGAGGAAATAAACATTAGAAAAGCCCAATACTGTAAAACTATCCATCCTTCTCAAATTTGTCTAGAAATTCAATGTGGTCTTAATCAAGATAGTAACAGTATGTTTTTCTTGGAACTTAAAAAAAGTTGATACTAAATTTAGTCTAAATTTAAAAACATGGAAAGATAATCAGGAAATTTTTCTAAAAAGGAAAAATGAGAGCAGACTACCCTTAAATTTAGTAAAACTGAAAATAAATCAATATCAATAAAATCTTTTTCTTACTGGTTGGGGCTAGACAAATCAATGAAATATGCTACAATCTCCATATAAAAAAATTTTAAATATAGAAATTTAATATACATTAAAGTGTATTGCAAATAAGTGGGATAAAATATATATTATTAACTTCTTTTCTTGGTACTACTGGCCAGCATTTGTACTAGCAAAGTGGGGTTTGGATGTATTCTTGGTTCAGTACTTACACTAAAATAAATCTGAGATGTAGTAACGGTTTAAAATTCTAAATAAAAAATAGAATAAAAGTTCTAAAGTAAAACATGGGAGACGATGTTTTTTAATACAGAGTGGGGAAAAATACTGAACATGACTTCAGAAAGATTAGAAATGTCTGTAGGAAAGAAATAAGTAATATAAATAAATGGGAAAATTATCATATTTGCAACTCTATAACAAAAGCAAACTTTCTTTAATATAGAAAAAGATTTTACATATCAAAAAGAAAAAATGAATAATCAAAAATAAAAATGTGCATCGAGCACAAAGAGGTAATTTATATAGAAATATACACATATGAAAAGATGCTCAGCCTCATTCATATTTAAATAAACCATTCTGGACAATCATTGTTTTATCAGATTGAAATGATTAAAAAATTATAATAGTTTTGGCAGAAGCCTGGGCTAGAAATAGATATTCTCCTATACTATTGGGGAGAGTGTTAATTAGCACAGTCTTTTTGGAAGGATATGTAATAAAGTCTATCAAAAATTTAAATTCACATACCTTAGCTCAGCATGCCCTCTTTCAAGAACAAGTTTTCTACAGATACACCAGCAGAAGTACCCTAGAAAACCAACACCAGAATGTTCATCATTGCACTGTTTATACGAGTGAAAAAGTGGTTAAAGAAAAGACCCCTCTGTGTTTATCAAGAAATAACTGGCTAAATATATGATGGTACACATTGTTGAAGGAGGTCAACAAGAGAACCTGACAGCAGGTTAACCTGAGAGCTGGATCTGGTCAATTGGAGCCTCCTCACCCCACACTCTCTCCTTGGAAAGAACATGCTGCCCACGTTTCCACAGCCAGAGCCATGTTCAAGGACATAGCCTTAAGAGAGCAGGGTATTGTTGAGACTATCTGGACTGGATACAAGACTGAATTCAGTTCAAGCCTCTTATAAACTTTTAAGATTCTGGTGGGTCAGTATACAGATCTACTCCTGGTGCAGACCCCCAAGACAAGCTTGGTAACAGTAAGTTTCCTTGCCTATTAAACATGCCGCCTACCAGTCTAGAGTGGTCTGCCTCTTTCTTTGGTTTTCTCTGCCCTCCTTGTGCAGGAGCATTTCAGATTTCTCCTGGGGAGCTAAACAGTTCAAACCAATAATTGGTGAGCCAGCCGGGAGACTGAAGAAATGAGTCTTGGGAAAGAGGCATCCTCAGGGGAATTCCTGAGTTAGCCATGGACCTTTATGTGGAGAGGGGTGGCCTGTAGGTTAGATGCTTGTGGACCAAAAAGTGTGAACAAGGACTTCTCTAAAATGCTTGCTGGTTTGATGTGCTTGTTTGAGAGCTGTACAATGGCACTGTGGCAAAGTAGAGAAAAAAGGGCTGTTACAGTGGGCTGGCCTTTCCTGTGGTAGTTCAGCTAGCCACTGATGCCCAACTAGAGGCTGAAGCTCGAGCTAGAAAGTTGGAAGAAGAACTGAGGTTAGAGAAGGATGTGTGGGTGTCCTCTGCTCTGTTCACTTCGGGGCTGGCAGACAAGGGGGAGAGCAGGATAATAAGTTGGAGACCTTAGCCTGCCATTTTGAAAGTTGGGGTGGGGGTGCAAGCTGCCTCAGATTAAGATCTGAGCCCTTGTGACAAAGTCTGATTGGGACACTAAGAGGTGGAATCCCTGGGAAAGTGAGGAGGATGTTGTAATTGACAACAGTGAAACAGATGAAACACCTTGTGACCTCTGACCTTTAATACAGAGGAAAGCAGAAGCACAGCAACCACAACCCCAGCCGGCTGGGCAGCCTCCGACTCAGGGAACATTCATGCTGAAAGAATATACTCCTGCTGAGCCCATTGATATAGCTGCCCATCTCCAGCAAAAGGCCAGGTAAGTATCCAGGCATAGTTAGTGAGGTTATGGGATGTGGAGTGTGCTGCCATTTCTCTGACCAGGCAGGAAGCAGAGAAAATCACCACACACCCTGCCCTCCAGCAGCACCTGAATGGCCCTGGGAGGTGAGTAAGGGAAATTCAGTTGACTCACTCCCTTGCAGATTGGGTTATTCTAGCCTGCAGGGAGTTTGGCCCAATGAGGGGGAACTTCCTGGGCACTGGAGACCCTGGAAATCTATAGAGGAGGTACAACAAATTGTTAGGGAGTTGGAAATGAGACAGGCCATCCATGCTCCTGTCTTTGAAATCCCTGATCCAGTCACATTCCCTTCAGGAATGAAAGCAAAGATACTCCAGTCTTGGAGTATACTCATACCTGTTATGGGATGCTGGTATCCATGCTGAGCCTGGTCATGGGACAAGACATTCATGATGCTTGGCAATCCATTACTGGTCTGAGAGAAACTAACAAATCCTGGAACAGGTATCAGCTGTGAGAAAGACCCGAGACAGGGAGGAAACTGCTGTAGTCAAAACGCTATCCCAATCTCCTGTGAAGGGTCCAGTAAAAATACCCTGGAAGTAAATGTGGATTGACCTCGGTGCTCCTTTATTACCCTGCAGTTTTGACCAGACTGAGGAATGCCATCAGGGCGTCCTCTAGCCAAAGTCAGGCATCAGAGGAGAGCTGTCCCTTGTCTTCCAGGACCATGAGTACCTTAACTGTGTTCAGTCATGGATGGGAGTAAGCTGTGGGAACCATAACCTCAGCACAAATGCACTGGTATCTTTCTGAGCACAACACTGGGACCCTTGATGATCAATGAAGCCCTGTGTAGTTGCAGGGCTTTGAGGCATAATTCCCAATCCATCTTCCAAATTCTTCTCCAGAAGAGGAAAGAGACTTTGAATAAGGAGGAAGAAAATATTGATACCATTTCTCCTTTTACTAAATTCCCTGCCTAATGCACTCATTATTGGTTGTAAATGGTAGATTAATAAAGACCTAGGGTTAGTGATTCACCTGTATCAGGGTAATGAGAAGGGATATTTTCAGAGTAAAAATAGAAAAAGAAAATAAAGGAAAAAAACATCATCTAAAGGTATCTGAAAATGCCCCCAAAATCCTATCAAAACCTAAATAACTTAATGTCACATATCTACACTGATTAAACCTGGCTTTTCTAAAGAAGCAACATCAAGATAGATAAGAATAATTATTCATTTTTTCTGTTTTAATTATGTGTGTTGTGGATTTGAACCTATTTTTTATTTTAAATGTGCAATGTTTCAGATACATTATGTTTAATATAGGTTTATATGAGTAATCTGGGATCCCAAATATCATTTATGACATTCATAACATTCCTTCTAAAAGAAGTAGCTTGCAAGTTTCCAGGGATGAATTTGTAGATGAGATTTTGGGATACAACCTATTTGCAAATTGGAGATGTCTTGTATCTTTCAATAGCACACTATGCAATGTTTGCAAAATGTTTCCATCTCTGTTATTTGAGACTGCCCATACCACTGTGGAGTAGGGAAGTGGGCAGCAACTGTCTTTAATTCCTTCTTTCTCCATCTGAAATTCTTTTTTTTTAAAACATCTTTATTGGAGTATAATTGCTTTACAATGATGTGTTAGTTTCTGCTTTATAACAAAGTGAATCAGCTATACATATACATATATCCCCTTATCCCCTCCCTCTTGCGTCTCCCTCCCATCTTCCCTATCCCACCCCTCTAGGTGGTCACAAAGCACTGAGTTGATCTCCCTGTGCTATGCGGCGGCTGCTTCCCGCTAGCTATCTATTTTACATTTGGTAGTGTATATATGTCCATGCCACTCTCTCACTTCATCCCAGCTTACCCTTCTCCCTCCCCATGTCCTCAAGTCCATTCTCTATGTCTGCGTCTTTATTCCTGTTCTGCCCCTAGGTTCATACCTGGGTACCCAGAAATCCCTGCCCAAGACTGTCTTCATTTTTCTCAACGACCTCCTCCCAATTTACATTTAAACATACCTGTTCTGAAGCAAAACTCACACATAAGAGATTCCTGGTATGCTAGAAACGTACAGTATATTTATTGCTTGGTGTTACATGCGTGCATATAAATGTAATAATTAGTTGAGATCTCCACTTAAGATTTGTGCAGTTTAGGTAATTATAGTTGAATTAATTTTTTTGAAAACTTACCTGTTCTAAATTTCATAAGTAACCCTATAAATAAGCAAAGGTAATGAACCATTGTTCATAGTGAGTATCTGCATTTTACTCAACACCATCATCAACTTTACCCCAAGCCACACAAACAGAATGAAGCTAATATTTAAACGTTTAAGTGCTAGAGGTTGGTTGAAGGGTTTGCTTTAAGATGTTCATTTTTGCATGTTTCAGATCACCTTATTTTTCTTTCCAGAGCACAATTTCTGACTGGGAGGGTGTTGTAATACTGAAGTTGTTACTAGCAAAGGCACTAGTGGTAAGTAAGTCTAGAGCCTGCCGGTAGGAGCTAGCCTTCGGAGAAAAATATGTTGAAGAAAGTTTACGTTGCCTCAAATTGGAAGAGTTAAATAAAGAGATTTTACATAAGATCTTACCACTTTTGAAGTTATGGGCTCATTTCAGAAGCTGACAATTGTCTCCACATATGTGTGTGTGTATATATATATATATATATATATATATATATATATATATATATGATGAGTGGGGAGAAGAATAGAAATTATCTTTCATTTGACTGTATGAAGAAAAGATTTTCAACCAAAAATTTTAAATTTCTGAAGTATTAAATTCAAATGAATATATAGAATGAACTCATATTTTCATATACATAATTAAATATATGAATATATATTACTTTTATCAATAAGAAAAATGATTTTGAATTGGTTAATTCCAGAAATTACAGGACAGGGTATCACCAACTAAAATGCATTTGGAACTATAACCTGAAGTTTAGTGTTTCTATGAATGCCCTGATCAGAGCAACATTCCACATTTTAAAACTCTGCTTGGGCTTCCCTGGTGGCAGTGGTTGGGAGTCTGCCTGCCGATGCAGGGGACACGGGTTCGTGCTCCGGTCCGGGAGGATCCCACATGCCGCGGAGCGGCTGGGCCCGTGAGCCATGGCCGCTGAGCCTGCGCGTCCGGAGCCTCTGCTCCGCAACGGGAGAGGCCACAACAGTGAGAGGCCCGCGTATCGCAAAAAAAACCAAAAAACAAAAAACAACTCTGCTTGATGAGGACATCTCAGTGTGGCATGATCTTTAGGAAATAAAAACAGCTTTCTGTTCTCTGATCTATGATGAAGTATTTTAAATATGTGCATATGTTTACAAAGTTAATTGAGACATTTTAGACATAACTCAAAAAATTAATCAGACATACCATGTTTCTCAGATGAAAATGGGAGCACAACATAAGAGCTTGCACAAGCCATCCATAAAGAACTACCACTCACGTTATTCTGTTTCATACCTTTCTCCCTTTTCAGCACTCAACAAACACATCATCACTAATGACATGATATATACACAAATATATGTGTGTATGCATATATACGTACATATATATAGTTCCACGCACTAGAATAAAAGAACAGAAAGGGCAAAGACTGTCTTTGTCTTTTGTCTAACAGCTAGCACCAATACTTGGGATAAAATAGTTGCTCAATAAATATGTTCTGCTTGTCGGACTCATCTCATTCTGTCTTGTCGCTGTAACAAATTACCGCAAACAATTAAAACAACACGGATTCACTATTTCACAGTTTCTATAGGTCAGAAGTCCAGGCACAGTGTAGCTGATCCAGGCTTCATAAGGCCAAAATCAAGGCATTCCTTTCTGGGGATTCTGCAGATAGATCCCTTTTCAAGCTCGTTCAGATTGTTGGTTGAATTCAGTTCCACATTGTTGTAGCAGGGAGGTCCCCATGCTATCCTTTGGCCAGGGGTCGTTTTCAGCCTCTGCAGGCTGCTTACCTCCCTTAGTTCATGGCCCCCTTTCTGTATCCTTAAAGCCAGCAACAGTGAATAGAATCTTTCTTGTGCTTTGAATCTCTGATTTCCCCCTTTGCCTTGTACCTCGTCTGTTTTCCTAGTCTACCACATCTCTCCAACCGACTCTTCTACTTGTCTCATCTGTTTTAAGGCCCACAAGATTGCATTATCTTAGCCAGATAATCTTTGTTTTAAAGTCAGTTAATTAGTAACCTTAATTCCATCTCCAAAGCCTCTTCACAGCAGTACCTAGATTCATTTTTTTTAATAACTAGGGGATGAGAATTTTGGAGGCACATCTTCAGAATTTTGCCTACTACAGTTCTAAAAAATGAGAATGCATTTGAAACACTTAATGTGCTTGGCTCAGTGGACAGAACACATGACACAAACAGTACATGTGATTACTAACACACATAAACTTTGCCTTATTGTGCACAAGAAAGTGGGAGGGGGCAGGGAGTTATTTCCACATGCATTCTTTTTTTTTAAAATTTTTTTTAAAACTTTTTTTGGCTGCATTGGGTCTTTGTTGCTGCGTGTGGGCTTTAGTTGTGGCGAGTGGGGGCTACTCTTCGTCATGGTGTGTGGGCTTCTCATTGAGGTGGCTTCTCTTGTTGCGGAGTACAGGCTCTAGGCGCGCAAGCTTCAGAAGTTGCAGCACACAGGCTCAGTAGTTGTGGCTCGTGGGCTCTAGAGTGCAGGCTCAGTAGTTGTGGTGCAGGGGCTTAGTTGCTCTGCAGCATGTGAGATCTTCCCGAGCCAGGGCTTGAACCCATGTCCTCTGCATTGGCAGGCGGATTCTTAACCACTGCACCACCAGGGAAGCCCCACACGCATTCTTTATCCAAACATTTTAAGGTGGGGTTTTGGCAAGTTGCCATGAGTAGCTTGTCTTAAAGGAAATGTTATGAGAATGGTTACCATATTCTAGAGCACATGCAACTAAGATCCTAGTGAAAATCAGAAGAGTATTAAGTGAAGCCATAATATTTTCAAATTAAATAAGAACTCCCTGTTTGGAAGGGAAGTCGCACTAAGAAAAAAGAGGCAAGGCAGAGGGATAAGAATGCTTGAAGGTGGGGTGGAGTATAAGCTTCAGGAAAAAATTAAAGAAAACAGACTTTAACATAGGAACAAAAACTATAAAAATGAATGATGAGATAAGAAAGTTAGGTGAACATAAGGTTAAACTAGGCAGAGGCTTAAGAGAAATTACAAAACTGAAAAGACTGAGGACTTTCTCTACAGCTTCTTTATTTTACAGTCTTGTCCATAAATAATGTACAAACAGACAAGAAAAATGATAACCATATCCTGGTATTAGTTAATATGCTTGTTTTCTTCCAGCTTCCTACTTCCCTATGCAATTAACTCTCTCATCAACAAAAAGAAACATTAGCATAGATGCTTGAAATCTGAAGCTACTCTACAAATATCTGTGACTAGCACACAGTTATCAGTGCCAAATTGATTTAGGTATTAGCATAAAGGAAATTACAAAGACTGCATCAAACCAGATACAATAGATTGCAGTGCTAGTTTTTAATCTCAATACCATGTGTGCATATTCTCAATCCTTGGTTTACTTACAGCAATTTCCTTTCAGTAGCTGTCTTCTAATTTCCCTTGGTAACTCCCCAAATAGGGGAGCAAACTGCCCTACGTATTGCTCCATCTCTGAAGCTAATATCATACCTATGCATCCTTAGAATTTGAATCGCTGCTCAGATGTTCTTTGGAGACTTTCCTAATGAGTTTATTATCAATGTTCTTACTACATATTCCCCTTGTGGGCTTTTACTGACTTCACCTATAAATCTGATTCTCATAACAAATTCATCTTTGGGAGGATTTCCCATCTTCCCTTTTCCACAGACTTTGCACTGCCTTTCTCCTCCTTTTCATTTTGTGACTTTTACATGCCTCTTTCCCTGTAGTGAACTTTAAGGAGCAGAGCAAGAACTAGCACCTGGAGCTACAGTGAACATTGCTGTCCTCTGGGCTGTCACTGAGAGAGTCAAAGTCAGTCTGTGTGGATGGGGCAGAGAGTACTGATGCTTGTCTAAAAGTCATCCTCACGCTGACTCTCCTGACAGCCTCAGAACAGCCCCCGCTTACTTAATAGTCACCAGAGCAAAGGTTAATGATGGTTTCCAACACTTGAAGACAGAAGACTGATCGCAGAACTGAAACATGAAATCTTTGTGATTCATAGCCCTCCTAATATCTCCTTAAACAGGAAGATTGGTTTTCAGTAGAGGGAAGATGTTAATTTCTAGTTGTCTAGTAGTTTCTAGATGACTTGAGACTAACCAACCTAATTCTCCTTTCTCATTTGAATGATTACATTACCTCTTGATTCATCCATCAGTCTTGAATTTAAAGGCTGTTATGACTCAGACACAGCCAAACATATTATAAAATCCACCATATTTTTTTTCTATTACTACTTTTTTCTAATTTTGTACACAACAAATCTAAAAGCCATTTGAAAATTGCTTTACAACTGTGCATTTCATTCCAGTAATGTTTTATTCTTTGCGTGTGTGTGTTTGTTGTTGGCATTTAAATATCATTCTTCTGCTCAAAATATTTGACCCACTGATAACCAAAAAGCAATCAAGCAAGCAAAGAAAACTTAACTTTCCTCCTTCGTCTAGCTTTCATGGCCTTCCAAAATTTGCACCCAACCTGTGTATCCAAGCTTGAAAGAAACATCTTCCATCAAAATCTTCCACTCTAACTGACTTCATTCATTGAAGGCCCATTTTAAGAAACATTATAATACCTTCACAGCCGGGCAGTAAATATGTGAAGAAGCTCATGTAAGGCACAAGGGATAGCATGGGTTCAGTGTCTCTAACTGGGTTGGCTCTTCCTAAGAATATTCATAATCATTAGCTTTTTTTAAATTAAGGAACTTTATTTTTGAAGTGATTTTAGTTTTATAGAAAAACTGAGCAGAAAATAGAGAGCTCCTATATAACCCCTCATATCTGCTGACCCAATTTAATTTTTTTTTTTTTTTTTTTTTTTTTTTTTTTTTTGCGGTACGCGGGCCTCTCACTGTCGTGGCCTCTCCCGTTGCAGAGCACAGGCTCCGCACGTGCAGGCTCAGCGGCCATGGCTCATGGGCCTAGAGCTCCGCGGCATGTGGGATCTTCCCAGACCAGGGCACGACCCCACGTCCCCTGCGTCGGCAGGCGGACTGTCAACCACTGCGCCACCAGGGAAGCCCATGCTGACCCAATTTAGCCCTCCAGCTTCCAGATTGTCACCCATGGCTTGGACCATCCTCATCACTCCTTACACTGTTCTCTTAAAAAAACCTAGCTCACATAAACATCACACAAAAACTACCCATAAGGAGCAAGGCACTGATTTTCATAAAGTAAATCGCTTACCTTTTCACTGCTGGAAGTGTATATGACATTTTACTCTATTTATGAGCTTGCAGGGCTAATGAGAACTCCTTGTGTTAGTTAGTTCCTCCTATTTACACTGTCAGTATTTATGATAAACCAGGTGAAAGAGGTTTACATCAATTCTGGTGCCCTGGTAGGACTAAATGCTAGGCTTTTTAAAGCTGTGGTTACTTGAGTCAAAACTTTAATCCAACTAGTCATCTTCCAGTGGTATTGTTTTTATTTTTACATTTTAATTGAAAAGAGATGGGTAGTTTGTTAATGTAACTGTGTCATTTCAGATGTTCTGAGAGCAGAAAACAGGACACCAAGTTGGGACTAGGAAAGCAAGAGACTGATTGGAGGAAAAAGAATACCTATGAGGGATAAAGTAGGTTGGGAGAGAGCTCACAGGTCTGACACCTGTGGAAAAACGAGAGGGAAGAAAGGATTGTAAAAAAAAAATGTCCTCAGATCACAAAGCAGTTCTGAGAAAGTTTCATCCAGGCTAACAGGGAATTTCTAAGCCAAAGTTTCTGATTAGAGGAATCTCATACGGGGCAGGAATAGCCTGATTCTATTCCCTTAGCCTCACTGGTTGAGAGCAGCACAAAAGTGCCCATGGTCCATGGTGAATCTGATGACCCAGCAGCTAGTGGCTGTCTCTCAGCTATGCAACCCACAGCAGGTTCCCTTGAAGGGATATCTGAAAGAGACACCTTTATAGTTACCACAATAAGTCAGCAAAAACTTCCAAACAGTACAATTATGCAAAGAACATACAATTATAGCATTATAAATACATACCATTATAGGTACTATTATCTATCTTCTCAATTATCTTTAATTTTCCTTTTCACTCTTTAACCCCACCCTACATTTCTGCCAGGTGTGATAGAACTAAATTATCCTGACTCTCCCAAGTGTCTTATGACTTAGCTTTCTTACACTCATATGGTGAAATCAAATGTAACATATCCCAGTAGAAGGAGTAATATGATAAAGTAGATATTGCTTTCTGCAAGGAATAACTGTATATCTGGAAAAGTTATGTGTAAATAACAGTCTTAAATTAAAACACATTGTAAATATCATTTGACTGGAACATTTTCATTTAAATAGAACATATAAAATTCATATTATAAAGTGAGCACTTTTAAAAAGATAAACACTTTTCCACTGCACTTTTTTTTCACAACCAGAAGTTGCATTTAGTTCTATTCTCTTTTCCATGTGCCAATGTGGTTTACTCATCTTAGAAAAAAGTATTAATTTAATACCCATCGTGTACAAAGTACTTAGTTTATTTAGGTTAAGAAGATAATGGTAAAAAAACAAAAAACTGAACAAACAAAAAACAAAACAAAACACAAACAGTCCCATCTTCAAAGGGCTTTTATGATCTTTTTTCCTCTGCTTTATATCCATTTTTGCCCATGAATCTAAATCAGTTAGGACCAGATCTGTGGTAACTGCTCTCTTCATTTTTTTCTTATTCCTTTCACCATTAGCATGGAACACTACCTTAAACCCATATCCTATTTAAACAAGAAGTATGAAAGAGAGTACAATAGACATTTGCCATATTTTCTGGCTGATCAGAATATTTCATAAAATATGAATAAATTTGGGGAACTCCTAATATTACAAGCTCTCCTTCTCCAAAATAGGATTTGGAAAACTTACCTTACCTGCTTCCTTTGCAGTTAAAGTGCAGGCAGGTGATCTGGGCTCCATCCATCAGGCTCAACCTTCATTAAGACAGAAGTGAACAGCTTAAAGAAGTAAGCTCTGAGGGGGAAAAGAAGGGAGTCCATTGTGCTTACAAATGTGCCAGTGATTTCTGATTTGCGGTTTGGAAATATTTACATGGTTTAGTTCCTGGAGTAAAAATGACATTATTGGTGTGACTAGGGCAATAATTTCTTAAGGGCTTCCTGAGGTAACATACATACCCTCAGCATTTTTATACTATACCCATTCTTCTGTTGGTTTGGGGCATTATTATTCCTAGAAGCTTGTCTGGCAGCTTTTAACAAGCCCCCCCCCCAATCCTAGTAGCTGCCTAACATGATTTTATTAAATTATTTTTCAGTTAAATCAGTCACTGTTGAATTGTGGACTGTATTCACAGGAGGTGGAACTTGCTCTAGGAGCTGATTCACTGAGAATGTCTTCATCTTACTTGTAACATGTTTCAAATTCTCTGGCCATCTCAATTTTTCATTCTTGTTTGCTTTGTGAAGGTTCCTGTTTACATTCTAAGGCCTAGAACTTTATGAAAATGCATGTCCACAGAAAGACCTACATGTGAACACATATATCTCATTTCATATGGCTCTAAATTGGAAAAACCCCAAATTCCATTGACTGGAGAATGGATAAACAAAGAGCAGTACATCAATGCAATGGAATATTAATCAGCAATAAAATAGAGCAAATTACTAAATATCATTGACACAAAAGGCTACAAACTGTTTGATTCCACTTATTTTGTACTCTGGAAAGTGCAAATCTGTAGGGATAGAAAGTAGATGAGTGGTACACAGGGGCAAGGGATAGAGTGAGGAAATTGGCTCCAAAGGAGCCTGAGAGAACTTTTTGTGAAGATGAAAATGTTTTTTATCTTGATTATGCTGCTGGCTACACAAATGCATATATTTTTCAAAATGCATAAAACTGGAAATTAAGGTTTGAATTTTATTATATGTAAATCATACCTCTATGTATAATGATGTATTATCAGGAAAAGTAGATTAAAAACAGTAGATATTACCAGAGATAAAGAGGGACATTTCATAGTGATAAAAGAAACAATTCATCAAGAAGCCATTGTAAATGTATACGTGCCAAAAAATAGACTTCAAAACACCCAAAGAAAAACAAATAGATATGACAAAACTGAAAGAAAAAACAAACACACAATTATAGTTGAAATTTCAACACTCCTCTCTCAAGATTTAATAAAGTAGATAAACACAATAAGTATATAGGATGTTTGAACACTGCTATTAACCAACTTACTTGACATTCAAGGACATTACACCCACAGTAGCAGAATACACTAGTTTTCAAGTACATGTGGAAAATTCACCAAGATAGATGATAATCTGACCAGAAAAGAAGTCTCAATGTATTTCAAAGAACTGAAATGATCTAAAGTGTGTTCTTTCACCAGAATGGAACTAAACAAGAAACTAATAACAAGAAGGTCTAGAAAACTCCCTAATATTTGGATATTAAATAACATGTCTCTAATGACATAGGAAAAAAGAAGAAATCACAGGGAAAACCAGAAAATCTTTTGATCTGAAAAAAATAAAGTATGACTTATAAAAATGTGTGTGACACTGCTAAAGCAGTGATTAGAGTGAAATTTATAGTAATTAGGGCTTAAAATAGATCAAGACAAGTGGTCTCAAATAAATGATCTGTGCTCCTACCTTCAAAACTATAAAAAGGGAAGCAATGTAAATATAAAGTAAGCATATGGAAGAAAATTATAGAGATAATGACAAAATTAATAAAATAGAAAACAAAAAAGAAAAATACCACAAAACCAAAAGTAATTTCTTCTAAAAGATCAATAAAATTAATACATCTCTAATCAGACTTATCAGGAAAAAAGACAAAAGACTCAAATTATGAGTATCAAGAATTAAAATGGACAAAATTACAGATCCCACAGACAAGATAAGGATAATGAAGAAACACTGAAAAAAGTTCGTTGATAAAACCCACAACTTAGATTAAATGGATAGAATATAAACTACCAAAGCCCCTTCAAGAAGAAATAACTTGAGTAGTCAAATAACACTTAAAGAAACTGAATTGATAGTTCAAAACCTTGCCACAAAGAAAACTCCAGGGTCAAATGCCTTCAGTGATGATTTTACAAAACTCTGAAGATAGACATAATGCCAATTCTATACAAATGCTTCTAGAAAATAGATTAATCCCAACTCATTTAAGAGTCAAGCATCTCCTGATACCAAAAATAATAAAGCAAAGATACCATAAAACCCCCCTACAAACTAACATCCTTCATGATCAAAGATGGAAAAAGCCATCTTAGCAAATTAAACTCAGCAATATATAAAATGGATAATACACAATAACCAAGTGAAGTCTATTTTATACACACCAGTTTGCCTTAATATTCAAAAAATACAAATGTGTATTGTCAATAAAGAATAAAAGAAAAAAATTATATAATCATCTCCATAGATGCACAGCTACTTAAGAAAAAAAACCTCTCAGCATATTTCAAATAGCAATTTCATAAAGAACATCTACAAAACACCTAAAACTAGCATCATGCTTAAAAGTAAAATACTGAATGCTTTCACCCTATAATTAGTAACAAGGCAACCTGTACTCAAAATTATAATATAGGACCTAGCCAGTACAAAAAGGCAAGAAATAGAAATAAAGTAGAGTTTGGAAAGAAAGAAGTAAAACTATCTCTTCTTAGACAAATATAGACAATCCTTTCCCAAATTCTCCAAAACTTATAGGAACTAAGAAATTAATATATCAAATTTGCATGTGTAAAGTCAATATACCAAAATTAATTAAATTTCATTCACAAAAGAAAAAAACACATGATCATCTCATAAATGCAGATAAAGCACTTGATGAAATTCAACAATGATTCATGATAAAATCTCTTACCAAAGTGGGTATAGAAGGAACATATTTCAACATAATAAAAGCTATTTATGACGAACACACAGCCAATATAATACTCAGGTGAAAAGCTGAAAGACTTTCCACTAAAATCTGGAACAAGACAAGGATGCCCACTCTCACCACTTCTATTCAACATAGTATTGGAATTCCTAGCCATAGCAATCAGACAAGAAAAAGAAATAAAAGGTATCCAAGTTGGAAGGGAAGAGGTAAACTTGTCACTACATGCAGATGACATACTATATATAGAAAACCTTAAAGCCTCCACATAAAAGCTACTAGAACTGATAAATGAATTCAGCAAGGTAGCAGGATACAAGATTAACATACATAAATCAGTTGCATTTCTTTACACTAACAATGAAATATCAGAAAAGGAATGTAAAAACACAATACCTTTTAAAATCACACCAAAAAAAAAACCCACAAAAAAACCTAGGAATAAACCTGACCAAGGAGATGAAAGACTTATATGCTGAGAACTATAAAATATTGATAAAGGAAGCTGAAGATGATTCAAAGAAATGGAAAGATATACCATGCTCTTGAATTGGAAGAATTAATATTGGTAAAATGGCAATACTACCCAAAGCAATCTAGAGATTTAATGAGATCCCTGTCAAATTATCCATGACATTTTTCACATAACTAGAACAAATAATCCTAAAATCTATATGGAACCATAAAAGACCCAGGATTGCCAAAGCAATCCTAAGGAAAAAGAACAAAGCAGGAAGCATAACACTCCCAGACTTCAGACAATACTATAAAGCTACAGTAATAAAAATAGTGTGGTACTGGCACAAAAACAGACATACAGATCAATGGAACAGAATAGAGAGCCCAGAAATAAACCCACACAGTGACAGTCAATTAATCTGACAAAGAAGGCAAAAATATACAATGGAAAAAAGACAGTCTCTTCAGCAAGTGGTCCTGGGAAAGTTGGACAGCTGCATGTAAATCAATGAAATTGATATGGTGTGAGAACACACCCTCACACCATGCACAAAAATAACTCAAAATGGCTTAAAGACTTAAACATATGGACCTCCCTGGTGGTCCACTGGCTAAGACTCCATACTCCCAATGCAGGGGGCCCAGGTTCAATTCCTGGTTGGGGAACTAGATCCCACATGCCACAACTAAGAGTTTGCATGCTGCAACTAGAAAGATCCTGCATGCCTCAACTAAAGACCTTGCATGTCACAACTAAAAGATCCCACATGCTGCAACTAAAGATCCCGCATGCCACAACTAAAAGATCCCACATGCAGCAACTAAAAGATCCCGTATACTGAAACTAAAGATCCCACCTGCTGCAAGTAAAGATCCCACATCCCACAACTAAAGATCCTGCACACCGCAATGAAGATCCCACGTGCTGCAACTAAGACCCAGGCACAGCCAAATTAAAAAAAAAAAAAGAGACTTAAATATGAGACAAGACAACATAAAATTCCTAAAAGAGATCATAGGCAAAACATTCTCTGACATAAATTGTACCAATATTTTCTTAGGTCATTCTCCCAAGGCAATAGAAATAAAAAGAAAAATAAACAAATGGGACCTAATCAAATTTACAAGCTTCTGCACAGCAAAGGAAACCATAAAACAAAAAAAACAAAAAGACAACCTACAGGAATGAGAGAAAATATTTGCAAATGATGCACCACTTCTATTCAACATAGTACTGGAAGTCAAGGGCTTAATTTCCATTATATACAAACAGCTCATACAACTCAACAACAAAAACCAAACAACCCAATCGAAAAATGGGCAGACATAAATAGACATTTCTCTGAGGAAGACATACAGATGGCCAATAGGCACATGAAAAGATGCTCAACATCGTTAATTATTAGAGAAATGCAAATCAAAATTACAATGAGGTACCACCTCACACTGGTCAGAATGGCCATTATTAAAAAGTCTACAAATAACATGCTGGAGAAGGTGTGGAAAAAAGAGAACCCTCCTACCCTGTTGGTGAGAATGTAACTTGGTACAGCCACTATGGAAAACAGTATGGAAGTTCCTCAGGAAACTAAAAATAGAATAACCATGTGATCCAGCAATCCCAATCCTGAGCATGTATCCAGACAAAACTAAAATTCAAAAAGATACATGCAGCCCTATGGTCATAGCAGCACTATTCACAATAGCCAAGACATGGGAATAACCTAAATGTCCAACAACATAAGAATGGATAAAGAAGATGTGGTACATATATATAATGGAATACTACTCAGCCATAAAAAGGAATGAAATAATGTCATTTGCCACAACATGGATGCAACTAAAGATAGAGATTATCATACTAAGAGATAGAGATTATCATACTAAGTGAGGTAAGTCAGAAAGAAAAAAACAAATACCATATGATATCACTTATATGTGAAATCTCAAATATGACACAAATGAACCTATATATGAAACAGACTAACAGACATAGAAAACAGACATATGGTTACCAACAGGGAGGGTCCTGCTGTATATCAATATCCTGGGATAAACCATGGTGGAAGAGAATATAAAAAAGAATGCATACATGTGTATGGCTAGGTCACTTTGCTGTGCAGCACACCACCGTAGATCAACTATACTTTAATAAAAAAAAAAATTAAAAAAGAAAACAGAATGAGTGAAGTAAACAAGTGGGTCCTAATGAAAATACACAAATTTATATGTAAATCTACACATTTACATTTTAACTAAAATTTTTTTAAAAAAAATACAAAATTAATTAAAATTGGGTATATGCAAATAACAGCCATAATGAGATGCCACAGCAGAGCGACTACAGGGGTTCAAATTAAAAGGACTGATTATTCCAAATGCCTGTAAGAAATTGAACGTGATCTCTCATACATTGCTGATGGGAATCCAAAATAGTATATGCATTTTGGAAAACATCTGGTAATTTCTTGTAAACATACACTTCCCTATGACTTAACAAACCCACTTCTAGATACTCACCCAAAAGAAATGAAAATACACATCCATAGTAAAACTTGTATATGAATTTTTCTTAGGAGCTTTATCCATAATAGCCCAAAACTGGAAACAGCACAAATGTCCACCATCTGGTGAAGGGATAAACATGTGGTGTATCCTTACAAAAGAATATTATTCAGTGATAAAAAGAAACTAACTGATACAGGAAACAGAATGAGTAAATTTCAAAACAGAGACTATATATTTTATATTACCCTTTATATGAAATTCTAGAAAAGGGCAAACTGCAGTGTTAGAAACATATCAGCATTGTTATCTAGGAGCCAGGCGCAGGAGGAGGGGATTGGCTGCAGAGAGTTGTGAGGGGAATTTTGTGTAATGATAGTAATGTTCTATTTTGTGATTGTGCTCACATGACTGTAAACATTTGATAAACACATAAAACTGTACATTTTAAATTGGAAAATTTTACTGTATGGAAATTATATCTCAATAGAGTTGTTTAGAAATAATATGAATATTTTTAGCACTAAATTCTGTAAATACTTTTTTGAACCCCACCAATCAATAACAGAGTAGGCACTGTTTGTAAGCCAGCTGCAGACCCTTTCTTCTAATTTATTGGGTTAGCAACAAGCTTAGACATTGAATGCAGTCAGGTTTCTTTTATATTGTGGTGTTTAGGGCTAAATTCTAGCCCCTTCTTCAAAGGGTGTGAACAAGACAGAATGAAACCATTTCTTCCTTTCTTCTTCTGTTTTTGTTTTACAGCTTTCGTGAGGTATAATTGAAATTAAAACAAAAAAAACTGCGAGTATTTAACATACACAATTTGATGAGTTTGGACACATGCATGTTCCCATGACACCATCAACACAAAGTAAAATAAACATATCCATCACCTCCAAAAGTTTCCTGTGTCCCTTTGCCTTTTTTTTTCCCCCTGAACCACTTCTTAAGATCACCCAGAGGGCTACTGAGTAGCGCTGCTCCCTCTGCAGTCACTTAACAATCTCTTTTCTCTAGAGGAGCCCATCCACTCTTTGTGCCTCTTTTTGGTATGCAAGTACACCTCTCTTTCTATTCCTAATTTTTTAAAAGACAAAGCACCTCCATCTGGAGGTTCATCAGAGACTCTTTTCTATCTCTTGCTGATTCCAAGTCTCCAACTCACAACGACAAAAACGCTGAAGAGAATTCCAGCAGAATAAAGTTCTGGGTAAGGAAAACTCTCTGAGTCATTCTTCACTGCATGCTGCTCTGCCTTCTCTTTGCCTTTCTCCACCAAATTACTGCACTCCATTCAGTGCTTTCCCAACTGAGTCCTGTGTCAGCAACTTTCTGCAGCTGCAAGAGCAGCTGCTGCTTCTACCTCCCTCTCTTCACCAGAGGCTGTCATCTTGTCCAGCCCAGAAAATCCATACAGCAGGCCTACAGAAAAAGGAAAAATAAAGAGCTGATAGTATTATATATTCATGAAAATGTTCTAAAGTTTCTGTCCTTGCCTCAATGTGATGTGTCTCCAGATATTGTTAAGAATGACTTGAGATGTCTTTAAAGAGGCATGCTTCCAATGGGGTATCTTCTCAATAGGGGTGATATTTTTAACAATTGATGCTTGCAAAATACATTTATTTACATTGAATCATTTCATCTTCCAAACACACCATGGAGCAGATGTCATTACTGCCTCATATTGGCAAGTTGTGGGCTCAAGTACCAATGAAGAAACACAATAACTGGAGACCTTTCCCTTGTTATTTGAAAAATGGTAATAAGGGAACTCTGTGAAAATTAAAATAAGTTAATGTGTGATTATCTTTTGTAAAGTGCCTAAAATTTTGAGCATCTGTGGACCTTGACTTCATATTGAATATACGTAATTTCCTTCAAGAAGATTTCAGGTCATTGCATCTACAGATGTATCAAATTTTAAATTTAAATTGACAAGCTGGGTTTTAATAGTTAAGAGAAGAAAATAAAATTAGTCAATTGCCTATCATTTTGTGCTAAGGGTATATGAAAATACACATTCTCTCCTCCCACTGGTATTTAATTTTCATTATCTCCTAACTTTATCATCATAGCGTAGGTTTGAATGTATGTAAATTATTACTATAAATTGTCTCCTCATGATGATTTTCATGTTTCAAGGATTAATTAGCTGTACAATAGGGAAACTTTAATGTTTAATTAATAGGAGAAATTTAAGAGGTCTTAATTGGGCAGAAAAAAATTTCTCTTCTTCTAAAAGTGTATCCAGAATACAGAGGTTTAAAAGAAAATGGAAATGCCATGTGATACGTTTGGCTGTCAAAAACTACTTGATTCTGTTGTTGCTTTTGTAGATGTCCGCCAAGCACAAGCCTACTATTCTAAGTAGATGATGAATAGGTAAATAGCAACATTTCCTGTCATTTGCTTAAGTATGCTCAAAAAAGTTCCTCCCTTAAGGCTTAAATAAGTTACCAGCATCTAAATCTCATTTATCACTATCCTTCAACCCTAAGTTTCTCTTAATAACCTCCTGAACTTTTTAGTCCTTTTTAAACTGTCCTTATCTGGCATAGCAGCAATGTAGGCAATTCTCTTGTTCATTATCTTACCCTACTTATAAACAGAAAGTTCTGGGGGCGGGGGTCTGGAATCACCAGGACTAATCACAATTAGTATTTCAGGAGTGACATTTGGTGCAATGAGTCAGGGAAAAACTTAGCAATAAGCTGGAGGTGATAAGGTGTCAAGGTAAGATTTCAGGGCACACACCTGACATAACAGTTTCTTAGAAGTGAAAAGATGTGCTTTGCCTCTCCCAGATCAAATAAAAAGTCATTAACCACTCTTTATTCCGCATTACCCCCAGATGTTTTGTCAAGTTTAAGAGAATCCTTTTGTTTTGGCTGATTTGGCTGTTTGAAGGCAACTGAAAAATAATTAAGGCTGATAAACACATCAAATTTAGTAGAAACTATTTTAAGCCCCACTTGACCTTTAGTGAGAACAGAATACCCTGAGCTTCTGTGTTTTTAGAGGCATACTCAAAAGCACTTAGAACCATTCATAGACCACAGAATGCTCTTTGAATATTCAAAACACTAGTGCTGTTTTTAATCTATTCAGGATGATGACACCTTGCAATTGTACATCTCTTTGTTTGAAACCACGATGACAGACTAGAGCAGACCAAAACTACTGCTTTCTATGATAAAAATTATATGTATATATGTGTGTGTATATATATATATATAACACAAATTAAAATAATGTAATTGAAAAATAAATTGTGAACTATGAATCAAGAGGTTTGGTGGAATGAACACTAGTAGGGAAACGTTCAAGTTAAGGCTGGAAGTGGAGAAAGAGTCACTCAGAGAAAGGAGGGAAGGATCAAGAGAGAAACTCTAGAAGAAGGAAGACTGCTACTATCCTTTCCTAATGTAAGGTAATTCTTGACACAAGATAAGGTCATCAGACAGCCAAATCCCCACACCCACTTACACACACACAGATATTTCAAAAGTACTGAGTGCACGGGTCACTCTTATATGATTTCAATGTCACACATATACTAAAATGTAGTCCTTTATATTTGTATACCTTTTATTATACTGAACAGAGAGCTTATTAAAGTTTACTCATGTGCCTCAACATTAAAAATGCTGTTTTAGACTTTTCAGTTGTTACATTTCATTATGTAATCAAAGCAACTGATACTAGTTCTTTTTGTTTTCACATTTGTTTTATGGGTTGCCTATAATTACTTTTCCCAGACTTACAAATACTGTCTAAAGCAGTCAGAAAATGCTATTTCTGGACTTCACTGGTGGCGCAGCAGTTAAGAATCTGCCTGCCAATGCAGGGGACACGGGTTCAAGCCCTGGTCCAGGAAGATCCCACATGCCGCGGAGCAACTAAGCCTGTGCGCCACAACTACTGAGCCTGCACTCTAGAGCCTGCGAGCCACAACTACTGAGCCTGTGTGCCACAACTACTGAAGCCCGCATGCCTAGAGCCCATGCTCTGCAACAAGAGAAGCCACCACAATGAGAAGCCCGCGCACCGCAACGAAGACTAGCCCCCGCTCACTGCAACGAGAAAGCCCGCACGCAGCAATGGAGACCCAACGCAGTCAAAAAAAATTAATTATTTTTTTAAAAAGAAAATGCTATTTCTGCTGCATATTTGCACCATGTTGACATGACTAATCTGGAAGTACATTCTCAGAATTCCCTTCCCTGTGTGGTTCTGGGTTAGGACTGACTACAAGGAAATTTGCATGAGATTTGGAAGCCAGAGAAGTAAAGGTTGGATAATGTTCAGTCCCCACCACAGCTTGTGCCCACTGATGCTAATATGCTAGTTCACCTTGTTATTGTTGGGTAGCAGCTGGGCCTTCAGCTCTTCTAGTTGCCATCATATCTCCCAGTCAGCCTCTCCAAAGACTGGGCCAGTTGCATGTATAATTTCCTTGGAGAGAGCTCTAGCTCCTTCTGCAGGCCACCCAACTTGTCAAAGTCAGAGATGATAACACAGATGTGGGTTCCAGTGTGTCCATATGGATTCCTATTTATCTTCACAAATTCTGGTCTGTCCTCATTCTTCCCTAATTCATGTTCAGCATTATTTTCCCAACTGGCCCTACTGAAAGAGAAATGACAGGCCCACCACAGGTGCACAAGGCTTCCATAAACAGGCTTCCACAAACATCTTCACAAATAACCACAATCTCGTCCATGCTTATTCTTTGTTTCATATCACTCATAGTAGTGATATGCTTCTCTAACTCAAACCTAATTGACACAAGTGTTTTCACTTCCTTTTGTAGTGAAAGATATTTTATTCCCCTCCACATTAAGGAGCTTATCAGAGAATAACTGAATTCCATATCTGTGTATCTATGGATTCGAATTTTAAAAGGTGAATGTCAGTAGAAATAATAAACACACTGCAACAGTATTTGTTGAGCTAAGTGAAAAGTCTCAAGTTTTAGTTAAAAAAATAACCAATTGTATGAGAAACACATAGGGTTTCCTAAAATAATAGAATATTAGAGTTAGTAGGGACCTTAGAAATTATTTAATCCAAACTTTCCATTTTACAGTTGAAGAAATACAGAAACAGGTACCTAAGATCACAAAATAAAGTGGCAACCTTGGACTAAAATACAATCCAGTCTAATTCCCTTTCTCTTCATATCGTCATAATCCTTGACTTAGTAAATCCCCTATAGGGGATTTCAGTTGACTGAAAACTCATTATGATTCAAAAAGGGTGGGCTTCCCTGGTGGCGCAGTGGTTGAGAGTCCGCCTGCCGATGCAGGGGACACGGGTTCATGCCCCGGTCCGGGAAGATCCCACATGCCGCGGAGTGGCTGAGCCTGCGCGTCCGGAGCCTGTGCTCCGCAACGGGAGAGGCCACAACAGTGAGAGGCCCGCGTACCGCAGAAAAAAAAAAAAAAAAAAAAGGGTAATAAATCTGTCAAAAATGCTAATGTGGTAATAAGCTATATTAGTAAACTATAGTATCTAGTATAAGGAAGATTATAATCCCACTGTAATCTACCCTGGTCAGATCATATTTATGCATTGGAGCACCTAAAAGAGCCTAGGTAAATTATATAGAAAGTGACCAGAATTCTATGGATTTTAATGCTATGATGTATAAAATAGAATTAGGGCTATTTTAATTGGAAGAGGGAAGACTTGGGCAGATATTAACTATCACCAAATATTTGAAGAGCTTCCACACAGAAGAGATGTTAAATTTATTTTGTGTGACTTTCCAGGGCATAAATAAAATAAATGGTTGGATATTAGAGAGGCTGATTAATATTTAGAAACACTTTGTAAAAAATAGAGAACTTCAAAGGTGAATGGGTTGGCTTATAATGAAGTGAGCTTCCAATCAATAGAAACTTTCAATCAGAAGTTTTGATGACAATCTATCAGGTAGTTTTAGTAAAGGATTCCTGAAAGGATTAATGTTAGAATTAATGACTTCTAAGCCTCCTTTACATCTCTGCTGCTAAGAACCTGTTGTTTGAATAACAACATTATCGAAATAAAGTAACAACCTCGATTATTTGAAACTTTTATTTCTGCTATAAACTATGTGGAAGCTCTAATTAATCTTTAATGTTTAGTTCTGAAGTACCAAACAACTTCCTTGAAAGTTCCTTTCTCTAGAATGAGCTGTATTTAATCCAGATAAATACATTTGCTGGAATAAAATTCAGACTGTCAGAGCTGAAGGTCAAAAATACAGGTATTAACTATACAGGGGAAAAGGTCCTCTAGACAACACTATACTAGGTACATTCTGGACTGTGCCCAAGAAATGCTGGCTGGAAGCGACCCCAAGATGACATTCAAGTTGCTCCCCAGAGAGTTATAGAGCTTTGGCTATAGTATCTGAACAGGATGCCAGACCAAGGAAAGGGTGTGTCCTATCAGTGACAGCCCAGCAGGCCGGGTTATTGGCATGGATCGTTTTACCATAGCAGTCACGGACAATAGAAACAGGATAAGAAACACCTTTCTTACCCAGAGGTCGACACAGAGGGTGTTGCTGAACTCAACTATCTTAAAGGAAGAGAGTTAAAGAGAAAAGGGATTTCATGGAAACCGACAATGATACCTTTTAAAGAGAAAACTAAGTAATCTTGTTTGACTTTTTTTTTAATTAAAAAGTTGTCCTCCTAGAAATGCACAGCCAAACTGTCAGCTTCATAGGACAATGCTCGAACAAAAGGCTTCCCTTGTGCACGCAAAGAAGGCACACATCAAGTTAGCCCGGGGCCTTCTCTGGGAAGAAATTACAAAGCAAAGGAATGAGTATATATCAGAAAAGGAAAAGAGCTCAAAACAGAATCTGATAAACAATTTTAAGATGTAAAATAAGAAAGGAAATCTGTTGCTATCCAGGGAACCCTCTCAAATGTGGCAGCATATCTCAGTCACCAGTGGAGCTCATTAAAAATACAGTTAATCAAACTCCACCCTGGACTAATTGTATCAGAATCTGGACTGCTTTGGAAATCCCTAATCTTGAACATCACAGAATATTCACCATACTTCTGCCTTGATACTTGCACAACCGTAACTGTTTTTGACTTCTACCCTGGAATTTCTTCAGTAATCAGGTGTACTGGGTAATACTAATAGTTAATAGCAGTAGTATAGCTACATCACCTCATTTAATAATCAAAACAATCCTGAAATATAATTATGATTTCATTTTACAGATGATAAAACCAAAAAGAGAAGTACTTTTCTAGCAACTGTGCTGCTAAACGACGTACTTAGAATCTGAACACAGATATGACTCCTTAGCTCATGTTCTTTCCACTACACCATACAGAAATTGGTTGAACCAACCACATGAAAGAGCCAGTATTCAATTATTTTACCCACAAAAATTATGATTTTATATCATTTAATATAATAAGTTCAAAGTCATGAAGGAAAGCAAAGTACCATATAAGGCATTACTGTGAAGAAATAAAGCTATATGAACATTATGTTTTGCAAATTAACTTTTTGCTTTAAATACATTTGTATTTTGATAAAACTAGAAATAAAATATCTTATCAGCTATTGATGGGAAAGTCCTTGCTTAGCTGACATCTGTCTGCTTGTGTTACTTAAGGATGAATCAGTAGTCTGCAGCCTGGACCTGGGTGAGAGAAACTGGGCACCCAGAGCACAACATTTAGGGAGGCACTCCCTCTCAGGTGCTCACCCAGCAGTTGTGTGAGCTTGAGAATGACTTCCTTCTTACATTTGCACCCTGGATGACCCCTTTGCTCACCCTAGTCCTGGCTTCACACTTTATTTCCCTTCTTCTTTTTATTCCTATTTTGTTTACGCAAACCATACCACACAGGCAATCAAAACCATAAGATACAGGTCCAAGGTAGAATCTATTTCTTGTGCATAGTGAAAAAGATCACTTACACTGCTCTGGGGAGAAAATGCAAAGATTAAACAGAGTAAAATGGTAAGTATATGGTTAAAAAAGAAAAAAAAAAGCAATTTATTCAAAAAGGTGGCTGAGGTTGAATTGCTGTTCTTATTACCCATCAAGTTATTTAGAGTTGTCCTTTCTCCATGGCATGATGACTTCGGTTATCATCACCATGACTACCCATTATTAATTAACTTTATGAGCTAGGAACACTTTGTGTGTCCAAAGTCACATGTGCACAAAAAAGCATGATTCAATAACCACATAAAAGAAAAATGCAACTCAATGTGTTTTTAGAAAAGGGAGAACAATCATAGACTCCTAGTATAACAGAATGGACGACAGCACAAGGCCTTAGAGGGCACCTGGGACTCAGGAAGGACTACTTTCTATATAGTCCTTCCTAGAAGATAATCTTGACTTTCTTTGAATACCTTTAGAAAAGAGAACTAATCCTACATGAGACATCCTTCATCAATTCCAAAGAGTATTCCTACTCGAATGTTCATTCTTCTTCTAAGCAAAATCTTTTTATGGGTTTGTCCAAGTCTTGCCCAGTGTCATGTGCCAACAAACTGCTATACCTTTTTGCTTCCAAATTGAGCTCTCAAATATTAAGAGATAGGCTTTTAATATGTGCTATGGTTATACGCACTAAACAATCCAGGTTCCTCCAATGAGCTGGACAAAACCAAGTTCTGTTCCTTTGAATATACCCCATTTTTTTTCAGTGGGCTTTTAAAACATATTAGTTAGGTCACAACATCCATTCTTACAGTCTTACTTAATAACACAGAACCAAAAGTTCTAACCAGGCATGTAGACTGGAAAGAAAGGAATAAAACTACCTTTATTTGCCGTGATATGACCGTCTACATAGAAAATCCTAGAGTTTACAAAACTTTTAAATAACTGAGTTCAGTAAGGTCATAGATTACAAATTCAACACAAAAATCAATTCAATTTCTGTATACTAACAGTGAACATACAGGAACTGAAATTAAAAATACAACACCAATTATAATTGCTTCAAAGAAAATGAAATATTCGGGGATACACTTATCAAAACATGCATAGGATCTGTATGCTAAAAATTATAAAATATTGATAAAAGAAATCAAAGAAGACCTAAATAAATGGAGAAATATACCATGTTCATGGATTAGAAGATTCAACATCGTGAAGATGTCAATTCTCCCCAAATAGAGTTATAAGTTTAATGTAATACCTAAAAAAATCCCAACAAGTTGTTTTTGTAGACATAAACAAGCTTACTTTAAGGCACAGGTCATGGAATAGCTAAAACAAGCTTGGTAGAGAAGAATAAAGGGGAGGAATCACTCTACCCAATGTTAAATCTTACTATATAGCTATAGTATTAAAGACAGCATGGTATTGGCAAAAGAATAGACTCATAGGTCAGTTGAACACATAATGAACCTAGAAACAGACCCATAGAGATATGTCCAAATTATTTTTTAAGGTGAAAGAAATTCAGTGTAAAAATGATAGCCTTTTCAATAAAAGGTGCTGGAGCAATGGAATGTTCACAGGGAAAAGAAAAAAATGAACCTCTACTTAAATCTCACACCTCACATCTCATATAACTATTAATTAAAATGAATCATATGGGACTTCCCTTGTGGAGCAGTGGTTAATAATCTGCCTGCCAATTCAGGGGACATGGGTTTGAGCCCTGGTCTGGGAAGATCTCACATGTCGCGGAGCAACTAAGCCTGTGCACCACAACTACTGAGTTTGTGCTCTAGAGCCCGCGAGTCACAACTGCTGAAGCCTGCGTGCCACAACTACTTGAGGCTGTGCACCTAGAGCTTGTGCTCCGCAACAAGAGAAGCCACCACAATGAGAAGCCTGCGCACCACAACGAAGAGTAGCCCCTGCTCACCACAACTAGAGAAAGCCCACGTGAAGCAATGAAGACCCAATGCAGCCAAAAATAAATAAATAAATAAAACAAATGAATCATAAATGTAAAATATAAAACAACAAAAATTTTAGGGAAAAAAAAAGAAAAATCTTTGGAATCCAGAGCTAATCAAAGGCTGTTATACTTGACACAAAAGTAAGATCCACAAAAGGAAACTTTAAAAATTGGAGCACATCAAAATTAAAAGTGTTTGCTCTATGAAAGCCCATATTATGAGGATGAAAAGACAAGCTACAGACTGGAAGAAAATATTTGTAAACAACATACCTGATAAAAGACTAGTATTGAGAATATATAAATAACTCTCAATACTGAACAGTAACAAATAAATAAATAAAATACAGTTAGAAACTGTGCAGAAAACATGAACAGACATTTCACTAAGAGGATATACAGATGACAAATAAGAACATGAAAAGATGTTCAACATTATTAGCCATCACAGAAACATAAAGTAAAACCACAGTGAGATATCAGCACACACCTATCAGGATGGTTAAAATTAAAAAGCTGTGATAACTCCAAATGCTGGTGAGGATTCAGAGGAACTGTATCACTCAGACATTACCCATGAGAATTTAAAATGGAACAGTAATTGTGGAAAACAGTTTGACGGTTTCTTACAAAGCTAAACATGAAATTACCACATGACCCAGCAATTGCACACTTAGGCATCTATCCCTGAAGAATGAAAACTTTATTTTCACCAAAAATCCCCACAAAAACAAATATTCATAATAGCTTTATTTATAACGGACAAAAACTAGAACTAGCCCATATATTCTTCAAGTGAATGTTTAAACAATCTGTGGGACATATATACCATGGAATATTACTCATCAACAAAACAAATGAGGGACTTCCCTGGTGGTCAGTGGTAAAGACTCTGCCTTCCAATGCAGGGGATGCAGGTTCGATCCCTGGTTGGGGAACTAAGATCCCACATACCATGGGGCAACTAAGCCCGTGCACCACAACTACTGAGCTCGCGAGCCTCAGCTAGAGAGCCTGCATGCCACAAACTACAGAGCCCATGCACTCTGAAACCCACGCACCACAGCTATACAGAAGCCCACATGCCACAACCAAAGAGCCCACACTCCACAAGCCCCGCTGCAACAAAAGATCTCACATGCAGCCATGAAGATCCTGCATGCCACAAAGAAGACCCAACACAGCCAAATAAAAAAATAAAAAATAAACCAAATGAATGATTGAAAGCAACAAGTTGGATGGCTCTCTATGAAATTAAGCTGAGTGAAAAAAGCCAATCTCAAAAATGAACAGACTGTATGATTCCATTTTATAACATTTTTGAAGTGACAAAACTTTAGAAATGGAGGGTTTGGGGGTAGGGGTGAGGATGCAAAAGGATAGTACAAGGGATCCTTGTGGCGTTGGAATTGTTGGATATCTTGGCTGCGGTGGTGCATACACAAACCCTCATAGATGACAAAAACGTAGAATACTTAATACACAGACAAAGATACACACACACACGCGTGCACACACAAGCATCCAGGTAAAACTGGGAAAATCTGAATAAGATGTGAATATATCTTGGTTGTGATATTATAATTTTGAAAATTGTTATTGGGAGAAACTCCCAATTTTTTTCAAGAACTTTCGTTTGACTCAGTTCTCTTTTAGTCTTCAGATACATCAGAGAGTTTCAACTAGGGACTCATTTTCTACACACTGAAACTTCTGATACACTACAAGACAGAAAGCAAATGATTTCTCATTTAATATGCTGGCAATAGCAACATAATCAGGTCCCAGCTAGAGCAACAATCAAACAATATCTAGTAAATACCTTATTGTAGGCTATAGGAATTAAGATTGAAAACATGGACAGCCACATCCTCAAACCTACAGGTTTTCCTAAAAATTAATATAGGAGGGCCCCCTTGGTGGCGCAGTGGTTGAGAGTCCCCCTGCCGATGCAGGGGACACGGGTTCGTACCCCGGTCCAGGTAGATCCCACATGCTGCGGAGCGGCTAGGCCTGTGAGCCATGGCCGCTGAGCCTGCGTGTACGGAGCCTGTGCTCCGCAACGGGAGAGGCCACAACAGTGAGGGGCCCGCGTACTGCAAAAAAAAAAAAAAAAAAAAATTAATATATAAATCTTCAAAACGTAAAATCAGGTTTCTCCAGTGTGAAGAAGCCGTGATTTTTTCACGTGCATAATTCATGTGGCGTGCATGTAATTTTATTGCAAAACTGAGATGCCCTCATGCAAAAGGGCAAGCCACTTCTCATTTGTAAAACGTGAATCTCAAGCCCAAGCTACAGAAATGGCCAGTGGAAAAGTTTGCTCTCATGAAATTAGAAACTTAGGAAAAGGGTCCTGGCTGGTAAGTGGAGAGAAGGAAGCTTCTCCTTTAGTCTTATTTATTTATTTATTTATTTATTTATTTAATGCAGTACGTAGGCCTCTCCAGCATTTATTGTTTGTAGATTTTTTGATGATGGCCATTCTGACCAGTCTGAGGTGATAACTCACTGCAGTTTTGATTTGCATTTCTCTAATGATTAGTGATGTTGAGGATCCTTTCATGTGTTTGTTGGCAATCTGTATAGCTTCTTTGGAGAAATATCTATTTAGGTCTTCTGCCCATTTTTGGATTGTTTTTTGTTTTTTGTGTTTTTTTTTTTAATTGAGCTGCATGAGCTGCTTGTAAATCTTGGAGACTAATCCTTTGTCAATTGTGTCATTTGCAAATATTTTCTCCCATTCTGAGGGTTGTCTTTTGGTCTTGTTTATGGTTTCCTTTGCTGTGCAAAAGCTTTTAAGTTTCATTAGGTCCCATTTGTTTATTTTTGTTTTTATTTCTATTTCTCTAGGAGGTGGGTCAAAAAGGATCCTGCTGTGATTTATGTCATAGAGTGTTCTGCCTATGTTTTTCTCTAACAGTTTGATAGTGTCTGGCCTTACATGTAGCTCTTTAATCCGTTTTGAGTTTATTTTTGTGTATGGTGTTACGGAGTGTTCTAATTTCATACTTTAACATGTAGCTGTCCAGTTTGCCCAGCACCACTTATTGAAGAGGCTGTCTTTTCTCCATTGTATATTCTTGCCTCATTTATCAAAGATAAGGTGACCATATGCGCATGGGTTTATCTCTGGGCTTTCTATCCTGTTCCATTGATTTGTATTTCTGTTTTTGTGCCACTACCATACGGCCTTGATTACTGTAGCTTTGTAGTATAGTCTGAGGTCAGGGAGCCTGATTCCTCCAGCTCCATTTTTCATTCTCAAGATTGGTTCGGCTATTCGGGGTCTTTTGTGTTTCCATACAAATTGTGAAATTTTTTGTTCTAGTTCTGTGAAAAATGCCAGTGGTAGTTTGATAGGGATTGCATTGAATCTGTAGATTACTTTGGGTAGTAGAGTCATTTTCACAATGTTGATTCTTCCAATCCAAGAACATGGTATATCTCTCCATCTATTTGTATCATCTTTAATTTCTTTCATCAGTGTCTTATAATTTTCTGCATACAAGTCTTTTGTCTCCTTAGGTAGGTTTATTCCTAGATATTTTATTCTTTTTGTTGCAATGGTAAATGGGAGTGTTTTCTTAATTTCACTTTCAGATTTTTCATCATTAGTGTATAGGAATGCCAGAGAGTTCTGTGCATTAATTTTGTATCCTGCTACTTTACCAAATTCATTGATTAGCTCTGGTAGTTTTCTGGTAGCATCTTTAGGATTCTCTATGTAGAGTATCATGTCATCTGCAAACAGTGACAGCTTTACTTCTTCCTTTCTGATTTGGATTCCTTTTATTTCCTTTTGTTCTCTGATTACTGTGGCTAAAACTTCCAAAACTATGTTGAATAACAGTGGTGAGAGTGGGCAACCCTGTATTCCTCCTGATCTTAGTGGAAATGCTTTCAGTTTTTCACCACTGACGATGATGTTGGCTGTGGGTTTGTCATATATGGCCTTTTTTATGTTGAGCAAAGTTCCTTCTATGCCTACTTTCTGCAGGGTTTTTTTTTATCATAAACGGTGTTGAGTTTTGTTGAAAGCTTTCTCTGCATCTATTGACATGATCATATGGTTTTTCTCCTTCAATTTGTTAATATGGTGTATGAAGTTGATTGATTTGCGTATATTGAAGAATCCTTGCATCACTGGAATAAACCCCACTTGATCATGGTGTATGATCCTTTTAATGTGCTGTTGGATTCTGTTTGCTAGTATTTTGTTGAGGATTTTTACATCTGCATTCATCTGTGATATTGGCCTGTAGTTTTCTTTCTTTGTGACATCTTTGTCTGATTTTCATATCAGGGTGATGGTGGCCTCATAGAATGAGTTTGGAAGTGTTGCTCCCTCTGCTATATTTTGGAAGAGTTTGAGAAGGATAGGCATTAGCTCTTCTCTGTTTGATAGAATTCGCCTGTGAAGCCATCTGGTCCTGGGCTTTTGTTTGTTGGCAGATTTTTAATCACAGTTTCGATTTCAGTGCTTGTGATTGGTCTGTTCACATTTTCTATTGCTTCCTGGTTCAGTCTCGGCAGGTTGTGCCTTTCTAAGAATTTGTCCATTTCTTCCAGGTTGTCCATTTTATTGGCATAGACTTGCTTGTAGTAATCTCTCATGATCCTTTGTATTTCTGCAGTGTCAGTTGTTACTTCTTTTTCATTTCTAATTCTATTGATTTGAGTCTTCTCCCTTTTTTTGTGATGAGTCTGGCTAATGGTTTATCAATTTTGTTTATCTTTTCAAAGAACCAGCCTTTTGTTTTATTGATCTTTGCTATTGTTTCCTTCATTTCTTTTTCATTTATTTCTGATCTGATCTTTATGATTTCATTCCTTCTGCTAAATTTGGGGGTTTTTTTGTTCTTGTTTCTCTAATTGCTTTAGGTACAATGTTCAGTTGTTTATTTGAGATGTTTCCTGTTTCTTAACGTAGGATTGTATTGCTAAAAATTTGCCTCTTAGAACTGCTTTTGCTGCATCCCATAGGTTTTGGGTCATCATGTTTCCATTGTCATTTGTTTCTAGGTACTTTCTGATTTCCTCTTTGATTTCTTCAGTGATCACTTGGTTATTAAGTAGTGTATTGTTTAGCCTCCATGTGTTTGTATTTTTTACAGATCTTTTCCTGTAATTGATATCTAGTCTCATAGCGTTGTGGTCACAAAAGATACTTGATACGATTACAATTTTCTTAAATTTACCAAGGCTTGATTTGTGACCCAAGATATGATCTATCCTAGAGAATGTTCCATGAGCACTTGAGAAAAATGTGTATTCTGTTGTTTTTGGATGGAATGTCCTCTAAATATCAATTAAGTCCATCTTGTTTAATGTATCATTTAAAGCTTGTGTTTATTTATTTTCATTTTGGATGGTCTGTTCATTGATGAAAGTGGGTATTAAAGTCCCCTACTATGATTGTGTTACTGTCTTTTTCCCCTTTTATGGCTGTTAGTATTTGCCTTATGTATTGAGGTGCTCCTGTGTTGGGTGCATAAATATTTACAATTGTTATATCTTCTTCTTGGATGGATACCTTGATCATTATGTAGTGTCCTTCTTTGTGTCTTCTAATAGTCTTTATTTTAAAGTCTATTTTGTCTGATATGAGAATTGCTACTCCAGCTTTCTTTTGGTTTCCATTTGCATGGAATATCTTTTTCCATCCCCTCACTTTCAGTCTGTATGTGTCCCTAGGTCTGAAGTGGGTCTCTCGTAGACAGCATATATATGGTTCTTGTTTTTGTATCCATTCAGCCAGTCCATGTCTTTTGGTGGGAGTATTTAATCCATTTATATTTTAGGTAATTATCAATATGTATGTTCCTATTCCCATTTTATTTATTGTTTTGGGTTTGTTATTGTAGGTCTTTTCCTTCTCTTGTGTTTCCCACTTAGAGAAGTTCCTTTAGCATTTGTTGTAAAGCTGGTTTGGTGGTGTTATAGTCTCTCAGCTTTTGCTTGTCTGTAAAGGTTTTAATTTCTCCATGAAATCTGAATGAGATCCTTGCTGGGTAGAGTAATCTTGGTTGCAGGTTTTTCTCCTTCATCACTTTAAATATATCCTGCCACTCCCTTCTGGCTTGCAGAGTTTCTGCTGAAAGATGAGCTCTAAACCTTATGGGGATTCCCTCGTGTGTTATTTGTTGTTTTTCCCTTGCTGCTTTTGATATTTTTTCTTTTTATTTAATTTTTTTTTTTTTTTGCATTAAGTGGGCCTCTCACTGTTGTGGCCTCTACCGTTGTGGAGCACAGGCTCCAGACGTGCAGGCCCAGCGGCCATGGCCCATGGGCCCAGCTGCTCCGAGGCACGCAGGATTCTCCTGGACCGGGGCACGAACCTGTGTCCCCTTTATCAGCAGGTGGACTCTCAACCACTGCACCACCAGGGAACCCCCTTTGTATTTAATTTTTGATAGTTTGATTAATATGTGTCTTGGCATATTTCTCCTTGGATTTATCCTGTATGGGACTCTCTGTGCTTTGTGGACTTGATTAACTATTTCCTTTCCCATATTAGGGAAGTTTTCAAGTATAATCTCTTCAAATTTTTTCTCAGTCCCTTTCTTTTTCTCTCCTTCTTCTGGGACCCCTATAATTCGAATGTTGGTGTATTAAATGTTGTCCTAGAGGTCTCTGAGTCTGTCCTCAGTTCTTTTCATTCTTTTTTCTTTATTCTGCTCTGTGGTAGTTATTTCCGTTATTTTATCTTCCAGGTCACTTATCCGTTCTTCTGCCTCAGTTTGTCTCCTGTTGATACATTCTAGAGAATTTTTAATTTCATTTATTGTTCTGTTCACCACTGTTTGTTTGCTCTTTAGTTCTTCTAGGTCCTTGTTAAACTTTCTTTTTTATTTTCTCCATTCTATTTTCAAGATTTTGGATCATCTTTACTATCATTACTCTGAAGTCTTTTTCATGTAGACTGCCTATTTCCTCTTCATTTGCTTGCTCTGGTCGGATTTTACCTTGCTCCTTCATCTGCTGTGTGTTTCTTTGTCTTCTCATTTTGCTTATCTTACTGTGTTTGGGGTGTCCTTTTTGCAGGCTGCAGGTTTGAAATTCCCATTGTTTTTGGTGTCTGTCCCCAGTGGCCAAGGTTCGTTCAGTGGTTTGTGTAGGTTTCCTGGTGGAGGGGACTAGTGCCTGTGTTCTGGTGGATGAGGCTGGATCTCGTCTTTCTGGTGGGTAGGACGATGTTCGGTAGTGTGTTTTGTGGTATCTCTGACCTTATTATGATTTAGGCAGCCTCTCTGCTAATGAGTGGGGTTGTGTTCCTGTCTTGCTAGTTGTTTGGCATGGACCAGCACTGGACCTTGCTGGTCATTGAGTGGAGCTGGGTCTTGGTGTTGAGATGGAGATCTTTGGGAGAACTTTCGCCATTTGATATTACATTGAGCCGGGAGGTCTCTGGTGGACCAATATTCTGAACTCAGCTTTCCCACCTCAGAGGCTTAGGCCTGACACCTGGCTGGAGAACCAAGACCCTGTCAGCTACATGGAGACAGAGTTCAAAGTTATGGCAGCTTGATGCTGAGATGCTGAGTATGATTCCCAGAGAGATGGCTTGGTGGTGCCACTCTCACTGCTTGGGGTGAAACTCTGCCTCTTCAACTGCTCCCTTATGTAACGGGCATAAGGAGATATTGAAGGGCGGCGGCTGAGCCGTGTTAGAGAGGCACAGTGGGAAGCACACGAGTGAACCATTTGTTTTTAATGAACTCTTTTTGAATAATGTAAAACCCCGTGTGGTGGGGAGACAGTTTCTGTGCACTCATCCTCTCTCATTTTGATAACTATATTTGTTAAATGTATAACCTTGAACAGATCATACAATCGATCTACTCTCCTTGTTCCATATATAAATTGGACATAATAACATTTCCACTGGTGGCAACTAGCTCAAAGGAGTTCAATTCTTCTAACAAACATAAATTTTCAGTACATCTCTTTGCAGCAAGGAGAAGGCAGGTGCTAATTTTCATGAGGCTGCATAAGGAGATTGTGATACATGAATTCCTTCTGAAGTAAAAAAAGTAGCCTAGAGAAACTAAGAACCACTTCACAGGCATAAAGCCCATGTCCACATGGTGTACATAATGAGGCATAGCATTCCCTGCAAGCTAAAGCACACCACTAAGAGCAACACAAATAAAGCAGAGAGGCAGGGCAGAGTCACCGAAAAAAAAGTGATAACCTTCCTGTAATCAAAGGGCAGCTCTGTATGGTGGGGAGGAAACTCCGTGTTTTTTTAACATCAGTGTTAAAGGTCAAATCAATCTGCTTCTGGGGGAAACGGTAATTTTCCCTCCCACAGCTGGAATTTCATTTCCATCTTCCCTTAATGAAGTCTACAACCTAAAATGCCACACCAGTGAAAAGAGAGTTGCAATATTGTCTTATCATTTGCAACATCCATCACATTTCATCAGTGTAGAAGTATACAAAATGTACAAACCCAAGCAACAGGACTGCCAGAGAACCTCCTGTTTCATTGTGCTGCCACCCCACTTTGCTCTTTGTCTGCCCAATCCCAGTGTACTACTTTTTGCCAGTGCTTTATTTGGGTATCATGTACTCTTTGTTGAGCAGCTAATAAGTCTTTAGAATGTGCTCCCCTGGCAGAGAAGAGATGAGTAAAACATAATCCCTGACCTCAAGGTGGTGAATGATTAAAAAAATCTGAGTGGCTATCTACAACACAACCTTTGAAAGCAGTTAAGAATGAGCATTAAAGTGAAAAGTAGCTACAAAGGGGTCAGGTGGCCACCATGCTACCTTTGGGATAATTTATAAGAAAAAGAAATGATTAAGACAAGAAAAACTGTCAGCAGGGAAAAGAATTGGGCAGACAGGCAGAATGAAGCAGAAATACCAGGAGAGGATGCATCAAGGGAGGAACAGAATGTTGGAGGGAAGAGGAGAGAGAGACAGAAAAACAGAGAGAGACTGACAGAGAAAGACAGAGAGAAAGAGAAAGAGAGACACACATGCAGACAGAAAGAGATAGGAGGAAAAGAGAAAAGTGTAAAGTTGGAGAGGAGGAGGCATGCATAATGCAGTATAATAAACAGTCTGTCAGAAGGCAAGCATCTGAAGGGTAGAGACCATCTTTGAAGCCACCTACAATACTTAAAATAGTGTGCTATGTATTGAACCCATAGTAGGCACTAAATTTACATTTGCTAAAATAAAAAAAAATCTGCCACATTAGGAGATCTTTTGGCTCTTTTGCTAAAATCATCAGAAGGATACATTTTGATTTCTTACAAAATTACCCTTGTCTGCCTTTTTCCTTCAGGCTCTATCACCATTGAGCAAATGGGATTCATTTTCTTTGAGAAGTGCATCGAGCTGTAAACATACATATTATAAAAGTTAAAATAATATAGACTTCAAAATAATAGATATTAGATATTACAGTTAAATTTTTAAGAAAATACAATATAGTAACTGTATGTGAGACAACCAGAAGCCAAATGAACTTAGACAAAAAATGATGTACAGTGGGGTAAATTATTGGGACAGTAATTCTTATGTGTGAGTGTGTGTTTGATTTTGTAATTCTCACCTCTCTGTTTCAAGGAGATAGATGTTAGTATCCTATTACTTTAGGACTAGTGACAGTGTAAGGAGATTGCTACCACCACCTCAATGTCTTCCTGAGGAAGATGAGCAATAATGCAATGTCTCTGAGGAGGAAGGCAAGCTCTTGGTGAAGAAAAGGACACAGCAGAGGCAGAAGAGCTTCTTCAAGACCAGAGAAGAGGGGGGCCCTGCAAGAAACAGGAGTGCTTGCACTTCTCCTTGGCAGAGCTAAGGCAGGTTGAAAATCTTGGGGGCATGGGGGGGTTCTGGTTGTATGATACATTCCCACCAGGTAAACTATATGAGCACAGCTTCCAGCTGTGACAAAGATCCTTCTGCCCAAGTGTGGCTCAAAAACCACAGGAACATTTTCCTTCAGGAACCATGAAGTCTTTGAAAATGAAATCATATGTGGACCAAAAACCAGAGTTATCTCCCTAAAAGTTATACTTTGAATAAGACCCCTAGAATCATTTCATGCCCTGAAGGGAAGAATCCCAATTAATGACAGAAAATCAACTTCTCATTAGCCTTAGGAAATGGAGAGATTTGGTGTCAGATTTGATTTGATATTAGAAAAATAAAGACAACCTGCTTATGAATCTTTAACAGCTGTTCATGTGATTCTTCAACCTGCTAACATTTAAGAACCGTTGCTTTAGGGAGAATATTTTCTCTAAGCTACAAACAGGAAGCAAACACCAAAACTGGCAATCTCTTATAGGCAAATTTCTAAAGAAAAGAATTAAAAACAAGGAGTTCTTTTGCCTACTCTACATATGCAATGGGAGGAAGGTTGCGCCAGATTGTTATTATACATATATGATCGAGAGTAAGGGAATCTCATAATTGCATAAAGGTTTGGGGGTAAGGTTGGAACTCTGAGGCTGAGCTGTATGCAGTATTTAGATGCAGGCATAAGCTTGCCAGACAGTGTGATGGGCTCTGGCCTGACAGGTGTGTACTTACATGAGTATTCAAAGACTTAGGTGGAGACTTATTCTAAAGGAAGGAAGGAGTAGGCAGAATGCTTAGACTAATAACAAAGCATTGTTGTAAAAGGGAGGAGTGATTCTGAGTATAACTTGGTGTCTGTAATCTGAAGTTGTCTTCCACCTGAATTCCAATGAACTTATTTACATCTTATTCTAAGGAGAAAAGAAGTAGACACTAATAAACCAATTTGTTTTCATTTCTTTAAAGGTATTATGACACACGGAATCTTTACTTGGGAAACAAGGTGGCAGAGAGAACCTTGCCCTCCTGCTAAAACACTGGAAAACTGTGTAAAATATAAAACTACAAAATAGAAAACAACTCTTTTCAAACACTGTGCAATAGGCTACACTTTGACTCTTGAGAAGAGGTAAACAAATGATGGATGCCTTAGGACAGACTAGCACAGGGAAGATAAATCCAAGGAGAACACAGTGATTTTGCTGAGTTGATGTGACGGAGATCAGAGTTGCGGGGACGGGGTGGTTGGATTTTGCAGGGCAGAGTACCAGAGGAGAGGTAATTATTCTGAGATCCCTAGAAATTGCACAAGGTTTCCCTGAGGCTTTGACTGAATATTAGCTAAGCCTAAAAATATGGGTCTTCATACGACTGGGCTAAGAACAACCTCTAGAAAAAGAGCTACTAAGAGCTGTAATGTGAACAAGTCTCAGATACCACACAGCCTTGGGACACATTTGATTTCTGACCAACCAGAGGGGACACTCCTCAATGGAGCATTCAGTGGAGATCCCAGGAGGCTCCTGCTTTAGTAGCAGAGTTAAACAAATAAAAGACACTCTAAGCCTAAACTAATAGAAGAGTTTAAGGTTAAAATAAAGCTTAAAACAATCAAGTTAACTTGTGAGTAATTTTTTTTTTTTTTTTTACAAACTGGATTATTCTGTTTCTAGGGTAAAATCTACCCCATTTTCCGGCATATCTTTGTTTCTATTGTTTCCTTGGCCTCACCCCCACCCTGTCCTCTGCCTGTTAATCTCCCATTCATTCTCTTATTTTATTTTTATTTTTTAATTTTTTTTTAAATTTTTAACATCTTTATTGGAGTATAATTGCTTTACAATGGTGTGTTAGTTTCTGATTTATAACAAAGTGAATCAACTATACATATACATATATCCCCATATCTCTTCCCTCTTGCGTCTCCATCCCTACCACCCTCCCTATCCCACCCCTCTAGGTGGTCACAAAGCATGAGCTGATCTCTCTGTGCTATGTGGCTGCTTCCCACTATCTATCTATTTTATGTTTGGTAGTGTATATATGTCCATGCCACTCTCTCACTTCGTCCCAGTTTACCCTTCCCCTCCCTGTATCCTCAAATCCATTCTCTAGTAGGTCTGTGTCTTTCTTCCCGTCTTGCCCCTAGGTTCTTCATGACCATTTTTTTTTGTTTACATTCCATATATATGTGTTAGCATACGGTATTTGTTTTTCTCTTTCTGACTTACTTCACTCTGTATGACAGATTCTAGGTCCATCCACCTCACTACAAATAACTCAATTTCATTTCTTTTTATGGCTGAGTAATATTCCATTGTATATATGTGCCACATCTTCTTTATCCATTCATCTGTTGATGGACACTTAGGTTGCTTCCATGTCCTGGTTATTGTAAATAGAGCTGCAAAGAACATTTTGGTACATGACTCTTTTTGAATGATGGTTTTCTCAGGGTATATGCCCAGAAGTGGGATTAATGGATCATATGGTAGTTCTATTTTTAGTTTTTAAAGGAACCTCCATACTGTTCTTCACAGTGGCTGTATCAATTTACATACCCATCAACAGTGCAAGAGGGTTCCCTTTTCTCCACACCCTCTCCAGCATTTATTGTTTGTAGAGTTTTTGATGATGGCCATTCTGACTGGTGTGAGATGGTACTTCATTGTAGTTTTGATTTGCATTTCTCTAATGCTTAATGATGTTGAGCATTCTTTCATGTGTTTGTTGGCAATCTGTATATCTTCTTTGGAGAAATGTCTGTTTAGGTCTTCTGCCCATTTTTGGATTGGGTTGTTTTTTGTTATTGAGCTACATGAGCTGTTTGTAAATTTTGGAGATTAATCCTTTGTCCGTTGCTTCATTTGCAAATATTTTCTCCCATTCTGAGGGTTGTCTTTTGGTCTTGTTTATGGTTTCCTTTGCTGTGCAAAAGCTTTTAAGTTTCATTAGGTCCCATTTGTTTATTTTTGTTTTTATTTCCATTTCTCTAGGTGGTGGGTCAAAAAGGATCTTGCTGTGATTTATGTCATAGAGTGTTCTGCCTATGTTTTCCTCTAAGAGTTTGATAGTGTCTGGCCTTACACTTAGGTCTTTAATCCATTTTGAGTTTATTTTTGTGTATGGTATTAGGGAGTGTTCTAATTTCATTCTTTTACATGTAGCTGCCCAGTTTTCCCAGCACCACTTATTGAAGAGGCTGCCTTTTCTCCATTGATATTCCTGCCTCCTTTATCAAAGATAAGGTGACCATATGTGTGTGGGTTTATCTCTGGGCTTTCTATCCTGTTCCATTGATCTATATTTGTTTTTGTGCCAGTACCATAGTGCCTTGATTACTGTAGCTTTGTAGTATAGTCTGAAGTCAGGGAGCCTGGTTCCTCCAGCTCAGTTTTTCTTTCTCAAGATTGCATTGGCTATTCGGGGTCTTTTGTGTTTCCATACAAATTGTGAAATTTTTTGTTCTAGTTCTGTGTAAAATGCCATTAGTAGTTTGATAGGGATTGCATTGAATCTGTAGACTACTTTGGGTAGTAGAGTCACTTTCACAATGTTGATTCTTCCAATCCAAGAACATGGTATATCTCTTCATCTGTTTGTATCATCTTTAACTGCTTTCATCAGAGTCTTATAGTTTTCTGCATACAGGTCTTTTGTCTCCTTAGGTAGGGTTATTCCTAGGTATTTTATTCTTTTTGTTGCAGTGGTAAATGGGAGTGTTTCCTTAATTTCCCTTTTGGATTTTTCATCATTACTGTATAGGAATGCAAGAGATTTCTGTGCATTAATTTTGTATCCTGCTACTTTACCAAATACACTGATTAGCTCTAGCAGTTTTCTGGTAGCATCTTTAGGATTCTCTATGTAGAGTATCATGTCATCTGCAAACAGTGACAACTTTACTTCTTCTTTTCAGATTTTGATCCCTTTTATTTCTTTTTTTCTCTGATTGCTTTGACTAAAACTTCCAAAACTATGCTGAATAATAGTGGTGAGAGTGGGCAACCTTGTCTTGCTCCTGATCTTAGTGGAAATGCTTTCAGTTTTTCACCATTGAGGATGATGTTGGCTGTGGGTTTGTCATATATGGCCTTTATTACGTCGAGGAAAGTTCCCTCTATGCTTACTTTCTGGAGGGTTTTTTATCATAAATAGGTGTTGAATTTTGTCAAAAGCTTTCTCTGCATCTATTGAGATGATCATATGGTTTTTCTCTTTCAATTTGTTAATATGGTGTATCACATTGATTGATATTGCGTATATTGAAGAACCCTTGCATTCCTGGAATAAACCCCACTTGATCATGGTGTATGATCCTTTTAATGTGCTGTTGGATTCTGTTTGCTCATATTTTGTTGAGGATTTTTGCATCTATGTTCATCAGTGATATCGGCCTGTAGTTTTCTTTCTTTGTGGCTTCTTTGTCTGATTTTTGTATCAGGGTGATGGTGGCCTCGTAGAATGAGTTGGGGAGTATTCCTCCCTCTGCTATATTTTGGAAGAGTTTGAGAAGGATAGGTGTTAGCTCTTCTCTAAATTTTTGATAGAATTCGCCTATGAAGCCATCTGGTTCTGGGTTTTTGTTTTTTGGAAGATTTTTAATCACAGTTTCAATTTCAGTGCTTGTAATTGGTCTGTTCATATTTTCTATTTCTTCCTGTTTCAGTCTCAGAAGGTTGTATCTTTCTAAGAATTTGTCCACTTCTTCCAGGTTGTCCATTTTATTGGCATATAGTTGCTTGTAGTGACTTGTAATTTTAACTGCCTTCCTAAACAAATGCCAACAATTCTTTAAAAGAAGACAACAGAATTCAGAAACTCAGCAAGTCAAGTGTCATCCTTATCTGGTAGGCATTGAAAAATTATTAGGATGAGAGAAGCAAGAAAAATGTATGCATAACCAGGAGAAAATCAGTCAATGGAGACAAAGTCAGAAAAAAAAATAAAGATGTTGAAATTAGTAGGCAAGAACTTTAAAAGAGCTGCTATAAATATGTTTGATGATTTGAAGGAAAATATGAACATAATTAGGAGAGAAATGGAAGTTTCATGAAAAAATAAATATCCAAAGTTAAAAAATACAATATCTGAAATTAAAAATTCACTGAATGGGCTTAAAATAAAATAGGACACAGCAGAAGAAAAGAAAAAAAAAAATCAGTGAACCTGAAGACCTAGCAAGAAAATATCCAAACTGAATCACAAAGAGAAAACAGACTGAAGGAATAATGAGAAGAATAGCTCCCCACAGTTTGTGAGATGCAGCTAGAGCAGTGCTTAAAAGAATATTGATAAATTTAAATGCCTATATAATAAAAAAGAAAAGTTTAAGGGGAAAACTGGGGAAATACTTCCTCTTCAGCCCAGGACTTGGACCTGTTCAGTTTATTGAGGACTCCAGAGACTTTCTCATCTTACCCTGATGTCTTGAAGCCTACAGAATTTCTATGTTAGTGTCCAGAAATGGTGGAAATTCCTGGAGTGGGGCAGGTGAATTTTTCCCTATCAGAGGCAGGGCAGAGAAATCTTCACTAGCTTCATAGGTCAAGAGGGCTCAGCAGAAGATGGCTCAGTATAAGAAGGACTTGGACAGAGAAGGAAAACACAGAAACCTCATTGTAGCTGATACAACTTATTCATAAGTAAACATAAGAGAAAAAACACCCGAGGTATCTACCAGATATAACTGGGGCTTCAGTGGGGTGGGGTTAGAGATGGGGAATATCTTGCAGGAAGTTTAAGGTCAGTAAAACATATTTGATGGTAAATTCTCCCTAAGTGAGTAAAATACAGCCATGGGTACAGAGAGAGTCCACATAGTGGTCTTTTAAAAGTCGATTTAGTAAGACAGTGTATTAGTTATCTATTGCTGCATAAAAGTTACTCCCAAACTTAGTAAAGCTTGAAATAACATTTATTTTCTCACAGTTTCTGTAGGTCAGGAATCTAGGCACAGTTCAGCTTTTTTTTTCCTTCAGGGTCTCTCATGGTTACAGTCCAGGTGTAGGCTGTGCTCTAGTATCTCAGTCTCAACTGGAGAAGAATCCACTCTGAGATCACTCCTATTATTATTGACAGGATTTCATTCATCGTGAGTGTTGGACAGAGGGTCTCAGTTCCTAGAAGGCTTGTGGCTGGAGGCTGCCCATAGCCCCTTGCCATGTGCACCTCTCCAACATGGCAGCTTGCTTCATCAAAGTGCAAATGGAAGTCCAAGGGGAGAGTGTGCAGCAAGATGGAGGTCACAGTCTTTTGTAATTTAATCATGAAAGTAGCATCCTGTCAGTTTTGTCAGATTCATTCCATTAGAGGCAAATCACAAGGCCCAGCCCACATCAAAGAAGAGGTTATAAATACCAGGAGGTGGGGATCTTTGGGTGTCTTCCACAGATAGGAAAGCAAATAGGAGTGGGGGAAGTATTTACCTATGTTGCTGTGGCATGATGTTCCTTTTGGAGAGTGACGTCCTAAATAAAATTCAACATTTGGAGTGGATCAAGTCCCTCAGGTACTCAGAAAACCGTCAGGCTCAGATGCCTGGAGTCACCACAGTGAGGCAGGAGATGAGGGAAAATTGTAAGAAGTAGCTAGTAAGGGAAAAGAGGGAATGGTAATGCTAAAGCATATAAGAACTTTTACTTGCTTTCAAAGTGATATTTCCTTTTTATGGCTGAATAATATTCCACTGTATATATATGCCACATCTTCTTTATCCATTCATCTGTTGATGGACACTTAGGTTGCTTCCATGTCCTGGCTATTGTAAACAGAGATGCAACAAACATTGTGGTACATGACTCTTTTTGAATTATTGTTTTCTAGATAGCTAGTGGGAAGCAGCTGCGTAGCACAGGGAGATCAGCTTGGTGCTTTGTGTCCACCGAGAGGGGTGGGATAGGGAGGGGGTATGGGGATATATGTATACATATAGCTGATTCACTTTGTTATAAAGCAGAAACTAACACACCATTGTAAAGCAATTATACTCCAATAAAGATGTGAAAATAAATAAATAGACCAGGCCAAAAAAATAAATAAAATAAAATGATATTTCCCTTACAATAACAATTTAGTAGACAACATTTTAAATGATATTTTAACATAAGATGTTTTGTGTGAGTATGTGAGTGGATTTTTCTAATCCCCAAGTCATCACTGAGTTCCTTAAGAGAGAAGTTTAAGAAGTCCAGTAAGTATGATTTGTTGCAGTGTTATTTAAACTTCAACCATTGAAGCACCTCCTTTTTGACTTTATCCAGAGCTGTATTATTATGAATATATTTTTTAAAGTTTAATATGCATTTTTACTCTAATAAAAATATTTAAGACTATTTTCATAATCACTGCTATACCGAGAAATCCATTATTACTAGTCATAAATATTTTTCTTGTATATATTAAAATTAATGTAAGTCTAGTAAGTATTGTAAATGTTTTTCTATGTACTATTTATAATCAATTCATCTCCAGCAAAGGCAGACTGTATTTAGAAAAAGGCAGGTCATGGAAGGAACATGTGCTTTGGGTTTGAATAGTCACTTTGCCATTTTCAATTTTTAAAATATAGGTAAGTAAGTACTGGGCTTATTTGAACCTTATACTCCCTTTCTATGAAGCTAGAATGATAGTATTTACTTTGAGTACTGTTGTTTGGTTTTAATTGAGATAATAGTTGTGAAAAGGATCACATTTAGTATCCAATAACAACTGTAAAAATAGTAAGATTGGCAATAACTGATATTTATTGTACAATTACTACAGCCAGGCACTGTACTAAAGCATGTGAATATGTTTTCAATAAAAGTTAATGTTTTGTCAAAAGCTATCATATCAAGTAATTCAACAGTCCCATCAAGTATTGATTATCACAGCTCCCAAGTTTTTAAAGGAATGAAAAATGTTTGAGGGTGTGCTGTTAGATTAGAACATTTACAGTGAATCCAATATTAGAGCTGGAAAAAAATAATTTGATAAAATGGAATTAGGTTTACATTATAGATAAAATTTATGACATTTAAATGTCTCCCTTTGACATGTGTTATAATATATAGATTATATCTAATTAGCCCTCAGTTTCTAAATGGGCACATAAAGCTCTTGCAGTTGATTATGCTGCATTTAAAGGGCAAACACATTCACGTATGTGGGGTTTCCTATAGCTTTCAGGTACAAGAACAGAAAGTATGTCAAAAGTGTGCCTTGTGGGTGGTAATGTTTAGAAACCAGAGACAACTAGGCAAATAAGACATGTTCTTTATGTGTCTTGATTCCACTATCCCAAATTTGCAATGCTCTTGTCAAAATGTTTCTAAAATATCTATTCCAGTATTGAGTTCTATCTTCCAATGAACTCTGATCTTACTTGGGTCTCACTTCCTCTACCTAGTGTTTTCTGTCTACTCAAATTTTCTCACTTAAGGTGTTTACATGGAGCAGATTTTCCTGAAGGGTTGAGGTGACAGGTGTTTGCTTCAATCTGCTGCTTAGCTGCCTGAAAACTCCTTGCTTCACTAGTTTCTGGGGCTCCTTCCTTTAGCCTCCCAGAGAGGACACTCCCTTGTACATTATCATGCAGAGTAACAGCTCTCCACCACCTACCCAGCTCAGAGGCTGTCATTGCAGGGGACAGCGCCAAGCTACAGATTCTTCCAGGGCCTCCCAAAGTACACAAATGAACTGGAAGAAGCTTTGAATTTCTTTACTTTCTATCATCTCAACCAGTCTCCATGAGAGGAAAGAAACAGTACATAGAGATGATTTTATCCAATTTCGTTTAGAAAGCAGAACCATCTATTGTCATTTTGGGTGTTAAGTAATAACTTTTCCTCTCTTTGTTGTAGTTGGATAATTCCAGGTACAAACAAGGAGTGCTCAATGTTCCTACTCTCATTTCAACTGTTTCTGCTTCCAAGGAAGGAGTTCCTGACTCTACCTTCCAGCATGCTTCACAATAGTTATGCACATATAGAAACAGAATGAACTAGACCTTTGGGAAAATCAAATCCAGTTTGATTTAAACAGCTATTCAAGGAGATGAATAGTCAACAGCTGAAATCAACATATCACACAACTCCATATTCTCAGTATATCATTTAAGTATCTAGGATGAAAGGTTAAAAGTAACAACTTGAATATGTCTTAGCAAAGATAGTTAGTACTCTGAGACCAAAAAATGTCCCCAAGAATTTTAATTGGTGAAGATGCTAGTAGCATTTGAAAGATTCTAACCCTAACTGTATCTGGTCCTCTCTTTACCTGGTACATTACTTCCTCTCAGCCACATTCATCAATAATTTATACTCTAACATTTCAACACATGGGAGAAAAAAGGAGGCTACAGGCTTCTAGAATCCTGAGCAAGCTTTTTCTCCTTGACAATAGCTATGATCCACACTTCAATCTCTACTGCAGCTGTCACTAGAAAGCAAAACTTTCAGCAGAAAAGCCACAAATACCAGACTAATGATTGTAGCAAAATGCTCACTTTCTCTAAAAATATCAGAGGATTGAAGGGTGACCCCATATGGGCTGGGATGGATGTGATAAAATGCAAATGCACAGCTTCCAGTGGAAGAGAGAATGATACAGTACTAGGTCAGAAGTGTGGCATGAATGAGGACATTTTTTAATACTAATGTAACTGGGGGAGGACTGTTTACAGATGGGAGGGGCAGCCGGTAGAGAGAGGCTGGTAGGAGCTGGGAGTGAAAACTGAGCAAGCATATGGAGTTGTAAGGAAACAAATGCTCCAAGGAGGCAGAAGATGTGGAGGCAGTACCCAGACTGCAGAATCTCAATAATGATGCATTGGGCCTGAAAAGAGGGAGGCAAGCTCAGGAACTAACCTTGGATAAAGTTGGGATGCTGAAGGCTCTGGGAAGAGTAGTTTCCACTAGAAGGCCAGAGAGGAAAGAGCCTTGCCAGTCCAACAAAGAGAGACAAGGTTTTCCTAGGTTTGGGACTAAAGTAAGGAAATACAGAAATGGGAGAGGGTAGAGCAGTATCTCTTTTAGATTTTGAGGAAAGTCATTCAGGCATCCAGGAACATCTGAATCTTCTTGTACTCAAAACATCTTTAGAGATAAAACAAACAGAGCAAAATATTAGCACTAGGTAAATCTGGGTAAAGGGTGTTCTTTGGTGGCCCTTTTGTGTTCTTTGACTCTTCTTATGTTTGCATGAAGGCACCTGATTGATGTGGAGTCACTCTTCAGTTTTGCTCAACACTGGGACTTCATCTATAACAAATGTTAGCTTTCTTCCTCCAATGTCTCAGTTCAAGGAGCAAAGCTGATGGGACAGGCGAGTTTCTCACGTAAGACAAGCTACTCCAATAGGCACTCCCTGCTCTCAACGTCTTCTCTGCCAATTTAATTGACATCACATTCTTATCTTCCCCCTTGGTCCTAAGATTCTCCCGAACCCCCAAGCTTAGTGTAGTTAGATGATGTGATGTAATACACAGCAAACTCTTACTACAATGTGACTGACTACTGAATTACACATGATGATTGAATTGGTTCAGTGAGTTTACTAGCAACAAATCATGAAATTTATAAGCCACTTTGCTCAAGTACTGTTTCATTTCCCTAGATCCTATATTTATGCTGAATCTGCAGCAATCCTCTAGCTAGGCTCTGCCCAGCCCTAAACAAGTGGGTTTATGGTAACAGCTCCAATTATTCTTTGTCAGCCCCTCTTCTGTCCTCATTTTCAGCTTTCAATGTACAATACCCATTACCACCTTAACTTCAAGTCTATTAATATTTAGTGCATAGGATTTAATGTTGAGATGTCTTCCCATATCTTAACACTGTATTTTCTTACCACACCACTCCCATTTCAAAATATGCTATTGGTTTTTAATACATACACAATTATTAACACCTAAGTAAGGTCCTGTTTAAATCCAGGCCCCTTTTCTAGAAGAGACTGATTCACATATTACGATTAAGCAGTCTTTATGATTTTAACCGAACCCACTTCATAAATAGTCTAGACTTTGAGGTTTCTACACAATGTAGTAAAACAATCTGTGTATACTGACATGGTGCGTCAGGTGCCGTCTGGCAAAGGGCACTATACATAAGAACAACAGAAATGGCAGGAAAAGGACACAAGTCTCAGTCACACTGTCTCTGTAGTAGCAACCCTGGGTCCCTTTGAAGTTGACTACTTCAGCAGAACACTACTGGAAGTCTTCTTTTGGGAACTTCCCAGGGATTCCCAGTTCAATACATATGCCTGTACACAGCCCCTACATCACAGGAGAGCAATGTAACAGAGGCACACTTGCTCACAACCACATCAGACTCCAATTCCTCTTTGATTGCAAACTTCTAGGCAACGAGAAGTCTCCAACAAAGCCTAACTTCCACCTCAGAAGCAACATCTTTCATTACACTCCAGGGTGAATAAGCCTTTCAGCTGCCTCCTTGTTGTCTGGCTTAGATTTTAACCTTCCTTTCAATCATATGTGTTTCTCTCACTCTAAAATAGAAGAGAGTAGATGGAGGACACTAGGTTTTTATGCCTCTTAAAGATGATCTACAGAGAGACCCTGGGGCGCTAGCCCCTCATGATTTTATTTCAGACCACGTCACCAGAAAGGCAAGTAGGAAGGGATGCTATTGTTAGCACTTCAAATCAACATGCAGCATCACCTTTTGTTTTGACCTGTTCAACCTTTTCTTTCAAGAAATTATCCTTTGATTCTCAAACTCCCTTGCCCGTGTCTGAGAAAAAAGAGAGATTCCCCCCCCTTTCTTTTTAGTGCATAAATTGCTTTAGTCATTTTCAAATTATGAAGTATGGGGGAAATTTTCATGCAGAGAAAATAGTTATGATTTTTTTATGGATAATTCAAATACGGTTGAACTTTAAGATGGAGCATGAAATTGTTATGAGTTTGGGGGGAAAAAAACTGAGCTATCAAAAACCAGTCTTCATATATGCACAATAAAGCTGAGTTTTAAATTGTGTAATCCTACCTCTGTGTAACAAGGCAGGGATATTATTGTTTGTTTTCATATTGTGCTCTATTTTAAAATGTACATAGTTATGCAAATAAAGTTAGGTAACTCAATCAAGGTACAGCTTTCCTGTTTTTAAATTTACCATCTTAGTTTCTTAAATCTAAAACATAGGAAAATTAAATGCAAAAAAAGTCAAAAGGAAATAATTGAAATGTTGATGTTACCTCTTCAAAAAATTAAACATATTTAAATTTTTCATTAGGACAAGGTTGATTAACATTACAAGTAATTAATCCCATCAGTAAAAGAAAACATTTCCAAATTGTGTGTCTCTATCTGACTCTCCATCATGTTCCATCCCTTCCCCCATCCCCACCTCCCTGGCCTTTGAACAATTACTTTTCTGGCCTGGAATGCCCTTTATTCCTCTTGTCTATCTGGCTAACTCATATTTATCCTTCAAAACTCGGATCTGCTGTCATCTTATCTTATCCCCCTTACCCTTGCTGGCCTGGAAAAGTGGGCTCTATCTTTATATATTCTTATCTTAAATTTTACTGTATTATATATTTTTTTGTTTTTGTCTGACCCTAGATTTGGTTAAAAACCCTTGAAGTTAGGAATTTTGTCTTACACATTTCTCCAATCCCTAGTGCCTGCTATAGTGCACATAAACATTCACAATATATATGTTGGATGATATTTATCTTGACATTTTCCCACTAATTAGTGATTTGATAGATTTGCGAACCTATTTTTGTGAATCCGTTAATCTGAAATAACAAAAGCCAGCTAAAATTATTTCTTTTTCAAAAGATCTTTAAAAGGAAGGAAGCTATGGTGAACATTTTAGGCACATTTGCTTATCCTGGTCCTTTTAAGTCCTCTCGGAACAAAACTAGAAGGTATTAGGTGAACTGTATGAAATTGCCATTGGTCAAAAAGAGTCAAATATTCATAATTTTATAAGATTCAACCTAAGAGATACTTACTCTGTACAGTGCCTCAGTCATCACCATGAACTTAACCTGGTAAGGATGGGGTTGTGCTTCAATATCCAGGCCCTTTAGCTCACCCCTATTCCTGTTTACTAGAGAGCAGGATTGCTATGCTGTGGATAACTAGTGCCATGTGTTCCTCACTGTAGTGCATCATTTGGGAATAAAGTCTCAGAGGAGTAGGAATGGGCTAAGTAGGGGTGTACATCAGAGGAAGATGTTACCCAATCCTGGCCTTGTATGCTTACTGTCAGAGTTGACGTCTTCAATCAGTGAGATTCCTCATCAAATATGTTCCGAGATATGCAGACTAGGCTTCAAAACATATAATATGTGGTACCTTTTATCTCACTGGAGGAGATAAAAGGCCATGGCCTTTTGCCCACCCCAAAGCAGATTCCCCATCAGCTTTCCTGACTTCCCTTCTCCAAGACTATTTTGCCTGTGCTGCGTTGGCAGAGCCAGAGCCTGTCTGACTTCCACTTGCCTCCCTCATCACTTCTGTTGGCTGGGTCCTATCCTTTCTTGTCTGTTTTAACACCATTTCTTCCAGAAGAGTGAGTTAATCCTTCCGGCTTCAGGATACTAATTACAGATGCATGAATATGGGCTGAATGGTAATATAGCTAGGTGGATTCAAATTCATAGTTGGTTAGAACTATAAACAAAAACCTCTTTAAAACACTTAAGTTATAGTACCACTAACTCTCTACCAGTAGTGGTGTGACTTAGTAGTGTGTTTTCTTAGCATCAAAATTTTTTATCCATAATATGAGAGAAGAAAACCAAAATGGTTGCCCTTCCTACCACCCAGGATAATAGTATTAAATGAAATCATGTATATGAATATGCTTTGTGAATGCTTTAGCATCATGCAAATATAAAATATTAGTATTATGTCCATTATTATGGGAATATGTTCTACCCAACATTTTTATCAGTAACTTGAAAAAAGACATAAAAGCACAATTATAAGCTTTGCAGATGACAGACATATGGGAGGAATAGCTAATAAAAAGAAGGGAAGAGAGAATCAAAGTTCAAAGAAATCATAACAGATTGGAGTCATGACTAAAACTACTAAAATGATATTTAATATGAACAGATGTAACATATACTTCGGTTATAAAAAATCATGTCAGGAGAGACCTGTTAAGACATCAGTTTATATGAACCACAGTTATGTGGCTCAGAGTTGAAGGTAATTTTTAGTTTATTTATAGGGATACAGTGTCCAGAACAAGAGATAATATGTTATATGTGTTAGATCATTGCTTATATATGAAGTATTTAATATTAAAATATGAGGAACTGAGCCCCATGTTAGGAAGCTGAAATACGATCTGGGGAAAGCAACCAGAATTTAGAAAGTCTTAAAACTATATCATATGAGAAGCAATTGACAGAGTTAGAGTTGTTTTGCTTGGAAAGTGATGATAAGGTTGTGTACAAATGTTTCAAGGGCTTTTACATAGCAAGGGTCTAAGAATGTCTACTACACAGAGTAACTGGGAGATCTAAAAGAGAAAACATGGCACATGCTAGATTCTCAGTAAGTGACAGTTGAATCTAAATCCATTCTGCGTAGCTCTATTGGGAAGAATATGAACCTATGGCTAGGTGGGTCAGTAAAGTTAAAATAAAAGGAATGAGTTTCCTGTGGTTGGAAGTAATCAAGGAAACTAACATTTATTATTACTTAGAATGTTTCTGGAATTTGCTAGAAGTTTTGTATATATCAGTGTTGTCTTAGGCAGGTATATAATTAGAATCACATTGTTATAATTATACACCTGCATTCCATCCATACCCATCCCACAGCTAAGAAGAGCTAATACAGAAAAAGCCAGTACATTTTCCAAAAAAACTGAAAGGGAGTTAATGTTATTACCTTTTAACAGTGGAAAATCATAGATACAGAGAGATTATGTAAACTAAATACTGAATAATACTGTGATAGCCCTTTTCTAAGGTAACAGTTTTCAAACATTAGTGTGTATCAGAATCACTCAGAGGTCTTGCTAAAATACATATGGCTGTAACTTACGCCCAGAGTTTATGAATCAGTAGAACTTGGATGGGGCCCCAAAATGTACATCTAACAAACTCTCAGGTGATAGCAATGAAGAATCACTGCTCAGAGTAAAATTGCCTTGTTCATACTCCTTGCTAAAGAAACAACACAAGCAGGCCATATTTTTTTATGCAGTAAATTATCCCACAATCCTCAGTTGATAACTAGAGGTCAGAACCTAATCAATCCATAGGCTGTTCAGTGACCTATAATGTGCCTTGGCATGAAAAGACAAGCAGAAAAAATCAAGTATCATTCCTCAAGAATCTAAACATGTGTGTGTTTAAAAGAGAAGTAATTGATATAAGAAACAGAAATAGAAAAACCAACAAGTATAAAGGAAAAGGTGAACAGGTAAGTGGACAGAAGTGTGGCCAAGATGGTGGAGTAAAAAGAACCTGAGCTTACCTCCTTCCATGGTCACACCAAAATTACAACTATTTACAGAGCAACTATATATGAGAATGAACTCAAGACTAGCAGAAAAGAGATACTTTAAAAGGAGCCTGAGTCAGACCCATTGCTGATCTTGTAGAGCCTCCCAAGGAGGCAGGAGGCAACTGGGACTCTCTTTGGTACATAGGTACTGGTGGCAGCCATTTTGGGGAGCTCATTCTACCACAAGGACACTAATGCTTGTGGCAAGTGCCATTTTGGAATCCTCCCTCTAGCATATTAGTGTCAGGGGCTTATCTACCTACCAGCAGTCTGGCACTAGTCCTGAAACCCCTGCACAGCCAGCCATTCAGGAACCAAGCCCTGCCCCCAGCAGGTTGGCACCAGCCCCAGGCCCTCCCCACACCCACTCGGACCCTGCCATGCCCACCAGTGGGTCAGCAGCCACCAAAGGAGGCAGGGTCTGGCAGTCAACCAGTCCAGGGGTCAGCTCCATCTACTTTCATGCCCACAGTAGTTGGCCCTACCATAATGGAAAGGCCCATGCAGCCTACTTAGGGGGCACGCCTAAAGCATACAGCTCTGGTGACCAGAGAGGAGTGCGCTGCTGGACTCTAAAGGACATCTCCTGTATTAAATCTCTTCTCCAAGACTGGGAAACATAACTGACTGACCTAATACATAGAAATAAACACAGAGAATTAGGCAAAATGAGGAGATAGAGGAATGTGTTCCAAACAAGGAAGGAACAAGACAAAGCCTCAGAAAATGAACTAAACAAAATGGAGATTAGCCATCTACCTGATAAATAGTTCATGGTAAAGACCATAAAGGTTCTCAACAAACTCAGGAGAAGAATGGATAAACAGAGTGAGAATTTTAACAAAGAGTTAGAAAATATAAAGAAGAACCAGACAGAGCCGAAAAATACAATAACTGAAGTAGAAAGTACATTAGAAGGAATCAACAGTAGATTAGATGATACAGAGAAGTGTTTCAGTAAGCTGGAAGACGGAGTAATGGAATTCACCCAAACTGAACAGAATTTTTTTTCTTTTTTAATGAGGATAGTTTAAGAGCCTCTGAGACAATATTGAGCATACTAGCATTTGCATCATAGGAGTCCCAGAAGGAGAGGAGTGGGAAAAGGGGGCAGAAAACATATTCGATGAAATAATAGCTGAGAATTTCCATACTCTGGAAAAGGAAACAGACATCCAGGTCCGGGAACACAGAGAGTACCAAATAAGATGAACTGAAAAAGTCCACGCCAAGACATATTATAATCAAAATAGCAAAAACTAAAGACAGAGAATCTTAAAAGCAGCAAGAGAAAAGCAACTAGTCACATAAAAAGGAACTCCTATAAGACTATCAGTTGACCTTTCAGCAGAAATTTTGCAAGCCAGAAAGAACTGGCATAATACATTCAAAGAGATGAAAGTAAAACCTACAATCCAAAATACTCTTCCCAGCAAGGCTATAATTCAGATTTGAAGGAGGGATAAAGAGTTTTACAGATGAGTGAAAGCTAAGAGTTCAGCACTCCACTGGCTTCAAAGAAATGTTCAAGGGACTTCTCTAAACAGAAAGAAAAGACCACAACTAGATATGTCAAAATTAGGAAAGGAAAAATATCATTGGTAAAGGCAAACATAAAGGAAAGGAGAAAAGTTTAAAAGACAAAAGTTGTAAAATCATCTATATCCACAATCAATAGTTAAGATATGCACAAAACAAAAAGATGTAAAATATGATGTCAAAACATTAAACACGGGGTGGTGGAATAAAAGTATAGGGTTATTAGAATGTGTTTGAACTTAAGATATCATCAACTTAAAATAGTCATATTTATATGTTATTATATGTGAATCTCATGGTAACCACAAACAAAAAGGAAAATATTCAAACATAACATCGAAGACAGTTATCAAATCACAAGGAAAATGAGCAAAAGAATAAGAAAGGAACATAAAGAACTACAAAACAACCAGAAAACAACTAAAAAATGACAATAATGGCAATAAATACATAATGTAAATAAACTAAATGCTCCAATAAAAAGACCTAGAGTGGCTGAATGGATAAAAAACAAGACCAATACATACATGCTGCCTACAAGAGACTCAATTCTGATCTAAAGACACACAGAGACTGAAAGTAGGGAGATGGAAAAAGGTATTCCATGTAAATGGAAATGAAGAGTAAGCTGGGGTATAATCCTTATATTAGACAAAATTGACTTTAAAAAACAAAGACGGTAATAAGAGACAAAGAAGGACATTACTTAATGATTAAGTGATCAATCCATAAGAAAATGTAACATTTGTAAATATATATACACCTAACAGAGAAGCACTTAAATACATAAAGTAAATATTCACAGACATAAAAGGAAAAAGTAATAATAGTAGGGAACTTTAACACCCCACTTACATCAATAGTCAGATCATCCAGACAGTAAATCAATAAGGAAATGCTGGCTTTAAATGACACATTAGAGAAAATGGACTTAATAAATATATAAAACATTCCATCCAAAAGCAGCAGACTACACATTCTTTTCAAAGGCACAGGGAACAATGGCCAGGATAGATTACATGCTAGGCCACAAAACAAGTCTTAATAAATTTAAGATTGAAATCATATCATGCATTTTTCCAACCACAATGCTATGAGCCTAGAAATCAACCATAAGGAAAAAACTTGCAAAAAACACAAAAACATGGAGGTGAAACAATATGCTGCTAAACAGCTAATAGGTCAATGAAGAAATCAAAGAATAAATAAAAAATAGCTGGAGACATATGAAAATGGAAACACAATAATCCAAAGTTTACAGGATGCAGCAAAAGCAGTTTTAAGAGAGAAGTTTATAGCCACACAAGCCTATCTCAAGAAAAGCAAAATCTCAAATAGATAATCTAACCTTACACAGAAAGGAACTAGAAAAAAAAGAACAAAGCCTCAAATTAGTAGAAGAAACTAAATTAAAAAGATCAGAGCAGAAACAAACAAGTTAGAGACAAAAAAAACAATAGAAAAGATCAATGAAACTAAGAGCTGGTTCTTTGAAAAGATAAATAAACCTTTAGCTAGACTCATCAAGAAAAAAAGGGAGGGGGGCCTAAATAAATAAAACTATAAGTGAATGAGAAGTTACAATCAACACTGCAGTAGTACAAAGGATCATAAAAGATTACTACAAACAATTATACACCAATAAAATGGATAACCTAGAAGAAATGCATAAATTTCTAGAAACATACAATTTCCCATGACTGAATCAGGAAGAAACAGAAAATATAAACAGGCTGATTATCAGTATTAAAAATGAATCAGTAATCAAAAAACACCCAACAAACAAATGTCCAGAATGAGATTGCTTCACAGGTGCATTCTACCAAACATTTAAAGGAGAGTTAACATGTATACTTCTCAAACTTTTCCAAATAATTGAAGAGGAAGAAATGCTTCCAAACTCATTCTATGAGGCCAGCTTCATCCTGATATCAAAACCAGACAAAGACACTATGAAGAAAGAAGATTATAGGCCAATATCACTGATAAACATAGATTCAAAAATCCTCAACAAAATATTAGCAAACCAAATTCAACAATACATTAAAAGGGTCATATACCAAGATCAAGCAGGATTTACCTCAAGGATGCCAGGATGGTTCAATATCAATCCAGGTGATTCACCACATTAACAAATTGAAGAATAAAAATTATATGATCATTTCAATAGGTGCAGAAAAAAGGTTTTGACAAAATTCAATGTCCATTTATGACAAAAACTTCTCAACAAAGTAGGTGTAGAGGGAACATACCTCAACATAATAAAGACCATATCATACTCAATGGTGAAAAGCTGAAAGCATTTTCTCTAAAATCAGAAACAAGTTAAGAATGCCCACTCTCACCATTTTTGTTCAACAAAGTATTGGAAGTCCTAGTCACAGCAACCAACAAGAAAAAAAATAATAAAAGGAATTCAAATTGGAATTAAAGAAGTAAAACTGTCATTGCTTGCAGATGACATGATACTATATATAGAAAATCCTAAAAATGCCATCAAAACTATTAGAAATAATAAATGGATTCAGTAAAGTTGCAGGATAGAAAATTAATATACATAAATCTATACACTAACATTTCTACACACTAACTACAAACTATAGAAAGAGAATTAAGAAAACAATCCCATTTATAATTGCATCAAAAAGAATAAAATGGGTTAAGAATAAATCTAACCAAAGAGATAAAAAAACATGTACTCAGAAAATTATAAGACATCAATGAAAGAAATGGAAGACAACACAAACAAATGAAAGATACATCGTGCTAATGATCTGGAAGAATTAATATCGTTAAAATGACCATACTATCCAAGGCAATCTACAGATCCAGTGTAATCAGCACACCAATGGCATTTTTCACATAACTGGAACAAAAAAATCTAAAATTACTATGGAAACACAAAAGACCCCAAATAGCCAAAACAGTTTTGAGAAAGAAAAACAGAGCTGTGAGGCATCATGTGCCCAGATTTTAAACTATACTACAAAGCTAGAGTAATCAAAACAGTATGGTACTTGCACAAAAATACACAGAGTTCAATGGAATAGAATAGAGAGCCCAGAAATAAGCTCACATTTACATGATCAATTAATCTATAACAAAGAAGGTAAGAACATACAATTTGGAAAAGACAATAAATGTTGGGAAACCTGAACAGCTACATGCAAAGAATCAAACTGGACTACTTTCTCACACCATATATAAAAATATCTCAAAGTTGGTTAAAGACTTAAATGTAAGACTTGAAACCATAAATTTCCTAGAATAAAACACAGCTCTTTGACATTGATCTTAGTAATATTTTTTGGACATATCTTGTCAGGCAAGGGAAGCAAAAGCAAAAATAAACAAATGGGATTACATCAATTAAAAGGCTTTTGCACAGCAAATGAAATATCCAGTAAGAGGTTAATATCCAAAATATACAAAAACTCATACAACTCAACGTAAGCAAACAAAAACAAGCATTACTAAATGGGCAGAGGACCTGAATAGACATTTTTCCAAAGAGTACATACAGATGGCAAACAGATACATGAAAAGATGCTCAACATCACTAATCATCAAGGCAATGCCAATCAAAACCACAATAAGATACTACCTCATACCTGTAAGAATGACTATTATCACAAAAGATAACAAATAACAAATTTCAGCAAGCATGTGGAGAAAAGTGAACACTTGTGCACTGTTGCTAGAATTGTAGATTGGTGCAGCCACTATGGAAAACAGTATAGAGATTCCTCGAAAAATTAAAAATAGAATTACCATATGATCCAGCAATTTCACTCTAGGTATTTATCCAAAGTAAATAAAAATACTAATTCAAAAAGATATATATACCCCTATGATTATTGTAGCATTATTTACAATAGCCAAGGTTTGGAAGCAATCTAAGCATCCATTAACAGATGAATGGGTAAAGCAGATGTAGTATATATATACATATATATGTGTGTGTGTGTGTGTGTGTGTGTGTATGTATGTATATATATATATATGTATATATATATATATAAAATGGAATATTAGCCATAAAAACAAATGAAACCTTGTCATTTGTGAAAGCATGGGTGGATCTAGAGGGTATTATGCTAAGTGAAATAAATAACACAGAGAAAGTAAAATACTGCATGATCTCACTTATACGTGGAGTCTAAAAAACAAAACAAACAAATCAAAATGAAAACAGACTTATAGATACAGAGAGCAAATGGGTGGTTGCCAGAAAGGAGGGGTGTGGGGGTGGGCAAAATAGGTGAAGGGGATTAGAGATATAAATTTCTAATTATATAATAATAAGTCATGGGGATATAATACACAGCATAAGGAATGTGGTCAATAATATAGTTATAACTTGGTATGAAGACAAATGGTTACTAGACTTATTACACTGATCATTTCACAACGTAGGTAAATATCTAATCATTATGTAGTACGCCTGAAACTAACAATATTGTACATCAACTATATTTCAATAAAATGAAAGGTAAGTGGATAGTCAGAAGAGGATATAGAATACAGAAAAAGCAAGAAGCAGCTGAGTCAGGTTAATGGTGAAGCACTAGATTAAAGATTCTTTAACATCTTTTGCTAAAATTCCTGGAGCCTCTGGGATCTGGTTCCCATATCCATAAGGTGTCTCTGCTAAAGTTTGTTTTCTTTCCGTTTTCTAATTATTTGACTTTTTCTATGTTATTTTTACATACCTACTTACAATACACCCCACACTTTTTGTGGGTACAGAATTGAAAACATATACTCTGGCATTTCCTGCTTCCGGTGTTGCTGTTGAGAAGTCCACTGCCACGTTGATTCCCTATCACTTGCTTGAATCTTAATTCTTTACCCTCTAGAAGAGAGTTTTCTTTTTTCCTAGTGTACTTATATTTCATGATAATATGTCTTAGTATGGGTCTTTTAAAAATTGTTGCCTGGGTTCTCAGTGACTTCCTCATTTTGGAAAGTTGTGTCCTCTGTTATGACTTTTGTTTGTTGCATTCTTTCTTTAATAGTTTTTGCTCTCTGTTTTCTAATTCCTATTTCAGGAATTGCTCTTTATCAGATGTGTGACCTGCTGGATTGAACCCCTGTTTCTTTCCTATTGTGTTCCATTTTCTATGTATGTCTTGTTATTCTATTCCTGGAAAGATTTTCCACAATTTTATCTTTCAAGTTTTCTATAAAAAGCTAGAAAAAAACATATATATATCACTTCTACTATCATAGTTTTAAACTCCCTCTGTTCCTTTTCCTTCCCTCCTTCTCTCCTTCCTTCCCTCCTTCCTCCCTTTCCTTCTTTATTTCTTAAGAACCTCTTATTTCTGCTTTGTAACTACAATATTCCTCTTAAAATCTTGATTATATCCATCACAGATATAAAAAAAAATGTTTTCTTCTCATTTCTCCATCATCTCTCTGGCAGAGGCAGGGGTGGTGGCAATAACTGCAATAGTTTTGGGTCTCTGAATCACAGCTGGACGGGCAACTTTTGAAACCAAAAGTCCAGTGATGGCACACTTTCTCCAGCATGTCTATAAACTTGTCAGCACCTAGTTCCCTTTATTAGATATTTCTGCTTGTCATACCTTGGATATTTTCTGTTTCCTACGTTGGGCCCTAGTTGATACTCTAAATATAGACTGAAGCTAAAAAAGAAGACGAAGGTACAATTGTGTTTAGGAGTGAGTAATGAAGGTGGAGAGATAGAGAGAGATGACCCTGAATTATGGACAGAGAGGTGGTGGTTTTTCCTGTTTGTGAGAATATAAGGTTTAAATTTAAAAGCAAAAAAAAAGAAGTAAATATTTTTAAAATCTTGAATTTGCTTTCTGTAGAAATAACAAGTAATAGAAAGGAAATGAATATTTATGTTTATGCTCAGAAGGCTGGACATAACAATAAATTAAGAAACTGAGCACTTCCTAGTGACTGTCATACATTTCTAGGGATAGATCTTTTCCTATGTATATCTCCTTTGGTTGTTTCTAATCATTATACATTTTAGGTAAAATGTAGTGTCCTCCTTTGTTTTTAAACTCATTCTTTTGAATAATATTATTCAAGTGAGATGGGAGACAATAAAAAAAAAAGGACCAACACAAAATATGTAAGTAGGTAATGACAAATACTTTGAGGAAAAGTAAGCCAGGTAAAAAGATGGAGCATGATTTTGAGTGTTATATTTTAAAAGGCTGGTCATGGAAGTCCTCTCTTGAAGAGGTGGTATTTTAAGCAGGGACCGAATGATGTAAGGGAACAACAAATGAAAATATTTGGAAGAAGAGCATTTCAGGCAGAAAGAACAGGAAATGCAAAAAGTCTTAGATAAATGCCTTTAGTTAAGTTGAGAAACATCAAGAAGGCCGGGGTAGATGCAGCCTGGTCAGAAGGGGAGGAGCCCTTCAGGGAAACAAACAAGTAGGACTTAGTTGGCCATGGAAAGATTTTGGTTTCTATTTTTAGTGTGATAGGAAACTATTGAAGTGTTTTGTGGGAGTGACTAACATGATTGGATTCAGGTATTTTAACCATCTCTCTGGCTGCTGTATGGAAAATTGAGTATAGCAGGGGAAGATGAATTAGGAGGTGGTAGCCTTTGAGGTAGTGAGAAATAAAAAGATTTGGTTGAGGTTTTTTAGGGGACAACCAACAAGTTTTGCTAAATAGCGGTCATGCATGAAAGAAAACGAGGAGTCAAAATGAGAGCAAGGTTTTTGACTTGAGCAGCTAGATGACGAGTGGTGCCAATTACCATATTAGGAAAATGTGCAGAGAAGCAGTTTTGAGGAGAGGGGATTTAAGACATTTTTCCAGTCACGTTGAGTTTGATATTTGCTTGTTAGATGTTCAAGTTGAAATGTTGAACAGGCAGAGATATATGAGCTTGGAATTCTTAATTTATTGAGAAATCAGTTTTTCTTCAAAGGATTTATATTTACTAAAATAACACAAGTGTTATGAATATACTAAGGACGAGTATTTGTGGTAAGGGAGAGAATTGTTTGTCTTGTTTGAATGTTTATACACTTTTTGTCTAATCATAAAATTAAATATATGATTATCATGGAAAATTATGAAGCTATATAGAAGCATAAAGAAAAAATCATAATACTACCACTGAACATCACTATTTGTATTTCTGTATATTTCTTTCTGGTGATTTAATATTATATGGTGAGTATTTTCTGATTGATCAAATATTCACTGGAAACATTTTATCACTATACAATAAGAGCTACAATAATTCAGTAATTAAGTTATTAGTGCAATAAATGGTTCAATGAACTGGATAAGGCCTCTGAAACAGATTATAGACCAGTATGAAAATTTAATTTACGGCAAAGGAAACTCACTTACCAAGAAGGAATGTATTCAACAAATCGAGCCATAATCTTATCTCACACCCTAACCCAATATTAAAGGTAAAATTATTAAACCATAAATATTTAACCCTCTGTGAGTCTACTCTTGCCCTCCTTAGCTTTTTCTCAACAGAGAATACCTTTCAAATATGTCAGATGATGTCACTCCTTTGTTCAGAAGTTCCTTTAAGCTCCTTTAAGTCTGAAGTTCTGCAAATGGTACATAAGATATTACATAAGCTGATCCCTGTTCTCTCTGTCCAACCACTTTCCTCCTCTACTCTCCTCCCGCTCAGCTAGCTCACCATCCCTCAGACACACCAGCATTCTCCCACCTCAGGGTTTTTACACCTGCTGTTTGCTCTGTCTACAATGTTTCCCCCGGATGTCCCCACGGCTTGCTCAATCATTTCCTTCAGGTCTCTCTTCACATGTCACCTTAGTTGGAGTTCTTCCCTCATCATTCTATTCAAAATAATAACTGATAACCTCCATTCTTTCCCACTGTGCCCTTCCTCCAAGATTCTCTTTCATTCTTAACTTCCTTTATTATTCCACATCAAACTTACTGCTACCTGACCTACTGTATATTTGTTTATAGACTGTCTTCTCTCATTAGAATATAAGCTTCACAAGGACAGAGAATTTATGTTTTTAGTTTTACCCCAGTACATTACCTGACATATATTAGGCATTCAATAATTTTTTGTTATATGAATATATTACTGGGTGAGTGAATTAATTTAGGATGAAATGAAGGCCAATATTAGCTGATCTTTTTCTGAACACAAGTGAAATAAATGAATCGAAAGAGAAAGTACAACTTTCCAAAAAAGCCCAATCAGTTTTATAAATCAAATCTATTTTCTATTTTCTTATTCCTCTTTTAACTGCCACCCCCCCAAAAAAGAAGAAAAACAGGAAAGTACAAGTCTGAAGAGGGTTTTGGTTTTTCTCTGTTGTAATTCAGCCTGATTTATCTGCTAAACTCTCAGGAGGGAAATTATGGAATCCCGAGCACCAAACAGAGTGAGAAAATGGGTAGCAAATGGATGAAATGATAGTGATGAGATCAGAGAACAAAACAAAACAAAGCCATGCCACAGCTGACCATGCTGAACCCGCGGTTGCAGACTCTACAAATATTGCCAATGGTAGAGGGAAAGAAATGGTATTTTAAACCCAACTGTAATCCCCCTCTATTTTCCATTGCTCTGGAAAAGCAGTGCTTACAATGACTTTCTCTATGCTTCCCATGTGGGATTTAGGCACTGTTGTAACCTTTGTGCTGTTCATTGTGAGGCTAGAAAAGTACAGTTCCACTACATTTAAGCCACTTTGTAAGGGGAAATACAGCTGTCAGTTCAGGTGGCTTTAAGCTGCCAGAGCTTGGGAAATAAAACCAACTCATCTCTCTTCAAAATACCCACATGATAAGAGAAGCTGACAGATATTAGTTCTGTCTTCCTGTAATAAACTCTTCCCATGCAATGTAGTAGTCTCAAGGAAGTGCTCATTGAATCAACTGTGGAACCTTAAAAAGTACTGCCCTCACCCAAGGTTTTGGCCTGATTTGTAAATGCTCCCAGGTGATTCTAATGTGCCGCCAAATTGAGAACCATTGCTATAGGTTTTTCTTTTCCTTTCTTTTCTTTCTTCTTCTTCCTTTTTTTTTTCTTTATGGTTTGCCTACCCAGAATAAATTTTCTATTTCCTATGATATCTAAATTCTAAATTTTGGTTCAGAGTTTTGCTCTTATTCATTTAGGAAACTGTGAGAAAAAACTGACTTCTCCCAGCTTCAAGGCCCAGCCTTCTTGGCTTGTGTTAATCAGCCCATTCTATTGCCCTGTCCACAGTCACTGGTCCAGGAATGAGCAAGTAATAGGAACGGCCGAGTTAGGATGGATTTCAGGACACTTCCTTAGATTAGAAGTCTGTGTTAAGAACATTTTCTTCCTTCCTCAGGACAATGTAGGAGGTAGATGTGAAGCCAGGAACCAGCACAGGTATTTTTCTCCAGAGGAGAAGCAGCCCAAAGATGTGATCTTTACTTAGAAGGGGACACAGCCAGGGAAATTGCAGAGAAATTGCCAGAGTCACAATCTTATGGTTACTCTCAAGTCCATCCCTTTTCTGGGATTCCAGTTAGATAAGCCAATAAAGCACCTTTTTATTGAAGTCAATTGGAATTGCAATGTAGCTAAAGTACTCTAACAGATTTACCCTGACATTCTGTTTTTCTCCCTGCCTCTCTTAAACCTGGGCCAATTGTTAACGGAAGATGCCAAAATCCTCATTCAGTATTTACAGGGGACTGAAGCAGTCTTCTAATCATTTTTCATGATCACCTTCCTAAAATAAAGTAAATCCTAATGTAAGCAAGATATTCTTTGTGTGATTTGAAATGGAAGTGCTAGCTTCTGGGAACCATATGGGGTTAACTGCTATAACAACTGCAGGAAAAAGTACTTCTATTTCATACTGTTTCTTTTTCAGTGGCTCAACAATAAACAAGTTGCCTCTGCTGGCAAATCAATAATCCTTGAGTGGATGATTCACAGGAATACTGTATGAGTAACTGTAAGTTCAGTTACAATACTGGAATGAAAGAAAAGCATGGTCCATGGCCACAAGTTGTTTATTATTTAATGGAGCAGTTCTCCAATCTGCTTTCCTATGTGAAGAAACTTCAAGGAGTCATGTCTATGTCTTACCTAATTTCCTATCTATTCTGCTTTTAGAATGTTATACCAAAGCACACTAATGCAGATAGCTTGTAGTCTCTTTGATCCACGATCCTTTCTAGACAGTAATCTTTTCACTAGATCCAACAAACTCATGACTTTGCCAGCCTGGAACTGAAATTACAAACATAATAAGTGTTCAGAATCTTCCTCTCAGTTTTCCCCCTTATATCATTTTTTCTAGTTCCAGAAACTAGCACTTTTCAAATCACCAGACATAGTTCTCCTGTGTATCATCATCTAGTGATGTTTCACTAAGTTTTATCTCAAACTGACCTCTTTCAGAGGTCAAATTTTCCCATTTATATGCATAAGAAACTGAAATTTTTATGATTCCATAAATTAATCTGACCAAAAAACCCATATTCTTCAAGGAATTCTGAATTTTGATTAAAAATATAGCCTTCAGATATATTCCTAGTTTCTTGTGGAATCAAATCATTTGGATTTCATAGGCTGATTTCAGTCAAATTGACAAAGAGGCAGAAGTCTCAGAGACATATTGAGTTTTCTTGTAGGCAGCCACCCATGAAGTTAAAATCCAGGGGAAATCAAATTTCTTTAGTTCAGTCATTTGCCTCCAGTAATGACTTGCTTTTACACCAGCCATAACATTTCTCTACGATTACAACGATTTAGAGCATTTTTGTGTATCATATTTTCACTTCGACACAGTTTTCCCTGCTTCACTGCTGAACCAATCCAATGCTCTAAGGTACTGTCAGTTCGCATGAAGGGACAATCTGTGGGCTCCACTGAGTAGGTGAAATGTTCCATCATGACTGGTTACACTCAACTTATGTCTTTACCTTTAGCTCAGAGTAGCTCTACATTTTCTCTTAAAGCTTGTGAGTCAGTTTGGAGATGTTGGTTTTTAGATTGTAAGTATAGGTGAGTGTAAGAAGTGGAAAAAAAGATTTTCAGAGAGGTCACTTCTGACACATGGGTAGCACTGGAGTGGGCTTAAAAATGCATATACCACCCCGACTCCCACCCTGACCCAATCATTTTGCTGATAGGCCCTATGATGCTTCATAAGAGACTAATACTTGGGCTTTAATATCATGAGGTCTGGTCCAGCCAGGAAAGGAGCCCAAATACCTCTCACGAGGTTTTACAGACTTGTGGTTTTTGCTTTTGAAACACTTTTATTATGAAATAGAATATATACACACCTAGTAAAGTGCATGAAATGTATTTTCAGTTTAGTAAATAGTTATAAACAACACTCATGTAAATGTTACATAGGTCAAGCAAAAGAATATTCTCAATATTCCAGAACATGTGTCTCTTCCTACCATTCCCTCCCCTTTGAGGTAATGGTTATCCTGACACTAATAATAATCAATTCCTTGTTTTCTTTACTTTTAGTTCTTGTTTATGCCTCCCCAAGCAAAATACTTTACTTTTGCTTGTTTTTAATACTATATAAATGGGGTCAGGCTGTGTATATTTTCTATTATTTGCTATTTTTCTTTCACTATAAAGATTGTAAGTTTCACCATATTGATGTATATAGAACTATTCATTAATTTTCACTGCTGTATAATATTCATTATTGATATTGCAAATTGTTTATCCATTTTGCTATTAAAGTACTCTTTGGATTTTGGAAAATTTGAAAAATGCTGCTTTGAACATTCTTATATCTTATTTCTTGTTGCATATCAGAATGCAGATTTGTAGAGTACACACTTAGAAATGGAAAGACTAGGATATGTGTAGTTTTTCAACTTTACTAGTTCTTCTCCCAACTATAGCATTGCTAGATGATGCTACACCAGTTTGCAAAATGTTGTACTAATTTCCATTCCTAAGTGATACATGAGAGTTTATGTGTGTCAACACTTGGTATAGTCAAGTATGCATTAGTATCTGCCAATATGGAGCATGTGTATTGGAATCTCATTGTAATTATAATATGCATTTCCCTCATTACTAATGAATATTCATTGTCAATTTTATCATACTTATTGATCATTGTCATAGTCTGCTCAGGCTTCTGTAACAAAATATCCTAGACTGGGTGGCTTAAACAACAGAAATTTATTTTTCAGAGTTCTGGAGGCTGGGAAATATGAGACGAAGGTGTCAGCCAGTTTGTTCCTTGGTGAGAGCCCTCTTTCTGGTTTGCAAATGGCTGCCTTCTTGCTATATCCTCACATGATGAAGAGAGATCATTTCTTACCTGTCTCTTCTTATAAGGGTACTTATCTCATTCATGAGGGTTCCACTTTATTAACCTAATTACCTCCTAAAGGGCCCCCCCTTCCAAATACCACCACACTGGGGATTAGGTCTTCAATTAAAATTAGGCATTTTAGGAGGACACAAATATTCAGTCCATAGCACTTATTTAGATGTGCTGTTTTGTGAAGTACCGCTTCAAAACTCTTAGATAATTTTTCTGTTGAGTTATCTGCCTTTGCCACTTTGATTTTTTTGGAGGCTGTTATATATTTTGGATTCTCTTATATATTCTGGATACTTTGTTAGTTATAAGTATTGCAAAAATCTTCTCCCACTCTGTAGCTTATCTTGTCTGTATAACGAAATGTCTTTTGATTAATGGAAATTATTAACTTAAAGCTCTCCTCTTTGTACATCTTTAGCATTATGGCTCTGTAATTTGTGTCTTGTCCAAGAAATCATTCCTACCCTGAGGTCTAAAGATATTCTCCTATTTCTCTCTTAAACACATTATAGTTTTTTAAACTTTAAAATGTAGATCTTGAGGATCAATTTAGACCTTCAAGAATTGATTTTTCTTAATATGGTAAAACTCAAGAGTTTACTTTTTAAAAAAATATTGATAGCAATTATGCCTGCATAGTTTATTTAAATTTTGTGAGTTTTTTACACTTATCTGCAGTAATATTTGTGTAAAAAGTCAAGTATCCATTTATACTTAGCGCTGATACTAAGCTCTCTATTCTGTGTCATTGATCTACTTTTGCCAAAACCACTGTTCTTATTACTCTAGGTTTGCAATATGTAATAATAACAGAGAAAGTTCTTCTATCCTGTTTTCTTAAAAGATGTTTTTGGATATTTTTAGCTCTTTGCAATTTCATATAAATTTAAAATTCAGCTTGTTGAGATCATGACTGGAGTTTCATTGAAAGTATAAATTACTTTATGAAGAATCCATGAACACTGTGTATTTCCATGTCCTTAAGTCTTCTTTAATGTTTTTCAATAAGGTTATAAATTTTACCTGTAAGCTTTTGCATTTCTTTTATCAGATTCATTTGCAGGTTTTAGATAATTTATATGAATATATAAATGATAGATTTTAAAATATTTATTTACTAAATGTTTTGGTTGCATATAAATATACAATTGATCTTTTATTTTTAATTAATTAATTAATTATTTTAAACTCTTTTGCATCTAGTTTCCTTTATTTAGCACAGTGCTTTTAAGATTCATCCATGGAACTACACTTATCAGTAGTTTGTTCCTTTTACCACATCTTCTTAAGCCAATCATCTGTTGATGGGCACTTGGGCACAACTGATATTTTATAAGAATTTTTGTATATACTGAACTTGCTAATCTCTGTCGTAAATTTGAATAATTTATTTGTACATTTTTATAGATTCACAATCATCTCACTTACAGATAATGAGAATTATTTATTTCAAATGCTTTTAGCTTCGCTTTTTCTTCATCGCATTGGTTGAGACCTTGAGGACAGTGATGATAATGGAGATCTTCGCCTTATTCACAAACTTAAAAAGAAAGCTTTCAACATTTGATCATTAAATGTTTCTGGAAACTTTTATTATAGATACTCCTTATCATATTAATGAGGTTCCCTTCTACTTCTAGATCACTAAATATTTTAATTTTTTAAATCAAGAAATGGTGTTGATTTTTGTCAACTTCTTTTTCTATGTATATTGAAATTAATAACTTTTCACTGGAATGTAAATTTTTGATGGCTTAAAATGGTTAATTTTTAATGCTAAATCAAATTTGTACTCCTGTGATACACTTGAGCTTGACAGTGATGTATTATCTTTCTTATACAGTACTGTGTATTCTTGGAGTTTGCATTTGCTAATATTTTGCTTGAATTTTTGCATTTATAATTCATGATTGGTGCTGGACTTTAATTTTAATTTCTAGTCTAGTCCTCACCAGTTTATAAAAATATATTAAAGTGTAACATACACACACTAAAAAGTACATTTTTAAGTATGCAATTTTGATCTATCTTTGTATATATATATGTGTGTATTTACACAAGCACACACACACTAGTAAATTATCACCACAATCAAGATAACGAACATACACATCACTCTGAAAAGTTTCCTCATATCCATTTTTAATCTCTCCCTTTGGCTCATCCTTAAACCCACTTCCATCTCCTGGGAACCACTGAATTACTTTCTGTCACTATGGATTAGTTTGCACTGTCTAGAACCTAGAACTTTATATAAGTAGAATTATACAGTATGTACTTTTTATGGTCTAGCTACTTTCACTCAAAATTAACTATTTTGACATTCATCTATATTGTACATATCAAGAGTTTGATATTGTTATTGCCGAATAATATTCCATTATATTGACATACCACAATTAGTTTATTCATTCATCCATTGATGGGCATTTGAGTTGTGCACAGCTTTTAACTATTACAAATTAAGGTGCTCTGAATACTGTCGTATGACTATTTGTATGAATAAACATTCTAATTTCTCTAGGGTAAATATGTAAATGTTTAAAGTTGGGGTCATATGTAGGGATACATTTAACTTTTTAAGAAATTGCCAAATTATTTTTCAAAATGTTCTACCATTTTACATTCCTACCAGTACAGTAGCACACAAAAGTTCAGTTGTTCCATACCCTTGTCAAACTTGGTATTGTCAGTCTTTTTAATGTCAGCTATTCTAATAGGTGTGGGAGTGTATCACTGGTATTTTAATTTGCCTTTCCCTAATGGCTAAACATGTTGAGTATCTTTTCATATGCTTATTTTCAATCTGTATATCACTTTATAAAGTGTCTCTTCAGGACTTCTCTGGCACTCCAGTGGTTAAGACTTGGCACTCTCAATGCAGGGGGCACAGGTTTGATCCCTTGTTTGGGGCACCAAGGTCCCGCATGCTTCACTAAGATCCTGCATGCTACATGGCGTGACCAAATAAATAAATAAATAAATTAAATAATTGACCTGACTCTTAAAAAAAAAGTGTATCTTCAAATATTCCCTTTGTTTATTCTGGCAGTTGGTTTCTTTTTTTTTTTTTTTTATAAATTTATTTATTTATTTATTTTTGGCTGTGTTGGGTCTTCGTTTCTGTGCGAGGGCTTTCTCTAGTTGTGGCAAGCGGGGGCCACTCTTCATCGCGGTGCGCGGGCCTCTCACTGTCGCAGTCTCTCTTGTTGCGGAGCATAGGCTCCAGATGCGCAGGCTCAGTAGTTGTGGCTCACAGGCCCAGTTGCTCTGCGGCATGTGGGATCTTCCCAGACCAGGGCTTGAACCCATGTCACCTGCATTGGCAGGCAGATTCTCAACCACTGTGCCACCAGGGAAGTCCCGGTTTCTTATTCTTGAGTTTTGAGGATTCTTTATATTTTCTAGATACAATTCCTTTATTAGTCATGGGATTTGCACATACTTTCTCACAATCTTTAGTGTTTTTTTCCCCATTCTACTAACAGTGTATTTCAAAGAGCAGAAATTTCGAAGTCTAATTTATTGGTCCTTTTACTTTATGGATTGTACTTTTTACTGTTTTATGAAAGGAACATTTCTTTGCCTAACCTAAGATCATTAAGACACACTCTATGTGTTCTTGAAATTCTATGGTTTTAGGTTTTATATTTAAACGTATTAGCTATTTTGAGTTAATTTTGGTATAGTGTGGGATATGAATTGAATGAAATGAATGAATATTGAGGTCTTTTTGCATCTGGATAAACAAATTTTTTAAGAACTGTTTGTTGAAAAATTTATGCTTCTTCAATGAACTGCCTCTTTACCTTTGTCAAATTCAAATAAGTATATATGAAATTTTTTAATTAACTATGTATTTGCAAGTCTATTTCTGGACTTGATTTGGTTCCCTTGATCTATTTGTCAATTTTCATGGCAAAACCACAGTATCTTGATTACTATAATTTTAAAATAAATGAATCTTAATGTCAGGTAATATAAGTTCTACAACTTTACTCTGTATTTTCAATGCTATTTTGTCTACTTTAGATACTTTACATTTCAATATGAATGTTAAAATCAGCCTTTCGAAAAACTAGCCTACAAAAAACTCCTTATAGGGTTTTAATTGACATTACATGGAATCTATAGGTCAATTTAGAGAGAAATGACAAGTTAAAAATATTGAGTCACCCAATATAGGAACACAGTATCGCCATCCTTTTAGGGATTCCTTAATTTTTCTCAGAATTTTCTATTTTTCAGTGTAAAGGCCTTGTACATTTTTATCAGATTTATCTCTAAGTATTTGCTATTTTTGATGCTACTGTAAATGGTATTTTTAGTATGTTAACTACTGATTATTAGTACATAGAAATTCAACTAATTTTGTATGCTGATCTTATATCCTACAACCTTGCTAACCTCACATACTAGATTTATTGTCTTATTTATTTTAGAGTCCATAAGATATTTTACACAACCAATTGTGTTTTCTGTAAATTAAGACAATTTTAATTCTTCCTTTCCTACAATGTTATTTAATCTTTTTCTCATCTTTTTGGACTGACTGGAACCTCCAGTACAATGTTAAATAAAAGTAGTGAGAATGAATATCTTTACTTTGCTCATGATCTTAGGAGAAAACACTAACTTTATGTACCATTAAGAATGACATCAGCTGAAAGCTTTGGTAGAAGACATTTATCCAATTCATGACATCTCTTCTACTCTTTGTTTTCTGGGAAGATTTTATCAGTAATGGATGTTGGGTTTTTCTAATGCTTTCCCTATATCTATTGAGATAATCACTTCCTTTGCTGTTGCTGTTGTTGTTGGTGGCAGGGGTGTGTGTGTGTGTGTGTGTGTGTGTGTGTGTGTATGTGGCGGTGATAGTGTGTGTGTGTGTATGTGTGCAAGTTTAGTCTTAATAAGGTCAATTACATGGATTGATATTTAAATGTCAAACCAACTTTGCATTCCTAGGATAAACCCAAATTGGTCATATTTTATTATTTTCTTTATATATTGTTGGATATAATTTGCTAAAATTTTGTTGAAAATATTTCATGTATGTTCATGAGGGATACTGTTCTGTAGTCTTCTTTTCTTGTAATGTGTTAGTCTGGTTTTGCTATCAGAGTACCACCAGTCTTATAAATGATAATGGGAAACAGTCTCCTCAATTTTCTGGAAGAGTTTGTGCTTAGACATGTTTTATGGCCTGGTATGTGTTAAATATTTATAAATGATTTATGCATGATTGAAATTAATGTACATTCTGCAGTTGATGAGTCAACTTTCTTAATTACATTTTCTAATATTTTATATCCTGATATTTTTAAGTGCTTTTCTATCAATTTCTAAGAGAAGAGTGTTGAACTTCCTAACTTCGGAAATTTATCAATTTCTCATTGTACTTTTGTCAACTTTTGCTTTAAATAATTTGATACTTTGCTAATATAGGCATATAATTTTTAAATTGCTGTATCATTCTGATCATTGAATCTTTTATCAGTTCAAATGATTCCTTTTAATTCTACTAATTCTATTTGCCTTAAGATATCTTTTGTTGCTAATTAATGTGTTATATCAACTGTCTTTTATGTTATATCAACTGTGTCTTTTTCCATGCACTGAATTTCAGCATTTTCTATACCTATGCATTTTATTTTTCTTACACACAGTATAAACTCTTTGTTCCCAGTCTCATTATCTTTATTTTATTTTATTTATTTATTGAAGTATTGTTGATTTACAATATTATATTAGTTTCAGGTGTACAGCATAGTGATTCAGTATTTTTATGGATTATACTTTTTTAAATTTATTATTAAATTTTGGCTATATTCCCTGTGCTGTGCAATTTATCCTTGATGCTTAGTTATTTTTTACATAATAGTTTGTACCTTAGTCCCCTACCCTTTTATTGCCCTCCCTCATTCCTTCCCTCCTCTGGTCACCTCTGTGAGTCTGTTTCTGTTTTTTTACATTCATTTGCTTGTTTTCTTTTTTAGATTCCACATATAAGTGATGCCATATAGTATGTGTCTTTCTCTGTCTGACTGATTTCACTAAGCATAATACCCTCCAGGTTCATCCATGTTGTTGCAATTGGCAAAATCTCATTCTTTTTATGGCTGAGTAATATTCCATTGTGTGTGTGTGTGTGTTTGTGTGTATCAATCACATCTTCTTTACCCATTTATCTGTTGAGGGACACTTAGGTTGCCTCCATATCTCAGCTATTGTAAATAATGTTTGCTATGAACATTGGGGTCCATGTATCTGTTCAAGTTAGTGTTTTCATTTTCTTTGGATATATACCCAGCATGAAATTACTGAATCATCTGGTAGCTCTATTTTATTTGGAGGGGGAACTTTACACTGTTTTCTATAGTGGCTGCAAGAATTTATATTCGCACCAAAAACATACTAGAGCTCAATTTTCTTTACATCTTCACCAACATTTGTTACTTGTGGTCTTTTTGATGATAGACATTCTGACAGGTGCGAGGTGATATCCCATTGTGGGTTTGATTTTCATTTCCCTGATGATGAGTGATGTTGAGCATCTTTTCATGTGTCTGCTGGCCATCTGTGTACCTTCTTTGGAAAAATGTCTATTTAAGTCTTCTGCCCATTTTTAATTGGGTTGTTTGTTTTTCCATATTGAGTTGTATGAACTGTTTATATATTTTGGATATTAACCCATAGTCAACAGTATAATTTGCAAGTATTTTCTCCCATCCACTAGGTTGTATTTGTCTTTTTAATGGTTTCCCTGTTGTGCAAAAGATTTTAAATTTAATTAGGTGTCATTTGTTCATTTTGCTTTTGTTTCCTCTGCCTTAGGAGACAGATCTGTGAAAATATTGCTACAATTTATGTCGGAGAATTTTCTGCCTAGGTTCTCTTCTAGGAGTTTTATGGTTTGCAGTATTACATTTAGGTTTTAATTCACTTTGAGTTTTGTTTTCGTTTGTTTGTTTTGGTATATGGTATGAGACAATGTTCTAATTTTGTTTTTTACATGTACCTGACAAGTTTTCCCAGGACCACTTACTGAAAACACTGTCTTTTCCTCATTGTATTCTTGCCTCCTTTGTTGTAGATTAATTTACCATAAGTGCATGGGTTGATTTCTGGGCTCTGTGACTGTTCCATTGATCTCTGTGCCTTTTTTGTGCCAGAACCATATTATTTTGATTACTGTAGCTTTCTAGTATAGTCTGAAGTCAGGGAGTATGATACCTCCAGATTTGTTCTTTTTTTCTCAAGATTGCTTGAGCTATTCAAGGTTTTTATGGTTCCATATAAATTTTAGGATTGTTTTGTCCTAGTTCTGTGAAAAATGTCAAATATTTTGATAGGGATTGCATTGAATCTGCTGATTGCTTTGGGTAGTATGGACATTTTCACATTAGTTCTTCCAATCCAAGAACAGAGGATATTTTTCCATTTCTCTGAATCATATTTAATTTCTTCATCAATGTCTTAGAGTTTTGAGAGTATAGGTCTTTCACCTCCTTGGTTAAGTTTATTCTCAGTTATGTTATTCTTATTGATGCAATTTTAAATAGAATTGTTTTCTTGCTTTCTCTTTCTGAAAGTTCATTACTAGTGTATAGAAAAGCTTCTGGGTCATAAGTTCTATGTGGATGGAAATTATGCCCATTTTGCACATCACTGGGTATTTAAACATAGTATAGTACCTAGAATATGGAAGTTAGATAATATAGATTTAAATGAATGAATAAGAGAATGAATAAATTAATAAGCATAGTCCCTGCACTTGTGGTATGTACAGCCTGGTGCATAGCTATTGAAAACTTTCTAGATTTCCCCAGCAAGGGTCTCTTCAGTCTCAGGTATATTTCTAGATGAAAGTCAAGTTCATATGCTTGATCCTTTGCTATATACCCATAGAGCAGATCTAAATACTAGTGCTAGCCATGGTGTTACTAGTGCCTATCACAACTTTCATTGTATATTGTTCTATTTTGGTTCATTGGGGTGTATTGATGGGTTTAGAGCGAGTGGCAGCCTCAGTGTTCTAAGCATCTAAAAGAGCTATGGAAATGGTGGTGGGTGCACTTGGAGAGGGTAGCTGGATTTGAAACTTTGAGGATTTGTGGCCTTTTTCATCTTTAACCATTCGAAGATATAGACCTACAGATACTGACATAAGCACACAATTTTCACTGGGGCAACAATTACATGACACCTATTATTTGAATCTCCTCCCCCCAGAGTTACTTCCTTTTCTTTCTATTTCCCACACACTGGATGCCTTTTAGTCTATTTTTTCAACAAATAGTCTTAAAATGTGCAAAGCACCTGCTATCACTTGGTGATAAAATGTGAGTAATCCCTGTCTTTATGAAACTTATGATAAGTTGACAAGGTAAAGAAATAAAATAAGCAATTATACCACAGTGTGATAAGGAAATAGAAAAATGACAGACATCTAAGTGGAACTGGGGTTTGTCAGGAGGATCCCTTTATATTACTTCTGGGATACCTCCTCTGACCCTCTATGTCTTGGTTAGATGTGACCTTCCTGTGTTTAGTGAGAGTACCACATTGCTCAACTCCAGGGGCGACACTAATATTATCATGCAAATGGTATCCCCTGGATTGTTCAGCATATACTCCATGCAACTCAGCTACTCTATTGGCAAAAGTAGCCATGATTATTTTGAAAAGGCCAATTCTTAAGGAATTGGAGAAGACAACGAATTATTACAGCTGGTCTAAACTATGGAGAGGTGTTTCATCAATAGGAAGTATAAGAGTAGTAGTCTTCCAGGTTTTGGTACATATTTAGTCCATCAATAAAAGAATAATAGATGAGAGACAGGAACCTTGAGACCTTATGCAGTGCTGCCAAATCAAGACATAAGCTGGTGCCAGACAATTATGATTTAGTAATCCATTGAGGAAAAGGTGATGGAAGATGGTATCGCTTCTGGATATTCATGAGGCTGTAGGCTTTAGAAGACTGATTTCTATAACTCAGTACTTCTGATCTTCAGAGGATCAGAACTAGGAACAGTCATAGGGGTTGACGTATTTGAGGCCAAAACAGTCCTGGAAGAGGTTATTTCTAATGAAACTAGAGTCCCAGCAGTGGGAGTAAAGGTTCTTAATAAGGCCTGCTTCAATGTGTTATCCATATATTGTGCAAAATGTCTGTCCTTTGTAAGCTAGGGAAAGCACCTCCTCACCTGAAAGCTCCTGACTGTAGCTAGCATGTATGTCCAGAATCCAGGGCACAGGAGTGACAGGCATGGCGGTATATGGCAGGAGCTACCGAGATTACTGAAGAGCTGAAGCTTAGATTTTCCAGTCAAAGTCAAGGGCACTTTCTGATCTGATTGGCCATGAGTCTGAGCATTTAATCAATGCAATCGTGCCTTTTTACAAGGCAGGGTAGGAAGCCAAACCTCACAGTCTGAATCCATGCCCTGAGGACACATGTAACTATGCAGCAGAACTATAGACTTTCTTCGTGTAAACCTGCAGCTCTTGGATTCTTGTTTAGCTCTGATATTTACAATCCACTTTTAAGATAAGGAGTATTTGGAAACTTTATTAAACTAAATCTGCCATCAGTCAAGAATTTTTTTTCTTTAATTTAGTTCCAAAATTCCCGAAGAAAAAAATCAGTATTAAGTTTTTCAGCAGGAGCTTTACACACATTGCAAAATAACTGTTTACCAGTTTGTGTAGGCAGTAAATTTACCTGTGAAGAATTAAATATGAATACAAGAACTCTCATATAGAGAGAGAAGTAATTTCTTTTTGAAAATCCACCATATATTGCTCTGGGTGCTTTGTGCTTGCTTAATCATGAGTCATCTCCTTCTTTTGATGAAGTAATTCATATCTGAATGTTTTCATCATGAAAATAAGAGCCCACTTCAAATTCTCTTTATGAGAAAGTCTGTGCTTTGGACATGAGATGATCATTTCTCTTGAGGAAACAACACTAAAAAAAATCAAAACTTGTTTTTAGCACAGAAACTGTAGCTCTAAATTTGTTTAAATAGGTTCAGTTTTCTATTTCAATTCCTGTGTCAAATGCAAGTGTGGGAAGAATTTTTAGCATCATGGATAATCTGCAAAATGATGCAACTCTGCAACGGGACTACAACAAAATGAATATATAGTCAGTATACAGGAAATGCTGTGCCTTTTTAAAAGCACTTTTAATATCAGTGGTAGAAAAAGATGGGTATTTGAACTCAAAGGCATAAAATGCTATGTATTCTAATTTAGATCGTAAGGTATAATTTAGATCATCCTAATATGAAGCCACTGAGTTGGAAACTCGGGAATTCAGACAAGAGCTAAAGAGAAACAGAAGGTGGGATTTATTTCCTGAGCCAACTAACATCAGGCTAAAATTGTTGGTTCATATTTTTCCTCCTTTTTGACGGATGGACCTTTTTCACCCTTGAAAATGTGAACAAACGATACATAAAATTCTGTTAACAACAATTATCTTTGGGGGAGGGACAAGAGGCAGAGGAGGAAAGCTCTGATACCCATTATAAACATTTTGAACAATTATTTGGATATTCTACTAAGGTACATGGATTACCTTTTTAAAATGTCAATAGGTATTTTGTAGGTGGAACGATTGTGAACTATATATATTTTCACTTTTATACTTTTGTGTACTAAAAGCACTGATGCTATTTTTGAGCAATATTCATTCATTGTCAAAAATTAGAAATAACTGATAGACAAAAAAAAATAGTACTAAAACATTTTCAAACCCCATGATCCATTCAAAGACAACTGTTAGCTTTTAGATGTTTATTCTTCCAGATTGTTTTCTCAAATAGATTATGCTAATTTAACACCTAATACATAACTTTCCATATCACTTAATATAATTCTGCATTACTATTTTAAGGACTGTATATAAAATGTACCATAATAAATGAGTTCATTATTGTTGGAATCATAGGTTGTTTTATGTTCCTCCTTCTCCCTTCATATTTGTGCATTTGTCTCATTATTTCTTAGGATAAATTCCTAGAAAAGCATTGCTGGCCCAAAAGGAAGGCATATGTTTAAGGCATTTGATACAGTTGCCAAATTGTCTTTCAGGAAAGTTGGATCAATTTAGACTACCATTAGCAGTGTATCAGAATGTCTGTTTCTTCCAACCCATGCTGTCACTCAGTTTTGTCAGCCATTTTAATATTTGTCAATGTAGTAAGCTAAAAATTAAATCTCATTTTATTTGCATTTTTTGAAGTTAAATATATTTTCTTCTCTGTTGAATTATCTGTTATTGTCCAGAGTATTTTTTCAATTGAGATGTTTAACAGTTGCTGTTAAAACTCTGTGTATGATAGTGTATCAACATATATTAATATATTTTGTAATTATCTTTCCCAGTTTAGTGTTGTCTCAACTTCATTTATTGTTTTTTTTTCCATAGAGAAGGAAGTTTTACATTTTATTTTTAAATTGATTGACAGACTAAACATATTAATGGACAATGACCAGGCCATATATAAAACTAGAACTTTGATCCACAACCTGCAGCCACCTTCCCAGGAAACCACCTCCTACAATAAACAACTAGGAAGCCAGTTTTCTACAAGTCAGACTTGCAGGAACAGAGATTGCTATGCCTAGTGTCAATCCAGGAAGCTAAACAATGACTTCTGTATCAATCAGCCCCAAATGGCCAGGATTTGATTAGTAACTGACAGCTTCCTTAATTTTGTCCCCACTTCCAACTTAGAACCAAGCAGAGAAAGCCAAATATGTACCCCTAACCATTCACATAAGATGTCCCACTTCTAGTTATCCTGCTCAGAGCTTCCCCTTGCCAACAGCCTCAACCAGGCCATACCAGAATCCTTCCTTTTTCCACCATACAGCTTTCCCACTCTGCCTGCGTTTCTGCCAAAACACAAGTGATGGTGGCTGACTCCCATGCCATTGCAAGCTCTGTATAAATAACTTTGCTCTTCTTATTTGGCTAGTCTTCATTTATTTCCACACTATTTATGTATTCTCATGTTGCTTCTCCTTTGGTGCTACATGTAGAAATCTTCTTTATCACAAGTTTATGTAATTTTTAACTGTATTTATTTATACTTTATTGAAGAGTCAATACAGTATGCTGGAGTATGCTGGTTCAAAGTGCTTGCTCAGGAACTAGATTATTTGGATTTTGATATCTGGGCTGCAACTAATCAGGTAAATGACTTGAACAAATTACCTAATCTCTCTGGCCTCAGTTTTCCCATTTGTGTAATGGTTATAATATTACCTCCTCAGGGTTGCTGTGAGGACTATGTGAGAATGTTTAAACCAGTGTTTAATACATAGTTAGAAACCGATATGTTACTTTCAGTGTCTATAGTTTTTCCAAGCACTTTATGATCACATTTCTGATTACGGGAGGGTTTTACATGATTCTTACATGAGGTTACAAGCACACTCTAAGAATCAGTTGAGGAATAGGTTTTTGATTTCAACCACTTTAGGCTCTCTGCACTTCAGGGCAAGGATGTATTCACAAAAGCAAGAAACTGAGGGAAGCTTAGGCATGCTGCTTGGGCCGGCAGGTTGAGAACTGGGGAAATGTTGCCATTTACAGGCACATGGATGCCCAAGACTCAGTCCCAACCCAGAGTGCCCACAATCTTGTGTATCATTTCACCCACCAGAGTGAATCAAATTTTTCTTGATTCCATGTATAAGTAGTATCATACAGTATTTGTCTTTCTCTGACTTAACTTCACTTAGCATAATACCCTCAAGGTCCATCCATATTGTACCCTCAAGATCCAGCCATTATCTCATGGCTGAATAACATATAATCATATTTTCTTTATCTACTCATCTATAGATGAGCCTTAGATTGTTTTCATATCTTGGCTAATATGAATAATGCTCCAATGAACATGGGAGTACAGATATCCCTTTGAGATCCTGTTTTCATTTCCTTTGGATACCTTCCCAGAAGTGGGATTGATGGATCATATGGTAGCTCCATTTTTAAATTTTTAAGAAACCTCCATACTGTTTTCCATAGTGGCTGTACCAATTTACATTCCCACCAACAGTGCACAAGAGCTCCCTTTTCTCCACATTCTTGTCAAAGCTTGTTATTTCTTGTTTTTTGATGATCGTCACTCTAACAGGTGTGAGGTGATCGCTCATTGTGCTTTTGATTTGCATTTCCTTGATGATTAATGATGCTGAGCACATTTTCATGTATCTGTTGGCCATCTAGAAAAAAGAATCTACTTAATAAGCACCCTAGATGATTTTGAAGATGATGGTATGTAGACCCTACACTGAAAACAATGCTATAGATGTGCCCAGGGACTAAACTGGCTTGCATTTGATTTTGTATCTAAAGTATGAATTTTTAAAAAATGACATGGCATCAGGGGAAGAAGAAGAGGGATTCAATTCTCCTCCTCCTTTCATCTTTTTCAAACAGTCTTTAGAGAAAGAGGTCTATTATTATCATTTTGTCCTTAAAGATTACATTAAAATACTTGGTTTCTTTAGTGTTGCAACTTCTCTGTTATGCAGTTCAGAGCATTCTGTCAATGGGATAAATCTTGGGATGTCTGAGGAAACACTGGTCACCTTGGCCCTCTCCTCCAATTACCAGTACCTCTGGCTTTAGTTAGAAACAGTGTCTTAAACTGTGTTTTTCTTGGAGTTTTTCATACAATAGCAACTATCTTTTTTGATCTTGACAAATGAAATTTTTAAAAAATAAAAGAATGAGGGAAAATATTTAACTTGTTTCAATCTCACACATGCACATAATTATATCTAGTACTTAAATATATGATTTTATACTGTCTCCAATTATTTCATGTTTTTATGTTGTCTTTTCAGCTAGATGGCAAGACAGTAGTATATTTCATTACTCTTATCTGCTGCAAGGAGGAAAATAAGCACATAGTAAATATTCTGATTTAGCTTTTTTCTCTCTCACTACGACTTGGTCATTCTTTTCTACTAATTTTATTCACATTGTACATTTTGTCTTCTCTTTCTTCCATTTTCCCATGCTTTAAAGGCGAAGTCAATGTTTTCCCCCCCACATTATCAGGAGATAGTCCTATAACAAGATGGAATGCCTGAGCTTAAATATATCCCCTCATATAGACTCCTGGTTCACACTGTTACTGTTTATATTATATTCCTCTAACTCAGTTTTCTTAGTGTGTAAAATTAGGATAATAGTCATATCTACGTTATAGGTCAACAAATTTCAAATTCAACAAATGTATAGGTTTGTTCCAAGGATTATATAAAGTATATAAAGTATTTACAATGGTACAAAGAACATAAATAAGTTCTTAATGAATATCAGTTATTATAAACATAGTTTTTCCAACTGAGACATTGCATTAAGGCATCTCCAGAGTTAACATAGCTGTGTTTTTCATTTATAAAATATGATAAAAATTGTTATTTAATTAAAACTTCTCAGAATGGTTTAATAATACTACCTCAACTTTGTATATAAGTAAATTGAGTGTCTGATATGTTAATGTAATTTACTGAGGTAATAATGCTAAAAAGTTGCACATGCCTTTTCAAAAACGAATATAATATTAGCAAACATTTGTTAAACACTTATGTGGTCACTTTTTCATATGCATTCATCTCATTTATTCCTCAAAATAACCCTATTTTCACCATTTAACAGATGAGTAAACAGGCTTAAAATGCTAAGTAACTTGATCAAACTCGCATTTCACAAGTAACAGAGCCAAGAGTCAAACCCAGCTATTTTGGGACCTATATTCATCTTCCATTTTTTAGGGAATATGTAACCCCAAATTCAAGCCTCTGCATGATACCACACTGCAATATTATGCTGTTTCCTTTCTACTCCAAGGACATGAGCGAAATGTATACCTACATTACCTGGAAAAGATACCCCCCTGTCTGCCAAGAATGAGAGAAGTATACCAGCTTCAATGTCCCATGGTATAAGGAGAGAAAAAACATTGTGATTTAAAATTGAATATCTCCAGGTGGGTAAATCAGATTTGCAATGGTTACTCTTTATCCGTGGACTTGATTCACTTACAAACACTTCTGCCAGTCAACTCACAGGCTGGAAAGATATTAATGACACAAACCCAAGTATTTGGGCCAACCTAACTACAAAACACCGTCTTAAAACTTTATGCCTCTGTACTCCTAAGACTGAAATTGTTAATTGTACCATTTTAAAATGGTATTGGTCTAAAGGAAATATTAGTCTCTAAAGTTTATGAAATGCAAGTAACACATAGTAATACTGAACAAATCTAATTCAAAGTCATTTCATTTCTTTATATTATTAAAAAGTAAATATTAGATTAAAATTATTCATGAATAGCAAGAAAACTATAAATTCCCATGACTGAAACTCTGTAATAAAAAAGAAAGTAACCATGCTATCATGTAAAAGTAAAGGTCAAATTTCCCACCAACTATTTAACTCCTTCCTACTGTCACCATTCTGATGCGGTTCACTCGCTCTCACTTGGATTAAATTGCTGCCTCACATACAGAAAATCTAAATGTTACAAGCATGAAAATCTATGACATTGGAAAGTATAGCTCTCTCTGAAAAAATTTTAGAGAAACACTGATATCACATTCCAGGTACAAATGAAGAAAAAAAAAAAAGGTAACTTACCAAGAAGCCCAAGAAAAGGAAATGCTGTCGATGCCTGTTTGATAATTTCAGGGTCAATGTGGTAATTTGACTTTTTAAAACCTTACCTGTTTTATTCAAATTCTGTTACCAAGTAGCAGCATGTCTGTGTTGTATAGTTTTCCTTGAGAACAAAGCTTCTCTTCAGAAATTGCACGCATATTGAAGTATACATGGTCATGGATTGCCAATACCTTTAAGGTTCAAACATAGCTTCCTCTCTAAAAATAATCAAAATTGAGTGACGTTTAACAAACCTTAAAACAGACAAAACTTTCAGAGAGATATGTTAGAGCAAACCAATAAATGAGAAGTTGCTGTTCAATGTGTATATAGTTTCAGTTATGCACACAGAATAAGTTCTAAAGATCTAAAGATTGTGCCAACAATATAGTTAATAAGATAGTTAGTAATACTGCCGTGTGCACTTAAAAATTTGTCAAGAATTCAGATCTCATGTTAAGTGTTCTTACCACAATAAAAACAAAAAAATATTTAAAGAAATAATATATCATATGTGTTTTTCTAAATTTTTTCCTTCCTATTGACTTATAACTCATTCTTCCTCTTTAAGGGAGCCATATATTTACCTTCAAATGGAAATACAAGGACCTATTTACTTACCTATTTGACTTTGTATCTAAAGCACCTTCAGCAATTTGCTTTAAACCATCCCTGTTTCAGTATAGCTCAGAGTAAATGTTCCTCCAGTTTTCCTCCTGGTGGAAAACATTTTCTTTATGCTTCATCCTCTTTCAGTCAATTGGTAGAACCTTTAGTGTTCTTACTGATATTTAGTAGATTTTCTTGAAAAAGTATTTATTCATTTGTTAGGATGATTTCCAGAAACTTTAAATTGTTTGGTTTTAAAAAAAAGACAATTTTGCCAGTTATGTTTTCACCATAATTTTTCCCCAGTTTCACCATGGGGAGTGTCTGTGGAGATTAAAATGCTGCCGTTCCAGGAGTTTGGGGGGTTGTCTTTCTATAACTGTGGTTTTAATTTCATTTCCATGATGACTAATGATACTGTATACTTTTTGCTAATCCAGGGATATTGTTTTATCACTAACCTAAAAAAACATATACTTCATTTATCAAAATGGCTGAAATTATTTTTAACAACTTTATTGGAAATATAATTGACATATAACAAATTGCACATGTTTTGACTTATGTACTCCAATGGAACTATTACCATAGTTAAGATAATGAAACTATGCATCACACCCCAATTTTTTTCATGTACTTTGTAATTTATCCTCCTGTCTCTTTCACCCACTTTCCCCTCACACTGTCCTATATAAGCATTGATCTGCTTTCCATCAATATAGATTAGCTTGCTTTTCTAGAATTTAACATTCATAGGATCATATAATATATAATCATTTTTTTGGTCTAACTTTTTCCATTAAATGCAGTTGTTCTGAGATTCATCCCTTTTGTAACATGTATCAAAGGTTCCTGTCTTTTCATTGCTGAATACTACTACATTATATCCATTCATCTGCTGATAGAAACTTAATTGTTTCCAAGTTTTAGGCAATTGTTAATAAAGTTGCTATGAATATTGATGTACAAGTCTATTTGTGGACATATTCTGTCATTTCTCTTGGGTAAATATCTGGAGTGAAATGGCTAGATCATATGGCAGATGTACGTTTAACTTAAAAATAAATAAACAAAAACCAAACCAAACAAAACCTGCCAAACTGTTTTCCAAAGTGGTTGTACTCTTCTACATTCCAACCAGCAGTGTATGAGAATTCCAATTTCTCCAAATACTTGCCAATAAATGGTATAGTTGGTCTTTTGATCTTTTAGCAATTATAATAATATACTGGCATTATATTGTACTTTTTACTTTCATTTATCTAATAATGAAATATCTGTTTAAATAAAACGTTTTACTGAGGTGTTTTTTTTTTTTAGTTTTGAGAGTTCTTTACATATTCTGGATATAAATACTTTATAATATATATAATTGCAAATATTTTCTTCCAGGCTGTGGTTTATCTTTTCATTATTTTAATAGTATACTTCAAAAACAAAGTTTCTAATTTATATGAAGTTCAGTTTTCCAATCTCTTCTTTTATGGACTATGTTTTTGAGGTCATATCTAAGAAATCCTTCCCTAAACACAAATCACAAGAGTTTTCCTCTGTATTTTTCTTAGTTTTCTAGTTTTAGGTTTTACATTTAGGTCCAAAATCTTTTTTGTTTCAATATGGGGTGAGGTATGTATCAAAGATCTTTTTGTTTTTGCATACAAATAATCAATGTGGAAAATACTATCCTTTCTCCACTAACCTGACTTTGCAACTTTGTCAAAAATCAGTTGTCCATATATGTGTGAGCTTGTTTCATTCATTTATTTGTCTACTTTGATACAAATACCACACAGCCTCCATTACTATTGCTCTATTATAAGTTTTACATTCAGACATTCTTAGTACTCCAGTTTTGCTGTTAGTTTTGCTGTCGGATTATTTTTTGGCTGTTCAATGTCCTTTGCATTTCCAAAAGAAGTTTAGAATCAGTGTTTCAATTTCTATTTTTAAAATTTCTGTGGAAGAATAGGGCTTCCCAAAGGATACCTTGAGAAACTCAGAGTCTTCCTCCATAAAACAATGAAAATTCTAGAAAAAAAACGTCAAAAGCAACTTTCTCAGGACTCTGGAAATTATTCATAGGTTTGTGACAGTGAGAGGAGTGTTTGTTAAAAAGCCAAACAAAACAAAACTGCTGCACCTTGGTAACATAAGCAGGGTTTCTGGCTTTTATGCTTGGCCTATTCCCACTCCTCTCTCCGAAGATATTCATTATTATTATTATTATTATTTTTTGCTCTACGCGGGACTCTCACTGTTGTGGCCTCTCCCGTTGCGGAGCACAGGCTCCGGACGCAAAGGCTCAGCGGCCATGGCTCACGGGCCCAGCCGCTCCGCGGCATGTGGGATCTTCCCAGACCGGGACATGAACCTGTGTCCCCTGCATCGGCAGGCGGACTCTCAATCACTGCGCCACCAGGGAAGCCCGAAGATATTCATTATTAATCTAATTTAAAGACTTCACAATAGTCTTGAAACCAAGTAGCCTCACAACCACAATAGTAGCGAAAGCTAGGCGTCTTAGAACAACCAGAAAGAGCAGATAAGGATTTCAGCTCTTCAGAACATCCCTTTTCCATACTATTGTTACTATTAGATTTATACATCTAGAAAAGTTTGATGTACAGGGCACTGTCATAATTTATCCTAACTCAGAGCTCACTGAACTATAGAATCTCTGCCTCCATGGCCTTTGTTGGAAAAAATCAATGGCAATTGTCTATCATTGCAGCCTTTTAAGTCTGCAGTACCATTGAGGCAAATATGGGCCTAACAAAAAGTTAAAAGTGATATTTGAGGAACAAAAATGTCCAAAGGAAACACTGGAAATTTCTAACACAGTTCTGTAACTACTTCTGTGTACATGTTCAAGGCTGTGCACATGCTCAAGAAAAACATGGGAGCACCCCAGTCTCTCAGATGTGGCTGAAATTTAAGTACTATCCAAATAGGAAATGAAGAATAAGGCACAGTTGTGAACAGCCTGTGCACTGAAGGCATGTCTTAACTGACATACAGAGACCCTTTGTAAAGGATGAAACATTTACTGGTTCAAGGCATTTAAAGAAATCTCTGACCAATCATTAGCTGATCAGTAAGTTAATCAATCAGAGACTTCAGTGGCAGCACACTATTAAGAATACAGACTTTATAGAATTAGTTCAGGAAAGTTACTAAGCAAATGAATAGCAACAATAACAACAAACCTAAGGGAGAGGAAGAAAGAAATTTCTATACTTACCATATTACACTATCCCAAATGTTCATTTTTTAACAAAAAAAATTACAAGAAACATGAAAGTATTGCCCATACACAGGAATAAATTCATTCAATAGAAACTATCCCTAAGAGGACCCAGATGTTAAGCTTTCTAGACACAAACTTAAATCAGCTAGTATAAGTGCATTCAAAGAAGTAGGACAAGCATGTCTAAAGAATTAAAGATATGACAATGATTCTCATCATTCATAAGAGAGACTATCAACAAAGAGACAAATTTTATAAGAGAAACATTACTCTCTGAAAATCATACAAGATGACTCAAAAACTGATGATGAAGATACTTATGTGGATGATATATGAATATGGTTAGAATACTATTGTTTTCTTGAATGTGAATTGAAAAATTGCAGTATTTTTAATGACATTATTTTATATGATACATGGTTTTAAATGTGTGTAATTAAATTATGAAATAAAAAAAGAACCAAATAGAAATTCTGGAATTAAAAAGTACAATAACAATAATGAAGAATTCATTAGAGGGACTCTAGAGTTGACTTGAACTGACAGAAGAAATAAGCAGCAAACCTGAAGAGAGAAAAATTTATATCATCAAACTATGGAACAGAAATAAAAATAATGAAGAAAAATGAATAGTACCTCTGAGACCTGTGGTGTACCATCATGTTGTACTAACAAATGCATAATAAATTTCCCAGAGGAGATGAGGGAGAAAAGGGGCAGAAATACTGTTTGAAAAAATTATGTCTAAAAACTTCCCCAAACTGATGAAAAACATTAATCTACACATCTAAGATGTCTTATAAACCCCAAGCAGTACAAGTTAAAAGCAGTCCACACATAGATACAGTCTGAACCACAACTCCCTCTCCATTGCCAATCCTCAGGTGCCCTGCTGGTGGTTAGGAACCTCTTACTTATCCTAACACATCTTAAGGGAAGAAAACTTGGAGAAGGAGGAAAATTATACACAGATATAGAGGCTGGTGGAGATTCCCTTGCCTGCATGTCCCACACTATGCACACATACACACTAGACACAATTACCTCTTTTGAACTCCAGACCCTGGGGATCCCCAATGAGCAAATCTATCCCTGTTTCTTTGTCAGTGAATAAATGTGAGTTTGTGAGGAATAAAAAAAAACCTGCACTCAAACTGTCAAATTATAAAAAGCCACACTGTAAAATGTCAAAGACAAACTGTTATTTTCTCATTGGTATTCTTAAGATTACAAACTGTAGTAAGTCACACTGTAAAATTTTAAAACAGTCACACTGTAAAAAAGTCAAAGACAAAGAGAGGATAATAAAAACAGTAAGAGAAAAAAGCTTACAACATACAAGAAATTCTCAATAAACAGATGACTTCTCATCATAAACAATGGATTTGCAGGGAGGGATGGAGTGGAAGGTTGGGGTTAGCAGATGTAAATGTTTATATATAGAATGGATAAGCAACAAGGTCCTACTGTATAGCACAGAGAACTATATTCAGTATCCTATGATAAACCACAATGGAAAACTATAAAAAATGTATATGTATAACTGAATCACTTTTCTGTACAGCAGAAATTAACAACATTGTAAATCAACTATACTTAAACAAAAAATGATAAAAACACAGAAAATAAAAGAAACAATGGAGACAGTGAAATAATATATTCAAAGTGCTGAAAGAAAAAGACTGTCAAATACAAACTCAATAGCCAGCAAAACTGTCCTTCAAAATAAAAGGAGAAAACAAGACATTCCCAGATAAACAAAAACCTAGAGAATATTTTGCTAACAGATATGTCCTATAAGAAATATTATAGGGAGTCCTTTATGTTAAATGAAAGGACACTGGACAATAAATCAACATGAAGAACTAAGGAGTACTTGAGAACTACATAGGTGTATGTAGAAGACAGTATAAATATGTTTTTGATATCTTTTATTTTACCATTTTATTTAAAACATAATTGCATAAAGTAAGGGTTAAAAAACTGTGTTGATGGGTTTATAATATATACATATGTAATTTGGATGACCATAAAATTACAAAGGAAGGATCAGTTAATGGATATATACTGAAATAAAATTTTTGTATAGTACTGAAATTAAATGGATACTAATCCAAACTAGGTTGTTTTAGTTAAGATGATAATTTTAATCCTTAGGGAGACCACTAAGAAAATAATTAACAACAAAAAAAGAAAATGATAAGGAAATTAAATGGTATACTAGAACATATCCAAATGCAAAAGAAGTCAGTAATGGAGGAAGGGAGGAACAAAAAGACATAGGATATATAGAAAACAAGTAATAAATAGCAGATATAAATCCTACCTTATCATTAATTAAATTAAAAATAAATAGATTAAATTCTCAAATCAAAAGGTGGAGAATGGTAGAATGGATAAGAAAAAAGATCCATCTGTATGCTGTCTACAAGAGACACACTTTATATTTAAAGACAGAAATAGTTTAAAAATGAAAATATGGGAAAATATATACCATGCAAACAATTACCAAAAGTAAGCTATAATAATTTTGCTTTTTGGAACTTTCTGGAACTTTAAAAAATGTATTTTCAATCTGCAGGTGGTTGAATCCATGAATGCAGAACTCATTGAAACAGAGGGCCTGCTGTATATTGTTTATAGTACTTCATAATTATCCTTTTAATATTTAAGCTATCTATAAGAATGTCACGTCTCTTATTACTGGAATGTCTTTTCTCCTTTTATTTTCTGATTGGTCTTGCTAGATTTTTTTTTCCTCTTTGATTTTACTGAACTTCTCAAAGGACAAATTTTTGACTCTACTGATTTTCCTTTTTGTTAATCTATTGAGGTAACATTGGTTTTTAACATTATATATGTTCCATGTGTACATTATATTTTGACTTCTGTACGCACTACAAGGTGCTCACCACTAAAAGTTTAGTTTCCACGCATCACCACAAAGTTGATTCCCTTTACCCATTTCATCCTCCACCTCCTTTCCCTCTGGTAACCACTACTCTGTTCTCTATTATCTCTGTGTTTGCTTTTGCTTGATTTGGTTTGTTCATTTATTTTGTTTTTGTTTGTTTGTTTTTTATATTCTACACGTGAATAAAATCATATGATATTTGCCTTTCTATCTGGCTTATTTCACTTAGCATAATAATTTGAGGCCAAGCCATGCTATTACAGATGTCAAGATGTCATTTTTTTTATGGCTGAGTAGTATCCCATTGTATATATATATACAACATCTTATTATACAGCAATTCATTAATGGGCACTTAGGTTGTTTCCATATCTTGCTATTGTAAATAATGTTGTAATGAACATAGGGGTCCATATATCTTTTCAACTTAGTGTTTTGTATTCTTCAAAAAAACATCCAGAAGTGGAATAGCTGGATCATATAGTAATTCTGTTTTTAATTTTTGAGGAAACTCCATTCTGCTTTCCATACTGGCTGTGCCAATTTACATTACCACCAACAGTATATGAGGGTTCCCTTTTCTCCACATTCTCTCCAACACTGGTTATTTCTTGCCTTTTTAATAACAGTCATTCTAACTGGCATGAGGTGATATCTCATTGTGGTTTTGATTTGCATTTCCCTAATAATTAGTGATGTTGAACATCTTTTCATGTGCCTGCTGGCCACCTGTACGTCTTCTTTGGAAAAATGTCTATTCAGCTTTTCCACCCATCTTTTAATCAGGTCGTTTGTTTTTTCTGTTGTTGTTGTTCAGTTGTATGAGTTCTTTATGTATTTTGGATATCAACCCCTTATCAGATACATGATTTGCAAATATCTTTTCCTATTTGATAGGTTGTCTTTCATTTTGTCGATGGTTTCCTTTGCTGTGCAGAAGCTTTTTGGTTTGATGTAGCCCCATTCACTTATTTGCTTTTGTTTTCCTTGCCTCACAAGATATACCTAGAAACACATTGCTAAGATCTATGTCAAAGAGCATTCTGCCCATGTTTTCTTCTATGAGTTTTATGGTTTCAGGTCTTACATTCAAGACTTTAATGCATTTTGAATTATTTTTTGTATGGTGTGACATAGTGGTCTAGTTTCATTCTTCTGCAAGTCCAGTTTTCCCCAAACCATTTATTGACAAGACTATCATTTCTCCACTGTATGTTCTTTGCTCTTTTGTCATAAATTAATTGTCCATACACGTGGGTTTATTTCTGGGATCTCAATTTGGTTCCACTGATGTTTGTTTTTCTGCCAATACTGTATTGTTTTGATTGCTATCGCTTTGTAGTATCATTGATTTTCTTTATTATCTTCCTGACTATAATTAATTAGACTCTTTACTATTTACTTTCTTCTTCGTGTTTAATTTGCCATCACGTTATAGTTTTTAAAGATGGAGGCATATGTTACTGATTTGAGAGTTTTCTACTCTTCTAAGTATTTGTACTAGATCTCTAATGCTGTATAACAAATTACCAGAAAACACAGAAGCTTGAAAATAACATTTATTACCTCATAGTGTCCGTGGCTCAGGAAGCATTAATGGCACAGCTCGGTGGTTCTGCCTCAAGGTCTTTCTGTCTTGCATGAAATAGCTGGGCCTGTAGTCTCACTTAAAGGCTTAACTCAAAGAGAACACACTTTTAAGCTCTCACACAGCTAACGAAAGGCTTTAACTCTTCACTGTCTGCTGGCAAAAGACTTCCATTTCTTATCATGTGGTACTCTATATAGGTTGTCTGAATGAACTTATGACATGGCTTCTGGCTTCTTCCAGAACAAGTGATCTGAAAATGAGAAAGTCCATGCCAAATGAAGCTGCAATCTTTTCATAATTTAATCTCATACATGACATGACATACCATAGCTTCTGCCATACTTGATTCACTAAGTCTATCCCACACTCAAAGGTAAGGGAGTAAAAATTACTTTCCTCCTCTGTGCAAAATACATTCTTCTCCTCCCAAGACTCCCAGACGTCTCCTTTCATTGTCAAATGAGCTCTAAGTTCAAAATTTTATAACGTGAATCAGGTCCAGGTGTGGATACTGCTCTGTGAGTGTACTTCCATAATTACAGCTTCTGGAATACAGCCCCTCTCAATCTATAGACCTGCAAAACTAAAACAAAAAATCTGTCTCACACAATCCCAATATACAGTAGTGGAGCAGGCATAGAATAAGAGCTACAGCCACACCCGTTCAAAAAGAGAAAAATATAGCAGGTGGAATCACTAGCACAAAAAGCCCACAGCAATTCTGAAATATAGCTAGGCAAATATTGGAAACTCCTTGTAGGTCTGAAAACGTGGGAATAAATTGCTATGGCTCTCAGTTCTGCCCTCTGGGCTGTTGGTTCTGCATTCTGAGTCATCTTTCCTTCATCATAAAAGACACTGACTGGGCTTCCTGGTGGCGCAGTGGTTGGGAGTTCGCCTGCCGATGCGGGGGACGCGGGTTCATGCCCCGGTCCGGGAGGGTCCCGCGTGCCGCGGAGCAGCTGCGCCCGTGGGCCATGGCCACTGGGCCTGCGCGTCTGGAGCCTGTGCTCCGCAATGGGAGACGCCGCGGCGGTGAGGGGCCCACGACCGAAAAAAAAAAAAAGACACTGACTGCTTGTAACTGGATGGTTTTCTCAGTCTCCTACCTGCCGATAGAATTTGGGAGGTCCCAAGTCCTCTTTAAGTTCCTTTTGCATGTTCTCTAGGTCTTTCAGTCAACTGGTGATCTTTCTGTATATATAATCCTTCAAAAATCCTTGTGGATCCTCTCTGACTTACTGGAGCCTATTCCATTAGACAAAAGTTACACACATAGATTTCGTTAACATATGCCCTTTTCTATTTCTGTATTTTGAGTTTTTGATAAAAATGCTGAGGGAAGACACCCTGAAGCTTCCTAACCGTCCTATAGAGAAGATGTGTGAGGCACAACTTTGTTCTATTTAGAGAGCATTTTGTCTCACTGAATAGCACCCTGATACATCACTGTTGATCTTCCTGAGACCTTAACAAAAGATTTTACAGTCACTCTCTTGGCTTAGACATTAATGCATTGGGTTTTATTTTTTACTCAGAAGGCATTGCTTAATTTTAGCATTTGTTGTCTATAGAGACAGAATTTTCAAAACCATCAAGTTCCAGCTCCTTCATGTTTAACAGCATTTTCTTAATTTACCTCTCTTCTTTTGAATTTTATGTTAAGCAGCAAGGAAACAAACAAGTAGCACATTCAAAATGTGACTGGAAATATCCTTAGCCAGGGGCTTCCCTGGTGGTGCAGTGGTTAAGAATCCGCCTGCCAATGCAGGAGACATGGGTTTGAACCCTGGTCCAGGAAGATCCCACATGCCATGGAGCGACTAAGCCCATGCACCACAACGACTGAACCTGTGCTCTAGAGTCTGCGAGCCACAATGACTGAAGCCCGCATGCTACAACTACTGAAGCCCGTGTGCCTAGAGCCCGTGTTCTGCAACAAGAGAAGCCACTGCGATGAGAAGCCTGCACACCGCAATGAAGAGTAGCCCCCCTCGCCGCAACTAGAGAAGGCCCATGCGCAGCAACGAAGACCCAACAAAGCCAAAAATATAAAAATAAAATAAATACATTTATTTAAAAAAAAAAGAAAAAAAAAGAAATATCCTTAGCTAGATCATCCAGTTCATCAGGTATATTTTCTGTCAATACTTGCAACATGACTGATGGTGTCCATGTTGTACTTTCTACCACTATGTAACAAGCATCCCCCTTCTTCCAGTTTCCAATAACATCTAGGTCACTTTCCTGAATGTCCTCAGCAGCAGCCTTATCTAATACCATGAGACTTCTGCTAATAGTTTCTTAAAGGCATTTAGGCTTTCCATAATAGACTCAGCAAAGACTGCTGCCTGGTATCAAAGACACACCAACATTTTAGTTTTTTTATTATGACAACACTTCATTCTCAGTATCAAAATCTCTATTACTCATATATTGCTGCATAAAAAATTATCCCTGAATTTGGAGATTTTATAAAACAAACATTTCTTATTTCACAGTTTCAATGGGCCAGAGATCTGGGTGTAGCTTAGCTGGATAGTTCTGACTCAAGATTTCTCATGAGTTTACAATCAAGCTGTTGGCCAGGTTTGCAGTATCATATGAAAGCATGTCTAGGAGATCATGTACTTCCAAGCTCAAGCATATGTTTGCTGGCAGACTTTGGTTCCTCTCTGGCTGACAGCCAAAAACCACTTTCTTGCTGCATAGGCCAGTCTATAGGTTGCCTGAATGTCCTGAAATGGATACTAGCTGTCTCCAGCATAAATAATTCCTTAGGGGGCATCCAAAATGGAAACTGTGTCTTTTTATAACCTATTTTCAGAAATGACATACTGTTACTTCTGTCTTACTCTAATTATTATAAGCAAGAGACTAAATGTATCCCACACTGAAAGGGAGGGAAATTAAGCTCTACCTCTTAAAAAAGTGTTGCGTGAAAGAAATTGTGAGCATATTTTTAAAACCACCAGAAATTAAAATTTCTCCATAAGCATTGCTTTAAATGTTTTACACAAATTTTCTTATTTTGTGTTTTTGTTTTCATTCAGTTCAATACTTCCATACTTCAATACTTCTATACTTCAATACATTAGTTCAATACTTTCACTCAGTTCTAACTTCCCTAAGAAAGTAAGGACACATGGATTATTTGAAAGTGTGCTATTTATTTTCCAAATATTTTGGGGCTTTCTGGGTACTTTTCTGTTATTGATTTCTGATTTAATTCTATTTCTTTCAGAGAACATAATTCATATTATTGAATGTCTGTAAAGTTATTAAGATTTGTTTAATGATCCAGAACATGTCCTATCTTTTTAAATGTTAAATGTGCCCTTGAGAAAAATGTGCGTTGTGCTATTGTTGGCTGAATGCTTTTATAATGTCAGTTACAGAAACTTGGTTGATAGTATTTTTCAACTCTTTATCCTTACTGATTTTCTGACCACTTAATCTATCAGTTATTGATAAAGGAGTGTTAAAACATCTTACTATAATCATGGATTTGTCTATCTTTTCAGTTGTGTTAGTTTTTGCTTAACCAATTTTTAAACTCAGTTATGTAAGAGTATGATCATTTAGGATTATTATGTCCACTTGATAAACTGACCACTTTAATCATTTTGAAATAATGCTCTTTATTCCTAGCAATATTTTTTCAACAGAAAAATAGTTTTTCTGATATTAATATAGCCATTCCAGTTTCTTTTATTAGTTTTAGCATGCAATATCTTTCTTCCTTTTACTTTTAATCTACATGTCTATATATTGAGTGTGTAATTATTGTATTGGATTTATACATGGACCTGGATTTCTATCTACACTTAAAATCTCTTGTAAAAATTAAAATATTTACATCATTTACATTTAATATGATTGTTAATATGTTTGAGTTAAATCTATCAGATTGTTTTATGTCCATCCTGTCACATTTTTTGTCTCCTTTGTTCTACTATTGTGTTACCTTTTTAAAGATTAATTTGATATTTTTATGATTGTATTTTATCTTCTTTGTTGGAATGTTAGCTATACATCTTTTTTGTTTTTTAAAAAATTAGTGGTGATCTTAGGGCTGATTTTACTTATTACATTCTAATTTCAAGTAATAATATAACTCTTCACAGAAAATATACAACGTATACTTGTATCGCACTTCTCCAAAATAATCTAACTTTGAACCTAAAGGAACCAGCAAAAGAAGAACAAACAAAGCCCAAAGAACAGTAGAAGGAAGGAAATAGTAAAGATCAGAGAGAAAATAAAGGAAATAGTAACTTAAAAAATAGAAAAGTTCAATGAAACTGAAAGCTGGTTCTTTGAAAACATAAACAGGATAGAAAACCATTAGCCAGACTCACCCTCAAAAAAGAGAGAAGGCACAAATAACTAAAATTAGAAATAAAAGAGAAGTTACAACCAATATCACAGAAATACCAAGGATCATAAGTGACTACTATGAACAGTTATATGGAAACAAATTGGACAACCCAGAAGAAATGGATAAATTCTTAGAAACATACAATATTCCAAGAATGAATTAGGAAAAAACAGACAATCTGAACAGACCAATTAATAATGAAACTGAATCACTTAAAAACAAACAAACAAAACTCCCAACAGACAAAAGTTTGAGTCCAGATGGCTTCATATGTGAATTCTACCAAACATTTAAAGAACAGTTAATACCTATTATTCTCAAATTATTCCACAAAATTGAAAATGAAAGGCCACTTCTGAACCCATTCTATGATGCCAGCATCACCCTGATAGCAAAAACAGAAAAAGACACTACAAAGAAAAGAAAATTACCTGTCAATATCCCTGATTAACATACATGCAAAATTTTTCAATAAAACATTAGCAAGCTGCATTCAGCAACATGTTAAAAGGGTCATATACCAGATCAAGTGGGATTTATCCGAGGTGTGCAAGGATGATACAACATCCACAAATTAATCAACATGATACACCACATTAACAAAGGATAAAAATTATGTGATCATCTCAACAGATATAGAAAAGCATTTGACAAAACTGAACATCCTTTTACAATAAAAAGTCTCAACAAAGTGAATATAGAGAGAATATACCTTAACATAATAAAGGCTATATATGACAAACCTAACATCATATTCACTGGTACAAAGCTGAAAGCTTTTCCTCTAAGATCAGGAACAAGACGAGGATGCCCATTCTTGCCATTTTTATTCAACGTAGTATTGGAAATCCTAGGCACAGCAGTAAGATAAGAAAAAGAGATAAAAATTATCCAAATTGGAAAGGAAGAAGTAAAACTGGTACTATTTGCAGATATGATACTATAAACCCTAAAAACTCCACCAAAAAAAACTACTAGAACTAATAAATGAATTCAGTAAATTTGCAGGATATAAAACCAATATACAGAAATCTGTTGTATTTCTATGCATTAATATCAAACTATCAGAAAAAGAAATTAAGAAATCAATCTCATTTTACAAGTGCATCAAAAAGAATGAAATACCAAGGAATGAAGTTAACCAAGGAGATGAAAGACCTACACTCTGAAAACTATAAGACTTATGAAAGAAATTGAAGAGGACACAAATAAATGGAAAGATATTCCATGTTCGTGAACTGGAAGAATTAATATTATTAAAATGTCCAAACTACCAAAAGCAATCTACAGATACAATTCAATCTTTATCAAAATACCCATGGAATTTTTTTACAGAACTAGAACAAAAAATCCTAAAATCTGTATGGAACCAAAAAAGACCCCAAATAGCAACAGCAATCTTGAGAAAGAAAAACAAAACTGGAGGTATCACTTGCTCTTATTTTAAATTATACTACAAAGGTATAGTAAACAAAACAGTGTGGTACTGGCACAAAAACAGATCAATGGAACAGAACAGAGAGCACACAAAAAAACCCATGCTTATATGGGCAATTATTCTATGATAAAGGAGGCAAGAATATACAATGGAGAAAAGAGTCTCTTCAATAAATGGTGTTGAGAAAACTGTACAGCTACATGCAAAAGAATGAAACTAGACCACACTATTACACCCTATACAAAAATAAACTCAAAGTGGATTGAAGACTCAGATGTAAGACCTGAAACCATAAAACTCCTAGAAAAAATATAGGCAGTACATTCTTTGATGTTTGTCTTAGCAATATTTTTTCTGCAACTGTCTCCTCAGGGCAGCAAAAGCAACAGTAAACAAGTACGACTACATCAAACTAAAAAACCTTTGCATAGTGAAGGAAACCAGTAACAAAACAAAAAGGCAGGCTACTGAATGGGAGAATATGTTTGCAAAGCATATGTCCGACAAGGGGTTAATATCCAAAACATATAAAGAACTCACACAACTCAATATTAAAAAACTAATAATTTGTTTTAAAAATGGCAGAGGACCTGAATAACACTTTTCCAAGAAAGACACACAGATGACCAACAGGCACATGAAAATATGCTCAACATCACTCATCATCAGGGAATTGCAATTCAAAACCACAATGAGATATCACCTCACACATGTCAGAATGACTGTTATCAAAAATACAAGAAATAAGAAGGGTTGGAAAGGATGTGGAAAAAAGCGAACACTTGTGTACTGTTGGTAGTAATGTAAATTGGTGTAGGCAGTATGGAAAACAGTATGGAGGTTCCTCAAAAAATTAAAAATAGAACTACTATAAGATCCAGCATTTCCACTTCTTGGTATGTATCTGAAGAAAACAAAGACACAAATTAAAAAAGATACGTGCATCCAGTGCATTGCAGTGTTCATTGCACGTTATTTACAATACCTAAGATACAGAAGCCACCTAGTGTCTATCAATAGACGAACAGATAAAGAAGTGGTATCCATATAAAATGGAATATTACTCAGTCATAAAGAAGAACTAAATCTTGCTATTTGTGACAACATGGATGGATCTAGAGGGTATTATGCTACGTGAAGTAAGTCAGATAAAGACAAATACCATATGAGTCCACTTATATGTGGAAACTAAAAAAACAAAACAAATGAACAAACAAAACAATAACAGACCCATAGATACAGAGAACAATCTGTTGCTTGCCAAAGGCTAGAGAGGTGGGAGATGGGTGATTTAGGGGAAGGAAATTAAGCGTTACAAACTTCCAGTTATAAAATAAAATCATGGGGATGTAATGTACAGCATAGGGAATGTAGTCATAATAGTGTAACAACTCTGTATGGTAACAGATGCTAACAAGACTTACTGTGGTGATCATTTCATAATGTACAAAAATATTGAATCACTATGCAGTATTACCTGAAACTAATATAATTTTGTAAGTCAATTATATTTCAATAAATGAACAAAACTTGGCAGAAGGGACCACTACAGGGTTAGTTATCTTTATTTTGGCTTTTAGCTTCAGTATAGATAACACATTCCCATGAAAGACAGTTATAGAACGTGTAAGCCACAATTTTATATTTCTGGACTGAAAAAAAGAGAGGACAGAGATTGGAGCAACCCCAGCTTCTGGAACATTTGGTGTGTGTGGGAAGAAGGAACTACAAAAAATATAGAGCCCTAGAGTCACATTTTGTGTATAAACTCTGCACAAATCTCTACCAGAGCGTCAAATTATAAATGTGCAGGAAAAAAAGCATGGTGTAAGTAACCCAGCTAATGGAGGAAAAAATTTTAAAAGTTAACAGAGATTTGAGTTTTCACCCAGATTTAGAGTTATTTGTTTGAGTCCAACCAACATAACTGTCTGCTAAAACAAAAATATACATACTGGGCTTCCCTGGTGGCGCAGTGGTTGGGAGTCCGCCTGCCGATGCAGGGGATGCGGGTTCGTGCCCCGGTCCGGGAGGATCCCACATGCCACGGAGCGGCTGGGCCTGTGAGCCATGGCCGCTGAGCCTGTGCGTCCGGAGCCTGTGCTCCATAGAGGGAGAGGCCACGGCAGTGAGAGGCCAACGTACAGGAAAAAAAAAAAAAAAAAATATATATATATATATATATATATGTACACACACACATACATACTTTTTTCAGTTACATAACAGAATTCCAGTTTCCATAACATGACTTTCACAATGTCCAGGATATAATCCAAAATTACTTGAAATATAAAGAAGCAACAAAATGCAACCCATTTTAAGAAGGAAAAACAATCAATAAAGGCCAATATAGAAATGAATTAAATGTTAGAGCTAGTCATCAAGAACTTTAAAGTAGCTCTCATAACTAGACTCAATGAGGTATAGGAAAATATGGTCGTAATGAATAAAAAGATAGGGAACCCTAACTGAGAAATAAAAAATATGAAAAAGAAAAATGGAAAATCCTAGAACTGAAAAATATAATTCTGAATGAAAAAGTCACTGGATGGACTTAAGGACAACTGCAAATTAAAAGAAAAAAGTCAGTGAAGTTAAAAATAGATCAATATAGAGACCTTCAAGATGGTGGAGGAGTAAGACGTGATCACCTTCCTTGCCACAAATACATCAGAAATACATCTACATGTGGAACAACTCCTACACAACACCTACTGAACGCTGGCAGAAGAGCTCAGACTTCCCAAAAGGCAAGAAACTCCCCATGTACCTGGGTAGGGCAAAAGAAAAAAGAAAAAACAGAGACAAAATAATAGGGACGGGACCTGCACCTCAGGGAAGGAGCTGTGAAGGAGGAAAAGTTTCCACATACTGGAAAGCCCCTTCACTGGCAGAGAAGGGGGGTGGCAGGCGGGAAGAGCCACAGAGGAAAGCGCAGCAAAAGGGGTGCAGAGGGCAAAGCAGAGAGATTGTTGCACAGAGGATCAGTGCCAACCAGCACTCACCAGACTAAGAGGCTTGTCTGCTCACCCGCCGGGCCGGGCGGGGCTGGGAGCTGAGGCTTGGGCTTCAGAGGTCAGATCCAGGGAGAGGACTGGGGTTGGCTGCATGAACACAGACTGAAGGGGGCTAGTGTGCCACACCTAGCCAGGAAGGAGTCCGGGAAAAAGTCTGGACCTACCTAAGAGGCAAGAGACCACTGTTTTGGGGTGCGCAAGGAGAAGGGATTCAGATCACTGCCTAAGCAAGTTCCAGAGATGAGCACAAGCCGCGGCTATCAGCGCAGACACCAGAGATGGGCATGAAACGCTAAGGCTACTGCTACTGCCACCAAGAAGCCTGTCTGCAAGCACAGGTCACTATCCACACCTCCCCTCCCGAGAGCCTCTGAAGCTCGCCACTGCCAGGGTCCCATGATCCAGGGACAAGTTCCCTGGGAGAACACATGGCGTGCCTCATGCTGTTGCAATGTCACACTAGCCTCTGCAGCCACAGGCTCGCCCCACATTCCGTACCTCTCCGTCCTCCCAGCCTGAGTGAGCCAGAGCCCCCTAATCAGCTGTTGCTTTAACCCCGCCCTCTCTGGGTGGGGAACAGATGCCCTCAGGTGACCTACATGCAGAGGTGGGGCAAAATCCAAAGCTGAACTCCAGGAGCTGTGTGAACAAAGAAGAGAAAGGGAAATTTCTCCTAGCAGCCTCAGGAGCAGAGGATTAAATCTCCACAATCAACTTGATGTACCCAGCATCTCAGGAATGGCTGAATAAACAATGAATCATCCTAAAGTTGAGGCAGTGGACTTTGGGAGCAATTGTAGACTTGGGGTTTGCTTTCTGCATCTAATTTGTTTTTGGTTTTATGCTTATCTTAGTTTAGTATTTAGAGCTTATCATAATTGGTAGATTTCTTTATTGATTTGGTTGCTCTCTTCCTTTTTAAAAAAATATATATTTTTTCCTTTTTCTCTTTTTGTCAGTGTGTATATATCTGCTTCTTTGTGTGATTTTGTCTGTATAGCTTTGATTTTGCCATCTGTCCTAGGGTTCTGTCTGTTGTTTTTTTTAATATAGTTTTTAGCACTTGTTATCATTGGTGGATTGTTTTTTTAGTTTGGTTGCTATCTTCTTTCTTTTCCTCTTTCTTTTATTACTTCTTAATTTTTTTATTTTTAATAATTATTTTTTTATTTTAATAACTTCATTTTATTTTTTTCTTTCTTTCTTTCTTTCTCCCTTATCCTCTGAGCTGTATGGCTGACAGGGTCTTGGTGCTCTGGCGGGGTGTCAGGCTGGTGCCTCTGAGATGGGAGAGCAGAGTTCAGGACATTGGTCCAACAGAGACCTCCTGGCTCCATGTAATATCAAATGGTGAAAGCTCTCCCAGAGATCTCCATCTCAACGGTAAGACCCAGCTCCACTCAATGACCAGCAAGCTACAGTGCTGGACACCCTATGCCAAATAACTAGCAGGAGAGAAACACAACCACACCCATTAGCAGAGAGGCTGCCTAAAACCATAAGAAGGTCACAGACACCCCAAAATACATCACTGGACGTGGTCCCACCCACCAGAAAGACAAGATCCAGCCTCATCCACCAGAACACAGGCACCAGTCTCCTCCACCAGGAAGCCTACACAACCCACTGAACCAAACTTAGCCCCTGGGGGAAGACACCAAAAACAACAGGAACTACGAACATGCAGCCTGCGAAAAGGAGACCCCAAACACAGTAAGATAAGCAAAATGAGAAGACAGAAAAACACACAGCAGATAAAGGAGCAAGATAAAAATCCACCAGATCTAACATATGAAGAGGAAATAGGCAGTCTACCTGAAAAAGAACTCAGAATAGTGATAGTAAAGATGATCTAAAATCTTGGAAATAGAATGGAGAAAATACAAGAAACATTTAACAAGGACATAGAAGAACTAAAGAGCAAACAAACAACGATGAACAACACAATAAATGAAATTAAAAATGCTCTAGAAGGAATCAATAGCAGAATAACTGAGGCAGAAGAACAGATAAGTGATCTGGAAGATAAAATAGTGGAAATAACTACTGCAGAGCAGAATAAAGAAAAAAGAATGAAAGAATTGAGGACAGTCTTATAGATCTCTGGGACAACATTAAATGCACCAACATTCGAATTATAGAAGTTACAGAAGAAGAAGAGAAAAAGAAAGGGACTGAGGAAATATTTGAAGAGATTATAGTTGAAAACTTCCCTAACATGGGAAAGGAAAACTAGTCAATCAAGTTGAGGAAGCACAGAGAGTCCCATACAGGATAAATCCAAGGAGAAACATGCCAAGACACATATTAATCAAACTATCAAAAATTAAATACAAAGAAAAAATATTAAAAGCAGCAAGGGAATCCCCATAAGGTTAACAGCTGATCTTTCCACAGAAACTCTGCAAGCCAGAAGGGAGTGGCAGGATATATTTAAAGTGATGAAAGGGAAAAACCTACAACGAAGATTTACCCAGCGTGGTTCTCATTCAGATTCGATGGAGAAATTAAAACCTTTACAGACAAGTAAAAGCTAAGAGAATTCAGCACCACCAAATCAGCTTTATAACAAATGCAAAAGGAACTTCTCTAGGCAGGAAATATAAGAGAAGGAAAAGACCTACAATAACAAACCCAAAACAATTAAGAAAATGGTAATAGGAACACACATATCGATAATTACCTTAAATGTAAATGGATTAAATGCTCCAACCAAAAGACATAGACTGGCTGAATGGATACAAAAAGAAGACCCGTATATATGCTGTCTACAAGAGACCCACTTCAGACCTAGGGACACATACCGACTGAAAGTGAGAGGGTTGGAAAAAGATATTTCATGCAAGTGGAAATCAAAAGAGGGCTGGAGTAACAATTCTCATATCAGACAAAATAGACTTTAAAATAAAGACTATTACAAGAGACAAAGAAGGACACTACATAATGGTCAATGGATCAATCCAAGAAGAAGATATAACAATTGTAAATATTTATGCACCCAACATAGGAACACCTCTATACAGAAGGCAAATGCTAACAGCCGTAAAAGGAGAAATCGACAGTACCACAATCATAGTAGGGGACTTTAACACCCCAGTTTTACCAATGTACAGATCATCCAAAATGAAAATAAATAAGGAAACACAAGCTTTAAATGATACATTAAACAAGATGGACTTAATTGATATTTATAGGACATTCCATCCAAAAACAACAGAATACACTTTCTTCTCAAGTGCTCATGGAACATTCTCCAGGATAGATCACATCTTGGGTCAAAAATCAAGCCTTGGTAAATGTACGAAAATTGAAATCGTATTAAGTATCTTTCTGACCACAACGCTATGTTACTAGATATCAATTACAGGAAAAAATCTGTAAAAAATACAAACACATGGAGGTTAAACAATACATTACTTAATAATCAAGAGATCACTGAAGAGATCAAAGAGGAAATCAAAAAATACCTAGAAACAAATGACAATGAAAACACGACGACCCAAAACCTATGGGATGCAGCAAAAGCAGTTCTAAGAGGGAAGTTTATAGCAATACAATCCTACCTCAAGAAACAAGAAACGTCTCAAATAAACAACCTAACCTTACACCTAAAGCAACTGGAGAAAGAAGAACAAAAAAAACTCCAAAGTCAGCAGAAGGAAAGAAATCATAAAGGTCAGATCAGAAATAAATAAAAAAGAAATGAAGGAAACGATAGCAAAGATCAATAAAACTAATAGCTGGTTCTTTGAGAAGATAAACAAAATTGATAAACCATTAGCAAGACTCATCAAGAAAAAAGAAAAACTAAAAATAGAACTACCATACAATCCAGCAATCCCACTACCGGGCATATACACTGAGAAAACCATAATTCAAGAAGACTCATGTACCACAATTTTCATTGCAGCTCTATTTATAATAGCCAGGACATGGAAGCAACCTAAGTGTCCTTCGAAAGATGAATGGATAAAGAAGATGTGGCACATATATACAATGGAATATAACTCAGCCTTAAAAAGAAACAAAATTGAGTTTTTGTAGTGAGGTGGATGGACCTAGAGTCTGTCATACAGAGTGAAGTAAGTCAGAAAGAGAAAAACAAATACCGTATGCTATATATGGTATCTAAAAAAAAAAAGAAAAACTTTCTGAAGAACCTAGGGGCAGGACAGGAATAAAGATGTAGCCCTAGAGAATGGACTTGAGGACATGGGGAGGGGGAAGGGTAAGCTGGGTTGAAGTGAGAGAGTGGCATGGACTTATAAGTATTACCAAATGTAAAATAGATAGCTAGTGGGAAGCAGCTGCATAGCACAGGGAGATCAGCTCAGTGCTTTGTGACCACATAGAGGGGTGAGATAGGGAGGGTGGGAGGGAGTCGCAAGAGGGAGGAGATATGGGGATATATGTATATGTATAGCTGATTCACTTTGTTATAAAGCAGAAACTAACACACCATTGTAAAGCAATTATACTCCAATAAAAAAATAGATCAATAAATCAAAATAAGTAGATTACAATGTGAGAGGAAAGAGAACAAGGCAGAAAAAATATTTTAGAATAATGCCAAATTTTTCCAAGTTTGGTAAAAGATATAAATTTACAGTTTTAAGAACCTTAGAAAGTTTCAAGCCACATAAAAATGAATAAAACCATACTTATGCATATAGTTAACCTGTTGATACCAAAGATAAAGATAACATCTTGATAACAGCAGGGGACTATGACACATTTTATTCAGGAGGAGACCAATTTACATAACTGTTAAGGTCTCATCAGAATCCACAGAGGCAAGAGACAATGAGATTACATTCTCAAAGTTCTGGGAAGAAAAATCAATGTACTGCAATTTCAAAAATAGAAAAATATGAGAATTTGTCAAACATTTATTACCAAAAATGCTTAGTGAAATTGTTCAAGCTGAATGAAAATAATTCCAAATAGAAATTCAGATATTCAAGAAGGAATAAAGAACATTGGAAATAAACATAAACACAAAAGATGTTCTTTCCTCTTAATTTGTTTAAAAAATATATACATAGATTACTTAAAGCAAAAGTTATGCTTTGTTGTGAACTTCATAATGTATGTATGACAGCTAGAGCGGGTTGGCTCATGGGGTAAATAGACCTATAGAGTCCCCAGATTTCTATGTTTTATATGTAGTAGTATAATAATACAAAAAGTAGACTATAAAAATTAAGGATATACATTTAATCCACAGAGCAACTGCCAAAAGATATTCAGAAGCACAGCTAAAAAGCTAATAGATAAATTAAATGGCTTTAAATATATTCAAATAACTCAAAAGAATGGAGAAAAAAAGAGATGAACAGAAACAAAGAACAAAATAGAGCTAAATCCAAGCATATCATTAATTAATTATAATGATACTAGACAAAACAGGCTAATCAGAAAGCCGAATTTATTAATATTGACAAGAAACAAGCCTAAGTATACGCTGTCTAAAGAGACACTTTTAGAATAATGCACAGATATGTTGGAAGTAAATAGATAAGAAATATATATGTATATATAAAAAATATTACACAAACAGTAATTATAAGAAGGCTGGTAACCATATTTATGTAAAATAAAATAGACTTTAAGATAAAGAGTATTACCACAGATAGAAACGAATAATATTAAAGAGCTGTATCATCAGGAAGACAAAATGATCAGAAATATAGATATACCTAATTAGTAACTTCAAATTGCATGAGTCAAAAATTGACAGAGTTAAAGGAAGACTAGTTAATTCCACAATCATAAATGGAGATTTTAACACTCTTCTCTCATTGATTGATAGAATACTACACAAATATCAGTAAATACATAAAAGGTCTGAGAAGTATTCTCAACCATTTTTATTGAATTTATATTTATGCAATAGTATAATCAACCACTTCAGGATACACAATCTGTTTAAGTGGACATGGTACATTTATCATAGGTCATATCTTGGGTCATGACACCAGTCTCTACAAATTTAAATCAGCGAATATCATACAAAGTATGTTCTACTACCACAATGATAGTAAATTTGAAATAAACAGCATTCTATCTAAGAAAATCCCATCAGAAATTGAAAGACACATATCTAAATAATCTATGGGTCAAAGAATAAATCACAGGTAAATTAGAAAATAGTCCAAACTGAATGGTAAAGAAATTACAACATAACAAAACTTGTCGGATGCAGCCAAAGGAGTTCTTTCAGGGAAATGTATTAATCTTTCATGATTATATGAGGAAAGAGAAAGGTAGAAAATCAATGACCTAAGTTTTCACTTTCCAAGGCTAGAAAAGTAGAACAAAGTAATACACCAATGTAAGCAGAAGGAGGACAGTAATAAAGACAAGACCAGAAATTAACAAAAAAAGAATATGAAATATTAATAACTTCTGTCTTCCTTGTTGCCTCTGCTGCTAATACCTCTGTCAAATTCCTCCATTTTTTTCATATGTTGTTTTTCCTCTGGCTACTTGGAGATTCAATCCCTGTGAGTACTTTTTAGAAATCAGCCAAAGATTTGAGTATGGTTTATATCAAAATTTGGGGCTCTCCTTCCATGGCTCCCTACTTTGTGGAATTTTATTTTCTTTCCAGCCATGTTGACATCTCTGAATTCCTCAGGTCAATAGGATTTTGGTTTTCTCCTTGACCTTTATCTGCCAGCATACTATATTGACTGGGTAGTAGCCTCAGAGCAAAGTTGTATAAATGCAGATCTTGCTCTGGGTGGTTCTCTTTATTTAAGAGTCTAATTGCTCCAGTGTCTCCTTGTTTGTGGTTGCTTTCCAATGTCTTAAAGCAATTTTCCAAAGTTTATCATTGTTTTCAGCAGGAGAGTTATTCTGATTCAAGATCCTCTGCTCGAAGTCCTCCATGTAATTTTTTTTTTTTTTTAATATCTGGTTAAGTATTTATTAACATTTTAAGATGCTCTTAGATGCAGGGTTGTTTTGCCTCTCACTGTTGTGGCCTCTCCCGTTGTGGAGCACAGGCTCCGGACGCGCAGGCTCAGCGGCCATGGCTCACGGGCCCAGCCGCTCTGCGGCATGTGGGATCCTCCCGGACCGGGGCACGAACCCGCGTCCCCTACATCGGCAGGCGAACTCTCAACCACTGCGCCACCAGGGAAGCCCTCCTCCATGTAATTTTTATGTTCAGACAAACCAACATCCTGGTAAAGTGCTTCTCAAATTTTAATGCATAAATGAATCATCTGGGAGTTATGCTAAAATGCAGGTTCTGATTCAGTAGGTCTGGAGTGGGGCCTAGTATTCTGCATTTTAAACAAGCTCACAGGGAACATGGATGCTACTGTGCACAGACCACTTTTTGAGTAGTGAGGCCCTAGACTACTAACCTAGTGAAATATTGGAAGTAAATTTTACAGTGTGATACAACAGAATTTTAGAGTTTGAAACAATTCAGGAACACACGGCTATTCATGGAGAAGCACTGGCTGTGGTTGTAAATTCTTATTGTCCTGAACCTAGGGATCTGAACAAGTGTCAGTATTGATAAAACCTACTACTACCTTATTAATGCTAATGGATTAAACAGCACCATGAGCCTGATTATCCGTTAGCCAATTAAGATAAGCATTGAACTTGTCTTTATAGTATATTTATTGTGATTGGAAATATTGATGTATTCCACGTTAAATACTGGCCAATATATCAAGTACACAATTTTGCCCTGGGCAGATTCCGAAACAACCACTGAAAACATATTTTAAAAACGACAGTTGCTAACTTTTATCCAAACAACAACAAAAAAATGGATTTGCATCTTAATGGGCGATAACAATGAAATTTCTTTTAAGGATCTGAAAGGAAGTTATCTCCTCCATCTGTATAATATCCAGTCAGTCACTACCATAGGCAGCCCTCTTTAGATAACCCCTCCCTTGGCTCAACAAACTCAGCGATTAAATTGTACAGATTTTATCTTCTAAATAATTAACCAATCCAACTTCTACCAGCTCCATCCTTGCTATCACTTCCCCAACTTAAATAATGAATACCTCTCTTGACTGCTATTCCTTTTTTCCTTTAGGTCCATATCCAACTCTGCCACCCAAGTAATATATTTAGCCCCCTCCTTAAAACATCTACAATATAAAGGTCAAGCTACTCAATGTGACACAGAAGGCACTTCACGAGTTCATCTCTGCCTATCACTATGCTTTCTTATCCCATGAGTCCTTTCCTCTCAAATTATATTTCAGTGATGATAAACCGTTGTACTCATACTGGCCATGCTATTTCTCCCCTTCACACATTGGCCCTATTTGCAATAATTTTTCCTATCTCTATCAAAACCATCCATCTCCTTCCTCTGGATTAGTCTTAATTCCCTTTTAGACTTAACTCAGTTGTCATCTTCTCCAGAAGCCAACCAGATGCTTATTGCCAAGTTCCTCAGTATACACATAATGCCCAGTGAGTATTTCTACCACCGGTGTATCACATACCAATAAATTATCTGTTTTTATTTGTGTCTCCTTCTTAGATCATAACATATAAATCAGTCTTAATGTTGCCTTTATCTCCGTGTAAGAGTCCAGGCTGGCACTAAGTTAGAGTTCAGTAAGGCCTGATAAAACATATTAATGAGAAAATCATTCAATTATGTGAACAACTGGTACTAGAGTTTCTCTGGTTTAAATTTAAGAAACTGCCTTGTTCATCTGTATTAAATGAAAGGAGTAAAATGTTAAGAGTATTGTCTAGCAAGAGAGAAAGAGATAATTAAACTAATAAGGTAATAGGAATTTGAGGGTATAGCAGGAAAAAGGAGAAAGGTAGAGAGGAACAAAAGAAGGTTGAATGATGCGATGGAAGGCTAGAGTCTGCAGCCTGGGGAGATGGGTAGTCAGAGGGAAATCCCAGTGGTTTGGTGGTGGAAATTTTTCATTTTGGGTTTTTTTGTTTCTTTCTTTCTTTGCTCAGTATGTGTACTATCTACCCAATACCTCCCTTTTCTTTTGAAAACAGAACCCCTCTTCTTTCAGACTGTTATGAACATTTAGTTCCAGAGGAAGCTACCAAGTTCATTCATGCTATTAGGAAATACTGGACACCTTCTATGTGCCAGGGACCGTCCTAAGATGTAGTGATAGAGCAACCAAGGGGAAGCTACCAAGTTCAAAATGAGTCCAACACCCTGTACATGGCTGAGTGGCCAAGGAAAGGAGTTGGGGAACAGGATGGCTGAAGCAAAGTGCTGTGCTTTGCTGGCCACATCTGAATGATCCGGTGGACAGCTGACCCAAGCTGGGCCAATTACAGCCTTTCAGTGATGTAAGTTTTTATAAACAGGCACGTCAAATACCCAGTGTTAAGTTTTTGTGATGTGATAATGTAAACTCACTATTGTAACTCTTTAATTACTCCCAAGTTTTTAGGAAATATTGACCTATTGATACAGAGTTGTTAAATGATATGAAGAAACAATAAGATAAGGCAGTAAAGGCAAAACACATTGCCTCTCATTCACGCCTTCCCAGACATCTATATAAATGGAGCATCATTCTAACAAGGAAAAGTGTAACCCAAGACCATCACGTGGTGATAAGTTTGGAAGAGACCGAATATGTGAAGGCAGTTCTGGGAATAACAGGGAGGAGCAGCTTCTCAGTGATGCCTCCACAAAGGTTTTGATACGAACTCCGATAACCAAGTATATATGAGAGGAAGCTATCCTTAAATGTTTAACTCTCATGTGTGGGTTGCATTTGTGTGCTTTACATGTGCTCGGTCCCCTGGAAATCACAGGTAATCCTCTTGCCTCCTCGCTGCCACTTGGGGCTCTATTCTGTCTCCTCTTTTTTTTTTTTTTTTTTTTTTTTGCGGTACGCGGGCCTCTCACTGTTGTGGCCTCTCCCCGTTGCGGAGCACAGGCTCCGGACGCGCAGGCTCAGCGGCCATGGCTCACGGGCCCAGCCGCTCCGCGGCACGGGGGATCTTCCCGGACCGGGGCACGAACCTGTGTCCCCTGCATCGGCAGGCGGACTCTCAACCACTGCGCCACCAGGGAAGCCCTGTCTCCTCTTTTTCTCCTTTTACTCAGACCAAGAAATATCTGCTCACACAAAGGTAACTCTCAGGTGGGATCTCTGGTAGCAGAGCTGAAACAGGGTGGGTGAGACGTAAGAGGGTCTAATAATGTGATCATTTCTTTCATTTTTTGCCGTCCTTGCCTACACATGCACAAGCACACACACAGAGCTACTTGAATTAGGGAACACAATTCTATTTATTATCTGGGTCCTAACTTCACTCCTCATCTCCCTACTTTCACTTTTGAGTTACCAGCCCTCGTCCAGTTCCTACAATGAAATGCTCAGAAAGGCTACTCTAGAGTTCCCTACCAAATACAAATGACTCCTCCATCAGTCTTTTGTGGATGGAAAGAGTCAGCATGGATGTGCAGAATAGTCTTGCTGTTTATAATCTAAGTATAAGCTCTAAAGAATAAACATATATCAGGAGGCTCTAGTACTCATATATATTTCCGCATTGTTACTATTAGAAAAGTCACTTCAAAAATCTCAGAACGTCTCTGTGATTGCTTTAGGCACAGAAACTTGGCACTCTATCCTGCTGGGAAGAAAACTCGGACACGTTATAAAGATAAGTAGGGGTGGTCACAGAAGAGAGACGTGGCAACCAGGCAGATAGCTAAGGACAAATTAATTCCCTATAAGCCACCACGGACCTTTGCAGTTCCTGAGCTTTTTGAGCCTCTCTTATTGAAATTCTCTAACTTTCATGCTCACCGTCCTACTTATGTTGCTCTCCAATCCCAGCTCATTGATTAACCAATATTTAATTTGCATTTCTATGTGCTACTTATTGTTCTTGGAACTGTGGATACCATCATGAACTGAGCATAATCTTGACCTAAAATGCTTAGTACACTAGGAGGGAGAGATAAATAATCATGCAGTTAAATATGGTATCATAAATACTACCAATGGACTAAGCACAAAGTTCCTAGCACTTCCCCGCCCCCTCACCCCTCTCCACAGACTAAGAACTTTGAAACAAGAGCCAGACTCAGGTGAATCTGTATTTGTGAAGCACCTGGCAGAGTTTCCCAAAGGAAAGTTGTTGATTTTCATTCTGTTTGTACATTTACTACAGTCATAAACTCAACCTTTAGTTTCTTCTGGGTGGAATCCTCTGATTATACCACCCACCAAATAGCTGATTAGGAAAAGGCAGTGAGCCATTTCCACTGCATTGTGGATGAGAAGCATTCCTCCCATCTCAAAATAGAAGTCAGGGAATATTTTTTTTTCTCAGAAAATATTTTTACATACACAGTTCAATTTTATCGTTATATTTCAGATAAATCAAAGGTTAAAGATGATTTTATATACCAGTTTTAGAATTTAAGCACCACTATGACATAAAGAAAAGACATTCTGGGCTTCCCTGGTGGCACAGTGGCTGAGAATCTGCCTGTTAACGCAGGGGACACAGGTTCGAGTCCTGGTCTGGGAGGATCCCACATGCCACGGAGCAACTAGGCCCGTGAGCCACAACTACTGAGCCTACACGTCTGGAGCCCTGTGCTCCGCAACAAGAGAGGCCACGATAGTGAGAGGCCCGCGCACCACGATGAAGAGTGGCCCCCGCTTGCCACAACTAGAGAAAGCCCTCGCACAGAAACCAAGACCCAACACAGCAAAAATAAATTAATTAATTAATAAACTCCTACCCCCAACATCTTAAAAAAAAAAAAAGAAAAGACATTCTAAGTTATACACAAATGGTTTATAATGAATTTATACCAACTTTTTAGTAAGTCAGATACTCATGCATCTCAATTTAACATACTGGGGAAAAGTTAGACTCAAGATTATGAAGTGACTTTAGATATTTTTATCTTCTTTATTTAAAAAAATATAAGTTTAAATGGCTTATAGAAATGACTAGGAAAATGAAATAAATTATAAAGTAAGGGGTAAGAGAAAAAATTTGTCCCATAAATTACCTAAAGCTATCTTGAGGAAGAAAGATTATTTCACAGTCCATAATTCTGTATATCCTCATGGTGAGAGCACTTAAGTCCCTGAAGCTCTTGTTCATATTTATGAGAAAGTTAAGCCCTTAGAATGTGAAACGGAAGAGAGCATATGGTACCCTAAAAGACTAGATAACTTTAAAAGTGATCATAAAATCAGGGACCCTTAAGAAAGATCACTCATGTTAATTCCAATGAAAATTAACCAGTTCTTCTTCAAACTATATCTCAGCCAGTGTCATAGTGAACTAGTGGCAAATGGAGAAAGGTTTGCTTCCTTTTTCTTCTTTAAACCCTGACACAGAAATAGGGATTCTCCTCAAGGTGACAGAGATAACTCAATTTGCCTTGCATGGAATTCAGAGTAAAGACATATCTGCAAGGTTAAAATTCATGGCTCATGTACAACTATTCCTAGTAATGAGGTCATCTATCTAGTTAAGGGATCCAGATTTGCATTGACCCACCATTTCTGAGCATGAGTTATTTTTTACCTTATTTCTACTTATTTATTTTTCATTATGTTTCATTTGGCTTACTTGAAAAAGAAAGACATTTGGGAATAACAAAGCACTGGGGTATAGCCTACTGTACCCACTATTTATGCTATAAAGAAATACCTCCCTAGACTCTGAGTGCTTTAAGAGGCTGAATCATTCAGAAGTAACTCAGAAGAAATAATCAGTGAAGGAATGCTGAAAGTAATGCTGTTTTTCTGGCTTTGCCTACTCAGACACTAGACTCTCTTCTCTGAGTATCAAGTATTGTCCAGATATTTACATACAAAAACAATAAAATTGTTTTCTTTTTTAAAATCAGGGTTTTAGGGAAACAAGAGTTTTGCTGAAAATGTCTGAACCCATAATCTGAAGTGAGAACTCTGAAGTTTCCTACATACACAAAAAATAGGAGTGTATAATGCTCTCTGATAGTTGTTTCTGCACTCTGCATGTTAGAAAACTGGGAATGACCTTTAAATAGTACAGCTAAAGGAACAGTATGCTCCAGTCAGAATGCTCTCCAGTGTGACAAACAGAAGTGGTCCATTCCTTAATTCTGAGCTCCAATTACCAGTTACCTCTTTAATACTTAAAATATAAAATTTGAGGGCTAAATAATTTACTAAATTATTTTTACAGAAATCTTTGTTCCACTTCAACATGCTCTGCAAAAGACAAGATACGAGGGAGATGCTGCCTTTTCCCATGTACATTGAAAAAATTTATATCTGTGTTCTCTTGTGCCATGGTTGGTTTTTTGGTGTGTGTGTTCTGGGGTGATAAGATGTATGCTTTGGACCCACTTTGGAGAAAAAGTCCCTGCTGCTTGGAGTCTTCGACCTAAAATTTCTGCTACAACATAAAATCATTAGCACCATTTGCCACCTCCATGGCAGCAATGGCTCAGAAAGGAGCTTGACACCATTACTGTTTATTGTAGCAAGCCCTCATAGATTAGGCTACAGAAAGATGGAAACATCATTCTGTAGAGGTAGAGGGGAAGCAAGAGGGAAATGATGTCAAATGATGGGAGGTCATTAGAATAGGATGCAGATGTGAAAGATAAAGACAAGAAATCTTAGAGTCTTAAGATTCTTCTCCAAACAGTTAAATGTAATCCTTGTGAAGAACCTACATTTTTTCACATTCCATAGCAACTAGGAGAGAGACATAGATATTATGAAATAAGTATTATAAATCCTCTACAGAGGCTTTCCTGGTGGCACAATGGTTAAGAATCCGCCTGCCACTGCAGGGGACATGGGTTGGAGCCCTGGTCCGGGAAGATCCTTCATGCTGTGGAGCAACTAAGCCCATGCGCCACACGTACTGAGCCTGTGCTCTAGAGCCCGCGAGCCACAACTACTGAAGCCCACGCGCCTAGAACCTGTGCTCTGCAACATGAGAAGCCACCGCAGTGAGAAGCCTGTGCACCGCAACGAAGAGTAGCCCCCGCTCGCCGCAACTAGAGAAAGCCTGCGCGCAGCAACGAAGACCCAATGCAGCCAAAAATAAATAAGATAAATTAAAAAATATATATTAAAGGGCTTCCCTTGTGGTGCAGTGGTTGAGAGTCCGCCTGCCGATGCAGGGGACACAGGTTCGTGTCCCGGTCCGGGAAGATCCCACATGCCGCGGAGCAGCTGGGCCCGTGAGCCATGGCCGCTGAGCCTTTGCGTCCGGAGCCTGTGCTCCGCAATGGGAGAGGCCACAACAGTGAGAGGCCTGCGTACCACACACATACACACAAAAATTATATATATATATATAATCCTTCTACAGATTCTAAGAATCAGAGGTGGTGTACTGTGGTGGTAGTTAGTGATACCCTGTTTCAAAAGAACAAATATGTTTAGTAGTTATCTATTTTTGTTGCTTTCTGTTTATTCGCTTTCCCAGAATCCTTTCTCCTTCCTTTTGACAATAAAAACTGCATCCTCTCTTGGTGAACTACCCCTTTCCCTCTCTTAGATCTGTAGTTCACGTGGCACTGAATTTCCCCTCTGGTTCCAGGAAAGCACAGGCAACCTAGACATGGGCAATCAGAGTATGACGTCTCCTGGCCACATGCATCACATCTCGGGATTTTACTGGAATTATCAGGAAAGAGGCGCCCTCTCTTTCTTTAAGGCACATGTTAGCCTGGAGCCCCTGGGAGTCTTACTTGCTACTACATGCAGAGAGCCTGCTGCGCAAATCTGAGGAGTGGGGAGAGAGTGAGGCCTGGAAACACCAACTGGCCTAAAGGCAGACGTGCTGCAAAGTTTTTCAGCAGTAAATATATTTCATTTATTATACTTGTAACTTAAACTAGCTAAGTTGGATTTCTGTAACTTGAATCTGAAAGACTCATAGTTAGAACATGTTATAAGGCAAACATAATTTTCTCCATGAAACTGCATCTTTAAAAGCTTAAATAAGTCCTGGGACTTCTCTGGTGGTCCAGCAGTTAAGACCCCATGCTCCCAATGCAGGCGGCCCGGGGTTTGATCCCTAGTCAGGGTTCGATCCCTAGATCCCGCATGCCGCAACTAAGAAACTGCATGCCGCAACTAAAATGATCTGCACGTTGCAATGAAGATCCTGCATGTGGCAACGAAGATCTCGCGTGCTGTAACTAAGACCTGGTGCAGTCAAATAAAATACATGAATAAATAAATAAACATTTAAAAAAAAAGTTTAAGTAAGTCCTAAAAACTATGAAACTAGGAAGTGGCTTAGGCCAAATTAGAACCTTCAAAAATCATAACTATGAATTATGCTCTCTTCAGGAACACATACCTGCTATGCTATGAGAAGCTTTCCTATAGCAATTGACTGATACCCAATTCTGCTGACATACATAGAGAATAATAAACAATGCCAACATTCTAATATCATAGCACTTTCACAATCATTAATTTACTTTAGTGCTCATTTTCGCCACTTCTATTCAATATCACACTGAAGTTCCTTGTCAGTAAAATAAGGCAAGAAAACAAAAAGGCAAGGCATAAAGTAGGGGAAGAAAGAAGTAAAACTGTCTTTATTCACAGATGACATGATCATGTATGTAGACACTGTAAGGAATTTTAAAAATAGCTATTAATACTAATAATTAAGTTAGGCAAAATTGCAGAAAATAAAGTCATTTTACAGATGTTTTCTACCTACCAGCCACAAATAATCAGAGAATTAAATATAAAATGACCACTTACAATAACATCCAAAAACGTGAAATATAATACTTACATAATCTTTGTTTCATTTTAAAGTTTCTGAGTTTTGTTTTTTTTGTTTTATTGTTTTTTTTTTTTTTTTTTTTTTTGCGGTACGCGGGCCTCTCACCGTTGTGACCTCTCCCGCTGCAGAGCACAGGCTCCAGACGCGCAGGCTCAGTGGCCATGGCTCACAGGCCCAGCCCTGAGTTTTCTGTTTTGTGTTTCGTTTTTCATCCAAGGATTATTTAGACCATGTTTCTTAATTTCATAGTAGTTCAGGGTTTTTTTTTGCAATCTTTTTATTATTCTATAGTATATTTTTAAATGGAAGTCTTAACCTCTGAATTCATTTTACAAACAACTAAGGCAGGGGTTCTCAAACTTTAATGCACCTTAAAATCACCTGGAAGACTTTCTAAACCATAGATTGCTGGATCCCATTCCCAAATTTCTGTTTCAGTAGCTATGGGAGGTAGATTATCAAGTTTTCTAACTAGTTCCCAGGTGATGTTGACCCTATTACTGGTCTAGGAGCCACACTTTGAAAATCACTGCACTACAAGATAAATATACAGGTTTGAAATTTGAAAAATACTGTTAAAAAATTAAAATAAAATGAACAGTAACAGCCTTCAGTAAGGCTTACACATAGCTGCTCAGTACCTTTTTCAAGGTCACACATTTAAAAAGGACAGATCAGTATCTCCTGACTCTCAGAAAAGTAATGACCCAAGCACATCATACCATCTCCTTTGGTTCATTATAAGATTGAAGATTCTAGAAGTTAGACCTATTTAAGAATGGAAAGGACTAAGACTTCCATGTTCAGGCAGACATTAGAGAATCAGTTCGAAGAGATCATTTTGAGGAATCCTATACATTGGACTGGAGGCTAATCTGAACTACTTCGGAGATTTGAAGGCTTACAAATCTAAGAATGCAAAGGAGAATAAAGCTGATGGATATAGTTCATGAAAAAGAATAGAGCAACCATTGGGCTTTGAGTGCAGGAAGAAGGACTAAGTAAGAATAACTGCTTTGGAGTTACTAGATTTGAAAAAAGTGTTCATACTAAATTGATCAAATCAAGAAAAGTTTCTAAATCAAGGGAGAAGGCTTGAGGTTAATATGACATTTAAAGCTTTTAAATGTAAGAATGCAATTACCTAGTACAAAACCCAAGAAATACGACTAATGAAAAGACACCATGACCTACAAAGCTGGCATAATGTAAACTTTTGTGCTGCTGATTATAATCTGGTTCCACAAGTTAAAATTTCTGATGAGTGTAATAATTAGAAACGGTAAAACTGGAGCTCACTGTACTTAGATAACTCACCTAATGTCAATTTATCCAGTAAGCCTCATAGCTACTTCTTGGGCTTTGTGAGGCTAAAACTACATTGTTCACTATGCATAAATGAATAGTTTGATCTACATCCCAAGTGACCACACATATTTTCATACAAAGCAGGACCTTTTGTTAGTGAAATAACCTATTATCAATAATAATTCTGAGGAAACACAGTGGGTAGCTTTTTGCCTAGGACTATGTTCTGCATCCCCATGAGACAATCCAAAAGATAAGGCAGTTGCTGATGGAGACAGCCACAAGTGCCATATCAGTCAATTTTGAGACCCATCCTCTAAGCTACTCAAAGGTACCTGAAAGCAGCACAATCATAATTTTATTTTATTTTTTTTTTGCGGTACGCGGGCCTCTCACTGTTGTGGCCTCTCCCGTTGCAGAGCACAGGCTCTGGACGCGCAGGCTCAGCGGCCATGGCTCACAGGCCCAGCTGCTCCGCGGCATGTGGGATCTTCCCGGACCGGGGCAAGAACCCGTGTCCCCTGCATCGGCAGAAGGACTCTCAACCACTGCGCCACCAGGGAAGCCCCCAAATTTTATTTTTAATATTCACATACATTTGTTCTTCCGCACTCCAAAACTGCATGCTTTTTCTTGCTTCACGTGCCTGAAACTTACCCATTATTTCTTTCCACACTTTTTAGGTTATTTGCCACAGTCATTTTGAAACATTCTCCTTCACTGCCTGCCAGCTGGAACTGCCCTTCAATGTCTAACCCTTCAGATCCCTCCTTCTTCATGAAACACATTGCATGGTATAATTAAAGTAGATTCTGTTCTGCTGCATGTTGTCTAACATTTTGCCTTGTGCCTGAGAGAGCTATTTATTTTAGCGGCCACAGAATCTTTGGGAATTGGTAGCTCCCAATGAGGGTCAGTAGGCAGCATGAAGAACAGATGACAGCCTGCAATACCTCCTTCGCATTTCTGTAAAGAGATCTGACATTTACAAAGTACTGCATGTTGCCTTTCCCCACAAATCTCTAAAGACTTCATAAAAATAAAAGGCTTAATGATTATTCCTTCACATTTGCTATGATTTCAAAAGTGCAAGATAAGCTATTTTTGATTAAACTGAAGGAGGCCTTACCATTGCAGATATGGTGAAACCATCACCAAGAGTATCTGAATGCAGGAATATTAAATGTCAGAAAATCCTTTCCTAGAAACTGCAGTGCCAATTCTGGAGCTGAGAATTGCTGTTCAGGGTAGGAATTTGTTTTCTGAAGAATCAACATCCCTCTTTCTACAGTACTCTGAAATTTAGATATGGTAGAATCAGGTAGCATTTAAACTGCCTAACAGTTCATTATTCTTCCATTTTCACTGTTCGTGAAAGAAATTTGAAAGCAAACTGAAGTCTACCTTCAAATACCAGAGATAAACTTCCTTTAATGATAGAGAATACCTTAAACTAAAGATTCAAACAAATCCCACAAGTTAATCTACCCCTGAATTTTTTAAATTGCATATAAAATCTGCATGCATTAATAAGAAATGACTTAACTTTATAAATACTGCCTTATTTTTAATTTTCTGGTCTAAATACAGATTACCAAATAAGAAATTTTCTGTAATATTTCCTTCACGCAGAATCTAGGAAAGTGCTTAGATTAACTCATCTTTTCTATAGTAAATAATTTAAGTGGGGAAAAAGTTAATAATAAGTAAAAGGAGCTCTAGTGACATTTTAAAGTAAAACTCAAGGACAGTTGTGATGTGAATCAAGTCCCACTTCTCCCTCAGTGTCACATACAAAGCACAGAAAAGCTGACTAAGTAAATCAGTACCGGATTTGGTAGGACAGGGAAGAAATGACTGCAAGTGCATAAGCAGGAGAAATAGCCATTTCCAAAGGATGTTTATCCAAGTGGATATTGCCACGAAGAGTCGAAGGGAAAGAAAAGTGACTCCTTAACCTTCCTCCATTCTCCTACTCTCTGTCCCAGCCAGACTCCATCTAAACAATGGTCCTTACAGTTAGGGGTCAGGAAAAAAGAACATGAGCATGCTTCTTTAAAAAAAAAGTGGCTCTTGATAATAAAACTTCATAAGTCACATATTGTTTAAATTGTTACATTCTCCAAAATTTTATGAAATTCCTGAATTTTTATTGATTGTTGTGAACTATATCTTACCTATAAAAAAGTATATACAGCAGATAGTTTAGAATAAAAATTTCATGAACACCTACCTATGTACTCACCACCAGTTTAAGAAATACAACACTACCCGTTCCTTAGATGTTTTCTATATATTCCTGCCTGATTGCATTACATTCCCTCTGCTCAGCATTGCCCTGATTTTCTTTCTTAGTTTTACCGTGTAAAAATATGGTACACAGCTCACTTGGTTTTGAATTTTATAATAGTAGACTCATGATGTACATATTATTTTATGACATTTTTCATGTTTTTGTGGTTCATTTATGTTAATGCTTATTTCTATAATTTATGTTTATTACTGTAAGGTATATCATTAAATGACAGACCACAATTCATTTATTCATTCTATTGTCAACAAATTATTTGGGATATTTCCAGTTTCTAAAATCAAATTCTTTTTTCCCATTAATTCTTACTTTTTTAAAAAAAAATGTTAAATGTCCACCGAAGTTGCAAGAATAGTATAATGAACCCTTCACCTAAGTTAACTTTTTACCATTTAGCTAGCTACATTTGTGTACATGCAATCTCTTTCCCCATATTAAAAAGTGTGGGATACAGAAAAATCTTTGCTTGAAGGTAAATTTATAGTTTACAGATTCCATCAAGAATTTCAATAAGTTGGCAAGTACCGTCTTTTTTTTTTTTTTTTTTTTGGTGGTACGCGGGCCTCTCACTGTCGTGGCCTCTCCCGTTGCGGAGCACAGGCACCGGACGCGCAGGCTCAGCGGCCATGGCTCACGGGCCTAGCCGCTCCGCGGCATGTGGGATCTTCCCGGACCGGGGCACGAACCCGTGTCCGCTGCATCGGCAGGCGGACTCTCAACCACTGCGCCACCAGGGAAGCCCCGGCAAGTACCATCTTTTAATCTAGAAAAACTCCCCAGCTTTTTGGGAGAATGTCTCAAAATTTTGATTTGGTTTGATTTCCTCATGATTACATTTAGTTTAAAACTTTTTAAGAAATGCTACATACGTGATACTGTGTCGCCATCTAGTACATCACAGTAATAGGCACATGATTATCAGGCTAGCCCATGATTAATAAGTTTGATTATTTGGTTAAGGTGGTAGCCACTAGATTTCTCCATTGTAATAGTAATGCTCCCAACTTCACAATTAAATAATGTGATGGTAATAGTTGGAAACTCTGTAAGTATCTTGTTCCCCAACAACGTTTCAGTTGACGATTTTAGCATCCATTGATGATTCTTGCTTTACCCCGTTGTTTATAAAAGGGTGATTTTTCTATTCCTATTATTTTCATTGCATTTAGTAGTTGGCATTCTTCTGTAAAAAACAGCATTTCCCTTTTCCACCCCACCCCTTTAAATGTGTTTACCTGCATAACATTCATATATGAATCAAGATAAAACTGCCATAACTTTAAAAATGCTCTACACAGTAGAATTGAAAGCAATAATGGACAAAAAAAGCTCCATATTTCTTAAAGGTAAAAGAGTAAATTTACTGGGAACATTTAACAATTATAAATGTGTATGCATCTAATAACAAAGTCTGAACATATATAATGCCAAAACTCATAGAACTAGAAAGAAATACACAAATCCACAATCACTATAGATAACTGACAGAATAAGCAGACAAAATATCAGTAAAGATAAAGATCTGATAACATAGTAAATTTGAGTTAGTTTAAACCACTGAATCTAATTTGACCTAATACACTGATCAACTATAGAAGATACATTATTTTGAAGTGCACCTAAAACATTTAACAAAATCAAGTAATACACTAGGCCATCACTCAACAAATCTCAAAAAAATAAAAAAAAACAATAAATGTCAAAGGACTGAAGTCATACAAACTGTATTAGCTGATCACAGTGGAATTAATCAGATATAAATAACGTAAATATAGCTGAGAAGTTCCTAAAAATTCAAAGTTTTAAAAATTTCTTTTAAATAAACCACTAGCCTAAGAAAATCATATATTAGAAAATAAAAACTGAAAATCAATGAACTAAGTATCCATTTCAAGAAGTTAAAGAAAATATCATAAAATCTCTAATTAAAATTGAAAAAAGGAAATAATGAAGATAAGAACTGAAATGCGTTAAGCAGAAATCAAAGAGAAAAGCAACAAAGTCCAATGTTTATTCTTCAAAATGACTTAAAATTTATATAACCTTAGCAAAACAAAAAAGTACACAAATGGCTAATATAAAGAATGAAAAAGGGTGACCACAAATACATGCTTCAGATACTAGAAAGAGGAAATTTGAGTAATTTTATACCAAAATATGTTAAAATGTATGTGAAATGGACAAAATCCTTATAAATATAAATTATCAAACTTACAAAAGAAAAGACCAAAATCAGAAAAATACTTATTTATATGTTACTATGCTCATATACATACAGCTGAATTTTTGGAGGATGATCTCAAGAAAAGAGAAGTGAAAGAACTAAGGTAGAATAGGAAAAGCTACGAAAGACAGTAGTCTCAGTTGAGACTTGCTTCAACTGGATCCCACAGAGAAGTTCTGGCACAGAAATTACACCATACAGTCTCACCTTGAGTTAAGGGCGGCTGACTTTTTGTACTTGTGTCACTTAGTTATTGGCCAACTTCTGTCCCAAAGAATGGGACGGCAGTGTACTCCACTGGGCAAGGTGGCTTACATTGAGCTAAGAGCAATCCTCTGGCAACTGTAAAAAGTTACCAACCACAGGAGGTGAAGGATGGGTACACCAGCCAATAAAGGGGATCTGGATGGGGCATCTACCTATCCACTGTGGTCCACCCCTTGCACCATTCAGATTCAGTTGTTTATTGCGGTAGTTTCACCCTATACAGTCAGAGCTTCTTCAGGATTCTGGTTGGTGACAATTTCTGGAACTATTAAAAAAGGAAAATTAGCAGGTCATATTACAGCCCTGGTGCTATAGTTGGTCCTGAAGCCATAGCTATAATCATCATCTCCCTCTTCTGCTGCCCCTTCTGGATTTCTCTGAAGTTTGGCTACCATCTCTGCTAATTTAAATAGCTTGCCTGGTAGACTGACCCAGATCAGTGAGTCCTCAAGGGAATCTGACAATCTTTGGAGACATTTTTGGTTGTCAAAACTGAAGAAAGTGCTATTACTTTCTACTGGGTAGAGACCAGGGAAGCTGCTAGACATCCTACAATGCATAGGACAGCTTTCCTCAACAAAGCACTATCCAGTCTAAAATGTCAATAAAGCTGAGGTTGAGAAGCCCTGCCTTAAAAGATTTGGAGAAAATTCTTATGGGTTTGGGGTGTTTCAAGGTCTTCTTTTTGTTCATTGTGCCACTGACTTGGCTTTTTGGAGGAAGGCAACTTTATAAGCATTCACCCCAGACCAGTCTCCCAAAATGCTCCTTTACTTCAAGCAAAATCCCAGCGGAGAGCGAATCAGGAGAATTAGTTTGAGAAAAGGCTTTTCTACCAACTGGTTCTGTGTCCTTAGGCAAGTCTCTTCAACTCTACGCTTAGGTCTTTTTCCCATTTATAAAAACAGGGGAATTATCTGATGTTTGTATGGTCCTTTCAGTTCTGACCTTCAGTTCTTTGTGGCTAAATACTTGGAGGAAGGAGATTAACATTGAAAAATCAGAATCATTTATTTGCCTCTTAGCCTGAATTTGTTCATCAGCTCCTCTTATAAAAGACAGCTGCGCAGAAGAGCAAATAATAATGGGTGTGCAGGAGGGGAGGGCATAACCCTGATAAACTGGAAGTCAGCTGGACAAGAAAATTGCTAAGGGAGGAGAAAACAATGAACACGAAGGCAAGAAGCTCCAGAAGTCAAACCAACAGTTAATCTAGGGCTGAACTGGTAACCACTACAACCACAATAACAAACATTTGCACAGAGCTTTATACACATTAGCTATTTTAACCCTTACAGCAGTCTCATGAGACAGAAAGTGCTGTCTGAAATATCCCCATATTACAAATGAAGATCCTGAAGCCAAAGAAGACAAGTGGATGCTTAAGTTTCGTGTTGAGTAAGAGGCAGAGTCAGGACTTAAATTCACTTCTTCTGATGCTAAATCCTTGAGAGCACAGGAAGAAAGTTGGACTCAGAGTCTGGAGACCTTGTTCTGAGTAGAGTCCTAGCCTTTTCCAGTTATGTAAGAACTTGTTTCTTTATATCAAAATTATTTGATTCCAATGGTGGGGGAGGTTTTTCCATCTTCTCTGTACTCATTAATTACATCCCCCTGAGCTTGAAAGGGGTGATTCACTTTCAGCATTTCTAAAAAATAAATAAAGTCTTGCCAAAACACAAACATTAGTTCTGCCACATTATTCTTCAGGTCCATAGGCCATGTCTCAAAAACCTAAGAGAATAATGCTTACGAGTTAACTCTGGCTTTGAAAGGTTTTGAAAAATATTATGTTCTCATAAAAGTCTTAGAAAGCATGGGTTTTGTGTCAGTACATTTGTATGACCCTTACTGTGTGCTAATTATCAGTTATTTTAAAAGTTGTTTTATATTGAGTTTCACCACACAGCAGCTTACAGAAAGATTTGTGGAAAATATCCTGAATTTCTGTCTGTAAAACCTTGTGAAACTCTATTACATATTGAATTATTGTTATAAATATGGTTTCAAGTTCACCCAAACTAAAGAAGAGCTTTGGGGACACAAGAAATTTGGGGGGATCAAATTTTTGTCTTGGTTCACTGGAGATGATATATATGATAATGTCTGAGCTATTGAGTCAAACGAGCCTAGGTTTGAATCCTCTATCACATACTTCTTGGACCCACTGTATATCTTTATGGCCTCACTGCTGATCCCAGCCATAGCTGCAAGACATTTTTCCAGGTAGACTTTGACTCAGCTGGCACTTATAGCATTTCACCTCCATGACATGCTATGCATCCTTGCTTACTGCCCCCTGACTTCTCCAGTGCCAAAGCGTGGGTTTGCAGTGGGAACTTTTCCGGCACAACTCAGGTACAGCTGCATAATGTGGAGGTACTACTTCTGGGGTAACGCTCAATCAATTTGGGATGGGAGCCAATGGGATGGATGAATACTCTTCACTGTCAGCCCTTAGATTTGCAATTCAGTGAGGCATTGCATATGACTTCAGAAGATCCCAGCAGGACTGAACTCTAGTTCTTCATGACTAAACAATGCTCAATAATGCTCCCTTAGATTGGCTTTTTGTCTTTCCCTATGAAACTCTGTGCAGTTACTTGCTTCTATTTCCTGAAATCAACTCCCAAATAAACTGCTCATAAGACAATTGGTACTAGAAGTAGCCCTAGAAATTCTGGACCTGAGTCACTCACCATTGCTGGTGACCAGTGGTCTGGTAATAACACCAGGCATGCTGTAACATCAAAATTAGAAAAACTTTCACTTGTGGTTTGTTGGAATGATAAGTGTAGGCTAAGTCTGGGGTAATGTGGGCTATTGGACAGAATTAGGTGGCAGTGGTAATTAGAAGGTAGGGTTCTGTTGGCTGCAACGGAAACATTAAAAAAAGAAAACGATTGGTCTAGTAAGGTAACTATCAACTAAGAATGAGCTATGAAAGCCATAAAGCCCTCCACAGAAGGATTTAAAGAACACCTCTAATCCTGCAGCCATAGGGTAGCCTGTGTTGAAGATTAGTCTCCAGTTTTTTGTTTTTTTTTTAAGAGTGAGAGAACTTCGAGACTGATGTGCAGACTCAACATGACTCCTATACCAAAGGAGTTCTGATAGAGGAGGGATATGACCCTGATACCCAGTATGGGAATATTTGGGTGGACAAGCCTAAGAAGGTTTAACTCCTCAAATTTCCTAAATCCTCTAGACCAGCAGAATCAAGTCCCTCCTCCCTTTAAAGAGGACAGTGGCCTCCCCTGGCCCAAGGACCATGCAAAGAACTCACTCAAGGTTATGTTTGCCTTACTCAAGATCGGGCACACTCTTCCTCATTCCTCATTCCCACAAATCATTGACTAGAATCAGATCTCACCAAAACCCAAGCAAGGAAACAGCGTCTCTGTTCTGGAAGGTAATAGATTATTCACTAAAAGAATTGCAGCTTTTGGTTAATATGTACAATGAATCATGAGAGATCCCCTTGGATCAAGGACAGAATGTAAGACTGGATGAGAGAAGTTATTCAAAAGAGATGCACTCTCCCGTGACTCAGAATTTAATATTCTAGCCTGAACACCTACAGCCAATTCTAATCCACTGCTAGAATGGCTCCTTTAACGCTCTGAGAGTCCTACAGCCTACAGTAGTTGAAGTCAGATATGGGAATTACTATGGAAATTTTAATCAACTTTATGGAGGTATAATTTACATACAATAAATGCACACATTTTAAGTACGTAGTTCCAGGAGTTTTGATAAACGCAGACACCTATGTCCACCCTAATCAACATAAATAATATTTTCATCACCACAGAAAGTTCCCTTGCACCCTTTGCAGTAAATTATCCTCGCTCTTCACCTCAGACAACTGTAGATCTGATGCCTATCTCTATGAATCAATTTTCCCTATTCTAGAACTTCATATGACCAAAATCATATAGTGTGTACTCTCATGTGCTTTTCTTTTTTTTCACTCAACATAATATCTTTAAGTTTCAAACATATTATCACAAGTAACAGTAACTCATGCCTTTTATTATCTCATTTTTCAAACATACCCCAATTTGTTTATAGATTCACCTGCTAATGAATATTTGGGCTGTTTCTAGTTCTGTGCTAATTTGAAGAAGCTGCTAAAAACATTCCTGTCAAGTCTTTATGTGGAATTATATTTTCATTTCTCTTGGGTAAAATTCTTAGGAGTGGAATCACTGTGTTATAGAAGAACAGGTATATGCTTTTATAAGAAACTCTGTTTTCCAAAGTAGTTGTATATTTTACATTCCCACCAAGAATGTATGAGAGTTCCAGTTGCTCCTCATCCTCACCAACTTGGTGAGGTCTTTTTAATTTTTAAGGTCTTAATTTAACTATTCTAACGAGCGTGACAGAGTATTTTAATGTGGTTTTAATTTGCATTTCTCTAATAACAGATGCTCTGGAAGGCTGAACATCTTTCATGTGCTTATTGGTCATTTGTATATCTTACTTTGTGAGTGTCTGAACAAATCTTTTACCCACACTTTAAATTCTGTTGCTTACCTTCCTATCACTAAAGTGTTCCTGGGTTTTTGCTAAGGTAGGTCAAAGGTAGTTCTCACTCTTAAGTGTAATTTTTATTCCTAAATCATTCCTTCTACTATCTCAACTAGATGCTGGAGTTGTTACACAGATGTTAATGAGGTCTTTCCACTGTGGCTGGGTTGAAATTCCAATGTCCCCCCAGCACACTTGATCTTGATCTATAATACCTCTGTCCTCTATACCCTGTCAGTGCTATTCTCTGGTAAGATTCTAGTAGTCTTGACCCGCTGCCATGTGGAAAATTACTTTCATGCAATGGTAGCCTCTAAATTCACGACCAAGTTATCTCACCCAAACGCCATGGAACACAAGGGTTCACAGAACAACTTTAAATTATTTTATTAAACTATTTAAAAACACATAGCAAGAAGCAAGGGGAGTGAAGTGGGACAAATTAACATTTTTAGGAGAGGTTATGAGTGGACAAAAGGACCATACTACCTGAGTCTTGAGTTATATAATATGCTTCTATCCTCTCTCTCTCTCTGTCAGCTACACCAGCCTTCTTGCTGATGGTATGATTCTAAGATCCAGAATTGAAGTTAGAGCAACGGGGTTCAGAGACAGAAGGCGTCCTGGGCCAGTAACTCACACTTGCTCTCTCAGAAACACGTTGGGACACGTACACTTGGCCATAGCAGGAAGTTGCCCATTAGAGTGTTGAACAACCATGGGTTTTATTTGCATTTCTTCCATACAGTACACGTGGGACTGTCAATCCAGAATAGGCATAATCATGACTTGCTCCTTCTATCTCTAAGCAGTACTCATATTTGTTCCATATCTTGGCTATTTACTCTATCTTTGGCATGTCTTAAGGGTTATTGACTAACTTACAATCTATATTTAACGTCTCATAAATTTTGCCTATGCTGCACAGGCTGCTTGTTTACTAATTACCTATATTTAATATATCCTCTGAGCTTTACCTACGTATCAAAATCTCCCAGCAGACTTACTATCTATGTTAATCACTTATAGGTTTCATCATCCCATTAATTGTCTTGTTCTCTATGGCAGATTGAACATTCTCAAACAATACAGTATACTCGCATTACATCTGTGCATGTGCCCCTTAATCCTCAGCAAAGCACCCACCAAGTTTCTAAATCTAAACCAGAGCCCATTGATTGAAGGAGAGATTGGGTCCCCTTGCAGAAGGACCTTGGAATGCCATTAAGACATGTATACAATAAATATTCACCTAATCCTCCCCCACACAGTACTTATGGTCATTTACCAGAGTAACTGCATCTCTGGGAAAGGAGTATACCCCAAACCCTTTGAGAGCTACTGGAAAGAAGGTCTGAGCTAACCTTAATACAAGGGGAATAATACCAGTTAGAGGGTTAATGGAGGATAGGTGATTAATGGGGTATAACAATAGGTACAAATTAGTCTTGCCGACATATCTGGAAGTATATAGAGTAACAGAATAGTGGGATGGCCTATTACATGCTCAGCTAATACCGTCTCAGAGTCAATACCTTGCAATTTTTGATAATCCTTTCCTCTAGGAGGAAGTGTATAAAGTAAACCAATACCATTATGTGGTGACTCATCCTCCAGTATCAGAATAAATACTTGGTTCGGAAAACCAAAAGGTGGAAGATTGGCACTTATCACCACCAGTTTTAATGATCTCCTTGAGAAATTTACATTTCTCATCCCTAAAACACTAGGGTCTGATGGATTAAAGGTCCTGGTTTGCAGAGGGGAAACAAATCCACAAGGGGACACAATAAGCATTCCACTAAACAAATGCTATAAATACCACCTGATGTCAGGGGCCAGAAGCCAATAAAGGAATTATTATAGTTATGAGAAATTGACCCTGATTATCACAGGGAACAAAGTTTGCTCCTCTGTAAAAGGAACAAGGAGGAATACGTCTAGAACTGAAGAAATTCATTGGGACATTTTTGGGGAGCTGTTCCCAGGTCTGGTGATTGGTGAATGCACATTTGCAGAAAATACAGTCCAATAAAGCTCAGACCCCCAGCGATGAAGATCTTGGTCACCCTACCAGGCAAGCAACTAGACTAGTTGAAGTGTTAACTGAGGATAGGGGAATCTAGAAAGAGTGGTGGAGGATGGAAAGATAAATCAAGTATGGCCGTGGGACTAGTAGCAAGTAGCCTGTTCCACTAACCATTGAATATTGTCTTTTTAAAAATTAATCAACTTTATTAGGAACAACTGAAATATAACATTACATTATTTAACATAAATTCTTTTGCAAATTACAGTTAGCCACTAGCTAGAAGAAGTTGTGATTTAGGTTTTAACATAAAGAGCAAGCAGTGCCTAGTAGTGGTTAGCTGTGAACTTACTAAATGTATCCTGTGTCTGACCTTACCTCTCAACCTCATCTCTGATTCCAACCCAAGCTTGATAAACAAATTCTATGTGGATTTGACTTGTTCCTCCACTTTTTTCTTTTTGACTTGGGCTTTCTCCAATGTTAAAGTACAGCAATCCAGTTGGCACTCAATAGCATGAAGCTTGTGCAGACCAGAAGAGTGTGTGTGCGCGCGCGCGTGTGTGTGTGTACGCACTGAAGGTGGGTATTAAAGGTCCCCAGGTAACACTCAATGAAGAGTGATGGGAGCCAACGGGTAAATGTTGCCCCCATCAATTCTCAGGTGGACAACTTTGAGAATTGCTTGGCTGGCTCTCTCCTTTTAGAAGGTCCTTGTGTGGTCCAGCTTCACCATGGTATTGACCATCTTGATATCACACTCTTAAATTGACTTTTCATCCTTCCCAGTTTTATTTGCCCCAGTCCCTCATTCTTGATCCTCGTAATCTTCACACTGAAATCTGCTTTACCTAGAGGAGGAAACTTAGACAAATACCAACCCTATAAGCTTCTTATTGTGTGATGGTGAGAAAATTGTTTTATTTCTCTTTGTCTTATCTTACTTATACAATGGTGATGTTAATGGCACAGAATAGTTATGAGAATTAAGTGACAAAGTATAATGACTGGCACATAACACAAAATAAATATTAGCTTTTTTATTACTATTATTATTGTTATAAAGCTTTTCCTGAAAAACAAAATTAGGGTCTTATAGCTCATTTAGGAAAATTTCAGCGGTGCTAAAATAAGGACAGTCTGACTTGAAAATAAGATCAAGACATTCCCCCCTGCTTTTTTTCCTTTAACATATAAAGCCTCAAGAAATTCCAGGGTCATTAATGGAGTCCCACTGTCTACATACACTTTAAGAGATCTACATGAAATTGAGACTTCCAACAGCTTTAACTCTTAAAATTACATACGAGTGGTATAAACCTTATGTTCTCATCTCTAGGTAGTTTGCTCAAAATGTCAGTCTCTAAAGACACAGACCTACTGGAGAACGGACTTGAGGATATGGGGAGGGGGAAGGGTGAGCTGTGACAAAGCGAGAGAGAGGCATGGACATATATACACTACCAAACGTAAGGTAGATAGCTAGTGGGAAGCAGCCGCATAGCACAGGGAGATCAGCTCGGTGCTCTGTGACCGCCTGGAGGGGTGGGATAGGGAGGGTGGGAGGGAGGGAGATGCAAGAGGGAAGAGATATGGGAACATATGTATAACTGATTCACTTTGTTATAAAGCACAAACTAACACACCATTGTAAAGCAATTATACCCCAATAAAGATGTGAAGAAAAAAAAAATGTCAGTCTCAACACAGGTTTAGCTTAGAGAAGATTCATATATATTATACCTATAAATATATATGTATATGACATATATATGTATATGATATGTACAATGCATATACGTATGCACCTTCTACTTCTAACTTCCACATGAAAATTTTACGTAAAATTACAATATTAAGAAAACATTTAATTTTACTTCAAAGCACAGGATTTAAAGAAATTTGGCTTTGAGTCTCCAGTGTACCACTTTCTATAAAATCTTACATAACTTAACCTCTTTAAATGACATATCATTCTTTTTTCTTTTTAACATATGAGTATAGAAGTCACACTATAGAGGTGTTATTAGGGGTAAAGGAGATGTATGTGAAATTTATTTTTGAATTAAATTTTTTTACAAATATTAAGCCTCAATAATAATAATTTTACTTGCACCATACGCTTACAAATATCTCCTATTTGGATTTACGTACCAATGAACTGAATTTCAAAATGGAAGATCCTTCTTTTTCTTGCCCTCTCAAATCTTTTGGTAATTTTGAGCTCTTGTCCATAGGATGGGAACTGCAGCCATCCTGACTATGTGCAAAGGCCAGTTTCTCTTCCATTCAGCCAGAAGTGTGGCCGCAGGAGGTTGAGAGCCAGTTCTGCTTTATGCCTAATGCATATTAATTGTCCTGAACCTCTTATCTCCGTGCCCAGTATGAGATCTACAGCTCTTACACAGTTACATGGTACTCTTCCCCACCACCTTGATATTTCTTCTCTGGGCTTGGAGGCTTGCAGCACCCATGCTTATTCTGAATCAATAAGCTCTTACACATTAAGAACACTCAGGAGTGATTGATTCTTTCCAGACATCAGAGGCAGCTTCAAGGAAGAGGCAGCATTTGAGCTGGAGTGTATAGGCTTTCAGATGATAAAAATGGGATGAGGGCATTTGGGACAGTGAAGAGAGCATGAGTAAAGACACAAGGACATGGAATAACGGTCAAGAAGACTGAGTTAAGTATACAGTGCACTGGGTGTGGAGGCCAAGAGAGAATAACAAGCAATATAAAAAGGTTAAGATCAGATAATGAAGGTTAAATACAAGGAGGACTTTCTGTGCAATATGAAGCCATTTGGAGTTTAAATTGGGTTGAGATGGCATAATTAGAGCTGAATTATAAATAGTTAGGGCCTGAATGGGGCAGTGTCATTGACATGGGCAAGAAAGAAAGCCATTTGAGACACTATAGAGGGGAAAAATGGACTTAGAAAATGCTTTCATGAAGATTAGGAAGAGAAATAAGTTTTTAAAAATGACTGAGGAGTTGAGCATTGGTGGCTAGCAGGGTGGATTATTAACCAAGATAAGGAAGACTGGAGAAAGAACCTACTTTGCGTACAGAAAGGAGGAGAAGCAAATCGTTGGGCTCCCTTCATTGATTGATTGAGTCATTTTTTTCATTCATACTGAGGTATAACGTATTTAGTTAAGTGCACAAAAATGCATTAATCTTAAGTGAAAATTCACATTTATATAAATAAGTGAAGCCATATCCCAGATCAATACAGATCAATTTCTAGCACACCATAAGTTTTCCTCATGCCTGTTTCTAATCAATAAACATTCCCTTGGTGAATTTTGAATTAGGCTCACTTTATATTTTTTTATTCAACAAATATTTACTGAGCTTACAGTAGTGCCAGAAAAATATGGGGAACAGACACAGAAAGAATAGACACTGTTGCTTTCCTGGCCCCAAACGGTTATTTTATTCATGGTCTAGTGCAGTAGTTCTTACTTTACCGTACATAAAAGTCACCTCGGACTACTGCTTAAAATGTGGATTTGGTAGATTCCCTCCCTCAAAATCCTAATTCAGCACTTTTAGGGTGGAGCCCTGCAATATTCATTTTTAACGAATATCCTGGTTTACTTTGAAGCAGATGATTTTAGGGTCAGACTTGAGAAATGCAGACCTATTGAGTGGAACAGTAAAGCCTTGTATTCTGTGCTAAAGAATCTGTACATAAGCCTGAGAGTTTTAGGGAAGCACTGGAGCACCAACAAAGGAATAACAAAGTTATAGTTTTGAATTTGGAGATGATTCTGGTAACAGAGTGGAGAAAGGAGGGATTGGAGGGAGGAAGACTGCTGCCAGGTCAGTAGCATGAAGATTATTGCCATGGTTCAGATGAGGCAAGAGAAAGTCTTTCTTCTGCAGAGAAGACACATTCAAAAGGTGTTTAAAAGGAACACTTAGAATCACTTGTGACCAATTAGATGTGAGTATGTGGTGGGGAATTGACTGGGACGATAGGGAATATGACTAGTTGTCTTTAATAATGTAGATTAAAAGATTCACCCAGATCTTGAAGCCATCCTGACCTCATCATGACTGCTACCACCCAAATTGGAACGCTGAACAAGTAACACTAGTCCGTTTGTCCTGAGTCACAGAGGGCAGATTTTCAGTGCCAAAAGTTGACCGGTATTTATCCTAATACACAGGGCAGCATCAAAACAATAGACAGTTGCGCATCCACTTAATGAGGCCTTCTGGTCCTGATGGCTTTCAGGAATTCAGTTCCAAGAATGTTCCTTCTGCTGGGGAATTCACTGGTGTTTTCTCAACTAAATGCAAAACACTTCAAGCTGGGTTGGGGACAGGGGATAAAACCAAAGAAAATCTTGGGTTTGACATTGGGAAGCAAGCCTGGGAGGGAAGTGGGGTAAAGACTAATTGCCAAGTATCTTTTCCAGCTTTTGACACAAAGTCTTTAGTCCTATCAGCTGACAGGTGACATAAATGGGATGTGACAAACAGAAGCAGTGTCTCAGCCCCTGCTGTCCAACTCATCAACTTCCTGGATAGCCATGGAGAGTTAAGAACCAACCTGCAGATAGGAACTCCACACCTGTTCAACTTCAAGTCCTCTTAGAGGGACTTAGCCCCACAGTGATGACACCAAAGGAGGGTTCAACGGCAACACTATAGCTCATTCCAGATTACTATAAACTTTCTTCGAGTTACCTACTTTGGGTCTGACAACAGTCCTAGAAGTAAGCAAGTCAACACGTTTATCTTCCTTTTCAGATGACAACACTGGGGCTTAGAAAGATAGTGTCCTCCCCAAGGTCATGCATACATTTCCTGCTGGAATGAGACTAAAACACTGAGTATCAAAAGACCTGGGTTAGTTCTGCAAAACGAAGTAATCTCCCAAGGACCAAGGGCAATCTGCTAGTCTGTGCTTGATCCACTTCTCCCTTCTCCTGAAATAGCAGCATGTCTCCACTGAGGATGTACAATGCCACACGAACCCTCGGCCCTAGAGCATATTAGAGTAAGAACACAACATAGCCAAGGGATATAGTACACCATAATCCTTTCCTCCTCCTCATATACAAGGTATGCACATCTCCCAGATGCCATGAACACACATGGAAGTTTAACAGTGGAAACTACTTTTTTTCTTTGGGTTGGGAGAGTCTAATAAAAACAAACAAACAAACAAAAACAAAAAACAGGAGAATCCTGATGAGTAACGTACTATTTTTTCTTTAGGAGTTCTTTACATCTGATTCCTAGCTTGCTCTTAGCTCCCAAATGGAACTGGAAAAAGAGATGACAATACTGATTCTTGAAAAATGTTTCCTGTTTCAGATATATAGCTGCCATAGCTGTCAGCATTTGGCTTTGCCATCTGTCGTTTGTCACAGAAATCCAACACTCTTTTATGTAAACCTTGCTTAACTGATATTCACTTAAAACAATTCTAAATATGAAGAATTATTTAATTTAGCAGCAACTCAGCCTATGGGCCAGGAAAATTCAAAATTAAAATGTTGGAGAACTGATGTTATCATGCCTGCCATCTTGATGCCGCTTAGTTCCCTTACTATATGAGTTTGGGTAAACTCCAGAAATGAGCAAATGTTTAAGAGAAAAGAAATCATCACTGAAACAGTATGCTGATATTCTAACATCTAACAATTAAACACACCATTAGGTATAAACTGTCCTGTCATGAACCACACCAGTCATGACCATGAACCTGGTGGGAAAGGAGCAGACTCAGAGGCTTTGCCTCTTGTGACCGGACAGGAGGCACAGCTGGAGCAGATACAGCTGCAGGCTCTGGGGGGTCATCTTGCCTGGCAATCAGAACTGAGAAATGGAAGAGGTGGCAATGGACCTCAGGGATACCCACACAGGCAGACAGTGCTCTTGGAAGGGGTGAAGAGATCCAGAGGCGACAAAGAAGCCTGGGTGAGCAGCTTTTACATGAAAACCCTCTGGCAGAAAAGTAGAGCACAGTGACAGGGAATCCTAGAACAGGCCACATTACTCAACCAGAAGGGCTTTCTCTGACCCTTGTTTTCTCTGTCTTTTTTCTTTTTGCACATTTTAAAATAGTTTTCTCTTTTCCATTTCCTTCCCACTCCTGTTATTTGCCTAATACTTGCATGTAATCAGTTCTCAAGTCAACAGACTACTTGTAGCTTTATACAATCACTTCTGATACAAAGGTTTCTTTTCATAAAGAAAGGATGCCCTATTTGACTTCCCACTCTGGAAATGCCCTACTTTTCTGAGAAATCATGAGTGCAGACAGAATACATCAGCAGTAGGACTGCCTAGACAGGGATGAGTACGAACTGACTCACCCAGGAAGGCAGGAAAGCAACCTTATGGTCTGCAGTTTCCTCTGCAATGCAAGGCCAGCTGTGTAAGAGAACCAGGGAGGCAGCTGTGTATCAGTGACATGGGTATGTGTCTCTGTGACCACCTACCCTGGGCAGGCATCCAGAGAGCAGAACGATAGGTTTGCAGTCTTAAGGAAGATCTCAAACTTGGATTTAGGTATTTCAACAAAAATCCCCCTTCCAAAAAGAAAGAAACACATTTATCAACTTTCCTGTCCAGAATCCCTTGGGACTGTCTTATCCTGGGACCATGTTAAGCAGGTACTTCCGGTTCCTTTTATTATCTTGGCATTATAATACGGAGAGTGATTTGGCATCCAAGGCTGCTTTGTTTGATGCCTGTACAGCCTTTTTTTAAAATTGATAACACTAATGCAGTTTGTCTTTCTTTCAAGTGTGTTTAGTCCGTAAAATGCTTCTGTAATCAAAACTATATTAGAGCTAGACCAATTTTTCCCATTATACTTTACAGATGCCAGCCAGTGCTAAACTGTTTTTTATGGTCTTTGTATTTTTATTCGTTTTTTAAAAATGTTTTTTATTTGGTTAATACATAACTATTCTTAGGATTATTTTTATATTTTGTTATATTCCCCAATAAAAATATATCCTTTAAAGCCACAAAACTAAGACTACTAAAGTGTTATTTGGGAAAATACTTGAGCAGACTATAATGGGATGTTAAACTTGGATTCAAGGTAAATGCAACACTACAGCTAATCATAACAGAAGAGAGGTATTGGCAAAATTTTTGCATAGTGAATTTTTATAAATTGAAGCTGATTCCTGGTTTTCCCTTGATAATGTTAAGCTACCTCTGTTTCTATCTTTGTGGTAATATATTTCAATAATCAACTTTTAACCCAAGCTAATCCTTCCCTATCCTTTACTTCCTCAGTATAAACACTATTGACCTCTATTACCTCTGATTTTGCAAATAAACATTGAGAATCAGTCTCAGAGTCTTCCAAATATACTTCTTCCAATTCAAGCATTCTAAGCCAAAATCAGCCTGGGCCTTAGCAACCAGAACTCTGTTTCCTCCTTAAAATGTTATTTCTCTGTAAATATTCTAGGAGTTTCCCACCTTCCTGACATTGCACTCCCTCCAAAAACTCCTCTTTCCATATCCTCAATCGGAAATGATTTCTTGTCCACACACTCGTTCAAACAGACTCTGCACCCTCCTGCAACTTCTGTGCACCCTCATGCTTTCTGCCCCCTCATCCCTATCTAATTTTCTCTTCATTTCTTTCCAGTGTGGCATTACCCACTCTGTTTGGAACTAGGTCTTTGGCAATTATAGAAGGTATGTTATTAACTCTGCCAGCTGCTTCATCACCTGTACTCACTGCAAGCCAATTTAAAAAATCTTTGTTCTTGGATACTCCGCTTATTCTAATTAGAGAGCTTATCATAGGGCTGTAGCAAAATTCGGCTTTGACAATGATCTTTCCTCCTTACTTCTATAATATAAAGTAAGGAGCAAATTGTGTTGCAGACAGCAACCTCCAGCCCTCATGTTATTAATTTTTCTTAGTATGTGTTAATGTGTGGCATCCACTTACTATACCAAGCCCTTTCTTCTGGACCTTACTTAATGTATGCATGAAATTGTTTGAGAGCTCTAGACCTTGAAGAGGGTGTGATGACACACAGTATCCAGTGTTTTTAAAAGGGAAAAGCAGAGAACCAAGTTTTTCTAGCTACGCTTTATCTAGCTTTTCTCTCTTTTATTTAAGAGATCTTCTTTTTGGACATATTTTTCCAACTCTCACAAAATTGGACAGGAAACTGAAGGAGGTAACAAGTCATTGTTGACGAGGAGTTAATTTACAGTGTGACATAGGAAGAAACCAGGGAGGGGCGCTACTGAGCCTCACAAGTAGCGTCTTCCAGGCATTACTGAATCCAGAAGTTTGTTTGTTTACTGGTTTCTTCCTAAAGCCAAAAAGATTTCCAAGTCTTCATTCAACTAAGTCTATGTATTAGTATGCTAACTACACTTACTATACTAATTCTTTCATTTATTCATTTATCCATGTATATATACAATCATTTATTCACTCATTCATCCAATCATTCAACAAATTGGGAACATCATGTAAGGAATTGTGCTAAATGCTGAAGACTCACAGAAGGAGAAGATTTCTATAAGAAGCCTCAAGCTAATGGGGGAACCAAGATAAGTAGAGAGACAATAAAATACGTCATGAGCACTATGAATTCCATCAGTGGATCTGGGAGTAGCTGCCTTTTCAAAAGTCTTAAAAGATGCATAATTGTGAAATATATGAGAATGCTTTCAGTTGTATTCATTTTTTACTGGGGAGACTGCAATGAAAGTATTTTGACATTGTGCAGATCTGTATCATAACTAACTTTTTTTTAAAAGAGGTATAAGGAATTCTTGGAAGTATTGTCACAGTGAATTATTGCATGACATTGTATGCCAGGAATACAAGTCAGGCATGGTTACTAAAATAGCCACTGTGAGGCAATCACTGTAATTATCTTTCCATGGCCAGACATATTTGTAACAGTCAAAGGAAAATCAAGTTGGTCTAAGCAGGTTGCAAAACTGAAAGAAATAAGAGAAAATACTCTCACTTAATTAAGCACTGATAAAGGAGAAAGGAAGTTGAACGAATTAGTAATTTAGTCACAAAGATAAGTTTTTTTTTCCCCCCTGGTGGAAGGTCATGAGTTTAGGAAAAAAATAAGCAAACTGATGAAAGAGACACAGGATCATCTTTTCTTCCATCTGAGAAAGGAAAGAACAAATCTGGAGAAAATGTTATTTCAGGCCTTCCCTGAGACTAACAAGATCTTTCTTTTTTAAGACAGGGATTGCCTAGCTAGTGAAGCTGAACAAAAACTTGAAGAAGCTATGCCATCAATAATTCTCAATTAACTCTGACAGCAAGAAAAAGTACAGTAAGGGCTTGAAAGGTAGGTGGCTGGCCAGGAAGCTAAGGGTCAACTGAGTTGTTAGAATTTCTGGTGCCTGAAAATGCCATGTAAAGACAAAGAATATCATGGGAATAGACAAAGACCCAAGCTTAACTTAAGAAATATGTGACAATATAGAAATTATTAGCATATTTTTTTATTTATACCATTATTTATATTTCCATCAGTCTTGCTTAATATTGAATCTAGCCTTAAACATATTTACAATTCAATTACAGTGTAGTTAATTAAATGGAGTCATCAGCTTTTGCTCCTGGGAAGCAAACTCAGGGCTGCATCTCTGGGATGTGCCTGTCCCTTCCAGATTTCAGGATGCCAATTTACCCTATGACCTCAGTTTTCTGACGGGTCCAAGAAGCATCATAGATTTTCAGTTTGTCCAGGTTTTTCTTGCAGGAGAAAGAGAATTTTCAAGCTCTTTACACATCAAGCCTAAAAACCAAAGTCTTTCAAAGGGTTTTTAACAAGGAAATGGTATGATTCTATTTTGCTTTTTAAAAGATTACTCTAGTTTGCAGAGGAGATTGGAGGAGAGCCATCATGGAAGCAAACAGATGGGGTAGGAGGCCACTATACTCAGTGACTTAAGTAAGAAATGTTGATGGTTTCTAATGATGACTTAGTCTGATATTGTTGAAGAGATGTAAGGGACAAGGTCAGGAGATATGAAGACATCAAAGAACTGAGACGCCTTGGATGAATGGGTCTACCACTATGACCTTGAAGTTATTCAGGATGAGAGAGGGACTGCATTTGAAGAGTAGGGCACGTGCAACAAGGAAAGAAATGTTTCAATAAATGAAGTAGGGAAATGAGGACTTATTGGATGACAGGATGAAGAAAGGAAGAGCATAAAATATTCAAAAGGCATGGGACTGACTATAATATAATTATATCTTTATGCTTATTTTTTAAACATTGAGCTGAATGTATAATTGTCTTACAGTGAATTGAGGAGAGAAGATGACACCTATTCCACATCCTTACCTTGAAGCCCATGGGATGAGAGAAGAGGAGCAGTTTCTTCTTGATGTAACTGATGAAAACGTGGCAACTGCAGAACTCCACGTTTTAGGTAAGGCCCTTCAGTGGATGGAAAGAATAGGAAATTTAAGACTTTAGTAGAGTTGATTAATCCTGAAACAGGTTCTGAAATGCAAAAGATCTTTGAGAAAAGTAAGGAGTGAAATATTTGGTCAGATATAGGAAATAGAGAATACCAAAAAACATAAGTGCAAGAGAGACTTGAATCTTTCATATTATGTGAGAAGCAGGGAATGCAGAGATGTGATCGAGGTGACTACAGTCCAACAATTCTTAAGGTCTGTGGACCCCCTGACCTCAGCAAATCCCACTGAGTTTTAGCAGAGCCTGGGTAGCTCTGTGGGAGTCTCAGGGCAGCAAGGTGGCAGCCATGCTGGGCAACACTAATTACCATGCTTGTTGCAATTAGATGGCAAGAGAAACAACTACAGTGGGGAGAGGCAAGAGGCTAGAAAACACCTAGTGGATGCTCACAAAGTGTGGACAGGAGGAGCAGGTGGAGGTGGCAGAGAACGTTTGTCAACAGACAGAAACCACTGACACTGAAACAGGCCATTCATCTCATGGCAGCCACCAAAAATGAGAGGATATAATCCTTTGCTCTCCTTTTCTAGCTTTTATGCCTCTTTATGGCCTCTTTACAAACTTCTCTCACTTAAGCTGGTCTCCTTACTGTCCAATACCTCACCAGGAGCATAGCTCTCTAGGCCTCTCCTTTTGTTCTTTCTTTCTCCAGCCCTGGAAAACCCTCCTTTGTATATAACCAATACAGAGTTCTCAGTGACAGAATTTTAGGTCTTATTAATGAAAAAGATTTTGCTTCATTTTAACTTTTGCCCAGGCAAGCATTGTCTTCAGAGAGAAGTGTCTGATGGTAGCATAGCATTAATTATAATTTAATACATCTATTAGAACAGAAGTCTTTTTTAGGAAAAAGCAGTTTTAAAAAAATTATTTTTTGCAGGTTTTCTAGGGGGTGTCAGGGCTGCTATTTAAGAACAGATGCATGAGTGAATTACACTTAATTAAGAGTTCTTAGAGGATCCAGGATAGAAAATTATTTCCTGATAAGGTCTAAGGTCTGATTCTATTTATATAATGTTTTGCCAAAGGTAAATTGTCTTCCTAACAAGACACTTCCATTAGCTAAGCAACATGTAAAGGAGTAATATATATTTTCAATCATTTCACATGAAAATTCACATGGCTTTCAGGAAGGAAAGATGCAAGAAGAATATTTCCCTTAGCTTACTCTGCTAGAACCCTTCTAAGCACCAGTGAAATAGGGATTTAAATAGAATTTTAAAAAATCATTATAAACTAGAGTCCCTTTTAACATATACTTTGAAAGTCAACTGACTAATTGATTTCATGTTACATTCATTTTTAAGCACAATAATATCACTACTTCAGAATTATACAGTTCATCAGCAAGATCCATTGAAAGCAACTCCACACAAATAGGGGTAACAGTGTACAACTCTGTCAGTAAACTCTAGTGGACTTACAGGGTGGAATTTAATATGCATATCTCTGGCTGAAATGGCTACAGTATAATTTTTTTATCCCATTCATTGTGTATGTCAAATTTTGATTTATACATCAAAACTTCAAAGAGTTGGTTTCTAAAGATCATCATGGCCCAATCTGAAAAGCTCAAAAAATAAAAAATATATAATTTATTATTAATAATAGAAAGTGTATTATAGGCCATGGTATTAGTTTTCTATCACTGCTATAATGAATACCACAAATGGAGCAACTTAAAATAATACAATTTTTTTTCTCAGTTCTGTGGTCAGAAATCTCCATTGGCTCAGCTAGTTTCTCTGCTGTAGGTTTCACAAAGCCCAAATCAAGTTGTTGACTGACTAGTTTCTTATCAGGAGGCTCTGGGAAGCCTCTAGAGGCTCTTCTTTCGGGTTCATTCAGCTATTGGTAGAATCCAGTTCTTCGCAGCTGTAAGATTGATATCCCTCTTTCCCTGCCGGCTGTCATCTGGGGGCTGCCCTTAGTTCCTAGAGGCCTCTCTCTGTTTCTTGTACATGGGTCCTTACTTATCAGAGCTAGCAACAGCATGTCAAATCCTTCTCCTGTGTGGAATATCTCTAACTTCTCCTTCTCCCAAATTTCTTTTTTGCTTCCAGCCAGAGAAAGTTCTTGGCTGTTAAGGGCTCATGTGACCACATTGTGCCTACCTGAATAATCCAGGATAATCTTCCTGTTTTAAGGTTTCTTAACAGTAACTACATTTGCAAATTCCCTTCTGCCAGGTAGTATAAAATATTCACAGATTCCAGGGATTAGGGCATGGATATCTTTGGGGAGGGGGCCTTATTCTGCTTCCCACACCCACCAAAAATAAAAGAAAGTTGCAAAATCACAAAACAGAAGATCTATGAAAGCGGTGCCGTACATGATACTCGATTAAAAAATATATTCTGAAGGAAAAGGAAAAATATATTGTGACATGTCCCAACTAGAATATTACGTGGTTAAAAAAAAATCCTGTCTTTAAAGTGTATCTAATGATATCAGAGATGTATACAATATAATTTAAGCAAAACCAACACAAAACTATATTTACTGTATAATGATCCATATTTTACATATATGGATATACACACGTATATGCACAGATATTTATGTCTCTTTATTTAATGCATATACCTATATATGTATAACCATATCCATATGTGCATACTTTAGGTGGTACACATGATATCTTTATATACCAAAACATACCAAAAAAATTACCAGGGCAATCTCTGAGTAATGATGTACTTTCTTCTTCATATGTTCTGTGAAATCATATTTTCCAAAACATTATAATCAGAAAACAAAATGCCATGTTTAAAAGAAGAATGATATCATGCATGATTTCTCACATAAAACTGAATATTCTAGCAAGTGAATCCAATGAGTCTCATACTCTGAATAGATTTCAGTTTATCACAAATTAACCATAAAAGGAGATCTGGTACCCTGAGATAGGGGTGGGAGTAGGGAGGATGATTCCTACCTTATTGACAGATCAATCACAGAAAATAATTGAAGGTTCACAGAAATTTCTCTGCTAAATAAAACCTTTTCTGAGTTCCCTTCCCTCTAACCTGCAGCGTGAAAAATTAGTACTTTTTGTTTGTTTTTTTTCTGTATCTTAATTTCATAGGTAAAGAACTCTGAGAGAGATTGTAAATCAGGATCTCTAGAGCTGTTGAGAGTCCCCATGTAGACGTCCAAGGGTCTTACACCACGAGATCCCCTGAAGCAACATCATTGTCCTTCTCCCTTGATGAGAGACAAATCAAACAAAGGAAGCAATGATCCTTCTCTCACCCTGGATGTCAAGTAACTCTATTCTATGAGTTGGGGGAAAGAGGTTCAGCCCTTTGACAACGATGAATATTTACCTGTGCTCCTCACACATTCCCCATGCCCAAAACATCTCAAATGGATTTCTACTTTTTCTTAGAACAGTAAATCACTGCCAAGACAGTTGAGCTCATTTCTAAGCTCTATTCCATGCCTTCACATTTTGTTAATATCAAAGAGGCTGCTTTAAGTGGGGAACACTGACATACGTCATTACATAGGGTTATTACTGTCGCTGCTCTATTTTTCTCAATATCATCAAGAAGGCAATCACTCCCCTTTGGTCTCAATGGTGCTCTTCTTTACAGAAGGGAATAGCTAGCATTCCTGCAAACCCATAATTGGAGAAAAGGTTTTCACCAGAGGTTGAGTGCTTTTAGATATGAAAGACAGGCCACATGCCACTAAGACTCAAAAATAGCACAATAAAGGAACAGAGGATTAAATTGTTCCCCATCTTTCCCTAGGAAACCTGACCCACAGAATTGTGCTGATAAAACTTTCACTTTATATATTGACTTTTGCTCATTCAACCTTCAAGAGAGGTAATCACTGCACAGAAATTACTCTCTTATTAGAATGTATTGCGACAAATTGGAAATGGTGTCTTGGTCACATGCTACAAATTGGAGGCTTGAGACTCAGCTGCCTGTCAGTCAGTGGTGTGGAAGTCTACAGCAACAGGCTGCGGAAGAAAACCTGGCTTTGAAAATAGGAGAGCCAAGGCAAGACTGGAAATGACGTCTATGAACAGAAAAGAGAAAAATCCCAAGACAGGAGAGTGAGTCTGATGTCATAAATGTCACATTTGGGTTCTGCATTGTGATGCATTTGATGCTTGGGAATGCAAACCAAAAGGCCTTCCTTCAAGAGAGGATGTGACACAACTGAATTATTTCCATAATAATCCACCTGCATGACAGTTCCTTAGCACCTTGCCTTGCCTCTTTGGTCAGCCCCTGCCAGCTTTAATACCTGATATTCCCTGATAGTTTGCATGGTGTGCCATTCCCCACCCAAATTTGCATCTTGTACTATTATTTTGATATCCAACTATGTCCCAATCCTGACTTTAGGCTTGTTCCCTCAAAAGTAGGATTTGGCATCCTCCCTATGTTGCCTTTGGTATTTCTTTATGAACTCTGCCTTATTTTTGGCCTTGCTGACATTGTGATACAGGCAGCCAGAGGTACTTTCCTCTGAGGGTCAAGGCAATATCAAGGGAATACACTGCTGGAACATGTAGCCAAGACTGATTGGATAATTTTCTAATTTCTCTACTTCACATTATATCTGTCTCTGGTTGTACCTGTATTGCTCTAGAACAAGTCCTGGAAAAAGGAGTATTTCCATCACCTCATTTTATGGACTGATGGGTCTCATACTTTCGTGTATATGAGAATGACCTGGAAAAATTATTTTAAAAATTGCTTCCAGGACCCATTACCTAGATATTCTGACTTTATAAGTCTGGGATGGTACCACAAAATTGTATTTTAGTGAAGTGTCGGCATATTGAGAAGCACCGCTGTAAACAGTATGAGAAAGGAAGAAAATAGGAGTCCTAGAAACTTGGAGGGAAATGAAAACACTCTCTGGGATGTAAAATATGAAACCATCACCTAATGTATCAGAGCACTGACAGCCAAAATCCTCAGTCTTCTGTCTGTGTTTAGATGTTCCATGTGTCCCCCCTTCAGGGAAAGAACAAGGTGACTAGAGAGCAGGAGTATTTTTTTCCATGACAGTTGTATTTCTTACTGGCATTCTCCCTTACAGTCTATCTCTGTGAGGCCAAGCTGTGTGAGCCCGCTCTTTGAGATAGATCTGTTTGTGGCAGGCTGGTAAGTTGATATCAGGCCTTCAGACTGCAGAGAACAACAGAACCTAGACCACAGTAAATAGAGCAAGACGATGAATGCCACCTTCTGCGGACTCTAAGGCAGTAGACCTGCCCCAGGGAGTTACCCGCTGTATTGCTACACTGGGGTCACTATGCTTGATCTTCTACAATGGCTTTAAAAATTGAATTAGCGGTCGCTTTGTAATCTATGAGCTTTTGAGAGCAGAGACCATGTCTCATCCATCTTTTTGTCTTCAGAACGTAGCACAGTGTTCAGTAAATGTTGCATAAATGACTGGATAAAGGAAGGAAATCACCAAGAAGATGATAAGATAGATAGATAGGTAGATAAACTAGGTAACTATGTGTGTGTGTGTGTATGTGTGTGTGTGTGTGTGTGTGTATATATATATATATATATATACACACACACACACATATACACATTTATGGGAGAGAGAAAGAGAGAGAGAAGATACTAGTGCTTTAGGAAGAAATGACCTCATTCTCTACTCTATTCCATCTGAATTACCCCAGAATAAATACTGTTTTTCATTACTCTTCAATTGCATTTAGTCACATAAATATACGCCCACCCCCACACACAACAGTCTGCAAAAAAGGACATTTGGCTTATACCATGAAGAAACCCTTCTACATATTTATATTTATTATTTTCTAAATCTCTTTTATTTCTTCTTTAGAAACCCACTGATGAGTTAGTGTTAACGCGCTCGGAACAGAACTGCTTTTTGAAGACTAATATATGTTCTGTTGAAAGAACTGCTTCTGGTTTCTAAGAATAATTAACGACACACGTTAATTTATGAACGTCTGTGCTCAAAGGTCTTTCATCCGTGGGAGGGAGAGGGAGAGAAAGAGAGACTGAGAGGCTAATGGAGAACATTCCTGTCCTTGTGCTTGGCTCTGGGGGACCGTCCAGAAGCAGCACTGAAGAGAAAAGAGGAATCACGGCTGAGCTCGATTTTACATATGTGCCTTATCAATTGTCAACCTCCATATTTTAGGTCTTAGACAACCCTCTCTCCCCGCCAATGGCTATGATTTAAGAATAACAATGTGACATGAACACGGAGATGAGAGGATACGTGAATAAGAAAAAGGATGGTGGTGAATAATTAAAAGGAGGGGGGATAGGAGGAGGAGAAAGAAAGTGACTCATGGGGGAGCAAAATGTATTCCTCTTTCCTTTGTCTTTTCCATGCACTGTACCTCTCAACCAGGAAAGCAGATGTCTTGACTCTCAAAGGAAATAAAGGTGGCAATTAAATACTGACAAGAAGAATAATAAAAATAAAAAGGAAGAAAAGAACAGTGAGGAAAGACTGCCTCATCCCTCAAGTCTATACAGTGATTCTGACAAACGTCTCCCCATGCATCAATGTGAGGAGAGTCAGAGGGTTCAACCTTTAGGACCTGGGCAGTGGGTTTTCGAATCATCCAACAAATGGGTCTAGTTTTTTTTCCACCACCTCTATGCTTGCCCTGCCTTCCACTCCCCAGCATCCCTAGGAGTCAGCCGCTTGTGTTCCATGAACTCACATGTGCCCCCCCTGCAGTGGTTCCATGAGGCCAGTCCTGCTAACCAGATCAGCCCCAGCCTCGTGACAGCAGTCTCCTCTCCATCGCCAATGGCCTCAGTCAAGGCTCCCATGGTCTCTGGCTGTCTTTGGATACTGTGCTACCCTATCCCTCAGTCAGCCCCCACTAGGTACCATCTCCACTCTTCCGTAGGTTCTCAATGCTGCTAGGGGAAAATGCCAAACCAAAAACACCTGCCTGGTCTTGAAGGACACTTTATTTCAACTTCCACTTCTCAGTAAGACCTGTGTTCTAAGCAGCCTCCAATAATGCTTCAGGCAGCTCTTCTCTACAACCCGCTCCCCCTGACCCCAGAACCTCGAAAGATGCCTTGGCTCTCTCTGTGCCCTGGACCTCCAAAGATGACAATCTTTTCTCCTACCTATATGGGAAAGTCAAGACCCTGGCATAAGCATTCAAGAAGTTGCCCTTATTTCCCATCTGCCCAGTTTCATATCCTTTGTCTCCAAAACGGAGGATGAAATGCCCCCTCCTCCTCTCTAATTCAACCCTCCGCCCACCTACCACACCACATTCCTGCCTAGCCCCGTCTCCCTCTACCTAGCCAGTCACTGCTTCCACCCAGTCACTCCCTCCCACAAGCTTCTGGTTAACAATAATTTCATTCCTTCCTACCATGAGCAGGCCTCTGAGTGGCCGGAACGGCCTCTTCTCTAACTTCATCATTAGCCTGGAGCAGTCTGCCTCCTGTCCTCACTAGGGTATTGAGTTCACCACTGAACCCCACTCCCACCTCCCAATTCCTGCCACCTTTTGCCAGAACTAATAGTGATCATTATTTCTCTTATATTTGACACCGTTAAAATGCTATCTACCCCTCGAGGCCTGGTGCAGTTTTTTTCCTCCTTGATTCCTCCTCCTTGATTCCTCCCCACCTTCTCTCCCTTAGCTGCGTCTATTACAGCCTTTCCACGGCCCCTCTGCGCTCGTGCCTCAGTGCTCTGCTTGCGTTTTTGCGGTACGTGGGCCGCTCACTGTTGTGGCCTCTCCCGTTACGGAGCACAGGCTCCGGACGCGCAGGCTCAGCGGCCATGGCTCATGGGTCCAGCCGCTCCGCGGCATGTGGGATCTTCCCGGACCGGGGCACGAACCCGTGTCCCCTGCATTGGCAGGCGGACTCTCAACCACTGCGTCACCAGGGAAGCCCCTGCCTGCGTTTCTTACTGAATGGATTGTAAGCACCCGGAGGGTGGGGACTACATCAGAGATAAGGTACACTGCTTTCTGCAGAATAGATATCAATATTTAAGAGCAAACTGTGTTCAGCGTTTCTTTCCTGAACTTTCCTTCTTGGCTATTCTGGTTTCCTTCTCCCTCTGATAGAGGATCTGCCTCCTACACTGGGTCTTTTTCTCCCTCCTTCTCAACATGATCATCCAGATACTCAATATTGACCCTCTTGCTCTTTTTAATATCTCACTTCTCTCAGAGATCACACACTTTCTCATCATAGTACCCACTTAATATTTCTTCTGAGATGTCTTGCTATCCTACTGAATGCAACACGCCTACAACTAAAGTCAACATTCCTTCTTCCTTCGGCAAAATCCTGTCACTACAGACGTCCTTTCAACTGTCCTGTACCTCAGGGTCTCCACTCTCTTTATGTTACTCTTGTTCAAACCTAGCAGTTACCTTTGAGGAAGTCCTCTCCACCACACCACTCCCCCACTAGTCACTTGCAAATTGTGAAATGTATTTCCTTTCTCTAAATAGCCATGAATCCATGTCTTTCCATTTTCACTCTCAAAAGATACCCTCTCCATGTCCTGGACCTCAAAAGATGACAATCTTTCCTCCTACATGTATAGGAAAATCAAGACCATGCCACAGGCATTCAAAAAGTTGCCCTTATTTCCCTATCCGCCAATTTCATATTGTTTATTTCCAAAACAGAGGATGAAATGCCCCCTCCTCCTGGTCCAGGCCCTCCCCTTTCTGGGCTAGATTATAGCAAGTATCCCCTACTCTACCCTTGCCCTTCCTTTTCCCACTTCTCATTGCAATAACCATCTTTTTTTTTTTTTTTTTTTTTTCCCGCAGTACGCGGGCCTCTCACTGTTGTGGCCTCTCCCATTACGGAGCGCAGGCTCAGCGGCCATGACTCACGGGCCCTGCTGCTCTGCGGCATGTGGGATCCTCCTGAACCGGGGCACAAACCCGTGTCCCCTGCCTGGGCAGGCGGACTCTCAACCACTGCGCCACCAGGGAAGCCCGCAATAACCATCTTTAATCACCATTTCTCATAAACTCTGCCCCAGATTTAAAACACTCAGGGGTTCTGCTTCTTACGAGTCTAAAATCCTCTGCCACATTAGATGCAGACTCGGAAATAAGCAACATTATTTTATTGCTGCCCAATTTCTGACTACTTCCAACATCACCTTCTGGTCAACCTGGTTTCTTCCTGAGTCAGACACGTGCAAAGCACATCCTTATCTCAGGGCCTTTGGAGCCACAGAGCCTTGGATTCAAATCCTGCCTTTTCCCTTTCGTAGCTGTGACCTTGAGCCTCGGATTGCTCATTTGTAAAATGCAGACAATCACATCACAACTAAATGGTTAGGTCCTCATGTTCCTTCTCTAACATTACAGCTCTCAGCACAGACCTGAGCACAGCACAGGTGCTCAGTAACCTCAGGCAGCTGTCAATCGTGCTTAGCTCACCAATGAGAAATGACCTCAACAATAAAGAGAAGTAGGATCAAATATAGGGATGTGAGGACCATAGCTAGAAGGGTGAAGCAGAATCTTTATGGAGATTTAAAAAAAAAATAAAAGACTTGAAAAGTAAAAGGCTCTCTAGTAGTCCTGGTGTGAAGGCCCCAAGTAGCAAAGGCTTACATTAAAGTAGCACGAAATGAGTCAAAGGAAAGTTTTCAGTGTTTTGTGAGAAATTCAGAGGGACGTCAGAGAGGCCATGCTGCCATCTATTTTCTACCTTTCAATTTTATTCTTCTTGCCCCTTTGCAGGGAGTAGGGCCGTTTTCTGCATCTGTCTCTTTAGCTTCAAATGAGGTAAGGACAACGCTATGACAAAGGAGAGTGCTACCTCTCTGCTTTCTGTTTTCCATAGCTTTTAAGCCTATAATTCTGCTCTTGATCACTGCATAATTACCTTCATTATATTAGATCATCATATTATCCTCACTTCATAAATGAGGAAACTGAGGTTCAGAAAGATTGTGACTCACCTCCTTAAAAAGTCCTCTTAAGGTATTAATGTGATTAAATGCCTGTTCCTACAATAGGCCAATTGTAAGAAGCTCTTGCTTCAAGTTTCTGTGACAGATATGTATAACAGAAAATCACTATGAGTAAAAGCATCCAGATTTGACGGTCGTAGGTATTACCTACTTTGTCCCCTGGAAACATAAAGTTCTTTCTGTTGGTGTGTTTGAAATGGAAAAAGTCAGGACCATATTTGGGGGTGATATCTTCCATATTTTCCATATTATATCTGCATCTAAAATATGTAACTGCGCTGCCTCAGCTGTGATGAACTGAGGGATCTTGAATGTAGATCTCCAGGGAGAGGAGCTGACAAGAAATTTAGAAAGACCCAGGCCAGAAAACTAAACTTTTCAGGTTTGACCTCAAGAGATTAACCAGTTGCCCAGAGTCCAAGATTCTAGAAGGTCTCAAGTTGCTTATTAGCAATAGACTCTGATCTTTGTGGTAAGACATGGCAATAGGTTACGAATATGCAGAAAGTGGTAATATTTGGCATCAAACTTACAGACAAACCTGAGTGTCAGGGGCATCAATCACTTTAAAGCAGGACCACAGGGAGAAAAATGGAGGGCCCAGATCCTTACAGAAATGGGCCTGGGAAGAATTAGGGAGGTTATCAAGGCCCCAGGGAGAGAGCTTATGCTCAGAAAGGTTTCAGTAAAAGAAAAGAAACTGCAATGTGAATTAAGAAACTGAGGAACATTAATAATATGATTTTTAGCGAGGACTGTGAGCCAGGCACTGTTTTAGGCATTTTGTATGAAAATACAAAAGAATTCTTCCATTCAGTCATTCTGTAAAAACAGTATTATAATCCTCATTTACAGGAAGTAAATTTTTAAAAGCCTCACCTTACAGGAAATTTTAGTAAAATAAGGATAAAAAATTACCTATCTCAGATTGTTCTCATAAGGATTGCCCAAGGATTCTCATAAGGATTCTCCATATAATGAAAAATTTCAAAGAATGCCTGGCACATATTAAGCAGTGAATGAATGCTAACTCCTACTTGCTATAAAAATAAGTACATATTAATAATAAAAGAAACTGCAATACAAAATTCTTAAGTAACTTGCTCAAGGTTACACGACCATTAATTGGTTCGAGTCAAGCTATGAACCCATCTCTATCTGGTTCTAAATGCTGAGCTTGTCAACACTGGGCAGTAGAGGCACACATAGGGTCAGATTGGTTGGGGCAGTGAAGCAGTTGTTGTAGCTTGGTGGACATGGAGCCTAGAGGATCATTCAGGCACATAGTAAACAGGACTTTGAGCATCAAGATATCTGGGCTCGAATCATATTTCAAGATGGTGTTCCTAACAAGAATGAGGTGTGGTCAGGCTAGTCTGAGTCTCTGAAAGGCAGACTTGCTGGGTGAACTATGGCAGCATTTGTAGCTAAGGGACATAAACCACTGAAAACTGTCTGAAAGCTATATGGAGAAAAGGAAGATAGTGGTTCCAGACTTCTTCTTGTAGGTAGTCATGGATGAGAGGTTTGGAATATGTTATCAGACACTTTCACGTATTCAAAAGTAAATTCTTTAAACCAGACTTTATAAATGATTACCAGGTGCAGATGTTGACACACCCCTGGTCTAATGTCCAGTGTTCAGTCTTTCATTAACTAGTAGGCACAGTAATGACCACTGCTATGGCTGCCCATTAACCCCTACTGAGTTTATAGTTTATAACGTTACATGATTTAAGTTCTGTCTATAAAATTTTGTATCCAACTTTGCAAATGCTTAGTTTGACCTATGTCTATGGATATGTTTAATACAACATTGTACCTGATCCGCCAAAGATTTTTCTGTCATTAATTATGAGAGTTAAGGTGCTATACAGAAGGAGGTAGCTCTACCACTTTGTCTTGGAAAGGGCCAGAGATATGAGTGGGTATTAAATCAGGCATTTCAACAACCCAGAAATATGTTTAAAATATCCCCAAATGCAAAAGGGTTGCTCTGCATATTTCACCTACCCATTCTACAAGGTGGTAAACACAATATAAGGAATTCACTAAAGAAGGAAAGCAGGTACAAACAATTCTGTGAGTGTTGAAAGTCATTTTTTTTTTCACTGCAAGTGATCCTTGCCCAAGTTCTTTTGAGATGGAAGTTTAAAAAGTAACAATCAAATAAAAAAAGAAAAAACACCTTCCATCACCACCCATGGAACTTAACAGACTATGAATAACTTAAATACATATTAAAAACTTGCAAAACTGTATTCTTGTACCAAATTAGACAAAAGTTGAATTGTTTCAGACAAAGAGTTTTTCTTTTTTGCTTTTTTAATCTTGACAGACCACTATTATATCAGGTGAACATTGCAGCAAGTAATGATATTTAAAATTAAGGAAACTTTTCCATTTCACTGATGCCAATTTTAACATTTACAATGGGTCTTTTTGCCATTCTAATTATTTTTCTAATTCTATTAATGCTTTTTGTATAGGATTATATTGGTTCCTCTTCTAATGATCACTAAAACTTCATTTGGAGTTGTAGCACTTCATTAATCTTGATTACTTACAATTAATCAAAAAATTCTTTCTTCACATTTAGGTCTCAGAAATGTTTATCTATATGTAAATTATGAACACCCAATTAAATTTATGTTATCTTGTTTTTTTTTTATTTTTGGAAAATCTGGAAACTGAATACGTTTCCTCATCTGAGAGATCATATAACTTGGCATTTAAAATCTTTGACTCTGGAGTCAGACTATTCAGATTCAAAGCCAGTTCTTCCTCTTTATAGCTGAATATGATGGAGAAAGTTACTTAACTTCTTTGTTCCTTTTTATCTTAACCTATAAAGCTAGAATCATAATAATAATACCTAACTCAAGAGTAATTATAAGTATTTAATAACATATGTGTAAAACAGTTATAACACGACCAGGCACATAATGAATATTCATAAGGTTAGATTTTTTTATTATTTGTAAAATAGAAATAATTAGTAAATTGTGGTGTGCATTAACCTTTAGAATCAGACAGCCAGAGTTTTAATTCTTAGTCTTTGTTCCACTAACTGCATGGTATTATCCAAGTTATTTAACTCTCTTTGCTTCACTTTTCTTAGATTTAGATTTAGGTAGATATAGATATGGATATAGGTATAGATATACGATAATAACACCACCTCTCAACTTTGCTGGGAGGATTAAACCAAGAAAATGATTAACAGAGTTAGCACTTAGTATATATTTTGTATTCGATTTAAATGGAAAAACATCTTTTTTAAAACTCTATATAAAGCTAAAAATTATATGAAATGCTGTCTGGAAATCATCTATAATATTTGAATTATATATTTTCCTTATGATAGAGATAAAAAGCCTATAACATATTTAGGATCCATTTATCCATTCATTCTTTAAAAAATACTAGAATGGCTAATATATACTAGCCATTGTGCTAACAACCGGAAATAAGTATTAAAAGGCAGAGACCCCAGCTTCCAGGGAGCTCTATGACCAGTAAGTGAGGCAAGGCAACTAAATAACAGGCAATGAGGCAACTGCCCACGTGCTGTGATGGAGGCATTTCTGGGGGCTAACGGAAGAGCAGAGGAGGAGCAAGAAATGCTTGTTATACATGTGGAACCTGAGCAGATTCTGGAAACAGTAGGTGTTAGCTACCCAACAAATAGAGAAAGAACATTCTGGTTAGAGAGAACAACTTACAGAAAAGACCTTAGGAATCATGTTGTCAAGCTTGAAGTGTGCTGCAAGGATGAAAGATTATGCTGAAGGGTCAGCAACAGGTCACTAGGAAGCACACAGGAAACAGGGATCCTAGGAAAAAGTTCATCCAGGGGAATTGTATGAGTTGCTTTGAGTTTAAGAAGGGTTCTCAGGTAGAATGGCGAAGTGGCCAGAAGGGAACAAAATATGGAGACAGAAAGCCTGGTTAGGAGGTTGTTAAAGACATCAAAGTGGCAAATGATTGAGCTCAAATTAAGGGCATTTGTTCAAATTTATATTTATACCCACATTAACATATTTACTATAACAAAATTGGAGACACGTCTAAATAAGTTGTTTCACATGCTCTTATAAGATTTTTTCAAGTGTTGGCAAATGTTCTTCAGAACAATTTTTAAAACTCATTTCATGCTATCCGGATCTAAGGAATACTAGCTTGACTGCTATGACCTATACAGAGTGGTTATGCAACCGAATGCCCAACTCTGAAGGATCTAGACGTGGACCTTGCCTTCAGGGCATTTATAGTCCAGAAGAGAACACAGACTAGGAAACAGTGCATTAGGTTTCAGTGCTCTGAGTGCTGTGTGGTGGCAGAAGGAGCTGCTGTGGAAGCATGTAAGAGGATGGCCTCCCCTATGCATGGAATCCAGAGAAGACTCTGTGCAGTAATGAAATCCACAATCAACCAAAGATGAGTAGGATCTAGCTTGAGGAGGCCAAGCAAAGAAAAGCATCGCAGGCAAACTCAGATGTGAAGGTCCAAAGGACAAAGGACTTAGCCCCTTCTAGGAAAAGGAAAGAGTTCAGTGTATCTGGAGCTTAGCATGTGAGGAAGGGGATGTACAAAAGTCAAGGCTGGAAAAGAAAGACGGAGCCACCATCACTAAAGGCCCAGACATCACACTAAAGTATTTGGACATGGACAGATTTTGAGTTGAAATAATACCATCCTGGCTACCTTGTAGAGAAAGGAAATAGTAAATCTCTGGGTATGCCAGGTATCTAAGCAGAAAACTAAGTTCCCAGACTAGACTGTGATCCCAGAGAGGTAAACATGCTACATTTTCTGAAGGATTCCCAAGAGCCAGCATAGGGGCTGCCAATCACAGGCACTCGAGTCAGATTTTCAAATGATTGAATGGGTGACAAGAAATTAAATGTCTAGTGGGAAGCTCATTTTCCATAACCTAACTAATTTTCTATTCCTGGATAGTACTTTCTAATTTCTCTCCTAATTGAAATAATGCTGAAATGAATACCCCTGTTTAAATCTTCAACTACATTTATATTTATTTTACTTAAAATCTTAGCAATAGAATTACTGTAAAGAGTATGAATATTTTTAAGACTCACAAAATCTGCTCTAAAGAAAGGATATTCCAAATATGCTCTAACAATCAAATACTTGAACATGTGTGTTTCCTCGCATCTTCAGCACACTTGGATTATCCATGAGTTTGATGATGATTTGCAATTATTGCATGAAATACTGGGGAGGAGCTTGTATCTTCATTATCTATTTATATTTCTTTTGTTAAATCCCTGAAATCATGTCCCTTGCCCAGTTAAAAGCATGTTTATTGATTTTCCTTTTCCTTTTAATTTGAAATGAATATATTCAGGTTATGGATTTACCTGTGAGTTAATTTTGGCTAAGTCTTAGAAGTTGATTTACTATTTTAATGTCATTTTCTTCTACAGAGATGGGTAGTGCTGTATTTGGTAGCATGAAATCAATATATCTTTTCCTCAGGGCAGTATAGTATTATGGAATTATAAGCACTTTTTATAAATTAATAACATCATCTCTTTGTCTTGTATGTTCAAATTCATTACCTATTTGACATTTGCCTTTACTTTTACTCACAGAAATTTCTGACATCCATTTATTTTTTGCTTTAAAATTTTATTTTTCCGGCTTTCCATAGCATCTTTAGTTTTTTGACTTCGTGAGATTAACGTGCCATGTATTACAATTCATTTTTACTTTGTAATAAAAACGTTTAAGCTATGGTTTTCCTATGAGTCAATTTTGGCTAAAGCTTTTAGGTTAATTTGCTGTTTTTTAAAAAATTATAATTATGTTCCCAAAATATATGTAGTACACTGCTTAATGCCTAGAGTTAGCATTCAAGGCCAAGTCCAAGAATTCAAATTCTGGGGACTTCCCTGGTGGCGCAGTGGTTAAGAATCCGCCTGCCAGTGCAGGGGACACAGGTTCGTTCCCTGGTCCGGGAAGCTTCCACATGCCATGGAGCAACTAAGTCCGTGCACCACAGCTACTGAGCCCGCGAGCCACAACTACTGAGCCCGTGTGCCACAACTACTGAAGCCTGAGTGCCTAAAGCCCATGCTCCGCAACAAGAGAAGCCACTGCAATGAGAAACCCGCACACCACGACGAGAAGTAGCGGCCACTCACCACAACTAGAGAAAGCCCACACGCAGCAACGAAAACCCAACTCAGCCAAAAATAAATAATAAATAAATTTTTAAAAAAATTCAAATTCTGGTCTCTCAACAGCTGTGTGACAAACAGGTAGCTCCTTATTCCTTCTATACCTTCATTTTCTCACCTGAAAAATAATAAGAGCAATACCTACCTCATAGAATATGCAAATATTTATGAAGGACCTGGCACACTGAGGCACTGATCTAGATGTTGGGAGTACAGTAACAAAGAAACTAGGCAACATCCCTGCCATCATGGAGCTTACATTCTCCTGGGGAATGGACAGCAAACCAATGAACACACCAATACATCATGTAATGTCAGGGGGATGATTAGTGCTCAGAATAAAAATCAGTCATGGCAAGGAGATAACATGGGGCCAATGAGATGCAACTTTAAATAACTTGTTGTGAGTTTATAATATATCACATAACTAAAGTAGTTTTTTCCAGGGTCTGGCATATAATGAATGCTTAACAAATACTAGCAATTATTAATTACAATTTAACTTTCCTCTTAAACTCACAAGTTATTCATACAAGTATTTTGTCAGTGTGTTTGCTTTAATTCCAAATGACAAGATTATATCCACAGGGTTTTTAAAAAATTTTTGTTTATTTGTTTGCTTCTCTTAAGCAGAAAATATGACCCACTTACTTTATGCATTTTGAAATTTTTGATTATTTTCTGTGGCTTAACACAGAAATTGTTTTAAAAATAGATTGGAGGCTATCAAGTTTATATTTTCTATCTAGAGATGATAAAATTACATATCTATTTTTTTCTATCAAATTACCCTCATTACATTATTACGATCATCATCCTTTATTGTTCTTTGTTGGTCTATAAAGAACTTACACAGATATGCAATTGCCAACTTCTCTTTATCTAATAGATTTTGATTTATACATTTTGATATAATGATACTTAGGACATAAATCTTTATGACTCATGTCTTTACTATGGATTGTGTCATTTATCAGAGTAAAATGACATGCTGTGCCAACTTCACTGCCTTTGTTTTGGGTTTGCTATCTAGTGAGAACTACTTTTAGAGTTTTGGCTGTTGAAAAGCTAACACGAGGCTGTTAAAGGAATGAATAATTCTCCTTTTTCTTTGTTTAAATTTTAAGATGTTCTCTTTTTTTCAAGTTTGTCTGATTTATACTTTTATCTTTTAAAGTTCCATTATGTTTTAAGTGCATCTTTTTTAAGCAGCATATGGCTTTATTTAGTTTTTTAATGATAATTGAGTCTTTTTAAAAATGTAGCATTAACTTATTTTCATTTATCGTTACAATTGATAAATTTGTTTTTTCATTTATCTTGTTCTATGTTTGCTGACATTTTTTAATGGAAGGTTTTTTGTACTGTATTCGCTCTATCTGTTGCTGTGTTTATATTATTTATTTGTGCGTTGGGATGTTTTTAATCTGTTTTTAAAATTCGACTAATGCTTACTTTTAAGTAAGAACACACACATGCATGTGCACACGCACTCACATATTTTTGTATAATCACTGTCATTAAATAACCCATATTTATTCTTTACCCCTCAGGCTCTTTTTGTTCTGTCTTCTGCTCCAGTAATAACCTAACCTCTGCAGCATTCTTTAGCCCAGTGTGTGCTAAATGTAGGAAAGCATGCTAGCTTAGTCTAATAGATACCATAATAATGACCATTTCTCTATAACAAATTTGCTTCCATGTACCAGACGCCTTCTAATACCAGAAATTTGCTTATCTGATTAAAATGTATCAGCTTGGAGCAGACATTCAATAACAGTGCTTATTAGGCCCACATGTATGCCAAATGACCATGACTGCAAGAAAGCATATAGATATTATTTACTGCAGAGTGACAACCAATAAGTTATTTGAGTTGCTCTATTACATAGCTCCCTAGCATCTCCCTATACCACCTGAACATACTGATGGTAGACTCAGCTCAAAAGCTACTCAAAAAGGTAAATTTTATTGAATAAATATTGTCAATAGAATGTACCACCCTCACAGCCCCTCTCCCCAACAATTAATTTTATGTCCAGTTATCTACAATCCAACTTATTAGCAACTCCTGCCTGATACAACCAACAAAAAATAGCTTAAATCATATTTGTACACACATGACTCATATTTCCACTCTTTCCATCCCTTTTAAAAAATCAATATTTGGGCATCACCTAGTTAAATTCTAGATAAATACAATCTAAATCCAAGTCAGTAAGAATAATGTTGACCAAGACAAATATAAGACAGTGTTCTGAGCCAAACCACAAGAAATCCACCTCCAGGTGGACGGTAATCCATTAATCAACATGTTTCAGGTAATACAGTTGTTCACCGTATTTTTAAATTCACCAAACTGTGATCAGGGAGGCATAAGAGTCACTAAGAGCTAAAAATCTACTTATTATATGATTACCTTACAAGTTTTATCCAACTCTCTCTGGATACAAATGTCATCACATGTAGTGTGGTATTCAATGAGAATACTTTTTCCAGCACATGTGCTGTGGTATTTCTAGTATTTTCATAGAAATAGTAACCTAGAATCCTTCTTGGAGAAAAAAAAAATGCAGCACATTGGTCTGAGTCTGATGAGGGGCAAGGACTTTCAAATGAAGAAAGGTTAACCCCTAGTTTCTAAAGAGGTGCTCACATGGGGGACAGGGGGGACTCATTCTGAAGTAAGATGGAGTCAAGGAATCTGAGTATGGTCTTAGAACAGAAGTTGAATTTGTCAGGAAAAGATGACTTTTCCATGATTTTGTATAACAGCAGTGAATCAGGTACTGGAACATGTTCCAATATGCCTTATAGTAAAAGATGCCAAAAAACTAAGAGAGTAAAGTTCAATTTAAAAAACTAATTCTGGAAGTACTGAACTAGCACCCTAGCCCCCTTTCTAGTAGCCTAAGAAGGACCGTAACAGTGCTGGTGATGGGGCTTTCTTCTACCTCAATATGACAACAGACCCTGTTAATGAAGAAAGGAGGATCCAAAGCCTCAGGAGATCTTTCATACCCAACAAGAAGAGCCACTGGGTATCCTAGGACATAGGGTTGCCAGAGCAAATACAGAGCACTCAGTTAAATCTGAATTTCAGATAATAAGTAATTATTAGTATTAGTATGTTCTGTGCAATTCATTGTTCATCTGAAATTCAAATTTAACCGGGCAACCTGTATTTTTTTATTTACTAAATTTGGAGACACTACTCAGGAAGTTTTGAGAGAAAGGGAGGCCTCAAATAGCGGAGTTCTTATTATTCTTACAAATAAAAAATTATCAATATTTTCATTACCTTGCATATTTCCAACATATATCCTAACTGTAATCATGCAGTTTGATTTATTCTGGAAAAGCAAGGTTCCCCCCACCCCCAATTGATCTAATATTCTTAAATGCTTCTGAAATTCCCTTTTATTATGTTGAATTACTTATTCCCTCATCAATATCTTATTATAAGCACCACTGCCAGAACTTAAATCCATTGAATTCTCACTGACATCAAATTCAAACTCCTTTAAAATATATGGTATATAAAGGAAGAAAATACTGGCTTAAATGACCAAATATGTAAGGGAAGACAGGAAGAAGGAAAAACACCTGGTGATTAAAAAAAAAAGGAAACAATAAGTGTTTAAATCTGATCATTATAGTGTTTAGTTTCACTTGCGAGCAAATGAAAATTGAGTAAACTCCCTACATTTGCATATTTAGCTCAATCTAAAGACTCTCATGGCTTCTTTCTAATTCTCACAGAGACTCATTCCCTTGTAGGATTCCTCAGGCTTTAAGATGAATGTACCTGTTTATCTTGTCACTTGGACAATTTCAATTGAAAGGCCTTTTAACTGATGTCAGTAAGAAAACTACTGCTATTTGTAAAAAGAATTTGAGTGAGGCAGTTTGAAAGTTAGAGATATGTTTGTCCTGCCCACGCTTGCTCCAAAAGGAAAACAGTACCTTCCACTTTAAAAAAAGAAACAGTTAAACATGCTCAAAGATTCATAATGCAAATTGGTATGATGAGCACTCAAGTAAGTGTGTGTGTGCATGTGTGTGTGTGTATGTGTGTGTGTAGTGTAGGTCAAGGCATTAGACTCCTAGACGTAGCTAGAAATTCACAAAAAAATCTCACTAAATGTCCCCAAGGCAGAAGTGATAGACTCCTTTTTAAACCTCCATGCAGAGGCTCCTTAAGCCTTAAGTATAAGGAGGGAATAAAATGGCTGGATAGGGTCCCTTAAACACCAGCCAGACAATTAATTTCCAGCCCTCACACCATAGATTTGACCTCAGAATGCTTGTCCTGTGTTGTGCTCCTGGCAAGACAAGCCCATCTGAGGTTTCAAAGAGCATCTGATAAGAGTAAGGCCAGCTGGTTTGCCAGCTACTGCTCCCCCTGGGAAATGGAGGGAGATTTCCTGGCTACCCTGAACTACTACCATTTATGGTTATTAGTATATATAGGAAAGAGTCTCCAAGACCCCCAGCTTGTCTCTTGGCAAAGCTGTCCACAATGCAGCAGTCCAGGTTTGGTTCTTTTTAGAGAGCACAGGGAATGTCAACACAGTTGGAGGTCAGCCGACTCTGGCCTATGAAATTAGAGGTGCCCACATGCTGAGGGTCATTTTCACAGGGGCAGAAACATGCTGTGAATTCAGGGCTTTGGAGCAGAAGGTAGCTATGCTGTGAATCCTGTTCACTATTTTTAGGTTAATTCAACCATAGTTCTAAGGTCCTAATCCTAGGATCACAATGCTGAAAGGGTTGTTGAGACCTCCAGCTGCCTGATCACTTTACTTTTCAGAACTATTCTTTCCTTCACTGAAAAATAAAGAGGAAGGGGTTGATTAGGTGATCTCTAATGACCTTCCACCACCTTCTTAGCAAGGTGATGCATTTGGTAGCAGAAATCCAACTATACAGGGGCTAAACCACAGACAGATGTTTATTTTTCTTCACATAATGATAGATATGAAAGTTAGGTAGTAGAGGCTGATACAGAGGCTCCCCAGTGCCAAGAGTGAGCAGTATTCCAGTATTTCTGCTCAGTGAATGTCTTCTGATTTCACGCTTTTCACCGCCAATGATTGCATCTAGTCAGGAAGAAGGGCAAGAGACAGGTTCCTGCTGAGTGTTAGTCCCTTGTTAAGAGTTTACCTAAAAGCCCCACCTAAAACTGATATCTAACCAGCCATAAGTATGTAATAGATCCATCCCTAGCTGCAAGAGAGGTTGGAAAATATACATTTCTAATTAGGCACATTGCAACCCACATAAGCAGTGCATTCTCTTAGTAAGAAGGGAAAACAGATCCAAGCAGAATATGCTATAATCTCTAAGATTTTATATTTCTTGTCATTTTCCTGCATGTATGCAATGCATCTTTTAAATCATTAAGAATAGAAAAAAAAAAGGATTAAAATAAAATTTGTGAATATATTGTCCCTGCAGCTTAGACATCGGTTATCCTGATTAGGAAGTATGGTTCTGGAATACTGAACTCCTGACCCTCCTAAAAGTTGTTCCAGGAAGTAAGTCACTGACACAATTTGTCACTTGCTAGACCGAATTTTTCTTACTCTTTCTTCTTTCCTTTCTATGATTATTCTCTCATCCTCTTTCCTTTCTTATCTCAGAGTTATGCTTGCCAGATAAACCTTTTGGGAGGAATTAAGAAAAATAACTTGCTCATTTGGAACACCTAATTGGCCCTGTCTTCTGTTTAAGAAATCCTTTTTTTAATTTGCATTCACCTTTCCAAGACTGGAGAGCTTACATTCCTCAAAGTTATAATTTCATTGTTTAATAGTGAAGCCTTTCCTCTATTCCATTATTTCAGGGAGATTTCCTTCCTGTGTTCTTCACTGCTGTGGCAGATTAAATCGTTATTCACAACTCTTCACGTCCTTCCTGTATTAGAAGTACTTACACGTGTCCTTTGCCATGTGGTCCTACCCTCTAGATTGTGCAGAGTATATCTCCCTCCCCACTGATAGAGCTTAGTCACATGTTTGGCTTTTGCCAATGGGATGCAGGTGAAAGTGATAGTGTTCCATTTCTAAGGTAAGTCCTAAAGAGGCCTCATGTTTCCACCTGCCCTCTTGTATGCCAGCCATTCACCCAAAGTATTTCCATGGAAATACTTCCTCGATAGCCATTCACCCAAAGAGGATGAAGAGACAAATGGAAATGACTGGAAGTCAACCTAAAGTCTAAAACAAAATCCAGCTGACTTCTCCCTGAAACAGAGCTGCTCCAGCTGACCCACAGAATTTTAATATAAGGTTTGTTTTAGTAAACTATTGGCATTTTAGAATTTTCTATTACACAGCAATATTATGGAAATAACTGACTAATTCAGTTGGCCCATGGCTGGAATTAGTGGTAAAAACTGGGAGATGCCTGAGTGATAAATGGCCTTTAAACTCTGGTAATTCCAAAGGAATTCTCAACATAGCTCTGACATCTAGGTTTTATTCTAGAAGGAACCACAGAGGACAACAGGGGCAAAGGAGAGGTCTTCAAAACCTCAATCAGCCACAGAACAAGAAGCACTGCCCAGATTTTGTTCACTCCACTAATTTGACTGAAGGAACGTCCCAGATCCATGCATCTGGTTCCCCTATTACATAAGACCCTACTCAGCTAGCGAAATTTAAGCATACAAATATGGTGATACTTCTCAGAAACCGTGTGAAGACCTTCAAAGAAAGGGGCTAGGAAGGTCTGAGGCATTATAATAATGAATAATTCACCACACTACTCAGCTTCCAGAAAAGGGCAATTGAGGACTCAGGAAGAAATTAGAGTTGCTCTCTTTTTTATAATTGACAAGTACACCTTGGAACAAACACAAGAATCTCCTCTATTAGCCCAGGTCCTAGATATACTTATGGGCACATAACAAAAACACTACCTCAGCCCCTGCATCCTTGTCACTTATGACAGGAGCCCCCAGGGAAATGGATACACCACCAGTTCCAATGGCAACCTGCAGGTCCCAAACAGTAGGTTACTGGCAGGAGCCTGGAGAGAGTAGGGGGAGAGCATTTTCCTCAGGAAGCCCAAACTGGCTGCCTTCGTACAATAAGGGGATCATGAGGGACCCCTCAGTTCCCTGTCACTCCACTCTCCCTATCTGAAGTAAAATAAACTAGACAGCAGCTGCATCTGGTCACCATCAGAAGGGCAGCAGCTACAGCTGGCTTCTCTCCCACAGGACTTTGCAGTTATATGGTGCCCACTCTGGCATCTAGACAGCTGGCAGAATCCTTAGAATTTTATTTTCTGTGCTCTGAACACTTGGTCTTATTTATAATCATCCAGTGACTAGTGGAAGCTATAGCCAGGAAGAATATGTGGTTCAGTAAACCCTCTACATGAGCTCCCCTCAGATGAAAATGTGGTTTGCGTGGATGACGGGATGACTTACTGTGAAGTGAAGGTAGCTGGAGAGCCTACTGAGAAACTACCCCGTACTTTTTTTTTTTAACATGCGAGGAAAAACAAACAAACATGGAAGAATTTTTTTTTTCCTACTAAGGAGGAGTCATCTTCTTTTGTTCCTAAGATCCGAACTATTCTTACCTATAGGGGACAGCTAAGCAGTAGCCAGCCTTGTGTTTCTAGACAAAAGAGAAGTTGCTAAGTAAACCTGAGTCACTCAGACGATAAACAGGCTTCTTTGTTCTGACAGTTCAGGACCAGAGTTCACAAACCCAAAGCCTTTGTGGAGGAGGCAGACCATGGAAATAACCCATGCTGACCTTGTGGGATAATTTCTAGCTGACCTCTGGCTTCCTGGGAGACAGGAGGAGATGATACAGACTGGGCAAGCTGGAGAGTTCATGTCCTGCCTCAAGCGGGGTGACGCCACTCAACTGCAGCTGGCTGCGGCTCTTTGCAAACACAGACCTCGTTCCTGGAACAAGGAGCAGCAGCAGCCATACACTTAGAGCACGGCTCTCCTCCTCTCCTACTTGGGACTAAGGAAGCCTCCCAGGATTCTTCTGGGATAGAAGCAATGCACAGAACATCTCTGCTAAAACAGTGATGTTGGATGTTCCTACACGTTTGAGGCATCTGAGGACCTAACTAGAAACTAATCATCACATCCAATAAATTATAGTGGCTTGCACTAGAATACTGGGGAACACTATTACCAGTGAATTTTCAACAATGGGAATTACTGTTCTAGGATATATAAATGGTTTAAGTTTTGAGTTGAGTCTATCAAGGAGAATTATGAAAATAGGAAATTGAGGAATGAGTATAGAAAAAGGAGATAAAATAGGTGGCAGAAGAAGAATAAACTGTTTTGCAGGAATACCACAGGAAAAGTAAGGGAAGATGGAGAAGGCAAATCTGTGTGTCAGAGCTGTACTCTGATGGTGTGTAAAGGAGGGAGAGAGCTGAGGAGTGTGTCAGAAGTATGGATGAGTAGATGCTTACTAAGAGGAGCAACACAGGAGTCAAGAGCCCCAATCACACAATCAGGCGGCCCTTGAATATTTGGTTGGAGAACCAGATGAAGGGGGAAAGTCTTGCTTAATATATTAAAAAATAAATATGTAAATTAAATAAATATGTGAATTAAGTCTAGGTGAAGTAATCCAGAAATATATGCATAATACAAGGGATCACAAATGGAAGAGCACTTACACATCATTCATAATTTAAGATTTTTTAATGTCATTAATTTGACTTTTATTTAGTGAACGATCTTCACTGATTTTTTTTGTATCAGTAGCTGTGGCAAACCACAGAATCCAAACTATATAGTTTTATTAGAAGATAATTTATTTGAAGGATATTGGGTAGTTCACAAAATTATCAAGAATGCCACAGAGACAAGTTCAGAAAAAGAACAGGGAGTAAGGGGAAGTAAAATGCAGCCAAGATCCTACCATAGCAACAGTACCCCTGGATACCACTGCCCATGAACACTCATTACTGGAACATAAAGCTCATGACCACAGCAGTCTCTACTCATAACATCTGGGCATATCTTCATTTCTCTTTCAGTCCCTCAAGATTCAAAGGTTTGGAAGCAGCATCCAATTGGCCAAGTTTAGGTGCATTTTAGGGTGACCTGCATCTTAGGTGCCACTCCACCTGTGGCTTTCATAATAGGAGCCAGAATTCTCATAAGATTCCCCCCAGTATAGGAAGGTTGTTCCAAAATGAGCACACACAAAAATGACAAATGCCTTTTACATTTATTAAAGCATACTTAGATAATATAATTTTTAATTTTTTCTCTCAAGAAGGGTTTTCTTATAAAAGCCTATTTTATCAGTCATAAATTCTTATATTATGAAGACTTTCTATTACCTAAGCCACATGACAAGGGAAAGATTGTGTGAACCCAGGTGAAACTGTAAAAATGTAATAAATGTAATAAAGCTGTTGTGTACCCAGTAACCACTCTTTCTGTCCAGCTAGTCAATATTAGTGTTAATGAGTCTAAATTATTGAGCACCACTGTGGCAATGAAAACTAGAGGAGGGAAGGAGAAGTTGAAAGAGAGATAGAGACAAAGAGATTGAGAGAAACAGATACATAAAAGACCTTATCTCTATCCAAAGGAACAAATAGAATGAAATGACATAATAACATTCATAATACTTATGCCTGAAACTGACTACGTAAATCGTGGGTTGTGTAGACTGTACATTAATCAGAGTCACTACTGGCATTTCAGTGAGGAATAAATCTGGAAAGGTGAATTTTGATCCAGCTCAGAACAAAGAAAACCAATTCGGCAATTCATTCTTATCAAGTTAGTAATTTATTCATTCACTACTTCAACAGATATATACACAAGCACCTACTATGAACAGAAAATCAAACAATTGAAAAAAGAGCATTGATGAGCAGAACCAACTTAAGTAAAAAGATAATTTAGGGACAAAAATATATTATAAAATAATATCTTAAATTGGTCTCATACTTCAGAGAAGTTCAAGAAGCAGCATTGAATGGGCTAATTAATTCTAAAGTTCTTAGGGAAATTTAAGGGACAGTGAAAATGATCTTGAAAGAAAAGGAAAAGGTTGGAGTACTTCCCAATTTAAAAATATACTACAAAGCTATAGTAATCAACAGAGTATGGTACTGGCCTAGGATAGACATACAGACCAATGGAATAAAATTGAGAGCCCAGAAACAACCCCATAGATTCATGGTCAATTCATTTTCAACAAGGATACCAAGACAGTTGAATGGGGAAAGAATAGTCCTGACAATAAATAGAAGCTAGAAAAACTAGATGTCCACAAGCAAATAATGAAGCTGAGCTTATACCTGACATCATATATCAACATTAACTCAAAATGAATCAAAGACCTACATTTAAGAGCTAAAACTATAAAACTCTTAGAGGAAAACAGGTATAAATATACATGACCTTGGATTAGACCAGGTTTTTAGATATGACATCAAAAGCAGAAGCAACCGAAAATAAAATAGATGAATTGAACCTCTTCAAAATTTAAAACTTTTGTGCATCTAAGGACACTATAAAGACAGTGAAAAGACAACCCACAGAATGTCAAAACATATATTAGATAAGTGTCAAGTATCCAGAATATATAAAGAACATTTACAACTCAATGACAAAAGACAACTAACCCAATTAGAAATGGGCAAAAGATGTAAATAGACATTTCTCCAAAGAAGATACACAAATGACTACTAAGCACATAAAAAGATATTCAATATCATTAGTCATTAGGTAAATGCAAATCAAAACCACAATGAAATACCACATCAGACCCACTAAGATGGCTAGAACTAAAACAAACAAACAAACAAAAACAGAAGACAAGTAGTGAGGGGGATGTAGAGAAATTGGATCACTCACACATTGCTGGTGAGAATGTAAAATGGTACAGCCACTGTGGAAAATAGTTTCGCAGTTCATCAAAAAGTGAAAATATAGAGCTACCATATGACTCAGCAATTCCACTCCTAAATATATACCCAAGAGAAATGAAAATATTTATATGTTCACACAAAAATTTGTACAAATGTTCATAGTAGCTTTATTTACAATAGCTCAAAATTGTAAACCCAAATGTCTACCAACTGATGAAAGGATAAACAAAATGTGGCATATCCATGCAATGGAATATTTTTCAGCCATAAAAAGGAATAAAGTGCTGTTACATGCTACAACCTGGATGAACTTTGAAAATATTATTTTAAGTGGAAGAAACTATACAGTATCTGACACAAAAGGCCACATATTACATAGTTCTATTTAGGTGAAATGCTTGAATTAAGTAAATCCACAGAGACAGAAAGCAGATTCTTGGTTTCCAGGGGCTGAGGGAAGTGGGTATTGGCACCGACTGCTAATAGGTAGAGGGTTTCTTTTGGGTAATGGAAATGTTCTAGAATTAGATAATGTGATGATTGCACAATATAATGAATATACCAGAAAAAGCCTGTGAATTTTAAAATGGTGATTTTTATATTATGTGAACTATATCTCAATTTAAAAGAAGGGAGACAGAGGCAATTGTAGCCTCTGAATAAAAAAGCAAGAATACGCTGCTATGAAAGCAGTACTCAGAAAGTAAGAAACTTCTTAAAAGTTAAAAACACTACTAATGAAAGAAAAGTAAAAATTCAATGAATTGGAAAATTAATAAACAGGACCCAGCTTAAGACTGATTTATTGACACAAAGATAAAGTTTAAAAAATGACACATTTTTCCACACAAAAATATGGAAGTATACTTAAGAGATATGAAAAGCAGTTCAAAAGAGCACCATTGATCAAATACACTGCATTTCAAACTGCAGGTTTAGCCCTTCAATGGGTCATTCTATAAAATTAGTGCTCTATGAGTAGCATTTTTGAAAAATGAAATGGGATATATCAGACAGATAGATTACAATGGTATAGCTAGCTATATAGTAATATGTACATGCATATTGAATAGCATGTACACAGTTCTTATTTTAGACTGTGGTAAAAAGTTTTATTGTCAATGATGATCTAATAAAATATCAGTCATGTAGAAACACTGCCAATGTAGGAGGCAGCACAAGAAACAACAGATAATTTCCTCATATTGAAGAAAGGCACAAAATCTATTAGATCGAAGGGCCAAACACATGAAGAACAAATAAAAACACTCACATCTGAAACTGCATAATTTTAGAGATAGTTTTATATATTCAACAACTTAGAGGGCAGAGAATAATGCATTGTTATCCTTAACCTCCTCAAGGAAAAAAGAATCTAAACCAAATCGTTATGCCTAGAAAAATATCAAATACAAGAGAAGAATGAAGGCACTTGGTGACAGACAAGAACTTTGAAAGTTTACAGCCCACACACTCTTTATGAATAAAAGAAATACTCAAGAAGGTACTCCAACAAAATGAAAAAAAAAAACAAACAAAAAACAAGGAGCCGAGAAAGAGAATGACCTAGGATATATATTCAAGTATGACCCAGAAGAAGGGAAGAAAGCTTAAAAAGGAATCCACTAAAATGAGGTGCTGAGAAAATTCCCCTGTTACAGAGTTTAAATGACACTGGGTAGAAATTCATTCTCTGAGTTAAATACACTTCTTAGTTATACAGTGAATGATATGTATACAATTATGATGCAGTATTATGAACTATGTGGATGAGTTTCAACTTTTAGATATCAATTGATGAAGTATGAAAGGTGTATGGGCATAACACTGATCAATACTAAGTTTCTTAATGTAAATATGATAACAAATGATAAAAAATGACTTACAGATAGGAGAAGAATGATGGAAACAAGGATGATTGCTCTGATTCTCTCATTTTAATATCAGGAAATAACAGAAACTATCTAAAGTCAATAAATAAAGAATTAGAATTTACAGTCATAAAGGCAACAACTAGATAAACTAAAAATAATAAGATGACCCAAAAAATAGAGTATAAATATTTTAGAAACATTCCCTCATGCATCCACTCCTTTGATAGACCATTCAAGGAGGAACAGGGCTTGTGTGATTCTCATGCTGCCCTCTGAAGGAGTATGTGGTAGATTAAGTCTATTGATGGCCCCAATTAACAGTGCAAGTCTTTGTGTCCTGTAAATGCGAGTCCTCTCCTGTTTTGACTCTGGGCTTAGACAAGCTTTTGGTCACTAATTTCTTTGCAGAGTTGATGCAAGCGGAGGAGCACAGGCTCCAGATGTGCAGGCTCAGCGGCCATGGCTCACGGGCCCAGCCGCTCCGCGGCATGTGGGATCTTCCCGGACCGGGGCACGAACCCGTGTCCCCTGCATCGGCAGGCGGACCCTCAACCACTGTGCCACCAGGGAAGCCCTCCCCTTGCTATTCTTTGTCATGAGAACATGTTCTGGCTAGCCTGCTTCAGCTGGCTAAAATATATATCGCCAATTCCAGCCTACCACCTCAGGGTTTTCTTTCTTTCTCTTTTTTCCATTTGTATAAATCCCTTCTCTGCAGTGAATGCTGTAGGTAATGAATCTCTGGACCATACAAACACCTCTGCAGCCCCCAAGAACCATCATCACCTCTGGTCCCAGCACTGCTGCCTCCTTGGCCCCTTGCCCTGCCACTATCTCCCTGGGTATGACTGCTCCCCTTCAGCCCCCATAGCCTACCTGCCACCTCGTCACCTCCGCAGGCCACACAGCTGCCTCCTAGGGCAGAGAAAGGAATCAAAGGGGAAAAAAAGAATAAGAGAACCCTCAATAAACTTTTGATTTGAAAAAATTTATTTGGTAAAGTTCTAACTTAGGAGAGACTCTCATTTCACCTCCCACTGATTAGAAGAAACAGAAGAGAGAAAGTATTTCTCAAATCTTAAAATGAAACTCTACTTTGGATGCCCTATTATTGATGATACTCTTCCACAGGGATTGTATCTTCTCCATGATATGTATAAAAACTGAATTCTGGTACTAATATGAAATATTCAGCAGTGATACCATGAAGCAAAACTATTTGTTTAATATCTACCATATTTCAAGGATACAGAAATCCTTTAGGTCAATAAAATACCACTTTACACCATCAGATATGCAAATCTTAAAATTATTGACAATGTCAAGTATTGGCACAACTATTGAGAAAAAGCACCTCTTATACCATGCTGGCAGGGAGTAAACTGGTACATTCTGGAGGACATTTAAAAAATATCTACTACATTTGAAAATGAACTTGCTCTTTGTACTTTTACCTTGAGGAATATTTCCTAGAGAAACTTTACAGATATTCACAAGGATACATGACAAACAAGTTTATTACAGCCTCATTAGAGACAGAGAACTGTTGGGAATGACCCAAATGTCTATCAGCAGATGGTCATTGTACCTGCACTTTTTTATAATTAAAAACTATGTAAAATAAACATGGTTAAAAATTGATGATGTTATGTAATAAATATTTATAATATATTTCCCATAAAACTTTCTATCTCTCTCTCTCTCTCTCTCACACACACACACACACACACACACACACACACACACACACACACACACACACACACACACACACACCCTTCAAGGAGGTTCCGACTCGTTGGGATAATAGAATTTCTGAGAAAGGATGCCTGTAAATGAGATTCTTTCTGAAGCGCACACAGTGCTGCACATAACAGAGGAGAGAGTCTCTACTCTTACAAGATTAACAGCATATTGGGAGAGGCAGATACTAAGTAAATAAACATAAATACATAATTAGCACCTGTGGTAAGTGCCATGAATTATAAATGGCATTTACTGGAGACAGGGAGGCTAAGGGAGTGGTATAAGCAGCAATGTCTTCTCTGAGATGAAATATTTAAGCTGAGGCCTAAAGGACGAGTAAGAACCAAGAGAAAAGTGGGCGAAAGCTTCTTCCAGGCACAGGGAACATCATGTGTAAAATCCCTGATATTGTGAACAGATTCCCAAGTTCAAGGTATTGAAGGGATGGCTGTATTGCTGAGCAGAGTGAGTAAGAAAGTACAAGTCTTAAGACACATGGCAGACGCTAGGATCAGGAATTTGGATCTTATCCTAGGAGTGACGGAAAGCCACTGAAGTAGTTTAGGAAAATGTGCTATGATCTGATTTATATATTTAGAAGATTATGTGGACTGCTAGGTAGAGAATTGACTGGATAGGGAAAATAACTTCAAGATAACAGTTTCAAATCACCATACTCATACAAGTACTGTATGTAATTGCTTACAAATCATCTTAGGCTTATGACTCATCTCTGGATGCATGGTACTGTAGGGGAGAGAAAAATCCCTTCCTCTGACCTGTTATGTTCAGCAACTGGGGCCTTGCAAAATTAAGCTGACAAAGACATTAAAAGCAGAAAAAGCATATAATTTTTTTTTCATTTTAGTATTTTTAGGTAGCATGGGGGAGTGGCTTCATAGAAATGAAGTTAAAATCCCCCCAAAGGAGTTAGGCCTGAAAGCTTATGTATCATCTTAACAAAGAATGATAAATTGTGGAGATTTATCTCCATGAGACAAAGGAAAGGAGATTGGGCTTCTAGGGTTTGTAAATTGTGGGAAGGTAAATATATGGGGGAAACTAATGGAAGATAGGGTTATTTTAGCTAGTTTGTTTATGCAGATTTAAGCTGGTGTCATGTCCAATGATGAGTCCTCTTCAGGGTACAGGAGAGGCGAGAGAGTCACATTCACAAAGGGAAATTTATGCCCTGCTTTTAACAGAAAGGGGGTAGGTGTGCCTGTTGTTTCTCAATTGCTTTCAGCACAAAATAATCCTTATGCCAAAGTGGCATGTTTTGGGGTGGTATATTCTCTTCGCCTTCAGTACACTGGTAAGAGTATGTATGGACTTTTGAGACAAAGAGCAATGAATTCAATTTTCAGTTCCATCACATACTAGCTCTGCAATCCTGAGCAATGGTCATAACAGACAACATTTACTGATTTCTTATTATACACCAGACACTAGGATAATAAGTTTTATATTCATTACCTCATTGAATCCTCAGAACAACGCTACGGACTTAAGTAGTATATTATATCCATTCCAGTATATATAAGAAAACTTAGACTACAAGGTTTATTAACTCATTCATGACGCCTAACTACTTGAGTGGTGAACTCAGGTTTTGAACTCAGGCAATCTTGAAGCCCCATGTTCTGCTGAGCTACCTTGGTGTCACAACATCTTCATTTCATAGATAAACTAAGGATAGAGGCCCAATTCATGGGATTAATGCAAGATTAAATGAAATAACCTATTAAGTCCAATATTAGCACAGAATTGCTGTTTTTACATTTATTTTAGAAGAATAATATAACTGCTGTTTAAAAAATGTTTAAAAAATTTCTAAGTGCTTTAGGTATTCATGAATTTCATAGTCCAGTAAGTAAAGAGAAATTGAGAACATTAATGTCATCCACCAATGCATCATTTCCACCTAGCTAAAGTCATAACTTTTCATTGACATCAATGCTCAGAAATCAGTCATCAACAACTGTATCTGGAAAACACAGAGTAGAAATGAAGAACCGGTAATCATTTTGGCCATCTTCAATCTGAGAGCCATAATGTTAGGGCTGGCAGGAACTGGACGAACGTGGCAGCTGATAAAACTTAGGCTTAGAAAGGTAAATATAGGGTGAGTGAATAGGAATTTTCTTAAATCAGTACTGTGAGTGTTTGAAAATAGATTCACAGACATACACAAATATCACAAATTGATTTTGTGATGAAGTAGAGGTGGTAGAGTCAACCTTTCCCAGCCAAAATACTGGCAGAGCAAATTGTGGTAACCATCCCCACAGTCTTTCTACTTGATATCTCTACAGTAGGGATAGCAATCAGGATGTGCCACTTCTAAAAAGATGCCACCTACTCTCATATGCATGTAATAGTTTATAAATGGTGGAACTCTTCAGAAAACATGTTGCAGCTTAATAATAATGAAGTAATACGTATCATTTTCATGAGCATGAAAGCATATTACATTATGACTACATCTTGCTATACTATATTCTTTCCACACAACAGAAATTAGAAGTCAAATAATAAATCTATCAGTCAAGTACTGACTCTAACTGCAGCCCTCCTTCCTGGACCATCCATTCCCAATTGCCAATCTTGGGTCTCGCAGCAGAAAGACAATTTAGATAAACCTATTTTCTATTCTGCATTTTCACAAATGCCTTAGTTCTACGTTTTACTGCATTTGTGAAAAGACAAGTATGTGAGAAGAAAAACTGACCCTAATTAGCAAAACGCTTGGTAGGATAGATTTTAAAGTGATGTGGAGATAAGTTCTCCTGAGGCTTAGGTGGGAAAGGTAATATTCCCAAACCCACCCTTCCTTGCTTCAAGCCAGAGGAGGGGAAGTAATCAAAAGAGAGAGAAAGAGAATGTGTGTGGGGGGACCTTTCTCCTTCATTTGCCTTAATTCTACATTATTTCATTGCTTAGAAAGAAAAGAGTCAAGATGAAAGATGAACCTTAATAGAAAAAGAGTAACATAAAAAACTAGGGGAGTGGGGTGGGGAACATAGGCTTTTACACCAGATAGAACTGCCTTCATATCTCATTCTTCCCAGCTGGTGACTTAGTCAAGTTACTTAAACTCTTACACACCCATTACCAAGACTGAAAAATACTATGTACTTCATGGGGGGTTTCTGAGGAGATGATATGTACATAAAACATGCCAGACACCAGACTAAATACTTTACATGTTTTATTTCATTTAATCCTCATGAGAACCCTGTGAGGTAAGTATTATACTATCACCATCCTAATTTTACAGGTGAGAAAACCAAGGCTTAGAGAGTTAAAGTAGCTTGTTCCAGGTTATAGAGATACTAAGTTTTCCCGCCAAGATCAGGCTATTAGATTCCTAAGCCCAGACTCCGAACCACTACTTTAACTATGTTCCTTCTCTTTGGGGGTAATGGGTTGCCCTTTCCAAGGGGCTCTTTCCTGCTCATTGAAGTTGTGTCCTCCTCTGCTATTCCAATAACCACATTCCGTGCATTTCCTTCAGAGCACTCATCCTAATGTGCAATTATACATTCACTCATGCACTTACTTGTTTGCTTCCCTCCATTGGACTGTAATCCTCCCTAAGGTAGGCTCAGATCTGTTTTTTTGCTAACCTACATGCTGCAGCTCATAAGGTGTTTGATGCATAGTAAGTGCTCAGCAAATAAGTCAAAAGAGATGGAAAAATAAATGCAGGAGTAAGTGAATAAAGGTCAGAGGAACTATAAGTTCCCTAAGAACAAGGACTGTGACTATGCATCCCACTTTCCCCAGCATCTGGCACAATGCCTGATACGACGGGAACTCAATGTTGAATGAATGAATGAATATGACTGGTTATATATAAACAGATTTGTATTCCTGATTTTAAGTCATTAAATTCATCCTCTCATTTACTCAGCAGTTAGCAAGAAAAATATGAATTGTGACCTCACAGAAGTCCCTTCTAAAAGGGAGAAAGACATTAAACCAATTTAGAAATAAATTTAAGCATTTCTAGCTTTTACCATAAAGTTTTTTGGGTCTTACATTTTAGTTGTATGTTTTTGAACCCATCCTCTCTTCTTTTCCAGTTAAGTTCATTCCTAGGCTCTTTTAAAACTATGATCTTTCTTTTCTCCATGATTTCCTGCATCTAGACATGGGGCCTCAAGGTAAGGTCACTGATCCCACCCAAGACCTACTGAATTGGGAACTTAGAAAAGAGGCCAGCCACCCATGTTTGAAGAAACCCTCAGCTAGAGCCCTGGTTATCATGCATCTGCATCACCTGAAGAGCTTGTTAACACACAGGTTCATGGGCTCCATCCTCAGAGTTTCTGATTCAAGGAGGTCTGGGGAGGAGCCTGAGAATTTGCATTTCTAACAAGTTCCCAGTGATGTTAATGCTGTGGGCCCAGGAACCGTACTTTGAGAAGCATCAGCCTAGAGGCTAGACAAAAGCCTAGAGTTCTCACACCTGGCCACATATTTGAGCCGCCTGGGGATCCAATGCCCAGGCTGTACTGCAAAACAATTAAATCAGAATGTCTGGGTGTGGATCCAGAGTTTGTAAAGTTCTCCAGGTGATTCCCATGTATAGCCCAAGTTTGAGAATCACTCTAGATCAATGCTTCTCAAACTTAATGTGCACACTATGGCCTAAAGTCTGAGACAGGTCCTTTGCTCATAAAATGTGGTCTGCAGAGCAGCAATTTGAACATCTCCTGAGACTTATAATAAGAAATTTAGATCTCTGGCCCTACTTCAAACCTCTGCTTTGCATCTTAACAAGATCCTGAGGTGATTCTTAAGCACATTAGAGTTTAGATGTGTATCCATGTACACACAAGTGCATTCTTTCTCCAAGTCTTCCTATCCCTGTTCAATTATTATCCACAATTTGCCCTAGATTGTACAGCAAACTATTCTCCTTTCCATCCACTCAAGGTCTTCAAAAATCCTGAACAATCTGCAGTCCCTTTGTGGTTATATCACAGAGTGCTGTGATTTTCATAATTTTAGAGAAGCAGGGCATCCCAGGGAATGAGGTAGTGGGTGGATGCACCCATAGGGGAGGCAGCTGTTTTAAGATGGGTGGTATTCCTTCCTAATTCTACTAATGACTGAAGTACAAGAACCACCAGGCTCTTTATGCTTTTAGAGCAGATGGAGAAAAATTTTAAACTGCCGCTGATGAGTCAGAAATCCAAGTCCTATTCTGGGTTCTGTGACTTTGGAAAGCTTGTTTATCTCAGCTCCAACTAGTCAAGTTATAGAATAACTTTGCCTTAAAAAAAAAGAAGTCATAGAAAGCAGCAGTGCCAACAGTCAACTTCACATTTCCCCTGTTACTCTGGGGGATAAAAATGGCTGAGTTGGCATCAGATCAACCTTCAGCTTTGGAAAAGAGGATGGGATGGAGTCAGGAAATTCTAAGCATTCCCCTTTGGATGAAAAAATATAGAAAACATAGAAAGAATAAAAGAGAGAATAGAGTCTGTGCAGCACCCACGAAAAACACTATAGCTATGTCCTGAAATGCAAACGAAGGAAGAAAGCAATTGAGGATTAATGGGAAAGTCATCACTGGATATCTGAAGCCCCGGTAAAGGAATGATAGTAATAGTAACTGACATTTATGTAATACTTCGCTCTTTGTCTTGGTTGGTCTCATAATTTTATGAAGGACCTATTATGTGATTATTTCCATTTTATAGGCAGAGAAACCTGAGGCATAAAAGGTCAATGTCCTAAACGAAATCACGTAGATCATAAATGTCAGTACTAGAGGGTAACCATATCTTATGGCTTTAAATTCTATAGGTTTTCTTGGAAATATGATGTGCTTCAAAGAAGCCAAATACTCCCCTTTGTTACTAGGCCTTTGATGATGTTTACTCATAATCTTCCCCTAGGGTGGCCTGATGAGTCTCCTAATCTGAGAAAAATCCTATGAGGATCCACAGAGAGAGACAAAAGAGGTGGGTCCAGTTATCAAGTGATCATCCAATTTAGTGTTTTTCAAACATCATTAAAAAAATAAAAATCACGTGGGTGCCTATTAAACACCTTATTTCACCAGGCATTCTGAAGATTCTGGTTTAAAATATCTTGGACGGGGCCTGGGAAGTTTTTAAGTATGTATACCCATTTTTTCCTTTCATTAGAGAAGACTGGGGAGGACTGATCTTCTTAACTCATGAATCTACAATTGGGATTAGAAAAAATGAAAATACATGCCATTTTAATATTTCTAATATCTGCCTTTTTAATCCAAGGTGGATCCAGGCATCCCCTCCCCAGATCTATATCAATCCTATTCTGTTGTTTGTGTTCTAATAAAATGATCTGGCAGTTAAAGGGATGTTTTGATATCATACGATCTGTAAGGGTCCTTGCTCACTGCAGGTCTCAGCTTTCTGCCCTATGCTCACATACAACTTGGATATAAATATGTGAGCCTAAAGTTCTGGTATCATAGTTAAAACAATCTGGCAACACTCTCTAGCATTCAATAACTCTTGCTCTCATGAAAAGAATTTCGCATACAATCTAAATCTTTAACATGGCAATTTAGCTCCTTTTGAAAGGGTTGCAGCTTTCTGATACTGATGTTTACTGCCTCAAATCCTTTTTTTTTTTTAATAGATCGGGTATAAATTCCAGTAGATAAATAACCAAAGAAATTAGGATGGAAAGATTGTATGGAAAACCAGATGGGTAAAGCATAGACATCTATGCTGTTGATCAGTCTGTTCAGTGATGAGGATTTACGGAGCTAGGATGGAACTGATTCAATGTATAGGCATAGAGTGAGAACATATGCAACGTTAAATTGCGACATATGTGGATTATGGAAGTTGTCAGAGAAGGAAGTGGTGAAAACATAACAATTTAGAAATAATATCAAAAAGCTGGGGACAAAATAAATTATGGTAATAAAATCTCCTTAGGTTGGCTCTAGTAAGAAGAGGTAACAAGAATAAAGTGCATAACAATAACGCTAACAAAAACACTAATAGGTAGCATTATTCAGCACTTACTATGTGCCACAAACTATTCTTAGCACTTTACATGAAATACCTCAAATAATCTTGAAGTAAGTACTATTGCTCTCTCTGTTTTACAGATAAAGAAACTAAGGCAGAGGTAAACAAATGTGACTAAGGTCAAACAGCTTATAAGGCACTGAGGCAATTGGATTCATAGGCATATAACACGTGATTTCAAATTGTATCTCAAGGCAGTTCAAATCACATACAACATACTTTTGTGCCATGTCCCAGGCCCTCCAGCCTTGATGGTTGCCATTGTTTTAGAGAATCTTTCTTACTGAAAACTGAAGTTTGCATGTGACTGCTAACTTGTGGTTCCCCAACAAATCCCTTCCGGTATCTTCAGCCTACAACCCTGATGGGGAATTAACTAAAGAATAGGATGGGATGGTGAAAAAGTCACACAAACACACCCAAAATTAAGTAGAAGTGTGATGCCAAATTTCCATCAAATTCATAAAATATAAACAACCAGTCTTTACAACTCAAAACCAAGTAACTCCATGTCCTTCATAAATTATAGTGATGGAATTTAATCAAGTGTAATGACCACATAATCCCAGGCATTGTTCACCTACATTTTTTTGAATGTGTTTAAGTCTTGTTGAGGAAGTTTCTTGAGCCCTCGAAGGATCACTGTCCATGTCCTGAATGCTGCTTGAAATTAACACAGGCCTGTTCAGAGTTAGCTCATCCGGGGTCAGAATCCAGATCTTGTCTTACACAGGTACTAAGCACCTACGATTTGTAGAGTCTATTTTGCTTTTCTGTTTACCTCCCCCGCCTTGTTGGAAAAGAAGGCAGAGAATTCTGGTAAATAAGGTACCCTCTTTACTTATTAGAGAATCTCCCTTGCAACCAAAGAGAAATCCCCATGGAAATAGTTCGTAATGGGATTTGAGCTATGATATGATATGCACATTTATGTGGAGGAGTAAAGATTGACTGACTGACTTTATGAAGAGAACAAGGTTATTTAGCGATTAGATGTTTCATAGCATCTTTCCTCTGAAAGGTTCAACTTGTGCACAGTTGGGGAAAAGTTTGTCTAGGGGATATAATTTATGGGGGGGTGAGGGATGCAGGTGAGAGAAACAGTAAAAAATCGTTAAGAAATATACAACCACCTTAAAGCAAGACCAGGTAGAGGAAAATGCACATGTCAAGGAATATGCTATCAATGGGCTTGGAGAAAAAGCTGAACCCTAGTTTATCATGAAGCAAAAAAGGGATCAAGATGCACACACAAGCATGCACATGTGCACACACACACACAGGATTCTAGAAATGATTAACTGGAAATATTTTAATTAAAATGATAAAAACACCTGGAGTCTTGTAACCTCCAGGAAACACTGCCAGGAGCAGGGCCCAGATCCCCAGAGCTCTGTAAGCCCACATTCTCATTTTCTCCTCCTCCCAGCACAGAGTAATCTCTTTCTAGATGAAAAGGGCATCAGCAGGGGCTGGATCCATTTCTCCCTTCTGCTTCTCTTAGACACTCTGCTCTACTCAAAAATGTTCTCCCGTTGTGAGTCTCTGGCCTTAGGAAACAAAAGCTAAGAGGTCTTTCCAGTCTACATCTAGTTTCCTCTCTCCCACAAAACTCCCTGAGAAAATGGACAGAACATCATTTACCTGTTTGGATGGAAAAGGGCTAAGGAAAGGATAGGGAGCAAGAAGTAAAATTAATAGGTCAAGGGACTTCCCTGGCGGTCCAGTGGTTAAGACTTCGCCTTCCAATGCAGGGGGTGCAGGTTCGATCCCTGGTCAGGAAGCTAAGATCTCACATGCCTCAGGGCCAAAAAACCAAAACATAAAACAGAAGCAATATGTAACAAACTCAAACAAACAAACATTTTTAAGTAAAGACTTAAAAATGGTCCACATCAAAAAATCTTTGAAAAAAATTAATAGGTCAAAATATTATCCATTTATCCAGTGTACCACCATGGCATAAGGTACAATGAAAAACAAAATTTCTGGATAGATAGATGTACAGTCAAAGAGCTAAAGGGCTGAAGCAGGACAAGTAGCTTTAATTGAGGGATTATTTTTTTTCTTTTCAACAATATACCAGAAGACACCTTAGAATAGCCAAAAACTCTTTACATGCAAAGAAAGAATAAATCATCTGTGGCAAAAAATGCCATTCAGCGCCTAGAGTATAGTTAAAGTACTGTAATGTCTTTCCTCAATTAATTAATTGACTACAACAATACAAAATAACAAACCATTTTTGAGGGCTGCTTAACTATGCTAGGGAGACTATGGACTTAACTTGACCCTTTGGTAATTATAAACTAGATCTTTCTCATAGATAAAATAAGCAAAATAAACTCAGTCATCAATAGGCTTAGATGAGAAACTGCATATCAAGTTACTTTGTAAGTTGTAAATCATTATAAAATATGTTATTGTTTCCTTCCTTTGCAACTTCCTAATGTGCACCTATTAGGTACCAACCTAAATTTTTGCCCCTACTCTCTGTCCCTGTAGACTTTTCTTACCTACCTGAAATTCCTGTCTGTTTTGTCCACTGTCATCAGGTGAGTTGTTTCTTCTTGATACAAGCCTATTATTGCCATTGCCTCCTTCTGCCCACATGATAGCTCCAACCCTTTGCTGCTGATTGGCTGCTGTTACAGGTAATAGAGGCTGATACAGATGGATTCCAGCAGTTCAGTTCAGCATTCCTTTAAATGGCCATAAATTGGATTGGTGTCATAAATCAAATCTAGAGAAAGTGCCTAAGTCCCAGCTCAGGCAGCTATGTTAATGTCTGTGAAAATAACAAAGAAACATCCTCATTCAGGCCCAACTCTACCACATTAAAAGGCCAAATTGTAAGAAGCTGTCAGTTACTGAGAGGGAAAAGGTAGAAGGGGGAGAAAGATCTTTGTGGGGATTATTAATTACACAGACAAGAAGGATGTATAGATGTGTACCAGTGAGAATACGCAGGAGGGAGACGAGGGGCTGCTGAAAGAGTGATAAAAGAGAGTGCTGTATATGGAAAAGATAAATGCAAATGAAATATACTGTATGGCAGTGGATTATATCAGCGGTTGATATATGGGATTGAGTATCAAATTGTTGAGCTGGCAGCCATTAATATGATACAGTGGATGTGATATGCTGGGTGACGGCAGTCCTGGTGCAGGGAAAATAAAGAACACACTGCAGTCTTTCAAAACAATGGTTCAAAGAAAAGACAGAAAATTATGGCACTACAAGTTTATAAAACTAAAATCATAGGAGATAATTATGGATTCTGATAGGGTTCATTATTCTTTATCAGCTCACCAATTTCATAAGGAAGAAAGGGGCTCCTAACAGAGGACTATCTGTTCTGCTCCACAGGGGGCATCCGGACAGGAGGTTTTCCATTCCATCCAGAGAACAAAGTGACCTCGATGGTTCCTCTGGTGAATGAACTTCGCCTTGACATTTTAGCCAAACAAGGTTGGCATCACCAGCCTTCCTCGACAGAATTGTTTTGAGCTGGCACTCATCTTCAGAATTCCCAGGAATTTAGTTTACTCCCAGCAATTGTCTGCTACTCTGATTCATGCACTAATTCCCTCATCAGGCCTTTATTGAGAACCTATTAGGTGCCAAGCACAGTATCGAGGTTTCAGGAATTAATGTAAGGAAGGCTTTGAAACAATTACCTATTTTTGTCATCTGTTCCTTAACCTTTACATTTGGATGGTTTGCCCACACCGCATGCCGCAGCTGGTCCTTATAAGAAAAGTCATAGGATACAATGTTTAGTCAGATATCTCCAAACCCAGTGAGTTCCACGTCCACTGCTGGTGCTCAGCCTGCTGGCCCTTGGGTCCCGACTCTGCTCTGGCATTGAGCACCCAGCAGCACCCACTGTTGGCACTGAGGTTTTCACAATTGGTTAGACTCTCTGTTTGGCTTACTGGACCTTAGTTTCCCACTCAGTTTCTGGCTTTGCTCACTGCCGAGTTGTGGCATCTCTTCTGGCTTAAGGCTGGTGCTTTCCACTCCCTCCTGTCCCACCTTCACCATCACCACCACATACAAACCCTGTATCGGCGTTACAGTAGCCACCCAGCCTCCATGCCATCAGAAAATGAGTTTTCTAACACTACCTTAGATTTTTTTTTTTTTCTTTTCGATGAACCCTTGACAATACTTCCCTCCTCTCCTGCGTGCCCCTGTTTCCATCCCTGGGTTTTCCTCCCATTTTGTGCACTCCCTCTGAGCCATCCTACTCACTCTCCCAAGGATCCAATTACCCCCCGCCACTGGCCAATCTCTATGAATCTTCTCCCCCCCGTCACTGGCCAATCTCTATGAATCTTCTCCCCCCATCACTGGCCAATCCCTATGAATCTTCTCCCCCCCCCCCCCCCGTCACTGGCCAATCTCTATGAATCTTCTCCCCCCCCACCCCGTTACTGGCCAATCTCTATGAATCTTCTCCCCCCCCCCCCCCGTCACTGACCAATCCCTATGAATCTTCTATCGCCTCTTCCTCCCCTCGGACTCCACTCCCAATCCCCCTGTTGAACTCTCCACCCAACAAGCCCAACTCCATGCCCCACACATAGTTCAAGTTTAGGAGGGAAAAGCGTACTCTTCTCAGTGTGCTTTCTGTCTCTGTTTAGAGCACGATCATTTTCCCAATCACTCAGATTAAAACATCTGAGTCATCTTGAATTCCCACCCCCCCCCTTCTCTCTGACCAGTCTCCCTACCTAGTCAATTAGAAAAGTTCTGCCAGTCCTACCTAAGAAATGACTTTAAAATCTATTCCTCATTCTATAATCTGACAGCCACTGCCTGAGTCTGAGCCCTTTTCACCATGACACTGGCTACTAACTGAACTCCCCACTTCCAATTTTTCCCATTCCAATCGATTCCATCCTGGTCACTGCTAACTGGATATCATTCTAAAACATATATCTCAGGATAACCCTTCCTTGCTTTAAAATTCCCCATTTATTGCACTATAAAGAATAATATTTGATAGACACAGATATGAATGTTTACTTGTTCAAAACGGAAAAATCATGTTGCTTAGCAGGCATTCTATGGGGCTCTCTCGTACTTTCTAACTTTATCTCAAATGCCTACCCAACACATCACATATTGCTCTCACCAGCATGGAATATTTGCCAGTCTTAAACACATTTTACGGTGTCCACCAGGTCAGTGAAGGCAGCTCACAAAATGGACGGACTTCCCAAAGGTATTCCAGAACAAATCTAGTATTCTTCGTATCTGCAACTCCACTCGTGGCCCCCATAAGATCCTGAAATTTCCCTAGCATCTGCAGAAGGAGGCACATGCTTCTGCTACGATCCTTTGGCATTCTTTGACCAGCTGACAAGCTCAGAGTTATCAATAGGAACACCCTTCATACCAGTTTAGAAACTGATCAGATTGCCAAGTTTCATATTTCAATAGTCCTCAAACACAAGTCTACCTAGGAATCATTGCAAATTTCTAAAATACAGATTCCATGCCACACTCCTAGAAATTATAATTTGGAGATCTGGAGTGGGGTCCAAGAATCTGTATTTTAAACAAGATCCCCCAGATGATTCTGAGGCTCAGCCATGTGTGGAAATCAATGGTTTAAATTAGCTGGATGGCTGATAGAACCAGGATGAGTAACAGGACCAGCTTAATTAGCTGGCTTTCCCATTGGAACAGAGCAATTCAGAACAACAAAAAGTTGGCTGGGGATAAGATTAGTGGTGACGAGGGGAAGAAGAAAATGGAAGCCACCAAAATTCTTTTCAAGTCCCAGAGGTGATAACACTTTTTTTTGAGGCTGATAAATAAAACATGGCCTCTCCCATCTGGCTTTACGATATGGAAACATTGTTCATGAGCCATTTGTAAAAGTGCCACAGAGTTGTTAAAGGACCGTGACTATGGTTCTTCTGTTCTAAAATATGAGTACCAGGTTTCTCCATGTTCTGTCTTATACAAATGCTATAGTCACTAGTGTGGGCATCTGACATTTCCAAAGGGTCTTATTTACATTTCTCACAAATTAGGCCAGTGCTGTTTAAAACAAGTGCAAATTTCACCTGATATTTCACAGTTTTCCTGCTTTTAAATAGTATCAGTCCTAACCATTTACCAAAGCCCGCTGCTTATTCTAAGCTGGCAGCTGGTTAAATTAACAGTAGAACTTGCCATCATGGTGGCTCTTCATGGCAGCAGCAGTGCTGCTGTGGATCCAGGCTGTCAAGAGAGGCTGGAAGAACAAACATTGCCTGGCTGGCCTGGGGCCAGCGTGGACTCATATTTCACAGCCTTTCATTGGTTGATTTGGTGAGCGTCCACTCTTGAAATTGCTTTGGACGCCACTGAGAGCCCCCAGCCTTGGTGACTTTTAACACACATCTGTAGACTTTGTTGTAACTGATTTAATGTTTGGGATTCTGTCATTTATGGCTGGCTGGTTTTCCTCAAGACCTTTCTGGACTTAAGTTTCTTTATTGATAAAATAATAATAACCTTTTATCTCTGCTCCTTGTTAAGGATGGTCAGAGAAACAAAGGATGTGTATGTGTATCTGAGTGAGTTACTGAGGTGTGCTGGGAAGTGGCTGAGAGAGTGAGCTCTGTAAGACATTACAGAGCTCAAGCAAGAGGAAAAAAAATAAAGCAAGAGGAGGCCTGTGAGGACACAGCCACATGGAAACTGGTAAGGTCACAAAACCAACAAAAGCAATGACAGAAAGAAGAAAAAAGGCAGGAGCAGAGTATGCTAAGCCCAGAGTTCTTCTTTCTTTACCTCAGTTCAGAGCCACCATCAGTGTCAGTAAATGAAGACAAAAAAATAGGGATACAGAAAAAGACTGATGAACTGTGATGAGAAAAGGGTAGAGGAAGAAAAAATTGGGAAGGTGAAGTGGGAAAAGTATGACCACTTTTTGAATATTGTTGGCCATTTGGGCAACAGGAAGACATAAGGTAAAAGAAAAGAAAAACACTTCTGTTTCTGGAAATTAGAAATATGCCTTCAAACAAACATTTTTTTTCAACCCAAATGCTTAGCCTCACCAGCCTGGAGCTATAAAATTCAATACTCAGTTTTGCAGTTTGAACCCTCGGACTACATGACTTTGTAAAGTCCTGCCTTTTACCAGGTTTTCTTTTCAAAAAGTTTCTGCGGAATGTGACAATGACCCACAAATCGGGCCTCGCTGCAGCTCGCCACGCCAGCCAGCTGTCTGGCTCAGTCCACTGCTCGCCTCAACCTCAGGCCTCTGCTTACCCTGCTGCAGTTAGCACCTTCCTCTTCAGGGGGGCTTTCCCTCAGCGGCTGCTGCTGGCTTAGCACCCCTGCAACCTCAGGATCTTCTCTCCCAGCTTTTGCCCTAAACTCTCATAGTGGAAGCAGAGAAAATCTGTCATTTTTAAGAAAATCTGACAGATGGTTTGGAGGTAATGAAAGAAACACATCATGAAGAATAACTCAGATCTACCACGAGCTGTGTGCACAGACCTACGCCTACACTTAAGGTTCTTAAAGGTTCACAGCCCTGGCTTAACTCCTCACCTGCTTCCTCAAAGCAGAAGCCAATGTACCCACTTACCCTGACCAAAAGAGCTTCAGGCATCTCGGTGCCCTAGCACCCACTGTCAAAAGACCAGAGGAAAGTGGAAATGGCTTCCACCAATGTCAGTCTCAGGCCCTCCTCCTGTGTGCTCACTTCTTGCCCCAGGATAGATCTTGCAGTGGGAAGATTCCCTGCAGGGAAAACTCTGTCCTACCCATTGGATGTTTTCTTATCTATATGCCCCAAATGATATCAACATTCTGTATTTCACAAACCTTTAATAACTCCAAGGGTAGGCAATAACTACAAAGCAGACCAGGCCAAACACATACACCCCCACAAAGACAAGCACGTCATATACATATTATTTGTCTTATTGGGCCTTGTCTTTCCTAGCCTCTGCCTATTCCCTAGTGGTGTCCCCCCCCTCCATCTCCATTGCTGAGTACTGAAAATGTATGGCTTGAGATACACCCACCATATTATCCAGTTTTCATCTCTTATCTCCAGAATAATTTTAAATGTACCCTCTTTATTGTCAAGTTTCCTGATTTGGATAATAACTTATATGGTCACCCTAATATGAGGGGAACTGACCATTATCATGAAACAAGGCATATTAATAAAGGTCCTTTTCATCACTTCCCTGGACTATTATATCGACTTCTTACCTGAAATATATGCCTCCATACTAGTTGCCATTCATTTATTTAACAAATATTACTAAGCACTTGCCTACTACATGTTTGGATTGTTCTTGACACTGGGTATGTAATAATAAAACAAACAAACTTGCTATTTTCACAAAATGTACATTCTAATGAACCAAACTCTTTTTTAAGACAAAAAACTGGCCATGACTCTTCCCTACCCCAAATCTTTTAAAAGCCCTATTGTTTGCATACTAAGTTCAAACTCCTTAGCCTGACTCCAAAGTGTACCCCGCCCTCAATCCCTATGTTTTTTCTCTAACTTTGTCTCTTAATATATCTCCCATTTCACCAACAATATCCTATAATACCCATATCCTTTCATACTTCAGCCATTTGTGTGTGCTCAGAACATCCCTGCTTACTTTTTCTCTTTTAGAATACCCTATTTATTTATCAACTGTCAACTTGATGCCATTAAATTTCTATGGTTTCCCCTCAGCCTTGAAGGAAGAATTAATCACTCCCTTATCTGTGAGCCCAAAATACTTTATAAACACATTTGTCTTAGCACATATCACATCATGGCTTGGTGAATATGTTTATGGGTCTTTCTCTCCCACTGGACTATGAATTCCTCAAAGGCGGGCAGCATACCTTATTTATCCCTGGGTTACCTATGGCAAGAATATCCCAGTTGCTCAGTAAATATTTGCTTAATTTCATTAGAAATTTCAGGACATCAGTATGTTTAAATACAAGAGTTTTGTAAGAATTTTTGATAAAGGGCTGTCAAGAATATCAGAGGATATGATAAAACATGTGCAGTGGTTTTCACAGAGGGCTGGAAAAATCTAAATGTTTGGTGAAGGTAATGTAAATAACAGAAAATGCCAAAGGACAAAGGTGAAAAGAATATTTATTATGTCTGTATCAAAAATAAATGTTTAAGTTATGAAAATAATAAATGTTTTTCTATTCCCTTAAGGCCCCACCTTGGGATGGAATCATGTAAGTTCTGAAATATGCTGGGACATTATGTGTCAACATGAATCTGCATCTCCCCTCTAAGAATGGGTGAGGAAAATAAAATGGCAAGGGAAACAATGCAAGGTTACCTATGCAGTGCCCTCCAACAAGTAAAAGTGGATAAAAGTAAAGATACAACATGAAGGTCTCCTCCCATGTGACGGACTGAGTAAACAATTTTACCTCCCTTCCTAGAAAAATCCTATCAAATGGGAATAAAGAAATACATACAAACAAAGAAGAAAAATTCATAACATTGACGGAAAAGAAGAATGAGTATACTTGTTGGATTTGAAAGTTCAAAGACTGAAAAATTCAAGGTGATTGGATCTGATGGCCAAAGAAAGAACAGCAGTAGAGGTACACGGTATTCTTCTAGGAGCCCAGAGGAACTCTGCAGAAGAACCACCCACAGGCTGGGAAAAGCATTCTTCTTCACTAATCTTGGCTTTTCCACAGCATTAGACACCCAGCTTTAAATATAATATATATTTTTAATAGTGGAAGGAGGGGGTGGAATCCAGCAAAAGAAGCGAAACAGTTCAAAATAACTCTGGAACTCCCACATAGATATATTAAAAAAAAGAGAGGACTAAAAGACATGAAAGGAAAAAAATGAATAGTACTGTTCTGTACGTTCTTAAATTGCATATATATGGATTCACATTGTCTCCATCTCTACCCACAATTTACTTTTTTCACTCAGTTTTTTTTTCTAAATATCGATTTTGATATAGCATATTTCAGACGACCATCCCACTAGATCTCAATCTTGATGTCTGCCTCTGATACATCACAAAATTTTTGTAAGCTGACATTATACATTTAAAATATTTATAACAATGTCTTGTTAACAATGTTAACACTCAATAAAGGTGACCTATTATTATTATTTTCACCATTATTGTCATTTATTCGTATGAACACACCACAATTTATATACCCATTCCCCTTGTGATGAAGTTTTAAATAGCATCTAATATTTACTTGTTAAAAAAAAATCTGGTAGTGGACATACTTGTACACATCTCCTTATATATATATGTGAGAATATATCATACCTGGCTGTGAACTGTTGGACTGAAGGATGTGATATGATAGATCATTATAGTAATGACTCTCAGTGAATCATGCCTCCTTGTATCCAGGCCCTGGTACTGTGTCCTCCCATATTGATTCTAGGCTTGTCCATGTGACTTCTTTGGCCACTAATACATTGTTGGAGATAATTCTCTAGGGCTCTCTCACATTTCTTCACATCTCACAAGCAAGGCACTAATTGGGCTTTTGTTCCAGCCTATCTTTTCAAGGATGTTTGTATAGCAAAAGTTCTTTGAAGATAAAGGCAGTGTCTCCCTGCAGAGCTAAGGACAGATTTGCTTAACATCCGGTATCATAAAGACAATGTCTTCTGGGGCAAAAGGCAGATTTGCTTGCAGCTGGTTATAAAAGGTTTAGGTTCCATAAGCTCAGTGTCCCTTGGCTGTGATTAAAACCCACTGCACGTGAAGCACCCACCTCTGTGCCACTCTCATATGACTTGAGGGGCAAAAAAACAGATGTTCATACTACTTGCTGTGTTTTGAGTAACAAAATCCTTTGTCTCTGGACCAAGAGACTGTATCTTCTGCCAGCTTCCAGCAGGCTAATATGTTAGCTTGTAAGTAAGAGAAAATCTTATATCCACATTTTTCACAAGAGCAAATATGAAGGGAGATTTTAAAATATGATAAAAGGAGAGGATTAAAATCTACTTGCACAATGGGGTTTTCCTTTACTTGCTATTGGAAAATCTTTTGACACCCTGTGAAAAAACCCAGGCTCTTCTCCTGGAGGATAATAAAGAGCTTACAGAACGAAGCCCCACACACCCCAGTCAAGGCCTAAACCTATTAGTGAGCTCAGATGACATTATGAGAAAGCAGGTAGTAACCAGCCCAGCCCAAGATGCCGGCCCACAGAATCATGAGTAATATGCTGTTGCCTTAAACCACTAATTTTGGAAATGGTTAGTTACACAGCAAAAGGACACTTTAGAAAAGGTATCAATACAAGGCACTTAGTTGCAACCTAATATTGATATATACCAGATATTGATACACGTCCTGAAGATACAGCAATGAATAACATTGATATATGTATCAGTGGATAAATTCAGCATCAGCTTCATTGGATTCTGGAAAATTGATCCACATATGTTTTGCACCAATATTCACTTGAAGCAATTCACTTCAAGAAAGGCATGAATATTCCCATTTACCATATTCTTACCAACAGTTGTTATATTAAGACTTATTTTTTCCAACCTGATAAATCTAAAATTGTATATCACTGCTGTTTTTAATTTTGATTTTCCCAATTACTAGTGATTTGTTTTATATTTTATTTTCCATTTGGGATTCCATTCAGTGAATTCCTGGCTCATGACCTTTACCCACCTTGCTATTGGGTTGTCTTTGTATTTATTTATTTTTCTTTATGTAAACAAAACATTAGTCCTTTACCAATTAAGTAGGTTGCAAGTATCATTTCCCAGTCTGAGGTCTGCCTTTAAAACTATGTGGTTGTTCCCTCTCTCTGAATCAAAACACCTTTTTAGAGTTTCTTCAGTTTTATAATACATCTTAAAATCTTGTAGGGGGCGAGTTCTCCTTCTTAATTCTCATTCAATTATCTTTGCTAATCCAGTTCCCTTTTGCTTCTGTTACATTTGCCTCCATATATATACATCTTGTAAGTTCCAGAAAGATCAACATAGTGTTGCTTTTTTATTTTACTTTTATAATATTCAGTTATTACCCTCTCAGTGTCTATAGGATCTGTACTGGCTCTGTACTATTCTTGATATTGGTATATTGTTTTTCCTCTCTATCTTTTCTGATCAATCTAGTTAGATGATGATCAATGTAGTTCATATTCTCTAAGAACCCACTTTTGATTTCCCCAATTTTCTCTACTGTTTGGTTGTTTGTTATTCCATTGGTTTCTGCTCTAATTTAATTATTTTCTTTATAATGATTACTTTTAGTTTAAACTAATCTATTTTCTTAAGGTAGGAGCATAGATCATAGATTATAGATGCACTGACCCTAAATGTTTAACATTAAAAAAGTTCCTTTTGGACTTCCCTGGTGGCGCAGTGGTTAAGAATCCGCCTGCCAGTGCAGGGGACACAGGTTCGTTCCCTGGTCTGGGAAGATCTCACATGCTGCTGAGCAACTAAGCCCGTGTGCCACAACTACGCCCATGTGCCACAACTACTGAGCCTGCGCCCTAGAACCCCGTGAGCCACAACTACTGAGCCTGCATGCCACAACTACTGAAGCCTACGTGCCTAGCGCCCATGCTCCGCAACAAGAGAAGCCACCGCGATGAGAAGCCTGCACTCCGCAAGGAAGCGTAGCCCCCACTCGCCGCAACTATAGAAAGCCCACGCACAGCAACGGAGACCCAACGCAGCCATCCATAAATAAATAAATAAATAAGTAAATATTTTTTTAAAAGTTCCTTTTAATCCCATCTTAAGCTGCATCTTAAAATATTTCTATGATGTGTTTGCATTCTCCTTAAGTTTAAAGTATTTTCTAATTTCCATTATGACTTTTTTTGACCAGTGGATTATTTAGAAGTTTTGGATTCTAAATACTAGGGGATTTTCCAAATATCTTTCTGTTATTGATTTTTAATTTAATTCCTTTTGTGATCAGAGAAAATAACTTGTGTTATCTGAAATCTTTTAAATTTATTGGGATTTGTTTTTTGGCCTAGGATATGATGCGTCATACTAAATGTTTTGCATACATTTAAAAGAAACGTTGTTGGGTGTCGCTGGGTAGACTGCTTTATAAATGTAAATCAGGTCAAAATGGTTAATTTGCATTGTTCATGTCTTCTATAGCCTTACTAACTTTCTATTATTCTATCAGTTAGTGGGGGGGGAGGAGTATTACTAAATTTTCCAACCATAATGGTTGATTTATTTCTTTCAAATCTACCAGTTTTTGTTTCATATAATTTGAATCTCAGTTATCAGAGCCATAAAAATTTAGGATGGCTATTTACTGTTGGTGACTTGACTTCTTTATCATTAAGAAATGATCCTCTTTATCCTTGGTAACACTGCACTTTGGAAATCTACTTTGTCTTATAGCCACTCCAGCTTTCTTCTGATAAGACCAGAATGGTATATCTATTTTCATCCTTTTACTTTTAAGCTATCTTTGTGATTATATTTAAAGTTTGTTTGTTGTAAATACCATATTGTTGGGCTTTGCTTTATTAATCAGTTTAATCTCTGCCTTTCAATCGAATTTTTAGACTGCTTACATTTTATTACTGATACAGTTGGGTTTAAGTCTTCCATCTTCCTACTGTACCATGTGTTCTTTGCTCACTTTTCCCTGTTTTTCAGCCTTCTCTAGAATTTTTTTTTATCATTCAATTTAATCTCTTTCACTGGCTTGTTAGATGTACCACTTTTTTATGGTTGTATAAGGATTTAACTTACCACCGTCCACCTTCGTGTAATATACCAATTTGTGTGTAATATAACTTTAAAACATCATTTCATTTCATTCTTCCTACCCTTGTACTACTGTCATACATTTTCCTTTAATTATGTTAAAAACCCATAAAACAATGTTACCATTTTTCTTTAAAAAGTCGATCATCTTTTAGGGGAATTTACAAAATAAGAAAAATATATGATATTCGCCAACATATTTACCATATCTGATACTTTTCATTATTTTACATATATTCAAATTTGGATCAGGCATTATTTTTCTTCTTATTGAGGGATTCTCTGTAACATTTCTTATAGTTATAGTGGTGAGTAGTATAGTGGTAGTCTATTGCTCTAAGCTTTTTTATATTTAAAAAATATTTCACTTTTGTTTATGAAAGATATTATCACTTGGTAGATAATTCCAAACTGACAATTTTTTTCTATATTATAAAGATATTGTTCCACTCATGCTTTCGTCTTCATATTGAGCATATGGTATATATTTATACCATGTATTTAATATTCTTGTCTGTTAAGTCTCCATGTTTGTTATTTCTGGTTCTATTTCTATTGATTACTTTTTCTCATCATTAAAGTATTTTTCTGCTTCTTTTCATGCCTAGTCATTTTTTATTTGATGCCAGACTTTGTCTAATTGACAATTTGAATATTGCATTCTTTTTTCATTTCTTTAAATACTTTTGGGCTTTGTTCTATTATGCAGTTATCTGGAAACAATTTGATCCTTTCAAGTCCTGTTTTTAAGATTTGTCAGATGAATTCAGATAGCCTATGTACCAAAGAACTCTGACGGATAAAAACAACAGCTATTCCTGGGCCTGTGTGAGTTGTTCCACATGATCCTTTCTGATAGGATTTTCCCCAACTTTGATAATCTCCTTACCCACATGCACCAATCAGCACTAAGCTGAAGACTCTAGAGGAATCCTGTGCAGATCTCTGGAACTCTCTTTCCCTGTGCAATTTTCTTTTCTCCAGTACTCTTCCCTATGAATTTTAGCACCTAGGCCTCCTAACTTCTGAAAATTCTGTCCTGTAAACCAGTGGGCCTATTTTGATTTCCCTCTCCCTGCCCTGCATCCTGGAAATTCTCTCCAGTCATTAAACTGGAAGTAATCATATAGCTCACCTTATTTGATTCTCTTTTCTCAGATCTCACTATCTTGTGTTACCTGCTCAATGTTTGAAAAAAGCATCGTTTCAATATTTTATTGAATATTTTCTAATTCTAATATTTTTAAATTCTAATTTATTGAATATTTTCTAATTCTTTAAGGTAAGAGATTAAGTTTCTGTTCTGTTGAATAAAAGCAGAAGTCTTAAGCTTTATTATTCTATATGTAATTCTTTTTTAACAAATGGATTTAAGGCTACATATGCCCTCTAAACTGAAGCTTTATCCTGCAAGTATGATTATTATTTCTAAATATTTTGTTATTTTCATTAAGATTTCCTATTTGAGTCATAAACTATGTAAAAGTATATCTTTTTTTTTATTGAAGTATAGTCACTTAAAAATACATCTTTAGATTCCAAATTTATTAGATCTTTTTGACCAACATTGATTAATATTTCTAATCATAATGCATTTTTAAAGAATTTGGTCTCATGATATTATTTTATATTTATTAAAATTTCCTCTATGGCCTAATATATGGTTAGTTTTATATGTGCTTAAAAATAATGCTTATTGTCTATTTTGGGGATGAAGTTTTTATTAAAATCAATTGTATTAACATTACTAATTGTGTTGTTCAATTTTTCTGCATCTTCACTAATTTTCTCTTTGCATGATTCATCAGATTCTAAGATGTTTTTTAAAAGTTTACACTATGATAAAAAATATTTCAACCTCTCCTTGAAATTCTTTGCTTTTTTGCTTAAAACATTCCAATTCAATATTGTTAAAGGTATGAAGTTTATGACTGTTCATATATTCTGGCAAATTTTTCTACTTACCATTAAGCATAAGTATTTTTGCCTGCACCTATGACTTCTTAATATCAATATATCTATCTTTTTAAATATAGCATTTAAAAACTAAACTACAAATAAGGAGGTAGCCATAATATTCTATTTCAGTTTAGTTTTATCGTGTAGTAGGAAAAGAAGTATGGATCTGTAAATAGGTTTACAATAAAATGCATATGAGAATAAAATGAAATTATAGCTATTAAGGTACTTTGATAAGGATAAAAATACTCTATAAATACTAAATATTAGGATTTCCCTGGTGGTCCAGTGGTTAAGACTGTGCTTCCACTGCAGGGGGCCTGGGTTCAATCTCTGGTCGGGGAAGATCCTGCATGCTGCACAGTGCAGCCAAAAAATAAAATAAAATAAAAAAAGTTTAAGGCATCTTTGGGAAATAAAGGTAGAGATATTAAAAAAAAATAAAACTGAATATCATTGGTTGTTTGTCACTCTTCTTTAGTCAATGAAAACACAAAATCTACCCCCTATTGGTAAGTATAAAATATGAAAGCAAGTGGAGGAATTTATCTGCTAAAAATTTTTAAAAATCCATCCCCAAAATGAAAAAGTCCTAGAGCAACTACATAGATTCATGGATTAAGCCATTAAGGGTTAAATTAAAGAGGATGAATTGACTAGAGGCTCTCATTTTCTTAATATATATCTCTTTGATTTTGTAAAGAGCTATTTAACAAGGTGTTTTGTCATTATTAATGACTAATAATTAATGTCACTATTAATCATCTGCTCATGTATGTCTTAGTTTTATAACAAGTACCATAGACTGGGTGGCTTAAAAAACAGAAATTTGTTTCTCACAGTTCTCGAGGCTGGGAAGTCTGAGATCAGGTTGTCAGCATGGTGGGGTCATTGGTGAAGGCTCTCTTTCTGGTTTGCAGATGGTTGCCTTCTTACTCTATCCTTACTTGGCAGAGAGAGGAAGTAAGCTCTCTTGTGTCTTCTTATAAGACCTCTAAGCCCTTCATGAGGGCTCCACTCCCATGACCTAGTTACCTCCCAAAGGCCTCATCTCCAAATATCATCACATTGGAGATTAGGGTTTCAAAATATGAATTTTGGGAAGACACAAACATTTAGTCCATAGCAATATATTTTGGCTATTTTTATTAGTGTGTTCAACTATTTTGTTACTAAATGTTAAAATCTTTTATATAGTAATATCACTAAACATTGTACACACTCTCTCATTCTTAAATTTTCATTTTAATACTAATAACTTTATAGTACATATCAATTGTAATTGCTTTTATGCAAAATATGACCCTAGAATTTACTGTCTTTCTTTTATGTATACAATATTTTCTCTAAATCCCTCAGCTTTATTTTCTTCTAGTCATTTTAAGGTTAATCTCTCTTTTTGTTTTAACTACTTAATCATCTAGAATGTACCATTTCCCCAAATACATCTTACTTTCTGTAAGTAAGTTTCTTAATGTGAACTGTGTCACATTCTGTATATAAATGTGGTTGGATCTCTTTATGCTTTCTACTTGGTACCATTAATCAGTCAGTTCTTATCCCATACCAAACTATTTTAATGACTTTGGCATTCTAATACCATTTCAACATTAACCAGTACAAACCACTTCTCATTATTCTTTTATTTTCAGAATTTGTGTGATGTTTTAATCATTAATTTTTCAAGTTGACCTTTAGAAACACCTTTAAAACTGTTCAAAAACATCCATTGATATTTTGACTGGAATTATACCATATTACAAATTGTGCTATATGAAGAATTAATATTTTTAGTATTGAGTCTTGGTATTTGCCTCCATATAGTCATTATATTTAGTAGGTTTTTTTTGCACTTATCTTACATTTCTTATTAGGTTTACTAGTACATATTTTATATTTACTGTTGCTGATTAGCAAGATGACAATATAATTTGTTATTCCAACCAGTAGACCTTAATAGTGAAAAGGAACACTATTAATAATAACAAGCATAAGCTAGATCTCATACTATAATATTCATATATTAATATTTTTAAAATTTCACTATTGAGTTTTTTTATTGAAGTATAGTTGATTTATAATATTATATTAGTTTCAGGTGTATAGCATAGCAATTCAGTAATTTTACAGTTTATACTCCATTAAAAGTTATTATAAGACAATGGCTATAATCCCCTGTGCTATACAATATATCCTTGTTGCTTGTCTATTTTATACACAATAGTTTGTATCTCATAATCCTATACCCCTAAGGTGCCTCTCTGTCTTTCCACTGGTAACCACTAGTTTGTTTTCTGTATCTGTGAGTCTGTTTCTGTTTTGCTATATACATTCATAAATAAAATTTTATTTTCTAATAGGTTAATGCAACTAAACAGCAATGGTATATACATACATATATTTTTTAAACAAGTCAACCTCTCCACCTCTATCATTAAATGTAACAATTATAGTAAATTCTCTTATTTTCTCAGATTGCCAAATATGTCACTTACATTAGAGTGATAATTTTGATACTACCTCATATTAGTTATATCCCTAATTCATTTTTCTTAACTTATTGTGCATATAAGACTTCCAGAAAAGTATTAAATACTAGTAGTGAAAGAAGGTATTTTTATTGATTCCTGACATTATTGGGACCACCACTAGCACAATATCATTTTGATATTAAAGACAGTTGTTTCGTGTTAAGGGGGTATCCTTCCTAATTGTTTTTCTTTCTTTTTTGTAAATAATACTTTAACTGAAGTATAACAAGCATAAAACACAATACATGAAATTGTACATGTATAGCTCAATGAAATATGACATCTGTGTAACCAGCACCAGAACAAGGTAGAGAATATTTCCAACCCTCTAGATGTATCTTTGTGCCCACATAGAGTTACAATACTCCCACACAAAATAAACAAATATTCTAATATATAATACCATATACTAATTTCCCTGATTTTGAAATAGATACACATGCACAACTTGTTTCCTCATAATACATATTCTTTTGTGTCTTTATTGTTGGTAATTATGATTATCTATTGTATGAATGTACCTCAGCTTAATTTATTCATTCTATTCTTTTTATGGCCATTTAGGTTGTTTCCAGTTTAGGTCTACTACCAATATTGCTGCTATGAAGTTGCTGTATATATCTTTTGGTGAACATACACATTTCTGTTGTAAATATGCATAGGAATTTAATTACTGGGCTACAGAGTATATATATGTTCAGCTTTAGTAGATATTATCAAAGAGCTCTCCAAAGTAGTTGTATCAATTAACACTCACAAGCAATGTGAGTGTACCAGCTATTCTATATCCTTAAGTTCACTTATTTTATTAATTTTCTTTTTAATTCTAGCCATTCAAGTAAGTGTGTTAAAATACATCACTGTAAATTTTAATTTGTAACACCCAGATGAGAAATGAAGTTGAACATCTTTTCTTATATTAAATTGCCATTTGGATATCACCTTTTGTGAAGTGCTATTTAAGATGTTTTTCCATTTTCTGAATCAGTTTCAAATTTTTTCTTATAGATTCACCCAGGTTCTTCACATATTTTTGGATATGACTTAAATATATATTTGTAGCAAATATCTTCCATTCTGTAGTTTGTCTTATAATCTCTTATGGTTTTTGATATGTTTTGAAGAACAAAGTATCTTAATTTTAGTAGTACAATTAAATTGATTTTTTTGATTAGTGCTTTATGCCTCACTCAGTTATATGAAGATATTCTCTGTGTCCTCCTATGATGTTTTTTCCTAAACACTTTAATTTTTAGCCTCTATATTCAGCTCTTTCACATTCCATCTGGAATTGAATGTTTTGTATGGTCTGAATTTGGATGTCAAGATTCATATTTTCCATATGGATATCTAATTGGCTCAACACCATTTCTGAAAAGATGCGCTTTCACAAACTCATTATAATGCCAACTTTATCATCATAAGTCAAGCACTCATATATGTGTGGGCTGACTTCTAGACTCTCCATTCACTTTCAATGATCTACTTATCTATTATTACACCAGTACTATAATTAATTACTATAGCTTTAAAATAGGTCTTGATATCTGCATGTATACATCCTTCAATTTAGTTTTTATTTTTGATTATTGTCTAGAATATTCTTGTCCTTTTTCATTTCTATACCTGATGAATACTGTGAAGTCCTGCTTAGATCCCTTTTCAGTGGAGGAAAGGTCTTTCTTGGAGGAAGGACTCAGTGTTCACTCCTCTTTGGGGATTGCCTTAACTGAAGTGAGGCATCTCACCCAAGGTCATGCCCCTTTCCTAAGGGTAGCCTATATCTATGGACTAAACACTGTGGGGTATAAATGTCTGACTTCTTTTCTCAAACTCAGGACAAAGTGAAGGGTCATCTCAGCTTCAAAGATTCTCACTGAGAACTCATCCTCAAGAGTTATCTGCTGAGAATACACTTTCCTCTCAAGTGTTTACGGAATATTCTCCAGGATAGATCACATCTTGGGTCACAAATCAAGCCTCGGTAAATTTTAGAAAATTGAAATTGTATCAAACATCTTTTCCAACCACAAGCTGTGAGATCAGAAATCAATAACGGGGGAAAAACTGTAAAAAATACAAACACATGGAGGCTAAACAATACACTACTAAATAACCAAGAGATAACTGGAGAAATTAAAGAGGCAATCAAAAAATATCTAGAAACAAATGACATCAAAAACACGATGACCCAAAACCTACGGGATGAAGCAAAAGCAGTTCTAAGAGGGAAGTTTATAGCAATACAATCCTACCTCAAGAAAACAAGAAAAATCTCAAATAAACAACCTAACCTTACACCTAAAGCAACTACAGAAAGAACAACAAACAAAACCCAAAGATAGTAGAAGAAAAGAAATAATAAAGAGCAGAACAGAAATAAATGAAATAGAAATGAAGAAAACAATAGCAAAGATCAATAAAACTAAAAGCTGGTTCTTTGAGAAGATAAAGAAAATTGATAAACCTTTAGTGAGACTCATCGAGAAAAAAAGGGAGAGGACACAAATCAGTAAAATTAAAAATGAAAAAGTAGAAGTTACTACTGACACCATAGAAATACAAAGGATAATAAGAGAGTACTACAAGCAACTATATGCCAATAAAATGGACAACCTGGAGGAAACGGACAAATTCTTAGAAAAGTACAACCTTCTAAGATTGAACCAGGAAGAAACAGAAAATATGAACAGACCAATCACAAGTAAGAGAAATTGAAACTGTGATTAAAAATCTTCCAACAAACAAAACTCTAGACCTGATAGCTTCACAGGTGAATTTTATCAAACATTTAGAGAAGAGCTAACACTTATCCTTCTCAAACTCTTCCAAAAACTCACAGATGGTGGAACACTCCCAAACTCATTCTACGAGGCTACCACCACCCTGATACCAAAACCATACAAAGATGTCACAAAGAACGAAAACTACAGGCCAATATCACTGATGAATAGAGATGCAAAACTCCTCAGTAAATACTAGCAAACTGAATCCAACATAGATGCAAAAATCCTCAACAAAATACTAGCAAACTGAATCCAACAACACATTAAAAGGATCATACATCATGATCAAGTGGGATTTATTCCAGGGATGCAAGGATTCTTCAATATATGCAAATCAATCAATGTGATACACCATATTAATGAATTAAAGAATAAAAACCATATGACCATCTCAATCGATGCACAAAAAGCTTTTGACAGAATTCAACCCCATTTATGATAAAAACTCTCCAGAAAGTGGGCATAGACAGACCTTACCTCAACATAATAAAGGCCATATATGACAAACCCACAGCAAACATTATTCTCAATGGTGAAAAACTGAAAGCATTTCCTCTAAGATCAGGAACAAGACAAGGGTGTCCACTCTCACCACTATGATTCAACATAGTTTTGGAAGTCTTAGCCATAGCAATCAAAGAAAAAGAAATAAAAGGAGTCCAAATTGGAAAAGAAGTAAAACTGTCACTGTTTGCAGATGACATGATACTATACATAGAAAATCGTAAAGATGCCACCAGAAAACTACTAGAGCTAAGCAATGAATTTAGTAAAGTCACAGGATACAAAATTAATACACAGACATCTCTTGCATTCCTATATACTAACAATGAAAGGGCAGAAAGAGAAATTAAGAAAACAATTCCATTTAACATTGCAACAAAAAGAATAAAATACCTAGGAATAAACCTACCTAAGGAGGCAAAAGACCTGTACGCAGAAAACTATAAGACACTCTTGAAAGAAATCAAAGACAACGCAAACACATGGAGAGATATACCATGTTCCTAGATTGGAAGAATCAATATCATGAAAATGACTATATTACCCAAAGCAAACTATACATTCAATGCAATCCCTATCAAATTACCAATGGCATTTTTCAAAGAACTAGAACAAAAAATTTTACAATTTGTATGGAAACACAAAAGACCGTGAATAGACAAAGCAACCTTGAGAAAGGAAAACAGAGCTGGAGGAATCAGGCTCCCTGACTTCAGACTATACTACGAAGCTACAGTAATCAAGAGAGTATGATATTGGTGCAAAAACAGAAATATACATCAATGGAACAGGATAGAAACCCCAGAGATAAACCCATGCACCTATGATCAACTAATCTATGACAAAGGAGGCAAAAATATACGATGGAGAAAAGACAGTCTCTTCAATAAGTGGTGCTGGGAAAACTGGACAGGTACATGTAAAAGAATGAAATTAGAACACTTCCTAACACCATACACAAAAATAAACTCAAATGGATTAAAGACCTAAATGTAAGGCCAGACACTATAAAACTCTTAGAGGAAAACATAAGCAGAGCACTCTGTGACATAAATCACAGCAAGATCCTTTTTGACCCACCTCCTAGAGAAATGGAAACAAAAATAAACAAATGGGACGTAATGAAACTTAAAAGCTTTTGCACAGCAAAGGAAACTGTAAACAAGACCAAAAGACAACCCTCAGAATGGGAGAAAATTTTGCAAACGAAGCAACTGACAAAGGATTAATCCCCAAAATATGCAAGCAGCTCATGCAGCTAACTATCAAAAAAACAAACAACCCAATCCTAAAATGGGCAGAAGACCTAAACAGACATCTCTCCAGAGAAGACATACAGATGGCCAACAAACACATGAAAAGATGCTAATCTTTTAATTAGCATCACTAATTATTAGAGAAATGCAAATCAAAACTACAATGAGGTACTACCTCATACCTATCATAATGGCCATCATCAAAAACTCTACAAACAATAAATGCTGGAGAGTGTGTAGAGAAAAGAGGATCCTCATACACTGTTGGTGGGAATGTAAATTGATACAGCCACTATGGGAAACAATATGGAGGTTCCTTAAAAAACTAAAAATAAAACTACCATATGACCAGTGGGAGTGTTGAATCCCACTACTGGGCATATACCCAGAGAAAACCATAATTCAAAAAAACACATGCACTCTCATGTTCATAGCAGCACTATTTACAATTGCCAGGAAATGGAAGCAACCCAAATGTCCATATAGACAGAGGAATGGATAAAGAAGATGAGGTACATATATACAATGGAATATTACTCAGCCATAAAAGGGATGAAATTGGGTCATTTGTAGAGACGTGCGGATGGACCTAGAGAGTGTCATACAGAGTGAGGTAAGTCAGAAAGAGAAAAGCAAATATCATATAATAATGCATATATGTGGAATCTAGAAAAATGGTGTAGATGATCTTATTTTCAAAGCAGAAATAGAGACACAGACATAGAGAACAAACGTATGGATACCAAGGGGGATAGTGGTGGGGTGGGAAGAATTGGGAGACTGGGATTGACACATATACATTATTGATGCTATGTATAAAATAGACAACTGATGGGAATATACTGTATAGCACAGGGAACTCTACCTAATGCACTGTGGTAACCTAGATGGGAGGGAAGTCCAAAAGGGAGGGGATATCTGTATGTGTATGGCTGATTCATTTTGTTGTGCAGTGGAGGCTAGCACAACATTGTAAAGCAACCATACTCCAATAAAATTTTTTAAAAAAGAAGAGTTCTCTTCTGAGAATACGTTTCAGTTCAACTTCTCCTTTTATCTAATTCTGCTTCCAGGTCCTCCCTTCCTCAAGTATTACTCTCCAAAACATTCCTAAGGAAAGTCCTGCTGCTCATCTCCATCTCAGAATGTGTTTCCTTGGAAACTCCATCTGTGATGACTGGTGCCAGGAGTAGTCCAAGAAAGTAGACTGGATCACCCATCACCCTGCTGGTGATGAGAAACTAATAACTTCTTAAGAAGGAGTACTGATAGCCCCACTACAAGGTAGCAGTACAGTTGTTAAAACCTTTACTTATGGTGAACTGGGATGGTATACTGCTGAAGATGAGTGGATTAGTGGTATAAAATATCAAGAACTTAAGAAATATGTTGGTACAATAACTATAAGGACAGCAAAAATGAGTGAATGCTGCTATAACCTCAACTGAAGACAATGAAAAGCTGAGAGTGGTTAATCACAACTAAAATCTAAGGGCCTCCTTGGTAGTTTAAAAAACAGAAGAGCAGAGAAAGATGAGAACATACCCAGAACTTAATCATAAGAGTAGCAGAGTCCCCAGAGGTTAAACTCACAGCCTAAAGGAAGTCTGCTATTTCAAGGTCGGGACTCTGGTTTGGGAATTTCAGGTCTGAGATACATGGGACACCTGAGTTGAATCACACAAAAATCTTGACTTCCTTGATTCCTTGAACCCCCTGAGCCTACAGAAGTTCTTCACTCATCCCACTTAAGGACTAGTACTTCCTTTTTGCTTAAAAATGGTGCAAAGCCTCTCCCCAAACATACAGCATAAGCCCACTTCAGGATCATCCCCAACTCTTCTCCTGGCCTCTAAACCAAAAACCTGAGTTAAGTCTTGATATAACTTGACCAGAGATGGGCTAGGTCTGATATGGTAGGAAGAAGTCTGTGCTAAAGGATCTGCAGGATCCTTAGCTGCATGTATTGGCAAAGGCTGGGAGAGTATGTATGAGACTGAATTCTGAGGGATCTTGATCAAAGGCTGTGGAGCATAAGGTTTGATAATGAAAAGCCAATCGTGTTGAGAGCACTCTCTCAGGGAATGGGGCACAGAAGCAAGGATTCCAGAAGACAGGGTAAACATGCTGCTAGGATGGTTGCTAAAAGCTTGAGAAAGGCGATGGTCAGCCTGAACTGAGGTGGAAATGCAGAAATTCCAGTGCAGAGGGTAGTAAAGGGAATTAAAAGACTTAGAGAAGTGGACTTGTTAAAGTGGATATACTATTTAAGGCCAGGAAATCCACCAGAAGTCTTTATTCTATACTAGTGCCCAAAGATCATACCATTTACCAAAGCAATAAAGATTGTGCTGGTAAAGAGGGCACCAACATCACTAACATTCTCAGTATTGGTTCTCCTCTGTAAGCTGTAACTGAGGATTGGGGTTACAGTTACAGATCTAATGCCAAGAGTGATTATAGGACCCCAAAACAATAGAGGCCAGGTAGTGGGGCTTAACCATCAGAATCCAGGTGTCATTCATGAGGTTAAAGGTGCAGCCAAGGGTTATGACCCACAGAAAGTTATGGAGATTTTTAATGGAATACAGCATTTCTATAAGCAAAACAGATGAGTAGCCAATAAGGGAACTACTCATTCCATATAATGAAAGAAATCGAAGGAGGCTGAGGGAAATCACCTAAACAACATTTTTGGATTCTTTGCCTAGTTTATTAACGTAAGCCAGTTTTCAGACCCTAATCCACTGAGTGAAAGAAAAGCCAGGTGCCAAGGAAGAAGAATATATGGTATTCTTCATTCAGCAAAATATGTGCAATTATTCCCCCATTCTTTCCCCAAAGGGGCGTATGACTATTTACTTAAATAAACAATATCACCACCCTGGGGATAGGGGGGAAATGGCAGAAATTAATGTTTAAAACCTAGAATAAAGGGGTGGTGTTTCTCTAATATACATACTTAATTTATTAATTTGACTCCTGTAAAAACTAGATGAATCAGAGAAAATGATAGTAAATTACCACAAGTTCAACAAAGTAGCTCAATGTGCAGCTGCTGTGTCCACTATGGTTTCTTTGCTACAGAAGATTAACATGGCCTCAAGTGACTAGTATGCAGCCACTGATCTGGTAAATGCATTGTTTTATATCTCTGTTTTCAAAATTGAGAATCAGAAACAGTTTGATTCCACTTGGAATAGACAAGAATATACATGTCCAAAGAAATCTGGACAGGCTAGACATCATTCAGAACACCACAATCATTTATAATATTGATGATAACGTGCTAATCAGAGAGGACAATCAAGAAATTGCTGGTGCATTATAGACATAAATTCCTAAAACTCATGAATTCCAGAGAATAGGAGATAATCCTACAAAGAATCAGGAACCCACCAACCACATCAGAAAATGTTTCTGGTGTCCAGTGGTATAGGGCATACTGGGCCATTCTCTTCAAAGTGAATAATAATTATTGTATCTTGTAATTCCTACCACAAAGAAAGGAGAATGACCAGTACAGGACATTTTGTGTTCTTGAGGCAGCATATTCTACCCCTGAAAATACTGCATAAATCCAATATCCAATATGTGGAGAGTGACATGAAAATCTGTCAGTGTGAGAGAGGTCCAGAGAAGAAAGGGCTCTGCAGTAGGTTCAGGCTGTGATGTCAGCTCTGACTCTTGGACCATAAGAACCAGTATACTAGCAACTTCTTGATTATCTCCTCTGATTAGCATATATATCAGTCCTACAACTATAAAGAACTTATTTCTGCCAATAACCTGAATGATGTTGAAAGAGAATCCTGAGCTCCAGATGAGACCACAGCCCTGGCCTACATCTTGATTTCAACCTTGTGAGATCCAGAACAGAATCCAGCTATTTTGAGCCCAAACTTCTTACCTACCGAAACTGAAATGATAAATTTGTGTTGCTTGGCCACTACCTGTTAAGTTTGCGGTAACTTCTCACACAGCAATAGAAAACTAATATGCTCGCCACGGGTATTCTTGGGGGCTGTCTTTGAACTCTTAGTGGAGAAAGATGCCTTGTGGAATTTGTGTCAGCTTCAACAGGAAAACCATAAGGTAAACTTTAAATGTTCTAAAACAAGGCTATGCCATTTGAAGTGGAGAAATATACACTTTTGAAAAGATAGTTCATGGTGTGCTACTGGGCCATGGTAGAGTTGGAACATACAGCCATGCAGCAACAAACCTGCTCATCATGAGCCAGGTTCTGCCAGACCCACGAAGTCATAAGTTGCATAGGTCCATTACAGAATAGAAGTGGTCCAACTGTGAATGAGCATGAACAGGATTAGAAAACACATGCAAGCTGTACGTTGCCTAGATCCCCATGTCAAACACCACTATTGGATTAGCACTTCTCTCTCAGTTCACACATTTGTCAATATGGATGAGCTGGCTTTGATATGTGGGTGCAATCCAAAAATGGATAGCAGCTGTACCACACTCCCACTTAGAAGTAGCTTTGAAAGACATGGAAGGGGAAAGCCTCCCATAAGGCAGACCTTTAGGTAATCACCTGTGTGTTAAGGATATAAATGGACTCATGATCATTGGTATGTGGAAACATATGTGAGTGAGCACAAAGTATACATATTTTTGTATACATGTTTTGCATACAAAATGAGCATGTTAACTCTCAATAGAGAGTATTCTCCATAGAAAAGTCACTAAATAAATAGGCAGACAAAATGATTTGACAAGTGGATCTCAGCCAGCCTCTGTCATAGCGTGGGCACAATGGGCACATGAACATCAAGACAGGTGACATGGATAGAAGCTATACGTGGACCTGATTGCTGGACTCCCACATATTAAGGCTGATACATTTACTGCCACTGCTCAATGTCCAGCCTGACAGTAACAGAGAGCAATGCTAATAAAACAACATAACCATACTGTATGAAGATTTGGGGGCAAGTTCACTTCATAGAGCTCCTTCAATCTTGGAAGGGGAAACAATTCTGTTCAATAAGAATAAACACATATTCCAGCATGGGTTTACCTTTCCTAACAGCTGGGTCTCATTCAGCACCATTCTTGAAGGGATGTCATTGGACCCCACTTACATCATGGCAATTAAGAGAGCCACTTTACAGCAAGAAGGTGCCGGAATGGACACATGACCCATTCTCTGTTTCATACACCAGGAGATTCATAGAGCAATGGAGCAATATTGAACATAGAGCTGAAGAACAAGCTCCAAGGCAATACTTTGTGAAGATGAGGTACCATACTAAAGGACATGGTATACAATCTAAATTAATGACCTTTTTATAGGGCTATGTCCCCAAAAGGCAGAACACACTGGCCTGGAAACGAGTGGATGGAAACTGGAGTGGCTTTGCTTTTCTTCACTTCCAGATAACTACTTAAGGGATTTTTGCTTACCATTTCCACAACTCTGGGCTCTGCAGGTTTAGAGGCCCCCATTCCCAAAGGAAGAAACCATCCACCAGGGAGAAACAGCAAGAGTCCTTTGAACCATAAGCTACAGCTACTTCATGGGCTACTTATGTTTCTCATGCTAAGGGTTCAGCAGACAAGTAGGAGAGTCAAAAATAAAGGTACTACCCTCTCAATATAAATCTGATAACAGTTTCAGAATTGCGTAGAAGGTTGGCTGAACACTATTGACACTGCATTATAGTTTAAATTCTCCATCTACCCCATCATGCTTCCTTTCCTTCCCATCCACAGGAAAAGAAGACATACACGTGGTAATTTCTATCTCAGAGTCTGATTGTCAAGGAATCCAACCTACAATACCATATAAATTTTAAAATCAGGTTGTCGATTTTAACCAAAAATCTGCACAGATTATTTTTTTATTAGGATTGCATTGAATCTACAAACAATTTGGGGAGAATTGTCATCTTAAAATACTGGACCTTCTAATTATTTTATGTGGTATATCCACATATTTTATGGAACTTCATCTATTTCTCTCAATGTTTTGTACATTCCTCTGTAGAGATCTATACACATTTCATTAAATTTATTTCAACAGACTTATGTTTTTAAAACTGTTGTCAAGGATTATTTTTAAATAATTTTTTGTTGCATGTTTATAGAAATAAAATTGTTTTCTATCTTGTGTAAATACTGATGTTGCATTCATTATTAAATCTAATGGTTTGTATAATATATTCTGTGGTAATTTCTGTGTACATTTTTCCCATTCCAATCTTTTTAAAAATTGATTTAGGATACATCCAATTATTTATTTCTTCTTATATCAATTTTACTAATTTTTTTCTAGATATTTGCAAACTTCATCAATAAATATTAGCTAAAGCTATTCCTAGTATACCCTTTTTTCTGTATCTGTAACACCTGTAATAATGTTCCCTTTTTCATTTCAGAAGCTGATAATTTGTGTCATCTTTTTAAAATTTTAATTATTCTTACTAGAATTTACCAATTTTATTAAGGAAATAATTTTGACTATGAGTCTCTGCATTTTATATTTATCATCAATCATTTAATATTTGTATTTATCTGATCTTATATTTATTATTTCCGTTCTTCTATAATTTTTGAGTTTACTTTATAGTTCTTTATATACCATTTCTAGATAATTAAATAGTGGTGGAGGTCTTAGGGTTTTCTAAAAATAGTATCATGTCATCTGCAAATAGTGACAGTTTTACTTCTTCCTTTCAAATCTTAATGCCTTTTATTTCTTTTTATTGTCTGATTGCTGTGGCTAGGACTTCCAATATCATGTTAAATAGAAATGGTGAGAGTGGGCAACCTTGTCTTGTTCCTGTATTTAGAGGAAAAGCTTTCAGCTTTTCACCATTGAGTATGATGTTAGTGGGTTTGTCATAAATGGACTTTATTATGTTGAAATACATTCCCTTTATACCAACTTTGATGAAGGTTTTTATTATAAATGGGTGTTGAATTTTGCCAAATGCTTTTTCTAAATCTATTGAGACGATCATGTGGTTTTTATCCTTTGTTTTGTTATAGTAGTGTATTACATTGATTGATTTGTATTACTTTTACACATCCCTGGAATAAATCCCACTTGATCATGCTGTATAATCTTTTTTATGTATTGTTGAATTTGGTTTGCCAATATTTTGCTAAGAATTTCTGTATCTATATTCATCAGGGATACCGCCTGTAATTTTCATTTTTTTGTAATCTCTTTGTCTGGTTTCAGTATCAGGATAATGGTGGCCTCAGAAATGAGTTTGGGAGTTCAATCCTTTAATTATTTGGAATAGTTTGAGAAGGATGGATATTAACTCCTGTTTATATGTTTGGTAGAGTTCACCTGTGAAGTCATCCAGTCCTGGACTTTTGTTTGTTAGTTTTTTTGATTACTGATTCAATTTCAGTATTAGTAATTGGTCTGTTCAGATTATCTATTTCTTCATGATTCAGTCTTAGAATATTATATGTTTCTAGGAATTTATACATTTCTTCTAGTTTGTCCAATTTGTTGGCATATAACTGTTTATAGTATTCTCTTATGATTGTTTGTACTTCTGGTTGTAATTTATCTTCTCTCATTTCTTATTTTGTTTTTTTGGGTATTCTCTCTCTTTTTTTCTTAATGAGCCTGGCTAGAAGTTTATTAAATTTTGTCTTTTAAAAAACCAGCTCTTGGTTTCATTGATCTTTTCTATTTTGGGGGTCTCTATTTTATTTATTTCTACTCTGATCTTTATTATTTGCTTCCTTCTGCTGTTTTGGGACTTTGTTCTTCTTTTTCTAATTTCTTTAGATGGTAGTTTAAGTTGTTTATTGGAGATTTTTTTTTGTTTCTTGAGGAAGGCCTGTATTACTATAAACTTATATCTTAGAACTATTTTTACTACATCCCATATATTTTGGAAAGTTGTGGTTCTATTTGCATTTGTCTCAAGATATTTTCTGATTTCCTCTGATTTCTTTGTTTTTTGTGGTAGTATGTTTGTTTTTTAGTAGTATGTTGTTTAGTCTTTACATGTTTTTTTTTTTCCATTTTTCTTCCTGTAATTGATGTCTAGTTTCATACTGTTGTGGATGGAAAAGATGATTGATATAATTTCTATCTTCTTAAATTTGTTGAGACTTGTCTGTGGCCTAGCATGTGATAAATCCTGGGAATGTTCCGGGTGCACTTGAAAAGAAGGTGCATTCAGCTGTTTTTGGATGGAATGTCCTGTAGATATCTATTAAGTCCAAGTAGTCTAATGTGTTATTTCAGATGACTATACCCTTATTGGTTTGTTTTCTGGATGGTTTGTCCATTGATGTAAATGGATGTTAATGTTCCCTACTAATATTTTATTACTGTCAATATCTCCATTTATGTCTATTAACATGTGTGTTATATATTTATGTGCACATATACTAGGTGCATATATGTTAGTGAGTGTTATATTCTCTTCTTGTATGATCCCTTTATCATTATATAATGCTCTTCTTTGTCTTTTTATTATAGACTTTGTTTTAAATCTGCTTTGTTTGATATGAGTATTGTTATGCCAGCTTTCTTATCATTTCCATTTGCATGGAATTTCTTTTTCCATCCCCTCACTTACAGTCTGTGTGTGTCTTTAGCTCTGAAGTGAGCCTTTTAAAGGTAGCATATAGATGGTTCTTGTTTTTTTTCCCCCAATCATCCACCCTATGTCTTTTGATTGGACCCTTTAGTCCATTGACATGTAAAGTGATTATTAATAGGTGTGTACTTACTGCCATTTTGTTACTTGCTTTTTGGTTGTTTTTGTAGTTCTTCTTCATTCTTTTCTTCTTCTTTTAGTCTATCCCTCATAGTTTGATGATTTTCTTTAGTGTTATTTTTATCTTCTATTCTATCCATATTTTTGTGTGTCTGTTATAGGTTTTTGGTTTGTGATTACCATGGAGCTCATATATGTTGACCTATAACTATATCAACTTTTTAAGAACTGATAATCATTTAAGTTCAAACATTATAAAAGGTCTACATTTTTACTCCTCCCCCCATGTTTTTTGTTTTTGATGTCATATTTCATATCTTCATGCCTATCTTTTAACTGTTTATTGTAGTTATAGTTGTTTTTACAATTTTTGTCTTTTAGCCTTCATGCTAGCTTATGTAAGTAGTTAATCTACTGCCTTTACTATATTTTTGCCTTTACCAGTGGGATTTTTCCCTTCCTATTATTTATTTCTTGTGGTAGCCTTTCCTTTTCACTTAAAGAAGACCCTTTAACACGTCTTGTAAGGTTGGTTTAGTATTAATGAACTCTTAGTTTTTGCTGATCTGAGAAACTCTTTCTCTCTCCTTCAATTCTGAATGATAACCTTACTGTGTAGAGTATCCTACTTTGCAGGTTTTTCCCTTCCAGCACTTTAAATATATCATGGCATTCCCTTCTGGCCTACAAAGGTTCTGCAGAGAAATCAGCTGATAGCCTTATGTATTCCCTTGTATATGACTCTTTTTTTTTTCTCTTGCCTTTAGAATTCTCTCTTTATCTTTAACTCTCCCCATTTTAATTATACATCTTGGTGTGGGTCTGGGTGGGGTCATCTTGGTCTGGGACTCCCTGTGCTTCCTGTACCTTTATATCTTTCCTTCTTCAGGTTAGGGAAGTTTTCAGCCATAAATTCATCAAATACATTTTCTACCTCTTTCTCTCTCTCTCTTCTCCTTCTGGGACCCCTATAATGTGAATTAGTTAGTACAGTCTATGTTGTCCCAGAGGTCCCTTAAATTATCCTTATTTTAAAAAATTTTTCTTTTTGCTGTTCTGATTGGGTGATTTCAGCTATTCTATCTTCCAGATCTCTCACGCATTCTTCTGTATCATCTAATCTGTTTTTAATTCCTTCTGGTGTAGTTTTCATTTCAGTTATTGTATTCTCAAGGTCTCACTAGTTCTTTTTTATATTTTCCAGTTATTTGTTGAAATTTTCACTTTTTTTGTCTATTATTTCTCAAGTTCAGTTTGCATTCTTATTACTTTTCCTTTGAATTCTTTACCAGGTTAATTATTTATCTCTGTTTCATTAGGGAATTATTCAGGGTTTTTTCTTGTTCTTTCATTTGAAACATATTCCTCTGTCTTCTCATTTTGTTTAACGCTCTCTGTCCTTATGTTACCCATCCTGATCTTGAAGGCATGTTCTTGTGTGAGCATCCCTGTGTAGTCTGCATGTGCCCAGTGGCTTTGATAGGAGAGCTGGATCTGAAGTGCACAGGAGCCGCATCTTACCCCAAGTTGCAGTGGCATCGGCTGCCTTGGTGGAAGATAGGGCTGGATTTAGAGAAGCTAGAGCCAGAGCTAGGTTTAAGCTGGGGCTTCTCCTATGCTCAGTGGCAGTCACTGCCCTATCAGGGGCAGGGTTGGTCATAGGGTCTGAGGGGCTAGAGCAGGAGCCCTAAGGGTATCTCCTAGGTGTGATGGCAGTCTCTACCTTTGTTGAGGGTATGTCCAGGGCTTGAGGGTTTGGGGCTGTACAACTGTGCTGGTTTCACTTTTTTTCCTGGTATGTGCATCTGGATTAGAGGCTGACTTGGGGCTAGAGGGAATGGAGCTGCACTACTGAGCTGGTTCCACTCATTCCTAATTCTGCACATACATATGCATGCCTGCAGTGGTGGTCTCTGCCCTGGAACTAGTTCTGCTCCCTCCCAAGTGTGTACATGGACACGTGTACTGGCAATCCTCTGCCCTGGTCAGAGTCAGGGCCAAGCCTGAGCCAGTTCTGTTCCTTCTAAACATGTGCACTCTCATTGGCAATAGCATCCTCTACCTTAGTGGGGAGCAGCACTGGAACAAAAGAGGCTGCAGCAGGAGCCTGGTGCCTGGTAAGCTGGCCAGAGCACCATGAAGCTTTCAATCTGCTGCCTCTGCTCTGTGGCTGGGAGCAAGTGAGTCTGTGCATGCATGCTTCAAGAGTAGAGTCTCAGTTTCTTACAGCCCTCTGGTAAGCCCCACTGGTTTTCAAACCAGCTAAAGGGACTCATCCTTCCAGTGTCAGATTCCAGGCTAAGGTGCCTAATATGTGGCTCGAACCCCTTTTTCCCTAGGAGGATCCCCAAGCCTTTGATATCCCCCTCTTCTTCTAGGTTTCCTGCTAGGGTTCCAATATGGAACTCTAATTACATATATTTTAGTCACTTTCATCAAGTTCTGTTTGGCTTTCTCTATATTATCTATTAATTCATATCTGAGTTTCAATATGAATATATTTTGTTGACCTAGCAGTCCTCTATTCTGTCATGTCTAAATGCTCATAAGCCCATTTAATAACATCTTTATATTTATATATCCAACACATTTATCTCTTAATTTGATTGCTGCCCTCGAGCTTCTTTTGCTATCCTTGCTAACATATGTGAGATTTTCATTCCCCTGAGGTATCCCCTAACCAAGAATTGACAAGCATAGAGATATAAACACTCTGTTCCCTTGCTTCTGTTTGGGACACAGTTAGGTATGATCTATACTTTCTCTAGATCTCCCCTATGGATTTTATTCAATATCTCATCCTTGCTTGGCCTCTTTTCATCCCTGGTCCCACATTGTCACTCTCATATCATTTTTTTTCTTGGAATATTTTCTAATAAATCAGTTGCACGCAAATTCTTATCTCAGAATCTGTCTCTTGGGAACCTAACTAAAAGCACATGAATACTGATTTCCAGATGTAACCATTGATTTTTTTCAGTACCAGATTTCCCCATGGCATCTTTATTCATAGAATATAATTCTCTGATAAAATTCTCAATGTTGTCATCTATTTTCTTGTATGTATTAATCATGATTATTTTAAAATTTATGTCTGACAAATCCCATGTCCAGTACACATGTGAATCTCCTTCTATTACCAGCTTTTCTATTTATTTCTTGATATTCTTAGTTTTATATTGATTTCTGAACATTGCATATGAAAACTTATCAGAGGTTCCTTCTCATCAAAACTTTGTCCCTTCATGTCCTAGTTACTTTGGCAGCCTTCCAATGCCTTCATATACATTTTTTCAAGCTATTATCATTGTTATTGAAAGGAGCATAGGTATGCACAAACTATTTCACAGTCAGAATAGGAAGTCATATCCTCTCACTATTAATTTACTAAAAGTATTTTGTCAGTAATGCAGCTTGGATTTTATCAAGTGACTTTCCAGTCTCTATTGAGGTAACGTTTGGTTAATCTTTTTACTCTTACAAACAAACTTGAACTAGTGTTTCCTTAAACATCAGTGCTATAAATAAGAGCATATCTATTGAATTCCTCTATTAATATGAATGAGTAAAATTTTATCACTTCTCTCTTTCCTCCCTCATCTTTTTTTTATCATCAGTGATTTTAGTCCCTGTTTGCTATTATTTAATACTTAAATTAGTAATTATTTATTTGATTTTTTAGTTAAGTTTTGTATTTGAATGCTATACTGTAACCATATGTAGTAACCAAAAAATCAGTTTTATTTTCAATTAATAATTGTAGATGGACAATATGTATTTTTCTCTGCTCACAATATAATTCCTACTTATATACTCAAGGACTTAAACCAGTATTAACACACAAAGGCAAAGAAAACTAGAGAGGATTCAAAAATAAATTTGAGTTATAAATGTATTTTTGAGAGGGAGAAACCCAAAACAGGAAAAATAATAGTCATATTACTACTTAAGTGCCTACAATGGGGGGTGGGGGGTGGTATTTGTAATATCTGATCCCATTAGTATTGTAGAACCTCCTCTGGACTCAGCACTCTGAGGCAATAGATACTGTGGAATATGGGGTCTAACACAGAGTGATTGTTTAAAAAACTTTATACATAGCTGTTAGAATAGCAAACCGCTCTCTCCTGCACCTGCACATGGATTATTAATCAGTCCTCATGAAGGCATATCATTTGTGAATTTAAGAATACAATGATAAAGGACATTCTAAAATTACAGAAAGAAATCTTACGGTAATAGGAGCCAGAAAATAAACAGTATCTCTTAATGCCAGAAAAAAATGGAGCAATATTTTCAAGATTCTAAGGAAAAATAACTTTCAATATAAAATTTTCCATCAAATTGAATTATTCTTAAGATGTGAGGATAGAATACTGTCAATTTCAGATATGTAAGAATCCAAAAATATACCTCTCAAAGCCTGTTTGGAAGTTCCTAGGAGGTTTACTTTAGCAAAGCAAGAGGGCAAAGCATAGAGAAGGACATGGATCTGAAAACACAAATAACACAAAAACTCTCAGCATGACAGTTTGAAGCAAGACAAAAACCAGTACAAATTCCAGGAGAAGGTAAGAAAGAAAAAGAAGGAAGGCCACAAGGATTAAAATAATAGTAATGATAATAACAATAATAAAATAGGAAACAGCATATCACTATGTATGTATATTTGGAAAATTTAGTTTTAGGCTTTTGATAGATCTATTCAAAAGTTAGGGGAAAATAACATCTTTATAGAAAACTAAAAATATTAAATAATAAAATAATTATTGCATCCAAGAAAACAACAATTGGGCTTCCCTGGTGGCACAGTGGTTGAGAGTCCACCTGCTGATGCAGGGGACACGGGTTCGTGCCCCAGTCCAGGAAGATCCCACATGCCGCGGAGCGGCTGGGCCCGTGAGCCATGGTCACTGAGCCTGCGCGTCCGGAGCCTGTGCTCCGCAACGGGAGAGGCCACAACAGTGAGAGGCCCACGTACCGCAAAAAAGAAAACAACAATTGTATGTCAAAGAAAAAAATAATTATGGTGTACTAATTGGCTCATTGAGGAATTATATTTTCATAATCATAATATAAAATTTTTATTTAACCAAATAAAGAATAAAAATTTTATTTAACAAAAATCATGATACAACTATAATAGAAAGATGGGAGAAGAAAAAAGAGAATTGATTTCTCAGCTCTAACAATGAAAGCCAATAATGTCTCAATAAGAAATGAAATTATAAGTGTGCTATATAGAAATGTGTTTGAAATACCAAAAGAAACAGCCCCAAGAAAAGAAAGTGGTTGCCTCTGAGAAATGGGATTAAAATAATGGAGCTTATTAATTCTTAATACAGGGGACCAGAGAAATAAAAAAAAATACAGAATTGCAATTAACTAGCTTGAGATTATCTAAAATATTTTTATTAAAGTAACAGAGCATCTAGATATCTGGGGACTAGCTGTCCTCTTGCTATCCTAAATAAACCAATATTGGATTAATAAGGTTTTCTGTTAACATAAAAGCAAAGCTGCAAATGGAAGAAAATGGCATGCTGGGTAGCATGGCTTTTTGAAGAAAACAATTCTTGTAAGTGTAAGAAATATGATTTTGTAATAGGCCTAAATCAGTGTACATTTATGTACAAATTACCTGATAGCAAAATGAAATTTTTTGAAATGCAACTATTTTATTTAGAAGAAACATCTAACACTAAAGAGTTTTCTAGCAATAGGCAGTGATGAAATAACCAAAAAATTTTGCTGAGTATCTTATAATGACAGTACAATATGCTTAGAGAAACAGTCATAAGAAGAAAATAATTGTGTTCATTGGGTACAAATGCATGTTCCTAATCAAGAATTGGAGTACTGGCACAAAACAAAAATAGAAGAAACAAGAATGAGTTATCATAGGATGATTGTTAGGGGTTAATATTTCATAGTAAGTACCTGATTCTCAAAAGCTTGCATAACTGTCTCATTATGATACACTAAAGAATTATTGAGGTAGTTTTGTTAGCCCACAGAGGAATAGGGTGGGATGAAAAAAAACCAAGTAAAAGCCAGACTAATATTTTAATGTATTTTATATGGCTGAAAAATAGATAATAACATATTGGAATCAAAAGACTAGATTAAATTAATAAAAATTAGAACATGAGAGTGGGGTCAATTAAGGAAAACTAACTTCTCAAAATGCACAGGGACATTCACAAATTTTTAATTTAATAATTTGAGAGCTATAGATTAAAATATGAATTTTATAAATGTATTACCAATAGAATTTTAAAAGATCTCTATCTTCTAACATGTTATAGAAGCTTTAAGAAAACAAATTATGGTCTATAGCTCTGCTAACCTCAAGACAGTGGCCACTAGCCACATGCGGCTATGGAGCACTTGAAGTGTGACTAGTCCAGATTGTTGAGGGTGTAAAATACATACTGGATTTCAAAGACTTTGTAAAAAAAAACCACTGTAAAATATATACAATTTCTATGTAGATTATATGTTGAAGTGAAAATATTTTTGATATAATGGGTTAAATAAAATATATTATTAAGATTTATTTCACCAGTTTCATAGTCTTACTATATGACCCAGCAATCACGCTCCTAAGGATTTCTCCAGCTGAATCAAAAACTTATGTCCACACAAGAATCTGAACGCAGATGTTTCTAGCAGTCAATTCATAATCTCAAAACCTGGAGGCAATCAAGATTACCTTCAATAGGTACATGGATAAACTGGTATATTACATATAGTGACATAATGTTCAATGATACAAGAAAAAGAACTATCGATTCATGGAACAACATGGATGAACCTTGAATGCATATTGCTAAGTGAATTAAGACAGTATGAAAAAGCTTTATACTGTATGAATCCAATTATATGACATTCTGGAAAAGACAAACTATGGAGACAGTAAAAATGTCAGTAATAGCCAGGGGATCACTGGGTAAACAAGTGAAGTTTTCTCCCCAGCCCCCAGAGGTGAAACTATTCTGCATGTTATTATAATGGTCAATATATGACATTATACCTGTGTCAAAATCCATAGACCTTTATAGCACAAAGAATAAGCTTTATTGTAATTAATAAAACAGGCAAAAAACTTCTGGTCAGGGGATCCCAGCATGGAATGTAGACTGACAAAAGTAACTATATTGCAAATATAGGAAACAAGATAACAAGATCATTGAAGGGGCTGGGAGAAAGAGGTTCTGACCTAAGTAACTCTGGAAATAACTGAGGTCTGTCAACTAAAGGGAAAAAAAAACACTGCTGATAAGCACGGTACTCTTGTTCCTAAGGATGTTTTCCTTGGGTTAACAAATTTCTCATTAAACTCCAAACTTTAGGGGGAGTTTACAGGTAAAGCAAGAGGAGGAAGCTGGAGTAAACTATGTAGTAATTGATTAAGTTGAAGACATCAGTATGAATATAGATACAGATGATTACTTATAGAAATATTTATGGGTATGCGTATATAAATGTGTTAGTATGCCCACATACATTTCCTTGCTCTATCAGCTGCGAGAGTCCAGAAGGACCAACACCCCAGGAGCAATGAACACACCTTGCACCCCAGATCTTGGTTTCTAATACCATTCCCCAACAAAAGGAACCTGGGCTTCTTGGAGAAACAGCTGATTCTAGGACTGGGGCAGGTAATATACAAGATGACACTACAGCATACTGTTGCACCAACAAGTAAAGAAGTCCTCAAAAACATAAATAAACCCCTAACAAATTCTGGTGTACTTCAGAAGGAGAAAGAAGCCAACTGAAAGATCACCCAATGGCCAAACCAAGGGTAGTGTGAGCAAGAGTATAAATAAAATACCAATATAAATAAATGATTGGATAAATAAATGGGGGAGAAATAATTTATATTATTATATATATATAATATAAATTATATATATATTTATATATATTATTTATATATATTATATATTTATATATATTATATATATTTATAAATATATAAAATATATTTATATATTTATATATAATATATAAAATATATTTATATATAAATAAATATATAAATTTATATATAAATATATAAAATATATTTATATAAAATATAAATATATAAAATATATTTATATATATTATTATATATATATATAATATAAATTATATTATAATTTATATTATCCACTCCACTCTATGGAGCATATCTCTCTACTCTAAGTGTGGTCTGTACATAGTGTCTTCCTTCCAAAAAGAACAGTATGGAAAGGGGGGGAAAGAGTAACTTTACAGTGGAGGAACCTGTCAAAAACTACTTCAGCCAGGTGAATAAGGTCAATATAAATAGTGATGTCATGTTGATAGTGTGTACCCCTGATATGATGTCTTTAAAATGGCACTTTACCTCTGTGGTCTTCCTCCTGAAAATACATCAATGCAGCCTAATTATGAGAAAAATCTCAATAGAAGGACAGTCTATAAAATATCTGTGTAGTACTCTTCAAAACTATCAAGGTTGTCTTTTCATCTTGTTTATGGTTTCCTTTGCTGTGCAAAAGCTTTTAAGTTTCATTAGGTCCCATTTGTTTATGTTTTTTTTTAATTTCCATTACTCTAGGAGGTGGGTCAAAAAGGATCTTCCTGTGATTTATGTCATAGAGTTCTTCCTATGTTTTCCTCTAAGGGTTTTATAGTGTCTGGCTTTACATTTGGGTCTTTAATCCATTTTGAGTTCCTGTGTATGGTGTTAGGAAGTGTCCTAATTTCATTCTTCTACATGTAGCTATCCAGTTGTCCCAGCACCACTTATTGAAGAGACTGTCTTTTCTCCATTGTATATTCTTTGCTGGAGAGGGTGTGGAGAAAAGGGAACCCTCTTGCACTGTTGGAATGTAAATTGATACAACCACTATGGAGAACAGTATGGAGGTTCCTTAAAAAACTAAAATTAGAACTACCATATGACCCAGCCATCGCACTCCTAGGCATATACCTTGAGAAAACCATAATTCAAAAAGAGACATGTACCACAATGGTCATTGCAGCACCATTTGCAATAGCCAGGACACGGAAGCAATCTAAGTGTCTATCGACAGATGAATGGATAAAGAAGATGTGGCACATATATACAATGGAATATTACTCAGCCATAAAAAGAAGTGAAATTGAGTTATTTGTAGTGAGGTGGATGAACCTAGAGTCTGTGATACAGAGTGAAGTAAGTCAGAAAGAGAAAAACAAATACCATATGCTAACACATATATATGGAATCTAAAAAATATATATATATGGTTCTGATGAACCTAGGGGAGGACAGGAATAGAGACGCAGACATAGAGAATGGATTTGAGGACATGGGGCGGGGAGGGGAAGCTGGAACAAGGTGAGAGCATAGCATTGACATATATACACTACCAAATGTAAAATAGCTAGTGGGAAGCAGCTGCATAGCACAGGGAGATCAGCTTGGTGCTTTGTGAACACCTAGAGGGGTGGGATAGGGAGGGTGGGAAGGAGACGCAAGAGGGAGGGGATATGGGGATATATGTATACATATAGCTGATTCACTTTGTTGTACAGCAGAAGCTAACATGACATTGTAAAGCAATTACACTCCAATAAAGATGTTAAAAAAAACCTCTCAAGGTTATTGCAAACAAGGAAAGTCTGAGAAACTATCACAGCCAAGAGGAGTCTAAAGAGAAATGCCCATAAATGTAATGTGGTGTCTTGGATGGAATTCTAGAACAAAAAAAGAATATTAGATTAAAACTAAGGAAATATGAGTAAAGTAGAGCCTTTCATTACTAATATCAGTATTGAATTCATTAATGGTTAAAAAATTTACCATATTAATGCAAGATATTAATAATAAAGGAAGGCGGATGCAAGGTATATGGGTACTCTCTGTAAAACCTTTGCAATTTTTCTGCAAATGTAAAACTGTTCTTGACAATAAAGTTCTTTTTAAAAAAAGAGTAAAAAAAAAAGAGTAAGAACTATACATTGTATGGAGTCATCTTCAGGAAATATTAATTAAGAAAACAAGGTACAGAAGCGTGTGCATAGTATTCTATGTTTGATGAAAGAAAAATAAGGAAAATACATGCACGTGCATATGTGTGTGTGTGTGTGAGACAGAGAGAGAGAACATATACACTTTTTCATAAAGAAACATTAGGATGTGAAATCAAGAACTAGTAAAAATGGTAGCCTACAGAGAAAGGACAGAATGCAAGAGGGTTTGGGGCAGTTATGGAAGTTAGGCTTCTCTTCATCTGTCTTGTTTTGTACCTTTAACCTTGCAGCTATGTAGATATTTTGCATAATTTAAAAATGAAATTAAACTTTAAAAAAGCAAAGCAATCCCTAAAATCAAAAACAAGCTGGAACAAATGAGCCTAACTGTATGTCAAGTTGTTGGCATACCCACACAGAATATTATTTCAAGTGAAGAGAAGGATTTGAAAAGAAGGATTTTGAAACACACACCTCCGTAGGGGGAACTATTCTAAAAACAAAATACGCACAAACTGCATTCATTTATCTGATTATTGGTAAAATACTGTATTATTTTGAAACAGAGAGAGAGAGAGAGACATCATTTTTATAAGATTTAAAGATCTTTTTGTTGGTGGGACACACACACAAAAAATTACACTTAGATAGATGAAAGGCAGAACTCTTTGTTATTTACAGCTCCAAACAACAGAAGGCCAACACACAGGTCCACATAAGGGGTTGCACTAGGGACAAGGTAACAGCAAGCTGCAGCTGGAGGGAGCAGCTTATATATGGCAAGCAGGATGAGGTTAGCTAGGTTTCACAGGATTCCAGTAGATCAGCTGAACTGAATAATTTCCCAGGTTCCTGGGCAGAGGGGATGTCCCTTGTTGTTTGATATTTAGCTCCAGGATGATAAGGGTGGGTGCATAGTAACCCCAGAAAAGGGAAGTGTTTGGGGAGTGAACTTAATCAGCTGCTCAAGGAGGGCAAATCACTGGCCTCTAAACAGGACCTCAACATAGTACTAAGAAATAAAGTACTATACATAGATATAGATAGATTGAAAGAAAGAAAGATGATCAATAAATGAGGAGTAAGCAAACATTATTAATATCATGAGGATCCAAGATTTTTAGGATAAGAGAAAAAATATACAAATACTGTAGTACTTTAAATAGGGTCAACTAACAGCTATTATAATCTTTCCATTTGAATTGGAAAGATGAACAGGAACTCTTATTTTCCCTTTATAAACATTACATATATTCTGGTTTTGTCCATTAAAAAGGACTAAAAGCAACAGCAACTCAGCAGCAATTAGTACCCTTAGTGCTTATATTAATATCCCTAAATCCATTTATAATTAAGAGGATCCAGGATTTCTAGGAATAACAGCTGAATCCATGTTTGGGGGCAGGAAATGTAAATGTATAAGACTTGGACATGTTGTGCCTGAAAGCAAGAAATTACCAAAGACTAATGGAATCATTGTAAAGAGACACAGGAGTCAAATTTAAAGGGCCTCAAATAGCCAAAGATAAAATAATTTGAGTTCATAATCATAATAAAACAATTTATTGATAATCACTGAAGGTGATTATTTTGAAAATTGGTAAAGGGAAAGATTCAAGCATCTATCCTGCCTTTCCTGTATGGAAAAAATTTCAGTGTAACCAAATAGTTGATAAGAGACAGCTATCTCTATAAAAGAATCTTAGCTAATAAACGTTAAAAGAAATAATAAACTAAGAAATCACCATTCTGTAACCCTCACTGAATTAATACATTTAGATACTTATCAGCAAAAACTGCTTAAACCGTCAGTGGAAACATGGGGAAATTTAATGGAGGGAAGGGACTGACAAACCTGACCCTACTAACCAATCTTAGCATAACTAAAGTACAACCATCAAATATCACGCACCTCTGTGTAATGTAAGAGCAAGGGCAGCAGCAGCAGCATCAACAACAAATTAACCTGAATGTCACCAAGCTTCTAGCTCTAACTACTAGCTTACAGGAAATCTGATTATAGAATACAAAGTTATATGAGACTATGAGAAAACAATCAACCAATTTCAAAACGTGGGAAACTCTACAAAGTGACCCCGTTTTTTAACAACATAAATGAGATGGAATAAAAGGAGGATGAACTATTATGGAATAAAAGAAACATAACAGATATGTCAATCAAACATAAAAGATGAACAATGTTTTGATGCTAATTCACACAAACCAATTATTTAGGCATTTTTGAAATAATTTGGATAAAATCAACAAACGAATACTATATAATATTAAATTCAAAATGTTACAGGGAGATCAGCTCGGTGTTTTGTGACCACCTAGAGGGGTGGGATAGGGAGGGTGGGAGGGAGGGAGACACAAGAGGGAGGAGATATGGGAACATATGTATATGTATAACTGATTCACTTTGTTATAAAGCAGAAACTAGCAAACCACTGTAAAGCAATTATACTCCAATAAAGATGTAAAAACATTTAAAAAATTTTTAAAAATAAAATGTTAGTGTGATATTGATATCACAGTTATGATTTTTAAGTTCATATCTGCTAGAAATACAAACTGAAGAATTTATCTCTTAAATGAACTAAAAAGTGAGGGTGGTAGATGATATAGACAAATAGAAGATAGATAGACAGACAGATAAACAGACAAATAGATACAGACTAGATAGAGTTTAATATCATATGGCCATCTGCAGCAAGAATATGCAGATAGTCATCCAGAGCACAATGGTAGAATGTTGATAACTATCCAAACTGTGCAAAGTGTATACAGAGATTCGTTATACTGTATTACCAAGTTTTATAAATGTCCATATACAAACTTTTGAAGATTTTTGAAGGTTAAGTTTCACTGTTTGTGCAAGTAGTCAAAAAAGGAACAATATGGACAGGCTTCCCTTGGAATACTGTTTTAGTAAAAAATATTTCCCAAAATATTCTTATGCAACATTCTCATCTCATATATCCAAAATAAAACAAACGAGAAATATATTTTAAAAAATCTTCCCATTGCTTGCAAGTGTCCCAAAAATCTACTCTGTTTTCTCCTATAGTGCCATGAAAGGCAAAACTTCCAGATACAAATTTCTGTATTAGTCAGTTTTGCTAGGTTGGGCTTTGTAACAAATACCCTCCCTCCAATTTCAATGAATTATGACAACTAAGGTTTATTTCTTATTCACATTACATGTAGATGGCTGATCAATTGCAGTTTTGCTCTATGCTGGGATTCAGTTCAGATATGTTTCACAAGTCTTCATTCCAGGGTCTGGCAGAAGAAGCATCTCCTATTTGAAGCATGCTATTCTCATGGCTGAGGGAAAAACCACAAGGAGCTGAACTGAACCACACAATTTTCTTTAAAACAGTCACTTGGTAATAAGATGGCACATCATCTCATCTCTAACTAACTCCATTAGTTAAAATAAGTAATACAGCAAAGCCTGAGAATAGGGTAGGGAAATATATTTCATCCATATGCAGGGATGAAGTACAATATTACAATCTACCAACAGAGAATTTTCCACAAAGAACATGTTATGATTCACCAAAGTGTTCTTAACCAACATTTATTTGGGCTCTTCAACGTTAAAGCAATTTAAATTTACCTGCAGGCCTGGTTCCTCTGGGCAAAAGCTTAGCCTAAAGATGGCTGGGCTGGGAAAGTTCCATGTCCACTGTCTCAGGAAGCCAGAAGCACATTCCACCTTTAACAACCAACCTAGTGCTCAGATAAGTCCACTGATCCAGGCTATTTAAGCCCTCATTTATCTCAGGAAGTTTATCTGTTCCCTGTCACCAGAATCTGGACAGGTCACTCTTAACCACATTGATAGATTTAAGTAACTTAAATCTTGGGGAAGGAAAATGTTTCTCAATTCCTTCCATACCAGAGAGTCTCTAGGTCTTTTTTTTTTTTTAATTAAAACATGTTCCACGCACTCTTCCTCACCCCCCAACAATAAGCACCCTTCATGCTGAATACATCTTCTTACAATCCAAAATAATTCAACTTTCTCATTACTAAACTCAATAAACCAATGAAAACAAAGCAAAAACTTCAACATTAATAGTATAAAATATTAAATTCAAATAAAAATTTAAAAAGAACAAACAGGGTTATTTTATATTAATAAAACATATAACCTTCAGAATAAAAGAGTAATGGAATTTTATGTGTTGAATGACAGAATAAAATATATAAAGCAAAAATGTCAGACATACAATAATTGTTGGAGATCTTAATGCAACAATCTCTTTTTCTAGATCAATGGGAAAAAAGAACTGAAAAATGTTGACAAGTTGAAAAATATTATTAAGAAAGTTATTATGAGGTACATTTGGATTTTTAATCCTACAAACAGATTTTAGACTTTCTTTTCAAGAATCCATGGAATATTTATAATAATTGACAAGGGCCTAAGCCCTCTTATTCAAAACAAGAAGAAAGTAAATATATTTATTTCTTTACCCACAACAGAATTAAGTTGGAAATTAATAACATTTTTTAAAACTCAAATTAATAGAATTCTAAAATTCTTCAAAATTACTACTGAATCAAAGAGGAAAATAAAATCATAAACGAGGAAATAGGAAAAATGAGAGGATGGCTTACTAAAATAAGGGTGGGCTCCAATATTGATTTTGCCTATTTTTTTTATTGACTTAGAATGTCACAAAGCTACAGACTGCATTTTCCAACCTTCTTTGTAACTAAGATTGTTCATGATGGTCCGGCCAATGGGATTTAGAGAAATAACTGGCACAACTTCCAGGCCATCGTCTTCTAAAGTTACTTATTCTGGACTTTTTCTCTCTTTCTATTCTGTGGACTAGACCTGAGAGTTGTGTTGTCTTGGTTCTAATGATGAAGATGAAGACAACACTGCAGGAATGGCAGAATAAGTAAATGAAAGAACTTAGGTCCCGTGAATTATACTGTAAAGCAGAGCCACTTGGCTTACTTATCTGGACTAGTATGTTGGAGAGAAATACATTACTACCTTGTTTGAGCCACTGTTTGTTACAGCAACTTAACCTGCCTCCTCACTAAGAAGGCATGTGGCCAAAACTATTGTTGCAGTTGCATAGTGTTAAATTTCTTTATTAACAGTTAAAGAAAAAGGAAGATGTTACGTATTATATCAAATACCAGTGAGCCACACGAAAATTAAAAAAAGCACAATCTATCAATAGAATAGCTAAAAGAAGGAAAGATGAAGTCAGAAACTAATGATTTAGAAAAAGAGAGAAGTAATAGTAATGGAAAACAAATGTAGTAAAATAGACAAACATCAAAAATCAAATTAATATAGAGCCTATTAGCAGATTTGTGTGAGAAAACAGAGAACTTTTTTAAAAATTAGGATATGATGAAAAAGATTAGACGACCTGATGGATTCAGTCAGAGGCAAACTAAATGCAAATCAAATGTCATGCCCTTCAAAGAGAAGTGATGCCTTCCTTCTTGAAGCCCCCAAAGAACCATAAGTTCTGCAATAGATGTTCAAGAAGCCCTACTCTAGGCTGTAGCTTTGAAGGGCATCATAGTACCCTGATGAAGGCACATTAAACCTGGAATAGCTCTGGGGGTGTGTGCAGTAGACACACACTAATCTCTGCTCATTTCAGTGGCCTAATGAGTCACCATTCAGAGAAATAAAAACATGGACAATTCATTCCAATGGCAGGCCCAATTAAACCTTAGTGAGACTGATGATCTCAGCCTGTATGGTCATGCATAGTAAGATCAGCATCAGAAGAAAGTTGTTATTTTCTGACACCATAACCATCTTTTATCATATACTTACCCTTAAAAGCCCTTTGCCCCTTCTGAATGACTCATGTTCATGACACACAAAGTAGTGTTTAGAAGAGGTTACTAAGACATAGTGAGCATTCAAAGAATAAGCTCTCTGTCTTTGCCATCTCCTCCTCTGGCACATTTGAGGATAATCATCAGACAACAGAAACAGAACCTATGCTACAATCTTGTCGACCACACAGAGCTGTATTCTATCATAGGTAGAAAGGAATTTATCGCTCAAATTTAAGACTGCAAATCTTTCCTAAACATTCCCCTTGATTGTGGAGAAATATCAGAAAAATTACGATAAAGAAAGAATACTCCTAGTAACCTCCTGAAACTCCATCTTTGTTTGAATTCAAATATGTTGTATGAAGAATTATTCTAGCCACAAGAAGGCCATTAATGAGGATATCAATTACTTGGTGATGAAGCCATAAAGCTTGTGTCAGCATTTTATGAAATTACAAGATTAATCTTCTATGAAGAAATGACAGGACAGGTAGATAGAAGAGAGACAACAGAGCCCCTTTTGACTTTAGCAAAGCTTTACAATTTTTCCTTCATTACCCCATTACCAATTCAATGAGAAATTATGGCCCAGACTGTCTAATTGCTAGTTGAAGGGTCATTCAGAATAAATTTCCTCTATAAGAGTAATGTTACCCGGAGGGGACACAGCAAGCAGTATTCTGCCAGGGTGAATACTGGGACCAATTTTTTTAAAAGTTCATCAGTGTCCTCAGTAATGGGATAAAAATGTAGGTTGGTAGAGATATTTAGCAACATTCAGGTTAAGATGAGAATTCAAAATGATACTAGTAATAAACACAATGGATTTCCACATGTATGAGGCAAGGCTACTTTTTCAAAGGGAAAAATTGCATGGATCTAAATAGGGAATCAGTAGTTATGGATAAGAGTAACAGAAAATGTTCCCTGACCACAGTGGAGGGTGGAGGAAAGCAGAGCAGAAATTAACAAGCTGTGCAGAAAAAGTGAGTTCAGCACAGTGCCTACCAGCCAGGCAATGGGCTGTGCATGAAAGAACAGAAGACAATCACCTGTGTCCTTAAAATATATGGCAAATGTGAATCACAGAAGTGACCGTAAAAATAAAAGAGTCCTAAAGGATGTTTCTCTCTAAGAAGTAGTATATTTCACACACACACAAAATAGTCCACTCTGAAAATGATTCAGGAACCACTAATTATCTGAGGCTCCAGGTGAGCCTCAAGTTGATCTGCCTTGGTATTAATATGTATTATATGATGATAGCTATTCTTTTGGTTTTGACAGAAATAGTAATTTAAAGCTGCATCAGCCTTCCCAGTAATTCAGGTGGGTCAAGAGGGAGAAACTAGGAGTGGTAGCCCACTGAGTTCTGTATTGATATGTTTTCCTAAAACCCTGAAACAACAAAAGTATGCAAAACAACAGAATCTCAAATAAATTGTAATTTTGCTTAGAAATATTATAAAGTTCACTTCTCCAAGAAGATTCTTTTAGGCAAAGGTGAGCAATATAACACCATTTTTGTTGTAAAATCACTTTGTTGGTCAAATCCTTCAGTGGTTAAAAAATTTCTCTGAGTCCAGAAGTAATAATCCCATGATAATTTTTATTTACCTGATATATACTTGAGAATTACGTAACTCAAACTTTGTCCCCAGTGAATATAGGATCATGGAACTGATACAGTTAAGACAGTTCCTGTTTTCAAGGCACACAAAAAATTAACAATACTTGTTTGTTTTTGGTAGGATCCAAATAAGTAGTTTTCAAAACTAGAACCACAGAAGGGTGATATTTAGGCTTGAAATACACAGACGAATGATAGAAATAATGGGGGAAAGAATGGAGTAAAAAAAAAAGTCCCAAAGGAGAAGTCGAGTTACTGCCAGAGTTACCATACATGGAACAAGTATTCTGGAGAAAACACACATATAAGGGAGAAGGATAAGGATTCACAAAGAAGGTGAAGGGAGAATATGAAAGCATTTGAATGACAAATAACGCAGTTTGACCTCAATTCTGTAAGCAATGTGGAGATATTGAAAACCACTGCCCTTGAAATAACGAAAAACATGTTTTAAGAAGAGCAATGCATTTGTGGAGAGAAGGCAGGAGCAGCAGCAGAGAAAAGACTGGGTAAGTCATTGCAAAGCTAGAGCCATGAGATGTGGAAGATCATGGGGAAGTGGGTCATGGTGGGAAAGATGAACATGGAAGAAATGGTTATGAGAGGGAATCTAAAGTAAGCATGGATAGAGACAGAGGACTATTAAGACCATAGCTCCAAGGTTTACATTCTGAGTGATAGGGACAATGTTGACTCTATTAACAAAAATAGAAGAGCAAAAGGGAAACTGATTTCAGGAAGAATATTTAATGGCTTTGAGCAAATGAAGTTTAAAAGCCAGGAAGATATTCATGTGAAATGCCTCCTACTGCATCTTTTCTTCTGCTTTCCCCTTAAGTAATGATTCCAACTTTCTCACCAGTGGGATATCCTTGCCTCTCCCCTCATTCCTTACTCCTTCTCTGAGTAACTTCTCCAATCTCAAGGCTTCACTACCATGTGTATGTGGACGCCTCCTAAAGGTCAGTCTTCCTCCTTTCTCTCTCCTAAGCTCCAGACTAATTGTGCTACCTTCTTCTGAATACCTCCACCTGGATGACCAAGAGCCAACACGTGCAAAATGGAATCTATCTTTCCATTGAACCCTACCCCTTCTCTCAGCCAACAGCATCACTCTCTGTGGTGCCCACGCTAAAAAGTTAAGGAATTCTTGACATCTTCCATTTCTCAACCACCACCACTCGTCCCTCAACATTTACAATTCTCCTTGCTTTCCAAAACCATGTGGATACTATTGAAAGGCTCTTAAAATTATTTTTCATTCCATTCCCCCACATTTCATTTGCCTAATTGTTATATCCATACTATTTTCCTGGCATCATTGTGACAGATCTAATTTCTAAAATCTACCTTCATTCCAAACTCTTCCCCAAACTGTATGTTTACAACATTACTATCGGTGGCTTTCTCAGAAGCTGGAGGAGAGCCCCTAAGCCTAACACGGATTTTGTCAAGCCTGACTCCAGGCTACTTTGCCACCCACTGCCAGCAGGACCACTGCGGTCTGGCCACATTGGCTTCTTCAGTGACCCTCAAACCCACTAGATAGTTTACTGCACACATGCTCCGTCCATACTGCTCTTCCAGACTATAAAGCTCTTCTTCAGCGCTCATTTACCTCTTAAGTCCTACTCATCCCTCAAGACCTGGCTTGAAGGTCACAGTTTTCAAAGCCACTCTTTGCTCCAGTGGATAGAATTAAATTTCTCACCACTTTGTAGAAATAATTTTGCCACTTATCATAGTACACTGTGGCTATTTATGTAGGTATCTGGTTTTGCTACTAAAATTCTTGTGAACAGGAATTAGGTTTTATTTATCTTGTAATCCCCACTAGCCAGCACACTATGAAACATGGATGAGGATTTATGTTTACTGAGGTCAATTTGAACGGAGCTGACTTGACTTGAAGAAACCTGTGAGTAGTGAGAAACATTGTAAAGAAGCTCAGAAACAGGATCCGGAATGAAGATATTAGCTAAAGTATCAGAAAACTCACGTTTCCAAAGTTTCTTGTAAAGAAAGGGTTAACTCATAGAGGAGAATGACATGGAGGAGTTAGGAAGAGAAATATAAAAGGGGGTCCAGTCAGGATTACAGAAGAAAGGCAGTTAGTGAAATAAAATGAACACCAGAAATTTTAAAATGTCACTGAATGCAGCCCACTTGAAAGAAACTTCAGAGAGAAGGTTTAGAAAATTATTTCATTTTTGCCAATCCTGTATTGCAGCTCATCCTGTTCTAAAGGATAATTTTCTCCTCCCTCAAAAATGAAAATAAATGGCACCCAGATGTTTTAGGATTATCATCCTTTTAATTATTTCCTTAACATAATCTTGCAGAGATTGTAAACAACACAAATTTTCTTTTCATTTGCTTATTTGTTTACTAAGGTGGTTGTTATCTCAAGTACCTGGTGATGAGTAGCATTGTATTTATACAATATTTGCTTGCTGATGGTTTGTAAACCTACTCATTTTCTAATAAATGGATCTTTTATCTAACTGATTATATCTCTGCCCTGTTAAAATTTGGATTGCAAAACATAAATCCATTTTGAGTTTAAATTTCTTTCATTGTTTTTATTATCTACACATGCTGTGTGCAGCAAACAAAATACAAGTCAAAAACATGTCCTAATAATTTTTCTATAATTTGCCTTCTCTGCATACTCTTAAATTTTTCTGGGTCCTATTTAACAGTTCTAATTCCAGTTAATATGTAAGAGTGTCAGAAATTATATCATAGGATAAAATTAGTGTATTGTCTGACTTTGGCTTCTTCATAAAGTCAAATTTAAAATCTTATGGATATGATCCCATGCTCCTTATTTCCCTTGATAACCAAGTAAGGTCTGTAAACTAAGATTAATTCTAATTGTACTGAGGAGATCCTAAACAGGAAGTGAATTTATTTCAGAAGGAGCTCATGTGTCCTTCAGTCTTCAGATCACTTCCCACTGGCACCCAAATTGAGAAATAGTAGCCTCTATTATGACTCACCTGATTCAATTACCCATCAGAAAGATAAGAAGCCAATTCTAAATATCTGCTTGCAATCTGCTAGGTAATCTGTCAATGAACTATATTCTTGAGAAATTCCTGCCTCATTCCGTGCAAAAATTCCTCCTTTTCAAACACTGGTAATGAGACATTTGTTGTAGAATTATGATTGTACCATACTCTTCTGATTTTCCTTTTCTCTAGCTCTTTCTGCTTGAAACAGCCTTTCCCCTTTGTTTAACTATTCATCTTTAAAAGCTCTGTGGTAAATCCCCTACATATCTGTTAGAAAGAAATAAAAGATAGGACAAATAGATAAACAATTCAATGAGCTGAAAATAATATCATATATGAGCTGATACCAAACTCTTTTGGATAGAAAATTTCTTATTTTTGATAAATGTATTTTTAACCATATATTTACTTAGTTCTCATAGGCTCCAATAGTATTTTAATGTTCAGTGAAAAAGCTGTTCTTATACTGATATTCATGGTAATGAGTATCACATTTTATATAACTACTTTGGAGAAGCACTCCGTTAAACTGAAGGAAATAAAAATTCGGCAATTCCAAAATAATAATAATAACCATTTTCTTCTCTCAAATTAAAGTCTTTTCCACATACCTTTGGTTGAATATCATCACATCCAAATTCTAAATGTCTCAGAGATACTGTCAATTAATTTCAATTCATCCATGCAGACAGTTTTCTCAGATGCAAAATCATGTTAATTTTTTTCATGATTTATCAGAATCAAGTTATATTTATTCTGGGAATAAAAGTTTGGTTTAATATTTGGAAATCAATGCATGTAACTTATAACTTACCACAGGTTATGAACTGAATGTTTGTGTCCCCCCAAAATTCATATGTTGAAATCTTAACCTCACTTGCTTCAGCACCCTTCCCCTCTGGGTCAAAGGTCCCAGTGCAGGGAGAAGGGAAAACACACACCTAAAGGGAAAAGAGCCAGCCCAGGCCGCACCATCAGGGCTTCTGCTCCAGCTACTTGGGATCAGACCCCACCTCCGATAGGGTGGTAACAGCCACTGAGAGAGGAAGAGTCCAGCTCACACCCGGCTCCAGCTCTAGCATCCCCATCTCTACCAACTACCAGGGTGATAGGTGCCAGTATGCCCTAAGGAAAGACATGATTTGTGTCCACATCAAATCCAGATCTCCCAACAAAGACATTTGGCACACACAGTCTGTATGAGGATGCTCCCACATAAAAACAACACTTCAAGACTTCAATAGGTAACTGTTTCACCTAAATTCATAGAGGCAGAAAAAATTAAGCAAAATGAAAAGGCAGAGGAACTGCTCTCTATCGAAAGAGCAAAATCAAACCCTTGAAAACATAAATAATGAAAGAGAAGTAAACAACTTACCAGACAAAGAATTCAAAGCATTGGTGATAAAATGTTAACTAAATTAGGGAAAAGAACAGATGAAGACAGTGAAAATACTAACAAGGAACTAGAAAATACTAAAAAGACCCAATCAGAAATAAAGAATTCAATAGCTAAAATAAAAAACACACTAGAAGGCATGAATAGCATACTCAGTTAAACAGAAGACTGCATAAGTGATCTGAAAGATAGAATAATTAAAATCACTCAACCAGAACAGCAAAAAGAAAAACAAATTTTTTAAAATGGGAATAGTTTAAGAGATATCTGGGATAACATTAAGCATACCAACATTCACCTTAAAGGGGTCATAGACAGAGAAAAGAGACAGAAGGAGATCAAAAATGTATTTGAGGAAATTATGGCTGAAAACTTCCCAAACGTGAAGAAGGAAACAGATATCCAGGTATAGGAAGCAAAGATGATCCCAAACAAGATAAACCCAAACAGACCCATGCCAGGACATATTATAATTAAAATGGCAAAAATTAAAGATAAAGAGAGAATTCTAAAGGCAGCAAGAGAGAAACAAGGAGTCGTATACAAGGGAATACCCACAAGGCTATCAGCTGATTTCTCTGCAGAAACTTTGCAGGCCAGAAGGGAGTGGCATGATATATTCAAAGAGCTGAAAGGGAAAAACCTACAACCTAGGACACTCTATCCAGCAAGATTATCATTTGGAAAAGAAGGAGAGATAAAGAAACTCTCAGATATCAAAAACTAAAAGGGTTCATCAGTGTTAAACTCACTCTAAAAGAAATGTTAAAGGATGTTTACTAAGTGGAAAAGAAGAATCTATAGAAAAGGGAAAAGTCCGCAAGGAAAGGAAAATATATAGTAAAGACCGAGGATCAATCACTTAAATAAGTCAGTACAAAAATTACAAGACAAAAAACTGTAAAAGCAACTATAACTACAATAAACAGTCAAGGGATAAACATGAAGATGTAAAATATAACATGAAAAACACAAAATATGGGGAAGAGGAGTAAAACTGTAGACCTTATAGAATGTGTTTGAACTTAAAGGACTACCAATTTAAAACAACTAGATATACAAAAACCAAAAAGAAAGGAACACAAGAACACTACTAAAGAACATCATCAAACCACAAGGGAAGACACACAAAAAAGAAGAAATGAAAAGAGAAGAACTACAAAAACAACCAGACACAAGTAATAAAATGGCAATAAATACATTCCTATCAATAATTACTTTATAATAATGGAGTAAATGCTCTAATCAAAAGACATAGGGTGGCTGATTGGATAAAAAAAAAATTTGCTTCTATATGCTGCCCACAGGAGGCTCACTTCAGAGTTAAATACAGAGACACAGAGACTGAAAGTAAGAGGATGGAAAACGATATTTCATAAAAAGAGAAACAACAAGAAAGTGGGGGTAGCAATATACATATCAGACAAAAGAGACTTTAAAACAAAGGCTATAACAAAAGACAAAGAAGGGCATTATACAACAATAAAGGAATCAACACAAGAAGAGGATATTACACTCATTAATGTATATGCACCCAGTACAGAAGCACCTAAATATATAAAGCAAATACTATTAGACATAAAGGGAGAAATAGAAAATAATACAATAATAGTAGGGGACATTAGCACCTCAATGACATCAATGGAAAGATCATTCACATAGAAGATCAATAAGCCAACAGTGGTCTTAAAGGACACAATAGACTGGTTGGACTTAATAGATATCTACAGGACATTATATCCCAAAACAGCAGAATACACATTCTTTTCAAGTACACATGGAACATTCTCCAGCACAGATCACATGCTAGGCCACAGAACAAGTCTCAACAAATTTAAGAAGAGAGAAATTATATCATGCATTTTTTCTGACCACAATGGTATGAAACTAGAAATCAATTACAGAGAAAAAATGGAGAAAGCACAAACACATGGAGACTAAACAACATACTACTAAAAATATAATGGGTCAATGAAGAAATTAAAGAGGAAATTAGAAAGTACTATGAGATAAATGAAAATGGATACACAACACTCCAAAATCTATGTTATGTTACAAAAGCCTTTCTAAGAAGGAAGTTTATAGCAATACAGGCCTTTCTGAAACAAGAAAAATTTCAAATAAACAACCTACCATACCACCTAAAGGAATTTTAAAAAGTAGAAAAAACAAAGCCCAAAGTCAGCAGAAGGAAGGAAATAGTAAAGATCAGAAAGGAAATTTAAAAACTAAAGTTAAAAAAAATAGAAAAGATCAATGAAACCAAGAGCTGTTCTTTTTTGAAAAGATAAACAAAATTTATAAATCTTGATAGCTAGGCTTATCAAGAGGGAAAGAGAGAAGACCCAAATAAACAAAATAGAAAAGAAAGATGAGAAACAACAACTGATACCAGAGAGATATAAAAAAATCCTAAGAGAATACTATGAGCAGTTATATGACAACAAATTGGACAACCTAGAAGAACTGGACAAATTATTACAAACATACAATCTGCCAAGACTGAATCAAGAAGAAATAGACAATTTGAATAGACTAATCACTAGTAGTGAAATTGAATTTGTACAAAAACTTCCAACAAACAAAAGTCCAGGGCCAGAATTCACAGGAGAATTCTAATAAAGAAGAATTAATGCCTATACTTCTCAAACTATTCCAAAAAATTGATGAGGATGGAACACTCTCAAATTCATTCTAAACCAGGCCATCATCACCCTGATACCAAAACCAGATAAATAAACAGCAAAACAGAAAATTACAGGCCAATATCTTTGATGAATACAGATACAAAAATCCTCAACAAAATATTTAGCAAACCAAATCCAACAGTACATAAAAAAGATCACATGCCAAGAACAAGTTGGATTTATTCCAGGGTTGCAATAGTGGTTCAATATTCACAAATCAATCAGTGTGATACACCAAATAACATAAGAAAGGATTTAAAAAATCACATGATTATCTCAGTAGATGCAGAGAAAAACATGTGACAAAATTCATCATCCATTCATGATAAAAACTCTCTTCAAAGTGGGTATAGAGGGAACATACCTCAAAATAATAAAGGCCATTTATGACAAACCCACAGTGAACATCATACTCAACAGTGAAAAGCTAAAAGCCTTTCCTCTAAATTCAGGAACAAGACAAGGATGTCCACTCTTACCACTTCTGTTTAACATAGTATTAGAAATCCTAGCCACAGCAATCAGACCAGAGAAATAAATAAATGCATCCAAATTGGAAGGGAAGAAGTAAAACTGCCACTGCAGGCAACATGACACTATATACAGAAAACCCTAATGTCTCCATCAAAAAAGTATTATAACTAATAAATGAATTCAGTAAAATTACAGGATACAAGGTTAATATACAGAAATACGTTGCTTTTCTATATCATAATAATGAACTACCAAAAAGAGAAGGCAAAAAAAAAAATCCTGTTTAAATTTGTACCACAAAGAATAAAATACTTAGGAATAAACTTAGCCAAGGAGCTGAAAGACATCTACTCTGAAAATTATACAACACTGATGAAGGAATTTGACAACGATACAAAGAAATCCTAAAATTTACATGGAACCACAAAAGACCTCAAATTGCCAAAGCAATTTTTTTGAGAAAAAAGAACAAAGCTGAGAGCATTATGCTCCCAGACTTTAGATGATACTACAAAGCTACAGTAATCAAAACAGCATGATACTGGTACAAAAACAGACACACAGATCAATGGAACAGAATCGAGAGCCCAGAAATAAACCCACACACTTATGATCAATTAATCTATGATGAAGGAGGCAAGAAGATAAAATGGAGAAAACAGAGTCTCTTCAATAAATGGTCCTTGGAAAACCAGACAGCTACATGTAAAAGAATGGGATTAGAACATTTCCTCACACCACATACAAAAATAAACTCAAAATGGTTTAAAGATCTAAATTTAAGAACTGAAACCTTAACATTCCTAGAAGAAAACATAGGCAGAATACTCTTTTAACATAAACCGTAGCAATACTTTTTTAGATCTGTTTCAACGGCAAAATAAATAAAAGCAAAAATAAACAAATGGACCTAATTAAACTTTAAAGCTTTTGCACAGCAAAGGAAACCATCAACACAATGAAAAGACAGCCTATGGAATGGGAAAAATATTTGCAAATGATATGATCAAAGAGGTTAATATGCAAAAATATATAAACAGCTCATATAACTCAATATCAGAAAAACAAACAACCCAATTTAAAAAATAGGCAAAAGACTTGAATAGACATTTTTCCAAAGATGACATACAAGTGACTAAAAAGGCATGTGAAAAGATACTCAATACTGCTAATTATCAGAGAAATGAAAAACAAAATGAGATATCACCTCACACCTGTCAGAACTGTTATCATCAAAAATTCTACAAATAACAAATGTCACTAATGATACAGAGAAAAAGGAAAAACTTATACACTGTTAGTGGGAATGTAAATTGGTACAGCCACTATGGAAACCAGTATGGAAGTTCTTCAAAAAACTAAAAATAGAACTACCATATGATCCAGCAATGTCACTCCTGGGTATACGTCCAGAAAATAAATGAAAACATTAACTCAAGAAGATACATGTATCCCAATATTCACAGCAGCACTATTTACAATAGCCACATATCTGTAAAAATACTGAATCACATTACTGTACACCTGAAGCTAATATAATATTGTAAATCAAATACACGTCAAAAAAAAGTCAATATGGTTGTCTATGTCATTCAGTAATTAAATCAATATACACTGGCTCAAGCGATATTGGCTCTCTACTGTAATTTCAATTTTCTTTAATAAGACTGTCAAATTCTACACACACACACACACACACACACACACACACACACACATACACACACACACAAACCTGCTGTGATTTTAGGGAGAAATTTCATTGAATCTTTATTTCAATTTGAAGAGAACTGACATTTTGATAATATTGGATCTTCCTACCCATGAGTACCATATGTTTTTTCACGTTTTATGTTTTTTGTAATGTGTTTAAGTAAGCTTTTGTTATTTTCTTTATAAAGGTCAGGCACCTGTTTTTGTTGCTATTGTAAATGGGCATTTTTGAATTTATTTATAAACTATTATTTTATAGAAATAACAACTGGATTGTATTAATCTTATATCAGGCAACTTAACTATATAAGTCAGTGTCTTACAGATAACAGATATCACTCTAGTCCTCTCCCCCAAAGAAGAGGATTTAATACAGGGAATTAAATGCTTACAAAATTGTAGAAAGGGCCAGACTAGTAAGCTCTAGGCCAAGCTTCCAGGAGGGACACCTAGAATAGAATCTTAGAACTGGCCTGCAAGGAAAAAATATCTCTGCCAGAAATTGAATGTTGGAGAATCAAAAAATCACTGTCCAAGTGCTGACCTCAAGGCCGCAGCTTAGTCACAACCCAGGCACAAGAAGCTCACCCACAGCTGTTGACTCCAGGGCCAAACTTTCTCAGCCTCCAAGATGAAAGCTTCTCAGCAGCTACAAACTCGGGAAGGTCCAAACACTGGGATACTGTTACTGCCACCCCAGTACACCAAATGATTTTCCAACTCTCACTGCCAGCAAGAACAACAGAAGCATGTTCTTTGCCTCACTTTTAGTTGTAAATATCTCCTGTCAGTGCCTGCTTGTGGAAGCCAGATCACATGTGGAAAGTGAGCTGAAAGAGAGGTTGGTAAATATATTCTTAGGAATTCTAGCTTTTAGGATCCAGTAAAGTCATGCTACAAAGTTTAGAATAGCATTTAGAAAGCTGCAATTTGCCATCCTGTATAAATTATGTTTAATTTTCATAATATGTCTAAATATTTCGGAGATTTTCTATATAGAAAATCATACCACCCACAAATAAATATACTTTTGTTTTCTATCCCCTTCTCCTTTTCATCCTTTTCCTATTGTATTCATAGGGTAAGACCTCCAATAAACCCTGACTATAATAAAAATGGCTCTAATGTAAAACCATAAAATAGCCCGTTTACTACAGGCTTCTTGTAAATTCTCTTTACTGAGTTAAGAACATTTACTTCCATTCCCTATTTACTATGAGATTGCTTTTTTTCCTTTGTTTGTTTTAAAAACAGGAATAAGTATTGAATTTTATATAATAATTGTGCTGATGTAGTCAAGATGACTGAAGATTTTTCTCCTTAATCTATGAATGCAGTCAATTTCATTAGTAGTTTTTGCAAGGGTGAACAATCTTTACATTTCTGTGTATTCTATTTTTATGAGGCCTCCTGTCTGCCCTTTCCACATTCCACTTGCCCCTCGTTAGTCCATATGCCCATTATCTTTCACCTGTACTACCGTAATAGTGTCCTAATTGGTTTTTCTGTCAAAAATGTCTGGCTTCTGCAATGTATTCTTCACATTTAAACCAGAATTATCTTCCTCATTGGATAATCTCACTCTGATCCTCAAAACCCTTTAGTGCCTCTTCATAACCTAGGAAGGAAGATTAAAACTAGGCCTTTTCCTAGGTTCCAACCTATAATTACATCAACACTTTTTACTATTATTACTAACACAGCCATTTACCATAAATTGGTCATCACAAGGTACTGGAGCGTCTACGAAACATGCCACACCTCTTCTTGTCTTGGAGTCCTTCAATTAGCTCAGCATTTCCCAGAATGTGTTCTAGTGAACACCAGTCCCAGGAGATATTTTTGGAATTAATCGTTTCAAAATCAAATAAATTATAAAAATACTTTTTCTACATTGGTATTAAAGATTTGTATCACTTATCAAAATAAGAAATACTGTGAAATCTAACAATAAGAACTATCTTTTAGCTCAGTACTCTTTAGACATATTCATAAATATCTGTTCTTTTAAGTGACCTATAACATTAATTAAAACTAAATTTCTATTGAAAACATTTCGTAGGAAAAAAAAAAGGTCTAGGGCTTCCCTGGTGGCACAGTGGTTGAGAGTCCGCCTGCCGATGCAGGGTACATGGGTTTGTGCCCCGGTCCAGGAGGATCCCACATGCAGCAGAGCAGCTGGGCCCGTGGGCCATGGCCGCTGAGCCTGCGCGTCCGGAGCCTGTGCTCCGCAACGGGAGAGGCCACAGCAGTGAGAGGCCCGCGTACCGCAAAAAAAAAAAAAAAAAGTATATAATGATATAGTCAGCATAGAATGTGCTTCCTCTCTTTCCCACCCATCAAATTCTACTCATCTTTCAAGGCCTCCTTTATGAATCTCTCTGGATAGTTCATTTCCAGTTTAGAACTCATTCTCTAAATCTCCATAGCACATTTTTGTATGTTTAAACTGTGTGCTGAATCTTTTCCCCCAAATAATTTTCAGTTCTTTAAGAACAGGGTTCTCCAATCCAAAAATGGGCAGAAGACCTAAATAGACATTTCTCCAAAGAAGATATACAGACTGCCAACAAACACACGAAAGAATGCTCAACATCATTAATCATTAGAGAAATGCAAATCAAAACTACAATGAGATATCATCTCACACCAGTCAGAATGGCCATCATCAAAAAATCTAGAAACAATAAATGCTGGAGAGGGTGTGGAGAAAACGGAACACTCCTGCACTGCTGGTGGGAATGTGAATTGGTACAGCCACTATGGAGAACAGTATGGAGGTTCCTTAAAAAACTACAAATAGAACTACCATATGACCCAGCAATCCCACTACTGGGCATATACCCTGAGAAATCCATAATTCCAAAAGAGTCATGTACCAAAATGTTCATTGCAGCTCTATTTACAATAGCCAGGAGATGGAAACAACCTAAGTGTCCATCATTGGATGAATGGATAAAGAAGATGTGGTACATATATACAATGGAATATTACTCAGCCATAAAAAGAAATGAAATTGAGCTATTTGTAATGAGGTGGATGGACCTACAGTCTGTCATACAGAGTGAAGTAAGTCAGAAAGAGAAAGACAAATATCGTATGCTAACACATATATATGGAATCTAAGAAAAACAAAATGTCATGAAGAACCTAGGGTAAGACAGGAATAAAGACACAGACCTACTAGAGAATGGACTTGAGGATATGGGGAGGGGGAAGGGTGAGCTGTGACAAAGTGAGAGAGTGACATGGACATACATACACTACCAAATGTAAAATAGATAGCTAGTGTGAAGCAGCTGCATAGCACAGGGAGATCAGCTCAGTGCTTTGTGACCACCTAGAGGGGTGGGATAGGGAGGGTGGGAGGGAGGGAGACGCAAGAGGGAAGAGATATGGCAACATATGTATATGTATAACTGATTCACTTTGTTATAAAGCAGAAACTAACACACCATTGTAAAGCAATTATACTCCAATAAAGATGTAAAAAAAACCAAACAGGGTTCTCACTGCGTTCCAGAAAAATACTTGGGCATATAATAGGTGCTTAATAAGCATGTGTTTATTTCAACCCATTTAAGTCTTTTTCCACTTTATAGATTTGGACATTTTATATTTGTATATAAAATTGTATTAGATATTGTTGGAAGTACAAATACATTTGAGACATCACCCTAACTCTAAAGGGTGCATTATTTTGGAGAATACACAGTCTAGACAAAGAGTCTAGGTCAATACACACTAATAAAAATTCAAAAATACAAACTGTAATTTAAGTTGCAGAGTCTTTAGTCCTTTAGGCAATCAGAGAAAAGAGACTTCAAACTATCAATAGAACAAGCAGAACAGATTGCATGAAAACGTGGGACTTGAGAGAGCCCTGACCAGAGGGCATGGGCCCACAGCAAACATGTTCTAGATGCCATGAAAGGAACCCAGACATGCTGGTGCCCCCAGACATCCACACTCTGCTCAGTCCTCATTAGCCTCCATTCAGCTTCATCCGAGCACTGTAGCCGACTCACACCTTGCCCTTTGCTCCACCTTCCCTACTGACCATTCTTCAAGTTAACAGAAATATGATTTAACAAGGGAACTAAGCCTGCTAGAGAAGAAGTGGAGATAGAAGAACCTGACTTGATCATGGAAACCTAGGTAAGGAAAGCTAAATTACATCTGTGGAAATAGATTAAATGCATCCTACACTTTTGGTGATTGTGGCAAACAAAGAGAGCCAAGATCAAGGAATCTTCCTGAAGTGAGACTGGAGATGACCTGATGAAAACAAGGTTACATATGATAGTGAACAGTGCCCAACACACTGCTTAGCAATGTTCAAATCCAGACAGCAGTGCATTGGAGTCGGGGCTGGGGAGGAAGAAGGGTTCAGAAATGGGCCTGACAAATTCATTCTTAGGGTAGTGGTGCCCAAAGGATTTATGTTCTCCCAGGATATAAAGAGAGGGTGAAAGCAAAATGTACCAAGAAAAATACCGGACATGTTGGTATACAGCAATACAGTGGGAATTGGAAGAACATTAAGGATTATTGCAAAGGTTCAGCAAGTCCTGGCCTATATGACATCTTTCAGGTGTTTTGGTCTTTTCCTCTCATCCCTTATCCATTGCTGCAAAACTTCCAATCCCTCACTACATCTTCCCTCAATTCTCCCTTCATTATCTTCTGTAGCCCTCGTCTCTTCTGCACAAGAAGCAAGGCCAGAAGGATAGGGCAAAGTGTGGGTTACTCTCATCACCAAAAACTATCACTCATTCATTCATCCGTTCATTCATTTATTCATTCATCATCCAACAGATATTTGATGATATTTTTACTATTAAATAGGCACTATGGCATGAAAGAATCATTATCTAAATTGAACCACTTAGGAGGGTGAGGAAGAAGTGTTCCAGATAGATGAAACTGCATGTACAAGGGCCTGCCCGGGAGACAAAGCACACTGTGTTTGGAAAAGTAAGTCTTGTTAGGTTGACTGGAGTAAGGAGTTCAAAAGAGCTGATGGGCAGAACAGAAAGCAGTGGCCAAATGACGCTGGGCTTTATAAACCATTATAAAAAATGCGGACTTGATCCTAAAAGCAGTAGGAAATATTTCAGGAATTTAAACACTAGTTTCCTTCGTTATCTATGCCATGGCTTCTGTATATAGGAAAAAGCATGTGTTTAGTTATTTTAGAATGTTTGAGATAGAAACTAGGATACCATAGGAGTAAAGATGTCATTCACAAAGATTTCGCAGCCACCAAAAAATCTTTCCTTTTTTTGTTATTATAGTTAAAGATATTTCAAGGAAAATAGAAACAAATGCAATGTTTACTTTTTAGCATCCCTTGTACATCTCAAGCAATTTTGTTAATTTAGAAGCATAAAAATGTATTATTAGGCCTAATTGGTTTGTTCATAAAATGTTCATGTTTTATATATTACGTTTTAAAGCATAGTTTACTCAGACAATTACAAATTTACTAGGAGAATGCCTTAAAATGCAGTAAATTAAACTACAAGCTGCTAAACTATAAGAAATATATTCTCGATCCTGCCAGTTTATAAGAAATAGGCAAAATTTTGAGATAGAAGAAATATCGATATTATAACAATTATTTCATTTTCTTGAATCAGTCTCTTCCAGTACAATGTCAAGAACTTACAGAAAGCACTTGTTTTCAGCAGAACTTTAGAATAAAAGAAAAATGTTCACTGAATATTTTCACCGTATGAGAATTTGTCTATTACCTGTCTCTGAGCCATTTCTCAGCAGTTTTTGTTTCACCTGATGCTTTGATTTGGAAACTCAAGAAATTCCTTTCCTAGAAAAACAACTGGTCTTAGGGCCAGGTCTCTTAATTCTAGAACAGTGTGACCTGGAGCAAGTCACTTCCTTTCTGTGGGAATACAACAAAATCTGTGAAGTTCTTTCCAGCATTATGAGATAATTGTGGAGTGGACCATAAGGAGGCTTGACCCAACCAGTTGATTACATGTGCCTGTGTGGGAAAGGTGGGGTGGAGTGGAAATTGCCAGACTAGGTGGATCAGAAATACCTCCCATGAAGCTGGAATACACATCTCTTGTGAATAATGAGGTTACAGCAGTAGGAGAAGGAGTAAAAGAAAGATGGTCATCACAAGAGAAAAGAACAAAAGTTCTGTTCAAGAAAGTTGTAGGCATTCTGTTTGTTATCTATATACCTCAGAGTTTGAGCACTTCTGAACATGGTGGAGTGTCCCCATGGGGTCAGAACTGGAGTGTTAGAATAGTATGATGTGAGAAGAATAATGCCCAAGTCAAAAAAGATGAAGAAATCAGTGGTATAAAAGTGGGATTTGGGGGCTTCCCTGGTGGCACAGTGGTTGAGAGTCCGCCTGCCGATGCAGGGGACACGGGTTCGTGCCCCGGTCCGGGAAGATCCCACATGTCGTGGAGTGGCTGGGCCCGTGAGCCATGGCCGCTTAGCCTGCGCGTCCGGAGCCTGTGCTCCGCAACAGAAGAGGACACAATGGTGAGGGCCCGTGTACCGCAAAAAAAAAAAAAAAAAAAAAAGGGGGGGGGGATTTGACATTTTCATATATCAACTCAATATAATTTTTATATTTTTAAAAAATGTGTTAATATTTCTCTTCAAAGTGCTTAGATGATACATAGTCTAAAACACTGCCACCTGTTTTGGTGCAATGGTAGCTATTTCCAAATATAATATAAATCAAATAAACCTGGACAATCACAGGAGCCTTGATCTGATCCCTCTGTGGCAGCTGTCAGCAGCATCAGGATTATACACCATTACAAGCTCCACTTTATCTATTGAGTGCGTCTCTACAGTTTCTTTCACTGAGTGTGGAAGGGAAGAAATCTGAGACAGATGAGAGAGTAGAGCAGGGACTCCAAGAGATTTAAGTCTTGCCAATGTGATGAAAAATGGGACCCTGTGTATTAAAGGGTCCCTTTGTATGCCCCTGGCATTTGTCCTCTGCTTCTGGGAGGTAATCTCTAAAATGTCCTGTCTGACAGGAGGTTGCCTGAAGGCCTTGGGCCAGGACAGACTGTATAATAATGTGACTTAGGGTAGAGGCTTTGGGTTACACGGAGAGGGCTGGTCAATCAATCAGTCATTGATTGTAATATGTAATAGAGCCCAATAAGACTCCCCACTTAAGATGAACTTCCATGGTTGGCAATACTCCATGTTTGTAAACCAACACTGAAGTGCTTCTCCCAGACTCCACCCTATGTGCTTCTTCCCTTAGCTAATTTTAATCTGTAAAAAAGATTTCTTTTCCTGTAGTAAACTGTAACCACAGGTATAACAGCTGTCAGTGAATTCTGTGACTCCTCCCCTTCTAGTGAATTATTGAACCTGAAAGCGTTTTGGGATTCCCAGAACTTATAGCTGATGTTAGACGTGAGAGCGGTCTCCTGTGGATCGTGTTCTGCCTAACCTCTCAGTTGGCAAAATTCACAATCACCGTGGCTGGCAAAACCCAGACTTTCTCATTTTCCTTCCTCCTTTCTTTTAGCATCTTTATTCACAGGCCTTCAAATTCACCCATTTAAAGTATACAATTCAATGAATATTCAGAGTTGTGCAGTCATTACCACAATGTAGGTTTACAACATTTCCCTCACCCCCACAAAAAAACCCATTCACATCAGCCTTCACTCCCCAAAACCAACCTCAGACCCAGACCTCAACCACTACTTTACTTATGTCTATAGATTTGCCTATTCTGATTATTTCATATAATTGAATTATACAACATATCATCTTTCTGGACTGACTTCTTCCCCTTGGCATAATGTTTTCAAGGTTCATCTAAGTTGTTACATGTATCAGTACTTCATTGCTTTTTATTGCTGAGTAATATTCCATTGTGCAATTATACCACATCCTACCTGTTCATCAGCTGACATACATTCGGGTTGTTTACAATTCATGGCTATTATAAATAATGCTGCTATGAACTTGTGTACATTTTTCTGTGTGAGCATGTTTTCATTCCTCTTGGTTATATACTTAGGAGTAGAATTGCTGGAACATATGGTAACTCTATGTTTAACATTTTGAGGATTTTCCAAAGTGGCTACACAATTTCACATTTCTACCAGCAATGTAGCAATTTCCAATTTCTCTATATTCTCACAACACTTGTTATTGTCTGACTTTTTGAGAATAGCAAGCCTAGTGAGTGTGAGATAGTATCTCATTGTGGCTTAGATTTGCATTTCCCCAAAGATTAATGATATATATCTTTTCATGTGTTTATGAACAGATTGTCTATCTTTTTCAAAGAAGTATCTGTTCAAAACCTCTGCTCATTTTTAAATTGAGTCATTATCTTTTTATTATTCAGTTCTGACAGTGCTTTATATATTCTGGATATGTCTTTTAAATGAAATATGATTTGTCAATGTTTTCTCCTGTTCTATGAGTTGTCTTTTCAATTTCTTGATCATTTGCCTCACAAAAGTTTTAAATTTTGAGGTACTTCAATTTAGCTATTTTTTCTTTTGTCCCTTGTGCATTTGATGTCATAGTAAAGACACCATTGCTCAACCAAATGTCAGGATGATTTTGTTCTGTTTCCTTCTAAATGTTTTATAGTTTTAATCCTCACACTTAGTTGTATGATTCATTTTGAGTTAATTTTTTTTTTTTTTTTGCAGCACGCGGGCCTCTCACTGTTGTGGCCTCTTCTGCTGCAGAGCACAGGCTCCGAACGCGCAGGCCCAGCGGCCATGGCTCACGGTCCCAGCCGCTCCGTGGCACGTGGGATGCTCCTGGACCGGGGCACCAACCCACGTCCGCCTCATCGGCAGGCAGACTACCAACCACTGCGCCACCAGGGAAGCCCTTGAGTTAATTTTTGTGTAAGGCCCATGATAGGGATCCAAATTATTTTTTTTTGTATGTGTATATCCAGTTGTCCGAGCATCATTTTTTTGAAAAGGCTCTTCATTTCCCATTTTATTCTTCTCAACTTAGTCAAGAATTAAATGGCTAAATATTGATAAATCTATGGATTTCTAGACTCTAAATTTGATTCCACTGATTTATATCTTGCATTGTCTTGAATACTATAGCTCTGTAGTGAGTTTTGAATTTGGAAAGTTATCCAAATTTGTTTTTCTTTTTCAAAATTGTTTTGCCTATTCTGTTTCCCTCACATTTCCATATGAATTTTAGGATCAACTTGTCAATTTCTGCAAAAAAGAAAAAAACAGTAAGAACTTTGATAGGGATTGCATCAAATCCATAGATCAATTTGGGTAGTAGTGCCATCTTAACATTAAATCTTCAAATCTATGAACAATGGATGTATCTCCATCTACCTAGACTTCCCTAATTCCATTCAACAATGCTTTATAGTTTTCAGTGTACAAGTCTTGCACTAGTTTTATTTATTCCTAGGTATTATTATTCTTGGCACCACTGTAAATTACATTATTCTCTTAATTTCATTTTCAAATTTTTCATTACTAGTGCACAGAAATATAACCAATTTTTGTATACCATCTTGTACCCTGCAACCTTGCTGAATGTGTTTATTAGCTCTGATATTTTTTGCATATTTCTTAGGATTTTCTATATATGATTATGTTACCAGCAAATACAGACAGTTTACTTCTTCCTTTCCACTCTTGATACCTTTTATTTCTTTCTCTTGCCTAATTGCCCTGGCTAGAACAAGAGGCAATATTCAACAGGGATGGCAAGAATGGATAGCCTTGTTTTGTTCCTGATCTTAGAGAGGAGACATTCAGTATTTAGCCATTAGGTATGAGCTTAGCTGTGTGTTTTTGCAGATGTCTTCTATCAGGTTGAGGAGGTTTCCTCCCTTCAATTCCAATTTTGTTAAGTATTTTTATTATGAAAAGGTGTTGGATTTTGTCAAATGCTTTTTCTGTGTCTATTGATATGATCATGTACTTTTTGTCCTTTATTCTATTAATATGGTATACTAGTGGGTTAATAATTTGGTATTACTGAGATAAATCCTACTTGGTCAGGGTGTACAATCCTTCTTATATGTACCTGGATTTGGTTTACTTTTTTTTTAAGGAATTTTGTGTCAATATTTGTGAGAATATTTGATTTTAATTTTCTTCCCTTGTGATACCTTTGTCTGGTTTTGGTATCTATGTAATTCCAGCCTCATAGAATGAATTGTGAAATATCACCTCTTTTTTATTTATTAAAAAATTTGTGAAGAACTGGTATTCTTCTTATATATTTGGTAAAATTCAATAGTGAAGGCTGGATCTGGGCTTTTCTTAGTGGGAAGTTATTTAAATGGTAAGTCATTCTCTGTACTTGTTATAAATATTTTAGATTTTATATTTGTTTTTGAGTCAATTAGCTGCATTCTATAAGTTTGGTAATGTCATGTATTTCTTTCAGCCATTGGTTATTTAGGGATATGTTGTTTAATTTCCACATATTTATGAATTTATAAAATTTCCTTTTGTTATTGATTTCTCATTTAATTCCAAATTGATCAAAGAACATACCCTCAATGATTTTGATTCTTTTAAATTTATTTTTCTTTTATTCATGGTCTAGCATATGGTTTATTCTGTAAATGTTTCATGTGTACTTCAGAAAAAGGTTTATTCTGCTGTAGAGTGAAATGTTCTTGAGATGTCTGTTAGTCTAGTTGGTTTATACTTTTGTTCAAGTCTTTTATTTTCTTGTTAACCTTCTACCTAGTTGTTCTACCCATTATTGAAAGTAGAGTATTGAAGCCTTCCAATTTTATTGTTGAATTGCCTATTTCTGTCAGTTTTTGCTTCATCTATTTTGGGGCTCTATTGTTGGGTATATGTATATTTATAATTGCCGTATCTTCTTCATGGATTGACCCTTGTATCATTTGTAAATGCTCTTCTTTTTCTCTAGTAATAATTTTTGTGGTACAGCCTATTTTTCTGATATTATTATAGACACTCCAGCTTTTTTATGATTCCAGTTTGCATGATCTATTTTTTTCCATAATTTTACTTCCAAACTATTTGCATATTTGAATCTAAAATGTGTCTCCTCTCATCAGGATACAGTTGGAGATTGTTTTTATTTATCATTATTTTTTGATTTCATACTCTTTGCCTTTTAATTGTATCACTTAATCTATTCATACTTGTTATTATTACTGATAAGATTACATCTGGCACTTCCATTTTGTTTTCTACATGTCTTATTTATTTTTATTCCTCTGTTGTTTCTTACTGCCTTCTTTGTTCTTCTTTTTAGAGATTTCCTGGGGTAGTATTTTAATTCCATATATAATATTTAATCATATTTTTGGAATTTTTTAAGTGGTTGCCCTAGAGTGTACGATATACATCTTAAATTACCAAAAATACTTCAGATTTACACTAACTTAATTACAGTAAAATATATAAAGCTTACTTCTATATAACTCCATTTCCTCTTGCCTTATTTGTGCTACTATTGCTATACACATCACCCCAATACATGTTACAAACCCAACAATGCATTGTTAAAATTATCTTATATAGTCTCATCATATCTTTTAAACAAGCTTTGAGAAGAAAGGAAAGCAAACATGTATTTAGAGAGTGGCTGTATTAACTACTTATCATTTCTGATTCTTTTTTTTTTTTTTTAACATCTTTATTGGGGTATAATTGCTTTACAATGGTGTGTTAGTTTCTGCTTTATAACAAAGTGAATCAGTCATACATAAACATATGTTCCCATATGTCTTCCCTGTTGCGTCTCCCTCCCTCCCACCCTCCCCATCCCACCCCTCCAGGCTGTCACAAAGCACCGAGCCAATATCCCTGTGCCATGCGGCTGCTTCCCACTAGCTATCTATCTTACTGCGTTTGTTAGTGTGTATATGCCCATGACTCTCTCTCGCCCTGTCACAGCTCACCCTTCCCCCTCCCCATAACCTCAAGTCCGTTCTCTAAGAGGTCTGCGTCTTTATTCCTGCTTTACACCTAGGTTCTTCATGACATTTTTTTCTTAAATTCCATATATATGTGTTAGCATACGGTATTTGTCTTTTTCTTTCTGACTTACTTCACTCTGTATGACAGACTCTAGGTCTATCCACCTCATTACAAAGAGCTCAATTTCGTTTCTTTTTATGGCTGAGTAATATTCCATTGTATATATGTACCACATCTTCTTTATCCATTCATCCAATGACGGGCACTTAGGTTGTTTCCATCTCCGGGCTATTGTAAATAGAGCTGCAATGAACATTTTGGTACATGACTCTTTTTGAATTTTGGTTTTCTCAGAGTATATGCCCAGTAGTGGGATTGCTGGGTCATATGGTAGTTCTATTTGTAGTTTTTTAAGGAACCTCCATACTGTTCTCCATAGTGGCTGAACCAATTCACATTCCCACCAGCAGTGCAAGAGTGTTCCCTTTTCTCCACACCCTCTCCAGCATTTATTGTTTCTAGATTTTTTGATGATGGCCATTTTGACTGGTGTGAGATGATATCTCATTGTAGTTTTGATTTGCATTTCTCTAATGATTAATGATGTTGAGCATTCTTTCATGTGTTTGTTGGCAGTCTGTATATCTTCTTTGGAGAAATGTCTATTTAGGTCTTCTGCCCATTTTTGGATTGGGTTGTTTGTTTTTTTGTTATTGAGCTGCATGAGCTGCTTGTAAATTTTGGAGATTAATCCTTTGTCGGTTGCTTCATTTGCAAATATTTTCTCCCATTCTGAGGGTTGTCTTTTGGTCTCGTTTATGGTTTCCTTTGCTGTGCAAAAGATTTGAAGTTTCATTAGGTCCCATTTGTTTATTTTTGTTTTTATTTCCATTACTCTAGGAGGTGGGTCAGAAAGGATCTTGCTTTGATTTATGTCATAGAGTGTTCTGCCTATGTTTTCCTCTAAGAGTTTGATAGTTTCTGGCCTTACATTTAGGTCTTTAATCCATTTTGAGCTTATTTTTGTGTATGGTGTTAGGGAGTGATCTAATCTCATACTTTTACATGTACCTGTCCAGTTTTCCCAGCACCACTTATTGAAAAGGCTGTCCTTTCTCCATTGTACATTACTGCCACCTTTATCAAAGAGAAGGTGTCCATATGTGCATGGGTTTATCTCTGGGCTTTCTATCCTGTTCCATTGATCTATCTTTCTGTTTTTGTGCCAGTACCATACCGTCTTGATGACTGTACCTTTGTAGTATAGTCTGAAGTCTGGGAGCCTGATTCCTCCAGTTCCTTCTTTTGTTCTCAAGATTGCTTTGGCTATTCGGGGTCTTTTGTGTTTCCATACAAATTGTGAAATTTTTTGTTCTAGTTCTGTGAAAAATGCCAGTGGTAGTTTGATAGGGATTGCATTGAATCTATAGATTGCTTTGGGTAGTAGAGTCATTTTCACAATGTTGATTCTTCCAATCCAAGAACATGGTATATCTCTCCATCTATTTATATCATCATTAATTTCTTTCATCAGTGTCTTATAATTTTCTGCATACAGGTCTTTTGTCTCCTTAGGTAGGTTTATTCCTAGATATTTTATTCTTTTTGTTACAATGGTAAATGGGAGTGTTTTCTTGATTTCACTTTCAGATTTTTCATCATTAGTATATAGGAATGCCAGAGATTTCTGTGCATTAATTTTGTATCCTGCCACTTTACCAAATTCATTGATTAGCTCTAGTAGTTTTCTGGTAGCATCTTTAGGGTTCTCTATGTATAGGATCATGTCATCTACAAACAGTGACAGCTTTACTTCTTCTTTTCCAATTTGGATTCCTTTTATTTCCTTTTCTTCTCTGATTGCTGTGGCTAAAACTTCCAAAACAATGTTGAATAATAGTGGTGAGAGTGGGCAACCTTGTCTTGTTCCTGATCTTAGTGGAAATGCTTTCAGTTTTTCACCATTGAGGATGATGTTTGCTGTGGGCTTGTCATATATGGCCTTTATTATGTTGAGGAAAGTTCCCTCTATGCCTACTTTCTGCAGGGTTTTTATCATAAATGGGTGTTGAATTTTGTCAAAAGCTTTCTCTGCATCTATTGAGATGATCATATGGTTTTTCTCCTTCAATTTGTTAATATGGTTTATCACATTGATAGATTTGCGTATATTGAAGAATCCTTGCATTCCTGGAATAAACCCCACTTGATCATGGTGTATGATCCTTTTAATGTGCTGTTGGTTTCTGTTTGCTAGTATTTTGTTAAGGATTTTTGCATCTATGTTCATCAGTGATATTGGCCTGTAGTTTTCTTTCTTTGTGACATCCTTGTCTGGTTTTGGTATCAAGGTGATGGTGGCCTCGTAGAAGGAGTTAGGGGGTGGTCCTCCCTCTGCTATATTTTTGAAGAGTTTGAGAAGGATAGGTGTTAGCTCTTCTCTAAATGTTTGATAGAATTCGACTGTGAAGCCATCTGGTCCTGGGCTTTTCTTTGTTGGAAGATTTTTAATCACAGTTTCAATTTCAGTGCTTGTGATTGGTCTGTTCATATTTTCTATTTCTTCCTGATTCAGTCTTGGCAGGTTGTGCATTTCTAAGAATTTTTCCATTTCTTCCAGATTGTCCATTTTATTGGCATAGAGTTGCTTGTAGTAATCTCTCATGATCTCTTTTATCTCTGCAGTGTCAGTTGTTACCTCTCCTTTTTCATTTCTAATTCTATTGATTTGAGTCTTCTCCCTTTTTTTCTTGATGAGTCTGGCTAGTGGTTTATCTATTTTGTTTATCTTCTCAAAGAACCAGCTTTTAGTTTTATTGATCTTTGCTATCGTTTCCTTCATTTCTTTTTCATTTATTTCTGATCTGATTTTTATGATTTCTTTCCTTCTGCTAGCTTTGGGGTTTTTTTGTTCTTCTTTCTCTAATTGCTTGAGGTGCAAGGTTAGGTTGTTTATTCGAGATGTTTCCTGCTTCTTAAGGTGGGCTTGTATTGCTATAAACTTCCCCCTTAGAACTGCTTTTGCTGCATCCCACAGGTTTTGGGTCATTGTGTCTCCATTGTCATTTGTTTCTAGGTATTTTTTGATTTCCTCTTTGATTTCTTCAGTGATCTCTTCATTATTAAGTAGTGTATTGTTTAGCCTCCATGTGTTTGTATTTTTTACAGATCTTTTCCTGTAATTGATATCTAGTCTCATGGCGTTGTGGTCAAAAAGATACTTGATACAATTTCAATTTTCTTAAATTTACCAAGGCTTGATTTGTGCCCCAAGATATGATCTATCCTGGAGAATGTTCCATGAGCACTTGAGAAAAATGTGTATTCTGTTGTTTTTGGATGGAGTGTCCTATAAATATCAATTAAGTCCATCTTGTTTAATGTATCATTTAAAGCTTGTGTTTCCTTATTTATTTTCATTTTGGATGATCTGTCCATGGGTGAAAGTGGGGTGTTTAAGTCCCCTACTGTGAATGTGTTACTGTCGATTTCCCCTTTTATGGCTGTTAGTATTTGCCTTATGTATTGAGGTGCTCCTATGTTGGGTGCATAAATATTTACAATTGTTATATCTTCTTCTTGGATCGATCCCTTGATCATTATGTAGTGTCCTTCTTTGTCTCTTTTAATAGTCCTTATTTTAAAGTCTATTTTGTCTGATATGAGAATTGCTACTCCAGCTTTCTTTTGGCTTCCATTTGCATGGAATATCTTTTTCCATCCCCTTACTTTCAGTCTGTATGTGTCTCTAGGTCTGAAGTGGGTCTCTTGTAGACAGCATATATAAGGGTCTTGTTTTTGTATCCATTCAGCTAATCTGTGTCTTTTGGTGGGAGCATTTAGTCCATTTACATTTAAGGTAATTATCGATATGTATGTTCCTATTCCCATTTTCTAAATTGTTTTGGGTTCGTTATTATAGGTCTCTTCCTTCTCTTGTGTTTCTTGCCTAGAGAAGATCCTTTAGCATTTGTTGTAAAGCTGGTTTGGTGGTGCTGAACTCTCTCAGCTTTTGCTTGTCTGTAAAGGTTTTAATTTCTCCATCAAATCTGAATGAGATCCTTGCTGGGTAGAGTAGTCTTGGCTGCATGTTTTTCTCCTTCATCACTTTCAGTATGTCCTGCCGCTCCCTTCTGGCTTGTAGGGTTTCTGCTGAGAGATCAGCTGTTAACCTTATGGGGATTCCCTTATGTGTTATTTGTTGTTTTTCCCTTGCTGCTTTTAATATGCTTTCTTTGTATTTAATTTTTGACAGTTTGATTAATATGTGTCTTGGCGTATTTCTCCTTGTATTTATCTTGTATGGGACTCTCTGTGCTTCCTGGACTTGATTAACTATTTCCTTTCCCATATTAGGGAAGTTTTCAACTATAATCTCTTCAAATATTTTCTCAGTCCCTTTCTTTTTCTCTTCTTCTTCTGGAACCCCTATAATTCGAATGTTGTTGTGTTTAATGTTGTCCCAGAGGTCTCTGAGACTGTCCTCAGTTCTTTTCATTCTTTTTTCTTTATTCTGCTCTGCAGTAGTTATTTCCACTATTTTATCTTCCAAGTCACTTATCCGTTCTTCTGCCTCAGTTATTCTGCTATTGATCCCATCTAGAGTACTTTTAATTTCATTTATTGTGTTATTCATCGTTGCTTGTTTCATCTTTAGTTCTTCTAGGTCCTTGTTAACTGATTCTTGCATTCTGTCCAATCTATTGTCCATTCTATCTCCAAGATTTTGGATCAACCTTACTATCATTATTCTGAATTCTCTTTCAGGTAGACTGCCTATTTCCTCTTCATTTGTTAGGTCTGGTGCATTTTTATCTTGCTCCTTTATCTGCTGTGTGTTTTTCTGTCTTCTCATTTTGCTTATCTTACTGTGTTTGGGGTCTCCTTTTTGCAGGCTGCAGGTTTGTAGTTCCTCCTGTTTTTGATGTCTGTCTCCAGTGGCTAAGGTTGGTTCAGTGGGTTGTGTAGGCTTCCTGGTGGAGGGGACTAGTGCCTGTGTTGTGGTGGATGAGGCTGGATCTTGTCTCTCTAGTGGGCAGGTTCACGTCTGGTGGTGTGTTTGGGGGTGTCTGTGGCCTTATTATGATTTTAGGCAGCCTCTCTGCGAATGGGTGGGGTTGTGTTCCTGTTTTGCTAGTTGTTTGGCATAGGTTTTCCAGCACTGTGGCTTGCTGGTCGTTGAGTGAAGCTGGGTGCTGGTGTTAAGATGGAGGTCTCTGGGAGATTTTCGCCGTTTGATATTATGTGGAGCTGGGAGGTCTCTTGTTGATCAGTGTCCTGAAGTTGGCTGTCCTACCTCAGAGGCAGAGCCCTGCCTCCTGGCTGGAGCACCAAAAGCTTTTCATCCACAGGCTCAGGATAAAAGGGAGAAAAAGTAGAGGGAATTAGTAGAAGTATGAGGAAAGAAAGAAGGAAAGGAGGGTAGGAAAGAAGGAAGAAAGAAAGAAAGAAGCAAAGAAGGAAAGAAGGCAAGAAGGAAAGAAAGGAGGGAGGGAGGGAGGGAGGAAGGAAGGAAGGAGGGAAAGAAGGAAAAAAGACAGAAAGAAAGAAGATACAGTAAAAATAAAATAAAGTATAATAAAGTTATTGAATTAAAAAATTCTTATTTAGAAAAAAAAAAAAAGGGGACGGAAAGAACCTTAGGACAAATGTTGGAAGCAAAGCTATACAGACAAAATCTTACACAGAAGCATACACATACACCCTCACTAAAAGAGGTAAATGGGGAAAAATCCTAAATCTTGCTGTCAGAGACCACCTCCTCAATTTGGGATGATTCGTTGTCTAAAGGAGGGAAGGAAGGACGGAAAGAAAGAAAGAAAGAACGAAGGTAAAGTATAATAAGTTTATTAAAATTAATTATTAAGAAAAAAAATTAAAAAAATACATGGACGGATAGAACCCTAGGACAAATGGTGGAAGCAAGACTATACAGACAAGATCTCACACAGAAGCATACACATACACATTCACAAAAAGAGGAAAGGGGAAAAAATCATAGATCTTGCTCCTAAAGTCCACTTCCTTAATTTGGGATGATTGGTTTTCTATTCAGGTATTCCACAGATGCAGGGTACATCAAGTTGATTGTGGAGCTTTAATCTGCTGCTTCTGAGTCTGCTGGGAGAGATTTCCCTTTCTCTTCTTTGTTCTCACAGCTCCCAGGGCTAAGCTTTGGATTTGGCCCTGCCACTGCGTGTAGATCGCTGGAGGGCGTCTGTTTTTTGCTCAGACAGGATGGGGTTAAAAGAGTCGCTGATTGGGGGCTCTGGCGCACTCAGGCCGGCGGGGACGGAGGGGCACAGAGTGCGGGGCGGGCCTGCGGTGGCAAAGGCCGGCGTGACTTTGCACCAGCCTGAGGCGCGCTGTGCGCTCTCCCGGGGAAGTTGTCCCTGGATCCCGGGAACCCGGCAGTGGCGGGCTGCACAGGCTCCGCGGAAGAGGGGTGTGGAGAGTGACCTGTGCTCGCACACAGGCCCCTCGGTGGCGGCAGCAGCAGCCTTAACGTCTCCCGCCCGCCTCTGGGGTCCGCGCTTTTAGCCGCGGCTTGCGCCCGTCTCTGGATTCCGCGCTTTCAGCCGCGGCTCGCGCCCGTCTCTGGATTCCGCGCTTTCAGCCGCGGCTCGCGCCCGTCTCTGGATTCCGCACTTTCAGCCGCGGCTCGCGCCCGTCTCTGGGGTCCGCGCTTTCAGCCGCGGCTCACGCCCGTCTCTGGGGTTCGCGCTTTTAGCCGTGGCTCGCGCCCGTCTCTGGAGTTCCTTTAAGCAGCGTTCTTAAACCCCTCTCCTCACGCCCCAGGAAACAAAGAGGGAAGGAAAAGTCTCCTGCCTCTTCTGCAGGTGCAGGCTTTTCCCCGGACTCCCTTCCGGCTAGCTGTGGTGCACTAACCCCTTCAGGCTATGTTCAAGCCGCCAACCCCAGTCCTCTCCCTGCGCTCCGGCCTCAGCTCGCAGCCCCGCCCGCCCCGGCGGGTGAGCAGACAAGCCTCTCGGGCTGGTGAGTGCCGGTCGGCACCGATCCTCTGTGCGGGAATCTCCCCGCTTTGCCCTCCGCACACGTTGCTGTGCACTCCTCCGCAGCTTCGAAGCTCCCCCCTCCGCCTCCCGCAGTCTCCGCCCGCGAAGGGGCTTCCTAGAGTGTGGAAACTTTTCCTCCTTCACAGCTCCCTCCCACTGGTGCAGGTACCGTCCCTATTCTTCTGTCTCTGTTTTTTCTTTTGCCCTACCCAGGTACGTGGGGAGTTTCTTGCCTTTTGGGAGGTCTGAGGTCTTCTGCCAGCCTTCAGTAGGTGTTCTGTAGGAGTTGTTCCACGTGTAGATGTATTTCTGGTGTATCTGTGGGGAGGAAGGTGATCTCCGTGTCTTACTCTTCCGCCATCTTCCGCCTTCTTCCCTGATTCTCTTAATTCATTATTATGGATTTGAGTTATCATCTCATGTCATTTACTTATTCCACCATTATTTTGTTTCCATCTTTGCATTTTAGGCTGTTTTTGTCCAATATATCACATCTATACATTCTAAGTCCAGCAATACAATTATATACATACACAGTTTTATGTAACTGCTTTTTCAATTAATCAAGGGAAAAAAAATTATTCAGTCATATTATCTTTTCTAATTATCTACATAATTACCCTTATTAACACTTATTTTACTCATGTGGATTCAAATTATTGTCTGATGCCTCTTGTTTCTTGTTTGAAGAACAGCCTTAAATATTGTAAAGCAGATCTGACAACAATGAACTCTCTCATTGTTTATTTATCTGGGTGTTTGTATTTTAATCTTCACTTTTGAAAGATAGTTTTTTGGATATAAAATACTTGGTCAATAGTTTTTTGCTTTTAGCACTTGGAGTATGTGATTCCACTGCCTTCTGGCTCTATTGTTTCTGGTAACAAGTCTGCTGTTACTTTATTGAGGTTCCCTCGTACATGATGAGTCATTTTTCTCTTGGTGCTTTCGAGATTTTCCCTTTATCTTTGACTTCAACAATTTTGATTATGATGTATCTGAGTATAGATCTGTTTGCCAAAGTCCCTTGTGTCAGTGGAGCTTCCACTCTTTGTTGATGAATCTGTGTACATCTTGAGAATGTTTTCAAGTCTGTCCCACATTCTATTTTGATTGTTCCTGAATGTTTATAGACTAATGAATGTGCTCATACTTCTCAATCCTCAGGGTTGACTCTGATCCTAGGAGGCTATTTTTGGTTGTCTCTTTCCCTTGTTCTCTCTGTTAAACTTCTAGCTGTTCTGCCATTCTGCTTGTTTCTACTAGTAGCATGGAGCTATGATAATCTTCCAAATTGATCCCTACCTACTAAGATTTCCGTTGTTTGCAATAACACCCACAGTCAAGGAATTCTCTATGCTCTTATCCAAATAAGTTAGTCTCCTTGGACAGAGCTGTAGAGCTCTTTCTCCTATATGCTGCCACCTCTCTCCCAGGCAGAACCTCTTTGCCACTACACAAGAACTGGGGACTAGAACAGTGGTCTCCTTATCTCATAGTGACATCTCTGCTCTAAAAACGGGCAATGGGGAAGGTGGTAGTCCCCTGTCTTTTCAGATTGCCTCTCCTGATATGGAAACTCTGCCCTGTAAGTAAGCTGGGTCAGGGATGATCAGGTTCCCAATATTCTCAGCCTGCTGTTCCTGGAGTAAAGTTTCTCTTCCTACACAAAAGAGCAGGGTGATTTAAGGGACCTTCAGTCCTCTAACAACACTCAGTAGGAACAGAGCTTCTGCAACATAGGGATGGGAAGGGATGAGAACCCTGATGACTTGTCCCTTCTAAGTTGAAATCATAGCACTAGACTGCATTCTGGGCAGGAAAGAGAACCCTGAATTCCTGGCTTATCCACTCAGAGTAAAGCACCCCAAGTAGAGTTTCATAAGACTTGGATGATTGGATGAAGGTAAGGAAGAAGGCCATGGCTCAAATGCCATAGTCTCTTATTCATCTTACTCAGGTAGAGCAGATTTCCTTTAGTGAATGTTTCTTCATCTGCTGTATGCCCCTAGAACAACTTCAGGAGACTTTAAATATTTTTTTAAATAATTTTTTTCCAGTTAAATGACTATTTTGTTGGAAAGAGAGATTACTGCACACCTCATGTCATCATTTCTGAATCCTCAGGAATGATTTTTCCTAGATTTTATGTGTCTGGTCCAAACACCCAGTGATGTTCTGAATCACCAATATTTGTAAATATGTTTTCAATTTCAAGCCCTTATTGTGTTGCCTGTTGTTTTTTGTTTGTTTTCTAAATTTAATCAAATGTAGCACAATGATATTAGAATTTATAGGGCTGCATTTAATCTAAAATTCAAGATATTTTATCAGCACGGGTTAGCTTGAAGCATTTTTCTTGCATACATTAATAAAATCTTTTGTGTGTCCTTGTTAGAAAAGATACACTTTGCTTCTGAAGAACAGTTGGATTTTGGTAAAAAATGTTTGACAAAAATGTCCTGTTGAATGACTGTTGAGAAAACTGACTTTAGAACCTTAGAGATGTTCTGTGTTTGAATTCAGAAAACATCCTCAACTAAAATGGTCTTCACATTTCCAGTTCCTTTAAGATCCTCAACTATTATTGTTTATTGATGAGATTCTATGAAACCTAGTAGTATCATAGATAACACTATGATTCTTCTTCATCGGTTTTTACGACAGAACTTCAGTGTTTTTATTGCTTGCCTTCCTTCCTTCTTAAAAGACCATGCTTATAAGTTGCTTTCTGTAGTTTATATACTCTAATTTTCTATATTTTTGTAAATATACTCAGATAGTTGTAGTAGAAAAAATATTTACTATTGACATCAAAGGTAGATTATGCATCTAAACACACATTATTTTTCTGAGTGCAGTGGGAATTTTCTGGGTCAGAAAATGGAGAAAGTAGCATCTGGAGAAAAGTATAATGCAATAATGCAAAGAGGGAATGTTGCAATGTGAGAAATATGGGAAGAAAATGAGGCCAGAGAAGTAGGGAAGAAGCAGAACAGTGAAGGGACTTGAATTTAATTTTATATATCAAATTTATTAATCTTTTATTTTATATCCAATGCCTGTTTCTTTTTAATGAAATATTTTCTATTTGTCTTTTTAATTATGTTTTATATTTAAGTTCCTAATCCAATTGGAGTTGATTATTGAAGTGAGTATACAATTTTCTCTTTTCATGTATAACATTTTCCTACTTTCAGTTAAAGAACACTCCTTTTCTACACTTATCACACCTGCTACCTCTGTCATATGCCAAACTCCATACATCTGTGATTCTGTTTCTTTGTATTTTGTTTCAATGGTCAATTTACATATCCTCGCACTAATACCACACTATGCTAGTTACAACAGCTTGAGAGTATTAGATATGACAAGTGTCTCTTGCCTGCACATCACAGAAGTACCCAGGTAATTCTTTTTCACAGAACTTTTAGAATGATCTTTGAAAGTTGTACAAAAAGCTGAATAAAGTCTTAATTAGAATAGTTCTTTATTTTAACCTTGATTTTTAATAATTAATGTTTCTATCATTTTATTTTCTTGTTCTTGTCATACGTGGTTAATATCTCCCCTTATTGTTTTATACTATTAGTGTGATTTTAAATTTTTGGTGAATCTGTTCTAATATTTCTAATTCTGTCAAACTGCATATTCCAATGTGCTGTTTTTTGTTTTTTTAAAAGTTCTTAAATGTCTTGTTATTTTAGTCTGTAAGCTTCCCTTCCTCTGAAATATCAGTAATTCTGACAATGCATACATTATTTGTCTCCAAAACCCCAGAGAATGTAGGGGGGAGAATGGATGAGCCCTGTGGTAGACAAACAAATCAGCAGAAAATCACAGCCACCTCTCACCTACAAAACAACTTCTCAAATAAAGGCTTCATCTTTTCTCCCTAAGAATTAATATCAGGGGAGACACTTCTTAGGTTATAATTTAATAGGTCTTGGATTTTGGAACCAGAGGGATGAGAAAGGGGCTGCTCTTAGCTATTTTGTCCTCACCAGTCTTTCTCAGCACTTCATAAAGTTAGGGCTTCTGTAACTACTGAATTTACTCCTGAGAACTTCTGTACCAGAGCTCTGGGTCATCACAGGTTTGGGAGATAAGCATCGTGCATCTCAAGGTACTGGAAAGGGAGAATAAATAAAAGAACTCTAACATTTACTTTCTTACTACATTCTCCCACAGAGCCTCTGGTTGTCTGGTTCTCCAGGACAAAGCTTTCACCTGCCCACCCCCTACACACACACCAATTCAAATCAATCCCTATCATCCCAGGTCCCTGTATTTCCCATTCCATATGGGTCTTTCCTTTTTCTGTTTATTCTTTACTCAATTCTCAATAACTATATGGATATTATCATTTATTTATCACCTCTTCCTACCTTTTCACTGCATGGTGCTGCTCATCATAGTCATGGTTCAATAAATGCCCTCTTGAGCCTGCTGCTCTCAATTTGCTTCTGCAGATCTGGCCAGGCTTTCTTCTTTAACACCATTTCCATAAACGGCAAATGAACCACATGGCTTTTCTAAATTTCATATTTCTGAAATTACATAAACTACACTTCTTTCTCTTTCTTTTTTTTTATTCATTAAGAGACTTCTCTTTGCCGCAAATCCTACTGAACCACATTTCCTAGATTGAATTCACTGACAAGTCATCTATGAGCTCTATTCAGGCTGAAAACATGTCTGAATTATTATTGTATATTCAATGCTTATGTTTACAAAACAAGATTTTAGGAAAGTACAATCAAAATATATTTTTCCACACTTCTGTTCCTGATTCCTTCTTGTACTAGTTCTATCAACAATATTCTAACTCTATTACAACAAACAAAAAACCCCCTAAATGATGGAAAATAATGATGAAATTAGGAATATTAAAACATTTTACTGCTCCACATCTCCATTTGCCAATAATTTTGCAAAAAAAAAAAAAAACAAACAACGGGGGGGGGGTGGCAAGATGGACAGTATGAATTAAATCAGCTCCCTTTCTAGCCTTGTTCTAGAATGTCTTACTATACTGCCAAGGATGGGATGCTAAACATTCCATTTCACAGACGTCCTTGCAGTGAAGATTCTGGATTTCTATAAATCAAATGTCATTTCAAGATTTGAAAGCAGAAGACAGGTATAGGCCATTTATTAGTTTCCTAGGGCTGCCATAACAGTACCATAACCTGAATGTGTTAAAGTAACAAAAATGTATCATATCACAGTCCAAAATCAAGGTGTCAGCAGGACCAGGCTCCTTCAGAAGTCGATAGGGAAGAATCCTTTCTTGACTCTTCCTAGCTTCTAGTGGTGCCTGTCATTCTATGTGTCCCTTGGTTTGTGGCAGCATCACTCCAATCTCTGCCTCCATCTTCACATGGCATTTTCCCTCTGTCTTTACCATTGTCTTCCTTCTGTGTATGTATGTGTCTAAATATTCTCTTTTGATAAAGACAACAGTTTTGTTGGATTAAGATCCGCCCTAATGACCTCATCTCAATTTCACTACATCCATAAATACTTTATTTCCAAATAACCTCACATTTTTATGTTCTAGGGGTTAGGACTTCAACCTATCTTTTTTGGGAGGTAAAATTCCACCTATCTTCCTGACAGTTTTGGCTGGTTTTAACAAGCAAATAAGGTTCTTCTATCACACCTCTACACCCAGCCAGTTTGTTAGTATTGAGAGGAAGTTCCAGCAGTGACTTCTAAATCCTGGGATCATAATTATAGGCGAGTGTTCTTAAAATCAAAACTTTCAGTTGCAGCCTCAAAGGCAATAGCTCTTATGGCAAGTGGTCATATAGCATTCTAGAAATCACTTCTGTAGGCCCAGCCTAAATCTTGCTCATATTTACTTAACTTTTATGTTTACCTAACTCCCTGTATTAAATAGCTTTATGCTTAAAATACCTTGAACATTTTCTCTTACCGCATCAAGTCCTGACAGATATACACATCAAATTTTTCATGATCTTAAAATTCATTTTAGACATGCATTATACCACCAAGAGTGCTTCTGTGGCTCCTTTAATGTTGTGTAATATGATGAGTGGGTAACCTATATGTTTGGTGCTGCCTGTACTGAAGCAATATAGCAGCAGCTGAATTTTTTTCAAAAGCCAAGTTCAAGAAGAACTACCACTTGACTTGTATCATTAAGATCATGTCTGAGACAATTAACAACTTTAAGTGACTACAAGACACATCTTACACACAAGAATACATTTGGTCACCCTAGCAGCATTTGGAAATGCATATTTCATTTGACAGCATTTGCAAAACCCTTTTATCACTTCAAAATAACTTGTAGAATGTACAAACTTCCAAATGTTAAAAGTTAGTCTTATAAATTTTTTGTATGTAAAAGTACAATTTGGCTTATATATAAAAATAAAGTTGTAGTCCATATTGATTTAGTTGTCATATCTTCTCAAAATCAATCATGAAAATTCCTGGTCTTACAGTCTTCACCAAACTTTTGAGGTTGTGAAGGCAATTTTGCCATAAAACTAGAAATTAACAGGAATTTAATTGTTATAGTATTTTTATATGTTATTATACTTTAATAGTATTATTATGCCAAGAAGTGTTGTGGCACAATTTTTGAGGGCTTATGCTTCCTTATTTGGTTTTCTATAGTCAATATCTTTATTTGCATACATAGGAAAAATGTTATTTGTTTAAATAATCCGGAAGAGTAAAGAAGGTCTTTGCTCAACTGTCTTGTTCTACCTGTTTTCTCTGACTGTAAAACTCCACTGACATATGTCATTGTGAAAACATGTGAACATATAATTTAGAAAAATATAAGCCCATCTTTCAGACCCTTTGTGAAGGGTCCTTTGTGACCCTTTGTCCTTTGTGAATCTCTCAAGTTCATACTACTACAATGAATCAAAGTTCTAACTCCCTTCTGATTCCAGGCTATTACATTTGCTCTTATTTTTCTTTGTCTTTTGTCGTATGAGAAAACAGAAAAATTAACTTGAATTTCACTGTTGGAGTAAATGATCAGGGTCCAACCTCATTCCCAGCCCATTGAGGCCTTATCTAAAGACAGATATGAATCAACCAATCTCCTGATTAGGAAACATTAAGTGAAAATACACAAGGATAGAACTCTTCTCCCATCTTGTATGAAAATGGAATCCTGTCCCCACTGATTCCCACCCTATAACAGAAATGCCTTTTGCTTTATATGTATTTTCAAGTGTTATAGAAAGAAAATACATATACTAAAAATTAAAAATTCTTATCATTATGTTATATTTATACTGATAGAAATAAATTTAACACAGATTTAATTCAGATCAGAAGTCTAATTTTCTAAATAAAAATAAAATGTATGAATGTATTTTACACAAATAAAAGATGACAGCTAGCCAAGTGAAATACATAGCACCTGGCATATATAAAAGATAAAACAGGATACAGGTAGTTTTGAGGAAATCTGAACAACAAACAACTGAAAGTAGCAAGAAAATTGAAAAATACCATCAGTGTTAGAAAACATACATAAAAATTATTTCAAAGCAAGATGGCAAAATATAATCAGACTAAATATTGTAAACTATGAATTCCATAATTCTGTAGGAATTACTGAGATTCCTCATTTCACAGCAGGAAGATTTCTTTTGTCTTACTCTGAAAAAAAGCATGGTCCTAAAGAAGGTGTGTTGCTTATTTCAAACACCAATTCTAACATATCGACATCCAGTCACACAATAAATTATATAGAAGTATACATAACATATATTCATAGAAAACACTGAGAAAGTTCTGGGCAAGTCTTCTTTGTGGCACAGAACTGGGAAAAGGTACAGCAGCCACTGTGAGAGGGGTAGGGAAGAGCACAAAAGCTGAGTTGCAAGAACTGGAAATATGATAGTGAAAGGTCATTACACTCCATGCGAAGCAGTACTTGAAATAATAAGGAAATGTTACAGTGAATCTATGCCTATAAGTTTGACAAAGTAGCTAAAATGGACCAAATCGTTGCAGGATATATACTAACCAAAGCTCCCTTAGGAAGAAAATGATAACATCAATAGCACTGTATTACTAAAGAAATGTATTTCATAATTTGATAATTTCAAACAAAGTAAACTCCATACCCAGATGGTGTTACTAGCAAATTCTACCAAACATTTCAGAAAGGAAAAAATACCAATCTATACAAACTCTTCAAGATTTGAAAATCAATCAAGTCTACTCTATTAACTGCCTAAAGTAGAAAAATCACATGATTATTTCAATAGAGGGAAAAAAAGAATGTGACAAAATTTAACATTCATTCATGATAACAATTCAGTAAATGGGACTTCCCCGGTGGCGCAGTGGTTGAGAGTCCACCTGCCAGTGCAGGGGACATGGGTTTGAGCCCTGGTCTGGGAAGTTCCAAGATGCCGCGGAGCAACTAAGCCCATGCACCACAACTACCAAACCTGCGCTCTAGAGCCTGCGAGCCACAACTACTGAGCCCATGTGCCACAACTACTGAAGCCCACACACCTAGAGCCCGTGCTCCGCAACGAGAGAAGCCACCATAATGAGAAGCCCAGGCACCGCAACAAAGAGTAGCCCCTGCTCGCCGCAACTAGAGAAAGCTGATGCGCAGCAACAAAGACCCAATGCCGCCAAAAATAAATAAATTAATTAATTTTAAAATTCAGTAAATGATGAATGATAAAAGGACATCTACATAAAACCTACAACTAATATCATATGTAATGGTAAAAGACTCAATGCTTTTCCCATAAGATAGGGAACAAAGAAAAGATGTCCTTTCTCAGCACTCCTGTCCAAAACTATAATGTAAATCCTAGCTAATATAATATGGCAAGGAAAACAAATAAAAGCATATATATTGGAAAGGAAGAAATTAAACTGTACCTATCCACAGATGACATATTCATCTATACAGAAAAGCCCAAAGAACTTACAAATAAACCCCTAGAAATAATATGTGAGTTAAGCAAAGGCACAGGATATAAGGTAAATAGGCAAAAATCCACTATATTTCTATGTACTAGCAATGAACATTTGGAATCTTAAATTTTAAAATACCACTTAAAATGCCACCAAAATCGAAATACTTACATTTTAACCTATCAAATCCATGTTCAGGCCCTGTATGATGAAAACTATAAAACACTGGAGAAAAAAAAAATGATGGAAACTTAAGTAAATGGAGAGATATATTGTGTTCCTGGACTGGAAAACTAAATATTGATAAGACATCAATTCTTTCCAATTTGATAAAATAGATATCAACTAGCTGATTCTAAAATGTATACAGAAATGCAAAGGAAATACAAATATTTTCGACAAAGGACAACAAAGTAGGATGGCTCATACTACCTGATATCAAGACTTACCATAAAACTACAGTAATCAGGAAAATGTGGTTTGGCAAAAGAATTAGCACAAAGATCAATGGAACTGAATAGAGAGTCCATAAATAGATCCACACAAGTATAGTCAATTGAGTTTTGACCAAGATACAAAAGCAATTCACTGAAGAAAGAATAATCTTTTCAACAAATTGCATTGGAACAATTACACATCCACATGCACAAAAATAAACCTCAAACACACCTCAAATGTTTTACACAAAATAACTCAAAATGGACATAAATGTAAAACTATAAAACACCTACAAGAAAACATAGGAAAATATCTTCATGAACTTGAATTTAGCAAAAAATTTTTAGATATATACCAAAAACAGAGTAAGAGAAAAATTGATAAATTGTACTTTATCAAAATTATAATCGTTTGCTCAGTGAAATGCACTGTTAACAGAATGAAAGGCAAGCTGTAGACTGGCAGAAAATATCTGAAAACTGCATATCTGATAAAAGACTTATATTAATAATATATAAAGATCTCTCAAAACTCAATAGTAAGAAAACATCCCAATAAAATGGACAAAAGTTCTGAAAAGACATTTAAACACAGAAGCTATACAGATGGTAATAAGCATACAGAAAGATGCTCAACATCACTAGCCATTAGGGAAATGCAAATTGAAATCCCAATGAGATAATAACTGCACACATATTACAATGACCATGTTTACAAACAAAACCAAAGTGCCAATCAGGATGCAGAACAAATGGAACTATCATTCATTGTTAGTAGTCAGGCAAAATGATACAGCCACTTTAGAAAATAGTTTGGCTTTTTTTTTTTTTTTAACAAATTAAGCATACACTTGCCCTACAATCCAGCAATCCTACTCCTAGTCATTTACCCAAATGAAATGAAAACTTACGTTCATACAAAAGCCTTTAGGTGAACATTTATAGAAGGTTCATCCTTAATCACAAAATCCTGGAAAGAACCCTGATGTACTTCAACAAGTGAATGACAAGCAAACAATTCCATACAATAGAACACTACACGACAATGAAAAGAATAACTGATTCGTGAATTTTGCTAAGTGAAAGTGGCAAGACCCCCAAAACTACATATTGTATGATCCTACTTTTGTAAATTTTAGAAAAGACAAAACTATTGAGACTTAGATCGCTGTTGTTAGGGGTTGTACGGAGAATGAGTTGACTAAAAAGGGGCAGCAAAAGAAAACTTTTGGGGTGACGGAACTGTTCTCTTTGGTATTCTCTGCATTTTTCAGAAACCACAGAACTGTATACGACAAAGAGTGAATTTTGCTGCCTTCAAATTTTAAAATACCAACCAGACGGTGAGGAGAACTACAGATGGAATGTGGACTGTGACAAATGCAACAAAATGTAATTCAAATGAATGACATAACTACACTGAAATGGTTGGGGAGAAATGAGTTAACCTAAGTGACTTTGAAAATCATTGTTTTGACTGGATATTACAATACTAAAGACAAAAACGGACTGTATACAAACACTGTGGCAATTGTTTTTCACAGTGGTATGAATTAGTAATTCTGAAACTAGATTTCAGAACCAGTTTAACCTACGTATACTTGGTTAAATAATAGTTATAGGTAAATATATTAAGATATTAACAGCCAGGTTTCTCACTGTTGGAGGAAGAAGTTACAAGTAAGCAAAGGTGGAATGCTAAAATGGATCCTGAGTTGCTAGATTGAAGTTAGAGGTATCAGTGTGAACTCATGGAGTTTTGGGGAGATTATTTTTTAACACCTATTCAGATAGATTGACACATTAATAAATATATACATGGTATGCATACGTAGTTTGGTAGACATACAGATACTTCGTAGCTCTGTCTGCTGAGAACAATGATACCTCAATAGCAATATGCACACTTAGCACCTAGTTCTTTGTTTATAAATACTATTTTCTGATAAAAGGAATCAGGCTCCTTAGAGAAATAGTTGATTCCAGAGCTAGAGCAAAGAAAGTCCAACATAATCCTGAAACATCTAGTGGACTAAAAAGTAAGGAAGTACTCAAAAAAGGGGGAAGAGAATGAGAATATATGAAGAGGACACAGGAGCCAACCTGTAAGAGCACTTGAGGGCCAAAACTGGAAAATTTTTAGCAAAAATATAAATAACAATAGAATTGGACCATGATCAAAGAATAAGTGTCCATGAGACAATAATGACAAATAAATGATTGAGGTAATAAATTAAGGGGGGAACAGGAACAGCTCTTCCTTACAGAAGCATTCCAATTAATAAATGTAGAAGGAATTACAGAAATCAAACATTACCTATAGAACAAGATCTACTGATGAAAGTTTAAGAACAAGATATTCTCATAGTCTCAAAGCATTTCCTCCACATATTTACTAATTATGAAGAAAAAACTGGTAACTTTACAATGGGGGAACCTGGAAGACACCAACTTAACCAAGTGATCAAGGCTAACATAACCAGTAATAAATCCTATCAACGTTATGGAACCCCTGATATACTGCATTAAGAAAGTGATATCACCTCTGTAGATTGCCTGTGAAAAATACATAACCTAAGCCTAATTATTAAAAAAAAATCAGGCTAATCCAAACTGAGAAACATTCTACACCTGATCACTATTCTTCAAAACTTTTAGGTTCATTGAAGTCAAGGAAAGACTGAGGAACTGTCAGGTACTAGGGGAACAAAAGAGATATGACTACTAAGTGTAATAAGGGATCCTAGATTTAATCCCAAGACATTAAAAGGGATATTAATTGAAAAACTGGTGAAAATCAATAAAGCATGTAATTTAGAAAATAGTATTCATAATTGTGCTGTGGTTATGTAAGATGTTAGCCTGAAGGAAAGCTGGGTGAAGAGTAATTAGGAACTCTCTATACTATTTTTGCAATTCATTCATAAATCTAAATTATTTCAAAATAAAAAGGTGTTTTTTTTAAATTATATGAACTGGAATTCCAAGTACAGTAAGGGGGAAAAACTATTATAAGCAAAAATCTAAAACCTAGAATCTGTCTTCTAGAATAGCCAAGAGTTCCTAAATCCTGAACCCTGAGGTGTGTGGACTGGATTTCATTAATTCTATAACTATTGGATTTTCCATAACTATCTTGGATTCTCCCTGCCCTAGTTCTGGAATCACTTTTTCAAGGACCCTAGTTCCCTTTATTGGAGAATGGTATTGAAAAACCAAGAACTAGATTCTGGGTATGCTTATTGCTACCAGGGTATTATTGCTCTCAGCAGACAAAACTAGGAAATATATTTTTTTCAATATTAGCTTCACAACACAAAAGTAACCATAAGCCTGGAGGATATGTTCCCCAAGTCAAGAGTCTGAAGAAATACTAGATGTTTTTCTATTGGTGGCCAACCAAGAGCAGCAAAGGAATGGGACAACACATATTTGTTTGCAAAAAATAAATAAATAAAAAAGCATTGGAAAAAATAAATATGAGAATGATAAAAGGTATAAAATTAAACAAAAGAAGAAAGGCAAACTACTACTATTACATCCCAGAAAAGTACACATAGGCAGATATTAGTCATATTCTAACAATACATAAGTTTAATATTCACCAGCTCCTATCCCAAAACTTCAGTGAACCTATGTTGCTTTCCAACTTAAGACCAAGTTCTTCAGCCAGATATTCAGAACATTTCCTGATATGATCTCAGTGTTTTCACTATTATCTCCCAAGACTTCCTTGTCTATGCACTGTACCCCAGGCACCCTGGACTAAGCCCTGTGTCTCCTGCCTTTCCGCCCTTACTTGTACTGTTCCCTCTACATGGAAACTGCTCTGCTGATCAATAAACAACTCGTACTTCAAGTCCACACCAGATGCCCTCTCTTTTCTGAAGTCTATACTGTTTTCTCTAAATTAATGCGATCTCTTCCTCCTTTAAACTCTCTAAGCAGTTTCTTTCCTTTTATGTTCTAACTTGTGTTCTTGTCATTTGTATCTTGACCGTCCCCACCAAACAATATATATTTCTTTAGAGACAGGAAAGGACTCTTATCTACTCATCTTGACCTCTCCAGAGGGATAAGTATCATTTTTACCACGTAAGTGTTCCTTCAATAGGTAATTGTGGAATAATTTAATGAAATATCCAAAACTGTACTCAAGCTGGAAAAAATTTACAAAGTAATGAATTTTTCTACCACAGATTCTCTCACTCCAAAAGAGTCTTAGATTTTCTTGATCATAATTTTTGGGCAAGGGAAGATCATATTATCATTTCAGTGAGCATGGTTCTCTCCCCAGAAAATCCTAGTGGGAGTCACTAATTCTGTTGCTAGGGGAATTGCTAGACAAACTTCAGAGCAGAAGGGCCCAGTCGGGGGAGATTGCTGACGACTCCAATAACCACAGCAGGAGTTGTTTTCTTTTCCCTCTGTCCCTGGAGAGAGAGTACTGTAGAGTGGAGAAAAAGAAAAATGGCTCTAGCAGGTGACCCAAACTAAGAGGATTTGTCTCTACCTCCCCCCCAGGCCAAGGGAGATGGGTGAACCTTCTCTGATGCAGAAGGGGAGGCTGTGGCCTATCTGACAGGAAGAAGCTTCAGAGTGGGGTCAAGGTGCTAGCTAAGAGGATTTTACTGTCTCATTCTGTCTCGGTTTTGTGCCAAGAGAATTGGTGGGAGGGTGAGTAGACCGAGCAGGGCCCTCGTGAAGAGTCTGTAGTGGGCACACACTGCTATGGGGCAGTGTTACTGGAGAGACACACAGCTTGCTTCCTCTGGAGATTAAAAAGGGGGACCAGAAAAGAGCCCATGGCTCTGCTCCCTTCTCAGCAAGAACCACTCTCATCTTTCTTCCCTTCTGAGACCTTAGTCACCCCAAGGTCACGTCACAGGAAGCAGAATCCAGGGCTCAGTGCTGCATGGGGAAAAGGAGCAGAGGACTTCTGTTTTTGTCTCTATCCTTCTTCTGTACCAGGGACCATATTGCTAATTGTCATTTTTTAAACCTCTTTTATCTGGAATATTACAAATGTACGGAAAAGTACATAAAGCATAAATGTGTAATTTAATGAACTGTAAATTAGACACCTGTTTAACTTTTGTCCAAGTCAAGAAATTGAATATTAACAGGATTCCAGAAGCCCTCAGCATGTTCCTTCTCAAACAAAATCCTTTCCCTCCTCCTTCACAGTATAAATACACTGAATTTTATGGAATTCAATTTCTGCATATTTATCAAATAGTTTTACTGAATTGTACCCTCCTAAACAATGTAGTTTAATTTTACCTGTTTTTTTGAAGTTTATATCAAGGGGATAATAAAATATTTATTTTACTATGTTTGGCTTCTTTAATTCAATATTATGTCTTATGATTCACTCCTGTTGTATGTATCTATAATTCATCATGTTCATTGTAGTATGACATGCATTGTATGTCTATAATACAGTTTATTCATACTATTCTTAATGGACATTTGGGCATTCCTTTGCTTAGTTTTGTAAAGAGGAATGCATAAGGCCACACAGTCATCACTAACTGTCCAAGTACACTGTTATATACTTCTGAATCAAGACCTTGAGGACTTATGTATCAGAGCTCTGTATGAGGTGTGTATGCCTATGTGCACTAACCTTACAAGGTTTTGTTGTATTTTACATGTGCGAGATAAGGTACTACATGGGAGGAAGAGCACATACTCCAAGGAGTTCTCTCAGAGCTATGCCCATCATTATACTCCTAAAACAGGTGTTCCCAGCCTACATGCATAAATAAAGATTGAAACATAGGTTACATCTATTTTCTACAAGACCTAAACACCAGAGAGGCATATATTATACTTCAGAACCACTGCTAACTTTTAACACATTTTATATTAAACATTGTTATTTTAAGCTTCACTTCTGTTTCCAAAATTTGTTTTAGCAAATTTTTTCTCTCACAAGTTACCTTTTTTTTTTTTTTTTGCGGTACGCGGGCCTCTCACTGTTGTGGCCTCTCCCGTTGCGGAGCACAGGCTCCGGATGCACAGGCTCAGCGGCCATGGCTCACGGGCCCAGCCGCTCCGCGGCATGTGGGATCTTCCCAGACTGGGGCACAAACCCGTGTCCCCTGCATCGGCAGGCGAACTCTCAACCACTGCGCCACCAGGGAAGCCCCCACAAGTTACCTTTTAATGAAAGGGTTGATATAGGAGGATCTAATGGCAAATTAGATGTACGCAGACTTTCTGGAGCTTTTGATACATTCTCTCCTCTGAGGCCTTACTAAAGAAATTTAGTAAATGCACAGGTAGTGTCTCTTCTGAAGGATGTAGGGCCTAGTTGAGATGAAATGCAAGACAGTTCAGCTAGGAAAAGGGACTCATACTCTAGGGATTAATTTTGTGATTAGGTCATAAGAATTTAATAGAAAAGAATGGCCTGTTTGTCACTCCACCTAGATTGTTTCCCAACAATAAGTGATTTTTTTTTTTTTTTTTTTTTTTTTTTTTGCGATACGCGGGCCTCTCACTGTTGTGGCCTCTCTCGTTACGGAGCACAGGCTCCGGACGCGCAAGCTCAGCGGCCATGGCTCACGGGCCCAGCCCCTCTGCGGCATGCGGGATCTTCCCGGACCGGGGCATGAACCCGTGTCCCCTGCATCGGCACACAGACTCTCAACCACTGCGCCACCAGGGAAGCCCCAATAAGTGATGTTTATACTTTGGACCCTTGTATTAGTCAGAGGCCTTTCTGTTACAGGTGAGAAAGTCTACCTCAAAATATTTGAGGTAAACAAGGAGATTTAACTGTATATACTATGAGGAAATTCAGTGGTCTCCCCAACTGACCAAGAAGTAGCCTCACATTGATTCAAAGTCTCAAGTGGTGTTCTGATTTCACTCCTTTTCACCTCCATGTCCATATCTCTCTCTTATTTTATCTCTCTCTGCTTCTCTCCAGTTCTCTCTGATTCTCCTCTGTTGCACAGATTTTCTCCACATAACAGAATGGTAACTGAAAGACACCATAGACAACGTCCCTATGTCCAACACAAAAATCCTAAGGAGGCTTCTGACTGGTCCATCCTGGGTCACATTTCCCACGCCAGCAGTCAGAATGAGTATAAGACACAGAAATAGGGAATTTCCTGGCGATCCAGTGGTTAACTAGGATTCCACAAGCTGCGGAGTGGCCAAAAAAAAAAAAAAAAAAAGACACAGAAATATTAGCTCTGTCCAAGTCAAAGAGGAGGGAAGGAGTCACCAAAGAAAACAGAAGGGTATGCTGTTAATTTAACCTTAACTAAAGAGAGGTCTGGCTTTTGCCTTCAGCATCTGGGAGGTAATCTCTAAATCCTTAAAATGTCATGCCTGACAAGAATGTCTTATGTTTGCCTGTGGGCCCTGGGCTGACAAGACAGTAACAATGTGATGCAGGGTCAGGCATTGGAGCCACACCAACAATGTGACGTGGGGTGGGTACTGACCCCCTGAGGTCAGCCATGTGGGCAGTCAAGCATTCCCACAAGATGGAGCCCTAATAAAGACACCAGACACCAAGACTCAGGTGAGTTTCTCTGACTGGCAATACTCCATGTGTACTGTCACACCTTAATGCCAGAAAAGTGACTCTGCCCTGACTGCACAGGGAGAAGGTGCCTGAAAGGTATGTGCTTGATCTCTGCCTTATCCACCTCTTCCCTCAGCTGATTTTGATCTGTATCTTCCCCCTGTACAGTAAGTCCCCTACATACAAACCTTCAAGTTGCAAACTTTCAATAATGCAAACATGCGTTTGCATGTCCAATCACATAAGTTAGTTCATGTGTCTGGTATACACTGTCATATGCATGTATCCTCTACAAGTGGGTGTGCTTTTGTGTACTTTACTGTACAGTACTGTATCGAGTACAGGAGTACAGTATCTTTATTACAAGCCCAGGATGTGATTGAGTGAAATTGCATCTTGCCCTCCGTCTCCTATTGCTGACCCATCATCAGCTCTACCATCTCCTACCTCCTCTCCCTCCTCGTCAGTAACTCTTCTTGCCTATTCACTCAATGCCAGCCCCTGCATGCCAGCTGTTGTGCTGTACTGCTGTACTTTTCAAGGTACTGTACTGTAAATTTTTAAATGTTTATTTTTGTGTTTGTTTACTTTTTATGTATTATTTGTGTGAAATACAGTACTATATAGCCTATTGTGTTAGTTGGGTACCTAGGCTAACTTTGTTGGACTTACGAACAAATTGGACTTAGGAACGCACTCTTGGAACGGAAGTTGTTTGTATGTAGGGGACGTACTGTAATAAACTGTAACTGTGAGTATAACAGCTTTCAGTGAGTTTGAGTCTAATGAATTACTGAAACAGAGTGTGGTTTGGGGAAGCCCTCCAGAAACTTACAATTGGTGACAGAGGTGAGGATAGTCTTATGAACTCTGTTTCCTCTTACTTCACACTTGGCAAAACTCCCTCAGTAAGAGATATAGTGAAAATATTCTGAGTAGTCAAACACTATAATTAACATACACAAATAGTCCACCAATGATGTTTCACAGGTTTCACTCTAAATCCTTGATTTCAGAAATACCCTTAATTCACATCATTGCCAGGAGACGGGAATACTCATATTTCCTAGACAAACAAGTCCTACAAAGTCTTGGGGAAAGAGCTGCACCTTTCTGAGCAGGGACCTTAGCCTTAGATAAAATTGGGGATAGATAAAATACTAATGTGACTAGTTAAATACCTTGGGATATGAACAGATGAGATACTGATCACGTACTTATTAATGAAGATTGAGGAAGGAAGAAGAATTGAAAACACATGTTCATATTTTCTTGTTTAACATTCACTTCTGACTTGACTTGTAACTAAGCCATTGTATTAGAAAAAATCAAAAACCATCATTCCACTGAAATGGTATAATAAAAAGCAAGTAAATCCTCCCATTTGTGGGACTAATATAGGAAAATGGAATCTGGAAACTAATAAATCTTCCCTTTAATAAACCATCTGATAAAGGCATAGTACTTTAAGAAAACAAACTTTAGCACTATTTGGTACAAAAAGCTGAATGCAAGTTACAAGCAGTAATAAGGACCCTTGTACTCAGAGCAGCATGGGACAAAACTGCATCACGCACAAAGGAAAGAATAATCATAGTTTAGAACACTGGAAGAAGAAAAAAAAGAAAGTCTACAGAACCAATGACTGTTCTCTTGAATTTTCTTTATAAGCGTTATCATTTTAGTTAAGAAACACTAAAATTTGAAAAGTATTCAATCTTGCTAAAAAGTATTCACATTTGCTTAAATTATCTGTGTAGTAAAATATATGCAGTTCTCATTTCAGAGTTGTCCTTTATAAAGCTATAAGTTAAACGATTTTCCTGCCACCACCATACAAATACATTGTATTTATTCAGCTCCAAAGTGCATATATTTTTCACATTTCAATGTTATAATTGTAATCTGCTTCCTGATTTTAAAAAACTTATGTTTTTTTTCTGAAAAGCTGTTATCAACCCAATGGCTTTTATTACAGTCAATGGCAAGGAAATATTTATAGTGAATTAGTGAAGCCCAGTAAATTGTTAAGGACATGAATCAGGTACCCAGTAAGCAGAATACTGTTCAAGGGCTACACCTGATGCAATATCGTTTTACATATGTTAATATCTGGGGATACTCCTCATTACAGAAAAACAAGTTGAATGAGCAATGCAATTTTTTTTTTTTTTAAATCTTGGGTACTGGTAACTTGAAACATAAAATTTTAAACTTCTTGAGTTGAACAATTAGAACCTTGGTTGTCTCACTCAATGTGGTCCCCTGGTGGTCTCACTAATTTCTATAGCTTCGCCTCCCACTAGGTAGTAAAGATTGCCAAATCATGGCTATCCAGCCCAGAGATCCAGAACTATATATCCAATTCTCAGTCAGATGTTTCATTCACTCACTTATAAAATTTAAGAATCCACTATGTCCTACAGGCAAATGAAACTTAACACATCCAAAACTAACTATATATATAAATTTTTAATAGCCAGCTCTCTATATTCTCTACTCTGATTAATATTATCTTGGAATTAGATAAAAGCAATAAAGTTATCATCATTCTTTCAACCACTTAACCAACTATTTTTAAGTCATCACCTTAAGATATCTCATATGCATCCTATACTCTATTTTATTGCTTCCACCTAAGTTAAGGTCCTACTATGGTCTGAATGTATCCCCCCAAAATTCATATGTTGAACCCTAATCCCCAATGTGATAGTAATTTGGAAGTGAAGCCTTTGGGACGTGATTACGTTGTGACGATGCAGCCATCAGCATGAATGCAAGATGCACTCATGAATTTCATGAATGGGATTCGTGCCCTTATAACAGAAACCCCAGAAAGATCCCTCACCCCTTCCACCAGGTGAGGACCCAGAGAAAAGACAGTCTATGAACCAAAAGGTGGGCCTCAGCCAGGTACTGAATATGTAAGCACCTGATCTTAGACTTCCTAGCCGCCAAAACTGTCAGAAATAAATGTCTGTTGTTTATAAGCCAACCAGGTTATGGTGTTTGAATTGTAACAGTCCCAAAGAGACTAAGACAGGTCCTCATCATGTCTTTTATGAACAACAGAAGTCACATCCTGACTTGTCTCTCTATCCTTTATTTATACTAAATTTACATTAAAAATCCATGAATTTCCTTGCCTCCGTAATTGCCACTATTACACTGTGCATCAATCAGACTCACCTGTATTAACTCATAAATCTGCCCAAATGCACTCACTATATAGACATTGTTATTATTTCCAATTTCCACGTGGGGAAACCAAAGGTCATGGGACTTAAATCACTAATAAGTGGAAAATTCAGAATTGGAAACCAAATTTTTTTCATCCCAAACCAGGGCCTATTGTATTATGCTGCATAGCCTCCTAGATAAGTAACTGTCAAACAAACAGATAAAAAAAGAGGAAGGGGGGTTCCCTGGTGGTGCAGTGGTTGAGAGTCCACCTGCCGACGTAGGGAACATGGATTCGTGTCCCAGTCTGGGAAGATCCCACATGCTGCGGAGCAGCTGGGCCCGTGAGCCATGGCCGCTGAGCCTGTGCGTCCGGAGCCTGTGCTCCGCAACAGGAGAGGCCACAACAGTGAGAGGCCCGCGTACCGCAAATAAAAAAGGAAAGGGAGGATGAGACAGATGTTTCCTATCTCATAGGAGGGCAAGGGTTTTCAAAAGGGCACGTTGAGAAGTGGTACAAGTACACTTAAGAACACAATTACTTGAGGGTATAATTTGGTGAGGTCCATGGAATAAGGTGGCAGGAGAGGTACACTCGTGGCACATTTCATTGCACAAGTCACATGATATGAAACTGCCCAGTGTTGAGACTGATGAGAGAGGGGCATGGCAGTGGGTATGTCTGTTACTATCAATGGAGTGCTTTTTTAATCAGGCACTGGTATCATTGGGCATGCCTGTAATATATAAAGGAGAAGAAAAATATGCTCATGGATAGCTTAAATGTTAAATAGGATAGATCTTCCCCCATTTTTGAGAGAGCCAGCAGGTAGCCTGTCAGAGCACATCAAGAGTGTGACAGCTGTGAGTCAGACAAGGAACTGGCAGGGGTATGTGTGGGCTGAGAGAATATAGTTCTCAAAGAGCTGCCTTTTCAGAGATGAAAAAAAGTATAGCACTGAGGACAAGTGAAACAATCCAAACAGGGTCTGATGAGCATACAAGAGTTGTCATATTTCCAACAGACATTATGTCAGATAATTAAACATAGCAAATAAGAATAATATGTGATTTAATTGTCTGAAGTTTGTGATTTTATGTCTTTGACTCAGAGTATATTACTAAATTATGTATTAGTGTTGTTCATCTGTTACCTAAACGTCAATAACGAAACTATTTAAAGATAAACACTAGTCAGAATCCTAACAGGGCTGCAAAATACCGCAGCTGGCTAACTAATTTGAAGACGTGATTATACAGCCACTCACCTGAAGGCAGGGTCATGTACCGAGGAACAACTTTTAGGAAGGAAATTGAAAGGATCACCAGTTGTTGCTTCCAACACCCTTGAATTCTTGCCACTCTTAGAGGAATCATTTCCTTATAACCCATTATTCTCTGTAATAAAAAAAATTTAATCCCATATAATCCAGTTTATTTTTAATATTTGGTCTAGAAATCTATTACATGGTTTTCATCCAGTAAGTTCACTCTTCTAGTTAATTTTTAGCCCCATATTACTTGGTTTTAAATGAAAGAGAAAAAGATGATGCATAAAATGTTATCTGTTTTCTGTTTCCCTAACTTAGAAAAGTTCAGCTGAATACATTCTGTTTAAAAATGCAGTCATTTTCAGGCTTTAATATCCTTAATCTCATCACCAGAGCTGGGAAACTGTAATTTCCTCATTACATAGCTTTGTTCATCCTCTAAGCCAAAGAGCCCTCCTCTTACCCCTGCCCCCAGAAAGCATGAGCCTGCATCCATCCCCAGGCTGGTCTGGTTAGGCAGCTTCTCTCTGCTTCTAAGCACTTCTTCACTTGCTGTGCTCCCCATCTTTGCATCCTCTGAGTCCCTCTGCAGAAATCACACAGACCAGGCATTTCCACAGACAGATACTTCTAGAGAGAGCAGGTTCCTAGAGAAACCTCACTTCTGAACTGAGTGGTTTGGGCATGCTTACCATGGTACCATGTAAGTGAACGCTGAGATGTGAGTGAACACAAATTATGTAGCTGGTCCTGGGGGAGACAGACAAACCAGTCTTTAGCAGGATGGGAGGAAGTCATCTTCGACATATTTGTGAATAAGAAAAGTCTTAGATTAAGTTATTGGCGCTTGAACTGTGTCAAAAGACAGGTAGGAAAAGTGTTGAGGGGTACCAATGATTATGCTATAACAGAATTATTTTCTGGAGTATATATAAATGGGGGAATTAAATAATGTCTTACTTTTGTTAAGTATTAACAATTCTATGTAGTATGTGCTCCTTCTCAACCTCTAATGACTCCTTTTATGTGAATTTGCTCTGGGCATGTGCAGGAAGATCCAGCTGTGAAATATAAGTGAGAAGTGGGATGGCAGCTGGGTGGCTGGACTGATGGCCACTGGTGGACAAATGGCCAAGGACTAACTGCTGCTAAAGTGAGAGGCAGGGGAATGTGGCCAGAGGACACCAGTGGGGCAGAAAGACTGATACAAGTGAGGGGAGTAGTGAAAACACAGGGCTTTCAAACCCAGGACAACAGTCAGAGAATAGCTTCGCACCTGATCCTACCCACACAAAGCCTATTATGGGAGATGGTAGTGAATTAATTAGGCTACAATGGCTGTACCTTGTGATTTGTGGAAGATGCCAAAATATTTTTGGATAATGCAGAAGACAGATAAATAACTATATGAAGAAGAGGGGAAAGAAAGAAGGAAAAAAGAAAGTAAGGGAGGAATGGAGGATGGAAGGAAAGAAGGAAGGAATGTAGGAAACACTGAGGAGCATACAGGTGAAAGAGGTAAAGACAGGAAAAGAAGGAAAGAAAGTGGGAGGGAGGAAACATATTTAGGGTTTATTATCATATTTACTATACTTTACATAAATCTACATTTTACATATATTTACTCTAGAGGTAGGGACTATTATTATCACCATTTTATATATGGAGAAACTGAGGCTTAAGGAGGTTGAGAAAATTCTGTAAGTTCACATGCCTAGTAAGTGGTAGAGCAGAGCTCCAAATCACAAAAATTAACCCCAGCAAAAACAAATGTAATATAATAAAATAAAAAGTATGTTCTCTAACAGACGTTCTGAAAGCACAGAGGAGGAAACAAGGTTAATAGTATAATCTCAATCTACTCCCTGTGACTTTTGCAATTAATATGATTTAGGGCACATTTGGTTGTTTTTGTTTAAATTTATTTGCAAATAAATTTTGTTACTTTACTCTCTTTTTATTTAGAAAGAGCTATCACTACATGTTAATTTCTAATGGGGATGGAAAATATTCAACACGATATCCTCTATTGTGTATAAGGTGTTACTTTTGCATTTAGATAGATTTTCTGTAATATTTTGTTGCATTTGTTTGATAAGTCTTGATAAAAATACCTACTAACTGACTTACACTTGTCACTCAGCAGCTACCTATTCTGCATCTTCACATCTAAATTATGCAACTGAAATAAATGACATCAGAAGCAGAGATTTGTTTATATTTTCATTTAACTAATTTAAATATATATCATACACACATGGAAAAAATACAAAGGGAACAAAAACATATACCATGAAATAGATACATATGTCTCAGCCATTCAGTCACCTTTCCTAGAGGCAACTGATGTTTCCAAGTTTTAGTATACCCTGCTGGAGATATTCAATGCATAGGCAAGCATGTATAGATACAAATACAGAAACACACACACACATGAATGATGACTTTCTTATTCTAAATCTTTTTTCACCTATGTATACATAGAAAACAGAAAAATAGGAATAGATAATATAGGTAGATAGATGATAGACTGATGATAGATACAGATAGATAAATAGATAGAAAGAAAGAAAACTATTTCATATTAATACCTACAGAGCTGCCTCACTCTTTTTAATGCCATATAGTATTCCATTTAATAGACATAGTATGCCCATTAATTTCTCTACCACTCCTTGTTGATAAATATTTAAGTTGTTCTCACTCTGTGCTATTACAGACCATGTTGTAATGCATCTTTGTATGGATGTCATTTGAGACATATATATTTGTGGAATAAATTCAGAGAAATACAATTGTTGAATCAAAAGATATTTATATAATGTTGCTATGAGCACTAGGGTGCATATATATTTTCAAATTAGTGTTTTTGTTTTCTTTGAATGAATACCCAGGAGTGGAATTTTTTTTAATAACCATGATATGGAGGCAACCTAAGTGGTCATCAACAGATGAATGGATGAAGAAGATGTGGTACACATATAGAGTGGAATATTACTCAGCCACAAAAAAGAATGAAATCTTGCCATCTGCCACAACATGGATGAAGCTGGATGGTACTATATTTAGTGAAGTAAGTCAGAGAGAGAAAAACAAATGTTTTCACTTATATGTGGAATCTAAAAAACGAAACAAACGAACTGATAACAAAACAAAAACAGACTCACAGATGGAGAACAAACTAGTGATTACCACAGGGGAGAGAGATGGGAGGAGGGGTGAGATAGGTGAAGGGGATTAAGAGTTATAAACTGACAGTTATAAAATACATAAGTCACAGGAATGTAGTGTACACATAGGGAAAAAGTCAATATTTTATAATAACTTTTTATGATGTGCAATCTATAAAGATATCAAATCCTATGCTGTACATCTGAGACTAACATAAGTCAACTGTACCTCAATAAATAAATTTTAAATTAAAAAATTTTAATATTTACATTTTAATTTTTAAGAAATATTTGTCAAGGAGACAAGGGGAAGATGGTGGAAGAGTAAGCTGCAGAGATCATGTTCCTCCCCACAGATACAACAGAAATACATCTACACGTAGAACAACTCCTACAGAACACCTACTGAATGCTGGCAGAAGACCTCAGACCTCCTAAAAGGCAAGAACTCCCCACGTACCTGGGTAGGGCAAAAGAAAAAAGAATAAACAGAGACAAAAGAATAGAGACGGGACCTGCACCACTGGGAGGGAGCTGTGAAGCATGAAAGGTTTCCACACACTAGGAAGCCCCTTCGTGGGCGGAGACTGCGGGTGACAGACGGGAAAAGCTTCAAAGCTGCGGAGGACAGCACAACAACAGGGGTGCGGAGGGCAAAGCGTAGAGATTCCCGCACAGAGGATCGGTGCCGACTGGCACTCACCAGCCTGAGAGGCTTGTCGCTCACCCGCCAGGATGGGCGGGGCTCGGAGATGAGGCTCGGACTTCGGTTGGAGCACAGGGAGAGGACTGGGATTGGCGGCGTGAACACAGCCTGCAGGGGGTTAAGTGCACCACGGCTAGCCCGGAAGGAGTCCGAGGAAAAGTCTGGACCTGCCGAAGAGGCAAGAGACTTTTTCTTCCCTCTTTGTTTCCTGGTGCGCGAGGAGAGGGGATTAAGAGCCCTGCTTAAAGGAGCTCCAGAGATGGACGCAAGCTGTGGCTAACAGCGCAGACCCCAGAGACGGGCATGAGACACTAAGGCTGCTCCTGCCGCCACCAAGAAGCCTGTATGCGAGCACAGGTCACTATCCACACTTACCCTCCCGGGAGCTTGTGCAGCCCGCCACTGCCAGGGTCCCGTGATCCAGGGACAACTTCCCTGGGAGAACGCATGGCATGCCTCAGGCTGCTGCAACATCCCGCTGGCTACTGCCGCCGCAGGCTCGCCGCGCAATCCGGGCCCCTGCCTCCCACGGCCTGAGTGAGCCAGAGCCCCCGAATAAGTGGCTCCTTTAACCCCGTCCTGTCTGAGCGAAGAACAGACGCCCTCCGGCGACCTACACGCAGAGGCAGGGCCAAATCCAAAGCTCAGACCCGGGAGCTGTGCGAACAGAGAAAGGGAAATCTCTCTCAGCAGCCTCAGAAGCAGCGGATTAAATCTCCACAATCAACTTGATGTACCCTGCATCTGTGGAATACCTGAATAGACAACGAATCATCCCAAATTGAGGAGGTGGACTATGAGAGGAAGATTTATTATTTTTTCCCCTTTTCCTCTTTGTGAGTGTGTATGTGTATTCTTCTGTGTGAGATTTTGTCTGTATAACTTTGCTTTCACCATTTGTCCTAGGGTTCTCTTTGTACATTTTCGTTTGTTTTTACTTTTTAAAAAAATTTTTTTCTTAATAATTACTTTTTATTTTAGTAACTTTATTTTATTTCATCATAATTTATTTTATCCTCTTTCTTCCTTCCTTCCTTTCTTTTTTTCTACTTTTTCTCCCTTTTATTCTGAGCCGTGTGGATGAAAGGCTCTTGGTGCTGCAGCCAGGACTCAGTGCTGTGCCTCTGAGGTGGGAGAGCCAACTTCAGGACACTGGTCCACAAGAGACCACCCAGCTCCACGTAATATCAAACGGCGAAAATCTCAAAGATATCTCCATCTCAACACCAACACCCAGCTTCACACAACGTCCAGAAAGCTAAAGTGCTGGACACCCTACGCCAAACAACTAGCAAGACAGGAACACAACACCAACCATTAGCAGAGAGGCTGCCTAAAATCATAATAAGTCCACAGACACCCCAAAACACACCACCGGACATGTACCTATGCACCAGAAAGACAAGATCCAGCCTCATCCACCAGAACACAGGCACCAGTCCCCTCCACCAGGAAGACTACACAACCCACTGAACCAACCTTAGCCACTGGGGACAGACACCAAAAACAATGGGAACTACGAACCTGCAGCCTGAAAAAAGGAGACCCCAAACACAGTAAGATAAGCAAAATGAGAAGACAGAAAAACACACAGCAGATGAAGGAGCAAGATAAAAACCCATCAGACCTAACAAATGAAGAGGAAATAGGCAGTCTACCTGAAAAAGAATTCAGAAAAATGATAGTAAACATGATTCAAAATCTTGGAAATAGAATAAACAAAATGCAAGGAACATTTAACAAGGACCTAGAAGAACTAAAGATGAAACAAACAACAATAAACAACACAATAAATGAAATTAAAAATACTCTAGATGGGATCAATAGGAGAATAAATGAGGCAGAAGAACGGATAAGTGACCTGGATGATAAATTAGTGGAAATAACTACTGCACAGCAGAATAAAGAAAAAAGAATGAAAAGAACTGAGGACAGTCTCAGAGACCTCTGGGACAACATTAAACGCACCAACATTCGAATTATAGGGGTTCCAGAAGAAGAAGAGAAAAAGAAAGGGATTGAGAAGATATTTGAAGAGATTATAGTTGAAAACTTCCCTAATATGGGAAAGGAAATAGTTAGTCAAGTCCAGGAAGCACAGAGAGTCCCATACAGGATAAATCCAAGGAGAAATAGCCAAGTCACATATTAATCAAACTGTCAAAAATTAAATACAAAGAAAACATATTAAAAGCAGCAAGGGAAAAACAACAAATAACACAAAAGGGAATCTCCATAAGGTTAACAGCTGATCTTTCAGCAGAAACTCTGCAAGCCAGCAGGGACTGGCAGGACATATGTAAAGTGATGAAGGAGAAAAACCAACAACAAAGATTACTCTACCCAGCAAGGATCTCATTCAGATTTGATGGAGAAATTAAAATCGTTACAGACAAGCAAAAGCTGAGAGAGTTCAGCATCACCAAAGCAGCTTTACAAAAACTGCTAAAGGAACTTCTCTAGGCAAGAAACACAAGAGAAGGAAGAGACCTACAATAACGAACCCAAAACAATTAAGAAAATGGGATTAGGAACATACATATCGATAATTACCTTAAATGTAAATGGACTAAATGCTCCCACCAAAAGACACAGATTGGTTGAATGGATACAAAAATAAGGCCCATATATATGCTGTCTACAAGAGACCCACTTCAGACCTTGAGACACATACAGACTGAAAGTAAGGGGATGGAAAAAGATATTTCATGAAAATGGAAAGCAAAAGAGAGCTGGAGTAGCAATTCTCATATCAGACAAAATAGACTTTAAAATAAAGACTATTAGAAGAGACAAAGAAGGACACTACATAATGATCAAGGGATCAATCCAAGAAGAAGATATAACAATTGTAAATATTTATGCACCCACCATAGGAGCACCCCAATACATAAGGCAAATACTAACAGCCATAAAAGGGGAAATCAACAGTAACACATTTACCGTAGGGGACTTTAACACCCCATTTTTACCAATGGACAGATCATCCAAAATGAAAATAAATAAGGAAACACAAGTTTTAAATGATACATTAAACAAGATGGACTTAATTGATATTTATAGGACACTCCATCCAAAAACAACAGAATACACATTTTTCTCAAGTGCTCATGGAACATTCTCCAGGATAGATCATATCTTGGGTCACAAGTCAAGCCTTGGTAAATTTAAGAAAACTGAAATTGTTTCAAGTATCTTTTCCGACCACAACGCTATGAGATTAGATATCAATTAAAGGAAAAGATCTGTAAAAAATACAAACACATGGAGGCTAAACAATACACTACATAATAACGAAGTGATCACTGTAGAAATCAAAGAGGAAATCAAACAATACCTAGAAACAAATGACAGTGGAGACACGACGACCCAAAACCTATGGGATGCAGCAAAAGCACTTCTAACAGGGAAGTTTATAGCAATACAATCCAACCTTAAGAAACAGGAAACATCTCGAATAAATAACCTAAGCTTGCACCTAAAGCAATTACAGAAACCAGAACAAAAAACCCCAAAGTAGGCAGAAGGAAAGAAATCATAAAGATCAGATCAGAAAGAAATGAAAAAGTAATGAAGGAAGCGATAGTAAAGATCAATAAAACTAAAGCCTGGTTCTTTGAGAAGATAAACAAAATTGCTAAACCATGAGCTAGACTCATCAAGAAAAAAAAGGGAGAAGACTTGGCTTCACTGGTGGCGCAGTGGTTGAGAGTCCACCTGCCGATACAGGGGACGCGGGTTCGTGCCCCGGTCTGGGAAGATCCCACATGCCGTGGAGCGGCTGGGCCCATGAGCCATGGCCACTGGGCATGCACGTCCCGAGCCTGTGCTCCACAACGGGAGAGGCCACAGCAGTGAGAGGCCCACGTACTACAAAAAAAAAAGAAAAAAAAAGGGAGAAGACTCAAATCAATAGAATTAGAAATGAAAAGGGAGAAGTAGCAACTGACACTGCAAATACAAAAGAGCATAAGAGATTACTACAAGCAACTCTATTCCAATAAAATGGACAACCTGGAAGAAATGGACAAATTCTTAGACATGCACAACCTGCCAAGACTGAATCAGGAAGAAATAGAAAATATGAACAGACCAATCACAAGCACTGAAATTGAAACTGTGATTAAAAATCTTCCAACAAACAAAAGCCCAGGACCAGATGGCTTCACAGGCGAACTGTATCAAACATTTAGAGAAGAGCTAACACCTATCCTTCTCAAACTCTTCCAAAATATAGCAGAGGGAGGAACACTCCCAAACTCATTCTATGAGGCTGCCGTCACCCTGATACCAAAACCAGACAAGGATGTCACAAAGAAAGAAAACTACAGGCCAATATCACTGATGAACATAGATGCAAAAATCCTCAACAAAATACTAGCAAACAGAATCCAACAGCACATTAAAAGGATCATACACCATGATCAAGTGGGGTGTATTCCAGGAATGCAAGGATTCTTCAATATATGCAAATGAATCAACGTGATATACCATATTAACAAATGGAAGGAGAAAAACCGTATGGTCATCTCAATAGATGCAGAGAAAGCTTTCGACAAAATTCAACACCCATTTATGATAAAAACCCTCCAGAAAGTAGGCATAGAGGGAACTTTCCTCAACATAATAAAGGCCATATATGACAAACCAACAGCCAACATCGTCCTCAATGGTGAAAAACTGAAAGCATTTCCACTAAGATCAGGAAGAAGACAAGGTTGCCCACTCTCACCATTCTTATTCAACATAGTTTTGGCATTTTTAGCCACAGCAATCAGAGAAGAAGAGGAAATAAAAGGAATCCAAATCGGAAAGGAAGAAGTAAAGTTGTCACTGTTTGCAGATGACATGATACTACACATAGAGAATCCTAAAGAAAACTACTAGAGCTAATAAATGAATTGGTAAAGTAGCAGGATACAAAATTAATGCACAGAAATCTCTTGCATTCCTATACACTAATGATGAAAAATCTGAAAGTGAAAGCAAGAAAACACTCCCATTTACCACTGCAACAAAAAGAATAAAATATCTAGGAATAAACCTACCTAAGGAGACAAAAGACCTGTATGCAGAAAATTATAAGACACTGATGAAAGAAATTAAAGATGATACGGGCTTCCCTGGTGGCGCAGTGGTTGAGAGTCCGCCTGCCGATGCAGGGGACACGGGTTCGTGCCCCGGTCCGGGAGGATCCCACATGCCGCGGAGCAGCTGTGCTGTGAGCCATGGCCGCTGAGCCTGCGCGTCCGGAGCCTGTTGCTCCGCAACGGGAGAGGCCACAACAGTGAGAGGCCCCCGTACCCCCCCAAAAAACCCCCAAAAAAACAAACAAAAAAAAAAAAAAAAAAAAAGAAATTAAAGATGATACAATTAGATGGAGAGATATACCATGTTCCTTGATTGGAAGAATCAACATTGTGAAAATAACTCTACTACCCAAAGGAATCTACAGATTCAATGCAATCCCTATCAAACTACCACTGGCATTTTTCACAGAACTAGAACAAAAAATTTCACAATTTGTATGGAAACACAAAAGACCCCGAATAGACAAAGCAATCTTGAGAACGAAAAACAGTGCTGGAGGAATCAGGCTCCCTGACTTCAGACTATACTACAAAGCTACAGTAATCAAGACAGTATGGTATTGGCACAAAAACAGAAAGATAGATCAATGGAACAGGATAGAAAGCCCAGTGATAAACCCATGCACATATGGTCACCTTATCTTTGATAAAGGAGGCAGGAATGTACAGTGGAGAAAGGACAGCCTCTTCAATAAGTGCTGCTGGGAAAACTGGACAGGTAAATGTAAAAGTATGATATTAGATCACTCCCTAACAGCATACACAAAAAGAAGCTCAAAATGGATTAAAGACCTAAATGTAAGGCCAGAAACTATCAAACTCTTAGAGGAAAACATAGGCAGAACACTCTATGACATAAATCTCAGCAAGATCCTTTTTGACCCACCTTCTAGAGAAATGGAAATAAAAACAAAAATAAACAACTGGGGCCTAATGAAACTTCAAAGCCTTTGCACAGCAAAAGAAACCATAAACAAGACCAAAAGACAACCCTCAGAATGGGAGAAAGTATTTGCAAATGAAGCAACTGACAAAGGATTAATCTCCAAAATTTACAAGCAGCTCATGCAGCTCAATAACAAAAAAACAAACAACCCAATCCAAAAATGGGCAGAAGACCTAAATAGACATTTCTCCAAAGAAGATATACAGGCTGCCAACAAACACATGAAAGAATGCTCAACATCATTAATAATTAGAAAAATGCAAATCAAAACTACAATGAGATATCATCTCACGCCAGTCAGAATGGCCATCATCAAAAAATCTAGAAACAATAAATGCTGGAGAGGGTGTGGAGAAAAGGGAACACTCTTGTACTGCTGGTGGGAATGTGAATTGGTAGAGACACTATGGAGAACAGCATGCAGGTTCCTTAAAAAACTACAAATAGAACTACCACATGACCCAGCAATCTCACTATTCAGCATATACCCTGAGAAAACCATAATTCAAAAAGAGTCATGTACCAAAATGTTCATTGCAGCTCTATTTAAAATAGCCAGGAGATGGAAACAACCTAAGTGCCCATCATCGGATGAAAGGATAAAGAAGATGTGACACATATATACAATGGAATATTAATCAGCCAAAGAAAGAAACGAAATTGAGTTATTTGTAATGAGGTGGATAGACCTAGAGTCTGTCATACAGAGTGAAGTAAGTCAGAAAGAGAAACACAAATACTGTATGCTAACACATATATATGGATTATAAGAAAAAAAAATGTCTTGACGAACCTGGGGTAAGATGGGAATAAAGACACGGACCTACTAGAGAATGGACTTGAGGATATGGGGAGGGGGAAGGGTGAGCTGTGACAAAGTGAGAGAGTGGCATGGACATATATACACTACCAAACGTAAAACAGATAGCTAGTGGGAAGCCACCGCGTAGCACAGGGAGATCAACTCGGTGCTTTGTGACCGCCTGGATGGGTGGGATAGGGAGGGTGGGAGGGAGGGAGAGGCAAGAGGGAGGAGATATGGGAACATATGTATATGTATAACTGATTCATTTTGTTATAAAGGAGAAACTAACACACCATTGTAAAGCAATAATACTCCAATAAAGATGTAAAAGAAACAACTGTATGATAGTTACAAGTAAAAGAGTATAGTATATAATAGTTTTGTGCTCTGATAATATAGGTGAAATACAACAATCAAAAATGGGGAAATTGGGTTTTCCTGGTGGCATAGTGGTTGAGAGTCCACCTGCCGATGCAGGGGACGCGTGTTCGTGCCCCGGTCCGGGAAGATCCCACATGCCGCGGAGCGGCTGGGCCCGTGAGCCATGGCCACTGAGCCTTCGCGTCCGGAGCCTGTGCTCCGCAATGGGAGAGGCCACATCAGTGAGAGGCCCGTGTACCGCAAAAAAAAAAAAAAAAAAAAAAAAGGGTAAATAAGGGGAGAAAACATCAAAGTAGAATAGACTTGTAGAATGCCTTATAGCTTATACGTAAGATAAAGGAATATTACTTCAGTTCAGAACCTGGTAGATAAAGACTGGAGGGGAAGAAGAAGTTACTAGTTATTCCAATGTTGCTAAGAGTAGGGAACCGGGCTTGCCTGGTGGCGCAGTGGATACGAGTCCGCCTGTCGATGCAGGGGACACGGGTTCGTGCCCTGGTCCGGGAAGATCCCACATGCCACGGAGCGGCTGGGCCCGTGAGCCATGGCTGCTGAGCCTGCGTGTCCGGAGCCTGTGCTCCGCAATGGGAGAGGCCACAGCGGTGAGAGGCCGGCGTACCGCAAACAAACAAACAAACAAACAAACGAGTAGGGAACCAATAGAAAATAACTAAGTAAAAAAAAAGGAATTTAGAATAGCATATAAAAGTGTTAGTATAAAGGTAAACAGTAGTACAAAAATGCAACCTTCCTGAGACCAAAAAATGTACTCAAGAAATATTTAAAAAACAAATAATGGAAGAAGAGATCATAACTTCTTCAGTAAGTGAAGGGAACAGGGAAAGAAGCTTGAGTTCTTTGAATATGTTTTTTTAATATTTGAGTTAGGAATTAGAGCAATATTCCCCCAAACAATTTGAAAAATATTAAAATTATAAGTCAATATCCTCAACTAAAAATAAAATAAACCTAAACATGTATTCAGTTGAATGAACTGTTCCAAGAGACTGTAAAACACACTAATTCAATGTAACACGACTAGTAGAATATACTCTAGTGGAAAAAGTGCAAACAGGGTCTTCAACTGTTTTCACTAATCAAAAGTATTTGTAGTAGTAGATTTTTACATCTGTGTATTACGGGATAAAGCAAATAAGTAACTGTGGACATTTTATCATTTCCAGCACCACCAATGAGAACTGTAATTCCTTCCACGTGATAAAGGCAATATAGTTGAAAGAAAGAAGACAAGTTAAAAACCTGTTATTCTTACTTTCAAACTCATGGAAATATCAAAATAAACTCATGATACTCATTTATCTTTAAAAAAATACATCCTAGCTCTGTTCACTGAAAAGACTTAGAAACAATGTCCATACCAGTAGCAATATATACTCCGATTGTCCACATTATAGTCTCCATATACCATTTTACACTTAAAGGAACCAGGACTTAGAGAATTGGCTGATTCATTTCTGTATGAGTCTGGAACATTTTGACGTACCAGAGAAACTATCAAATGCTGTTAAGTTGGGGTCAGAATAACTCAGGAGCCAATTTGGAAAGGCTCTCGCTATCAAAAATGGGAAAATTTGTGCATCAATTAGAACTAAAACTGTAATGAATTGAAACATAACAAATATATTTCAAACTATTAGTTCAAGTAATAATAAATTTTTTATCTTAATTGGTCACTATGCTAATGGTTCAATTTATTATTTGAAATCTTTTATTTGAAGAATAAAAGGAAATAATCAGATATTCATGCTAACTTTCCCATATTCTATCAAGACAGATAACCAAATCAAGATAAAGGGAAGTGTCTTTTTACAGAAATACTCTGGGTAATAAATAAAGAAGAAATGATAGAAGTAAAATATCACCATAAATAAATGGATCAATAATTGATCTAGGCAGTGTATATCAGGGACGGCTAACAACCAGGCATTATGCGAAAACATCAGTAATAAAATAGTCATGCTGACAGTGTTGACACTCAATCTGATCAAGCCCCTAGGTCAAACTACAATTTACACAGAATAAGTAGTGTTAAATTCCACCAAGTATATGTTATTAGCAAAATTTAGAGTGGTGAAAATTCTCCAGAACAAACGAGCCAGCTTCTTCAAAATAGAAATTCCAAAATTAAGTAAATAATAAGAAAAAAAGTAAAAATAGAAGAAAAGGAAGCTAGGAGATTAAAAGATTTAAAAGATAACACTCACCCATAGCATCGTAGTCTTATTTGGATTCTGAAATGTTTTATACGTATATGTATAATATATATATATATATATATGAAATTAAAACAACATTTTTAGAGGTTTGGAAATTTGAACACTGATGGCTATTTAATGATACTAAGAAATTACTGAGAATATTTAGTTGTGATAATTTTATGGTTACTTTTTGAAAAAGCCCTTGTGTTTTAGAGATACACAATAATATGTGTATAAATTAAGGAATAGGATATCTGAGATTAGCTTCAAAATAATATTGAGGGAGTAAGAGGGTGAGAATGAAACTAGATTGGGGCTAAAATTGATCATTGTTAAATCTGGGTGATGATAAATGGGGGTCCATTACACTACTCTGCCTACTTTGGTAGATGTTAGAAATTTTCCATGATAAAAGTTTTTTTAAAAATTGAGAAAAGGAAGGGGACAAGTGATGACAAAATAATCATGATTTATGAGAATTACTTGAAAATAGACTTGTTTTAATTGGCTATAATAAGTAAAAAATACATTTAATTTCATATACAATTATCAAATAAAGTGCTATATCCTCTGACCTTCACTATGGAGAATAATTATCTTATATAGGCTTTATCACATGAGAGTATCTTATCTCTCAGGCACAGTGATTGTATCAGGAATGAACACAGATTCAAACAGAGAGAAACCATATGAGAATTCCGGCAACTGAGAGGGTGCTCCCTTTATCTGCTATATACAGACTATACTAGGTTTGTGTATATAATCCTAGGTCTGCTGAAGACCCCCAATCAGAGACAAGTTGCATCAGAGTTAGTGCATCCCCAGAAGAAAGCAGAGCCATGACAGAGAAAACGACTGAGTCCTCACAATGTCAGGTACCTCCCTCTGGAACCATCTAGCTGTAATTAAACAGGCTCCTCTGTACTTCAAAATAGGTTTTTAAAAGAATATTTATTATTAAATGTCAATAGATATTGGTAAATTCTCTCTTAGCATTGTTGGAGGAATCATGGAGAAATATGAACTGGAAGATGGTACAGTTAAGTAGATTCCCAACAACTTGAACAGTTACACATAGAATGTGGATAAATGATAGTTACAGACCTGAGGGGAGGATTTGTTCTCCAATATTCTTAGTCTGTACTAACCAGCATTTTATCATAATCTTGGTTTAAGATACAAAAGGCATACCTATCAATTTTTATGTGCACGAATCTGGGAGTCATCAATAAATAACATAAATTTAAAAGAAGATTTAGAGATATCATAATATCTAAAAAAACTGGTTACATTTGATGAGATTCTGTTTTATATAGATAAATGAATAGTTCTGCACAAAAACTAAAGAAGTCAATTTCATAAGCACAGAGAAAAAAAAAGAATCTAACAGCAAATCATGGGTAAAGGCCTGGGATTTCAATTTAATGCAAGTTCAACTAACCTGTTTATAATTGTGTCAAAACAAAAGCATCTATAATATATATATATAATTTAATTTATATATTATCTATATAGATAACATATAAATTTTAATAGGAGTAATATCTCTAAATCAACTGAAGTAATAGTCCCAACTGCATTTTGCCTTTTGCCCTTGCCAGAGTATTCAGTTCTTATTAACATATTTAAGGAAACAATTTTTAAAAGTGGAAGACTCTATAGGAGGAGAAAGGATGATTATCTGAGACTGTTTAGCCTAAGGAAAATCAGACTGCATGGCAACTCTCTTATTTAATGAAAGAGGTGAAAACATGTGGGAAAAGTATTCAATTTATTCCATGTAGACCCAGAGCTGGGACCCAAGGATGGAATTACAGAAATGTAGGTTTAAGCTTAAGAAAAGAAAAGATCTTCTAACAATCAGGGCTGTCTGAAATCAGAAGTTTCCTTATGGAAGCAGTAAACTCACTAATCACCACAAATGTGCCGGATGAACACCCCTTTAGGTGACTAGATACCTCCCCATTAAAGGCAGGTGGCAAGTTGAGCTAAATGACCTTCATAGGCCTTTTATGATTTAATATCATATTATTATTATTATATATATATTTTTTACCATATGATTCTTTTTATGTGAAAATCTGGAAGGGACAATTCACATATATAGTGATAGAAAGAGGATCAATGTTTGCTGGGAGTTGAGGTAGGGTTGGAAATGGACTGGGAAAGGGCAAAAAAGAAACCTTTGGAGGGGTAATGAAAATATCCTGTATCTTGACTGTAATGAGAGTTACATAGGTGTATACATTTATCAAAGCCTATTGAAAAATATAGTTAAAATACATGCATCTAATTATATATATATTATACACCAATAAAATAAATTTTATATTTAGTACAGTGAACCCATATTTCCTTCCTTCTTGAAAATATCATATTATTAAATTATACTAACCATCAAATAAATCAGATTTACTACCAGGCATTTCATAAACCTTATCTATAACAGGATGATATTATTTTATATTTGCTATTACCCATTTTTTAAAAATTATTGAGCCTGAAGAACAACACAAGAAAAACTCTCAGCTTCTTGTATGTATTTGCTCCTTCTTGACTCCAATTCTTCCCCATTGTATCCTTCAATCTAACCAACTCAGCTAATCCACTAAGCATGCCACTCTATGCACTTAATAACATCTAATGTGCTGGCCAAACTTTCCATTAAACTTTTACATTTTGTGAATCAGCAGCTCTCCAATTGATTTAAGTTGCTTCTTCCTTTCTCTACTGATTGCCAAGCAAAAGTTCACAACAGATATATGAATATATTCTGCTTAGCATAATCTAACTCCACATAACTCTTCACAGCAAAAACCACATGAAAGCTTACCTAGATTCAGGGCATCTTATATGCCTAAAACTTAAATGTGTGATTTATTGCATAAAATGGAATCAAAGGTCACACTTCTCCTTGTTTCTTTTAATCTAAATATTAACTTATAAATTATATCAGAGTATATTTCACCAAATTCAGATGTTTAAGATGTAACCCTGAATATCTCTAGTTTGCATCACTCTAGATGGATGATGTGTGAATCCATAAATCAACTTATTCATCAAATATTTATTGAGTGTCTATTTGTCACACCTTGTCCTACACCCTGGGAATAAAAGATGGACAAAACAGTCATGATCCCTGTCTTCATGAAGCTTAAAATCTAGTAGAATAGATAGACATCAATAACTAACACATTGATATCCTATTATCAGACATAAAACTTAAATTGTGATAACTACTACAAATGAGAGGTACGGGATGTTGTGAAAGCACATGAATAATGGGATTAGGCCCCGTCAAGGTCAGGGATAGCTCCCCTTTACAGCAACAATAGAGCCTCTTTAAAGAATGAGTGAAAGTTCGCCAAGACACGGAGAGCCACTTTATGCTTACAACATTGTAAATGCTTCCCAGTGGAATAAACTATCTCAAGTATAAGAGAATGGAAGAGATCTGTGTGGCCAGAACCAAGAGGGGCACGAAAAAAAGAGCCTAGTGAGACACACCTGGAAAAATAGGTAGGGCCAGACCACGCAAACCCTTCAAAGGGGCAGGTGGTCAATATGATTGGGATCAGATAGCATTTCAAATAGTCATGGGTCATGTGGCGAGACGGGAGAGATATAATGATGCAGAGTGGAAGCCAGTAAACTAGTTAGGGGGCTATTTTACTGGTCGATTTGAGAGAAAGGTGGCTTGGATTGGATTGGCCATGAAGGTAATGAAATTGGTTGTATTCAGGAGATATTTAGAAGGTAAATATGATAGGATTTGAATACATCTAAATCTGTCTTTTGCCTGTAACTTACATTTAAATAAACTGGTTGCCTAGTGCCTCTTTATCCAGAGAATTCCCCGAGTTCGTGAGCTACATTAGTCAGGGTTCTCCAAAGAAATAGAACCAATTGGAAATACAGAGAAAGATTTATTTTAAGGAATTGGCTCACACAATTGTGGAGGTTGGCAAGTCCAAAACTGTAGGGAAGGCCAGCATGCTGGAAATTCAGGCAGATTGCTATGTTAGTCTGCTGGCAGAATTCCTCCTCAGGACAACCTCAGATTTTGCGCTTAAGGCCTTCAAGGGATAAGAGACAGATGAGGTCCAGCCACATCATTGAGGGTGCTTTACTTACAGTCGATTGATGGTACATCAACCTTCACAGCAACATCTAGACTAGTGTTTGACCAAATAACTGGGCACCACAGCCAAGTTGACATATAAAATTAAACCACTGCATGAGTCATGTATAAATTTACCTCTTTTGGTACCTCAGAGGATCCCTCTAAATTTGGCATTGAAATCTAGTGAACAAATCCATATGAACCATATGAATTTATTAGCTCTAATAAATGAACTTTAATAAAACATTATTTATTTTAGCTTTAGGTTTTCCAGGATTAAAAATTATAGTTTGTTTTCAACTTTCCTCATGTCCAGCCCTCTGTTATACTTATCTCCTTCCTCAAACAACTGTAAGCTCCTGGATTTTCTAGAATAGCATAGATATTAAGAATAAGGGAAAATGTATTATGTTAACTTTGATGCATGTCTTGGTCTGAGATTAGTCTAACATGACCTAGAAACAAAGCTACATGACACTACAAATCTGCCCAACTTCTTAGCACATCTGTGAGGGATTTGAGTATTGGAAAGTCCCCAGTGTACTAGCAAACCTGGAGGTTTTATTGAAAACTAAGAAATTTATTAAAAGTTTTCATGAGGTCCAATCATGCCAAATACTTGCAGGAACTCACTTTAACAATCCTGGAGACAAAGAAATGACCAGATTTTTCTTCTATTTTGGTAAGTTGACTTCCTCATTTTTTCTCCTATATGAATTTCCCAAGCATAAGCAACACCACCACCATCAGAATGATAACTTCGGTGTGTGGGGGGGGGCACACACGTGCATTTCATGTCAATCTTCAGTAAAATTTTGAAGTTAAAGAATATTTTCTGATTTCTCCTTGTTGAAGTGTCCATTTACACATCATAGCCCCCAGCACATCACTTCCCCTCCCCCATCAGTGCATACACAGACACACATACTGTGGAATTAATATATATTTCCCCTGATATTCTGTAATAAAGGCAGTATATCAATCTGTAGGATGAATGCACTGCATTTTCCTGAGAGTAAAGAGTAAAGAGAATAAAGAACCTTCCTTCTTTATTAGAAGATTTGGAGGAAAAATGTTGTCAAATAACTAGCTGGAATTTTTGAACATTTCTCTTGTCTCTTCCTAGGACTTATTATCTTTATCTACTATTTCTACTGTCTCTTTAACTTTTCTATGTCTTTATTCTGGCCTGCCACCCACTAAGAGGTTTCCTCAATCTGAACTTCCCACTCACTGATTCATTTTCAGCTCTGTCCATCCTACTGTTCACCTCAGCTCTTGTGTTCTTAATGTCCACTACTATTTTTTCAGACCTAATATTTCTGCTTGATTCTTAGTATAAATTTTTCTGCTTCATATCCTCCTATAGTTCATTGAGCATATTATTTTGCTTATTATAAATTCTTAATTCATCGGTTCCAGTAATTGCCATATTGTATGATCTGTTGTCTTTCTTTATTGTAGTTCAGCTTCTCAACTGCCTGATTATTTTGGTCAGTGGACTCATGTTCCCCTGAGTATATCAGCTACTGTATCAGGTAATGTGTAAGGGAGAAGGGCCAATACCCAGTCCCTACTTTGTGTCCTCCTTGGCGAGTTGCAGAAGTGAAGGGATGAGCCCTGGGGAAGATTCCACTACAGGCAGCATTTCCTGCTTCCATTTGTTGCCACACTGTACCAGTTAGGGATCCATGTTTTAACCACTAGAATAAAGCAGCACTGGGAAGGGGCAGCCTCTTTAGTAATTATCATTTGCCCTGGGAGTTTGGAAGAGAAGGGGGTAGAGAAGTAAATACCTGAGAGCAGCCAGTCAGCCAGTCATTGAGCATCAGTTACTTACCCCAGCAGTCCTTTTTATGGCTTGATATCGCCTTCCAACACCAGGTGACCTGAGCTGTTGCTGAGACGATGGAATCAGCAATGATTGCCTAACTCACTGTGAAGGAAAAGCAAGAGCAGAATCTAAAAAACACGCTCAGCCATCTTCTACTGCTGTGTCGACGGCTGACCTCTATTCTGAGTTCCTGAGACAACCAATTTCAAGGTTTCTTATTATTTTTGTGTTCACTTCTCAGATGAGCTGCCCTCTAACCTCTTTATGGTTGATTTTAGAGACGGAGCTAACAGCTCATGCTATATCATTTTTTTTAGGAACCAGAATCCAAAACATAGTTTATCTCCTAAAGCAACATTATTATGGAGTAGAATGTAGTTTCACATGAATATATCAGATAAAATACAAAAATTAACATACTTTTTGGGGAATTCCCTGGCAGTCCAGGGGTTAGGACTCCATGTTTCCACTGCAGGGCACACTGGTTCGATCCCTGGTCGGGGAACTAAGATCCCGTAAGTTGCAAGGCACAGACAAAAATAATAATAATAAACTAAAATAAAATATATTTTGTTCTTGCAGAATATTTCTTCAAATTATGCCCAACATGTACTTTCTTAAATTCCCAGGATGTACCTGTTCGATCTACTTTGCCATTTTAAGTCATCTTTGGGAAAGTCTCAGAAGTGCTGGTTTCAGTAATCAGTGGAATAATCCTTTGTTACATATCCCACCAGTCTGCCCTCAAAAGAATGAGATTCACTGGTCTGTAACTCTTGGTCTCCAGGGAACCCTTCTCACTCATGGTTCGGAGTTTCCTTGGCAATCACACAGCAGAGTGGCCTGTATATGGCAGCATGCATATTTATGCCAAAGACTCTACAGTTTCACCCCTGAGTTCCTTTAAAACTCTCTTGACAGGTCATTAGCAGCAGAGGGACTAGGGGATCTGAGAGATGTTGGGACCACAGAACAGGGAAAGAGAACACAGAACCCTTACCAAGTACCAGGACCTGGGCAGAGTCATGAACCAGATATGCAATAGGTCTCGAGCGCATACATTTATACAGAGCAGAGTAAGAGAGGATTCTAAAGTCTGAAAGGTCAGTGACGGAGCACATGGGGAGATAGCATGCAACTTGGAGCATGGACTCTATAGAGGAAATAGGAACAGAACACAGAGCAGAGAGGAAAGCATGGTCTCTACTGGGATGCCTCAGCAGGTGACCAGCTGCCTTCCCGTTCCTCTCACCTGGGTGTGAACCAGTCTGTACTGAACCTGGCCAGGGGGAGACACTTGCAAATAGCTGCCATGCTAGACAGTGAGTCTAACAGTAGGAGGAGCAAAGGCATTTTCCTGACAAAAAAACTACGATGGATGATCTCAGTCCAAGTTATTTGTCTTCATCTAGTTTTTCAATTACGTATAGAACATACCTAGCATTTCCTGGCATTTGATCTAGTATCCCTGATCTGTCTTTGTTAAGATATAATTTGGAATTGGAGATTCCTTTAATGTCTTCCTCAGAAAACCCCCCAAGCAAAAAATTCATTTCTTCTCCTTGCTCTCTCTTTTGTTCCCAAGTGCAGCCTTCACACAACCATTGCCAAGGGTTTTTCCCTCTGGTTTTCGGCCTTTGGTGTGCTTAAAGAAATTATTATTGGCATTAGAGAATCTTGCATGTTTTCCTTAAATTTTTTTTGATTTGCCTAATGTTTACTATGCCTTTGACCTGCCACAATTCTGTACTACCTTGGTCTCATCTCTTAACTAATTTTCCCGTTTCTGCAAACATAATTTTCCTCATTGCCAGGCTCCTTTTTGAAAACTTGACTTTCAGGCTTACTGTGATTTATGTGCTTTCAATTTTTTTCCCTTTTATGGTATCCTTAGCATTTTCTTTAAGTTTTTTTCAAAATAAATTTATTTATTTATTTTATATTTTATTTTTGGCTGCATTGGGTCTTCCTTGCTGCATGCGGGCTTTCTCTAGTTCTGGCAAGTGGGGGCTACTCTTCGTCGTTGCAGTGCGCGGGCTTCTCATTGCGGTGGCTTCTCTTGTTGCAGAACACGGGCTCTAGGCGCACGGGCTTCAGTAGCTGTGGCACGCTGGCTTAGTAGTTGTGGCTCGTGGGCTCTAAAGCACAGGCTCAGTAGTTGTGGCGCACGGGCTTAGTTGCTCCGCGGCATGCGGGATCTTCCCGAACCAGGGCTCGAACCCGTGTCCCCTGCATTGGCAGGCGGATTCTTAATGACTGTGCCACCAAGGAAGTCCTCCCTAACATTTAATTTTGTCAATTTTCAATCTCTAAATTTCAATTTTATGATGAACGTCTTTTTTCTTGCTCACTTTCCTTTCCCCATAAGATCACTGTGTTAAATTTTGGTGCTGCTTCTTATTTTCCTTAAAAATAAATAAGGCACAAAATTTTGTTCCCTACAAAGAACCAAGCCAATGTAGCAATTTTCTTTGTGAATTTTAAGATAGCCCATTCTAGGAAGTAGACAGAACTCATCCACATACTTTGCTTCTACTTAAGATTTCACCCTGGCTTGGCTTCTATTGGGTGGATATGCCATTGGGTGGTTACTTGAAAACATTCTATCTAATTTGACTGCCCCAATTCAGTTTCTATCTCATAGGAGGTGTGTGGTATACTGCTTTTATATTTTTGTCACTTTGGTGCTGCGTGAGGTTTTCTGGTCAAGCTTTACACATATATTCCCTTCTTCTCTGATCCTACTGATCATCTTAACTGTTGCCAGATTTTTATCCCAGAAGCCCCACGTTCATCCAAGAGCAATTAATTGAGCAGTCACTATGTTTCGGCACTATGCCAGGTCCAGGGAGACCGGGCAGTCACCAAGAGAGAATTCCAGCACTTAGAAAGCTGAGAAGTCTTCAAGGCTTTCCACCACTGTCAAGCAAACATTTATAATTTTCATAGATGCATTTTTATTTTTATTTTTTTTTATTTTTTTCGGTATGCGGGCCTCTCACTGTTGTGGCCTCTCCCGTTGCGGAGCATAGGCTCCGGACGTGCAGGCTCAGTGGCCATGGCTCACGGGCCCAGTCGCTCCGCGGCATGTGGGATCTTCCTGGACCGGGGCACGAACCCGCATCCCCTGCATCGGCAGGTGGACTCTCAACCACTGTGCCACCAGGGAAGCCCCATAGATGCATTTTTAGATTAAAGTAGACTTATTATTTTAAAATTATCTTTGTCATCTGGTGTTGTCAGTAAAATTCATCTTTACTTTCTTTGAATATGACATTATCTAATGAGTCTGAGTAGATGGAGTGGGAGGTGAAAAGGTTTGGTCAATTCTTACAAGAAATTCCTTTGTGCTATACTATAGTTTTCACTGAGGTTTTAGTTAAAAAATAAACTGTTTTGTGATTTCTGATTCAAAAAATTGATAACCCCTGAGGCAGCCTCTCTGCCTAAAAATACCTATGAAAACCATAAAGGGTAGAAATAATAAAAACATCAAAAAAGACTGACAGTTAAAAAGTTATCTGGATCTAAGAGAAAACTTTGCTAACTATGCAGGCTTTATCTTTCTTTCAACAGAGCTGCCACATCCACTGAAACAAAAGCCCAGTGCACCTCCTTCTTCCCTCACTTTCATACCTCTAACCTACAACACCTCTTCTATGCAGGTGATGCCTTTTAATTAAATATAATTCTCCTTATCCTACCCTATAATGTGAATTTCATATTTTTACTTTATGACACTCTGAGAAGACAAATATATCAAAGCCTTAATAATCTTAGTATGAGCTAACATTTATAGGAGATTATTCTGTGCAAAACATGGTGCTGAGCACTTCACATATATTATTTCATTGAATCCTCACAACTCTCTTATGAGAGTTTTATAGATGAAAACTTTATAGATGAAAATGACTTGTGTCCCATCCATTTTATAGATGAAAAAATGAGGAACAGAGGTTCTCTGTCACAAGATTACTTACAAAGGAAGAGGCAGAGCCAGGATATAATAAGCATATAATCTAGCTCTAAGTACCTTAGTGTAAACTAGGATGATCTAGAAATCATGTGTCTGGAGGCTCTGAGCCTAAAAAGTTAATTGACCCTGCTACTGATCATAATTCCTGCCATATTGTTATGAAAGACAACGTGCTGATGCTACTGTGTTTGATGATGTGTCAGAGTTAAATTTTCAAGGAAAGAGAGTGAGTGCATATGAAAAAGCGATTACAAGGTGGAAAGAACAGAGCTGAACTTTATTTTCCAATTTATGTAAATACTCCTCTTTTTTCTTCCTTTTTCCAAATCAATTTGATAACACCTTCAGGGACCATTCTTCTTATAAAAATCATAGGTGTTTATATCTACTGCATTTTAACTTTTATTCAATCTGGGGAAGTTACTTCCCTCTTTAAACCTCAGGTGTCCATTCATGTCTCTTCTCAAGTGCTCAATTAATCATAGTTTGAGTTATTATTTTTATTAGTATCATAGTCACTATTAGTAGGTTTTTTTTTACATCTTTGGCCAAAAGCTCTTTGAGAACATCAGCAACGGCTTATTGTTCTTTATGTAAGAAACTGACTAGCATTGTAATTGTTACATTGTAACAATTGACTAGCATTGTAATTGTTACATTGCAGGTGCCCAATACATGTTAAAGGAACATTAAACTTAATAACCAAACTATAAATTTTCTAAAAAGTATCTCAGACACATAGAGTTAGCACCAGGGTTGATTGCCCAAAAGATGACATATCTGATGACACAAGCCTTATTTTCCTTCCACAAAATCTGTGGCCAAGGGGTCCCTACATGGTAGCACCATGCCCTTGAATAGAGAGGGGAAGAAAAATCTGCCCAAAGTTGGCTTGAAAAAGTCATCACATATATTAAGTCTATAGTGATTTAAATTATTTAATATTCAATATGGAAAAGAATACTTCAGTTTCCATGTGCCATAATGAAAATTCTAGACTAGTTTCTGAGTGCTTCTGCAACCACAGATTATATCAAGAGAAGCACAAACACAGATACTCATCACCCCTGAGAAACAAAAATCTGTAGTTTTCATGGTATCTGAGAGGAAAACTAGACAAGTTAATTAATTTATATTTTCTCTCCCAAACAGAAGCAATAGCATGAGCCACAAACTTTCACAGCATTTATATGTAGTTGTCTTTTGTTTTAAAGGCAAGAGAAATAGAAGTGTTTTCCCAGAGAATGGACACTATTGGCTACAAGAACAGATGTTCAAGGTAATAGACTGTACTGTGGTAGAGCTGTGTGTTTGCCAAAGTGAGAGCCACCCATATTGTTTTAAGTAAGTTTATGTTTTATGTGTTTGTAATATGTGGGACCTTAAAGAATGAAAAGCCCATGACAAGACATTATTTGCCCTAGTTTATGGATGATATTGTGTACCAGTCCCATCATGGTCCAAATGCTTGTCACATGAATACTTTAGCAGTTTCAGGAACTAAAATATTAGTCTCCTAAAACAAGGTTTATCAGAAATCATCCAATACATGAATCAATACTTGCCTAGAGAAGAGCTGAAAGAAGCATTAGGATGAAAATAAAATGAGAAGAGGGGGAGGGGAAAAGGAAGCATAAAAATAGCGGGTATAAAATTTATGGGATATTGCAAAAGCTGTACTTTAAAGGAAATTAATAGCTACAAATACCTCTATTTAGAAAAGAAAAAGATCTCAAATCAATAACCTCATCTCCCATTGTAAGAAACTAGGGAAAAAAGTGCCAACTGAACCCGGAGAAAATGGAAAGAATGAGAGAGGTACAATGAGAGCTGACATTAATGAAAGAGAGAATAAAAACTAATAGAGAAAATCAATAAAAATAGAAATTGATTCTTGAAAAGATCAACAAAATTGACATGCCTGTGGCTAGAATCCAAGAAAAAAGAAAAGACTCAAATTACTAAAATTAACAATGAAAGAACAGACATAGCTACTGATATTACAGAAATAAAAAGAATAATAAGGGCACAGAATAAACAACTACATACCAATAAATTAAATGAAATCAAAATTCTTCTAAAAAGATAAAAACTACTAAAATTGACTTAAAAGGAAACGGAAAATCTGAATAGACCTATAAGTAAAGATATTTATTTAGTAACTTAAAAAAATCCCACCAAGGAAAGCTCACTTTAGATGGCTTTACAGGTGAAAACTACCAAACATTTTTTTTTAAATATCAATTTTTCACAAACTCTTCCAAAAAATAGAAGAGAAAGGGACACTTCTTACTTATGAGGTGACTATTGTCTTTACACCAAAATCAGACAAAGAAATTACAAGAAAAGAAATGATAGAACAATATCCTTATGAATATAGATGTAAGTTCCTCAACAAAATACTAGCAAACAGAATCTAACATTTAAACAGAATTATAAACTGATCACAAGTGACCACTGTGAACAATTATATGCTAACAAATTTGATAATCTAGAAGAAACTGATAAATTTTTAGAAACATACAACCTACCAAAACTGAATTATAAAGAAATTTAAAAATCTCAGCAGACCTATAACTAATAATGAGATTAAAGCAGTAATTAAAAAACAAAACAAAACAAAAAACCTCTTAACAAAGGAAATCCCAGGACCAGATGGCTTCACTGGAAAAAATCTACCAAGTATTTAAAGAAGAATTAACACCAATCCTGCTCAAATTTTATCAAAAAATTGAAGAGGAGGGAGAAATTCCAAATAAAGCCAGCATTACCCTGATGCCAAAATCAGAAATAGATACCATGAGAAAACTACAGACCAATATCCCTGATGAACACTGATGCAAAAATCATCAAGAAAATACTAGCATCAAGAAAATACTAGCAAACCAAATTCAACAACACATTAAAGTGATTATACATCATAACAAAGTAGGATTTATTTCTGGAATACAAAGATGGTTCAATATAAAATCAGTCAATGTAATATAGCACAGTAAGAGAATAAGGGACAAAAACCACATGAGCATCTCAATTGATGCAGAGAAAGCATTTCACAAAATTCAATACCCTTTTGTGATTAAAAACACTCAGTAAACTAGGAAGAGAAGGAAATTACCTCAACACAATAAAGGCAATGTATGAAAAGCCCACAGCTAACTTCATACTCAGTGGTGAAAAATGAAACCCTTCCCTCTAATATTAAGAACAATGCAAGGATGCCCACTCTTGCCATTTCTATTCAACACAGTACTAGAAGTCCTAGCCAGAGCAATCAATCAAGAAAAAGAAATAAAAGTCTTCCAAATAGGAAAGGAAGAAGTAAAATGTTGTTTGCAGATGATGTGATCTTACACACAGAAAACCAAAAAGATTCCCTAAAAATACTGCTAGAACTAATGAACAAATTCAGTAAAGTTGCAGAATACAAAGTCAACACCCCAAAATCAGTTGTGTTCCTATACACTAACAATTAATAATCCTAAAAGGAAATTGAGAACAATTCCATTTATAATAGTATCAAATAGATATAACAAACTTAACCGAGAAGGCAAAAGACATATACACAGAAAGCTGCAAAACATTGAAAAAAGAAATTAAAGATGGTACAAATAAATAGAAAGACATGTAGTATTCATGGATTAGAAGACTTAAAATGTCCATACTACTCAAAGTAATCTATAGATTCAATGAAATCCTTATCAAAACCCCAACAACATTTTTTGCAGAAACAGAAAAATTCATCCTAAAATTCATATGGACTGCAGATAGTTAAAATTTTCTTGAAAAAGGAAAACAAAGTTGGCAGTCCCACACTTTCTGATTTCAAAACTTACTACAAAACTACAGTAATCAAAACAGTGTGGTACCCACATAAAGACAGACATATTGACCAATGGAATATAAAAGAAAGCCCGGAAATAAACTCTCATGTATATGGTCATATGATCTTTGACAAGAGTGCCAAGGCTACAATGGGTAAAAGATAGTCTCTTCAACAAATAATGCTGGGAAAACGGAATATCCACACACAAAAAAGAAGTTGGATTCTTCCCTTATAACAAAATAAATAAAGTACCCCATGCTTTAAGGGAGTTGGTGCTTCCCTTAACTCAAAATAAATAAAGACCTAATATATAATGTGAAAGTATAAAAGTTCTACAATAAAAAATAGGAGGAAAGCTTCATGCCACTGGATTTGGCAATGCTTTCTTGGATATGATACTGAAAGCACCTGCACAAAAAGCAATAATCAACAAGTGGAACTATATCAAACTTAAAAACTTCTGCATGGCAATCAACAGAGTGAAAAGGCAACCTATGGAATGGGAGAAAATATTTGCAAACTGTATCTATGATAAGCGATTAATATCCAGAGTACATAAATAATGCCCACAACTCAACAACAACAAAAAACAATTAAATTTAAAAATGGGTAAAGGACTTGAATAGATAATTCTCCAAGGGAGATATACAAATGGCCAACAAACGCATGAAAAGATGCTCATTATCATTACAAGAAACACAAATCAAAACCACAATGAAATATCACTTCACACTTGATAGGACAGGCACTATAGGAAAAAAAAAAGAAAATAGTAAGCATTGACAAGGATGTGAAGAAATTGGAACACTTGTGCACTGTTGGTGGGATTGTAAAATGGTGCAGATACTAGGGAAAACATTATAGAAGTTGCTCAAAAAGTTAAAAATAGAATTACCATATGATTCCACTTTTGGGTCTATATCCAAAAGAATTGAAAACAGGATCTCAAAGAGAAGTTTAATCACCCATGTTCACTGCAACATTATTTGCATTAGTGAAGAGGTGGAACCAACCCAAATGTCCCTCAACAGATGAATGGATAAAGAAAATGTGGCACATACATATAACAGAATAGTATTCAGCCTTACAAAAGAAGTAAATCTTGTCCTGTCATATGCTACAACATGGATGAACAGGGAGGACACTATGCTAAGTGAAATACCAGTCACCAAAAGATACTTTAAGAGTATCTTAAAGTATCTAAGAGACCTCTGGGACAACATTAAATGCACCAACATTTGCATTATAGGGGTCCCAGATGAAGAAGAGAAAAAGTATCTGAGAAAATATTTGAAGAGATTATAGTTGAAAACTTCCCTAACATGGGAAAGGAAATAGCTACCCAAGTCCAGGAAGTGCAGAGAGTCCCAGGCAGGATAAACCCAAGAAGAAACACACTGAGACACATAGTAATCAAATTGACAAAAATTAAAGACAAAGAAAAATTATTAAAAGCAACAAGGGAAAAATGACAAATAACATACAAGGGAACTCCCATAAGGTTAACAGCTGATTTTTCAGCAGAAACTCTACAAGATAGAAGGGAGTGGCACGATATATTTAAAGTGGTGAAAGGGAAGAACCTACAACCAAGATTACTCTACCTGGCAATGATCTCATTCAGATTCTATGGAGAAATCAAAGCTTTACAGACAAGCAAGAGCTAAGAGAATTCAGCACCAACAAACCAGCTCTACAACAAATGCTAAAGCAAGTCCTCTAAGTGGGAGACACAAGAGAAGAAAAGGACCTACAAAAACAAACCCAAAACAATTAAGAAAATGGTCATAGTAACATATATCAATAATTACCTTAAATGTGAATGGATTAAATGCTCCAACCAAAAGACACAGGCTTGCTGAACGGATACAAAAATAAGGCCCATATATATGCTGTCTACAAGAGACCCACTTCAGACCTAGGGACACACACAGACTGAAAGTGAGGGGATGGAAGAATCAGCTGAACAGATCCTTTGCCCTGTTTGGAACATTGATAATGATAAGTAATGAAGATCAGCTTTTCTAATGAGGTAACCTACAAAAAAATTGGATAAAGTGCAAAATTCATCTTCTTAGAGGTGTCATTCCTCCCTCATTCCATGAGTTTAAATATCTTTTCAAATATTTAAGAGATACTTTGTACCTTTTATTTGTGAATTGTTTTCTTGTCTTTTCCCCATTTTCTACCAGGTTTTTGATTTTTTTGTCCTCTAATTTTTTAGAGTTCCTTATACATTGGGGATATTATCCATTTGTGATAGGTGTTACAAAGATTTTCTTTCACTTTTTCACTTGTCTTTGATTTTGCTTATGGTATTTTGTCATTCACAGGCTTTTAAAACTTTTTATATAGTCAAGTTTTTCTTTTTAAAAATTGCCTCTGGATTTTGAATCCTAACTATGAAGTCTACCTACACAGAAGTTAAGTGGAGTTCAGCTTTGATTTCTTTCAGTATGTGTATAGTTTAACTTATTTCATGTAGGTCCTTGGTCCTGTTGGAGTTTATTCTAGTGTAGGTGTAATTTTGTCCTCTTCCAAGTAGCTAAGCATTTGTTACAGAATAAATTATTAAATAATCCATTTTTGTCCCATTGGTTTGAGATGCTACCTTTATGATATCCTCAATTTTCATATGAACTTGGGTTTATTTCTGAGTTTTCTATACTATTCCATGGGTCTGTTTACTCATGTATCAGAAACACATTGTTTTGATTGTATATGTTTTTTACTATTTTTTCAAATACCTGATAGAGCGGGTTAACCCTTGTATTTTTTTTTCTATTCTTGTGTGTTTGTTTTACCATATGAACTTTATCACCAGTGTGGATTTGACACAGTAGCTTGATTAGTGCAGTGAATATAAAACAATATATATACAAAAAATGTCCACTCATAATACATTAGTATCATCTTCCCTATGGAGAAGGAGACACAGAATCCCAAACGCAAGTAATTAGGAACTAATTATAAGCAAGTAGAAAGTTAGGGAATGGTCTGATATGTTCCCCTAGTTTCTGCTTTGCCTATCAAATTACACCTTTTCCCTACCATTTAAGAATCTGTTTTTATAGAAAAGATAATAGCATGTTACTGTTAAGACAAAAATCATGAAATCTACAAGCAAAAAAGACAAAACATTTTTGCATAAGAGGATGGAACAAAGTGCCAGCTGATTTGATTGCTGTTACATGTCTGTTATTTATTTCATCATCAGTTTCCTCTTGTCCTGCCTCTCTCTATTGGTGTTCCAGCAAGAACTTACTTCTGTGAGCAAGATAGTGACTAAGCTTAAAGTCACTATGACTTTGACTAATTTACTTCTGTGAGCAAGATAGTAACTGAGCTCAAAGTCAGACACTCCATTGTAATGATCACTATTTGCCTCCTAATTCCTTACTTGCCAGGGTTTGGAAAACATTTAAACCAGTAATAATGGGGAGACTATGGCTTCACTTTTCCTGCTTCCTCAGACTGCAACTTACATGGAATGCATTTTATTTTAGGGGAAAATATTTAGTTTATTCTCTTTCGTTTTACCTGTATAAAATAATTTAACATTTTTGTAGCTTTCTTCTTGGTTGTACCAACCCAGAGCTGGGAATGCTAAGGAAAGTCAAGTTGACAGTGATGAAAAAGATGATTTGAAAAACAAATAAAAATTATTATTTTTCTCTACCTTCATCCTTCTTAACTTCCTTCAGTCTTATGCTTTTAGATGTTTCAAACCCATGGGCAGTGGCTGACCAGTATTTGGGAAGGAAAAAGCGAGTTCTTTGAAACTAATCTACCAAGAGACATGGTCTTTCCTTTCCTTTTTAAAATCACAAAATGCCACAAACATTTATTTGTTAGGTTATGAGAAAGGCAATTGAGATATTTTTACTAACTCCAACTCCAAGTATATATTGATGACAGGCCAATCCATTGTGTTCAACGTCAGAATCTAATTCTATATTTTTCAATGTGATTTTAATTTCAGAAAGAAGAGGCTATTAATAATAAACTTCCATGAAAAATTAAAGAGAAAAAGCCTATGTATTTGAAACAGATGGAAAACCTGAAATAACCCTCCAAAATTCTAGTCTCCTTTCATTTTTCTAACAACTTATTTATTAAATATTCACACGAGACTTTTTTCTTTACATCTTAAATTATTAATGAAAAATAAGAACCAGTGACATTCAGTTGCAAATTCAGCTTTATTTCTTACCTTTTAAAAGTTATTCTTTTTTTCTCCTTATGTGGGTCCTCTTTTATTTGCTCTTTTATTGAACAATTCAGATAGTTTTATTAGGATAGTCTTCACAAACTATAAAATTTACCCTTTTAAAATGTACAATTTGGTGGTTTAAGTATATTCACAGAGTTATGCAATCATCACCCCTAACTAAATGTTCTAAAAAATGTTTTAGGGGCTTCCCTGGTGGCGCAGTGGTTGAGAGCCCGCCTGCCAATGCAGGGGACACAGGTTCGTGCCCCGGTCCGGGAAGATCCCACATGCCGCGGAGCGGCTGGGCCTGTGAGCCATGGCTGCTGAGCCTGCATGTCCGGAGCCTGTGCTCCGCAACGGGAGAGGCCACAACAGTGAGAGGCCCACACACCACAGAAGAAAAAAAAAATGTTTTAGAAGATTTTCATCACTCCAGAAAGAAACCCCACATCCATTAGCAGTCACTCCCCAGTTCTCCTTCGCTCTCTTCTGTGGAAACCACTAATTTACTTTCTGTCATTGTTACTTTGCCTATTCTCTACTTTCCATATAAATGTATTTATGCAATACGTGGTCTTTGTGATTGATTTCTTTGATTTTGTATAATGTTTTCAAGGTTCATCCATGTTGTAGCATGAATCAGTACTTCATTCCTTTTTATTGCCAAATCATATTCCATTGTATAGGTAAACCACATTTTGTTTACCCAATATTCAGTTAATTGACATTTGGGTTGAATATTTTTTTTTTTTTTTTTTTTTGTGGTACGCGGGCCTCTCACTGTTGTGGCCTCTCCTGTTGGGGAGCACAGGTTCCGGATGCGCAGGTTCAGTGGCCATGGCTCACAGGCCTAGCCACTCTGAGGCATGTGGGATCTTCCCGGACGGGGGTATCGGTAGGCGGACTCTCAACCACTGCACCACTAGGGAAGCCCTACATTTTTTGATTATTACAAATCGTGATCTTATGAACGTTAGTACACAAGGTTTTTTGTGGATGTATGTTTTTATTCCTGTTCGGTATGTACCTAGGAATGTAAATGTTGGTTCATATGGTAACTCTATGTTTAACTTTTTGAGGAACTTCCGAACAGTTTTCCAAAGCAGCTGCACCATTTTACATTCCTACCAGCATTGTAAGGGTTGAATTTCTTCGCATTCTCACCAATACTTGCTATTGTCTGTATTTTTAACTTTAGCTACCCTAGTGTATGTGGTATCTCCTTGTTCTTTTCCTTTACATTTCCCTAAACACTAATGATGTTGGACATCTTCTCATGTGCAAATTGGCCATTTATATATCTTATTTGGAGGAAATGTTTATTCAGTGCTTGAGCCTGTTTGTCAGCTGTATTGTCTCCTTATCATTGAGCTGTAAGAGTTCTTAATACATTTTCTGAATACCAATCACTTAACAGATATATGACTTACAAATATTTTCTCCCATTCTATGTGCTGTTTTTTCTTTCTTTATGGTATCCTTTGAAGAAAAAAAAATCTTTTTAGATTATGAAGATTTCCAATTCTTTCTATTTTTTTTCTTTTGTTGCTTGTGCTTTTGGTATTTTATCTAAGAAGTTATTGTCTAACCCAGGGTCACAAAAGTTTACTACTTTTTTCCCTAAGATTTTTAGTTTTACTAAGATTTTTAGTTCTTACATTTGTGTCTATTATCTATTTTAATTTTTGTGTATCTTTTGTGGTAGGAGTCCAACATTATTCTTTTGCATGTATATCAAGATGTCTCAGCACCATTTGTTAAGAATAGTATTGGTTTCTATTTTATTGTCTTTGCACCAGTGTTAAAAATCAATTGACTGTAAATGTAAGGGCTTATCCCTGGACTCTGAATTTTTTTCCCATTCATCTGTATATCTGGGTTTATGTCAGTACCACTCAGTCTTAATTAATTTAGCTTTGTAGTAAGGTTAGAAATTGAGAATTATGAGTCCTTTAACTTTGTTCTTCTTTTCAAAAGTGGTTTTGGATATTTTAGATCACTTGCATTTTCATATAAATTTTAGGATGTTTGTTAATTTCTGCAAAAAAAAAGCAGCTGGGATTTTGACAGGGACTGCATTGAATCTGTAGATCAATTTGAGGTGTATTTCCATCCTAACATTTTAAATCTTCTCATTCATGAATATGGGCTATTGTTCCATTTATTTAGATCTTTAATTTCATTCAATAAATTTATTCCTAAGTATTTTATTATGTTTGATGTTCTCATAAATGGAATTGTTTATTTTTAGTTTCATTTTTGTATTATTCAGTGCTAATTCCAGTGATTTCTGATACCAGCTACTCAGAGTTGGGCCAAATTTCACAGGTTAAGGCACAGTCCTCTATGAGACTTCTCTCACGTGAGACACCAGCCACAAGTTCGGTGGTTCCCAGGCTACCCTCACTTTTGAGCAGCAAGCTACAAACTGCAGGATTTCTACTTCCCCCTCAGGTTTGCTAATTTGCTAGAATGACTCAGAATTCAGAGAAGTGCTATACTTCTTATTATAACTCAATTATAGTCAAAGGATGAAAATCAGAATCCAGCAAAACAGGAGACACATAGAGCAAGGTTCAGGAGGGTCCCAAATGCAAAGATTCATTGTGCTCTCCCCATGGAGTTAGGACATGTCAACCTGCCAGCACATCAGTGTGTGACAATATGCATAGTATTGCCAACCAGGGAAGCTCACCTGAGATTGGTGTCCAGAGTTTTTTACTGGGGTTTTATTACCTGGGCACAATTGATTGAATCATTTGCCATGGTTGAAATAAATCACTAATCTCTTCCTGTTTCCTGAGGTTGGGTTGATATCACATGACTCAAAGCCTCAACCCTCTCATTGTATGGTTAGGCTTTCTGTCATGGCCAGTCCTCATCCTGAGCCATCTTGTTAGCTAAACTATTTAGGAGCCCACTGTGAGTCACTTCATGTGCATAAAATATCAGGGACCATGATAGTCTCCTATCACTTGGGAAATTTCAAGGATTTACAGGTTACCCTCTAAGAAACTGGGGATAAAGCCAGCCAAATTCTTTATTGCACAGGACTAGCATATGGAAATAGAACTGATTTTTATATATTCATCTTAAATTCTCCAACCATATTGAATGTGTTTATTCATTGTAATGGCTTGTGTGTGTGTGTGTGTGTGTGTGTGTGTTTTCCTTAGGGTCTTTCTGTAAACAAGATCATGCCATCTTCAAAGAAAGAGGATTTTGATTCTTTTGTTTTAATCTGGATATCTTTTATTTCTTTTTCTTGCCTAATTGCCTTCGTTTGAATCTCCTGTACAGTCTCAAATAGAAGTGGTAAAAATGGATATCCTTGTTTTGTTCCTGGTCATAGGAGGAAGCTTTCATTTTTTTCACCATGAAGTATGGTTATCAGCAATGGGTTTTTCATAGACACTGTTTATCTCATTGAAGAAGTTTCCTTATACTCCTAGTTTGTTGAGTGTTTTTTAGTTATGAAAGGATATTGGATTTTGTCAAATGCTTTTTCTGAATATATTGATATGATCATGTGTTTTTTGTCCCTTATTCTATTAATGTGATGTATTACATTGACTGATTTCAGTCTGCACATTTCAACTGCACATTCCTAAAATAAATCCCATTTTGTCACAGTGTTTAATTCTTTAAAAATTTTTCTTATCATTTATAATTTACTTTGACACTTGATGCTTGATGAGTTTTTTGTTTGTTTTAATGTTCAATACTCTTGTGTATGCATAAAAAAAGGAAAATATAAGGGAAATAAATCAGTTATTTCCCAACCTTTTTCACATTTAAACTCTGCCTCTTCTGTATCCTTTTGACTCAGAATCAATAGTTTGTGTTTTCCCATGCATTAAATCCTCCATCCAACTAAAGTATCCGTTCTTCTGCCGCAGTTATTCTGCTATTGATTCCTTCTAGTGTATTTTTCATTTCAGTTATTATATTGTTCATCTCTGTTTGTTTGTTCTTTAATTCTTCTAGGTCTTTGTTAAACATTTCTTGCATCTTCTCTATCTGTGCCTCCATTCTTTTTCCAAGGTCCTGGATCACCTTCACTATCATTATTCTGATTTTTTTTTTCTGGAAGATTGCCTATCTCCACTTCGTTTAGTTGTTTTTCTGGGGTTTTATCTTGTTCCTTCATCTGGTACATAGCCCTCTGCCTTTTCATCTTGTCTATCTTTCTGTTAATGTGGTTTTCGTTCCACAGGCTGCAGGATTATAGTTTTTGCTTCTGCTGTCTGCCCTCTGGTGGATGAGGCTATCTAAGATGCTTGTGGAAGCTTCCTGATGGGAGGGACTGGTGGTGGGTAGAGCTGGGTGTTGCTCTGGTGGACAGAGCTCGGTAAAACTTTAATCCACTTGTCTGCTGATGGGTGGGGCTGAGTTCCCTCCCTGTTGGTTGTTTGGCCTCAGGTGACCTAGCACTGGAGCCTACCCAGCTCTTTGGTGGGGCTAATGGTGAACTCCAGGAGGGCTCATGCCAAGGAGTACTTCCCAGAACTTCTGCTGCCAGTGTCCTTGTCCCCACGGTGAGCCACAGCCACCCCCCGCCTCTGCAGGAGACCCTCCAACACTAGCAGGTAGGTCTGGTTCAGTCTCCTATGGGGTCACTGCTCCTCCCCCCGGGTCCTGATGCACATACTACTTTGTGTGTGTCCTCCAAGAGTGGAGTCTCTGTTTCCCCCAGACCTGTCGACATCCTGCAATCAAATCCCGCTAGCCTTTGAAGTCTGATTCTCTGGGAAATCCTCCTCCCGTTGCCGGACCCCCAGGTTGGGAAGCCTGACATGGGGCTCAGAACCTTCACTCCAGTGGGTGGACTTTGGTGGTATAATTGTTCTCCATTTTGTGAGTCACCCACCCAGCAGTTATAAGATTTGATTTTATTGTGATTGCACCCCTCCTACCATCTCCTTGCAGCTTCTCCTTTGTCTTTGGATATGGGGTATCTTTTTTGGTGAGTTCCAGTGTCTTCCTGTCAATGACTGTTCAGCAGTTACTTGTGATTCTGGTGCTCTCGCAAGAGGGAGTGAGCACGCGTCCTTCTACTCTGCCATCTTGAACTAATCTCCCTGTTCAGCTGATTCTTATGTAGATTTCCATATGCTTCTCCTGTTTTCATCACACCTGCTCCCTCACTTTCAAAGGTATTTAGTGCCCCCTTTCCTAAGGCTTTCTTGGGGTCTAGAGTATCGATCATTTGGTTTCTGTGCTTTTGTTTTCTATGCCCATCTATTTTCTAGCATCTGAAATGTATTTCTGCCTTCTCTTCTGTACTTACTGTTCATGTGAGTTTCCACTTTTCTTATTCCTCAACCACAACTTTATTGGAACTTTGGAGGGAGTGGAGATAAACCTGAGTTTCTTTTTATTTATTTTTCCCCAACTTTATAAGGAATAATTGACAAATATAATTGCATATATTTAAAGTATACAATGTGAGGGGTTGATATACATTATGGAACGATTACTGAGTTATATTTATATCTGATGGCCTCAGAGGCACTGAAAGTACTTCAACAAGGTGACCAACAGAAGAGATTCTGAGCCAAGGGGATTCCACTGGTTTCCTGATTTTCACATTGGAATGTTCCTGTTGTGAAACAGTACAGCTTCGTGTTCAGAGCATGGACTCTCCAACTTACTATGTAACCTCTGAGCATAAGTTGCCTCGGAATGCAAATGTATATAATAATCGTACTACCTGTTAAGGTTCTTTTGATGGCTAAATGACTTAATGCCTATAAAAGCACTTAGGACAGTGCCAGCCACAAAATAATCATTCGATATGTATTGGTGTTTATTACCATTACCACAATGCCCCGAAAACAGCAGTTATGTCTATCTTCAACCAATCCTGTGGTAGAAACTCTAGGTAGAGTCATGAGATTCACTGTCATTTGTACTGTGAAGTTTTAAACACTCAGACTATCTCACCTGGTTTTATTTGGTGCCTAATTTTCTCATATCCATAGTTACACATTTAAGTAACAGCAATGGGGGAAAGATATATAGTCAATTTTCTTCCCATTTAATTTTTTTCTAATCAGTTCACTATGTATCTATTGACTATGCAAAGCACTGAGTTAGGTATACTGGAGGACAGAAAGATTTATAATAGGGACTATCTTCTAGGAGTATACATGTAATGATAACATAACAGGTGAAAACTATATTTCATAAAAGATTTAAGTTACATTTCATGGAGAAAATAGAAAAGATGGTTAAAGGTATATTGGATTCTTAAAATATAATTGAAAAACTGAGTCATAATATTTCTATTGAAATCATTCCTGAATTATTTAAATAAACCATTTAACACCAGGGATGGGCTTGCCATGAAGTGAATGGAACTTTAGAATTCAGGGACCCTCATTTACATGGGGCTCCTAACAGGCCCTATGAGGGGTTCCAAAAATGTGTTCACCAAGTCGCATGTTTATATAAAATTTGGAGAAGTAAGATGGTTTAAAAACGGTCTCTTTAAACTCTGACTTACCTTTCGTCACTCTTGCCCTTGTGGCAGGTGGCACTGGAGTGACTGTGAGCATTTTGGGACCTCTACAAAGGAGAACTTCAGTGGAGAATGTATTTAATTTGGGCTTAGTAGGATATATATTATGTGGTTCACAATCAATTCTGGTGTAGGAACAGATTCCAAAATACTTGCACATCTTGCTGCATGAACCCACTCTGTGAGGTGGCACAAGTGGTATCAGAGGGCCTATTTATAGTATGAACATGCCCTACAGCTCTCAGTACAGGAAGTATCAGGATAATGGGGAGAAAAAGGTTTGAAATATTTGCAGCCAGGAGGCAGGTTGTGGAAATTTCTTCCAGTCATCAGTGTTGTAAAATTATAAGCAGTGCCTTCAATTTTCATGGAGTCTAGTCAAAACAATGCCACCTGTCAGGAATATACTCAATAATGCAGCAAACACCATTACCAACATATCACAAATTTTTAAAGGAGAATTGTGCATGAAATTTATCAGAATTATTTTGTTTATAGGGCACACACCTGTCCTTCAAGGAGCCAGGACACCAGAATGTGTCTATCTGTTGTATGCATCCCAAGGTATTGGGCTGTATCTTAGCACATCTGATGCATCTTGCCCTGATGCAGTCTGGCATGTCCAGACAAATCAGTGAGCAAAACTGCCACTAAGGCCCCAAAACAGCCTGAAGACACAACACAAGTGTTCCAGTGACAAAACTCCTGATACCTGTTGATCAGTAAGTCAATGAATGCAACTGAAGAGTAATTCAATTACACAATTATGTAGCTCAATACATAATGGAGTCACAACTTTTAAATGCCTTTGATTTGTTTTTTCCTTGATTTCAGATTAATTTTGCATTTTTATACTTATTGATTGTACCAAAATTAAAGTATTATAGAGGTGTGGGAGGCAGTTAATTAAAGTTTTTGTGCTATCTTGTGTATGTATGTTTGTGGTATTTGTCAGCTTTTTAAAATTTGCAAGTTTTGTAATTTTTTTCATTTTCTAAATATATATTCACACATAAATTGTACATACTGGAACCTACAGCCTAGGGTCATGGCAAGGTTGACAAGATTTGTATAGGCACAGCCCTTAGTGCAATGCTTATCACACAAGGAGTTCTCAGAAAGTCCTGGCCCTCAGTGTTATTTAAAAGTAACCAGCAGGGTGCCTGACACAGAGCAGGGTCTAAGACCTATCTTCTTCCTTTCTTCACCACTTTTAAAAATTCACGTAACTGCCGTGGAACCCAGTGGCTTCACTGAATTACAATAACTACCAACCAACAATAAGCACTATGTGGCTTTTCATATTTTTCAGCTCTAACATGCCCGATAATGTGGATATGGCCCAGAACTTGTAGGCTGGAAAAGGCAAATATCATCCTAAATATAAGAATACTAGAATAGGAAGTATAACCTCAAAGCTTTACAGGAAGGTCAGAGGGAACACACACCCAAGAGCCGTACATACTTCAATAGAGTCGTCAAAAAATAAATAAATAAACAAACAAAAGAGGTAACCAATGTCCTATTATTTATTCACCATCTTGCTTTTTTCCTTTTTTAAAGTTTTCCCCTTTCTTTTCTCTCTCCATACTAGTTCTAATATTCCCTTTATTATTCTTTTAAAATACGTGTACTATTTTTACCCCGGTTATTTTTGTCTATATTGTTACCATTTTAATTCTTTTTTTTTAATTTTGAATTGTGCTTTAATTTCCCCCATATACACTTTTAGTTCTTCTCCATATTGGGGTACTTAGGATATCTTTTGTAGTCTTTTTATTTTTCACTCCAACTCTTTCATAACTGCCTTTCCATTGCCCCCCTCTCATATGTAATGTCCCCATATCCCACGCCATTCCAACTCTGCTTTCTAGCATCTTCGGCTGCACTGTTTCATAAAAACGCCCTGTAGGAAAAGGTAACTGCTTTGCGAATTGCTAATCCCTAAAGCCAATGGGAAATTTTGGAATTTCCTATTAGTCTCAAGACTGAAATCCTACCTCAGTCAGAGATAATTATCATACTAAGCAAGAGAATTTCAATAGTCTTCTCAAATTGACCCCAAAGATGCCACCTGCAATGCTGCTGCCTCATTCAGCTTTAGCCACTTTCAATTAACTGAACAGCATAGAGCACTCCCAAGGGATTAGGAGCAAACAAAATCCGAATTACAAACAAGCAGAGATAGCTGAAGCAATTAAGCCCTTGGTGGCTTAACTCCAGGGTGCCCAGAAGTCTTGTTCAAGGCCAAGGACCCAATTGCGATAGGTGCTATATTAAATCAGTCCAGTCCCAGGAAGCAGCTAATAACTGATAAATTTGGGCTCTGCAGACATTATATAATTAATAAGAGAAAAAAGCGGGCAGGGGGACTTGTGGCCTGAATAATTTGATTTAGCACTCTCTACAGCCCACTTCCACAAGGTAATGTCCAAATCTGTACTTTACTTTGCAAACATGACCTCATTTACTTCCTAGCACAACACAATACTCTACTGTAAAACTGCATTATATATAATTCCTTAAGACCCCATCAGATAATCTAAGCCAAGCAGCTCTTTAAATGAATTATATCACCAGCAGAACTAAGTGGGTCTCATTCATGGAACTGGACAAACGTAAAGAAGAGCCAGTGGCTGGGGGGGAAGACAGGGGAAGGAGAGCAGAAGCTGGAAAAACTAAACAGAAAAGGAAGCAAGGAAGTGTGTGTGTGAGTGGTTGAAGTAATGGAGTGACTCTAAAAAAACAGTCCCCAGAGTGAATCCCCATAGTGGTTCATATCTGATAATGGGGTCAAAGAAGCATTTCAAAGGTGCTTACGTTCTGACTCAGCACTGGATTACAGAAGTCTCTGCCAAGCTTCTTCCAGGAGAAGGCAGATGCTAAGTCCTAGTTCCTCCTTCACTGCTTCCCCTCACTCTTCCCCCTCCCCTCCTATCATCACGGAGCAGCACAGAAGGAGAGTTCCGGGACTAAAGAGGCTTATCTGTACTAGCAGCTTATCTATGGCTAGCAGTAAACCTTGAAGTTAAAACTAAAGGAATTCTAGCCCTCCTGACATTTCTCTTTTTTTCAAAGCTATTCCAATTACTTGGAGTTTCTTTTCCCAACTTATGCAGTCTGATCAATCAAACAAGCGGTAAGTGCAAATTCAGGCCCTACTGTGCTCCAGAGACCATGCAAGGCCTGAGGACATAAACATAAAGATACTCTCCCTGATACCAAAGAACTTACGCCACTGTTGAGGATATAAAGCCTAACCGTCAAAGGACCGAAAAGAGCTAGACATCAACTGGTGCACGTTGAATTACAGTGCAGATGAGTAGGCTCTGAGTTCAAAGGACAAAGAACTGAAGGGCTGGGTAGTTAGGCCCTTGAGGTGGAAGCAGAAACTGTATATGCTTTAATAGACAGAGTGGGGGAGGACAAAAAGTCAGAAAAGGTTCATGGCATGAGCAAAACCACTTGAAAAATAAGGCTGACCTTTGGAGGGAGTAAACCAGCCTGGTGTGAGGAAATTCCTAAGGTATTGATGGAAAATTGAAGGAAAATTCAACTCCACCTCTAGAAGCCTTTAGACCTCAATCTAAAGAATTTGGACCTTTTTCTGCTAGATGTGGGAAAACAACAGTGTGTTTAAAGAAGGACTAGCTTGCTCAGTTGTCTGTTGATGAATACATGAAGGTACCGTGGACAAAACAACGCTGCCTGTCATTTCAGTAAACAACAAATGTTGCCCACCATCAAGCTATCAGCCACTGCAGCTGCCCCTGATGGTGAGACCCAAGGGGAATTCAGGATGGAGGAAAACAGGATACCAGACCTGGAGAGTTAAAATGAAAATCAAATTTCAATGAACCCAGACTCTCACATCCTCCCATACATAGAAAAGCATGAAAATCCTTAACTTGAGATGTCTGGTTTTTGTTATTAGAAGTAATCTTTTTGATGTTTGACTACATTTTTTGTTTTTTTGTTTCAGAAAAAAACTCCTTTATATCCCGGCTTCCCCTATACCTCTTTGGAACAGTTCCTCAGAGCATCTGAGAGGGTGTTTCCTGGACTATAGTCCTCAGTTAGGTCCCCAAATAAAACATAACTCTCAACATTTAGGTTGTGCTTTTTTTTTTTTTCAATCGACAGTGTGCATGTGAAGGTATTTATTAATTTTCACTTAGTCCCTACCTTACTTCTGCAAAAGATTTAGCTTTATAAGAACAGAAATCTATACCATTTGGAAAAACAAGTGTGTAAGAATGTCAGACGTAATTTTAAGGAGTAATACAAGAAACTAAACCTTTTGGGCAATAATTCATCTTTTCAAGTCAAAATAATTTCAAATGTAATGAAGATATGAGAATAGCAGATAAACTGGTAGTTAAGAACAGAGCACAGAAGTAGTTCTTAATATACACAATAATTATATAGTAAATATATTTTGAGTACACGTTATACATGTATATATTTCTATTGATATATTTATAATATCTTTATAAATAAATATTTAAGAAGATAATCACAATAACCATCACAGAACTCAAAATCCCTGGGTTTATCCCTATTCACCTCACAGGAACTCGAATTATGGAATTACCAGCAAATGTCTTACCTGCTCTTTATGGACCACTCCTCTGAGCAATAATATGGCATGAATTATGGACACCCCGTTATTTCAGGCACACTGATGGTGTGGGTGGTGGAAGCAGTGCCACAGATAATAGTGATGCAAGACAAAGGTGATCACTGCCGCCTAGTTCTGTCTGCATTTGGGCAGCCAAAGTGATCAGGGCGTATTGTCTGCATGGAGGGCCTTGGTATATGTGCTATTAAAGGAATCAGTGCTGCACACAATCACTGCAGACAGCCCTAGCACATCTGTTTCAGGAACATTATGCAATGAATGAGCTACAGAGACCATACTGAAAAAGCCTTTGGTTTTCAATCTTTCATTTATTGCAGTCCAACCAAAAGGCAATCACCATGAGCCAACCAAAAGACAATCTGAGCAACAGACTTGTTATATGCAGAGTTGCCCCTTCTTCTTAACTATTGGGTCATTGTCTTTGATCCATTGGGGTCTCTTCTCTCTCTCCCTTTAGAAGTTAGTGATAAAGAAGAACTGCCCTCCCACGTGATAGTGCCTTGGCAGCTCCTCCCACTAGACTTCATGGAAGCCCAGACACAGCTCAGAATTAAGCTGACACCTTGCTATAAAAGGAAAGCTGGACCAAAGCAGAAGTACACACATTTCAAAATTCTGAAACTAGAGGAGGGTGACTTTATAAGTTTGAGGAACACAGTCATGAAGCAAATAATTATAGATGATTGCAAAGGGATGTAAACTTTCTGTCACATTCTCTCCTCTTTCCCAATGTTAAAAACAAAAAATAAGACAAGTCCAAAATGGAGTTGCTTAAGCTAAGCTCCACAACACCAAACCAAGACTTAATTACAATTTCAGCTCTCCCAGAAATGGAAACTTAAGCCAGTCAATCAGGAATCTCCTGATGAGCACTAGTTAGGTCATCTGCCCGACAGACCCTTGTCATCACCTAAAGGAAAGGCACTTTGCAATAATCAACCCACTTTTAGTCAATATAATTTCCTTGTTCCCACTCCCTTCTGCCTATAATAGTCTTCAACTTTGTACAGCTCCTCAGAGCTCCTTTCTATCTGCTACACCAAATGCTGCCCAATTTGAATTGTTCTTTTGCTCAAGTAAACTTTAAAAAAATTAAATATGCCCCAGTTTATCTTTTAACAGTACTGGTGTCAGAAGAGGGAACTGAAGGAGACCCAGGAGCAAAAAGCAACCAGGCATTAGGTACCTGTTGGAACCCTTGCTGCTTGCTTGCTTTCTTGCTGCTTCTAGAGGTCACTTGTGGGTAAATCCCTCTCAGAACCTAGCATCACAGATTTTGTATCATGAACTTTCAGACATTATTTGAGCATTTCTTTTTCTGGATTGGGTCCAGAAACCTGCCAGAGTCAGACTAGGTCTGGGTTAGACTGGGTCCTGCTTAAGCTGGACAGGTCCAGTGTGAGGCCTTGGGTGAATAAAATTTTGTTTTAAGGGTGAACAAGCAGATTAACTTTACCAGAGATAATCCTGAATTACAGTAGCCACAGTGGGGAACTTTCAAGCTAGATAAGCTTATTCATTTAGGAGGCGCCCTGGAGAAAAATAGGTCTCAAGTCAAGCACTCACCATAAAGGATAGAGGGAAAATTATTTTTCCTCTTCTAGAGTTTCTGGTGACCAGGATGGGACCCACTGTGACACCCTATGCACTCCAGACCCTGCAGATAGGATCCTGGGAAAACTGGTAGAAGCCAGCAAAGAGTGAGAATTCTTCCCAAAGTCAGCTCCTCCAGATCTCTATCTGTAGTGTCTGCTCAAAAGAGGAAGGTAAAATTTCACATTCCTTCCTTTTCAAATTCAGATTGGCAGGACAAACATTTGTAAAAATTAGATCTGTGAATTGTGACTCGTGAATCTGCTTTCAGGTACCCACTGGTTGTTGATCCTTTTTCTTTCAGGGACAGCTATTGCCTTTCTTGTTTGTCTTGCTCTGTGTCCTGAGAACTTGGCTTGGCAACTGTCAAGTTGGGGGGCCCCCAAAATATGGCTAGACAGAAGTGTGAACCGCACCTCATTTATGACTAGATATGGCTGGACAGAAATATGGTCTGCATCCCATCTGTGGGTAGAGTCCCACCAATTGTTGCCAGCTCTCAGGGGAATTGTTAAAGTCTTTCTTTTGGTTGTCTTTGGAAGTAGCTCTGGATCTTGGGAGAGCAGTATCTTTTGCACCATCTTTGGAGATGCTTCCTATGTCCCAAGGGTTGTTCAATACTGCTGGGAATATTTACTGTTTGTCCCAGCTGAAACCTGACAAGATATTTGAAATAATTTTTTTTTTAAGTATCTCTATGGTCAGAAGTTGAACAAATTGGAAGCTGATATTCAGAGCCTGATAGAAATCTGGTTTTTAGGTCTTCTCTTCTGGGCTAAAATGAAACTATGTACCCAGAGAGAAAAACAAAAACATTGTGAAGCCTTTGTGGAAGGATTTACTAAAACATTTCAAAGACACACAGGTCTAAATCTAGAACATAAGACTCTTTTGACTTCCATCTTAGTTGAAGAGCTCCCTGACATATTTAAAAAGAAAAAAAGAAGCAAATTGAAGATAATGTAGTTGAATGGGTGGGGCAGCCTCCATATCACTCAGATTGCACTCAATTCTTTGAGGAATTAAGAAACAACTGTACTTGTCTTACAAATCTAGTGTTTAAAAGAACAGAAATGTGGCTAGAGAAACAATTCAGGGCCCACTTATCCTCTTTCTACCAATCCCAAAACCTCTGCTATACATCTCGAAAGACTTCATATCGTAAAAGATCTAGACTTCAGAAACAAAAGTTCTACATAGTGGAACCTGCATTCTTTCTCTGTGCCTTTTGAGATTATTCTATCTACTGTTCTCCAGGAACCAAGGTAATTTTTATCACAAAAAGGAAAAAGAAAAAGCTATATTGAAAAACAGGCCTATGAAAAATCTTAAAAGTCTCTTCCACAAATATTGCTAAGAAGCCTTAGTCATCTGAGCAGGTAACCTTAACTGAGTCCACCTACCAGAAACACAATTGTTTTATAAACTTGTGAGTTGTGCATTATTGTACCTGTCTTGTCACTAAAATTTTAAAATGAAAGCTATAAAAGCTCTGTGTCTGTCTGTATGTTTATGTATGTATATGTATATATGTTATAAATGTGTGATTTTTTTCCTACCTCTGGATGGTTTTTCAAAAACTAATGTGTAAAGAGCTCGATTTAATTGACTTAAAGACAAACAAGTGTTCCTATAAATTAACTATACTCTCAGAAGCATCGAAACTAACTTAAGTTTTTCAAGTTCAAATGATCTAGCATAATCTTCAGTAAATAAAAGCTAATTTAAGTTTGTTGGTTTAATTAAAACAGGCATGTCTTACAGTTAACAGCGTTAAATAAAATACCTTTATTCTACTTCACTTTACTAAAAGTCAAATAAGCTTATGTTATCTCTGTTACAGAATTTAACAGCAAGAAAGTTAAAATGATGGTTAGCTATTTAATGTTTCATGAAATTTTTATGAGTAATCAAAACATAATTGTTAAGAACAAGCAAATTAGATGTAAGTAAGAAAAGTTTATATGAGTTTTTCAACAATTATTATGCTTTAGGGTATGTCTACTTAAAAATAGTTCCCCATATTTTTTTGGTAATTTAAAACCTTAAATTTATACTGAAATAAATGATGAATATTCACTGAATATCTAGATCATTTCCAAGTAAGATAAAATACTGAAGCATTAATTATTGAACATAGGCTTATACACATTTGGCTTCCTTTTACAGAGGAACTAAAGATATTTGGATCTAATAGTAGACTTTTTTTTTTTACCTCACTGAAAAATTTACTATAAGGAAGACTATACTTCCAGAAATTATAAGATATATTTATAAATTTGCCAATCCACAGAATGCTAGTGTGACAGACAATTCATAATTGCTTACTTCTTAGTTTTCACTAAGAAGTATGGAATTAAGGACTCTAAGGGTTAAGAATTTGAATTAATGTATGTAATTTATGCTGTGTGGAAAAAAATCAGGGTAAAGAAAAAAACTGTGTATAAAAAGTAGGTAAGGAAAGTAAAATGACTGATTGTTCCAGAATGAGAAAAAGGAAAAATCACAGAACAAACTCTAAATGAATATTAACCCCTGAAAAAACTAATGAAAAAGAAATAAACAATTTACTAGATAAAGAATTCAAAAAGTAGTAATAAGAATGCTAACTGAATTAGGAAAAAATTGATGAACACATCGGCAATTTTAACAAAGAACTAGAAAAGATAAAAAGGAATCAGTCAGAACTGAAGGATACAATAACTGAAGTAAAAGACACTAGAAGGAATGAACAGCAGACTAAGCAATATAGAAGAACACACAAGTGATCTGGAATATAGAACAATGGAAATCACCATATCAGAATAGCAAAACAAAGAATAAATTTTAAAAAATGAAAACAGTTTAAGGGATCTTTAGGATAACTTCAAGTGTACCAAAATTCACCTTATAGGGGATCCAGAAAAAGAGTGAGATAAAATGGTAGAAAATATATTTTATGAAATTAAATGAAAACTGGAAATTTCACAAGCCTGAAGAAGGAAACAGGTGTCCAGGTATTGAAAGCACAGTCTCAAAGAAGATGAACTCAAACAATCCCACATTAAGGAATAACATAATTTAAATGGCAAAAATTAAAAGTAAAGAAAGAGGAAATTCTAAAGGCAGCAAGAGAAAAACAAGGGAACCCCCCTAAGGCTATCAGCTGATTTTTCTGCAGAAACTTTGCAGGTCAGAAGGGAGTAGCTTGATAAATATTAAGTAATGAAAGGGAAAAACCTGCAACCTAGGATACTCTACCCAGCAAGATTATCATTCAGAACTGAAGGAGAGATAAAAAAACTTCCCAGACAAGCAAAAACTAAAAGAGTTTATCAATACTAAACCAACGTTAAAAGAAATTTAAAGGGCTTTCTCTAAGTGGAAAAGAAGGCTATGACAAGAAGTTAGTATCTATAGGAAATGAAAAACCCCACTGGTAAAGGAAAATATATAGTAAAGGCTGAGGATCAACCACTTAAATAAGCTAGTATGAAGATTAAAAGACAAAAAATTATAAAGTCAAGAAAAACTACAAGATTCAGTTAAATAAACTTGAGGATGTAAAATATGACATCAAAAACTCAAAGTGTGGGGAAAGGGAGTAAAAATTGTAGATCTTTTAGACTGTGTGTGAACTTAAAGGACTACCTGTTTAAAACAAATAGATATAGTTATAAGTCATCATATATGAACCACATAAATGATAACCATAAATCAAAAGCCTACAATAGATACACTAAAATAAGAGAAAAAGTAACACAAGCATACTAAAAGAAATCATCAAACTACAAGGGAAAAAACTAAAATAAGAAGGGAAGAACTTAAAAACAACTGGAAAACAGGTAGTAAAATGGCAATAAGTAAATACCTATCAATAATTACTTTAAATGTCAATGGACTAAATGCTCCAATCAAGAGACAGAGGGTGGGTGATTGGATAAAAAACAAAACCCATCTATATGCTACTTACAAGAGACTCACTTCAGAACTAAAGACACACAGAGACTGAAAGAAAGGGGATGAATAAAGGTATTTCATGCAAATGGAAATGATAAGGAAGTGGAGGCACCAATACTCAAATCAGACAAAATAGGCTTTTTAAAAAGTCAGTAACAAAAGACAAAGAAGGGCATTATATAATGATAAAGGGATCAGTGCAAGAAGAAGATATGATACTTGTCAACATATATGCATCCCACATAGGAACACCTAAATATATAAAGCAAATGTTAACAGACATAAAGGGAGAAATTGACAACAAAAAAATAATAGTGGGGGGCTTTAACACCCCACTTACATCAGTATAAAGATCATCCAGACAGAATTTCAATAAGTCAACAGTGGTATTAAATAACACAATAGATTAACTTGACTTAGATACCTACAGGACATTCCATCCAAAAACACCAGAAAACATATTCTTTCAAGTACACGTAGAACATTCTCCAAGATAGATCACATGCTGGAAAACAAAACAAGTCTTAAAAAATGTAACAAGTTAGAAATTATATTAAGCATATTTTAGGACCACAGCAGTATGAAACTAAAAATCATTTGCAGGGAAAAAAATGGGAAAAGCACAAACACATGGAGACTAAACAACACACTACAAAAAAAACAATGGGTGAATTAAGAAATCAAAGAGGAAATCAAAAAATATCTCAAGACAAGTGAAAATGGAAACACAACACTCCAAAATCTATGTAATGCAATAAAAGCAGTTGTAAGAAGGAAGTTTATAGTGATACAGGCCTACCTCAAGAAACAAGAAAAATCTCAAATACACAACCTAACCTTACATCTACAGGTATTGGGGGGGGGGGAAGAACAAACAAAACCCAAAAGTCAGCAGAAGAAGAAAAGAAATAATAAAAATAAGACAGGAAATAAATAATAAAGAGGAAAAAAAAATCAATGAAACCAAGAGGTAGGTCTTTAAAAAAAAGAAAAAAAAAACAGTCAGACCCACCAAGAAGAAAAGAGGACCCAAATGAACAAAATAAGAAATGAAAGAGGAGGGAAAAAAGGAAAAATGGATACCACAGAGATACAAAAAAATCATAAGAGAATACTATGAACAGTTATATGCCAAAACATTGGACAAACTAGAAGAAATGGACAAATTTCAAGAAACAAACACCCTTCCAAGAGTGAATTAGGAAGAAACAGACAATGTGAACAAACTGATCACTAGTAGAGAAACTGGATTTATAATTTAAAAAATCCCAGAAAACAAAAGTCCAAGAACAGATAGGTGGCTTCACAGGGGAATTCTACCAAACATGTATAGAAGAGCTAATACCTATCTTTATCAAACTACTCCAAAAATTGACGCAGACGCAACACTCCCAAATTCATTCTACAAGTCCACCATTACCCTGATATCAAAATCAGACAAACATAATAAAAAAGAGAAAATTACAGGCCAATCCCTGACGAATATAGAAGCCAAAATCCTCAAGAAAATATTAGCATATCAAATTCAAAAATATATAAAAAGAATCATGCACCATGATCAAGTGTGATTTATTCTAGGAAAGCAACAATGATTCAATATTTAAAAATCAATCAGTGTGGTACACCATATTAGCAAAAAGAAGGATAAAAATCACATGATCATCTCAATAGATTCAGAAAAAGCATTTGACAAAATTCAACATCCACTCATGATAAAAACTCCCATCAAAGTGAGTATAGAGGGAAGGTATCTCAACATAACAAAAGCCATTTATGACAAACCCACAGCTAACATCATACTCAACAGTGAAAAGCTGAAAGCTTTTCCCCTAAAATCAGAAACAAGTCAACGATGTCCCTCTCACCACTTCTATTTAACACAGTACTGGATGTCCTAGCCACAGTAATCAGACAAGAAAAAGAAATAAAAGGTACAAATTGAAAGGGAAGAAGTAAAACTTTCACTGTTTGCTGATGACACAACACACTATACACAATACCCTAATGTCTCCACCAAAAAATTCTACAAGTAAGAAATGAATTCAGTAAAGTTGCAGGATACAAGATTAACATACAGACATCTGTTCCTTTTCTATAAACTAATAATGAACTCTCAGAAAGATAAATTCAGGAAACAGTCCTGATTACGATCACATCAAAAAGAAGAAAATAGGGCTTCTCTGGTGGCGCAGTGGTTGAGAGTCTGCCTGCCGATGCAGGGGACATGGGTTCATGCCCCGGTCCGGGAAGATCCCACATGCCGCGGAGCAGCTGGGCCCATGAGCCACGGCTGCTAAGCCTGCATGTCCAGAGCCTGTGCTCTGAAATGGGAGAGGCCACAACAGTGAGAGGCCCACGTACCACAAAATAAATAAATAAATAAAATACCTAGGAATAAACTTAACCAAGGATATGAAAGACCTATACTCTGAAAACTCTAAACACTGATGAAAAATTTGAAAATGATATAAAGAAATGGAAAGGTAGCCCATATAGTTGTATTGGAGGAGTTAATATTGTTAAAATGGCCATACTACACAAAGATATCTACATATTTAATGCAATCCCTATCAAAATACCCATGACATTTTTCACAGAACTAGAACCAAATAATCCCAAAATTCACATGGAACCATGAAAGACCCCGAATTGCCAAACAATCCTGCGATAAAAGAACAAAGCTGGAGGTATCACACTCCCTGACTTCAAACTATAGTACAAAGCTACACTAATCAAAACTATATGGTCCTGGAACAAAAATAGACATATAGATAAATGGAACAGAATAGAGAGCCCAGAAATAAACCCACACACTTATGGTTGATTAATCTACAATCAAGGAGGCAAGAATATACAATGCAGAAAAGACAGACTTTTTAATAAGTGGTGCTCAGAAAACTGGACAGCGACATGTAAAACAGTGAAATTAGAACATTTCTTTGCCATATACAAAGTAAACTCAAAATGGATTAAAGACCTGAATTTAAGGCTAGAAAACATGGGAGACCTTCAAGATGGTGGAGGAGTAAAATGTGGAGATCACCTTCCTCCCCACAAATACATCAGAAATACATCTACATGTGGAACAACTCCTACAGAACACCCACTGAAGGCTGGCAGAAGACCTCAGACTTCCCAAAAGGCAAGAAACTCCCCACATACCTGGGTAGGGCAAAAGAAAAAAGAAAAAACAGAGACAAAAGAATAGGGATGGGCTTCCCTGGTGGTGCAGTGGTTGAGAGTCCACCTGCCGATGCAGGAGACACGAGTTCGTGCCCTGGTCTGGGAAGATCCCACATGTCGCGGAGCGGCTGGGCCCTTGAGCCATGGCCGCTGAGCCTGTGCGTCCGGAGCCTGTGCTCCACAACAGGAGAGGCCACAACAGTGAGAGGCCTGCGTACCACAAAAAAAAAAAAAGAAAGAAAAGAATAGGGACAGGACCTGCACCTCAAGGAGGGAGCTGTGAAGGAGGAAAAGTTTCCACACACTAGGAGGCCCATTCACTGGTGGAGATGGGGGATGGTGGGGGGGAAGCTTCAGAGCTACAAAGGAGAGCACAGCAACAGGGGTGCAAAAGGCAAAGCTGAGAGATTCCCCCACAGAGGATTGCTGCTGACCAGCACTCATCAGCATTAGATGTTTGTCTGCTCAACCGCCAGGGCGGGTAGGGGCTGGGAGCTGAGGCTCCGACTTCAGATGTCAAATCCCAGGGAAAGGACGGGGGTTGGCTGCGTGAACACAGCCTGAAAGAGGATAGTGTGCCACAGCTAGCCGGGAGGGAGTCTGGGAAAAAGTCTGGTCCTGCCTAAAAGGCAAGAGACCATTGTTTTGGGTGCGCGAGGAGAGGGGATGCAGAGCACCACCCAAACAAGCTCTAGATATAGGTGCGAGCCGCGGCTATCAGTGCAGACAACAGAGACGGGCATGGAACGCTAAGTCTGCTGCTGCAGGCACCAAGAAGCCTGTGTGTGAGCACAGGTCACTATCCATACCTCCCCTCTCGGGAGCCTGTGCAGCCTGCCACTGCCAGGGTCCCATGGTCCAGGGACAACTTCTCTGGGAGAACACATGGTGCGCCTCAGGCTTCTGCAATGTCCCTCTGGCCTCTGCCGCCACAGGCTCACCCTGTATTCTGAACCCTTCCCTCCCCGTGGCCTGAGTGAGCCAGAGCCTCCTAATCAGCTGCTCCTTTAAGCCCGTCCTGTCTGGTCAGGAACAGACTCCCTTAGTCAACCTACGTGGAGAGGCGGGGCCAATCCAAAGGTGAATCCCAGGAGCTGTGCAAACAAAGAAGAAAAAGGGAAATTTCTCCCAGCAGCATCAGGAGTAGTGGATGAAATATCCACAATCAACTTGATTTACCCTGCATCTGTGGAATACCTGAATAGACAATGAAACATCCCAAAATTAAGGTGGTAGAATTTGAGAGAAATGTAGACTTGGGGTGTGCTGTATGCGACTGACTGCTTTCTGGTTTTATGCTTATCTTAGTTTAGTATTTAGAGTTTATTATCTTTGGTAGATATGTTTATTGATTTGGTTGCTCTCTTCCTTTTTATATATAGATATATAGTTTTTTTTCCTTTTTCTCTTTCTGTGACTGTGTATGTCTATGCTTCTTTGTGTGATTTTGTCTGTATAGCTTTGCTTTTACCATTTCTTCTACGGTTCTGTCTGTGCGTGTTGTTTGTTGGTTTGTTTGTTTTTTAGTATAGTTTTTAGCACTTGTTATCATTGGTAGATTTGTTTTTTGGTTTGGTTGCTCTATTCATTCTATCATTTTTCTTTTTTTTAATTACTTTTTTATTTTTAATAAATTTTAATTTTTTATTGAAATAACTTTTTTTAAATTTCCTTTTTTCTTTATATCATTCTTTTTTTCTCCCTTTTCTTCTGAGCTGTGTGGCTGACAGGGTCTTGGTGCTCCAACCGGGTGTCAGGCCTGTGCCTCTGAGCTGGGAGAGCCGAGTTCAGGACACTGGTCCACCAGAGACCTCCGGCTCCACGTAATATCAAATGGTGAAAGCTCTCCCAGAGATCTCCAGCTAAACGTTAAGACCAAGCTCCATTCAACAACCAGCAAGCTACACTGCTGGACACCCTATGCCAAACAACTAGCAAGACAGGAACACAAACCCACCAATTAGCAAAGAGGCTGTCTAAAATCATACTAAGGTCACAGACACCCCAAAACACAACACCAGATGCGGTCCTGCCCACCAGAAAGACAAGATACAGCCTCATCCACCAAAATACAGACACTAGTCCCCTCCACCAGGAAGTCTACACAACCCACTGAACCAACCCTACCCACTGGGGGAAGACACCAAAAACAACAGGAACACAAAACATGAAGCCTGCAAAAACGAGATCCCAAACACAGTAAGTTAAGCAAAATGAGAAGACAGAGAAACATACAGCAGACAAAGGAACAAGGTAAAAAGCCACCAGACCAAACAAATGAAGAAGAAATAGGCAGTCTACCTGAAAAAGAATTCAGAGTAATAATAGTAAAGATGATCCAAAATCTTGGAAATAGAATGGAGAAAATACAAGAAATGTTTAACAAGGACTTAGAAGAATTAAAGAGCAAACAAACAATGATGAACACCACAATAAATGAAATTAAAAATTCTCTAGAAGCAATCAATAGCAGAATAACTGAGGCAGAAGAACAGATAAGTGACCTGGAAGATAACATAGTGGAAATAACTACTGCACAGCAGAATAAAGAAAAAAGAATGAAAAGAATTGAAGACAGTCTTACAGACCTCTGGGACAATATTAAATGTACCAACATTCAAACTATAGGGGCCCCAGAAGAAGAAGAGAAAAAGGGACTGAGAAAATATTTGAAGGAATTACTGTTGAAAATTGCCCTAATATGGGAAAGGAAATAGTCAATCAAGTCCCAGAAGCACAGAGAATCGCATACAGGATAAATCCAAGGAGAAAAATGCTAAGTCACATATTAAGCAAAGTATCAAAAATTAAATACAAAGAAAAAATATTAAAAGCAGCAAGGGAAAACAACAAATAAATTACAAGGGAATCCCGATAAGGTTAACAGCTGATCTTTCAGCAGAAACTCTGCAAGCCAGAAGGGACTGGCAAGACGTATTTAAAGTGATAAAGGAAAAACCGACAACCAAGATCACTCTACACAGCAAGGATCTCATTCAGATTCGACAGAGAAATTAAAACCTTTACAGACAAGCAAAAACTAAGAAAATTCAGCACCACCAAACCAGCTTTACAACAAATGCTAAAGGAACTTCTCTAGGCAGGAAACACAAGAGAAGGAAAAGACCTACAATAACAAACCCAAAACAATTAAGAAAATGGTAATAGGAACATACATATTGATAACTACATTAAATGTAAATGGATTAAATGCTCTAACCAAAAGACATGACTGGATGAATGGATACAAAAACAAGACCCGTATATATGCTCTTTACAACAGACCCACTTCAGACCTAGGGACACATATAGACAGAGAGTGAGGGGATGGAAAAAGATATTCCATACAAATGGAAATGAAAAGAAAGCTGGAGTAGCAATTCTCATATCATAAAAAATAGACTTTAAAATAAAGACTATTACAAGAGACAAAGAAGGACACTACATAATGATCAAGGGATCAACCCAAGAAGAAGATAGAGCAACTGTCAATATGTATACACCCACCATAGGAGCACCTCAATACATAAAGCAAACGCTAACAGCCATAAAAGGGGAAATCGACAGTAACACAATCATAGTAGGGGAATTTAACACCTCACTTTCACCCATGTACAGATAATCAAAAATGAAAATAAATAAGGAAACACAAGCTTAAAATGATACATTAAACAAGATGGACTTAATTGATATTTATAGGACATTCCATCCAAAAACAACACAATACACTTTTTTCTCAAGTGCTCACGGAAAATTCTCCAGGATAGATCATATCATGGGTCACAGATCAAGCCTTGGTAAATTTAAGAAAATTAAAATCATACCAATTATCTTTTCTGACCATAAAGCTATGAAAATAGATATCAATTACAGGAAACAAACTGTAAAAAATACAAACACATCAAGGCTAAACAATGTGTTAATGACCAAAGATCACTAAAGAAATCAAAGAGGAAATAAAGAAATACCTAGTAACAAATGAGAATGAAAACACGATGAGCCAAAACTTTTGGGATGCAGCAAAAGGAGTTCTAAGAGGGAAGTTTACAGCAATACAATCCTACTTCAAGAAACAAGAAGCATCTCAAATAAACAACCTAACCTTACATCTAAAGCAATTAGAGAAAGAAGAACAAAAAAACCCCCAAAGTTAGCAGAAGGAATGAAATCATAAAGATCGGATCAGAAATAAATGAAAAAGAAATGAAGGAAATGATAGCAAAGATCAATAAAACTAAAAGCTCGTTCTTTAAGAAGATAAAAAAAATTGATAAACCATTAGCCAGACTCATCAAGAAAAAAAGGGAGAAGACTCAAATCAATAGAATTAGAAATGAAAAAGAAGTAACAACTGATACTGTAGAAATACAAAGGATCATGAGAGACTACTACAAGCAACTATATGACAGTAAAATGGATAACCTGGAAGAAATGGACAAATTCTTAGAAAAGCACATCCTTCTGAGACTGAACCAGAAAGAAATAGAAAATATAAACAGACCAATCACAAGCACTGAAATTGAGACTGTGGTTAAAAATCTTCCAACAAAGAAAAACCCAGGACCAGATGGCTTCACAGGTGAATTCTATCAAACATTTAGAGAAGAGCTAACAGCTATCCTTCTCAAACTCTTCCAAGATATAGCAGAGGGAGGAACACTCCCAAACTCATCCTACGAGGCCACCATCACCCTGATACTAAAACCAGACAAAGATGTCACAAAAAAAGAAAACAACAGGCCAACATCACTGATGACCATAGATGCAAAAATCCTCAACAAAATACTAGCAAAGAGAATCCAACAGCACATTAAAAGGATCATACTCCATGATCAAGTGGGATTTATCCCAGGAATGTAGGGATTCTTCAGTGTATGTGAATCAAGCAATGTGATAAAACATATGAACAAATTGAAGGAGAAAAACCATAAGATCATCTCAACAGATGCAGAAAAAGCTTTTGACAAAATTCAACAAACATTTATGATAAAACCCCACAAAAAAGTAGACAGAGAGAACCTACCTCAGCATCATAAAGGCCATATATGACAAACCCATAGCAAATATCATGCTCAATGGTGAAAAAGTAAAACCATTTCCTCTAAGATCAGGAACAAGACAAGGTTGTCTACTCTCACCACTAGTACTGAACACAGTTTTGGAAATTTTAGCCACAGCAGTCAAAGAAGAAAAAGAAATAAAAGGAATACAAATCAGAAAAGGAGAAGTAAAGCTGTCACTCTTTGCAGATGACGTACTATACACAGAGAATCCTAAAGATGCTACCAGAAAACTACTAGAGCTAATCAATGAATTTGGTAAAGTAGCAGGATACAAAATTAATGCACAGAAATCTCTTGCATTCCTATACACTAATGATGAAAAATCTGAAGAAGAAATTAAGGAAACACTGACATTTACCACTGCAACAAAAAGAATAAAATACCTAGGAATAAACCTACCTAAGGAGACAAAAGACCTGTATGCAGAAAACTATAAGACACTGATAAAAGAAATTAAAGATGATACAAACAGATGGAGAGATACACCATGTGCTTGGATTGGAAGAATCAACATTCTGAAAATGACTATACGACCCAAAGCAATCTACAAATTCAATGCAATCCCTATCAAACTACCAGTGGCATTTTTCACAGAACTAGAACAAAAAATTTCACAATTTGTGTGGAAACACAAAAGATTCCGAATGGCCAAAGCAATCTTGAGAAAGAAAAACGGAGGTGGAGGAATCAGGCTCCCAGACTTCAGACTATACTACAAAGCTACAGTAATCAAGACAGTATGGTACTGGCACAGAAAAAGAAATATAGATCAATGGAACAGGACAGAAAGCCCAGAAATAAATCCACAGACATATGGTCACCTTATTTTTGATAAAGGAGGCAAGAATATACAGTGGCGAAAAGCCAGCCTCTTCAATATGTGGTACTGGGAAAACTGGACAGGTACATGTAAAGAATGAAATTATAACACTCCCTACCACCATGCACAAAAATAAACTCAAAACAGATTAAAGACCTAAATGTAAGGCCAGACACTATAAAACTCTTAGAGGAAAACATAGGAAGGACACTCCATGACATAAATCACAGTAAGATCCTTTTTGACTCACCTCCTAGAGAAATGGAAATAAAAACAAAAATAAACAAATAGGACCTAATGAAACTTCAAAGCTTTTGCACAGCAAAGGAAACCATAAACAAGACCAAAAGACAACCCTCAGAATGGAGAAAATATCTGCAAATGAAGCAACTGACAAAGGATTAAACTCCAAAATTTACAAGCAGCTCATGCAGCTCAATATCAAAAAAACAAACAACCCATTCCAAAGATGGGTGGAAGACCTAAAAAGACATTTCTCCATAGAAGATATACAGATTGCCATGAAAGGATGCTCAACATCACTAATCATTAGAGAAATGCAAATTAAAACTACCATGAGGTATCACCTCACACCAGTCAGAATGGCCATCATCAAAAAATCTAGAAACCATAAATGCTTGAGAGGGTGTGGAGAAAAGGAACCCTCTTGCGCTGCTGGTGGGAATGTAAGTTGATACAGCCACTATGGAGAATAGTATGGAGGTTCCTTAAAAAACTAAAAATAGAACTACCATACAACTGAGCAATCCCACTACTGGGCATATACCCTGAGAAAACCATCATTCATAAAGAGTCATGTACTACAATGTTCATTGCAGCTCTATTTACAATAGCCAGGACACAGAAGCAACCTAAGTGTCCATCGACAGATGAATGGATAAATAAGATGTGGCACATATATACAATGGAATATTACTCAGCCATAAAAGGAAACGAAATTGAGTTATTTTTAGTGAGGTGGATGGACTTAGAGTCTGTCATACAGAGTGAAGCAAGTCAGAAAGAGAAAAATAAATACTGTATGCTAACACATATATATGGAATCGAAAAAAAAAAAAGGTTTTCATGAACCTGGGGAAGGACAGGAATAAAGATACAGATGTAGAGAATGGACTTGAGGACATGGGGAGGGGGAAGGGTAAGCTGGGACGAAGTGAGAGAATGGCATGGACTTATATATACTACCAAATGTAAAACAGGTAGCTAGTGGGAAGCAGCCGCATAACACAGGGAGATCAGCTTGGTGCCTTGTGACTACCTAGAGGGGTGGAATAGGGAGGGTGGGAGGGAGACGCAAGAAGGAGGCGATATGGGTATATATGTATATGTATAGCTGATTCACTTTGTAATAAAGCAGAAACTAACACACCATTGTAAAGCAATCATACTCCAATAAATATGTTAAAAAATAAATAAATAAAATAAAGTGAATATACTTAAAAAATAAATAAATTAGAAGACTAGAAACCATAAGACACATAGAAGAAACATAGGCAGAACACTCTTAGACACAGATTGCAGCAATATTTTTTTGGATCTGTCTCCTAAATAAAGGTGACCTAGTTAAAACTTCAAAGCTTTTCACAGCAAAGGAATCCATCAACCAAACAAAAGGACAACCTATCAAAAATATTTGCAAATAATATGATCAATAAGAATTAATAGCCAAAATTTATAAAAAGCTCATATAACTCAATATCAAAAAAATAAAGAACCCAAAAAATGCGCCAAAGACCTGAATAGAAATTTATCGAAAGAACATATCCAAATGGGCAACAGGCACATGAAAAAATGCTCAACATCACTAATCATCAGAGTAATGCAAATCAAAAGCATAATGAGATATCACCTCATACCTCTCAAAATGTCCATCATTAAAAAGTCTACAAATAGCAAATGTTGGTGATGCTTATGGAGAAAAGGGAATCCTATTACACTGGTAGGATTGTAAATTGGTGCAGCCAGGATGGAAGACAGAATGGAGGTTCTGCCAAAAAACTAAAAATAGAATTAGCATATGATCTGGCAATTCCACTCCTGGATATACATCCAGAAAAAACAAAAATACTAATTCAAAAAGATAAATGCACCCCAATGTTCAGAGCAGCACTATTTACAATAGTCAAGATATGGGAACAGTCCAAGTGTCCATCAACAGATAAATGTAAAAAGAAGTGGTATATATATATATACACAATGGAATACTGCTCAGCTGTACAGAAGAATGAAACTCTGCCATTTGCAACAATGTGGATGGACCTAGAGTATATTATTCTTAGTGAAATATGTCATACAGAGAAAGACAAGTACTGTTATCACTTATATATGGAATGTATAAAATAAACTACAGGAATGTACATAATAATAGAGAAATAGACTCACAGATGTAAAGAACAAACCAGTGGTTACCAGTGGGAAGAGGGAAGGGTGGGGAGGGAAATAGGGATATGGAATTAAGAGACAGAAACTACTATGCAACAGGGATATATTGTACAGTACATGGAAATGTAGCTATTATTTTGTAATAACTTTAAATGGAGTATAAGCTATAAAATTATTGAATCACTATTTTGTACACCTGAAACTAATACATTTAAGTCATCGACATGTCAAGTAAAACATAATAATAAAATGAATAACTACAGAAAGAAAAAAGAATATGAACCTCTTATCATGACCTATAAATACCACAATGTGATTCAACAAAATATGTCATGACCTGTGAATACCATGCAGAGATTCAGAAAACAACTGGGAGAAGTCCAAAGCAGTAGCTGGGAGTAGCATCTGTGAGTAGTTCACATCTCTCTGTTAGAGTCTGACTAAAAAGGGGGGAATTGTTAAAAAGAAGATAATAGGCCCAAAATAGAGTTGCTTATGCTAAGCCCCATGTCACCAAACCAAAACTTAACTTACAGCTCTCCAGAAACAGAGACTTACACCAGTCAAACAGGAATCACCTGATCAGCACTAGTTAGTTTTCATGACAGACTCCTGCCTTTTCTAAAAGAAAGTGTGCAATAACCAATCTGCTTTTTGCCTGGTATAACTTCCTTGTTCCTACTACCTTCTGCCTATAAAAGTTTTACATCTTTTACAGCTCCTCAGAGCTCCTTTCTATCTGCTAGATTGGATGCTGCTGGATTCAAATCAATTTTTGCTTAAATAGACTCAATTGTTTTCATATGCCTCAGTTTATCTTTTAACACTAATGACTATAAAAAGGAAAAATCCTGCTGAATCTGGAGCCCCAAGTCATGGTGCCTGTACTCCAAGTCAGTGTGGATAATGACACTAGTTTAGTAAACCTAATATTAGCTAAAAAGAAGCATACTAAGACTTCTGGTTTCTGGTATCCCATATAAGAAGCTTGGAAGTTGCCATTCTGTCCTAACAACAAATAAACTGAACAGAATGAAAAGTTAATAAATATTCTTGGATCCTTAAGAGAGGGAAGGACCCAGGGCAAACTGCTATCCCCAAGATTGAAGAGACAGACAGGTGGATACCAGGAGGCATGGCTTACCAGAGCAGAGATTCATGAGCTGAATCCACCACAGGAACCAGTGCTGCGATAGGAAAGTCTTAACCGTAACTGACAAAATTGCTGGAGGCTCAGTGCAGACAACTCTGAGAATTAAAAACTCCAAGGGACCCAGTGTAGTGCAGGGAAGGACACAATACTGTGAGATGTACCTCCAGGAGCTCTATCAGGTTCCCACAGTAAATATCAGAGAAAAATCCCATCCTGCTTTGCAGGGGGAGGAGAAAAGGAATCATTTGAGATACTCCAGAGCACTCCGTTTTTCTTAACGAGGCCTGCCCTCAGGAGAAACTAGTTAAACAAAGCCTTACCTGCTGAGGAAGGGGAAAACCCAACTCCTGTCCCACCTACTGGGGGAGAAAAAAACTGAGAAACTCCTGTGAAGTTCCTTGGCCAGAAGCACATGGTTGTGAAAAGACTGAGACCTTATGATAGGATATAGATCCCTTCCCCGCCCCCACACTTCACCACCATTTTATTAAAGACCTATTTGCAATCATTCCTTTTATTCAGTACATATGTATGACTATCAAGAAAAAATTATATACAGAATTTGAAAAGATCAGAAAATACAAAGAACCTTTGGTAAGAAAACAAACGATCCATTTAAAAAATGAGCCAAAGACCTTCAGACATTTGACCAAAGGAAATAGCCCCATGGCAAATAAGCATATGAAAACATGCTCCACATTATTTCCATAAGAGAAATGCAAATGAAAACAATGATGAAATACCACTATACATTTATTAGAATGACCAAAATCTGAAATACTGACAACACTAAATGCTGGCAAGGATGTGGAGCAACAGGGACTCTCATATATTGCTGGTAGGAATGCAAAATGGTACAGCCACTTTGGAGGACATGTGGAGATTTCTTTAAAAACTAAGCATACTCTAACCATATGATCCAGCAATCATACTCTTTGGTACTGATGCAAGGGAGTTAAATACTTATGTCCACACAAAAACCGGCACACATACATTTGTAGCAGCTTATATCACAATTGCCAAAACTTGGAATCAGCCAATATATCCCTCAGTTAGTAAATGGATAAACTGTGGTACACCTAGTCATTGGAATATTAAAAGAAATGAGCTATCAAGCCAGAAAAAGAAATGGAGGAGACTTAAATACATATTACTAAGTGAAATAAGTCACCCTGGAAAGGCTACATACTTATGTTTGCAACTATATGACATTCTGGAAAAGGCAAAACTGGAGAAATTAAAAAGATCAGTGATTGCCAGAGCAAGGAGTGGGGAGATGAACAGGCAGAGTACAGAGGATTTTTAGGGCAGTGAAAATATTCTGTATAATACAATGAGGGACATATGTCATTATACATTTGTCCAAACCCATGGGATGTACAACACCAAGAGTAAACCCTAAGGTAAACTATGGACTTTGGGTGATTATGGTGTGTCAGTGTAGGTTCATCCTTGACAAAAAATGTCCACTCTGGTGAGTGATGTTAATAATGGGGGACTTTGTGCATCTGTGGAAACAGGGACTTTTGGGAAACCTCTGTACCTTCAATTTTGTTATAAACCTAAAGCTTCTCTAAAAAATAAAGTCTTTTAAAAATAACCATATTAAGAAATTTATATCAATAATTAGAATCTTCCATAAGTTTTAGGAGTGGAAGAAGTCCACAAAATCCTAGAAAAGCCCACATTTATATCTTACCTCCTCTAGTGATGACTAAGGATAAAAAGTGATTTTGTCTGAGCTCAATTCCAGGTAAAATATTTCCCTGTTAATATCTTCTACCCCAAATCAATGACATTTGTAGATTCCACCCTTACAGCAGTGATTCCAATCAATTAGCCTTTCTTTTTTCCTGCACACAGAACTCTCAAGTTAGCACCTGTGAAATTTTCCTTTAATCAGTCTGTCATGGCTGTGTCTCTCTGATCAAAAAATGAATATTCTGCCTGGTGTCGAAAGCAGATCTCTGCCGATGTCAGTCATCCTCTTTCTTCTCTCATTTCTTCATATGCTTTTCTGCCTACTTCTCTAAAGCAGATTCCTCTTTGTTTTGCACTTTTCTACAGTTTCTAATAGTCCTTAAGTATTTCTGGAGTGTCCTTCTTTAGGGTTCTTAAATATGGCTATATAAGTATCTCATCCTGGATGACCATATCATACTAAGGACATCACTTCCAAAGAAAAGACACATATTTCCTGAATTTCCAGTTTTTCAGGGTACAAAATAGATTTTTCAGAATTACTTTTTTTTTTTTTTGCTTTATGTTAGTCATGTATCATATTACCCAGGGAGAAGTCCATTCTGAAGAGCAAAATTAATCTTAGCTTAACTCTTCCCTCAAAAGTTTAAATCTTCCCTGTCCCTGTTAAAGTAGAGATAGAAGAAAGAGGTGGTGGGTACCACACAGAGCCAGCAGGCAAAAGTACCCAGAGAGAGGCAGCTTGAGGGACCAGCAAGCAGGGATGAAAACTATTCCTGGATATGAAAGACTGTGGCAGTTATTTTGCAGAGCATATTAACAGGAAGCAAAAGATCATCAGAAATCAATTAGCAAGAACACTGCTATTTCATATGCAAACTCAGGCAGTAATAAACATTCTGACACAGTTTATATGAAGCACTTATACAAAGAAGTGGTCATTTCCATATAGAATATTAATGGAGCAGAAGAAGAGGCTTAGCCAAGCCTGAGGGCAAGAGAAAAGATTCTAAAGATCCCAAAAAGGATGGATTTCCTTGGCAACACTAACAGCTAACTAATTGTATCCAGTCCTAACAAGAAAGAATTGGGAATTCATGTCAGAATTTCTCTTTCTATTGTTCTGCGATTGGAGCCATTATTGGTCAGATATTCGAAAAAATAATTTAAAGGGGCAGGCATTAAAATAATGATGTATATGCATTTTATACACTTTGTTTTCATTTAAAACATATAAAGGCACATATAAATGTAATATTTTTACATAGGACCACAGCTGATAACATTATGGGTCACAATTCTTTCATTAACCACGGCCATAGGCATTGTCTATTTTTTCCCATTTCAGTGCCTTTAAAGTGAAACAGCGACTTAAGTATACTACTTGTAAAGCAACGTGAATGCAAAATCCTTCCAGAGTTTACACCTCTTTTCTATCTTTTGTCTCACTCTCCTTTATCAAGTCTTACCTAAGCATTTAACTTAGCTTTTATAGAATCAACAACAGTCTCTTTCTTTTCACACTTCTACTTCATTAGTTTAACTGTTATTTAATTAAATTGCTACAGTTTAATGAAAGTAAAACAACTAACAGGTTTAGGAATAAACACAATTGATCCTTGATCAGCACACAAACTGACAGGTGGAAAAGATGTGCCTGAGACTCTACACATACCAGACAGGACACAGCAGCTGTAAACATCAAGCTGGCCATTGGTACTATTCAGTGTGTTTCACAGAAAGAATAGAGAATTTCAGTTAATTTGGAGCTGATTGAGTACAAGTTGGTATCTATTATGTTTGGCGTAAAATTTTCTTCATCTAACTTCATAGTAAAGAATTTAAATTTTTGCTTATATTTTGATTAAGTTTCAGCCCTATTCAGGTAACCCATGTTTTCCTGGGCCACACTACCTATAAAAGGAACATAATACAAGTAAAAAAATGGGGTTACTCTGGCTCAGCCTCACCAACTGAGTTATTGGATGGTAAGCCCCATTTTATTCCTCTTGACTCTGGAAATCCCAGAAGGTTACTAGAGTATCTTACCCATAAATACAGCCTTCCTGAACCCCATGTGGGATTCTTCTTCTCTACTACCCCCAGTGATAGCTGGGAGGGTCCAGGACCACTGGAGGAGGTAGGGTAGATACCCCGGCCACTCTACGCTCCTACTCTACCCAGCATGAGCCATCTCCTGCTCCTGGCACTGATGGCCATGCTCGTGAGGCTCTCCACTCCCTGCATTATATCTGATTTCACATCCTTCAACAGCCACCTTGAGGGAGGAGGGAAAAGCCAATGAATGCCCTTCAATCCTGAGCCTTACGTATCATGAAGCTGACGATGCTTGAGTTTTAGGTCTCCTCATTTGCACCATCTCTTTCAAGGCCATGTACCTATTTTGGGATGCTTTTCTTAAAGAACTCCCCTCCAAATGATGTGTCAGACACTGCTTCAACCAATTCCTTTCATTCTAATTTATTTATTACGCATGCAGCAGTTCTACCTTGATATCTTAGCATCTCACAGAGATTAGAATAGTTATGTTTTTAACTTTTAATATCACCTGGCACAGGTCTCAGAGGAGAATGGTGGGACCGAAAATAATATGAGCAATCCTCAGGTCTCCTCAAAACATCCCTTCCGCTCCCATCTGTGAAGGCTCATTAGCTTCACATGGGGTTGGCCAGCCTCGACTTTCTTGCCTCACCCCAGAGTGAGTTTCTTCCCTTGAAGCTACTTTGTCTCTAAATCATACAGAATCTTTTGGTGGACTTTCCTTCCTTCTTTCATCCATGATCATCAGTGAGCATGACATATTTTCATCAATTTAGCTCAGACTGTGGTGACTCACTCTTCTCTATCAACCCTTTTGTATTCTTTACAAAGGCTTGCGTGAAGGAACTCCTCAAGGCATCGTAGAGACAAATATAGGACCCAGGCTGGCAATTGTAGCAAGTTTTTGGTGCTTGAACAAGTATTGGAGAAAGCCAGAGTTGGATGGTAGTTAAAGCAGTAAAAACAGATTTTACTCAGTTTACTCAGAAACTATTGCAACAGGAGGAAAGAGACCTCAGTGTAGAAATGGGCTGAATTCTGAATACAACAAGAACAAGTGGGGATTTATAGCCAAGAAGCAGGTTGGGGGCAGGGAAGGAAGGTCAGTGGATGGAAAATTACTAAGAGGAAATATCAGGGACAGTCTAAAAGGATTCTTGTTGAAGTCAGGTCAGAGTGATCAGATATCACCTGGAGGGTGGACAGAGATGAGGAAATTTGCTCTGATATTTAAGGTGAGGGATTCTCCTTAAATTACTTAGCAGGATTCTTGTAACAACTGGGTTTTTAAGGACAAGGCCCAGGGATGTAGCCTAGTTGGAAAAGGGCTCAAAGGACCTACTTTAGAATTTGGTCAGGGAGAGAATCTTCGTCACAGGCAAACCTCATCTCCTCCCAAGCACTGCCTCAGACAGGAGCATTCCTTTCTAGGTGAGCTACAGATTACATCTATAAACAGGCTATCCATAAAACCCACATATAAATCAATTATTGTTTCATCCTAAAGCTTCACTAATTTAGCAGCAATCAAATCAAGAAAGTCAAAGTAACACCTATAAGCAATCATGAAATTCTTTAGTTAATGCAAGAGGAAGAAAGGAAATCATGTATCTAATTCAGATTCAGCAGCGTTAAAACTTCTACAAGCAGAGGGCTGGTCAGAACAAAGGGACACTTTAGGAAAAATGAGAGGTCCATGACCTGGAGAGGAGCAACTTTGGTTGCTGGTGAGAAGAGAGACATTTCCACAGGAGAAGGAGCTTCTCCACCTGGCTGACTTTATTAGACTTCAAATGTCATGGACTCTGAAGTTGCTCCCAAATCAGTTAAGTGCATACCTAAGAAATGAGAAACTATCAGGAAACGCTGGGCCTTGGTAGGATCATCAATAACTGGAAGATCTGGAGGCGACCTGTGCAGTCACATTGAAACAATTGTTATTTCTGAATTGCTTAGGAACTTTGCCAATCACCAAAGGTAAACTAATAATGCCAAATAGCACAGCACTGAGATCCCTAAACCTCAGCTGTGAGGCGTCATGGAAATATTTGCAAGGGAGCAGTGGCAGGCTTCACGGGAGGGGATGGGCTTGCTGCCACACAATGGGAAGGAGAGGGGCAGCTGGATCACTGGTGACCCTGTAAGGCAGTGGTTCTTTACTGAGGGCAATTCTGCCTCCAGAGGAGATACACCTGGAGATATTTTTCATGGTCACAACTGGGGGAAAGTTGCTAATTACATGTAATGAGTAGTTAGCCAGGGATACTGCTAAACATCCTATAATGCAGCCCCCACAACAAAGAAGGATTGGGCCCAAAATGTCAACAGTGCTGAAGTCAAGATAGCCTGTTATATTGCTACTCAGGAGGGAAAAGCAACCCAGGTCATGACAGTAACCAACGATCTGCTCTAATCAAAGCCATCATTAGAGAGATAAAAGATGGATGCTTTCAAATATGACTACAACGGATGGAAGCAAGTGGACAATAAAAAATATTTTACATTTCTAGATTTCCACTGGTTGGTGTAATTTTTTGTTCTGAAGCATTCACCCATAGCGCTATCTGACGTTTTCCCCACTTCCTTCCTTCGACACCTACCCCTGACCCCCACTAACTTATAAGACCACATTAAGATCTACTGGAGATATTATTCAGAATGCTTTGCAGTGTGGATATCTGAGGATATTCTGAGGTAGTTGTGACCATTCTAATCGCAGGGTAGAAGATAGCCTGTTTGATGTGGGAATAATTGATCAAGTTTTAAGAACTTAAAATCACCTCAAACACAGCATGAGGTACTTAGGAACCTAAAACGATGGCAGCGTTATAAGACTTGTCCTTACCTTGGCATTTCCCTCTTCTTTCACCTGTTCTGTAATTTTAAAATGTTTCTCCTGTAAGCATAAAATATATCTTGCCTACAAATCATACCATCTGATCCATGTTTTCCAAGCCCTGTTCTTCTTCAAATTAAACCAAAGCAAATAACAAATAAGGTCTTGCAAAGTACAAACATTCTCTTTCCAGGATGCTACTGTGAATGTCAGCTGCTCTCAGTCTCTCCCAGTGATTGCTGGGCATCTCCTAGACTATCGCAAGTGCTCGTGTTCACTCTTGCCAACCTCCCGGTGTTACCCTGAGCCATGAGCATGCCCTGCTGAAGCAGCTCTCCTTGTGGCAAAAATGCCACAATGTAGCAAAACACTCCTGCATCTGCTGCCACAGTGATGGCAGTGACTCAGGCCCCGGGTGGCCATGCTGAGTGGGGTCTTCTGCTAGAATGTCTTTTCCCACCTCTGCGTTATTTTCTATTATACCACACTAGTCTTTTCTCAAATGGACTATGTCTATTTATTCCTTGTGCCCCAGTCTACACCAACTGACTCGGAAGAGTCTCTGAGAACACGGTCAAGACTGCATTTTCTTGTGCTTCCCAGGTGATCCTTGTACACATTAAAGTTTGAGAACACATGCTCCCAATACCTCACAGGATTTTTAATAAAGTTGTTTCACCATCTTTATTTAGGACCCTCTGTTTCAGGGACGGCTCTAACAGTGATGATGATGCTGACGACAAAAACAACACAACACTAAGGCACAGAGATTAGGTATGTCGCATGAAGTTACATACCTAGTAACTGGCAATACAATGATCAGAACCACTCTTAAGCCAAAGCCCAGGGCAGGAAAGTCAACCTGAATAAAAAGATACCAAGCTCCACTCACAACTGCTCTCTAATGACAGGGTGTTTAACTGGACCAGACGCTTGTGTCTCTATTAATTCATCCCTGTATGTGAGTCTTCACTCCTGACTCCCAAGAGCTCCCATAAGCTCTATACACACGCTTATCTTTTCTGTATCCCAGAGGTGACTATCTTGCTCCACTATCAGTCTGCACACCAACCCACATCCATTCTCATCACCCAACACCTGCACCTACAAACATACAAATCCATAAGAGGTCAGATCATCTCATCCATTCAGCCTGCAACGCAAAATATACTTCTTTTGAGACAGACCTCGCCTCTTAACATCGCATCCATGTGTTTCATTACATAAGCATGTGGATGCAATGAAGTAATTAAGACTGACGTCAGATTGCCTGAACTAAGACCCCATTTCTTCCGCTATCAAGCTATGGGACCTTGGGACTTAAACCTCTCTTTATAAGTTTCCTCGACTTTATGTTTGGAATAATCAAAGTACCTAACTCATAGAATTGTGGTGAGAATTACATGATTTTTCTCATATAACAGACACAGAACTATGTTTATCTCATTGAAAGTAACACGTATGTGCCAGATAATACATGTAACTTTTTAAGCTATAAATTTCACCAGGAAAAAAATAGCTTTTGTATGTTTTCATGCAACTCACTGAAAGAAATAACAGTACACAAATACATGTGCATATTTATATAACTAAAATAAGAGATGTGCAAAACAATAGTTACCATTTTATACGCATCGCTCTCTAATTGCTCTTATACATTCTATTTCATTTTTTAAAAAAGAAGATCCAAATTCATCTAATTAATTTCACAGTCCACTATTAGGCCCCAACACAGTTTTAAAAACACTATACTAGACTGTATGTAAACTTCATGAAGGAAGTCACTACACCTGTTTTGTTTAACACTGTATCCCTGACTTCCTGGAACAAGACATGGCACATAATAGGTGCTTATTTATACATGGGTAGTGGATAAATTGGATAAATGAGTTCTCTTTTTACTAGCATTTAACATAGAAATAAGGAGAATCTATCTGTCCTTCTCTAGTGTTGATGTGTAAAGCTGTGAAAGACAGAATCCTTCCTACTCAATTGTTTGATTGAGATTCTTAGGAAAAACGCTAAAAATCATTAAAACGTAAAGCTTTTCTAGAGGCTTATCCCAATAAAATTGGGCCTCAGTGGTAACACGGCAGCCAAAAATGTTACCTGGGTCATTAATTTGTGATTTTCTTAGAGGGATGGGAAATTCTTGTCATAACTTTTGTTGTTATCCTTAATTCAACTTTTTATTTCTATATAAATCATAGCATTTGGTATTATAGACATTCCCTGTTATCTGTAATTGCACACTTCTCTTAAGATGACTACGATGGTGAGAATTCCTTTTCATATAGATATTTTACATATTTTTAAATTTACCAGTCAATGTAGCTCAGTTCAATCTTTTAGTTTCATTGGGAGCTGTATCTAGCAGGTAAACTTGGAGAGATACTGCTAATGAAAGACATGCTAGTTTTTACTTTATCACTATTTGATGAGTTTCCGTCCCTTGCCTTCTCTCCCATCCTCCCTCCAGGCAAACACACACTATAAAGCAAACTGCGGGAAATTCAGCACTAGGAGAAATGTTAAGATACAGCAGGAAAGCTTCATAGTTTATAAATATTGCAATGCCAGATTAACTGAACTAGCTACATTACACAGTCTGTAGTAATATCTGTGTTTAAAAGTAATGACGTCAGAGAGGTGGTATTGTACAATAGAGAAGAAAACAGAAATAAATAAATAAACTGAAATTAAAACACGAGTATTAGAATCACGTAGATCAAGGTCCAAATCCTGCCCACTACTTTCTAGTTACTTGTCTTTTCTTTTTTTTTTCCTAGTTATTTTTCTTATCTAGTCTTATCTGAAAGATGGGGTTGGTAGTTTCTACAACACAGGGTAGTTGTGAGGATACAGTGGGTTATTACATGTAAAAGAACTACTTTAGGGTCTTGGAAAATAGCAATCATCACCATAAAGGTTAGTTTCTTCTCCCCTGTCCCTGGCCTGGGGGGTCTTAGGACCTGGCCTACAGACCAGCTTATTCTCAAGTCACTTGTTGGTGAAGCTGAACCTCATTTCTAGAAATAATGATGCAGTTTATGACATTCAATTCAATTCAATAAACATTAAGCTCCTTCTGTATACAAATTTCTATGGCTAGTTGTTATAGAAAATGGAGGAAAGAAATAACATGAATGGAAATTGCTTCCTCTTCTGAAGAAGCTTCAAATTTATTCAGGAAATAAGGATGTAATTAATTAACAAAATAAGTACAAGTAGTAGGGCTACAAATGAGAAGCAATTAAATCTAATTTTGTTGAGGGAAGGGTGAGCAATCCAAAAAGACCAACCAGGAGACGGCCTTTGAACTAAGGTTAAAGAATGAGCAAGGTTTTTTTTAGGATGAGATGGTAGCAAGAGATTTCTAATCTAAAGCAATAACATGAGCAAAGGCCAGTAAAGCAACTAAGTGGTGATAATCCAGGCAAGAAAGCATGAGAGCCGGGAAAAGGATAATGGCAATGGCAATGAGAATGGGAAAGGAGGAGGGCACACAGTTTCAGAGTTCAAACAAATAACTGCAAAATAGGACATGCTGCAGAGAACAGCAAATTGCTTGGCACTGATGTCTGTGGGGTGCTTCAGGTCATTACCTAAACCTATTTGTTTATTAAAGCCTCTTCTTGCCAAATAACCTTTTCCATTATCTAACTAGTTGGCTTGATAGTTTAAATATGTTTCATAGACTAAAACTGCCCCCCCAAATTTTAATAGAGTTGATTACTGTTTCCCATTTCATATTCTTCCTCGCTTTTTAAAAAATTTTCTTTAGGCAGTTCAAATCACATTGACCTTTTTTTTAATCCCAATATTGTATTATAACTTTATTTTTATTTAGTTATCCACATGCTCTGTATCTCCTAACATTACCACTTACCAAATTTCTCAGGAGGTCTATGAATCTGATTTAATTTCTTCCCAGATGTACTAGTTTACATTCTCCCAGTTTAATCTCATTTTGATTTGAGTCCATATTTGTAACCTTTTCAAGTTCCAGATAAGTAGTTTCTAAGTCATTATCCATATTTACAACATGGCCTAATATAGCATCATTTCAAGATATATTAATGTGCCACTTACTTCTGCCAATATTAATTGAAGAGTTGAAAAAAATGGAAGCAGTGTCTTGCCCCATTGCATCCATGTCCTCTGTCCCCTTCACAATTTATCAAGTTGTTCAGTCTACTTTTTTGTGGATAACTTTTATTACTTATGACTTTTTGTTATCCAATCTCATTTGAATTACTTTCCAAGAAAAATGAAATAAAATGTGGTTTATAGTCATTTAAAAATCAGGTTTCTGGTTTTTTTTCTTTCTTTCCATTTACTTGGAAGTCCTATTTAAAAAGCAGTCTTTCAAGGGGCTTCCCTGGTGGCGCAGTGATTAAGAATCTGCCTGCCAATGCAGGGGAAAAGGGTTTGAGCCTGGTCCGGGAAGATCCCACATGCCATGGAACAACTAAGTCTGTGCGCCACAACTGCTGAGCCTGTGCTCGGGAGCCCATGAGTCACAACTACTGAGCATGCGTGCCACAACTACTGAAGCCCATGCGCCTAGAGCCTGCAACAAGAGAAGCCGCCACAATGAGAAGCCCACGCGCTGCAACCAAGAGTAGCCCCTGCTCACCGCAACTAAAGAAAGCCCGTGCGCAGTAACAAAGACCCAATGCAGCCAAATGTTAATTAATTAATTATTTTTTAAAAAAGCAGTCTTTCGAAATTTTTTTCTGCCTTGGATATTCTTTACTGATGACTGTAGATGTTTCAGATAGACATGCAGAGGGAGCTCTACAGAAGAAGACCATACTGCTGATCAGGGGACTCAAACCTGCTTGAATTTGATGAACATAGCTTGGCCCTGTGTCCATCCTTCTGATTGTGTTTTTTGTGTCCTCATTGTGCCCATTATTATTGTGTTCTTACTGTGTCCATCTGTAACTTTGTTGCTTTTTAGATATTTTCATACTTTTTTTCTGATTTATAACTGATTTTATTAAAAATATGTTTTTCTGGACAGAAACTTTATAATTGTATTAATTGAGGAGTTCAGATATACTAATAAGAAAAGATAATATAATAGATATATGAAAAGATAATTCACAAAAGATGGATTACATCTAGTTGACAAACAATGGAAAAGGCATCAATAGTTTTAAAAACATGAGATACTGTTTTTCAGCTAAGAAAGAGGAACATTTTTCAGTGACACTGTTTATTCCTGGGAAGAATCTATAGATTCTGGTATACTCAAAATTAGATTCCACAGTAGAAATTAGAACAACTGTTTTGTAAACAACTTGGCACTTTGCATCACAATTTTAAAAAATCATACTTTTTGTCAGTAATCTTACTTCTGAGACTCTAAGAATATAATATGGGGAAAATATGCAAGGAACATATTAATTATGCCTTTATATCAGTGAAAATGCTAAAACTACCTGAATTTCCAACAATAAGGTAATGAGCATTTAAATTATAAAACATCCATTGAAAGAAATAGTATAAAAGTTATCAAAATTGATGTCAGTGAAGACATAAACATGGCAAAATGTTAAGTTAAAATATAGTTTAAAGACACAAAATGGCAGGTTTACTGCTACCACAAAATTACATAAAAAGAAAAAAATCTGCCTATATAATATTTTGAAGCTAATAAACATATTAAAATAATTCTGCAGGTTTAGGGATAGGTTTTTTTTGGGGGGGTTGCTGATTTTTTTTCCTCTATTTTCTACTTCTTCTCCATTGTGCTTATTTTTTATAATAGGAAAATCTAAAGTTGGTGAATATTTATCAGGCATTTCCTATGTGCTGGGTACTGTGCAAGTTAGGCCTTGCAAACAAAGAGGTAAAGAAGACAGATGTGGCCTACCCTCACAGAGCTCAGGGTCATCAAGCTTCGGATACTGGGAGTCATTCTGGACTCATCTCTCTGTCTCTTTCATCACACCCCAAAGCTAATCCATTAGGAAATACTGTTTGACTTTAATTTCAAAATAATATCGAAAAGCCAGCTATTCCCCACTATCCTCACCGTAACATCCTAGTCTAAGTCACCATCATTTTCTGCCTGGGTTACTATAACAGTCTTGTGATAGAGAAAATCATGCCTCCCTCCCCGACAAGATGTCATGTCCTAATCCCCAGAACCTGACTATGTTACCATCTATGGCAAAAGACTTTGCAGATGTGATAAGGAACTTGAGAGGGTGAGATTATCCTGGACTGTCCAGGGTGGCAGAGGAGGGGGCCTGATGTGATAACAAGGGTACTTAGTAAGTCACAGGGCCAGAGTCACAGAGATACAGTGAAGAAAGCAGAGGGCAGAGTGACACAATTTCTGGAAGGAGGCCACAAGTCAAGGAGTGCAGGTAGCTTCTAGAAACTATAAAATGCAAGGGAACCTCCAGATATGCAGCCCTACTGACTCCTCAATTCCAGCCCAGTGAGACCCATTTCAGATTTCTGACCTCTGAAACTGTAAGATAATATATTTGTGCTGTTTTAAGCCACCATGTTTGTGATAACTTGTTACTGGCAGCAGCAAGAAACTAACAACAGCCTCCTAATAGATTTCCTTGCTCTTACCCATGTTTCTCTGCAGTCTGTTCTCAATCTAACAGCCAGCGTGACCTTGCTAAAACCTAAGTCATGTTACTCCACTGCTTTTCTATTTCACTCAGAAGAAAAACCAAAGGCCTTACAATGATCTACAAGGTTTCACATGATTGATCTCCTTTTCTCTTTGACCTCATCCCTTAAAATTCTCACTTCCCTGATTCTCTTCCAGTCATACTGGCCTCCTTGGTGTTCCTCAAGGTCACCAGGGATACTCTTGCCATAGATCCCTTGCACGGGTAGTTTTCTCTACCTAGAGTCTCTTGTCCCCGAACACTCACTTGACTATTTCTCCTATTTTCCTCAGGCCTTTCTTTGTTCAAATGTCATCCATCAGTAAAAGCTATTTAATGATACAGCCTGAAGCCCTACCCCCAAAACTCCACTCTATTTTTCTCTTTTTTTTACAGCACACACATATGTGTGTTATTTTGTTTGCTTTTTAGTTGCTACCCACTTCCTCATACATACACACACACGCACACATGCATGCGCGCACACCCACACACATACTAATACACATACACACATTACACTGGAATATAAATTTCACAAGGACAAAGATTTAGTCTGTTTCATCTTCTGATATATCGCAACTGCCAAAAACAGTGTCCAGCGCATCACAGGTGCTCAATTAATGACTGCTAGATAAATAAATAAATAATTTTAAAAATTAGCTCTTTTGATACAGATTTAATTTTCTCAAATGGAAAAATTTAAACAATGAAGTAATCACTTTGAAGAATTTATTCAATTCACTAAGAAAAACACTAAGCCCATAATAGGAAAATGGCAAATTTACAAAAGAAGATATACAACTAATTAACATATACTTGGCAATAATTCAAACTCTGAAGTTTGTCAGTAGGGCACTTTTCTTTTGCTTATTCATGTCCCTATACAATAAAAAGTTATTAAGGACATTTTAAAGCCTGTGATGATTTTGAGTTTCTGACAAATAATTCAGGCTTATATGGAAAGACGGAGCCTTGTTCGTCGTCTATGAAGCACTCTTGCATAAGCTTCTGGCTGGAGAGTTATTGTATTGTGCTTTCCTTCTCATCTAGTTTTATGGTTTTAGGTAAGGGTTCCAGATCCTTCTTTGTTACACTTGGATGGGCTTTTGCTGCCCACCTTCAGAGGTGATTTGTAGCCCCAGTCAAGGAGTCAAACACCTATCTGCTACCTCTGGATAAGTGAGCCCACTTCCACTTTTCTCTTAGTTTTATTTTTTGTCTTATCTTGTTCATTCTCATCTCTGAAGTGTCACCAATACCATTAGAAGAATAACGAATACCATATAACATAACATTATCAAAAGCTGCGTGAATCTCATGCACTGCAGTGAGCTCTCCAGTGTTTATGACAGGTCCCAAGGCAGGTGCCTGAGAGATCACTCCACACCTGGTTTAGTCATAAGCTTGATGACATGAGACAGAACGGCTCCTCTCCATTCCAGAAGATAAAAAGAATGGGTCCTTGGGCACGTGAGGATACATTCCACTTCAATCATCTGATTAGAATGCTGGTGTCTCTATTATTTCCATTTGGATCACTTTGTTATTAAGTCTAATTATAACAGAGACTGCTTTGTTTAGAGAAATAAACGATTCTGTACACTAAGTCTCTCTACTCTGAGGTCAAGTAATCTAGGACTGTGAACTATTTCCATTAACTCCCAGCATAAGACCACAGCGATCACAACCTCCTCTTTGAGCACAAGGATGAGAATGTCTGATTGTTTATTCAACAATGAATGCAACTGAGTGCTCCAAATCTAATGACACCAAGAAGAATAAGAAGCAGTCCCTATGTCTAGAGTGCAGACTATGGTAGATGAGACCGAGATGCTACCAGGCAATTTATAGATCATCATTAAACACGGAAGGAGAGAAGTTTATGTGCTCTGGATACCGTGAAGCAAAAAGAAAACAGCAAACGGTGTTCTAAATGGTGGAACAGAGCAGGGGGACAAGACAGAGGAAGTAGGAACTGATTCCTTCAGGGTAAGTCAAAGCTTGGACATGGGATGAGCAATGAAAGAAAAGGAGATAAAAAGGGGAAGGGATTGAAGGAAACTGAGCAAAAGCTGGGAGTGGGAGAAAACGTAGAACCAGATACATTCAGAGAACTGTAAGTAATTTGGTGTGGCTGGACTGTAGGGCAAAGAAAAGACATGGAAGAAGATGGGGCCAGACACCTGGGCAGATGTCACATTATGGAGGCATATATACCCTACTAAGCACATATTTATTTTTTATCCAGAAAGTACTAGCTTTTTTCTTTCATTTTTCTACATCTCGGAATTTTCTTCTTGTTCACGTCGTATAAGACACATGGAGGATGGTACATAATGTTCAATCCAGAGATTTTATGTCTGAGCAGAATAATGTTGTCCTTTCCAACCTTGAAGTATTTACTCAATTTACTCGCTCGTTCTTCAAAAATAGCTGCTTTGCTAATACACATTTGCTAATTATAGTAGTTGCAGATAAACAATGCTTTGACTTGATGATTTGCAAATGTTCAAATTTTCTCCATGCTCTTTTGCATTCTTTAGGTCAACAGTTGCTTTATTATTTCTTAATGTTTAGACTCGTGGGCTTTAGTTTTCTTCTTCAGGATAGATTTAAAAATGAGTTCACCCTAACCAAGTATTTTAATCGACATTAAATTTTATGTCCTACTCCATTTCTTAGCAGATATCTTTTAATGTGGGTTTTCTTTTCCTCTAGCTAAACTGTATTTCTATGAGAAATGGGAGCGGTTTCCTATTAGTTATCTTTTTATTATTGCTTTATTTTTTTGCCTAGCATTCACTCATACAAATGCTTTATTGACCACTGAATCTGGTATAACAATGCACTGAGCTAGGTTTGCCCCTTATTATTCTAATCTTATCTCTGTGAGTAACTAGCTATTTGAGCATAAGAAATTCACCTTTCTCCTCATCCGTAAAATGAGAGGGTTTGACTAGATCATGCCAAAATGCCCTTCTAGCTGAGAGAATTTATTCTTGTGGCTAAGCATTATTATATAGGATGGACCTCATTATGGTTCCTTCCTCTGCTTATCTCATCTTTACATTTCTTCACTCATAAGTCTTTCTGCTTTGCTGCTTTCTCTTCTGTCTACAGATTGAAACAGCTGAGGGGCCAAGACTGAGTCATCTGCTTCCTTAGGTCACCATCAGAAGCACTGCTGAAGGTTCTCAGCTTGTAGTAGGTATTCAGTGACACTTTGTCATGACAAAGGCATAGGAGGAGTACTTATCTATGCTTCTGTGTCCCTTGTTGTGTGCTTTAGATGTTACACTTGTAATTTTTATTCCAAAGGAAACAGTATGGTGTCTGTGATATTATAAAGCCTATGAGGGAATGTTCTGTTTCTAAGTCATCCAATCCTGTTGCTTCTATATCATCAGCTCTAATATATCCAGGAAAGGCTGGCCCACCTTGACCGCAGGGTTAAACTCGCTTGGCCTACTGCTATGACCCAAATGGTTTGGCTTTAGACAATGTAGCCTGTGGTGCCGCTGAGCTAAGTCATGTACAAGTGGCAAAACAAAACATAGTGTGCATTCCAAATATCAACACTGTGGCGTTTAGATGACATCCTCATTAGATGGTCTTCATCTTTGCTTCCTTTAATCTGCTTCTCTCCCTCTTGTCTGCTAAATTTGATCTATCTATTTCAGGAACTACTGAGGCAGCAGCTTCTCCTTGCTATTGCCTGGGATAGTTTCATACTACATAATCAAAGTTTATTGTCTTTGTATCAAAGCATGTTCTCTGCTTTCTCAATATCAAGCCCCTCTTCCCCTTACTATCTCTCTGATTCACTGCTCAGCAATCTGGCCTCCTTTGTTGGGACCTGGGTATATTTCTGGGAATTGATTTGCCTTAAAGCCAGGCTTGCAGAGGACATAATGGACTGGGGTACAACCACCGCGGAGGAGAGCCTGGTGGGGGCAACTTCAGAAGACTCACGGAAGAGCAGCATCCTGAAAGCAGAGCATTTCTCTTACGAGAAAAAATATCATCCTTGAACTGTAAAGTGAGTAAATTTCGGCTTTGAGACAATTTTATCTGCATCTAGACCTGGAGATCTTCTTCATGGCCCCACTCAAGTGACACCAAGCAGATATGCTGATCAATTTAAAAATGAATAATCCCATGAATCTGGGATGGGGCATCCAGCAATGTTCCTTAATCATAGAGATTAGATCTTCTGGACCAGAATTAGGAACACATGGCTTGACAATGTAAATATCCTCCTGTGTTCAATCAGAAGACCAAGAAGGCAAGAAGTAAGCTAGCTCACAAACTGGTTGAGAGCTGGAATTAGACATTCAGTTATTTAAGGTCTTTATTCACAAGGCTGGAAGTGGCTAAGGCAGAGCGCTGAGGTTAAACAAGAGAAGCATATCCAGAATGAGTCATTAAAAGCAGCCTACCCAAAAAGATTGCTTCCCAAGTTATAGAGAGAAGCTGTATATCAGGATGGCAAATGCAAAGTGGTCTGGATAAAACAAAGAGATGCGGTATACACCTGAGGTTGATTTTAATATGCTCATTTCACATACCAACCTGTATGAGCAAAGTCCATCTACAGCCTCTGCTTTAGGCTGGAGCAGAACAGGTTAGAAATTATGGAGTCAATGAACATCAAGTTAGTAGTGGGCTTTGAAAGTACTTTGATTATATACTCAAAACACTGAAATGATCTAATTCGGCCCTGTTGATCAGCATACACACTACTACCACCACCATGAGTTTAATAAGGGAGTAGCCAAGGAGAAATAATAGTGTTGCTTTCTTTACCAGCTGCACCAGTTCCAATAACTCCAACCCAGTTCACAGCACAATTCAAAACTGAGCTGGAGCATGAGGGCCTAAATGCCCAACATCATTCTCAATCTTAATCTAGATTTTTTTTTTTTTTTACCTTATTAGCCTTTGACTTGTTGCATGAAGAAAGACAGACCAAAGAGGAGACTCTATAGGGCTGATCAACAGAATAGATTCTGGTTCTCTGTACCTATGTAGCCACATGTGTGTAGATGACAAATGCTGTGCTGCCCAGAACCCCTTCGGGGACTGAAAGACTTATTCTTCCCACTACCGAGGGTGCTACCGACCAGCATCCCTTAGCTGTCAGGCCTCTCCAGCTGATGAGGGCTGCTTGTTAACGATCATGACTCCTTCCCAGGGGAAGCCTGCCACCAAGGTCCGGTTCTTAGGAGAATACAAAGTTCCACCCTCCCATCCTAACTCAAGACAACTCTGAAGGGCTCTCAGCCTCAGAGTTCCTTATGGGGGTGACAGTATCACAACCCAATGTCTTCCTCTGCTCAGGATAGATTCCTTTCTTTTCCTGTAAGTGTTAATCTCAACAGCACTTTTTTAATACAACTCTTGCATTCTAAATGACATTTCAGTGTCTACTTCCCAGATAACCCACCCTGCAACAAGGACAACAGGAATGGGAAAGCCAAAAATAAATGGAAAAAAGAAAAAGATAAGTTGCCTAGGCTTCTCTGAGAGGCCAAGCTTTGCACACAGCAGTTGAGCTCTCCACTTTAACTAGTGGGCTGCATCACCATGTAGAAATACTAGGAGTGGCCCAGATGCTCATGATACACCACACCTCCTGGGCCCACCTGAATTCAGGCCAGCCCTGATGAGGCCCAGGTCCAGAGCCAGTATCCCATATCAGGTACAAACCACTAGCCACATGCAATTGCCATGTAGAAGCACAGGGGAGCTAAATGTTCCCAGTAGCAACTCACGCCAGTGATGGAGGAGACCTGGGGGATACATGGTCTAGCCTTTCCTTTCTCTAGTGGGACGATTCTGAGGCAAGTGCTATACCTCCCAGTAACAGAGCAGCAATCCAGCAGGACTGAGCTATTGTCCCCACATATTAGAGTGCTAGGACTGCCATAACAAAATACCATAGACTGGGCAGCTTCAACAACAGAAATTTTCTTTCTCACCATTCTGGAGGCTGAGAAGTCCAAGATCAAGGCGTCCACAGGCTTGGCTTCCTCTAAGGCCTCTCTCCTTGGCTTGTAGATGACCACCTTCTCACTGTGTCCTCACATGCTCTTTCCTCTTTGGGACACACACTAACAACACATGTACACAGCTGTGTCCCAATATCTTCTGCTTATAAGGACACTAGACATACTAGATTTGAACCCACCCATATAAACTCATTTTATCTTAAGTACCTTTTCAAAGGTGCTAACTTCAATTACAGTCACATTCTGAGGTACTGGGAGTCAGGACTTCAACATATCAATTTGAGGGTGGGGGACACAATTCAGCCCATAACACCCCAGTAACTAAATATACGCATTTCCCTTTTCCCTGTCTCATTTTTCCTCTCCCACATTTCTTCTTCCATGGATCACCTCCTAAATAAACTAAGAAACTTCATCTTTGTCTCAGGTCAGAGGAACCCAATCAACTGCCTTAAACTCTGACCAACCAGAATTAGCAGTTCCTCGGGGAAGCTTGGAAGAAGTTGGACACAGACAGCTGTCACTTGGAAAACATATAAACCTCCTCTATAAACAGTATGTCATCAATGGAGCGTATCCCTTCAAATCAAATTTGACCTAAAGATGAGAAACAGAGACAACCAGATAAGGCAAAGGTACACACACAAATCCACTGGTCTGCCTCCACCTCGTGAGCAAAATTAAGTTGGACACAGAATGTAAAGACATGCAAATGCCTTAGCAAGAGCAGACAGTGTGTGTATCTAGCAGCACAAGGCTGTGATGCTCCCCTGGGGGCAGAGCAAAGTACCTGCAACAATACTGAGCACAGAACCAATACAGGCAATTTATGTGAATTTTCCCAAAAGAAAAAAAGTAGCATTCATCACCTCTTGGGTCTAGAATATTTTTCTCTTTACCTTGAGTTCTTCTTATTTGAATTTTAGAATGACGTATATGTTTTCAGGCAAAATGCTACAGATTTTTTTCATCACCCTTTGTCCTGTCATGAATTTCTAGTTTCTTTTTTGTTTTTTTTTACATCTTTATTGGAGTATAATTGCTTTACAATGGTGTGTTAGCTTCTGCTTTACAACAAAGTGAATCAGTTATATATATACATATGTCCCCATATCTCTTCCCTCTTGTGTCTCCCTCCCTCTCACCTTCCCTATCCCACCCTTCTAGGTGGTCACAAAGCACCAGCTGATCTCCCTGTGCTATGCGGCTGCTTACCACTAGCTATCTGTTTTACGTTTGGTAGTGTATATATGTCCATGCCACTCTCTCACTTTGTCACAGCTTACCCTTCCCCTTCCCATATCCTCGATTTGAATTCTATAGGCTATTAGCCACCTTACCTCTGGAAAGCTTACCTAAATTGATCCTTTAAGATAATCTACTAATCATTATGAATGACCTGTAGGTGCATATTGGTCAATGGAGATTGAAACAAACAAACCGGAACCTAAATAATTGTAATAGTTGCATTTCATGATAAATGAAACTAACATGTTCCATGCTTGCAAAGGACTTAAATAAAAATAGCAATAATTTAATGAGCTTCCCCTCTGTATCAATCTCTAATTATCACATTTAATATCTCTAAAACCCTGAAACATGGATATTACTATTCTTCATGTTCTTAATATGAAGAAAGGGATTTGGAAAATATCCCTCAAATATAAGTGACACAAATGGGATTTGAACCCAAACCTGATTCTAAATCTTTTTTACTTCCAGTGATTCTCAATCAGGACTGGTCATTAAAATTAACTGGAAAGGGGCTTCTCTGGTGGCGCAGTGGTTGGGAGTCCACCTGCCGATGCAGGGGACGCGGGTTCGTGCCCCGGTCCGGGAGGATCCCACATGCCGCAGAGCGGCTAGGCCCGTGAGCCATGGCTGCTGAGCCTGCACATCCGGAGCCTGTGCTCCGCAACAGGAGAGGCCACAACAGTGAGAGGCCTGCGTAACGCAAAAAAAAAAAATTAACTGGAAAGCTTTTAACAGCTACAGGTGCTACCACACACACAAAAATATTCTGAGATGGATCATGAAAGCTAAAAATAATCAAGCTTCTAAAAGAAAACACAGAAGATTACAATCATGACAATTGGATAGGCAGATTTCATAAACAATATTCAAAACACACTGACCAATAAAGAAAATACTAACAAATTGGACTTCATTAAAACTGAGATCTTCTGCTCATCAAAGGCACTATGAAGAGAGTGAAGAGGTAAGCTACAAATTAGAAAAAGGTATCTCCAATACATATACTCAGAAAAAAAGCTGGATACAGACAATAAGCATTTGAAAAGGTGCTCATCTTTAATTATCACAGAAAAGAAAAATAAAGCTACCACACACCTACTTGAATATCTAAAATTGAAAAATCTAACAAATACCAAGGGGGTTGGTGGTACTATAGAAAAGCAAGGGCTCTCTCACATCGCTGGTGGGAGTGTTAAGTGCTAGAATAACCGTGAAAGACTCCTTTTCAGTATCTTGAAAGTTAAACATGATTATACTCTAATGATGTAGCACTTAGAATGCCACTTTTGGATATATACCCATCAGATTTAAGCGCTACGTCCATCAAAAACATATACAAGAATGCTCAGAGCAGCTTTACTCATAATAACTAAAAACTGTAAATAACCCAACCGTACATAAGCAGTAGAATGGATATGATATATTCATGTAATGGAATACTACATAGCAATGTAAAAGAACAAACTACTGATATATTAAACAATGAATGAATCTCACAGATATAATGTTGAGTGAGGGAAGTCGGACACAAAAGAGTACTCATTATGAGTCCATTTACATGAAGTTCAAACACAGGTAAAATAATCTGTGGTGAAAGAGGTAAGTCATCCATGAAAGTGGGGGGTTTACTGACTGAGAAGGATCACAAATGAGTTTTCTGGGATCTGGAAATCTTGATTTTACCTTAATTTTAGCAGTGGTTACATAGGTGTATGTATGTATATATTTATACATACCTATGTGTGTATATAAAGAATCATTGCTTTAACACTTAAAATTTACACACTTTACTGTATGTAAATTATACTGCAATCTTTAAAAACTAATTATAGTTACTGGATCTTTTCTCTAGGCCTACAGAATCAGAAGTAGGGCTGAGGGAGAGAAAGTACGTAAGTATATATACTTTCAAAAAGTTTCCCAGGTTACCCAGGTGATTTTGATACATGTCCTTGTTTACAAATCACTTTATCCCTAGACTCAGGTAACGCAAGCACTGTGTGAAGAGCCCTCACGGGTACAAGTTCTGGCTCTGCAAATAATGAGCTGAGTAACCTTGGATGATGTAGCCACGAAAAAAAGGGTATGGACTAGGTGAGCTCTCAGGTCCCTTCCCACAATCATGCTGTAAATCCTATGACATAAATGCATACCCATTGGCCAACACACACAAGTAAACCCAGTACTAAAACCTAAGGGAAGCAGGCGATTGAATAACACGATATAATTTCAATTAAGGCTGCCCCAAAGTTCTTTCATTCTAAATATATTTTATATACGATCTTAAGAAATTCAATCTTCTATATTATGTTTAGGCGCTGGTTGAATGGCAAATTGTTATAAGATGGCAACCCATTAAGCTATTATCAGTCATTAACATTTCACTATGGATGTGACAATAGATCATTTTCAATTTGATAATTACCTAAAATTTTACCCTGTAAGAACAGGATGTAGAATTAAAGGCATGTTGGTGTATAGTGGAAAGAACACAGAACTGAGAAACAGGAATCTGCTTTCTACTCACACCTATACCATTAATTAACTGTATCTTTAAATAGATCCTTTCCTACCTCTAGACCACAGACCGTCTAACAGTAAAATGTGAGGAGTGGAACAGACAATCCCCAAGTGTCACGAGGCCTGTGTAATTCTACGACGCTTCTTAGTTCATGAAATGGGGAAGGTAATCCTGAGTGGAGGCTCTGGTGTCCTGTCACTCTGAGAGACAGGGAGCCACGTAAACTAAGGACGGTGGCAGGAGACCAATGAACACTGAGACCAGGATTTTTTTTTTTTTTTGCGGTACGCGGGCCTCTGACTGCCGCGGCCTCCCCGTTGCGGAGCACAGGCTCCGGACGCGCAGGCTCAGCAGCCATGGCTCACGGGCCCAGCCCCTCCGCGGCATGTCTTCCCGGACCGGGGCACGAACCCGCGTCCCCTGCATCAGCAGGCGGACCCTCAACCACTGCGCCACCAGGGAAGCCCGAGACCAGGTTTTTTAAAGGCCAGTTTGAGCCCTTAGGTGAGGGCAGGCGCTATGACATTGCCTCCGTGTATGTGCTGCCCACAGCGTTTGCCTCTCATAGAATACTGGCTGTCCGGGTGGTAGTGGGAAGAGGGGAGAGGAATACCCTGGCTTTGCTCCTCAGGACAATTCACCCAGGATGTGCTTTTAAACCACTATGAAAGTGCAGAGGGTAGATGCAGCTGACCAACCTCCAAAAGTACAGGTCCTGATGGGCAACTCTCCTTATTCTCTAACCCTCACCCACCAGCTTTGTTCATCCCCTCAAGAAGGCGCCCTGGGGCTGGGAGCTGCAGGGAGAAGCCATTTCCCAGGGCTTGGGAAAAGGTTGTGGTACTGGATGTAAGCTTTTAGGCCTTCAGTGGCAAGACAACAACTCAAATGAGGGGAATCAAATAGCCTCCTACAAGCAGTGATAGAGGGTCAAATTCCAGAAGGAGAACAGAGGAGGAGGTGTGGTTTGTAGAAGCTCTCCCATGTGAGAAAGGGAAAATGAACTCAGTCGCAAGACAGCCATCCAACCATGAAGCCATGAACTTCGCAAGGGCTGAACACAATCATTCTGGTTTTCTAATGAGATTGGAAAGGACCACGTTTATAACAATGAGGCCCACTCAAAGTTAGGAGTATTTGAACTTTGACTTCCTTACTCCAGGTAGACAATCTCAGGACAATGGCTGGGATGTCAGGCTTTGATAACTGAAAGAATTACAGAGAACACACTGTCTTTCACCCTGTGTCTTTCAGGAATCAGCCACTACACCATTTTTCAGGACCTCTTCCAAGAGTAAAAACTGCTAGCCCAGGAGTCTCTGGGCCCGGAAATACGATTAGGTGGACCCATGTTTCCTAGGAAATGAATTGAAACCTACAATTTCAAGTGGTCCAGGAAATAGCCACAGAGCTAAGAATGGTGACAGGTTGCTACTGATCTCAGCCAAATAGGGGACTCACCTAAAACTGTATGAGGGAAATCTCACGCTTCAGAAACTTGCTTCATCTCATCCTCATTTGCTTTTAAGTGGCTCTTTCCCCCACCTCCACTGCCCTTCCCCCATTTAAGTTCTGGGTCTCCCCCAACCCCCCTTAAAGAAATATTTAGCTTATACTTGTAATGAGCCCTGCCTGCACACTGACTGTGATTTAGGGTGAGTTATGTTTCCATTACCTCTGTGTTATAGCATACTGGTGAGGGCAGGCATTATGTCATGTCAGAGATACAGGCGAGAGAAAATACAGCCGCCCCCATCACAGGCAGTGATGGAGCAGTTTTAATACTATTGGGGGAAAATGGAACATAAATGCCTTTCCAGCTGCACCATTACTACACATTAGCAACATCATGTGGCCAAAGTGACGGGGAGGAGGCTGGAGGGAGGAAGGGGTTACAGGTGACCCTGGAGCTTGTTCTCTGCATTTAGGAAGAGGCAAAAAGTCCTATTAAAACCTTAGAAATACGTGGGATTTTTTTTTTCCCTGTGAATAACAATCTCACCAGAGATATAAAACACTAACTTTTCAATAATAAAAAAAATCTAATTTCTACTGAGTTTTCCCGTTTCATGTGAGAAGGGTAACTCTTGCCTGTGCTCTCTCTCTCCCTCCTGGTCTCTCTCACTCATTTTCTCGGCCTCTTTATTTTCTTGACACAAATAGCTGTCATTGCTCAGAGAATGTGCGAATGTGCCTGACTAGGCTGCTTTGTAATTCAAACCTTTTGTTCAGGTTACCCTTACGTACTAAAGAGGAGAATATATATTGACTAAATGGCCTTGTTATGGATGTTTCCAATTGTGAGTGGAAGGGTAGCTCCCTCCTCCAACACACACAAACCTTTCCAAACCAGGACTCTGTTCCTCACTTACAATGGAATTTAGCTAATGCTAATATCCACCTTTTAGTTTTCTCAAATAGCAGGGAAAAGCATCTATAGATATTTTTCTTGGAATGATTGGTTCCTTTAAAAAGAGGAAGTGACCGAAATGAGCAGCCACAGCCTGCTGATGATCTGTGCTGTGCAGATTGGTGGTTTGCAGGTGTGGAGCTCAATGAAATACAGAAAGAAAGATGAGGATGTAGTTGGCATTGGTGGGCTGGTGCTTCCAACAGCTGTTTAACTTTGTTCAGTTAGAACAAATATAGTCAGTCAGAAGTGCCCCTAATTTAACCAAAGAGGAATGGGTTCAGTAACTAAAATAAATAGTATATATGGTTGGTCTAACTTTCCTCTAATCAAAATGAGAGTGTAACCAAAAATAGAAAGAACTTGAAACATGCACAGAAAATACATTGGGAAATACAGAGAATTTTAAACTAGCTGGGGTTGGGGAAGAGACATGCTAAAGAAAGATAATTATGTATGTGTGTTTAATGATCTTTTTCTCCTTGTAGATGTAATTAGAACTTGCTGGAGAAAATTTGAAAATTTCATGTAAATATAAAAAAGCACCTCAGTAATTATTTCAATTATTTTAATCATTTTTTATGATTCTATCTAATGTTTTGACAAAATCATGCATTCATTCATTCACTAAACAATTATCATGAGCATCTTCTATGCAATGAGCAACGTTTTGCTCAATATGAAGACATCTAGTGAACGAAATAGGCGTGGTGAATACTCTCCTGGAATTTACATCCTATTGGCAGTGCTCCAAACAGGACAAGTGGCCCAAAATGGAGTCACTAAGCCCCAAGTCACCAAACTGAGGCTTAACTTAATTACAGTTTCAGCTCTCCCAGAAATGGAATCTTAAACCAATCAGTCAGGGATCACCTGATAAGCACTAGTTAGGTTTTCTGCCTGAAAGATTCCTGCCATCCCCTAAAGGAAAGTTACTTTACAATAACCAACCCACTTTTTTGCTTGTTCCCACTCCCTTGTGTCTATAAAAGTCTCTCGTTTTGTACAGCTCCTCAGAGCTCCTTTCTGTCTGCTAGATTGGATGCTGCCCAATTCGAATTGAGTTTTGTTCAAATAAACTCTTCAAATTTTTAATATGCCTCAGTTTATCTTTTAACAGAAGAAATAGACAATAAACAAATCAACTACCTTCAGTTTGTGATGCAGTGGAGAAAGCAACTTGTGTCACAGCACAATAGAGAAATAACTTTAGAAAGTCTTCAGAGAAATAAGGATTATATTGTACTGTGATTTTGTATCCTGCCTCATTCGCTTAGAGTGCTGGGAAGGCTCTTATGTCACTAAATACTCTCTGAAAACATTTTTAATGGCTGGATAGTCCGTCTTTTAAACAAATCTTAATTTATCTATTGATTTTTTTCTTTGTGTTTTTCTTCCTTGACTTTATGCTGAGAATAAGTTTTTTTGAACATTTTTAAATAGTCGCCTATGTTTTCTTCTGTTTTTATTGTTGTTAGATGTGTTATATTTAACATTTTAAATTCATCTGAAATTTGTTTTTATGCAAATGATAGAAAAAATAAATTATATTTATGTTTTCCACATGAACATAAAGTTAAATAACAAGTCCTAAATCATACATAGCTTCTTCATTAGCTTATGACGGACTATTTGTCACATATCAAGTATTTAAATATATTAAGAGTTTATTCCAGGATTACAGATTCTGTTGATCTGTCTGTAAATATCTACATCAAAGGGTTTAAAATTCCTTTAGCTGTATAATCAATTTTAAGGTCCAGTAGGACAAATCCCCTTCTTCATTTTTCAATTTTTCTCAGCTCTGTTCCTACCACTTTGATTTCCGGATGAATTTTAGAATTATTCTCTCAAGACTACCTACAAAAAAGAAACATTAATAGGTAGAGTTAATCCTCATTACTTACAAATTCCATATTTGCAAATTTACCTATTTACTAAAACTTATATGTAACCCCCAAATCAATTTTCAGGGCAATTTCACCTTTATTTACAGATATAAAGGGAGTAGCAAATTCAGAATTCTCTAAATCAGTGTTCACAGCAACTCGATAGTATCTAACTACCATAAATAATGACAATCAACTGTATTTTTATAGCTATTGCTTTAAATCAATGTATTGAGAAGGATTAGCTTCTTTAAAATAAATACCTCTTACCTAGAAATGTGATATGTTTCAATTTTTTTCTTGAGCCCCTACTCATATTATTATGCCTATTCCCAGGCATTGTATTTTTCTTAATTGCTATTGTGAAAAAAATTATTTTTGTCTTATATTTTCTAATGAACTATTCCTGGTTTATAGAGCTACTGGATTTCACAAAATTATTTTGTGTCTGTTCATCTTACAAAACTCTTATTATCATAATTTGAAGTTGATAGTTTTTCCTCAAAATAAAATACTATGCAAAAAATATTAATTATAATTCCTATTCCAATAGTTTTGTCTCTTATTCCTGGTTTTTCATCTTGTTCTACTGGAAAGAACTTACAGAGCAGGCAACTTTCTCTTGTTCTTGATTAAAATGGGACTATTTCTACTACTTTGTATTCAAGTATAAAGTCGGATCTTGTTTAAATGCTAAGGAATGTTTTCTAAGAGTTGTGAACGAATGGGTGTTGAAGTAATCAGGAGCCTACTGAATATTTCTTGAGATAATCATTTTTCCCTTTTGGTCTACATCTAATTAACTGATCTCTTAATATTCATTCAAAATTACATTCTAAATATAAATATTACATTGTATTTATGGGTTATGTTTAAGGTATATTTAGATTCAATTTACTCATAGGTTTTTTTAGGCTTTGCCTCTTTGTATAAATGAGATTGTATTTTAAAATAAAAATACAGGTTTAGGTGTTTTTTTGTTTTGTTTTTCTGCAATCACTGTCAGGTTTTGCTATCTAAATCTGATAATTCTATTACATGAAATCAGTAACTTTATATCGTTTTTGAAAATTCTATTCCGTAAATCTTTAAAAAGAAGGACATACATATTAACAGTAAGAGCTATAATTTTTAAAATTTATTTTTATGAAAAATTTTCAATTTTCCTAATTTTTAATGTGTCCAGGCTTTCTCCTAGGCAATTGTGATAATATCTTTTGGAAAATTACTTCATTTATATTTTCACATATATTAGCATTGTGCTGTGGTCTGAATATGTACCTCCCAAATCTCTCTCTCCCATGAGAGCAGAGCTCTCATGAATGAAATTAATGTCTCTATAAAGGAGACTCCAGAGGGATCCCTCACTCTTCCACCACATGAGGCCACAATGAGAAGTTGGCAGTCTGCACCCAGAAGGGGGTTTTCAGCAGAACCCACCCATGGTGGCACCCTGACCTTGGACTTCCAGCCTCCAGAAGTGTAAGCAATTTCTGTTGTTTATAAGTCACCAAGTCTGTGGCACTTTGTTACAGTAGCCTGAATGGACTAAAACACATAGTATTACAAATAGTTTTATTTGCTAATTTAAATTTTTTCCTGTCTTTTTAAAACTCATTTAAGTTTGTGTTTTACTTTATTTTTGTTATATTATTATAAGTAACGTTTGCCATAGCATGTCTATTTTATTTTATTTGTTTGTGTTTAAAATGACCACATTTATTTAGGGAGAAGTGTCTTGAGAATTCTTTTGAGGATGGTTGAGGACACGCTTTAATAAAGGAGCAGGCTTGAGTGGGAAGATAAAAGTCCAAGATCGGGCGCAGCCCAGTTAAGGGGATGAAGACAGAACTCTGCGATGGGGAAGCTGGCACGCCTGCTTCTCAGGAGGCACAGAGGCAAAAGATGAAGAACTGCATGCACAGTTACAAAATGCAGTCAGGAGTGGGCATCTGTAATGGTGATAAATGGTGTGCCACTTTAAAATTTTCAGCAAGATGTGGAAGGACCAACATTATTCAGTTTTTAAATTGCTCTAGGAGGAATTCATGAAAAGGCTTAGAGATTCAGGCGAGAAGGCTTTCCAGGAGTGAAAGAGATCCAGGCGGGAAGGATTTCTAGTCAAGTCCTGGCCAAAGGAATGAGTACAAAAGAAACAGATAGGGCTGCTCTGGTGGCGCAGTGGTTGAGAGTCCACCTGCCGATGCAGGGGACACGGGTTCATGCCCCGGTCCGGGAAGATCCCACATGCTGCGGAGCAGCTGGGCCCGTGAGCCATGGCCGCTGAGCATGCGCGTCCGGAGCCTGTGCTCCGCAACGGGAGAGGCCACAGCAGTGAGAAGCCCGCGTACCGCAAAAAAAATGAAACAGATAAAAGATCCCACGGTTCTAATGAAAATACACTGCTTATCCAAAAAGGAGATATTCATCTGACAAGTATGAAAGTACTTATGGGGATATCGGGACAGCATATTTGGAAGTGTACCTGTCCCCCACATCCCCCAAATCCAGGACATTCTTCTTTGGGTTTCTGATGTATGAAAAGTCAGTGCTGAACAACTCCTCAAACAGAACTTTTAGAAGTTCTGTTCAATGCAACCAGCGTCCTAAACACGTGGGACATGGAAGAGAGAAAAATAAAAATTTGCCCCAAAGTTTTACATAACAATGAAGAAAATTGGGAAAGGCTGAAAAGTTTAATGGAGACAAAATGAAGAACTTTTCTGTTTTATTAGGTTTTGGGAATCTGCATGTAATTCCACAGTGAGCTGCCCAGAGGAGGTTAGCAAGCACCAGTAGGACTGGAGGGAGGCATGAAATTAAGAATTAGAAAATAAAATAATGGTTATAAAAATAATACCCCCGGGCTTCCCTGGTGGCGCAGTGGTTGAGAGTCCACCTGCCGATGCAGGGGACGCGGGTTCGTGCCCCGGTCCGGGAGGATCCCACATGCCACGGAGCGGCTAGACCCGTGAGCCATGGCCGCTGAGCCTGCGCGTCCGGAGCCTGTGCTCCACGGCAGGAGGGGCCACAGCGGTGAGAGGCCCGCGTACCGCAAGAAAATAAAATAAAATTAAAAAAATAATAATAATACCCCCATTACTATTCTATGGCTATCATTTTTTGAGTGATATTATTATGCTACAGATGAAGTGCTATTTTACATGCCTTATCTAGTGACATCTTCCCAATGATATTAGAAGGTAGATTTTACTAACTACACTTTAGAAAAGGAAACTGAGGCTTGATGAGTTAAAATAACTTGCTCTAGTCCATACAGATAATGACTGCAAGAAGCGGTATCCAAACCCAAGGCTTTTAGCTCCATATCCTGAGTTCTTAATCACCATGTTACATAGAGTCATTCATATCAGGCAATAATTTAGACCAGGAAAGAGGAAAGAGACAAACTATCTTAGGAAGATAAAAGATAGTAGGATTGAGATCTCAAGCAGCATTTACGAGCAGAAGAGAAAGAAGAGCTGCCAAGTAATCCCTATACAGCTACAAATGAATGAAACAGAGAGAAGGCTTAGAAATTAAATCTTTTCAGTTGTATTGTTGTAATAGAGTGACCCTCAGTGTTCATGCTGTCAGATTAAAAATAAATATGATTATGTTTATATACATTTACATGACATATAAAAATAATAAAAGAATAGACCTTGAAGTTACCAACTCATTCATACATTCATCTATTGAGCAAGTATTCATCAAGCTTTCACCACTGGCTAGACCCAGTTCCAGGAGTTGAGATTTTAATAGCAACTATGAAGAGATATGTTACCCTCGTGGAGTTTACACAATAGTGGACGAACAGACATCAATAACCACACAAATAAATGTATGATTACAAGTTGTCTTAAATGTAATGAAAGAGCAGGATGAAGAGATATGTTACCCTCGTGGAGTTTACACAATAGTGGAAGAACAGACATCAATAACCACACAAATAAATGTATGATTACAAGTTGTCTTAAATGTAATGAAAGAGCAGGATGCTCCTTTTAAAAGGGGCCCAGGACTTAGTTTGGCAGGTCAGAGAAGTCTCTCCAGAGGAAGAGTCATTTGTGCCAAGAGTAGGAATGACTAGGGGGAAATAAAAAGGATGGATGTTCTAAGCAGACATCCCGAGGCAGGGAAAGCACAGCAGGTTTAGGAATAAAAAGAGGCTGGTACCCAGAGTGAAGGGGAGAGCAGACGGGGCTGGACAGTAGTTCAACGGGGCCTCGAAGGCTGTGTGAAGGAATTTGCCTGTTGTTCTAAGAGCAATGGGAGAGGTGATTGGAGGTGAGCTGACTGGAAAGTCTTCATCAGAACAATGTGCTTGGATTGAGTATTAAAAAGATCTGTGCTGCTTCACCCTGGAGACAGGACAGGAGGGCCTGAGTGGGTTTCAGAGTCCCGGGAACGTGTGCTGTGGAGCACAGGTGAGATGGCAGCCGTTGGACCAGAGGGATGGCTGTGCTGGCGGAAAGCAGGGAAACGACAGATTGCACACACTGAGAAGGGAAAGTCAGCAGGGCTTGGTGATAGTTTAGCTAAAAGGGTGAGGTGGATAAGAAAAGGAGACATCAAAGGGTAGTTTCATGGTTTGTAAAATTGGATCAGTGATGATACCATTCATCAAGATAAAGAATATTTTATTAAATACTTACTCTGGGCTAAGGACCCTACTCGGTTTTTGTGTTGTCGTTGTTTTATCTCAGGTGTGCAGAACAGTACTGATTCCATATATTATGATGTTAGGCGCATTTTACCATTTAAACCTCACCATCCCATACCACCACCACCTCCCAAAATTGCTATAAGGTAGGCAATATTATTATCCACGTTTTGTAGATGAGGAACTAAAATTGAAAGGGAAAGTAACTTGCTCAAAGCCACACAGCTGTGGACAGTAGAGGTTTGTCTCACTCCAGAAAACACGATTATACTCTATACCTGCATATGATTAAATGCCAGCTAATTGGTCCAGGTCTAACCGGCAATAAAGATGTCGAGGAGAAAGGGATGAAGTAGGGATAGTGTGGTCTTGTAGGAGATGAGAGTGGGACAGATTTGGCTATAAGGAAGCAGACTGAAAATTACAGACCAGAAATAAGTAAATAAATAGATATTTGGAATAAAACACAATATTCTTATTTCTTACTTATATTAACTTGTAGTCAACTTTTACAGTAATTTTGGAAATTTTTACATAGTTTTTAATAACCATATCAGAATTCAGGCTTTGGATGATTTCTTACTTTCCTAAAGTCTCACTTGAAAGAATCTCTTGATATCAAAATATAGATGTTTTGTGACACATGGAGGAAAAAAAATAAAATGAGAACAGATTTTAATGCTTCCGGCAGATATTTTTCAATGTCTGTTTCACTTAAAAAGCATGTCTGTACATTCATGTATTTATTTTCTCCCTGTATATTCCTCTCACTGGTGGCAACCAGAGCCTGTACTCCCAAGACTCATCCCCAGGATAAAACAGCTGAAAGCCTGCTTATCACTCTCACAATTACCCAACAATTAAGGAGAGATTTAGGGCCTTTTTCCCATTGTTTGTCCCCTTCTCTTATGAGGAAATCAAGCCCTGCCAGTGCTGGTTCACTTCTCCCTCGTCTCAGGCAGGACACAGCAAGGCAATACATTTTCATCAAGGCTCAAGCTTGATCATGCTCTAGAGAATTGAGGTTTAATGTAATTTATGGGGAGTCACTTCCAAGGGAGATCATGGAACCTCCAGTTTATCTGGCGTGATCTGGAAGGCTCGGCATCTGTCAATGCGCAAGGAGAGGGTGCTGCATGAATAGAAATAGAAATCAGCCTGCACACCCTCCTTGTTCTGTATACCCTTCCTCGGAAGCTCCCAGCTGTGGTATTTCTTACCGATTTTCTGCTCCTCTTACTCTCCTTTTTAATCTTTACGTGATTCTCTCCTATTGTTTATCAAATACGTGTATGTGGGGAGGTGTAACTCCTTCCTGGGAGTGGGAGCCATCCCCTTGTCCACCTGTGCCTTCCCATCCTGTTCCACAAATGCCCCAATGCAACAGATGGGAAGGAGTTTGGTGACATGGTGCTGCTACCCCCACCAACTGAAAAGCAGCTCTAATTATGTCTGTAATATCAATTAATTCAACAAATATTTACTGAATATTTACCATACGCTAGACACAGTTCTAGACATTGAAGATGCAGCAGTCAATAAAGCAGATTATATTCCAGTGAGGGAGTAAACAGAAGCAAAATTAAAAAGTAAAATATATAGTATGTGCTTTGGTGATAAGCACTATATCTCAAAATGAAGCAGGTAAGAGGGTAGGGAATAATGGGAAAGGAAAGTCAATTTTAAATACCATGGTTGGGAACATTTCAGTGAGAAGGTATCATTTAAGCAAAGATCTCAAGCAGGTAAGGGAATGAGTCGAGGCTATGGAAGGGAAAGTTGCATTAAGCTGCCTCAGAACCTTTGCACGAGCTATTCCCTCTGCCTGGGATGTTATACTCACAATTTCTTTGCTATTCCTCCCACAAAAGGTGGATCTTAATCTTTTTCCCTTGAATGTGGAATCGGCTTAGGGACTCACTTCTGGCAAATAAAACATGGATGAAGCAATGGGAGATGGATTCTGAGATTAAGATATTAAAAGATGGCAGTTCCCATCTTGGGGGCACTTTCTCACTTGCCTGTACACCCTTTCTCTTCTCTCTCTTCCTCTCTCTCTCTCATTACTCACTCTGAGGAAAGCCGTTTCAGGAGAAAAGAGAGAGACCAATGTGGGGCAGAACTGAAGGTCAGGTCCCTACCAGCAGCCACATGAGTGAGCTCATCACTCAGAGGCCCTTCCGAGACAGGCAGACAGCCTGGCTACAAGGCTGGTAGAGATGCTGAGCCAGATCCACGCAGCCAAGTTTTTCCCCAGATCCCTGACCTTCAGAAAATATGTGAGATAACACGTGTGTTCTTTTAAGCTGCTAAATTTTGGAGTAACTGATTACTCAGCAAAAGTTAACTAATACAAGGTATGTTCATGGACAGAATGAAGGTGGAAGAAGACAGAACATTAACTTGAGAGAGTAGCAGAGGCGATATGTTTGCATTTTTAAATATGGGAGACTTTAGCCTAGTTATTAATTCATCTCATTTGTAAAAGTAACAAATATGTATGGAGGCCCCCAAATATGTCAGGCATTCTTGCATCAGTTATGCAGGTGAATTTTAAAGTCTTTTGGAGCTCTCCATAAGCCAAACTCTGCAACCCCATTGCTTTGAAGTGTCTTATGTTGCCCCAGAAACTGGAAGTGGTACAGGCAGAGACAACATTTGTATTATAGATTTGTCTTTCTGAACTGTCAACTAAAAAAATATACACAATGTGAGAGTTGTGAGTGAAGTTTTATTTGGGGCAAAATGAGGACTATAGCCCGGGAGACAGCATCTCAGACAGCTCTGAGGTACCCATTCCAGCGAGGTAGGGGGAAGGTCAGTGTCATATGACTTTAGTGAAGGGGGTACGAGCAGCCAAGCACACATTTTGGCAGAGGCTTGCTGCTAGTCATGAGGAGCAGGCGTCACTGTTAATGATTTTAGTGCTTTTCTAGATATGAGGAGATGCAAGAATTTGGGTTCATAATATCTTCTCCTGAAAATATCTAACTATCTGAAGGCCAGTTCTGCCAGTTTTTCCCAGAGCACAGACAGAGTGCCTCATTCCTGATCTCCACCCTGAACTCCTTTTAGGGGATGTTGAAGGTCAGTGGCTGCAGTGGCTGATGACTTCATCCTTGTAGAGGTAGACGGCAAGTGCCAATTTTTAGTTGGCAGAACCCAATTGAGTCTCTCTCTTTTGCCCAAATTCAAAGAATTCTACTGAATTTCCTACCCCTTAAAGAATAACAGTAATAAAAAGTGAAAACTACCCTTGAATATTCTGCAAAGTTGTCTCCTTTACCTAAGAAAACATCCAGATCACAACACAGATATCACTTGCAAAGTTCCTTCGTCCTCTTTTTTCATATTAATAATGTCTTTTCATAAAATGTTATGTACATCTTTTAAAGAAGTTAAGCAAAGTGCAGATAAGAAAATTTAAGAATTTCCCATATCATATCATCTAGTAATAACCATCTTTAATATTAGGTAAGCATTATTCCAGATACAGATAGAAGAGTAGATGGGTGAGAGATGGATAGTTAGATCAATAAAGGCAGAAATAATTCCATAAAAATGGCATCACATTAAAACATGCTGCTTTTTAATTTGTATTTAAAAACAAAAATAAAGAAAATATATAAGTAAAACTGAAGGAATTGTGAAATTTGCATAAATATCTAATATTTATGATAAGATATATTTTTCCAAAAGATAAAACCAAATTTCAGAAAGAAATAACAGGAGAAATATTAAGAAGGTAGCGTCATTATGGTTCTTCTGGACTAAATGTGTCAAATTTAGTCAATATTGATTGATTGCTTGTTCTGAAAAATGAGAAAATTAGCATTCCCACCCACCTCCACTGCCCCTTCTCCAGATTTTTATTATGCTATTTTAATAATATCAAGTTACACATCATTTGCCTTCTGTTCTGAAATATATTACCAGCTTCCTCTTAGTTCTGTTAATGCAAACTCTATTTACATCAATACTTTTACCACAGCACTTCCATTCTGAGCTTTTTAAAAAATTTATATTTCAATTCTCTGTATTTCATCAAGTACTTTTAAAAATGATATAGTCCCTGAGTTCTTGCAGGTTTAGGATGTCTACCTACTCCTTCCATACCCAAATGGCACTTTGAATGGTACAGATCACACTTCCTCCTCAGAATCTGATAGATATTCTTCTTTATTTTTCTCCCTTTTTTCCTTCCTTCCTTCTTTTTTTTAAAAAAATACTTATTTATCTATTTATATTATTTTTGGCTGCATTGGGTCTTCTTTGCTGTACATGGGCTTTCTCTAGTTGTGGCGAGCAGGGGCTACTCTTCGGCGCAGTAGGTGGGCTTCTCATTGAGGTGGCTTCTCTTGCTGTGGAGCATGGGCTCTAGGCGTGTGGGCTTCAGTAGTTGCAGCATGCGGGCTCTAGAGCGTAGGCTCAGTAGTTGTGGCACACAGGCTTAGTTGCTCTGCGGCACGTGGGATCTTCCCGGACCAGGGATCGAACCCGCATCCCCTGCATTGGCAGGATTCTTAACAACTGCGCCACCAGGGAAGTCCCCCTTCCTTCCTTTCTTTTTCTTTTAGATAACTTGCTTTTTTTTTTCAAGTCTTGATGCCTAAAGAAGATTTTCTTTATCACCAACAAAGATCTGCTAGAATTGATGGACACTATACTAAAACAAATATAAATTATAGACAGAGCTTCCCATGTTAAGCATGAGCAAAATGAAAATATTTTTGCATGGAAACTATCCAAATATATCATAGTAATAAAAGTGAAAGAAGTGGATGGAAAAGACAGATAAAAGAACCCAACGTGGAAGACAGCATGACTCATAAAATAAGTGGTGAAGTTAGCCACATCTACAAAATACTTTTTTGTTATTCTTTCCCATGATCTGTCATTTGGGGCAGTTTTCCTACAGTTCAGTTGCAGAACCCTAAAATCAGGACATGGTTTTAAAAATGCCAAATAGAAGTCTAATCATTTTTCCACTGTGTTCGTAGATGTTGTAAAATTTGGTGAAAATACAGCTGTCCCCATGCCTTCCTGGCCTCCCATAGCCAGAGATGAGAGCTGCCTTCATTCCAGTCACCAGCCCTGAGGGACTTCATGATCCCACCCCCCAAAAGCATATATACCAAGCACCTGGAGGCCCTTGCTCACTTTGCTAGAAAAGAGACAGACCATCCTCATGAAGAAAGGGCCACAACCAGGCCAGACTTCTTCAGAAGCACAGTGAACACAGTGAGTGAATTGATAGCCTGGCCAAAGCCCTCCACTCTGGTGACCCTGCTGCTAAAGCCTATACTCCTGGTGCAGGGATAACAGCCAGCTAGTCCTAGTGGTACATCATCTGTGCTACAGCCAGAATCTGTTATGACTGGCCAGTGCCCATACTATCCTAATTATTAAGTAATTATTATACTTTTGAAGAGCCCCTTGTATTAATTTTTCTATTGCTCTGTAACAAATTACCACAAACTTAACATCTTAAAACAATATCCATTTATTAACTGTACTAGTTCTATAGATAAGAAGTTCAGGTGGGCTCAAATGAGTTCACTGCTCAGTCTCACAAGGTTTAAATCAAAGTGTCAGGCTGGGCTCTCATCTGAAGCTCTGGGTTCTCTTCCAAGCTCATTTGGCTCATTGGTGAAATTCAGTTCCTTGGGGTACAGGACTGTGGTTCCCATTATCTTGCCAGCTGTCTGACAGGGGTTTTCCCCAACTCCCAGAGGCCACCTCCAGATCCTAGCCACTTGACCGTCTCAAAACATGACAGCTTACTTCCTTAAAGACAGCAGGAGAAGCTCTAGTAGGAATATATTTCTATCTCTATCTCTAGTAGAAAGAGTATAGAAAATTTCTGTACAGTCTTATATGAGGTAATATAATCATAGGAGTGACTATTCTATCACATTCAGAGATCTACATTCAAGAGAAGAGGAATATACAAGGTAATACAACAGTGAGATGGAATCTTAGAGGACATCTCGGAATTCTGCCTACCATGCTCTCTACTATATTGCTTGCTTTGATTCCTTATTTGCCTAGACTTGTAGGCGTGTTTGAACCACTCAGGTTTAGCTGGACTCCTGTGTCTGATCCTTTCCTAGTCAGCTCTGCTCTGTAGGCTGGCCCCTCACAAGCATGAGTGTAACATTTACTTGACACATATTTTGAGGAAACAAAATTGTGTCTAAAAATAATATAGAACATTTTGGGGAAAGACAAAAGAAAATGAGCTGATAAACAAAAATGAATACCACTTCACACTCACTAGGACGGCTATAATTTTAAAAGAAAGAAAGAAAATAATAATAAGTGTTGTTGAGGATGTGGAGAAATTGGAACACTTAGACATTGCTAGTGAGAATGTAAAATGGTTCAGCCACTGTGGAAAACAGCCAGGCAGTTCCTCAAAAAGTTGAACATAGATACCATGTGACTCAGCAATTCTATCCCTAGATATATATTCAAAAGAATGGAAAACTGATACTCAAACAAATACATGTATACCCATGTAGAGCAGCTCTGTTCACAAAAACCAAAAGATAGAAACACCCCAAATATCCATCAGCTGATGAATGGATAACAAATAGCGGTATTACATGCAACAGGATACTATTCAGCCACAAAAAATAAGGAAGAACTGATAAATGCTACAACATGGATGAACTTTAAAAACATTATGTTAAATCAAAGAAGCCAGTCACCAAAGACTGAATAATGTATTGTATTATTTCATTTATATGAAATATCCAAAAAAGGAAAATCCACAGAAATAGCAGACTGGTGGTTTCCAGGGGCTGAATGGAGGGGGTTTTGGGGAGCAACTGCTTAATGGATACAGGATTCCCTTTTTTTTTTTTTTTTTTTGGCGGTACGCGGGCCTCTCACCGTCGTGGCCTCTCCCGTTGCGGAGCACAGGCTCCGGACGCACAGGCTCAACGGCCATGACTCACGGGCCCAGCTGTTCCGCGGCATGTGGGATCTTCCCGGGCTGGGGTACGAACCCGTTTCCCCTGCATCGGCAGGTGGACTCTCAACCACTGCGCCACCAGGGAAGACCCAGGATTCCCTTTTTGAATGATGAAAATATTTTAGAACTAGATAGACATAGCAGTTGCACAAGATTCTGAATGTACTGTCACTGAATCGTTCACTTTAAAATGGTTAATTTTATGTTATGTGAATTCCATCTCAATTTAAAAACAAATGAAGAACAAAGGCAAAAAAAAGAAATATCCATTGAGGGGGAAAACATATTAATGAAGAAATTCTTCACAATTCTTACATTGTTTTTCTTCTAGTGTTTCTGTTTCTAATTGGAAAAGGAGCAAAGCCACATAGGAAGCTGCACATTAGTGAGAGGAACGAGAAGACAAAGTGTTCACTAATCCCTTCCTTCTCCAGTAAGAGAAATTCTGATAGTCATATGAGCCTATATTGTTGCAACAGATATAAACAGTAAGTTTTTACACTTACTGCTTGTTTTAACATGATTCAGTACAAGCAAAGTCCAAGAAGAATCAAGATGAAGAGAACCACAGAAGTCCCAATGGGAGTTTAAAAAATACACTCAAGAAAAGAGCAAAAATAGAAATAAAGAGCATTTGAAATTGGAGAAAAGACAACCAGCTGTGCTAAGTGTGGCATTTCTGTTATTCTCATATCCTATTTTATCCAAAACTAATATGCAAATGGAGGTGATCAGTGCCTACTAACACTTATACTTCTATTTTCATGACACTTTTTAATGGGGGAAAATGAAATTATGTTGGCTAGAGATACTTATTTGTATTTATGTTGACACTTAATCCACTTTATATATATTAATTTGGATTTTCCTTAATTAGATAAGGAATGAGCACTTTAAGGTATCAACATGGAAATGATTTCCACCAAAAATCCTGTTTTGGCAATGTCACAACTGTATCAACACAACAGAGTTTGAAAACAACTGCAATGATATATTCTAGTAATTGTACTTCATTCCACATAGGCCAAGGAATTTCTTGGGAACCACCATAGAGAATGATGAGGTGAAGAATGGAAAAGTCATTCAAGTTTCAGAGCTCCAGACCCCCTCCATCACCCACCTGTCTGTTACAGAAGCTCCACTTTGGATCTATCTTATATAGCATGCTTCCTAATAAGAGGTAACTTGAAAAGGGGTTTTAAAAATTTGACACACAATTTACAAAAATGAGTGGAAATTATAAACATGCAAATATTGGTGACAAGACTCTTTATTCTCATAAAATTAATAATATAGAGACAAAAATAGAAATTATGAGATATGCTTTATTTTTATTTTCAATGTATAAAACACTGAAAACATTTCCATGAAAATTATGCCTGGACGACAAAGTGAAATTACCAATTTTATATTTTGTAACTGAGAACCAAACTCAACCATGAAACATGCAAGTTTGTTGTTCAACTTCGGCTCATCAGACCTTCAAACATATTCTCAGAAATACATTATGCACAAAACTAAAGGACTAGGTTCATGTTTCTCAGCCAGAAGGAAAGAAAGCATAACTTCTTGATCTAGCCTCAGTCATCGGCTTATATAGGTAACACTACTGTCTTTCTTGCGTCAGTCATGCCAATGATAAGCCTAGAGCCTGAAAAAAGTTTTCCCTCGCAACGTGGGCCTTCCCTATTCAGCCCCAGAATAAACTTGTACTATCCTGAGCTATCACCTAAATTTTATAGAGTCTCGTAAGGCAGGGACCATTGCCTATGTGTTTGGGTCTCCCTCACAGTATTAAGCACAAGCCTGGTTCTAAATGAATGACCAATGATCATGAAACGCAGTGGACAACATGCTGATGTCGGTGATCCCGATCACAATGGCCATCTTGATGAAAAGCACAAACACGAAGGAGGACTCTTCCTATCAACTTGAATAGAGGTAAAAATGCTGAATATGTGTGAAGGCTCCAACTGACATCAGCAGGAAACCCACAGACTTTAGCAGAAAATAAATCTCTTTGAAAGAACAAACATGTGACGCTACTAGGATTAAAACTTTACCCCTAAAATTCCCAAAGCAGTCACAAATAATACAATTGACCAAGTACTGAAAGGGCAATTTGCTGCTGAGAGTAAAGATTTAGAACTGGAGAGGAACTCTGGCCCGATTTAAATAATGGCAGAAGGATAAAAAATAAGAGGAGGTAAAGGATCAGTCGATCGGCCAGCATGTAGATCCATAAAGCAGAGTGGAAAAAATGCCAACGGTTAACTTTGAGTCCAGTTATTTAAAAAAAAGATTCAGTTCAAGATTCCATGTTTTCAAGGTTATTCTGAAAAATGTGTAAGGTTATTTCAGGCATGTAGTTTTTCAAATAGGGCACATGGCTTAAAAAGTTGGGGTAGAGGGTTTGGTCTTCATTAATATTCGATTTCTAGTAGGTTAAACTGTTACACATTTCCCTATGGTTGATCTTTGAATTATAAAATGTACATGTGTTCAAGTATATATTTTTATTTAGAAACCTGTTTTGGGAAAAATTTCTGTTTGAGAAGTTTTGAGTCTGGGCACAAATTTACATGTATTATTATCAATATAAGACAAATTTTATAAAATGTTCCCCCAGATATTTCCACAAAATTTCTAAATATGGAGTCAAGGGAGTAATTAATGAGAGCTGTATGTTAAGCCAGTACCAGATTAGAATAATACTGATAAAAGTACTTTTTATTTTTAGAGTTCTTAATATGGGCTGAAGTGATGCTAGTAGACTCTTTTAAATGAATTATGTAATCATCACAACAACACAGGGCGGTACATAGCTATTATCCTCATGTTACAGATGAGGCACGTAGGTTTAAAATAACTTGCGAATCATCAGCTAATTAGAAGACGAATCTGAATTTGAACCCAGGTTTGGTAATTTTATAATTTACACTTCTAACCACTAGACTATCCTGGGAGTTAGAGAGAAGTATCTTCACTGACATCAGAAGAATGTATTTGCCTTATGTTTGTCACTTTTATTTTAAAAATATTTTTCTTTAGTGATAGATTTTTAAAGGCCTGATGAATTAAGTTGAATTTTATAATATCTCAATACTTTTTCTTTAAGCACAAAATCTTCGCTTTTATCACACACACACACAAAAGCAATAGAAAATACAGAAATCCCTATGTGTAAATTTATCCTACAAAAGAATTTTCAAGCCTAGTCACTTACTGAGCCTATATGGTCACTTGGACCTCAAATCCCCGCCAACCCCTTACTTCAAACATATATTTCTCATTTGCCTCCAAAAATCAGGACTCAATTCCTGCTTTTTAACTATGTTTGGAACTTCAGTGTGAGTTTTGGGCCCTCCTAGAGCTTCCAAGAAAGGTGGGCTAGAGTCCCTTTCCCTGACAATCTCATCTATTATGACTTCTACTTGGAGCAATGCTGTCCCTAACATGCAGCCTGGTCATTCCTCCTCCTACAGCCACTGCCTCTCTAGATTTCCCTTTTTATAAGAGTCCTTTCCCCCATTCCCTTTAAAAGTCCTCCAATTTCAATTCCAGAGAGCTGTCTGTAATCAACACCCCTCCCAGTTTCGATGGCTCATTATATTTCATTTACCTCTCACAATTCTTACATCATATGTCATGTGTAACAGAGGATGCTCTACTGCTCTCACTGGGTTGGTTCTTTTTTTATTTCTGGTTCTTGAGTGACATAATAACAGCAGGTGAGATTGGCCAGAGTCTTTTTCTGCCGTGATAAAGATCCATGGTTATAGGGGGCTCATCTACTGTCAATTCACTGCTCCTCCTCTAGAGACAGGCCCTCTCTCAACAAAGTGTCCTGAGTAGTCCTTGGAGACTTCAGGCATGGACTGTCCCAGCGCTGCCACACACTCCAGGCCTGGCTCCCATCCTCTTGCCTATTTGTGACTTTCTTTCAAATCTTAAAACCAAAGTTAAGGGCAGCACCTACTTAAAGAGGAACAGTCTATGGCCCTTACACTGAGACTATTGGCACGAAACCACTTTTCTTATCTTTGGTCTCTTAATTAGAGTCACTGTTTTCAGATTCTCTTCCATGCCCTCCTCTCCCTCGGGGTGGGGGAGTGCAGGTGCACATGCCCTCCTCCCTCAATATGGCAAAGGTGTGGAAAGACACCCCTCCCCAGCCTTCGCCTTCCTCACACTGAACCTCTCTGAAACAGGATTGAACAGCACTGAGAAGTTCTCTTCGACATGCATTTGAGTGTGCCTGTATCCTGATTCCTTTATGCTTTTACATCTTTTATTCATGTATTCTAAATACCCCATTAAATTATATAATCATTGAGGACAGGGACGGCAGCTATGATTTCTGTCGAAGCCCTCTCCCTCCATTTCTCCAGGCACGGTTCTCTGCACTCTGAGTTCTCCTGACTTTCTTTGCCCGGCCAGCTTAAAAATCAGATGAAATGGGGAGCGTGGTCTCCAGGCTACACACACAACTCGACAGAATGGGACTGCTCAGATAACAAGTACCCTCTTTGGAAGGAGGAATGATTTGAGCTATAGGTTCTCTCAGATTTACGTAACTTACACTGCCACCTACCTTAGAAATATCCCTCTTCTAGCAATTAAAAAAACATATATATATAATAATCCATCTATAGGATCACACTCAAGAGATACAGAAATCTAGGCTCCAGTCCTGCCTCTTTCCTTTCCTAGCCCTATACCCTTAAGTAGATTATTTAACATCTCAGAGCCTCAGTTTCCTCATCTGTAAAATGAGAATGATAAGGATGCTACCTCAGAGTTAAATAAAATAATGTAAGCCAGTGCATGGTCCCTATTATGGGTCCTAAAAGTGTCAGCAATTTTTATACCATATGTATCCTAGAGTTTAGGGGTCTTTTTGCCACTAATGCCTGAAAACCAGTTAAGAAGTCTTCCAAACAGTTGCTTTATGATTAAAGGGCTCTCGTTACAAACAATCTAGAAATTCACGAACAAACTCAGGAGCAGAATACGGTCAATTTTACATATTAAGCCATCTTTCTGACAATTCAGCAATAACTGCTCTAAAAAGGGGGAGGAGGGGTATGAAAAGAGAAAAAAAATCCCTTGGAAATAACGATCTCATCTTTTCTTCTGGCCTGTTTCAGGGTAAAGAAATGCCAATTCAGAAAGTCCCCGGAGCTAAGCAAATTCTCTCCCATCAGCTCCTGCGCTGTGTCAGCAAAGCCAGGTCTGCCAGCAGGACACGGGGCCCAGGAGTCTCCCCCAGGCTCTTTCCCCTCTGGCGTCACCACACTGCTGTCCTTCTAAAGGCCACAGAGGGCATCAGGACCACTGCCAGGCCCTGCCTGCCTTGACATGAAAACCCAGGCGGGCTGTTTGCTCAAATGGCAAGGTGAGGGGGCAGCCTCTCTCCTTCCCTTGTTCTCTCCCTCCCGGATACTAAACTTACTGTGGTTTCATCCACTTTGTCATCTCATTTGCTTTCTGATCTGATCCTGGGCTGCCATGTGGCTGATCAAAGGCAGATGTGAGCTCTCATCTTCACAAAGAAGTCCCTATATTCAAACAAACATGTTAATTTACCTGGCTCCTTGCCTGCAGATACCTTCCCTTGCGCCCTTTGACCATTCCTCAGTATATTCCTTCACTCTCCATGCCCCCTCCTGCGAGTCACACTTTCTTTCTCCTTCCTCTCTTTGTATGACCTTTGTATTCTCATTTGTCTAAAAATCTCTTCCTTCTCCAGCTCACGTTCTGTTATAGGTTAAAATAATAAAATGGCTTTTTACCCCCATGTCATCGTCCTCATACTTGAAGAAAAAAAATCATAGTTTTTTTTTTTTTTTTCCCGGTACGCGGGCCTCTCACTGTTGTGGCCTCTCCCGTTGAGGACATGGCTCATGGGCCCAGCCGCTCCACAGCATGTGGGATCTTCCCGGTCCGGGGCACGAACCCACGTCCCCTGCATCGGCAGGTGGACTCTCAACCACTGCGCCACCAGGGAAGCCCCATCATAGTTTTTTTAAACCTCAGACATGCTCCTATTTTCGGCAGCCTAATTTGTTTTTAATGGTGGCATATGTTATCGAATTCCAATTCTGCTTTCTTCTTGCCTGTCTTCCCCTCTCCTTCCATCTTCCCTGCCTCTCCCTTCTCTGTCTTCTTGTCTGCCCCTTCCTTTCGGGATGTGTCCTTCTACCTTGTCCTTCCCTTCCTCCACTTTTCTTTCCTTTCTATGTCCCTTCCCTCTGAGAGACAGTCACCCCTCTTGCATTCTCCCCAAATTCTACCATACTGCTGTCTCTCTCTCTGCTTTCTGCTGAGTTGCTACTTTCAAGGTTTTGAAATTCAATAAATCCGTGATAGTCTGCCCTAATTTGGAGAGAAAGTCAAGCAGAAATGATAAGCCTGAGAAACAGAATGTTTTACAAAAATCTCCCAGTTGAAGGATATTAAGTGGACACAATATGACTGTTGACAAAGAATGAAGGAAGCTAGTCACAGAACTACCAATAATAATTTACTGAGTTTTCAGGGCTGTGAGTGATTGAGATGAACAAGGCTTGATCCATGCCCTCGAGGATTTTAAATATAGTACAGAAAATACAGTGTGCTCGTATGTGACCTTAATAAAGGCAGAGTGTGTGAGAAGCTGATTCATCTGACAGCCATTAACCCCTACACCGCAGTTAGAGCTGTGGAAAACTCAGAAGTGAATCCCACATGGTCTTCACCCTCAGGGCACTTAGACTCTAGCAGAGGATCAATCTGTACTTAAATGATTACCATGCAAAGCCAAAAACCAACAAACAAAACCCTCAGGGTGAAGGACGATGAGCAGTTGCTAGGGCAAAGTGATCAACTGAAGCTGGAAGATGGGGAAAGTGTCACGGCAGAGATGCCATTGGACCTGGGTCTTGACAGATGACTTGGCAGAGAGGTCAAAGCTGTACAAGGGCCACATGGAAAACAGTGTTTGTCTTTATGTCCATTTCAGTCTGCTGTGAGAGACCACAGGAACCCCTGGTTGAGGATTCTGAGTCTGAGTCTAGCCCTGCTGAGAGGTGATGCTCTGAATGATTAGCAGTCTCTCCTGTGAACCCAAGCAAAGGAAGTAGAGTCATGGATACCCACACATGACTTCCTGTGCTCAGGAGACAGCAGTGCACAAGCAAGGCTCAGAGGTAGGAAAGTGACTGGGACATTAAAAAGGGAAAGAGAGTGGCCCAATGTGGCTGCTGGGTAGGTTGTGAGGGCAGCAGTTGAGGTGAGATTAAGAAGGCAAGTACCATGTTGTGGAGGGCCCTGATGCCATGTATAGAAGTTGAACATGCAAGAGTTTTGAGCAGAGGAGGACAGAACCACATTTGTGCCAGGTCTGTGGAAGAAGGGAAATATCAGATGAAGAGAAACCAAGTAGGAGGCCATTACAATAACTCAGTAATACTCATTTTAATGAGTATGATGGCAGTGAAAAGAGGGATTTGATTCAAGCAACATATCTATGGTAGAAACTGCAGATGAAGGAAAAGAGGAATTAGAAATGAAACAGATTAGCTAAAACAACGATGGTGCCCATAACCAAGAGAGGGAAGACAAGAGGAGGAGATTTTAGGAGAGAAGCTAATAGATTTGGTTTTATTCATATTGAGTTTGTGATATTGGTGAATACAGAAGCAATAGTGAGAAGAAAGCATAGAAGATGAGAGTCAGGCCACTTGAACACATTTTTGGAGCACAATTATATTAACCCAGGAGGTAAAAATCCATACCTTCATTCAGCAAATATTTATTGAGCACCTACTATAAAACCAATGAGAAGAGGCATAGCCCAGAAAAATAGCCTAGAAAGTAGGATATTGTTTACAAAATTTTAATGGCTAAAAAACCAAGAGGTGTAGGGCTTGAAGTGAGCAGAAAAAGTTGATAAAAATATCTACCATGGGTAAACTGATTCTACCAGAATTGAAACCACCTTAATGCGTCCTAGAGGCTGTAAAAGACAAAACTAAACAGGGAGAGAGTAAGGAGTAAAAAACGTAGACGCCACAAAGGTTTTATAGAACCCAGTAATTCATTAACAAATAGGTAAGAATCAGCTGTGCTTAGCAACTGTATTATTTAAATGCAAATAGTGCTGTTAATTGTCTTCAATCTTAAGTAGGCTAAAGAGGAGGCATCTAATGCTGGAGAAAGCAAGGAACCAGGGGGACCTGGTTTTGTAACTACTCTGCCACTTTGCAGCAATATTCCTTGGGCAAGTTACTTAATATCTCTGAGTCTCAGTTTTCTTCTCTATGAAGGAAGGAAAATAATATTTACTTCACTGTGTTATTGTGAGGTTTCAATAAAATTAATGTGCATCAAATGCCTGGAACAATAAATGGCAGGTATTATTATATTTTTAAAATTTGTTAGTCTAACACTTCTTTCCCTGCTTTGAGTCAAATTCTGCCACCAAGTTTCTGTATGAGTAAACTGTTGGCACATCCTAACAGTCTCTAGTAATAGAGTTTGGTTGGTCCGATCATAATACATCCTCTGCAGTGCTAATCCCTGCCCCTGTCCACTTAGCGTAATTCTGTACCACAAATGCATGCTTCTGCAGTTTTGTTAGAGGAGTAGATGGGGACAGTTGGGCTGATGGCAGAGCAGACTCATTCCTTCTTTTCACTTCAAATAGCAGTGGTCCATCAATCCTCACCCTGCTCCACGTCAGATAATCAAATCAACCTCACACAGAAGCATTTTAAACTCCTCATATTAACCATTATCTATAACTGTCAACCTCCACGCCCACCAACCAAATTCACTCCGCTCTGCTGCACATTCTCAATATCACTTTGCAGCATCCTACCGTCCATGACACCCCCTTTTCCTCATGGCCACATCTAAACGGTCCTGTCTCTTAAATCAAGTTCTTTCTCTCCACTCCCATTCTGCTGCCCAGTTCAAGACCCTCGTTACCTCTAACTGATTTCCAGGCTGCAGTCTGTTCTCTATTCTAATCTGCCCTTCACACTACAAAAGAGATCTAATTATGTCATTCTGTCGCTTGCTAACTTCTATTAGCTCTGTCCATTGCCCACAGGACAAAATCCATACATTTAAGTTGAGCACATGGCCCTTCATATTCCCAGCCTAGCTATCCAGCCCACTCCAGCTTCCCAAATATGTAAATATCATTCACTAATTCAAGTCATTGCATGCACTGTTCCCTCCATGTGTAATACCTTCCCACAACTTGTTTGACAGGCAAACTCTTACTCTTCCTTTAAAACCCAATCTCATCAATAATAGAGACTGAGGATAGTTTTTTTGAATTCTAGAGCTCTGTCCTTAATTAGTCGCCTATAACCTGGAAAGGCTCCTAAGGGAACTACAACCATGTAAGCTAAGGCAAGCAAAAGAACAACTTTTAACTTGGCTTTGGCCTCAAACACCAAGAGGAAGCCTTAGGTGAGCTAACCTGAGCAAGACTGCCTTGAATTCAATTATTTTACTTGGACAGAGGAACTTACTTTTTTAGTGGGACTTCACTCTAGCCTCCAGATGCCTTTCTAAGAGTGTCAGAGAAAGGGAGGTGTGGGAGCTCTCTTTTCGTAAGGAGGAACGCCATGGGCCCTGACTTATCCTCTTAACCTTGTGGGAGAACAGAAATGGAGCTATTTACCCACTAGAGGTTCATGTTTCATATCTGACACCAAGACCCCATCCTCTAGAAAACCTGATCCAATAAATATCCCTGAACATGACACATCTATTGCGGTTCTCCTTCTCCTCAGGATGAAGTCATAGGCCAAGAAGATGCCAAAAGTAACTTCCCTTGAGATTTCTTCCCTGACTCTTTCCATTCCCCAATGTACCTTCCTTCATCTGTGTTCTTTTACTCCTTCCTTCATCTGTGTTCTTTAAGTAATTTGTTTATCCCTCTCTGATAGTACTTATATTTTCTATAATTATTTTCAATATCTATCTTTCCCACTTGCCTATCACTTTTAAGAAGGTATGAATTATGTTTATCTTGTAGTCCTATATGTCCACTGCCTAACGGCTCATATGGTGCCTTAATGCTGCTTTCTTCAGCTGGACTTGGCCTGTGCTTGGTGAGCAGAGCGTGCACGGTTTTAGTCCCCTTCACCCCACTATCTGGACACCTGGTGTAGGCATAACTTGGACAGCTGTGTCCAGCAACCCTAGACCAGTGCAAAGAGGAACGCTTTACATATTTTTGAATGAGTGGATAGCACATAAAGGAATGCTTTGCAGTGTGAGGAATACAGTGACAATGTAAAAGCTGAGAAACTATGAGGCTTAAAAATTAATAGAATTTGGGCTTCCCTGGTGGTGCAGTGGTTGAGAGTCTGCCTGCCGATGCAGTGGACACGGGTTTGTGCCCCGGTCTGGGAAGACCCCTGGAGCGGCTAGGCCAGTGAGCCATGGCTGCTGAGCCTGTGCATCCGGAGCCTGTGATCCGCAACGGGAGAGGCCACAACAGTGAGAGGACCGCGTACCGCAAAAAAAAAAAAAAAAAAAATTAATAGAATTTGTGACCAGGATCATTGATGAACCATAAATTTTAGAAAGTTCGTAACTATACAAAAGCAATATGAGGGTCTTAAATGTCAAAGAATTTTATAACGGGAAGTATGGCAGCCATATGTTCCAGATTTTCTAGGGTAATCCATATTTCAAATCTCCTGTCTCACTGTCCCCATAAGTGTAATTGAACTTCTCAGAGCATATGTCCTAATTTGGGGCTCAGAATATATAGTCACTAACTAGAAGGTATATTTGATTTACTTTTGTTCTACCTTCTTATTTTATAGATGAGGAAACTGAGATCCTCAGATGCTAACTAGGTCACCAAATGACACACGAGAAATTAATTATAAAACCAGGGCTGAACACTAGGTCTCCTGACTTTGAATCTATTGTTATTTTTGTATTATTTTATTCTGTGACCTAATGTAGCTCCCAAAAGCCTTTTGTTTGCTGCTGAACAAATATCCCTGCTCCTCCTATTAAACCTTTCCCTGGGATAGTAATGCACTGCCCTGCCACCACCGATCCTTCAGTCTCCGAATTATATGGAGTCTCTGATGTGCTATATGGCAGGGCAAGTTAAGGAGGAGATAGAGAATGCCTTCATCAAGCCTGATGGTACAGAAGGGACATAATCACTAGGTGATGTTTCTTAATCACAACATCTGACTCTGAACATCAAAACCACAGGCTTCCTGGTATCAACATTATCCAAGGTGACTTTCCAAGATAAAAGAGAAATGTGAGAACATCTGGTAGAGGATGGCTCAATAATGAAAAAGTACAGGGAATACCCAGCAGCCAGTCTGAAACTGCCATTCATAAAGAACCTATCACAGAGTGAAAGTGCATATGGAGTTATTAAGAAAAAGGACAGAAAGAGTAGGTAAGTTGGTGAGACCTGCAAGATGGCGGAGGAGTAAGATGTGGAGATCACCTTCCTCCCCACAAATACATCTACATGTGGAAAAACTACACAACACCTACTGAACGCTGGCAGAAGACCTCAGACTTCCCAAAAGGCAAGAAATTCCCCACATACCTGGGAAGGGCAAAAGAAAAGAGAAAAAACAGACACAAAAGAATAGGGACAGGACCTGCACCTAGGGGAGGGAACTGTGAACGAGGAAAAGTTTCCACACACTAGGAAGCCCCTTCACTGGTGGAGACGGCGGTGGCAGGAGGGAAAGCTTCAGAGCCACAGAGGAGAGCGCAGCAACAGGGGTGCGGAGGGCAAAGCGGAGTGATTCCTGCACAGAGGATCGGTGCCGACCAGCACTCTCCAGCCCGAGAGGCTTGTCTGCTCACCTGCTGGGGTGGGTGGGGGCTGGGAACTGAGGCTCGGGCTTCGGTCAGATCCCAGGGAGAGGACTGGGGTTGGCCGTGTGAACACAGCCTGAAGGGGACTAGTGCACCACAGCTAGCTGGAAGGGAGTCCTGGAAAAAGTCTGGAACTGCCTAAGAGGCAAGAGACCATTGTTTTGGGGTGCATGAGGAGAGGGGATTCAGAGCACCGTCTAAACGAGCTCCAGAGACGGGGGCACAAGCCACGGCTATCAGCACAGACCCCAGAGATGGGCATGAAACGCGAAGGCTGCTGCTACAGCCACCAAGAATCCTCTGTGCAAGCAAAGGTCACTCTCCACACCTCCCCTCCCGGGAGCCTGTGCAGCTTGCCACTGCCAGGGTCCCGTGGTGCAGGGACAACTTCCCCGGGAGAATGCACGGCACACCTCAGGCTGGTGCAATGTCACACTGTCCTCGCCCTGCATTCCATACCCCTCCCCGACCCCCGGCCTGAGTGAGCCGGAGCCCCCTAATCAGCTGCTACTTTAACCCTGTCCTGTCTGAGCGAAGAACAGACGCCAGAGGGAGACCTACACGCAGAGGCGGGGCCAAATCCAAAGCTGGACCCCAGGAGCTGTGCGAACAAAGAGAAAGGGAACTCTCTCCCAGCAGCCTCAGGGGCAGCGGATTAAATCTCCACAGTCACCTTGATGTACCCTGCATCTGTGGAATACCTGAATAGAAAATGAATCATCCCAAAACTGAGGCAGTGGACTTTGGGAGCAATGGTAGACTTGGGGTTTGCTTTTTGCATTTAATTTGTTTTTGGTTTCATGTTTATCTTAGTTTAGTATTTAGAGTTTATTATCATTAGTACATTTGTTTATTGATTTGGTTGCTCTCTTTCTTTTTTATATATAGATTTGTTTTTCCTTTTTCTCTTTTGGTGAGTGTGTATCTGTATGCTTCTTTGTGCGATTTTGTCTCTATAGCTTTGCTTTTACCATTTGTCCTAGGGTTCTGTCTGTCCGTGTTTTCTTTTTTATCTTTTTTTAGCCTAGTTTTTAACACTGGTTATCACTGGTGGATTTATTATTTTCGTTTGCTTGCTCTCTTCTTTCTTTCATTTTTTTATTACTTTTTAAGTTTTTAAATTTTTAATATATTTTTTTATTTTTTATTTTAATAACTTTATTTTATTTTTCTTTCTTACTTTTTTTTTCTCCCTTTTCTTCTGAGCCGTGTGTATGACATGGTCTTGGTGGTCCGGCTGGGTGTCAGGCCTGTGCTTATGAGGTGGAGGAGCTGAGTTCAGGACAATGGTCCACCAGAGATCTCCTGGCTCCACATAATATAAAACGATGAAAGCTCTCCCAGAGATCTCCATCTCAATGCTAAGACCCAGCTCCACTCAACGAAGAGCAAGATAAAGTGCCGGACACCCTATGCCAAACAACTAGCAAGACAGAACACAACCCCACCCATTGGCAGAGACACTACCTAAAATCATAATAAGGCCACAGACACCCTAAAATACACCACCAGACGTGGACCTGCCCACCAGAAAGACAAGATCCAGCCTCATCCACCAGAACACAGGCACCAGTTCCCTCCACCAGGAAGCCTACACAACCCACTGAACCAACCTTAGCCACTGGGGGGAAGACACCGAAAACAATGGGACCTATAAACCTGAAGCCTGCGAAAAGGACAGCCCAAACACAGTAAATTAAACAAAATGAGAAGACAGAGAAACACACAGAAGATGGAGAAAGGTAAAAACGCACTAAACCAAACAAGTGAAGAGGAAATAGGCAGTCTACCTGAAAAAGAATTCAGAGTAATAATGGTAAAGATGATCCAAAATCTTGGAAACAGAATAGAGAAAATACAAGAAACATTTAACAAGGACCTAGAAGAAATAAAGAGCAAACAAACAATGATGAACAACACAAAATATGAAGTGAAAAATTCTCTAGAAGGAATCAATAGAAGAATAACTGAGGCAGAAGAACAGATAAGTGACCTGGAAGATAAAATAGTGGAAATAACTACTGCAGAGCAGAATAAAGAAAAAAGAATTGAGGACAGTCTCAGAGCCCTCTGGGACAACATTAAATGCACCAGCATTCGAATTATAAGGGTCCCAGAAAAAGAGAAAAAGAAAGGGACTGAGAAAATATTTGAAGAGATTATAGTTGAAAACTTCCCTAATATGGGAAAGGAAATAATCAAGTCCAGAAAGTGCAGATTCCCATACAGGATAAATCCAAGGAGAAACATGCCAAGACACATATTAATCAAACTATCAAAAATTAAATACAAAAAAAATATTAAAAGCAGCAAGGGAAAAACAACAAATAACATACAACGGAATCCCCATAAGGTTACCATCTGATCTTTCAGCAGAAACCCTGCAAGCCAGAAGGGAGTGGCAGGACATATTTAAATTGATGAAAGGGAAAAACCTACAACCAACATTACTCTACCCAGCAAGGATCTCATTCAGATTCGATAGAAAAATTAAAATCTTTACAGACAAGCAAAAGCTAAGAGAATTCAGCACCACCAAACCAGCTTTACAACAAATCCTAAATGAACTTCTCTAGGCAGAAAACAAAAGAGAAGGAAAAGACCTACATTAACAAACCCAAAACAATTAAGAAAATGGTAATAGGAACATACATTTCAATAATTACCTTAAATGTAAATGGATTAAATGCTCCAACCAAAAGATATAGACTAGCTGAATGGATACAAAAACAACACCTGTATATATGCGGTCTACAAGAGACCCACTTCAGACCCAGGAACACATAGAGACTGAAAGTGAGGGGATGGAAAAAGATATTCCATGCAAATGGAAATGAAAAGAAAGCTGGAGTAGCAATTCTCCTATCATAAAAAATAGACTTTAAAATAAAGACTATTAGAAGAGACAAAGAAGGACACTACATAATGATCAAGGGATCAATCCAAGAAGAAGATAGAGCAACTGTCAATATGTATACACCCACCATAGGAGCACCTCAATACATAAAGCAAATGCTAACAGCCATAAAAGGGGAAATCAACAGTAACACAACCATAGTAGGGGACTTTAACACCTCACTTTCACCAATGGACAGATGATCCAAAATGAAAATAAATAAGGAAATACAAGCTTTAAATGATACATTAAACAAGATGGACTTAATTGATATTTATAGGACATTCCATCCAAAAACAACAGAATGCACTTTCTTCTCAAGTGCTCATGGAACATTCTCCAGGATACATGACATCCTGGGTTACAAATCAAGTCTTGGTAAATTTAAGAAAACTGAAATCCTATCAAGCATCTTTTCCGACAACACTATGAGAATAGATATCAATTAGAGGTAAAAAATCTGTGAAAAATACAAAACATGGAGGCTAAACAATACACTACTAAATAACCAAGAGATCACTGAAGAAATCAAAGAGGAAGTCAAAAAATACCTAGAAAAAAATGACAATGAAAATACGATGACCCAAAACCCATGGGATGCAGCAAAAGCAGTTCTAACAGAGAAGTTTATAGCAATACAATCCTACCTCAAGAAACAAGAAACATCTCAAATAAACAACCTAACCTTACACCTAAAGCAATTAGAGAAAGAAGAACAAAAAAAAACAAAACCCCAAAGTTAGCAGAAGGAATGAAATCATTAAGATCAGATCAGAAGTATATGAAAAAGAATTGAAGGAAACAATAGCAAACAACAATAAAACTAAAAGGTGGATCTTTGAGAAGATAAACAAAATTGATAAACCATTAGCCAGACTCATCAAGAAAAAAAGGGAGAAGATTCAAATCAACAGAATTAGAAATGGAAGAGGAAACCTCAGACCTCCCAAAAGGCAAGAACCCCCCCCCACGTACCTGGGTAGGGCAAAAGAAAAAAGAATAAACAGAGAAAAAAGGACAGGGATGGGACCTGCACCAATGGGAGGGAGCTGTGAAGGAGGAAAGGTTTCCACACACTAGGAAGCCCCTTCGCGGGCGGCGACTGCAGGTGGCGGGGGGGGAAGCTTCGGAGCCCCGGAGGAAAGCACAGCAACAGGGGTGCGGAGGGCAAAGTGGAGAGATTTCTGCACAGAGGATCAGGGCCAACCAGCACTCACCAGCCCGAGAGGCTTGTCTGCTCACCCACCGGGACGGGCGGGGCTGGGAGTTGAGGCTCGGGCTTTGGTCGGAGCGCCGGGAGAGGACTGGGGTTGGTGGCGTGAACACAGCCTGCAGGGGGTTAGTGCACCACGGCTAGCCGGGAAAGAGTCCGCGGAAAAGTCTGGACCTGCCGAAGAGGCAAGAGACTTTTTCTGCCCTCTTTGTTTCCTGGTGCACAAGGAGAGGGGATTAAGAGCGCTGCTTAAAGGAGCTCCAGAGACAGGCGTGAGCCGTGGCTAAAAGCGCGGACCCCAGAGACAGGCATGACACGCTAAGGCTGCTGCTGTCGCCACCAGGAAGCCTGTGTGCGAGCACAGGTCACTATCCACACCCCCCTTCCAGGGAGCCTGGGCAGTCCGGCACTGCCAGGGTCCTGGGGTCCAGGGACAACTCCCCCGGGAGAACGCATGGCACGCCTCAGGCTGGTGCAATGTCACACTGGCCTCTGCCGCTGCAGGCTCGTCCTGTACTCAGTGCCCCTACTTCCCCCTGGCCTGAGTGAGCCAGAGTCCCCGAATCAGCAGCTCCTTTAACCCCGTCCTGTCTGAGCGAAGAACAGATGCCCTCCGGCGACCTACACGCAGAGGTGGGGCCAAATCCAAAGCTGAGCCCCTGGGAGCTGTGAGAACAAAGAAGAGAAAGGGAACTCTCTCCCAGCAGCCTCAGAAGCAGCGGATTAAAGCTCCACAATCAACTCGATGTACCCTGCATCTGTGGAATACATGAATAGACAACGAATCAACCCAAATTCAGGAGGTGGTCTTTGAGAGCAAGATTTATGATTTATTCCCCTTTTCCTCTTTTTGTGAGTGTGTATGTGTATGCTTCGGTGTGAGATTTTGTCTGTATAGCTTTGCTTCCACCATTTGTCCTAGGATTCTATCCGTCCGTTTTTGGTTTTGGTTTTCATTTCTTTTCTTTTTTTTCTCTTAATAATTATTTTCTTATTTTAATAACTTTATTATATTTTATCTTACTTTATTTCATTTTATCTTCTTTCTATTCTTCCTTCCTTCCTTCCTTTCTCCCGCCCTCCCTTCCTCCCTACTTCCGTTCTTTCTTTCTTTCTTTCTACTTCTAATTCTTTCTTTCTACTTTTTCTCCCTTTTATTCTGAGCCGTGTGGTTGAAACGCTCTTGGTGCTGCAGCCAGCAGTCAGTGCAGTGCCTCTGAGGTGGGAGAGCCAACTTCAGGACACCGGTCCACAAGAGACCTCCCAGCTCCACATAATATCAAACGGCAAAAATCTCCCAGAGATCTCCATCTCAACACCGGCACCCAGCTTCACTCAACGACCAGCAAGCTACAGGGCTGGACATCCTATGCCAAACAAATAGCAAGACAGGAACACAACCCCACCCATTAGAAGAGAGGCTGCCTAAAATCATAATATGCCCACAGACACCCCAAAACACACCACCAGACGTGGACCTGCCCACCAGAAAGACAGATCCAGCCTCATCCACCAGAACACAGGCACTAGTTCCCTCCACCAGGAAGGCTACACAACCCACTGGACCAACCTTAGCCACTGGGGACAGACACCAAAAACAACGGGAACTATGAACCCGCAGCCTGCAAAAAGGAGACCCCAAACACAGTACGATAAGCAAAATGAGAAGACAGAAAAACACACAGCAGATGAAGGAGCAACATAAAAACCCACCAGACCTAACAAATGAAGAGGAAATAGTCTACCTGAAAAAGAATTCAGAATAACGGTAGTAAAGATGATCCAAAATCTTGGAAATAGAATGGACAAAATGCAAGAAACATATAACAAGGACCTTTAAGAACTAAAGATGAAACAAACAATGATGAACAACACAATAAATGAAATTAAATATACTCTAGATAGGATCAATAGCAGAATAACTGAGGCAGAAGAACGGATAAGTGAGCTGGAAGATAAAATAGTGGAAATAACTACTGCAGAGCAGAATAAAGAAAAAAGAATGAAAAGAACTGAGGACAGTCTCAGAGACCTCTGGGACAACATTAAACGCACCAACATTCGAATTATAGGGGTTCCAGAAGAAGAAGAGGAAAAGAAAGGGACTGAGAAAATATTTGAAGAGATTATAGTTGAAAACTTCCCTAATATGGGAAAGGAAATAGTTTATCAAGTCCAGGAAGCACAGAGAGTCCCATACAGGATAAATCCAAGGAGAAATACGCCAAGACACATATTAATCAAACTGTCAAAAATTAAATACAAAGAAAACATATTAAAAGCAGCAAGGGGAAAACAACAAATAACACACAAGGGAATCCCCATAAGGTTAACAGCTGATCTTTCAGCAGAAACTCTGCAAACCAGAAGGGACTGGCAGGACATATTTAAACTGATGAAGGAGAAAAACGTACAACCAAGATTACCCTAGCCATAAAGGATCTCATTCAGATTTGATGGAGAAATTAAAACCTTTACAGACAAGCAAAACCTGAGAGAGTTCAGCACCACCAAACCAGCTCTACAACAACTGCTAAAGGAACTTCTCTATGCAAGAAACACAAGAAAAGGAGAAGACCTACAATAACGAACCGAAAACAATTAAGGAAATGGGAATAGGAACATACAATCGATAATTACCTTAAATGTAAATGGACTAAATGCTCCCACCAAAAGACATAGAATGGCTGAACGGATACAAAAACAAGACCCATATATTTGCTGTCTACAAGAGACCCACTTCAGACGTATAGAAACATATAGACTGAAAGTAAGGGGATGGAAAAACATATTTCATGCAAATGGAAACCAAAAGAAAGCTGGAGTAGCAATTCTCATATCAGACAAAATAGACTTTAAAATAAAGACTATCAGAAGAGACAAAGAAGGACACTACATAATGATCAAGGGATTGATCCAAGAAGAAGATATAACAATTGTAAATATTTATGCACCCAACATAGGAGCACCTCAATACATAAGGCAAATACTAACAAACATAAAAGGGGACATCGACAGTAACACATTCATCGTAGGGGACTTTAACACCCCACTTTCACCCATGGACAGATCATCCAAAATGAAAATAAATAAGGAAACACAAGCTTTAAATGATACATTAAACAAGATTGACTTAATTGATATTTATAGGACATTCCATCCAAAAACAACAGAATACACATTTTTCTCAAGTGCTCATGGAACATTCTCCAGGATAGATCATATCTTGGTTCACAAATAAAGCCTTGGTAAATTTAAGAAAATTGAAATTGTATCAAGTATCTTTTCTCACCACAATGCTATGAGACTATATATCAATTACAGGAAAAGATCTGTAAAAAATACCAACACATGGAGGCTAAACAATACACTACTTAATAACTAAGTGATAAGTGAAGAAATCAAAGAGGAAATCAAAAAATACCTAGAAACAAATGACAATGGAGACACAATGACCCAAAACCTATGGGATGCAGCAAAAGTAGTTTATAGCAATACAATCCTACCTTAAGAAACAGGAAACATCTCGAATAAACAACCTAACCTTGCACCTAAAGCAATTAGAGAAATAAGAACAACAACAACAAAAAAAACCCAAAGTTAGCAGAAGGAACGAAATCATTAAGATCAGATCAGAAATATATGAAAAAGAAATGAAGGAAACGATAGCAAAGATCAATGAAACTAAAAGCTGGTTCTTTGAGAAGATAAACAAAATTGCTAAACCATTAGCCACTCATCGAGAAAAAAAGGGAGAAGACTCAAATCAATAAAAACAGAAATGAAAAAAGAGAGGTAACAACTGACACTGCAGAAATACAATGGATCATGAGACATTACTACAAGCAACTATATGCCAATAAAATGGACAACCTGGAAGAAAAGGATAAATTCTTAGAGAAGCACATCCTTCTGTGACTAAACCAGAAAGAAACAGAAAATATAAACAGACCAATCACAAGCACTGAAATTGAGACTGTTATTACAAATCTTCCAACAAACCTAAGCCCAGGACCAAATGGCTTCAGAGGTGAATTCTATCAAACATTTAGAGAAGAGCTAACACCTATCCTTCTCAAACTCTTCCAAAATATAGCAGAGGGAGGAACACTCCCAAACTCATTCTACGAGGCCCCCATTACCCTGATACCAGAACCAGACAAGGATGTCACAAAGAAAGAGAACTACAGGCCAATATCACTGGTGAACATAGATGCAAAAATCCTCAACAAAATACTAGCAAACAGAATCCAACAGCACATTAAAAGGATCATACACCATGATCAAGTGGGGTTTATTCCAGGAATGCAAGGATTCTTCAATATATGCAAATCAATCAATGTGATACACCATATTAACAAATGGAAGGAGAAAAACCATATGATCATCTCAATAGATGCAGAAAAGGCTTTCGACAAAATTCAACACACTTTTATGATAAAAGCTGTCCAGAAAGTAGGCATAGATGGAACTTACCTCAACATAATAAAGGCCGTATATGACAAACCCCGGCCAACATTGTTCTCAATGGTGAAAAACTGAAACCATTTCCAGTAAGATATGGAACAAGACAAGGCTGTCCATTCTCACCATTATTATTCAACATAGTTTTGGAAGTTTTAGCCACAGCAGTCAGAGAAGGAAAAGAAATAAAAGGAATCCAAACTGGAAAAGAAGGAGTAAGGCTGTCATTGTTTGCAAATGACATGATACTATACATAGAGAATCTTAAAGATGCTACCAGAAAACTACTAGAGCTCAGCAATGAATTTGGTAAAGTAGCAGGATAAAAAATTAATGCACAGAAATCTCTGGCATTCCTATACACTAATGATGAAAAATCTGAAAGAGAAATTAAGGAAACACTCCTATTTACCACTGCAACGAAAAGAATAAAATACTTAGGAATAAACCTACCTAAGGAGACAAAAGACCTGTATGCAGTAAACTATAAGACACTGATGAAAGAAATTAAAGATGATACAAACAGATGAAGAGATATTCTGTGTTCTTGGATTGGAATGAGCTACATTGTGAAAATGACTCTACTAACCAAAGCAATCTACAGATTCAATGCAATCCCTATCAAACTACCACTGGTATTTTTCACAGAAGTAGAAGAAAAAATTTCACAATTTGTATGGAAACATCAAAGACCCCGAATAGCCAACGCAATCTTGAGAACGAAAAACGGAGCTGGAGGAATCAGGCTCCCTGACTTCAGACTATACTACAAAGCTACATTGATCAAGACAGTACGGTACTGGCACAAAAACAGAAATATAGATCAATGGAACAGGATAGAAACCCCAGAGATAAACCCACATACATATGGTCACCTTCTCTTTGATAAAGGAGGCAGTAATGTACAGTGGAGAAAGGACAGCCTCTTCAATAAGTGGTGCTGGGAAAACTGGACAGGTACATGTCAAAGTATGAGATTAGATCACTCCCTAACACCATACACAAAAATAAGCTCAAAATGGATTAAAGACCTAAATGTAAGGCCAGAAACTATCCAACTCTTAGAGGAAAACATAGGCAGAACACTCTATGACATAAATCACAGCAAGATCCTTTTTGACCCAGCTCCTAGAGAAATGCAAATAAAAACAAAAATAAACAAATGGGACCTAATGAGACTTCAAAGCTTTTGCACAGCAAAGGAAACCATAAACGAGACCAAAAGACAACCCTCAGAATGGGAGAAAATATTTGCAAATGAAGCAACTGACAAAGGATTAATCTCCAAAATTTACAAGCAGCTCATGCAGCTCAATAACAAAAAAACAAACAACCCAATCCAAAAATGGGCAGAAGACTGAAATAGACATTTCTCCAAAGAAGATATACAGGCTGCCAAGAAACACATGAAAGAATGCTCAACTTCATTAATCATTAGAGAAATGCAAATCAAAACTACAATGAGATATCATCTCACACCAGTCAGAATGGCCATGATCAAAAAATCTAGAAACAATAAATGCTGGAGAGGGTGTGGAGAAAAGGGAACCCTCTTGCACTGTGGGTGGGAATGTGAATTGATACAGCCACTGTGGAGAACAGTATGGAGGTTCCTTTAAAAACTACAAATAGAACTACCATATGACCCAGCAATCCCACTACCGGGCATATACCCTGAGAAAACCATAATTCAAAAAGAGTCATGTACCACAACGTTCATTGCAACTCTACTTACAATAGCCAGGACATGGAAGCAACCTAAGTGTCCATCGACAGACGAATGGATAAAGAAGATGTGGCACATATATACAATGGAATAAAAAGCCATAAAAAGAAATGAAATTGAGCTAGTTGTAATGAGGTGGATGGACCTACAGTCTGTCATACAGAGTGAAGTAAGTCAGAAAGAGAAAAACAAATACCATATGCTAACACATATATATGGAATCTAAAAAGAAAAGAAAAAAATAGTTCTGAGAAACCTAGGGGCAGGACAGGAATAAAGATGCCAACATAGAAAATGGACTTGAGTACACGGGTAGGGGGCAGGGTAAGCTGGGATGAAGTGAGAGAGTGGCATGGATATATATACACTACCAAATGTAAGATAGGTAGCTAGTGGGAAGCAGCCGCATAGCACAACGAGATCAGCTCAGTGCTTTATGACCACCTAGAGGGGTGGGATAGGGAGGGTGGGAGGGAGACGCAAGAGGGAGGGGATATGGGGACATATGTATATGTATAGCTGATTCACTTTGTTATACAGCAGAAAGTAACACACCATTGTAAAGCAATTATACTCCAATAAAGATATTAAAAAAGAGTAGGTAAGTTGAGAATAATTACTGTGAACGTATTATGGATACCGTGGTGCAGTAACAATAATGAAGTGTTAAAATCAAGGTGAACACACAAATACTACTGACTGAAGGACTCGAGAAGTTTAAAAACTTGAAAATCAAGGGAATGCAGTTGTGAAAAACAAAGGAGTCCTGGCAGAAGGGTATGTGGAGCTGCTTCAAATGGTGGAATGGAAGAATACCAGTCAAGGCTTCGATCTAACTTGATAGTCAATAACTTGACTTTGAGCAAGTTACTTAGTTTCTCTGAGCCTCAGTTTCCCTCCTTATAAACACAAGAACTAGGCCACATGATCAGTAAGCACCTTTTCTAGCTCTAATTTTTCATGATCCCAACTGAACAATTACCATCCTTTGCTTACTTGCAGATAATTTTATTTGTGAATTATCTTTTTATAAAGTGACTAACAACGTGGAGGGCTGTGTTTACCAAATCAATGGAAAATTACAATTTCTAGTGTATATTCCAGTCCAGAGGTTGGCAAACTTTTGCTGTAAAATGCCAGGCAGCAAATATTTTATGCATGGTGGACCACATGGTCTCTGTCATAACTACTCAAATCTGCCATTGTAGCATGAAAGCTACCAGAGAGAATACGTGAATACTTGAGTGTGGCTGTGTTCCAATAAAACTTTATTTACAAAAACAGAAGGCAGATTGGATTTGGCCCCCAGTCTCTAGTTTGCCAACTCAAGTATGGAAAATGGATTATACATCATTTAATGTAATTTTTAGGCTTATGTATATATTATACATATATGTATTATACATCGTAAGAATGCAGTAAAAGCTTTTTAGAAGAAACAAGTTTGCCCACTTGAGAATCCATATAGACTGCCATATTGCACAACTCCAGGGGCCACCATTCACAGTGACTTTATACAGCACTCTAGAATTCTATACGGTATAATATGAACGAGAGAGATGTACCTCTATAGCCCTGCTGGTGGAACTAATACGTGAGTAACACTAACAACCTAAAAGGGAGAAATTGGCTGCTGAGGAAGGAAGGAAGAATCTGAAAAAGGAGTGTCAATGGAATAGAATTCCTATCTTATATTCCCTTCAGGAACTCTAAGCCTGCCCTCTCCATGCTATTTCTTCCCCACTCCCCAAACAAAACGTTCCTATCTCAGGAAAGAGAGAGTATACCAGTCATTTTAACTTGAAGTGAATTTAACAACGAGTTACCTTTCTCAGAAGTGCTTTGATTTAAAGATTCTCAACAATTGGAGGTGCTCCAAGAAACTGTGAGGAGGTAGGGGAGAGCTCCTGAACGTACACCCCAGTAGCCACCTACTGCTTGCAATCCTTTATATTGTTTATCTGTTGGTTTACATCCCTTCCTCCAGAAAGAGAACTTATCTACGTTGAGGTCTTACCCCCACATCAAATCATACATTCCAGTAAAAGTTACTAATCAGAGGACATCTATACCCCTAATCATAGCTGATCAACTCAAGGATGGACATCTGACCCTGGCCAATCAGAGTTCTTCCCTGGGATATTTCAAACCAGAACTCAGGAAAGAAGAGTAGGTGCTTTCTCTAGTAGCGAAACTATAAAACAGCTCTCTGTCACCAACCACGTGCCCTACCACATGCACAAAGCAAGTCCGAGAGAATAAAGCCAATGTGCTATGAGATGCCAGGAGAAGAGAGTTTGGGGGATGTTCTTATCAATATTTCCAGTTATGTTTCAGGCCCTGCTGTACCCCATCCCTCTCAGATTGTGGGGATGCCCTCAGTATCCTTCTAATAAAGTCTCCTTTTGCCCAAACTACTTCAAGTAGAATTTTTGCTACTTGTAACCAAAATAAATCTGAAAAATACAGTCCTATAACTATAATTTTTTCCCCCAGACCTATACTCTTGTATCACATCTTTAAGATTCTGTAGGCTTCCTTTCCCTGAGATTTTCCCAAATCTTGCTGATGGAGGAAAAGTTAAATTTTCTTCTACTGTATATCAAGCATCAACCCTAGCCCACTCATGTCTACATGCTAATAGGGATTCTGTGGTGTGGACAGAATCTACAGACTTTTGGGTATTACCACAAGGAATTCAATCTGCACCCATCCCTCAATGACCCTTAGACATGAAAGACAACACAGTAGCAAGTAAGTATATGACACGTCACCCATTTCACCAAAAGTTCATACTTCAAAAGTTTCAATAATAAATTCAATAATGTTATCCAACTGTAGAAACCCCAACTTGGTAAGTTAAACCCCACCATTTTGTTTTGTTCTCATTGATTAGTTGGTTAATTGTCATTTTAATAAGAAATACATGTACATGGCACAACCTTGAAAGATTACGTGTGTTTATGGTGGTAAGTAAATCTCCCTTAACCACTTCCTCATCCCCCAGATACCAACTGTCCTCCCTAACGGCAACAGCTCTCATCAGTTTTTTGAATATGTTTCCAGAGATATTCTGTGTATTTATAAATATATATGCACATATATAGTTTAATACAAATGCTAGTATTATAATACATACTATTTGTTCTTTGCTTTTTTCAATGTAACAGTACACCTATTCTCATCACTCACCTGGAATGAGGCATATGTTATCTGAAGAACTGAATCTTCTGGTCACATCTGCTTGGGAGCGATACATATATAGTCACAGCTGAAGAGAGAGAGATACTTCCTGAGAGCTCTATTAGATATGATCCTTTGTTTTCCCTTAATACTATTATAAGATAAACTGAGGCATATTAAAATTTTTAAGAGTTCTTTTGAGCAAACACTGATTCAAATCAGGCAGCACCAAACCAGAAGTGCTTAGAAGCACTCTACCTATAGGAGCTCAGAGAAAGACTTTTACAGACAGACATGGAAGCAAAGCAAGGAAATGAACTGACTGGTGACACTGGTTGCCGTATTTGGGAAAGCCTAGTTGGATGCTTGTGATTGGTCGTCCTCAGGTTTTGATTTCTTAAACCTTAAGGCATGTCAGCCTTATATTTTGGTTTGCTTATGTAGGCTGTCAAGGCACTAGAGCCACCTCAATCTAATGGCCTCCTTGCCTGATTAATATGACAGTACCAACAGCAAGTTCTTTTAAGGAAGAAACTCAAAGAGGCAAAAATACAATACTGAGATTTGGAGATAAGGTAAATATCTAGCTGCTCACCAGATCCCAAGGGCAAACCTTGACTCTGGAGGGTTTGAAGTTTGAAGCAACACAATTCTTTATACAAGGGAGTTGTGAATTTCAGCACCTTGTAAAACAGAATAAGCTGTGGCCATTGGGTTCCAAGCCATTTTACTAAATTAACAAAAGACCAATTCAGTGATGGGTTTTGAAAAAATATTAGTTAAGTTTTCTACTAAACTTTCGTGGTTGACATCCTGAGAGAATAATTTCATGGTGGTCATAACCAAACCCAGGACTAGATCAAACATTAGTTTATTCTTATATGATCATTTACTTGTAGGTTCTCTTTAAAGGGATATAACTTACCACAGCTCAAGAGACTTATAAGACAGTTTGAACGACCAGTTTTAAGTGATTTTTACCCCTTCTTTGGAAAAGACAGCTTGAAGTCTTTCTCTTCTATTGGGCAAATCAACTCTATAAAGGAGAACAGCCGTGACATTTATTATCATTTAAATAGATTAGAGTTTCAAAGCATGCACTGTCCTAGATCTTAGGCCATCATAAATTTTGCATAAGTTTCTTTGCTCTGAGAAGATAGTCTGACCCTGGGCAGTGCTGTCCCTGGTCCTTGCTTTTAAATTCCTCCCTCACCCATGCCTTTCTCTCTCCACATTTTAATACTCCTGCCCTTACTCTAATTGGCCTCACATGAATCATAATAGTTAAAGAGTTATAGCCATAGCCAAGAAACTGTTAACAGCTGCCTGACTTGTGCTTACTCTACGGAACTACACACCAAGTCCAACTCCAAAGAAAATTATGCTCTTTGAGCTTCCTTTTATATTTCCTTCTCTCTCTTTCCATCTCCCCTTCTGTCCATGAAGCATACTGACTTCCTGTTACATTGGATTGACCAAGGTCCTTCACTGTAAGCCTTCACTGTAAGCCTACATTCACTTCCAGGCAAATAACTTAGATCTAGACAAATCTGTCCACTTCCCTCCTAACCCAATTTTTTGTTGCTATATAACAAAGTCCCCAGAAGTCTCCCTCAGCCTGGTTCTACTGGCAGTTTTTTTTTTTTTGCTAAAATATCAGTAGTTTTTATTAGTGAGTAGCGTCAACAATGAACAGCAGAAAATTTCTTGTTTTCCTCTTTTTTCCTCTCTAGATAAAAACAAACTGAGACGCCTGAGAGCCTCTTTCTCAGAGGAGACAGATTATAAACCTATGAAATTTGGGAGTAGAGAGAAGAATATGGACTCCTCCTAGTTCTCCCCCCTTTTCACTTTGTGGTCAGTAAACTTAAAATTTGATGTGACTAAGATTGGAAATAATTATTTGCTCTCATATCTTCACTTGGAAATGAATATTCCCATATTACTTATTCAACAAATATTTATGAGTTCCTACGAGATATGTCAGGCTCTGTGTTAGGTCTGGGTGTTAAGCAGTGAAGCAAGTCATGGTAAAGAAAATCTGTGGGGGGAAGGAAAAACAAAAACATAAAACATACACGTATATACACTCACACATATGGGTGTATTTGTATATATTACTTAAACATGTATATGCATATATTTTGTATTTACTATATATTTTACACATCTATGTAAATTTAACTTCTTTATTTACCTCGTGTGCTTATTCTACACATACTTCCTATTGCACAAATTATCACAAGTACCATGAAGCTCAGCGACAGAGAACCAACTACCAATGGTGGGAGAAGTAGCTTCGGGACATTCCTGGTTCCTGGTCTTAAAGAAAAGTAGCAAAGGATCTTGAAGTCTCTGTGTGCCAGCCCACAGACTCTGGTGTGGAATGAAGGAGCCATTCAGAACTGTGTCCTATGTGGGTGACTAAATGCCTGTGAGTTCAGCTGCATAGCGAGCACACCAACGTGTTCATTCAATGAGGAGCTAAAAATATTAGCACAGATACTGATGAAATGGATAAGGGAAATACTGAAGTCATGGTGTGTAGATGACTCCTCTGAAGACAACACCTGTAAGATCCACAGCTTCTTTTCTTTCCAGCAGTGTTCCACAGTATAATCAAGCTCAGGTGCATAAATTATGTTTATAGCATTAAGTTAGAATCTCTGTGTTAACTGTAGTGAGAATATGTGCCTCAGGCTGATAGTCTCGTGTTTCCAATTCATCTTGGCATTCACTTGAACATGAACCTGCCTCTCTATTGCATAATATTTTCTTCCAGGCAGAAGGTCTCTGCTCCAGGACACTACACTTTCTAAAGCCTTTGTGCTCAAAGTCAGGCTTTCTTTTACGTCCCTCTGAATCAGGAAGAATAATGATCTTCCTCTCTGAGATCCCAGATCTATGCTTTCTGCCCATACTCAAAATTATTTACAGTTTCCTAAATTCCTTCTCTCAGCTGGTGCCTCTCAGAATTCACCCAGAGACATTTTTGAATAGTTTTTCCTTTGTTCCTGAGATGCAGCATCCAACATGGCACTACGAAGCTCAGCCTCCAATCTTTGAGTTTCCCTTAACCTCTCCATGTCGATCTCTCTCCTACTGGTCCTTTCACTAAATGTCCCCACCATGAGACTAGCTAACAAGGTCCTCCTATCTTAATTGGGCTCTCAGAGGCTCACTTTTCTTTATGTAACCCCAGGGTCTCTCAAACTCCCACTGTTCCTCCACAATAACCTAGCTGGCATCAGTAGCCCACCTGGATACCAGTTAGCTCAGAGCTGTGACAATCATTAGCATAGCAAAGCCCAATTATATCTACAAATGCTTCCCCAATATTGCCTTTCCCTGGCAACATTTACCATTTAAAACTCCACATTTACTTTTTGTCTCAGCTGCTCCAAAGTCCAAGAGAAGCCAAATGACTTTGGGAAAGTTTGATATTTGTTTATCTTATTGAGTCATTCCAAAAGAAGTTTGTATAACCTATCTTAAATATCTGATGAAATAATTCATGACAAAATGTTAATAACTAGAAACACGCTAGTCAAACCTTTATATTCATATAGGTCAGACTTTTAATATTGTTAAGACTAATCTCTAGTTATTTAAACTTGGGCAAGTTAGGAAATGTTCCCATTATCAGATTCATCATATTAAATGAGCATACTCATTCCTCATCTCTCAGCAGTAACAGCAATAACATCAATAATATGGAGAGTAGATAGTCCACAAATGTTATGTTCCATCTCTCCTCTCCAGGGTATTTGTGTTATTTTAAGGGGTTACAGCAGCTCCCTCAATGGGATGACTCTGTGAAGGCTTCAGAAGGATTCTGTTTGGGAAAAAACTTTGGAACAAGTTCTTGCCAATGTTTCTGACATTAAGCATATAGGTAACACCTCACTCTAGCTCTGCTATCAAGAACATCACTGGCCATTTTTTCCTCTCATTCTTATTATTGTCCTGTAATTATCAAATAAGTTTTTTGCAGTTTCTTTTCCCAAAGTCTATGTTTCTGATTATATGATAGGTGACACAAATATTGCAAAATTTACAACTTGGCACTATCCGTACAATAGATAATGTTAACTCATTCCACAATCGTGTTGCATCCCCAAATGCAGAGACTCTATTACACTGATTACCTTTATATTCCTGCAGCAATCATTGCATTTCTCTGTCTTGAATCTGCTCCATCTCTTCTGGCAACAGATTCTGTGCTCTTGACTACAGGAGTGTGCATGTGAACCAATCTGAGTCAAGAAACATTGTCCGACTCTGGCCACTGAGATTGGCCTGGAATAGACAGATGATCTATACATAGTCCTGCTCCACAATATTTCTGGCTTGAAGGAGCAGAAATCATATCTCTCCTCTCTGGTGGCAGAATTTCTGGTAATTGAGTTTAGGGCTGCAAGTGGCCATGTTCCTTGCCTTATGTAGACAATTTGTCTATATTAGGAAAAGATGAAGCCAATACATAAAAGAAGCTGAAAAGTGACAGAGAGATGGAGAAAGAGTCCTGACATCATCAAAGGCCAGGGAAGCAGTAGCTCTTGAGGCCAATACCACCTTTTCTGTGATGTGTTTCATGAGTACTAAATTCTCCTTCACCTTGAATGAGAATCTTGTTATTTGTAAGTTAAAAACTGCTTATTCATAAAATTTCCATTATCTTGTCCCAGCTCTTTAAGAAGAACTCCTACCAAAATAAACAGACTGGTCTATGCTATGGGAATCTACTCAAAATCTTGAGAAAGAGATGACCTTTATCATTTCCTACTAATCCACTTTGCAATCCTCTTTACTGCTGCCTTACTTCATTGGTTTACCTCTTCTGCCATCTCGTCCCTTTTCTTAGATGTTTTCGGCTCTATCCTCAAACAATTTTAGCTTCATCTAGTCTAAAAAGACCTTTCTTTGACGCTGTTGCTGCCTCAGCATACCATGTCATTTAGCCAGGGTGTGCCAGGCTCTGCTGCAATAACAAACAGCATCAGCATCTCAGAGGAAACAACAAAGATTTATTTCTTTCTCATAATAAGTGCAATACAGGGCAGGGAGACTCTCTAGAACAAAGATCTTCTATGTGGACAACTCAATGTCCCTAATAAAGAATATTCCAGCATTCTGTGATTGTACAGTGTACAGCACTGTAGTGGATGTAGCTGCCACAGCAAGTACAAGAGGGGAAAAGAAGGATGGAGAATTGCACACAAACTCCTTAAATGCTTCTGCCCAACACTGAGACATGTCACCTTTGCAGAAATTTTATTGGCAAAAGCAACTCTTATGATCATAGCTAACTTCAAGGATTCAGTTTGCGGGAGAGAATATTGGATATGAGTAAGTATTAGATATTCCTACATCTCTCTCTCCTTTGGTTTTACCTAGAAATCTCAAGAAGTTACAGCAAAATCAATGTAAATTTTTTTTCACAAACACTCAATCCGTAACTCCTTGCAAATTTGCTTCTACACCAATAACTTGAATCAGTCAGCGCGGGTGAAGTAATGATTTTCCCGCTCCCCCAAACCCCGTAGCTTACAACAATAAACGTTTATTTCTTTTTCATGACACTTGACTGCGGGTTGGTTGCAGCTCTGCTGCAGGCTGAAGCTCTGCCCCTTGTGTCCTCTTTTCTGGGACCAAGGCTGTAGGAGCAGTTCCCACGCTTCTGCTCAGACATGACATCGTTCACATTTGCTCACATGCCATTAGCCAAAGCACATCGTGTGGCCATACCCAAAGGCAGTGAGGCTGGGCTGTACACTCCCCCCACAGGAGGCACAAAAGGTTTCAGGGCAGTGGGTGAGGATCCTCATACGGAAAAGTAGATGTGAGTAACCACGAGCAATAATATCTGTCACAGCTCTCGGCTGGCACTGCTCTGTTGGTACTTTTCTTATTCTATCCACCTCTTCCTAGGTAGGTACCTTTTTCTTACATGGTTTTAACTATAAAATTCTAAAAATAGCACATAAATTACCTCTCTGAAACTATTTGTTTCTCTCACAACTTAACTTAAAATATTAAATCATCTGCCAGAAATATGCATTGTGTGAATTACAATTCCCATCAGCATCTCACTAGACATGCCTTAAACATATCCCAGCAGGTAAGCACTTCCATATATCCCCATTTCTGTCTGAGGTGGCATTATTATCCTGACCCATCCCCTGCCATTAACGTCAGTGTCATTCTTAAATCCTACTTCTTTGCCTCCCCCACATCTTGTGAGTTGAGCGTTATCTAAAATCCCTTCTAATGTTTTGTTCCCTCCCATTACCTAATTCTACTATGATCCAGATACTTCTAACTTAGGCTATTTCAATATCTTTCCTAATAGAGTACCTTATAACCCAGAAATTCCTTTCTTAAGTGTATGCCCTTAAGGATTCTCACACACATGCACAGAGAAATTGCAAGAATTTTCACTTCAGCATTGACTGGAATTACAAAAAACTGGAAAACAGGCACATGACCATTAACAAGAGAACTGATTGATTCTGGTATATTCACATGATGGAATAGCAGACAGCAGTGAAAATAAATAGTTACATATATCAACATGGACGATTTTCACAACAAAATGTCTGCTAGAATAGCAACATCACAACATGACATCCTTTCAATAAATATGTCAAATTATGCAAACAATCTCGTTGTTTAGTAACATAATTTAGTAAGAGTATGTTTTAAAAGCATGGAATTCATAAATACCAAAATCATTACCACGGTTACTGAGCAGGGCATGGAGAATGGGGGTGAGAAGAGGAATGTGCCTGGAGGTGGTACACAGAGGGCTTCAACTATATCCATAATGTTGTATTACTTAAGGTGGGTTGTGGATACACAGGGGTTTTGTTTGCTTATTTTTTTACTCTTTATGACTTTAACCTATCAGAAATACTTAATGGTACACCATAAAAATTCTAAATGTCCCCTAACTAATCTCTCCATTCTAGACTCTCCCCATCTTAAAGCATTCTGCACCATTAGCCCAATTAATCTTTCTAAAATGCCACTTAGCTTTATCTTTAATTTGCAAGTCTCCTACTAGTTTCTACAGCCTATAAGGTAAATTCCACACTCCTTGCCTGTCATCCAAAGCTGCCAAGACCTGGAACCCTCCCCATCACCATCTTCCTTACTCCCTTACCTGAAACATTCTCCCCTTCCCTGCCTGTTTACTTAAGTCTTATTTTCCCATCAATATCCAGTCTACCCATCCTTTTACCTTCAAACCTATCTTAGATGGTGGAATAGATGGCCCTCTTTCTTATTTAGGGCTATTCCCCATGCATACTCTTCAGCCCCTTTCTTCCCACACTCTCTGGGAACAAGTTCCATCAACTTCCCCATTTTCTTTTAACTCGCTATGTTTTCTACATTCCTTTGTCTCCTATACACCCGCTTTATCAAGCCTTCTCTTCCACTCGGCCCTGGGGGTTGAGCATCTATCACTCTGCATTCTTGGTATGCTTTTTAGGGATTGCCAAGACTTGTGAAAGGTCAAAGATTTCACCCTACTTGCAAACTAGCCACTTAGCCCCCCAGAGTTTCATGGCTCTTGGCAAAAGATCTAAAATGCCTGATCAAAGACAAATTATTTTATTGCTTACAGCGAAAGCAAGAGTTGGGACATCAGCTTTTCTCGTGCTAGTTCCCAGAACCCCAATTCCTACAGGAAGATGCAGAAGACCATGTGACACCTGCACACACACTGGGTTACATTATAGGAAAGAAATCCTGAGATTAGGGAACAAGAGTTTTTTATAATAGTCAGTAAGAGAGAGATTGGTTCAAGATGGCAGAGTAGAAAGATGTGCGTTCAATCTCTCCTGCAAAAGCACCAAATCACAACTAACTGATGAACAATAATTGACAGGAAGACACTGGAACTCACTAAAAAATATACCCCGCATCCAAAGACAAAGGAGAAGCTGCAATGAGATGGCAGGAGGGGCCCAATCACAATAAAATCAAATCCCATAACCACTGGGTGGGTGACTCACAAACTAGAGAAGAATTATACCACAGAAGTCCTACCATTGAAGTGAATATTCTGAGCCCCACCTCATGTTTCCCAATCTGAGGGTCTGGCAATGGGAAGGGGAATTCCCAGAGAATCAGACTTTGAAGGCTAGTGGGATTTGACTGCAGGACTTCGACAGGATTGGGGGAAACAGAGACTCCACTCTTGGAGGGCACACACAAAGTAATGTGTGCATCAGGACGCAGGCGAAGGAGCAGTGACCCCATAGGAGACTGAACCAGACCTACCTGCTACTGTTGGAGGGTCTCCTGCAGAAGCGACAGGTAGCTAGGGCTCACGGTGAGGACAAAGACACTGGCAGCAGAAGTTCTGGGAAGTACTCCTTGGCATGACCCCCGCCATAGTCCACCATTAGCCGCACCAAAGAGCCAGGTAGGATCCAGTGTTGGGTCGCCTCAGGCCAAACAACCAACAGGAGGGAACCCAGCCCCACCCATCAGCAGAGAAGTGGATTAAAGTTTTACTGAACTCTGCCCACCAGAGCAACACCAAGCTCTACCCACCACCAGTCCCTCCCATCAGGAAACTTGCACAAGCCTCTTAGATAGCCTCATCCACCAGAGGGCAGATAGCAGAAGCAAAAAGAACTACAACCCTAGAGCCTGTGGAACAAAAACCACCTTCAAAGAAAGACAGACAAGATGAAAAGGCAGAGGGCCATGTATCAGGTGAAGGAAAAAGATAAAACCCCAGAAAAACAACTAAACGAAGTGGAGATAGAAAACCTTCCAGAAAAAGAATTCAGGATAACGATAGTGAAGATGATCCAGGACCTTGGAAAAAGAATGGAGGCAAAGATCGAGAAGATGCAAGAAATGTTTAATAAAGACCTAGAAGAATTAAAGAACAAACACAGGGAAGAATTAAAGAAAAAACAAACAGAGATGAACAATAAAATAACTGAAATGAAAAATATACTAGAAGGAATCAATAGCAGAATAACTGAGGCAGAAGAATGGATAAGTGACCTGGAAGACAGAAGAGTGGAATTCACTGCCATGATACAGAATAAAGAAAAAAGAATGAAAAGAAATGAAGACAGCCTAAGGAACCTCTGGGACAATATTAAACACAACAACATTCGCATTATAGGTGTCCCAGAATGAGAAGAGAGAGAAAGGACCCGAGAAAGTATTTGAAGAGATTATAGCTGAAAACTTCCCTAACATGGGAAAGGAAATAGCCACCCAAGTCCAGGAAGCGCAGAGAGTCCCAGGCAGGAAAAACCCAAGGAGAAACACACCGAGACACACAGTAATCAAACTGACAAAAATTAAAGACAAAAAAAATTATTGAAAGCAACAAGGGAAAAACAACAAATAAAAAACAAGGGACCTCCCATAAGGTTAACAGCTGATTTCTCAGCAGAAACTCTACAAGCCAGAAGGGAGTGGCATGACATATTTAAAGTGATGAAAGGGAAGAACCTACAACCAAGATCACTCTACCCAGCAAGGATCTCATTCAGATTCGACAAAAAATCAAAAGCTTTACAGACAAGAAAAGATAAGAGAATTGAGCACCACTAAACCAGCTCTAAAACAAATGCTAAAGGAACTTCTCTAAGTGGGAAACACAAGAGAAGAAAAGGACCTACAAAAACAAACCCAAAACAATTAAGAAAATGGTAACAGGAACATACATATCAATAATTACCTTAAATGTGAATGGATTAAATGCTCCAACCAAAGGACACAGGCTCGCTGAATGGATACAAAAACAAGACTCATATATACGCTGTCTACAAGAGATCCACTTCAGACCTAGGGACACATACAGACTGAAAGTGAGAGGTTGGAAAAAGATATTCCATGCAAATGGAAATCAAAAGAAAGCTAGAGTAGCAATACTCATATCAGATAAAATAGACTTTAAAATAAAGAATGTTACAAGAGACAAGGAAGGACACTACATAATGATCAAGGGATCAATCCAAGAAGAAGATATAACAATCATAAATATATATGCACCAAACTTAGAAGCACCTCAGTATATAAGGCAAATGCTAAAAGCTATAAAAGAGGAAATCGACAGTAACACAATAATAATGGGGGACTTTAACACCTCACTTACACAAATGGACAGATCAGACAGAAAATTAATAAGGAAACACAAGCTTTAAATGACACGATAGACCAGATAGATTTAATTGATATTTATAGGACATTCCATCTGAAAACAGCAGTTTACACTTTCTTCCCAAGTGCACATGGAACACTCTCCAGGACAGATCACACCTTGGGTCACAAATCAAGCCTGGGTAAATTTAAGAAAATTGAAATCGTGTCAAGCATCTTTTCTGAAAATGTTATGGGATTACCAATCAATTACAGGGAAAATAACGTAAAAAACACAAACACATGGAAGCTAAACAATACACTACTAAATAACCAAGAGTTCACTGAAGAAATCAAAGAGGAAATCAGTAAATGCCTAGACACAAATGACAATGAAAACACAACGATCCAAAACCTATGGGATGCAGCAAAAGCAGTTCTAAGAGGGAAGTTTACAGTAATACAATACTACCTCAAGAAACAAGAAAAATCTCAAATAAACAGTCTAAACTTACACCTAAAGGAACTAGAGAAAGATGAACAAACAAAACCCAAAGTTATTAGAAGGAAAGAAATCATAAAGATCAGAGCAGAAATAAATGAAATAGAAACAAAGAAAACAGTAGCAAAGATCAATAAAACAAAAAGCTGATTCTTGAGAAGATAAATAAAATTGATAAACCTTTAGCCAGACTCTTCAAGAAAAAGAGAGAGAGGACTCAAATCTATAAAATTAGAAATGAAAAAGAAGAAGTTACAACAGACACCACAGAAATACAAAGCATCATGAGACTACTACAAGCAACTCTATACCAATAAAAAGGACAACCTGGAAGAAATGGACAAATTCTTAGAAAGATATTACTTTCCAAGACTGAACCAGGAAGAAATAGAAAATATGACCAGACCATTCACAAGTAATGAAATTGAAACTGTGATTAAAAATCTTCCAACAAACAAAAGTCCAGGACTGGATGGCTTCAGAGGTGAATTCTATCAAATATTTAGAGAAAAGCTAACACCCATCTTTCTCAAAGTCTTCCAAAAAATTGCACAGGAAGGAACACTCCCAAACTCATTGTACAAGGCCACCTTCACCCTGATACCACAACCAGAAAAAGATCCTACAAAAAAAGAAAATTACAGACCAATATCACTGATGAATATAGATGCAAAAATCCTCAGCAAAATACTAGCAAACAGAATCCAACAGCACATTAAAAGTATCATACACCATGATCAAGTAGGATTTATCCCAGGGATGCAAAGATTCTTCAATATACGCAAATCAATCAATGTGGTTAATATACCATATTAACACATTGAAGAATAAAAACCATATGATCATCCCAATAGATGCAGAAAAAGCTTCTGACAAAATTCAACACCCTGAGATAATTCAACACCCATTTATGATAAAAACTCTCCAGAAAGTGGGCATACAGGGAACCTACCTCAACATAATAAAGGCCATATATGACAAACCCACAGCAAACATCATTCTCAATGGTGTAAAACTGGAAGCACTTCCTCTAAGATCAGGAACAAGACAAGGATGTCCACTATCGCCACTCGTATTCAACATAGTTTTGGAAGTCCTAGCCATGGCAATCAGAGAAGAAAAAGAAATAAAAGGAATACAAATTGGAAAAGAAGAAGTAAAACTGTCACTGTTTGCAGATGACATGATACTATCCATAGAGAATCCTAAAGATGCCACCAGAAAACTACTAGAGCTAATCAGTGAATCTGGTAAAGTTGCAGGATACAAAAAATTAATGCACAGAAATCTCTTGCATTCCTATACACTAACACGAAAGATCTGAAAGAGAAATTAAGGAAACAATCCCATTCACCATTGCAACACAAAGAATAAAATAGCTAGGAATAAACCTAGCTAAGGAGACAAAAGACCTGTACTCAGAAAACTACAAAACACTGATCAAAGAAATCAAACATGGCACAAACAGATGGAGAGATATACAATGTTCTTGGATTGGAAGAACCAATATTTTGAAAATGACTATACTACTCAAAGCAATCTACAGATTCAATGCAATCCCTAACAGATTACCAATGGCATTTTTTACAGAACTAAAACAAAAAAATCTTAAAATTTGTATGGAGACACAAAATACCCCAAATAGCCAAACCCATCTTGAGGGACAAAAACGGAGTTGGAGGAATCAGACTCCCTGACTTCAGGCTATACTACAAAGCTACAGTAATCAAGACAATATGGTACCGGCACAAAAACAGAAATACAGATCAATGGAACAGGATAGAAAGCCCAGAGATAAACCCACGCATCTATGGCCAACTAATGTATGACAAAGGAGGTAAGGATATACAGTGGAGAAAAGACAGTCTCTTCAATAAGTGGTGCTGGGAAAACTAGACAGCTACATGTAAAAGAATGAAATTAGAATACTTCCTAACACCATACACAAAAATAAACTCCAAATGGATTAAAGACCTAAACGTAAGACCAGACACTATAAAACTCTTAAAGGAAAACATAGGAAGAACACTCTTTGACATAAATCACAGCAAGATCTTCTATGACCCACCTACTAGAGCAATGGAAAAAAACCAAAAATAAACAAATGGGACCTAATGAAACTTAAAACCTTTTGCACAGCAAAGGAAACTATAAATAAGATGAAAAGACAACCCTCAGAAATGGAGAAAATATTTTCAAATGAATTAATGGACAAAGGATTAATCTCCCAAATATATAAACAGCTCATGTAGCTCAATATTAAAAAACAAACAAACAATGCAATCAAAAAATTGGCAGAAGACCTAAACAGACATTTATCCAAAGAAGACATATAGATGGCCAAGAGGCACAGAAAAAGCTGCTCAACATCACGAATTATTAGTGAAATGAAAATCAAAACTACAATGAGGTATCACCTCACACCAGTTAGAATGGGCATCATCAGAAAATCTACAAACAACAAATGCTGGAGAGGGTGTGGAGAAAAGGGAACCCTCTTGCACTGTTGGTGGGAGTGTAAATTGATACAGCCACTATGGAGAACCGTATCGAGGTTCCTTAAAAAACTAAAAATAGAACTACCATACGACCCAGCAATCCCACTACTGAGCATATACCCAGAGAAAACCGTAACTCAAAAAGACACATGCACCCCAATGTTCATTGCAGCACTACTTACAATAGCCAGGTCATGGAAGCAACGTAAATGCCCATCAACATATGAATGGATAAAGAAGTTGTAGTACATATATACAGTGGAATATTACTCAGCCATGAAAAGGAATGAAACTAAGCTGTTTGTAGAGACGTGGATGGATCTAGAGACTGTCATACAGAGTGAAGTAAGTCAGAAAGAGAAAAACAAACATCATATATTAATGCATGTATGTGGAATCTAGAAAAATGGTACAGATGAACCAGTTTGCAAAGCAGAAATAGAGAAACAGATGTAGAGAACAAACATATGGACACCAAGGTGGGAAAGCAGGCAGGGGGTGGTGGTAGTGGTGGAATGATTGGGAGATTGGGATTGACATATATACACTAATATTTATAAAAGAGATAACTAATAAGAACCTGCTGTATTAAAAATAAAATAAAATAAAAATTTTTACAAAGTATTTCTCTAAATAAAATATACAAGGCTTTCTTTTTTCCTAAAAAAAAAAAAAAAAAACCAGTAAGCACATCTGCCCTTCCCGCTGAAGAAAGATGCTGTATCTTCCAAAGCCGTTTGCTATACAAATTTCCTTGAAAAGATACATCTGAAAAAAAAAAAGGCAAACAGTGCCTTTGGTCAAAAGATGTTCAGAAACATGAGAGCCCCAAAGAGAAATGTCTTCTGAAAGTTACTAGTCCTATTTCCACAACTTCATTGTAAAAATCCTTGAAAGCTGGGTTTGGCAAACATTTTCTTAAAGGGTCAAATAGTAAATGTTTTAGGGTTATAGATCACACCATCTCTGATATTGTAGCTCAAAAGCAGCCAGAGGCAATATGTAAAAGAATGGATGCAACTAGGGCTTCCCTGGTGGCACAGTGGTTGAGAGTCCGCCTGCCGATGCAGGGGACATGGGTTTGTGCCCTGGTCCGGGAAGATCCCACATGCCGCGGAGTGGCTAGGCCCGTGAGCCATGGCCGCTGAGCCTGCACGTCCGGAGCCTGTGCTCCGTAACGGGAGAGGCCACAACAGTGAGAGGCCCGCGTACCAGGAAAAAAAAAAAAAAAAAAAGAATGGATGCGACTATAGTCCAGCAGAACTTTATTTACAAAAACAGGTGGCTGCCTCCTACCTGTGAACAGGGGAACCGCATTTATGTGCCACAGGGGAACCACATTTATGTGCCACACAATGTTCTAGATGCTGGTGATACCTCAGTGAATGAAACAGATAAAATGCCCTACATTCATCACCCATATCATCAACAAACAAAATACATAAGTAAAAGATAGTTTGCCAGATGATAAGTGCTATGGGGAAATATAAAGCAGGAAATGGGGAGATACAGAGGGAAGTAAAGTTTTGATTAAGGGGTCAGGGAAGCCATCAACGAGAAGGTAACAAGGAAAAGACAGAAAGGAAGGGCTGATACCTAGGAGAAGAGCAGTCCAGGTGAAGGAAACCAATGCAAATGTCCTGAGATGACAGCACCCCAGGCATGCGCATCAGGTTCCAGGAGCAAAAAGGAAGGATTAGAGGTGAAGCAAAGTGAATAAGAGGAAGAACCGTAAGAGAAGAGCTCAAGAATTAGCTGCAGGATTCAAGGGAGGAATAATCTGCACTGAGCTATATTTTTAGAGATAAGTCTGCTGCTTTGAGAATAATTTGAAATGGGGCAGGAGTGAAAGTAAGAAAACAATTGAGGATGGCTTTAAAATAATTCGGGCAGAGATGCTAGCTCAGACCAGAGGGAGAGCAGCTACATCCTGGATAAATCCTGAGAGTACAGTCAATAGGACTGTAGCCATCAGGTGGGTTGGATGTGCCATGTGAGAGAAACAACGGAGGCAAGGATGAGAGCACAGGTTTTTTTCCTGAGCTATGGGAAGAATGGAGTTGCCACAGCCGACACGGGAACACTGAGAGAGGAGCAGGTTTCCGGGCAGATCTGGAGTTCTGCTTCAGGATGTTAAGTAGATACTTGGTAACGTGTTGACGATAATGAGCTATCTACGTAACAAAGTTGGCTACAGCCAGCCCTGCGGCCCAGCAATGTACATCCGGGAACTCCAAATGCTAATGGACAGAAGCCTCCCTTCCCCTCTGCAGAGTTTGGGCCTCGTGGCCTCTACAGATGGGTCAGCTGGAACATTTAATTCAGATCACTTCTCTGGCCAAACAGACACAGAATGATGACAAGGGTCCTTTGTCCAGACGTTATCTGATGAAGGACAGATCCTGCAAATGAAGACGAGGCTGTCTGCCTATCAAAATGCATACTCATTAAACTCTTTATCAACTGTCAGTCCAGAAAGGAGAGTGACAGATTTTTAACAAGAAAATTTGAGGAATATTCCCTAAACATATTGGACTAAATTGTCCCTCATGTATCTGGGCTGGTGCCAGCAGGCACCGTCCACATCTTGAATTCTTCCCCAGGCCACTTCACAGGGTCAACTGAGGCGTCCTCTCACGCTGCTTAAAAAACAGTGCACAAAGCCTACTTTGAGGGATTCCCTGGTGGTGTAGTGGTTAAGAGTCCACCTGAAAACACAGGGGACACTGGTTCAATCCCTGGTCTGGGAAGATCCCACATGCTGCGGAGCAACTAAGACTGTGAGCCACAACTACTGAGCCTGCGCTCTAGAGCCTGTGAGCCACAACTACTGAGCCCGTGTGCCACAAATACTGAAGCCCACTCGCCTAGAGCCTGTGCTCCACAGCAAGAGAGGCCACCACAATGAGAAGCCCCCTCACCACGAGGAAGAGTAGCCCCCACTTGCTGCAACTAGAGAAAAGCCTGTGCACAGCAACGAAGACCCAACACAGCCAAAAATAAAATAAATAAAAAATTTTTAAATGCTAAAAAAAAAAAAAAAGCCTACTCTGAGGAGAATGCAGAGGTTGCTTGCTCTAAAGGTGAAAAAATCCCAACACTAGAGTTGCACCCATTTTGCCTCATATCTCACATCCAGGCCGTATCCCCCAGATGAAAAAAGGGTAGAAGGCAGCTTTGCTTGGCTTATGATTGCTTTTAGACAAGCATTTCTAAGTAAAAGCAAAGTCCCACCTAGTATGTATGAACGAAAGAACTAACACACACCTAATTTCACTTTGGCATTCAATTTTATACATTTTCATGCATCTATGAAATATTTCTCACAGAGAGGCAGCAGGAATAACTTAGACGAGAATGTTCCTACATGTAGAATCCTGTCCTTTCTCAGGATTCTCCAATATCAAGTTGGAGGAGGTTAGTCACTAAAGTGAGGCTGAGTTTCAGGCCAAAGATTAGATGCCTCTTTGAAATATTTGAAAAGGGAGGATGTATTCATCCAGATGGAAAACTAAAAGCTCCTTGACATAGAAAGAAGACATTGGCCAGAGTCTGATAGAAACATAATGGTGCTCAACCCAGGGGAGAAAGAAGTTGACAGTTTTAGCATCGTAGATGGAATGGAACAGACAGAAGAGAAAATAAAGTTCAGAAAGTACTGAAGGAACAAAAGTAGACTTGTTTCTCGAGAACAGAAACCATCAGAGCTGTGCCAGAGAATATGTGCATAGAATGTGGGCAACTGGTCCAGACAGACAGGCAATATGTACACCTTAGAAATATTAAGATGCAATTCAGGGAAGTTTACTATATCCATTGGGATACGTTTTGCTGCAAGTAACAATTCCTGATTAAAAGTGACAATATTCAGGATCCATTATCTCAAATAACAAGAAATCCAGGATTGGGGGATTCAAAACTTGATATAGCAGCTCAACAACGTCAACAAAAACCTTGGTTTAATGCTCTTTTTCTGCACTATAATTGTTCAGGTGTTGGTGGTTTCTCTCATGATCACAAGTTAGCTGCAACAACTCTTCTGTCCTATTTTTCACAAAACAGTATCTGAACAATAAGGTAGCGGATGGGAACATAAAGGGTGTGGCTCTGTCTTTAGCGTTAATGGTGAAGGGGCAGGGGGGGCTAATACAAATTACCCAGAAGACCTCTTTTTACCTCCCTTTGACCAAATCTGAGTTATGTGCCAGGGAGTAGGATTGTTCTATTTGGCTTAAATTAATCAAAAAGTCATTCCCTGGGGTGAGTACATTGCAACAAGAATAAAATTAAGGTTTTATTTGCAAGGAAGGGAAGATATCTGTTGGGTAGAAAACCAAGAGTGCCATATTTCACTTCTTGCATTTCCAATATTCCATCTTAAAAAATACTTCTGGAAGGTAAGAACTTTGGCAGGAATAAAGTTTGAGAAACTGAGATTCAGATGTCTAAGAGAGAGGAAAAAAACAATGGAATAAAAACTTCTGTTTCTGGTAAGGTGGTTTATATAACAGAGATGGAACATCTCTAGAGAAATGATAATTTTAAAAACTGGATAAAACATTAACCTCATGTCTTTGAAACTGTCAAGCGCTAACAAAGCAGTGAAAAATTATGTGGCCACAATCTAGAAGCAAATGGAAATCAAGAGAGACAAAGCTGGCACTTAGGGCCATTGTGCCCTAGGAGTGCCTGACAATTTTGAAAGAAGTAGCTGAAAGGCTCAGAAACTGAACAGGGACACAGCACCTGAAGTTCACAAGCTTCCATGAGGAGCCTGATAGAAACATCAGCCCATGGGTTGGTGACATGAAGGGCTAGGCCCTGAGAGTAAGTAATGTATCAGAAATAGACCTGCCCTTATGGGGTCTTCAGCTTCAAATCACCTTGTTCCTTGAAACTGGTGATAGATCTGGAATAGCTAGAGTCCCTACTAACTGTCCAGCTGAAGCAAACATTAATATTCTTTGGAGAAAAATAACATAACTTGAAGCCACTAATTACTCATATTTTTTTCATATTTTCAGTTTTTAAAAACGTAGGCATTGTCATATCATTTCACCTACTGGCACATAATCAAAACCTCCTGACACATGAGGAGATAAGACAATGTGATTGGAAAGCAAGAAGGACAATGGACAATAAAAACCCACCCACTGGGCTTCAGAGGGTAAGGATATGTAGAATTTAACTACAATTAATGTGTGCAAGGAAAGAAAAAAAAATTGAAATTTAGAAATTGGAAAATTAGAAAATCAATAGATGGGCTGAATAGCAAATGAGATACAGCTGATTAGAGAATTCATGCACTGAAAGTTAGATCAGAGGAATATATCCTGAATGAAGTAAGAGAGATAAGAGGAAGGGAAATATAGAAGAGATAAGGCAAGAGAGAGGAAATACACAGAGAAACTACTAATTAAGTATAATTAAAATCCCAGAAGGAAAGGAGAAAGAGAATAGGAAAAGCAATATTTGAGGTGATAATACCTGAGAATTATCCCAAATGAATGAGGAATATCAAGCCATAGATGTAAGAAGCACTAAACACAGTAGGCAGAATAAATAAAAAGAAAATTACACCTACACACAGCATAGTAAAATTGCTAAAGATGAAGATAAATTCCTAAAAGATGAAGATAAATTTTCTAAGCTAGAAAAACATTTTCAAAGTTCACAATAACATAGTAGTTGACTTCTCAAAAGAAAAAAACAAAAAAGAGAATTTATATCTTCAAATTTCTGAAAAAAATAATTGCCAAGCAAGAATTACATACCAAACAAAATGAAAGAAAATGAAGGTATTTTTAGATAAGTAAAAACAAAGAGCATTTTCAACATTATACTCAAAGAAAATACTAAAAGAAAGGAATGAACAAAAAGTGTTAAATATGTGGGCAACTTTGTTTTTTAGCTAAACACATGAATAATGCTTCTAGGCTTTTAAAATTGTAGGGAATCAATACAGCCACTATGGAGAACAGTATGGAGGTTCCTTAAAAAACTAAAAATAGAACTACCATATGACCCAGCAATCCCACTACTGGGCATACAACCAGAGAAAACCATAATTCAAAAAGACACATGCACCCAAAGTTCATTGCAGCACTATTTACAATAGCCAGGTCATGGAAGCAACCTAAATGCCCATTGACAGATGAATGGATAAAGAAGATGTGGTACATATATACAATGGAATATTACTCAGCCATAAAAAGGAACTGAAATTGGGTCATTTGTTGAGACGTGGATGAATCTAGAGACCATCATACAGAGTGAAGTAAGTCAGAAAGAGAAAAACAAATATCGTATATTAATGCATATATGTGGAACCTAGGAAATGGTACAGATGAACCGGTTTGCAGAGCAGAAATTGAGACACAGATGTAGAGAACAAATGTATGGACACCAAGGGGGGAAAGTGGCTGGAGGGGGTGGTGGTGGTGGGATGAATTGGGAGATTGGGATTGACATATATACACTAATATGTATAAAATGGATAACTAATAACCTGCTGTATAAAAAATAAATAAAATTAAATTAAAAAAAACCCAAATATACATGTTAATTAGAAGCTCAAAAAAAATTGTAGAGAATCAAAATATATGAAGCCATAGCATACAATCTGTGAAGGAGAGCAAAGGTAATAAAAGATTTTTAGTTCCTTGAATTTTGCAAGGAGAGGTGAAAGTCCTAATTTGCAGTAGACATCGATAAATTGAGAAAACATGTTATAATCTGTAGGATACCACTAAAAAAATTGTTAAAAAGAAAATATGTATAACTTTCTTAACAGATGAAATAAAATGCAATAATAAAAATAATCCAAAACAGGTGGCACTTCGTCACTCACCATATAAACAAAATAGAGTAAGTGTATGATCATTTCAAAAGATGTAGCAAAAAGCATTTGATAGCTTTTAGTATCCATTTATGTTGAAAAACTAATCAAACTAGAAATAGAAAAGAACTTTTAGAAACAGCTTTATTGAGGTACAATGTATATACAATAAACTGCACAGACTGAAAGTATTTGATTTGATAAGTTGTTTTTTTTTGTTTTTTTTTGTTTTTTTGAAGTACGCGGGCCTCTCACTGTTGTGGCCTCTCCCGTTGCAGAGCACAGGCTCCAGACGCACAGGCTCAGCAGCCATGGCTCACGGGCCCAGCCGCTCCGTGGCACGTGGGATCCTCCCGGACTGGGGAACGAACCTGTGTCCCCTGCACCGGCAGGCGGACTCTCAACCACTGCGCCACCAGGGAAGCCCTGATTTGATAAGTTTTGACAAGTATCTACCCCTGAGAAACTATCACTGCAGTTAGATAGGGACATTCATCACCTCCCCAAGCCTCTTTGTAATTTCTCCTTCCTGCCCCTTCCCACAGCCACCCTCAGCCCCAGGGAAACACTGCACTGCTTTCAGTTATTTTTGCTGGCATTTTTCAGAATTTCATGTAAATCGAATCTCTATGCTCTTTTTTTGTCCGACTTCTTTCACTCTGCCTAATTATTTTGGGATTCATGCATGTGGTTTTATGTATCAACAGTCCATCCCTTTTTACTTCTGTGTAGTATCCTATTGTATGGTTATACTACAATCCATATTGACATTCACCTGCTGGTGGACATTTAGACTGTTTCCAGTTTGGGGCTATTACAAATAAAGTCTTCATGAACACTCGTGTACAAATCTTTGTATGAATCCATGCTTTCATTTCTCTTGGGTATATATGTGTGTGTGTCTCTGTGTGTGTGTATATGTAGATACACAGATTATATATATATATATATATATACACACACACACACACACACACACACACACACACACACACATATATACCTGTGAATGGAATGGCTAGATTATATGGTAGGTAATACTTAACTGTCTAAGAAATTGCCAAACTGTTTTTCTAAATTATTTCTACCATTTTTCATTCCCAGCAGTGTGAAAATTCTATTTCCTCCACATCTTTACCAACACTTGCTTATCTGTATTTTTTTTTTAAATTTTAGGCTTCTACTAGCCTTTTAATTTTCATAATGTCTAAGAATACTGAAAATCTTTTTGAGTTATTTGCCATTCTTTTATTTAGTGAAATATCTTTCTTTTAGTCTTTGAACATTTTTTTTTTTTTTTTTTTTTTTTTTTTTTTTTGCGGTACTCAGGCCTCTCACTGTTGTGGCCTCTCCCGTTGTGGAATACAGGCTCCGAACGCGCAGGCTCAGTGGCCATGGCTCACAGGCCCAGCCGCTCCGCAGCATGTGGGATCTTCCCGGACTGGGGCATGAATGCGTGTCCCCTGCACCGGCAGGCAGACTCTCAACCACTGCACCACCAGGGAAGCCCTGAACACTTTTTAATTTGTTTTTTTATATCTTATTACTGAGCGTTGAGAGTTTTTAAAATACATACATATATATTACATACTTACATACAATGATTATTTTTCAATGATATTTTTGTCTCTCTTGGTGCCAGCACCACACTGTTTTTATTACTGTAGCTTTATAATAAATCTTGAAATCAGGTGGCATTATATTACTTTCCCAAGTTTATATGTATGTATGTGTGTGTGTGCGTGTGCATTTCATACATATATGTGAAATACATTTTTTTCACTAAATATATATTTTTTGTGGGTACATTCCTTTGCCAGATGTACAATGCACAAACGTTTTATATCAGTCTGTTTGTCTTTTAATTCTTTTAACAGTATATTTTAAAAAGCACGCAATTTAAAGTTTCATGAAGTTCAATTTATTTTTTTTCTTTTAGGGATTGTGCATTTGGTGTCACATCTAAGAAATCTTTGCTTAATCGAAGATCACAAAGATGCTCCCCTATGTTTTCTCCTAGAAGCTTCATGTTTTAGATTTTACAGTTAACCCTGTGATCCATTTTCTATTAACTGCTGAACATATTGCAAAGTATAGAACAAGGTTATATTTTTGCATGTGGATATTTGATTATTCCAGCACCATCAGTTGAAAATACTACTATTTCTCCGATAAATTGCCTTACACAAACCATTGCCAAAAATGAGTTGTCCACAACTAAAGATCCCACATGCCACAACTAAAGATCCTACATGCGGCAACGAACATTACCACGTGCTGCAACTAAGACCCAGCACAGCCAAATAAATAAATATTTTAAAAATGAGTTGTCCATATATGTGTGAGTCTGTTTCTGGATTCAGTACTATTTTTCACTGATTTTTTTGTCTCTCTTGATGCCAACAACATACTGTTTGGACTACTGTAGGTTTTTATAATATATCTTGAAATCAGGTAGTATTAGTCCTACAAGTTTGTTCCTCATTTGCAGAGTTGTGTTGTCCATTCCAAGTCCTTTGCATTTTTGTATTAAATTTAGAATCAGCTTGTCAATGTCTGAAAAAATCCAGTCACGTGCCAAATAAGTATTTAGTGCCCACTTCAGATGCTCAATGAGTTACTGTGCAATGTGATGGGTGAAAAAACTATTATCTCACTGGGGTGAAACTCCTGGGCTTACTTGCTCTGTGTTCTTGCATACACCCACCTTATTCAGCACAAAATGCATGTTTCATCAAGTTTACAAATTACGACAGATTATAATAAGTGAGCAACACTGTGAGCTGGGACCTATGCCAACCCTTACGTACATTATTTCACTTAATGCTCACAGCAACCAGCAAGGAAGGTACTGTGATTCCTCTCTATTTAACAGATGGAGATATTTAGACTCAGAGAAGGTAAGCAATTTGCCCAAGGATACACACCCTTAATTTGACTCTAAATCCGGCTTATTGACCACTAGGTCACTCTGCCTCTGGGGCCCCAGAGATCCATTTAGATAATAATATGAATGTCTTATCTGCTCTCTACCAGTTTATAAAACCCCACAAGGGCAGAGACACCAGTACCCACACAGAACCTTGAACATAATTATATGGGAAACATCCAATAAAATATTTTGAAAGAGAATGATTGAACAAATGAAAGGATGGCTGAGAAAAGAGGAAAATAAGAGTTTATATTGGATTGCGGCATATAGAATTTGGGCTTGGTGAATGGTGATGCATTTGTCTGTAAGGCTTTTTGCAAGGTTTTGTAATGATTTACAAAAGGGCAAATCCAGACTGCCAGCAAGATAGTCAAGGAAGCTGTCCATGCAGAAATGAAATCTGACAGTACCAGTTGCAGTGAGAGAAAATTCTGGCAAGCCTTGCAACCCAGTTATGACCACCCAACAAGTATTGTAGAATATGCACCAGCACAAGAAAACACAATGATTTAGAAAACACTTTTTGCAAGTTAAAAATCTGGGTTACTTAACTAATCTCACCATTTTAGAATTTTGGATGCTAAAGAAACCTTATTGAGTCTGCCTCTCAGTTTCATTGCAGAGAAATGGAGCCTGAGAGAGACTGATGGTCCCATCTAAGGTCACACAGTTTGCTGTTATAGAAATCCAAATACATTAATTCCCAGACCAATACTCACTCCTCTACAACACAGAGCCTCTATGTGTATCCAGCCATAGATAATCTCACACTTTTTACGATCTGTGGACTAAAAAGAGATTTCTGCAGACAGGATTAATGTCTTCAGAGTTTTCTAGAGAGAATGGGGAAGGCCTGATAGAGGAAAGAGGAGCAAATAAGCAGGGATCTGGGAAGCTTCAAGAGCAAGCTGAAAATACGTTTCCCTCCTGCTAGCCTTACTGACAGTTTCAATGAAAGCAGAATTTCCATGGTATTTACAGGAGAAACTAAGAATCCTCTTCAGCCTGGGTTGACTCAGTTTCTATGTCAACCCATTGCTATTTGGCCATATTTACTTTGCTTTTGTCCAACTCATTTTGCCCACTAGTTCCCTCTACCCTGAGGATATCATGCACTGGGAATATTTACAGCTGGGTACCAGTATTAGGCAGTTACATTTACTATCTTTAATTCTCCCTATTACTTTGCAAATTAGATGTGATCATCATTCTTGTTTAATAGGTGAAGCAACAGAAGCTCAGAATGCATGAGAAATACATCCGAGGTAACACAATTAATAAGATACAGAGCCAGATATCAAACCAGGTCCTGGTGATGCCCAAGCCTTTGCTCTTCTCACAGTGCAAAAAGACTGCCTGAGTTGAATGCTGCATTCCCAGGCAGCACATGCTATTAACCAGAATGGTGATAGGTGTTCTGGTTTGCTGGACAGGAAGAGTGTCCTTCATTACCCAGAACAATCAATGGTTAGAAAATCACTCATTGGTAAAGAGAGGTGGGATATAAAAGCAAGATGAAAGAGAGTCAGAAAAAATAATAATAATTAAAAATAATACATAACTGGTGCCAGGCACTATTCCACACAGTTCACAAAGTATATCCTTATTTAGTTCTTACAACACTAGGAAATGTTTCTATTGCCAAAGAGGAATGGGAAGCTTTTAGACATAGGTGACCTACTCAAAGTCACACAGCCAGGAAATAGTGAAAGTCTTTTATCAGAGTCTACTTTCTATTTTTTTAAATATACATATATGTATTTTAAATTCATTTATTTTATTTATTCTTTTTCTTTTGGCTGTGTTGGGTCTTCGTTGCTGCACATGGGCTTTCTCTAGTTGAGGCAAGAGGGGGCTACCGTTCATTGCGGTGCACAGGCTTCTCATTGCGATGTTTACTCTTGCTGCAGTTGCAGAGCACAGGCTATAGGTGCAGGGTCTTCAGCAGTTGTGGTGCATGGGCTCAGTAGTTGTAGCTCACGAGCTCTAAAGGGCAGGCTCAGTAATTGTGGCTCACGGCCTTAGTTGCTCCGTGACATGTGGGATCTTCCAGGACCAGGGCTCGAACCTGTGTCCCCTGCATTGGCAGGCGGATTCTTAACCACTGAGCCACGAGGGAAGGCCCAGAGCCTACTTTCTTAACCTGTAGGGTTGAAAATCCTCCAGGTGGATTAGAGAAAGAGTGGAAATAGAGAAAGAAAAGAAACCACCAGGTAACCGGAAATGTAATAGGACAAAGTGAACACAACATTAAAATTTGCAGCTTTTACTTAAAGAGAAATAATTGTTGTTAAAGGCCAGGCTCAAAGATTTCTAAAGTACCTTCTGAAGTTCTATAAAGCTTAAGTCGGATATTTTTTTCCTATTTGAGACTTAATATAAGTCTCCAGATATAAAATAGAAATTATATAGTTTTTCTCTGTGCAATACAGTTTCTTTAGCGTGAAATTGAGCAGTGAAATTGTGTTTGCTATTAATGACTAGAAAACCAATTGTTGTGTGATTCACCATAAATGATAATGGCACATGAAAAATGTATGACCACTATTCAGTCTTCAGAGCCAAATCAGATTAAGAACAAGAGTAAGATACAAGTCATGATGACTCTCATTTCTGACCTACATAAGAACACTGAGAGCTTTCCACTCTTGCCTTCAGTTCCTGGATAACCTAAAGCCTTTGATCAAAAAAAAAAAAAAAAAAAGGCAGCCTCATGGGTTACTAAGTACATTTAGCTAAGACCATGAGTACCCTACCCTTCATCTTGTCCTTTCTTCCCAAATTAAATGTCTTACCATGGAGAATCTAGGTACTTAAGAGGTACCTTCAGACACATTGATGCTAAGAAGATAGATCAGATTTGATTGTGGCCCCATCATTTACTAGCTGTTTGTGACCTTGGATGATACAGTAAGAATGTCTGGTCATACCCCAATAACTATTCTCACTTTTTTGTACAATAGAATTTTTAGTTGGGTACATTGTCACCCAGAACACAGACCTCGTTCCCTAGGCTGCATTGCAGCTAATTCCTTTACATGTGCCATATGACTAATTCTGTCCAGTTTAAGTGAAAGCATCCTATGAGCAATTTCTGAGAACTTTCCTGAAAAGGAGTCTCTTATACCCTTTTCCCCTTGTTATTCATCCTTCTCTCAATCTTATTGCCTAAAACATGGATATAATCCTGAATAATAGGGCTAAGGTCACATCCAGTGGATGACAGAATGGGGAACTGGTAGAAGTCTTGGTCCCTGAAGACTTGGAGCAGAGTTACAATATGCCATCCAAACCCTGGATGAACATCTCTGCACATTTACGTGATAGAGAAATATGCTGCTAACTACTTAACTGTTATTTTAAGGTTTTCTAATATTTGCATTCAAACCTATTATGAACTAACGCTAACAAGTTATATTAAATGAGAATAATAATAGTACATATGTAGCTCAGAAGTTTATCTTGAAGATTAAATGAAAGAATGCAGGTAAATACAAGCCCTGAATAATAAATAAACATTTGTCAAAATACTGTTATTAGTATTATGAGAGTATTTCTTCACTAATGAAGACAATTTTCTTGTCTCAGGTCATGTCCAAGATTATGATATTTGAGGCACTTCCTCAAATTATAAGAAAAAATATAAATGGTCTCATTCAGAAAAAGCATTTAATAAAATTCAACATCTATTCATGATAAAAACTCATCAATGTGGATATAGAGGAACATATCTCAACATAATAAAGGCCATCTATGACAAACTCACAGCTAACATCAAACTCAACAGTGAAAAGCTAAAAGCCTTTCCTCTAAAATCAGGAATAAGGGGTGTGCCATCAAGACTGCAGAGGAGTAAGATGCGGAGATCACCTTCCTCCCCACAGATACATCAAAACTACATCTACAGGTGGAACAACTCCTACAGAACACCTACTGAACGCTGGCAGAAGACCTCAGACCTCCCAAAAGGCAAGAAACTCCCTACGTACCTGGGTAGGGCAAAATTTAAAAAAAACAGAGACAAAAGAATAGGGATAGGATCTGCCCCTCGGGAATGGATCTGTGAAGGAGGAAAGGTTTCCACACACTAGGAAGCCCCTTCACTGGAGGAGACGGAGGGTGGTGGGAGGGGAAGCTTTGGAGCCACAGAGGAGAGCACAGCCACAGGGGTGCAGAGGGAAGAGTGGAGAGATTCCTGCACAGAGGATCAGTGCTGACCAGCACTCACCAGCCCGAGAGGCTTGTCTGCTCACCCGCCAGGACGGGTCAGGGCTGGGAGCTGAGGCTCAGGCTTAGGTCAGATCCCAGGGACAGGACTGGGGTTGGCTGCGTGAACACAGCCTGAAGGGGGCTAGAGCACCACAGCTAGCCAGGAGGGAGTCTGGGACAATGTCTGGAACTGCCTAAGAGGCAAGAGACCATTGTTTCGAGGTGCACAAGGAGAGGGAATTCAGAGCACCGCCTAAACAAGCTCCAGAGACGGGCGCGAGCCGCGGCTATCAGCGCAGACACCAGAGACGGGCATGAGACGCTAAGGCTGCTGCTGCAGCCACCAAGAAGACTGTGTGCAAGCACAGGTCAATATCCACAACCTCCCAGGAGCCTGTGCGGCCCACCACAGCCAGGGTCCCATGATCCAGGGACAACTTCCCCAGGAAAACACATGCTGTGCCTCAGGCTACTGCAACATCATGCCACCCTCTGCAGCTGCAGGCTCACCCCGCATTAAAATTATAACTACCGTACCCCTGCTTCCCCCCGGCCTGAACGAGCCAGAGTCCCCTAATTAGCTGCTGCTTTAACCCCATCCTGTCTGAACAGGAACAGATGCCTGAGAGTGACCTACATGCAGAAGTGGGGAAAAAAACAAAGCTGAACCCCAGGAGCTGTGCGAACAAAGAAGAGAAAGGGAAATTTCTCCGTGCAGCCTCAGGAGCAGTGGATTAAATCTCCACGATCAACTTGAGGTACCCTGCATCTGTGGAATGCCTGAGTAGACAACGCATCATCCCAGAATTCAGGCGGTGGACTTTGGGAGCAACTGTAGACTTGGGGTTTGCTGTCTGCAACTGATTTGTTTCTGATTTTTATGTTTACCTTAGTATACTTATTAGCGCTTGTTTTTTTTTAATTTTTATATTTTATTAATTTTTTTATACAGCAGATTCTTATTAGTCATCTATTTTATACACATCAGTGTATACGTGTCAATCCCAATCACCAAATTCATCACACCACCATCCCCACCCCACACGGATTTCCCCCCTTGGTGTCCATATGTTGGTTCTCTACATCTGTGTCTCAACATATGCCATGAAAACCAGTTCATCTGTACCATTTTTCTAGGTTCCACATACATGCGTTAATATATGATGTTTGTTTTTCTCTTTCTAACTTACTTCACTCTATATGACATCCATCCACGTCTCAACAAATTACCCAATTTTGTTCCTATTTATGGCTGAGTAATATTCCATTGTATATATGTACCACATCTTCTTTATCCATTCGTCTGCTGATGGGCATTTAGGTTGCTTCCATGACCTGGTTATTGTAAATAGTGCTGCAATGAACATTGGAGTGCACGTGTCATTTTGAATTATGGTTTTCTCTGAGTATATGCCCAGTACTCGGATTGCTGGATCATACGGTAATTCTATTTTTAGGTTTTTTGTTTTTGTTTTTGTTTTTGTTTTTGCAGTACACGGGCCTCTCACTATTGTGGCCTCTCCAGTTGTGGAGCACAGGCTCCGGACGCGCAGGCTCAGCGGCCGTGGCTCAGCGGCCCAGCCGCTCTGCGTCATGTGGGATCTTCCCGGACCGGGGCATGAACCCACATCCCCTGCATCAGCGGGCGGACTCTCAACCACTGCGCCACCAGGGAAGCCCCTATTTTTAGTTTTTCAAGGAACCTCCATACTGTTCTCCATAGAGGCTACATCAATTTACATTCCCACCAACAGTGCAAGAGGGTTCCCTTTACTCCACACCCTCTCTAGCATTTGTTGTTTGTAGATTTACTGATGATGCCCATTCTAACTGGTGTGAGGTGATACCGCAGTATAGTTTTGATTTGCATTTCTCTAATAATTAGTGATGTTGACCAGCTTTTCATGTACTTCTTGGCCATCTGTATGTCTTCTTTGGAGAAATGTCTATTTAGGGCTTCTGCCCATTTTTCAATTCGGTTGTTTGCTTTTTTAATATTGAGCCGCATGAGCTGTTTATATATTTAGGAGATTAATCCTTTGTCCATTGATTCGTTTGCAAATATTTTCTCCCATTCTGAGGGTTGTCTTTTCGTGTTGTTTATGGTTTCCTTTGCTGTGCAAAAGCTTTTAAGTTTCATTAGGTCCCATTTGTTTATTTTTGTTTTTATTTCCATTAATCTAGAAGGTGGATCAAAAAATATCTTCCTGTGATTTACGTCAAAGAGCGTTCTTCCTATGTTTTCCTCTAAGAGTTTTATAGTGTCTGGTCTTACATTTGGGTCTCTAATCCATTTTGAGTTTATTTTTGTATATGGTGTTAGGTAGTGTTGCAATTTCATTCTTTTACATGTAGCTGTCCAGTTTTCCCAGCACTACTTATTGGAGAGGCTGTCTTTTCTCCATTGCATATCCTTGCTTCCTTTGTCATGGGTTAGTTACCCACAGGTGTGTGGGTTTATCTCTGGGCTTTCTATCTTGTTCCATTGATCTATGTTTCTGTTTTACTGCCAATACCATATTGTATTGAGTACTGTAGCTTTGTAGTATAGTCTGAAGTCAGGGAGTCTGATTGCTCCAGTTCTGTTTTTTTCTCTCAAGACTGCTTTGGCTATTCGGGGTCTTTTGTGTTTCCATACAAATTTTACGACCTTTTGTTCTAGTTCCGTAAAAAATGCCATTGGTAATTTGATAGGGATTGCATTGAATCTGTAGATTGTCTTGAGTAGTATAGTCATTTTCATAATATTGGTTCGTCCAATCCAAGAACATAGTATATCTCTCCACCTATTGGTATCATCTGTAATTTCTTTCAACAGTGTCTTATAGTTTTCTGCATACAGGTCTTTTGTCTCCCTAGGTATGTTTACTCCTAGGTATTTTATTCTTTTTGTTGCAGTGGTAAATGGGAGTGTTTCCTTAATTTGTCTTTCAAATTCTTCATCATTAGTGTATAGGAATGCAAGAGATTTCTGTGCATTAATTTTTTGTATCCTGCAACTTTACCAAATTCACTGATTAGCTATAGTAGTTTTCTGGTGGCATCTTTAGGATTCTCTATGGATAGTATCATGTCATCTGCAAACAATGACAGTTTTACTTCTTCTTTTCCAGTTTGGATTCCTTTTATTTCCTTTTCTTCTCTGATTGCTGTGGCTAAAACTTCCAAAACTATGTTGAATAATAATGGTGAGGGGGCAACCTTGTCTTGTTCCTGATCTTAGAGGAAATGGTTTCAGTTTTTCACCATTGAGAACAATGTTGTCTGTGGGTTTGTCATATATAGTCTTTATTATGTTGAGGTAGATTCCCTCTATGCCTACTTTCTGGAGGGTTTTTTATGATAAATGGGTGTTGAATTTTGTCGAAAGTTTCTCTGCATCTGTTGAGAGGATCACATGATTTTTATCCAATTTGTTAATATGGTGTATCACATTGATTGATTTGTATATATTGAAAAATCCTTGCATCCCTGGGATAAATCCCACTTGACCACAGTGTACAATCCTTTCAATGTGTTGTTGGTGTCTGTTTGCTAGTATACCATTGAGAATTTTTGCATCTATATTCATCAGTGATATTGGTCTGTAATTTTCTTTTTTTGTAGTATCTTTGTCTGGTTTTGGTATCAGGGTGATGGTGGCCTCACAGAATGAGTTTGGGAGTGTTCCTTCCTCTGCAATGTTTTGGAAGAGTTTGAGAAGGATGGGTGTTAGCTCTTCTCTAAATGTTTGATAGAATTCACCGGTGAAGTCGTCTGGTCCTGGAGTTTTGTTTGTTGGAAGATTTTTAATCACAGCTTCAATTTCATTACTTGTGACTGATCTGTTCATATTTTCTATTTCTTCCTGGTTCAGTTTTGGAAGGTTATACCTTTCTAAGAATTTGTCCATTTCTTCCAGGTTGTCCGTTTTAGTGGCATAGAGTTTCTTGTAGTAGTCTCTTAAAATGCTTTGTGTTTCTGCAGTGTCTGTTGTACCTTCTCCTTTTTCAATTCTAATTTTATTGATTTGAGTCCTCTTCCTCTTTTTCTTGATGAGTCGGCTAATGGTTTATCAATTTTGTGTATCTTCTCAGAGAACGACCTTTTAGTTTTATTGATCTTTGCTATTGTTCTCTTTGTTTCTATTTCATTTATTTCTGCTCTGATCTTTATGATTGCTTTCCTTCTGCTAACTTTGGGTTTTGTTTGTTCTTCTTTCTCCAGTTCCTTTACGTGTAAGGTTAGATTGTTTATCTGAGATTTTTCTTGTTTCTTGAGGTAGGCTTGTATAGCTATAAAATTCCCTCTTAGAACTGCTTTTGCTGCATCCCATAGGTTTTGGATTGTCGTGCTTTCATTATCATTTGTCTCTAGGTATTTTTTGACTTCCTCTTTGATTTCTTCAGTGATCTCTTGGTTATCTAGTAACGTATTGTTTATCCTCCATGTGTTTTTGTTTTTTACGTTTTTTTCCCTATAATTCATTTCTAATCTAATAGCATTGTGGTCAGAAAAGATGCTTGATATGATTTCAATTTCCTTAAATTTACCCAGGCTTGATTTGTGACCCAAGATGTGATCTATCCTGGAGAATGTTCCGGGCGCACTTGAGAAGAAAGTGTAATCTGCTGTTTGGGGATGGAATGTCCTAAAAATATCAATTAAATCTATCTGATCTATTATGTCATTTAAAGCTTCTGTTTCCTTATTTATTTTCCTTTTGGATGATCTGTCCATTGTTGTAAGTGAGGTTTTAAGTCACCCACTATTATTGTGTTACTGTCGATTTCCTCTTTTATAGCTGCTAGCAGTTGCCTTACGTATTGAGGTGCTCTTATGTTGGTGCATATATATTTATAATTGTTATATCTTCTTCTTGGATTGATCCCTTGATCATTATGTAGTGTCCTTCCTTGTCTCTTGTAACATTCTTTATTTTAAAGTCTATTTTATCTGATATGAGTATTGCCACTCCAGCTTTCTTTTGATTTCCATTTGCATGGAACATCTTTTTCTATTCCCTCACTTTCAGTCTGTATGTGTCCCTAGGTCTGAAGGGGGTCTCTTGTAGACAGCATATATATCAGTCTTGTTTTTGTATCAATTCAGCAACCCTGTGTCTTTTGGTTGGAGCATTAAATCCATTCACATTTAAGGTAATTATCGATATGTATGTTCCTATGACCATTTTCTTAATTGTTTTGGGTTTGCTTTTGTAGGTCCTTTTCATCTCCTGTGTTTCTCACTTAGAGAAGTTCCTTTAGCATTTGTTGTAGAGCTGGTTTGGTGGTTCTGAATTCTGTTAGCTTTTGCTTGTCTGTAAAGCTTTTGATTTCTCCATCAAATCTGAATGAGATCCTTGCCAGGTAGAGTAATCTTGGTTGTAGTTTCTTCCCTTTCATCACTTTAAGTATATCATGCCACTCCCTTCTGGCTTGTAGAGCTTCTGCTGAGAAATCAGCTGTTACACTTACGGGAGGGCTTCCCTGGTGGTGCAGTGGTTCAGAGTCCGCCTGCTGATGCAGGGGACAAGGGTTCGTGACCTGGTCCGGGAAGATCCCACATGCCACGGAGCAGCTGGGCCTGTGAGCCATGGCCACTGAGCCTGCACAGCTGGAGCCTGTGCTCTGCAACAGGAGAGGCCACAACAGTGAGAGGCCTGCATACAGCAAAAAAAAAAAAAAAAGAAAACTTATGGGAGTTCCCTTGAATGTTATTTGTCGTTTTTCCCTAGCTGCTTTCAATAATTTTTCTTTGTCTTTAATTTTTGCCAGTTTGATTACTATGTGTCTCAGAGTGTTTCTCCTCGGGTTTATCCTGTATGGTACTCGCTGTGCTTTTTGGACTTGGGTGGCTATTTCCTTTCCCATGTTAGGGAAATTTTCGACTATAATCTCTTCAAATATTTTCTCACGTCCTTTCTCTCTATCTTCTCCTCCTGGGACCCTTATAATGCGAATGATGTTGCGTTTAATATTGTCCCAGAGGTCTCTTAGGCTGTCTTCATTTCTTTTCATTCTTTTTTATTTATTCCGTTCCACAGCAGTGAATTCCACCATTCTGTCTTCCAGGTCACTTATCCATTCTTCTGCCTCAGTTATTCTGCTATTGATTGCTTCTAGTGTAGTTTTCATTTCAGTTATTGTATTGTTCATCTCTGTTTGTTTGTTATTTAATTCTTCTAGGTCTTTGTTAAACATTTCTTGCATCTTCTCTATCTTTGCCTCCATTCTTTTTCCAATGTCCTGGATTATCTTCACTATCCTTATTCTGAATTCTTTTTCTGGAAGGTTGCCTACCTCAACTTCATTTAGTTGTTTTCATGGGGTTTCATCTTGTTCCTTCATCTGGTACATAGCCCTCTTCCTTTTCATCACGTCTATCTTTCTGTGAATGTGGCTTTTGTTCCACAGGCTGCAGGATTGTAGTTCTTCTTGCTTCTGCTGTCTGCCCTCTGGTGGATAAGGCTACCTAAGAGGCTTGTGTAAATTTCCTGATGGGAGGGACTGGTGGTGGGTAGAGCTGGGTGTTGCTCTGGTGGGAAGAGCTCAGTAAAACTTTAATCTGCTTGACTGCTGATGGTTGGGGCGGGGTTCCCTCCCTGATGGTTCTTTGGCATGAGGCAACCCAACACTGGAGCTTACCTGGGCTCTTTGGTGGGGCTAATGACAGACTCTGGGAGGGCTCACGCCAAGGAGTACTTCCCAGAACTTCTGCTGCCAGTGTCCATGTCCCCAGGGTGAGCCACCGCCATCCTCCACCTCTGCAGGAGACCCTCCAACTCCAGCAGGTAGATCTGGTTCAGTCTCCCCTGGGGTCACTGCTCCTTCCCCTGGGTCCCGACGCGCACACTACTTTGTGTGTGCCCTCCAAGAGTGGAGTCTCTGTTTCCCCCAGTCCTGTCGAACTGCTGCAATCAAATCCCACTAGCCTTCAGTGTCTGATTCTCTAGGAATTCCTCCTCCCATTGCCGGGCCCCCAGGATGGGAAGCCTGACGTGGGGCTCAGAACCTTTACTCCAGTCGGCGGACTTCTGTGGTATAAGTGTTCTCCAGTCTGTGAGTCACCCACCCAGCAGTTATGGGATTTGATTTTACTGTGATTGCACCCCTCCTACCATCTCACTGTGGCTTCTCCTTTGTCGTTGGATGCGGGGTATCTTTTTTGGTGAGTTCCAGTGTCTTCCTATTGATGATTGTCCAGCAAGTAGTTGTGTTTCTACTGTTCGCACAAGAGGGAGTGAGAACACATCCTTCTACTCTGCCATCTTGGTTCAGGGCTCCCTTGCTTGGTATTATTGGTGGATTTCTTTATTGGTTTGGCTGCTCACTTTTTTTGATTGCTACTATTTGAATTATTATTACTATAATTTGAATAATTAGTTTATTTATTTATTTTTCTTTCTTTTTTTCTCCCTTTTCTTGTGAACTGTGTGGCTGACAGGGTCTTGGTGTTCTGGCCTGGTGTCAGGCCTGAGCCTCTGAGGTGGGAGAGCTGAGTTCAGGACACTGGACCACCAGAGGCCTCCCGACCCCACGTAATATCAATCGGCGAGAGCACTGCCAGAGATCTCTGTCTCAACACTAAGACCCTTTTCCACCGAACAGCCAGCAGACTCCAGTGCTGGACACCCCATGCCAAACAACTAGCAAGACAGGAACAAATCACCACCCATTAGCAGAGAGGTTGCCTAAAATCATACTAAGTTCACAGACACCCCAAAACACACCACCAGAGGCAGCCCTCCCCACCAGAAACGCAAGAAACAGCCCCACCCACGAGAACATAGGCACCAGTCCCCTCCAACAGGAAGCCTGCACAAGCCACTGAACCAATCTCATCCACTGGGGGCAGACACAAAAAACAACGGGAACTATGAACCTGCAGGCTGCCAAAAGGAGACCACAAACACAGTAAGTTAAGGAAAATGAGAAGACAGAGAAACACAGAGAAGATGAAGGAGCAAGGTAAAAACCCTCCAGACCTAAAATGAACAGGAAATAGGCAGTCTACCTGAAAAAGAATTCAGAGTAACGATAGTAAAGATGATCTAAATCTTGGAAATATAATAGAGAAAATACAAGGAATGTTTAACAAGGACCTAGAAGAAATTTAGAGCAAAATTAAGATGAAAAACACAATAAATGAAATTTAAAATTCCCTAGAAGAATCAATACAAGAATAACTGTGGCAGATAAATGGATAAACAACCTGGATGATAAAAGAGGGGAAATAACTACCACAGAGCAGAATAAAGAAAAAAGAATGAAAAGATTGAGGACAGTTTCAGAGATCTCTGGGACAACATTAAACGCACCAATATTCGAAGTACAGGGGTCCCAGAAGAAGCAGAGGAAAAGAAAGTGTCTGAGAAAATATTTGAAGAGATTATAGCTGAAAACTTCCCTAACATGGGAAAGGAAAGAGTCAATCAAGGCCAGGAATCATAGAGAATCCCGTACAGGATAAATCCAGGGAGAAACACACCAAGACACATATTAATCAAACTATCAAAAATTAAATACAAAGAAAAATGTTAAAAGCAGCAAGGGAAAAGCAACAAATAACATACAAGGGAATCACCATAACATTAACGGCTGATCTTTCAGCAGAAACTCTGCAAGGCAGAAGGGAGTGGCAGGACATATTTAAAGTGATGAAAGGGGAAAACCTACAGCCAAGATTACTCTACTCAGCAGGGATCTCATTCAGATACCATGGAGAAATTAAAACCTTTACAGACAAGCAAAAATTAAGAGAATTCAGCACCACTAAACAAACTTTAGAACAAACGCTAAAGGAACTTCTCTAGGCAGGAAACACAAGAGAAGGAAAAGACCTACAAAAAGAAAACCGAAACAATTAAGAAAATGGTAATAGGAATATACATGTCAATAACTACCTTAAATGTAAATGGATTAAATGCTCCAACCAAAAGACAGATTGGCTGAATGGATACAAAAACAAGACCCTTATATATGCTGTCTACAAGAGACCCACTTCAGACCTTGGGACACGTACAGACTGAAAGTGAGGGGATGGAAAAAGATATTCCATGGAAATGGAAATCAAAAGAAAGCTGGAGTAGCAGTTCTCATATCAGACAAAATGGACTTTAAAATAAAGACTATTACAAGGGACAAAGAAGCACACTACATAATGATCAAGGGATCAATCCAAGAAGAAGATATAACACTTGAAAATATTTATGCATCCAACACAAGAGTACCTCAATACATAAAGCAAATGCTAACAGCCATAAAAGGGGAAATCGACAGTAACACAATCATAGTAGGGTGCTTTAATACCCCACTTTCACCAAAGGACAGATCATCTAAAATGAAAATAAATAAGGAAATACAAGCTTTAAATTACACTTTAAACAAGATGGACTTAATTGATATTTATAGGACATTCCATCCAAAATCAACAGAATGCACTTTCTTCTCAACTGCTCATGGAACATTCTCCAGGATAGATCATATCTTGGGTTACAAATCAAGCCTTGGTAAATTTAAGAAAACTGAAATCATATCAAGTATCTTTTCTGACCATAACACTATGAGAATAGATATCAATTACAGGAAAAACTCTGTAAAAAATACAAAACATGGAGGCTGAAAAATACACTACTAAATAACCAAGAGATCACTGAAGAAATCAAAGAGGAAATCAAAAAATACCTAGAAAAAAATGACAATGAAAACACAATGACCCAAAAACTATGGGATGCAGCAAAAGCAGTTCTAAGAGGGAAGTTTATAGCACTACAATCCAAGCTCAAGAAGCAAGACACATCTCAAATAAACACCCTAACCTTACACCTAAAGCAATTAGAGAAGGAAGAACAACAACAACAAAAAAAACCCAAAGTTAGCAGAAGGAACGAAATCACAAAGATCAGATCAGAAATACATGAAAAAGAATTGAAGGAAACAATAGCAAACATCAATACAACTAAAAGATCGTTCTTTCAGATGATAAACAAAATTGATAAACCATTAGCCAGACTCATCAAGAAAAAAATGAAGACTCAAATCAACAGAATTAGAAATGAAAAAGGAGAAGTATCAACTGACACTGCAGAAATACAATGGACCATGAGACATTACTATAAGCAACTATATGCCAATAAAATGGACAACCTGGAAGAAAAGGATAAATTCTTAGAGAAGCACATCCTTCTGTGACTGAACCAGAAAGAAACAGAAAATATAAACAGACCAATCACAAGCACTGAAATTGAGACTGTTATTACAAATCTTCCAACAAACCTAAGCCCCGGACCAGATGGCTTCACAGGTGAATTCTATCAAACATTTAGAGAAGAGCTAACACCTTTCCTTCTCAAACTCTTCCAAAATATAGCAGAGGGAGGAACACTCCCAAACTCATTCTACGAGGCCACCATCACACTGATACCAAAACCAAAGATGTCACAAAGAAAACTAGAGCCCAATATCACTGATGAACACAGATGCAAAATACCTCAACAAAAATACTAGCAAACAGAATCCAGCAGCACATTAAAAGGATCATACACCATGATCAAGTGGGGTTTATCCCAGGAATGCAAGGATTCTTTAATATATGCAGATCAATCAATGTGATACACCATATTAACAAATTGAAGGAGAAAAACCATATGATCATCTCAATAGATGCAGAAAAGGCTTTCGACAAAATTCAGCACCCATTTATGATAAAAACTCTCCAGAAAGTGGGCATAGAGGGAACTTACATCAACATAATAAAGGCCATGTATGACAGTGCCCGGCCAACATTGTTCTCAAAGGTGAAAAACTGAAACCATTTCCAGTAAGATCAGGAACAAGACAAGGTTGTCCACTCTCACCATTATTATTCAACATAGTTTTGGAAGTTTTAGCCACAGCAATCAGAGAAGAAAAAGAAATACAAGGAATCCAAATCGGAAAAGAACAAGTAAAGCTGTCATTGTTTGCAGATGACATGATACTATACATAGAGAATCCTAAAGATGCTACCAGAAAACTACTAGAGCTAATCAATGAATTTGGTAAAGTAGCAGGATACAAAACTAATGCACAGAAATCTCTTGCATTCCTATACACTAATGATGAAAAATCTGAAAGAGAAATTAAGGAAACACTCCTATTTACCACTGTGACAAAAATAATAAAATACCTAGGAATAAACCTACCTAAGGAGACAAAAGACCTGTTTGCAGAAAATTATAAGACAGGTTGAAAGAAATTAAAGAAGATATAAACAGATGGAGAGATATACCATGTTCCTTGATTGGAAGACTCAACATTGTGAAAATGACTATACAACCCAAAGCAATCTACAGATTCAATGCAATCCCTATCAAACTACCAATGGCATTCTTCACAGAAGTAGAACAAAAAATTTCACAATTTGTATGAAAACACAAAAGACCACGAATAGCCAAAGCAATCTTGAGAAAGAAAAATGGAGCTGGAGGAATCAGACTCCCTGACTTCAGACTATACTACAAAGCTACACTAATCAAGACAGTACAGTAGTGGCACAAAAACAGAAATACAGATCAATGGAACAGGATAGAATGCCCAGATATAAACCCATGCACATATAGTCACCTTATCTTTGATAACGGAGGCAAGGATATGCAATGGAGAAAAGACAGCCTCTCCAATAAGTAGTGCTGGGAAAACTGGACAGCTACATGTAAAAGAATGAAATTAGAACACTCCCTAACATCATATAAAAAAATAAACTCAAAATGGATTAAAGACCTAAATTTAAGACCAGACACTATAAAACTCTTAGAGGAAAATATAGGCAGAACACTCTATGATGTAAATCACAGCAAGATCCTTTTTGACCCACCTCGTAGAGAAATGGAAATAAAAACAAAAATAAACAAATGGGACCTAATGAAACTGAAAAGCTTTTGCATAGCAAAGGAAACCATAAACAAGACCAAAAGACAACCCTCAGAATGGGAGAAAATATTTGCAAACCAAGCAACTGACAAAGGATTAATCTCCAAAATATACAAGCAGCTCATGCAGCTCAATATCAAAAAAACTAACAACCCCGTCCAAAAATGGGCAGAAGACCTAAAATAGACATTTATCCAAAGAAGATATATGATTGCCAACAAACACATGAAAGGATGCTCAACATCACCAATCATTAGAGAAACGCAAATGAAAATGACAATGAGGTATCACCTCACACCGGTCAGAATGGCCATCATCAAAAAATCTACAAACAATAAATGCTGGAGAGGGTGTGGAGAAAATGGAACCCTCTTGCACTGTTGGTGGGAATGTAAATTGATACAGCTACTATTGAGAATAGTATGGAGGTCCCTTAAAAAACTAAAAATAGAACTACCATATGACCCAGCAATCCCACTATTGGGCATATACCCTGAGAATACCATCATTCAAAAAGAGTCATGTACCACAATGTTCACTGCAGCACTATTTTCAATAGCCAGGACATGGAAGCAACCTAAGTGTCCATCGACAGATGAATGGATAAAGAAGATGTGGCACATATATACAATGTAATAGTATTCATCCATAGAAAGAAACAAAATTGAGCTATTTGTACTGAGGTGGATGGACCTAGATACTGTCACACAGAGTGAAGTAAGTCAAAAAGAGAAAAACAAAGACAGTAGGCTAACATATATTAAAAAAAAAAAAAACTGTTCTGATGAACCCAGGGGCAGGACAGGAATAAAGAGACAGACATAGAGAATGGACTTGAGGACACAGGGAGGCCGAAGGGTAAGCTGGGACGAAGTGAGAGAGTGGCATGGACATATATACACTACCAAATGTAAAATAGATAGCTAGTGGGTAGCAACCACATAGCACAGGGAGATCAGCTTGCTGCTTTGAGACCACCTAGAGGGGTGGGATAGGGAGGGTGTGAGGGAGACACAAGAGGGAGGCCGATATGGCTATATCTGTATACGTATACCTGATTTACTTTGTTATAAAGCAGGAACTAACACACTACTGTAAAGAAATTATACTTCAATAAAGATGTTAAAAAAAAAGAAATGTCAGATTTTCACCATTATATTCTAAATGTGTTTTTATATAAAAATAATTAAAGGCAAGTTATTTGTTTTGAAAACCTACCTCCTGCCTTCACATTATATTTTATCTGGTAAACAGATGTAAAAATAGCTCATTGCCACTTGCCAGGAATAGACTACATGGAGATGGAGGCCCTTTGTGTCCTCCATGCTTTTTGTAGAGGGGAAAGGGATCCATGCACTGTGCTTCCTGGGGGGAAGGGCGCTTGCTGGAGGGAGGGCATTGAGAGGAAGAAGGAGCCAGAGGAGCCACTGAGTGGGTGCTGAGCCAATGAACAGGAGGTAAACTGTTCTTGTTACATCCTGCTGAGCACTTACGCAGTGGCTTCAGAATAAGTTATCACTGCCCTTCAATGTTCTCATTAGCTTAGCAATGTCAGGTGAAGAGGTTTGGGCCCTTCCTCCTGATGCCCAGGGGAGGACTCAGTGTAAGCTAAGACACACTCAGGGGTCAGGTTACCAGACTGAAGGGGTCAGAAGTGCCCACATTTGATTCTGAGTCGACACAGACACTATAAGCAGACAGTGAGATCAGAAGAGATTGTAAATCCAAAATCAGGAACACAGATAGGAAAGAGTTTCTAAATGTGGTCAGCATCAGAAAGAACTGGGAAATTTGTTCAGGAGAGCAATGTAATAAAGCAGAAAGGGTAATAACCTAGAAATCTGAAGACCTGGGATCTAAACTAGGCTCCTTCGTATACTGCATGTTTGATCTTGGAGAGGTCATTTAGTTTTTAAGCATCAATCTCTTTTTCACTAAAGTTCTTAACTTCTCCAAGCCAGAATGTCTTCATCTGCACAATGGATAAAGGAACAGAATCTTCCTCATCTTGGTGTTTTAAGAAATACATGATCTAACCCATCTAAAGACCCTAGCATATAGTGAGCATTCAATAAATGTTAATTGTTCCTGTTGTTACTCTTATCATTATTTCTATCTTGTAGGGATTCTCTACAGACCAGTCAAATGAGATAATATGTCTAAGCCTGGGGCCTGGCTACACCAGTTCTCAGACCCTAAGCTTTGCCACCTGATCTAGTCTATCACAGGTGTCCACACTCATTTGATATCTGAGGAACCATCAATCTGAAGCCACGTAACAAGCTGCTGACAGCCCCAGAAACTGACGTTGTCAGCAGTGAATTGTACGAACAGGCAAGATGGTGATCATTCAGGGAGATGAAACTGACAGGAACACGGAGGGCTGGGACACCAGTAACATGCCCCTCCTAATTAATTGCCCGATTAAGGTCAAATCCAGTGTGATCAAGAGTAAAGTCTGCCAATTTGAAGTAAAATAAAACATGAACACTCACAGAAGAAGAAAGAAGGTAGAGAATTTGATAGTGATTACAAATTTGATAGTGGTTACCGCTGGCCTGAAGGACAACTTTTATTTTACTCTTTATACTTTCCTGCTTTCCAAATTTTCTGCAATGCACAGGCATTGGTAATATAATCAGAAAAAAGTTATAAAAGACAAAAATTAAAGTCTAGGTCCCTCTAAGTGGAAGAGACATAAGACCATATTGTAGGGGAGCAGAGGAAGTAGGGAATCTGAAGCTACATCCAATTAGTTTTTCATTCTTGCATCCCTTCTTTCTGTTTCCATAGTCACTTACCTCCCTATTCTGGATCTGTATCACCAGATTATTGTAAAACTATCTTGCAATGCATTTCCTCATTTCCAAGCCCCCTTTGAAGCCGTCCCTCCCACACAGCAAGAACACATCCTGCAGCAAACACCATCTTTGCCAGTCACCTCCTGTTCAGTCACTTATAATGACGTCCTGTCACATCGGCTATCACTCAACAGTTGTCCACTGTTGAATATATTTTCTTAACCATTCCTCTGCTATATTTTCTTCTCCACTTCTATTTCTAACTAAAACTTAATGAGGCCTCTAAGCTTCAGCTAAACCAGAGGTTCTCAAAATGTGGTCTGTGGACCAGCAGTGTCAACATCACTTGGGAACTTGAAATGCCACTTTTGACCCCACCTCAGACCCCAGAATCAGAAATTCTGTGGTTTATCAAGCTGTCCAGGTGTTCCTGATACATGGTAAAGTTTGAGAGGCAAATTTAAAGCACTCAGCTAAACTGACCTGCCAACTCCTTTCAAATGTTGCTTGTTCATTCTCACCGGGTCACCTTTATACACGGTGCGGGGGCTTTGCAATGAATCAACTTGGGTGAGATGAACTATATTTTGCAGCATTTCCTTACCTGTAGGTTTCCCGATAGGCTGGAAGACCAGAGATTCAAGTGTAAGGGTTGGAGGGTGGAAGTCAAGCAGCCGCCATTTTGTAGCTCACACATGGTGTCACTTGCCCGTCGATTTACTTTGTGGGTGTGGGGTGGCAGCTGGGTGTGCAACTGCTTCCCCTTCCCCTGAATCCTCCTTCACCTTCTCTAACTCCTGGGCCAGATGGGCATTAAGCTCCGTGATGAGGGGCCCCAGCTTCACCTGTGGACACACACCATCAAAGTCAGAGGCAGTAAGAATGATGAGTTTGTGGGTTCCCATTGCTCTCCCCATCTGATACCCATCTTCTCCTCCCCACTGTACGTTGTATGGACTCCAGTCTCCTGCATCAGATGAAAAGACAACAGCCTTATAGCAACAGCTGTCAGTGAGGTAGATGGCTCTTCCCCTGAAGGAAAGGTGAAAGGCAAGGGTATAGGGAGAGGTTTCCCTGACCTCCACCGCAAACCTCACTAAGTCCCCAGTTTTTTCTCCACACTCTTGTATGCTCAGGGGAATTCAGTTCAAATCTGACCTCAAGGAAGTCTTCCACATAAATCCTATTCCAATTCTATTCTTTCTTTTTTAATTCTGAAAGGTGTGTCGTCCTCCTTTGTAGTCTATCTGTTAATCACTCTCAAGCTGTTTCACATAATATCCTTGCTATGTCTCCACATCTAGATTATGAGCAACTTTTGGCCAGTAACCAAAAGGTTTTTGCCACCACCCTTCCCCCACCCCCAGTAAAGCAAATTCTATTTATTATGTTTTGTAATGTCGCCTTATTTCCCTAGGCTTCCTATTCTTCCTGGACATTATTCATCACTCTCAATGTTTCATAAGTAGACTGATGATATTCAAATATATATCTTCTATCCGGACCTCTTTCCTGAACTTCAAGCCATATATATAATTGCTACTGGACATCTCCACATGGATATCCCTCGGGTTTCTCTTTTTCTTTTCCAACAAGCTCAAAACTGAACCTTTCAACCAATTCCGATGTTTTTGTGTTTTAGATCTAAGAGAAATGTACCTCTATCCACCCAGTTTGCCAAACTCAAGCTATGACCTCTGTGTTATCCTAGATGCCTCACTCTTTCTTTCCCCCTAAATCCAGTCATATTACTGAATAATCTAAATTCTTCCTCCTTGATCCTATTTACTTTTTCCCTTGTACGTATTAGGTACAATGTGCAAAATGGTTAAAATGATGGACTACAAAAACAGACTCAGGTAGACAAATTCTAGTTCTATTGATTATTATGTACTAAGTCTCAGTTTCCTCATCTGTAAAATAGGAAGATAATTGTACCTATCTCAAATGATTGTTGTGTGTATTAACACACACAACTCTTATGAAGCCATATATAGTCCCTGTCACATGGGAAATACTGTATTTAATAAATATTAGCTATTATGATTCCTTCTGCTATTACTCAAAGCCAGGTCACAGTCTCTTTCCTTGATTATATTACAGCTTCCTAATTGGTTTCCTTGTCACTAGACTTTCTTCTCTTTCTCAATTATAGATGTAGAATTTTATAAAATGTCATAAGCAATTTCTAAAATACCATTAATTATTCTTTCAAATACCACATATATTTTATAATGGTATTTAAAGTATATTAATGTTTCCGATGTGATAAACTAGATAAACAAATTTATATGGTCTGAGTGCCAAGAACTAGTGGGTTTGGTGTGAGCCCCAATTCTTGCTTTTTGAATTTTAAGTCAGAGAGGCACCAGTGCAGACTTCCTGAAACATCCCTGAAGAGCTCCAGTATTCATAAGGTGGATATACCCTACTGCTACTGAGTTATTAAGCAGGTAGTTTTTTTTTTTTTTCCCCCTAGGGCAACATACGGATGCCTGTAACTTTTCTACTTTTCTCCATCATTCAGATTGGAATGTCCTAGGATTGCAGTAAGAAGATTCACCATATCCTTGTGAAGAGATATGCCTTTGATTCTGACCGAGACAGACAGACTTAACAGCTGCACAGCAGATGGCCCTCAGTCATGTTTTAGGTGACTGTTTCGATTGAATATTATAAAACTGGATGAAATTCTGCCAATTTCCCCTTGCAATTACAGAAGTGTGGAGTGAGGAAGTAAAAAGATTTAGTGTTCATTAAAGTGAACATCCTTAATAAAGTCTATGCTTTCTATTTCTGAAAAGCTGCATGTTTTCATGTAGCACCAGAGCACTTGTACCTCTAATAAGCTCTGGCCTGTATTAGAATGATTTATATATGTTGTTTACCTTCCCCACTAGACTGTGAGTGACTTGAAAGCAATACTATGTCTGATCCATATTTGTACTCCAGCACCTTGCACACTCTCTTGCCTACAGTATGTGCTCAATGAATACTGAATTAATGAACAATCCGATGAATAAATATGCCATTGAAATTTTCAAAATTAATTCATACTTTATAATGAAGAGGAGAGAGTCACTATTTAAAGGTACTCTGTGGAAAATTGCTATGTATAATGCCAAATCTCCTCATTGTTTATCATATATTTCATACATCAAGTTTACTTAATTTAATACAATTCAAAAATGTACATATTGAGCATCTGTTGCCTTCCATTGATGATAAGGTACTGAGATACAAAGAAGAATGAGACATGGTCCCTGTGGCAAATTTCACTTTCTGCTCTTTTTACAATGTGATTGACTGACACCCTTCCTATGGAGTGGCAGGGTCCATGTTCCCTCCCATGAAGATGAGTGGGATTTCATGACTGCTCCATCTAATAGAACATGGCACAAGTGATGAAATGTGCCCTTTGACGCTAGGTCACATAAAGGATTCAGCCTTTGCCTTACTCTCTCAATCAGGACACTCTCCATCTTGGAAGCCAGCCACCATGCTGTGAGAAAGCCCAAACTAGCCCACACAGAGAGTGCAGAGACCACACTAGAGAGGTTCACATAAATCTATAGAGAGAGATCCTGCCTTCTACCCACTAGATGACAGTAGCATCCCTCCTCCAAGTTATGACAATCAAAAATGATTCCATGGAGCTTCCCTGGTGGCGCAGTGGTTGAGAGTCTGCCTGCCGATGCAGGGGACGCGGGTTTGTGCCCCGGTCCGGGAAGATCCCACATGCCGCAGAAAGGCTGGGCCCATGAGCCATGGCTGCTGAGCCTGTGCGTCCGGAGCCTGTGCTCCGCAACGGGAGAGGCCACAACAGTGAGAGGCCTGCGTACCGAAAATAAATAAATGAATAAATAAATGATTCCAGACATTGCCAAATGTTCCCTGGGGAGAAGGCAAAATCACCCCCAGTTGAGAACCACTGCCTTAAATGATTCCAGAACCCAGCCTTTGAGCTGCCCCACCTGACTTCAAGTGGAAAGGAAATGAGCTATCCTTGCTGAGCCCTGCCCAAACTGGAGATTTATAAGAACAGATATTGTTATTATAAGCCAATAAGTTGTGGAATGGTATGTTGCAAAGTATTAAATAATGGGAAAAGCGCCTGACCTCAAGGGACTGTTTTTCCCCTGTAGGGTGGAAAGCAACTGTGAAACTAAATAATCACTATTCTACAACAGGCACTTATAAAGTTTACTGTAAAGTTTTGCTTACGTGGCATACCTTGAATAGAAGTGTGTGGGTGAGAGAGAGAGGTTGTGTGTGTATATTCAAAGGGGCAGCCCTCTGATATCGAAGGCCTGGTCTGTGGTCATACTGAGCTATTAGAGCATCTATGTTAACCTAATTTCTGTATATATATAATTACACTGTCTTCCTAATTTGCTCATGCACTTTCAACTGGAAGTGGTGAACACCGGATTCTTAAATAACTCCACATCATTAAGGTCACCTACAGTAACACACAGCTTGTTTTCCTGTAAGCTGCATTAGATGACTCAGTGCCAGCGTATCTGGAACAACTGTGAGATAATGTTCTGATAAGAGCTGTGGCAGGGTCAAGTTTGGTCTTTATGGCACTTACAATTTATCTTCAGATAAATTGATAAAATTTACCTTCATCAGGAAAAAGTCTTGGATACAAAGTGTGGATATGCAGTGACTCAATATAAAATAGATATACTAAATTTATAGAGGTTTTTTTAAAAGAATTTAAAATTAAGATAATACATGATAATATGTATACCTAGAATTTGGTTTTACATAATTACAATGAGTAGTGTGGCCTCAAGAGTAGAAGCTGTGTCTTATTTGTAATAACAGCAGTGGCTACGATATTGACTACTTGGCCGTGGTCTCTGCACAGTGTTATGCTGTGGGGTTAATCCTCACCATAGCCCGGCAACTGCAGTTCAAAGGAGTTAAATGACTTGCCAAAGAGCTCGTGGGATTTGAAGCCTTATTTCTCTGACTCCTAAGCCTGTTGTCTTTCCACAGTACCTGCTCCCTTTATCTTTGTGTCCTCGCTAGTCAACACAATGTGTAGTACATTGCTAGACATTCAAATGAGTTTGTAGTTGTTGATTAAAAAAAAATACTTTGAATCACAAATGCAGCAGCTCGGTATGGAAAAGAGACAATATGGTCTATTGGATTGATCATTATGATGGTCAATCTATGTTTGTTGATTGCCACACTATAGAGGAGTCACCAAATAATTGATTATTCTAGATACAAAGCCAACTGAATCAGCTTGACTATGCAGTATGACTGACTGCCTAGTAATCAGCCACTGAATGGCAAAACTCATCTATGTAGACATAGCCTTAAAAGGGCCTGCTGTACTAACTCATTATTTTCTTGTTTTATGAAGGGAATGTTGTTTCTGGAAGGAGAAACAGAAGTCAGCATAGGGCTTTCCTGGTAGCACAGTGGTTAAAGACTCCGCCTGCCAATGCAGGGGTCAAGGGTTCAAGCCCTGGTCAGGGAAGATCCCACGTCGCAGAGCAGCTAAGCCCATGGGCCACAACTACTGAGCCTGTGCTCTAGAGCCCGCGAGCCACAACTACTGAAGCACACAGGCCTAGAGCCCATGCTCCACAACAAGAGAAGCCACCACAATAAGAAACCTGCACACCGCAACGAAGAGTAGCCCCCGTTCGCCGCAACTAGAGAAAGCCCGTGTGCAGCAATGAAGACCCAACACAGCCAAACATAAATAAACAAAATAAAGTAAAAAAAAAAGTCAGCATAAGCTCTTTCTCATAAGGAAAGGGATAAGCTGGTTGAGAGACGCTGCATCTAATGAATATATGCATAAAATATACTGAATGTATAAGGCTAACCGATAAAAAATATCCCAATTAGATTGTGGATTGTTATTAATATAGGGTGATGCCCACAAAAGGTGAATGAATAAATGAATGAAAAATTGAATAACTGATATATAAATAAATAATGAAAACAGTAGCCCAAACTAGTCAGAGGCACTGTCGACTGACACCCAATAATATAACTGCAAAATGAACTTGTCAGGAGAATATCTATACACAGACCAACTGCAAACAATGGCCATTTATATGTCAAACTGGTTGATGATAACTGGTGGTTTGAATTAAGCCTTCGTTTTCTTCAAAGCTCTTTCCTGCTTCACATGGGTCATTATGAACTTTACATTCAGACTTAAGAACCATGCTGTGGATCCACTTCAGTTTTAGTCAGAAAGCGGCAGACGTACAATGCAGGGCCCAACAATTTAAAGCCTAGTTATTCAGAAGCCGGTTAGGGCCTAAATCCACTTCAGTTTTAGTCAGAAACTGGGTGAGGTAGAATCCAGGGCCTAAGCATGCTAAAGCCTAGTTATTCAGAAGAGGGGGGCTTCCGGGAAGATGGCGGAAGAGTAAGACGCGGAGATCACCTTCCTCCCCACAGATACACCAGAAATACATCTACACGTGGAACAACTCCTACAGAACACCTACTGAACGCTGGCAGAAGACCTCAGACCTCCCAAAAGGCAAGAAACTCCCCACGTACCTGGGTAGGGCAAAAGAAAAAAGAATAAACAGAGACAAAAGGATAGGGACGGGACCTGCACCAGTGTGAGGGAGCTGTGAAGGAGAAAAGGATTCCACACACTAGGCAGCCCCTTCGCGGGCGGAGACTGCAGGTGGCGGAGGGGGAAAGCTTCGGAGCCGCGCAGGACAGCACAGCAACAAGGGTGCGGAGGGCAAAGCGGAGAGATTCCCTCACAGAGGATCAGGGCCGACCGGCACTCACCAGCTCGAGAGGCTTGTCTGCTCACCCGCCGGGGCGGGCGGGGCCTGGAGTTGAGGCTCCGGCTTCGGTCGGAGCGCCTGGAGAGGACTGGGGTTGGCGGCGTGAAGACAGCCTGCAGGGGGCTAGTGCGCCACGGCTAGCCCAGAGGGAGTCCGGGGAAAAGTCTGGACCTGCCGAAGAGGCAAGAGACTTTTTCTTCCCTCTTTGTTTCCTGGTTTGCGAGGAGGCGGGATTAAGAGCGCTGCTTAAAGGAGCTCCAGAGACGGGTGCGAGCAGCGGCTAAAAGCGCGGACCCCAGAGACGGGCATGAGACGCTAAGGCTGCTGCTGCCGCCACCAAGAAGCCTGTGTGCGAGCACAGGTCACTATCGACACCCCCCTTCCGGGGAGCCTGTGCAGCCCGCCACTGACAGGGTCCCGGGGTCCACGGACAACTCTCCCGGAAGAACGCACGGCGCGCCTCAGGCTGGTGCAACGTCACGCCGGCCTCTGCCGCCGCAAGCCCGCCCCGCACTCCGTGCCCCTCCCTCCCCCCGGGCCTGAGTGAGCCAGAGCCCCAGAATCAGCTGCTCCTTTAACCCCGTCCTGTCTGAGCGAAGAACAGACGCCCTCCGGCGACCTCCATGCAGAGGCAGGGCCAAATCCAAAGCTGAGCCCCTGGGAGCTGTGCGAACAAAGAAGAGAAAGGGAAATCTCTCCCAGCAGCCTCAGAAGCAGCAGATTAAAGCTCCACAATCAACTTGATGTACCCTGCATCTGTGGAATACATGAATAGACAAAGTCATCCCAAATTAAGGAGGTGGGCTTCGAGAGCAAGATCTATGATTTTTTCCCCTTTTCCTCTTTTTGTGAGTGTGTATGTGTATGCTTCTGTGTGAGATTATGTCTGTATAGCTTTGCTTCCACCATTTGTCCTAGGGTTCTATCCGTCCGTTTTTTTTTCCCTAATAATTATTTTTTTTATTTTAATAACTTTATATTTTACCTTACGTTATTTTACTTTATCTTCTTTCTTTCTTTTTTCTTCCTTCCCTCCTTCCTTCCTTCCTCCCTCCTTTCTTTCTTCTTTCTTTCTTTCTACCTCTACTAATTCTTTCTTTCTGCTTTTTCTCCTTTTTATTCTGAGCCATGTGGATGAAAGGCTCTTGGTGCTGCAGCCAGGAGTCAGTGCTGTGTCTCTGAAGTGGGAGAGCCAACTTCAAGACACTGGTCCACAGGAGACCTCCCAGCTCCATGTAATATTAAACAGTGAAAATCTCCCAGAGATCTCCATCTCAACACCAACACCCAGCTTCACTCAACGACCAGCAAGCTATAGTGCTGGACATCCTATGCCAAACAACTAGCAAGACAGGAACACAACCCCACCCATTAGCAGAGAGGCTGCATAAAATCATAATATGCCCACAGACACCCCAAAACACACCACCAGACGTGGACCTGCCCACCAGAAAGACAAGATCCAGCCTCATCCACCAGAACACAGGCACTAGTCCCCTCCACCAGGAAGCCAACACAACCCACTGAACCAACCTTAGCCACTGGGGACTGACACCAAAAACAATGGGAATTACGAACCTGCAGCATGCAAAAAGGAGACCCCAAACACAGTAAGATAAGCAAAATGAGAAGACAGAAAAACACACAGCAGATGAAGGAGCAACATAAAAACCCACCAGACCTAACAAATGAAGAGGAAATAGGCAGTCCACCTGAAAAACAATTCAGAATAATGATAGTAAAGATGATCCAAAATCTTGGAAACAGAATGGACAAAATGCAAGAAACATTTAAAAGGACCTAGAAGAACTAAAGATGAAACAAACAATGATGAACAACACAATAAATCAAATTAAAAATACTCTAGATAGGATCAATAGCAGAATAACTGAGGCAGAAGAACGGATAAGTGACCTGGAAGAAAAAATAGTGGAAATAACTACTTCAGAGCAGAATAAAGAAAAAAGAATGAAAACTGAGGACAGTCTCAGAGACCTCTGGGACAACATTAAACGCACCAACATTCGAATTATAGGGGTTCCAGAAGAAGAAGAGAAAAAGAAAGGGACTGAGAAAATATTTGAAGGGATTATATAGTTGAAAACTTCCCTAATATGGGAAAGGAAAGAGTCAATCAAGGCCAGGAAGCAGAGTCCCATATAGGATAAATCCAAGGAGAAATACACCAAGATACATATTAATCAAACTGTCAAAAATTAAATACAAAGAAAACATATCAAAAGCAGCAAGGGAAAAACAACAAATAACACACAAGGGAATCCCCATAAGGTTAACAGCTGATCTTTTAGCAGAAACTCTACAAGCCAGAAGGGACTGGCAGGACATATTTGAAGTGATTAAAGAGAAAAACCTACAACCAAGATTACTCTACCCAGCAAGGATCTCATTCAGATTTGATGAAGAAATTGAAACCTTTACAGACAAGCAAAAGCTGAGAGAGTTCAGCACCACAAAACGAGCTTTACAACAACTGCTAAAGGAACTTCTCTAGGCAAGAAACACAAGAAAAAGAAAAGACCTACAATAATGAACCCAAAACAATTAAAAAAATGGGAATAGGAAAATACATATCGATAATTACCTTAAATATAAATGGACTAAATGCTTCCACCAGAAGACACAGATTGGCTTAATGGATACAAAAACAAGACCCATATATTTGCTGTCTACAAGAGACCCACTTCAGACCTAGAGACACATACAGACTGAAAGTAAGGGGATGGAAAAACATATTTCATGCAAATGGAAACCAAAAGAAAGCCGGAGTAGCAATTTTCATATCAGACAAAATGGATTTTAAAATAAAGACTATTAGAAGAGACAAAGAAGGACACTACATAATGATCAAGGGATCGATCCAAGAAGAAGATATAACAATTGTAAATATTTATGCACCCAACATAGGAGCACCTCAATACATAAGGCAAATACTAACAAACATAAAAGGGGACATCGACAGTAACACATTCATCGTAGGGAACTTTAACACCCCACTTTCACCAATGGACACATCATCCAAAATGAAAATAAATAAGGAAACACAAGCTTTAAATGATACATTAAACAAGATGGACTTAATTGATATTTATAGGACATTCCATCCAAAAACAACAGAATACACATTCTTCTCAAGTGCTCATGGAACATTCTCCAGGATAGATCATATCTTGGGTCACAAATCAAGCCTTGGTAAATTTAAGAAAATTGAACTTGTTTAAAGTATCTTTTCTGACCACAACGCTATATAACTAGATATCAATTACAGGACAAGATCTGTAAAAAATACAAACACATGGAGGCTAAACAATATACTACTTAATAATGAAGAGATCACTGAAGAAATCAAAGAGGAGATCAAAAAAATACCTAAAAACAAATGACACTGGAGACACGATGACCCAATACCTATGGGATGCAGCAAAAGCAGTCTAAGAGGGACGTTTATAGCCATACAATCCTACCTTAAGAAACAGGAAACATCTCGAATAAACAATCTAACCTTGCACCTAAAGCAATTAAAGAAGAACCAAAAAAACCCAAAGTTAGCAGAAGGAAAGAAATCATAAAAATCAGATCAGAAATAAATGAAAAAGAAATGCAGGAAACGATAGCAAAGATCAATAAAACTAAAAGCTGGTTCTTTGAGAAGATAAACAAAATTGATAAACCATTAGCCAGACTCATAAGAAAGAAAGAGAGAAGACTCAAATCAATAGAATTACAAATGAAAAAGGAGAAGTAACAACTGACACTGCAGAAATACAAAACATCATGAGAGATTACTACAAGCAACTCTATGCCAATAAAATGGACAACCTGGAAGAAATGGACAAATTCTTAGAAATGCACAACCTGCCAAGACTGAATCAGGAAGAAATAGAAAATATGAACAGACCAATCACAAGCACTGAAATTGAAACTGTGATTAAAAATCTTCCAACAGACAAAAGCCGAGGACCAGATGGCTTCACAGGCGAATTCTATCAAACATTTATAGAAGACCTAACACCTATCCTTCTTAAACTCTTCCAAAATATAGCAGAGCGAGGAACGCTCCCAAACTGATTCTGCAAGGCCACCATCAGCTTGATACCAATTCCAGACAAGGATGTCACAAAGAAAGAAAATTACAGGCCAATATCATGATGAACATAGATGCAAAAATCCTCAACAAAATACTAGCAAACAGAATCCAACAGCACATTAAAAGGATCATGCACCATGATGAAGTGGGGTTTATTCCAGGAATGCAAGGATTCTTCAATATACACAAAACAATCAATGTGATAAACCATATTAACAAATTGAAGGAGAAATACCGTATGATCATCTCAATAGATGCAGGGAAAGCTTTCGACAAAATTCAACACCCATTTATGATAAAAACCCTGCAGAAAGTAGGCACAGAGGGAACTTTCCTCAACATAATACAGGCCATATATGACAAACCCACAGCCAACATCGTTCTCAATGGTGAAAAACTGAAAGCATTTCCACTAAGATCAGGAACAAGACAAGGTTGCCCACTCTCACCACTGTTATTCAACATAGTTTTGGAAGTTTTAGCCACAGCAATCAAAGAAGAAAAGGAAATAAAAGGAATCCAAATCGGAAAAGAACAACTAAAGCTGTCACTGTTTGCAGATGACATGATACTATACATAGAGAATCCTAAAGATGCTACCAGAAAACTACTAGAGCTAATCAATGAATCTGGTAAAGTAGCAGGATACAAAATTAATGCACAGAAATCTCTGGCATTCCTATACACTAATGATGAAAACTGAAAGTGAAATCAAGAAAACACTCCCATTTACCATTGCAACAAAAAGAATTAAATATCTAGGAATAAACCTACATAGGGAGACAAAAGACCTGTGTGCAGAAAATATAAGACACTGATGAAAGAAATTAAAGATGATACAAATAGATGGAGAGATATACCATGTTCTTGGATTGGAAGAATCAACATTGTGAAAATGACTCTACTAACCAAAGCAATCTACAGATTCAATGCAATCCCTATCAAACTACCACTGGTATTTTTCACAGAAGTAGAAGAAAAAATTTCACAATTTGTATGGAAACATCAAAGACCCCGAATAGCCAACGCAATCTTGAGAACGAAAAACGGACCTGGAGGAATCAGGCTCCCTGAATTCAGACTATACTACAAAGCTACAGTAATCAATGGTACTGGCACAATAACAGAAAGATCAATGGAACAGTATAGAAAGCCCAGAGATAAACCCACGCACATATGGTCACCTTATCTTTGATAAAGGAGGCAGTAATGTACAGTGGAGAAAGGACAGCCTCTTCAATAAGTGGTGCTGGGAAAACTCGACAGGTAAATGTCAAAGTATGAGATTAGATCACTCCCTAACACCATACACAAAAATAAGCTCAAAATGGATTAAAGACCTAAATGTAAGGCCAGAAACTATCAAACTTTTAGAGGAAAACATAGGCAGAACACTCTATGACATCAATCACAGCAAGATCCTTTCTGACCCACCTCCCAGAGAAATGGAAATAAAAACATAAATAAACAAATGGGACCTAATGAGACTTTAAAGCTCTTGCACAGCAAAGGAAACCATAAACAAGACCAAAAGACAACCCTCAGAATGGGAGAAAATATTTGCAAATGAAGCAACTGACAAAGGATTAATCTCCAAAATTTACAAGCAGCTCATGCAGCTCAATAACAAGAAAACAAACAACCCAATCCAAAAATGGGCAGAAGACCTAAATAGACATTTCTCCAAAGCAGATATACAGGCTGCCAACGAACACATGAAAGAATGCTCAACTTCATTAATCATTAGAGAAATGCAAATCAAAACTACAATGAGAAATCATCTCACACCAGTCAGAATGGCCATGATCAAAAAATCTAGAAACAATAAATGCTGGAGAGGGTGTGGGGAAAAGGGAACCCTCTTGCACTGTTGGTGGGAATGTAAATTGATAACAGCCACTATGGAGAACAGTATGGAGGTTCCTTAAAAAACTACAAATAGAACTACCATATGACCCAGCAATCCCACTACTTGGCATATACCCTGAGAAAACCGTAATTCAAAAAGAGTCATGTACCAAAATATTCATTGCAGCTCTATTTACAATAGCCCGGAGATGGAAACAACCTAAGTGTCCATCATCGGATGAATGGATAAAGAAGATGTGGCACATATATACAATGGAATATTACTCAGCCATATAAAGAAACGAAATTGAGCTATTTGTAATGAGGTGGATAGACCTAGAGTCTGTCGTACAGAGTGAAGTAAATCAGAAAGAGAGAGACAAATACCGTATGCTAACACATATATATGGAATTTAAGAAAAAAAAAATGTCATGAAGAACCTAGGGGTAAGACAGGAATAAAGACACAGACCTGGGATTCCCTGGTGGCACAGTGGTTTAGAGTCCTCCTGCCGATGCAGAGGACGCGGGTTCGTGCCCTGGTTCGGGAGGATCCCATGTGCCGCCCAGCAGCTGGGCCCGTGAGCCATGGCCGCTGAGCCTGCGCGTCCGGAGGCTGTGCTCCGCAACGGGATAGGCCCGCATACCACAAAAAAAAAAAAAAAAAAGACACAAACCTACTAGAGAATGGACTTGAGGATATGGGGAGGGGGAATGGAAAGCTGTGACAAAGCGAGAGAGAGGCATGGACATATATACACTACCAAACGTAAGGTAGATAGCTAGTGGGAAGCAGCTGCATAGCGCAGGGAGATCAGCTTGGTGCTTTTTGACCGACAGGAGGGGTGGGATAGGGAGGGTGGGAGGGAGGGAGACAGAAGAGGGAAGAGATATGGGAACATATGTATATGTATAACTGATTTACTTTGTTATAAAGCAGAAACTAACACACCATTGTAAAGCAATTATACTCCAATAAAGATGTAAAAAAAAATTAAATGAAAGAATCATGCTGTTTATGTACGCGTGTGTGAGAAAGAAAGATAGAATGAAAGAGAGAGACCAACCTGTGGAAGTACTTCTGCCAGATACACTGTCAATTTTTCATAGCCTAGATTCTTTCTGATAGCTTATGGCTCTGATCACATGGTTTGGAGCTACACATACCAGAATCTTTCACCTGAGCAGGAAACAGCAACTAAACCTCTCCTCTCTTCCTGAAATAGCAAAAGTGAGGAGGAAAGACAGGTTCAATAGTTCTCAACAGGGGGTGTTCTCTTAGGGGGTGCTGGAAAATGTGGGTGGAATTTGGAGTTGCCACAGTGACAGGGAGCACGAATGGTATTTAATGGATGAATGCCAGGAAAGGAAAACATCCTGCAATAGACAGGACAGCTTTCCAAAAGGAACAATTTCCCCACTCCAAATAAGAATATTAATGAGAAATACTAGCCAATTCTCTTTTGAAACTTCACAGGCCTCTTGTACAATATCAGCAACAAGAACCAAACTCAAGCCATAATTATGTAGAGGCAACATGCCAGGATTTGCCCTTAAGAATTTTCCTGAACTGAAGCAAAGAAAAACCCTATGGTTACTTCTAAAACCTCTGAACTCTTCTCAACTTTAGGGACAGCACCTCTGAGTTGCTAGAGGCTTTAGAAATTTCAAAGCAGAGAGCCAGGAAATCAACAAATGCTAAGATTCTGTTTAACCCAAGAAGTATCGCCTGCTTAGACAGTAAGCTTGGTTGAATCTGCAGTAGATTATCAAAGGGAATCAGGTGAGTTTCAGGGTGAAAAGCTCATTTCAAAGTGCTATAAAATGTCTCCTTCCTCCTACCCTCAGTGTTGGGGGACATTGTGGTTCTTGTGTATTTCTGGAAGACAATTAATGTTCACTACGCAGGTGGGTTGAGGATTTTAGCAGATGGTGACAGGATGGCTGTAAAAGAGGAAAGAGCTCTTGCAGATGGTATACTTACTCCTTTCTGTGTTTTTCTTTTTGGAGGGGGAAGGGTGGGAGGTAGCTACAAACTCCCCTAGTATTTATTCTCATACGTTTTCTGAAGTCACCATATTATTATCTTTCATCACGTATCACAGAGGAGAAATCAAAAAAGAAATGGAGAGAGGGCAACAGGAAAAATCCTTTAACGTACAACTATAAATTCACTCTCCTCTAGAATTACCCTTCATGGACTCAAAGCCTGTTAATGCAGTAAATTTCCCCTGTATTTTCCTTCTGCAGTTGAAATAAGCTAATTACTGTATCTTCTTCTCATAGGCCATTTTTTTTCAATCTTGTACAATTATTTTTGGTGCTTGACTTCCAGCTATATACATTCTGCTCATCGTGTGATTGTGAGATACTACAAGTTGGTCACAATATTCTGATAATGGTTTGTGAGATAGGAGCTGACTTTGCTGGTGATCTCCTGTTAGATGACAACACCATGTCCCTCTGCAGTCTTATCCAGGAGAGAGAAGGTAGTTAATGAAGCCACTCAAATGTGGGCAGCTTCTGCTGCAGTGTGGGTACAGATTTCCCACCATAATGAGCACCCACAGCCATTAATTGGGCTGCAGATCTCTGAGTTTTCCAAGCCTACTTCTTCAGCTCCTGTTGTCACTGCAAAGATGGCAAGTGGCAAGTTCTTTGCAAAGTACTGTCTCCCACAAGTGTGATCCTGGGAAGTTCATCCCCAAGGATTGCTCTCTGCTTCCTTCTCCTACACTGGCTCTGGATCAGTGTACCCAGAGCATTTCCTCTGCCTGCATTTTGATATCAGAAAGGCAAGTAAATGATAAAGACCCTAGAGTGAAGTTGATACCTTTTAATCATTACTTCAATGATTCATTCACATATTCATTTCTCCATTCATTAATATAGTAAATATATATTGAGAACCTACTGTGGACCAATTTGGGGATAGTGACCAGGGTATAGGCAAATAGATCAAGTTGTGACCCTAAAGGAGTTCTAGCGGAGGAAGACAGACACGGCAACCAAGAATTACAATTCAGTATAATAAGCACATTATTTTTCAAATGTATAGGGTCCCATGGGAACACTATTTCAGCCTGGAGGGTCAGGAAGCAACCTAAATGTCCACTGACAGATGAATGCATAAAGAAGATGTGGCACGTATATTCAATGGAATATTACTCAGCCATAAAAAGAATGAAATTCAGTTATTTGTAATGAGATGGATGGACCTAGAGTCTGCCATACAGAGTGAAGTAAGTCAGAAAGAAAAAAACAAATACTGTATGCTAATGCACATGTATGGAATCTAAAAGAACAGTACTGATGAACCTAGTGGCAGGGCAGGAATAAAGATGCAGACAGAGAATGGACTTGAGGACACGGTGTGAGGGGAGGGGAAGCTGGGACAAAGTGAAAGAGTAACACTGACATATATACACTACCAAATGTAAAATGGATGGCTAGTGGGAAGCAGCCACATAGCACAGGGAGATCAGCTTGGTGCTTTGTGACCACCTAGAGGGGTGAGATAGGGAGGGCATATGGGGATATATATATACATATAGCTGGCTCACTTTGTTGTACAGCAGAAACTAACACAACATTGTAAAGCAATTATACTCCAATAAAGATATTTAAAAATTTAAAAAAACAATAAAACAACAACAAAAAGAAAAGCTCATTAATTAGGTGTGACTCTATCAGGGAGCCAACAACAGGAGGAGCACACCACAGAGAAGATGGAGCCCATGTGAAGACACAGGAACATGAGAGAGCATTCCAGAAGCACCAGGTTGGTAGGGAAACTGGCATAGGATATGCGTGGGGCGTGGCAGGCATAAAGCTGGAGACGGAGGTCTGAAGGATTTAGGACTTAGCTAGAAACGAATTAAGAACCAGCATAGCTAACTGCCACCCAAGTACAAGTCACTAGGTGGCCTTAGTCTAGGGGACTTGGGTTCAGAATAGGGAACTGTGGTGCAATAAAACAGACTTTACTTTCCTCATAATTTACCTAGGGCTCTCCCTGCATTATAATGTGACTCAGTGTAAAGAGGGCTACTGCCAGTTTAGTTTTCAATAAAAGGTCCCGTTTCCTTCAAGCAACTAGAGAACACAACCAGAATTTAAGTGGCTTCTTTTTTTTTTATTCTTAGAAATAATCTATTTTATTTTATTGTTTACTATACCAGCAGTGTATTTTCATTCTGTAGGTCTATAATTGTCAAATAATGGCAATGTCTTATAGTTTAATCTGTTATATATAATATGCATGAAACTCACAAAAGCAGCTAGGTTATAAATTTGACCACAACCAATATATTAGTTCAAACACGTTTTTAAACTTTTATATAATGATAACATTCCTTGCCTGATTTGTATGGAGGAAATTTGCTGTGGTTGCTTTGGCCACCCAGCATCCAGTCCCCTTCTTTTATAGTACTATTATCCCACATATTTTTAAGAACTATCCTATGCCCACTTTCCATGTGTCCACTTGTGGTCCATTCCTACAAAAGTGAAGTCTGTTACTCAGCTTGGGTCATCAGCACACCAAATTGCTCTGGTCACAGAGATTGGTCCTAAGACGGACACACAGCCCCTGGTCCAATCAAGATAAATCCTTGGGCTTGTTCAAGAGTTGCCACATGATGTGTTCTCTCATGTCCACTGGACACAAATATGGGAACATTTAAGGGCTTCAGTTACTGCCAGGTATCTTGCTACTTTGGGCACCTTGAGACTGAAGTCAACATGGTAGAAAGTAGACCCAGGAAATGGAGAAAAATTTGAGCCTCTTGGATCAAGCCACAACTGAACTCTGGACTCCCTAGACATGTATGTCTCCCCAAATTTTCCATTTTATTAAAGCCAGTTTGAGTTAGATTTCCTGTCATTTGATACTGAAAAAGTATCCTTACTGATATAATGCTAAAATTCTTTTTTCAAAAATTATCTCCTTAAAAATGTAGTGTCGGGCTTCCCTGGTGGTGCAGTGGTTGAGAATCTGCCTGCTAATGCAGGGGACATGGGTTCGAGCCCTGGTCTGGGAAGATCCCACACGCTGTGGAGCAACTAGGCCCGTGTGCCACAACTACTGAGCCTTGCACGTCTGGAGCCCGTGCTCCGCAACAAGAGAGGCCGCGATAGTGAGAGGCCCACGCACCGCGATGAACAGTGGCCCCTGCTCACCGCAACTAGAGAAAGCCCGCGCACAGAATCGAAGACCCAACGCAGCCAAAAATAAATAAATAAATAAATAAATAAATAAATAAATAAATAAATACTGTGCTGTCAATACGTAACACACCAAATTCTATCCTTTAAAAAAAAATGTAGTGTCTTAGGGGATAGAATATACTGAACGTCGAACAGGTGAAGGGTAATGGAACAGGATCTATAAAACCTGTTTTACAGGTCTGGCTTTGCCACTTACTAGTCATATAGTTTTCAGCAAATTACTTCATCTTTCTGAGCTTCAAATTGTCTACCTTGAAACTACAAATAATAATTCTAAGCCCCTCTCCACATAACAGCCTTGCAATGAAAATCAAATAAAATTATGGAGGAACAACTTGTCAAATCTGAAGTGCTAACTGAATGAAATGGCTACTGAAGTATTTATATTTTCTTACAAGCCCTTAAAGATGCTAGTCTCACATCAGGAATCAGTCTCATTCTCCCCAGCTGTCTAAAATAGATTTAAGGAGGTTGATATCCAATCAGCACTTGCTATAAAGCATCAGGTTCCTGAAAACTAAATGGAAATCAGCATTACCTCAGGTCAGGAGCCAACTAAACTTAAAAACCTGCTGTGCCCATGGGAACATGGTACATGTTAATTGACATTATGTTGCAGTAATTTAAGGCAAGAAAGAAAAGGCAGGAAAGATACATCTAGTATCTACTTAGATCCCAAAGAGGTCCAAAAAAAAAAAATCAGCTAATAAAGAAAACAAAACAAAACAAAATCAATCTAGGCTGCCTTCTAGGCTGTAAACCACATTTTCATATATCTTTTACCTGGTTGCTCTGGTGACCTGTCCCAGAGTAACAAAATTTTGCTTGAGTTTTAAATATATACTCTGTCACCAATGACTGCAAAGAGACTTTGTTCATTTGTTCATTTACCCATTCTCTTTCTCAATGCAATCAGTTACCTAGTGCCACCAATTCTCCTGGGGCATCTCACAGATTCCTCCACTGCTTAGCAAGTCACTCAAGCCACCATACAGTCTCCCTGCACTCTGCCACTGGCCCTACCCATTCTCTCCCTGTCTCTCTTCCCCATCCCAGCCTTCAGAAGGTCAATATCTGAGCCAAGTTGCAATTCCTAGACATAACAGGGAGCAGCCACACTGTTCCCTGGACTTAATATACATTTTCATACCTCTGGGACTATGCTCATTTGGTTTCTTCTGATTAAAATGTTCTTTCTACTAGTTTGTCCTATCCTTCTTCTCTGCCTACTAAATCCTATTATTTTTTTTAATAACAGAGATTTTAAAAATTAAAATATTTATCAGGCTCTGATAGATGAAAAAAAACTGGTTAGTATAAGAAAAATCATACTGCTGTCCTAGTCTATCTTTTGTTTGCCACCTCTTCATAGAACCATGAGACAAAGAAATAGATCTCTATTGTTTAAAAATTAGATCACGATCAATAGATGATATGCAGTAACTAACACTGCCTGCATGTAGGGGACACAATAAGGAGTGGTAGGGACTGTGAAGAACTGAAGATCACACACTTCTCCTCAAGCAGGGCAGAGAACTCTCAGATCGGGACTATCGTTGCTCTATAATTACATAGGCTTAATGTTGACAATCCTTCAATTTTCAAGAGAAGCCACACAGCTTTATTTTTATGTGAACCTAGATCAACATGTTTTGTTGGCTATGTATAGCCCAAGAACACAATTTTATAAATCTCAGCCTTATGACCTTGCTCAAATATTGCATTCTCTGGGATGCCTCAATTACTCCCCTGACCCGGTAGAGGTGTTCCCTTATTCCTAATCCATGTGCCCATTATGAGATTGCAACCAGCCATGACCTTGAGGTGTCAGTGACAAGGTGCACCTAATGTGGAGCATAATCATATATGAGTGGCACAAGGGGTAGACTGTAACATGTGCGGGTATGCCCTGCACCCTTGATTTCAGCACAGCTCTGATGGGAAGGCTGATGCATACTGCCAGCACCCCATCTCAAATGCACCCCATGGCATCTGTTTTCTGCCTCATAGCTTTCAGGTAGAAAGCAGCTCAGTCTGTGCAGGCATAGCCCCCACATGCGAGGCAATTAGATAAATGTCCCAGCTAACCTGTCCTTTGGTTGAACAATTTTGTCTCAATAAATTACACCCCGTCACAGTGTTTATATGGATGTGAATTTAAAGAAAATTATTAACCCAGATAATAAGCATCATCTTTCAAGGGGCAATTCTTATCCCAATTAGTTAGGTTAGCAGGAGACGCTACTAACCTCATGACAAAATTACAGAAAAAAAATGATAGTGCTGTTTATAAAATCACTACAGCACTTTCTCCTCAAAATCCATACATACAGGATGCTCTCTTAGTTCTGCACAGGATCATTTTGGTGAGAGTTTTCAGTCATGCAGCTGTAAGGCAAGTACCTACCCACTCTTAACTAGGAAGGCATGTACCACAACACAGATGCTGCAGTCCTGGTATCAAGTAGTCTTTTTAACATTATGATAGTGTTTTCCTTGTAAAATGGTATATCTCTGAAGTATTTATTTTAATATTAATTGATTTTGTGTTTCTTCTGCTGAGAGCTCTACACTGGGGTGAGGAAACAACTGAAATGGAGAATACTCACCTAAGGACGATCAAATTCCATAATCTGGCAGTAGGCCAAGAGTTAAGACACAAGATGGCCAGAACCCCCGTGAGAGGTTGTGGACCCTGGACTTGAAAAGCTGACATATCTAATATCCAGTTTCAAGTTTCCCTTCTCTGTGTTGTATTTTTCTTATGTCAGCCTCATATCTTAGTCAAGTCATTTAGTATTTTAAATGACAGCCTTTTGCTGGTGGTTAGGGGCAAGCTATCACAGCATGAAGAAGAAATGATGGGAAGACAACTGGGGATGGGCCGGCACAGAGGGTGGGTGTGAGCAGAGCACAGCCACACCCAGGATGGTAATTCTTGTGAGTTGAGTTGTGTTACTCCAAAAGATGTTGAAGCCTTAACCCCCATTACCTGTAACTGTGACCTCATCTGAAATAGGGTCTTTACAGCTGGTTAAGTTAAAGTCAGACAATTAGAATAGGCCTTAATACAATATAACTAGTATCCTTATAAAAAGGGGAAATTTGGGCACAGAGACATGCATAGAGGAAAAACACCCTAGAGACAGGGAGAACACCATCTATAAGACAAGGAACTACCAGAAGTTAGGAGCTACCAGAAGCTAGGAGCGTGGCATGGAAAAGATTCTCCCTCACTGTCCTCAGAAGGAACCAACCCAGGCGACCCCTTGATTTTGGACTTCTAGCCTCTGGAACTGTCAGACAATAAATTTCTGCTGTTTAAGGCACCCAGTTTGTGGTATTTTGTTATGGCAGCCCCAGTAAACCAATACAGCACTCCTCTAGCAAACCTCAGAGATAAATGGACACAGGATGAGATTTTTACAGTCACACAGGAGGGATTCTCAGATTACTGTATTTAAATTATTAAAGGTAAGCATGAAAAACTCACGGACACTCAGAGAGATGAATCACTCCACTTGCTTCCAGAATGCAGCACTCCAGCTTTCTCATTGTATCACAGGAGTTAAATCTGTGATCCAGCTTGAATTAAACTCCTTCATGGCATATAATACAGTGTAACACAACACAAACTCCTTTTCTGTCAATTTTACCGTGTCCTTAGTTCCCAGCAGATTATTGGCACTTGATATTAAGTTAACATCTTATCAATTACACCTGCTTCAAGGCCCTTCTTATATTTACAATTTTCAAAAACACACAATCCCTCTGATTCCAAAGGTTACTGCCCTCAGAAGACCTAGGCCAAGGACAGTAGTTCCTTAACAATCTTGGAAGAGTATTATTAAGAAAGGGATGAGGTTGTTCAGGGTGCTCTGTGGCCTGGAAAGAATGTTGAGCACATTCTTCTGATGCCTGCTTTCTTCACTTGGTAATATATCATGAACTTTTCTCCGTGTCAATAAATATTCTTCCACAACATGATTTTTAATAGCTACAGGGATTCTATCATCAGGAAGTACATTCCATAATTCACTTAACTAATCCTCTATTCCTGAGACAAGTCAATGAAAAATCAAGACAGTGAATTGAGCCCAGAGGTATGTACACCCTAAGGACCAGCTCTATGATCATATGTCTCATATTCCTCTACAAATCTCTATATGGGGCTTTCTTTGTCTAAGAGAGTGCCTCATGGAATCTCACTCTCCAGTCTGTAGGCGTTACTAGGCGTTACTAGGCGTTACTTTTCTGAGAAAAAACAAACAAACAAACCTGTCACCAAACTTCTGACTATATCATGCATCCATTCACTCAAAGAACAAATATTTATGTGGCACTTAATATGTGTCAGGCACCATTCTGGTGCCTGACGATACAGCAACGAACAAGACAGATATGATCCCTGCATTCTTGGACTTTAAAATCTAAGCAGAAAACAAAATTAACAAGATAAATTCAAACAGCTGCTACGAAGCAAGTAAGAGAGATGATGTGAAAGGAATTGATGGGAGGAGTGTACTTCAGATGGAGAGAGAGAAAGCAGCATATTAACTGAGACCTGAAAAAGATTACTGTATAGCACAGGGACATATTCATTATCTTGTAATAACCTATAATGGAAAAGAATCTGAAAAAGAATACATACATATGTATATTTATAACTGAATTACTTTGTTGTACACCTGAAATTAATACAATATTGTAAAGCAACTCTATTTCAACTGAAAAAAAAAAGGAAAAGAACTATCCCTGTCAAGAGTCAGGGAAAAGCATCCCATGCAGAGGAAACGGCTCAAGTAAACGCATGATATGGGAAAAAGTATAGGAAATAAAAGTTGGCCAGAGTGGCTGGATAGAGTGAAATAGCAAGTGACATAAAGAGTTCAAGCAGTAGGCAAGTGTTGGATGGGACATGGCAAGGCAACAGGACTTTACTCTGACCTCAGTGAGCTGATCGTTTGGAAGGTTTTAATTCAGGGAGTATTATATGTCAGCTCTGTTTTAAGAAGAACCCTCTGGCTGTGGTCAAAAGCATAGATTAAAAAAAAGTATGAGAGGAAGCAGAAACAGACCAGTTAGCAGGCTACTCCTATGGTCTAGTTGAGAGAGTTGTTGGTTCCTTAACACTGAGTTAATGGCTATAAAGACAGAAATTGTGAACTGGTTCAAGATATATTTTGAAATATAATAGACAAGGCATATTGATAGAATTGATATGAATGGTGAGTTAAAGGAAGAAATCAAAGATGACATTTTTTAATGAAAATTTTCAAACTTAGAAATGGACTGAATAATTACCAGCCATGTACTCACCATGAAGACTGTACAACTAACATTTTACTACATATAATTTATCACATAACCATCCATCTACCCATCCCACTGTCCAGGCATCAATTCATGTTATTTTTTGACACTGTCAGGATGAAGAAAAAGCTGAGAACATCAGAGTATTTCACCCCCACCCCCTACTACAGTATGCATAACCATAATAATAAGAACGATATATTTTGGTTCTTTTATTTTTATAGGAAAAATCTGCATACAATGAAATGCAAAAATCTCAAGTATACCATTTAATGAGTCTTAATAAATGCATACATTTATGTAATCCTAACTCAGGATTTTTAAGCCTTAACACCATTCTCAACCTTAGATAATTATTTGCTGTGGAGGCTGTCCTGGGCATTCTTGGACGTTTAGCAGCACCCCTGTTCTATACCCACGGGGTGTCAGTAGTTCCACACACCTCCCTCCTCCAGCTGTGACAACCAAAAAGGCCTACAGATTTTGAAAAAATTAATGTGGGGGGCAAAATTGCCCCCAGTCATTAACCACTTCCCTAATTCCTATCATGATATAGATTATCACTATCATCCAGAAAGTTTCCCCATGAACCCACCCACCAAATCCCCACCCACCCCTCTCTCAGAGGTAACTAATATTCAAAGTTTTTGCCACATAAATTAGTTTTGCCTGTTCTAGAATTTCATGTAAGTGAAATCATACTGTATGTGCTCTTTTGTGGAAGGCTTTTTTCAATAAGCAAAATGTTTTTGAGATTCATAAATGTTGCCGTGTATACCAGTACTTTGCTCCTTTTTAATGCTAAGCAGTATTCTATTGTATTACTGTACCCAAGTTTGTTTAGTCATTCACTTGCAGATGCAGAATTTTATATATTAGGAATAAACCTGATATGAACATTCTCATATAATTCTTTTTGTGGATATGTTTTCATTTCCCTTAGGTAGGAGCAGAATTGCTGAATTACAGGATACATACATATTGTTAAGAAACTGCCAGACCTTCTTACTAAGCAGTTATACTATTTTACACTTCCATCAGTAATGTATGAGAGTTCCAGTTTTTCCATATCCTTGCCAACACTTGGTATTGTCAGTGATTTTAATTTTAGCCATCCTGGTGTGTGTTCAGCATATCTTATTGTGGTTTTAATTTGTATTACCTTGGTAATTCTAATGCTGAGTGTTTTTTCATATGTTTATTGGTCATTCACATAGTTTCTTTGTGAAGTATCTGTTTAAAAGGTTTGCTCATTTAAAAAATTGGGTTGTAGGGCTTCCCTGGTGGCGTAGTGGTTGAGAGTCCACCTGCCGATGCAGGGGACAAGGGCTCGTGCCCCGGTATTGGAAGATCCCACATGCCACAGAGTGGCTAGGCCCGTGAGCCATGGCCGCTGAGCCTGCACATCCAGAGCCTGTGCTCCGCAATGGGAGAGGCCACAACAGTGAGAGGCCCGCGTACCGCAAAAAAAAAAAAAATTGGGTTGTAGCTTCATTACTAACAGGATTTCTTTATATATACTGGATATCAGTCCTTTGTCTCATGTATGTTTTATGAATATTTTATGCAGGTCTGTGGATGGCCTTATTAATGTCTTTTGATGAGCAGAAATATTTTAATTTGGATGAAATCAAATTTCCCAATTATTTCTTTTTGGTTATTATTTTAGGTGTAATTCTAGACTCCCTATTCTGTTCCATTACCTAGTTGTAAATCCTTTTGCCAGTACCACACTTTCTTGACTACTGTGACTTGGTAGTAAATTTTGAAGCCAGGTTAATTCCTCTAACTCTGTCTTTCTTCAATATTGCTTTGAATATTCTAGATCCTTTGCATTTCCATACAAATGTTAAAATCAGCCTATTAATATCTTTAAAAACAAAAGGCTGGTAGGATTACTATTGGGACTGCATTGAATCTATAGGTTATTTTGGAAAGAAACAGCACATTAATAGTAATAGGTCTTCTAACCACTGTACATGGTATATTTAACTAGTTCTCTAATTTTTCCTAACTGTTTTGTAATTTTTAATGTAGTGGCCTCGTCAAACTTGTTCCTAAGTATGTTATGCTTTTTGACTCTGTTGTGAAAAGAATTTTGTTTTAATTTCATTTTCCTCTTTTATGCAGTTAAATATGGAAAATGCAATTGATTTCTGTATACTGATCCTGTATCCTGAGACACTGATAAATTCAAATGTTATAGTGGCTTTTTTGAAGGTTCATTAAGTTCTTCAACATTGACAATCATGTCATCTGTGAATAAAGACATATTAACTTCATTTCTCATCTGTATGCCTTTTATTTCCTTGTCTTTTCTTATTGCAACATCTAAGATTTCCAATAAAATATTAACTGAAGTGGTGAAAGTAGACATCCCTAACTTGTTTGTGGTTTTAGAAGAAAGCATTCAATATTTCACCATAAAGAATAATGTGCTGGTTTGTCATGTCATAGACGCCTTTTATCAGAATGAGGAAATTCTATCTACTCCTAGAGTGCTGAGAATTTTTATCAAGGAATAGATGTTAATTTTGTCAAATGATTGTTTTTCTCCATCTATTGAGATAATCATATGTTTTTGTCCTTTATTCTATTAGCATGGTGAGTTACACTGATTGACTTTCTAATATTAAACCAAATATTATCAGGGATAAACCTCATCCATTTTATGTGCTGTTGGACTTTATTTGTTGATATTTTAAGAATTTTTGCATCTATGATCATGAAGTACATTGGAGAGTAATTTTATTTTTTGTAATGTCTTTGTCAGGTTTTCCAATCAGGATTTTTCATAGTTTTTTAATTTGGGCAACTGGTTGGATAGTCTTCTAAGATGGAAAAGAGTAGCAAGAACATGTTTGGGGGAGTTGGGAATCACGAGATCCATTTTATACTTGCTTAGCTGAAATCCTATTCAACATACAAGGGGAAATGTCAAGTAGATAGTGGTATAAACAAATTTAGAGCCTAATAAAAGGGCTGGCAAGTTAACTGTGAGAGTTTTCAGTATCTAGATGATATTTAAATCCACAAAAATGGATGAGACAGTCTACTATAAGGGTGTAAATTGAGAAAAGAGTGAAGGGAAGCTCTCGGACACTTTAACATTTGTAAATTCATTAGGGGAGTAAGAGAAAATAAAAGACTGAGAAAGAACAGCCTGTAAGGGAGGAGGAAAATTGGGAGCTTGTGGTTCACAGAATTCAAAGAAGGAAAGTGTTTCGTGTTGAACACTGCTGAGAGTTCAATATGATGAGGACAGAGAATTGACAATGATTTGGCAACATGGAGCCACTGGAGACAATGACAAGAATCTTTCTGGGGGTTGGAGGTGGGGTGGAACAAAGGTAGACTGCAGCGTGTTAAAGACAGAATGGGAAGTGAGGGAAAGATGAGAGTATCACCAACTTATTACAGAATTTTTCCTGAGAATGGTAGCAGAGAAATAGGGCTGGAGAGGATGAGGAATGAAGAGACAATGAGGAAAGAGTACTGCAACCTTTGAGGTAAGTAAGCAAGACAAAACAGAAGACAGGAGAATTGCACTTAAAATATCTGTGATAGTGGAGAGAGCTGTGGACAAAGGGTCGGACCAGGGTTGTTTCCAGCTTTAAAGTTAATCAACTACATGACTGAGGGTAGGTCATTTCCCTTTCTCTGAGCTTCATTCTTCTCCTTGGTAAATGGATGTCTTTTGGACTAGATATAAAACAAGACAGTTTAAATATTCCTCAACTCCTGTGACTTCTCTGACAGGTCTCAGAATTAAATTGGTCTCTAATCTGTTATGCTTACATCTTAAAATTTATGGTAATTTTGTTTTATCTACTGTGTCTCTTAATTGTTTGCTTTACCTGTATTTTGCAAGCAGTATTAAAATAAGAGGTCAAGTCTACTTTATTACTCTACAAAAGAAGATACACAGAAAGTGAGAATTCTATTTATATGAAAATAGGCTGTAAAGAGGAGAAGTCAGGCCAGCATGAGAAAGTTCCAGGGGAAAAAATGGGATACAGAGCCAGGGGAATTTCCTAAACAGAGGAAACACAGCCACAGATGCTTTTTTAGATCCCTTACAGCCTTTATAGCAAATGGAAGAGAGATGATAAGGGTACTTGAAGGTTAATGACAATCATCCAATCACATCATGGTAGATGAAGTGCATTTGATAAACTATAATAACTAGCCACTAAAATAACTAGGCCAATCAAATTATCTTGTTTGTTAAGATAAATGTATTAGATTAGCCATTTTACTAAATCCACAGATTAATGTTTAACTAATAAAACTCATTTCTTCAAAAAGAAGTAATTAATTGTGTTGATGTAGTGTCAAGTAAACAGGACAAGTTGATTTGGAGAGGAACAAAATTTAAATAGATTTTTCTGCAAAGAATATGTATATTTAAATAGACTCACAAGTCAAGACATCACCATGGATCTGTTGAGTTTTTACAATTCAATGTTTTCTTTCTACAATTATTAGACACTAGGAGGGAAACAAAGAAACTTAGAGGAAATGATTCCTGCTTTTAAGTAGCTTCTAACTGAATTGAAGATAGAGAAAACAGTAGTGAATATACTGACTAATGTAACTTCATGCCTAATTGGGGAAAAGACTAGAAAATTAGTAGTTGTGCAGAAGAAATGGGATATTATAGGGCAAAAGATAATAAGAGAAGGGTCATGGAAGATGTGGATTTTAAGTACATTAAAGACATTAATAGAATTGAGAATTAGAACACATTTGTTTAGTGACAAAATCCAATATGAACTATATCAGGCATAAACTAGAACTTGTAGAAGATACAAGTAATCAAAAGGATTAGCAACTATAGTGGCAGGTACACAAGTACCTTGAGGACCCCTTCCCTCCTTTTTCTCATCTCTACTTCTTTTGGTTTCTCAGCTTCATCTCAGTTCATATCCAGTGGAGGATCAGAGAAAAAGACAAAAAACCCCACAAAAACACAAAAGGGTGCAGCAAACCAGGCAAAGTATGTATACAGGTGGGAAAAGACAAGCTTATTGCTTTTCCATGTAACTCGAACTTCATTAGGTGACCGAACCCCCTTCTTTCATGGTTCAGGTATCTGAAGGAGAAACTGAATGATAGGGAGACTACAGTTAAGAAGCAGAAGTAAGAAATCAGTAAATATAAGAAAGAAGGAGCAATCAAAGAGATTTTTTACATGCCAATTTTAATGTAATCAAATTATCAGATACATCATAAAGAAAAAAAATACAGAAAAGTTCAGGGATAAAACAGTCTTTTAAAGTACATTGGAAGTGACCTTCAAGATGGTGGAAGAGTAAGATGTGGAGATCACCTTCCTCCCCACAAATACATCAGAAATACATCTACATGTGGAACAACTCCTACAGAAAACCTACTAAATGGTGGCAGAAGACCTCAGCCCTCCCAGAAGGCAAGAAACTCCCCACCTACCTGGGTAGGGCAAAAGAAAAAAGAAAAAACAGAGACAAAAGAATAGGGATGGGGCCTACATCACTGCGAGGGAGCTGTGAAGGAGGAAAGGTTTCCACACACTAGAAGCCCCTTCACTGGTGGATACAGGGGGTGGCGGGGGGTGGGGGGAAGCTTCGGAGCCACGGAGGAGAGCCCAGCAACAGGGTGCAGAGGGCAAAGCGGGGAGATTCCCGCACAGAGAATCAGTGCCAACCAGCACTCACCAGCCTGAGAGGCTTGTCTGCTAACCCACTGGGACGGGTCAGGGCTGGGAGCTGAGGTTCGGGCTTCAGAGGTTGGATCCCAGGGAGAGGACTGGGGTTGGCTGCGTGAACACAGCCTGAAGGGGCTAGTGCACCACAGCTAGCTGGGAGGGAGTCCGGGAAAATGTCTGGAACTGCCTAAGAGGCAAGAGACCATTGTTTCAGGGTGCACGAGGAGAGGGGATTCAGAGCACCGCCTAAAAGAGCTCCAGAGATGGACGTGAGCCATGGCTATCAGCGCGGACCCCAGAGATGGGCATGAAACGCTAAGGCTGCTGCTGCCGCCACCAAGAAGCCTGTGTGCAAGCACAAGTCACTATCCACAACTTCCCTCCCGGGAGCCTGTGCAGCCCACTACTGCCAGGGTCCTGAGATCCAGGGAAAACTTCCCCAGGAGAACAAACAGCATGCCTCACGCTGTTGCAACGTCACACTGGCCTCTGCCGCCACAGGCTTGCCCCGCATTCCGCACCCTTCCCTCTCCCTGGCCTGAGTGAGCCAGAGCCACCTAATAAGCTGCTACTTTAACTCCGTCCTGTCTGCGGGGGAACAGATGCCCTCAGGTGACCTACATACAGAGCCGGGGCCAAATCCAAAGCTGAATCCCAGGAGCTGTGCGAACAAGGAAGGGAAAGGGAAATCTCTCCCAGCAGCCTCAGGAGCAGCGGATTAAATCTCCACAATCAACTTGATGTACTCTGCATCTCTGGAATACCTGAAGAGACAATGAATCATCCCAAAATTGAGGCAGTGGACTTTGGGAGCAACAATATATATATATTTTTCCTTTTCCTCTTTTTGTGAATGTGTATGTTTATGCTTCTGTGTGTGATTCTGTGTGTATAGCTTTGCTTTTACCATTTGTCCTAGCGTTCTGTCAGTTTTGTTTTCTTTTTTCTTTTAGTAAAGTTTTTAGTGCTTGTTATCATTGATGGATTTGTTGTTCGGTTTGGTTGCTCTCTTCTTACTGTTTTTTCTTTTTTAATTACTTTTTAATTTTTTTATTTTAATATTATTTTTCATTTTTTATGTTAATAATTTTATTTCTTTTTAATCTCTTTCTTCTTTCTTTGTTTCTCCATTTTCTTCTGAGCCATGTGGCTGACAGAGTCTTGGTGCTCTGGTGGGGTGTCAGGCCTGTGCCTCTGAGGTGGGAGAGCCGAGTTCAGGACATTGGTCCACCAGAGACATCCCAGCTTCACGTAATACCAAACGGCAAAAGCTCTACCAGAGATCTGAATGTCAACGCTAAGGCCCAGCTCCACTCAATGACCAGCAAGTTACAGTGCTGGACACCCTATGCCAAACAACTAGCAAGACAGGAACACACCCCATCCATTAGCAGAGAGGCTGCCTAAAATAATAATAAGGTCACAGACACCCCAAAACACACCACCGGATGTGGTGCTGCCCACCAGAAAGACAAGATCCAATCTCACCCACCAGAACACAGGCAACAGTCCCTTCCACCAGGAAGCCTACACATCCCACTGAACCAACCTTAGCCACTGGGGGCAGACACCAAAAACAACAGGAAATATGAACCTGCAGCCTGCAAAAAGAGACCCCAAACACAGTAAGTTAAGCAAAATGAGAAGACAGAGAAACACAGAAGATGAAGGAGCAAGGTAAAAACCCACCAGACCTAAAATGAACAGGAAATAGGCAGTCTACCTGAAAAAGAATTCAGGGTAATGATAGTAAAGATGATCCAAAATCTTGGAAACAGAATTGAGAAAATACAAGAAACGTTTAAAAAGGACCTAAAAGAACTAAAGGGTAAACAAACAATGATGAACAATACAATAAATGAAATTAAAAATTCTCTAGAAGGAATCATAGCAGAATAACTGAGGCAGAAGACTGGATAAGTGAGCTGGAAGATAAAACAGTGGAAATAACTACTGCACAGCAGAATAATGAAAAAAGAATGAAAAGAATTGAGGACAGTCTTAGAGATCTCTGGGACAACACTAAACGTATCAACATTTGAATTACAGGGGTCCCAGAAGAATAAGAGGAAAGGAAAGGGACTGAGAAAATATTTGAAGAGATTATAGTTGAAAACTTCCCTAATGTGGGAAAGGAGATAGTTAATCAAGTTCAGGAAGTGCAGAGAGTCCTATACAGGATAAATCCAAGGAGAAACACACCAAGACACATATTCATCAAACTATCAAAAATTACATACAAAAAAAAAATTAAAAGCAGCAAGGGAAAAATAACATATAAGGGAATCGCCATAAGGTTAACACCTGATCTTTCAGCAGAAACTCTGCAAGGCAGAAGGGACTGGCAGGACATATTTAAAGTGATGAAGGAGAAAAACCAACAACCAAGATTGCTCTACCCAGCAAGGATCTCATTCAGATTCAACGGAGAAATTAAAACCTTTACAGAGAAGCAAAAGCTAAGAGAATTCAGCACCACGAAACCAGCTTTACAACAAACACTAAAGGAATTTCTCTAGGCAGGAAACACAAGAGAAGGAAAAGACCTACAATAACAAACACAAAACAATTAAGAAAATGGGAATAGGAACATACATATCGATAATTACCTTAAATATAAATGGACTAAATGCTTCCACCAGAACACACAGATTGGCTGAATGGTTACAAAAATAAGACCCATATATATTCTGTCTACAAGAGACCCACTTCAGACCTTGTGACACATACAGACTAAAAGTGAGGGGATGGAAAAAGATATTCCATGGAAATGGAAATCAAAAGAAAGCTGGAGTAGCAATTCTCATGTCAGACAAAATACACTTTAAAACAAAGACTATTACAAGAGACAAAGAAGGACACTACATAATGATCAAGGGACCAATCCAAGAAGAAGATATAACACTTGAAAATATTTTTGCATCCAACACAGGAGTACCACAATACATAAGGAAAATGCTAACAGCCATAAAAGGGGAAATCAAAAGTAACACAATCAGAAGAAGGGACTTTAATACCCCACTTTCACCAATGGACATATCATCAAAAATGAAAATAAATACGGATACACAAGCTTTAAATGATACATTACACAAGATGGACTTAATTGATATTTATAGGACATTCCATCCGAAAACAACAGAATACACTTTCTTCTCAAGTGCTCATGGAACTTTCTATAGGATAGATCATATCTTGGGTCACAAATCAAGCCTTGATAAATAAGAAAACTGAAATCATGTCAAGTATCTTTTCTGACCACAACACTATGAGACAAGATACCAATTACAGGAAAAAATCTCTTAAAAATACAAACAATGGAAGCTAAACAATACGCTACTAAATAACCAAGAGATCGCTGAAGAAATCAAAGAGGAAATAAAAAAATACCTAGGAACAAATGACAATGAAAACATGACAACCGAAAACCTATGGGATGCAGCAAAAGCAGTTCTAAGAGGGAAGTTTATAGCAATACAATCCTACCTCAAGAAACAACATCTCAAATAAAAAACCTAACCTTATATCTAAAGCAATTAGAGAAAGAAGAACAAAAACCCCCCAAAGTTAGCAAAGGAAAGAAATCATAATGATCAGATCAGAAATGAAGTAAACAATAGCAAAGATCAATAAAACTGAGAGCTGGTTCTTTGAGAAGATAAAATTGATAAACGATTAGCCAGACTCATCAAGAAAGAAAGGGAGAAGACTCAAATCAATAGAATTAGAAATGAAAAGGCAGAAGTAACAACATGACACTGCAGAAATACAAAGAATCATGAGAGATTACTACACGCAACTCTATGCCAATAAAATGGACAACCTGGAAGAAATGGACAAATTCTTAGAAAGATACAACCTTCTGAGACTGAATGAGGAAGAAATAGAAAATATAAACAGACCAATCACAAGCACTGAAATTGAAACTGTGATTAAAAATCTTCCAACAAACAAAAGTCCAGGACCAGCTGGCTTCACAGGCGAATTCTATCAAACATTTAGTGAAGAGCTAACACCAATTCATCTCAAACTCTTCCAAAATATAGCAGAGGGAGGAACACTCCCAAACTCATTCTACAAGGCCACCAGCACCCTGATACCAAAACCAAACAAAGATGTCACAAAGAAAGAAAACTACAGGCCAATATCACTGAAGAACACAGATGCAAAAATCCTCAAAAAAATACTAGCAAAGACAATCCAACAGCACATTAAAAGGATCATACACCATGATCAACTGGGGTTTATCACAGGAATGCACGGATTCTTCAATATACACAAATCAATCAATGTGATATACCATATTAACAAACTGAGGAATAAAAACCATATGATCATCTAAATAGATGCAGAAAAAGATTTCAACAAAATTCAACACCCATTTGTGATAAAAACCCTCCAGAAAGTAGGCATTAAGGGAACTTACCTCAATATAATAAAGGCCATATATGACAAACCCACAGCCAACATCATTTGCAAGGGTGAAAAACTGAAACCATTTCCACTAAGATCAGGAAGAAGACAAAGTTGCCCACTCTCACCACTATTATTCAACATAGTTTTGGAAGTTTTAGCCACAGTAATAAGAGAAGAAAAAGAAATAAAAGGAATCCAAATTGGAAAAGAAGAATCAAAGCTATCATTGTTTGCAGATGACATGATAGCATACACAGAGAATCCTAAAAATGCTACCAGAAAACTGCTAGAGCTCAGCAATGAATTTGGTAAAGTAGCAGGATACAAAATTAATGCACAGAAATCTCTGGCATTCTTATACACTAATGATGAAAAATCTGAAAGGGAAGTTAAGGAAACACTCCCATTTACCACTGCAACAAAAAGAATAAAATACGTAGGGATAAACCTATCTAAGGAGACAAAAGACCTGTATGCAGAAAACTATAAGACACTGATGAAAGAAATTAAAGATGATAGAAACAGATCAAGAGATATACCATGTTCTTTTTTTTTTTTTTAAAGAAGATGTTGGGGTAAGAGTTTATTAATTAATTAATTAATTTTTGCTGTGTTGGGTCTTCGTTTCTGTGCGAGGACTTTCTCTAGTTGTGGCAAGCGGGGGCCACTCTTCATCGCAATGCGTGGGCCTCTCACTTTCGCGGCCTCTCTTGTTGCAGAGCACAGGCTCCAGACGCACAGGCTCAGTAGTTGTGGCTCATGGGCCTAGTTGCTCCGCGGCATGTGTGATCCTCCCAGACCAGGGTTCGAATCCGTGTCCCCTGCATTAGCAGGAAGATTCTCAACCACTGTGCCATCAGGGAAGCCCTACCATGTTCCTGGATTAGAAGATTCAACATTGTGAAAATGACTATACTACCCACAGCAATCTACAGATTCAATGCAATCCTTATCAAACTACCAATGGCATTTTCACAGAACTAAAAGAAAAAATTTCACAATTTTTATGGAAACACAAAAGACCCCAAAGAGCCAAAGCAATCTTGAGAAAGAAATACGGAGCTGGAGGAATCAGGCTCCCTGACTTCAGACTATACTACAAAGCTACCATAATCAAGACAGTATGGTCCTGGCACAGAAACAGAAACATAGATCAATGGAACAGGATAGGAAGCCCAGAGGTAAACCCACACATATATCATCACCTTATTTTTCATAAAGGAGGCTAGAATATATAATGGAAAAAAGACAGCCTCTTCAATAAGTGGTGCTGGGAAAACTGGACAGCTACATGTTAAAGAATGAAATTACAACACTCCCTAACACCACAAAAATAAACTCAAAATGTATTAAAGACCTAAATGTAAGGCCAGACACTACAAAACTCTTAGAGGAAAACATAGGTAGAAGACTCTATGACATAAATCACAGCAAGATTCTTTTTGACCTACCTCCTATAGATGAATGGATAAAGAAGATGTGGCACATATATACAATGGAATATTATTCAGCCATAAACAGAAATGAAATTGAGTTATCTGTACTGAGGTGGATGGACCTAGAGACTGTCATACAGAGTGAAGCAAGTCAGAAAGAGAATAATAAATACCGTATGGTAACACATATATATGGAATCTAAAAAAAAAAAAAAAATGGTTCTGAAGAACCTAGGGGCAGGACAGGAATAAAGATGCAGATGTAGAGAATGGACTTGAGGACACGGGAAGGGGGAAGGGTAAACTGGGATGAAGTGAGAGAGTGGCATGGACATATATACACTATCAAATGTAAAACAGATAGCTAGTGGGAAGCAGCCGCATAGCACAGGGAGATCAGCTCAGTGCTTTGTGACCACCTAGAGGGGTGGGGTAGGGAGGGTGGGAGGAAGATGCAAGAGGGAGGAGATATGGGGATGTATGTATATGTATAGCTGATTCGCTTTGTTATAAAGCAGAAACTAACACACCATTGTAAATAAAATAAAATAAATAAATAAATAATAAAGTAGATTGGAGGCAATTCAAATCAAAATTGAAAAGAGATTAAGAAATAAGTGAAGTAAAAGAAAATGGAACTTCATCTTCCCGCCATGTTGGAGCAATTCGTACCCGACTAGCGCCCCCACCATAAACTGTGGTCTGCTGGTAAATGTTGAAGAACCAGTTCTCTAATAAAGAAAAGAAATCCTTGATTTATAACACTTGCCTGTTTCCATTACATACATACTCCCCCTATGGCTGATTTCAAGGCACAAATGGTGTAACAACTGGCTGGCAAAATTCCTAAAAATTTGCTTTTCACAAGCTGGCATGGGCTAACTCCAAGACCCCTTAACTTGCTATAAAACTCGGTAAAATACCAAGGAAAATTATTTTTAGGCATTGGTAAACTGGGAAGTTTACATAGTGAGCACAAAGTGTACCAGCTACCACCCCACTCTGTTTTCTGCCTGGGGAAAATTTCCCAAAACAGATGGAGCTAGACCTGGAGTCTAAATAGAATATAGCATTCCACCTGAGCTAAAGAGTCTCGCATTCATTTGGATATAGGGAGGGGGCTGAAATCTGAGCAGCCTTCTAATAAATAGGAGGGATCTGTGCAGAAGTGAGAACCAGAAATCTAAGTAGGGTTCTCCAGTGAGTCCTTGGCTGAGGGCTGGGCTGTACAGGTGCAAGGAGAGACTAAACGAAGCTTACAAAAAAGTAATTGCTATGGGGCTGAGAAAAGAAAAGAAATACTGGGCTTCCCAGGTGGCACAGTGGTTGAGAGTCCGCCTGCCGATGCAGGGGACACAGGTTCGTGCCCCGGTCCGGGAAGATCCCACATGCCATGGAGTGGCTGGGCCCGTGAGCCATGGCCGCTGAGCCTGTGTGTCCGGAGCCTGTGCTCCGCAAAGGGAGAGGCCACAGCAGTGAGAGGCCCACGTACAGCAAAAAAAAAGAAATACTAAAAGTCAAACAGAGTTATGAGTTATATTAGAGTCTGGACTAGCCAGGGTGGAGACACCACCTTAAAATACTGTTATCACCTCATTAGCACTCAGCATCCAGCAGAGACTTCAGAAAAGCCATACATTAGTGGGAAGGAATGATATCTTTAAAGTGCTGAAGGAAAAACAACAACAACAACAATCAGCCCAGAACTCTATAACCAACCAGCAAATATTTCTCTACAAAATGAGGATGAAATGAAGACACTTTCTTTCCAAAAACATCTAAGAAATCTGTTGTCTACAGACCACTACTTCAAGAAATGTTAAAGAACATCTTTCAGGTTCAAGGGAAGTGATACTAAAGATTTGCAAGACTTCTATTATAAAAACTATAAAATATTTTGGAAAAAATATTTGAAGAAAAATTTAAAGAAAATTTAAATAAATAGAGATATACCACATTCATGGATTGAAGGACTCAATATTTTTTTTCCTTAAGGAAAAAGAAATAATTTTATTATTGTAATATAATTGCTTTACAATGTTGTGTTAGTTTCTGCTGTACAACGAAGTGACTCAGCTATATGTATACATTTATCCCCTCCCAAGTGGACCTTCCTCCCATCCCCCCCATCCCACCCATCTAGGTCATCACAGAGCACCAAGCTGAGCTCCCTGTGCTATACTGCAGGTTCCCACTAGCTATCTATTTTATACATGCTAGTGTATTTATGTCAAACTTAATCTCCCAATTCATCCCACCCTCCTCTTCCCCCTGCTCCATGTCCACATGTCCGTTCTCTGCATCTGTGTCTCTATTCCTACCCTGAAAATAGGTTCATCTGTAATCTTCTTCTAGATTCCACATGTATGTGTTAATATACGATATTTGTTTTTCTCTTTCTGACTTACTTCACTCTGTATGACAGACTCTAGGTCTGTACACTCCATCCACATCTCTACAAATGACCCAATTTCATTCCTTTTTATGGCTTACTAATATTCCATTGTATATATGTACCACATCTTCTTTACCAATTCCTCTGTTGATGGACATTTAGGTTGCTTGCATGTCCTGGCTATTGTAAATAGTGCTGCTATGAACATTGGGGTGCATGCCTTTTTTTGAATTATCTTTTTCTCTGGGTATATGCCCAGTAGTGGGATTGCTGGGTCATAAGGTAGTTTTATTTTTAGTTTTTTAAGGAACCTCCATACTGTTCTCCATAGTGGCTGTATTAAATTACATTCCCACCAACAGTGTATGAGGATTCCCTTTTCTCCACACCCTCTCCAGCACTTATAGTTTGTAGATTTTTTGGTGATGGCCATTCTGACCAGTGTAAGGTGATACCTCATTGTAGTTTTGATTTGCATTTCTCTAATAATTTGTGACGTTGAGCAGCTTTTCATGTGCCTCTTGGCCATCTATATGTCTTCTTTGGAGAAATGTCTATTTAGGTCTTCTGCCCATTTATTGATTGGGTTGTTTTTTGATATTGAGCTGCACGAGCTGTTTGTGTATTTTGGAGATTATTCCTTTGTCCATTGCTGCATTTGCAAATATTTTCTCCCACTCTGAGGGTTGTCATTTTATCTTGTTTATGGTTTCCTTTGCTGTGCAAAAGCTTTTAAGTTTCATTAGGTCCCATTTGTTTAGTTTGGTTTTTATTTTCATTACTCTAGGAGGTGAGTCAAAAAAGATCTTTCTGTAATTTATGTCAAAGATTGTTCTTCCTATGTTTTCCTCTAAGAGTTTTATAGTGTCCAGCCTTACATTTAGGTCTTTAATCCATTTTGAGTTTATTTTTGTATATGGTGTTAGGTAGTGTTGTAATTTCATTCTTTTACATGTAGCTGTCCAGTTTTCCCAGCACCACTTATTGAAGAGGCTGTCTTTCCTCCGTTGTATATTGTCTCCTTAGATTAGGTGACCATAGGTGCGTGGGTTTAAAAAGGATAAATTAGTCTCCATCAAAATTAAAACTTTAGTTTTTCAGAAGATACCATTAAGAAATGAACAGGCAAGCCAAAGACTTGGAGAAAATACCTGCAATACATATATCTAACAAAGGATTTGTGTCACAAGTCATTAAAGAAAAGTCTTCTAACTCAATAAGAAGAGGACAAGCAAGCCAATTTACAAAAACGTGGGAAATGTTTACAAGACACTTCATAAGAGGAGATATACAATGGCCAGTGAGTACATAAAGAGAGGCTCAACATCACGAGTCACCAGAGAAACACATAAAACCACAGTGATATACCCTGTCATTGGAATGACGAAAATTAAAACTGATATAATACCAAATGTAATATGATTATGGAACAACTGGAACTTTCATACATTGCTGTTTGGAGTGTAAAGTGACATAGCCACTTTAGCAAACAGTTTATCAGTTTCTTAAAAAGTTAAACATACACTAACCATATAACCCAATAAGTGTATCCTTAGGTATTTCTCCAAGAGAAAAAAATATATACCATACGCACATCCATATAAACGCTCATAATGATGGTTCATATCAGCTTCACTGACAATAGAAAAGTTGAAATAACTCAAGCACCCATCAAGGGTGAAAGGATAAATAAATTATATATTGAATACAAAAACAACTGTGTATATTCCCACAATGAAATACTACTCTGCAATACAATGAATGTTCATTCAACAAATGTTACATTCAGCAACATGGAAGAAAAAAAATTTTTAATTATGCTGAGCAAAAGAAACCATATACAAAAAGTATATACTGTATGTAAAGTATACAATAACTCCAACTGAATGAAGTCTAGAACATGTAAAACAAATCTAAAGTGATAGGGATCAGATCTGTTTTTGGAGCAAGAGACAGAGGAAATTGATTTTAAGTGGGCATGAAAGAACTCTCTGGAATAATGGGAATGTTCTGTTTTGATTGGGGTGCTGGATACATGGTACATATACATACAAAACCTCAACAAACTTAAAATTTGTACATTTTATGTAAAATATGACCCAATAAAGTTGATTTTAAAAAATGAAAATAGAAGGAATAAGCATAAGAATAGCTACTACTTACCAGTGTTTTGTATGTCTCAGATACTTTGTAGGATGCTTGTATATACCACTCAATCCTTCGAGCATCCTTCAAGGTAGGAGTTATTACGAAAACGGAGGTTGAGAGCAATGAAGTAACTTGCTCAACGTGACACAGAAGGAAAGTGAACCACAAGAAGGCCCAGGGGAAGAATTCTATGGAAAAGCAGAAATCAAAACTGTTAGAAGGAAATGATGGGAACAAGCCATAACATCTGAAACTAGAGGGAAGAATCAAAAGGTGTTTGTAGAGGCAAATATGTATGAAGAAAGAGAGCTAGTTGGATATGGGGGATTTATGTTTCATGAGCTTGGTCTTCTCAATAAAGTAGAAGATGGGATTGCCTGTTAGAGGGGGCTGGAACATGAGGAGAAATCTGGAATAGTCCCAACAGAAATAAGAAAGGATTGCTGGACAGCAACGAAGACCCTCTCCAAGGGAGGGAAAATTAGGCATGTACTAGGATAGCTCTGCTGGACTCTTCCACTTTCTCTGGCAGGTTCTGCAAACTAAGGACATCAGTGATGAAAGTGATGGTGGACACAGCCTAAGACAATGTAAATCTGTCCCAGGCAAGAGCGACCCAGAGGCCTCTAGGAGAGGGTAAGTAAAGCCTTCTCGGTTGAAGTTTAAAATATCCACCATCTTGACCATCCTAGCCGAGGGGAAAACTGCCAGTTCTCTCTCTTTTTTAATATGTGACTTACTAGGATTCTGTCAACCTACTAAACTGGAAATGGAATAAAATATAACAGAGTAGAAATTTTAGCTGAACCAATTCAAACATTCTGTAGGGAGTCTTTCCTGTCCAAGCACTATTATGTACCTCTGAATAAACTGGGTCTGGGACCTGGTTTGTTATTTTTAATTTGGACTAATATAGTTGACATAAAAGACTAAAATTTGGAGGTTATTCAGTCACTCACGTCCTGACCAAAATTCCAACATGTCAAAAATTGACATCACCCTCACCATCTCAATTTCCTCTGTTATTGCCAATGTTTGCCTCATACTCTTCCTTCCCAGACTTGAGACAGAGGTCTCTGGACCTAAGAATTGTCCCCCTTCACCCCTCAACCCCTATGCTTTTCTCCTATTCCTCTGTCAAGAACTAATGCCACATCTTGCTAATAGGTGCTATGCATGAAGATGGTTCTGTAGTCAACTACGTTTGGGAAACCTTGCGTTAAACATAGTTACAAGGTTTTGCTACAGGACCTTTCAGAAATTTTAATGTGTTTCTGTGCACTGTGAATCTCCAAGGGAGAGATAAAATATTTGATCATGGAACCCCTGTGGTTGTAGCATTGCCTGAAATTCACCCTGGGAAGCACTGGCCTAAATCGCAGTAACTACCCCCTCGCCATCCTCTCTGCCTTCGGTGTCTGATGTTCCAATCCACCTTAAATACATTTGTGGGGAATTAGCTCAAACCACATTTTCCTTGGGCTGGTCCTCAGCTGTAAAAGCTTTGATGACCACACACAGTACCTATAATGCCACATCCGAGCCCCTTCCGGTGTGACCTGCGAAGCTCTCCTTACTCAAAAGTGAGAAACCACACAGCTGACAAGGATGTCACATGCTCTCAGTGGAAGGAAGTTACTGTTTCCAGAATGCATATGTCCTTAGACTTTACATTTTAAACACAAGACGAGTGAAAAAAGCCTAGATGACCCTCCCTTTGGAGGAGGAGGAGGAGACCTGGAGATCAGGTTTTGCCCACGGTTTTTGCCCAGATTCTAAACACTGTGGGTTACATGCAGACCAGCAGATAAGAAGTGAGTCAGAACAGGGATGGTGGGGGGTCACTTGGCAACATCTTCTGAACCAGCTTAGCTCTACCAACAGCAGGGAGACTTTCCTTCACTAAGTACCTTACTTCATTCAGGAGTAATACAGCCCAGTGCCACCCCAGCACCCGCTTAAGTACCCAAAGCTATAGACAAGTTCCCACAGTCGAGCCTTGGAGGCAGCACCACCAGTAGCCTAATGTTGCCCCTTCAAAGAAGTGCTTTGCTTTATCACATGCTATATATACCATAAGAATTACCTAGGACCCATTTGCTCTCAAATGCTCTGACCTCAAATTATTTTGAATACTCCAGGTCAAAATGTAGTGTGGACCTGAATTATCTAAATAATTAAGTTGTGTAGACACGTGCTTGGTTTCAAGAGCATGTGACTGGAATAAAAAGAGCCTGTTTCTTTAAGCAGTTTTTACAAAGGCTTTCTAAAGCCCTCCCCTGTTTCATTGATTCATTTTTTTCAAGAGAGAAAGACGAAGTGTCGATGAATGAGTTGGACCTCTGCAGGATCCCAGGAGAGGACAGGAGGGGCTGGTGGGAGAGGGAGAGGTGGGTGGCTTTTTCTTCTGCTTTGCAAAAGCTCCAGGGTCCCCAGTCTTCCCTGATTTCCAAGATGCTACACTCACTGTTTGGATTGACTCGATGCCAAGAAAACCCTTCTTTCGAGCCTGGGAGAGTTCCATGCTGTGGGATTAAAAAGTAAATGAGAACAGAAAGGGATGACGGATAGAGAGTGAAAGGAAAAGAAAGCTGAGGAAATGAGTCTATTTGCAAGCTGGGGAGTTTCTGTATCTCCTGGCTTGCTAGGTTCCAGTGATCGTTAGAAATAAAAGAGACAGCACTAATATAAAATGCCCCAATCCAGAAAGGAATAGGCTTTTGCACAGGAGGTGTCCAAGCAGTCTCTCTGCCTCTGGTCTGGCAAATAGCAGGCCCTCAATAAGAGAACAAGTGTGTGCATTTGTCTTGAAAATCAGCTGGAGACTGCAGCACCCACAAGGCTCTTCACAGGGACTTGTGGGTCTCATAGGACCCTTTTCTCATGACTCTGTAATCAGAGCTGTTAAATCTCATTCATGCCAGCAGGGAGGACAATGGAGCGACCCTGTATCTGGCAGGCTAGAGGGAGCAGCAAGGTACCCATCAAAACAGGGACATGTAAAAAAAAAAAGGTTTTGATAGAATGTAATATATTTCAAAAAAACATGAAGTAATCACTGGATGACTTTATGGGACACTAGAATAGTTTCTTGTATTTATGTAACAGCTGCATGTACTTCAGATCAGTCGGCCATTGCTACAAAAATACCGTGTAATAAGCCATCCAGAATTCAGTGACTTAAAACCTCGGTAATCAATAAGTCAGCTGAGCATTGTCTCATCTAGGCTGGACTCAGCTAGTCAGGCAGGTCTTCCTCAGGCCAGAGTGGCTGGAGCATCTCTGCTTCTCAGAGTGGGGCTGGAGACAGCTGGGTGGCTCTGCTGAACTTGTCTCTCCTTTTCCTCGCACCACCAGGCTAGCTCGGGCATGTTTTCCTCTTGGTATTGACAGAAGCACAAAAGAGGGCAAGTCCGGTGTGTAAGCACATATCAAGTGCCTGCTAGAATCTTGCCTACTAACATCTCATTGGACAGAGCCATGCCCAAATTCAAGGGGTAGGAAAGTACACACTGCCTTTTGAGAGACACTCTGTAAAGTTACGTGGCAAAGGGTGTAGATATAGGGAGAGGTGAAGCATCGGGGTCAATGGTTCCACCTATCATGATGAACCACCATCTCTTCAGTTTTAGGGCCTCTAAAGATCTTCTCTAGGCATCACTGTTTCTTCACCAGTGAGTAGCTAGACAGTCTCAGGGATGTCTCTGTGGGACTCAGTTTCCTGATCCGTAAAATAGGGCTAACGTTTTCTCTGCCTGTCTCACAGGGCTGGTGTGGAGGTCAAACGATAAGATGGATGTAACAGTTCTTAGAAAGCTCTAAGGTGTTAGACAGTGCAAGCTGTTACCACAATTACTACTAGAGGACAGTACCCTTTGTATGTATTGGGCTTATAGACCATACATTCTCTGTGCAGCTGCTCAACGCTGCCATTGTATCATGAAGGCAGCCAGGGACAATATGTAAATGATGAGCATGGCTGTGTCCCAGTAAAACTTTATATACAAAAAAGGCAGCTGGCCAATGGTAATAGTTTGCAGGTCATGGTGTCCATGAACTGTAGGAGTGGAGGTTAGGATGGCTTTTCATTTGCCTGACATGCTTGGGCAAGGACTCCTTCTACAGATTCCCTCCCTCCCTCATACTCATCTTAGCGTTTAACAATCTTCACCATTAAAAGATGCATTATATATATGCATATGTATAGCTGATTCACTTTGCTGTACAGCAGAAACTAACACAACATTGTAAAGCAACTATACTCCAATAAGAATTAATTTTTAAAAAGATGCATCATAATATGTCAATTATACCTCAATAAAAAATAATAATATTTTTAAAAAGACACATCATATCATTAAAGCTCTTCATTCTTTACTTTAAGCCCGTGTTCTCTAGTTCTGAATGGGGGAGAGTCTGTTTGTTATAGATCAGGTACTTTGTACACTGTAGGTACTCCATAAAGCCAAGTTATTTTGGAATTTCTGAAATTTGAGAAGAGACGGAAAACATTCTCTATTTTCTCTGGAACATAAGAAGATCCCTGGCTTCCTCCTTCCCCACTACAAGCCCCTGTGTGATCCTCTCTTGCAGACACAGCAGGCAGAGCGAAAACATGGATCCTAGGACATATCTGCTAGTCCCTGTTGAGGGGAGAGTCCCTTTATTTCTACTGAAGAAATAGCTGCTGCCACTGAGAGCTCTCCACAACCCACTTTGCTGTTTTCAGAAATGTCTTTGCATTTTTGCTTCCCTGTCAGCCGGAGGGGTGATTCTCCATCACAATCAGGTATAAGCCTGGCTCTAGCCAACATTCTTGGGAGATAAGTGAAGAGAGCAGACTTCTCACTTCTAAGCTCTGAAAGGTCAGTAGGCCTACCTTAAAGGAGAAAATAAACAGAAAAACAAGCTGGAGGAAATCAAGAATAGTCACACAACCCTATGATTTCTTACCTGAACTCTTCACTAGGCATTCTGAATGATCCACTTTGGAAGTGAAAACAGCTGGTGTGAAGACTGCAAAGGCTGGTGTGGGGGACTTGTTTTTATGAGAGGGCAAACAACCCAGAACTTTCCATAGGAGGACAGCTGAGTCAGGAGCCCATTGCAGAAGATTTCATTGTCCTGGAATGATCTTCTCCACCTGAAATGAGGGTTTCAATAGTAAGTAAATTACCTGAAACTGCCCAGTGAGTCAGTGCAGGTAATGAGGACATTTGGGGTGACAAAGCTTGTATCTCCCCACTTGGTCCATAGTTTAGAAAGCAGGCAGGACCCCATATTGACTTTGTGCCGTCTCATCCACAGAGCTGGAAAGGCTCTCAGGGTACATTAAACTCAGTGTGGTCATCATAGGGACAACCTTTTCAGGAACCTGCAGGAGGCTGGCAGATGCCCAGTTTTCCCAGGCTGCTCTAAGAATCAATCCCTTGTAGCACAGATCAGTCTCAAAGAGTTCCTGCTCAAAGGGAAGATTCCCTTTCTCTGTGCTCATCTGAGAATGGAGATGTGCTGAGGAACTGCATCCCGGGAGCTGGAGCCCTGGGTGGTGCATTCACTCTGCCTGGGTTAAAACCAGGTCTGGCTGCCATTTGTGGCACACAAATTCCATATGACTAACCAACCTGGCTCACTAATGCTCTGGCTTTACAAGGCATCTCCTATGCATCCTCCTCTCTGTTTTCCTACAAATCTACCTCATGTTCTGGCCCCTCCTTAACTTTCCTATAGCTTGACTTTATTTAGTCACAGACCTGTTTTCCTAAACACGTGTCCTTTATTGCAAATGGGATTACTCACTATTCCCCAAGCTCATCTTGCTTTCTGCTATCACTTCTTTCTTCACACCATTTTCTCAGCCTGGAATGTCCTACCCCATCTCTACCCAATCAGATCTTTCAAAGCATTATTTCTCCTAGAAAGTCAATCAAAAATGATATAATTAAGTCCCTTAAACCCTGGACTTCAGTTGAGTTTCTCTTAAGATGTTAATCATGTTCTCTCTCATAAGGAAATACCTTTTCTGTCTTTTTAGATTTGGAAGCAACGCTATCTCTACACTGTCTTCCACTTCCCAAAATATAAGTCATAATAGATGCTCAGTTAATACTTGTCAACAAATTTATTTGTCAAATGCAAAACTCACTGCCTGAAAGAGTTCATTTGCCTTCCTAAGCATCTAAAGAACAACCAGGAAATGTTACCGTATTGTGTGTATAACTCGCTCTGTCCCTCACAGAAAATAGGAAAGGCATTTTACAGGAGTTTTCCTAGGTTGTTTACCAAATCAGATCCTCTAATCCTAAGAGAAATAAGTTAAATCTTATTTTTCCCATAAGAGCAATCTTATAAAATTGGTTTCTGTTCTTAACCAAGACCTGGTGCCCAACTTCTTCATATGAATGGTCACAAGCAGGATATTTAATCAATTTTAAATGTTATACCTGTTACACTATATTGCATAAAGCTTTCTACAGTGTATATAAATCAATTAAACAAGGCAACGCAGCAGCCTATAAAATAAAGTTTTACATTAAGTAAAATATAGGTCATAAAGGTCTACTGTACAAACTTTTCATCCTCTTTAAATCCTTTCTAAAATAAATCAGCCAGTGAAGATACTCCACTGTTAGGGTCATGGTTTCAGAAAGATTTCTTGGAGGAAATACTGTAAAGCCTCTTAGGAAAACTTTGTAAGGGATTAAAACTGTGGTGACTTTTGGAGAAACTAATGCAGGAATGTAGGTTTGGTTGCCCCTATTTCTCCCTGATAATTTCCCTACGGTGAGTATAGATATTAACCAGCAAGCCTGAATTTCTCTCAGTATGGAAGCAGAAAGTTCTCTGCCTTCTCAACAGCGCTAGTTAATTTTCCCTGTTACATGACAATAACATACTTAGCCAAGAAATCTGCCCTGACATTAAAATGAATGCATTTGGGCTTCCCTGGTGGTGCAGTGGTTGAGAGTCCGCCTGCCGATGCAGGGGATGCGGGTTCGTGCCCTGGTCCGGGAGGATCCCACATGCCACGGAGCAGCTGGGCCCGTGAGCCATGGCTGCTGAGCCTGTGCGTCCGGAGCCTGTGCATCCGGAGCCTGTGCTCTGCAATGGGAGAGGCCACAGCAGTGAGAGGCCCGTGTACCGCAAAAAAAAAAAAAAAAAAAAAAAAAAGAATGCATTCATTTTTTTTCCTACATGATGGTGTCTTATTTTTTGCATCTGATAAAAAAACTTCACCTAGGTTCCTTCCAGTTTGACAGACTAAAAGTCTACGATGCTCATAGCCATCTCCACATTACATCTCCACAGTGATAAGCCTCAGGGCTGCCTTTCACAACTGAAGGTGGTCTGACTCCATGTTATTGATCTATCTATGATTTATGAGAACAATACCAGGCCTTTCTCCACAGTTATCAAATCTATTCCAGAGGTGCTTAATCCTGGCTACACATTAAGAATATCATTGCTGTTTACTCAAAGGAGTTGAAAACTTACGTCCACACAAAAACCTACACAAAGATGTTTACGGCAGCTTTAAACATAATTGCCCAAACATGGAATCAACCAAGATGACTTTCAGTAGGTGAATGGATTAAAAAAACAAAAAATGTGGTACTTCTAGAAAATGGGATATTTTTCAGAACTAAAAAGAAGTGGGCTATCAAGTCATGAAAAGCATATGGAGGAAACTTAAATGCATATTAGTGAAATAACACAAAATGAAAAGGCTTACATACTGTATGACTCCAACTATACGACATTCTGGAAAAGGCAAAACTAGACACAATGAAAAGATCAGTGATTACCAGGGTTAGCAGGGAGGAAGGAATGAATAAGTGGAGCACAAGATTGATAGGACAGAGGGCAGACAGCAGAAGCAAGAAGAACTACAATCCTGCAGCCTGTGGAACAAAAACCACATTCACAGAAAGATAGACAAGATGAAAAGGCAGAGGGCTATGTACCAGATGAAGGAACAAGATGAAACCCCAGAAAAACAACTAAATGAAATGGAGATAGGAAAACTTCCAGAAAAAGAATTCAGAATAAGGATAGTGAAGATGATCTAGGACCTCAGAAAAAGAATGGAGGCAAAGATCAAAGATACAAGAAATGTTTAACAAAGACCTAGAAGAATTAAAGAACAAACAAACAGAGATGAACAATACAATAACTGAAATGAAAACTACACTAGAAGGAATCAATAGCAGAATAACTGAGGCAGAAGAACGGATAAGTGACCTGGAAGACAGAATGGTGGAATTCACTGCTGTGGAACAGAATAAAGAAAAAAGAATGAAAAGAAATGAAGACAGCCTAAGAGACCTCTGGGACAACATTAAACGCAACAACATTCGCATTATAGGGGTCCCAGAAGGAGAAAGGACCAGAGAAAATATTTGAAGAGATTATAACTGAAAACTTCCCTAACGTGGGAAAAGAAATAGCCACCCAAGTCCAGGAAGCACAGAGAGTCCCATACAGGATAAACCCAAGGAGAAACACGCCAAGACACATAGTAGTCAAATTGGCAAAAATTAAAGATAAAGAAAAATTGTTAAAAGCAGCAAGGGAAAAATGACAAATAACATACAAGGGAACTCCCATAAGGTTAACAGCTGATTTCTCAGCAGAAACTCTACAAGCCAGAAGGGAGTACATGATATACTTAAAGTGATGAAAGGGAAGAACCTAAAACCAAGATTACTCTACCCGGCAAGGATCTCATTCAGATTCGATGGAGAAATCAAAAGCTTTACAGACAAGCAAAAGCTAAGAGAATTCAGCATGACCAAACCAGCTCTACAACAAATGCTAAAGGAACTTCTCTAAGTGGGAAACACAAGAGAAGAAAAGGACCTACAAAAACAAACCCAAAACAATTAAGAAAATGATCATAGGAACATACATATCGATAATTACCTTAAACATGAATGGATTAAATGCTCCAACCAAAAGACACAGGCTCACTGAATAGATACAAAAACAAGACACACATATATGCTGTCTACAAGAGACCCATTTCAGACCTAGGGACACATTCAAACTGAAAGTGAGGGGATGGAAAAAGATATTCCATGCAAATGGAAATCAAAAGAAAGCTGGAGTAGCAATACTTATATCAGATAAAACAGACTTTAAAATAAAAAATGTTACAAGAGACAAGGAAGGATACTACATAATGATCAGGGGATCAATCCAAGAAGAAGATATAACAATTATAAATATATATGCACCCAACATAGGAGCAACTCAGTACATAAGGCAACTGCTAGCAGCTATAAAAGAGGAAATCGACAGTAACACAATAATAGTGAGGGACTTTAATATCTCACTTACACCAATGGACAGATCATCCAAAATGAAAATAAATAAGGAAACAGAAGCTTTAAATGACACAATAAGCCAGATAGATTCAATTGATATTTATAGGACATTCCATCCCAAAACAGAAGATTACACTTTCTTCTCAATTGTGCCTGGAACATTCTCCAGGATAGATCACATCTTGGGTCATAAATCAAGCCTGGGTAAATTTAAGAAAATTGAAATCATATCAAGCATCTTTTCTGACCATAACCCTATGAGATTAGAAATCAATTACAGGGAAAAAAAAAAGGAAAAAACACAAACACATGGAGGCTAAACAATATGTTACTAAATAACCAAGAGATCAGTGAAGAAATCAAAGAGGAAATCAAAAAATATCTAGAGACAAATGACAATGAAAACACAACAATCCAAAACCTATGGGATGCAGCAAAAGCAGTTCTAAGAGGGAAGTTTATAGCTATACAAGCTTACCTCAAGAAACAAGAAAAATCTCAAATACACAATCTAACCTTACACCTGAAGGAACCAGAGAAAGAACAAACAAAACCCAAATTTAGGAGAAGAAAAGAAATCATAAAGAACAGAGCAGAACCAAATGAAATAGAAACAAAGAAAACAATAGCAAAGATCAATAAAACTAAAAGCTGGTTCTTAAAGAAAAAAAGATTGTTAGGACAATGAAACTACTCTACTTGATATAAAAATAGTGGATACATGTCATTACATATTTGTCCAAACCCATAAATTGTACAACACCAAGAGTGAACCCTAATGTAAAGTACAGACTTTGGGTGATAATGATGTGCCAATGTAGGTTCATCAATTGTATCAAATGTACCACTCTGGTGCAGGATTTGATACAGGAGGCTATGCATGAATGGGATCAGAGAGTATATGGGAAATACCTACCTTCCTCCCAATTATGCTCTGAACCTAAAACTGCTCTAAAAAATAAAGGTCATTTTTTAAAGTCTTAAAATTAATAAATGAGAGTCCTCTCCTACCAAAAAAATTATATATATATATATGTACATATATATAACTTTATTTATATATATATATATAGTTATATAGTTATTATATATATATATGCTTGGGTTCTCCTCTCAACCCCAAAGCCAATTAAATCAGAAAATCAGAATCTCTGTGAGTGGAAATCAAGCCTCAGTATTTTTAAAGCTCCCTAGATGATTTCAATGTGCCAGCAAAGTGAGAATCACAGACCTCTGCAAATAAAAAGCAGCCTGCTCATTCATTTGAACCTTAAACCAAATAACCACCTGAGAGAATTCAGAAATCTTGGGTTCTAGACTCAACCTGACAATAATATCCAGATGCATAACTTTGAATACATCATATCCCCTCTCAAAGTCTTAGTTTCCTCAAGTATAGCATGAGCAGAGTGTCCCCCATTAACAAACAGTCCAATTCCTCAACAAACACTAGCAAACAGAATTCAACAGCACATTGAAAGGATTATGCAACATGACCAGTAAGATTTATTCTTGCAGTGCAAGTATGGTCCAACATACAAAAATCAATCAATATAATATACCATATAACAGAATGAAGGAAAATAACCACATGATCATTTCAATTGATGCAGAAAGGGATTTCACAAAAGTTAACACACTTTCATGATAAAAACACTCAACAAACTAAGAATAGAAGGAGATTGCCTCAACATAATAAAGTCTATATATGCAAGGCCCTCAGCAAACATCATACTCCATAAGGAAAGACTGATAATCTGCCCTAGAGTGCTACATTTGTTACACTCAATGAACCGACATTGACACATCATTATCACCCAGAAGTCCACAGTTTACATTAGGGTTCACTCTTGTACATTCTGTGGGTTTTGACAAATGTATAATGACATGAATTATAGTAACATACAGAGTATTTTTGTTGCCCTAAAAATCCTCTGTGCTCCATCTATTCATACCAACCTTTTCAGACTGACTTCTTTCACTTAGTAATAAGCATTTCAGTTTCCTCTAAGTCTTTTCATGGTTTGATAGCTCATTTCTTATGGGAAATCACTGTACTTTCTGCTCAATTTTGCTGTGAACCTAAAACTGCTCTAAAAAAAAAAAGTATTTTTTTAAAGAAATGAAATGCTGCTATTGACATAAAAAAACAAAACAGAGCAAATTAAAAGAAAGCAGAAGAAACAAATATTTATGCAGTGCCTATTATCTGCCATTATTCTGCTGGATGCTGTGACACAATGATAAGCAAAACAGACACTGTCCCCATCTTCTTAGAGCTCACCATCTAGTATAGGAATCAGACATCAAACCACACAAATACAAAAGTATAATGATCAGTGACAGCATATACAGGCATACCTCATTTTATTGTGCGTTGCTTTATTGCACTTTGCAGATACTTCATTTTTTTTTTTACAAACTGAAGGTTTGTGACAACCCTGTGTTGAGTATCTCTATTGGTGCCATTCTTCCAACAGCACTTGCTCACTTCATGTCTCTGTGTCACATGTGGGTAATTCTCGAAATATTTCAAACTTGTTCATTATTATTATATTTGTTATGGTGATCTGTGATCAGTGATCTTTGATGTTACTACTGCAAATGGTTAACGGTTAGTATTTTTTATCAATAAAGCATTTTTAATTAAAAAAAATAATGGAAGAGTGAAAGCTTTTCCTCCAAGATCAGATACAAGACAATGATACTCGCTTTCACCACTTCTATTCAACATAATACTGGAAGTACTATCCAGAGAAATTAGGTAAAAAAAATAAAAGGCATCCAAATTAGAAATGCAGAAGTAAAATCATCTCTGTTCACAGAGGACATAATCTTATATGTAAAAAATCCTGAAGATTTCATTAAAAAACTTAGAATTAATAAATAAATTCAGTAAAACTGCAGGATATAAAATCAACATGCAAAAATCAGTTGTGTTCCTACATACTAACAATGAACAATCCAAAAAGGATTTTTAAAAAATACCATTTATAATATTTAGGAATAATTTTGAACAAGGAGGCAAAAGGCTTATACACTGAAAATTTTTAAATGTTGACAAAAGAAATTAAATACACAAATAAATAAAAGACATCTGTGTTCATAGATAAGAATATTTAATATTGTTAACGTACCAAAACTACTCAAAGTGATCTGTAGATTCAACACAATCCCTATCAAAATCTCAACAATATTTTTTGCATAAACATAAAAATCCATTCATATGGAATTTCAAGGGACATCAACTAACCAAAACATACTGAAAAGAAAAACAAAGTTGGGGGTCGCACACTTCCCGATTTCAAAACTTACTACAAAGTCACAATAATCAAAACAGTGTAGTACTAAAAGATAGGCAGACATGTAGATTAATGAAATAGAACAGACAGCCCAAATAAATCCTAATACGTTTGGCCAAGTGATTGCTGACAAGGGTGCTAAGACCATTCAGTGAGGAAAGGACAGTCTTTTTAACAAATGGTGTTCAGAAAACTGGATACCTACATGCAAAAGAATAAAGTTGAACCCTTACCTTATACCATATACCAAAATTAATTTAAAAATGCATCGAAGACCTAAATATAAAAGCTAAATCTATAAAATGCTGAGATAAAAACAGAGGGGAAAATCTTCATTTTCATTGGATTTAGCAATTACTTCTTGGATATGACACCAAAAGCACAGGCAACAAAAGAAAAGTTAGATGAATTGGACTATACCAAATTTAAAACTTCTGTGCATCAAAGGACACAATAAACAGAGTGAAAAGGCAACCTACCAAATAGGAGAAAATATTTGCAAATCATATAACTGATAGAGGTTAATATCTAGAATATATAATAAATTCCTACAAGTCAGCAACAAAACAATGCAATTAAAAAAAGACTTGAATAGACATTTCTTCAAGGAAGAGATATGAATGGCCAATAAGCACATGAGAATATGCTCAACATCATTAATCATTAGAGAGATGCAAATCAAAACCATCTCATACCCATAAAAACAAACTCAATCAAAAAATGGGCAGAAGACCTAAACAGACATTTCTCCAAAGAAGACATACAGATAGCCAAGAGGCACATGAAAAGATGTTCAACATCGTTGATTATTAGAGAAATACAAATCGGAACTACAATGAGATATCACCTCACAATAGTCAGAATGGCCATTATCAAAGAGTCTACAAACAATAAGTGCTGCTGAAGAGGGTGTGGAAAAAAGGGAACCCTCTTACACTGTTGGTGGGAATAAAATTGGTATAGCCACTATGGAGAAAAATATGGAGGTTCCTTAAAAAACTACAAATAGAACTACCATATGATCCAGCAATCCCTCTCCTGGGCATATATCCAGAGAAAACATGGTTCAAAAGGATAAGTGCACCCCAGTGTTCATTGCAGCACTGTTTACAATAGCCAAGACATGGAAGCAACCTAAATGTCCATCAACAGATGAATGGATAAAGAAGATGTTGTATGTATACACAATGGAATATTACTCAGCCATTAAAAAGAATGAAATAATGCCATCTGCAGCAATATGAATGGACATGCAGATTATCATACTAAGTGAATTAAGTCAGACAGAGAAAGACAAATATCACATGATATCACTTATCTGCGGAATCTTAAAAAAATGATACAAATGAACTTATTTACAAAACAGAAACAGACTTAGAGAATGAACTTATGGTTACCAGGGGTGAAGGGTGGGGAGGAGGGATAGACTGGAAGTTTGGGATTGACATGTACACACTGCTATATTTAAAATAGATAACGAACAAGGACCTACTGTATAGCACAGGGAACTCTGCTCAATATTCTGTAATAACCTAAATGGGAAAAGAATTTGAAAAAGAATAGTTACATGTATATGTACAACTTTGCTGTACACCTGAAACTAACACAACACTGTTAATCAATTACACTCCAATATAAAATAAAAAAAAAAGAATTCCTTGCAAACTTAAAAAAAAACAAAAAAAAACAGATGACAAATGTCAGCAGGATGTGGAGTAATTGGAATTCTTGTGTACTCTTCAAGGGAATGTAAAATGGTACAGCTGCTGTGGAAAACAGTATAGTAGTTCCTCAAAATTAAACACAGAATTACCATATGATCCAGCGATTGCACTTCTGGGTATATGCCCAAAAGAACTGAAAGCAGGAACTTGGAGAGATTTACATACCCATGTTTTTAGCAGCATTATTCCCAGTAGCCCAAAGGTAGAAGGAACACACGTGTCCACTGACAACTGGATGGATAAACAAAATGTGGTATATGTATACAATAAAATATTATTCAGCCTTAAAAAGGAAGGAAATTCTGGCACAGGTTGCAACATGGATAAACCTGCCGAGGGTCCGGGTTCAGGCCCTGGTTGGGGAACTAAACTCCCACAAGCTGCGCAGCCAAAAACAAAGTGGTGACGGCAGCACAAAATGTGAATGCACTTAAATGCCACTGAACTGTACACTTAGGAATGGTTAAGATGGTAAATTTTATGTTATGTGTATTTTACAATTTTTTTAAAGAACGGTAGGATGCATGGATTCTATTCAAATGGAACAGTTATTCAGTAGTTAGAACACATGAGTACCTACTACGTGACAGCTGGTTTAACACAACCACCTCCATCCCGATGATGATGAACCAGCAAACTCAGATTATATAGTTGACTGATGTTAGGGAAGACAAAAGTTACCCTGTTGAATTTCAAACCAATTATTTTAGGTATCATTGAATTACAACCATTAGCTGAGATTTCTGTCTGCTGGTTCAGTTTGAATAAAAGAAGAGTTTCTTGCAGAACCCTCTATAATCTACCGTGAAGATGCTAATGCATGAGTGGTTTGCATATAATATACAGTATAAATGTGCATGCATGTTCATCCTTCTGGGGGTGAGATAAAGCATTTTTTACTGCATTTGATATATAGAACCTTCTAAACTGATAATATCGGATATTAACCTAAAACAAATATTATATAATATTTTTTTATTTAAAAAAGACATACTACTACTTTACCACAAGAGAGAAAATTTCTGTCTTTTGAATGTGCATAGTTGATTGGACATTTAGACCAATCAGACTCTATTAAATATGAATATAATCAGCCAGAACTCCTCACCACTGCCACACACACACACCTATCTAGTTGAACTTGGTAACTTGGTAACTACAGTAAAAAAGTGGTGCATTATAAACAACATAGGACAGTTAAAAATGAATTCTTACAGTTATTAAATATTATATTGAATATTTTTAAGTAGATTATATGCACTGCAAAAATCTCTACAAATTGGCATCCACACAGCAGTAGAAAATTCCCAATCAAATCACACATGCCCAAAAAATGTTGATATCTGAGTTTCATGAGGATGAGACTTTTTTTTTGCTCTCTGCAGTATCTCCTGTGTCTAGAATAGTACAAAGTGGATGCACAATAAGTATTAGTAGAATGAAAAAATAATGTGTATAGTTTCACTGAGGGTCTCTTGGTCAGACATCCTGAGCATGGCATGGGTGGGACCAAGCCCATGGACCAGATGAGGTAATGAAAAGGAACCAGACCAAACACTTTCCTCCTCACCAGGCAGAGTAGACTTGAGGAAAATGCCTCCAATAAAGCATAATGTTTCTGGACTGTAGCAATTTCCTGTCAGAGCAACAGACAGTAGGCCCCAATATGAGGGGTACCAAAGGTTCCAATATGAAATGGGAAGGAAGTGATAAGGAATTTAGGGTGGGCTATATGCAAAAGCCCAGACAGGAAAGAGGCCACTAAAATGTAGGAGAACCCCAGTCATGGAATTCTTGGAAGAAAACCTTATGCCAGGAAGGCATTTCAGAAATCAAGGTCAAAGCTCCAACTCAGGGAGCTGGGAAGAAGGAGAACTAAGTTAAAATCAACAAACCAGAAATTTCCATTTCCTAAACGGAGGCAAATCACAAGGGTTAGATTAGCAAGATGGTTAGCACCTCATAGCAAGTCCTAAAGTGTGGGTCTGAGGACACTTACAGATCTCCTATGCCTAGAACTGGGGATAAGTCCAGTGTGTTCATGTCACCTGGCTATGAAGAGTAAAGGGATTCAGAAATCCCTCAATACCACAAATCACCTGTGTGCTGCCATCTTAGAATTTACAGTATAGCTCTTCAGCTCAATCCCTGATCCAGGAAATAACGCTGGGAGGAAAGGAAGAACAGAGGAGACGAGACATCCACACACAGAATGCACAATGGGAAGGCTTTCCACTACAAGGAGAATTACATTGACAAGACACTGGGAAGACATGAACTGGATGCATAGAAGTATTCCCGCCATGAAAAGGATTCTACAGATTCTTTTCCCCTTGCTTACTGCAGTAATGTGATTTCTCTAGTCTGTGATAAACAGCCTAACTGTTCATTCTTAGTTGGTGGTTTCTCTGACTCAATCTAATTAATGTGTTCTAAGACTCTCCACTCCTTGTCAAGTGTAGCTGGAAAGTAATAATAATAGTTTGTAGTAGTAATAATAAATAGGGTGTGGTTTTTTTTGAGAACTTACTCTTTTAATTGTCACATGACCCTATAGTATAGATATTGCTAACATCCTCATTTTATTGATGACCAAACTGAGGCACAGAGACAAAGGTAATTGGTCCAAGGTCACACCCCTAGTAATCTGGGATACAAATTCAAACAGACTTACTAACAGTATAGCCCTTGCTATAAACCACTCTGTATAGTGAGCTATTCTCACTGACCCCCTTTGGTAAATTTGTTTCTGAGCATGATCCCTGATCTAGTATGACCTCTTTTAAACGACTCATACCCTATCTTACAGATGTTAACTCAATACAGCTTTACAGTACATAGCACACTTATAAAACAGTGATTGAATCTGATCTATGGGTCCATGTAGCCATAGCAGAGGGTGATGATTCCCTCTCATTTCATTCAAACTTCCCACTCCGTGTGGAGAAAAGCACATTTCAACCATCTTCAGAGATAAAACTTTATGTGCTGGGCAAGTAACAGGCTAGTCAGACATCTTTCAGGGACTTTGAATACCAAGCTTTCTTGAAGACCTGAAGCACAAAAACATTGTGAAACCCATGTCAATTCAGGGAGGTTTCATTCTAATTAACATGCCCTGCAAAAAATTAGAATTAGATTATGCAGGGATTCATTACATATAAAGTGTCCTGAGAGGTACCCCTGTATCTAAATATTAGATTTTCTTTAAATCATACTCTGAATTTGTATACCCTGATTAACATACTACACTTGTTTTTATAAATTGTTTGTTTGTTTGTTTTTAATTCATTACTTCCATCTATCAGGAATGGGACAGAGCAAACTAGCAAAGGCATCCGACTGCATGGCTGAAACCAGCTCTAATAGCCAGGTAAGAACTGAGAAGGAGAAATACAGCAATCCTAAAGCAGCAAGGAACTGCAAGAGTTAGAAGTACATTTTATAGGGCTTCCCTGGTGGCGCAGTGGTAGAGAGTCCACCTGCCGATGCAGGGGACATGGGTTCGTGCCCCGGTCCGGGAAGATCCCACATGCCGCGGAGCGGCTAGGCCAGTGAGGTATGGCCGCTGAGCCCGCGCGTCCTGAGCCTGTGCTCCACAACGGGAGAAGCCACAGCAGTGAGAGGCCAGCGTACCGAAAAAAAAAAAGAAGTACATTTTATAATGAATCAAAGGCCAGAAATGAAAAATGGGCCCTTCAAGAAACAGCCCTTCCTATTAAGGAGTTGATCAGGCAATAAATGCATGTACGAGTGAGTTCTTCACACCACCTTAGGGAATGAGGGCTACAGAGACAACTACTCGCTCCCTGCTCTTGAAGAATTTTATATCTAGAACCAAAATGTCTAACAGAACTTCCTGCAGTGATGAAAATATTCTACATCTGCCCTGTCCAATGTGGAAGACAAAAGCCACACGAGGCTATTTAAATTTAAGTTAAAAATTCCGTTCTTCAGTCACACTAGCCACATTTCAAGTGCAAAGTAGCCAAATGTGGCTACTTAAATTGAAGTTTAAATTAATCACATTTAAAGAACGTTAATAATTTAGTTCTCAGGAATACTGGTCACATGTCAAGTGCTTAGCGGCCATCCGTGGCTCATGGCTGCTGTGCTGGGCAGTGCAAACATAGAGCATTTCTTTCATCACAGGAAGTTCTATTGGACAGAGATGTTCTCGAAAATGTCAGAAGAGGAGGAAAGTATAATGTCCTTATTTTTAAGAAGTATTAATTATATGGTCTTCTTTAAATGAAATCAATCATGAGTGATACCAAGCAGGACGAGGTGCACAAAAGGCTCATAGGCTCCTGGGCACAAAAGCCTTTCTGTGTCCCCCATTTCTTGTTTGTAGGAAATAGGCTTCATTCAGCCTCCAGGACCTTCCCTGAGTTCCAAGGGCAGGTCAAACAGATGCTAATTAGGGAAGGGAGGAGATGCAGAGACAAGGGAGGAGCAGTCAAGAGTAACAATAGTGCAGCCTTGGGGCAGGGTCCTGGTCCCCCCTCAGGGGATATACAAAACAATATCTTTGAGCTGTTGTGCAGATACGGAAGCCCCACCAGGTGGGAGAAGTTAACAGTATGCTGCCCACAAGCACATAGATCACAGACCGTTTGGAACCAGAAGGATGACGATGCTGCCTCCCACTTACCTCACCACCAACCAATCAGAAGAATGTCCACGAGCTGATCACCCCCCTCTTTGAACCATTACTATAAAACTCCTCACTACCCCCTCCAGGTGGGGACACAGAGTTTTGAGGGCTTTAGCTCACTGTGGACCCCTTTGCCTAGCAAAGCAATAACGCTATTCTTTTCTACTTTGTCCAAAACTCTGTCTCTGAGATTTAATTCAGTGCTGGGGTACAGAGGCCAGATTCGGCTTCAAAGCCATGATGAAAAGTAAAAACAATGGACGAGACTCTTCTTATCAACTGAAGGCAAACTATATATACTTAACAACATACCTATATCCAGATGGATACTCGATCTTAAATTGGCTTTGAATTCATACATAATTATAACACTGTTAAGCAACATCTTTAGCAATTGACGGTAAAAGGTTAGGCACAAAAAGCCTCCACTTAAGAAGTTTCCTATGAAAAGAAGTTAAATCCACTCAAGTCTTGACTTTGCAGTCAAAGATGATCCGTGTGTGTTGATACAGCCATCAAGGAAAGAATGAAATTTAGGATAACAGAGATACCACTGAGGTGAATTATTTTGCTCCAGCAAACCTCAGGCTGAGATTTATTTCTTCTCCTTGGTAATGCATAACGAAGAAAGTCAAGTGTGGACTTGTGTCAGTGGACCATTTAAGCTGATGCATTACAAAACTAGTAGTGGCTTTCACCTCATTTGAGCTATAGACGTATCAATGTTCTCATTAAGAACTAATATTCTCAGTGACTTGAAACTCATCATAAATATTTAAGTAGAATTACTCCTAAAATTAGAGCTTCCTCCCTGCCCTTCATTCATGAACGGGTCTCAACCCATTTGTGACTATGTTTCCAAGGAGGAGCATAACAGGTATGCCCACAGTGACGAGCCCTCAATATTCATGTAGACTCTGATACACATGCCATGAAAATGGAACACAGTAGTTGTGCAGAGTAGAGTACATGGGTCTCCCATCATCTTGTTTACATACCTGGATGTTGGGGTTGCCTTTTCGTTACCATCCTTATTTTTTTTATATGTATTTTTTTATTATTTTTTTAAATTTTGATAATTTACTTTGGCTGCACTGGGTCTTAGTTGTGGCACGCAGGTTCTTCGTTGTGGCATGCGGGATCTTTTAGTTGCAGCATGTGGACTCTTAGTTCTTAGTTGCGGGATGCAGACTCTTACTGGCGGCACGCACGCGGGATCTAGTTCCCCGCCCAGGGATCGAACCTGGGCCCCCTGCATTAGGAGCACAGAGTCTTACCCACTGGACCACCAGGGAAGTCCCTTGTTATCATCTTTAGAACTCTGGTCTTCAATGACTTTGGCCCAGAAAACACTCAGTAAGGCAATTTGGTTTTTGAAAATTGGTTTCTTCACACAATGAAATAATTTAATTTAATAACAATGATAGTAATCTTGTTAATTGAAGGAAGGAAATTCACTGAGCGAAGCCACATTAATGCCTAGCATCATTTTACTCTGTCAGATTTTCTGAACTTAGCAGACTATACCCTGGCTTCTGGAACACTCCATCCCAGGTGTGACTGAGCATCTTGGGTGAGCACTGCCCACCTCCAGGGAAGAGATCTCTGCCCTGGTCATGGAGGTTAGCCAAAAATACCTGGTGTCAAGTGGGCTGCCTTCCCTTTTCATTTCCTCATTCCAAACTCCTCTTTTCCCTGGTGTTTTTTTTTTTCCCTTTTTCCTTATATATATATATAATCTCCTAAAACAGTCCTTTTAAAAATAGCCTCTCATGCTTTCTTCCTTTCGGTGATCCATAGAAACCCTCAGGATAAACCCCCAAATCCCAGCTCCAGTAGTTACCTAATCATGATCATTGCTGTTATTACAACCATCAGCCATTCATCCGCTGTTTCCATCCTTACTGGTTTCATTATATTGGTTAAAACTATCCCACCAGCACTGAAGCTCCTGGGGTACTACCTTATCACCTCCTCTGGGAAATGACTGCCATGAAACGCTCCCAGGTACGGGCTCCTTTTAGTCATGCCTGATTGGATTAAGAGCGAACATCTGAACTAAGACAAACTAGTCAAATTGTTTCTTCCTAAAAATTTAGAATTAGAATTAAGAGTTTAATCAGTCTGACCTGGTTGTTGCAGTTGCACACTTGGGAGACTTGAGTTGGCTATCACCTGCCTCACATGTGATGGAGGAACAGGGAAAAAAAAAAAAAAAAGGAAGCCTATTGCAAAAAAAACAACAGAACTTCTGGCAGATTTTCAGTTCAAGCTCCTATCTCCCCAGTCCCACCCCTCCACACCCCTCACGGATATACACAAATAACCACAATCCTCTTTCAAAGATCACCACCTCTCTGGCATAATCATCTCCATCTCTTTTCTTTTTTGCTTTTGAATGACTGTTTTCATATATCCTCTTCCTCCTTCGTATATTAAGTACAAAGATTCCCACCCACCCCCTTTTTTAATATTTATTTATTTATTTGGCTGCGCTGGGTCTTAGTTTTGGCACACAGGATCTTCGTTGCCGCATGAGAATTCTTAGTTGCTGCACGTGGGATCTAGTTCCCTGACCAGGGATCGAACCTGGGCCCCCTACATTGGCAGTGCAGAGTCTTAGCCCCTAGACCACCAGGGAAGTCCCTGCTCCTCCTTTTTAAGGCCAACCCTTCAACTTGACTTGGCCCTACTCCTTTCCATCTCCAAAGAAACCCTCAACAGCTATCTTCAATTACCTTCTCTGGCACCCATCTGTTCATCTTCCATTTCTATTTCTCCAGGGAGAAGTCTTCAGGTGTGCTTCTGTTTTCCTTCACTTTGTCACCAAACTACTGGAGAGAGAGGTCTGCACTTTGTAAACAAGTACTGAACTCTTGTTACCTCCGAGTAACAATAACCCCAGAGCTCTGTGTACGGCATGACTCTGCTACTATCTCCTGTCCACCCTCACCCTCCATTAAGCCCAGCAAGCTGTCCTCTGCCCTCATCACTCCATGGAAGCAATTATCCCAAAGGGCACCTTAGACTTCCAATCACCAGGTCTTAGGTCCTTTTCTTATTCCTCACTCTATTTGGCTATTGCATCAGATAACAATAACAGTTTACTCTCGGTGGTAGGCAGAAAAATGATCCCCCCAAAATGCCCAGCTCCTAATCCCTGGATCCTGTGCACATGTTACCTTATATGGCAAAAGGGACTTGGCAATGTGATTAAGGTTATAGACCTTGAGATAGGGAGAGTTTCATAGATTATCCATGTGGGGCCAATCTAATCACATGAGCCAAGAGTCAGTCAGAAAAATGTGATGAAAAAAGCCATAGGAGAGATTTGAAGCATAAGATGGATGTAATCCACCATTGCTGAAGATGGAGTAAGACAGCCAGGAGCTGAAGATGGAGTAAGGCAGCCTCCAGAATGCTCAGGCAACAGCAAACAAGGAAATGGGACCTCAGTCCTACAACCACAAGAAAGTGAATTTTGCTAACAATCCTAATGATCAAGTAAACAGATTCTTCCTTAAAACCTCCAGAAAAGAATACAGTCCTGTGACATCTTGATTTTAGCCAGGTGGGAACCCTGCCAGGATTTTGACTTACAGAACTGAAGATAATAATTTTCTGTTGTTGGGACTTCCCTGGTGGTCCAGTGGTTAAGATTTCGCCTTCCAGTGCAGAGGGTGTGGGTTCCATCCCTGGTCAGGGAGCTCAGATCCCACATGCCTCACGGCCAAAAGACCAAAACATAAAACAGAAGCAATACTGTAACAAATTCAATAAAGGCTTCAAAAATGGTCCACATCAAAAGAATCTTTTAAAAAAATAATAATTTTCTGTTGTTGAAGCCACTAAGTCTGTGGTAATTTGTTACAGCAGCAACAGAAAACTAAAACACCCCCTTCATTCTGAAATTCTCTCCTTGGCTTTTGTACTAATGTCTTCTGTGGTTCTGCCCCATCTCCTGGAACTCTTTTTCTTTTTCTTTTCTTTACTCCCATTCTCCCTATACACAGGTAATTACTAAATTTTTGTTTTCATTCCTAATCTCCTTCTGGCCATATTATAAAATTTCATAATCTTACCAACCACTTCCACTCATATGGTACCAAAAGCTAAACTCCTGCCTCTGACCTTTCCCCCAACTGCCTGGTGGTCATCATCATCTAAATAACCTACCACCTAAAATAGTTAGTATGTCCCAAACTGAACCCATCATCTTTCTTCTAAGGGTTGCTTCCTCTCATTATTGTTCTTTTTACTCATACTACCATTGTCTCAGTTACCCAAATTCAAAAACTCCAAACCATCATGGATACCTACTGAGATTCTAAAATACCCACCTCTACAATTATTTTCAAAGTCCTATATAATCATCGTTCTATGTGTTACCCTTTCTCTACTTCTATTGGCCTACTGTATCAGCCAGGGTTCAATCATGACAATAGAAACTACACTAATTATTTTAAATAGAAAGACTTAAATACAGAATTGTAGCTCTGCAGGTGACAGAAAAACAGAGAAGCTAAACAAGGGATAATCAAGCAATTCAGAAATAAGTACAATGGTAAACTGCTACTATCCTTAATGTGGAGAGGCAAAAGTGAAAGACAGGATTACCAAAGCTAAAGCCATAGAGCAGTTACCACTGCTGCCCGAAGTACCACCTGAAGCAGACTGAAAGAGAACTACTCTTCCTTCCTCCTTCCCTCCCTTCTTCCACCAGAGCCTCTCATTGGCCAAACCAGCAGGAAGCCAGCTGACAGGTGATGCGGAGCCTGGGAAACACAAGCTGTAAGAGTCAGCTCCCTTGCAGTCAGGGGAAGAGAAAGGCATAGGTCTGAAAGCATATAAGCAGTTGGCTGATATATATGCTAGCTCCAACCCTCGTTTCCTCTCACCTTGACTATTTATAATAGTCTCTTAATTGGCCTTCCTGCCTCATGTGTCTCCACACCATCCTATAACACTACTGCCAGATGCATCTTTCTAAAACAATAATCTCATCCTGGTACTTTCCTCTCCAAATTTTTCAATAGCTCCCTATTACCTACTGAAAAAGTTCTTAATCTCTTTGCCTGGCGTGGTTACCCTGATGGTCCCAACGAAGCACATCTCTCAGTACCCTTGCCCTTGTGTGTCCTCTCCTACACAGACTCGAGGCTTGAGGCCAATGGGACGCTTGCAAGCATGATGCAAGCAGAGGCCTAATATGCATTTGAACATTGCTGCTTATCCTACTGGAGTGAGAGTTCTTAGGATCCAGCCACTGTGTAAAGCACCCAAAGTATGGATGATCCTAAGAAATGCTATGGAAAGTGCTATGTGGAGAGAGAGAGGTCATAGGCCCCCAGCCATCCCTGCTAAGCACCAGATACAGGAGTAAAGCCATCTTGGAGGTTCCTACCTAGCCACCTGAGAGATCCCAAGTGGGACCAGCGAAAAGCCACCCAACTGAGCCCCAATGAACTTGTAGAATCATGAGCCGGTAACACGGTTTTCTTTTTAAGCCAGTAAGCTTTGGAGCGATTTGTTATACATTAATAGAAAGCCAAAATATTCCAGCTCCTCTCAAGAACGTGTAAGATCTAATTCCTGTAATAAATCATTATTCCACAATATTTGTAATGATTTTGCTTCTCTAAGCAAATCCTGACGGCTACACCTGGCATTAAAAGCTCTCTGCAGTCTGTCCCCTGCCAACCTTCCCCTGCTCCCCTCTGACTACTGTTCTCAATCACCTTTTACTCCAGCCAGTCAAATCACAGGTTCTCACACATGGCCTCCACTCTCGAGATCCACATACTCCTCACCCAGAATGTCGCCTCCTGCTCGTATTCGCGTAAGTAAACATCGGTTTAATATCACCACCTGCAGGAAGCATTACCACATCTCAACAAATAATAATCTCTCTTTCCTCTGTAACACTCATATTTTATGTTGGTATGGTACCTATCTTGCATTATTGTTAATCAGTTCCTGTGCAGAACTAGTAGCTCTGAGAGGACAGGGTTGAGATTCCTAGTGCTTCTTTTTCTCTCATCAGCCCCCAGGACAGTACCTTATACATAGTGTATGCTCCTTAAATGTTTGTGGACTAACTGGCTGACTCAATTAAATATCAGTTAATCTTGGGTGACCAAGAAAATAATGATGCATGTCTACCACTAGAATGAAAACTGCTGGGCACTGACAAGAGACTCAAAAAATACGCGAATATTGAATGACATACTCATGTGATACGTTATATGAACCTTATATTTCAGGGTCATCGTCCTTAAATACTGTGTAGTTCCCAATATGTTTGAAACGTTTAAAGTTATAATTACAATCCTCCCTTCTTTTCCTACAACTCATTTTCTCCTTCCTCTTTTTGTATTATTTTCTCTCCCCAGGCTGTACTTCTTTTCTCTTACCCAAGGGCAGGGAGCCTTTTCCAGGCAGGCTGCGTGCTGCCCAAACCCCCATGCCTAGGTCCACAGAGATGTAGGGGTCACCACAATTATATTAATCTGACCCCTTTCTTTCTGTGTAGATTTATTTCCTGTGCCTGGAACCAACAAAATGGGAAGTTTTCAGAGTCCTAACCCTCTGAGGGTAAATTTTAATTTAATCATTTAAAAATGATAAGAACAACCATGTTCTTGGTTAGCACAAAACATCTAGGAGATTGCTGCAAATATTTGGCAATATGCACTAAAGAGGGAGGAAAGCATGTGAAGCCAAACTGGTTATAAATGCAAAGATAGTTTTATGGAAATTAAAAACTAGAGCCTGAAAATGAACTGGTACCCCATAACGTGATAATTTCTAAGAGTGCCATTTAAAAGAATCCACCTACTAGCATGCCGTATTTTTCTCTTTTTCTTTTTTTGAAATGGGGCTTGTGCAAAATTCTAAATTATAAACCAGATTCATACTTCATATAATAAAATGGAAAAAGTAAGGGCTTTGCATTGAGACACGATTTGAATCCCAGTGCTACTCAGTATTTGCTGGATACATTACTTCAACTCTATCGCCCTCCAAGCTTCCTCCACTGCAAAACAGGGATAACAGCCCTTACCCCACAGAGCTGTTACGAGAGCTATTTGTATGAACACAGGAAAAACACCCTACCTGGCACGCTGCAGGTGCTCAAGAAATGGCCAAGGTGGGATGCTTAATGAATCTTTTTTCTCCCACCAGCACTCAGAACAGGACTTTGTACATAGTATGTGTCCTGCACCCAGCCCTTCCCTAGAGGAGATGGGGAGTCATTTCCATGATGACTTCCTTTCACTCAACCAGTTATGCAGTTTTCTTACTTACGTAATGACAAGACACAGTCCTTGAGGTTCGAGGACCATTAGTCCCTTACAGACTCAGCAAGCACTCGTAGCAATGCAAGTTCAGGCTGGCAGGTAAGTGTCAAGCCCCCTCCAAGCTCTTCTCTGGCCCTGGAACTCTGAGGAATATGTGAGATCCAGGGTTCCTGATCACTAGGAATTTATCATCTGTGGACACACCACATACACCTATGAAACAACAACAACAACAAATCCACCACACATTTTATAGCATTTTTATAATATTTCGTGTTCTTTCATAGGAAGTGTTCCATTCAATCTTCTCCAAAGCTCCAGGTGCTTCTGAGGTAGGCAGGATACGTATTAGCATTCTAACCATAGAGTGGATGAAATCGATGCTCAGAAAGGCTAAGCAATGTGCCAGGGCCACATAGGTGCTTTGTGGCAGAACCCAGAATAAGTCCTGGGTCCCCAGATACCCTGTCCAGTGCTCTTCCCAGGAGACACTCATCTTCCTGTGCTTCCTTCCCCTACCCTCTGATTTCTTTGTGACTTTACCCAAAAGAAAGAGATTTTCAGATCATTCATTCATTCAAAGGCATTTCCTGAGGTCCATCTTTGTGCAAGATTCTGTGCTGGGTGTTTTGTGGGGTACAGGGATGGCTACAAGAGCCACAATACCTCTAGAGAGAGGCAGCATCATGGGAGAGGGGGTGGAAAGTGCTTCCATTCATGACAGCCCAGAAGGGATTCCAGAAGGACATGGTTCTCCGTTGCCCCTGTGAAGACGAGATATAAGAGCAGGTAAGTCAACCCAGGCCATTGACTCAGATCCGCAAGAAATGCGGCTTCATTTCTACTCTGAGTTCCCTCTGCATATAGAGGCAGTAGCCTGTTTTCTGTAAGTTTGTATAATCTCAGTCCATTCAGGGTATGATGGTCATTTTTATGTGGCAACTTGACTGGGCCACAGGATGCCCAGATATTTGGTTAAACATTATCCTGAATATGTCTGGGAGGGTGTTTCTGGGTGAGATTAACATTTGAATCAGTAGACTGAATAAAGCAGATTGTCCTCTCCAACATGGTTGGGCCTCATCTGTTCTGTTAGCGCCTGAACTAAATAAAAGGCTGAATAAGAAAGAATTCTTTCTCTCCGCCTGTCTTTGAGCTGGGACACCAGTCTGCCTTCAGACTCAGACTTGGACTGGAACTTCCACCATCAGCTCTCCCAGGTGGCAGACCTTGGACTCAGACAGGAACCATACCATCGGCTCTCCTGGGTCTCTAGCTTGCCCACTACAGATGGTGGACATTCAGTCTCCATACCTGTGTGAGCCAATTCCTCATAGTTAATCTCCTTCTTTAGAAACATAAATAGCCTATCGGTTCTGTTGCTCTAGAGAAGCCAGGGTCTTTTCTCACCCCTCGCTGATGGGGTATCGGTCCCTGGGGGTAGCAGAAGAGGGACTGACTTAGGGCCAAGAGACAGGAAAGAGGAGACAATTGGGCATCATCCCTCATGACCTATATTGCCACTGGCACAACTAGGGGCTCACACTTCTGGCAGATGACAGTTGCACCCTCATGGTTCAAACCACCACAGGTCCCAGATCTAGCTCTCAAGGCCTCTCCCACAACCGTCCAAGGTATTTGGGAGGCCTTTGGCTGTTCCCTTGTCCATGCTAGACAGCCAAGAATTTTGACGAGGCTGCCTCAGACCCATAACACACCTAAACACACCACGCAGCCCCATCGCTATGATTCTCCGTGACTGGGGGGCTGGGGGGCTCGGCACAGCTTTCATATTCTCAGGATCTGCTATAACGTGAGACACAGGTCACACCCACCTCAGATCCGTACAAGCAATCAAGTATTTCTATTATGGCACATCCTCAGCATCCCACAATATCCACTCCTTTCTCGCCTCCCTATACAGTAAGTCCCCTACATACGAACGTTCAAGTTGTGAACTTTCAAAGATGTGAACACGCAGCTGGTTCCAGCAAGGAACCAGAGCCTGTGCCATCAGTGTCAGGCATGAGTGAAACTGCAGCTTGCCCTCCATCTCCTATTGCTGACGATCCTTCAGCTCTACCACCTCCCACTGCCTCTCCCTCCTCCAGTCAGTAACTCTTCCTGCCTGTTCACTCGATGCCAGCCCCCGTATGCCAGCTGTGGTACAGCTGAGATCTTTCTCCAGCTGGTAGCAGAAAGGGACATAAAGATCCAAGGCATGATAAGGACTTGATGTGCCATTATTAGCTTGAAGATTAAGGGGGCCATGTGTCAAGGAAATAGCAAACTCAGTCTTAAAATCACAAGCAACTTGAATGAGCCTGGAAGTATTGTGTTGGCCAAAAAGTTCCTTCCGGTTTTTCCATAAGATGGTACGGAAAAAACGAACGAACTTTTTGGCCAATCTAATGTAGTCTTCCCCAAAGCCCAGCCAACCCCTTGATTTCTGCCTTGTGGCTCTCTGAGCACAGGAGCCAGTTGAGCTACGCTATGCCCAGACCTCTGACCTACCAAACTATAGGATAATAAATGGTTGTGTTTTAAGTCACCAAGTGTGTAGAAATTTGCTATGGCAAGAATAGAAAACTAATATACATGATAGAGATTTTAACCATGTTAATTGAAATATAGTTAATTTACAATGTTGTGTTAGTTCCAGGTATAGAGCAAAGTGATTCAGTTATATATAGATATATATTTTTTCCATTATAGGTTATTACAAGATACTGAATATAGTCCTCTGTGAAGAGTAGGTCCTTGTTGTTTATCTATTTTATATATAGTAGTGTGTATATCCTAATTTTATATACACACACACACACACACACACACACACACACACACACACACACACACACACAGTTGACCCTTGAACAAAGTGAGGATTAGGGGCACCAAACCCTGTTCTTTCAAAAATCCATGGATAACTTTTGACTCACGCCCCAAAAAAAGCTTAACTACTAATAGCCTACTGTTGACCAGAAGCCTAACCAATAACATAAAGAGCCAGTTAACATATATTTTGTATCTTATGTGTTTTATATACTATATTCTTACAAGAAAGTAAGCTGGAGAAAAGAAAATTATTAAGAAAATCATAAGGAAGGGAAAATACATTTACAGTACTGTACTGTATTTATTAATATCCTAAGTTTACATCATCTATTTATAAGATTATTATTAAGAAAATCATAAGGAAGGGAAAATACATTTACAGTACTGTACTGTATTTATTAATATCCTAAGTTTACATCATCTATTTATAAGATGAATCATCTGTCTGTCAATAATCAATATTGCCTTATACGATACAAAACCCTGTAGATGTTATATGCATTAGTGATACTAGAGATTAGACATTAAAAAATGAAAAGATAGTGAAACCCTGTAGATGTTATATGCATTAGTAACACTAGACACTAGACATTAAAAAATGAAAAGATAGTGAAAAAAAGAAATTCATCTTTATTTACAGGTATCAAAATTCATGCATTGGAAACAAAGAAGCAGCAATATGATTACTTTATGGTAGCCTAGAGTAATTGATACAATTGCTTCATGGAAGCCTAGCCTATACAACTAACGAATGAATCATTACAAAATTTTTATGGCATAGAGTATTACAGGCATAGCCATAATACACTATTGGAAATACTGTTACTTTTTTTTTTAAAAACCACTTAACCTGTGATGATAGACTGATACATAATTCTCCAATTATGAAAGGGAGAGATATAATGTACAGTAATGTAATTCCTTGAAAGTAAAGTTATAAAACAGTAAGAAAATTAATACATTCTTAATTTTATATTAAATATCACTCACCTTATGCCCATATAAAAATACACTAATATCTACATATATTTTATGCATTCATAACATACCCTTTTCTTAATCATCTCAATAGTTCTAGGCTACAGTTTGTCTGAGTTTTTTCAAATTGTCACAAATCTCAAAAAATGTTTCCCATATATTTATTGTAAACAATCTGCATATAAGTGGACTCACACAGTTCAAACTCATGTTGTTCAAGGGTCAATTACAACTCAGAATACATATATATATATATTCCGAGTGCATATTCTGTATGTGTGTGTGTGTGTGTGTGTGTGTGTGTATATATATATATATATATATATATATATATATATATATATATCTTGCCTGGCACATTCTAACTACTAATAGGGTTAACTAGAGCTGGCCATCTTCATGGATTACATCTGAATATCTAGGTTCCTCCTCAACTCTTTCTTGGTGACCACTTCCTAGCCCTAATCACTTCATTAATTTTGTAATGAGATGCTCCCTACGGACCTAATTTTGAAATAACTTTTTAGGCAAGTTTCTCTTGCTGAGAACAGAATCAACACTGAAGGACCATTTGTGTGTGAAAAGCCTTTTTCTACCAAAGCAGTCTGTCTCTATTGCGTTATCAGGAGGGTTGAGAAGAAAGGGAAAGTGACAAGTAAGCCTGAATAAATGGCTCAGTGCGCTTCCATAGAAGAGAAGGGGGTTGCTGCATTCCCCAGGCACAAGTGAATCATCATAGATGGCTTTAAATAAATGAAGCCCTCCTTCAATGAAGTCTTCTGCATGGGTGCTGGTGCCTGAGCCTGACAGGTGTCAATCACAACGAAGGTTGAATATCTCACTATTAAGAGTAGAATTCTACAATGTCAGAGATGCCTGGGAGTTTCAGAGGTCATCCAAATCAAGGGGGTTCAGAGAACAGAATTCACTCTAGATAGTTTGAGCAACATGAGATTATTGCACTGTATACTGAGTTGAATACTGTCCCTCCAAAATTCACGTCCACCCAAAACCTCAGAATATGACTTTATTTGGATTAGGGCCTTTGCAGATGTGATTACTTAAGTTAAAAAAAGGACATACTGGATCAAAATGGGCCCTAAATCTAGTGTCTTGTGCCCTTATATGAAAATCATGTGAAGATACAGAGACACATACAGGGAAGAAGGTCATGTAAAAATAGAGGTAAAGATTGGAATGATGCAGCTACAAGCCAAGGAATGCTGGCAACCACCAAAAGCTTGGAAGAGGCCAAAAGCATTCTTGTTGGAGCCTTTGGAGGGAGCATGGCCCTAGTGACACCTTGATTTTGAACGTCTAGCCTCCAGAACCGTGAGAGAGTAATTTTTTGTTGTTTTAAGTTATCCAGTTTGTGGTGATTTGTTATGGCAGCCCTAGAAAATGAATACATGGTGCATTAAATGGCTCAGAGTATCACTGCGGGGAAAGGCTGCTGAAGAAATGGACCATAGCCCTAGCTTCTGGGAATAACCCCAAAGCTGTACTATGGAAGCGGTCAGCCAAAGGAGCCCCTGCTTCTGACTCCCTCAGAAGACCGCCACATCCACCAGCTCGAGGACCACACTGTCTCTGCTACTAGGGGAGTAGGTAAGATAGGATGCCTGATGTCCTGCCTCTCTGCCTTCTTAATTCAGTCCCAAATTTAAGTCTCTAGCAAGGGTTTCAGATCGGTAAAAGTGACTCACAAAATCTAGCTGCAAGGGAGTCTGGAAATGTCGGTTTTAGCTCTCCAGCCTCTGCAGGCAGGAGACACAATCAGAAAGGTTAGAACCCACACAAATCACACTAGACATCAACGTGTCTGCTCCTTATTCCTCACATAGATCCAGATTCCACTAACCTTTACTGAAATCTCTACATGGGCCATGCACTGTAATATAGGACCCCTCCTATTTTATTTCATTCATATTCTCAACAACCTTTTAAGGCTATGATTATACTTATTCTACACATAAGGAAATTTAAGTTCAATAAGATTTTGAATCTCACTGACCACTTCGCAACAATTTAGTTAATATCCAGCAGGTATTTATCAAATACCTACTATGTGCCAGGCTTGCTGGAAATAAACAGGAAAGACTTAATCTCTAATTCCAATTGCTTAAAGTCTAATGCCATCGTTTTAAACTTTGGTGTGCATAAGAGTTGCCTGAAGCCCTAGGTTTAGAGGTAGATTGCTGAGCCCCCATGACTAGAAGTCTGAGAAGAGAAATACAGTCTGAGGGCTGATTCTTATCAAAGTGATGATATGAACCCTAGTCCCTTGATTTCAGGCCCAGTTGCCCCATCAACACCCTGAAAATTCCTTCAGGTGCAAGGCAGGTAAAATAAATATGTGGATAAGGTAGATACAAGTCAGTAAGTGTTAAGTCATTTATTTGTAACTGAAACCATCCTGGTGAAACTAACACATTCTCAGATTATTTAGAGCCTTTGAGTATCCAGGCTAGGAGCCCTGCAAGGTTCCTCACCCTCCTCTTTACCAGGTATGAATCCAAGTGAGGAGGAGATTGCACTTCTAAGCCCACCTCCTCCCAGAGCACCTCTCACAGTGAATCGTAGGTGCCTCTTGTCTGATCAGCCCTGCTGGTCTATTAGTAGGAGGAGAGTTGGGGATTGAGTCTTCCGTGTTCACAGTTCTGTAACTATGGGCCAGGTACTAAGCTAAATCGTAACACACTATAAACGTTTGTGGAAGAGCGAAAGAAAGGGAAAGAGTGGATAAATCATGTCCTTCCACACAGAGGGAATATATGTCTTCTAGCCTTAAATTTCATAGAGAAGAAAACACCCCCCAAGAATTCAGGATGGTCTGCACAATGTCCCTCTTCCTAGCTTTGGCCATGGTGTCTCCTCCACGGACTGAAGGTGCACTAGGTCTCCTTCTCTACCACAGGAGGAACCCCCAACTCCAAGAAGGGCCTGAGCTGCACCCTCTGCGGACACTACTTTCTTCAAACTCTGCTCTAAGTGTTTGAAGTACAGTGGTGAACAAGCAGTTCTTGTTCTCGTGAAATTGTTATTCTAGCCAGATAATAAGCAAGTGCAAAAACGGGTAAACAATAATCATAGATAATGATAAGCATTAGGAAGGAAAATAGAAGACAATGTGATAGAGGGATAGGGTGACAACTTTAGGTAGTTGGTCAGAAAACACCTCCTGTGTAGGTGAAATTTAAGCAGAAACCTGAAGGATAAGAAGGTACCATGAGAAGACCAAGATGAAGAGTGTTCCCCCAAAAAGGAACACCAAGTACAAGACCCTTGTACTGGGGAAAGGCTGACTGTTTTAGGAACAGAATAGATCCAGAGTGGTTGGAGCTTAATGACTGGGAATGTGACAGAGGCTGAAAATGTTGCATGATGCGGGTCACTTAGGACTTTATAAGACGTGCAGATAATGCAGTTAAGTAACGACCCCCAAGGACCTAGTCTTAGAACTTCTGAGAGGGGTCCAAGCACAGTACAGTAACAACTGCCCCCTTGTAGATGGCTCTGATCCACACCCCTGAAGAGAAATCTAGAAAAGTCTTCCTTGTCCTCTGCTGTGAGTGGACACATTCCCAAGGACACCGAAGAGACCTATCTTATTAAAATGAAAACCTACTTTAATGTAACAATAGGAAAAGTGTCTTAAAACTACTAGATTCTGTAGGTTGCATTCATATTCTCATTTCAAGTGCACCAAAGTTATAACTCAATATATAATTGTTGGGCTTCCCTGGTGGCGCAGTGGTTGAGAGTCCGCCTGCCGATGCAGGAGACACGGGTTCGTGCCCTGGTCCGGGAGGATCCCACATGCCGCGGAGCGGCTGGGCCCGTGAGCCATGGCCGCTGAGCCTGTGCGTCCGGAGCCTGTGCTCCGCAACGGGAGAGGCCACAGCAGTGAGAGACCCACGTACCACAAAAAAATAAATAAATAAATTTAAAATATATATATATATAATTGTTCTTACTGCTCTGCAACCAGTGCCAGTTGGGATTTCACAGCCCATCTTACCTTGATTCATTCCTATTCTTCCCCATGGTTATCTCAGTGTAGGCTGGCATACATTAGCATAAACAGGGCCCGTCTATAGATGGGTGGTGGGGTGGGAATGTGTGCCCCTACCAACGTGCACAGGGGTTGCTTGAAGAACCACCAGAATGAGGAGGCAGCTGGCCAGGTGAGGTCTGGGTTGAGAGATTTCTGGAACATGCATGTAGATTCACTTTCCCAGATATCATTTTTTTTAATCTTTTATTTTAAAATAACTTTTCACTTGCAAAAGAGTTGCAGTGATGGTAAAGAGATTTCTCACATACTCTTCACCCAGATCCTCCTTGGGAACATCCCATGTTAGCATCTTACATGACCACAGTTCAATGACCAAAACTTAGAAATCAACAGCTATAAATCTATAAACCAAACTACAGATACTGTTCTGATTTCCCCAGTTTTCCTCAGTTCCCAAAACAGGAACCAACCTCCCACTCTGCACCACAGCCAAGGGGAATAGAGGGAGTTAGGATAGGTGGAACCCAGCTGGGAACTGGAAGAGCCCAAGAGAGGTGAACTAGTGCAGAAAGTAGAGGAGAAGGAGGGAGGGAACACACCTTCTGTGTGATTGTGTACATTGAGGGAGAGAGGGGGCTGTCACCTCACTTCCTCGAGGAAGGGGGTGCCATGAGCTTCCAGAGGGTGGGAACAGTGGACGAAGTGGCTCCATTGTGACCCTATTTGAGAACCGAGGCTCTGATTCACTTCCACTGGGCCTGTCTAGGATGCAGCGTCTCTGGTTGATGGCAGTGTGCAAAGAAGGTGGACGCCTCCCTCTGGGTGGCATTGAGCACCCATTCCAGTCTACATCAGAGTCTACATAAATGGCACCCCTCAGGCTCTCCAGTACCTAAACCGCACAATTACACAGGGCAGGACACAGCACAGAAACCAGGGCGGTATTTGCCATGTTTAACAGCATTTGGGAAGCAACAAGATGGGTGTAGGCAGGAGTGAGAGAGATGAAGAGAAAGGGAGGACAACTAAAATTGCAACAAATTACCTAACTGAAACTCATCTAGAAAAATAACATTTTACTGCCATTGGGGAGTTAACTACCCTTCTTCATACCTGCACCCAGGCTTGTTGGTGGATAAGCAATTGTCACCAATACTTTCCTGGCTTCCATGAAATTTGGAGAGATGCAACTCAAGGAGCATCAGAGTGTTTTTCAGAAGTACATTAATAGTAGCTCCTCCCACCCCCTCCTCTACCCCACCCCAACAGAGGTAGAAGTGGCTTATTAACCAGTTGGATTTTCCAATCTATGAACCAGAGAAAGGATGTACCTAAGCTAGTAGTAAATATCTCTGATGTCTGCTTGAATATGAGGGAAGGAAGTTAGAGGAGAGTAAAAGGAATTGCTTGTATTCAAGGAACGAGTTTTCTGCTTCCACAGAGGGGGAGACTCAAGATGAACATTTAATAAGCAGCATAAATATGCCTGTTTCTTCATCAATAAATGAAATGGAACCAGAATCTGGATGATGAATTCATTAAGTCACAATTCCTTTGATTTTAGTGTTTGGTATTCTTTTACATTCTGTGTTATATGGGGCAGAACTTTGGGGTCTCAAGCAAGCAGTGACACAAGCACTTAAAGATCCAAAACTCTTTTCTGAAAAATAATATTATCTGTAGCAGCAACCGCAAGTGAAGGAGAAGGCTGGTCTTCTCTCGAGTGAGATGACAAGTGTAGTTCCTAAACTTGGACAATGTAAAAGTGCTGCAGGCTTCTCTGAGGAGTGGACGAGAAGGCGTACCCTCGTCCAGCATTTCCCAGGTCCTCACTCCTAGTCATGGGAGTGACTACAACATTAACTCCTAATACGATTAGTTTTTATCACCATATAAAAACAATGGACTGAATTGTGTCTCTGTAAAATTCATATGGTGAAGCCTAACCCCCAATGTGATCTTATTTGGAGACAGACCCTTTAGGGAAGGAATTAAGGTTAAATGAGCTCAGAAGGGTGGGGTCCTAATCCAGAATTGATGTCCTTAGAAGAAGAGAAAGAGACACCAGAGACCTCTTTCTCTCTGCGCGAGCACCGGAGGAAAGGCCCATGTGAGGACATAGTGAGAGACGGCTGCCTATGGGTCAGGGAGAGAGCTCTCACCAGAAACCAAGTTTGCCAGCACCTTGATCATAGACTTCTAGCCTCCAGAGCTGTGAAAAAAAAAGTTCTGGCTTTTAAGCCACCCAGCCTGTGGTAGCCTATTATGGCAGCCCTATACACACACACACACACACACACACACACACACACACACACACACACACACACACACACACTCTCTTCTCCCTCTTTTTTTCACACAATGAAGCATGCACACCCCCACACCTTTATTTTTCTGATTAACAATGTCTTTAAGACTTCCATATCAGAATATAAAGATTGTTTCATTGTTTTTTATAAACACTAGCATAATATTCCATTGAATGGATGTGCCACGATTATTTCACTGGTCCCCTTTTAATGAACACTTAGGCTGTTTCCAAACTTGGCAGCGCAAATAATGTTGCAGTAAATAACCATATGTATAGAAATATACACATATGCATAATAAATACATACATGATTTTGCGCATGTCACACTGGGCATTTGTTTGTTTGTTTGTTTGTTTTGCGGTACGCAGGCCTCTCACTGTTGTGGCCTCTCCCGTTGCGGAGCACAGGCTCCGGACACGCAGGCTCAGTGGCCATGGCTCACAGGCCCAGCTGTTCCGCGGCATGTGGGATCTTTCTGGACCGGGGCACAAACCCGTGTTCCCTGCATCGGCAGGCGGACTCTCAACCACTGCGCCACCAGGGAAGCTCACACTGGGCATTTTTTACACATATGAATTAGTTGCCAATATGTAAAAATAGGGGGATTTCATGTATAATCTGGATTTGTTACTCTTCTTGAAATATGAGAAGATCTGAGGACACCAGCCCACATTCTCTCATGGCATCCATCGGCAGGAGCTGAGAACTTGCTGTCCTGTCAGCAGGCCACGTGCCCTCCTGCTTGCCATTGCCTCCACTCAGCTGACTCACTCACCAGTATTACTCATCAGACCCCCAGGGATGCAGGCATTTTTGACCCCAATAGATTCTCCAGTTTCATGGAAGCTTAAGATAAGTTATCAGCAAGTGCAGGAACTATGTGCTAGCTTAGTTCATTCTCATCGCCTTCTCCAAAAAAGGGGAAAAAAGCCTTTACTAAGTTAGAATTTAATGCTATGCTTTCTGCCTCTATAGAAAGTTGAAATAAGAATTGTCTATTTAAGGATTTTAGTGTCTTTTACAGGGCTGTCACTGAAGATACTGTCCACTGAGTTACTCAAAGTTCTTTAAATAAATTCTCATTCCATAAATGTCTGCTTAGGTTTGATTCCAGAATAATAAAAAGGTCTCTTTGGGTGAATGCATCTAATTTCTCTTGTCAGAAAATGAAAATGGAATAATGCACAAACTTCTTCTTTTGCATTAGGAAACAAAAGAAACTTTTACCCAGATTCAGCGTCCCTTGAGAGTTATCAGCTGGTCTCCGCTGCCTTGGAAGGTTCTACCTCTCACATTTTATTTAAATCAATAATGAGCGACCCCCATCCTTCAGTCACAGGCAGTCCATCTAGGTTCAAGTTCCTACCTTTTAGTCAATTTCAGGATGAACTTAGTCCCCAAATTAACATTTTAATGGCTAAAACTCAGTGCCATTTATTTCACTGACATTGTCATATTTAATAATGTAGATAACCTAAGTTATAAAAATATACATTTCCCCTGAGGGACCTAATAAACCTATTTTCATTTTGAATGAAATAAAAATTACACATAAACATGTATATTTGTCCTGTACTAGCTCTTACAGAAAAAGGAAGTTTGCTTATTTAGCAATGAGTTAGGTGAACTTTTTTTTTTAATATCTGAATGTCTTCTTGAGTCCTGTGTTTCAATAGGAATCTGCATCGTGGCAGTAGGTGTGGTAAAAATACTGAATAGTGAAAAGAATACTGTATTTTATTTTTAAACTTCCATTGTTACCCTATAATGCTAAAAATACAACCTAGGTTAAAAGTTAATTTCATATATTTAATGACTTAAGGAAGTTCTAATTCTGCTTAAAAACTATGATCGCAAATCCAAAATTTAGTTCTTAGCTAAGCAGTCAGTCGGCCATGGTTACTTGTTAAGTAGGCTGGCTGTCAGTTGAGTCTTCAGCTCTTTTCCCAGTTTCAGGATCTAAGGGAACAAGAGTCAAAGCCTACTGTAAAGAAGCCTGGACAGTCGCTGCAGTGCTGTCACTGGCTAGTTGTGCGAGCTTGAGGAAGCGACCACAGCAATCAGTGTCCTTCCCTGTGAAATGCGTCTGCTCCTGCTCAAGGGTGCTGTGATGACAGTCAAACGACATGTAACATGTGAACATCCTTGGAAAAGGTTCAAGTGACGTAGTAGTTACAATAATAAAAGCTAATATGGACCAGACTCTCCTCTAAGTAATTTACATATATTAATTCATCTAATCTTTACGGAAATTCTATGCGGGCTATTATTATTATAAATCCTCATATCTTATAGTAGAAAAACTGAGGCACGGAGCGGTCATATGACTTGCCAAAGGTAACACAAGAGCCAGGAGTTGAACTAGGATGTCTGGTTCCAAGGCCCATGCTCTTAACCACTTTGCTGCCTCCCAAATGTAAGGAAGTGTAAAAATTACTAAATTACTACCCAAAGGTAGGCAAATTTCCTCCAAATTCATCTTTCCTATTTTCTTCCCAGACATTAGTTCATGCCCAGGAAAGGAAAAAGCAAATCTTCCTTTGTATCTTTCCTACAGGACTGTTTCCTACTAAATAGGAATGGATATGTGACTGATTATTCTCTAAGTTGCTGTAATGCATTTGTTTATTAGTGTGTCAAAATCTGCAATGTGCTTTCCCACCCATTATCTAACTTGAACTTCACCAGGGCAAAGCAAAACAAAAACTCATCACTATTTTCTTATGACAGAGGAGAAAGTTAAAGTGTGAAGAGATGATGAAAATCACTGAGGTCTCATAGCCAGTAAAAGGCAAAGTTAGGACTAGAATTCATTTTTTCTGAATCTAAACCCTGGGCTCCACCTACAAACCCATCCATGTTTTCACCAAGCTCTAACTAAGATGCAGCATGGTAAGGGGTGACATAATTGAATCCTTTGGTCCTATGCTTATACATTTCTTCTGTGGGAGAGCAGAGGGCATGGTGGGACAGGAAGAATGCTATGTTGTTGAGCACAGGGTACTGGTTTTCCCAGAGAACACTGACATAAAGATATGCTGCCTCCAGTCATGTGTGTGTGTTGGGGGTATATGTGCTCATCAAGACTAGGGGCCACCTACTCTGTGGTTCCTAGAATGTGCGCCTATAGATGAGGTTCCTTCCCTTTTCTCCTGTGCCCCAAAACCTGAAATGGAAGACAGAAGAGAAAGGAATGCTGGGTTCCTTCTAGTGCATTTCCAATCTTGACTGTAGTTGGTGGATTCTTGCCCATAGATGGTGGAATCCTGCCCTGGAGGCAGCATCAGGGATAGCCCTTATCCATGTGCTTCATTTCCCAGCCATGGCAGAAGATGGCCAAGAGGTAGTGAGGGACTAGAGAGGACAGCAGAGGACATAAAAGAAAGTCAAAGAGAGGAGGAACAGCATCAAGTGTTACCTTTTTGGAAGCAACAAGGAAGAATTAGTATGGAAGGGATAAGGAAGGCAACAAATATTTGAGGAATGTTTGAGGTGCAGAGGAAGTAAATGATTCTCTGGCAAATCCTACATAGACCCACAATGCTCTTCCACGATACATGCCTTCAATTCGGCTAAAGCTCCTCATATCCCTCATCTCTGTTGCTTCACAAGAAGCCCAATGCCACTGTCTTAGCCTCAGGGATCGAAGCAAATCAGCAGGTGATGAGAAAACTGAGAAAGCAGAATTATCCTAATTGAGATGAGCAAACTGGGGCCAGGATGGTGTCAGCCAGCACAGGCACATTAGTGGCAGGCAACTTTGTCCCTGGCACTGCCTCTATGCTCCCAGCAAACACACAGTCTCTCTGAGGACCCCACAAATGCTTTCAAAATTCATTAAACCCATCACATTTCTGATGTCTCTTAAAATCACCATTCTCCATAATTTCAACGTGTTTGCTTCAATTGTCATCATCTGATTTTCACAATACAAGTCCAGTGAGTCCACTTCCCTCCACAGGGGCATAGAGGGTGTAGAGGGTTTTCAGCTGTAGTAGATGCACTTAGATGACTTACCCATTCCACCTGCATGGATGGATCCTCCAGCAGAACCACATACCACTCATCGTATCATTCCAGTTGGTTGAGTTCACAGCTGGAACACTAGAGGCTGGTGGGTGGCATGTGATATGGTAAAATGAACATGAGCCTGGACATCAGAATTGGGATCTTAGCCCACTCTATCCCTTTCCAGATGGGTGACCTTGGGCAAGTACCTAACCACTCTGAGTCCTAGTTTTCGCCTCCATAAAATAGAAATAATATCTTCTTCTAGGGCTTGTTATGAAGACTAAATTAGGTAACATGTATATAGTGCCAGAGACAGTGTCAAGCCTTGAGAGTAGATGCTCAAGAAATCATAGTAAATATCACTATTATCATCATTCTTGTTATGAATCCCAAAATAATGAACAAAAATTAGAAAGGCAGCTACCAGAGAAGATTTTTCACAGCAAATGAAGTTTACAAGCACGTATTATTCAAAACACTCAACCAACTCTTCCTTCGTGCTCCCCAAACAATTTGTACCTATCTCTACCGTACAACTTTTATCAATGGAATTTTGCTTGTGAATCTGCCTCTGAACTGGAGTGTGAGCTCTGCAGAAGCAGGAAAATTGTATTCATCAAGAGCTTCTCTCGATGCCAAGAAAGAATAGGAATTAATAAATTCTGAATGAATGGAAAGCTGTCAAAAAAAAAAAACACTTCCTCAGAAGAAATTTATTCTGCAAGTTGATTTGGAGATGTACTAGCAAATGAGTTTATAACGCTTCCCTAAATGTCACTAGGAGGTAGCCAACCTAAACTGTAATTAATTAAAAGTAATCTGTAAACTTGTTGAGTGTAAACTGTTACAAAAGGATGCTGAATGAGAAAGGGAAGGACTCATGCAACTACAAAGGCAGGTGACAATGGTCACCAGAGAGGAGAGTTGAGGAGAGGGTCGCCTCTCTCCTGCTCTGCTCTCGGCGCAAGGATGCTCGGACTGGAAATGTTCTGGCTCTTCCGACAAAAACGTCTCTTGGGACAAGAGAGACAATTCATCGAGCTGCCAAGGCTTGACAGGACTGTCCCTTGAGGACATCAGCTCTGATTCTATATTCACCAAGAAACCTTCTGAACTGTCATGTTTTTCGGAGTGAACTCACAGTCTCAGGCCAGGTTTTTCTCCAGCTGCAAGTTAATAAACCCGCATTCTAACTTACATATCAGAATTGGGGTCAAAGAGGGTATTATCATGAGCCAATTATTTGGTGCCAGGAAAAAGCTAAATAGGGTAAAACTGCGGACTGGACTTAAATGTCAGAAGGTCCAGTCCTGCTAGCCTTACCTGTCATATCACTTCAACGAATACGGGAAAGATTACAAGAAAAGCTAAGGGCTGGAAGGAAGCCCCAACCTTCAATGTGATTATTCCCCATTTGAACTTCAGAGTTCAAAGAAGCATTATATGGACTACAACAACAAAAACAATTTCTTTTGTCTCAGTAGACACCAAGCAAAAGATCAAAAGGCAACAAGTGTATATTATGGTAAAAGAAATATTGGTTAACTAAAAAAGAAAAAAACTTTTGACAAGGCAATTGATACTAGAATTATTATAAAGCGTAGCTTTATAAGGTAGGTAATTATTGGTCTCTTATAGGTAACACTCAAACTTATCCTCTTAGTCACTTCTAGCCCCATGACTCTTCAAATGTACTTATAGGGTACCAAAATAACTTGTTGATTCAATGCAAATAAATCAAACTAATCATTTTACCTTATATATACAAAATAACTATACCTGAAAGACTTTTCTTTAACTTTACAACAAATTGGGTAGACATTGCAGAGATTAGGTAGAGATGACCTGTGGTCTATGAGCCCAGAGAAATTCTCAATTTATTTACATCTGGACAACATGAAAAGTACCAAGAGGCGGTGCCACTCACACTTACTTTTGCTTATAGTTGCAAAAATGCAACATGGCTTTAAAAACTGTTATCTGTGAAATTTTCAATCGCTATAAAATTAGAATGTCTTTCTGAAACTCTTTCTTCTACTCTGTGTCTATGTACAATAATCTCTAGCCACACCAGTCTATCTGGGACTTTCATTCTCCATGTGTGAGTCTGACTCTATGTAATTCTCTCTCTCACTCTTTCTTTCTCAGATGACCTACCCCATTGTCTGATTCTTGCCCCTCCATATTCAATTTTCTTCTCATTCCCTGTTTATCTTTCTTTTTATCTATCCTAGTGCTGTCCAATAAAACTTTCCGTGATGAAAATGTTCTATATATGCACTTTCCAATAGTAACCACTAGTGACATGTAGCTACTGAGCATTAAAATGTGGCTAATGCAACTGAGGAAGTAAATTTTCATGTTTTTTAATTTTAATTCATTTAAATTTAATTTTAAATAGTTACATCTAGCTAGCAGTTACCATACTGAATAGTGCATAACTCTAATACATAGAACTAATACTGGAATTCATATTTTTAATCACTATAGTATGTGTCCATATGTGTGTGTATATAATCTTCATCTCTTAGAAATAAGAAATTAAATTGATGTGGCTCTCAAATGATTTCTCCCTTTCAACAAAACCATGGTCACTGATCTTTTTTTTTTTTTTAACTCTCTAAGCTTGAAATTTCTAAGGAATTCAAGGAAGAAAAAGGAATAGTGAAGCCATGAAGCAAGAAAGAGAAATAAAAAAAAATTTCAGGCTATAAACTTGAGCAGCAATGTATATCCATGAAGCCATTCCCCAACTCAGCTTTGGAACTGCCTATCATAGAACATTAACGGCTGAGTAGCAAATACTGAATATTTGTGGATTTGGCATGAGGAGATCTGTGCCGGGGGCTCTTCGATGAGGCCTCCCCCGTTCAGAGATTTCACACGACCGCACTCTGCCATGGCCAGAGCGGTTGTCAGCCAGAAAAGCCACGCACGCCTTGAACCCGCGTGTGATTCAATCTAGAGCGAAAGCTCCGCCTACAGGCCACGGAAGTTAGTGCAGTCCGGCCAACAAGGTCTTCATTCATCCTGACAAGAAGCCTATACAGTAGAAAATCTCATCTCCAAATCCTGCCACAAAATCACACGTTCACGGGGGTGTGAGGAGGTGGATAAAGTGAAGCATTTGTCAATTCCATCTCACCAAAACACTTAACCTCCCTGATTCCACCACAGTGAAGCATTTCATTTCAGAACAAACAGCAGCTTAGCACCAACCTCCTCTCTAGGTGCAGTTTAACTCAGCACCAGGATCTAAGTCCCCTCACAGTTCCCAATTCTCTGCTGACTGTACATGCCACTGTACATCCTTTTCTTTTATTTGGAGAATGAATGTAAATGATTTTACTGACAATGAAGTACTTATTAAGGAATCTAGAGATAGAATTAGATCCTCCTACTTTCCCTTCATTGAATGACAATGGAATAGTCTATTGTTACATTAAATGTATTAGAGATGAGCATAATAACCCTGCTATTTTTATCACTCCACCACCCGTACTGGATTTACTCTTTAATACAGACAATGCGGAACTGAGATTTTTAGGTTTCCTTTTTGACCCTGACTACTTAGGGCATTTTTATCCAGATTACCCTGGACAAAAAGCCAGCCCTGAGTCTGGGGGGGAGGTGAGCTTGCCTGGAAAGCCATTTGAGGTTGCTGCCTGCCGGGAGTCTGAGCTCTTATGAAGGAAGACCACCTCGGCATTCAGGAATTGGGACCCTTTGGGGTTTAATAGCACCATCACCAGAATCCAGGCTTTTTGATCCTTAGAGGTCAGAATATGGAAGCATGGTTGGCCACCTTGCTATGTTTGTAAACCCTGCTGGATCTTTCATGTATGAGTTCCAATTTCTACTTAACCTCAATGACAGGGAGTTAGATGAGGGAGGGTGAGGCCATGGAATAGGGTCAGAGAGCCATACCAGAATGAATATTCATTCATTCACTCATTCATTTGTTCATTCAGTATTTATTTGTCTATAATAGACAGACAGAGTAACAAAACTAGAGAGCGGCATGGTTGCTGCCTTCGCAGAGCTCATACTCTCTGGTGGCCATCTGACAAAATGTGTTAGGCCAAAGCTCACACTTCTGTTGAGCTCAGATAGTTATTCCATGGGAGTTCAGCTAGGTTCATCTATGTTAGAAATATAGGAATGAAAATTCCAGTTGCAGCTTAGTTGTTTCTTTCATTCTGATGCTATTTGCTATCCCAGCAAATTAATCTTCATTTTTTCTTCAATCAAATATTTAAGGAGCCCCTATTGTATGGAAGGCATTATGCTAGGCTTTTTATAGGTTCTCTGAGCAACGTAAAGGTCCTCAAGGAGCTCACAAGCCAAACAGGAAAATAAGACACATGCATAAATACCTTTACTAAATTGAAAAATATATAAAATTGCATAAGAAAAACCAAACAGATAAACTCTTAGGAGAGATCATGGGATGGTGGGATTGCTGGAAGGATCAAGAAAGCTGGAGGACATAGAATCTAAACTTGATGAGAGAGTGTGATTGTAACAAGTAGAGATTCTTCAAAACAAATCAACAGAGCACTAGGTTTTTCAAAACATCATTAAATTCATTAACCCAGTTGAGCTTCACGGCAGCTCTGTGGGATAAAGTTAGTAATATTGTTATTAACTTTTTTTTTCCAAATGAGGAAACTAAGCCTTGGATAATTTAAATGACACATTAACACAGAGGTCACCTAGGATTCTGCCATAACCTAGGTACCTAACTTCAGAGTTCTGTACTTACCAAGGCAAACTTGTTACTCCAAAGAGGACAATCTTTCCCTTACTTGCTGAGTCATTGTCCCTTACAATCTCCTCAGCTTTGCTCATACAGTTCATCCCAATTTTTATGATCTTATATCCTTTCTTCACTTTTTTTTTTTTTTTTTTTTTTTTGCGGTACACGGGCCTCTCACTGTTATGGCCTCTCCCATTGCGGAGCACAGGCTCCGGATGCACAGGCTCAGCGGCCATGGCTCACGGGCCCAGCCGCTCCGCGGCATGTTGGATCCTCCCGGACCAGGGCACGAACCCGCATCCCCTGCATTGGCAGGTGGACTTCCAACCACTGTGCCACCAGGGAAGCCCCCTTTCTTTACTTTTATAAATTATCTTTATAATTTCAAAGGCATGTGGGACAAAAGGATTCATGCCTGACAAAAGGATACAAGGGTGTGGTAGGTTGCATTTCCCAAAAATGGTTACAATATTTCTGGTTCCACGTGCTCATTCATAATTGGCCATTCTCCCACCAAGAAGTGCAGTCTATGTCCCCACACCTTGAAACCAGGAAGGTCTTTGTGACTACCTGGACTAGTAGAGTACAGCAGAAGTGATGCTATCTGACTCCTGGAACTAGGCCATAAAAGGTGATACCGCTTCCACCTAGTGTGCTCTCTCTCTCAGATGCTTGTTCTTGGACCCCAGTCACCATGCTGTGAAAAAGCCGAAGCCACATGGAAAGGCCCACAGGAGAGATTCTGAGACCCTGGCCCTCATCCCTAGCTGAGATCCCAGATCGTGATATCCTGTTAAATGTTGAAACATTGATTCTTTGGAGGTTGAGTGGGAGCTCTGATTTGTAGTATTTGCCAATTGCCATGGTGTACATACTCCCACTATAACTGGTTTCACACCAACAACATGAGGCCACTGAAAATGGATTTGAGAAACGGATACACACAACTGGCTCTGCAAATCAATACAAGCGGCTGCCAGTAGGGCACTGCTCCCAGGCCTCAGCCTGCACCCACTTAGCCCCCATGAGAGTGAACCACTTCTTAAGCAAACACTCCAGCCCTCAGTCCAGCTGCCCCAGCTGACGCCAGTTAGAGCACACACTGACTTCCCCTCCAAAGCCCTACCCAAATTTCAGGTTTATGAGTAAGTGATTGCTGGGTTTTGGTAAGCTTTTAGGCTACCAAGTGCTGGAATGGTTTGTTATAAAGCCTGAAACTAGCAAAACAAATGAATAAATGTGAAGGAGAGGAAGACCACAAGATGATTCTGAGGTTGTAAGCGCAAAAGATTGAAACAGCAATTATATAGTTGAAGCTAAGGATTCTGCAGCTAAAATTTATAAGTGTGAAAATCGCAATTGTAGACTCAAGCAAAGCAAATAGATAACAGAGCAGCTGATATTGGCTAGACATTAGGTGATTATCTGATTAAACTAAGATGTTACTGGAGCCCAGCCTAACCTCTAAGGGTATGTTTATATTTTAAAAGAAGAAGCTACAGAACAAATCAGTAGTCCTCCATCCATGCTAGTCAGAGGTGTTCTGTTGCTAAAATCAAATAACGGTAGTTGTTTGTACCTGAATTCACAAAGAAAAGACATTTCAATGAATACAGTTTTCTCAGTTTAAAATGTCCTATTAGAAAACCGAAGATCTTAAATCTTTCATGACCGCTAGAGTTTTGCTGTTGCTGGGTCCTAGCAAATAAGATAAATTATTTAAGTACTACATTGATGTGACCAAAAAATTTAGAAGTGTCCATAGTTCCTTGGCATATGTGATTATGGGAGTGATTTCATATTGCAGCATACAATACAGTCATATTTTCTGCTTGTTAAATGTTCTTAGCTTGTAAATGGCATTAAGTATATCAATATTTCGTGGAGTTCTTCTCAGAAGATGACTTGCTCTATAGGTGTTTTGCCAAGTGAACAAGACTGAGAACCACTAACTTAAATGAATCTGTCATTCGTGGAACGTAAGAGACGATATTGTTTAACAGGTTGGGAAGGCTAGCTGTACCGTCCTTGCTTCGAACGACTGCCAGGCCTTCACCACAGGACAGAGAGAATAGTAATCAGCAATTTGCATCTTATTTCTGAATGGCTTACTACTCTGGCCTTAAGGCAGCGGAAAGAAGCCAGAAGTTTTCTGAAGGCAAAGTTAGCTTGAAGACACAGAACCATATGGTGGTCCAAAGAGACTTGTGATTATAAGATTAGACTGCATAAATATAAAATGAAAATTGTAACCAAATCTAGGGATGAAATCAAGGTGATTGAAAACAATTAAGGAATGTGAGAAGGGACCCAACATGAGTAATCCTAGTTCTACCATGCTTAGTTGCTTTGAGAAAGTGTGTGTGTTACATCAAAGTCCTAAGAACTGTTTCTCAAGCAAGACTATGTAATAAAATAATCTATCATCAATAGATAAAAAAGCCCAGCCAATTCCAGAAAAAAAATCATTCCTAAAATGTATGCTTTTTATACAAAAAGTATAAAATGAAAACAAAAGGTGCAAAACATTGAACAGTGTTATGGACCTCAATATAATCACTCTGATACTCAAAATTGTGATGGCTGAATTTTCCAACATTTGGACCTCCTAATAAAAATACTAGTTAGCCAGAGGATTCTGAGTTTATATAAAATACAGTGATAATTATTTATTGATATTCTTTGTGGTTTACATTTCACTCACTTCCAAAATGGATTTGAGGCAGCATTCTTTTTTAGATCAAAATTGACTCTCAATCTCTCTCTCTCCTTCTCTCTGTCATTATAAGATTAATAGGTCTTGATAGCTTCTTTTCTTTATGGTCACTTGACACTTCTTAATCATTTAAAATACTGAGGAAATGAAAGTCCTCTGAGTTTCTTAATCAATCCTATTGCAGCACATATTCTTGCTAGAGCTATCTTCTTTCTAACACTGGCTGGGGCAGAGAGGTGCAGAGTGGGGAGGAGATTGGTACCCCCTGCCTTCGAAGGAAGCCCCTGTCAAAGACTTTAAAATAAAACAAAACTCTTTGCTAGCAAGGGTGTGATAAATTCATGTGCTTATACTACTATTGGTCTAAATGTGACAGAGCTTCAAATTTGCCCTTATTCTTTGACCCAATAATTCAAGTCAAGGAATTTGGTCTGAAAAAATTTCCAAAAAAAATCTTAAAAATTAAAGTAAAAGCATATTCATCTTATTGCTAGATATAACAGAATTTTAAAGTGACATAAATGCCAATAATACAAGAAGTTTAAATACATTCTAGTATATATCTATACAGTGTAATAATTTACAGCACTCACATGCAGTATGATTTCATTTGTGCGTGTGTTTGTGAGTATATGTGTACACGGATCAAAAAGGAAATAAATAAAAATCCTAACAACAGTTATTTCAAGTATAAGAATTACGTTATTACTATTTTCTTCCTTACATTTTTCTATGCTTTCTAAATGTTCTGTAGAATGGACAATATTTTCATAATCATAAACAAATGATACTATAAGCAAGTTGCCCATTCCTATCCTTAAAAATTCAATCAGAATTATTCTCTGAATAATTCTCTGAATTATTCCAGACAGTCTGATGCTGGCCTAGCTTATTTCCTTTTTTATTGGGTGTGCTCTGCCAGGACTTTGCTTCAGCTTGGTTCTCCCTTCATCACACCTGCCTGAGTGCTGCCTGCTCCAGAGGCCTGCAGCCCTCTGTGTACCAAGTAGGGCAAAAAGCGTATGGCTTTCTCTCTCCCATCCACACTGCTACTCTCTACTTTCTGCCTTTGCTGCAGCTTTACAAGCCAGGAACTTGGCATCTTACTTGTTACTTCTGAATGGCTTACAACTCTACTTGCTTTTCCTCTCCCTTTGTCCAGGCCTCGCCCTAGCAAACATACTGGCTTTAATAACGTTCTTTCTTTTTTTCTCACCGTCATGAACAGGCTGAGAGTCAATTTTCTTTCTGGGTTCACACACAAGTAGAAACTGTGGGCCCTCACAATTATTTAATTAAGAAAGAAATCTGTCAGAACTCTGAAGTTTGATTCAAACTGTCCTTCTTGTTTTTATCTTCTTTGACACCTTTATACAAAGATCTGCAGAAAAACATTCGTCCTTTGAGGTTTCTGGGCCTCTCATAGGTATCAAGAGGCCATGAGTATTTATACTCTCTAACCCAATATTCCATTTCTGGGAATATAGCCTCCCACCCCAAATTCAAAACTTGTGGGGAGGATAGGCTATGAGATATTCACTGTAGTATAATTTGCAATAGCAAAATTTAGATGTAACCCAAGTGACCAAAATTGAGAAATAATTAGATAAAATGAGGCACATCCATAAAATAAAGGGTTTTTTTTTTTTTAGTTATAGCCATTCAAATTAATGACTAAGACTAGGTAGCAATGGGCAAACATTTAAATATAATTTTAATGTTTAAAAAAGCAGGGCTTAAATAAATTATAATCTAAGTAAAAGGGTACAAGCAAATCTGGAAGGACAAGCAGAGACTGCAAAGAAAAGCATCATTTTTTTCTCTCTAGTTAGTTACTTTCATTAGTTTGGAATATATTCAAAGCCCAATAAAAAGGTACATATTAACAGGTCTAAAACTTCCAGTATTGTAGGATCTTACTACCCACCTGTGGACTGAGGTGAAGTTTCCTTCCTTCCCACTTACCCCATCCCAGCAGGGCAATGGTGACCTCCTTCTAGAGAACACAAAGTTCCGTGTCACAAACCTGGTGAAGCATTTCACTTTCCTCCCACCCAAATACCTCTGCTTTGAACAAAGTGAACTGAAGACCAAAGTTTCCCACTGTCCCACCAATCATTTGTGATCCAGTGTCTCTCCCTAGATCTGCTGGTGCCTCGGGCTCTATTCCTACCATGGCTGTGTCTTGTACAATGGAGTTATTAGCAAGTCTGCAGGGAGGGACCTCTAAGTGCCAACTGGGCAGTCTTGAGGGAAGGGATTTCCCATTACCTTTTGGAGCTAGTATGTCTGGTCTAGCACTGCTAGAGGCCAGCCCCCAGGGAGTGGAGGCTACACTCACCTTTACTACTGCTGGAGGGGATGCTTTAGCCCTCCTGTGACCCATGTGACTCCTGCCAGACCTACTGCCTCCTCTGTTCTCCACTTGCTCCTTAGCTTTGCAGCTCTCTTCTGCCTTCCACTAGAATGTTCCTAACACCTCTCATTAAGTCAGCTAACCATTTTTCTGTTTCTCAAGGTGCTTGTATTGGGTTGGCCAAAAAGTTCGTTTGGGTTTTTCCGTACCATCTTACAAACCCCGAACGAAATTGCTGGCCAACCCAATACTTGAGGCTTCCCCTTGGGGTGTTCGGCTGAAGAAAGACAGTTCATTCATCCTGATAGAACTCAGAACCTGCTGAGGCTCCAGCGGTGCCGGTTCCCTCTCGTTCCCATTCTGTCAGTGCTTCTGGGGAGCACAGAGGACCCAGGTGGGAGCAGGTCCAGATTTACACTTAGACAACCAAATCTATATGCCTCATCACAAGGTCATTTTCCAATGCTGCACAAATTCCCCAGCCTTCCAGCAAGAGGAAAATCCCTCATTAATCAGAGTGTTTTAAACTCCCAGGAGAACATATAGAAACTGTGCTGAACGTATTCACTCCTAACTTCGCTTGCCTTTTTCCCAGCCCTCCTTGGGCCCAAGCTACGATTTTCCTAAAGTCCTGAGTTGTGGGTTCCCAGGTCCCTTATGTGCACATTTTGTTTTGAACTTTAGAAAATGACATGTATGTTTTAAAAAAATGAGTTGGAAGAAATACATCCAAGTGATCACTGTAAATGTTAGTGTGGTGGAATTACAGATGACTTATTTTTCTAAATCCTTATTTTCCAAATTTTTGTTTTACATTTTTCACCCTAAAACATAGAGGGCAAATAACACAAGAATATTTCAAGATCTTCACCACTGATCAAAACTCCTTACAAAACCAGAATATTTCTTTTATTTGATCTTTGTTTTGTTTTCCCCAACTTCTTCTATCCTTCTCCTCTCTAGTAGGGATACCTAATTGTGGTCTCATCCATCCATCCATCCATCCATCCATCCATCCACTCACCAATGCATCCATCCATCCCTTTTCCATTCCTGCCTTAGCACAACCAAGTAGGGAAGCCATGAGCTGCCTTTAAAAAAAAAAGAGAGACAAACACTCAGTGGCAGCCACAGGCACTAATGTGAGAAGCTGGAGAAGGTGTCATTTTTCACTCAAACTGACATTTAAGCTGTTTCATAAATATGAAATCAAACTTGAGGGTCCAGATGGGCTGCCACCCCCTCTGCCTTTTGCTGGAATGACATGCTATTTACCAGCCTTAGAAAGGGGGATTGAGGAATGAAACTTTCAGAAGATGAGTCATTGAGGGAAATGACTGATGAGTGATGAATGAACTGGTGATTTTTTCATATAGAAATCAGGAGAGAGTCACTGCACGATGGACAGCGGTCCCCAGTGCGGACTACAGCCACAGTCGAACTGTGACAAGGAGCAAGGCAGTCACATTTTCCAGGAGCTGCACAGAGAACAAGTCAAGATTATCCCCAAGGTACATGGAGACATTTCCAAGAGAAGAGGGTCATGTTTTTTCTGGATGATCCCATAGCAGCAGCTGTCCCATATCATACATGCATCATAAGAAGAGCATCACATGAAGCCACATATAAAATTTGAGTTTTGGGGCTTCCCTGGTGGCGCATGGTTGAGAGTCCGCCTGCCGATGCAGGGGACACGGGTTCGTGCCCCGGTCCGGGAAGATCCCACATGCCGCGGAGCGGCTGGGCCCGTGAGCCATGGCCGCTGAGCCTGCGCGTCTGGAGCCTGTGCTCCATGGCAGGAGAGGCCACAACAGTGAGAGGCCCGCGTACCGCAAAAAAAAAAAAAAAAAAAAATTCTTTGGAGATACCAGCTTTGTATGTATATGAGCACCCAGGGGGAAAGAGTCTTGTTATATTTCGATAGATCAGCGATACCATAGAGCTGCTCTACCTACTTCTTCCAAGCACTCTTCTGCAAAACAAAGTCCTCCAGAAGGGGCCTTAATGTTAGCACAGTGTTAAGATAGGAAAAATTCTCTCCCTCTGCTCCTCCCTAGACCAACAGCACCATAATATAATCCTTGCCAAAGCAGTACCAATGTCTCCACCCTGCTCCAACTCCAAACTGCCCCACCCCATATGCCACCATTGGGGGTCTGATCAGGGACAGCGTGCACTTACCTAAGAGCAAACAAGGGGGAGAGTAGCTACTGTGTCACCTGAAGAAGGATTAAGAAAATCTACAGTGAGAATCTATGCTAGTAAAACAAGAAAATTTGTAGGAGAAAGAAGGAGGCCAAGAGGTAGAGACAGAAATATCTAGCCAAACCTGTGACACACTTCATTCCTCTCTAAGGTCTTCGGTTTTTAGTGTGTCAGTGGTTTACTTGCAGATAAGTGTCTTTTGTCTTGATTGAGAATAGTGGCAAAAATAAATTTTCATACATACATATATTTCATATATGGATATATTTCATATATATATATAGTGGTATGAAAATTTACTTATATATATATATAAATATGTATATATATAAAGTTAACTCAGAAGGTATTTATTGTTTAGATTGATTTGATATGATTTATACAACTTTCAAGTTGTTCTAAATGAAAGTTTCCCTTGAATGGGCCATTTGGCTTTCCAGCCGCCAAGATTACTAATTCCAGACACATTGTCTTATGCTCACATGCAGATGTCTGTGGCAGGGGTCCCATTACGGCTATTTGAGAGAATCACTCAGGCATGTTTGGACTAGAATATCAGTAGTTTCCATTACAAAGATGGGAAGATGTGCACCAATTCAGGGCATATAGAACCCAAATGTAAAGCTGGTATAAAGAAAACGTACCACTTAAAGAGAACTAGTCTCTTTTCTACTATTTAGGATCCTAATCGTTTCATTGAGATACTGGGCCATATGCTGGCAACTTCCACACTGGAAGAAATTCAAAGGTTTAGCAAAAGAAAGTTTTATCTCAAGCTCACAGGTAAATATTAAAATCTACATTCAATTTAATTCAGAAAGCATATCTTATCTGAATACTATGTGCTTAACCCTGTGCTAGACATTGAACAGGGTTTTTTAAAACATTGGGTTTTTTCCTACATCTAATGGCATAATATGGTTGCCATGAAAAAAATAAATAACAGTAAAAGGCAGTAAATAAAGTACTCAGCCAGTTCACACTGTAGAAAAATTCTGTTTTGTTTTCATAGCGATTGTATGATCTCCTACGAAGGACAATGGAAGTAAAGTAGGGGTTGGTGGGCAGGCATTGAGGTCAAAGTTGCTACCATAAGATAAAAGAAAATGACTAGGAATGGTCCCACCAGACACACCCAAAATATCAGGATTAGCTACAGTGGAGAAACATCTAAAATTAAGTACTTCTCCAGGAAGTATCAAGTATCCACAGAAGATGCAATAACAGACAACAGGTGGGAGCCAAGACAAGTAAATGGCCTCAGAGTCCTGCAATTTCAAATATATCAGTGAGACAATGGAACAGAATGGTGGCAGTCCTAGGATGAAGCAAAATGCAGAAAAGCCAACAGGCAGTATCAGGAAAATCTGAAAGCAGGAGGCAAAACCTCAGCCATAGGGCTGGTCTACAAGGCCTCTGGGGAAGACAGGAAAAGCAAAGGTCTTAACCGTAAGAAATTGGGCATGACAGGGCTTCAAGACAAGGCATAAGATTTGAGAGAACAAGATAGGAACCTAGCCACCAACACAGGGGTCCAGAGGCAGGAAGTAGTCTCAGGAACCAAAGGACACATGATTAGAGCCAGGCAACAACACTAACTAATATTAATACACTGCACTGAATAGTTTCGAAGTATTTTTACTTTCAGTATCACATTGTACGGGTTCCCAGGTCGTCTGTTTAATAAATTCACCTAACATGTGCCAGGACCCATGGCAGGGATGGAGCACCTACAAATAAGGAACTTAGAGATGAAGAAGACACGACCCCAAGACTTAGGGGACTATCGTCAAGTGTGAAGTACTGATGGATGAAAATGCAGTCCCTCCTGAGCATCACAGAGTTCAAAAGGAGAAGGAAGGCATCGTGTCCTCTGTCCTTTTTCTTACTCTTAGTAACTGAATGAAAAGTTCACAGTGACAGCCTTGGATCTAATGGTAATGACTTAGCAACATCACACATACCAAACAACTAGAATTTAAATTTCCATACAAGTGAACATTTAATTTCTGTCCCACAGGGCTGCACTTAGAGCAAGGGATCATTTTAAAATTCTACAGAATATGCCCTGCCATGCAGAGCACCAGAGAACCTCGAGGTGGACAGTGGGCTGCCATGTGACTTGGGTAATGTGGAGTTCTGAGAAAAGACCTCTTACAAATGTTGGGTAATGAAATTAAGAAAATAACATGGAAACCTCAGCTTCAGTGAGTGAGGGAAGATTAAGACAATGAACACATGGGGTTCAAGCCTGGGAGTACCCTAGGATCTGGGGAACTTTGAATAATATGAACCCAGTTTCCCTCTTCCCCCAGTCCTCCACCCAACTGTTCTGTTGCTAAGACAACAGGATGCTAGCAGGCATATGCATGTGTCTGCTCCTTACATGCTGTTGCCTAGCAACAGGACTCTGTAGAGCTTGGGCTCTTGCTCTTTACACCTACCCTGCTCCATCCATTGCCTTGACTTGCCAGTTGCTTTCCCAACCCCCCAAGATAAAGAAACAAGAAGCAGGAGAGTGCTAGAGGCTCAGGATCTGATCTTCTCGTCAACAGCCTATTATCAATACCAGGAGAAAACCCAACCCGGGCTTCACTCAGCTTAACCCCTACATCATGAAGTTATCAAATGTAAACTGACAATTATAGCTGAATGAAATCAAAGGATGATTTGATATTCTTTGTACTTGAAATCCCTTTATGGAGTCCTAGTCTGTAATAACCAAAGGGATAAGTCCTAGTCTGTAATAACCAAAGGGATGTTGTGATAAGAAAAATACTAAACCACTGGGGCAAAATTAACAGAAGGATTTTACATCTGGAATGAGACAGGAGAAGGTGGAAGATAAAAAAGGAAGAGAGGGAAGGGGGAAAAAGAAAGAAAGGAGGAAGAAATAAAGGGTGGAAAGGAGGAGCAAGAAAGAGATGTGGGGCTTTTAACTCACAATAAATAATATCCCTTTGGAATATGTCAAGTGTGTAAACTGGAAAAAATCTGCAGCAGTGTGTGGAGTAGGATCTGATGCCTAAATGAGTAACAACAGAGCTTTCTGAGCTTCTTTTTAGTACCAGGCATTACGTTAAGTGCTTTACATAGATCACTTCCGTCTTCTTAATAACCCTGCAAGATGGATGTAAAGGAAAATAATTTTGTAGTTCAGTGACTTGACCAAGGCCACACAGCTAGTAAAAATGCCAAAGCTAGTAAAAATAGAGAGTATTCAAACCAAAATTAGTATGACTCAAAATTCCACATGCTTTCTCGACAGGTACTACAATAAATATCTGGGAAAGTATGCACAAAACTTGTGAAATCACACAAATTTGTTAAATTGGGGACCTTTTAAAGGAGCTATAAATATGCTTTATCTAACATTAAAGGAATGGCTTTTTCTTCGAAGCTTCAATGCAATAATTTGTGAAAAGAAAATTATCTTACCAAGTGGGAAAGAAAAAGCTGATCCTTTAACATAGTGCTCAGTGAAAAAGTCTAGACTCTTGGATGAAGCTGGAGAAAGGAAACTCCTGGGTTTACTCCCATTGAAAAGAAAGTCCGAATTTTGGAAATGCTATGGAATTATGGGAAACTTTGTGTACAGCAACCAGTATATACAGAAAAGCAATTGCTCCAGGAAATCAAATACAAACAAAAAATAAAGTTCCGCTAAAACCTTGGTGACCTCTGCTATGGGTCTTCTTCCTAGTAGCAACACGACACCCTTGGTTAGTGAACAAGGAACAAAGCACTGACAGCAGGGATGGACACACACATATTCCTTTTCTCAGACCCTCAAACCTCCATGAAAATAGAAGGCATATGGCACACTGGTCCCATCATTCTGGTAGCTGTCCCCAGGCTTACCTGGCCTAGGCTTAAGCAAGTAACCACGCCAAAGACATTTATTTCTCGTTCTGAAGGGTGAGTTCAGGCATGCTCAGAAAATGCTTTTGTTATATTCATTAATTCCCATGATAAAGAACCCCCTCTAAATATTCATAGGAACCAGGTCAACCCCACTGGACTATTACTCTCAAGATCCTGGTATCCTAAGTGCACAAAATCAGGTTCACAGGTTAGTAGCCCCATCCATCCCCAAATGTAAAGTGTTGTTGTTATTATTTTATCACATATGACAGCTATTCTCCAGAAATAACTTGGCTTTTCTTAGGGATTAGGGCCAAACATGAAACAGGCTTTCCTGCTTTCCTACACGGAGCTATATGAGTAACTATGCGGCAGAGCTCTGAAGTAATAAACTACGTAATTTGTAATAAAGGAACGCTTATCATGGATAACAACACAAGGTGCAAAGACTAGTATTTGTCCCACAATATCCATTCTGTCTTTCTTTCCTAGCCACAGGACCTTTAGCCCAGCATACAGCCACTCAGGCCAAAGTCTGGCCAATAAGATGTAAGTACATTTGTTGTGTAGCAGTTTTTGAAACTTTAAGGAAAAACTATTGCACAAACTCTGCCCCTCTTCTGTTCCTTTCTCTTCTCCACCTTCTGGAATGTGGAGGATGCCATCTGGGAGCAGGAGAAAGACAGCCACACAAGGGATGGCAGAGTAGGAGCTAAAAGGAGCCTAGGTCCCTGGGGACAGAGTGGAACAAAGCCACTACAGCACCTCGGGACTCATCCCACCACATTTTATACGGGAGAGACGACGTAAGCTTCTATCTTTTTAAAGTCTCTATTTGTTGGGTTTTATTGTTTCCTTCAGCCAAATCCAATCTTAAGTAATACACAGAGATTACAGCATAGCTCTTATAGCCTAACTGGCTATCTAGGCAGGTAATAATGCGAATGACCCATAGCAGAGAAGCAATCTTGAATAGAAATGAGGATCTCAGCTGTCCCAAGGTGAGACTCTCATCCTTCACTGGTAATCCAAGGAATTCTTAACGTTTTCATTAAACACGTAATTTTTCTTGTAGAATGCAAAATATGATGCTCTCTTCCAAAAAATAAGATTTTATCCACAGACAAAAACTCGTCTTTCGAAGTTTCTATGCCACTCCCTAGAGGAAGGAAATCCCCAACAAATCCTCCTGAGCAGATACCTAAAATGCACACCCAGTAGGTGCTGTGTCTCCAGACATTTCCAAGAAATGACATCCCAGAGGCCTGTCACCAGAGCTCTTGTACAGATAACAAAGCAAACTTTGGGGGTAATGATGACACTCATCCAGCAAAATGGATGAATACAAAATATGACTTAATGTCTTTTCAATGTTTAAAGAAAATCTGTGCACCGAAAGTGTAGGATTCACATCAGTCCTGTCCAACAGAATTACAACACCTGCCACAAATGTGAGCCACATATGTAATTTTAAATTTTCTAGTAACCACATTGAAAAAAAGGAAAAGAAACAATTGAAAATAATTTTAACAATATCTTTTATTTAACCCAATATGTCAGAAATATTATAAACATTATATATTATAATCTATATTAAACAAAACAATATATTTGATGTTCCTTTTTTTTTAACAAAGCCTTCAAAACCCAGTGTGTATTTTATACCTATAATGCATTTCAGTTTGGGCTAGCCACATTTCACATGCTCAGCAACCACTGCGGCTAGTGGTTACTGTACTGAAAGGTATAGATCTAGACTATGCCATTCACTTATTAGTAGAAATAATAACATCAGTGAAGTGACTTGGGCCTCTAAAGTTTTCCAATGCCAACCAAATCCCCTGCCTTCCAGTCATAATTTTATGTAACCATAGATAATGAAGGAGATTCTCTGTAAACAGCTACTGAAATGGTTATGCTATTGCTACCACTCACAATCATTTATTCAAATCTTACCAGTCATGAGGTTCTCCTTCTATGCTAATCTTATGTCTACTGCTGCACTTAACCTTATTCTTCTGATTCTGTCTTCCACAGAGGAGAGACACAGTGACACAAATCTCCCACATAATAACCCTCCATGTTAGGAAGAAGAAAACTCCAAGGGCAATTTCAACTTACCTCCCAAAGGAGGCGGCAACGTAGAAGAGCCACACCCAAAGCATTCAGTCTCAGAGTTCCTTTCTGCCAACTTGCTCACAACTACCACCATTTTCCAGTCTAGTTCTAAGACCAAGGCCACTCTGAAAGCTTTTCCTTTAACCACAAGGCAATACTGAGTATAGCTTCTGACTCCAGGGTCTACCCAGATCTTTAAAAAGAAAAATTTGAAGAAAAAAGGGAATAGAAGGAGGAAGAAGAAGGAAAGGATACAGAAGAAGCAGCAGAAGAGAAAAGAGGAAGGCAAAGAAATGTGCTATGTCCAGTCACATGATTTGAGGGCTGACACCAGAACATAAACCTGAGAAAAATATCTCCCTCACCTACTTGCCTGGTTGGAAATTCAAGCATCAATAATTTATTTCCTTGAGCTAAACCAAGAGTCCATGCATGCCCAGTTAAAGTGAAAATAACCCTAGAAAGTAAAATACCAAACCTTCAGGTCTTACTACAGTTTAATTCATCAAATATAAGCAATTTGGTCAACCAAGCAAGCCCTGGTCAGGCAGGCACAAGTCTGGTGAGTATGACATGTGGGGTGGGAAAGAGCCAGGAAATGGGAGCCAAGCCTCCAGGTCTTAGTGTGACAACCTGGGAGACCTGAGGGGAGGGGCCCCAGCAGCAGCAGAGGATGCCCTCACAACCATCAAGGACGCCGAACCCTGACCCTTTCCACCAGCCAGAGCCAGCCCTGCATGGGACCTCTAGTACTTCACTAATCAGTAAAAATACAACAGTTCTCCCTTCTTTTTCCAAACTCCTCTTTGATCTTTCATCACTTTACTATGAATTGGCTGCTTTGGGTGATCTATATTTACATCTTGAAAATATAAACAATGTAACATGTCACTGTCACTTCAATTCTCATGTTTTATTAAGATCAGCATCTCTTCCTTGAGCCCAGTGAGCTTCTGGTCTTCCAGTTTACTTGACCCAGTAATAATGAAATAAAACATGAGATCTTTGGACTTTTAAAATTCAACTGCACAGTCACTTGAAAGCTAACACTTGACGACAGAGCTCAGAAATTTAGGAATACCTGGAAAGGTCCAACAGTCAAAATTTTTGAAAAAGGATGTCTATCACTTCATAGTCGTAAGAGGTTACTCATTCAGTCATTCAACAGCAATGGCTCAGTAGCTACCATGTACCTGGCACTGTGCTCAGAGAACCGCAGTTAGTAGACAGGATAACACACACCTGTGTTGGGTGCCATCAGATACGTCCCCAAGGAGAAAGGGGGAACAGAGGAAGATGCCGGTTCAGGAAACTGGTTGGCCAAGGGCTTGGTCCCTTCCTTTCTCACAAGTCCAGTGTCTCTCTCTCCCCAAGCTGCTTTCTCAGAGGAACAATGTTCACCAGCCATGAATATATAAACAGCTGTACTTCCCTGTTAGCAAGCAAAGAATGAGGACAGAGAAGATAAAAGAGGGGAAGAACTAGAGTCAAAGCTCCTTCTAAGTTTTCTTTTCCAGTTATTATCAAACAGTGAACATCCCAGAGGTAAAATTAGTTCAATTCAGCTTTTTGATTCCATGTCTTTGCCAATCTTCCTCAAGCAAGTGCAATGGAATAAATAGGACCAGTCTTAAGGGTAGGCACCCCACCCAGTGTCAGTACAAACTTAGTGTCATCCTCCAGCATCCCTAGAGTTGGGGGCTCTGGCAGTAACCTCTGGACTAACAAGAAGATACTGGGATGGTCTCAAATGTACCCAGTAGAGGAAAAGGTCCTCTGTATGCTAGTCCTGTATCTAATCAGATTTTTTAAGTGATTTCTACCTTCAATTCCAACACATGTTCTTGAGAGAAATAAGGAAAGGGGATAAAAAGCTCCAGTGCATTACAAAAATCACATTCAAGAATCCTAATACCCACTTCAAGGTGTATTCCTCTCTGGTAAACATGCCGTCTGTTTGCATTTAATTCTTCTACACAAGCTCTGCAAGAAAGTTAGCCAAATTGATAATCGATTCACATGATCTTTGCTCACTCACTTATTAAAATACACCAAACAGTTAATTCCCTTCTCTGTTGGGAGCTCTCACTGGCTCCATGCAGTTTGAATGTTAAACAGCCACTCAGGGCTCCAGGAATATAGTAGAGCCATTAGGTGGTAACTATTTCAAACCACTCAAAGCAAGTCTCTGAAATGAAGGGCCTCGCCATCCCTTCAATGAAATCTTTAGTGAATCTTTATTGATCTGATGACCAGCAGATGAAAACGAAGACCTAAAGATCTCAAAAGGACCTGATTTAGTTGACCAATCCATCTTCCGCCTCTCACTCCCTCTTCTTGAATAAGGGGAGAGAGAAGAGTTTTTGAATACACTTCACTCCTCCAGCTGCAATATAAGACCACTAAACACAGTGGCCAGTATCTTACCAATACCCTGCGAAGAGCTTCTCTCAATCATCCTCCCCTTTATCCTGGTCCAGGGGCTGATATCACATCAGAAACTGTAAGTACATTGCAGTGCTAGAAGGAAGCCAACGGATTATATAGGCAAGTACCTTATCTTTACAAAGGAGAACCCTTGGGCCCCAGCAGTGATTTGGTGGCCAAGCTGTGAGTATTAGCTAAGCTCCTCAGCTCCTAGGGTGATAATACACTAGTCCCTCTAGCACTTCGGCCTGGATGCAGTATTGAAGGCATAACCTGGAGCCTTTCTGAAAATCTTGGTTTAGTTTTCCTACCTTAGAGTGTGGTACAAATGTTCATGTTAAGCTTTTTTCTGACCTCCGCTCATTCATTCATTGGACAGTCACTAATGGAGACCCCATCAGGGACAACGCGCTGTGGTAAATCCTAGGGAATATCCAAAATGAATGAAAACTTTCCAGTATGTGGGGAATGTAGATAGATAATGAAATAGTTAAATTACAATTCGATAAGTGATAATGGAGATGTTTACAAACAATAAAAATGCATAGATATGATAACCAAACAAGGGCACCCTAAAGCACGCAGTAGGTGCCCCATAATGCAAGTTCATCTCCTCTATACAATAGTTAACCTTTAGGTTAGCTTGTGAACCACCTGCCTCAGGATTTTCTGGGGAGCTTCATTAATATACTGGAGTGTAGCTCTAGAATCTATATTTTTAATTATTCCCTAGGATGTTCTAATACACAGTAAGTTTTAGAACTACTTGCCTGTAGTAATAAGGGAGAAGAAACAATTCCTGGGGAGCTTCACAGAGACTTCACAGAGGAGATGATGTTCAAATTAAGTTTTTAAAGATAAGCAGGGGCTCCAGACAATTATTTGCAGGATTATAATGTAAAAAGGAATTACAATTTTTCCATAGTTTTTCATATGGTAGAATTAGGACCAGTGTATAAAAGTTAATATTTAATAAGAATTTTTAGGGAGCTGTTTTAAAATGTATGGCTCACTCTGGGAGGTAAAGAGCAGCCCATCACTGGAAGCATTCAAGCCACATTGGTTGATTAAAGTCCCCAGTTCTTTTCTACTGGTCTTCTCCATTATCTACTGTGCCTGTCACATTATATGCTCAACTGATTTTGTCAGTGAGTGAATCATATAATGAGTATATGAATAAATGAATAAATAAGTATAATTAATGTTTTCTTTTGTAATATTGAAGCCAGTCTATATCTACCCCTATTATTTCTTAAGAAACCAACACCAAGGACTGAGTCTTATGCACTGTTGCAAACTCATCCTCAACTAGCTTTTCACACAGGACACATTCAAAAAAATTTAATAGAATGTTGACTGAATCCCTATTAAATCCCACCTTATTAGTTTTACCCATTGTTTCTAGATTTTGAGACTCTTCTTAGCTCAGTTCTGAAGGCAAGTTTAGAGGAACTGAACTCCAAGATCTCTTCAAAGGCTGAAATTGATGATGTTATGAATGGACAGCATTTCTATGAATTTATTAAAATCAAATTAGGCCTACTGAGTACCTTAATAACTGTCCACTTATCCTCAGAGTGAAGCTTCAGGGAATGAAAGAGAAGTTGCCCTTCGAGGTGCAGACTTCAGCTCAATAACCAGGTACCGAGTATCTCTTCTGTGCCATGAATGAAGACTCACAGACATAAGCAAGGCACAACCTGCCTCAAAGAGTTCACTTGTCTAGTTTCCACGATAACTATCTTCCATGAGATATCTATACCTTTAGCAACCAAACACAGGTCACATCCTTTGAAACTAAAGGAAAGATGATTCCATTGTTAACTTCTCAGAGTTATTATGTGCCAAAAAGGTGCAGAGAATAAATGATATAACAAACAAATAAATATTGACTATTTTCCATTCAAGAGAATAATATTTTTTCAGTGTCTGCCAGATTCCTATCAATCAGTCCAAGACCTACCCAAAGCAAAAAGAGGGAAATGAAATAGACACAACTGAGGAGCCCTTTCTCTGTAAGTCACAATGGTAGACATATAAGAAAGTGATTGGGGGATGAGGAGAGAAAGTATTAAGAGACTCAGGTTCTGCACTCCTGACACAGAAGCAGGTGGATGCAAACACACCTGCCCCTCAACTTTTGAAGCAGTAGCCATTCAGCATCCTCCACTCCACCTCCCAACCCCAGGACCACCACCAAACACCACCGACAAACAGTGGCTTGATGTCCCCGATATTTTTTCTGCAAATAAAAAGGCTTTGGTCCTTTCCTTGTGCACGTGTCTACCACCTACCTGAGCCCCAAAATGTATAACTTAAAATGAGATGATTTTGCACAAAAATAGTAAAGACCAAGAAAAAGTTTCAAAGAACTGCCTTTTCAATTCAATGGGGAAGATGAGAATAATGTCTTCATTAAACAAAATTAAATATTTTCCAAGCTCTTATCCTTTTCGCTTTAACCCCCTTCAGGTTCAAATCTAATATTTTTTAAAGAGCCACCAAATTGATTCTAAGAGAATAATTGCTAAGGCGTGAAAGTACCACCTGTAGCCTGGAAACAAGCTGTGCCAAGAGTTGTTTCTTAATTTTCACCCTATTAGGGTAACTTCCTGCCACTCTGGGGTTTTTCCTGCGGCAGTTCCTGCACACTAGCTTCCTGGCTCCTTCACAGCTGTTTTGTCAAAGCAGAGGGAAAGGAGACCACTGACATCTTTCTGGAAATAGATGCAACAAATGTCAGTGTCCTTTTAGCCTACAACAGGGGAAGGACAGGGAAGGAACCAATATTGTAACATGGGGGGGCTTGTCCCCTTCACGAACTTGGCTGCTGTGGTTATTTGACCTGCAGTGACACAATTCATAAATCCACTGTCCTAAAATAAAACAGACAATTCTCAAATAAAACTAGAAAACACAATTTGCAAAAATGTTCACCTTTCCCAATTTAAGCAACAAAATACAAGTTTAAAAAAAAATCACAGTATCATTTTTCGGCCTCTTAGCATTTTTTTTTTTTTTTTTTTGCGGTACGCGGGCCTCTCACTGTCGTGGCCACTCCCGTTGCGGAGCACAGGCTCCAGACGCACAGGCTCAGCGGCCATGGCTCACGGGCCCAGCCGCTCCGCGGCATGTGGGATCTTCCTGGACCGGGACACAAACCCGTGTCCCCTGCATCGGCAGGCAGACTCCCAACCACTGCGCCACCAGGGAAGCACTTAGCATTTTGTAAATGATAAAATCAGGTACAGATGAGGGTCCAGTAAAATTGATATTTTCCTACAACACTGATAGCATTGTAAATTTAAACAGCCTTTCTGAAAAGCAATTTAGCAATAAGTACTAATGACCATAAAAATATTCATACTCTTTGACCCAGTAATTTCACTTATTGAAATTAATCCTAAGAAAATTGTAAAAAAAAAAAAAAGCTGTATACCCAAATATATTCATTGCACATCTATTTATAATAGTGGAAAAATGGGGAGGGGACACACATCTATAGATAAATGATTGAGTAAATCATAATCCATTGACTGAACAGACCATAGAAAACAGCCTAGATTAGCACCTAGTGTATAGGAGGTGCTCAATGCTGACTCTGTAGAAATGTATAAAAATGCTTATAAAATTAAATGGAAAATGTTTCATACAAACATGCATGCATGTTTATTACAACTCTAACAAATATGTATAAGGAAAAAGAAAGACAATTTTTAAATTTTTCAGTAATGTATTTTTTAAACACTTGCATGTAAGGTAAAAAATTTGAAAATAAATGAATCAACTTGTCTCCCTGGATGTCAATAAGCTGGGCATCCCATTAGGTGGAGGGTAGAAGAATGCATTGTCACACATCTCTCTCATTCAAACTGGCCTAAAAGTCACACAAAGAGAGGAAGGAAGAGCACAAAGCACTTATGACAGGCATGGAAGATGACCAGTGGCCAGGCTTTGAATTGCAGGTGGACATGATGCAGAAGCCGTTAGTGCGTTTTCTCTGGGACCAAGCAAAAGAGAACCTCCTGGTGAACCTTCCTGCTGCTTCAATTCTAGTTTGGCAGCTGAGACCCCAGTAATAGATGCATAGACAGCTAGGTGTGATGCCATTAGGGCTATGAAGAGAATGTCAATAGGGCTCTTCTTTCAGGAGTTTAGATCAACTCTAGAAATAAGACACCCAAGTTCGATGCCATGGAAAAGCTACTAGGCTAGGAATCTAGAAATCTGAGTTGGATCTAGTTCTGCACACCCTTGAGGAGTTCCAGCAAATCATGTATCTTCTGCCTGAATCTTAATTTACTTATTGGTAAAATGAGCATAACAATCTCTGCCCCTGTCTACCTCACAAGGCTGTTATAAAGATCAAAGGAGCTAGCACAGTAGTGTGTGAGTGTCTTGTGAACCATGATGTGCCATGTGAAGGTAAGGGATGCTGCTCAAGAAAAGAGACCTTGGAGTTTGCCACCTGGCGGCTCATCCTGGGGTTGACAACTGTGGGGCTGCACAATCAGAAATCAAAGAAACCTCCATGAAGTCCCAGCCTATGGATGAAAACCACAAGCCTTGTCCAGTACTCCTTTGTTGCCCTCTGATTGCTACATGGAAGAAAATCATATCAAACAGTAAGACTGACAAGGAAAGCCCTGTATATAATCCTGTATATAGTGGTATTTACTGACAGTAGATTCAGAAGTGCAAGGTCCCATTTTCTTCCTGCCCTCAAGTCCAGAAAACCATCAGTGCCACTACAAAGCTATTCCTTCTACGAATGGATCTGAGAGCACAGGTGATAGTAACTCACAGTCAGTGGGACGAGCAGTTAAATAGTGACCCCAGAGGAACTACAACAAAGAGGAACATCTGCTATATCTGAGACTCAGGAAGTAAGAGTCAGTGATTTCCTCTTAAAGAGAACGCTTTTCAACTATCCCTTCCTGGAATTGTGTTCTTCCTACCAAATATCAAGGCTGTTTATAAAACTCGTCCTATCACCACCTCCCAGTGCAGCCCAGAAACAGAGGACCCAGGCAGCAGCAGCATTCCAGGGTAACAAGAGGCACACCTCAGTGCACCAAAGAAGAAGAAACCTCTATTTTTTTCAGTAAATATTTACTGAGCAGAAAACAGAGAAGCAGACAGACAAGGTCTCTGCCATTGTGCCACATGCATAGTAGCAAATTAAGGACACAGAGACATAGTTTATGAAGTTTTGCAATTAAGGTCTAAATTCCAGTGGTCATGAGAGAATGAAAATTCTCTACAGTTGGAGTAAACCTACCCATACAAAGAACTGTCCATTTGGAGATAAGATATAAATAATACAGAATAAAGAAGTGAATCAATGATTTGACTGTAGGACACATTCCTGTCAGCATCTACCACCCTCAGGTGATACCAAGTGAGAATCCCCTTCATTTGGCGATCCAGCCTCCTGGACCCAGTCTGTGTATTTTCAGTAAAGCAACTCCAACCACATATACTGGAGTGGAGCATGTGACCCAAGTTAAGCCAATCAGCATATTCATTCCCTTAGCCACAGTGATTGGTTCAGGGATGGGCAAGTCAATGAGGGCCAAAAAGACTCAATTAATTCTAAGACATTAATCTGGGAACATGAGAGGAATTTTCCTGGTCCCTTTCTCTCTGGAGATGACTGAGAGAGCTGCTGTAGTGAACCTGAGAACAGGTAGGGTCTCATTACAAAGCCAGGCTTGAGGAAATGAGGCCAAAACAAGAAAAAGAATCTAAGCCCTGGTGATACCACGTGAGCCCTGGATCAAGCCACACCTTAGGGACTTCCCTGGCAGGCCAGTAGCTAAGACACTGCACTCCCAATGCAAGGGGCCCGAGTTCGATCTCTGGTCAGGGAACTAGATCCCGCATGCCACAACTAAAGATCCTGCATGCTGCAACTAAAAAGATGTGGCAACAAAGATCCCATGTGCCGCAACTAAGACCTGAGGCAGCCAAATAAATAAATAAATATTTTTTTAAAAGCCCCACCTTATCCTTTCCTTGTAGGTGTTTAATCACATGAAGCAGATACATTTGCATTAGATATTCTGTCACTTGCAATGGAGAGTGCCCGAACTGAAATGATGACCAAGTCAGAGTCAAAACACAAGAAGGAGATGATCTGGGCAGGGTCTAGGCAGAGATATTTCACTAAACTATGCATATTACTGAGGTTATACTTTTGACTAATTTTTAAAAATATATATGGACTAGGGTGGGTTGCACATAGGATATATAAATAAATAAATGAATAATAAGAGTGGTTCTAAAAAGCAGTAAAAGAAGTCCTAAGACCCCTTTCTGTGCCAAGTATCAATCCTGCAGGTGGTGAGGAGGTCCAGGAGACTCCAGAGTCGGAACACTAGAAGCCAGAGCAGTAGATGAGGGGAGCAGTTATTTGCTAAGGGACTTGAACCAATGACTATGTAACAACAACTACTAACATATATTTCAGGATTTTAACACCTTGCAGGGTCATTCCAGTGCACACTGGGGGAAAAAAAAATCAATGCAGTATATGTCCCCACCTTTCCCTGTCACTCAGTTCTCTGGGACCCCCCTCAGTAGCTGGGTAAATGCAGCACCAGAGGAGCCGCAGGAGAAAAGCACCAGCTGGATTACAGGGGCCCTTATTTATTCTCTGCTGCATTACCATCTGTCTCACACCTGGCAAGGAAAAGGTGGGGAAATAAAGAAGAGAAAGGGAATGAGAAATTAGAAAGACAAGAGCAATTGATTATTTTATCTTAAAACAAGTCAACCAGAACATACCTCCTCCAGTTCCTAGCAGGCTGCAATTCCATGTAAGAATAAAGTTAGTGAGATGGTGATAATGTCACTAGAGGAGCTGCTTAAGCAGAAAAGGTTACGTTGCACGGAAGCGAAAAGCAAGATGTGCTACAAGTAAACCTCAGTGTGGATAATCAGTCCTCCCCAAATTAACAGTTGATTATATTATATCTATAGCATTTTAAAGATAAAGTATTAATAATAAATTCAGACACTGAAAGACGATAAAATAAACTCAAACCCTCAGACTAAACCATCATTCCTCCTGATCTTGGAAAATTTAGATTGGCTTTTGTGCAATTATTTTTAATCTTCACAGTAGTTTCCAGGACAAGTGAAGGCTTTAGGCCTTCACATTCTAACAGCACAAATAAAATCCTTTCTTATGAGATTTTAAGTCCAATATGCAGGCCAAGAAATTTTTCCAATTGCATTGATCATTTGAACTCTAGAGCTCCTGATCCCGAGGGCACATATTTTGCTTCTCATTAACCCCCAAAAAAGTTAAGGATGGTGTAACACTTATTTTGAAGGCTGTCTTCTAAAGAATGACTATGGAAAACATGGCCATTTTCCTTCATTTGAGTACGATTTCTTCTATTTGCATGTAATTTCACAAAATGATTATTTTTACACTGGTTCTGCTTTTAGCCATAACCTTGCAAGGGATAAAGCAATGTGGGAGGGACTTTGAAAATGTGACATGTTGAACTGGACTCCAATGGAAGGTCACGTTTGGATGTTGGAAGTGACACCATAAGCCCCTTGCTGGATCCATGGGAGATCTCACTGGTAACAATCTATACTGACCACTAGAATGGTTTTGTTTATAGACTATTTTCTACTCTTCGTTTCTCCTACTGAAAGGTTATTGGGGTTTTGTTTTTTTGTTTTTTGGCTTTCTTTTTTACAGTTTGGAGAAATACATTCTTGTCCACGAGTGCCACTTCTTCCCTTTCAACTCTTATTTCCTATTAAATGCCAAGTGTGAGGCAATGTATCAGATACTTAGAAATGTGTAAAACCCAGATTCTCCCCTCAGATTGCTTACAGCATAGTCTTTCTTCCTCCTTATTTTGTACCCTCCCCATCCCAAGTCTGCTAAAGATGAGTATCCTTTCCTCTTCGCTCCTGTCTTCTTTCCTTAGAGAAACCTGCCTTTCCACAGCCTTGCTTATAACATGTTCTGTTTTCACCTGCCCGAGCTGATTACACAACTGACCCATGTTGGTCTGGGAAGTGTTTCTCTCCCGGAAGGTGGGAAATGGATCAAAAACACAGAGTCTAATTGTGACTGCCTGGAATGAGAACCCAGATGATTCAGGGTGTTGGCTACATCACACCAAAGCAGAAAAGACTGGTCTACAGACATGGACGTAGAGAGACATGCAATGACAGGAACCCAGGAGGTTCTGGAGTAATGAGATAAGGTGCTTGGGACTGCCCTTCCACTCCCACAGGGGGATACACTCCCTGCGGTGGGCCTCTGTGGGATGGATGTCCCCAGTGCCCCTGGATCTTCCCAGTAGATTTTCTCTTACCAGCTTACATTGTACTGAATGGGTTTCTGTTCCTTCCTTGTCTAACACACAGCTGGTGGATTTAAGATTACCACAGAAAAAAAATTCCAGCAAGAGATGACAAAAAGAGCACTTTTTGTGAGTGAGAAGTGTGTAGACATCTGAATTTTATTTTAGGTTTTTCCACCAGCATGATAGTGATCAGACGATCCAGATTTTCTAGGAGAGTCATGATGTTTAAAAAATCTCATTCCATTGTCAAAAGGGCAATATTATAAAAATACATAGAGGCAGTGAGTGGTGTGTTGGTAAATGGTAACAACTCTAAGCTCTCCAGCAAATAAAAACCATGCCCTGGTCTGTTATCTTTGCCAATTTCCATGATGTAAATACTTTATCATGGCTGATTTCAAGCTACTAACGTGATATCACAGAACACTGATTTGGGAAGAGATGATTAAAAATCAGCTCCCATGAACCAAATGAACAAGATGGCTCTAGTACCCCACTATGTAGGGCACAAGTTTTGGAATTAGAGAGACAGATTTACAACTTAGCTTTGCCCTATTTTTATTTATGAAGTGGATTTCTGTCTGAGCCTCCCTTATCCATAAAATTTGGATAAAAAATAATAACCTACCCCACAGAGGGTTGCTAGGAGGACCAAATAAGATGCAATGTACCTTGTACAATGCCTGGAGTTATAGATAATCAATTAACAGCAGTGATTATTGTTGTTGTTGCTGCAATTATGATTGTTATTTTCAGATTATGAGTCTCAGTATTAGATTGGAAAACAGTCCCTGTAGTTATTACCAATTTCCTGAGTGATCTTAAATAAATTACTTCACCTTTATATAAGTCAATATCCTCACTTCTAAAATGAAGTTCTAAATTATCTCTATTTTTGCCTTCAAATTCTAAACTTCTGTAAGGACACAGAGTGAAACTATGTGTATGTGAAAGAGATTGGGGTGTCAGGGAAAAGGGAAGGAAAGTGATGGTTCCTCTAGGGTTGGGTCACCTCCCCAAAGCAAAAAGCACCTCAGGGGTGAAGCCATTAAGCGTGATGCCCAAGGAGGGCAGCTACTCTCTGCCTCTAGCATTTTCAAGAGTGTGTATAAAATGGGGCATCACCCAAAGGCTCAGCCCATGCTTTTTTTTTTTTTTTTTTTTGCGTTACGCAGGCCTCTCACTGTTGCGGCCTCTACCGTTGCGGAGCACAGGCTCCAGACGCACAGGCTCAGCGGCCATGGCCCACGGGCCCAGCCGCTCCGCGGCATGTGGGATCTTCCCAGACCGGGGCACAAGCCCGTGTCCCCTGCAACGGCAGGCGGACTCTCAACCACTGCGCCACCAGGGAAGCCCCAGCCCATGTTTTTAAGTGAAGCATCTCAATGGCTTGATTAGGAGCAAGAAGATAGATTAAAATAAAAGTAGAGAAGGTACAGAGAAGAGGATGAAGGGTTTTCCTCTTGCCATTTACCCCAAGAGCAAAATAAACACATTATACTAGGGCCAGTGACTACGCTGAGGACTCTGACCCATTTATTTGGTGCGCCAAGGATATAGTGTTATCAGTCTCATTATACATCCCCTCTTTGTTTCCTATTTCATACACATACATACCCTTAGTACATGAGTGTGCACACACAAAAGAAACAGACTAGTCAAATGGCAGCAGATTCATCTGCTCCTTTTGGGAGGGCGGGGGGCAGTGGGGGGAGCATGGGAGTTGATTTTAACCGAAGTTTTAAAATCAATCCAGTTCACTCCAGACCACACTAGTAGAAGCATCTCTGTGCCTTTTTAAGAGAAAGAGGTAAGGGCTTCCCTGGTGGCGCAGTGGTTGAGAGTCCGCCTGCCGATGCGGGGGACACGGGCTCATGCCCCTGTCCGGGAGGATCCCACATGCCGCAGAGCGGCTGGGCCCGTGAGCCATGGCCGCTGAGCCTGCGCGTCCGGAGCCTGTGCTCCGCAACGGGAGAGGCCACAACAGTGAGAGGCCCGTGTACCGCAAAAAAAAAAAAGAGAAAAAAATAGAGAAAGGGGTAAACAAATCAGAGGCGTGACAATGGGAGTTGGGGCGCAAAGAGAAGAAACACTAACCTAAAGGGGAAAGAAAAATATACAGAAAAAAGCCGGCTTTGAAAAAGGAAAAGCAAAGAGGAGATCAAGTAAGAATGAAAAGAGGAAAGAGATTGCAAGCTATGAGAGGAGAGATATGAGGAGATCAAGAAAATGGACAAGAGGAGGAATTGGCCATGGATGAATTTTGTATGGACTTTCTTCCTCAGAGCATCAGGGTTTCCTAAGCCCCAGCAGGGCAGTGGTGAGTTCACTGGTGAATATACAGCAGCTCGGAGGGTTGCTCTCTCTGTCTTTGATAGGGACCTAGGAAGTGCAAGGAAACACTGTTTTGTTATATAATTTTACATTCAAATAAACCTAGAAGGCAGAAGAAAGGCAAGCTGCCTGCTGTATCCAATTTACAATCTGAAACGCGGGAGCCAAGTACCCAGAATATTCTGGACAGATTAATCTTTGCCAAGGTCTATATAAAGATGAAGAAATGCAAAATTAAAGTGATTCTGTCACTTAAAATAAAAAGTAATTACTTATGGGAGGAAGGAAACCAAATAGAGTAGCAAGGAAATTCTCTGATTTAGTGAAATTCATAGAAATGAAAAGATTTTCTATAAGATCTGTTATATGAGCTGCAATTTTCCAAGACTGCAGACATGGGATTTGACTGGGACCTTTGATCAACTCTTGTTAAGGCTGTTGCTCCCACTTATCATTGCTAGCACAGGATAAAATGTCCACCTTCATACACAGCCATATTGCACCATAAAGAAACACTGCCAACTTGTTTGAAACTGGGCCCCAAATTTAGCACCAGATGATTTGAGCCTTGCCTAAACTTATCTCTGGGGTCTGGAAAATATTATTTGTTTACTGCCTAAAACACATCATTTGTGAATGAAATGATCACCCCTGAATCACAACACTATAAAAATGTTCTCTCTCGGTAAAATCAAATGAAGAATTAAGTTATTTTGCAGCGAACCTGGGACTATCCTTACGGTCAATTTAACTACTTTGATGGAGTAAGAAGGCACACACTTAAATACAGTTAAAAATAAAGATTTTTTTGTTGCCTGAGTTACCCCAAATACTCTGCAACTTCCTTTCTTAGGGTTTAGCTTTCACTTCCTATCTTATTTTGACTACGGGGACCTGTAGGATCTTCTGGCTTCACCTCACACCAGAACACGGATAAGTTACTGATAAGTTATTTGATAAGTTATCAAATAATCGATAAGTTATCAATTGACAAAATAAGAATTAAAGAAATGGAAATCAAAGAATTAGAGGCAGGAGAAATGAAAAAGAAACAGGCATCTCTTTCACGATAGCCAATAAATCTAATGGCTCAACACCTCAAGCATGTGAGCTAAGCTTTCAGAAAAGATGAAAATGAAGGAGGGCTTCTTGCCCCTCCTTTTCAAATCAGAAACAATGTGCACACAGAAGGATCTGCAAATAGAAATAAGAAAATTCCATTAACGTGATAATGATATCCTGAATGACCTGAACAAACAAAGGAGATTGGAACTTTGGATGTAATCTGTCGATCGGTTTCCTTTTCCAGGTGTTGTGAGCACCTGACTTGAAAGGTTTCAGAAAAGGCTGCTGCTTGGTCAGATCTCTTCCATCTGTCAGAGAATCCCTACAGGAAAAATTAATTCAATAAAACATCATTTAAATCGTGATGTTAGATTGTTTCCACTTTCCATTAATTAAGAGAATGTATTAAGAGTCAGCCTTAGCCATGCCTTACGCATATTAGAGTAGGTGTGGATTGAAGGAAACCTGCCTCCAGCTTGAACTTCCTGCAGCCTGTTTTCTGCCTGAAATAAACCAATGGACCATGGCAGAGCCACTACTGAAATGCTCGTGTACCTGGGAAGGAAGGAGGTGAGGTTAAGTTTTTAACAACTTTGTTTAAATGAGACTCTAAATATCTGTCTCATTCCCAACCCCTGCATGGGACCACATTTGGCCAGAACTGGGTCTGGTGTGGATATTTCCCTGAAGTGGCTCAGAAGGAGAAGATTCAGTAAGTAAATTCAAATGAAGTCTTTACCAAGGACTAAGTGGCAAATGAGGGGAGCTGATTTTTATCTTCAAGTCCAGGAGGCCAGCATGAGGGTAGAAACAGGGGTAAGACCACAGAGAGAAGCTGGTAGACAGTGAAGTGATGGACTGGATAAGAGCAAGGGTGAGAGTAAAGTGAGAAGGCTCCAGGGGTCCCAGAGACAGTCAGGAGATAAAGGCTCCATTTTATTTGCCCTGAACCCCATGGGGCAGATGGCCTGGTTCACACATAGATTTGAGGTAAACAGTTTCCCAAGAGAAGCTGGAAGAAAGTTCCAAGGCAAAAGGAGAAGTCAATTAAAGAACATAATGTTGCAAGAGCAGTCCAGATGCTGGGCATGGTTAGGTGGTCAACGGGAGAGCAATGGGAAGGTCTGTGTGTGGCACAGGCCAGTAGGAGGGGCTGTGTGTGAAGTGCTCTGGTCTCCTGGACACAGAGGATCTATCTGGCCAAGTCACAGAGATACGGATGACTGAAAACCAGAGCAGAAATCATTCTGCTACAAGAGCTGACACAGCACAAGCTTTAGAATGTGGGCTCTCAAGAAAGCCCCCCTGGGCTTCCCTGGTGGCGCAGTGGTTGAGAGTCCGCCTGCCGATGCAGGGGACGCGGGTTCGTGCCCCGGTCCGGGAAGATCCCACATGCCACGGAGCGGCTGGGCCCGTGAGCCATGACTGCTGAGCCTGCGTGCCTGGAGCCTGTGCTCGGCAACGGGAGAGGCCACAACAGTGAGAGGCCCGCGTATCACAAAAAAAAAAGAAAGCCCCCCTGCGTTTGAACCCTGGCTCTGTCACTTACCAACTCCCTGATCTTGGGCAAATAACTCAACCCTCCTCATCTCAGCAGTAAGACCAGTATCTACATCAAAGAGTTGTTATGAAGATCAAATGTACTGGTAAATGGAAAGTGCTTAGACCAGTGCCTGGTGCACAATGAGCACTCAATGTTAGCTATTATAATTTCTTATTAGGACACTAGATACTATACTGTGAGAGACAGGAAAGGGATCACAGCTAGGACCCTAGTCACAGGAGCTTATGTTTTTATATTACAAATGCCTAATGACCCAACCTGCTTTAGACCTTGGAGCAAACACCTTTACTCTACTTCTCTGCTTTTTCCTTGGTAATTTAATTTCAATAAATTAGAATCTCCCAATTCAAAGTAATATTTTAAATGGGAAATTACAATTTATGTCATTTTAAAGAAACTGTTGCATTATACAGTATTGTCAATTGATTCGTTGAAACAATTTCATATATAGTTTAAAGACACAAACCTCTTGTGCTGCAATAGTGCTGGAAAGGTTGCTGTGCATGCATTTTATCCATAGAACCTTGAAGGGCAAAGTATTACAGAGATACCTCCTAGTGTCACCTGCTTTTGTTCAGAAGAAAGGCACAGTCTCTCCCTTGAACATAGGGATTTTCTTAGTAAGTGGCTCCTTAAGCCAGTTGGTGATTTGTCCTCCTGCCATATTCCTAGAGGCGGGTCATGGAACACAGCAACCAGCCAGTCTCCCCAGCCCAACCTAAAATTGGACTATTAGCTAAAGCAGTGACACCAGCAAAGGGCCACTGCTACAGCAGACCCCATCCCCAGACAATCTGTGTTCCAACCAGCTCTCCAAGTGATACTGATGCGCTCTCCAGTTTGAGAAACACTAGCCTGGAGAGCTTGACCACAACCTGACCACCTCCAGGAGTAACGAACTTGCCCAAGGTCACAGAGCTGATAAGTGGGAGAGCCAAGTGCACTGGACCACATTCTTGCCAGTAAACCATTCTGTTTCACCCTTCTTTGTACCACGTTTTTCAAGGGAGGAGAAAAAAGCGTGGGAAATTAAACTATAGAAAAAGTATCAAATTCCATTTTAAAAGCATTTACAGTAAAAATGGCAATTTTTCTCAGTTTTCTACGACCTAGCATATTCTGACTCCCATGTCAACTAATCAAATATTTCTTCAGAAGCATTTCCAATGCGTAAAACTACCAGATACAATCTGCCTTCTCCTAAGAAAATTCAGTACATAAAAATCTGCTTACAAAACAGTTAAATCAGAGTTTTAACTTTACAAAAGAATTTGCCACCTAATTTTTTCTTCCTTTAAAAAACTAGTTTCCTGATACATTTACACAGTGATTTATTTTACAAAATTTTAATACACATGCAAAATTTAGGAGGCACATCAACTGAGATGTTATTCAGTCTCTCACAGAAGTGGATCATTCATTATATTTCTCATTAATTCTCTGTGGTTGTGTTCATCATTTTGCACACATGAAAATTTCACTTAAAATTTCTGGGAGATGCTAGGAGTCACCCCAATCTCTTAAGGCAGAGGCCCTTAAGTCTGAGATGCATCACAAAGAGGCCTACTTAAAACACAGATTGCTGGGCCCTACCTCCAAAACTTCTAACTCAGCAGGCCTGGGGTCGAGCCCAAGTTTGACATTTTGAACAAGTTCTAGGGACAGCACTTTGAGGCCCACTGACTGCCTAGGGAATTTCCAGGGTAGAGATAAAGAAAAATTCTCCTACTATATTTTTCTTCAGTTTTCAAACTGTGCTGAGATACATTCTACTGACACTCACTGATTATGATAATTCAAGAAATACTTCTTTCCTTTATATGTGTATAAATATAAAATTTTATGTTTATACACATAAAATTAAATGTGTATTTTTATTAAATACACATTTAATAAAACCTTATCATCACCCACTGGGAAACTAACTCAGGCCTCAGTTCAGAAAATGAAACAATACCAGATCCTGACCATCCAGCACCTAGTAAACACCCAGATTAAATCAATTGCACAAAGTATCCTCAATAACAGGGAAATGGACTGCCTTTCCTGCTTTGGCGGGATATATGTCTGAGAAGGTTAAGATAGGGAGGTCTCTAGCTATCAGCATCTTGATGACCAGATTCTCCACAAAGCTACATAGTTCAAAAAGAGATGCTGAAAGTCAGTCATTAAACTGAATAATCTCATTAAGGATAGCTGTTATTGAGCACTTACTACATTCCACATATGATTATCTCATTTCATCTTCATGATATTCCTGCTCAATGAAAGAGGATTAGCCTATTTTGCAGATACAGCCAACAAGAATGGGAGGGGCTGAGCCAGGACTTGAATCCAGGTTGTGAGAGCCCAAAGTTTAGGATCTTTCTTTTACTCTGTGTTGACTATCATATAAAACAAGGCTTCGATTTTCCCATTTATCAGAGAATAAATGAGTGTAGAGGCTCTGAAGTCTCCTTGGCTTAGAGGTATTTGACAGAGAACTCCCATGGGTTTTAAGGGCATATCAGTTTTCTATTGCTGTGTAACAAATGACCACAAACTTAGCAGTTTAAAATCATACTCATTGGGCTTCCCTGGTGGTGCAGTGGTTAAGAGTCCACCTGCCGATGCCGGGGACGCGGGTTCGTGCCCCGGTCCGGGAAGATCCCACATGCCGCGGAGCGGCTTGGGCCGTGAGCCATGGCCGCTGAGCCTGCGCGTCCGGAGCCTGTGCTCCGCAGCGTGAGAGGCCGCAACGGTGAGAGGCCCGCATACCACAAGAAAAAAAAACCATACTCATTTATTAGCTCACAACTCTGTACCTCAAAAATGCAGGCAGACTCCACTGGGTTCTCTGCTCAGGGCATCACAAGACTGAAATCAAGGTATCAGTCAGGCTGGGCTCTTATACAGCCACCTAGGGAAAGAATCAAGTTCCAATCTCATTCTTGTTGTTGGCAGAATCCAGTTCCTTGTGATCGTGGTACTGAGGTCCCTACTTTCTTGCTGGTTGCCAGCTAGGGGCCTCTTAACACCTTCTAAAGATCACCTCCATTCCTTGTCACGTGCTCCTCCCATCTTCAAGCCAGCAACAGTGCATCAGATCCCTCTGGTGCTTACATCTTTCTGACTTCCTCTTCTGCTGCTAGCCAGAGAAAACTTTCTACTTTCTAAGGTTTCATCTGATAAAGGTCCACCCAGATAATCTCTGTATTTTGAGGTTAGCTAACTTGGGGGTTTAATTACATCTGCAAAATCCCTTCACTGCAGTATCTAGATTAGTATTTGATTGAATACCCAGGAGATAAAAGTCTTTTGGGAGTGGGGACAGGGGATTAACTTTAGCATTCTGCCTACCCCAGAGGGCTAGAACTGTACTCAACTCCCAAAGGTCAAAGATTCCCAAACTGTACATGTTATCATATCCCTGTCTATACAGGGAACTTAGGGACTGTTTTTCTACCTCCAGACAAAACCCTTGCGATTTGTCGTGCTCCCCTGCTGCATCATGGCTATTGACCAGCACTGTCCCTCAGGTGAAACCCTGCTCTGAGGAGGGGCCAGGATTGATTCACTATCCAATGGATATTCATCCAAATTCTAACTCGAGAATCAGCCAATGAGACAAATGTCCAGGTTACTGAAGAAAATCATTTTCTCACGGATCATGTCCTTGAGTGATTATTTTACCTATTTGTTTTTGTGCAGACATGGTTGTTAGGGAACCTTTGACTGAAACCACCAGCCTCGGTCAGGCAGGGTAATAACTGCTTGCCTGAGTTTCTCACACAGGAGGTCCTGGTAAAGAACATGGTGCTGCCATGGAAAACTAACCAGGAGAATTCCGGGAGGGACCAAAAGAGGGAGGAGATGACCAACCTCCCAGAATCCATCACACTGGAATCCATCTTGGCTGAGAGATGCATGTGCCACCAGGAAGGACCCTGAATCACCAAATATGGGCACAAGCAAGAGGAGTGGCCAGAGACAACCCGGAAACTAACCCCATTACAATAAAATCTGAGACTGCGAGCCATGTGGCAGAGCAGTCCTCCTGGGTTCCCTTACCCTGCTGCTCTCCGTCCCAGTGCCCCTTCCCAATAAAGTCTCTTGCTTTGTCCACACGTGTCTCCTCGGACAATTCATTTCCTAGTGTTAGACAAGAGCCCACTCTCGGGTCCTGGAAGGGGGCCCCCTTCCTGCAACATAATCATATTCTCCTACTAGACTGGGAGATCCTCCAGGAAAAGAACTGCATCTTAAAAATTTTTGTGTTCATCAAAGTGCCTAGCAGAGCCTGATGTTCAGAAGATACTCAGTAGATGTTTGATGAATTCAGTTAGATACTTGACATTAATTAGGCCATAGGGAACATTGCTTACTACTCACTATGTGTTCATTAAACTTTATTTTCCTTTGCTTTCCCTCTGGATAAAAATTAGAGAAGAAGGCTTAAATTGAAAAATGAAAACCTATAGCTGTTGTCAGTATAATCATTCCAGGTATATGGTGAGTGCTTACGATTGTAAGGGAGAGGGATGACTGATAGTGTTAATAGTGTTTCCTTTACAGTTCATATGTAAGAATCTTAGGACTGCACGTTTAAACCTTTGTAAGGACAGCTCAGCTATTCATTTTTAGTGTCAAAAAAAATAGGGCTTGGTTACTTTCTTGTCAAGGAACTTATAACATTTGAATGAGAACGAGAGAATTTCACCTATTACAACTATTAAATAATTTGGGGTCTAAAGTCCATAAAGAACTCCCTGGCTGACTACAGAGGGATGCTGCTTTGAAGATGTAGCATATCCCATGGAAGAAACAAGGGAGCTTAAGCTTGAGCAGCCTACAATGAATCAAATATTCTACTGGCTCTCAAAAATTCGCTATCGTGTGGCCATGGTCCAAATGTTTGTGTCGCCCCCTAAATTCATATGTTGAAATCCTAACTCCCCAAGATGAAGTGGGGCCTTTGGGAGGTGCTTAGGTCATGAGGGTGGAGCCCTCATGAATGGGATTAGTGCCCTTATAAAAGAGGCTCCAGAGAGATCCCTAGCCCCTTCCACCTTGAGAGGACACAACAAGAAGAATGCAGCCCAGAAGAGAACCCTCCCCTAACAACACTGGCACCATGATCATGGACTTCTAGCCTCCAGAACTGTGAGATATAAATTTAAAACTTTGTTTATAAGCTACCCAGTCTCTGATATTTTGCTGCAGCAGCCTGAACAGCCTAAGATAAAAAATGTATGAGTGTATTTGCTGCTCCAGGGAGGTGGAAGGCAGCATGGTTCAGGTGCCTTTGGAGCCAAGTAAACCACCCACCTGTAATGTAAATCCCAACTCTGCTGATTACTAACCACTAGGCTTTGGTGATGGAACTTAACAGTTTAGGACATCGGTTCCCTCATCTGTAAAATGGGCACAATAATTGTTACCCTTTTAAAATTATTGTAAAGATTGGAAATAATGTAAATAAATTATGTGACACAGTAATTCTCTCAGTGGTAGCTACAATTATGATTATTTTAAGATACCTTTCACCAATTCTTAAAAGACTCTCCCTTAAATGTGAGACAGAAATTGAGTTTTTCCTCTTTCCCAGTGCTGGGTTTAGACATCACTTTCCTCCATACTCACAATTTCTCAAACTTTCAAATTCATAGAAAAAAAAAATACAGAACAAATTTTTAAGTAGTGATGACGGTGCATGTGAGATACTTGTGCAACAACACATTTTCTGTGTGTGCTATATGTTACACTACATTGAGATGGAGGCAGGTAGAGGACATTTGTGGCAGGGTTTTTCTGCCTCATTTTGGTATGCAGCACACGTGAAAGAATAATAATGGTCATCAGGAACGACTACTGCATATATACGCTACATAAAAGAAAAATCCAATTGGTGTTACAGAGCTCCTGGTCTTAGAATCTCTGTCTGCTTCAGCTGATATATAGTGTAAATCTAAAACTTATTTAAAAACCTGTCTGGGTAAGACAGATTTTAATTAATCTTCTCTTAGTTTTTATACTATATGGTACCTGGAAGATGCAAGATCAATCACCGTCACACTGTAATGTCGAGTTGTGAGACAGGAAGATAAATGAGCTATCAAGCTTAGCATTTTGATAGCTAAGTTAATTTAACGAGCTCCAGAACATACTCTAGATTGGTAGATAAAGTTGTGAGGTGAGGCACTGAATGTGATAACTGTGAGTGCGGTATGTTATTAAGAAAACAAGAATTTGCTAGTTCCTCTCTGTCCTTTATGGAAATTTAAATCCAGGATCAAAAAGGTGTAGCTGGGTGATGAGGTCATATTGCTAGTTCTGTCAGACCAATTAAGACAGCTTTATTAATTCAGACTTTTAATTGAGCACTGTGACAAGGTCCTAGCTGAGCTGATGTTTCCTTATGTAGTATGCATGAAGAAAAGCTTGGTCAAGCAAATTAAACTCAATTTATGCTTAAGGGCAGATCTTGAGTAGAATCTGTTTCCTTATGGGGCCTACCAGAATTTTGTAAAATCACAAACTGTACTTCAAATTCTGTTTTCTCAATTATAGGAACTTCGAACTGATTCTTGTCCTTGGAAGAAAGGATACCCCATGCCAGGGATATCCATTTATACAATGATGTTTCAAATAGCAAGAAGGATAAGAATAAAACTTCTAGCCTGGCTTCTCCAAACTACCAGTCGAAATTGTAACGAAACTTCAAACAAAAGAAAAATGCTTCAGAAGTATTCTGAGAAGTATTCAGATATGCTAATCACAGCTATTAAGGAATATCAACTTTGGAATGTCACATCTATCCAAATAAGCAACACTAAATGGAGCAATTTTGAAAGGTTCTCCCTTCCTTAAAAGATAATGAAATGAAATTGCTATAAGGCAAAACCTCAACCTCCACCAAGCTCCACACTTACCCAGCCCCAATCTAAGCTATGCCAGAGCCTTCTTTCAACTTCTTTTCATTCATTTGTTCATTCACTCTTTAATAAACATGTATTAAGTCCTTACTACATACAGTAATCCCTAAGTATCTGTGAGGGCTTGGTTCCAGGACAGCTGCTACCTACTCCCTACAGATACCAAAATCTGCAGATGCTCAAGTCCCTTATATAAATGGATGCATCCCTAGATATGGAGGGTCAACTGTATAGCTGCAATGTTAGTTATTAGCAAGTCACAATTCATGTCACCAAAAAGTCGCACAGAAATGTGCAGTTCGTTACAAAATGGTGTGTGTGATGCTTAGTTTTATGTGTCAACTTAACTGGGCCACAGGTGCTCAGATATCCAATTAAACATTCTGGGTGTGTTTATGAGAGTATTTCTGTGAGAGATTAACATTTGCATTGGTAGTCTGAGTAAAGCAGATTGCCCTCCCAATGTGGGAGGGGTGGGGTGGGCCTCATCCAATTGGAGACCTGAATAGAACAAAAAAGAGCAATAAGGGAGAATTCTCTCTCTCTCTGGCTGTCTCTGACTGAGGGTATCTGTCTTCTGTTTTCAGGCTCGGACTAGGACTGGAATTTATACCTTTGGCTCTCCTGGGTCTCGAGCTTGCCTCCTGCAGGTCTTAGGACTTCTGAGCTTCCATAACCACATAAGCCAGTTCCTTATAATAAAAATATATACCACACACATTTTCTCTGGAGAACCCAGACTAATACAGTATGTAGGTGAGAACTACAACAACTGAGCCCGTTAGCTATACGATTACAAGCAAGACCATCTTGTGATTCACTTAACACTCCCTTATTCGTCTACAACCTTCCCTCACTGACATCAACACTTGCCTTCAGAAATCGATTAATTCAAAGATTCACCCACTTCTGATATTCTACCCTAAGAACTTCCGACCCCAACTCATATGCAATCAAAAGCATCACTTCCGCTGCGAACATGGCGCTGCCAGTGGCGCGGAGCATGCGGGCCACGGTCTGCAGCCTGCGCGCCATCTCTGCGCCCAACGCGCCCTGCCCGCCACGGCCTCGGAGACTGCGGGAGGGCGCCGTCCAGGCGCTGCGCACTGGTCCCGTTCTGCTGTTGGGTCGTAAATTCACAGACAAACATGAATAGGTAACAACAGAAAACGGTGTTGCAACAGTGGGAATCAGCAATTTTGCACAGGAAGCTTTGGGAGATGTTGTTTACTGTAGTCTGCCTGAAGTTGGGACAAAAGTGAACAAACAAGAGGAATTTGGTGCTTTGGAAAGTGGGAAAGCTGCTAGTGGACTCTCTTCTCCTCTATCAGGAGAAGTAACTAAACTAATGAAGCTCTAGCAGAAAATCCAGGACTTGTCAACAAATCTTGTTATGAAGATGGTTGGCTGATCAAGATGACACTCAGTAACCCTTCAGAACTAGATGAACTAATGAGTGAAGAAGCATATGAGAAATACATAAAATCTATTGAGGAGTGAAAATGGAACCCCTAAATAAACTAGTTTGAAACAACTTAATCTAGTATAGTTGTCTTAAATTAGTGGTGGATAGATTTTTAAAAAGCAACTTTTAGCAAAAGAAACTACTTGCAATAATGTTGCCTGAAGAAAATACCCCTTAACTTCCTAATGATTTCACATAAACACTATGCATCTGTTTCACAACAGCCTGTGATTTTTAGGCTAGTCTCCAGTTATAATATTCAGAATTCCTGAAATTATCTGTGGTAAAACTAGTTATAAAAATTATGTAATTCAAGGATAACATTGTTATCTTAACCTTATATAATATTGTAACTTGCTTACAGCCATCCCTGGATTTGGGTCAAAATACTCAATGAACTTGCCACTGGAAATAATTGGCAGTGGAGAAAAGTTTGTTAGTTGTATAGTGTCCAGTGAAGAACATTACTCTCTTAATTTTGCAATATACTGTGTTTGCTGGTGCTATTTTTATACAGTGAAGCAACAGCCTTGCAGGAAAATAAGAAACAGTTTAGTAATAAAATATTCAACTTCTTAAAAAAAAAAACACAACATCACTTCCCTAATGTGCTGCCATTTCAAAGTTGCCTGTGTGGTATTCTCCTTTATGGCAGTAAGTCACTAAACCTCACTTTTGCTTATATCATAATAGGTTTCTTCAGTTAAAGAGAGAACTCTATATGTTTCAGGGTAGAGATGATTATTTTCACAAATGTATTAATGTTCAGAGCTCAAAGTCACTCTAGAAGCATTCTAATCTAACTCTCAAAATTTACTATCCTGTATAAAGGTAAGATGATCACTCAAAGTCATCCAGCCAGTTGGCTACTTTGCCACATGAGAACCCATATCTTGAGATTCCAACAAAAACAAGCTCCCTTGCTTTCATATCAAGTGTACTTAGAAAAATGCTAAAAAGATGTTCAGCTTTAAACCAATCTCTGATTAATTAAACAAATCTTTCTAGTTGTACTTTTACAAATAAAATGTTATTGTTTTCCAAAACTTCCACCAGGTGAAGTGTTAATTCACACACACACACACACACACACACACACACACACACACACCACACACATTCTATTTTAGCAGGAAGTGGCAGGATAGAACCCCTGCATTTGACATATATGTGTGTGTATGTGTATGTGTGTCACTATGATCATAAATTTACATAAAGGTTTTATAAGCATAGATATTCATATAATGTTGTTCAGTTTTGGTTTTACTAATATTCAGTGAATAAAAGCTTCAACTCCTAGTTTTAAATCTAAAATCTAAGCCTAAAGAATAGTCATTTTGCTGGGAGGTAGAAGTGGATAACGGTTAAGAACATGGACTTCAATATTAGCTACACTCAAGTTCAAACCCCAGCTCTGCTACTTGAAAGAGAATTCTTAAGGCTCCCTTTGTAACCATAATCTCTTAATAAGTGTAGAATGACGAAAAATAAAAGAAGACGGCCTCTTATGTTAGGACAGTCTCTCCAGGATTGAGGACAGGGAGAAGGTAGCAGATACTGCTGGAAGTAAAATCATAGTGACTATATTTAGATCTGATATATTTTAATATCATTAATAAAATATAGCTCTGTATTATTCAGCAAAACCTACCTAAAAGAATATTTTTATTCCTAAGGGCTAACAAACCCTTAAAATCAAAATCCTGTTTCCAGCAAAAAGATAAAACAGTTGAACAAATAATTGTTGCCCCTATTCCTTCTACTGCATCTTGGCAGGAAATAACAATGCCAGCAAGCAGCTCTTGCTTCCTTGTAACAGCCTTGCAGGAGATGGACCAATCAGGGTCTGCTCTGGTGTAACGGACAGGAGCTGGTGGGACAGGGTATGCAGTGTGCTGATTACTATGACTGGTCTGAACCTGATCACAGACAGGATTACCCTTACACATCTCCACGGTTCACGCAACTCCTAAGACCAAACAGTAAGCCTCTGATTCTCCCAGAAAAAATGAAAGCATTAGACCCAAAGCATAGTTCAAAACTAGCCATAAATATCACATCTGACTCAAGCTACCTCTGTCCCCAAGAAAAAAAAAATTCCCAGATGTTAAAATTATCCTGTCCTCAGAAGAATGGAAGAGATGAATAGTTGGTACCACTTCCAAAACTGTTCACAGTATTCAAAGAAGAGGCCTCTTTTCTTTTTTTCTTTTCTTTTTTTTTCTTTTAGTGGTGGAGTGAACTAATTACAGAATTCATTTAGCATTACCACTTCCCAACTCTGGACTGAGAGGATGCATATGTGTGTGTGTGCATGAGCGCACTTGTGTGTATTTTGGGGAGGAGTGTTTATTTTTAGTACCCCATTCTGGGGTTCTCTGATGCAGTGTGGGTGTTCAAACATGGTACCTTCTCAAGTGTAGTTCTTTCAAATAGAGCCAATGCTGGAAAAAAAAAACAAAACACATTACCTTGAGTATGTTATAGAGCCTCTCTGAGCCTCAGGTCCCTAATCCCTATACTAGGGAAGAAAAATTAAATTAAATAATGAATAAAACATGCTGGGACTTCCCTGGTGGCGCAGTGGCTAAGAATCTGCCTGCCAATGCAGGGAACACGGGTTCAAGCCCTGATCCAGGAGGATCCCACATGCCACGGAGCAGCTAAGCCCATGCACCACAACTACTGAGCCTGTGCTCTAGAGGCTGTGAGCCACAGCTACTGAAGACCACGTGCCTAGAGCCCGTGCTCCGCAACAAGAGAAGCCACCGCAGTGAGAAGCCCATGCACCACAATGAAGAGTAGCCCCTGCTCATCGCAACTAGAGAAAGCCCGCATGCAGCAACGAAGACCCAAGGCAGCCAAAAGTAAATAAATTAATTTTAAAAAACATGCTTAACACAGGGTCTAACAGATAGTATGCGTTTAATAAGTTGTAATCGTTACTTATTTTATTCCCCCAAAGGCTTTTGTTTTATGAAAAACATACCCATTTTGCAAATTATATAATATTGTCACCAAGGATGATTTAAACCAGGTTTTATAATCACAATTCCAAATATAAACTTGAACAATGAAAAAGATGAGATGAATAAATGAAGCAGTATTTACCCTTCTTTTACCCTGTTGTAGAATACAAACAGTTATAAAAACCTTTGTACTTTATCTGTATGTAATTGGATATTGCTAATTTCAAATGACTTTTATTTATTCATTAAGGTAGTTTGTTATCCTGCCTGACTTTGTTAGTGATTAATTAATTGCAACTACATTGGGGGAAAACAAAAGTTCACCTTACAAGCATGTCAAGATCATCCCCAGTTCCAACCTTTCTGTACATCTGATTCTCCAGGACAGTGTTCCCTGCTCCTTCAGACAGAGGATAATGGACTAAACCCAAGAAGCACTGGGTCTTCAGCCTTTGACATCCTATTCCCCACTACTCACACCCTAGGCCCAGCCTTCAAAACCCAATATACCGAGTAGAGTGACAGGTGAGTTACAGGACCCAGTCGCGATCTCCGTGTCTACTCCTTCCTACCTTAATGATATTCAATAATTGTAGATGTTCATGATCAGACTGGCCTGCCCCGCTTTTACTCATAAAGTGGCTCCTCAATAGAGACATTTTACTCTCCATCTACTCAGAACTAAACCCTCCCTCCCCTGATGATTGGGCTCATCAGGAACTCTGTGAAGCTAGGCCTCTCTCTGCTCCAGGTACCCCCCAGGGAGAAAATGTTCAAAATCACTTTGCCCAGACTGTTGAGGAAAATGCCATTCAAATGCCTAATCAAAAGCACAATAAGCACTGAGCTACCTTATAACTTTCATGCTTTTGTAGGAAAAAAGTTAGATTAGTTTGACAAGATTTGTTCTTTTAAGAGTCATTTTGATTTTCCCCCACTACTCTGTAATCCCTCTCAGACTTTGAAAATTAATCCTCCTATTATTCTCGTATTTCTAGATATGAATTTTATGCTGTCTGGTTTATGGCATCTGGTATCATGGGCCTCTCGGCAAGCCTCTCAGAGTTTTCAGAAGGTTTTGTTTCAGTTAATTCCTTAAGCATCGCAGGATTCAAGCCACTGTGTCTTGTAATTTATTTTATTAATCCTAAGTGTACCTTAAAAGAAAAGAATAGAAATTAATGAAAATAAATTAGCATTTTTGAGTACAAAAGATATCTTCAAGGGCACTTTCATTTCTTGAAAGTGACTTTGCATTGTATAGTAATTAGTACTGGAGCAGAGAAACAACAGAATGGCCTAGATTCCCTCAGAAATGGATGGTGTCTCTTTTTACCATCCGTAGATGGAGCCACATTAACCACGGATTGTAGAGGTTTGAAGCCAAAGATGCAGTCCGGATGTTAGAAGTTGGTGTTGACCGTAAGCAAGAGCTGACAAGCATCCCTACAAGGCAAACCATAGCTGAACTCCAAACACCCCTCTCCAACTTTGGTGCTCCCACATCAGTCTACATCACGATCACCTTTCACCTGAACCATTACAACAGGCTCCCAACTAGTCTCTCGGCTTCAACTCTCAGTCCTTACCATAAACTATACCACCACACGAATCGTATCATGTTACTTCCCTGCTTAAAAACTTTTGAAGGCTTCTCATTACAACCAGAAAAAAATACAAGTTTTTTACGTAGTGTGTATGTATGTATGTAAGGCTATGTATAAGGATCTGCCCCACACCTATTCCAACCTCCCCTAGTACATAGGTTCTGCTAATGCAACACATGGATTCCTAAAATGTGCTATAGGATAAAAAGCATGCAATAAAAGCCACAGAGTTTATGGAAAACATGGGGATAGGGTCACAACACTCAAAAATGTCATCAGTGGTACATTAAATAAAGGTAAGAACTTAATAAAAATGGTGGCACAGTTTTAATTACACATTTTAAATGTGTAATTTAATTACACATTTTAAATGTGTAATTTTTTTTTAAATACATATATACTACAATAAATATTGCACTTCACCCTAGAAAGACTAGAAGTTTGCTTGTAAAAGAGGATGCCAGAAGAGTTGCAGCTTGTGAATTATTAAGTAGTAGAAGGAGCATTACCTGAAATCTGAGGAAAGGGTATAATACCTGATGGATGGAAGGGTGTGACTCATACACACATGGTGAATTGAGGCAGCTGGTAACTGTCTGAGGTATATGCATATGTGCGTTTAGTATATTCCGACACTGCTTGGTTCAGCTGGGTGCAGTTTTCTGTATTTACCTCGTGTTCCTCTCAGGCAAAACCACACATAAGCAAATGTAAAATCCATGTAAAGATCAAATTGTTCCCTATCAATCATGTTGAAAGAAATTTGCATTTTGAAAGCAAGCATCATAGCAGAGCTTATTAACCCTCCTGGCATACCATCACACACCATCCACCCTGTCCTGCATGAGCATCTCCAACGGCCCAAGTTGTTCCCCTTTGCATTTGCTATTCTTTCTGCTTGGATTGCTCTTCCCCACATTCTTCCCATGATTGACTTCATCTCATCCATCAAGCCTCAGTTTCAATGCCGCCTATTCCAAAAGCCCTAAGCTGAAATCATCCTCTCTAATGTAGCCCTCCACTCTCATTACTCTCTATTGCAGAACCCTTTTTTGTTTATTTCTTTCGAGCTTCTATTACAAGAGGCAAATAATTTCTTCGTCTTTGTTATTATATCTCTTCCACTAGAAGGTAAGTTCCATGAGATCAGGATCCATGTCTCTTGACATTTTTTAATGTCCTGGCCCTGGCAGGTACAGTGCGCAGCACAAACACAAAATGAAGGCATGCGATATACATCTCTTGAAGGAAAAAAAGAATGAAGGAATGATTACATCTAGGCGAACACCAAATATAACCAGCAGGCTCTCACAGAATGGCCTTATTAATGCTGTTATGATACTTACTCTGTTAAACCCCTTACAATTTAGCTCATGTTCAGATTTAATGCTCTCATTAAAAAGAGCTTGAAGGGAAACAGTACAAAATTAAATTTAAAAAAAGAATATATGAGAGAGTCTTCAAAGAAAAGAGTATTAAACTCACACAATGCAAAAATAACAACAGAAGAAAAAACAAGACTGTCAAAACAGATAATTCATTCATGCTCTTTAAAAAAATGGACTCTAATACCAACGATGGTAAAAGAAAGGCTCCTATTTGGCAAGTGACTAAACAGAGATTAAGGATTTGGTGAGGCTCTTATTACAACTCTGTGCCTAGTTTTGATATCCATCTTTTAAGAGGAATCTGGAGAAACTGTGAAGGATCTACAAAGAATCATGTTAACGGGATTAAAGAGTCACTATCAAGACAAGCGACAAGCTACTTAGAGCCTTTACTTTCCACCTCCTGCATCATAAAAAAGAAAGTGTGACTAAAATGTCTGAATATCCCTTCCTTCTTCTGTCTGTAGCAATAAAACGCTCAAGTTTTAGCAGGGGATGTGGCCAGGATAACTGTAGCTTTATTTTATCCCTTGTAGCTATGTCTGATGTGTGACCATCAGGCTAAATTCCAGCTAATGGGATATAAATAGCTAATTTGAGCTAATGGCATGGCAGCTTCCATAAACCTTCCTTAAGAGAAAGCTATGTCTTCCCATTGCCCCATTATTATTCAGTTTTTCATCTTAGAATGCAGCTATAACAGCTGGAGCTCAGGTGCCATGCTGGATCATGGGGTGACCTTGAAAATACAGGTCATGGTCAATGAAGCAATAAGATAGAGAGAGCCTGGGTCTCTGTAGACTTTGTGGAACAGGGCCACCACAGCATGAACTGTCTCACTGTAAGACTTTAACATGAGAGGGAAGATATCTATCTGGTTTAAGTGAATTTTATTTTAGATTCTAACTTCAATAAGTCACAGAGGTAAATGTGCCCCCAATTCTTTTCTACTGATTAGTTAAAACACTAAGTTTTAGTGGGTGCTTTTTTTTGGGGGGGGTGGGGGTACGCAGGCCTCTCACTGTTGTGGCCTCTCCCATTGCGGAGCACAGGCTCCGGACGCGCAGGCTCAGCGGCCATGGCTCACAGGCCCAGCCGCTCCAGGGCATGTGGGATCTTCCCGGACCAGGGCACGAACCCGCGTCCCCTGCATCGGCAGGCAGACTCCCAACCACTGCGCCACCAGGGAAGCCCCTTTAGTGGGTTCTTTTAGTAAAGAAAGTCAAGCTACCTGGGCACAGCAGAGTGAGAGTGAGAAGCCGAACTGCTCTGCCTAATCAGGGTTAGGAATTTGGGGATTTATATGGGACCCCCTCAGGGAAAACAGTGGAGACATGAAGAGAGATGAGAGAAGCTCCTGTAATTGAAAGCAAGGCCCTAAAAAGTTCTCTGAAATAGGGATTTCTACAACAACATTTACTATAAAGTTGTCCTCCTCTGCTATCAATAATTGTCCTCCACTTTCCCCAAACTTTCAGTAAAAGTTGTTTGTGCTTAATAACCTTGTGTGCATGGTGTTTGGAGAGATGAAATAAGAGGAAAGGTGGGGCTAGGTAGCTGAGGGCAACAGTTTCAGGTTCTGAGAGCTAAGGTTACTGCCAGCAAAATTGCAAAGCATCTCTCAGTGTAGAATGAGTTAGAAGAGAATAAATGTCCCCTACCTAATGAACACACACACACACACATTTCTGTCAAGGGCTTGATGATCCTCCGCAGAGAACGGAGCTCAATATTGAAGTAAAGAGGTTACCAGAGCCTGGAAGGCTTGGAAACATCCAGGCTGAAGACTTTTGAGCTACATAATAATATGAAATGGCCTCTTCCTGGTCTGCATAGTGACTTATCTATCCTTCACAATTGTGCCCCAATGTCACCTTTACAGAGAGACCTTCCCTAATCCTCCAGGATAGGATTTATCGGTCCCTTGTCCATACAGATACAGGGTATCTGAGACATTTCTCTTCTGAGATATTTCTCTTCTGTTGCATATCGCCCGTGATGAGCTATTTGAGACCATAATATCTTATATTTGTCTTATCTGAAGTGCCTAGCACATAGTTAATACCCAAAAAAGCTTTAAAGAATTCAAATGAATTATGAGTTTTATGAAAAAACAACCAGCATGGTAGAAACCTTAAAGGCAATCTTCATAAATCTTTATTTTGTGAATAAAGAAACGAACAACTAGAGAGACTAACTGAATTTCCTAAAGTCACACAGCTAGGAACAGGCAGAATGAGGGCTAGGACACAGTTCTCTAGTTCCCAAATCACCCACTGTTGCCATCACATTATGTTCCCTGACACTAGGGCAAAACACCTCAGGAAAACCTGGGAAAATATACAGATATTTGCAATCACTCCCAAATCGGGTACTATTTTGTTGTATGCCAAACGATGCTGCTTCTATTTGCTTCAACTTTTAGGAAAGGAAAGCATGAGATTTGTGCTTCCTGTTTCCAGGGTTCCCTGTAAGTAAGTGCTGAATATGAATAATGAAGAGACAGATTCAGCAATGTACAGGTAAGTGCAGAGATGCATCAGCCCTCCTGGGGCTCAAAAGTTGCAGCGAAAAGTACACTTTTCAAACTCAATATTGTTATATGGATCTGACAAAAAACAAAAACAAAAAATAAGGGGAAAATGGAAGAATCTGAATAAAACACTCAGGCAATGTGGCACACACATTAGTATTATGTTCAGCGCCATGCACAGAAGCACACTAGAGCAGTTCTCCCAGCTCTTCATTTTCACCACAACATCTTATTTTATCTCCCTTATTTTTTTCTACTTTCCTGAACCCACTCAAGCATTTTTTGCTTCTTGGTACTCTAGTGTGCTTCTTCTGTGCTTTTACTCTCTCCCTCCCTTCAAAGATAAACACCTCACACCTGGGAAACAGATGCCTTTAATTAGTACTAAAGCCAAAGTTTATGCCTGCCTTTGATGTTTTCTAGGATGCATTTTGGTGAATAATGGTATGCTCAATTCAGAACCATTCAACACTTAATCAAAAGTCAGTTTAGCAAAGATATTCTAGCAGTCACCCATCATCATACCCTAGGACTAAGCTTGCTTGTTAAGGGTAGTGAAAGAACTATATCCTGAAATTAGAAAATCTCTTTCACAAATCACACTTCTCTGAGCTGATGTTATCTCCGTAACATGGAGACCCCAATTTTATAAAATCTGAATAAACTTTTAAACCTTGAATAAGAATCAAAGTTGAGGAGAGAGGGGAGTGACATCAGTAAGATGTTGGAATGAGAGTTTTCTACCATCATGCCCCCACGGAACATAGACCTTGACAACCACCCACAGACAAGAGTACCTTTGTGGGAGTTCAAGAGTCAGCAGAGAAATTTCAGCACATCATTGGAGAAAATTATGAGAATAGAGGCATTGAAAAGGATAAGAAGAACAGTTTCACTTCATCCATGTCACTCCTACCCCAAGGGGGCACAGCTCAGTGCCAAGAGAGAGCCCCCAAGTCTGTGATTTCTCCCAAAGGAGAAAGTGAGAGCACAGTGAATGATGCCAACTTCCCCAGTCATGCAAGATGGTGCCCAACAGGTCCACTTCTTTCTCAACCCACCAAGAATATGGAGGTGATGAGCACAGTTGAAGAGTTGGAAGAGACTGGGAGCATAGCAACCAGGGCTCAGAACTCATCAAAGGCTTCAGGTCTTACTGTTTTGTAGACTATCAGGAAGCCTGCCATGGGACACCTGAGATGCCTTGCCTGCAGACCACCCGAACTGGCCCACAGGTGCACCCAATGCTCAGCACACCCTACCCTATCACCCTCCTCCCTGTGGCTGACTCCCCGTGTGCACCCCCATGAACTGCAGCTGCAAGGATTTGCAGGCAGCTCATAAACACATGCAAAAATCCAGCCTAACTGTGGGTCTGGGAGAATGCACACAAACTTGAACAATTCATGGCATTGCCCGAAGGAAATTAAATGGGAGGATCTGAGCACTCAGTCTGGGTTTGCAAGATCAACAGAAGGCATAATCTTAAGAACTCCTCCCGCAAGAGGGAACAAGAGGTATGGAATGGCTGCATCCACAAAAAAGGTCTGAGAGAGCCTTAGAATCTGTATCCAGGCTTACTGGTAAAGGCATTTCTCTACCAAAGTCAGTAAAGACAGAAGATGACTGCTTCTTCAAATGCAAATATAGCAACACAAGACAAAGAAACATGAAAAATCAAGGAAACATGACAATACCAAAAGAACAAAATAATTTTCTAGTAACCAACCCCAAAGAAATGCAGATCTACAAACTGCCTGACAAAGAATTTAAAATAATTGTTTTAAAATAGCTCAGAGTCAATAAGAAAAAACATTAAAAATATGAGCTTGCTAAAGAATATTAACAATGACCTTGGTGTTATGACCATATTATGATTGACAAAGTACTAACAGATAAAGGAGAATGACACATGATGAAAAAATTTGCCATATTTTTGCTCATATCCTCACAAGCCTCAATATTGGAAGTCTGTGTGTTCCCCACAATTATCAAGTGAAAATTATAAATAAAACAAACATGATTACATATTTTAAAAAAAAGATAGCTGAGAAAGCTACAAGAGAACACAGACAACTCAGTGAAAACAGGAAAACAATACATGAATAAAATTAGAAGTTAAACAAGGGACAGAAATCATTGAAAATAAAAAAGAAATTCTAGAGCTTATGAATACAGTGAATGAAATGAAAAATGCAATAGAGCATCAACACCAGACTTGATCAAGCAGACAAAGACTCTCTCAACTCAAAGACAACTTATTTGGAATTACCCACAGGAGAAAAAAGAAAAAAGAATGAAAGAGTGAAGAAGGCTACAGGGTTTATGAGACATCATGATAACATCTACTACACACATTATAACCTGCCCTCTTGGCGCAGTGGGCAGCGCATCAGTCTCATACTATACATATTACGGGACTCCCAGAGGAGAAGAGAAAGGGACAGAAAGCTTATTAAAGTGAAAATGGCTGAAAACTTCTCAAATCTGAGGGGAGATATGAATATTCAGGTATATGAAGCTCAAAAGTCCCCAAACAGATTCAACCCAAAAAAAGACTTCACCGGGACACATTATAATCAAACTGTCTTAAATCAAAGACAAAGAGCAAATTTTGAAAGCAGCAAGAGAAAAGAGAATAATCACTTACAGGGACTCCCCGTAAGGCTTCAAGCAGATTTCTTAGCAGAAACCTTGCAAGAGAGAGTAGGATGATATATTCAAAATACTGAAAGAAAAATAACTGGCAACCAAGAATAATTTACCCTGCAAAGCTATTGTTACAAATGAAGGAGACAGAAAGACTTTCCCAGATAAACAAAAGCTGAGAGAATTCATCAACACTAGACCTGCCTTACAAGAAATGCTAAAGGGAGTTATTCAAGTTGAAATGAAAAAATGCTAATTAATAACATGAAAACTTATGAAAGTATAAAACTCATTGGTAAAGATTAATATATAGTCAAATTCTGAATACTCTGATACTGTAAGGGTGGTATGTAAATTACCTGTAACTCTAAAATAAAAGTTAAAAGACAAAAGCATTGAAAATAATTATCTACAATAATTATTGTTACTGGAAATACAACATAAAAAGATGTAAACTGTGACATTAAAACATAAAATGTGGGGAAAGAAAGTAAAAGGGTACAGGTTTTGTATGTGATTGAAGTTAAGCTGCTATCAGTTTAAAAGACACTGTTATAAATATAAGATGTTTTATGTAAGCCTCATGGTAACCACAAAGGAAAAATCTACAGTAGATACACAAAAGATAAAGAGAAAGGAGTCAAAGCATAACACTATAGTTATCAAATCACAAAGGAAGACAGCAAGAAAGGAAGAAAAGAACAAAAGCACTACAAAATAGCCAGAAAACATTAACAAAATGTTAATACTAAGTCCTATCTATCAATAATTACTTTAAATGAAAAGAGATTAAATTCTGTAATCAAAAGACATAGAGTGGCTGAATGAATTAAAAAAAACAATATCCAACAATGTATCACCTACAAGAGACTCACTTCAGCTTCAAGGACACACATAGGCTGAAAGTGAAGGTATGGAAAAAAGATATTCCATTTAAATGGAAAACAAAAGAGAACAAGGGTAGCTATACTTATATCAAGACAAATAGACTCTAAGTCAAAAACTGTAACAAGAGACAATGAAGGTCATTATATAATGATAAAGTGGTCAATTCATCAAGAGGCTATAAAAGTTGTAAATATACATGCACTCAATATAGGAGCATCTAAATATATAAATCAAATATTAACAGATCGGAAAGGAAAAATAGATAGTAATATAATAATAGTAGAGGACTTAAATGCCCCACTTTCAACTATGAATAGATTATCCAGATAGCATTTGAACTATGTTGTATGCCTAAATGGACTGATTGACATACGCAAATCATCATACAACAGCAGAATAATACACATTCTTCTCACCTGCATATGGAACATTCTCCAGGATAAATCGTATGTTAGGCTACAAAACATGTCCTAAAAAATTTAAGAAGACTGATATGATATCAAGCATCTTTTCTGACCACAATTATATGAAACTAGGCATCAATAAAAGGAGGAAAACTGGAAAATTATCAAATATGTGGATATTAAACAACATGTTACTGAATAACTGATGAGTCAAAGAAGAAACAAAAAGATAAATTTAAAAATATCTTCAGACAATTGAAAACAAAAAACCACATACCAAAACTTTCGGGACACAGTAAAAGCAGTTCTACGAGGGAACTTTGTAGAGATAAATGCCTACATTAAGAAAGAAGAAAGTTCTCAAATAAATAGTCTAACTTTTCACCTCAAGGAACTAGAAAAAGAACAAACTAAGACCAAAGTTATTTCAAGGAATGAAATAATGAAGATCAGAACAGAAATAAATGAAAGACTAGGAAGATGATAGAAAAGATCAACAAAAGAGTTTGTTTTTTGAAAAGATAAACAAAAAATGATCAAATTTTAGTTAGACTAAGAAAAAAAGACAGAACACTCAAATAAAATCAGAAATGAAAGAGGAAACACTACAACCAATACTACACAAATACAAAAGATCATGAGAGTTACTATGAACAATTACATGCCAATGGGCTGGATAAGCTAAAACAAATGGATAAATTCCTACAAATATACAACCTACCAAAACTACATCATAAAGAAATAAAAATCCAAAAAAGACCAGTAATGAGTAAGGATATGGAATCAGTAATCAAAAACCTCCCAACAAAGAAAAGCCTAGGGCCCAATTGCTTCACTGGTGAATTCTACCAAACATTAAAGAATTAACACCAATTCTTCTCAAACTCCTCCAAAAAACTGAAGAGGAGGAAACATTTCTGAACTCATTTTACAAGGCCAGGATTATTTTGATACCAAAGCCACATTAAGGACACAATAAAAGAAGCCTGAGGAAGAAGACGGCGGAAGAGTAAGACGCGGAGATCACCTTCCTCCCCACAGATACATCAGAAATACATCTATACATGGAAAAACTCCTACAGAACACCCACTGAACGCTGGCAGAAGACCTCAGAACTCCCAAAAGGCAAGAAACCCCCCACGTACCTGGGTAGGCCAAAAGAAAAAAGAATAAACAGAGACAAAAGGGTAGTGACAGGACCTGCACCAGTGGGAGGGAGTTGTGAAGGAGGAAAGGTTTCCACACACTAGGAAGCCCCTTCGTGGGCAGAGACTGTGGGTGGTGGAAGGGGGGAGCTTCAGAGCCACGGAGGAGAGCACAGCAACAGGGGTGCGGAGGGCAAAAACGAAGAGATTCCCACACAGAGGATCGGTGCCAACCAGCACTCACCAGCCTGAGAGGCTTGTCTGCTCACCCGCCGGGGCGGGCGGGGGCTGGGAGCTGAGGCTTGTGCTTTGGTCGGGTCGCAGGGAAAGGACTGGCGGCGTGAACACAGCCTGAAGGGGGCTAGTGCGCCACGGCTAGCCGGGAGGGAGTCCGGGAAAAGGTCTGGACCTGCCAAACAGGTAAGAGACTTTTTCCTGCCTCTTTGTTTCCTGGTGCACGAGGAGAGGGGATTAAGAGCGCTGCTTAAAGAAGCTCCAGAGATGGGCATGAGCCACGGCTAAAAGCGCGGACCCCTGAGATGAGCATCAGATGCTAATGCCACTGCTGCCACCATCAAGAAGCCTGTGTGCGAGCACAGGTCACTATCCACATTTCCCCTCCCGGAAGCCTGTGCAGCCCGCCAACGCCAGGGTCCCGTGATACAGGGACAACTTCCCCGGGAGAACGAACGGTACGCCTCAGGCTGGTGCAACGTCCCGCCGGCCTCTGCCGCCGCAGGCTGGCCCCACACTCCGTGCCCCTCCCTCCCCCAGCCTGAGTGAGCCAGAGCCCCTGAATCAGCGGCTCCTTTAACCCCGTCCTGTCTGAGCGAAGAACAGACGCCCTCCGGCGACCTACACACAGAGGCAGGGCCAAATCCAAAGCTGAACGCCAGGAGTTGTGGGAACAAAGAAGAGAAAGGGAAATCCCTCCCAGCAGCCTCAGGAGCAGTGGATTAAATCTCCACAATCAACCTGATGTACCCTGCATCGGTGGAATATCTGAATAGACAACAAATCATCCCAAATTGAGGAGGTGCGCTTTGAGAGCAACATATTATTTTTTCCCCTTTTCCTCTTTTTGTGAGTGTGTATGTGTATCCTTCTGTGTGAGATTTTGTCTGTATAACTTTGCTTTCACCATTTGTCCTAGGGTTCTGGCCGTCCGTTTTTGATTTGTTTTGTTTTGTTTTGTTTTACTTAAAAATATTTTTTCTTAATAATTATTTTTTATTTTAATAACTTTATTTTATTTTATCTTTACTTTATTTTTCCTCTTTCTTTCTATGTTTTCTCCTTTTTATTCTGAGTCGTGTAGATGAAAGGCTCTTGGTGCTGCAGCCAGGAGTCAGTGCTGTACCTCTGAGGTGGGAGAGCCAACTTCAGGACACTGGTCCACAAGAGACCTCCCAGCTCCACGTAATATCAAACGGTGAAAATCTCCCAGAGATCTCCATCTCAACACCAGCACCCAGCTTCACTCAACGACCAGCAAGCTACAGCGCTGGACATCCTACGCCAAACAACTAGCAAGACAGGAACACAACCCCACCCATTAGCAGAGAGGCTGCCTAAAATCATGTCCACAGACACCCCAAAACACACCACCAGACGTGGACCTGCCCACCAGAAAGACAAGATCCAGCCTCATCCAGCAGAACACAGGCACCAGTCCCCTCCACCAGGAAGCCTACACAACCCACTGAACCAACCTTAGCCACTGGGGGCAGACACCAAAAACAACGGGAACTAAGAACCTGCAGCCTGCAAAAAGGAGACCCCAAACACAGTAGGATAAGCAAAATGAGAAGACAGAAAAACACACAGCAGATACAGGAGCAACATAAAAACCCACCAGACCTAACATATGAAGAGGAAATAGGCAGTCTACCTGAAAAAGAATTCAGAATAACGATAGTAAAGATGATCCAAAATCTTTGAAATAGAATAGAGAAAATGCAAGAAACATGTAACAAGCACCTAGAGAACTAAAGAGGAAAAAAGCAATGATGAACAACACAATAAATGAAATTAAAAATACTCTAGAAGGGAACAATAGCAGAATAACTGAGGCAGAAGAACTGATAAGTGACCTGGAAGATAAAATAGTGGAAATAACTACTGCAGAGCAGAATAAAGAAAAAAGAATGAAAAGAACTGAGGACAGTCTCAGAGACATCTGGGACAACATTAAATGCACCAACATTTGAATTATAGTGGTCCCAGAAGAAGAAGAGAAAAAGAAAGGGACTGAGAAAATATTTGAAGAGATTATAGTTGAAAACTTCCCTAATATGGGAAAGGAAATAGTTAAGTCCAGGAAGCAAAGAGAGTCCCATACAGGATAAATCCAAGGAGAAACAAGCCAAGACACATATTAATCAAGCTATCAAAAATTAAATACAAAGAAAACATATTAAAAGCAGCAAGGGAAAAACAACAAATAACACAAAAGGGAATCCCCATAAGGTTAACAGCTGATCTTTCAGCAGAAACTTTGCAAACCAGAAGAGAATGGCAGGACATATTTAAAGTGATGAAGGACAAAAACCTGCAACCAAGATTTCTCTACCCAGCAAGGATCTCATTCAGATTTGATGGAGAAATTACAACATTTACAGACAAGGAAAAGCTGAGAGAGTTCAGCACTACCAAACCAGCTTTACAACAAATGCTAAAGAAAATTCTCTAGGCAAGAAACACAAGAGAAGGAAAAGACCTACAATAACAAACCCAAAACAATTAAGAAAATGGGATAAGGAACATACATATCGATAATTAGCTTAAATGTAAATGGATTAAATGCTCCCACCAAAAGACACAGACTGGCTGAATGGATACAAAAACAAGACCCATATATATGCTGTCTACAAGAGACCCAAATCAGACATAGGGACACATATGGACTGAAAGTGAGGGGATGGAAAAGGTATTCCATGGAAATAGAAAGCAAAAGAAAGCTGGAGTAGCAATTCTCATATCAGACAAAATAGACTTTAAAATAAAGACTATTAGAAGAGACAAAGAAGGACACTACATAATGATCAAGGGATCGATCCAAGAAAAAGATATAACAATTGTAAATATTTATGCACCCAACACAGGAGCACCTCAATACATAAGGAAAATACTAACAGCCATAAAAGGGGAAATCAACAGTAACACATTCATAGTAGGGGACATTAACACCCCACTTTCACCCATGGACAGATCATCCAAAACGAAAATAAATAAGGAAACACAAGTTTTAAATGATACATTAAACAAGATAGACTTAATTGATATTTATAGAACATTCCATCCAAAAACAACAGAATAAACATTTTTCTCAAGTGCTCATGGAACATTCTCCACGATAGATCAGATCTTGGGTCACAAATGAAGCCTTGGTAAATTTAAGAAAATTGAAATTGTATCAAGTATCTTTTCTGACCACAACGCTATGAGACTATATATCAATTACAGGAAAAGATCTGTAAAATATACAAACACATGGAGGCTAAACACATGGAGGCTAAACAATACACTATTTAGTAACTAAGTGATCACTGAAGAAATCAAAGAGGAAATCAAAAAATACCTAGAAACAAATGACAATGGAGACACGACGACCCAAAACCAATGGGATAAAGCAAAAGCAGTTCTAAGAGGGAAGTTTATAGCAATACAATCCTACCTTAAGAAACAGGAAACATCTTGAATAAACAACCTAACCTTGCACCTAAAGCAATTAGAAAAAGAAGAACAAAAAAACCCCAAAGTTAGCAGAAGGTAAGAAATCATAAAGATCAGATCAGAAATAAATGAAAAAGAAATGAAGGAAACAATAGCAAAGACCAATAAAACTAAAAGCTGGTTCTTTGAGAAGATAAACAAAATTGATAAACCATTAGCCTGATACATCAAGAAAAAAAGGGAGAAGACGCAAATCAATAGAATTAGAAATGAAAAAGGAGAAGTAACAACTGACACTGCAGAAATACAAAAGATCATGAGAGATTACTACAAGCAACTCTATGGCAATAAAATGGACAACCTCGAAGAAATGGACAAATTCTTAGAAATGCACAATGTGCCAAGACTGAATGAGGAAGAAATAGAAAATATGAGCAGACCAATCACAAGCACTGAAATTGAAACTGTGATTAAAAATCTTCCAAAAAACAAAACCCCAGGACCACATGGCTTCACAGGCGAATTCTATCAAACATTCAGAGAAGAGCTAACACCTATCCTTCTCAAACTCTTCCAAAATACAGCAGAGCGAGGAACACTCCCAAACTCATTCTACGAGGCCACCATCACCCTGATACCAAAACCAGACGAAGATGTCACAAAGAAAGAAAACTAATAGCCAATATCACTGATGAATATAGATGCAAAAATCCTCAACAAAATACTAGCAAACAGAATCCAACAGCACATTAAAAGGATCATACACCATGATCAAGTGGGGTTTATCCCACGAATGGAAGGATTCTTCAATATATACAAATCAATCAATGTGATACACCATATTAACAAATTGAAGGAGAAAAACCATATGATCACCTCAATAGATGCAGAGAACGCTTTTGACAAAATTCAACACCCATTTATGATAAAAACCCTGCAGAAAGTAGGCATAGAGGGAACTTTCCTCAACATAATTAAGGTCATATATGACAAACCCACAGCCAACATCATCCTCAATGATGAAAAACTGAAACCATTTCCTCTATGATCAGGAAGAAGACAAGGTTGCCCACTCTCACCACTCTTATTCAACATAGTTTTGGAAGTTTTAGCCACAGCAATCAGAGAAGAAAAGGAAATAAAAGGAATCCAAATCGGAAAAGAAGAAGTAAAGCTGTCACTGTTTGCAGATGACATGATACTATACATAGAGAATCCTAAAGATGCTATCAGAAAACTACTAGAGCTAATCAATGAATTGAGTAAAGTAGCAGGATACAAAATTAATGCACAGAAATCTCTGGCATTACTATACACTAATGATGAAAAATCTGAAAGTGAAGTCAAGAAAACACTCCCATTTACCATTGCAACAAAAAGAATTAAATATCTAGGAATAAACCTACCTAAGGAGACAAAAGACCTGTATGCAGAAAATTATAAGACACTGATGTAAGAAATTAAAGATGATACAAATAGATGGAGACATATACCATGTTCTCGGATCGGAAGAATCAACATTGTGAAAATGACTCTACTAACCAAAGCAATCTACAGATTCAATGCAATCCCTATCAAACTACCACTGATATTTTTCACAGAACTAAAAGAAAAAATTTCACAATTTGTATGGAAACACAAAAGACCCCAAATAGCCAAAGCCATCTTGAGAATGAAAAACAGAGCTGGAGGAATCAGGCTACCTGACTTCAGACAATACTACAAAGCTACAGTAATCAAGACAGTATGGTACTGGCACAAAAACAAAAATATAGACCAATGGAACAGGATAGAAGCCCAGAGATAAACCCACACACATATGGTCACCTCATCTTTGATAAAGGAGGCAGGAATGTACAGTGGAGAAAGGACAGCCTCTTCAATAAGTGGTGCTGGGAAAACTGGACAGGTACATGTAAAAGTATGAGATTAGAACACTCCCTAATACCATACAAAAAAATAAACTCAAATGGATTAAAGACCTAAATGTAAGGCCAGAAACTATCAAACTCTTAGAGGAAAACAGGCAGAACACTCTATGACATAAATCACAGCAAGATCCTTTTTGACCCACCTCCTAGAGAAATGGAAATAAAAACAAAAATAAACAAATGTGACCTAATGAAACTTCAAAGCTTTTGCACAGCAAAGGAAACCATAAACAACACAAAAAGACAACCTTCAGAATGGGAGGAAATATTTGCAAATGAAGCAACTGACAAAGGATTAATCTCCAAAATTTACAAGCAGCTCATGCCACTCAATAACAAAAAAACAAACAACCCAATCCAACAATGGGCAGAAGACCTAAACAGACATTTCTCCAAAGAAGATATACAGATTGCCAACAAACACATGAAAGAATGCTCAACATCATTAATCATTAGAGAAAAGCAAATCAAAACTACAATGAGGGGCTTCCCTTGTGGTGCAGTGGTTGAGAGTCCACCTGCCAATGCAGGGGACATGGGTTCGTGCCCCGGTCCGGGAAGATCCCACATGCCACGGAGCGGCTGGGCCCATAAGCCATGGCCGCTGAGCCTGCGCATCTGGAGCCTGTGCCCCACAATGGGAGAGGCCACAGCAGTGAGAGGCCTGCGTACCACAAAAAAAAAAAAAAAAAAAACTACAATGAGATATCATCTCACACGGGTCAGAATGGCCATCATCAAAAAATCTAGAAACCATAAATGCTGGAGTGGGTGTGGAGAAAAGGGAACACTCTTGCACTGCTGGTGGGAGTGTGAATTGGTTCAGCCACTATGGAGAACAGTATGGAGGTTCCTTAAGAAACTACAAATAGAACTACCGTATGACCCAGCAATCCCACTGCTGGGCATATACCCTGAGAAAACCATAATTCAAAGAGTCATGTACCAAAATGTTGATTGCAGCTCTATTTACAATAGCCAGGAGATGGAAACAACATAAGTGTCCATCATTGGATGAATGGATAAAGAAGATGTGGCACATATATACCATGGAATATTACTCAGACATCAAAAGAAACAAAATTGAGTTATTTGTACTGAGGTGGATGGACCTAGAGTCTGTCATACAGAGTGAAGTAAGTCAGAAAGAGAAAGACAAATACCGTATGCTAACACATATATATGGAATTTAAGAAAAAAAAATTGTCATGAAGCACCTAGGGGTAATACAGGAATAAAGACACAGACCTACTAGAGAATGGACTTGAGGATATGGGGAGGGGGAAGGGTAAGCTGTGACATAGTGAGAGAGTGGCATGGACATATATACACTACCAAACGTAAAATAGATAGTTAGTGGGAAGCAGGCACATAGCATAGGGAGATCAGCTCGGTGCTTTGTGACCACCTATGGGGGTGAGATAGGGAGGGTGGGAGGGAGGGAGATGCAAGAGGGAAGAGATATGGGAACATATGTATATGTATAACTGATTCACTTTGTTATAAAGCAGAAACTAACACACCATTGTAAAGCAATTATACTCCAATAAAGATGTTAAAAAAAAATGGACACAACAAGAAAAGAAAACTACAGGGCAATATCCTTGATGAACATTGATGAAAAAATTCTCAGCAAAATACTAGCAAATCACATTCAACAGCACCTTAAAGGTTCATACACCATGATCAAATGGGGCTTATCCCTGGATGCAAAAATGGTTCAACATGCACAAATCAATGTGATATATCACATTAAGAAAATGAAGGATAAAAATTACATGATCATCTCAATAGATGTAGAAAAAGCATTTGACAACACTCAGTATGCTTTCAAGATAAAAACTCTCAACACATTAGGTATAGAACCAATTTCCCTCAACACAATAAAGGCCATATATGGCAAGCTCACTGCTAATGTCATACTTAACAGTGAAAAGCTGAAATCTTTTTCCCTAAGATCAGAAATAAAAAAGTATACCTACTCTTGCCACCTCTATTCAACATAGTAATAGAAGTCCTATCCTGAGCAACAAAGCAAGAAAAAGAAATAAAATGCATTCAAATTGGAAAGGAAGCAGTAAAATTGTCTGTTTGCAGATGACATGGTCTTATATATATATATAAAACCCTAACGATGCTACTAAAAAACACCTGTTAGAACTAATAAACAATTTCAGTAAAGTTGCAGGATACAAAATCAGCATTAAAAAAGCAGTTGCCTTTCTATACCCTAATAAAGAACTATTCAAAAAATGAATTAAGGAAACAATCCCATTTACATAGCATCCATGTAGCAGCCAAAGGAATACTTAAGAAAAATTTAACCAAAGGAGTGAAAGAGCTATGCACTGAAAACTATAAGACAATGATGAAAGAAATTGAACAGAACACAAATAAATGGAAAGATATCCATGTTTATGGATTAGAAGAATTAACATTGTTAAAATGTTCATATTACCCAAAGCAATCTACAGATTCATTGCAATCTCTATCAAAATTCCAATGGAATTTTTCACAGATTTTTAAGAAACAATCCTAAAATTCATATTGCAGCACAAAAATACTGGATAGCTAAAGCAATATTGAGCAAGAAGAACAAAGTTGGAGCCATCACACTTCCTGATTTTAAATTGTATTACAATGCTATAGTAATCAAATCAGTAAGGTATTGATAAAAACAGACACAGACCAGTGGAAGAGAATAGAGAGCCCAGAAATAAACCCACACATATATGGTCAACTAATCTTCGACAAAGGAACCAAGAACACACAAGGGGGAAAGGACAATATATTCAATAAGTGGTGTTGGGAAAATTGTACACCCAGTTGTGAAATAATGAAATCAGGCCATATACTACACTATATACAAAAATCAACTCAAAATGGATTAAATAAAAATGTAAGCCCTGAAATCATAAAACTCCAAGAAAAAAACAACAGGGGGAAAGCTCCTTGACACTGATCTTGGCAATGATTTTTTGGATTAAAAGCACAGGCAACAAAAGCAAAAATAACCAAGTAGGATATGTCAAGTTAAAAGGTTTCTGCATGGCACAGGAAATCAGAAAAATTGAAAAGGCAACCTAAAGTATGGAAGAAAACATTTGCAAGCCATATATCACATAAGGGGCTAATATCCAAAATACATGAGAAACTCATACAACTCAATAGTAAAAGAAACAAATAATCCAGTTAAAAAATGGGTAAAGGACCTCAATAGACATTTTTTCAAAGAAGACATATGAATGGCCAATAGATATAGGAAAAGATGCTTGACGTCAATAATCACTAAGAAAATGAAAGTCAAAATCTTAATGAGATATCACCTCACACCTGTTAGGATGGCCATTATCAAAATGTAAAAAGATTTTAAGTGTTGGCAAAGATGTGGAAAAGGGAACGCATTTGTGCTGTTGGTGGGAGCGTAAATTGGTAGAGGCATATGGAAAACAATATGGAGGCTCCTCAAAAAGTTAAAAAAAGAACGACCATATGTTTCAGCAGTTCCACTTCTGGGAATAAATCTGAAGGAAAAAGAAAACCACTATGTTGAAGAGGTATCTGCACTGCCATGTTCACTGCAGGATTATTCACAGTAGCTAAGATATGAAAGCAAGCTAACTTCCCACCAATGGATGAATGGATAAAGAATGGAGAGATATATATCACATTTTCTTTATACACACACATACATTTACACATACACACATACAATGTGTGTGTATATACAATTTTTGTCAGTTGTACCTCAATAAAGCTGTGGAGGGTGGGTTGAGAATAGAAAGATCTGAGAAACAGTAGCTGTTAATATTTGCTAAGTGACCATGTTTCTCCTTTGAGTTTTGAATTCACTTGAGAAGTATTCGTATTAGACATATTATTTAGTGCTCTAAGTGTAACCTAGCATAGTAAGCATCAAAAGGTTAAATAGTAAGAATATTGAGAAGCTTAAGCAGGGAGAACGTTCATACAGGAAGCAATATGGTGTCCATGACTCTGATCATTGAAGAAATTCTTCCATAGGTTAAAGTCAACCTAGAAAAATTTTAATCAAAAAAGAAAAAAGAGGAAAAATTCCCTACTCAGTACTATGGCTCTGCATGGCAAAATACAGAAAGTCTTCAGATAAAGAAGAAAACTGCAACACCACACAGATAAAGAAGAAAGACACCTGGAGAAATAATTACATTTCTACTTTCTACAGTGTTTTGGGCAGTCTTTGGAGGCAAGAAGAAAACTGGTGCAGAGAAATTCTACACAAATAAAAATAGAGCTAACTAGGGCTATAGGAAGAGCTGGAAAAGAGTCTACTCAAAATATGAACTGCAACTTGGAGCTATAACAATGAAAATATTAGTGTTTACGCAACTAGTATTCTCTTTAATGACTACTCAAGTGGTCAGGTAGCTACTGAACAAAAACAGCAGAGGCTATAGAATAAGGGGATTAAAAACCAGGAGCAAACCAAAATATATTAAGCCCATGACAGAAATAATTCTTAGCTCATGCTGTAAGGGGTCCCCCATTTCCTTGGTGCAGAAGCTTTGGAAAATTCATATTGTCCTATGATGTGTACATGTAATGAAACTTTGTCTCATGTGTATATTAGTCGAGATAGGCTGTTATGCTACAATAACAAATTATTCCAACATCTCTCAACAAGGGTTAACTTCTTGTTCACACGATCCATCAGAGCGGCTACTGCTCCCAGTCTCAGGCTGATCAGAGTCACCTCCATCTGGAACATTGCTGCTGGTAGTCATGTGAGTCAGAAAAACAATGTGGCAAGCCTCCTCCTACCTCATGAAGCTTCTGCCCAGAACTGACATGCCTCGCTCATTGTGATGGCCCAGGAAAGTCAAATGGCCCTGCCTGAGTTCAACAGGGTAAGAAATATAACCCTCCCCTGCCCTCCCCAGGCAGGGTCCCTGATTATGAGCCCTACAACCCACCACCATATGCTCAAGATAACTGTATATAGTAAATTATATAATTCTGACTCTATGGCGCCAAAGTTTTTCTGCACTAAAATTATCTTTACAAAATCTCCAATCAAGGAGCTCCAGGCATTATTATAACTAGCCATCTAAATCATGTAGGTCCTATTGGTAGTTACCATCAGTATTATGGTCAGCAGTTTCCCTTACATAAGGATGTCTTAAATTTTAACTCTGGCTATAGTCATGATTTTTAAGCCTTCAGGTTGTCTGCTAAGGTCCTTAATGGGGAGGAGCAATAAGTTGACAGGGCTTTTTTTTGTATGTGTATTCTAAAAACTAACACCATATTTAAGAGTTTGAATGAGGTTGAGTTGTAAATCTGCACGTATGAATTTTAATTATTTTTCCTTTCATACCAAGGAACCACATCTTCAGACACTACTCTGCAACAAAATCTTTAATAAGGACAAAGGTCTCCTTAACCCCAGTACTTAACTTTAAAATAGAAAGCATAGATTTGATGGCAGAAACGTCGGTCAGGAATTTGCTAATTATTTTTCCATGATGTGAGCTTTAATTTGCTTGGTAAAGATAATGAAATCTATGTCACTGAAGTAGTTATTAATCTAATTGAAAATACCCGTGTACATGTATCCCATCTTCCTACTACAAAGGATTCAGTGTGCTGTGGATCTGTTTACCCACCACTGAGAGGGGGCAACAGCCCTCAGGCAAGTATTTCTGGTAATGACTTCAAGTTAAAGTTCTCAAAAACAGCATTTATCCTGTCCTTTTAGCATGATACTGCCTGGAGGCAAGAGAGAGAATGAAAAGTTCTCTTAACGTCCCTTTCATTCTTGTGGTTCTTTTTTTTTTATAAATTCTTTAGCTTTCCTATTACTCAGTGAAGTCCCTTCTCCTCAGCCACTTTATTTATTTTTTATAATAAGTGGTCCTTCTGATAATAAGGACACCTAGGAGTTCCAGAACTGAGACTTGCCTCTCAGTACCAGAACCTCAGGAATCAGTCTGGAACACCACACAATTCTGATAAATTCTAAGCTGCAATAACAGATCATATTCTCCTCCCATAGTTGTTGACTAAGGAGAGGGTAGATAAGAGAGCTGGCTGATTGACCAGCTGATTAAAGGAGGGGATAAGCTGGTATGGGCGACCTGAGAATCCTCCCAATGGCAATGTCAAACCCAGGTCATGAAGTAGAAGAAAGAGGTGTCCGTGTGGTTCTTGACCACCTCTTCCTCTTTCTTGACCACCTCCTTCACTTACCATTTGGTCAATCCCAACTCTACTTAATCTTGGCTTCCAGAACCACCACTGCCCTTGACCTTTGGGGCTGATCTTGGCCCTAATCAGCTTAATCATCTGTTCATTTGTTTCAGGTCTTGTCTTCAGCATACCCAAAAGCCCCCATCAGAGAAGTCACCCTTGTGAATGGGAATAAACAAATAAGCCTATGAATGGAATTGAAAAAGTCTACTTGCTGAATGTCTGCTGAAGATAAGACATAAGTTTGAGAGGGGCCAAAGTTATATTTTAGATAGTTTGGAAGATGTGGAGAAGTGGCATAATCACCCAATGTTGAACTGCCCCTCTATCCCCAATTTAAATTGCTTTCTGATAGGTACTGAGAGCTGCAACTTGACCTCCTTAAACCCTTCTCACATGTAAAAGTTGAACTCAGATGACAGTCCCATCTTGAAGCCTCCCTTTTCCCCTGTATCTGCTGCTAAGCAATACTAATTGTAAGGTCGGATCTTAACAAACGGCACCGCGAAACAGAGGAAAGCTTCAAGTGAGCTTTATTAGGGAGCGCTCCCGGGCGAGGTTCACTGGTCCGAGAGAAAGGGGCCAGAGAAGTCGCACCCGGGCGAGGGTCGGGCAAGATTTTATAGGGGAAGAAGGGAAAGGGGTGTGGTGAATCTGGGAGGGCGCAGGGTATTCCTTATTTGGTGGTCTTTTCGGGTATCCTGGGGGACCGTTAGTCCCGCCCCTCGAAAGGCGGGAAGGCTGGGCTGGGTTCAAAGTCCCCAGGTCAGTTCCTGGAACTGGGTGGTCCGGAATGTCTCCAGGGCAGTTTCTGGAACTGGGTGGTCCGGAGATTCGGTCTGATGCAACCTGTGAATCTGATTGTGTTCCCCTGCCTTGGGCCAGTTGGCCTTACACTAATTGTTCCTTCTTCCATGATCTTTAATACTTAATTCACAAATTTATTGTGGCATTTTCACATGTTACATTATTTAGCTCTGTGCATCTATATATCATCCTTGCAAAAGAGCAATCTCCCAAAGGCAAATTTAAATCTTATTTATCTTTACATCTATGATGCCAAGCAGAACATTGGACACATGGTAGATGCAAGAAGATTTTGCTCACTGAATTGAAATTTAGTTGAGGGTCAGTGTTGTGAGTAGCAGAAGCTGCCTACAAAGAGGTAGTATGGAACAGAGTGGGGAGGGCTTGAGCTCTGGCATTAGAGAAACCTAAAGTCAAATCCCAACTCTGCACCTGACAGCTATGATGCAACCTTAGACAATGTTATTTAATCTCTCAAAAACTATTTTTGCCTTTGTAAAATGGAGATAATTATCCCCATCCTGCTGGATTATGCTGCAAATTAACTGTAAGGCATGCACAGTACTTGGTACACGATGAGTTGCGATGACCATGATAGTTGCAATGACCAGATGCCCCTGGATGCCTCTTACTGGTTCTGTGTGGCCCATCCTCCAGCCTCTGTGTGCTTCAGTCCTAATGGATGACACCCACAATTTTCTCTCAGGGGAATACTTTGGGTATTCTGGGCTCTGTCCTAAACACAGAGAACCTGGAGATTGGAGTACTTACATTTGTGGCTGTGGCCAATAACTGGTGTAGGAGTGTACGAGCCCAACTCCCTTGCCTGTGGGACAGATAAACACAGAAGTTTAACCTGTGCTCTCAAGCTCCCCTTGGGACCAGGCTACGGCAGGGGCATCACCTATAATCACACCCTGGCTTGGTTTCTTCCCTGTTTCCTGTCATTCTTCCCTACTCTCCTTCTGTTTTCTCCTGGAATCAATGACTTAATCAATTATGTGACATAAATCCTTGTCTCAGGGTCTGCTTCTGGGAATCCGACCTAAGACATGAGTACTCCCAAAACAGAAATTATCATTACAACCCAGAATGGTTTAAAAATGAATATAAAAAATTGCTACCCTAAAAATATCTCCCTGTTGTCAACTTCCACCTACTTTTCCTATATTGCCCTCACTGCATTTTACCTTTTCAACATGTTCATCGCAGGGAACAGGAGAACCAGCAGACTTATTTTTTTCTTTTGATAAAATGTATGTGCATTCATATTCTTAACTGGGTGACTGCCTCTTTAGAGCTGGTTTGCTCAGTGCTCAGCATCTTGAAGGTGATTAACAAATGTAAAAAATAAAACAATGTTAAGCCAATGTTTCACAGAAATGGGGAAGATGCCTTCCATGAAAATCTTGTCCAGGAGATCCAAGAAAACAGATGAGTCTATTCTGAGACTGGCAAATTCCATCACATCTTGAGGACATTTTCCCCAGGGGAGTGGGTGATTCTGAGGGGTAAATTCATTTCACAATGTGCCATTTTGCTGAGACCAATTTTCAGTCACATGTCACAGAATTTCAAAGAACTACTACTGAGCTCTTTGAAGATGTTTTTCTTTCACCAAAGCAGGCTTGGGCAATGCTATCACTTAACTATGAAATGATATCTCTCAACTTCAAATGCAGGCTGTGCTACTTACTACCTGAGTGACTTTGGGTAAATTAATCTTCCTAAGCCTCAGTTTCCTTATCAGCAAATTTGGAAAAATAACAGTCTTTACCTGCTAAGGTTACTGTGGATCCAGTGAACTGATGTACATAAAACATGTAGTTCAGAACCTGGTCCAAAATAAACACAATCCAAAAGTTAGATATTTCTTGTTGCTATTATTGTTTTTCTTGTTGCTTTAACACTTTCTTTCCCCTACTCTTCTAAAATGAACAAGGAAAACAAACCTAACTTGACAAACCTGGGATACCTCTGCTGGACAAAGAAAGCTTAGAGGATGGGACAGTAATTATTAAGGATGAAGGGTTATCAAGTAGGAGACAGAACAGACTCAATCTGTTTGAAGGCATATAGAACTAGTAACCATTTATGGAACTCACATGAAGCTCTTTCATCTCAATATGAGTAGAATTACCAAATAGTCATCATTTCCCCACACTGGAATGGAGTCCATGGGAGACGGTGTGCTCCCTCCCACTAGAGACTTTCAAGCCGGTACTAAATGACCACTTTCTGGGAATACAGGTGCACCTCGTTTAATTGCACTTCACTTTATTGCAGTTTGCAGATGTTCCATTTTTTACAAATCGATAGTTTGTGACAACGCTGCACTAAGCAAGTCTAACAGCAGCCATATTTCTTTTTTTTTTTTTTTTTTTTTGCGGTACACAGGCCTCTCACTGTTGTGACCTCTCCCGTTGCGGAGCACAGGCTCCGGACACACAGGCTCAGGGGCCATGGCTCACGGGCCCAGCCGCTCCCGGACCGGGGCACGAACCCGTGTCCCCTGCATCGGCAGGCAGACTCTCAACCACTGCGCCCCCAGGGAAGCCCACAGCAGCCATATTTCTAACAGCATTTGCTTACTTTGTGGCTCTGTCCCATTTCAGCAATTCCACAATGTTTCAAACTTTTTAATTATTATTATACTTGTTATGGTTATCTGTGATCAGTGATCTTTGATGTTAACATTGTAATTGTTTTGGGGCACCATGAACCTTACCCATACAAGGCAAATTGAACCGATAAATGTGTGATGTTCAGACTGGTCACCAACCCACTGTTTCCCTGTCTCTCTCCCTCTCCTTGGGCCTCCCTATTTCCTGAGACACGACAACATTGAAATTAGGCCAATTAATAACCCTACAATGGCCTCTAAGTGTTCAAGTGAAAGGAAGCGTTCCATATCTCTCATTTTAAATCAAAAGCTAGAAATTAACTTTAGTGAGGAAGGGATGTCAAAAGCCGAGAGAGGATGAAAGCTAGGCCTCTTGTGCCAAAGTCTAGAATTAAAAGGAAAAGTTCTTGAAGGTGATTAAAAGTGCTACTCCAGTGAATACATGAATGATAAGAAAGCAAAACAACCTTATTGCTGATATGGAGAAGGTTTCAGTGGTCTGGATGGAAGATCAAAACAGCTACAACATCCCCCTAAGCCAAAGCCTAATCCAGAGCCAGGCCCTAACCCTCTTCAGTTCTGGGAAGGCTGAGAGAGGCGAGGAAGCTGCAGAAGAAAAGTCTGAGGCTAGCAGAGGTTGGTTCATGAGGTTTCAGGAAAGCCATCGATATAACATGAAAGTGCAAGGTGAAGCAGCAAGTGCAGATGTTAGAAACTGCTGCAAGTTATCCAGAAGATCTAGGCAAGATAATTAATGAAGGCTACACTAAACAACAGATTTGTAATGCAGATGAAACAGCCTTATATTGGAAGAAGATGCCATTTAGTACTTCATAGTTAGAGAGCAGAGGTCAATGCCTGGCTTCAAAGCTTCAAAGGACAGGCTGACTCTCTTGTTGGGGGCTAATGCAGACGGTGACTTTAAATTGAAGCCAATGCTCATTTACTATTCTGAAAAGTCTAGGGCCCTTAAGAATTATGCTAACTCTATTCCGCCTATGCTCTATAAATGGAACGACAAAACCTGGATGACAGCACATCTGTTTACAACATGGTTTACTCAATATTTTAAGCCCACTGTTGAGATCTACGGCTCAGAAAAAAAGATTCCTTTCAAAATATTACTGCTCACTGAAAATGTACCTGGTTACCCAAGAGCTCTGATGGAGATGTACGAGATTCACAGCTTTCATGCCTACTAACAAAACATCCATCCTGCAGCCCAAGGATCAGGGAGTAATCTCAACTTTCAAGTCTTATTATTTAAGAAATACATTTCATAAGACTATAGCTGCCCTAGATAGTGATTCCTCTGACGGCTGGGTAAAGTAAAACTGAGAACCTTCTGGAAAGGATTCACCACTCTAGATGCCATTAAGAACATTTATGATTCATGGGAAGAGGTCAAAATAGCAACATTAACAGGAGTTTAGAAGAAGTTGATTCCAACCCTCATGGATGGCTTTGAGGTGTTCAAAACTTCAGTGGAGGAAGTCACTGCAGATGTGGTGGAAACAGCAAGAGAACTAGAATTGGAAGTAGAGCCTAAAGATGAGACTGAATTGCTGCAATCTCAGGATAAAACTTACACAGAGGAGGAGCTGCTTCTTTTGGATGAGCAAAGAAAGTGGTTTCTTGCGACGGAATCTACTCCTGGTGAAGATGCTGTGAAGACTGTTGAAACCACCACTAAGGATTTAGATTACATAAACTTAGTTCATAAAGTAGTGACAGGGTTTGAGAGGACTGATTCCAATCTTGAAAGAAGTTCTACTGTAGGTAAAATGCTAACAAAACAGCATTAGCATTGCATGCTAGAGAGAAACAGAAATCGTTCATGAAAGGAAGAGTCAATCAATGCAGCAAATGTCACTCTTGTCTTGTTTTAAGAAATGGCCACAGCTACCCCAACCTTTAGCCACCACTACGGCGATCAGTCAACAGCCATCAACATCAAGGCAAGGCCCTCCACCAGCAAAGAAATTATGATTTGCTGAAGGCTCAGATGATGGTTAGCATTTTTTGGCAATAAAGTATTTTTTAATTAAGGTACGTACACCGTTTTTTAGGCATAATGCTATTGCACACTTAACAGACTACAGTATAGTGTGAATATAACTTTTACATGCACTGGGAAACCAAAAAATTAGTGTGACTCACTTTATTGCAGTATTTGCTTTACTGAGGTGGTCTGGAATCAAATTGAACCTGCAGGTATGCCTGTACTATATATATATATATATATATATATATATATATATATACACACACACACACACACACACACACACACACACACATACATATAAATTGAGCTTCTTTTGGTTTTAATTGGTTGCAATTTGGTGCGATTACAAAGAAGTTAAGCCAAGAGAGACTATACCATAAGGTTACTGGTTGTCTTATGAAAGCCATGAATAGGAATGCAGACAGGACCCCACTGCCATCATGTATGTGTATTTCTTCCATCACTATGTGTCTGCTTTTCTCTTCCCTCTGGCCACAGAAAGGCTTCCTCTGCCTCAGTTTCCATGACTGAATGTGAACCTTAAAACTTCCCCAGTTTTACACCTTACAGGCCAGACACCCAAAATGGTAGGTGATCCAAAGTTCTCTGGTTGTCACAAATCCAAATTCCTGTGGAAGGAACTATGCTCCATTTAACTGCAATCTGGACCAGAAAAATGTGGCCATGGGTCAGGATCCCACTATATTAACACTGTCCTTCCCACAGTAACCATGGAAGAGAATGAAAGGAGGAGAGACGGCGTCCCAGAGAAGAAGGCAGAAGTTCCTAGAAGTGGGAAGAGAGCCACAGGGTACTTCTGGACAGACGAAATAACAGGTATTCACTATATGCTAGAATGGATGAAAAGTGGAACCAATTTCCTTTAACTATTTTCTATTCCTGCAATTCTATCAGTCCAGAGTAAGACTTATTCTCCCAATGGATTCAAAGTAGTGATTAGTTTGAAAAGTTAGTCTGAAAAACTAAAAATTATGAAAATCACTCACTTATTTCTTCAAATTAACAATAAGGAATTTAGCCATATGAAGGCATCCGCCACATTTCATTGAATATAACATACCATTGATTTTTAAAACACACCATGTTTTATGGAATACTAAGAAAGAAAAAACAGGCCAAATGTAGTTGTAAGATGTGATCAACTGTAAAAAAGTATCCCAATTTCAAAGACGTTAAATGAAGATATGCGCATCTTAGAATCGATGAGATATGAAAAATGAGTTTGGTAATTCTGCATGCTTTGACATAGGCTCTCTGCTTTCCCTCAGTTAACAAATGAGGTTTGAGTCAGTTACGCAAACATTTAATGAGCGTATGATAGGCACTGTGATAAGCAGGAGGGATGCAGAAATGCTTAGGAAATCCTCTCTCTCTTCTAGAAACTGATAGGGTGAGAGGAGACAGCCATAGAAACAAATAATTGCAAAAGAGATGCACATGATAATAAGCATTCTTTACGGTTTTGAAATGCAAGAAGATCCTTCCTAGTTTAGGGCCTTTTAATGCTGTTCTTTCTGCCAGGAATGCTTCCTCTCCTTTACCAGGCTAACTGCTATTCATCCATTGATCGCATACCATTCACTTCCATAAGGACACACACACAAGAGCCCTGTCACTACCTTACAATGACACAGTTCTTTTCCTTTAAAACTCTTTCCCCCACTGTACCTGAAATTATTGTTGGCCTCCCATAAGCTGTAAACTCTATAAAGGTGGAACTTCGACTTGCTTAGTATTGTAATTCCAGCTTTAGCATGGGAAGGGTATGTTGGATGAATGAATAACTTCAAAACTTGAAAATTAAATGCTTTTATGTTTCTTTTTGGCTTCTTTTCTATTTAGCTGGAGAAAATTTTTGCTCATTTTCCAGGAATACCTGAATGTACATCCTAACAATATGCAAAGATATTTTGGAACAATCCCTGTGAAAACTGAGGACACTGGGCACTAAAGGGGTTCAGACACAGGCAAGCTCTCGTCTGGTAAGGGGAATCAGGGGAGGTTTCATGGGGAAGTAGAATTTGATCTAGGCTTTCAGGGATCTCAGTAGGTAAATGTTGGGGGAAGGCATTCCAGGTTGAGGTACTGCAGTGATTCAGGGCCAGAAGTGGGAAGATAAAGGCATCTCTGGGGAAAAACTATTTGTCAAGTTTGCAAGTTAGAAAGGTAGGCTGAGGATGGATTGAGAGAAGAGGTGGATTTAGCGTTAAGTTAATGATGCTTAAGCTCTGAGCCCTTCCAATGCCTCAAGCAGCAGCCTTAGCTGCCTATGGAGGGAGGCCTTCTCGCAGTGGCCTGGGACTGCCCTTCCAGAAATACCTCCACATTCACCTGTGCTCCAGCAAACTTGCCTCTGGTGGACCTTCATGAGCATCTGGACACCATCTCTGATTCTAAGAAGAAGAGGTGCTGCTCTTTGAAATCCAGAAGGAAAGTGCTGCGAAAGGATGCGTATTGAATACCTGAGGAGCGAGGCCAGCTGCTGCTGCGGCAGCTCTGGAAGCCAGGACAAGAGACATCAAAAGAACAGGCTTCTCCAAGGCCTGCCCTGGGGTGAGAAGCACCTTCTGCGTGAGATCCTGCAGAGGAAGTTACAAATGCAGCATTCCCAAGATGACGTTCTGAAACAGAAAACCCACTTCCAAATAATTACAAATTTCTATCACCCATGTTGGAGGAAAAATAAATGTTCTCTATAGAAAATTATATTATAAAATTGTTGTCATATGAAAAGATGATCAAAGAGCATGCAACCAAACATATAGGCAAAGACTATCATAGAGGTGTAGTAGGCAGGAAATTAATAATAAGCCATTTCCTTGGATTTTGTGATGACTGCGATGTTTGTTATCTTTTAAAAAAAATTATAATGGATGTGATTTCTTTTCTCATTTAGGATAAGTGTTCACTTTTCTCCCTAACTTTTAAGTCGTTATTTCATATTTTTCTTAAAGAGGGCTCCCAATATTATCTAAGCTTCAAGTCCCCCAAAGCCTGCATGTGACCCCAGTTGAAAGCCTTGTCTGCCCAGGGCTGAGATGGCATTTGGTCAGGAACAGAGGAGCAGAGAATATGTCAGCTAATCAGTTTTCATGCTGATTTGTATAAGAATGAACATAAATCTTCATGTATCGGAGTTTGCAACTTTATCTTCCACTGACAGTGTTGATAATTCCTTGGAAATTAAATGCCTTCTTTATTTTTTTAAAAGTTTTCCTTCTAACTTTATGATTTTGCTGTGGGAATTTATCTGCTGATTCTCCATTTTGAAACAGAAAGACTTGCCTGTAAAGTATAACTGTTTTGCTAAGATCGAAGTTCCTTCCCTAGCATCATGATGTTATCAATACATCACATCCATTTTATCCATATCACTTTTCCTGCATTTGGCTACCAGCACAGATTAATAGTTGCCTTTGCATTATGCAGTGGAACTTAATTTCTATTTGAATGTTTAACACCATTGTAATGATTTTATTGCAATTAAGAATGATAAATGTTTCCCTTCCAGTCTCAGAATCAATATTCACAAAGTGGAGAAGATAGGCAGGAATGTGGCAGTTAGTAGAACAGGGGGCTTTCAAGGAAATGAGGGAAGATGGAGGGAAGCTGAAAGGTACTAGCAGTGATTAAGTGCCTACTGTGTGCTGGACACTCTGCTAGGTATTGCACAAAACAGAAATGGTAGTAGCAAAAGCCATAGCAAAAACAGCTAACATTCACTGCACATTTACTCTGAGGTGAGCACCTTCCATATGTTTCCTCAGTTGGGCTCCCGACTAATTCCAGGCTGAATCTGAGGCTCACAGAGGTTACTAAGGAACTTGCCCATAACCCTAAAAATGGTGAATGGAAGACTCAGGACTTGAATTCAGGTCTAATTGCAAAGCCCCATAAATTTAATATTTATTGTATTAGTTTGCCATGTCTGCATAACATATTACCACAAAACTACACCCACTTGTCATCTCGCAGTTCTATAGGTCAGATCTGAATGGGCTCAACTGGGTTATCTGCTTAGATTCTCACAGGCTGAAATCAAGGTATCAGTTGAACTGAGCTCTTATCTGGAAACTCTGGGGAAGAATCCACTTCCAAGCTGATGCAGGTTGTTGACAGAATATAGTTCCTTGAGGTTACAAGAAGACAAAGGTCTCCATTTCTTTGCTGGCTGTCAGCCAGGGTCTGTTCCCAGCTTCTAGAGACCCTCCTCATTCCTTGACACATGGGAATCTCTATCCTCAAGCCAACAAGAGTGCATCGAATTCTTCTCACACTTGGAATCTCTTTGACTTCTTCTGCTGCTAGTAGCTGGTGAAAACTCTGCTTTTAAACGACCTGAAGTTAACTGATTAGTAAACTTAATTACATCTGCAAAATCTTTTTGTTGTTTAATGTAACACAATCCTGAGTGTGATATCTCAGGATAGTATTTACAGTCCTGGGGAATAGGGCAGAAAATCTTTAGGGGGAATTCTGGAATTCTCCCTACCACACCCATACCATCCTCTGTACCAGGTATATGCTCTATCATTCAGTCTGACCACAACCTTGTCAAGAGAAATTAGTATTTACTTTAGAACAATGAGAAAACCAGGACCCATAGCCAGAGTGATCACCGGGGAAGAGACAGTATGAAGGCTAACTCTACATTGCACATGCGGATAGCCTTCTGCATAGTGTAGCACTTTCCAGTTGCCTCTCCATCATCATCCCTCACTGGGTCATGCATGCTCCAGCCACACTGAAGATGCAAAGATGTACCACATACTCACCTGTGGCGCTTTGTAGGTAAACGCAGTTCCCTCTAGAAGTTTACTGTTTTTGCTTGGCTAAACTCTTCCTTCTCCTTCAGCTCTCATTTAAATCTCCTTCCTTTGGGAAACACTCCTCACCACAAGGCTGGAGTAGAGGTCTCTCTTATACAAAAGCATCTTATACTTAACTCATTATAATATCACTTACCAGCCTGTACTGTAACTCCTATCTGCTTATCTGTCTCCCCCCACTGAGGTAGTCCGCTTTGTTGCTGGTCTAGACATCTTTTGTAAGGCTTTAGATGATTTCCTTGTGGTTTAGGGTTTCTGAACAAGTTAATTCCCTTTGTTTAAAAAAATAAATAAAAAATCAGTCCTCAAAATAAAGGTGCTAAAAAAGTACAAAATGGCATCAAAGAACCTTGCTTGTCCCTACAACACTTCAAAAATCCTAAGTCATAACCTTCATAGTGGGCACACTCTCATAGCTAACTGTATACACCTCTTCCTTTCTCCTATCCTTTTGATATAAATTTGACCAAAAACATAATCGCTAGGAAAAAAATACATTTGGACCAAGGATTCATAGATCACTTGTCTTTGGACTTTGTGGCCTGAGTTTATTTACAAATCAAACTAGAAACAGAAATGAACAGGAGAAATGATGAGAATCTATTTGCAAATGTGTGTCATTTCAATTAAAGCAAAATGCTAGAGAAAAATATTCCAATGGGAAAATGTATTAAACTCCTAATTAAAAGGGTTGTCTTCTTTTGAAAGTAATTATATTTCAGGAAGGTTCTTAGAAGTTTGAGAGATAAAAAACTAGGAAGAAAGAAAAGAATATTTGAAAGACTCAAAGAAAGAAGAGAAGAGACATCTAGAAGTAGAAAGATTAAAATAAATTCTTCACAACTAAGTACTGAACTTTTTAGCCATAGCAATAAAAAAATTATTCTGGTGCCATCTGGACACATTTTTACGATAATGAAAAATACATAAAAGAATTAGAAAATCATTAGAAAGCAGCAATCAACGTTTGAATTCTGAGACCCAGAAAAGGAATAAGGCCTAGATGTAAGTTGTTTAGGGACAAGATAGATAGCAAAAGCAATCAAGTCTCTGAAGATGTTTCTTCTCTTCTCTAGCCACTTCAAATCTGCATTCAGTCAGGATTCCTCTCAAATGCCTCAAATATCCAATATAGTAGCCCAACTATATTGGGTTAGGCAAGCTTTGGGAGGTAAATCAAAACTTCACACGAGACGATCAGACCAACCTAGCACAGAAAGAAATAAAAGTTTAACAATTTCATGGCTAATTTGATCCCTAAAAGCAGCTAAAACTGGAAACTTAAAGTTTAAAATGAATTCTTGATCTAGCTTTTCCCAATTTTCCACCAAAATACCAATGAAGACACAGAAAAAGACTACAGCATAGAACACCCAAAAACCATGGTATTGGTTACACTATAGCTAGAATCTGGAATCATTTGTCCCTACATTCAAGGCTGACAGAGCAAGATAGGGAAAGATCTACACATCTTGCCCGCTGAGCCTGCATAAGGAGGAAGATCTAAGTACCTCCTTATCTCAGTTTGAGTTCCTTGGTTGCAACGAAACCCTGTTGACTTAATCTGAAAAAAATTTGTTAGAAGTAATTTTGAGGATCACAGAATCAGTGGAAGATTAGAAAACGAACAGGGCCTGAGACAGTGTCAGGTGATAAATGAGAAACCTGCTGATAAGCAGCAGCCACCATAAGCCTCCTAGAAGAAGTCGGAGATCCCAGGCATTTTCACTCACTTTCACCTCCTTCTGTTCCAGGAAGGGAACATTTGGAAGTTCCCGGCCTAGTTTGGAAGTTCTGCCTCTATCTAGGCCAAGAAAGACTGGAACCCCTGACGACAGTCACATCAGCTGGTGTGCAGTGATTTCCTGTTGCAAAGGGAATAAAACTCCAAAACTCCTTTGCATAGCCTACAAGGGTCTAAGTGACCCAGTCCCAGTCACCTCCCCATCCTCCCTCCCCGGGCTCCAACCAAGAGTACTTCTCGCAGTCCCTGCCTCAGAAGCCTTGGACTTACAGTCCCCCATTCTCAGAAAGCTCCTCCCCCCAGGACATCCCCCAGTTCAACCCATGCCCAACTCCCTCTCATCACTTAAGTCTCAGCTGCAATGACACCTTCTCAAAGTGACCTTCTCTAACTACCCATCTCCTTTTCCACCTCCAGACATTCTCAATCACATTTTCTCATTTCCTTTCTAAGGCAATCATCGGCACCTAAAATTATTTATTTACTTGCTGACTTTACTTTTGTCTGTCTGGTCCCCTTTCACCCTTTCTACAACAAGGGTAGAGACCACACCTGAGGGTAAAAACCGTATCTTTTCTCTCCAATTACATCTATATCCTCCACCTAGTGTTTAGACATAGTATGACATCAGAAAAAATTTAAATGAACGTATGAATCAATATTGCAGCACTTACTACATTTCTCATATAATTAATGATGGACCTGTTTCTCGTGATGAACTGTGAAATTTTCCAGGGTGAGGACAGAGCCTTCCTCATCTCTATGCCCTAGTACCCAGCACAGGGCCCAGCTCACAGTAAGGTCCTCAACAAATGTTTATCGACCTGAATTCTATCTAGCCATGGGCTCTTTCTTTATGAACTGCTAAGCAGGCAGGCTGTACCTAGAGAAAGCTATTTTCTATAATGATTCTAAATCAGACTTCATGAGATGATAATAGCTAGAATAAAGTCCTTCCCATGAAAGCTCTGAAAACAGTGCAAACATTCTCAAACATTTATAGCCCTGAAATTTCTCTTGCCCAGAGTCTTTCTCCAACCGCATGAATAAATGTAGCTGGGAAGTTCGTCCAAACTGTCAACAGACAAGCCAGGGACTCAGAGCGAGGGTCTCCTCCTGGACACTCCCTCTCGATGAAGGGCAAGACAATGAGAGACACCACCAAGAAAAAATCCTCCAAGGAAACTGAACAAATATCTCCCCTGGCAATAAATAAATAGTCCAGCCAGGGAATTATAATTGTGTGTATAATGAAGCTCAGATTTAGGGCATAATTACACTCTAGAATCCATACAGTAATAAAAAGCTGCAGTCAGGGAAAAGAATGCTTGTTTGCCATGGTTTGACAGGCAAGCAACAAACAAGAACCACTTTTTCACCTTTTATTCAATAAAATCAGCATATTAAATATTCAGACTGAGTGTCTCCATTAAGCAATTCACTTCTACCTCTCCTCCTTCCTCCCTCCCCACCTCTTGTTTTGTTTTCATCAAGTCAGGGAGGGAAAAGAATAAAACCAAGTCCGTGATGTGATTTTTAATGAGACCACTGCTCAGAGGTTCTGCTGCATTCAGGAGCTGCCTCCCAGTCCAGGGGGTTCAGGGCCGGGGGCAGGGGCAGCAGTTCAGGAAGGAGCCCAGACAGCAGGCAGACCACCATTTAAAATCAAGTGTAACATGTTGGCAGGAGAGGCGGGCGGGTGTCAATAAGGAGAGAAGGAATCAGCTTACCCTACACCACACACCAATAAGAAAAGTCACCTGGCCTGAAAATATTTAACTGGATGCTCTAAGTGGTGAACTGTGGCTAATGAAACAGCTGACAACACAACATGGAGTAAAAGAGCCAGGGCAAAGGAGAGAAAGGTTAAAAGGCTGGGGAACTGGATTAGAATGATTGAGAGGAACTGACAAACATGGAGAATGCAATTGACTAACCTCTGAAAGATACTGAGAGGGGATATTTTCTTGGACAACCAAATTACTGCCTGCCTCTTTCTTTTTCTTCCGTTTGGAAGAAGGTTTGGACCTCTCTTTTAATCTGCCTCGGAAGGAAGAGGTTACAAATCAACAGAAAGAAGCAGGAGATCTGGAAATGTCAGCTCCTCCAGAATGAAGGAAAACAACTGTCATGCTTCCTTCTCAGCCCTGGCCCCAGCCACAAGCTTTTACCTCGGCTCTGCCCCTGATGTTGATGGGCAGAGGTGAGGACATCTAGCAGGCAGGGCCTGGGGAGGCCAATCCACTCTAGCCTAGGAGGGAGTGAGGTCAACGGTAACGAACGATGGCGAGGCGGAATGAAAACTGCAGAAATTTATGAAGTTGTTTCTGCGCAGTGAGCAGATTCCAGATAAGTGGAGTGTTAATAAGGCAGGCGAGTTTTCAGCTGTGCCAGCTGCTGGGAAGATGCTGGCATGCTCTTAACCCAGTACTTATTGGATGTTGCTCACTGCTGTGACAGCACACACGCGGACACAAGCATGTTTACTCACAACATGCATAATCACCCTGTCAAAACACAGATGCAAATCAGAGTCCTGTCTCAGGAGCAGAGGGGCATGTCCAAAACCCAGAGCCCTTAAGGAAAACTCGGGAAGAGCTCCCTTTCACTAAAAGTAATGGATCCCTCCGGGCTGCTCTGGAATGGACTATGACAGATTGACTTCTGCGAGGATGAAGAGGCATAAAGCGAGGACATGGGCTTTGTTTATGCAGAGCCTCATGAGGAATTCATCCTGAACAGGCTGCAGTATCCTGTAAATTTGGGAGGGTACAACTGAATGGTTATTACATGTGATTGTGGGCTTTGAAGGAGCTGTAGTGGTCTCTGAGCACCAGGTACAAATGTATCTTGTAGAATGAGTGGCCATGTGGAACCCAAGAAGCTCAGTGACAAACTGAGCTCCTCTGAATGCACTTGAACACCTGAGGTAAGCTGCTGAAGATTCTGTAATCTGAGACAAAATGGCTCTTCACACGCATATAAAGAACAACAGGAAAACTAGCCAAGGAGATGACTTAGAAGAGCCATAGGAATTTTGAAATGGAAGAGGAATTTTATCCAAGAAGATCACTTATGATTAGGCGGGGGTGGGAGCGGAGGGGTGGACACCAACGTTTGGTGCCGACTCTATTGCACACACTTCCCCCTGTAAGCTGTCCAGCCACCCCATTTTACAGAGGAGGAAACAGAGCCCAGGAGAGTTTAGGATGTGCCCCAAGTCCCAGCAACTGGGGAAGTGGCGGAGTCGAGATAAGCCACAGCTCTGGCTGAACGCCAAGCCTGCCCTCCTCCAGGTGCTGTCTCAGGTCAAAAAGGGATTTATTGAAGAGTCAGGCGGGAATCCTGGAGCTAAAGTGGGCTGAGCTTCAGAAGCTAGAAATAAATTCAGACTGAACAAGAGTCCTAGAAAGAGCTGCTCCAAAGATGAATTCATGATATAAATTCTATGAGGGGTGACTGTAAACTGAAGTCCAAAGACCAGCTCTACAAGCCCCACCTGACAGCCCGTCTCAGTGCTTTACAGACACATGTCCACCTGGCTTTGGTCACATCGCTAGCGAATACAGTCTGCACCTGCCTGTGACCACCCACCACCCCAGCACCGTCCGTTCTCTGATGTCCTTCCTGAGCAGTGCCCCTTGCATTCATCTTCTTTTTTTTTTTTTCCATTCCTTCCTTTCCTTTCAACATCTTTGTGTCCTGATATTTTTAAGGTTCCAAAGTAACTCAAGGGTTATTTAATATGTCATGCTTCCTAGTACCATTTGACACTGGTGGGAACTGCTGGAAATGCAACACCTACTCCCAAGGGGATGAATCTCTGTGAGTGAAATGAAGAGCCTGGGCAGGGAGGGGCGCAGCTCTACGCTGTGGAAGGGGCAGTGGATGAAAGTTCGAGTAGCCTTGGCTCTGCTACTATAGTACTGTGTGGCCTGGGGCACGTCACTTAACTTCTTTGGGCTTCCATTTCCTCAGCCATAAAATAAAGAGGTGGAGGGCTTCCCTGGTGGCGCAGTGGTTGATAGTCCGCCTGCCGATGCAGGAGACACGGGTTCGTGCCCCGGTTTGGGAAGATCCCACATGCCGTGGAGCGGTTGGGCCCGTGAGCCATGACCGCTGAGCCTGCACATCCGGAGCCTGTGCTCCGCAATGGGAGAGGCCACAACAGTGAGAGGCCTGCGTACCGCAAAAAATAAAAAAATAAAAAAATAAAAAATAAATAAAGAGGTGGGTCTAGAACTGTGTGGATTTTTTAACCACGTGCACTGCTCTCTCTGGGGCCGGACAGAAATGGGGACGGAGGACATTTTTGGTTGGCACAGTGACAAGGGACACCTATCCTGTCTCAAGCGCCCAGGCCCCCGTCTGAAAGGTCTTTCTCTGTCCTGACATTCTAAGGATCCACTAGGGAAAGTACCATTGGCTAACAGTGCCTTTCCCAGATTCCTCTCAAATCTTATCATGTGGTATCCAAAACGCAAGGCTTTTTATTGTCTGAGATAGGCTAAAACTCAAGATAGAATATTTTAGATCAGACACTGGTCCAAAGTACACCCAGGACACCATCAGCTCAGACATCCCGAAGGCAACCAATCCTTTCAACCCACTACTCCTGCTGACAGGGGATGAGCATTCTTCTCTATAATTACCTCTCTGACTCCCCAGTTTCCTGGTCTCTTTTTCTATGCATCCTTTTGTGTTTATAAACTGCTTTCTTCGAACGTTTGGAATCATTATAAATGGCAAAAAGGTCTTCTGGATTTTTCAGGAGAAAACAAGGCAGATGCTCAAATGTTGGTGCCCTGCACATTTGAGGTCTTTCTGAGCCCACAGCTCCTGTCCCGCCAAGCGCAGCCTACAGGAAGGAAGGAGGCAGAGTGCGCTACAAAACAAGGCCGAGCAGACACACACATTCCAATCAACTCCAGGCACCTTTATTCAGCAAACTTCCTCCTAACTCTTCACTTACTGCCATCAGTGAATCCAAATTAATGATCTAGCCAAAATCTTACACTCTCGGAATCATAATTATGTTAATCTCTTTCTCAAAGCCTTCTTTTGATTCTCTGTATTTACATAAATTTTCAACTTTTTTTCCTTCACTCAATCCCTTTAATTTCCCAATCCTCTTGGTGTTGGCATTCCTACTTTTGTACATTTCTTCCCAGCTGGTTGCTATTTCTTTTTTCCTCTCTGGGTGTCTCCTTTCAACTATTACGTGTCCTCAACCCAGAATAATATTTCTGCAAAACTCTTAACACCTACCTATTTTCAGGAGCCCCTAGGGAGTAGGCACTCACCTCAGGAGCCTGAACTGCATTCCTACCAGCATCCTGATTTATCTGGGCCCACCTGGAAGGCTGGGGAAGTAAACCTTCCAGGTGGACGTCTATGGGAAAGATTTTTCTAGTGGAAGAGAGAGTGAGGATCGCATTTGGGGAGGGGGTAGCAATCTGCCTAGACTGTCTCCTGGACCTGCTTTTCTTCCAAAGGCTTCTTGCCAGTGCGGAAAAATTTATAAGCAGTGGCTGTAAAAATCTCCATCTGAAACAAAGAGACCAGGCATCACTGTTGATTCCCAATGCATGAGAGAAACTCAGCCGAGTAAACAACAACCTGGACCAGCCTCTACCTGGCCCAGAAGATAAAATAATGGAAGACATGATCCAATGGTGCAGCAAGGCGTCTGGGAGCACAAGGGACTCCATGGCAACTTCAGGAACAATACTGGAGGAATAGAGTCAGCACAGGGTGACTGGACTGAGGCCCTTGAGTTAAAATCCCCAACAGGGTGGCCCAGAGGGGAAACACCTGTGATCCTCAGAACATTCAAGACCTTCCAGTGTTAGAGGCCACTTAGAGCCTGTTGAGGGTCATCCCAGCAGAGTGGGTTCCTGGGAGGATAATGTCTAGACCCTAACTCACAGGGTCTCTCTAAACAGCATCTGCATGGATTCTCTCTAAACAGCATCTGCATGGATTCCTCAACTTCCATTAAACACTCATTAGAGTGTTCAGAAAATCTATCCCTCTAACTAAAATTCCTCATGTTGCACACCAAGTCCATTTATAAAGGGCCTTTTAGTTGCTCAAAAGCAGCTCTTTACTTTCTGCCCACTGCTATAACTTCCTCCTTTCTCTAAAGAGTCTTCCTTTCACCATTTATTTTTTATGCTTCCACATCCTTTAGCACAAAAGATAAAACGGTACCACGGGGTATATACATTAGCTATAGGAATCACAGGGCCTGAAAGGCAGAGTGTCACCTGGAATGGAAGTGAGAATGGGGTGAGGTTGAAGCGCCATGAAAATCAAGTTTGAATTTGGAGTCAATGCTCTCTGCTTTGGGTTATAGCCAATTTAGGCTTATTTGTTTAGCTGATGAATAAAGACTGACCCACCATCACCTCAAGCAATATTTTAACTGAGCAACCGTAATTATAATTTGTAAAAAAATGACTCGTTTGTAGACTTCCGGTAACTTCACTCTGTGAATTGTTTACTACACAGAAGCACAGACTTTTGAGGTGGACTAAAGATTATTCCTTCAGGGTCCTTCCCTGCAGAGGAATCTCTCTAACTATATTCACAGGGGCCTCCAACAGCTTAAATATGTTCAGGGATCAGGCAACCAATTCCATCCCAGAATAAATCCAATTGTTAAAAAAGTCTCCCTGATCTTGACTTCAAATATGTTTCCTCAAAACTACCACTGGCCTTAGCTCCGTTGAAACAACGTTAATACATATATATCCTCTGCCTCCTGAGAGCTTGTCAATTTTTTTTAAACAGCTGTCACATCCCTCCTAAGATAGTTCTTTAGGAGAAACATTCCTTATTGCTGCAATCATTTCTCTTATTTCATGACTTCCAGACCCTTAACCACCCCTGGACATTCTCTGAACAGTTACCTAGAACAAAACACAGTACTCCAAGACTGTGTTGGATATTGCATCTCAGCCAACGCAATCAAGCACTGCATCATTTGTGAGGCCACGGTGTTCTAAGCTTTGTTCCAGTCTTTATTACCAGTACATATAAAGGTGTCATAAAAAGTTAGTTAGATGTGAAAAAGTGATTTCCAGAATGGGAAACACAAATGACCAAGCATCATACAAAAAGATGTTCAACCTCATTACTAAGCAGGAAAATGCAAATCAAAACAAAAATGAAATATCATTTCACACTGATCAGATTGGAAAATTTTAAAAGTCTGATGATAGAAGTGTTGGCAAGGATGTGAAGAAATGGGAACTCATACGCTGCTAGTGCGAGTACCAATGGGTTTCACCACTTTGGAGAGAAAGTTGGCAACATTTACTAACGTTCAAGATACACATACCCTACAACCCAGAATTTCCACTTCTATGAGATTTATACACAAACTGTGAACAGGCTCACAAGATGTTTGTCCATGTTCTAATTGTTAACATTATTTGTGATAGAAGAAAAGGGAGAAAAAAGAAAGAAAATAAGTTCTTTCAATAGAAGAATGGTTAAATGTATGTAACTATGCAGTGGAACACTATACAGCATTTAAAATGAACAGAACATGGACAAACCTTGAAACATAATGTTTAATAAAAAACGTTGTAGGGGCTTCCCTGGTGGCGCAGTGGTTGAGAGTCCGCCTGCCGATGCAGGGGACAAGGGTTCGTGTCCTGGTCCGGGAAGATCCCACATGCCGCGGAGTGGCTGGGCCCGTGAGCCATGGGTGCTGAGCCTGCGCGTCCGGAGTCTGTGCTCCGGAGAGGCCACAGCAGTGAGAGGCCCACGTACAGCAAAAAAAAAAAAAAAAAAAAGTTGTAGAAGGATTTGTACATTATATTATGTACACATCACTATATAATGTACAAATATATTATACTATTTGTCTATTATATTATTATTATTTATAATATTTATATTAAGTTTATAATTATTTATATATTTGTACATTATATTATTTATATATTTTTAAAGTACACCAAGTTGTATTTTGTACAGTGTTCTATAAGCACATATATATATCAGAGTATAAAAATGTGGGTGGAAAAGTATATACAGGTGACCTCAGAGAAATATTTACCTCTAGAAAGAAGGAAGTTGAATAAGACCAGAACAAGAAAGGTCTTTGAATGTCTGTAATATTTTATATCCTTGAAAAAATACTAAAGTAAATATAGCAAAATATTAACATCATTGAATTTAGATGGTATATAGTTGTCTAATAGTTTCTTTCTACTTTTCAGTACATTTGAAATATTTCATATTTTCAAATAATACATAAATTTGGAAACTACAAAAATGTATAGTCAATATATAGGTAAATCTATAATATCATTATCCTAAGGAAAACATATTGATATTTCATTTTATTTTCATCTGAATATTTTTACATTTTATTTTGAAACAGTTTTAGGCTTACAGAAGAGCTGCAAAAATACTAGAAAGTGTTCATGTATTCCCTTCACCCAGTTTCCCCTAATGCTAACAATTTACAGAATCTTAATGCAATTGTCAAATCAGGAAATTAACATAGGTACAATATCATCAGTGAAACTATCAACTTTATTTGAATTTTGCCAGTTTATTCTCTATTGCCCTTTTTCCATTCCAGGATCCAATCCAGGATCCCACATTGCATTTAGTTGTATTTCCTTAGTCTCCTCCAATCTATGACAGTTCCTCAATCTCTACTTGTCTTTCGTGGCCTTAGGACTTTTGATAAGGTTGTCTCTCGTTTTGGGTTTGCCTAGTGTTTTCTACTGATTAGACTGAGGTTATACGTTTTCATATTACCACAGAAGTGAGGCTGTGTCCTTCTCAGTACATCATTTCAAGGGGTGCATGATGTTGATAGGTCTTATTACTGGTGATGTTAACCTTGAGCATATAGTTAGGGTGGTGTCTGTTGAGTTTCTTCATTGTAAAATTACTGTTTTCCCCTTTGTAATTGATATATTGGGTTAGATACTTTGAGATTCTGCTAATATCCTATTTCCTCTGCAACTTTCACCCACTGGTAGTAACATCCATGAGTAGATTTTGCCTACAACAATTATTACTGTGGTACTTGACTCGTGGTGACTTTTTTCACCTCATTCATTCTGTATATATTAACTGGAATTCTTTTGTAAGAAAGCGCTATTACTTCTCCCACACTTATTTATATATTCAATTATAAACTTTGGATGAATATGATTCAATGACATTTATTTATTCTATGGGTTATAATCCAATACTAAAATTATGTTTTCCATTGGTCAAACTGTTCCAGCTTTAGCCACTGGGAAATCCTTCAGGTTGGTTCTTGTGTCCTTCTGACATTTTTTAGACACTTCTGATACCATAATGCTCATCTTGTATTTTCCCTGCCCCTGCCCTGGAATCAAGCACTCGTTTACTGAACTCTGGTTTCTTTTATTGAAAGATGGCATTTAAAAAACCAGGATCACAGTTCTGGGCATACTCATGTCTTCCAAGGTTTGGGTGATGGAGCAGGTTACTCTTAGACCCTCTCAGTGGACAAAGTTTGGAAATATACATGCATGTTTAATAACCTAAGCATACACACATATGTATATTAATTTTTAGATCTGTCTTTATATATATTTACACATATATGTGATATAGACTCATATTTATCTGTGTGTATACATATATATATGAATTCATACTGATACCTCCAATTCTAATGTAATAGCAGTGTCTATCCTAGCCTTCCTCATTTCCCTGTTTGTAATTCTTTCTCCACCAGTAAGATACCTGACTCTCATTATCTACAATATAGTCACGTATTTGTTCAGTCCTAGGATACACACAAGGTAGTTACAGAATTGCTGAAATGTACCTCTGTGAGAAACAGATTTATTAACTACAATACAGTATCTGTGTACAGTTCTTCTTGTCTTTAGTCCTACAGCATTCAGTCAAAATACTATTTTCCAGAGTTACTCAGGGTAGTTATTTTCTTCCCTATTCTATTCACTGTGGTTGTTATTTATTTGTAATACAGGTAGGTTCATTAGTCACTGTATTTATGTTGGATTCCACTCACACTCTGGTTGATTTGAGCTATTGGGGGTGGGGTAGCGGGAGGAGGGTGAAAATGTGAAGCATTACTATGGCATGTCAAGGTTACACAAAAACGTGTACTCAGGAAAGAGCTGCTCCCTCCTCATCCCTACTTTCTCATTTCTATTAGCATTTTCTTCCTGACTCCTTTCCCAACCAGTCCATGTGCATAACCAATTTCTGGTTCATCCTTCCTACATTTTCTTGTACAAATGTGCAGATATCTGTACATTTTCTTATATCCTCACCTCCCTTATATGAAGGGTAGTAAAATAGTTTGTTTTTGTTCTTTGTTTTGTTTTCACACTTTGCTATATGCACTTAACAGTGTGTTCTGGAAATCACCCTGAATCAGTTTATAGAACACTTCCCCTTTCCCCTCCTCTCCTCTCCTCTTCTGTTTTCGTTCTTTCTTTTTTATAGCCATATGGTACTCCACTGTGTGGATATTACTGGGGCTCTTTGCATTTCTTCATATCTTTTGAGCAAAGCATTGACTGTCCTTTGTTCCAGACTCTCTTTTCAGGCATGTTTGTATGGCCAACCACCTTGGAAGACAGAGATAGCATCTCATCCAAACAAATGGGAAGGCATGCTTACTCTCTATCATAAAAGATCCAGTTTCCCTATCTCAGCGTTCCCCTTCTGTGCAGTCATCACATGTACAGGTGTTATCTGGTACTCTTTGCTTTGCTCTGTGAGAACTGAGACACAGGAAACTAATACCAAAAGTATACTTTGGCTATCATATTTGCTCTAAGTAGTAAACTGTGCTTCTTCTCTGACACAAGTCTTCCAGATTCCACGAAACTGTGGCATGGCAGACTAATTGGCTAACCTGCATGTAGGGTAAAATCTCAAATGCTCACAGCTCTTGACAGATGTGTCATAATTTATCTAACCACTATTCTACATGTGAGCATTTAAATATCACAGTTCCATAATTGCTGGCAGAGGACACAAAACCCCTAGATCAAAGACAAAGGATTTTATTTCTCAAGGCTCAGCAATCAGCATGAGCTCCATGTCTGCACTGGTTCCATTTGCCCCCAGGCCCATGGGGGTGATATGTAATAGCCCAGGTAGATCCTACTACACACATAGAAGATTTGTGCCACATCTGAGGAAACCTGAACTTAGGGAACACAAATCTTTCATATTGAGCTGCAAGAATTCACAGCAATGTTTGAAATTGCCTGTTTCTCCATGATCTCACCAAAAGAATGTGTTATTATACTTTTTAATTTTTGTTAGTCTGATATGTGAGGAAAGATATATCACTTCTGTTTTAATTTGTTTCCCTATCATTAAGTTTGAATACTTTCATATGCTCGAGAGACATTTTTTTGTGAATTGTCTATTCATGTCATTTTCCCATTTTTCTATTAGGTTTTTGTTTCTTTGCCCCTCAAGTTTTAAAAGATCTTTATATATTAGAAATAGTAACTTTTGTCTGTGTATGTTGTTTATTCATATCTTTGTCAGTTGTCTTTTGTCAGTTGTCTTTTGACTTTGTTTATGGCAGTTTTTGCCATGCAATTTTTTTAATATATAGTCAAATTTACCCATTCTTTACTTTCTTGCCTCTGGATTTTAAGGGATAGTTAGAAAGCCTTTTGTTATCCTAAGATTAGAAAGGAATTTGCCCGTATTTTCTTCTAGTACTTGCATGGTTTCCATTTTTGCATTTAGATTCCTAAGCCACTTGGAGTTTATTCTTATGTACAGTCTGAGATACAGGCCTAACTTTATCCTTTTCAAAACAGTCCTAGCTACATTCATTTAAAAGTCCATCTTTGCCCCAGCGACATGAGATGACATCTTTATCATAATCTAAATCTCCATGTGTATTGTGGTTCTATTCCTGCACATTCTATTCATACACTAGTCCTATATCTTCCAGTTTTGTTAATGTAATTAAACATGGATGAGATCATGCATACTGCTCTTTCACTTCACATTACAGTAGTTATATTCTGTAACATCATTTAAAACACAAAATTATTTCAAGAAGTTTCATAAAAACATAATGTTCTATGTTTTATGTTATGAATATAATTTAATTTACTTTAACATCCTCAGTTTTGGACATTTAGATTGCTTCAAATTTTCTGCCATTATAAATAGTACTGAGATGAAGAGATAATATTTGCTTCCTTATTAAACTTTTTATTTTGTAATAATTGTTGACTGTTACAACATGCAGTTAGAAGAAATAATGCAGAAAGATCCCATGCGTCTTGACTCAGTTTCCCCAATTGTAATGTCTTGCAGAACTATAGTACAATATCACAACCAGGACATTGACATTGCTACAGTCAAGATACTACACATTTCCATCCCCACAGGGATGCTTCATGTTGTCCTTTCACGGCTATATCCACTTCCCTTCCACCTCCCTCCCATATACACCCTCCTTAATCCCTAGCAATCACTACTCTATTCTCCAATTCTATAATTTTGCCACTTCAAGAACAAATGAATCACACATATGTAACATTTTGAGACTGGCTTTTTTCACACAGCATAATTTCCTGGAGATTAACCCAAGTGTTGCACATCAATAGCTTGTGGGGTTTTTTGTTTGCTTGTTTGTGTTTTTTTTTTTTTTTTTAAATTGCTGAGTAGCATTCCATGGTACGGATGTACCACAGTTTATTTAACCATTCATCACTGAAGTACATCTGGACTGTTCCCAGTTTGGAGCTATTACAAATAAACCTGCTATGAACATTCATGTACAGATTTTTTGTGAACCTAAGTTTTTACTTATCTTAGACGAATACCTAAGAGTTTAACTGTCCAAGGCTACATGGTAGCTTTACATTTTTAAAGAAACTATCCAACTATTTTTTCACAGTGACTGGGTCATTTTTCATTCTCACCAACAAGGTATGAGCGATCTAGTCTCTTCACCAGCATTTGGTATTGTGGGTTTTTTGTTTCTTTCGTATTTTTATTTTTTTTGCCATTCTGTTGCATGTGTAGTGGTTTTAATTGTGGTTTTCACTTGAATTTCCCTGACGATGTTGAATATCTTTTCATATATTTATTTGCCAGCTGGATAACCTCTTCTGTGGAATATCTGTTTCTGGTTTTTTTTTTTTTTTTGGTCTATTTTGTTGGGATCATGTGATTTTCTTGATGTTGACACTGAGAGTACTTTATATATTCTAGATAACAGTTCTTTGTTGAATATGTGATTTCCAAATATATTCTCCAAGTCTGTACGTTGTAAAATCTGTATCTTGTTATCCTCTGAACAGTTATTTCTTCAATTCCATTTATTAAGACTTTTTCTCAAATTTTTTTTCTGCAACAATTGATAGGATCATATAATTTCCTTCTTTGGCTTTTGATATACTGAATTATACTATTTTTGAATATATAATCATGCTTGCATTCTGAGAATAAACTCACTGTGATAATTCTTTTTATATATTGCTGAATTCATTCGTTGATATTTTGTTAAAGAATTATTTTTTAACAACTTTATTGGAATATAATTGCTTTACAAACTTGTTAGTTTCTGCTGTATAACAAAGTGAATCCACTATAGACATACATATATCCCCATATCCCCTTCCTCTTCCGTCTCCGTCTCACCCTCCTTATCCCACCCCTCTAGGTGGTCACAAAGCACCAAGATGATCTCCCTGTGCTATGCGGCTGCTTACCACTAGCTATCTTACATTTGGTAGTATGTATATGTCAATGCTACTCTCACTTCGTCCCAGCTTACCCTTTCCCCGCCACATGTCCTCAAGTCCATTCTCTACGTCTGCGTCTTTATTCCTGTCCTGCCCCTAGGTTCATCAGAAGCTTTTTATTTTTTTAGATTCCATAAATATGTGTTAGAATACAGTATTTGTTTTTCTCTTTCTGACTTACTGACTGTGTATGACAGACTCCAGGTTCATCCACCTCACTATCAATAACTAAATTTTGTTTCTTTTTATGGCTGAAAAATATTCCATTGTATAAATGTGCCACATATTCTTTATCCATTCATCTGTCGATGGACACTTAGGTTGCTTCCATGTCCTGGCTATTGTACATAGGGATTCAATGAACATTGTGGTACATGACTCGTTTTGAATTATGGTTTTCTCAAGGTATATGCCCAGAAGTGGGATTGCTGGGTCATATGGTAGTTCTATTTTTAGTTTTTTAAGGGACCTCCATACTGTTCTCCATAATGGCTGTATCAATTTACATTCCCACCAGCAGTGCAAGAGAGTTCCCTTTTCTTCACACCCTCTCCGGCATTTATTGTTTGTAGATTATTTGATCATGGCCATTCTGACTGGTGTGAGGTGATACCTCATTGTAGTTTTGATTTGTATTTCTCTAATGATTAGTGATGTTGAGCATCCTCTCATATGTTTGTTGGTAATCTGGATATCTTCTTTGCAGTAATGTCAATTAAGGTCTTCTTCCCATTTTTGGATTGGGTTGTTTATTTTTCTGATATTGAGCAGCATGAGCTGCTTGTATATTTTGGAGATTATTCCTTTGTCAGTTACTTCATTTGCAAATATCTTCTCCCATTCTGAGGATTGTCTTATCTTCTTCTTTATGGTTCCCTTTGCTGTACAAAAGCTTTTAAGTTTCATTAGGTCCCATTTGTTTATTTTTGTTTTTATTTCCATTTCTCTAGGAAGTGGGTCAAAAAGGATCTCGCTGTGATTTATGTAATAGACTCTTCTGCCTATGTCTTCCTCTAAGAGTTTTGTGCTTTTGTTTTTTTTCTGACAGTGTTGGGTCTTCATTGCTGTGCACGGGCTTTCTCTAATTGCAGTGAGTGGGGGCGACTCTAAGAGTTTTATAGTGTCTGGCCTTACATTTAGGTCTTTAATCCGTTTTGAGTTTATTTTTGTGTATGGTGTTAGGGAGTGTTCTAATTTCATTCTTTTACATGTAGCTGTCCAGTTTTCCCGGCACCACTTATTGAAGAGTGACTTCCCTCCATTGTATATTCATGCCTCCTTTATCAAAGAGAAGGTGACCTTATGTGCGTGGGTTTATCTCTGGGCTTTCTATCCTGTTCCATTGATCTATATTTCTGTTTTTGTGCCAGTACCATACTGTCTCGATTACTATAGCTTTGTGGTATAGTCTGAAGTCAGGGAGCCTGATTCCTCCAGCTCCGTTTTCCTTTCTCAAGATTGCTTTGGCTATTCGGGGTCTTTTGTGTTTCCACACAAATTGTGAAATATTTTCGTCTAGTTCTGTGAAAAATGTCATTGGTAGTTTGATAGGGATTGCATTGAATCTGTAGATTGCTTTGGGTAGTATAATCATTTTCACAATGACTTGGATTCTTCCAATCCAAGAACATGGTATATCTCTCCATCTGTTTGTATCATCTTTAATTTCTTTCTTCAGTGTTTTATAGTTTTCTGCATACAGGTCTTTTGTCTCCTTAGGTAGGTTTATTCCTAGGTATTTTATTCTTTTTGTTGCAGTGGTAAATGGGAGTGTTTCCTTAATTTCTCTTTCAGATTTTTCATCATTAGTGTATAGGAATGCAAGAGATTTCTGTGCATTACTTTTGTATCCTGCTACCCTACCAAGTTCATTGATAAGCTCTGGAAGTTTTCTGGTAGTATCTTTAGGATTCTCTATGTATAGTATCATGTCATCTACAAACCGTGACAGCTTTATTGCTTTTCCAATTTGGATTCCTTTTATTTCTTTTTCTTCTCTGATTGCTGTGGCTAAAACTTCCAAAACTATGTTGAATAATAGTGGTGAGAGTGGGCAACCTTGTCTTGTTCCTGATCTTAGTGGAAATGGTTTCAGATTTTCACCATTAAATAACGATGTTAGCTGTGGGTTTGTCATACACAGCCTTTATTATGTTGAGGTAGGTTCCCTCTATGCCTACTTTCTGGAGAGTTTTTATCATAAATGGGTGTTGAATTTTATTGAAAGCTTTTTCTGCATCTATTGAGATGATCATATGGTTTTCATTCTTCAGTTTGTTAATATGGTGTATCACATTGATTGATTTGCATATATTGAAGAATCCTTGCATTCCTGGGATAAACCCCACTTGACCATGGTGTATGATCCTCCTAATGTGCTGCTGGATTCTGTTTGCTACTATTTTGTTGAGGATTTTTGCATCCATGTTTATCAGTGATATTGGCCTGTAGTTTTCTTTCTTTGTGACATCTTTGTCTGGTTTGGGAATCAGGGTGATGGTGACCTCGTAGAATGAGTTTGGGAGGGTTCCTCCCTGCGCTATATTTTGGAAGAGTTTGAGAAGGATAGGTGTTAGCTCTTCTCTAAATGTTTGATAGAATTCGCCTGTGAAGCCATCTGGTCCTGGACTTGTTTTTTTTTGGAAGATTTTTAAACACAGTCTCAATTTCAGTGCTTGTGATTGGTCTGTTTATATTTTCTATTTCTTCCTGGTTCAGTCTCAGAAGGATGTGCTCTTTTAAGAATTTGTCGATTTCTTCTAGGTTGTCCATTTTATTGGCATATAGTTGCTTGTTTTAATCTCTCATGATGCTTTGTATTTCTACAGTGTCAGTTGTTACTTCTCTTTCATTTCTGATTCTGTAGATCTGAGTCTTCTCCCTTCTTTTCTTGATGAGTCTGGCTAATGGCTTATCAATTTTGTTTATCTTCTCACAGAACCAACTTTTAGTTTTATCGGTCTTTGCTACTGTTTCCTTCATTTCTTTTTCATTTATTTATGATGTGATCTTTATGATTTCTTTCCTTCTGCTAACTTTGGGGTTTTTTTGTTCTTCTTTCTCTAATTGCTTTAGGTGTAAGGTTAGATTGTTTTTTTCTGTTTTTTCTTTTTTTTTTTTTTGCAGTACGTGGGCCTCTCACTGTTGTGGCCTCTCCCGTTGCGGAGCACAGGCTCCGGATGCACAGGCTCGGCAGCCATGGCTCACGGGCCCAGCTGCTCCACGGCATGTGGGATCTTCCCGGACTGGGGCACGAACCTGTGCCCCCTGCATCAGCAGGCGGACCCTGAACCACTGCGCCATCAGGGAAGCCAGGTTAGATTGTTTATTTGAAATGTTTCTCGTTTCTTGATGTAGGATTGTACTGCTATAAACTTCCCTGTTAGAACTGCTTTTGCTGCATCCCATAGGTTTTGGGCCGTTGTGTTTTCATGGTCATTTGTTTCTAGGTATTTTTTGATTTCATCTTTGAGTTCTTCAGTGATCTCTTGGTCATTTAGTAACGTATTGTTTAGCCTCCATGTGTTTGTATTTTTTACAGTCTTTTTCCTGTAATTGATATGTAGTTGCATAGCACTGTGGTCAGAAAAGATAATACAATTTCACTTTTCTTAAATTTACCAGGGCTTGATTTGTGACCTAAGATATGATCTATCGTGGAGAATGTTCCATGAGCACTTGAGAAGAAAGTGTATTCTGTTATTTTTGGATGGTATGTCCTATAAATATCAATTAAGTCCATCTTGTTTAATGTGTCATTTAAAGCTTGTGTTTCCTTATTTACTTTCATTTTGGATGAGCTGTCTATTGGTGAAAGTGGGGTGTTAATGTCCCCTACTATGATTATTACTGTTGATTTCCCTTTTATGGATGTTAGCATTTGCCTTATGTATTGAGGTGCTCCTATGTTGGGTGCATAAATATTTACAATTGTTATATCATCTTCTTGGATTGATCCCTTGATCACAATGTAGTGTGCTTCCCTGCCTATTGTTAATAGTCTTTATTTTAAAGTCTGTTTTGTCTGATATAAGAATTGCTACTCCAGCTTTCTTTTGATTTCCATTTGCATGGAATATCTTTTTCCATCCCCTCCTTTTCAGTCTGTAGTGGGTCTCTTGTAGACAGAATATATATGGGTCTTATTTTTGTATCTATTCAGGCAGTCTATGTCTTTTGGTTCGAGCATTTAATCCACTTACATATAAGGTAATTATCGATGTGTATGTTCCTATTACCAATTTCTTAATTGTTTTGGGTTTGGTTTTGGAGGTCTTTTCCTTCTCTTGTGTTTCCTGCCTAGAGAAGTTCCTTTAGCATTTGTTGTAAAGCTGGTTTGGTGGTGCTGAATTCTCTTAACTTTTTGCTTGTCTGTAAAGGTTTGATTTTCTCTGTCAAATCTGAATGAGGTCCTTGCTGGGCAGAGTAATCATGGTTGTAGGTTTTTCCCTTTCATCACTTTAAATATGTCCTGCCACTCCCTTCTGGCTTGCAGAGCTTTTGCTGAAAGATCAGCTGTTAACCTTATGGGGATTCCCTTGTATGTTATTTGTTGCTTTTCCCTTGCTGCTTTTAATATTGTTTCTTTCTAGTTAATTTTTGATAGTTTGATTAATATGTGTCTTGTCATCTTTCTCTTTGGGTTTATTCTGTATGGGACTTTCTGTGCTTCCTAGACTTGATTGACTATTTCCTTTCCCATATTAAGGAACTTTTCAACTATAATCTCTTCAAATATTTTCTCAGTCCCTTTCTTTTACTATTCTTCTTCATGGACCCCTATAATTCAAATGTTGTTGCATTTAATGTTTCCAGAGATCTCTGAGACTGTCCTCAATTATTTTCAGTCTTTTTTCTTTATTCTGCTCTGTGGTAGTTATTTCCACTATTTTATCTTCCAGCTCACTATCCGTTTTCTGCCTCAGTTATTCTGCTACTGGTTCCTTCTAGAGAATTTTTAATTTCATTTATTGTGTTGTTCATCATTGTTTGTGTACTCTTTAGTTCTTCTAGGTCCTTGTTAAATGTTTCTTGTATTTTCTCCATTCTATTTACAAGATTTTGGATCATCTTTACTATCATTATTCTGAATTCTTTTGCAGGTAGACTGCCTATTTCCTCTTCTTTTGTTTTGTCTGGTGGGTTTCTATCTTGCTCCTTCATCTTCTGTGTATTTCTGTCTTCTCATTTTGCTTAACTTACTGTGTTTGGGGTCTCTGTTTCACAGGCTGCATGTTCGCAGTTCCCATTGTTTTTGGTGTCTGCCCCCAGTGGGTAAAGTTGGTTCAGTGTGTTGTGTAGGCTTCCTGTTGGAGGGGTCTGGTGCCTGTGTTCTGGTTGATGAGGCTGGATATTGTCTTTATGGTGGGCAAGACCATGTCTGGTGGTGTGTTTTGGGGTGTCTGTGACCTTATTATGATTTTAGGCAGCTTCTCTGCTAATGAGTGGGGTTGTACTCCTGTCTGGCTAGTTGTTTGGAATGGGGTGTCCAGCACTGGAGCTTGCTGGTTGTTGAGTGAAGCTGGGTCTTAGCATTGAGACAGAGATATTTGGGAGAGCTCTTGCTGTCTGATATTACGTGGGGCCTGGATGTCTCTGGTAGTCCAATGTCCTGAACTTGGATCTCCCACCTCAGAGGCTCAGGCCTGACACCTGCCAGAGCACCAAGACCCTGTCAGCCACAGGGCTCAGAAGAGAAAGGAGAAAAGAAACAAAGAAAAAGAAAAGAAATGAAATGAAATAAAATAAGTTATAAAAAAAAATTTTAATATTTTTGAAATAAAGAAATATAAAAAGTAATAAAAAAAGAGCAACCAAACCAATAAACAAATCCACCAATGATAACAATCACTAAAAACTAAACTAAGATAAACATATACATCAGAAACTAGTCAGTCGCGTAGAGCAAACCCCAAGCCTACCATTGCTCCCAAAGTCTACCACCTCAATTTTGGTATGATTCGTTGTCTATTCAGGTATTCTACAGATGCAGGATACATCAAGTTGACTGTGAAGATTTAATCTGCTGCTTCTGAGGCTGCATGGAGAAATTTCCCTTTCTCTTCTTTGTTCGCACAGCTCCTGGGGTTCAGCTTTGGATATTGCCGCGCCTCTGCATGTAGGTTGCCCTCTGGAGTCCGTTCTTCACCCAGACAGTAGGGGGTTAAAGGAGCAGCTGATTAGGGGGCTCTGGCTCACTCAGCCCCGGGGGAGGGAAGGGTACGGAATGCGGGGGAGCCTGCAGCGGCAGAGGCCAGCTTGACGTTGCAACAGCCTGAGGCGCGCCGTGCGTTCTCCCAGGGAGAGAGGATCCCTGGACCCCGGGACCCTGGCAGTGGCGGGCTGCACAGGCTCCCGGGAGGTGTGGACAGTGACCTGTGCTCGCACACAGGCTTCTTGGTGGCGGCAGCAGCAGCCTTAGCGTCTCATGTCTGTCTCTGGTGACCACACTGATAGCCGCGGCTTGCACCCATCTCTGGAGCTCGTTTAGGTGGTGCTCTGAATCTGCTCTCCTCGCGCACCCCAAAACAATGGTCTCTTGCTTCGTAGGCAGGTCCAGACTTTTTCCCAGACTCCTTCTCGGCTAGCTGTGGTGCACTAGCCTCCTTCAGGCTGTGTTCACACAGCCAACCCCAGTCCTGTCCCTGGGATCCAACCGAAGCCCGAGCCTCAGCTCCCAGCCCCACCGGCCTCGGCGGGTGAGCAGACAAGCCTCTCGGGCTATTGAGTGCTGATCGGCACTGATCCTCTGTGTGGGAATCTCTCCGCTTTGCCCTCTGCACCCGTTGCAGCGCTCTCCTCCGTGGCTCCGAATCTTCCCCTCCACCCCCCACCTCGTCCCGACAAGTGAAGGGACTTCCTAATGTGTGGAAACTTTTCCTCCTTCACAGCCCCCTCCCCAAGGTGCAGGTCCTGTCCCTATTCTTTTGTCTCTGTTTTTCTTTTTTCTTTTGCCCTACCCAGGTACATGGGGATTTTTTTGCCTTTTGGGAAGTCTGAGGTCTTCTGCCAGCGTTCAGTAGGTGTTCTGTAGGAGTTGTTCCACACGTAGATGTATTTCTGATGTATTTGTGGGGAGGAACGTGATCTCCACATCTTACTCCTCCACCATCTTGAAGGTCCTCTCACACACATTTCTTTACTCTTTCATTTTCTGAGTTCTAATAGTTTTCCTATCTTTTTATGAGTTCTTTATATATTTAAATATTAACTTTTTCTATCATATTTACTGAAGTTTATAGTGAACTTTTAATTCTCTCATATATTTTGATGTACATATATTTTACAATTTTTATGTAGTAAAATCTATTGATATTTTCCTGTGTGATTATTTTCAACAGTTATAAGGTTAAAAATTGTTTTCCTATCTAGAAATTCAATAAATATTTCCTCTATTTGTTTCAAATTCCTTTTTTGTTTTCTATATCCACAAATTAATACTCCATTTCATACTTATTTCAGTACAAGGTATATGAGGTCAGATATAAATAATCGTTCCTATATTTTTACATACGGCTCACTAATTTTCCTATAACCATTTACTACTTTTCTCAAAACTTTTTTTAGAAACTCTTATGTAATCACAGCTAAGTACCTATCACAGAGCATTGAATACTAGGCCGACGTGCAACACCCTCGAACCCTGAGGCTAATAGAGAGGTCAGCGTTATTCAGCTAATGACCTTTGCTGTGGTCTGAACATTTGTGTCCCCTGAAAATTCATATGTTGAAATCCTAACCCCCAAGGTAATGGTATAATAAAATGGGGCCTTTGGGAGGTGATTAAGTCATGAGAGCTGAGCCCCTCACCATTGGGATTAGTACCCTAATAACAGAGACCCTAGACAGATTCCTTGTCCCTCCCATAAGGTAGCGATACAGTGAGAAGAAGGGCTCTCACAAGGATCACATCTGCCATTGCTAAGATCTTAGCTTTCCCAGCCTCCAGAACTGTAAAAAATAAACGTTTATTGTCTACAAGCCACCCAGTCTCTGGTATTTTGTTATAACAGCCTCAGCAGACTAAGACTACCATAGAGCATGGAAGCAATATGATTTCTGCAATCTTTGAGGGGTTGAAACAATAGAACTGACAAGGCCAAAGTGAATCTCCCAGGGTCTAATCAATGTCAATAGTGAAAATATCCTACAGTAAGTCTTCCCTGAGGACACTGAGGAAACACCTACAACCTCACCAAGGAGGATTCCTGACATTGTCAGGGAATTTCACGTATCTGGCAGGATCCAATGTACAGCTACGCTGAAGAAAAGATTACAACACAGAATCTTGTGATTAAATACAGGAAAGGGCAGCTTTAAGTTTATAACCCACCATTACCGAAAACATAAGATACCACGTCAGTTTGCTGCAAAGTATATTTATACAGTAAAATTTAAGCTGTTTGAAGCCTGCCCCATCAGATCTCCAGTATGTGAACAGAATGGTAAAATTTATCTGTTTCATGCTAGTCCACTCGGGTCAGGAAACAAGATGTATTTTAGATGATGCAAGGCATGCTTTAGAAAACAGCACATGTGCTCTGGAAATAAAAAGAACCTAGATTCCATAGCCCTGGGATTTGCACAAGCCAACAATTACTTGATCTTATGTCTCTCTTTCTGAGCTCTCCATGCCCACTTTATGTTTATCAATTATGCCCCTCTACTCCTTCCTTGTCCTCCTTAACTCTCCTAGATCACCCTTCCAGGAATGCCACCATTTCTTCCTGGTAACAGTTTAAACTTCCTTCCCTACTACTGGTCTTATTGGCCAACAAGATGACTCTATCTCGAGAAGTGATGACTTGGTCACTGGGCTCCTTGAAAACCGGCATTTTTGAGTATCCACATTTCCACATTTGGGCCACAATAAACTATTACCCCTCATTGTAAAGAACAGCTCAAATCGCATCTGCTTGAGGAGAGGACTTACTCTATACAAGTAGATGTGATAAGATGGAGATATTAACATGCTGGTATTCACCAATTTCCTTTGCTTACTTAGCTTTTTCTCCCAGTCCCACTCTCTGTAAAGAAAGAGCCAAAGCTGCTTAGAAAGGTTATCACAAGAAAAGCAATCAGGAGAATAATTATAATTACCAGGGCTATTGTTTACACAAAGGAGAATGGGGGAGGGGGGACTGAATAAACAAGATGGCATTATCAGGATGGGGTAGATGGAGAGTTTGGAGTATTAAAGAGTAAGAGACTCCAAGTTTAGGGGATAAGAAAATGGAACAAAACTTTTTAGTAGAAAGTGCCAAGAATCCTAAATGTTTAAGAAAGATAGTGAAGAAATATCAAAAGGTACCCCTAGGTATTGATTTTAAAAATGCAAAACTACTCTGAGACCACAGCTACTCTACTGAGATCATAACTTTATAAATATTGCATATTTACTAAACCAACCAAGTCTCCAGAGTATTATTTTTTTGTTGGGGGTGAGTTGGGGAGGGAGATGGTGATATGGTATTTCTCTTAGAACACAAAGTATTGGGGAGATCTACTACCATCCTTATTAAGCCATTAACTCTTTGAGATCAGGGCATCTGTCTTATATCTTTCTAGCTTTATTGAGATATAATTGACATATAACATTGTGTAAGTTTAAGCTGTACAACATGATGATGTAATACACAGATACAAGGAGTCCATCTTATTGATAACTGCACTTCCAGTCCCTCATACATAGCCTTAATCCCTGAAACACAATAGGTGTCTCATAAATGTTTGGTGATTGAATGACATATGAACTTCATGTGCTGGCTCCAGGCTAAATTTATCTGAATGGTTTAGGAAATTCAGCTCAGTCCATTCTTTCTGGATAATAAAATCTACTCCACGAAAAGCATCTTTCTGGGGGCTGCAAGAACTGCAATTCAGCCCCTTCAGTTCAGACAAGACCAGCCATCATGATCATCCCTGATGCCCAGAGAAGAAGAGAAAGTGGATCCCTCGCTAGAAGCCAATTTAGAGATTTGAGAATAAAACAGGTTAAGACTTTTAAATAACAGGTTTATAATAATCCTAAGAAAACAAGACTTTCAGAATTGCCTAAGAAGCTCTGGAATGTCCAAAGATTAGAGAAATGAAAGCCTGGCCCACAGGAGTGGAACTGAATACAGTCAAAAGGCTTAAGGATAGAGACAGGGTTAACTTAATGCAATTTATATTTTTATAAATGCGATTTATTTTTATACACACCCAGAAGGAAAGTTTGTGTTTATTGCCTTATGATGATTCTCTAGTTCACTGTGGATATAATAATGAATAAAGCACTATACTTCACTAAGAAGAGTTAGAACATTATTTACACATAACTCAATAAATAAAAATCTGCAAGAAAATTGGTGCTAGGACAATGAAAGCCCATCACCCATATAAAAGGCCTTTATTCTTTAGGCCTCCTCTTTCTAGGATGAGGCTGGTTTGCTGAACAATTATAGGCGAGTTAAGGAAGGGAGGAAAGGAAGGAGAAGGAGAGGGAAGGAGGGGGAAGGGAGGGGAACAGAGAGGAAGGAGCAGAGGAAGGATGAAGACACACTGCTGGCAATACTGCAAATTAAATACTCTAACTGCTCTTGATAGAAGCAACTAAAACATTGGATTAAGAAATACAGAGAAGGGCTTCCCTGGTGGCGCAGTGGTTGAGAGTCCGCCTGCCGATGCAGGGGACAAGGGTTCGTGCCCTGGTCCGGGAAGATCCCACATGCCGCGGAGCGGCTGGGCCCGTGAGCCATGGCCGCTGAGCCTGTGCTCAGCGTCCTGAGCCTGTGCTCAGCGTCCAGAGCCTGTGCTCCGCAATGGGAGAGGCCACAACAGTGAGAGACCCGCGTACCACAAAAAAATAAAATAAAAAAAATAAAATAAAAAATACAGAGAAATAGAATTTTAAGCACACTGCTGAAGTGACAAAAAGAATCCACAGAGCCCAAAAACTGAAGTGAAATCAAGAATACTGGAAAACAAGTAAGCACCAGAACAGGATTTTTTCCTTGAAGCCTCTTCACTTGGACCCTAAAGACCCTAAGCCTCTGTATCATCTGCTACATGAGCAGTGGGTGTGGGGAATATGGGACAAAATTCCAAGCCCCCAAGAGCTCCCCCTCAGAGAGAGGATGGGTGAGAAAGTAACCGTGCTGAATAGCAAGAATTACCACCGGTCTCAGTTCTGGCACCTGACAGAGGTGAAGAAACATACCTGAATATCAATAAGCCAGCCCACAAGGGTTTTTGGTCTATATTCACGTTATCTGAAAAACCTTACTCAGAGAATTTGATTTAAAGCGATCCCAGGTTGGTAGATACCCTAGGTCCTTGGGTAAATGACCTAAACTATACACATACACACAACACACACACACAAACGCACACGCACACACGCACACACACACACACACGGTTAAAAAGGCTACTTGACTGAAGAGCAGCAGAAACAAGCAAAAGTCTGTCCACAAACATACCAACAAACGCTTCAGATACAATCCAGATGCAAAGTATACATTACATAGGTTTATTAAGTGCTTAGAAACAGAAGAGAAGCTTGAAAACTTAAGCAGGAAAACAACCAATAAGACTTAAAAAATCCAGTAAGTGAGGACAATTAAATAGCAGAATAGAAACTACCAAAGAGAGAACACTTCTATTACTCAGGGTAAAGAAGCGTTTCTTAGACAAAAGCACAAACCATAAAACATATAATAATAAAATCCTGTCCTCATAAAGCACTTCCTGTATGTATGCCAGGCCCCATTATCAGCATTTTACATGTATAATCGCATTTAATCCTCCCAATAGCCCATTGAGGTAGACACTATTATTATCCCCATTTCACAGATAAGGAAACTGAAGCACTGAGACATTAAGTAGCTTTCCCAACATCACACAGCTAGCAAATGGCAGTGCTGTGATTTCAATCCAGGCAGCCTGGCTCCAGAGTCTGTGCCCTTGAGTAAAGGTATACAAATTTGACTACATCAAAATTTAAAACTTTAATAGAGCACACAGGACTTTTAGGGCAGTGAAAACATGCCATATGATACAACGGTAGGTGTATATCATTATAAATTTGTCTAAAACCATACATAGAATGTACAACACCAGGAGAGAACCTTAATGTAAATGATGGACTTTGGGTGATAATGTAGGTTCATCAGCTGTAACAAACACACACTGGTGGGCGATGTACAGTGTCGGGGAGGGCGGCCATGGGGAGGGGAGAGGGTCTAGAGGAACTCTCTGTACTTTCCCCAAATTTTGCTATGAACCTAAAACCTGCTCTAAAAATAAACTAAAAAATTTTTCATCAGATACCATAAAGAAAACGAAAAGACAAACAAACTGGGAGAAGATAAATATTTCCAGCATATTTAACTATCAATATACTGGTACTCAGATTCTATACTTCTCAAGCCAAACTGGCATTGAGCCATTTATGTTTTGCTGGTCATTTTCCAAATAACTGCCTAACCCTGTGGATATCACCATGGATTAATTTCCACAACTCCCTTCATTCAAGTTTAATTCCTCTCAGAATCCAAGTTTACCTGGGGAAGGTTTATTGGCCACTACCAATACCCTTTGTCTTTGAAAATCCCTGTCCCTCAAATTTTCTTCAAAACTGATTTAATGAACACATTTCTCCGAATCCTCAACAGTTCTCTGGAGACACAATTGGCACGTAACAATATTTCAAAGATTGGACTCTGGCTCCACCAGTCACTTGCTCTGTGAATGTGGGCAAGTTACTTAAACTCTCCATGCCTCAACTTTCTCATGTGTAAAATGAGACAATCAACAAGCACCTCCTAGGAGCACTGTTGGAACTGACTCAGCTGATGTAGGTAAAAGAGCACATCCTGGGAGTTCCCCAAAAGATTATATATAAGAATTACCATATAACTCAGTGATTCCATTCCTAGGTATATACCCAAGAGAAATGAAAACATACGTCCACACAAAACGTGTACACAAATGTTCATGGCACTATTAAACATAATAGCCAAAAAGTAAAAGGAACCCAAATGTCTACCAACTGATGAATGGATAAACAAAATGTGCTTTATCCATACCATGGGATATTATTCTACAGTAAAAATGAATGGAGAAAATGAAGTACTAATTCATCCTACAGCAAGCATGAATCTTGAGAACACTATGCTAAGTGAAGAAAAGCCATTCACAAAAGGCCACACTTATACCAGATGTTCAGAGTAGACAAATCCATACAGAAAATAGGTTAGTACTTGCCCAGGGGCTTGGGGGAGGGGAGAATGGAAAGTAACCCTAAAGGTACGGGGTTTATTTTGTGGTGATGAAATGTTCTAAAATTAGATATGGAGATGGTCACAAAATTCTGTGAATATGCTATAATCCACTGAATTGGAGACCTTAAAAGTGTGACTTTTATGGTATGTAAATTATAGCTCAATAAAGTGGTTATTTTTAAAAGAACATACCCGCAGGACTTGATACACTGTAAATGCTCAGTAGCTATTGTTATTTTGATTTTGTTTAGTAATCTATATGTCTTCTAGCATCCCTAAATTATTTTAACCAATCGAGATATTTTCCAACACATATATATGGAATCTAAAAAAAAAAAAAAGCCATGAAGAACCTAGGGGCAAGACGGGAATAAAGACACAGACCTACTAGAGAATGGACTTGAGGATGTGGGGAGGGGAAAGGGTAAGCTGGGACAAAGCGAGAGAGAGTGTCATGGACATATGTACACTACCAAACGTAAAATAGATAGCTCAGTGCTTTGTGACCACCTAGAGGGGTGGGATAGGGAGGGTGGGAGGGAGGGAGACACAAGAGGGAAGAGATATGGGGACATAGGTATATGTATAAATGATTCACTTTGTTATAAAGCAGAAACTAACACACCATTGTAAAGCAATTATACTCCAATAAAGATGTTTAAAAAAAACAAAACAAAACCAAGTTATGGCTCCAAAAAGCCATATGCAAGGAACAGCATAAAGGGCCCCCATCTTGAGGGAAGAGACAGCTGTGCTCTGGTGTGTGTGGGAATTTGGGAGGACCCTGGGGTGCAGTAAGCTCCAGAGAGATTTGAGAACTCTAAGGGCTGCCTTGTGGACATGAGCAGCAGGTATCAGCCTCCACAGCAATTATGAGAGCAATAAATTAAACCAGCTACATCCATTCCCCAGCTAGGCGCCAGTCCCACTCCAGGCACTGTCTCATTTAATCCTCACTCTCTCCTGGGAGTTTGGTTCTATTCTTATCCCCATTTTTCAGATGACACAACTGAGGTAGAAAACAGCTCCAGAACCCATGCTCTTCACCACTGTCATGACATCTGCCACACAATCCCTGGACCCAAGAAATTCTTCCCATAATAATCATAATAATAGATAGAATATAAGCTTACTACACTTGAGGTGGTATTCTAAGGGTTTTACATATATTCATGCATTTAATTATCATAACAACATTGAGATGTAGTACTGTTTTCCGATGATACAACTGAGGCACAGAGAGGTTAGATGACAGACCCAAGGCCACACAGCAGGCAGGTGGCAGAGCTGTACTTTCAATCCATATAGTCTGCCTACCAGAGTCTGCCCTCTCGATCACTCTGATGTACTGCTTCTCTATCTGACACATATAGTACTGGCTTCATCCCCAAAACTTGTCTAAATCCTCAACATACATTCTTTTAAATCTTCAAAACAACACTATGAAATAGGTATTATCATGAAAAATTGTAATTTAAGTAGAAGAAATTAAGCATACTACTATGTCCAAGTTTATTCAATGACCAAGTTTCGAAACTAAGGCAATTGGTTCATGTCAAGGTGATTTGGCCCTGGAGTCCACGCCCTTAACCACAACTCCACACTCCCTCGGTAGTAAGTAAAATTCCTGGAACTAGGGACTACGTTTATCATCATGCAATTGGAGATAAAGCTAATGCTGAAATGCTCAGAAAAGTTTAAAATGAAACAAAATAATACAAATAAGCAAAAACGAAACAACCTTCCACCTGCAGGCCTAAGGAAGGGATCACCAGACAATGTCAGAGGACCCGGGAATAAGGTGGGAAGGATATTTGATTCTCCCAACCTCATGCTTTGATTATATACTGAGGTATCCCCGGAGATCCTCTGGACAATATATCCATTCTGCATTTAACAAACTGATTAGTAGCGTTCATTCGAACAACAGGCTAGTGAGCCCAGTTCTCCCCCATTACCCAGTAGCCTTCCAACCCATGTGCCTCCAAAGTCAAATGATGCAAGTTGTGCCCAGCATCAGGTGCAGGTTCCAAGACTGCCCAGCCCTGCACACACACACCCTCTCCTCCCACAGGACTTGTACTGCTTTGAAAAGGGCCTATGAAACCCCCTCTCTGCTACTCAGAGAACACCTGCTCAGAGCAAGCCAGGGACTAAGGCTCACTTCCTTGCCTTGACACTCAGGAGCAGGCAATGTTCCTCTTTTGTAGAGTGGGGAAAAAAATCCACTTAAAGCCATAATTCTCTCATCCAATCTAATGACATGCCCAAGTCTTGGGCTTCTTCCTCACCTCTCCTCACTGCTGCCAATATTTGGTCTATTTCTTTGCACCTCCACTCTCAGAGCTGAATGTGATCAGAAGACATACAGTAAAATACATTGTACTGGGGTCCTTTTTAGCACTATAGTTAGTTACAAGTTTGGGAGAAGACTGACATTATTCATTAAAAATGAACTCTTTGCATCATCTACAAGTATCATCCAGGGCTCAGAAAAACAGCCATTTTGCAACTTGCCAGTGTGCATCGATCTGAAATAAATTACAGATGGTACATTTGTCCTCATGAATTATCAGTTATACTCACGTGTATATATGTCCTAAAAATAAATCTACAGTCTCAGAAAGGCATACATTCCCAGCAAGTGACACAGATTTACACACCAACATCATCAACTTCGTAAGGAGACCTTATCCTTCTCATCAATTTTTTCTTGGTGCCAGCAGAGATTCACAAGTCGCAGTCAGAAACAGTACTATCAAAATGTATTTTTAAGCCCATTGTGTTGTTTTGACAAACTAAACGATTAATTAACAGCAATCTAACAAACAGATCTCTACTTACAGCTTAGAGTGAAAGAAACACACAGATCGCCATAACCATTCTACCGTCACCATTACTGAGGAAGAATACTGCCTAATGAATTATAATTGATCACAAAGATTGGATTCAAATTCCACTAACAGGGCAGAAGAAGCCCAAACAGAGGAAATAAATCAGAAAACTATTCTCTGAATTCATAATGAACCAACAAGCTTTGGAGATAAACAGATTTGTTTTAATTGTAGTTTTTAAAAACGAATTTAAGAACATTTGGAGGCCTTTGAAGAGAGAATACGGAGTGGGGAGAGGGGTAGAGCCAAAAGCAGCGAAGTACGAATTCAAGTGAACACCGAAGTTCTCACCTCTGACTCCGTATTCAAAATCTGTAAGGTGTTCACCAATGTAGGGGTCAGGCACAGGACATGCGCGTGTCACGCGGCAGAGGTGGCCCTGACTGATACTTCCTGTTGGTCATATTCTCCCTGATCCAAAGGCATGTCCCTGCAAGCTGGAAGACTCTCCCCGCAGCTTTCTTTTATCTACTTTTCCTTCCCAGCATCCAACTCCCCTTTCTCTGACTACAGAGGCCCCTCCCCTGGCCACAGGCATGTGAGAGTGAGACAGTGGCCCTCACCTCAACTCACTCCCCAGCCCCAGTGCAGTATGTGAGCCAAGGAGAGGACTCGAGACCCAATCCAGGTCCACCAAGGGCCCTCAGAAAGATCTGAAAAACCAGAGCTTGGAGAGAGAAGTCCCATCTCATACTCAACCCCATTTCTTCTTCGGTTGTGAGGTTGCAAAGAAGCAAACTGCATGAGAGCTGTGGAGAGTGGAGATGGGGACTGTGGGCCCAGCTCCAGGCCATGGGTCCTCCTCAGCACTGCTCTGGTTCCTGGGCATTCATTCAGTTTGTCTGCCTCGTTTTTGCTTTACTAGTTCAAGGTGGGTTCTAAAAGAATCCCAACACTAGTTGGGAAGTTAAGCAAATCCAGAAACTCCTCAAATAAAGAAGTGTCCAACTACAGAAATAGTCTGATACAGAACCGTGGCAATTCTTGACCAGACAGAAGCTTTTCACAAATTCCTGGCGTGGCTGCTGGAATTTCACTTCCCATATGGGCTACAATGAAGCTACAGATATTACAATCAAGACTGGGTGGTGGAGCGAGCTTGAACTTCATAACGAAAAAGATCTGGCTACAAGTTGTGATTCCTTGATCTTGACAAAGTATCTTAACCTTTCTGAACCATAGTTCTCCCATTCATAAAATTGGGATGATTATCCCTCACTGGGGTTTGTGAGAATTAAATGAGGTAATGCATAAAGAGGAAATAAATAATAGTGTCTGGAACAACATATACAGACTCCCAACTTACCTGCAGCATCAGTCTGCCATTATTGTTGCTTTCTTTCTCTCTCAACAACTGAGCACGATAACATGCACCCTCTTTCTCCTGGAACAAGAGAACATGGCAAATGAGTAATTAGAAGCTAAAATCCTATCCCATCTATAAAATATTAAAACCTGATTTTAGCTTAGAGCTTGTTGGATTTGATAGATGTACAAGAAATGTTCTTGCATTTATTAATATAGTTGGTTGCATTAATAGTGACCTCACTAATTTAAAATAACTTGGGATACGGCCCAGCCCAATATGGGATACTTTTTTAAAGTATACTTTAATTAGTTTCAAACATATTCAGTAACTGAAATAATTCAGAAAAGAATTGCCTGAGAAAACAGATGATGTGATGCAGTGACAAAAATGATTTATAATCAGTATATCAAAAGTTGGTACACAAAATATCAGGTTAATTCCTGTCATCTATGGTGGAACAGAAAGGGATCTGACCTTGTGCCAGAAAAGCTGACTTCTCTGCATCTTTACCTATAAAATGGGAATTAAAATGCCTAAGATATGGGTTTAATGTGAGGCTTAGAATTCAACAAGTTAGAATAAAACTGCAAAGCCCGTGAGACAGGTTTATATGCATCCAGCTCATGACAGTATCCCAAAGTCCAGCACAGTACCTGACACTTGGCGAGCTCTCAAGAAACACATAAACAGATAAATGAATGTGCAAGTACATAATGCAGAGCTTAGCACGTAAGTTATCAGGACTCGGCATTTCAGGAGACAACTCCGTGGCCTCCAGCCCTTGCCTGACCGTTCAGGTGTTCATACAGAACCTTCAGGGCGTTGCTCTAGCTCACGCTGGCTATCTTTACTGCTGTTCACCCAATGGAAAGGGCTTTTAGAAACCCTGTCTGTACCCCATGAGCCTGTCACGTTGGCCCCATTTTTTTGGACCAGAGATGGTCATTTGACCCAAGAAGATTCGATCTGATTTTCCCAACTCAGAATTTGGAATAGGGACTAAGCGACTCTAGTGCTTTCCAGGTCACTTGCTAGAAAAGTAACACGTAAGCTGAGGAACTATGATGAATCATATTCCATCATGTGGGTCAAAGAAGCAGGTCTGAGAGAGAAAAACAAAGAGACTTTTAAAAAGAGACAAATAATCCATTCCTAGTTCTCATCTCTAGTTAAAGTCTAACTACTTCCCTGCCCTTGGGATCCATGAGATGTTCTCTATACTCTTATGATAATATTTCCTCCCATGCTAGCTTGCAGCCTGAGCAAAATAACTTTTATTTAATACAACAGGGAAGGGATAAGCAATCAGTAAAAAAAATTCTTACTGCAAAATAAACAAATCAGGGCTTCCCTGGTGGCGCAGTGGTTGAGAGTCCGCCTGCCGATGCAGGGGACACGGGTTCGTGCCCCGGTCCAGGAAGATCCCACATGCCGCGGAGCGGCTGGGCCCGTGAGCCATGGCCACTGAGCCTGCGCGTCCGGAGCCTGTGCTCCGCAACGGGAGAGGCCACAACAGTGAGAGGCCCGTGTACCGCAAAAAAAATAAAAAATAAACAAATCAGAAGGAGTAAACAAACTTTGCCCAAGCTACATTTATTTTCTTGGTATGGTGCTGGGTTGACGTAAGCTTGGGTTAGTGAGAGGAGAGTTAGATAACTACTTATTGCAGGTACATAAAGAGCTCAGAACTCTTCTAGGACTAGGTGACTACAGTATAACACTTACTTAAATTACCTGATTTTTAAAAATATTTATTTCGTGTTACTACCACTACTTACTTACTTTTTATTTATTTATGGCTGCATCAGGTCTTAGTTGCGGCATGCGGGATCTTTCGTTACAGAGCGTGGGTTTTTGTTGCAGCACACGGGCTTCTGTCTAGCTGTGGCGCTCAGGCTCCAGAGAGCGCTGGCTCAGTAGTTGTGGCGCATGGGTTTAGCTGCCCGGCAGCATGTGGGATCTTATTTCCCCAACCAGGGATTGAACCTGTGTCCCCTGCATTGGAAGGCAGATTCTTAACCACTGGACCACCAGGGAAGTCCCCCATGTTACTGGCGTTTCTTGCTTCTTGCTGACTATGAAATCTTGAATAAGTCACTTTTTCTCCCTGAGGCTCAGTAACCTCTTCTGTACGGTAGGAGTGAAAATACATGTTACTACTTCTAACAACTATTTTCACTCTTACTGTACAGAAGAGGTTACTGAGTCTCAGGGAGAAAAAGTGACTTATACAAGATTTCATAGTCAGCCAGAAGCAAGAAACACTATATAACCCCTGGCTTTCTGTCTATAAGTGCCATGCTCATTCCATACCAGGCTCAAGGATGGGAGAAAAACCACAGGGATATTTGTACTTCAGGGCAGTAGATCCCAATCATTTTAGTATGGAGAAATGTTTTTAAAGTCAAAAGATTTTCAAAGATCTGCACTTCAGAATAGGTATACTTTTTAATATTCACTTACTGAGAAAAAAATCAATGAAAATAATTACAATAATGTCAATACTGCTTTAAAATAAGTTTTTATATTATTAACCAGTAAAACAAATTGAAGTTTTTGTGTTTACGTATGCTGGAGTAGGGGTAAAAGAGAGAGAGAGAGAGAGGATGTAATTGAGCAGCCACCCTATTGTTTTTAATTTACTCTACATATAGTGGCTGGTATACTTAAAGATTCAGGATCCCTATGATTAAATCAAGATCTCCCAGGGAACCCTGGCCCCTAAGAAAAAAGCCACTCCAACACGGAAAACTGACTGTTTCTAATTTTAGACATTTCTGAAGAGGTTAATTTTAGACTCTTCAAAAATGGCTTCATTTAGTAAAAATGTTTGGAGACAGCCTTGCCTAACCCATCTCTTCCTAAGTAGGAAACCTGGATTCGGGATTTTCTGGGTAGGGGAGGAAACTTGGGTTTAGTACAAAGGGTTTAGTCAGGAAAACAGAAGCCACTCAAGATATTATAAACGGGAAGGGATTTCACAAATGAATTAGAGGCATACACAGTTTTCATGAGGGCAGAAAGAGTAAAAGTCAAGGAGGCCACTGCTGTCTTTTGGAAAACCCAGAAGTGCATGAATCATGAGGAAGCTGTCGGCAGAGACCACAGCTGCCTGCAGCAACAAGAGGATGCCCAGAGCACTGGCTAAACCAGCTATCTGCAACTGCTGTGCTTGTGCACCTGCCCACAGCTGCAGCCAGAGAATAAGGGTTTCTCCTTCCCTTCCTCTTCTGAATTTCATGGCAGAATATAACCTGGAATTACGCGGATAAGGATGCTGGGAAATGTAGTTCTCAAGTCTTCTTTCCTGTGATTATATAAGGGGGAAGGCTGATGTTGATTTGATAATAGATTACCCAGTACAACCTACCGCTTCTCAACTCAAATCCATAAAACCCTTTTAACCCATGTTTATCTTCTAACCAACATTAGCAACAACCTCATGTGTGTCTACCTAATATGAGGCATCTGCCTCTCATACAAATGTAGATGCAACTCATCCTCTCCTGCAAAAGGAGAGACTCAAAGTTCCTTCAGGAACCATATCCGTCTCTGAGTAGTGTTAATTCCTCTTCTAGTTTGGTCACCATCTTTCTTTGGTAGCCAGTAAACTAAGGATTAAATTATAAGATTAATCACAACTAACACATCTTATATAAAACTGTATGGAAAAGGTAGAAGAAATTGGTATATGAGACATCTGTATCTCATATATCTCAAAGCAAATGTCTGTATCTCAAATATGTACCTCAAAGCAAAAAGAAAGATAAAACACATAACACAGTCCTCATTTTGCAAGTGTTGACAAGACCATGAACTTCCTTCTTCTACCACCCATTCCATGTTCCCTTTATAATCAATCAGCATCTAAGCCAGCCATATCTATTTATCTGCTGGGATGACCAAATCTTCATTCCTGAAGGTGCCCACATCGGGTTGCTACAGACATCCATTAAATTCTACCAGTCAAATATGGAATATACCCCAGTAAATCCCCTGTGCCATACCTCTTTATGTAGCAGCAACCCCAATTCCCCTTCATAATCTGAGTCAATCACCAATGATACACTAACTCTTTCCTTTGTCTCTTGGTTCAGTGGTGCAAGGAGCCCTAAATGGTCAAACTGTTGCCTCAGCTTCCAGTGATAATTAATGTCATGTCCCCTGGTGAAAGGATTCTCTATTTGGGAACTAAGAGTTCTAAACCACCAGAGTCCAAAGGCATGAAGCTGGGAAGCAAAAATTGGCTTTCTAGACCCGTATGTTCTGGCAATGGGATAAACGGTGTCATATACAGGTTGCTGTTTTTGAGTATTCAGTGCATCTTGCTTCTGAGTGAATGAGGGACAAGATAAAACCAGCCAATCCCATGAATGCAACTCTTTCCCTCACTCTCTTTTTATTTATTATTTTGGCTACAAAATAAAATTCCTCAGTCAGAATAAAAATATTGTGTGCGATACCAAGACAGTGAATAATGCATTCAATAAGTCCACAGATGGTGGTGCTGGCAGAAACGTTGCTGACAGAGAAGGCAGACCCATATCCATATTACGCATCTATTCCAGGGAGAAAAAAATTGCTGTCCCCTCAATAATGGAAGGAGTCCAATGCAATCAACTCACCACCAGGTGGCTAGCTGGTCCTCCTGGGGAATGTTGCCATATTGGAGCTCAGCTTTGGTCTCTGCCATTGACATGTTAACATGTTGGGCACTCAATGGTAGCAGCCAGATCAGCCTTGATAAGGAAAAATCCATGTTGTTGAGCTCATGCATAACATCTATCCCTATTAATATGGTCACTTTGTTGATGAGCAAGTTGTGGAGTAGCTGGGGGAAGAAGCTGACAGCCGTCACAGATGAGGTCATCCAGTCCCTGTGATTACTGAGAGTCTTCTCTGCAGCAGATGCCCTTTGTTGATCAGTCACATGGGTTAACAATTATCCTTAACTCTATGCCCATTCGAAAATGTCCAACTACATACCTCTTCTTCAGAGTCCTCTGTCCCTAAGCCTTTAACCTTGATATCCCCAAGTCTCTGACCATCCAGCCAAAGTTTTTGCCACTGCCTAGTATAGACCATCCCTCTGGCTAGCTCTTTAAGTCCTTCCCAGAAGAAGGTTTTCCGTTCCCTACTGTCCTCTAGGGCCACCCCTGCAATGTAACAGCAATCCATTCCATGTCTGGTACTGGAATATCACATGGAATCATCTATAAGCCCAAGGCCCCAGGTTTTCCCTTCTCTAGTCAAATGACCATAAGCAGCTTCCCATGATTCCACAGGTGTGGGATGTGGGGGAGGCAGCAATACAGAAGAAGATTCCATGGGAGTCCAAACCACTTGCTCAAGCAACTTACTCCTGCCCCCAGGGCTTACTCAATTTGAGTCTCATCCATACCATTTCCACTTGATTATGGAATGCGGCAGCATATGCCCAACATCATGGCTTGGTTAACCAGATAACACTCAATAGACGATGTGCAGTTTGGGTTGCTTGGTCACATGTTGTCCAACAGTCAGAGATTCAGTCTTGGAAGCAAGCATGGAATTGTTTTCAACATGGTATGACTTTACTTTATAACCCTAGGGTCTTCACCATGATTCTCTAATCAGAGTTTTCCCGAGGATCCAGAAAACATTCCCCTCTGTCCCGGACAACTTGCTAGGTCTGATTTCATAAGGCTCAAATCACAGAGCACCTTGCACTACAGCCTGCACATGCTGCACAGCCTTCTCTTGCTGGGCTCCACTCAAAACTGGCAGTCTTACGGGTTATTTGATAAATGAGTCAAAGTATCACATTGAAATGTGTTATTCAGAGAAGCTGACTAACATTGCACTTGCAACTCATCTCTCACGTTCCAGAGGGGACAGCTCAACACCCCAGACCACTGAACTCCTATAAACTGCCCTAAAGTGATAAGCCCTGACTTTCCACTGGAGATATTTCCACCCTTGTGCACAATGTGCTGATGAAGACATCTAGAAAACTGCTACTCACCAAGGATGATTGGTAGGATGTCAACAACGTAGAAGACCAGCATGATGGCCTGTGGGTTAGTGAGATGATCAAGATTCCTGCAGACTCAATAGGACAGAGTCTGAGAATTGACACTGATGTGAGGTAAATGAAGGAAGGCAGACTGCTGTCCCTGTGGGTGAAAGAAACAGCCTCTGGTGGTCTTCGCTATTAACCAAAAACAACAGATCGATCAGTGGCTACATAGAAGGTACTAGAGACAAGATGGTTAGAAACACCAGAAAGGACAAGGCCAAAGCCATAAACAGAATGAAGATATCTGCTCTTGGAAAGAGACCATATCTAAAACTTTAGCTGAGCCTAGAGTTACCACACCTAATTAGGTTTAAAAGAATCCATTGTCTTTCCTCAAGATCTAGCTGTGTTCTATATAGGATAAACATACACATTAAATGGTGATGACATAAGAAGCACACTTTTGCATCTTTCAATGTTTTTTTGATACAACTAATTTTGTAATTTTCCAAGGGAATATAGCTTTTGGTTTATTATTTGTGTGGGAGAGACAATTCCATGGGCTTCTGTTTGGCTCTTCCTATGATGATTGCCCTAAGTTAGGCAGCCAAAGCAGGGATCTTCCAGTGGCCAAATGTGTCTTCCAACTATGCATCTAGGAACTGGAGAAGTAACCACAGGGGGGTGGTGTGGATGCACTGCGCTCACTCTGAGATTGACTATAGCTGAAAATCCACGTATTATCTGACTTTATAAATCCTTACTCTGACTGGTGGACCACAGCAGTATATTGGATCCCCAGGAGTAGCATCCATTGAGAGCTAAAGTCTAGGAATTACAAAAAAATGCGGGTTTTCTCACTTTTCAAAGGCACAGAGTCTTTGAGAAATGGCTGCATGAGCCTTTGGGGGAAGGCCAGAAGGACTGCTCACAATGTATATACTTGCGGCAATACTGCAGGGTTCTTCCTCAAGGGGAGACACTTCCCTTTTTCATTCAAGCATCTTTGGGTCACCTACTTCCAGCCTGGAAATTGTGTGAGAGAACTTTAATCACCATTTTTATGAAAAAGATCAGGGCTCTCTGTTCACTAGATATATGGTTTCTCAGTTATTCAGATTAAATAAGACTCTAGGAGGCTTCCCATCTATTTCAGTCATAAGGATACCAAGATCAATGACCTATTCCCCCAAATCTCTGCATGTGAAATCATTCTGATTATTGCTCTGGCCCTGCCGTTCACTACCATCACCAAGAATCTCTTTTCTTTGGTAGTTAAGCACTATCATTTGTCCTCTGTCATTCCAGGATTCCAAACCCCCATTTATTTAAGGGAGCTCATTTCAATCATGGCATTTCCCCGTACCATTCTTATCCTGTAGAGAACAACAATTAAAGAATTTGTCAGAGATACTGGTGTTCCCCTCACTAATGCGTTTCCCCATGTTTCAGTAAAAAGAATGTTATCTAGGCCCTCGTGATGAATGTGAGTAAGGGGGTCATGTATGATAAACCTAATCCAACATTTCTGCCTTGCTAAGCCTTTAGATTCATTCCTCTACATTTTACCCAGGAAAGTCTAACCTCTCAACTTCACTTACAACAAGCTACAATTAAGTCCACATTTATGTCCACCAAGTAAGCAACTGTTAGAGTCAGTTTCCGTTGTTTGAGATAAAACTTCAAATACATTTTGATAAATTCAGCCCAATCCAAGGCTATATTATTTCCTCCTCCTTGTATATAAATTTTAAGAACCTATTGGTAAAATCTTCTTTTGGTGAATATGCAATCTCCTCCAAGTTTGGATTGTGTCCTCTTATCCCTGGAGGCTGCTGAGATCCAATTATTAGTTTGGATCTGGAGGCACTAAGAGAGAGTGGGGGTAAGCCTTAAGGATAGTCAGCTTCTCCTAACTGCCTTAGTTCCTTTTATTGCAGGGTGTTTAAAAATGAGGAGACCAACCACCTGAAAGATAGAAAGAGGAACTGCGTCTGCTGACAAGGAAATTCAGGATGATTTGGGGTTCAAGGTCCAAATATTCAACAGACTCCATCCAAAAGTCCCATTCTAACTCTAAGGATCCCATGCCTTCATTAAGCTCCCCTATGCACTGACAACCACTCATCCCATAGTTCCTACAGCTTGCTATTTCCTTCTTAACATTCTATTACATCAGTCACTTTGTCTCCAGAAGCATTATATCGAATAGATACTTAATTATGGACAAATATAAGTGAAAATTTAACTAAGTTTTTAACTAAGTTTTTACATGAACTACTAGAATCCCAAGTTTCCCTGGTCATTTCTCATTTGAGTCTAACTAAACCAGATAACCTATCCCACATTCCATATTTGAAATTCTGTCTCCTGGATCCTAAAGCTTTATATCAAATAGGCTTTCATCAGTGTGATGGTTCATTTTATGTGTTAAACTGGAGGACGTTTTTGGATAAGATTACAACTGAAATTGGCAAGCTGTAAGTAAACAGACCACCCTCCTCCATAATCTGGGGGCCTCATCCAATCGGTTGAAGGCCTAAATAAAACAAAAAGCCCCAGCTTCCCTTGGCAAAAGTCAAATCTCCAGAAGACTACCCTTGGAATTTGTCTGCACCATCCTCCCTCCTGGGTCTCGAGGATGCCTGCCTTCATACTGGAACTGCACCATTGGCTCTATTAGTTTCCAGCCTGCCAGCCCACACTGCAGATTTTGGATTCACCAGCCTCCACAATTGTGTGAGCCAATTCCTTAGAATAAAATTTTCTCTCTTTCTATATACGTACACATCCTTTGGTTCTGTTTCTGTGTAGAACCCTGACGAATACAGTCAGGAAATCAGAAACTACTCAAGTGGAAAGAGATTTAATATAGACTTAGAAGTTTACACAACTGTTGTAAAGGTTGGGGATGATTCAAAGGTCAAGGAGGCTGGTGCTGGCTTTCAGACAATCTAGAAGTACAAGAATCACAGAGAAGTCACCGCTAATGATCTCAACTGCCTACAGCACCAAAGCAGGTGATTCTCAGGACAGTGCCCAGAAACCACTGATATGGCCCCATGTCTGCCATCTGCTGAGGCCCACACGATGTCTACAGCTGCCTTGGTAACTCATGACTTTTCTTTCCCTCTGGCTTCAAATCTTATGCAAGTACCTCTCATTGGCCAAAGCCACCACAGAACCTGCTGAGAAGGGAGTCTGAGAATCATAATTCCAAAGAATCAGAACCATGGGATCGTGGTGGGGCGCACAGGGTGGTCGTAGCTGTTCGTAAGGGGGCATAGATGCTGCTGAGTTGACAAGAGAAACAGAGAGCCTGTGGTGTGCCTACTGAAGACACAGGACCCCTGTGAAAAGCACAGCTCAGAACAGTTCCCAAACAAGCTACAGGAACACAGGAAGTTGGGGATGAAGTCAGCTTAGCAGTCACGTGACCAGCTCCTCATTTGCAGGTGAGGAAAACTAATGCTCAGAAAGGGGATGAAGCTTTCCTCAGGTCACGGTGCTAACTCCTGGCAGAGTCAAACTCTGAACCCAGAAATCATTTCAGATTCTTTCCACCACTCAGTGCTTGCATTTTGAGTTACTCTCTAAAGCCTCAACAAGTGCACAAGCTGTTCTCTCTCAAACACCATGCTCCTGGGTTCACCATCCTTCATCCCAGCAAGCTGCCCCCCTACTCTGGATAATACACCCTCCCACCATGTGCACATTAACAAATCACACCCTGAAGATCTGCTCCCAAGACACATTACTTTTAGTGGGAGGAGATCTTAGAGCACAGGGAACTATACTCAATATTTTATAATAACCTACAAGGGAGAAGAATCTGAAAAAGAATGGAGATTTTACATATACATATCGTCTGAATCACTTTGCTGTACGCCTGAAACTACCGCAACATTGTAACTTAACTATACTTCAATTAAAAAAAGAAAAGATTCAGACATCCAAATAGTTCTCCTTTTCCAGTTTTCTTCCTTATTTCTTCTAGCCTCTGCTTTAGGACTCAAGTCTTCTGGTCACCAGAAAAGAACATTCTATCTTCTAAGGTAAAACTCGCTTTGCATTTATGTATAAAAACAAATCATGACTCGACAGCTGCCCTGGACTCTGCCCATAAAAATCTCCCTAAATCAGGCTTTCCTTCCTCTTGGTCTACAAGCATCCCAGTAAGAACCACGAGCCTTCCTCTGAGTCTCAAATCCTTTTTTGGTCCCCTCACAAATCTGTTGCCACAGCTTCACCATCCTGGCTTGTAATCTCTGCCCAGATAAACATCAGCATAGCATATTATCATATCTAACACCCAATCATACTTCAATTTCTCTGGTTTCAGATTAGAATAATTTAATCCTTTTGCAGAGGAGAAATTTGGCAACATTTCTGTCCTTTGGTGATAAGAGCAGCATTGTGATTTTGCCAGGCCTACAGGAAGGATAAGAGGGCTCTGTTAGATCCTACTTTGCCAGGCACCTGTACCCACCAGCCCTTGGGAAGGTTCAAAGGAGCCTAAGGAACGGCAGACAGACGGGAAGCATAGTGATGGCCAGGGCCAGGTGCTGCAATGCAAGACTAGCGTAGGCTTTCTGGAAAAAGCAGGGCTGGACCTCAAGCCCTGTATCTAAGAGCTAAGCACTTAACTATCTTCTCCCTGGACACATGGATGATCTTGCCTCAATGGCATGTGTGCAGAGACAGACAGAGTAGGAAATGCCCCAGGAAAGACTCAGACTCAACTTAGCAACCAGCTTCATAGCAGGAGGTCGTGGAAGACAGAACACAGGACACAGCTGCCTGATGTGAACCCCGCCAACCGCTAAAGGCAGCCTAGAAATCCAGCCCCTCTGATTAGCCGCTCCTCTTCCTCAGGGCCAAAGGAGTGGCACCAGGAAGACCCTCACCCACCGAGCAAAGGTCAGGGGTCAGAGTGAATGGGCACCCCGAGTTTGGTCTTTGCTAGACCTGCCTCCCTTCTCCCTACGACATAAACCACCAAGTCTTCCCTCGTGCCAGGCAGTTGCTGGATTAAGGTGACTTGGCTGAACTCAGGATGAGAATGGAGTGTCTGCCAACACTTGTTCCTGATTCCTCTCCAGAACTTGTCCATTTCCCAATAGAACAAACACCAAAATAGATAAAATTTCACAACTCTCTAACTGACAGGAAGGAAAAAAATGTCCCTGTTCTGTTTAAAATGGTTTAGCAGTAAGAGGCTCCAGAGAGTTCTTGAAGAGATTGGCGCTGGCCATGCGTAGGCCAGAATGTACACGTTCCAATTATCTGACATCCTCTTCCAACACATCCAGGGCACTCTCTGCATCTCATTTACATCAAACTCATTTTAGCACATTTTTGATTACTATTTTATTATTCCCTTTTCAATCCCAAACTTTCAATAGCAGAGGTTTATTATCTTAAGTAGTTCTTAGGCTTATAAGCAACCTTTACTCCCTACTTCCCCTCCAGCCCTAGTTTCCACAAACTACCCTCCCTCCCCAGGCCACTGCACACACGTTAAGTATTCCTCATTACCACTCCTATTACTGGAGTGAAGTATTTCAGATAAAATCATCAAAATTTAGACACAGAGGTCAGTCATAGAAAGGTGAGCCTCAGACTTGCTGAGAAGATATTCTTTTCTTCACACTCACCATTCCTGACGTCAAGAGAATTAACTCTTCTTTTTTTTTTTTTTTGCGGTACGCGGGCCTCTCACTGTTGTGGCCTCTCCCATTGCGGAGCAGAGGCTCCGTACGCACAGGCTCAGCAGCCATGGCTCACGGGACAGCCGCTCCGCGGCATGTGGGATCTTCCCGGACCGGGGCACGAACCCATGTCCCCTGCATCAGCAGGCGGACTCTCAACCACTGCGCCACCAGGGAAGCCCCGAGAATTAACTCTTTTATATAATCCTCAGTAAAACAATTCATGGTTTCCTGTATTGGTGATCACTATCACAACAGTGAAACATGTCCTCAGATTTTGATGATTGGGTCAAAGGTAAAAAGCAGGAAGAAAGAAGACCAGGGCAGTAGAGAGAACTGAACAGGACAGGAGAGTAGAGGAAAAACGTGGAACAAGACCAAGAGAAAGTACTGGAAGGGCCACAGGATCTCTCTTTAGTATCCCCCAAGGTTTAGTGTTCCAGTCAGCATGCTGATCCACCCCTCGTAGACATAATAGGATCGTGGAGATCACACATCCCATATAGGAAGAGAGAACAAGGGACTTAGGTGCAGTCAAGTTGATGGTCACAGCCATGCAAATTTTAGTTTCCGAAACCCTACCCAGCTATCCATATCCCTCTGTCATTCCCATCTCCAGAACGCGTCTAGAATTTTGAAGTTTTTCACTAACCTTTCCTGGGCTGGTTGACCCACGTGGAATTTTCCACCATGGTGGGAGAACTCCCCACTGAGAGAGAATTACCAAGAATTACCACACATAGAGGTTAACAACCACCACAGGGAGAGGGCAATGGTTCCCACTGCATCTTTCACACCCAGATTCTAGAACTGAGACTAGAGGAGTGAGCAGACGTTAGGCTTTGCCAGACAGGTAAAAGATGAACTGTGAGGTGTCCCCTGCCAGAGGAGGCAAGGCCTTTGGTTAAATCGTAACAGCACAGCTGAGGCCATCTCAGGAGGAGGCTTGCCCCACTAATCCCTCTGGAGAAAACTGTCCATGTATGATGTTTCCACCTCATTAGAGCTTCAGTTTTTTATTAAATAGTGAGCACATCAGATGGTTCTCTTTGGTGTGGAGGAACAGAGTCCCTGTTCTTGGAGGGGGATGCTGTGTATCCTCCGGAGAAAGTCCAGTTGGCTGTGCTAATTGCTGACAGATTTCTCACACATGTTATTTCTTCATCTGCCCAGGAAGTACATGCTGCACCACAGGAGATGTGGGACAGAACTCTGTTGCTAGGAATCTAAATGAGAGCGGCAATTAATTATTCACACCGGTAAAAGGAAGAAACTTTAACGAGCAGCCCAACCATGAAACCTACTCCAGGAAGTTCAATAAGATGAGGAGGAAAGAGAAGCCCCTGGTCACTTAGTCCCTCAACTGATCTTTAGGTGGGATGGGACCATGTTCTACGGCAGAACCAGAAAGGACCTGGTCTAAGTCCTTCATTTACAGATAATGAAACTGAGAGGTGGAAGAAGGAAGTCACTTGTCCAAAAACACAAAGAAAGTGACGTGGCTGTGAGCTCTTACTATGTGCTGTGTTCTAAGCATTTTATATCTACGTGCTCTTTTAATAACTAACAAGTCTACAAAGTAGGTACCTTACAGTGAAACTGGGCTGACTGTCAGTTGCACAAATGGTGCAGGAATGTCCTGCTCATCTGGAAACTCACCTAAGAGAACCTTCCCCAACTTAAATTTCTACAGCCAGCTTGCCTTTTCCCTAGACATTGCTACCTAAACCAGCACACACCAGACTCAAGAGGAACCAACCCTGAGTGAGCCCAGGCACAGATTTTTAATATGCCTACAGAGTACTGAAACCATGAGACAGGAGATAAAAGAGCCCAGTTACACGAGAGACAAAGGAGGTAGCTCCATACTATAGTATGACATTCGAGATTCAGGGTTCTTTTGGCCTCTGTTGCCTATCCTTGAACGCCTGCGATGAGCAAACTCAAATTTCTTTTCTTAGGCAAGCCTGAGTGAGCTTCTGCTTCTCGCAATCAGAATTTCCCTATCAAAGCCAGCATGCACGCGTGTGTGTGTGGGCACACGTGTGCACATGCTTGCATGTACGTGTTCATAACCACACAATGAATTGAAGCATGTCAAGTAAAAGAGGTTCTACTGAGAATATGAGAAAAGACTTGACTGAGGACTTGGAAGGTAAAATGTCTGTCCCATTGGGAGTCACAGGGTATCTTCTGATCCAGAACCAACAATAATAATCAAAAGTAATGCCAATTAATACTAAAGTAACATCTGAGCTCTTCCTATGTGCTAGCTTCTAAGAATTTTACATGCATGTACTCATTTAACCCTAACAACTTTGTAACATAGGTACTATTGTTATCCCCATTTTATAAACAAAGAAACTAAAAGAGAGGTTAAGTAACTAGTCCAATGTTCTCCAGTAAGTGACAGAGCCAGGATTTGAACTCAGAGAGTATAGCTTCCTAGCCTGTGGTCTAGGTGGTGGATGGGCAAGAGAGTCTCTAGGTTCCTCCTTCTCTTTAAGGGACCAAAAGCCCAACAAGGGGCTTTCAGAATTCCAGAAGGGAAAGGTGGGCCTCAGCAGACAGATCAGCGTCCTAGGTACTAGGCAAGTAGAGGGTTTAGGATAAAAATTTTGCAAAAATAATTATTGCTTCAATTTGTTGGCCCTTGTGATTTAAGCCACTGCCTCAGCCATAAACGATTCTGACTGTATTTTGATTTTCACCTCAATGTTAAGTCCCACAGATCAACAATGTAACTGTGTCAGCCATGAGTGAGAGGCCATGCTCAGTCTGCGTGGAGCCAATGAGGACTAGTGGTTTGTGAGGAGGTGGATACTAGCAATATTTCATATCAGCCAATATGACCACGTATTTAGCCTTGTGAAAAACAAGATTAAAAATAAAGTTTGCAATTTTTAAAAACCCATATGTTGTTTTAATTGTGAAGAATTAGATTATTTTGTTTGTTTTCCATGCCAGGAACCCAAAATCAGCCTGCAAACTTCTCTTGCAATTCAAACCAATTCACTACTTAGAGCCAGTCCACAATCATCTGTCTTACCTTCTCTTAATTCTTGAGTAGAAAAGATGTAACTCCTTCCCTCCCCACTGGCCTAAAGGGCCTATGTGTATCAGAAAAGAGGGATGGTTGCAAAAAGTAGAAGACATGAGACACAGAATGAAAGAAGCATCACTGTAGGTTATTGAAAAAAGAGTCATAGGCAGAGCTGGAAAGTCATACAAAATATAAACTGCCTAAAGAAAATAGATATTGGTTCAATGGAAGCTTCCCAAATTTTGTCTTATGTTTGAAGACAGAAAAGAAAATACATCCAACTTATCTGAGTTCAGGGTCTGAAGCAGCTGGCTCACGGGCTTGATTCCTATGAAACCTGTTCAAAGGAATAACCTGTTTTCCTGCTCATTAGGGATTGCGAACCAGATAATTCAGTTTCAGCCACCCAGCAATACTTTATAACCCAGAGAATATAAAGGAGAGATGGTGTTGGGAAAGCAAGATAGAAGAAGGAGCAACAGTCTCTTTCTGTGAAACAACACAGAACACATCATTTTCGACTTCAACAAGAAATAAAAGAGAATAAAGAATCTGGAAACCCAGAGCTTATAAATCTTTTTCCATTTCCTTCCTGTCCTTCATCTATTCCAAGGTGTTTTGAGAAACCAGGGCAATTACTAAAGATTATCTAGATCCCTAAAGTTTGCTCAGAGTCTATATTCATGAGGAAAAAATTCTAGGAAGGGGAGAGAGAGAAGACAGAGCATGCATAAAGATTCTAGAAAGGAGAACAAGTCAAAGTTTAGGACCATCAGCCATGTGACAAATACAGCACTGACCTTTACAGAGCAAGTTTTTAGTGACCCTCCAAAGTCTACCCATATCTCCTCATTTTCCTCTATGTTTGTCCCTATCCATGTAACATATAGATATCTTATGGTTTCATAGTACTTTTTGATTTACAAAGCACTTCCGCATTCATTAGGTCTCTTGGTCCTCCAAGCAATCCTATCGGCAGACACCATTACAGATGGCAACGCTGAGTTTCACAAAGACTGAAACTTTTGCCCAAGATGAGACAGAGCTCTATCTGGCTCTATCTGTCCATATATTAACTCCCTCCCTTCTCTCTGCTGCTTTAGCTGCCAGAATCCATCAACTCCTTTTAAAATAATCAAATGCAACATTTCATCTGGGTAACTAGTCCCTCTTTTTCTCTCAATCCATATGCTCCAAGTAGAGTTGACTCCATCCCAAGTGTTCTGACTCAGATTTGTCCTATTGAGTATCACATGCCCTTGGGATGGGGGAATAACTCAATCAGGACTAATAAGATGCAATCATATTTGGTTTGGTCTGCTGTAAACAAGAGGTGATCTCTTTTCCACTGGACTTACACCTCACAAGATGGAGGCCTGGTGCTTCTAACAACTACCATATGGAAACTGATATTGGAACCAACCCTGAAGGTGAGGAAGGCTGAGGGATGGAGGACAACCAGATCCACATGGCACTTCATGAGCCCCTGTATCAAACCACATGTGAAGGGCAACCCTCCATCTTTTCAGTTAGGTTAAACACCACATTTCTTTTCTTTTCTTAAGCTAGGTTGAACTGGGTTTTCTCTCATTTGTCCTAACTGATACATTACCCAATGCCTTGGGTATGTCCCTCCCCAAAATATTCCTCCAGACAAAGAGGAGGATCTTGCCAGATAGAAGACAAGGACATAAAAGGTCACACAGCCAGGACTCCAAGCTAAATACTCTCTCACCAGGTACTGAGCTATTTTCCCTGGCATCACAATATCTGATACTTAATTAAGACTTTTTTGTTATTATTCTTGTTTATAATTTTGGATAGGTTATCTTTCCAAATAGACTCTTAGGATGGAAACGTGTTCCTATACTACACCTGTAGCCCTCACAATGCCCTGAACAATATGTACATAGCACACGTTTTTTTTTTAATTTTATATATAGTATATAGCACGCATTATAAATACTCAAAAACCTTTTTACTGAATTGGCAAAAGGAAATACAAAGGGGGTAGAGATGACATAGCAGCAGTCAGATAGTCAAATGATAAAAGAATGAAGAGACGATAAAGTTAATTTCTATGATGTCCTTAATATTGGCCTTATGATTCAATATAAACTTTAAGAATTTTTTTTCAAAACAAAAGCAGCACATCATTTAAAAGTGGCAATGCCTCTATACTGAAAACTGAGAAACCAATAGAATATAGCAGAGTTCTAACCTCACAGTAGGCTTTCAACAAACTTTTATGAAATTTAATCAAGAGGCAGGCCCCAATCCAAGTTACTATGCCATGAAATATTCCCAGAAGGGCTTTCTTAATGACAGTAAATAATCCAAAACATTTTTTCATGGTTTATTTTTTCATGTTTTATTCATATGTTAAAGAATAACAGGGGCTTCCCTGGTGGCACAGTGGTTGAGAGTCCGCCTGCTGATGCGGGGGACATGGGTTCATGCCCCGGTCCGGGGGGATCCCACATGCTGCGGAGCAGCTGGGCCTGTGTGTCCGGAGCCTGTGCTCCGCAACGGGAGAGGCCGCAACAGTGAGAGGCCCGTGTACCACAAAAAAAAAAGAAAAAAGGAATAACAAAAATAGCAACAACTATTTTGTCAAATATCTACTATGTGCAAGACATTGCCAGACACAGAGAGATATTTTTCATATATTTACCCAGTCCTTTAAAAAATCTGCAAAGTATGTAGTACTACTGACTTTTTAAAAAATTTTTAAAAAGAGTACCTCAAAGAAGGTAAGTGGGAGTTCTGTTTGGGGAACTAGAAAATCAAATAAACCTCCTTACCAAAAATCACATAAAAATATGGGCTAAAATAATATAAACATCTGTGAAAGAGCAGGGCTTATAACAAACAGAGAAAATTCCACCAAAAGCAAAGAGGGATCTAAATCCACAGGAGTAAGTGTATGAGCTCAGCTGCAACAGTCTGGGAGATGGAAAGTGTTGCTGGTTTTGTAACCCAAGTCCCTTGGATTTTATGCCCAGAGAGGGCCAGGAGATAAAGTAAGGCACAGAGTTGGAATTAAGTCACCTCATGTAAAACCAGGCAACTCGATGGGCTGTAAATTCAGTGAAAGGGTGAACTAAAAAAACCCATCTACTAGCACAGGGAAATAACAGGAAAGCTTTTTCTATCAAGGCCTGGTTGCTGATGGAAATAAAGTTTACCCTAAGAACTTGTAACCAGGAATAAGTCTCTGTGTGTTGAGTGTGCATTTACCACTCTCAATCTCTAGGAACCATGAAAATGGTTTCTGGCCTGTTAATACCCCTAAAACACCTGAAAGAAAAAAAAAAAAACTTCCTAAAGGGACATGCCCTCAACCCCAGCCATCCAGGATTCAAATAGAAAAAGCACTGCTGAATTAGCTTATAATCCAAAATTGTAAAACAAATTTAAAAAGTCTCCTCAAGAAACAAAAGTCAGTATGTAAAACATATACCAGGTTAGACTCCAATATCTTCAAATGATGGACCTACCAGGGAAACTGCAAGATAAATATTTTAGATGGTTAATATAGATGGAATGGAAAATTATAAAAAAGAAAAAAGACCTTATAAATGAATAACAGAAAAGTTTGAAAAAGAACAAAGTGGAACATCTTAATTTAGTCATTTAAATGAAAGGAAATTAAAGATATAAAGTTTTTGTTTCTGAAGCTTGATGGTGAGTTCCCAAGCATTCATTACAGTATTCTCTATATCTTTTATGTCTCTAAACAAAATAGTTAATTTTGAAAAGTAAAAAATTAAACAAACTCAGTGAATAGGTTAAACAGATTAGATACACCTGAAGAAAGAATAATGAACATGAAAGTAACTGTAAGGAAATTAACCCAAAATTAAGTTTAGAGAACTAAAGAGATAAAAAAAATTTAAGATTGTGTTGAAGGGTAAGGATGACAGAATGAAAAGGCTCAACATATGTCTAACAGGAGTTCCAGAAAGAGAAAATAGAGAGAAATAGGAAGTGTATTAGCTTTAAAGGTAACAGCACAGGATTTCCAAGTATTGAAGAAAAACATAATTCAGGATGCAAAATTATTTATGAGCAGAATAAGTAAAAATAAATCCACATCTAGATACCCATTGTGAAACTCCACAACACCGAAGAACAGATCTTAAAAGCATCCAGAGAGAAAACCTAGGGTACCTTCAAATGATAATTAGACAATAAGAGATTTCTCAACAGCAACAATAGAAACAAGAAGACAAAGGAATAATATCTTTGAAACATCCAAAGGAAATAATGTCAACCTTGAATTCTTTACCAATCTAGATCACCATTCATAAATCATAGTGAGATAAAGACCATTTCAGGCACACTACGTCAGACAGCTTTCCACTAACAGATACTTGCTCAGAGCACCAATATAGAATGTACTTTAGGGCTTCCCTGGTGGCGCAGTGGTTAGGGGTCCGCCTGCTGATGCAGGGGACTCGGGTTCGTGCCCCGGTCCGGGAGGGTCCCACGTGCCGCGGAGCGGCTGGGCCCGTGGGCCGTGGCCGCTGGGCCTGTGCGTCCAGAGCCTGTGCTCCGCAGCGGGAGGGGCTGCAGCGGTGAAAGGCCCACATACCAGGGAAAAAAAAAAAAAAGGATGTACTTTAGGAAGGATTCTCAACCCAAAAGGAAGGGCTGAAATACATGAAAGAATAATGACCAAATAAAATTGTTTAAAATGTGGTTAATCTAGATAAGCATTAATTGTAAAATCAATAATAACAATAATTGGTGAGTATAAAACCAGACAAATCTTAAATATTGAACAATAAAATGTAAAAAGAGAAAGGACAAATAGATTCTAAGATTCTTGTGCTGCTCGGGAGAAGAACAGATCTTTGTTAAGGCAAATATGCATGCTAAAATGTTAGGTGTGACCTTTAAGAAATGAAAGCAGAAGGCATGAATTTCAAATAGTAGAAGAGGGAAAGTGAATAAAAATAACAATATAAGGCAGTGAGAAAAGGGATAAAAGCAAGTAACAGTAGAGCAGTGAGTTAAACTAGGATTTCTCAAACTATAATGGAGAGGAATCACCTGCAGTTCTTGTTAAAAGGCAAATTCTAATTAGTAGTTTGGGGCAAGGTCTAAGAATATGAATTTTGCATAAGCTCCTGGATGATGTTGATTGATTGGTCTATAGACCACACTTTGAAAAGCAAGTTGGGAGATTATATTATTCCCCAAAATGTGTTGCTCATCTCTGGGCTGGATTATACTTTCTCCATCTCACTGATGGTCAGGCTTGCTCATGTATGTTGCTTTGGCCATGAAATAGGCAGAAGCGGTATGTGTTATTTCCTAGGAGAGGCTTAAAGAGCCATCATGTGCCTTTCCACAATTTCTTTTCCTTCTGCAATGAAAGTAGCAAAAATCAGATAGATGTAACTCAATCAGCCTGGGTCTGGGAATAAAGACACACTGAACAAAACTCAAGCTTGCTGCCTGGGTGAGCTTACATGGGTGAGAAGTAGAAAAGCTTCACTGATGTAACATACTGTGATTTGGGGCTATTTGTTACTGCAATGGAACCCAGCATATTCTGATTAATACAAGCTGTGCTGTATACTATAGGTGTGTTACACTGAGTTTAAAGAACCACCTTCCATCACTTATCTGAGTGGGGACTTTGGTCAAGATATTTAACTTTTCTGGACCTCAGCTACTTCATCCACAAAATGGAAATAAAATTTACTTGCCTGAAGGTAGGATAAAACCCCATAAAACAGCTCAGAAATAGTCTGCTTATGAATGAACTAGGTCCCAGCAACCGCTTCCAAAAAGAAGAAAATGGAGAGGAGAGAGGACGAGAGAAGAAAGATGAGGCGGAGGAGGACAGGGAGGAGAAAGACAAGTTTAAATGACTTGTTCAAGATCATATAGCTAATAGGGTAGTGGAATGATACACCAACCCAGGGAGTTTCACTCCAAAACCTATTCCTTTTCTACTCTGCCACACTGATGAGGCCAATCTGAATGAACAGATTTCGTCACTTTGAATAGTGTTTAGTTTGGAAGGGCTGCCCCCAGCCCTGACCCTCAATCTCTTTCTGAGCACACCTTCATTCATCCCCAACCTCTTTTCTCCCCATCCAGTTTGACCGCTTCTTCACCCTTCCCAATCCCAGAGATCAGAAGCAGATGCCATGGCTTTGGCAAAAGAGTCAGAGTGAATACCACTATGAATTTTAATGGATGAGGGCAGATGGGAATCAAAGGAAAGAGCATCCTCGGAACGTCACCTTCTTATATTTGCATCTGAAAATCTGCTCTGTCTCCACTGAGGAAATCATCTAATTACACCTTCAGCTTACTAGTCAACAAATTAATAATATCTGTCAAGAGCTTTCTCAGAACCTACAATTGTGCTCACAGTTGCATGATCTGGGAACAGGAAAAAATTAGCCAGTGATGCTGATAATACTGGATGGGAAAACACTGCACATGATGAAAACTTAGAAATGGAAAACAAAACCCTAAGGCTTAAAATATATAAAGAAGAGATTGAACTTGAAAAAAATGCAAACTGTATATAAACTAAGATACATCATCTTGGGAAAAATTATTCCAAAGCACAAATATTCATTGAGAAGAAAAAACAGATAGGCTATGTAAAATAAATAGCTAGTGGGAAGCAGTCGCATGGCACAGGGAGATCAGCTCGGTGCTTTGTGACCACCTAGAGGGGTGGGATAGGGAGGGTGGGAGGGAGACGCAAGAGGGAAGAGAAATGGGGATAAATGTATATGTATAGCTGATTCATTTTGTTATACAGCAGAAACTAACACACCATTGTAAAGCAATTATACTCCAATAAAGATGTTAAATAAATAAAGTCATTTGTGGTAAAAAATAGGCTGAAAGGGACTAAGGAGTGACAGGTAAGAATGAATGTTGGTGATAAATAGGAATAAGATATGAAATCTCAATGTGCTAATCTAACAAAAAGGGCCATTGCTTTTTTTTTTTTTGATTATATAAGAAAAGGGCCTGCGTCCCAGAAAAAACAAATGATCATTTATCTTTAAACAACTGATTAAACTGTACCTAGAATGCTGCATACTGCATTTGTAGCAGCTTGGAAACTATTAATAAATAAGACAATGGAGGTTGTTCTGAGTAGGACGATCTGGACAGTGAATGGGTAGGCAACTCAGAGGCGACTAACACTTGCTCGGTGCCCACTGTGGGCAGCTCTGTCTTGAGTCAGAAGGTATAAAGAGTTTCCAGTCTAGTTTGGTTTCAGCCCTGACTGCACTCAGAGGAAAGAGCATACATTAACTTTACTATTTTTAGCCCTGGACAGGAGTGGAAAGCTTCCAAAGAAGCATAAATCACACACACGTTTCTCTGATTTACTTTTAATCTCAGGAGTTGGCTAACTCCATCACAAGATCCAAATCTGTAACACTGGCCTTCATCTCCGTTGCCTTTGTCAAGAGGGCTCAGAAATATAAACTGAGTGATTAGAAAGAGAGCCCCTTTACTTTTAGAATCAACAGTATGGTGTGTTTGCAAGGCTGTCTAACAGCTCTCCCCCAGTCTCTCTGCTGTTGTTAGAATCTGCTCTTTCAAATCAAACTGCTCCTCCACCAAGGCCCTGCCTCTTCTCCCTAAATGCTATAGGGAAAGGTAAAAAAGTTTCATGATGCCTCTAACCAACAGCACAGTACCATTTATAGTGGAAATTTTCCTCACAGCCTCTACCCAAAGTGCAACCTGGGACATTAGCCACAACTATCCTCAAACTAAGACAATGAAGGGAGGTACCCGTCGGGGGCCTAATGAAATCTCCATACAAATAGGGGGATAGTGGTACAACTGGGAATGCAAAGGGGAAAAAAATGCATAGACACAAGATGGAGAAGTGGCTCTGTGTAGGAATGAGTAAGAAAGACAGCCTAGAAATCAGCAGGGATCACAGTCTGAGCAAGAAATAGCCACGTGTGGGCACTAGAGTTTAAACGGTCTGGAACACGGGTCAGTCCTAAGCTTAGCAATATAGAAGAGTTAATACAGCTAATACTTTTTTCACACCACGCACTGTACTAAGTGCGATGCAGACATCAATTCACCTGATCTTTAGACCACAACTGGATTATCATCATTCCCATTTTAGAGATGAGGAAATGCCACAGAGAAAGATAAACAAGGTGGTGGAAGGTCACAGGGCTAGAACTTCTGCAGAAGTGAGATTTGAACCCCGGCGGTCTGACCAATGACACGTGCGTGAACACTGCATCGCGCGGCCTGCGGCACTTGTGAGCACAACGTGGTGGCTAAAGGAAGAGCCACAGAGAAGAAGGAAAGAAGTTTTTAAAGTAAGGGTTACAAGGTTAATTTTTTTTAAGTCAGTCTATTTATGCTGGGGAAAAGAAAAATGAAGGAGTACTCCCTGGAGGAGAAAGAGAAGGAAGAAGGAAGAAGGAACAAGGTGCATTTTTTATTCATTTGAAACCCTTGCATTCCAGCAATCTGCTTGAAACAGGCACATGGGTTTTGACACAATTACTTGGGAAGTTTAAATGAGTTGTTCCAATTGAAGGATTAACAAGATAGGCTTGTACTTATTTGAGCATGTCAAAAATAATAAATAAATCCATTTTCCTATACTGTTTTATGTTTTGTAGGCAAAAGGCATTTGGGAGGGAGGGATGTATGTTGCAAAAATTAATAATGCCAAGAAAAAAAGGAACCTTGAATAGAAGCACTTCTGGCTTCCACATGATTATCTTCTCTTTCTGAATGTCCACTTCCTGAGCCATGACCAGGGCCTCAAAAGACATCTAATAGACATCACCATGTATCAGATGCTATGTGAGATACTCAAGACACATGATTCCTCCACAAATGAGGCCACAATCTCACAGTTCAGAAAAGAAAAATGTAGAAATAAGAGAAACATAAGGTAGAAATAACAAATTCCAAAAAGGGGTGGGGGGAGAATTGGCTACATAAATTTAAAGGACAGAAAAATTATATCTGATTGGAGGACTCTGAAGAGGTTTTGAAGGGAAAACTGAGATTGGATTGAACCCTAGGGGGGACTGTGACCAGGAAAAGGCATTCCAGGAAAGAGGATAAGCATGAATGAAGGTACAGTAATAGAAAATAACAATGCATATTTGAAAAATATTGAGGGCCATGATCTGGCCAGAATATAGGATGCTAACAGGGTAGAAATGGCCAACAGAGGTGAAAAATGAGTTGAAACCATACCGTAGAAGATCTTAAAATTTTAACTTTTGACAAAGATAGCTATTAAGGTTCCCATGCAGGAGAATAGCAAGGTCAGAGGCAATATGCTGCAGAAAAATCACTATGCTAGTAGCAGTATTAAGCATGGATTGAGTAAGAAAGAGACCTGAAGTAGGGGGCTGAGAAGTGTTCACCCCTAAGCTATGAACTATGCCCTCAGTCATACATGACACCATTTTCAAGGCCTGCCTTTGGTCACGTAAGGGTTAAGGCAAGAGAATATACATGAATCCACGTGTCCCACGTGGAAAACAAAGTCCATATGAAGTAACATATGAAGACGGCACCACAGTGCCAGCCTGCGGGGCAGTCTCTGCCATCTGTCCTTAAAATTAAAGGCTTCCAGGGGCTTCCATGGTGGCGCAGTGGTTGAGAATCCGCCTGCCAATGCAGGGGACACGGGTTCGAGCCCTGGTCTGGGAAGATCCCACATGCCACGGAGCAACTAGGCCCACGAGGCACAACTACTGAGCCTGCACGTCTGGAGCCTGTGCTCCGCAACAAGAGAGGCCGCGACAGTGAGAGGCCCGCGCACAGCGATGAAGAGTGGCCCCTGCTCACCGCAACTAGAGAAAGCCCTCGCACAGAAACGAAGACCCAACACAGGCAAAAAAATTAATTAATTAATTAATTAATAATTTTTTTAAAAAAATAAAAGGCTTCCTCCTCACCCTTTGGTTATGTTCTTGGACTCAGATAATCTCTTCCCATTCTGTTTCTGACCCTCTGCTAAAGTTTCAGTATCTCTCCCCACTTGTACTTTATTTGGTTGCAGACTGGTACTTTTGACAAGACTCCTAGACCCTTTATTCCAATATTGCCCTGGGATGGTGCTTTCAGATCTATCGTGGTCCCATACTCTGCAGCCAAGGGCCATTCCAGCCCCATCCTTACTCAGGCCATGATCTGAAAGCTCTCAGGTCTGGAGGCCCACTGATCGGGAAAGATTAATAGTCACTGTTGTCTCAGAGGAGAAGTACTTTCCAAGTATCTCCATCTCCCAGGCTTTAAGAAAAGGATTGAAATCATCCTAGTGATAGTAGCCAGGGTCATGAGTTCCTAAGATCCACAAACAGGAAGGCTCTTCCAAGTCATCTAACCCATCTTCCTCAGTTTATACAGAACAAAATATATATTAAGAGGCTTATTCATAGTCACACAAAGTGTCAACCAGAACTAATATCTCCTAACTCAATCCAATAGATATTTGTCAGCAGTTAGAATGTATAAAGTGTTATCAATCTAAATTACAGATGTAATCAAGACCACAATGACTGCATAATTTTTATCCACATCCTATAGCACTTTATTATATGACTCTGCATTGCTCATTAATTGCTTCATTCAATCATCTTGGCTTTCCAAATGGATTGAAATTCTTGGAAGGCAGGCATTAGATTGTCTCCTTGCATTTCCAGCTGCCTGGCATGGTGCTAGACACAAGGTAGACCCCCAACAATCACCTAATGTGTTGGTTGATTACAAAGAAGTGGTGAATTTTTGCACCCTCTGTATTTAAATATATGATGTTGTATATCATCAGTGTTCTCTTAGGAAGGAAAGATTATGAACAGGTTTTTTTACTTTTTCTTTTTTAATGTTGGTAATTTAGATATTAATATTTTAATGAAGTAAATGAGAACTAATATCCTCATCTACCACCAGCAATTAAGGAAACCTGGGGTGACTCCTATATCTGTAGATGAGAAAACCAGCTGTTGAATCACATCTCAGCAACAATGTCTGATCCTTTATTAATACACATTTCCTTTGCTGAATTAAACATGGTGTCTCCCCTCTTTCTCCATGTTCCCATTCTTTACCTATAACAAATAAAACTGCAAGTGTAGAGGAGTCCTTAATCTAGAAATTGGTACCTTGAGCAAAGTGGAAGTTATTTCCCCTTTAACACCCACAGAATAATGGCCTCAATGAGATTTCCCCAAAGTTGGGGAGAACCAATGGAAGAATTGTTCAATTCTGTAAAACCCATTATGAATTAGGACACTGATGAGTAGTGGTCTGAACTTTTTCTTCCAGTTCTAAACATGGAAGTTCGAAAAATCCTGTAGTTGAATATAGTAATTTTTAAAGAAATTTTGGAGCAAAAGGATTATTAATAAATATTAGCACTAATCATATTTACTACTCTTACAAGTGTATTCCATTTTTACTCAAATTGCTCTGCAAACCTTCATAGTTAAATATAAAAAACAAAAGAACAAAAACATCCTAGCACCTCCAGCATTTGCTGGGCTATAAACCAGTGAGTTATTTGTCATGCAGCTTAATTCTGTCATAAAATGCTAATCAGCCTTTCTGTCACTTTGCTCTTGCCCCATATCTTTTTATGAGAACATTAACATGGTTACTACAGAGCAGAGACTCATGGCTGCAAACATACTTACATTTATGTATATTTTTTTCCAAAAAAAAAAATTGTTGCCACCAAGAGCCCCAGACTCCTAGTTAACCATAATCCTGGTTTCTGGCATGGAGGGCTTGAGGCTGCTGTACCATCTGGATGACAGTATCAGGTAGCCAGGGCCAGGATCAGCTTCCTCTTGCTCTGACCTTTCATTGTGCAGGGGGCAAGCTGGGAGCCCTTCCTCCTACAGAAGGGGCAACTGAGGCTTCCTTTGCAGAGCTGGAAAAAACACAGGCTGTATTTTAAATGGTTCCTTTAACAGTCCCTAGATGGAAAAATCGACGTTAGAAAATAATTCCCCAAAGGCCTTCAGGGTTGGAATCTCTTCCCAGAAACTGAAGCAGTAAGGACCCCAGAGAGCCTCCTCTTACACATATGCAATCAGCAGTCCAAAGCAACTCACTAATGAACGGCTGTAGGACTGGGTAATTCTTTCCAACACCTTTAAGAGGGCCTTTACGAGGGCTGTCAAGCATCTTATTATCTTAGTAGCTTATCCTGTGGCCCAGGAGGAAGCTGTTGTCCTGCAAAGACATGTTTTATACCACAAAATATGGGCTTTGACCTGGGACAGTTCTGAATGTGAATTCTGGCTCCACTTACTCTGTAGCTTTCGAGTCACTTGTCTTTTCTGAGCCTCTAGATTCGTTGCTGTTATTGTTTGTCAAGTTGTTGTAAAGATTAATGTCTGAAAACTACTTAAAAATAATGGTAACTATTTATGACTATCCTTATTACCACTGCTGCTATTGACTTTCCATCAGAACCAAGTTTGGTGTTCAAATGCATTAACTGTATTCTAGTATGATTCCTTCTGTCTTTCATCTAGATTTCTGAGCTCTCTTAGTTTATCTACAACTTAACTCTCCTATTCTCTATATTTTAATCTAGGCTGCCTCAGATCCTCTTTGGAAGTAGAGTAGACATTATAAGTAAATGTTTCGTTGTCTTGTCCAAAAAGTAAAGAGGGTCTCTAATATACCTGATGGTTCAATTCTTCCTTTTTGACTCCAACTAAGGTAACTAGGTGGTATCAGAGAAATCAATCTTCGAGAACCACCTCCTTCTCCCTAGTTAGTCATGAGCCCAGAAATCTGTAATATAAACTCCACTTTGCATAACAGCCAGACATCTGGATCAGTTATTCTCATGTTTATTTATTAAACCTGATAGCTCTGAACTTGGATGAAAATGGGCAGAATGAAGCAAGATTCATTAGTCATTCTTGTGTTTAGTGATCTGCAAGCATGCTATTCAGATGACTGAAAATATTTTCACTTTCCATCTGTATATCTTTTGGACTATACAGGTCTACCCTAAAGTAGAATAAATGACGATAATGGCAGTAATAAACCAATATAGACATGTCAGGAATTATCAGAATTACCAAGCTGATCAGAGCAAGAGTCCACAATAGACAGGTTGTCTCCTTTGTCATACTTCTCTTTTGCTGCCACCCAGCCACTCATGGGGACAGTTCAGGGGCATCATAGTGGGGAAAAGCCTAACAGGAAGCCGGAGAAACTCTGAGCTCGTCCTTGCATGGGAGCACTCTGTGTGCTCCCTGTTTCTCCTGTGAGTGGCTCTGAGATGTCTAGGCAATCAGAAGTCGATTGTCATCAAGAAGAAAATTCCTGTAAGAGTCACTTAAATTGTGTCACTCAGGAGGAGAAATCAGTACCAACAATCTCACTGACATTGCTGATTTGGAAGTCTCCAATACGCTCCCCACTCACACTAAGCAGCTATGTTACTGCATTTACTCACGTAGTAAAAGAAAATGGAAAATGCAGTCCCACCACTGAGCAAGCTACACCCTCACCCCAAAGCCTGCTGGCTCTTCACTTACTCCCTGACACTCTCTCTAGTCATAAAGAGCAGCCACGAAATGTTTCAGCATATAAGACTGAATGAATTTTACAATTCCTTTTTTTTTTTAATGTAAGTGAATTCTCTTCTGTCCTCTCTTCAACTATCTCACTCTCCAAATGCAAACTGAGTTCCCTTTTCTTATTAAGCTTTCTTTTCATAAACACTCATTATGGACTCACAAAAGGTGATGCTTTGCAGATGGGACCTGGTATTCTTTCCTAGTTCTGACCCACGTCCAGTAGACAGCGATTAGTATCAGTAGTAATAATAGGCCACAGATGCCTTAGCATGGAAGGTCTGGTAGGTATCCAGGTAAACAGACCTGATCTGGGAGAAGGAGATGTTATGTGCTGCTGTATATTCCGTTCTCATGAAGAACTACTTCCTTGTAGGTCAATGTCTGCAAATTTGCCTTCTCCTCAAATTACTCAACCTCTCCATGCATACAAGAAAGAAGGTTGTTTGGGTTTTTTGCTTTTTTTTTTTTTTTAACTTTTTGGTAGTAGATCTACTGTCTGTGGACTAACTCTTGAGAAAGCCCCAAACAGATCATATATTTAAGACTATCCTTTAGATATGGCAGAAGCACAATCTGGAATGGATGGTCATCCTAATCAATCCTAGTAGCTCTGAACACAGATGAAAATGGGCAGAAGGAAGCAGGATTCAATAAAGGAAAATGACGCATTCCATAGTTTATAAAAGAAGCACTGAGGGCTTCCCTGATGGTGCAGTGGTTGAGAGTCCACCTGCTGATGCAGGGAACACGGGTTCGTGCCCCAGTCTGGGAAGATCCCACATGCCACGGAGCGGCTGGGCCCGTGAGCCATGGCCGCTGAGCCTGCGCGTCCGGAGCCTGTGCTCCGCAACGGGAGAGGCCACAACAGTAAGAGGCCCGCGTACCACAAAAAAGAAAAAAAAGAAGCACTGAGAGTTTGGTTCAGCTCCTACTGAACTCACTGTCAATCAGCACAACAAACCAAACAAAAAATATTCGCACACAAATGTTCAAGGAAAAAGATACACTGATGAAACTTTAAGAACCAATTTTACCCAAGTCTCCAAAGAAATCCAAGGTCACGGTGTTCTCTGGCTGACTACCTGACCCAACCCTAGGGCAGAGAGTATAGTGCAGAGCAATCACTGGAGCTACAGGGAACAAGACACTGACTAGCAAAAGACATTGACTCTTAACTCATTATCTCTGTAAGAGATTTCAGAAATTATCAAATCCAACCTCCCTCATTTTGTAGAAGAGGAAACTGAGGCTCCAATTGTTTGAGACTCTGACCTGAGAATACTCAAGTTAGTAGCAGAAATGTACAGCAGCAGACAAGAACTCAGGTAGCATGACCCTCAGTCCAGGGCCTTCTCACATCAAGTACCAGAGAAACAGGAAGGGCAGGAGGAAAGTATAGATGGCTAGTGATACCGCCAAAGACTGAGCCCCACGATCAAATCCCTGGGATGCATGGGCAGCCAGTGTCTTCCTTAACAAGGAGAAAGAGGGCCAAATAGTACTGTACAGGTGGTAGAAATCTTTGTTTTCTATTTTGGTAATTAATCTTTTATATTATTGTATTGGATTCTGAGAATGTTGTCTGTGGCTCTGAAAATGTCTGGAATCTTTCTTTAGGGCCAATATAGTTCCACTTTTGCAAATGTTCCACAGCACATGTTCAGAAACGTTTTCTCTGTTTTTGGAGTACGGTACACTATAAATTGATGCAGCTATATCAGTTAGGTCTACCTTGTTAATTATGTTTACTAGGTCTTCTACATCTTTACTTACTCATTTGTCTATTTAATTTGTCAGTGAACTGAGGAAAAGTTATTAAAGTCTGCTTGTACTAATGTGTTTTGGTCTATTTCTCCTTGACAATTTTTGCTCTATTTATTTTGATGCTATGTTATTTGATTGAATGACTATTAAATCTTCACTAAGAATAGTGCCTTCATGATTTTAACATGTCCTACAACACCAACAAGAGGAGTTCAAGGTTCTTCCCATATAAATAAGAAAACAAAAGTTGGAAAATTCAGTGATATTGGAGAACTGAGCCTGACTTGGACCTGGCTCTTTTATAAAGCCATCCCCTAACTACCAGGCCAAAGTGACCTTCCCTCCACTGAAACCACAAAGCATTTGAATTGCACCTCTCTCATGGCTCTTAAAACCCCCTGCCTTATGATAGTTTAAGAGCAAGTTTAAAAACTTACCCTAAGGCTGGAAACTTCTTTACCTTTGTGGTCCTCATAGCACTTAGTATATTTCATTGCTTTGAGTCTAACAGATGTTTAATAAAGAGCTGATGAACTGCACTGATTAATCAAAATAATACTTTCTATAGCCTCTAAAACATGCTCCATGAATACAGGGTTCTCCAGAGAAACAGAATCCATAGATATATAGTTATACAGATACAGATACTAGTACACACTCCCATTCCAAGAAAGGAGATTTCTTATAAAGAACTGGCTCACACAATTATGGAAGCTGAGAAGTCAGCAAGCTGGAGACCCAGGAAGGTGGTTATACAGTTCTAACCCGAGTCTAAATCTGAATACAGAAGAAGATCAATGTGCCAGCTTGAAGACAGTCAGACAGAACAAGTTCTTCCTTACTCAGGCTTTTGTTCTATTCAGACCTTCGATGGATTGGATGAGACCATGCTGGGAAGGATAATCTGCTTTACCCAGTCTACCAATTTCAGTGTTAATCTGGCAGAAGACCACAGACTTCCCAAAAGGCAAGAAACTCCCCCAAGTACCTGGGTAGGGCAAAAGAAAAAAGAGAGACAAAAGAATAGGGACACGACCTGCACCTCTGGGAGGGAGCTGTGAAGGAGGGAAAGTTTCCACACACTAAGAAGCCCCTTCACTGGTAGAAACGGGGGGTGGCAGGGGGGAAGCTCCAGAGCCGTGGAGGAGAGCACAGCAATAGGGGTGCGGAGGGCAAAGTGGAGAGATTCCTGCACAGAGGATCGGTGCCGACCAGCACTCACCGGCCCGAGAGGCTTGTCTGCTCACCCACTGGGGCAGGTTGGGGCTGGGAGCTGAGGCTCGGGCTTCGGAGGTCAGATCCCAGGGAGAGGACTGGGGTTGGCTGTGTGACCACAACCTGAATGAGGCTAGTGCACCACAGCTAGACGGGAAGGAGTCTGGGAAAAGGTCTGGACCTGCCTACGAGGCAAGAGACCATTGTTTCGGAGTGCGCGAGGAGAGGGGATTCAGAGCACCACCTAAACAAGCTCCAGAGATGGGTGTGAGCCGCGTCTATCAGCACGGACCCCAGAGACGGGCATGAGATGCTAAGGCTGCTGCTGCCGCCACCAAGAAGCCTGTGTGCAAGCACAGGTCACTATCCACACCTCCCCTCCTGGAAGCCTGTGCACCGCCACTGCCAGGGTCCCAGGATCCAGGGACAACTACCCGGGAGAACACACGGCACACCTCAGGCTATTGCAACGTCATGGTGGTCTCTGCCACGGCAGGCTCACCCCGCATTCCGTACCCCTCCCTCTCCCCAGCCTGAGTGAGCCAGAGCCCCCTAATCAGCTGCTACTTTAACCCCGTCCTCTCTGACCAAAGAACAGATACCCTCAGGCGACCTACACGCAGAAGCGGGGCCAAATCCAAGCTGAAACACAGGAACTGTTTGAATAAAGAAGAGAAAGGGAAATCTCTCCGTGCAGCCTCAGGAGCAGCAGATTAAATCTCCACAATCAATTTGATGTACCCTGCATCTGTGGAATACCTGAATAGACAACAAATCATCCCAAAATTGAAGCAGTGGACTTTGGGAGAAACTGTAGGCCTGGGGTTTGCTTTCTGCATCTAATTTGTTCCTGGTTTTATGTTTATCTTAGTTTAGTACTTACAGTTCATTATCATTGGTAGATTTATTGATTGGTTGCTCTCTTCTTTTTTTTTAATATATAGTTATGTATTTTTTTCCTTTTTCTCTTTTTGTGAGTGTGTATATATATGCTTCACTGTGTGATGTTTGTCTGTATAGCTTTGCTTTAACCATCTGTCCTAGGGTTCTGTATGACCGTTTTTGTTTTGTTTTGTTTTGTTTTAGTATAGTTTTTAGCGCTGGTTATCATTGGTGGATGTGTTTTTTGGTTTGGTTGCTCTTTTTTTCCTCTTCTTTACCCATTTCACTTTTAAATTTTTTTATTGTTAATAATTTTTATTTTTTATTTAAATAACATTATTTTCTTTCTTTCTTTCTTTCTTTCTTTTTCTCCCTTATCTTCTGAGCCACGTGGCTGATACGGTCTTGGTGCTCCAGCCAGGTGTCAGACCTGAGCTTCTCAGGTGGGAGAGCCGAGTTCAGGACATTGGTCCACCAGAGACCTCCCAGCTCCACATAATATCAAATGGCGAAAACTCTCCCAGAGATCTCCATCTTAATGCTAAGACACAGCTCACTCAATGATCAGCAAGCTACAGTGCTGGACACCCTATGCCAAACAACTAGCAAGACAGGCACAAACCCACCCATTAGCAGAGAGGCTGCCTAAAATCACAAGGTCAAAGACACCCCAAAACACACCACTGGACGCAGTCCTGCCCAACAGAAAGACAAGATTCAGCCCCATCGAGCAGAACACAGGCACTAGTCCCCTCCACCAGAAAGCCTACACAACCCACTGAAAGAACCTTAGCCACTGGGGGCAGACACCAAAAACAACAGGAACTATGAACATGCAGCCTGAGAAAAGGAGACACCAAACACAGTAAGTTAAGCAAAATGAAAAGACAGAGAAACACACAGCAGATGAAGGGGCAAGGTAAAAACTCACCAGACCAAACAAATGAAGAGGAAATAGGCAGTCTACCAGAAAAAGAATTCAGAGTAATGATAGTATAGGTGACCCAAAATCTTGGAACTAGAATGGAGAAAAACCAAGAAACGTTTAACAAAGACCTAGAAGAACTAAAGAGCAAACAAACAATGATGAACAACACAATAAATGAAATTAATAATTCTCTAGAAGGAATAAATAGCAGAATAACTGAGGCAGAAAACTGGATAAGTGACACGGAAGATAAAATAGTGGAAATAACTGCCACAGAGCAGAATGAAGAAAAAAGAATGAAAAGAATTGAGGACAGTCTCAGAGACCTCTGGGACAACATTAAATGCACCAATATTCGAATTATAGGGATCCCAAAAGAAGAAGAGAAAAAAAAAAAGGACTGAGAAAATATTTGAAGAGATTATACTTGAAAACTTCCCTAATATGGGAAAGGAAATAGTCAATCAAGTCCAGGAAGCACAGAGAGTCCCATACAGGATAAATCTAAGGAGAAACACTCCAAGACACATATTAATCAAGCTATCAAAAATTAAATACAAAGAAAAAATATTAAAAGCAGCAAGGGAAAAGCAACAAATAACATACAAGGGAATCCCCATAAGGTTAACAGCTGATCTTTCAGCAGAAACTCTGCAAGCCAGAAGGGAGTGGCAGGACATATTTAAAGTGATGAAACGGAAAAACCTACAACCAAGATTACTCTACCCAGCAAGGATCCCATTCAGATTTGACAGAGAAATTAAAATCTTTACAGACAAGCAAAAGCTAAGAGAAGTCAGCACCACCAAACCAGCTTTACAACAAATGCTAAAGGAACTTCTCTAGGCAGGAAACACAAGAGGAGGAAAAGACCTACAAAAACAAACCCAAAACAATGAAGAAAATGGTAATAGGAACATACATATCGATAACTAACTTAAATGTAAATGGATTAAATGCTCCCACCAAAAGACACAGACTGGCTGAATGGATACACAAAAAACACCATATATACACTGTCTACAAGAGACCCACTTCAGACCTACGGACACATACAGACTGTAAGTGAGGGGATGGAAGAAGATATTCAAATGGAAATGAAAAGAAAGCTGGAATAGCAATTCTCATATCAGAGAAAATGGACTTTAAAATAAAGGCTATCACGAGAGACAAAGAAGGACACTACATAATGATCAAGGGATCAATCCAAGAAGAAGATATAACAATTGTAAATATTTATGCATCCAACATAGGAGCACCTTACACATAAGGCAAATGCTAACAGCCATAAAAGGGGAAATCGACAGTAACACATTTATCATAGGGGACTTTAACAACCCACTTTCACCAATGGACAGATCATCCAAAATGAAAATAAATAAGGAAAGACAAATTTTAAATGATATATTAAACAAGATGGACTGAACTGATATTTATAGAACATTCCATCCAAAACAACAGAATACACGTTCTTCTCAAGTGCTCATGAAACATTCTCCAGGATACATCTTATCTTGGGTCACAAATCAAGCCTTGGTAAGTTTAAGAAAATTGAAATCATATCAAGTATCTTTTCCAACAACAACACTATGAGACCAGATATCAATTACAGGAAAGAACTGTAAAAAGTACAAACACATGGAGGCTAAACAATACACTACTAAATAACCAAGAGATCACTGAAGAAATCAAAGAGGAAATCAAAAAATACCTAGAAACAAATGACAATGAAAACACGACAACCCAAAACCTATGGGATGCAGCAAAAGCAGCTCTAAGAGGGAAGTTTACAGCAATACAATCCTACCTCAAGAAACAAGAAACAACTCAAATAAACAACCTAACTTTACACCTAAAGCATCTAGAAAAAGAACAAAAAAAAACAAAAGCTAGCAGAAGGAAAGAAATCATAAAGATCAGATCAGAAATAAATGGAAAAGAAATGAAGGAAATGATAGCAAAGATCAATAAAACTAAAAGCTGGTTCTTTGAGAAGATAAACAAAATTGATAAACCATTAGACAGACTCATCAAGAAAAAAATGGAGAAGACTCAAATCAATAGAGTTAGAAATGAAAAAGGAGAAGTAACAACTGACATTGCAGAAATACAAAGGATTATGAGAGATTACTACAAGCAACTATATGGACAACGTGGAAGAAATGAACAAACTCTTAGAAAAGCACAACCTTCTGAGACTGAACCAGGAAGGAAGAGAAAATATAAAAAGACCAATCACAAGCAATGAAATTGAGACTGTGATTACAAATAAATCTTCCAACAAACAAAAGCCCAGGACCAGACAACTTCACAGGAGAATTCTATCAAAATTTAGAGAAGAGCTAACACCTATCCTTCTCAAACTCTTCCAAAATACAGCAGAGGGAGGAACACTCCCAAACTCATTCTACGAGGCCACCATCACCCTGATACCAAAACCAGATGAAGATGTCTCAAAGAAAGAAAACTACAGGCCAACATCACTGATGAACACAGACGCAAAAATCCTCAACAAAATACTAGCAAACAGTATCCAACAGCACATGAAAAGGATCATACACCATGATCAAGTAGGGTTTATCCCAGAAATGCAAGGATTCTTCAATATATGCAAATCAATCAATGTAATAAACCATATTTACAAATTGAAGGAGAAAAACCATATGATCATCTCAATAGATGCAGAGAAAGCTTTCGACAAAATTCAACACCCATTTATGATAAAAACCCTCCAGAAAGTAGGCATAGAGGGAAGTTACCTCAACATAATAAAGTCCATATATGACAAACCCACAGCCAATATCGTTCTCAATGGTGAAAAAGCTGAAACCATTTCCTCTATTAACAGGAACAACACAAGGTTGTACACTCTCACCACTATTATTCAACATAGTTTTGGAAGTTTTAGCCACAGCAATCAGAGAAGAAAAAGAAATAAAAGGAATCCAAATCGGAAAAGGAGAAGTAAAGCTGTCACTGTTTGCAGATGACGTGATACTATACACAGAGAATCCTAAAGATGCTACCAGAAAACTACTAGAGCTAATCAATGAATTTGGTAAAGTGCAGGATACAAAATTAATGCACAGAAATCTCTGGCATTCCTATACACTAATGATGAAAACCTGAAAGAGAAATTAAGGAAACACTCCCATTTACCATTACAACAAAAAGAATAAAATACCTAGGAATAAACCTACCTAAGGAGACAAAAGACCTGTATGCAGAAAACTATAAGACACTGATGAAGGAAATTAAAAATGATACAAACAGATGGAAAGATATACCATGTTCTTGGATTGGAAGAATCAACATTGTGAAAATGACTATACAACCCAAAGCAATCTACAGATTCAATGCAATCATTATCCAACTACCAATGGCATTTTTCACAGAACTAGAACAAAAAATTTCACAATTTGTTTGGAAACACAAAAGATCCCGAATAGCCAAAGAAATCTTGAGAAAGAAAAACGGAGCTGGAGGAATCAGGCTCCCAGACTTCAGACTATACTACAAAGCTACAGCAATCAAGACAGTATGGTACTGGAACAAAAACAGAAATACAAATCTATGGAACAGTTTAGAAAGCCCAGAGATAAACCCACGCACATATGGTCACCTTATTTTTGATAAAGGAGGCAAGAATATTCAATGGCGAAAAGACAGCCTCTTCAATAAGTGGTGCTGGGAAAACCGGACAGCTACATGTAAAAGAATGAAATTAGAACACTCCGTAACACCATACACAAAAATAAACTCAAAACGGATTAAAGACCTGAATGTAAGGCCAGAAACTATCAAACTCTTAGAGGAAAGCATAGGCAGACCACTCCATGACATAAATCACAACAAGATCCTTTTTGGTCCACCTCCTAGAGAAATGGAAATAAAAACAAAAATAAACAAATGGGACCTAATGAGACTTCAAAGCTTTTGCACAGCAAAGGAAACCATAAACAACACGAAAAGACAACCCTCAGAATGGGAGAAAATATTTGCAAACGAAGCAACTGACAAAGGATTAATCTCCAAAATTTACAAGCAGCTCATGCAGCTCAATATCAAAAAAACGAACAACCCAATCCAAAAATGGGTGGAAGACTTAAATAGACATTTCTCCATAGAAGATACACAGATTGCCAACAAACACGTGAAAGATGCTCAACATCACCAATCATTAGAGAAATGCAAATGAAAACTACAATGAGGTATCACCTGACACCAGTCAGAATGGCCATCATCACAAAATGTACAAACAGTACAGGCTGGAGAGGGTGTGGAGAAAAGGGAACCCTCCTGTACTGCTGGTGGGAATGTAAACTGATATAGCCACTATGGAGAACAGTATGGAGGTTCCTTAAAAAACTAAAAATAGAACTACCATACGACCCAGAAATCCCACTCCTGGGCATATACCCTGAGAAAACCATAATTCAAAAAGAGTCATGTACCACAATATTCATTGTAGCTCCAGTTACAATAGCCAGGATATGGAAGCAACCTAAGTGTACACTGACAGATGAATGGATAAAGAACACGTGGCACATATATACAATGGAATATTACTCAGCCATAAAAAGAAACAAAATTGAGTTATTTGTAGTGAGGTGGATGGACCTAGAGTCTGTCATACAGAGTGAAGGAAGTCAGAAAGAGAAAAACAAATACCGTATGCTAACACATATATACGAAATCTAAAAACAAAACAAAAACAAAAAATGGTTCTGAAGAACCTAGGGGCAGGACAGGAATAAAGACGCAGACGTAGAGAATGGACTTGAGGACACGGGGAGGGGGAAGGGTAAGCTGGGACGAAGTGAGAGAGTGGCATGGACATATATACACTACCAAATGTAAAATAGATAGCTAGTGGGAAGCAGCTGCATAGCACAGGGAGATTAGTTCTGTGCTTTGTGACCACCTAGAGGGGTGGGATAGGGAGGGTGGGAGGGAGACGCAAGAGGGAGAAGATATGGGGATATATGTATAACTGATTCACTTTGTTATAAAGCAGAAACTAACACACCATTGTAAGGCAATTATACTCCAACAATGATGTTAATAAATAAATAAATAATGGGATACTGTTATGGTTCGTTTCTCTCTAGTGGAACAAGGGCCAAATAGATAAAAGTTTGGGTTTTTTTTTTAAAATGACTATTAACAGAACATCTTATCCTCTTGCTTTAATTTAAAAAAAAAAAATGCTACAGGTAAGACTCCGGCAGGAAGTGCTTATTTTGTTAACTCTAAAAGTACCCTTAACTACAGAAAGGACAGCCTGGAAAGGCCCTTCACTCTGGTAGTGAGACAGGTGAAAGGTTATGTTCTGATTAGTACTGAAGCTAGAGAGAATATGCTGATCTATGGGTAAGGTCTATAGCTTCAAATTATATTTTCACGAAATGGAGAAATAAGCAATCCACATCTGTCCACATCTAGTCACTTTTTAAAAGAGCATCATAGTTTGGTATTCAGAACAATGTCAAATGAACTGTAAACTTTAATCATTCTGAACCAGCCGGGCTGGGAACTCTTGGTGTCCAGGTCAGTGTTCCAAGATCTTATATGACATGGTGGCAGCCGCTGAAATTCCAGGTATAGCTTCTATATAAAAAATAATTAGTTTTTACAACCGTATTTCTCAATACATCTCTGGCTATCGGACAGGTTTCGTGGTTGTCACTGTTGTTGTAGTTTTAATGTTCAGCCCACTATAATCCTACTGCACATGGTCAGTAGGTAACTTGCACTGAATGCAACTGACCGTGGGTGTAACACAACCTCTGCATTGGTCTAGGCTCTATTAAATGAGACAAGGTCAGTGATCATCTGCATGGATTTCACAGCAACGTCAAACTGCTATAAAATGTCTAAATGCTCTCGATCTCTGTATTTTTCTCACCAGAGACTGGAAACAGTTCGCATATTGGCCCTGGTCTACAGAAGTCACTTTCGGAAGCACTGTATAGATGTGCCTTGACCATCTGAGTCACTTTCAGTGGCCGTGAATATACCATGAGGTGAGACGAAGGAAGAAAAGGAGGCCACCGAGTAGAGACAGAGGGAAGGTTCTTTATGGGAGAGGAAATATGGCTGAATCAATACTTTCTGTCAGCACAGCCAAGCAGAATTCCAGTTCTGTGAAAAGAGGGCCCCTCTCCCAGGCCTCCCATAAGTAAACGCCAGCTCCAGCCTGCAGCAATCACACTCCAAGTGTCTGCAAACATAGGGTCCCATGGCCAAATCCATGAGGAACTCAAACATATGTGAAATGGTTTTAGGCTCACTGCCTTTTTCCCCAAGCTGGCTTGGCCTGTCTCCTAAAGAGAGTCAGAAACCACTCAGCTGTAGAGATGTGTTTGAAAGCACTTCAGGGGAGCCCCCATCCTTCCCACAAAAGCTGAGGGCTTTAGGGGAAAAAAAAAAAAAAAAAACCTCTAAATTCACTTAATCCTCCTGAAGACAATCTTTTCTACATTTAATCATTTCTGAAATTGGTATGCATGTTATAGCCAATGTGTACACTTAGTACAGCAGTGTTCCATTTTTTTGCTCCTACTGTTTTTAAATTGATATTGTATATTTAATGGTATTTTTGAAATGGTGGAAATGAGGTATATAATTTCATTGTAAATCAAAAGCCTATGTATGATATTTTATTTTGCTTAAGCAGCCTTGTTTTAGGGAAATATACATCAAGAAAATGAATGAAGGCACTGGTCAGCCCATCTGACAGATTTCAATAATATGAATGTATTTATTGAGATCCTGCCATTTGTCAGGTATGTAACAGCTTCACCTGTATTAACTCATTTAAACCTTATAATGACCTTCTGTGGTTGGTGGTCACCTTACAGATGAGGAAAATGAGGCATAGAGAGGTTAAAATTTTTTTTCCAAGATCATACAGCTAGAAAGTGTTGGAGCCAAGGTTCAAACCAGTGGTTCAAACTGATGTTGATTTCGGACTTCTCAATAAAATCACCTAATCAGCTTACTGATAAAGCAAAGTTGAAGTTCATCACTTACTATAATAAGGAAGAATACGCCCTTGACAAGACTTATTTTCTAAGAGGGATATTTATGAGGTTTGGGAGTCTGGTTTAAGGCAAGTATTTCAATGCAGGGGCCGGATTCAGATTGGCCCAACTTCCTGACATAGTAGTTTAGGGTTGGTTGACACAGCAAGGAAATGGTCCCAAGAGTCTTAAAGCATCAACAGTGGCTTGATGAGTCTGATAAAGTGATTTATATTGTCCTGAAAGGGGGTTATTTCCTCTGATGAGAGATGGTTGAATCATCTTTTTTTCATATAAATGGATTTTCAGGAAGTTCTTTAACCAAATCATAATTATTTGCAACATGATGTTCCTGGGTAAGAGTCTCCTGAAATCAGGTGATTTTAATGCAGACAGTGAGCTGTGTAGCTGCAGATGGTTTGTGTTCTCACCAGGTGGTTGCCATCTGGTATGTGTCCCCTCCAAATCCATATGTTGAAGCCCTATCCTCCCACCCCACCACCACCACAAAGTGGCTGTATTTGGAGTTTTTAAGGGGAATTTAGATCAAATGAGGTAATATGGGTGAGGTCCTAACCAGATAAGATTGGTGGCCCTAGAAGAGGAAAACAAAGAGATTTTGTTTTCTATCTCTCTCTCTCTCTCTCTCTCTCTCTCTCTCTCTCTCTCTCCCTCTCTCTCTCTCCCTCTCTCTCTCTCCCCCCCCCTTTCTATGTGCCCTGAAGAAAGGCCATGTGAGCACACAGAGAAGCCAGCTATCTGCAAGCCAAGAAGAGAGACCTAACCCAATCATGGGGGCACTCTGATCTCTGACTTCCAGCCTCCAGAATTGTTAGAAAATAAACTTCTGTTGTTAAGCCATCCAGTCTATAGTGGTTTGTTATGGTCACCCAAGCTAGCTAATACACCATCCATACTCATAAATATTCACTTATACAGCCTCAGCTTCCCTTGCTGAGTGGCTGCAAGAATTCAGTGAAATCACATATGTCAATATGCCTTGTAAGCTGTGGAGCGCTGTATGAACATTAGCTCACAGCATTGTTAATAGTAGAGGTCCCTGCGGTTCCTGGCTTCTTGAAGGCTCAATACTTGGGCCAGAGCTTAATGACATGGTTGAGTAAAGCAACTGAGTCTAGCAGTTCTCTGAGGCAAGACTCACCTTGGGTTAATTACGAAGCTTAGCAAAGGGATCGAAGAACAACTTGGCACCAGGAAAATCCACATTCTCTGTATTCCTGACAAACTGAACACCCAGCTGTAAATTTATTGACTCTCCCTTAAGAAGTTCTAATGGAATAAATTTTGCCTTCTTGGTGCCTGCTAATTAGACAATTATTTAACTGTTTCTTTTTTTAATGACTCTCTGCTGTTGTTTGAAGACTTCTGTCTATTATTTGTACTAAAAACCTCTGTCACATTTTTGCCTCATTATCCTTAACAAATAGTACATTCCCCAGCCCCAATCCCTGGTTCCCGTACTGCTCCCTCCCCCAGCACCTCCCCAGTCTACAGTGCCCAGAGTTTCAAAGACCAGCTGTTACCATTTTGTTGACTGAGAATTTTAGAAACTTCTATCACAGGAACAAGGCTCCATGGGGGCTGTTGAATTAAATATCAGTTCTTCAAACAGGAATTCGCTCAAAGAACAAAAGCAGCAGGAAGACAAGCGACAAATACAGGCAAGTGCTGCAGTCCTCCCACTCAGTGACTGGCAAACTGGCCCTCTCTCCCTTCCCTGGCAGCCTGAGACTGGAATTCCTAGGCCTGTGGCCACATTTGGCCATGGAGAGTCATACAACTCTTCCTAGGGCTGGAGGCCCAGCCCAGCCCAGCCCAGCCCCAGGGTCACTCATTCTTTCATCAGAACATGAGTACATTCAAAGATGACCCTTTTCACCATCTCCTGCAGTTGGCCTCATCTGAGCGTTTCAAAGGTTTTCCACTGAACCACTCTTTCTTCAGAAGGGAGAAGAGGGAAAATAAGAAAGTCAAAGAATGAACATTTGCTGAGCCCTATGATTTGTCATATCTGCCTGCCATGGAGAGTAATGGACAGTGCACAGCAGTATAGAGACTAGATCCTTGCTACTCAAAGCATGGCCAAGGTTGGCTTCACGAGTGTGAGACCTATGCCGCCACACAGGGCCCTTCACTCATGATGGTCACACTTGGTTTGATCCTCTGCTGTTTTGAAATGCTCAATGATTTTACCTTTCAACTTGTGTTTTGTAAATGAAATCCGATGGTACATGGAGCATGCTCACAAGCTGAGGAGATATGGGCAACATGCATATTTACTGTTCCCAGATGCATCTTTGCATATGGCATTTGAGGTACCCATAAGCACTGAGTTCCAGTGGGCCCACATCGTGGGAGTTCAACAAGGCTCAAAGCAAGTACAAGGTGAGCATGTTAAGTCCATGACTGAGCAAGCCAGAGTGCCGGCAGCCCCAAGAAACCATACTTTCCTTCACACCAGGATCTACTTTGGAAATGGCAATCTAAGAAACACAAACTACCAAGGAACCATATCTTCGTATCTTTTCTTACTCACATCACATCCCTGTGTTAACCAGCCACTTATGCTGAAAATGATGACACGGAAGGGCAAGGAAAGACAGAAGGTAGGGCAACCCATAGTTCCTCGTTTGTCCAGTCCTTCCTCATCAGGAGAGAAAAGCAGAGAACACTGTGGACTGTGAGTGCGTCAAGAAGTGAAGTGACAACAGTTGACTTAGGTGAGAACAAAATACAGATGGATGCATGAGCAATGGAGCTGAACTGTGTAATTATGGTGATTCCACATACGAGTTAAATGCTCTCATATTTGTATTTAAAAGTGACATTGCACAATTTAAAGCTAAATGGCAAATTTCATGCTAATATTTTAAAACTTTACTTTTCCTTTACATAGTGCTACATTAAATAACAAAACACCATGACGAGATGAAAGTGAGACCCTGGAAGAAGGAAAAAGCTCTATACTTTAGTACCTTTAACAACACTTTCTTCCCGCTGTTTCAGCAAAAGGCCCCGAGTTTTCATTGTGCACGAAGCCCTCGGTGCTCACCCTGCTCAACCTGCGGGCAGGCAGCAGCGAATGACCTGGGAGCAGCATCCCTGGCCCCTCATCAGATCCTCATTTAAACACAACCCCCAGGTGACTTGCATGCAATGTGCACATGAAAGCTTGAGAAGCCCAGGATTAGAGAATCTTTTCAGTGACTCACAGGTGTCCACTATGGAGCTGTGAGGTCCATATTATCCCTCACTGACAGATGTAGAAACAGCTTAGAGAGTTTAGTGGACTTGCCCAAGGCAGTAAGTTCCCAGCTAATAAGTGGCAAAACAGAAATTAGAAGCAAATCTGTCTCGTTCCAAATCTAAGCTCTTTTCATTTTCACCAATAGTTTCCAAGAAGAGTGAGCGTCCGAAATAAACTGGGGAATTTTTTAAATGCAGATCCCTGGGCCCCACCCCAGACACACCCCATGAAAATCTCCTGGCTGAGGCTTGAAAATCGGTATGTTTAAAACAGTGGTTCTCAAATTTGGCCACACAACAGCACTACCTGGGGACCTTTTTAAACATTCTGACCGCCAGGCCACAGCACAGGTCCGCTAAATTGGAATCTCTGGGGGTGGAACTCGGTCATCGAAATTTAAAACCAGTTGAGAACCACTGTTTTAAAATACTTCCAGGTGATCCTCATGTTCTCCAGGGTCTGGGCAGCCGGCTTCACATTTGCATATGCTCTTATTCACAAGGCTTCCCCCGGGCTTCTGGGCACACAGGTTAGAAAGAAGCAACAAACAACCAAACAAACACAAATGTGGGATTTCAGGAAACTAATTTTATTTCTAGAGCCAAACCAATCAACCAGCTCTGTATGTGAAAAAATGCAATTAGTACTCAGAATCACTGGTGTCTATTTTGTTACTAAAATTCCAAAAGTTATCAAAAAATCATTAACAGCCAAAAGCAAGAACTCTGCACTAAATATTTACATGTGTTTCTAAATCAACATTTTTATCTTCGGGAATAAGGACAGTCACTCATCATTATTCTGGAACTCTTGTCAGGTGCCTATGTTAGGAGAGATAGGCGCTGTCTGTAACAGGGTGGCTGGGGAGCCAGGGACCCAAGCCCCTCCCGTGTGCAGGAAGGAGGCTGCCAGGGGCAAGTGGGGGAGGCCAGTGGCCTCCTTTGAACTGTTGGCAGAGAACCTCAGGAGCTCAGGATTAAAACGTCCCCAAAGGTCAAGAATTCAAACCCTTTCAAAATCTGACCCTGCCTACAGCATCTGGCCCAACACAAAGTTTCTCAAAGCTTATCTGGGGACCACCACCTGGGTGCCTGGCTTCAACTGCAGCCAACTTCTAACCCCAGCCCAAACAGACCATAGCAGCATCACCTGTGGATGGTCCTTTTTAAAACCAAGTTTCCCAAGTGATTCATATGCTTGTTAAAGTTTGAAAACAGCTGTTCTGATAGTGCCACCAGATAGTTCTATCCAGTGCTAGACAGCTGCAAATCCACCAAGCTAGCGCCACCCTGGGGATGTTCTGGTGATTAACTGCCTTTGCCCCCTTGAACAACACATACCTTCATAGCACTATCTTTCCTATCTATCCTCTAAAGTTCATTGAAGGTTGTTCTACACATACCCTAGTATGTAGAGAATTAGCCACGAAAAGGGTCTCAGACGTTATATAATCAAATATGCCTAATCCAGGGGTCACTTCCACATAAATCAAGACCAGTTCCCCTTACCAATTCTAAATAGATCCAATTGGCCTACTTTGTAAGGTTTCACTGGCACACACAAAGTTCTTGGCATTGAACTAAAACCTGCTCCCCAAACTGCAGAACAAACGGTCCCACGTCTGCCCTCAAAGACTGCCCAGAACAAATCTTCCCTCTTCCACAGGACAGTCTTTTATACCCACAAATATATACCACATCTCTCCCAAACCATTTGTTCTTCAAGCTAAATAATCCCATGTCCTTTAAATGTTTCTTTTTATTAAATTCTCCTAAAATTATGTTTGTATGTGGTCTTAACATAATACATATTTTTAGTTCATGTGAATGGAATTGTGCAGGATCTCGTTTCTCATTTTCTCATCAAACAGGGGGCCTTAATAAGAGCTACATGAGTATGCGCACCTCTTAGTTTTTCCCCTGTTGCCATTATTTCTCCTCACCCTCTCCCCACCTCTCCTGCGCCCCTGACTCTTCCTGACATCGTGTACTCCTCTTTTTCACATGCACTCCCTTTCATCCATGTACCCTTTAAACCAAGGCACCCAGAACTGAACATCATCTCACCCAGTGTAAACACCCAGGATACTGGAGATAACATTTTTTTTTTTTTTTTCTCCAGTACGCGGGCCTCTCACTGTTGTGGCCTCTCCCGTTGCGGAGCACAGGCTCCGGACGCGCAGGCTCAGCAGCCATGGCTCACGGGCCCAGCCGCTCCGCGGCATGTGGGATCCTCCCGGACCGGGGCACGAACCCGCGTCCCCTGCATCGTCAGGCGGACTCTCAACCACTGCGCCACCAGGGAAGCCCTGGAGATACATTTTAGAGGGTATATGATCCTAGATTCTCACAATAGTTATCCATCAGTAGGATCTTCAGTCGTAATGACAATCCCTCATTTAAATCATTTACCACTGATGGACATATCCCTCTTTCTCAGGCTGAGTAAGCCTGTAACATGGGAAACACTGTCTCCTAAATAGACTCACGCTGCACTCTATCTCCATGTGTTCCTTTTGCTTACAGAAATGCTTGTGGGGTTGTTAAAAGTAATCTTATTAAAAGAGACTCAGAATATTCAACAGAAACCTGAGAGAGCATCTAGCATGAAGTGCCTGAGGAGGTGGGAGCAAACTCTAAACATTTTATGAAGGAAAAAACCGAGGTCCAGAGGGCTTCAGTGACTTGCCCAGGGACACAACCCAATTACAGCCTCAGAGCTGAGTCAGAAGCCCAAGGTGTCCCTACTCTCCCGGGCCATCTCCTCCAGCCTCCAGGCAGGCCCTGAACGCCGCAGCTCCGCAGAGGGCTGTGAGCCGGTGGCCACAGCTGCCGTCTCCTCCCCCATCCTCTGATTCTCTGAAAGCAGAGCACACAAACCCAGTCTGTATTGGAGGTTCAGAGCTACAAAGCCTGCATTATTTAACACCGGCTTTAGCTATCTGGGATGGAGAATAAATAGCACTATAATAAAATCCATAAAATATATCAAATTGGATTTTTTTTTTCAGGGATGGCTCCAAGCACAAGTTGGTAATCAAAAGGTTTTCTGAAAGACTGGAAATAGTGTTTGCTGTGTTGAAATTTCCCTGAACCTTAAGAACACCCTGTTCCCCATCATCTACAAGCTGAATACTTAAGGCAGAGAGACGTGTGTTACTCTAAGTCAGGAGGAAGAAGGACATTTTCAAAAGGCCTGATAAGGAATGTCTTCTCCTCAGCTTTAGCATCCATGGCCACCTGAGGGTAAGAATGTCTTTAGCCCTCAACACCTCCTAACACTCCCGGGGCAGCAGCAGTCAAGGTAGCAGAAGAAGTGGTGGATGCCCTTGCCAGCAAGCTGAGGAAGCTGGCAATGACGGCATGTGGCAGGGAGGTTTGCTCTCCTTTTACAGATATTTGGGTTTGCAGGGCTGCTAATAGTGAAGCCTCCCTGTTCCTCATAAGGACTTGACCACAATTCGGATATGTCACCAGGTGATGCTTCCCTTAAAGCTTAGGAGCTGAAGGAGCCCTGTCGTCCATCAGTGTAGTGAGGGGTAGCAATTAGCACATGCCCCCCCATCATGATTTCCCTATTACTAAAGTACGTTAAAAGAAAGCCTCCAAGTTCAAGAAGGTTTCATGAGCATACCCAGTTACCTCTCTTCCAACCCAAGTTCTTAATTAAACAACTAAATGATATTGTTTAAAGAATGAAATCATAACAGTGATAGCATGAAAGAAAGAGAGCAATCAGGGCATCAGAAAGTTTGAGGAGATCCTGGAAGACAGAAGGTGGGATGGGAGGGGTTTCACCACCCAAACACCAGAGATAAGAGGTGCTGCGCCCAGGACAAGCAGGAGACAGCCTAGCAACTTAGTGTCAATGAATAGCAGAGAGCAGGGAGGGGCTCTGAGGCAATCAGGTGAGTTAACTGAAGAACTCTTTTTGAATCAACTGAGCCGGCAAAGTGCTGCCTCTGCTCCCAGGTATACGGAACACAAAGGGCAGAACCTTTGTCTGCTGGGATGAAGATTTACAACTATTCCCACAAAAATGGGCAATTATCTAGATAAGGGTTGATGTGTGGGTGTTTGGGCAGAGAGAAGGAGTACAAAGTTTCATGCATGTCTATACTCCAAGACCCTAAAGGAAAGAAGGAGGAATAAGAAAAGGAGGATGGGAGAAGGGAAGAGCTCTCCTTCAGAATGCCCTCCCTTCTAACTTCAGCCGCTGTGGCACCCACAGACAAAGTGCCTGCTTCACCTCAAGGTGCCCAACACATGGCCCAGACACTCACACACTTCCCTCTCATGAGGGAAGTTCCTGTTGACAGACACCAGCACACCCACAGAGGAAACCATATCAGGAATACACACTAATTAATCTAATTAATCCAGCCCTTTATTATGTGTCTTAAGCAATAACCAGGACTCAGACATTTGAGTGAAACCTAGAGAGAATGTAGCTCCATCATGGCGACGAAACCAATTAACTGACTCAAAACAGGTATCCCAGGGAGCACACATGAACTTAAAAAGATCTAATTAGTATGTTCTGTGACAGCAGAAAGGGTTTCACACTTCTATAAAACAAGACAGATGTTGATCCAAAAGATGAAGAAAAAGGACCCAAACAATGGAAAACGTGGAAGGAAAAGTTAAGTGATATGGAGGTTAAAGTCAAGAAGTCCAACATCTATTTAACAAAAGCTCCAGAAGGAGAAAACTGTTACAATGGATGTGGGTAAATAAAACATAATGAAAAAAATTTCCCAAAGCTTGAGACAGACAAGAATCTTCAGACTAAAAAATTCTACCAAGTGCCAAGTAGGATTAATAACAGGGCTTGGTGAAATTTCAGAATCCCAAGGATAAAGAAAAACAATCTTAAAAGTTTGCCAAGAGAAAATAAGCATTTATAAAAAAGGATTAAACAGTATTTTCAGTGTTTAACTTATCAACCACTTATATAGCACTTATCCCAGGCTGTTTTCTAGGCACTTTAAAAAGAATAACTCCTTCAGTATTAAAGTATCACAATTCTTCTCATCAATAAGCCTGAGTACTGGGACACAATCAGATATCTTTAAAGCTGTAAAAAAAAAAAATGATTTTTAAGGCCAGAGTCCCATACATATTTAATATGTATGGGCAAAATAAAGGCATTTTCTGACATTGAAGGTTCAGAAAATTCATGTGCCCTATGTGAAAAAAAAATACACTAAAAGCTATCCCCCCAAAATTAAAAAGAGATACATAAAGGCAATATAAGGTATAAGAAACTGTGGTAGCTGAAGATGACCTAGAAGAAACGAAGAAAGCTGAAAAGAAACTAAACAACGATCCAGTGGACCTTGACGCTTGGGATATCCTCTTCTGAGCACTGGTGACTTACTGACACAGGATAAAACTGACTTCTTTATGACCAGGCACTAAGCTTGGTGTGACAATGGATAATCTATGCACAATCAGAACACTGCAGGGCTTCCCTGGTGGCACAGTGGTAGGGAGTCCACCTGCCCATACAGGGGACGCGGGTTCGTGCCTCGGTCCGGGAAGATCCCACATGCCGCGGAGCGGCTGGGCCCGTGAGCCATGGCCACTGAGCCTGCGCGCCCGGAGCCTGTGCTCCGCGACGGGATAGGCCACAGCAGTGAGAGGCCCGCGTACCGCAAAAAAAGAAAAAAAAAAAAAGAACATTGCAAACGCTGTTTGGGGGCCTAATTTTCCTAATAAACCTATAGTCAAAGCAAGAAAAATGTCATTACAGAGTAAAATACAAATGCAAATAAAAAAATACTAATGTAACAAAAACTGAAGAGAGGAACAGGGGAAAGGAGGGTGGGAAAAAATATAAGTGAAATAAATACCACATCCTTCATGTCCAGGAATCAGCAAATATAATCTAACATTAATAAATCAAGAAAAGGAAGTATTAGTGATAATTTAAGATTATAATAATTAGAACTAAAAATCAGAAACTTTAAAAAGTAGTTACTGGGAGTATTTGGGAACTCTCTGTACTTTCTGCTCAATTTTTCTGTAAACGTAAAAATACCCTAAAATATAGTCTGTTAATTAAGAAAAAAAGTTACTTGTGTGTATTAGGTACGTGGCTTGGTGAACATCTCCATTATGATTAATAATATGTTTAACCTTAGACTAAATAACAACATATCAAAACAGGATAGAGGTTCTTGACAACTATATTCGATCTTTATTATGGCTTTTTATATATTTATCTTAAACCCATAAACTCTTTGAAAGCTCATCTGTGTATTTCCTATAGTAATTAACACAGAACTTTTATTACTACTCATTTAAATAAGTTATTAGTAAAAATTTTAAAGAAGTGCAAGTACAAAGGCACAAATAATGATGTTCCTTACTAATTTTCAACTTTCACCCATCACTTCATGTGTGCACTATCTAGTCAGGACAGGTTTTGGCTAGGAACCAAGGTCATTTTTGCACCATCTGCTGCCTGTCTGGCCCTCCTTTAACCATGGCTCCCTGGTTCTGGACTGCTTTCCCAAACCTGTAGCCCTTTCCTGGGCCCTGCTGGCAATAGCTGCATCCTTCTACACACCTGACGTTCTGCGGCTTGTTCTGAATGTGATGGCTCTGTGTTGTCAGGTCTCTGAATGTCCTTCCTTACAGTGGACAGACCAGCCACCTACACTCTTCAGTGTACTCTGCTTTTCTTGGTTATGGAATCCTATTCTGCAACTGCTTCTGACTGATGCTGTGGCCACTTCCGAATCTGAGATGAAAGGAAAAAAAAACTGGAAATAAAGGGGTAGAGAGTTGAAAATTAGGAGAGTATTTTTCAAGAGCAATTTGATCAAGGATATCTAACCCAGGTGGTCTGATGCCGCCTCCTCCAATCAAGCCAAGAGAAAGGAGCTCAAACAGAAGCTCTCAGAGAATTTAATGGGTTCTCTCCGCAGCTGGGTGGGCATAGTAATGGTGAATAACTCATGCCTGTGAAATCCAAAAGGTAAGAAAAGTTATGGCTGGCCTCTCACAACATGAGAAGAGAGAGCTTCTCATACTGAGATCCCAGCACTCCCAGTATTTGTGAGGGAAATACACATGTGAGTGTTCCTGGTGATCAAGGTGTGAGCTACTCCTGACCCTGCATGGAATCCTCACGGATCCTGAACAAGAGCCCCTGACAGGGGTAAGGGGGCCCAGCCAACAGAGGCTGGGCAGGTGGCCAGCCGTAAGCCAGGGGCCTGAGGTGGAATACAAGTGCATTTGGATGTGTCAAGGAAACCTCAGGTGAAAGAACCCCTATGATGGGGGGGGCAGGAAAAGGTACTGGGGGCATTTCCAAAAGCCTATCAGGATGGCTAATGAGACAGAGTCAGCTGCAAACCTTTGTCAATCCCAAAAAGCACAGATACCAGTTCATAGCAATATTTATTAAGTGGAAAATTTTCTACCTGTAGTAGGCAGATTTCTAAGATGGCCTCCATGATTCCTGCCCCCTGGTAGCCACACTTTTGTGTGACCCCCCCCCCTTGACTGGACAGAACCTGTGCCTTGCTTCTAAACAACAGAATAAGCAAAGGTGAAGATATTTTGTAAATGTGATTAACTTCCCTAATCAGCTGACTTTAAGTAATCAAAAGGGAGACTCTCCTGGGTTGACCTGACCTAATCATGTGAGCCCTTTTAAAGAGCATCTAGAGGTCAGAGATGCTCTCTCCTGTTGGCCTTGAAGAAGCAAGCCACAGTGAGCTTTACAGGTGCAAGGAAATGAAGCCTGCCTGCAAGCACATGAGCTTGGAAGAGGATCTTGAGCTTCAGATGAGATCCCAGCCCAACAGCTGGATCACAGCCTTGTGAGATGCTGAGCAAAGGACCCAGCTGTGCCCACACCCCTGACACACAGGAACTGGGAGATCATGAATGGGTGCCACTTTAAGCCACTAAACTTGTAGCAGATTGTTTCATAGCACTAGAAAACTAATATATCACCCTACACACACTACTCCATGAAGGTCCAAACTATGGTTAACTAGATGAGGGAGGATGGGTTAAATTACTAGACGGGGAAAAGAAGGAAAAGCGCTGACCACACCCTCTGTCCCTTTGCAAGCGGTCAGGCTGCAGCTTGACTAACTGGGAGAGGATATACATAAGGATTAAAAACTTTGTTATTGGGCTTCCCTGGTGGCGCAGTGGTTGAGAGTCCGCCTGCCGATGCAGGGGACGCAGGTTTGTGCCCCGGTCTGGGAAGATCCCACATGCCGCGGAGCGGCTGGGCCCGTGAGCCATGGCCGCTGAGCCTGTGCGTCCGGAGCCTGTGCTCCGCAACGGGAGAGGCCACAACCGTGAGAGGCCCGCGTACCGCAAAAAAAAAAAAACAAAAAAACTTTGTTATTACCTGGGATTGCATTTGTGGGGGGGGGGTGTGTGTGCGTGTGTGTGTGTGTGTGTGTGTGTGTGTGTGTGTGTGTAAGTGTCCTAGCTGTCCTGGTTATCAAGAAAGGGAAGGGAAGGACACAACTGGCCCCACAGTGTGGGGATTAATGTGCAGGGAGCAATGCTGCTTTCAGATTATACCCCGAGAGTCTCTCCTGGTCGGCATAAGAGTAATTCTTACTCTATCATTTTATTACTCTGAGGTCTCTACATACCACATTGGAACTGTCTGTGCCTGATGCTATGTCTTTCATCTGAGCAGACTGCCTAGTGACCCACACTGCCAGCAACCATTAAGGAGAAACTCCAAGCTTCTCAATCCACTCAAAAGAGTCCCTTCACCTTCTTTCTGTTCCATCTTCAACCTTGTCCCTGAATTTTCCCAGCTCTGGATTACTTCCTAACCTTATTTCCTTTTTCTAGCCCTACAGTGTTTCTTTGGACTTAATCATACATATGTCCTCCTGGTTAGCTTTACTTCTCTTTCTTCAATAGGTCTCTCTCTGGGTCCATATACTTATGTCTACTCTTACCTAATCACGTGAGCCCTTTTAAAGAGCATCTAGAGGTCAGAGATACTCTCTCCTGCCGGCCTTGAAGAAGCAAGAGATGGTGAGCTTTACAGATGCAAAGAAATGAGTTCTGCCTGCAAGCACATGATCTTGGAAGAGGATCTCAAGCCTCAGATGAGGTCCCAGCCCACAGCTAGATCACAGCCTTGTGCCTGACCAAGCCCTGGCCTCTATGACCCAACCTTGGCACTGGTCCACTTGATTGGTATCCTCACCAAAACCATCACAACCTCCCAGAGACTCTTCATTTGTGATTGTGTAAGTGCGTTTTTTCTTCTGGGCCCATTGTGAATCTACAACTAAAGGGGCCAGTCCAGCCCAAGAGAACATCAAGAGGTCTGAGATGCTCTCTCCTGCTGACCTTGAAGAAGCAAGCCACGGTGAGCTTTACGGGTGCAAGGAAATGAATTCTGCCTGCAAGTACATGAGCTTGGAAGAAGATCCTGAGCCTCAGATGAGACCCCAGAGTGTCATACATACCGAGGGTTTCAAAGGGCCTTGGAGGTAACTCCAGGACAGACCTACAGTGTAACAGATGGTGCGAGACAATGCACCCTACTATGAACACAGGCCCAAATTCCACTGCTGTAGCTGGGGAATGAGAGGAGCCATCGCCAATCCTAAACTTGAACTCTGAGAGGGCAAGGGTCTTCTCCTTGTGATAACTACTCTATCCCCACACCCGGAAGAGTGCCCAGCATTTGGTTCATGTTCCATAAATGTCTATCAAAGGGATGAACGGCTGAAGGAATTCATTAACCCCACCAGCCCTATATTAGTTCCAAAATGACCCGGCAAGTATACAGTTTTGTCTAACAAATGGATACACACTTAGCCCCCCACTCTCTCTCCTTTTGCCTCTCTCCTTCCCTCTGCCTTTTTTTCTATCTGCTTCAGTTTTGTCCACCTCTGTGTCAATGTCCCAAACTGTCTCTGCCCCTCACGTCTCTAGCTGACCCTTCTTGGACTTCTCTAATCCTACTCTCTCGATTTTTCTTCTCTCCCCATCTCATGCCTCTATTCTACCCCACCCCCTCCCATTTCCTGTTACCCCTTTCTTCATCTTGACTTTCTCTCTTTGCACCTCCTCCTCCCACCCCCTCATCTGTCCCATCCATTTCATCTACCCCTCTCCCTACCACCTGCCTGGGCATAATACTAGTTTGAAGTACATTTTATTTGTGATGTCTATTGATTAAAGTTTTATGTTCCTTGTTCTTAATTAACTTATCATTCATCCTGTGCCCATATATTGCTGTTGTATATTTCAAACAACAGATATACTGCTGATAAAGCTATTTGTAAATCAATGTTCTGTAAACAGAATCACATTTCAAATGTACTAGAAGAACTTGCCAAATAAAAGAATGCTTTGATGAAAAATTAAACAATTCTCAATAATGCATATTTTTTGTAACTCTGAGGTTTCAGATAATGGCCATGTGAAACAAAATGAACTCATTTTAATGCCACCAACCACAATCATTCCGACCCAGTTTGGGTTGATCTCCTCAAGATAGATATTAGATCTCAAAAAAGTCTGTAAAAGGGAATAAATAATTCCTCTGGGAGGCTCTTCTTTATGAAAATGGAAGTACTGGAAGATGAAGAATGAGTGAGAACATGTTCAAAGCCTGCAAATTTATAAAAGGTAAAAATACAAAGAGTGTTCATTTATTATATATATGCATGTATAGTCACTATTATATTCCAGGCACTCGGGTAGGTACTGAGGATAAAAACTTGATTAAGACATAGTGACTGCCCTCAAGCACTCATATCTAATAGGAGACAGAGACACATAAATAAGTAATTTCAAAACAATGTGTAAGTATTATAAATAATAGTAGCATGCATTAAAAAAACAAAAAGGCTCAGCAGTGGCACCACGTGGGGAAAACTTCACAAGAGCAGAAACTGGGTGTGTTTTGTTTGCTGTTTTATTGTTAGTGCTAGCACAGAGCCCCACTTATCTTAGAAGCAGTTCTTATTAAACTGTTGCATGATCCACTTTGCTGTGGTGGGAGTTGAAGGGGGCAACTGAATAAAGGTGTCACTGAGGAGAAGGTAGTAAACCGGGCCTTCAAGGAAAATAGATGTTCTCTAGAAAGACAAGGATGGAATCAGCATTGGGTAGAAGAAGCCATGCATTTAAAGTACAGAGGTGAGAGAGAACACAAACTTCAAGAACTAAATTTTGAGCAAGCACAACTCATTCACAAAGGCCCTCTCTCACATTATCAATGGAAAGATAATTTAATTCTTTCATGTGCAGTTCAACATTTTGTTTTTTCTCTTGATGCCTTTTTCTGTTCTTACCATTGAGTTGCTTCCTGTCTCTCTCATGCCTCTTTGCCCTAATTGGTCCCTCAAGGGTCTACTAATTCTTCCCACTGCCAGCCCTCTCCTTTGTATACTCCTTAGTTACTGTCTTATCACAATTGTTTGAGGTAGTTCCCTACCAGGTATATGTTAGGGCAAAAATGTGCTTTCATTCTAAATATATCCTGGATTGCCCCATAGGACCTGTTAGATATGGTATACTACTATGTGGGTTTCCCTAGGGAGCATGAACTTACATGCAGAATTTTCCAGAACAATGCTTATTTCAAACACTCTCAAAGTCCCTGAAGTTTGAATATTTCATCTCCTGTCTATGTCTCCCAGTCTGATCTCACAGCATGAAGCAGCACAAAATTCTTTTGTTAGACCATGTGTCACACACAATTTTTGCTTCAGAAAATCCAAAGACCAGACTGAAGGAGCCTTGTCTCCTATGGCAGAGTCTGTATGTCCTAACATTTGCTGCAACAGCTTCCCTACTGCGACGCTGCTCTAGAATGGGAGGTGCGTGTTTGTAACAATTGTGAGCCTACTGGCTGAAAACTGGAGGTCACAGTGCCCTTAGGAAGGGCGGGAGAGGTGACAGAGAGGCTGAGGCAGGACACATAGCACATGGGCTTTGCGGCCAGACAGGCCTAAATCCAAATCCCATCTCTACCACTTATGAGCTAAGGAACTGCCTTCCACTGAGTTGGTCTTGGCCCATGTAAGTCCTCTTCCTCCTCCACCTGGGGGTGAAATGGAGCCAGGAGGTTCTCTCCTAGCAGCTGGAGTATGTCACCCAACAGTACGTAATGCAACATGTGCCAATGGCCTTCCCCACCCCAAGGCTGCCTCCTGCTCATAGCCACACAGGCTCCTCTGCCACCTGCATTTGCAGGCATGACCCACACCCGAACCTTTGTCTCCTATGATTACTCTCCCATTGACTCAACCCTGCTCCAGGGTCTCCGAGCAATAATACCCCAAAGCGAACCTCTGACCCACACAGCCCCTGCAGCACGGGCAGGGGTCCTTACCTGGGGGTCATGAGCTAGGCAGGGGCTCTCTGCAAAGCTTAGATTTGCATCCTGGCTTCCCAGTTCTCCTGTCCCTCACCCTCAGGGATGCTGCGTGACGTTACGGAGGTTCGTCCATGCAGATGCACCCAGGCCGGTTGAGGACGTTACTCCTCCACAGCCACACAACTGCAAGGGAGGGTCTTTTCCTAAATCACACACACACTGGATGTGCCAGCAGTGGCCCTTCTTCTGATCGAGTCAATGTCCTCCGGGCAGCTGCCCGCGTTCTCCTTCGCTTGCTTGCCCTCCCCCATCATCCCCACTGTCTTCTTGCACATCTTTCTCTTCCATTTATTCTCTCTACTCCCCTTTCATTCCCTTCACATGCCTTGGTCACTGTATGAAAATATAAAGGCTGCACATTTCATCATAAGTTATACCAGATCCTCTCAATTCTGACTCCTCGTGACCCCAAAGCAGCTGCCTGAAGCCGAGGCACAGGAAGGACAGCACAGCAATGTGTGGGCAGCATTATCTAAGAGCTAAAATACGTACCCAATTTACATGGCGATTTGCATTTGTGTATAAATTATACATCAATATGTATCCTCCCAAGAGAGTGAGCTACTAAAATAATTTTGCTACTTTCAAACTTGCCACTGCTCAATTTTTTTCTCTCCCCTTTGCAACAACACCCACGCATATATACTCGTTTCTCAGGAGAAAGAGAGTGAGGAAAAAGAGGGGAAGGAAGAAAGAAAAGGATAAGAGAGAAGTAGGGGAGAAAATGGAACACACGAGGGGATAAAGATCAGAAAAGGAAAATATCGATGAAACAATAAACATTTTTGAGCAATTAAATAAAGGCTACCACTTTAATGAGCTTATAATGATGCTTAAACACAATCTAATCCAACTCAAAGAAAGCAAAATAAATATAAAATCAAACATATGCACCCTCTCCATAATTTCCTACTTATGTCAGATAAAAATTATTAGAGCTTAAGTTCTACAGACAGCTTCTCTAATAGGTCACTCTGACATGCATATGCATAGACTCAGCCTTTTACCAGTAAGCAAATGTCACAAGATACTTCAGCTACAAATGTTTTGTGCCCACATTAAACTGGCTTTCTATGTGACACTGGAAAAGGATCAAGCAAGACACAGTGTGTCACAGACAATGCTAGTCCTATAAGACAACTACAATGAGAATTTCTCTCCCCGACCCCAGTCCATCCTACCCCAGCTCAGATCTCCAGGCAGCAGAAGTCTGTAGAAGTCCTACTTCCCTGACCAATCACTTTCTTTCTCCTAGGAATCTGAACTTGGAATTCAGAGATGTTGGGCAGCTTTTGGGCTCTTTACCCTAACTCAGGAGCTGCATTTGCCCTTAGGGTACAGCCAACTTCCACAGGCAGAAAGAAACACAAATAACAATGGCAGCGAGAAAGAAACGCAGTAGTGGGCAGAGCTGGAGGCCAACATCACGTCTGTGCCTAGGTTCTGATGGATTCCTTGCTCCAGGCTGCAATCCTATTTTCTGCCCTTGAAAACTCTGGGACACCTGTGTGTCCTGACACTAAACTCCCCCTTTCTGCTCCAGCCAGTTTGGGTAGGTTTCTGTTATTTGCACCAAAAGAACCTTGACTAAGACTATTTAATAAAATTAATCCGGAGGCATTTCCAATTTGATTTTGAATTTCTAATTATTTTTTAATATATTTAATGTGTTTCTGACTAATAAGATTTTTTTTCTTTTCCTATTAAATAAATCTGAACTCTTCAGGATACAGTCCATTTGTCTGAGGAGCTTTCCTTAACAGCGTTATATTTTCGGCCATAAAAATACCAGATACTGTAGGGACATGTATCACTTTGCATTGCACAAAAGATTATGACTTTGTGAACTGCACATCTTGGAAAATAAAATACAGTGAAGTTCAATAAAATTCTCACCCGCAGGTCTCACTTCTTCATTTCCACCATCAAAATACCAATACCTCATTAAATGTGAACAAACATTGGAAATGTGCTAATTCAGTTAATAAATGCATGGAAAGAGCAAAGGCACAAATAATGAAAAAAAGCGGCAAGAAGGAGGCAATAATAAAAAAAAAAGGAATACATCTGATAAATCCTGCAGGGCAGGTGGCAGGCTTGATAAGTAATTTATTACAATAGAAAAGAAAGTGGAACGTGGCTGAGGTACAGAACCGAGAAGAGAAATGTGGGCCGGCCAGAACAGGGCTGTTCTCTCAGCCATACTTGTGTGGAACGCTCAGAGTTTAATATCAGAACCCCATTGTACATTCTTTCTAGTTGGTTGTATTACCACAGGCCAAAGCTAATGTATGATAAAATGCACATCCATAGCGTTGCACAATACTGAACCAGTAATTCTCAACTAATTTTTTACATTTCAACAAAGAAATATGTTGCAAGCTCATAATAGTACCTTATATAATAATTCATGCACTATCCATCCCTATGATAGGAACAGACTGGGAGCTACACATGTGAACAAGAGACACAAGCCCTGCCTTTAGTTGATACATGTTTTAGCTCAGTCCTATGTTCATGCTCTACTTTCTCCACTCACAGCTACTAATATAACTCATGTTGGATTGAAAAACATAGAACCATGATTATCATTCTTAATATTCAGTCGCTACTCTATGCCAGGGACTGTACTGGGTGCTTTCTATATATATTACATATAATTTTCTTTGTAACTCTGCATGGTAGGTATTATGTTACCTGTTTTACAGATAGGCGAATGGAGGTTCAAAGAAATTAAGTAACTCGCCCATATCACACAGTAAGTAAATGAGGGAGCCAGGACTGAAGCCAAGTCTCTCTTAAGCCAGAGGCTACATATTTCTATTTCATCTGGACTCAACATAAACTACACCAAACTGTCTCTGAAAAATGAAAAGGCATTTTCTCAGTCACTCAGTTGCTTATTGTACCGATTTTGTACTGTGTCCACCACCATGGCGTGTGACATCAAAGGGACCACTCACAATGCACCCCGTGAGCCACTTCCTCCAGGCGTGACAATGTGGCCGGTGCTCTGGAGCTGCACAACTTACAGACCTCAGCTACCATCGAACAAGGTATCCTGAACGACGCAAAACTAAGGAAGAAGCGCACCGTCGACCGTGGGGTTAAAGAAAACCCTCACTAACCTTAAAACAAAAGAAACTGCAATAACTCCTCAAGAAAGGTAAAACCACAGTGGACGTTCCAAAGGGAGCATCCAGCTTCCCCAAGGGCTGCTGGAGGAGATTAATAAAGGAGCCCTTAAATTTAACCAGGAGCAATCTGCTGGCTGCACAGGTGGCCTGACAGGGCCCACTGCTGCCAAGTACATTCAAAGACACCGCAAGGAAGCAAGGCGAATGGGAAAAGCTCTTTACATTTTTTAATCTTCTGTGTTGATTTATCTTCCCCTGTGCTATGAGTGGAAGTAAGGCATTCTCCTGCCTCCCCCCAGTTTCACCTCCTCCCCAACTTACACACACACACACACACACACACACATACACACACACACACACACACATACACACACACACACACACACCTCAACTTAAATTTATAATTCATCGGTGTTCCTCTTCATTCAGGTTTCAGTGACTCAATTTTAGGCAATGTAAATCTGTGTTCTCTTGCTACCTGCCCTGGCTCAATAACCACTTGTCAGTGTACTGACTACACGTGAATATACATGAAATTAAAGGACATTTGAAAAGAATTGTGGTTCTAAGACTAGACATTAGAAAATATTAAAAAGTAATGACTCCATATTTAGACACCAAGTAAACTTGCCTTCATGTTATTTCTTTGGCTCATGGATATCTGATAATGCACTTATGCCTCTAAAGTTAGGTATATTAGGTCAGGGATCCAATTTTGATTTTCTTTTCACATATCTAACATGATCTATTGCTACGGTTCCATAAAAATATTAAATTGATGCCAATCACATATATATATGAATACACACACACACACACACACACACACACACACTCACAAAGTCCCCTACCCAGAGATAAACTGCATCTGTTCTTCATTCCCCTCCTTCCATTGGTATCTAAGTTACCGAGGAAGAAAGATATTAATTTTTTGCTCTAGTAGTCAGAAGATTAGAAGCATTAAAACAGATGCACCACAGTCATGCTTATTTGAGGGGTTTTTTTTTTTTCATCTAAAGACCAAAAGGAAGCAAATCTAACTGGTAGATACATAAACCAGGGCTGCATTCTCAAATAGATAATTTTCTAGCTGCTGACTTTCCTCTCTTGCTCTATCTAACACCTCATATTGGTAAATACAGGGTCTGTTTTATAATGAATCTCTGGAAATCCTCTCTGTCACTCAGCCATCCAGGGAGCAGTCCTCCATGGCATGGCACGTCCCTTCACAGGCGGCTACGCCTGTTCAGAAGACATCAGAGATTCCCCAGTGGGGAAAAAAACCACAAAACAGAAGGCTTTAAAGTCAAATAAAGATTTCAGTGAGAAAGGTTGTTTTAGTTAGGGGAGGAAGAGAGCTCAGAGAAGACAGGGACTAGACTCAGAAAACGAGTGTCCTCTTCAGTACAAAGGGAAATGCAGATAAGTGGTGCCTCAGAGCAAACCAATCCTGCCCGGTCCTTAGAAACCTGAGCTTCATAAAATACAGGTTCCTGGGTGCCACCCCAAAACTGCTGCTGAATCAAAACCTCTGGGTATGGAGCCTAGGAATCTGTACATTTTCAAAGTGCACCAGATGATGGAGTTTATTCGAGTTTGGCCTTTTAAGACACACAAATTCATACTGTCTTGTCCTACTAGAAGCTGACAAAGATCCTGAAGGGGGAACAAGTCACTGGGACCCTTGAGACCCTGTTTAGGGTGGGGAACTGAGAGGCAGAGCAACAGCAGTTCTCAGTGAGCAAACCGTAACAGGAGATGGATATAATTTAGACATGAGTTCACAGTTCTGGAATTAAGTGGCAAGAAGAGGAATGGAAGGGAAAATGTAGATGCAGAAGGTATTAGACAGGAAAACTTAATAGACTGTGTGGACTGGTTGAATGAGAGGTGTGTTCAGACATAGTGATTCTGAGCTCTGGATGTGTGTCCCAGAACCAGCATTTTCTGTCAACCTCCACAACCTCCACCCTTGTCCTTATCTGCACTATTGCAATAGCCTCCAGACCAGTGTCCCTATGTCCACTTTGGCCCATTCCCTGCCCATCCATTCTCTTCCTCATAGACCATGGTCACCTAAAACTACACATCTGATCGTGTTATCCCCTTACTTAACATGGCCTCAAGGCCCTTCTTGATCTGACCCAGCCTCATCCCTTTCCACTCTCCCTTCCATGTCACTTCTCTACCCGCATCATTTTCTTTGACTTGCACAGTTTCTTCCCACCGCCACCCCCACTTCCAAGACTTCTAGTAAGGCTGGTTTTTATGCCTGGGATGTTCTTATCCAACCCTGATTCAGTTTGCAGATCTCAGGTCAAATATCAGTTCTGCAGGGAAGATGTCCATCACCCCGAGTCTGTCAGGTCCCTTGTTATACATTCTCATGGCTCCCTGTACTTTTCCTCTGTAGCTCTTCTCATTCATGTAGTGAAGTATATTTTTGTGATTACATGATTAATGTCTAACTCTCCCACTGGAAATGCAAACCTCACTAATGCAGAGACCATATCTTTCAGTCCCTAACCTACTCAACCCTTAGAACAGTGTCTGAACTATAGTTAATACTTGTTTTTACTAGGAAAAAAAAAGAAAGCCAATATACTTGAATGGCTGGGAGAATAAGAGTACCACTGAAAAGACAGGGAAACCAGGAAAGAAAAAAAATGAAGCACTTGATTTCAAGTACTGACAACATTTGACAGCAGCAAATGCAGGTGGATTTAAGTCAAGATAATAATAATAACAATTACAATGACATTTGACTTTAACAGATAATTGATAATGTATGTTGTGCTCTAGGGCTGAAAATAAAAACTTGGAACATATAATCATTTAAGTGCTGGTTAATTCCTGAGAAATCCAAATGAAAAAGTACACATAAACAATATCAGAGAACCAAATATTGAATCTTGAGGAATACCCGTGGTTAGCAGGTGGGAGGGCCAAGTGAGAGAAGGATGGACCAGATGGACACGACCAACCAGGATGGTATAGTGAAATGGAGAGCACAGGGAGGGGTTTTCCAGATCTGAACTGTCAGTGATGTCAAATGCAGCAGAGAAGACAGGATGGTGAGGATTGAACAGGCTACTGGTATTGGCACAAATTTGCTCCTTGAAAAGTTGAGCACTTGAAACACTCATGGAGCTTGGGTAAGAGAAGTTGGGAGCTAGATAAGAGCCTATTTTCCCAACACCTCCATATGTACATCTGAAAATGTAACCCCATCCTTAGAATAGGTCATTGTGCCCCACGGTAGGCATATTAAAGGCTCTTGAGATGGAGCCCCTTCCTCACTGTTCTACTCCCACTCAGATACTTGAGCTCCGTTTCCACTTTGTTCAACAGCATCTGTCCTGAAGGCTTGCTGACCTAGCACACATTGTGTGGTCAGGTGTGATTATTCACCATGCCTTCTCATCGCCTTCTGGATGGTGGCATCTTGTTCTTATTGAAGAGATATTGGAGAAGGCACCAATGGTGTAGGAGCTCGCCCAAATCTTCTCTGAATTAGAACCCAAATTGGTTCTAATCTGAACCAACTACTTGACACATCCTCAATGAATGTTTACGGATCCTATGGTTGATGTTATGGCCTTTGATCTGTCTTCAATGTATCCATTTTTTATTTCAGCAGAGCAAAATTTGTTGTGTTATAAATATCTGTGAAACATTAAACGCGAATGCAAAAATCCAAATATATGGCAGCATCCGTTCTTGAGATGCTAATTGGCAAACATAAAGGAAGACAGTGGTTTGGGGAAAACACTGAAAATGTCAGTTGATGGGAGTTGGGAGTTTCTACTGGTCCATAACAACCCTGACACCCTAAAGTGTGTAAATCAGATGAAGGCCAAAGAAGTCACTAATTTAAGATTTCCCATAAAACGATAAGGTAATACTGGAAATCAACATATGTACTCCATCATCTAGCTTAGAGCACAGGAATAAAAACACAAGAGCTAAAAAAATAGAGCTGATCAATTTGCATCCAGAAGTGACTACTTAGAAAGCCACTTTCTTCTAATATTGATCAGCAGACAGATGAAAATCTAAAAAAAAGGAGTTTTACCAAACTGTTGCTCCCCACCCATTTGCCAGTTCACTTGGCAAATGTGCCCACCTGTGGACAAACACATCCTTGGTTCCCTAGAACCAGTGGCATAATCAATTATCAGAATGTTCACATGTGAACTTAGAGACCCACGATTAAGCTAAACAAGAAGTTAAACTCCTCCAACCCCTTGCTTTGACATCATCAGCCTTGTGTTCTCTGCCCGCCTGTCCACCAAAAGATAGATTTGCTCATTATAAGCAGCCCCAGATACATGAAGAATGGCTTTAATTGTCTGCAATTTCAAGATGAGCCGTCACTGTATAATCTAAAAGTGGAAGGAAGCAGACGGTAGTCCCACTCTCTCTTCAGTACATTCAGACCACATCTGACATCCATAATCCACCCTCAGAGCCATACTTTATTAGGGATGTAGACAACCTGAAGTAAGTCTAAACCTCAGTAGACAGAAGGCCTCAAACAATGTCATGTGAAAACATGTTGAAGAAACTGAGGCTATTCTTTTCAGAGAAGAGTAAGATGGGGTAGGATGCAAGGTGGGGAGATAGGAGGGTAACAGTGCATTGTTGAGCTGTCCACCAATGTCACTGATTTTTCCACCTTCTCCACTATACTGTGAGCATCACAAGTGCAATGACCATTTTTCATTGTATTGGGGCTCCAGGGCAGCTCTGGGCCTATAAAAGATACTCAATAAATATTTGGCTTTTAAAAAAAGTGAATGAATGATAATTGCCTTCTAATTTTCAAAGAAATGCAATGTGGAATTTGTTCTCTGTGGTCCCAAATAATAGAATCAGGAACAATGAGTAGAGAAGGTATAAGGAGAAAGCTTTCATATCAGTATAAAGAATATCTTCCTACAGAGCTCTTCTTTAGAGAATGAGAACTTCTTCCTCAGAAGTATCTAACAGAGACCAGCCAAGTTTGGGGCACTGACAATGATGCAGAGGAGATTCAAGCATCAAGTGAGTTTACTTAGGTCATGGCTCTCAACCCTGGTTGCAGAGTAAAAACACTTAGGGTTTTGTTTTTATTTTAATACAGACGCTTAGGCACAATCCCAAGAAACTTGGTTTCAGTTGGTCTAGGACATCAGTATTTTAAAATACTCCCCAGATAATTCTACTGTGCGACTCTAGTTGAGAATCATTAGTCTAGATGAAAATTTAAGGCTCCTTCCAAACTTAGATTCTATGATTCTACATCTCAGGAAATGGGAGCTTCCACTCAAAATATTCCAGTTTTGACTGACTGCCTAGCTCATTAGATGTTCTCTAACGCTGATTAAACTAATGAGGCATCTAAGGCGATATTCCAAACAGAAGGATAGAAAATTGGCAAGAGACAGAGAGAGAAAGAGACAGAGAGAGAGAGAGAGAGAGAGAGAGGGCACAAGCTGTATTAAAGCACATATCTTAATTTGTAGTTTGTGAATTCTAAATAATTGAATTTGCACTTTATCAAAATTTCAGAAAGTACTGGCTGTCCAAACACGCAAAGTTCTTCTCCTGATGTTTCCTGATATGGAACCATCACCAGTAGGTGTGGATTTAATCAGAGACCTCAAAATTCTCAAATGTCAAAATGCTATCTGACCTTTCAGCCTGAAGACTGAAAATACCCCAAGTGAATGGGAGAGTACATATGGCTGTTAGAATGCAAGTAGGTGACAATCAGATCATTTCATATGCTGCTTTTCATCCTGAACTATTTTAGTAAAAGTCTGCTCTTTGGTAAATGAATAATTCACTTATATTTCAAATGTATTTTAAATGCACCACATTTGAAAGCAGGATAAGATATATTTAAATAATATGTTATCACTTTTTAATAGGTTGAGAAGTGGTTTGGGGCGTTGCTCGAGATAGAAGCAGCCAGTCAGCTGCGCACCTAATAAAATGGAGATGGGATGGACACCGGACCCTTTTCTTCAATCCGATAACTGGAGGCAAATTCCACTGGATAGCTTTTACAGTTTGAGATTTCCAGTTTCAGGTTCACTTTAACTTACCTTCCCAGATCCTGATTTTGCTACCTAAGCCCGTTCAGTACTTAGTTGCCACTACCTGTTGTTCCCTATGATTGAGAATTCAATTCATTTACATTTACATTCATAGACGAGACCATAATTCTAGAATAAATTTATCATATCATTAAAACATAAAAGTCTTAAAAACATACTTAGACAAATATTATTAATTTCCAACAAAGAAAGTTGCAGGGTGGGAAGGCACAATGCCAGGTCTATAATAAGTGTTCAAAGATACTAGAATGCAGTGACTAAAGGTCAGTTCTTCAAGCAGAGACAGGTATGTGATATCTACCATCCAAGTAACACAGATAGTGCTTTTACACAGTATGTTTAAAGAGAATGGTTAGGGATGATTACTATATTCTTGGTAAAAAGCTTTAGAAATTGAAAACATTACTTTCAAGAATAAAAACCCCGCCTAAGTACTAAGATTCATGGCCAAATAATTTTATCTATACAAACATTGTCTCTTTTTATTCTGCTCCATGTAAAGTAAGTACTATAAGAGGAATTGGGTGAGGTTTTCGATTTTAAATAGGATGATAAGGGAAGGCCTCACTGAAAAGGTGACATTTGAGCAAAGACCCTAAGAAAGTGAGGGAACTATGCACATCCTGAGCAAGAAAGTTCCAAGCAGAGTGAACAACAAGTAAAAATCTCGTGAGGCAGGAATGGCTGGAGTATTGGAAGCCAGGGTGGTCACTGACACACATAGCAAGAGAGGAGGGGGCTACTGGGGCTATTAGGACATTAGCTCAGAAACAGGTGCGAAGGGACTTCCCTGGTGGTCCAGTGGTAAAGAATCTGCCTTCCAATGCAGGGGACGCAGGTTCAATACCCGGTTGGGGAACTAAGATCCCACATGCCACAGGGCAACTAAGCCCACGCCACTATTGAGCCCGTGTGCCTCAACTAGAGAGCCTGCGTGCTGCAAACTACAGAGCCCATGTGCTCTGCAGCCTGCACGCCCCTAGAGACAGAAAACCTGCATGCCACAATCAGAGAGAAGCCCATGCACGGCAAGGAAAAAAAAGATCCCACATGCCAAAACGAAGACCCAACTCAGCCAAAAATAAAAATTAATTAATTAATTAATTAAATATTTAACAACAACAACAAAAGAAACAGGTGTGAAGAACCTTGTAGTAAGAGCTTCATAAGGACTCTGGCTGTTACTCTGAGTGAAATGTGGATCTATTCAAGGTTTCGACCACAGGAGTAACATAATTTGACTTTGGTTTTTAAAGGATCACTCTGACTGCCATGTTGAAACTCCACTACAGGGGGCCAAGGCAGAAGCATGGAAGAATCATTCAGGAATGACGCTGCAATAAACCAGGTGAAAGAGGGTGGTACATGGGACCAGGATAGCAGGAGAGGTGATAAGAGGTGGTCAGATACTGAATATTTGAGCATTTTGAAAATAAAACCAATAAACTATATTGATACACTGAAACTAGAATGTCAGATAAAAGGTAAATTAAGGATGACTTCAAGCACTTGGGCCCAAGCAACTGAAAGGGAGGAATTGCCCTTTATTGATAAGGAAAAATTAGGAGGATCATTAGGGGGAGAACAGAAGTTCAATATGAGACATACTAATTTTTTAACATGCCTATTAAAATCCAAGTAGGGCTTCCCTGGTGGCGCAGTGGTTGGGAATCCGCCTGCCAAAGCAGGGGACGCGGGTTCGTGCCCTGGTCCTGGAGGATCCCACATGCCGCGGAGCGGCTGGGCCCGTGAGCTATGGCCGCTGAGCCTGCACATCTGGAGCCTGTGCTCCGCAACGGGAGAGGCCACAGTAGTGAGAGGCCCGCGTACTGCAAAAAAAAAAAAAAAAAAATTCAAGTAGAGAGTTGGGTAAGCATACGATTATATGCATTTCAAGTCCATGGGAGAGTTTCAGGCCAAAGATAAAAATCTAGGAGTCCTCAGCAGACAGATGATGTTTAAATCCATGAGTCTGGATGGGCCTGGGTGTAGGCAGAATAGGGAAGACATCCAAGGACTGAATCCTAGAGAATCCAATATTTACAGGTCAAGAAGCTCAGGCTACACCAACGAAAGGGACTGAGATGGAGTGGCCATTGAGGTGTGAGGAAACCAGAAGAGTGTGATGGATTCCCTGGAATCCAAGGGAAGAAACTGTTACAAGAATATAAGAGTATAAGCAAACATGTTAAATACTGTGACAGAGCAATTAGAATCGGGACTGGGAACTGTTTCTACCAATGGGGAAGGCACTGATGGTCACTATGAGTAGTTTGGCGGGAGTGGAGGAGAAAGAAAGCCTGAGTGGAGTGGATATAAGACAGGAGGAAAGGGAAGGGGATCAAGATGGTGGAGTAAGAGGACATGGGGCTCACCTCCACCAACAAACACAACAAAAATACATCTACATGTGGAACGATTCTCACGGAACACTAACTGGAAACTGGCACAAGAACTCCTACACAGTCAAGGCTGCAAGAAAGATTCCCATGTAATTGGGTAGGATGGGGAAAAAAGCACTGAATCAAGACCTGTGCTCCTAAGGAGGGAACTAAGAGGAAACGGAAGACCACACAGATGGACTCTCAGCCTGAGAGTCCACAGATGGACTCTCAGCCTGAGTGAGCAGGTCAGGCCACAGACAGGGCGTCCCAGTCCTGGGGTCATATGCAGAGAAGACAAGGCCCCTTGGCTGCTTAGAGAACGGCTAGGCCAGAGAGAAGGGCTGGAGAAGCCTAGACTCCACTCACAAGGAACGACAGGTGCTGGCTTGCGACCAGACAGGGCGAAGAGAGGTCTGCCCTAGTGCATGCCGCCTTGCCGCACTGCCCAACCCAAGCCGAGTGAACACCCCAACCCTGCTCACTCCACACCACAGCTTGGCCCTGGATCTAGGGCAGCCAGGTCCTGGGAAAAGACTTGATCTAGGGATGCTGAGATGACCCGGGGGCCCGAGGTGTGGTCCAGGTGGGAAAGTGGCAGCCACTGTTAGCACTTACTCAAACAGCACCCCAGAAGCAGCCCAGACTTCTGACAGCAGCTCAGTCACTCGAATCCCTGCAACCAACACATCGAGATCCCCAGTCCCAGCTGAGCAAACACTCTGGCCCGGCCCACTGCACACCATTACCTTGCACTACATCTGGGACAACCACAACAGGGGAAAAAACATGACCTTGGACTGCATCTGAACGGAGCCACAGATGCCTTCACAGGTAGTGCATCAGACCTCTGAAAGCACACGATCCCCACTTATTACAGCTACTCCTCTCCTTTGGGGCAAAGGCCCCAGTGCAGGGAGAAGAAAAAACACACTTAAAGAGAACACAGTCAGCTCAAGCCTGACCTTCAGGGCATCTATCTGCTCCATCAACTTGGGGAGCAGACCTCAACCCTGACAGGGCAGTGATGGCCACTGAGCAGACAGGAACTCCTGCCTCACACTCTGCACAGGCTCTAGCTCTTCCAACACCAGTCACACCCCTTATCAAGGTGATAGCAGCCAGCACACCCTGAGGAAACACATGGCTGGTAAACACAATAAATCCAGCCATCACACCAAAGACATCAACAGAAGGACTCTCACACATAAAAACACCCCTTCAAGACCACAGTAGACAACGGTTTCACCTAAATTCATAAAGACAGAGGAAGTTAAATAAAATGAAAGGGCACAGGAACTACTCCCAATTGAAAGAGCAAGAGAAAACCTCTGAAAAAATAAATAATGAAACGAGAAAATCAGTCTATCAGACACTGAGTTCCAAAGTTGGTAATAAAAATGCTAATTGAATTAAGAAAGAGAATCAATCTAAACATAGATCATTTTAAAAAGGAACTAGAAACTATAAAGAGAACTCAATCAAAAATAGATAATTCAATTCCTGAGATAAAAAGTACTCTAGAAGCAATGAACAGCTGACTAAATGACACAGAAGAATGTATAAGTGATCTGGAAGATAGAATAATGGGAATCACCCAATTAGAACAGCAGACAGAAAGACAAATTTTTAAAAAGCAACATATGAGATTTATGGGATAATATAAAACATGCCAACATATGCATGATAGGGGTTCCAGAAGAAGAAAGAGAGAGAGAGAAGGGGATCAAAAAATGTATTTGAAGAAATTATGGCTGAAAACTTCCCAAACCTAAAGAAGGAAACAGATATAAAAGTACAGAAAGAACAGAGGGTCCCCAACAAGATGAACCCAAACAGATCCACACTAAGACATATAATCCAAATAGCAGAAGTCAAAGATAAAGAGAGAATTTTAAAAGCAGCAAGAGAAAAACAGAGAGTCATATACAAGGGAACCCCCATAAGGCTATCAGCAGATTTCTCTGCAGAAACTTTGCAGGCCAGAAGGGAGTGGCATGATATATTCAATGTCCTGAAAAGGAAAACCTGCAATCTAGGATTCTCCACCCAGCAAGATACCATTTAGAACAAAAGGAAGGGACTTCCCTGGTGGTCCGATGGTTAAGAATCCACCTTCTAATGCAAGGGATGTGGGTTCAATACCTGGTCGGGAACTAAGATCCCACATGCCGTGGGGCAACTAAGCCCGCATGCCACAACTACTGAGCCCATGTGCTCTAGAGCCTGCACGCTACAACTAGAGAAGCCCTCGCACCACAACCAGAGAGAAGCCCACGCACTGCAACAAAGAGCCCGCATGCCGCAACAAAGACCCAGCGCAGCCAAAAAATAAATAAATAATAAATTAAAAATTTATACATTAAATAAATAAATAAAATTTAAAAAGCAAAAGAACATATTAAGAAATAGAATAAAAGGAGAGATAAAGAATTTCTCAGATAAGCAAAAACTAAAGCAATTCAACAATATGAAAACTACCCTAAAAGAAATGTTGAAGGGTTTCCTCTAAATGGAAAAGAGGTGAGACTCTAATTCTCTATTAAAAAAAAGAGAGAGAGAGAGAGAAAATCCCAATTGGAAAGGCAAATATATAGTAATGATTGAAAATCACTTAAATAAGACAGTATGTAGATTAAAAAACAAACAAAAAAAAAAGTAAAAGCAACTGTAACTACAATAAACAGTAAAGGGATAAGCATGAAGATGTAAAATATGACATCAAATTCACAAAATGTCAGGGAGAAGAGTAAAAACTGTAGATCTTTTAAAATGTGTTTGAACTTAAATGATTATCAGTTTAAAGCAAGTAGATATAATTATAGGCCAACATATATGAACCTCATGGTAACCTCAAATCAAAAACTGACAAGAGATACACAAAAACCAAAAAGAAAGGAACTCAAGGAGACTACAAAAGAAAATCATCAAATCACAATGGAAAAAACAAAAAGAAGAATAAATGAACACAGAATAACTATAAAAACAACTGGAAAGCAAGGAATAAAGTGGCAATAAGTACATACCTATCAATAATTACTTTACATGACAATGTATTAAATGGTCTGATCAAAAGACATAGGGTGGCTCACTGGATTTAACAAAAAAAAAGACCCTTCAATATACTACCTACAAGAGACTCAATTCAGGGTGAAAGACACACACAGCCTGAGAGTGAGGGGATTGGAAAAAGATATTTCATGCAAATGGAAATGACAAGAAAGGGGTAGCAATATTCATATCAGACAAAATAGACTTTAAAACAGAGGCTAGGGCTTCCCTGGTGGCACAGTGGTTCAGAGTCCGCCTGCCGATGCAGGGGACACGGGTTCATGCCCCAGTCCGGGAAGATCCCACATGCTGTGGAGCGGCTAGGCCCATGAGCCATGGCCACTGAGCCTGCGCGTCTGGAGCCTGTTCTCTGCAACGGGAGAGGCCACGACAGTGAGAGGCCCGCGCACCGCAAAAACAAACAAACAAAAGAAAACAAAGGCTATAACAAAAGACAAAGAAGGACATTATATAATAATAAAGGGATCAATACGAGAAAAGGATATTACATTCATTAACATATACATACCCAATACAAGAGCACCTAAATATATAAAGCAAATATTAACAGACATAAAGGAAAAAACTGACAATAATACATTAATAGTAGGAGACTTTAACACCCCACTGACATCAATGGACAGATCATCTAGACAGAAAATCAATAAGGCAACAGAGGTCCTAAATTACACAATAGACCAGTGGACTTAATTGATATCTACAGGACACTACATCCAAAAACAGCAGAATACACATTCTTTTAAAGTGTACAGGTAATATTCTCCAGGATATATCAACATACTCGATCCCAAAACAAGCCTCAACAAATTTAGGAGGACAGAAATTATTTCAAGCATCTTTTCTGATTACAACAGTATGAAACTAGAAATCAAATACAGGAAGAAAAACAGGAAACGAAGAAACACGTGAAGACTAAGCAACATGGTACTAAAAAAATCCAATGGGTCAATGATGAAATCAAAGAGAAAATCAGATAATACCTCAAGACAAATGACAATGAAAACACAACCTTACGAAATCTATGGAGTGCAGCAAAAGCAGTTCTAAGAGGGAAGTTCATAGCAATACAGGCCTTCCTCAAGAAATAAGACAGATCTCAAATACACAACCTAACCTACTACCTAAAAGAATTAGAAGAAGAAAAACAAAGCCCAAAGTCAGCAGAAGGAAGGAAACAATAAAGATCAGAGAGGAAATTTAAAAAACAGAGACCAAAAAACAAAAGAGACCAACAACAACAGTAATAGAAAAGATCAATGAAACCAAAAGCTGGTTCTTTGAAAAGATAAACAAAAGTGATAAACCTTTAGCCAGGCTCACCAAGAAGAAAAGAGAAAGGACCCAAATAAACAAAATAAGAAATGAAAGAGGATAAATAACAATCAATATCACAGAGATATTTTAAAAATCATAAGAGAATACATGCCAACAAATCAGAGAACCTAGAAGAAACAGACAAATTTCTAGAAACACAGCATGCCAAGACTGAGTCAAGAAGAAACAGACAGCCTGGAGGGGTGGGATAGGGAGGGTGGGAGGGAGGGAGACACAAGAGGGAAGAGATATGGGAACATATGTATATGTATAACTGATTCACTTTGTTATAAAGCAGAAACTAACACACCATTGTAAAGCAATTATACCCCAATAAAGATGTTACAAAAAAAAAAAAGAAAAAACAGACAATTTGAACCTACTGATCATTAGAAGTGAAATTGAATCTGTAATTTAAAAAAAACTCCCAGCAAACAAAAGTCCAGGACCAAGACAGCTTCACAGGGGAATTCTACCAAACATACAAAGAATTTCGGAGTGTGCCCTTCGCTTCGATTTTTTGAAATAGTTTGAGAAAGATAAAAGACACAAACTACTATATATAAATAGATTAGCAACAAGGATATACTGTATAGCACAGGGAATTATATGCATTATCTTGTAATAACTTATAATAAAATATCATCTGCAAAAATACTGAATCACTATGCAATATACCTAAAACTAACGCAATACTGTGAGTCAAATATACTTAAATTTTAAAAGAAAAGACAGGAGGTGAGGAAGTAGAAAGAGCAGGTGTAGACAATCTAAGTAGCCATCACTGACTACAGGAGCCAATGAAGAACTAAATAGACTTATCCCCGATTTAAGCAGTAGAAATCGGCACATATAAAATGGGCCTATATTCTACTCACAGAGGAAAGAAAGAGCTGCTTATCTCTTTGCAATAAGGTAAGACGTTTATTCAACTGCTCATTTTGTCAGCCTACCTGGCTTCTGAATCCAATGTCACAGTGTTCCTGATCAATTTGACAAACTCGGGTGTCAGGCTTAGATTTCAGCTCCAACAGTTTTCGAGGCCCTCATACAAATCCACACCCCAAATGCCTCAGGCCTCCACCCAATCAATAAATTACAGTTAATGCCCTTAGGGAAAAGGGTCTTTGATGAGACTCAGCTGTTAGCAGCCAATCCAAGCCCACTAACTTCCACATCTGGAAATAGGTAAGGAAAATGAGGCTGATGGCTTCAATTTAGTTCTCATTTATCAGCGACACAATAACCCGACTCAAGGACTTACAATTCAGGGTGATTGGATGACTTTGCTGAGTAGAGGTCCGACACCGAAACAATAAGGAGGCTGAAGGTCAGGATTCAGGATTACTGGTAGTTATTTCAAATGACCAGGTTTATAGTCAGGGAGCAAGAATAAAAGGCACCAAATAAGATGCTCAGAGGCTCAAACCCAGAAAAGCCATCAAGCTAACACAGTATAATATAATTCACAGCTCTCCTGGGACTTCTGACTCTTAATTTAAATACATATATATATTTAAATTAAGTGATTACAATAAACCTTACATTTCTACAGCTTAATGTCCTCCAAAACACTTTACTGTCTGGTATTTGTTTTCTTTTTTTCATTTGAGTCCCTTAGCAGACAATAACATTCTCCATTTCATAGATGGAAAAACCGAGCTTGGGAGGGTGAGGTACACAGAACAGCAAACAGTGATGGCCAATAAAAAGCACACTTTGTTTCAGTGAATAACACACTCCCCTGATGAGAGAAGGAATTGGCTGTTGAGTTTGACAAAATTCGGAGAGTATATGTAACGGGGTGAAAAGAGTTTTATCTGTTAACACCAGAATGCTTCTTAAGGAGAAAACAGCCTGCAGTTAGGAAAATACTTTGATAAATAGCCGATTCTGGTTTGCCCAGAACAATCCCAATTTTTTGCCTTTTGTCCTGGAGAAATTATTAATATCGCCTACTTGTACTTTCAAAGGTGTTCCAGTTCCTAGGATGTGGTCACCCTATTGACTATCTAGGCAGGGAGGGAGGTGAGACCCCACCAGAGAGGGAGGGTCAGCAGGAAATGAGGCAGCAAAGGGATGGCCAAGCTGCTCTGCACTGACATAAACAGGAATGGAGAGAAGAGCCAGATGAGAGAAGAAAGCAGTTAGAAGAAACTAGGCCAGTTACGTGGGGCTGGCACTCTGTAAGGGGTTAGCGGCCACAACCCCAGTCGCAGGGTGACCTTAGGATATCTCGTTTCCAATTTAAAATTCTTTTCATTCCCAAGTTGTAAAACCTTGCCCTGCCCTCCCTTTTCTCCACTTCAGTCACATCTACTATACGTAAAAATGCTTTATGTAAGTTTTTTTAATAGAAATTAAAGAAATGCAAGTTATATAGGTAGGGCTAAGAGGCACCGAACAAAGAGAACACACAAAGGACAGGTGATGATGCAAAAACCAAAATACAGGAAACCAGAAACTTAGGGCCAGAGTTGACCATGAACACGTGAGCCCCCCAGGGATTCTCAAAATCCACAGGACCCAGTATGGAGCTTTGGGACAACTTCCTGTAACTCACAGAGCAGGAACACCCAGGTCACACTTGGGTTGCATGAAGAGTAAACACGATGGGGACTGACAGCTGTTCAATTAATCAGAAAAGTCAGTTGAAGTTCCTTAAACATTTGATTCAAACTTAAACCTATAACTGCACATTTATTTACCAAGGTATTCATGCAGAGCCAAGGCTGCTGCTTCTACTATGAGTCTGTTGATTGGAGTTCTTACTGGTTTTCTTGCATAAACCACATCCATAATGCAGCATCTAATTTCTTTAGATGAGGCAAAACAATCTAAATGCAGAATTCTCCTAGACTTTTATAATATTCTTCTAATCTTTTGCAGATGGTTTGCCCATCCCTAATTTGAGAACAATCCTCCTTAGCCACTTGTTTTACCAAATCTTTCCAAAGAAGCTTAGCTTTCACAGCAACGCTTTCTTCTTGCATTAATGTCCCATCTACTTATGTAATATTTAATAAAATTACATAATTATGATAACAAAGACAGCTGGCATAAACAAGTTTGCCACAAAGGCAGCTGACTCTTCAGAAGTGAAGTCATCCATGGGAGCAGAAGTGGTTGGTATATTAAGAGCATTCGGTTTACCACACGTCTCGACAGTGTCCCGTGTTTTACAGAGGAGAGAGAGTTCTATTATTCCAAGGAGCTTACTAAATGGAGGTAAAGTTTTTAAAGTTTCTATTGGATTTATACCTAATTTTCCTGAAGAGTTGAACAGCTTGCCAATGCAAAGCACACGGAACAGTGGCCATGCCCTGCTCCGTCCAGTGGTCACATCCCTGTCAATCCCCAGACGTTCCGTGTGCTGTTCCTCCTGATCTCCATTCAGTGGGACAGACCTGGCTCAGAAGCAAGAGAACCACCCCCGTCACGGGAAAAAATCACTCCCATTCCTAACTGAATAATTTTATTGTGTGATGGACTTTGACATACGCTCAAACATCAGTGAAGTCCCTTAAAGGAAGCCAAGCTGTGCCAAAAGCCAGACAGAACAGCTCCAGGAAACTCTTAACAAGAAGCTGTAACATTTAGTGGTAATGACTGAACGCATGCATGTGGTGTAAATTAGGACTCTCTTCCCCTGGAAAGGGCAGAGAGCTAAATCTAAGAAACAGTCAGAGAAAGCAAATTTTCTCCTAATCAGAAAAGCACAATCATGGTGAAGTGGAACAGGTAAATGGAGCTGGTGTATACAATTAGGAACTTTTTTCTTTTCCTCCAAACTGTGAGAAAGGAAAGGTGGGTATCTGAGGAGAAGAAAGTTAGAAACTTCTGGAAGATGACTTCCTTGGTTAATTGAGGAGACAGGTTAAGCCTTGATAATTGTCTTTTTTAAAGAAGAGCTGAAAACACCTACAGCCCGAGGAAGTGCCTGAATTTACAGGGATTTCTGATGTCAGAAATTCTAAAGTGACAGCATCCTTTCTTTAAAGTTACAGATTTTTTTAAAGCATTGATATTAAGTACAATAAGCACTTAATAAGGAAGATTTCTAAAATACCCATGTTTTGTGTTTCTTTTAAATTTTATCCTGCTTATATATATTCTTCATAAATATAGTGTTTAATAAATACAGATGGTGGGGAACTTAGTACAAAAGGTGGTTGTTTTTATAAGAAAGGCAAAATTGAGTAAAAGAAATGTATGTACCATTGTCTTTGGAACTCAACCTCACCAGTAGGTCACCTAGGAATCCACACCTGAGGCAGTTTAATTAATCAGATCTAGAACTGCAGGGAACCCAGACAGCAAACTGAAAATGAGAACCGTTTTCTCAAGAAAACAAGAACTGGCAACTGGCAGAAGGTGGGGGATGTAAAATTGACAAAGTTAACTGGATGTTTTATTTGTTTTTATATTTAAAAGATGTAGGGCTTCCCTGGTGGCGCAGTGGTTAAGAATCTACCTGCCAATGCAGGGGACACAGGTTCAAGCCCTGGTCTGGGAAGATCCCACATGCTGCGGAGCAACTAAGCCCGTGCACCACAACTACTGAGCCTGAGCTCTAGAGCCCAGGAGCCACAACTACTGAGCCTGCGCCTCAACTACTGAAGCCCACACGCCTAGAGCCCGTGCTCTGCAACAAGAGAAGCCACCACAATGAGAAGCCTGCGCACCGCAACAGAGACCCAACACAGCCAAAAATAAATAAATAAATCTATTTTAAAAATAAAGATGTTAAAAAAAAAGCAAAGAGATTAAATGAAAGTTACTGTTTGGGGGCCTGGGGAACAAAGATGCAAATTGTATTTTACCTGCAGCCAACTTTGCTGAAGAAGAGAGACTCTGGTTCCAGCCTAGCTTTTGTGGTGTGAAGTTGGGAGGCAGATATTAGTGGAGTCTCCACACTTCCCTCCTTTCCCTCGTTCTCCCCCAGCTCAAATTCATGGCAGGGAGGCCCACGCTGAGGCCTCTGCGGGAAACCATCAACAACTGCTGCTAATGGGAAACCTAATGACCTTTTAATGGGACGAGGAAAGCTAAGAGTGTCATGCAGATGATATTTATAATAGAAGAAAAAGAAACTATGCACTAAGCTAAAGCAAGAGCTGGCCAGGCTAGGCACTGTTCAGTCCAGTAAAGAAAAAGCTGCAGCCCTCCTAGAGAAAGGAAAGTTATCACACCTCTAAAGGTTTCCACAATATCACAGCATCACTGCAACCGCCAAACCCTGGGAGTAATGACACAACATTCACAGTACACCATAAGGCCTCACAGGACACCAGCGTTAAACAACAGCAGTGGACGGACATTTTTCTTAACTTGTGTTTTTAGGAAGCAGTGTTAACCCATAGGAAATAGACTGTGGGTGGGTCTCCAAAACCTGGGCTAAATCCAACTGCAACAAAACACGTCGTGAATCAAATTCAAATATGCCCATTATAGCAGAAGAGCATGACTGTACGAGTATTTTCCAAGCCCTGCTACATCACCTGGTTTTACTAAGCTAACCCAAATTCATCTTTAGATTTTGAAGATTTCCATCCCACCCATTCTGGTAATATTAACACACCTGAAAGTCTGGAACAATGGTTCTCAAAGTCTGCTCCCCAGACCAGTAGCATCAGCATCACCTGGGAACTTTTTTGTTACAAATGCAAATACTCAAGCTCCACTTGAAGTCAAGTTACTAGGAAAATCTGGGGTTGGAACCCAGAATCTGTGTTTTAACAAGCCCTCCAGGTGATTCTGATATACATTCAAGTTCGAGAACCACTGATCTCAAATTTGGCCACGTGCTGGAATCTCCTAGGAACCTTTAAAAAATAAAATGCTGATGCCTAGCTCCTACCTCCTCCACCAGCTCCAGTTAACTGGCATCAGGTGAAGCCTAGGCGTCTGGATTGTTTTAAAACTCCCCAGGTGATCTGAATGCGCAAGAAAGTTTGTAAACCTCTAGAACATACTCGGGAAATAAATGTCAACAGACAAGTTCTGTTACCTGAGGCAAAAATTATATAAATAGACAATAGGTGTTCAGAGCCATCAATCACAAAGAATAGCAAGTAATCTATACTGATAGACTCAACAATGTTTTTCTTTGATCATATTTCAACAAAAGAAAAAAATGAATTTTCCAACAAAGGTCTTAGGCTTGATTTATTTAAATGTATGTTTGAGATCTCCTGTTTTGTCCTTGCTGCTAGGGAACTCAGAGGCTACTTTTTGACCTTTGGAATTTTCTCTCTCCCTTTTATAGTACCTGACTCCTATTCTTTTATACCTATGGGAAAGTCCTATTGCCAGGCTCTGGCACTGAAGCGCATGTATCCCCGGGCTATGCAGTGATCTGTCATGGGATCCAGGAAGCCAGGGACAATGGTGACTCATATGTCTGGAGACCCCGATTTAATCAAAGTTAGGTCATTTAAAACATCTTAATACTAGGACAAACACAGATATATTATGAATTGAAATTGAAAGGCAAATTTGGATCATTCTGGGTTCTTCCCCCAGGTCTCCCAAGAATGGTACCTATTTACTGTCTTCTGCCATTAGATGCACTTCACTAGGAAAGCTGGAAAGCCACAGACATGGTATATATGAGCCTTATTGAAAACTGCCTGGAGTTATTTTGCAAAAAGACGTAATATAAACAAATAAAGGCAGGAATTGTCCCTTGAGTTCTCTTCTATGTAATTATTCAAAACCATTATTATTAGTATCTCTCCTCCTTCAAACACTCTTTATTCTTAGCATTCCATCAGACACCAATATTCAATAAAGAGAAAGAAGTTTTTCCCCATGGGACATGATTGATACATGAGATCCCACTGTAGGAGACATGCAGAATACCTCTGAAATAATAATAGAGCTAACCCCTTAACTTTTCTTAATGAGAACGGAGGCTGGGACTGGCCTTCCAGGTGAGGACTTGTGTCTCCAGGAGGCCTACGGCAGGAGCAAGTCAGGACTTCGTGGTAGAGAAACAAGGGAACAGGGCAGGAAGCAAAAAGGAGATAAGTTGTTGAAATTGAGATTCAAGGCAGAAACTTGTAAAAACTTATAAGGCAAAAGCCTGAGAAAAAAGGGCGCCCTCACCCTCTCCCCGAAGAATGAGAGAGGAGAGAAGGAATCAAAAACCCAAATCAAGACTGCAACTTCAAGGAGAAACTGTCAGCATTTCGCAGAGAATTCTGGTGCCATATTTATAACACCCAAAGCGTTTATTGTTCAGCCTTTCCTCTGTCCTCTAGGTGAAAAATAGAACTCTGCTTCTCAGAGCTTTTACCAAAAAAGGGCAATAAAATTCTCCATAGAGCTGGCCCTGTCTCCCAGTCTTCCCTGCTTTCTAACCAAGTTTGAGCTTGGAGAATTGGCACTTTGGGGTGCATTTCATGTAACTCTGGCTTGAGGCACTGGCACACTGCGCTACGTTTGGGGGCTTCTCACTCCTGCTGTGTTCCATCCAGCGCAGATGGCAGCACAGATAAATGCAGCACCCCTTGGGTTTGTCAATATTTTGGAGAAATGCGGTTTCTCTCTTTTTGTCAGAAAAGATTAAAATATAAAACTCCTAACTATCCTTAGGACTAACCATTCTCAGCAACAAGATAAGCATATCCCTTTCCCAGAAAGTTACAGAGATAATCGGCTCACATTCCACGAATACTGCACTAGGAGCCATGGCATATTAGAACCGACCACCCAGTCCATACTCTGCTCCAACAATGAGGAAGAGGCAAGATGGCCTTCTCAGGGCCACACAGCCAGTGAGACCAGAATCCCAGACTCCTAGTTTAGCTCAATTTTCCTCCCAATCCACCTCTCCACTCCCTTGAATGCCACAGAAACCAGCAGGGCTGAGAGCTGCCGTTGCCACCAGCAAATTATTGATAAATGAAGCAGAATGAAATCTAACGGGATGGGAGTGAAGACTTGACACTTGATGAGGGTGGGAAATGGATGCACACACAGGAAGCAGCGAGCCGACTTGCAACAGGTCTTTGGCTCGTAGGGAAGCACTGAGGGCAGATCACACCACCAACCAGCAGAGAGGGCCGAGCAAGGCCTTGCAGGGAGTGCCAGAGGATGTCCTCAGAGCCCGGCCTAGGGCACAGACCCTCTTGTTTCACTTCTGGTTTGATGCTCTGGACGGGTACAAGGTATAAAGTCTGCTCCCAGGGAAGTAGAAAGTACAACAGATATTCTAGAAAATTGATTTTAGCTCTGTGTCCTTATCTATAAGATGGAATCATTACCCCCACCCTGTAATAAAATGAAGTGAGGTATGTGAGCTTGTATGCAAATTATAAAGGTGGGTGAGAGAGCAGTTTTATTTATAAACACAATCCCTACTACCTCAGGGGCAAAAATACTAGGCCTTTAGGGAATTTCTAACAGAGTCCCTAGGTTTAGAGATGGAGAAAGTATGTAGTGAAATGAGAACAAACTTTGGAAACAGAGCCGGGTTTACACAGCAGCTGAGTGACCCTAAGCAAATTCCTGAACTTCTCCAAACCTCAGTTTCTTAGCACATATTAGGAAATTAGTAAATCGTACCATAAAAGAAGAAGAGGAGAAGAAGGGGGGGAGGGGGAGAGAGAGAGGGAGGAAGGCTAATAATAAAAACAAAGATACTAATAAAGCTCTCCCTGAGAAAGAGGCAATCTCAGGGCCAAGACAAAATCTTTCTTCTAAATATTCATTCAGTCACTGATTGCAAACCCAATCCCAGCTGGGCTTCTCTAGACACATCTTTGTCCCGAAAAATTTTCCCCCTGTCCCTTTCTGATCGTCCAGGAGTGGAAAGCCAAACTCCAGTCACGGTTTAATCATCCAACCAGGGCTAGAAATACACCAACTAGCACAAAATAAAAAGGGAAGGGAAAAAACAATCTGTCAAAACCATCAGTTTTAAAAGTAACTAACCAAGAGAATCAACTATTCATTACATAATTTTGGAAAATTCTTAAAAATAATTGGAAATGATTGCCTATATTTGACTTTCTTATTATACATACAAGAAATTAGAAATTCCTTCAGGAAGTGAAAGAAACAAAGGCGGAAAACAACGACAGGTATATTGGGCAGAAATGATAGAAACCACAGTTCTCCGATCTGGGTCAAAAATATTAAACAAAGAAAAAACACTCATTGTTCTGTCAGCTCTAAGACATTTTCAGCTTGCTCAAACTGGAACATATCCCCCTGTGGTCTTGTAAAACTCACTGAATTGGAGTAAAGTGGTGTAAGTAGCAGCTTCATCTTCAAAAGTGCCATGTAAAATATACATATTAGCAAGCAGGGGTTTCTCACTCTTATTCCTTCTCTCTGTTTCCCGCTCTGTTCCAAGCCCCAGCCACGTCTTAGTAGCATAATACTGAGAACTGTTTACATGGGCCTGCACCCGCCACTGCCTCCCAACCCCGAGGCCTCAGCCTCTGCCAGGGAAGCCCTCCTGGGTTCCTCCAGTAGGGCCTGAGCTTCCTGAGCCAATAAATCTTACATAAGTATTTACATCTCTTTCCTTTAGGACAGTACCTGGTAAATAGCACCCAGGTTAAACTGCTTGTATTTGAAAAAGCAAATTAACCAAAAAGGCATGTTTGTGGGTGTTTGTCTCAGTGTTTTGCTGTGTAAATTCCTCTTGAATAACTGATTAGACCAGGGACAAGCAGAGTCTTAGATCTGAAACAAGATTAGGTATGTGAATTCAAATTTACAGTCCTAAACACATCTTCAGATTTGAGGAGTTCTGATACATCTTGCCATTTCCATTTTGCAGCACATTGGTGGACTGCTGTAGATAGGATTAGAGACTCCTCTCTTCTTCACCCCGTGCCACCTTTTGCAATGGACAGGTAGATGGAGCCGCAGAGCAGGATGCCCACCAACTAAGAGACAGAAGGCCTGGTGATAACTTCATTGTCTTCCAGCTCTTTGTATTTGAGCTGCCCTTTTCCTTCCCACCTATGGGCACTGAGGTATGTCTCTCTAAAGGTACAGTAGCCATCCACAAAAGTGTGACTTTGGGCTTAATCCTACAGAGTGAAACTGAGCGACCATTTTTGGAGATCCACCTATAGGCCTAGAATTATGCAAAACCCTGTATCTCCAGCACCTAGCATAGTGCCTCTTGCAGAGTGGACACTAAATAAAGTTTGTTGAATTAATTAATTAACTAATTAATCTGTACTGGGCCTAGATTTTTTAAAAGAAGTTAATGCTTGAATTTATATCAACAGATTACAAAACTTAAAGATAGGTTTTGATCCTACTGCCGAAAGAAATACCGAATTCATGAGAGAGAGGAAATTACAAAAGAAAATATATCAAAAGTCTAATTTGACCTTCAAAACAATGCCTGATGAGAAATAAAAAGGAGACATGATGAGAGGAAGAGAGGCCAGACAACCAAGGGGTTAGAACTGGGAAATGCACAAACCCACCAGAGTGGAACAGGGGGTCCCTCAAGCTCCCGGAATTTGACAATGGAAGTGTAGGCAAGTGGTTTGAGCATAATCAGTAGTAAAAGTTTGGCACGGGCCACCAGCAAGCAAACAGGACTCAGTCCTAGGAAAGTCTAGCAGCAGCAAGAGACTGACTCATGGGGTCTGGGGGTCACAGATAGGACTCCAGGAACTAGGTAAGCAGGATTAACAGGAAAACTCTCATTGCACAGCTGCAGAAAGCAAGCCTAGTGTTCCTTAAACCTCTGTCACCTAAAACCTCCCATGGTCTTAGTTGGCGTTTGAGACCAGAGTGGGGCTGCGCCTACAACAGTATCAACATCAAATACTAATATGGTGCTCACTGTGCTGGGCACTGTTAAATCCAGTCACTCATCTAATCCTCTCCCCAGCCTTATGACGTAGGCACGACCGTTATTGTTCCATTTTACAGATGAGGAAACTGAGTCCCATAGCACTTAAATGCTTGTCCAGGGTCATGCAGCTAATAAGTGGCACAGCAGGGATCTGAACCTGGACAGCCTGGCACCAGAGTCCATGCTGTAAACGCTAGATCTGCTACTTATTAGGGGCCCTGGTTGTGGGATTCCGAAGGAGGCGGTCAGGGAGCTCCATGTTCTTTCTAAGCAGGGCCAACAAAACCGATTACCTAAGTGGAGATCCATACTTTGAAATGTGAAGCAGAGCACATGACCAAAGATTCACATGCAGGATGGCATGATCCTATAAGAAAAATTCAGCAGGGCAAAAGCCCCAAAGGGCCTGAGGCTTGCTTATGCAGTGAATTAAAATTTATACACTATGACTCAGATGTGCAGAAATGGAGTTTAATTCCCCATGCTCTTAAGCCCCCATGTCCATGTGGCTGCCCCTGCAAGGCTTCCAAGCAACCACTGGGGCTTAAAACTATCTCCTTGGGATGAATGTTCAGTGCATCCAGGATTCGCCCCTTTAGAGTCCAACCAGAGGGTGGACTTATCAACTCTCTTAGCTCTGGGAAAGGGCTTCAGGCTGAGGGATGCTGTCCCACTTACTCCTGGGCATGGGGCTCTGTAGTATGTGGCTATTTCAGTCAAAATTAAATAAAATTTAAAATTCATTTTCCATTCACACTGGCCACATTTCAAGTGCTCCATGGCCACATATGGCTAGTGGCTACTGTAACTGGGTAAGTGCAGAGGTAGAATATTCCCACCGTCACAGAATATTCTATTGGACAGCACTATGTATACATATAATCTGTGTCTATTCTTGCCTATTTGTAGCTTACTTTCTTCCAAAAGTGATACTGTTAACACACAATAAAATACATATATAACAAGACATTCAAAAATCGAGTCAGAGTCCCACACTTTGTAGAACCCAGCTCTGCCAACAGGTGGTAGTGGGATCATGAACAAGTTACTTAACCTCCTGAGTGTCAGTTTCCTGGTCTTTAAAATGGAGATAACAGTTACTGATCACTTGAGATAATGCATGTGGAGGTACTTTCAAATTTCTAAGACGACAAATTTAGCCGTTGTTATTCCTATACTAATAAAGAATCACGCTATACACTGAAAATCTGTCCCCCCCACAAATTCATACACTGAACTCCTAATCCCCTAGTGTGGCGGGGCCTTTGGGAAGAGATCAGTTCATGAGGGTGAGGCCCTCACTGGACACCGAATCTGCCAGTGCCTTGACCATGGACCTCCCAGCATCCAGAACTGTGAGAAATAAATTTCTGTTACTTAAACCACTCAGTCTCTGGTATTTTGTTATAACAGCCCAAACCGACTAAGACAAAGCATTATTTTATTTTTAAAAGAGAAAAAAAAAAAAACACATGTAGCAGGATTCAGACTAATTACATCTCAAGTGCTAAAGGAATCTGCACCTATATCTCAGAGTTAATCTATGTTAGCATGAAGAAATCATGAAGAATAGATAATGATTAGATGACTGAAGATGGAAGAATTCTTGAGTTTTTAAAAGGAGGTAAAAAGAATAGTTCCTGTACCAACTACAGTCCAACCCATTAGTTAGCAATTCTGAGGACATTTAGAACACACTTTAACAAAACCTTTTGAAATATTCACAAGACATATTTGTTAGAATTCCTTACCAAGCCGAATAATTTGAGGGGTATGGCAACTATACCTTGATTTCAGCAAAATATTTAGCATCCCCCCCAATATATCCCTGTGATTAGGATGGTGAAATGGGGACTAACGGGCGGTGTGATTAGATATATTAGTGTCTGTTTGAAAAACTACCCCAAGTAGTGTTGATTATGCGTTCAAAGTTGGCTTGAAAGAGGGGTCTGAGAATATCTTCCTTGGAGCCATTCTGTTGCACATTTTTGACAGTGATGGATGCTCAAGGGGAGTTTTTGCATAGGAAAGAACATAGAACAATTTGCCTAGGCTTCAACAGGGAAGGCTCTGAAGGGATACTGTCTAGAAGGGTGTGGCAGGCAGGCAGCTTCAACTCTAGGCAAGAACACACACACACACACACACATACTGTACATTTTGTCCTGCTAAACTAACTACAATCATGCAAAGATAGATATTATTAACCCCACTTTCGAATTAAGGAAGCTGAGAATAAGAGTAGTTAAATTAATCCTTTAGGGTCACAGGGTCAGCCAGCCCTGATTTTCCTAACACCCAAGCTTCCAGTCTTTCCTCTCTTCCTCTACCCCACATCTCAACTGTCTTCACTCCCAGCAATGTACGACTCCTTTATCCTTCTCCACCTTCCTCTTCTCTCTTTCCCACTTCTTTCCCTTTTCTGTAATCTGCTCTTTGCCTTCCTCCCTATCGATGCCCTATGCCTACTGATGTCTAGGCAGGCCTCGTGCCACTAGGGTTCTTAAGGAGAGGCCAGGGGCTGATCCCTGCACTAGAAAATAGTGTTCACATTCCCGCAAAGGCAAAATTACTAGATATCCCAAACACAGTTGGGAGTGACCCTTATTTTAGTGTTTATTCCATTTTCAACTCTGTTGGGACAAATAATTGTCCTATTTAAAATATTTAAAATATTTAAACTGGAACTAGGGTGTGGGAGTGAGAAAGAAAAAGAAAATATGTAATACCCTTACTTCCTGATTTTATAGTTGAAATCTGCTAGGTCAATCACACATTGTCCAATCAGCATTCCAAAAGCATGGCCTCTTTCACCCAACACGCACGTGCACCATCAGATACCTAATACCTCTATTTTTAATACAGACATCTGGAACCCCAATATTATCATTCACATCTCACATGCTCATTTTTATCTTCATAACAACCCTGTCTGATAAGAAGAAAAAATATTACCATTCCCATTTTAAAGAATCACCAAATCAGAGAAGGTCAGTCATTAAATTATAAGCAATTATATTTCCAAGTCTCTAGATCTGGAGTCTCCTGGTTTCCAGGTCTGCTCCCTCTAATCTCAGAGGGCACGTTGACATCATTTCTGGGCGAAAGCTAGGGCTCCTGTCTTCTTACTCAGGTCTTTTTACAGAAACACAAATTCATACCCCAAAGGGGCTATGGGTGGGCAGTTTAAATGGAAATAATTTATTCTCCCCTTAAGTAAAAAGGGGATAAAAGGAATAGAAAAAGAAAAGAAAGGAGACAAAACCTCCTACCACTTCAAAGGCAGCTATGACCAGCTTCATGAATGGCCAGGGAAACAGTTATGTACAATCACACAGAGCCAAGGAATCTAAGAGCAGGACCCTTCAGCCTGACCCCCAGCCCCTTGCACAGACTCTATGGCATCCTTGATGATAATGACAATAATCACTAATGTTCAATGAGCACTCTCTAAATCCCAAATACTGTCCTTATATGAGTTTCACATGTGTTCTCTCATTTACTTAGTCTACAATGCTAAGAGATAACTATTATTATCATCCCATTTTACAGATGAGAAAAAACTATGTTATAATCTATCTCTAATCTTTGTAACAGTCCAAAGAGATTGCTGTCACCTTTATTACCATTTTAGAGATGGTAAAATGAAGCTCATAAAGGTCAAGAAACTTGCCCACAGGTTACAGAGATCTCACAAAATGGGGTGCAAAGCTCCTTCTACAGAGCAATAGCTCAGCAATAGAGAAAATGCCTTCACATCCTCCTCCTATTAGACCACCCTCCTCCTATTAGACCATCCATCATAAAACATTTAAATACCACAACTGAATGGTGACATTCTGCAAATAAGCCCAAGACTGGGTCTTGCAGTATCCCACTGAAGAAAGGGGAGCACTGGCCCCTGTGGAAATTATGAGTCAATAATTCAAAATGTAGACATGGATTTGTCCCAAAAGCAAACTTAACCCTCCAAAAAAACAGAGGAGTAATTTCATAGGAAGAGAATTTTAAAAGATAAATAGAGAACTGATGGCTTAGGTAAGGTAAAGTTATGGCACTGGGTTGTAAATCCTGATCATAAATTAGGGCTGAAATAAAGAGGGTTTTTGATTCAGTCGCAGGGCCAACTATTTTATTGGATACACTAGCACCACCTTGTGGTGAAGGGAAAGAAGTTACAAGGTTCTACCTGCTGTATACTAATAAAACATGCCTTTGCTCCTGAGGATAAAACGATGTTGTTTACAAATCACAAGCTTCCAAAATTTCATTCACTAAGTGATGATAGCTATTTTGACCAAATATGCTGCTTTGGGAAAAGCCTGTTTTACCCCAGAGAGGGCAAAATGCAAAATGAGCTTAGTCTGGGTATCTTCAGGGCGTATCATGAGCGTCTTTATTGATGAATGCTAAAACAGGTTGAGATATGATAATACCTCACATTTACATAACACATTCACATACATAATTTTTATTTTGTTATCAAAACAACACTGTGAGTTAGGCATACAATATATACTGATCCCATTTTACAGGTGAAGAAACTGAGGTTCATTTGTGTTAAGTGTGAAGTCTTTTGTGAAGCTTCCAGAGATGAGTCCAGGGGTCAGTAAGCCAGCACAGACACTGAGAGCACTGTACAGATGGGCAGGCTGCAAAGGCCAGAGTATGAAAATCAAAAGTCAGTCGAGGAAATGTTTCATTCACTTTGAAATGACTTCTAAAGAGGTGACTTCTCAGCAAAGATGTGCCTTCCACACGTTTGAAAATAAACAGAATCATAGCAACAGATGCTCTCTGAAATAGGCAGCCCCATGCCATGCCCAGGTGCTGGCCCATTACTGAAGTCCTTTACGACCAACATACTGACATAGAAGTACATTCCTCCCAAGCTGGCCTCATCACACTGCTGTTGAAATAATTACATCATCTTAACCGGACCACTTCACCCTGTCCCCAAGTTGTCCCAAATCTGCTTGTTCTTTCTTGTCTACAGAACATCAGAGAAATTATTTCTATCCCTCTGTTTGGACTGAGCCAAGGAATAGTGAACAGTCCTACATGTGGCCCTGTTCATGGCGGGATGGCATACATCTGTCAACTTTTTTGGATGCCGCTTTTAGTGGGCCTGTGTCAGGATGGGGTGCTCACCTGTCCCAATTGGGAGGGGGCTCACTCAATTCCTATTTTTGTGTGATGTTATGAGACATGTGGAGGGTCATATGTTCGTTCAGCATTAATCTTATTGATCTCAAATGTCACTTCATCAAATCTATCAATAAACATACTATGAAAAATATATGCACATTAATCTTTGCATTTCAGATTGTTCCCTACTGGATATTTTTTCAAGGGAGAGGTGTAGAACTTGACAAAGGTATTCTAAATTCCATTTGGGAAAATAAACAGACAAGAATACCTTTTTTAAATACCTTAGAAGAAGAATAAGGAACCCTCTCTTCAAGATATTATATAGTTATTTCAAATAGTTTTCCTTGTTTGTCTTCTAATTTGATGATGAGGTTATTTGACATAGATTATAAGAATTAGAGGATTTAGAAGAATTTTTGGCCAAAGATCAGTATTCTTTTCTCCTTGGTTGGTCCCAAATTAATTAATCGGTTCTTTTTTAAGGCAGTGAGTGAAAGGCCAAGATATCAATCAGACATTTTTTTCAACAAAGTCCCTTTATTTTCTATTCAAGATAACATTAAGAAATCATCAGATATCACTTCTCCTTGAACTGCTTTCAAAGGCCTGAGCCAAACTAGACACACACACACACACACACACACACACACACACACACACACACACACACACACACACACACACACACACACACCCCACATTCACTGGCTTAGATGCAACCATAGTCAAGTTCCCAGGACATGAGCTGATCCTTCTATCTCTCCCTTGAGAAATCACAGCCTCCGCTATTATAATCCAAACATGATTGACAGTAATGAAATCCAGCCACAGCTTTCCTTTTTTCATTGGGCTCCAAGAGATGGGCTTCCATTCTCTGAAAAGATGTTATAAAGTAGCAAACATTCAAACATTTTGGTGACATAATACAATACAAAGCTAATGGACATCTTAAGGGTTCATCTTTTTCTTTTTCCATTGGTATAATTCACGTGTGTGTGTGTGTGTGTGTGTGTGTGTGTGTGTGTATCTCTTGGGAACAACACAGACCCCACTGCTTACAGATGAAAGCTGCATTTTCACTGCATAAGCTGGCACATGGCAGTAGGTTTGCCTCAGAATTCCTGAGAATGCCAGGTCAAACGACATGAAAAACATTAAGGAATGGAAGAAATCTCAAAGGATACTTTTGACAGATTTCATTATATTTTACCTATCAATAAAACAACAAATCAATAATGAAAATATTAAAACACTATAGAAAAACAGGCAAAGGATTAGACGATGCTAAGGAAAAAATACAAATGGCTTCTGAAAACATAGAGCCTATCATTAGTAGCTGCTTAAAATATATGTTAAGTAAAAATAACTATAATTAAGGAAATATAAATTACCTCAGCAACAAGATACTATTTTCTATCAAGCTGGCAAAGATTAAGAACATTATAAAAACTCCCTACTGTCCAGTAAGACGCACACCTTTTATACTGTTAATCCTCTTCCACTGTGAAAACACTAAGACAATATGCATCAAAAGTCTTAAAATTTTTATAGCTTTTGACCTAGTAATTTCAATTCTAGATAACTACCCTAAGGAAATAATCAGAAGTTCAGGCAAATTTATGTGCAAATATGTTTATTATAGCATTATTTATTATAGTAATAAATGGAATCAATAAAAATGCCCAACAAGAGAGGACTGCTTAAATAAATTATAGGCCATACAGACATGCATACTGTGGACTGTTACACAGCCATTAAAAATTACATTTACAAGGAATTTTGAATGACATGGGAAAACACTTACAATGCACTAAGTGAAAGAAACAGGATATAAAGCTGTTTATACAACAGAATCTCATCCTTATTTTTTTAAGTGAGTTTGTATGCAAAGATAAAGTACCAAAGCATGAACAATGTGTAAGATTACACGTGATTTTTATTTTACTCTTTATAACACTTCTTTGTTTTTTCCAAATTTTCCATAATGAGCATGTATTACTTTAATAATTAGAGAAAATATTTATTTAAAGTACATTCCATAGCATGGCACTCAAGGCCCTGGAAAGACTCCATTCCAGCTACTCCCTTCTATCCCTGTTTCCTCAACACATCAGGCATTTCCACACCTTCTTGCTTCTCTTCTTAAACTTCCTACTGCTTGGAGGTCCTTCCAAGAACTTGAAAGTCAGTCCTTCTAGGTGACATTCTCTGAAGCCCACAGTAAGCACTGGTTATTCCCTCATCTTGGTTTAAAACCACTTGATATTGGTTATAGGATGCCATTCACCAAATTAATTCTAATTATTCAGTTTACGTGTCAGTCTCCCCTCTTGGACTCTGAACTTTTCAAAGGTCCTAGGTCTTAGAAACCTTTAAATTTCTAATACCCAGTACCATCCCCTGACATGCCATAAAATATTAAATATATGGATGAATGAATGATAAATGGAAGGATGAATGGAAGGATGGATGGATGGATGGATGAAAACCTATAGGTTTTCAAAGGGTGAAAGAACCTAGAAACTAAATCATCTTCAAGTCGTTTCATGTATCCAGATGTGTACAGACGACACACAAGAAGCACTACCTCAGAGCACTGCTAACACTAGTGGAGCTATAATTAGCTTATAATAGAATTGAAATTTTTCTAGTGGAAACAAATCTGTTATCCTGCTTTACAGTAAACGGCTTTCTACAAAGGATGCCCACATGCTATTTTATTATTAAAAACCATTCCAATAAAAGATATGCTAAAAAATTATTGCAATTTCTACTAATCAAAAACTAATTAAGTCATTTGCTGAATAATACATGTTCTCGACTTGCATTATCTATGAGCATGCTCTTCACTTACAAATATTTGTCTTCATTTCATTAAAGTAATTAAACAGCTTCAAGTACGGTTATTTTGACAAGCATTTTATAGCCAACTCTCAATTTTCCATACCAATGGAGAAGCATAATTGAAACATTTAAAACTGAATAACAGATAATACAGAACCTCCCTGCTGTTCTTCTCCTCCTCCAGTTTAACAAACAACAAGAAACAAGCAACTTGAGTTTTAGCTCAGCTCCCTTCTCCCACTCCCACTCTGGGAGCCTGAACAGAACATAATTGCACATGAACAGTGGGATCGTATTCGTGCCCATAGGTCGCCTCCTCCCCACGCCCACCCCGTCCCTCCCCACCCCATCTCTTACTGTACAGTGTACATTGTGGCAAAATGGAGGGATAAATGAGCCTACTTTACCCTGGAAGATGGACCATCCCCAAATCAATGACAAAATTAATTGCACTCTGTCTCTCCGACTGCATCACCCAGGCTTTGTCCCAGGCAATTAAGACAATTCCTTAAGTTTCTAGAGAAAAAATGCTGCACAAAGCAAAAAATTCTTTATGCTAAGAATGATAATGGAGATTCTGAGTGAAGGTGTCACCGTGTGCATGACAGTGTTTCTGGCTGTAGCTTTGTTTGCTGTTTTAAAGTATGGGGAATTATGTGGAGGAAACATTTTCCTGCGCTGAATGGGAGGGATCATCATTAGGAAGGGGCAGAGAGTAAATATACGTTGGATGCATCTAATTACATATATGAGAAACGTGACAAGAAAATATATATTAGAAACGGGTTGACAACCCATTTTCCATAATAGGCACTTTGTCGGGGATAAACAGAATAAAGCTGTTCTGACTCCCTCATGTCAGTTTTTGCCCTGAATGGAAGAGCTGCCTGTGGGAGGAGAGAGATGGTGCTGGGCAGGGAAAGCACCATCCAAGGAGGCCAAGAGTCATGCAGAGGGACAGCCGTGAACAAATGAGCAGAGGAGGAAGGTGGTCAGGGTGCAGGCAGTGTGTGGCCCGGGAAGATCGGCTCCAAGGGCTTGGAAGCTGCAGTTGTGATACAAAACACATAGATGATAGATAGACAGACAGACAGACAGACAGACAGATGATAGATAGATACATAGATAGACAGGCAATAGATAGGCAGATAGAAAGATAGGTAGATAGATGATAGACAGATACATAAATAGACCAATAGATAGGTAAGTAGATAGATGATAGGTAGACAGATAGGTAGATAGACAGACGATAGATATACAGGCAATAGATGGATAGCAGATAGAAAGATAGGTAGATAGATGATAGATAGATAGATAGATAGATAGATAGATAGATAGATAGATAGATAGATAGATGATAGGTAGATAGATGATAGATAGACAGATTATCTGTTACCCACACCTAGCATATAATAAGAACCTAATAAATGTACTAAACCCTTGAGGTCTTCAGACACAATCTGTGGTTTCTCACGTTAAAGACACAAAACAGGTTGTGTGGCAGGAGGCAGGAGGAGGGAGTTTCTATTGTCATTTTGTTTCCTTTATAATACAGATCTCAGAGGTGGTTCCCAAAATGTGTTCAGAAGTCTTGAAACAGAATTTCATTCAGACCTCGTGTGTTGTATGGCATCTCCTTTATTCTGGACTTTCCCCTGCTTTCAATTTTATTGTATTTTAATCAGAGACCATCTGATGAAATGTTCTGAACCTAGATTAGAATGGAACATGCACTCCAGCTGAATGAGAGGGAGGACAGTGAAATCATATAATGGAATATAAAATAGATTTTAAAAGCAATAAAACTGCGGCTGGCGGAGGGGTCTCCTCAGGGGCAAGGAGAAGCGGGGACATGCAGGAACACACTCACCACCCAGAGAAAGAGAACCCGTGCCAAGGAGGGGCCCAGCCCCAGCCAGTCACCTTGGGCCAGGATGTGCCCAGTCCTGCTGGGACACAGCAGAAAGGAGAGGCAGGGTCTGGGCTGGTTTATGCAAATAAAACTGAACAGAGTCATAAAACAGGAAGAGCCAGAGTCTCCAGAAACCTGAGGCAGGCTCTTGACTTCTCCAAAAGTCATTATGAGAGACCGTGGAAGGTCAGTTTGGCTGCACCAGCTGGAGCAGGGCTTCCTGACCTTGACTGTACAACTGAACCACAGGAGGTCTTATTAAAATGCAGATTATGATTCACAAGGTCTGGAGGGGGCTCGGGACTCTGCATTTCTAGCAAGCTCGGCGGTGACGCTGATGCTGTGGTTGGAGGGACCACCCTGTGCGGAGCGGGATGTAAAGCAGCGATTTTCTCACTGGCATCAGCATCACGCAGCACTCAGCCCCAACCAGACCTGCATCTCTAGGGACAGCATCTGGTAATGTGCAGGCTTCTCAGGCTCCCCTGTTGATCTGCATGCCTTCTCTTCCACCTGCCAGACCAATTCCTGCTGACATGTAACACGGACTTCTCTACGGCAATGATTAGAAGACAGGAAGGTGAGCAACCCGTTGACTGGCAGGACAGGGAGTGATGTGAGGAGGTGGGGAGGGGCTCTCCTTGGGGACTTAGCTGTGAGTCTGTGGGCAGAAAGCCATGCCAGGACCCCTCTCTTCGGGCATCGGGTGCATGCGTTAGGGCAGGCACTCGTACGTGATGCCTACTTCCTCCTGAGCAGACTTTTAAAAAACTAAGCCCGGGGCTTCCCTGGTGGCGCAGTGGTTGAGGGTCCACCTGCCGATGCAGGGGACACGGGTTTGTGCCCCGGTCCAGGAAGATCCCACATGCCGTGGAGTGGCTGGGCCCGTGAGCCATGGCCGCTGAGCCTGCGCGTCCGGAGCCTGTGCTCCGCAACGGGAGAGGCCACAACAGTGAGAGGCCCGCGTACCGCAGAAAAAAACAAACAAACAAAAACTAAGCCCATTACAGGGCCCTATTCATTTCAGGAGCCATCGTTAACTTCACACTTTCCCCACACCCTTCTGCCCCGCCCCCCCAGTTAGACCAAGTCCTGGAGGCTCAGCCTCTAAGATACAGCCTCTCATCCACCTCCTCCTCTCCATTTACTTGCTGCATCCCAGTCCCAGCCGCTGTCTTCTCTCCCCTGGACCAGAGCAACAGCCTTGTAGCTGGTGTCCCACCTACCGTCTTGCTCACGACTTTCACGCTCTATTCCACAGCTAGCCTAAAACTCCTTCAGAAGCTTCCCTCTGCATTCAGGACAAAATCTTCACTGACGCCTAAAATGCTCTACGTGATCTTATCCCTCCAACCTCTCTGAGCCTCACCTTTCTCTCTCTGCTCCAGTCTCGCTGGCCTTCTCTGTGTTTCTTAAATACGCCAAGATCTTTCCCACCACACAGTCTCTGGACAGGCTCATTTTTGTGGAATATTCTTTTCCAGACACAGCGAGACCCCACGCTTCCTTTAGGCCTAGGCCGAAACAGCACTTTCTCAGGGAGAACTTCCTGTCCATCTCACCTTAAGTCAGTCCCTCTCTGGCACCTGAGTGTTCCTTTATAGCATGAATTACAACTGACAATTATTTCACTTGCTTACTCATGCACTTTTCTTTCTCTTCCATTATATCATTGGTTCTCAAAGAGTGGCCCCTGGAAAAGCCACACCAGCATCACCTGGGAAACCCTGAGGGTTGGACCCAGGCTCTGTTTTAGCAAGCTCTCCTTGTGGGTGGGTGCATGCTGACATTTGAGGACCACTGCACTGGACTGCAACCACTGTAGAAGTACACTTGTCTGCCATTATGCACCCAGCACCGAGAATAGTGCACACAGTAGATAACTGGAAAAGTTTTTTTTTTTTTTAACGAAGAGATAAATAAGTCCCACTAGGCCAAACAATTTCCACGTCCCAACCAGTATCCCATCCTAGCGCCATTAGTATACTTGCAAAAGTGCCACCTAAAAGAGAAATCTCACATAAATTTTGTTTCCAATGAAGAAGTTCCAAGCTGGCTTCAGAGTAGAGAATGGATTTTAGGAAGCAAGACAAACTGAGACACCAGCTAGGAGCCTGTTGCAGGGGTGCAGCTGAGAGATGATGATGGCAGGGGACGTGGACAGGAGGAGGTGAACTGAAGGATGGATCTTACAGGCTGAGCCATCAGGACTTGATGACTGGTCATAGGTGGAGGGGTGTGAGGGAAAATGAGGGGTTGGGAAAGCCATGACACGGGTGCAGGGGGTGAAAATGGGGGTTCACAAGTATACTGAGTTTCAAGTAAAGGAAACAGGACAATAAGAGAAAATAAGCAGACTGCCTTTGCCCAGGAATGATCACACTGGGCCCTTTCCTTTCTCTCCTTAATCTCCTTCCACCTCTCCATCTCCCAGCAAATACATGCAAGAAGTATTCTAATGTAACCCAAAGATGGAATGGCAGATTTGGAAGAAAACATTTGGTGGACCCACATGTTTATTACGAGGCTGAAAAGGCTGCAGCCCACGAAGCAGAAGTGGCTCATTCAGGTCACATGGCTGCTGATGGCCGTCAGGACCAAGCCCCAGTCTCCCACCTCTTAGTCCACTGAAATACTTGCTTCAGTGGGAGCTCTGTGGGAAAAAAGGAAGAACCACAGGATGGAACCCGTTTGGAAATGCTGCAAGCAACATTCTCTAGAGAGTCTGAGTTCAGACTATATTAGGGCTGTGAAAAGTCTTCCAGTGGAGAAAGCTGCTTAACCCAGCATGTCTCCAGCATAGCTGACCATGGAGTCCCGTCATCCTGTGCAGATTCATAACACCTAGAAGCACCCCAGACCATACACACTAAGCCTGAGCTACAGAAGAGAGGGAAAAGTTAATCCCAATTTAAAGGTTACATCTGAATTTTTCATATACTCATAGAAGTCTTGGAGTCTTTGTCATGTTTATCCACATTTCGAAAACTAAGCAGCTGGCCGGGCTCACTCTGAAGGCATGGAGCTACCCCCAGGGGAAAGTAACACCGGACGGCCCGCTGGGCTGACCCTCGCTTTAGGTATCCCTGTGTGCTCTGGACAGGAGCTTCCCAGGCCTGATCCCTGCACTCTGAAATCCTGCACGGCCCAGCTTCCCTCTCCTACCGTGAGGCCACAGCGTGCATGGAAGGGCACCCTCATATTCTAGAAGGAAGAACCCTCTCACATGGCCAAGAGGATGTGGTAAACAGGGGTTCACAGCCAGGATGGTCAGGCCAGGGATGAAGAGGGAAGGGGAATGGGGCCCAGTGCTTGGGAATCCCTGACCCAGGGGCGATGGGGGTCTGGGCAGGCTCGAGGCTGACTCAGGAACCCGGGGAAGAAGACCTCTCGGAAACGTGGGATTCCGAATTAGGAGGGTACACAGGTGCAGGATCCCCCAAATGGACAGGACCCTGGGAGCTTGACTGCACTGGGTCATCCCTGTGAGGCAGAAGACAGTGAGGAGGAGAGCCGATGCTCTGGGATTCACAGAGACCAAAGTCCAGAGGAAAGCTTCTCGTGTTTGAGCTGCATGACTTTGGACAAATTACTCAATTCCCCTCAGTCTTGGTTTCTGCTTATGTAAAACAGACACAGTAACTTCTGCCTCCCAGAATTGCTGGGTGGTTTAAATCAGATAATGAGTATGGAAACACTGACAGATAATAGAAGGGCCACAAAATATAGGTATGATTATAATAAATATTATAGGTGTTTACTGAGCACTTACAATGCACCGGGCACTGGGTTAAGTACTTTACAGACATTTGGTTGTCTAAGCCTTCGAGGAACCCTCTGAGGCAGATAAGAGCATGGTCTCAGTTTTACAGCTGAAGAAACTGAAACCCAGGAAAATGAATTTACTTTCCCAGAGGCACACAGAAGGCAGTAGAGCCAGCATCTGAACGCAGACAATCTGAGTACAGAAAATGTTTTCCAGTCTGCAAACACTAATGCAGGGAACATGGCAGAGTGATAGAGAGGCGTGTTCACGTGAGCCAGCCCAGCTCATCGGAAGGGTGGGCTGCGAATGCGGTGACAGTCAACAGCCCCTCCCAGGGTCAGTTTAACAAGCATAATCCTTTGATTTTAATGTGTACCCTCTGCCTGAAACAGAGAAAGAACTAGAAATCCTGTCAGGGGATCCATTCCGTCCTCGCTGGGGAGGGCAAAAGAGCCCCGCTGGGTGGCAGTGGCCAGACGGACGTGCGCCAGCACCAGCGGTGGCCATGGTGTGCTCTGCACTGACTTCCAGGACAGGAGCGTCCCTCCAGGCCCTCGGCGAGCCCTGCACGCAGAAACGGAGGGCACAGTGCATGCAGGGCCAGCTGGCCTCAGCCACGTCAGGCAGTGAGCAGCTACTGTACCCTCGCAGAAGCCCGCCCAGCGCGGTTGATGCAATAGCCCTTGGCAATCCGGAGGCAAAAACTCCTAGGTGGAGATTAAATCGTGGGAGAGAGACTTTCCCAGTTGGAATGTGATGGACAAACCTGGCCAGCCCTGAGTGATCTCTGAAGAAAGCCGGTGGAGGCTTCAAGGAGGGAGAGCTTCCGAGGAGCAGGGTGGAAGTGACCTGCCATCGCCTGCCTGCACCTGGCCAGCAGGCGGTCCTCAGAGTTTTGCTGAACTGAGCTACTCCAGTAAAGAATGGCCAATCCTTAATGTTCCATTATTCCATGCCAGGGTAGCTGGGAGAAGAACTCTGGAAGGGCTTGATGTGAACCCCAGAGATGAATCACAGCCCTGAGCAAAGTCAAAAGGGGTGGGGTGAGGGCTTTAAGAGGACTTGAGGCTGGGGTGCAGGGAATGGGAGGGAGTGTTATGCCCCAGCCTGCAGTCCCAGCCGGGTCATAAAATTCAGAACAGTTTACCTCATGAGCGAAATTACACATTAGTGGGTAATTTATGGAGCAGGTGCTAAAACCAAGCAATGCTGGCAGAGAAGGACAAAAATCTCAGTCTTACAGCCCTTGAGGGAGGGAGGCAGTGGAGAGGAAAGGAAGGAAGGGGAAGAAAAGAAAGGAAGATAGACAAGAAGGGAGAAAAGGAGAGAGACACATGAGAAGGGCAGGAGGAGACAGGAGCTCCTAAATCAAGGCCAAATACTAAATGAAGAAATTTTATATCCAAGGTCAGCCCATATGTGACGGGACCATTTTATTCTATTGCTTAGGATTTGAATAAAATCTATTGTTTTAAAACAATGCTCTCAAACTTTGGGGGAAGACTGCTCTTCATTGTAGTTTTAACTCTTGTAATAAAGGGAAAAAAGAGTTTAAAATTAAACATAAATGATAAAAACCTCAAAATTTTCAAGTCACATTTTATTAACTGATAAAGGTCTACTCTGAGCCCTAGGCAAGGGCAGTGGAAGGGATTTGGTTAATTTGTAAGATTAAAGGCGTTTTGAATAATTGAGGCCACGTTAGAGGGAGACTCTAGTTTGAATGACATTCCAAGGTCAGAAGACTGAAGAGCTAAGAGTCCTTATCCAAAAACACCAAGTTAACCTTTCAGAGAGGAAAAATTCAAGCCACTGTTGGCCTTGAACTTCAATGACTGATAAACAAGCAGCAGACAATATAAACTGGTAATCTATCTGTTTATACATAGATTTATCTTTCCTTTGGTAAGGAATCTGACCAGTGGAGTCTTGAATATTTTAAGGTGCTCTGTATAAGGTAATGTGTTATTTTGACAGTTTATTAGCAACAAAGTCAAGAAGGTCAAAACTGAACACTCCTTCTATAATTTTATTTCCGCTCTGCTTACATCTTAATAAAAGGTGTCTCTTGCAACACTAAACAGAAACCAATCTGCATTTGCAGGTGCAGAAAAGGTGCTTTCAAATATATTATAAGCAGAAAATGACATAAGCTTATTGGGATCAGCATTACTCAACACTCTTTGGACCTTGGCAAGATACAAAATGATCTGTTTCTTCTCTTGGCTAAACAGAAAGTGAATAGTGAAGTCTACAGGATATAAAGTAAACCAATTAAGATAATGGTAGTTTTGTTATGATTATTATTAATAATATAATACCATATACAGTGCTTTATAGGTCTCTAATATTTTCCCAGAGTTCACTGGTCAGCACTGCCTTGGTTGAAGGTATGTGTGTTAGGCGCAGGTTGGGGCTGAGTGTCCCGCCCATCCCGTCACACCCTTAGAGGTGGCTCCTGAGGCTCTATGGGACACAGAATTGGAAATACCATGGCCACGAGTTGCCTGTTCATCCTCAGTGTTATTATCATGTATATTGTGTTTGCTACCCTAACCTCCATTCCCCCTTCTCTTGGTAGCTGCCAAGATTTCCATTCTAGAATGCACACACTGCCCACTGTGGCCCACATGCTTCATGCCACACCTGGCTCTAGACATGGGGCACACAGGAAAAGAATTATTATCCTGACCCCAGGCTAAGTTACTGGTTCAAGGGTAGGAACATGACAGAACTTGGGTCAATGAGATCATACACTGGAGTTTTCTACGGATCTGAAAGATGCACCACCATCTCTCTTCGGAAAGATGTCCAAACGGTTCCCTTATGTACACACTCCAAATGTGGACAAGGAAGCATATGGGCCTGGAGTAGTGACAGCAATGGGGTGTATTCTCAGGATGAGGCTGGCATCAGGAAAGGCAAAAAAGGACAGAACTGAATAGAAACATAACTCTTGATGACACTGTGGTCTGCTGAATCCCACCAATCCTAAGGCCCACCTAGTTCTAGACTTCCAATAATATACACTAATAAATTCTCACTGTTACTTAAGCTGATCTAATTTGAATTTTCTGTTATTTGCAGCTGATCTCACCCTAAGTAATACAGGTACTATGTGAGGTGATATGGTCAGGTGTTCTATCTCCATTTTAGAAATAAGGCTAAAGTTTCAAGATCTTAGGGAACAAGAGAACACAGCTAGTAAGCAATAAAACCAAGTCCTCTGACTCCAAATCCAGTGTTCTTCCCATTGCCACGTCGCCTCCATGACATGGTCCTAGAAAGTCCCTTTTCAGATTTATGATTCCCATAGTGAGTTTGAATTTTAAATATCCTGAGATTATGCAATTAAAATTAAAATGTGAGTGTTGGTTCAAAATATTTTTGCCTATTAAAGAGTATCAGTGTTTGTTAATAACAAAGAGCTACCACCCTCTAGTGGCAGTAAACCTATGAAACAGCTCCATTCGCATCACCACCACCAATATCAGGCATGAGGACAGCCTGGCAAAAGTATGTGTAGATGGTTAGGTATGCTGCTCTTACTGCACAGGCTATAAAACGTATTAAAATAGAAGCCCTAGGTCAGTTATTTAACACCAGTTAACAATGTGACAGTGCGGAATCAGAAACAGAGCTCTGCCTTCCAGGAATTTGTTATCTAACTGAAGGAGAGAAGATGGTGATCCTTCCCATCTCTGCTTCTCAACTACGCTCCTCTCCCACTGCCCTGATGTGAGATAAACTCTCTGTACATGTGTGCTAAATAACTGTGGGAGAATCAGGAATCTTTCTATACTCATGGGGAAAGTACCCAACTTAGCTTAAAAATCAATTACATGAAAGAAAGCAAGTCCAGGCTGGAGGGACAGAGAGAGAACAGTTAGAAAATAGAAAAGTGATTTGTTCTCTGAAGAGCTATCTTGGGTTAACAAAGAGCAAATGCAACTTGAACCAAAGATGAAAAATTCAAACTGCCTAGAGATAAAGCATACATCAATTATTATTTGAAATTAATATTATTTTTATAAAACTAATTTCAGACTGATAGGAGCAGGAACTAGGCAGGTATAGCCAAAGAAGTGTTATGTTCTTCCTCCCACTTGGAATACTGACTTCTCACCCATCGAAACTTCTACAGAGTGAGAAGGTCAAGAGTGGCACTTAGGGCTTCCCTGGTGGCGCAGTGGTTGAGAGTCCACCTGCCGATGCAGGGGACACGGGTTCGTGCCCCGGTCTGGGAAGATCCCACATGCTGTGGAGCGGCTGGGCCTGTGAACCATGGCTGCTGAGCCTGCGCGTCCAGAGCCTGTGCTCCGCAATGGGAGAGGCCACAACAGTGAGAGGCCCATGTACCGCAAAAAAAAAAAAAAAAAAAAAGAGTGGCACTTAGGAGTTCTAGCTTCAAGACAGATCTGGATTCAAAGTCCATTTCCAATCTTTACTAACCACATGACTAAATGATGGAGTAAACTACTGAACCTATTTAAAACTATTTCCTCCTTTACAAAATGGGTTACTGTTAGGACTAAAGAAGTTAATACATCTAAGTGTCTAAGATAGAGTGCTCAGTGAACTGAGGATACATGTCAATCATCCTTCAAAACTTTGCCCAGATTCCTCACTGCAGACCAAGCCTCCCCTGGCTTCCCCAAAACCCTGATAATTTGACCCAGAGCAGCTACTGGAGCAACCATTACCACGAATCTCTCCTAGAGGCTCTGGCCACAGACTCCAGAGAGATCTGCAACATTAACTCTTCCCCTTCCAGGACCAACCCTTCTTAGCTGGCTTTGCAGACTCTCAGTCGGGCTAAAGACCATGCCTCTCGTTTTAAACCATCACTACCTCATTTCCTGGGTATCTGGGCACTTTTGCTCAGTCCGGCCTGCTCTAGAAGGATGTAACTTCTGGTGACCCAAACCAGCATTCTGGAAAGGGGTGGCTCTTGTCTGGAATCACTTATAAGCTGCAATCTATGTCATTCTTTTCACAGAGGGCCTGGGGAACTGAGAAAGTGAGAATGTTCTTGCCTCTTCCTATTTTCTGCAAAGACTGTGTGTCTCAAGTCTTGCTACCATGCTAGCCTTGTCTAAAAATCCTCACTACAGTTCCAGGTACCAGCTCATGTAAGGTCTTGCATCAGTTAAGGCAATCAGGAAAACCACAGAAGAAATGTGAATAGAGAGAACTTAATATAAAGAATTGTATAAAGTTACTTATCAGGAAACAAAAAATAATAGAACATTAGAGCATCATGGAGGCAGCAAGTACAAGAAACAGCTACCACTCTTCGGGCTGGAGGAGCAATGGAAATAGTTTGTAATTATTACAACTTAGAGAAGGGGAAAAAAACAACTTCCAGAGGGACACAGTCTGCTGAGGAGGGAGTACCAGCTGACTGATATGGGGTTTCTAGAAAGGTACAATGAGACTGATTCTCCAGGTGTTGGAAATACTGCAAACTAAATTCATCTGCTGCTACAGGAAGGAAATGCTGCTGCCAGAGTGAAGAAGCTTTACTGGTGACTCTCAAAAGCAAACAGAAAGTAGTAAATCCCATCTTCCTCCTCTAGCCTTGCAATCTCCCTCTTAGTGCCCCCTACTGGAAAATTCTAATCAGGAACCAGGTGGCAAAGCATAAGTGCAGTTGGGAGATTATCACAAAGCAAAATATAGAAGGGTGGCTTTAGAGGTGAGAGACAACAGCTTAATGACTTGCTCAAGGCTCCTATCCTCCCCCTTGACCAGAGATGTCCCACATTGCAAAACCACTGGAGGGTTCAGAGACAACCCACTCTGCCCTTCTCTACTCATAGAGGCCCGTCCTCAGCCCTAGTAGTTCCTGAGGAAGGCAGGGATTTCCCAAGGATATGAAAGGCTTAAAGGACCTCCTAAAACTGCCCACACCAGATCGATCTCAGTTCCTAGGTTACAAATCATGTTTCAAGTGAGAGACTGAAAGGAATGACCGAATTCCCCACAACCACAAATACTTAAAGACTGGGACTTCCCTGGTGGTCCAGTGGTTAGGACTCTGTGCTTCCACTGCAGGGGGCATGGATTCGATCCCTGGTCGGGGAACGAAGATCCCGCATGCCACACAGCCAAAAACCAAAAATACAACAAATACTTAAAGGCTGTCTATTATGGCCATTACCACTGCTCCACCAAGGTCCCTAAGATGATGGATGGATGCATGGATGGATGGACAGATAGATAGAATTTCTTTAATAATAAAAGTTTTTAATAATAAAAATGTTTTAACTGTATTATATAGAGAGACAAAGCCAAGAAAAAGTATGCTCCCCAAGGTCCCTAAGAAAATATAAACATTAAAGCCAAAAAAAGCATACTCTTTATTACCATGAGTTGTTTACTCCAAATTCCAATGCAGCCCTTGGTGACCAGACTGAACCATATGGATGACTTCTTCTGCCTAACAGGCATATAAACGTAGAAGGCTAACAGGCTGCCTTGGGCCTTCTCCCCTAAGCTTAAACTCAAATCTTAATCCTTTGTGTTTTACCACTCTAATACAGAAGAGAAGCAATTCCAAGGAAAAGCACACCATGCAAAGGGAGGGAAATAGTTTCTTCCTACCACCTAAGACATCTCTAGGCAAGGCAGCTCCTCCCAGGAGGAAGAAAGAAGCAAAGACACAGGCACACCTTTATTCCTCCCACCAAGGCTCAACTCCTTGTAGTGTGGGCCAACTAATGCCCTTAGACAGGCTCTCTCCTCATGCTTGGGCACAAAGTGAGGGAAGGAAAAATAGTTCCAAGATAAGTTATGAGCTTCCAAAAGACAAAAATCACCATGACTTTTCTTCTTTCCCCTGCTATGGCTATCCATCCTCAAGGGAATATTCCACTAGAATATCCGAAAAGCTGAGTCAATGCCATCGTGGAGCCATCTTTCCCGTCCCTGCTCCTGGTCTTATAAATCTACCTCAAATCTAAGAGGTTAGTAGTTTAGCCTCTCAAAAAAGTGTTACCTCCAGAAACATCTTAGGTGGGTCAAATTGGGACATTAAGTTGACCCCAAGGACATATTTTATAAATGGCTAAGGTCACTCATTTAATTGACCACATTTTCCTACATCACTAAAACTTATTAATCAATGAGCACTAGATAATAGTCAATTTAATACAACATGAACAACATAAAATGTCCAAACTTGGCCACCATCCTTTAAAATGAATGTCTTCCCTTCATTCTCATAGATAAATTAACATCTGAAATATGTACATACATGTTCTTTCCATTTATTTTGCTTAAAATTCTATTCCCACTTCTCTTACTATTTTTATACAGAATCAGCTTGGGCTTTTTTTAACTTCCACAAGAAGAGGAAGTCTGGGATGATGGCAGTCTGGCACATATCCGCCCATCCTCCTAATTCACACGATCTGCCACTCCTACCCCAATTAGATGCCGGGGCTGATGGTCAGCTAAGTGCCAGGGAAGTCTTAGGCTCCAATCCATGTCTAATGGGGAGAGTTCGTGGGAGACCTGAAGACCAGGGTCAAAGAGCTGGGGTGACGACTGGATACCCTAAAGGAGCTTGGTCCCCAGAGATTTTCACCCCACTAAGGGCGAGGTCAACATTGGCCCTTTGTGAGAGGTTGCACAGGTCCCCAGGATGCTGAGATGAGCTGAACTATGGGGCTGAGGTTTCCATGTCCCTCAGGTGAGGAGAGTGTATGGAATCTGGGGAGAGGGCAACTTTCTCCAGAGACTCCAGACTGCTGTTTCCATTCCACCGTGCCATGAGATAGAGATCACATTACCTCTTGCTACTGTCAGGACTGTTGCCACTTAGGATACCCCAATAATCAGATCTAAGTCTCAGTGACAGACAAAGGAAAATAACAATACATCTAATGGCCCCAGAGAAGGCAAGACCAAACAAAATGGCACCCAGCAAAGTGGTGCTTCCAGAGGAGACAGATGACAACTGACCAGAAGCATATCAACAGCACTTCATGATATTCAAGCAAAGCTCACAAGCATACAAAAAAGATCTTCTAGAACTGAAAACCTTGATTCTCAAACTAATATCTCAGTAAATCAATTGACAGAGAAGTGGTAAACATCGAGTCCCAAATTAGTGCACTGAACTCCAATTAAAAGAATAATCTCAAATTATAGAAAAGTAAATTGTGAGGGAAAAGGTGAAAGACTTGGAGGATAGATTCAGGAGAACTAAGATGCCAGTAATAGGAGTTCTAGAAATCATTAATGGAATACAGAAACAAGAGGAGATAATTAAACAAATAATAAAAGAGAACTTCCCTGAGATGATGGAAAGTACAAGTTTTCAGATTAAAATTGTACACTAAATTCTACGCAAATTTAACTGAAAAAATATATACTCTTGAGCACATGATGTTAAAATTCCTAAACTCTTAGGATAACAAAATAATTACCAATTTCTAACAGAAAGAATAAGTTATCTGCTAAGAACTGGTATAGAAATTTTTATTCATCACACTGGAAGCTAGAAGATGTTGGATTATTACCTATAAAGTACTGAGAGAAAAGGACTGCAACCTAAGAACCCGGATGTTTGACTAGCAAGAGGAAAAAAATTGTTTATACTCATGTCACCCATACCTCACCAGACAAAAAGGCTCAAGAAAGAACTCTAACCAAAGAACTAATGAATCAGAGCCAAGAACTCAATTTGTAACATAATGAAGAGGAGAGGAAACAGTGTGTTTTTCCACATGGAGAAAGCTTTGCAGTGTGTGACTGTGAAAGAGAGACAGACAGAGAAAATTATAAATGGATACTGATAAACTGTGTGAATGAGATGAATGCACTAAATAAGAATTGTTAAAATATAAGGGGTAAACTTCAGTGAAAATTTTAATAATACTCAAGAATTAAAAGTACTAAACTACTTCAGCAAAACTTTGAGACTGGGGACAGAGAAAAGAAAGATGTCTTCCAAAAAGTCTCATCTGGGTTGGGGCTGGGAGATTATGAGATGGGGGAAAGTGAAAGTATTCTTAAAGCCTTACTTTATGCCATAATGACAGGGGAAATAGAGGGAAGATACAGGGTCTTGATGGGGAAAATAGGCAAGATATTTTTAAATAAATAGGAGAGAAATATGTGTATGAGTCTGAATAACAGAAAACAGAACAGGAAAAGAAGTACAATAGAACTTCCAAATTAACAACAAATGAAGTGAATGTCAACTTTTACAAATCAACACCAAAAAAATGAAAATGAAAAAGTATTCATTTGGATTATTTAACTATATTTACTATTCAATAATAATTTATCTATTGGCTTTTTGGTTATATATGTTTTGCTTTGACTTGTTTGTTAGTGGTTGCTCTAGAGATTAGAATATTAATATCTAACCTTACCTTCTCAGTCTAATTTGAGCTCATTTTGTTCCACTTCACATAAAAGGAAAAAACCTTCCAACCATGTAAGTCCTTTCACCGACATTTATGTCATAATGGTCATTTATACTGCATCTTCATACACTAAAAATCCCACAAGTTTTTGCTTTTCAAGTCGTACATATTTTAAAAACCTTAAGAGAAAAAAAAAAGTCTTTTCTATTCAGCCAGAGATTTGCCATTTCTGTTGCTCTGCCTTTATTCCTAAGGACGCTTTCACCTGAACAATTTCTTTGGCATTTCTTAAGAAGCAGTTCTGCTGATGATGAATTCTCTTAGCTTTCCTTCGTCTGAGAAAAATATCTGTATTCTGCTTTCATTCCTGATGGATATTTTCACTGGACGTAGAATTTGAGGTTGACAGTTCATTTCTTTCAGCACTTGAAGTTGTTGTTTCACTCTCCCCTGGCCTCCATGGTTTTTGATGAGAAATCTACAGTCGTTCTAATCACTGCTTCCCTGTATGTAATGTGTCACTTTTCTCTAGCTGCCTTCAAGAGTTTTTCTTTTTTTTTTTTTACGGTACGCGGGCCTCTCACTGTTGTGGCCTCTCCCGTTGCGGAGCACAGGCTCCAGATGCGCAGGCTCAGTGGCCATGGCTCACGGGCCCAGCCGCTCCGCTGCATGCGGGATCTTCCCGGACCGGGGCACGAACCCATATCCCCTGCATCGGCTGGCGGACTCTCAACCACTGTGCCACCAGGGAAGCCCCAAGACTTTTTCTTTATCTTTATTTCATCAGATTGACTATGATGCATCTAGGTGCAACTTTCTTTGAGTTTGTGCTGTTTAAGTTTCACTGAGCTTCCAGAATCTGTAAACATTTGGGTTTATATTCCCCAGATTTGGGAAATTTTGGCCATTATTTCTTTAAATGTGTTGTCTTCCTCAACATCTTTTTCCTCTCATTCTTGGACTACTGTGACATGTATGTTAGACCTTTTGATATCATTCCACAGGTCTCTGAGGCTCTGTTAACTTTTTCCATCTTTTATTCCTTTGTTTCTCAGACTACCTTCAAATTCATTACTTGTTTCTCTGTCTTCTTCACTATACTACTGAGTTCAAACAGTGAGCTTTTTCTAGTTCAGATAATATATTTTTCAGTTCTAAAATTTCCATTAGACTCTTTTTTATAGTTTTATTTCTCCTATTTTTGCATTCATTTTAAGTGTGTTTACCTTGACCTCATGGAGCATAGTTGTAACAGATGCTTAAAGACTTTGCCTGATACTTCCAACATCCAGGCCATTTCAGGGTTGGTGTCTTTTTATTGTCTCTTCCCTTGAGTATCAGTCACATTTTTCTGGTTTTTTATATATCAAGTAACTAGATAATGAGATTATGTCATGTAGCCTCTGGGTCCTATTATAATCCTCTGTGTTGAGGAAGACATGGAACAATGGAACTCTCATATACTGTTGATCAGAATGTAAAATGGTGTAACCACTTTGGAAAACAGTTTGGCAGTGTCTTATAAAGTTAAATATGGACCTACCACATAAAACAGCTATTTTGCTACTACGTATTTATCCAAGTGAAATGAAAGTACATGTCCATACAAAGACTTCTACATGAACGTTCATAGCAGCATTCTTCATAAAGTCCAAAAACTGGAAACACCCAAATATCCAGCAACAGGTCACTGGATAAGCAAATCACGGTATGTCCATACAAGAGCATATTAAAAGTGAACTATTGTTACACACAAAGTGGAAGAATCTCAAAATCATTATGCCATTTGAAAGAAGTCAGGCAAAAAAATATATATTCTCTATAATTCAATTCATGAAAAGTTCTAAAAGTTCAAACTAATTTATATTAGAAAAAGACAGAAGTGTTTGCCTAAAGCCAGGTGAAGAGAGGGATGGATTACAAAGAAACACAAGGAAATTTTGTGGGTGATGGGAATGCTTGTTATCTTGATTGAAGATATGATTTCACAAATGTGTGTGTATATATATATTATGTATATATAGATATATATATATATACACACACACATATATATATATCAAAGTAATCCAACAGTAAACTTTAAATATGTGCCTTTAGTGTGCTTCAATTATATCTCAACAAGCCATGTAACTAAAAAGAAGATGCAACTATGTAAATACGAACCAAATAAATACGAACCAAAGAAGAAGAGACAGAATAACATCAAGTATACCAGTCCTTGCACTATGCACGCTGAATTCTCCCATTAAAAGACAAAAGACAGAATTCAGATTTGCTTATTAAAAAAACCCTAAGCTTACAAGAAATACTTAAAGTGATAATGAAAGGCTGAAAATAAAGAACTATACAAAGAGAATCTGGGAAAATATAAATAAAAGGAAAGGTGAAGGGAGCATTTTAAAATCAGCAAGATTATGAAAACATCAAACACATCACAGAGATATTTTGCAATAATAAGAATGCACTACTTGTAAACAAGATATCACAGTCACCAAATGACACAGCAGATAAATATTGTAAAGCAAAAAGTACTGGAAATGCAAACAGAACTTAATAAATGAACAACAAATATACCAGGAAGATTCAATATACTTCTTTCAGAAATGGGTAGACTTACTAGACAAAAAATAAGCAAATACCTAGAGGAACTGAATCATGCAATAAATGTACTAAATATATGGAGAACCATATGGCTCCAAATAGAGAACACATATACATTTTTGTCTTATGTCCATGAAACAGTCACAAAAAAATTGATCCAGTACATTGCTTAAATAAACATATTCAAGAGAATCATTTATAGGCCACATTTTCCATTCATAATAAGTTAGAAATAAAAGATGAAATTGGTCACTAAAGTAACTGTCAGGACTTTTCCAAGGCTGAAATGCCACCTGATGCTGATCATGAAACAGGCTAAACTTGCAGGCAGAAAATCTGGGATCAAATTCCACCTCTGCCACCACGACATTGAGAGGTTATACAAACCCTTTGAGAATCCAACTCCTATAAGGTATCAGTGATCCTACCCACCCTACAAATTTCATGAAAGTTGTTGCTAGTGACAAGGCGAATTGAGATCATGAAAATTAAGGCAGTTTTCAAATTGTAAAGTCGCATAAAAACATAGGATTTCTATGTGAAAATATGTCTAACTAGCAATCAACTGGACTCACAAAAAGTCTTTGGGGGAAAAAAGGGCTTTAGAAATACGTCTTTCTGTATTGGGGTCTACCTGTATGCATATGCAAAGGTATTTTTAAAGAGATCTAGAAAGACATACAAACTTGGATTAGTAGGAGCTGCAGTAACTAACAATGATAACTTGTTACTAACTTACACTAATGAAGAGGAAAAGTCCCTCAGGTAGGAGCTACGTAAATATTTGATGAATAATAAATTAAATGTTAATTAAATATTTCAGCGATTTTCTTCCCTGACCAGCATATAATTAACATTTAATTTGTTATAAAATATTTAAAGTTATAAAATATCCTATGGCATCTAAAATATCTCCACTGTCAGCCCATCTTGGACAATGTGTCAAGGGTACGAGGGGTTAGACTGGCATTTAAACCACAGAAGACAAAACAAAAAGTAACGTTTGTGATTTTCTCACATAAAGAAATTGAGAATGAGATAAGGAGAATCTCATGTTCCAACTGAATTTAGCCAAGGAATTTATAACTAAGCGTTACTAGGGAGTAAAGGACGAATTCCAAATCTAAAACTATAACGTCATGAATGTTACAACCACCTCAATGGCGACTGGAAAACATGATTAAAAGTTGGTCAGGGGACTTCCCTGGCTGGTGCAGTGGTTAAGAATCTGCCTACCAATGCAGAGGACACGGGTTCGAGCCCGGGTCCAAGAAGATCCCACAGGCTGCAGAGCAACTAAGTCTGTGCGCCACAACTACTGAGCCTGTGCTCTACAGCCTGCAAGCCACAACTACTGAGCCTGTGCACCACAACTACTGAAGCCTGCGCACCTAGAGCCCGTGCTCCGCAACAAGAGAAGCCACCACAATGAGAAGCTCGTGCACCGCGACGAAGAGTAGCCCTCGCTCGCCGCAACTAGAGGAAGCCCGTGCGCAGCAACGAAGACCCAACACAACCAAAAATAAATTAATTAAATAAATAAATTTTTTTTAAAAAGTTGGTCAGGAAGAAAGCACCGTTCACTTTGGCCTCTTTGAACTTGAAATACATTTGGAAAATGAGCTTGAGGAGGAGGAGATTGGACAGAAAAGTTATCTAGTAAAACAAGGGGTACCATTAAAGATGTGCCCTTCTCCCAATTTCCCCCACAAGGCTGTCTGAAAGTCCCAGATGGAAATGCATTTCCCATGCAAATCAAAACTATAATGAGGTACGCCCTCACACAGGTCAGAATGGCCATCATTTAAAAGTCTACAAACATAATAACAAATGCTGGAGAGGGTGTGGAGAAAAGGGAACCCTCCTACACTGTTGCTGGGAATTTAAATTGCTGTAGCCATTGTGGAAAACAGTATGGACGTTCCTTAAAACACTAAAAATAGAGTTGCCATATGATCCAGCAATCCCACTACTGGGCATATATTCAGACAAAACTATAATTCAGAAAGATACATGCAACCCTATGGTCATAGCAGCACTATTTACAATAGCCAAGACATAGAAACAACCTAAATGTCCATTGACACATGAATGGATAAAGAAGATGTGGTATATATTACACAATGGAATACCACTCATCCATAAAAAAGAATGAAATAATGCCATGTGCAAGAACATGGATAGACCTAGATATTATCATACTACATGGAGTGAATCAGAAAGAGAAAGACAAATATCATATGATATCATTTATATGTGGAATCGTAGGAGTTTGGGATTTGCAGATACAAACTACTATATATAAAATAGATAAAAAACAAGGTCCTACTGTATAGCACAGGGAACTATCTTCAGTATCCTGTAATAAACCATAATGGAAAAGAATACGAAAAAGAAAATGTGTGTGTATACACATATATATATAAAAACCTGAATCACTTTGCTGTACACCAGAAACTAACACAACGTTGTAAATCAACTATACTTCAATTAAAAAAAAAGAAAAGAAAGAAAGAAATGCATTTCCCCACTGGTTCAAAGTTGACCTTCGAAAATACATGAGCCTGGGCTTATAGCAAGGGAACTAGAGTCTAGAAGGGCAGAGGAGCTGTGACAAGACATCTAGTTGGTAAGGAGAGATGGATTTGGGTAATGAGTATCCATACTGTTAGTCTTTAAACTGGGACCATGCAGAATAGGCATCAAACCAAGAGAAACAACTTCTCTTGTGGATCAGTAAAACTATGCAATGAACCAGGTTAAGGGCAATCTCCTCAAAGAAGGCTCCCCTCACACACACCTACATCAAAGTGAACAGGTCAGTTCCACTTCTAAAGATCACAACTTGGGATGCAGCCTCTCCCCTTCCATCCCTTCATAACACTTCTTGCACACAAGGTCTGCAGCACACCCCCAGTTCAGTGATTCAGAGTGCAACACACGTTCTAGCAAGGTGAGGTAAACGTGGCACGCACACCAGACACCAGATTTGGACTTCACACAACTAATTCCAACAGCTTCCCAAACCCCCTAAATATCCATTATAACAATATTGATGGTAGCCTACCCAAACTCTCTTCTCCACCCTCTTCTGTCTAGAGTTTTAGGAGAGTCTAGCTCCAGCCCCAGCCCCAAAGTCCCAAGGACTACACTCTGCTCAGCACAATATATGCTAATCGCGGAAATCTCATTCTGCTCATCAGTGATTGATGTAGGAGTAAACAGGAACATACGTAGCTCTTGGCAGAGATCAGAGGAGAGATCTGCTGGGACCTCTCTGTGAAGGAGAACCTGGAAGAGTCAGTCCTCGTCCCATTTGTTGTTGTGTCTATGTAACTATGGAAAGGAGACAGCCATGTCATCAGCATGGGGAGGGCCCATCCTGAGGGAGAGCACCCCCTGGCGCATGGAGATCAGGACCAAAGAAGCTGGCCCTCAAAGAACATTAATGAGGCTGAATTAAGCTCCTCTGGGGATGCCCACCTCCGGACTTCTCACACTGTGTTCTTTTTCTGATAGCCCTTCTCCCAACACGCAGCCTTCCTCTTATTGCTGTGTTCCATTTTCTCAATATTCCTGCCCTTTTTAACTCACGTTAATTCCCTGCTACCCAAGTCACACATCCAGGGCTTCCACTTGGACAAACCCCAGTCTGTTCACACTTAGTCCACCTCAGTACAGCAAACATTAATAGTACCTACTGTGTATTGGGCACTAGGCTTTGTGCTAGTAGTAAAGTTTATACGGGCTCAATATAAATGTTTCTAAAACCTAGTTTGCAGTATGATTGGTGTTGTCCCTTCCAGACAGCAGTACTCCTGGGTCATCCTGTAATTCTGGATACCCGAGGATCCAAAACTGCATGAACAATAGCGTCTGCACCAGGAACTGACTTCCTGTGGTCTCGATTCCTACTCCATCCTCCACCCTAGCAAGTTATTTCACTCACTTCCACCTGCAGATCCAGAGGCAGTCACTCCAGAGAACAGATTCAACCTTGGCAAGAAGCATCTATAAACTTCTGTGACTGAAGACGGCTTCAGTAAACAGCCTGATTTCACAGCTGTTCTTATAAAACTTAGTTTTCTTGTTTGCTTTCTCTATCTCTTCAGCTTCTATAGAACTACAAGTCCTAACCCCTTCCCTGGAAGGTAGGCCACCTACATGGCTTTGCTTTCCAGGAAACTGTGGCCCCAGGCTGTGGTCTGCCTGCCTGGCCCCTTACCTGCTCATTGGCCTGGTTCTCACTCGTGGCACTGCCCTCCACGGCTCAGCTTAATCAGTCACCTGCCACACAAGAAGAGCCGCTGTCCGCACCCCAGTGTGTCGACTTAGCCAGAGCTCTGAGAAGTATCAGCTCTGAGGGAGGGAAATGCTTGCATAATGTTGTAGAACACACTGCCCTGTGAATATAAGCCAGGGCAAGTGACAAGTAATCTTCCATCAGAAGGTGATGAAGCAATAAAAGAGAATTAGAAAGAGATAAGGGCGTATGCATCAAATAGGAATATATGCAGAAGTTCTTTGATATACACAAAGCTATAAAAGACTGGATTGGAGAATGGTCAACAGACTGAAAATCTGAGAACAAATGAGGTGTTTGGAAACATCAGATAAATATACAATTTCACTGTTCATATTAACTAAGCCAGAATGGGGAGCATCCTAGATTAGAGCTGATTTCAGAGGAGGAACTCTTGTTTTTGTTGCATTTAACCTACCCACAGGTGACCTGACAGTGTGTCCTAATACCAGACAGTCTGCGAGTACCTAGCAGTGCTCGTGCTCTCATCCGTCAGCAACTACACAAACTCCACACGAAGTCATGCAACAACATCGGGTTTGGCGATGGCTGAAACTCTGCTTACAATGTCCGAAGACGTTTTCTTGGTGGAACAGCGTTCATCCAGGCCACTGAACTCTCTGATGAGCCCACCACAGTGATAAAAGCTCTTCATATCCCCAGACTGGCAGGGAACACCATCATCACACATAATTATCATCCTCAGAGAAAAGAGTCCATTAATGATCTGGGCTGAAACCAGGTCTGAATACTAATGAAAGGGTAGCCTTCTGGGATATTAATTTGGGGTGACACTTTCAGGGCAAGCTTGAGTTTTCTTCCTAGGATTCCAGTGGACACCATGCATTGGATGTGAGAAAAATGCACAGAAGAGTAAGAAAGGAAAAGAAGGAACAGTGGAGGAAAGGAAGGAAAGAAAGAAAGAAAAGGAACCATGAAAAGCAAATCAGGAAGGTTTCAATCCTAAAACCCCCAAAACCCAAAAACTCAAAAGTAATGCAGGTACCTATAACTCAGGTATCAGCTGCCCTCTTCTTGTCATTTGAGATTTAATAAAACTGATTCCAACTTTTTTTTCCTGTGTTCAGTGGGCAGTCTAATACTCTCCCCTAAGATATCTGAGGAACTCTAGGGTTTACGTTCTCAAGGTTTTTCTCATTCTAAGATTTTCAATCTGCCGAATATGACAGTCCACCTGCACTTCTTCAAAATGTGATCTTGAGACCAGGGGTATCGGTAACACCTGGACACTTGTTAGTAATTCAGAATCTTGGGCCCTACCCCAGACCTGCTGGATCAAAATCTTCAAGTTTAATTAGCTTCCCAGTGATCTGCATGTATATTAATGTTCGAGAAGCTCTGCTATACTCAATGCAGACATTGTAGATGTAGAACTCAGTTGCTCCTTGATTTCCTCAAAAGCATGAAGAGAATAACAGACTTCATTACAGATCTGGGGCAATGCAGGGGTTTGCAAGAAAGCAATGCCTATACCTTATACCTCAAATCTCACATCTCAATTCCCCTCATTTTATTATTCAGGGTAATTTGGTTCCCACTCCAACTTAGCTGTGCTCATGTTGGCAAACATAAAAAAAAATATTCATTTATATCTTTTGACAAAACAATGGGTTATCTCAACCTTTGATACCCACCCCCAAAACTTGCAGCATTATTCAGATTAGAAGAAGAAAGGAAAAGAAAGAACAGGGGAGATCTTGAAGTTTTATGCTTTCCTCTCTTCCTCCCCTTCCGGCCTCTGTGAGTAGAAGGAAGCCATACAGATGTATATACGTCATCCTCTGATATGAAATATGTCACTCCTAACCCACTTGAGAGGCAGATACTGTTATAGTCACCTTGGATTTTGAAACACTTTTTCTTTCATCCTACAAAGCCCAAATCTCAATTATTCACTGTAAAGCAAGATAAGAATAGCTCAGGTCATTCAAATCCACAGAGTGTAAACACCATATGTGAGTCACAATTTTCGTATGTTTTACCAGAATTACAGACAGAGAATGAGAATTATTCTAATTGGTTTCTCTTTATTTGATCCATCTCTTTTATCAAGATCAGCTCCGATGTCAAACTCCAGACTCATGACATTGGCCACACCTTCCTCACCTGGGTCATTGGCTTTACTTGTGGGCCTTGTGGCCATGTCTCTCTGGGACTGGCTAAAGTCCCTGACGGGATCTTCCTAAGAAATTCCTGGCTGAGGTACGTGTTGCTTCATCTTATTTTTGGTGGCTTAGGATCAGATGAGCAGGAACATGGGGTGTCATCAGACTTACAAAGAGTAGGGAGAAGGGAAAGGGGTTCACCTGCCTCCATGAGGTGGAAGCAAGAGAATGTTCCATACATGGAAGACTGGGGCGGGGTGGGGTGGGGGAGTAGCCTACATGACGATAACACATCAGATTAATTTGCTTCATTAGGTAGGTGGGCAGCAGCCTCTAGTAGGTAGGCACTAACCAACTTCAATAAAGAGAAGAGTTGATACAAATAGCCCTGAAGGACTTCCCTGGTGGCGCAGTGGTTAAGAATCCACCTGCCAGGGCAGGGGACACAGGTTCGATCCCTGGTCCAGGAAGATCCCACATGCTGCGGAGCAACTAAGCCTGTGCACAACTACTGAGCCTGCACTCTAGAGCCCGCTAGTCACAACTACTGAGCCCACGTGCCACAACTACAGAAGCCCACGCTCCCTAGAGCCCATGCTCCGCAACAAGAGAAGCCACTGCAATGAGAAGCCTGTGCACCGCAACGAAGAGTAGCCCCTGCTCGCTGCAACTAGAGAAAGCCCACACGCAGCAATGAAGACCCAATGCAGCCAAAAAATAAATAACAATTTTTAAAAAAATAGCCTTGAGTTCAATTAGCATGATGAATGTTCAGAACAACGAACATTTTTTTCAGCAGGTACTAGTGCCAGGCATTGTGCCAGACCCTGGGAAAGTACAAATAATTGCAATATAGTCCCTGCCTTCAAGAAGTATAGTCACAGGACAAATATAATTTGAGTATTATATAGTAAATGCTAAAGTAGAGATAAGCACAGGGTGTCTTATATAAGCACAGATTTCTTCACCTGTCTTGGGCAATCAAGGAAGGCTTCAGAAGGAGGTATAACCTGAAAAGAGATTTTCCTATTCTACTGTGGTAGAGACTGATGTCCTATTTTCATCATACCTTTCACCATGAATATGCTTATGTTAGGTTTTCTAACATACTTCTCAACATACCTCTCCTGGAAGCTTTGTAACAGAGTTGTTAAAATAGAGGAGCCTATAGAAACCACCAGCCTGCAAGGCAGAGGTAGAGATCTATGGGAAACTGATGTTAGGTTATGAACTCCTGTTACAAAACAATTTGGAGGATTAGAAGACAACAGTTCAAGTTAGAGCAATCTTATAATTTATTGTCTAAACTAAGACACTTCTAAGAGTGAAGGAAAGACACTTACTTAGTAATTTCTAGGGAATGTAAGAGCTGAAACCATAAAACTCCTAGAAGAAAACAAAGGCAGTAATCTCCATGACATCAGTCTTGGCAATGATTTTTTTTTGGATTTGACACCCAAAGCAAAGGCAACAAAAAAAAAACAAACAAGTGGGACTACATCAAACTAAAAAGCTTCTACACAGCAAAGGAAACTATCAACAAAATGAAAAGACAACTTATGGAGTGGGAGAAAATATTTGTGAACTATATATTTGATAAGCAGTTACTATCCAAAAAATATATATATAACTCATAAAACTCAATAGCAAAAAAACCAAACAATTCAATTAAAAAAAATGGGTGAGGGATCTAAATAGACATTTTCCCAATGACGACATACAGATAACCAATAGGCACATGAAAAGGTGCTCAACATCACTAATCATTAGGGAAATGCAAATCAAAACCACAGTGAGATACCACCTCATACCTGTTAGAATGTCTATTATCAAAATGACAAGAAATGACAAGTGTTGGCAAGGATGTGGAGAAAAGAGAACCCTTGTGCACTGCTGGTGGGAAAGTAACCTGGTACAGCCACTATGGAAAACAGGATGAAGGTTCCTTAAAAAATTAAAAATATAACTACAATATGATCCAGAAATTCCACTTTGGGGTATTTATCTGAAGGAAACGAAAACACTAACTCAGAGATATCTACACCCCATGTTCACTGCAGCATTATTTACAAGACAAGACATGGAAACAACCTAAGTGTCCACTGATGGACAAATGGATAAAGCAAATGTGACGTGTGTATGTGTATGTGTGTGTGTAGACACATACATACACAGTGGAATATTATTCAGTCATAAGAAGGCAGAAATCCTGCCATCAGAGATAAAATGGAGGGACCTTGAGGGCATCATGCTAAGTGAAATAAGTCAGACAGAGAAAGACAAATACTGTATGATATCACTTACATGTGGAATCTTAAAAAAAAAAAACTCACAGATACAGAGAAGAGATTCGCAGTTGGCAGACAGAGGTGGGGGCTGGAGGTGAGCAAAATGGCTGCAAGGGGTCAAAGGTACAAAATTCCAGTTATAAAATAAATAAGTCCTGGGGATGTAATGTACAGCATGGTGAATGCAGTTAAACATACTATATCGTATATTTGAAAGTCGCTAAGAGAGTAGATTTTAAAAGTTCTCATCACAAGAAAAAAAAATTTGTAACTCTGTGTGGTGATGGATGTTAACTAGACTTAACTGTGATCATTTCACAATATATAAATAGATCGATTCATTATGTTGTACACCTGAAACTAATAATATGTTACATGTCAATTATATCTCTATAAAAAATAATAATTTCCAGGACTGTAAGTTTAACCTTTGACTAACCTGGATGAACTGATAGTAGGGTTACCCTAGTGTAAGGTCACATTTCCAGTTATCTTGAATCTTAGTCTGTCAGGCTGCTATGACAAAACTACCACAGACTGGGTCGTTTATAAACAACAGAAATTTATTTCTCACAGTCTATAGAGTCTGGGAAGTCTAAGATTTGGTGTCTGGTGAAGGCCTACTTTCTGGTTCACAGACCAGCCTCTCACTGTAACCTCACATGGTAGGAGAGGCAAAGGAGCTCTGTGGGGTCTCTGTTTTAAGGGCCCTAATGGCATTCATGAGGGCAAGGCCCTCATGACCTAATCGCCTCCCAAAGGCTCCACCTCCAAATACCATCACCTTGGGGGTTAGGTTTCAAAATATGAATTTTAGAGGAACACATTCAGTCTATAATATCTGGTAAATAATAAATGCCCCAAACAACATATCTTGCCATCACCATTGGGCTTCCTACATCATGTTGAGGATGAACTGCTTATGAAGGGTTTCCAATAATGCCCTTCTAAAACTTGAGATCAATTTTTGGTCTTGAGAACAGGTAACTTTTTAAGAGTAAGAGTAGGATCCCATCTAAAGGAATCATTTAAAATAGGACTGATGGGAGGAGAGGGCCCGGGAGAGCACTCCAGCCAGCTACAGGAGATAGGCACTGGGGAAACAGACTCAGCTGCAAATGCCAACAGAGGTTCCTGATTTATATCATTCTCTAATCTCAGGCCGTGTAAATACTCGCCTGTGGCAGGGGAGAGAGGAGCAAAGGTAAAACTGGAAGCTATCTCAGTTAGCAGAGGCCATTGAAAGAATGGGTGAAACTCAGCAGGTGAGGGCAGGAATGCAATACCTAGATTGTCCACTGAAAGGTGGTAAAGCCCAGTCGCAGCCTGGAGTTCATTCAGGTTCTGCCTGGAGAGACCTAAGCCTAAATCCAATTAGTGGTACTGTGGCGCTGGAGGGATAGAATGGTGTTAAATACAATGTTGATTTGATACACATTTTAAAGTATGTATTTATATGAAGTCCTTTCAAATAAAAGTGATAGCAGCTAACACACTGAATAATGTTTCAGTCACTCTTCTAAGTGCTTCATATTTATCAACTCACTGTATTTTCACAATAACCTTAAATGCTAGATACTATTATCATCGTCATCTGCACTTGAGAAACTAAAGTTCTGACACGTGAGCTGTGAAGTCTTGAAGGAAGCAACGCATCCACCATTTTTGCAGTTCTGCCTCTGTAAAGGCAGATTTGAGTAGCTCTTTAAAGGCAATGCCACCTTCTTAAGGAACATATGAGGAAGAACTTGAGATTACCCTAGAGAGTGTCTTAAGGGTTCATAAAATAAAGAAAATTCTTCCAGAAATGGTGAGGATTTTAAAGGTCTGTTCATTTACGTAATGCTGAGCTTGGCGCACTCTTCAAAGTGCACACCTTAATTAGGACAATAGTACAGTGTAGTTCACCTAGAACTAATGGATGATGGAGGAAGCAAACTGGCTCCTATTTCTCAAAGAGGAATGGGCGAAGTCAGGGGAAACTCTCCAATAGAAAATCAGTTCTGTGAGAAAAGCTCACAGCTTCAGAGAGAACTGTCTTGCTGACAACCAAGGGCAAATTCAGAGAGGGTCACTATAGCCTGGGACTCTAGAAAGATATCCTACCACCCAGCAACTCAGACTGTAATTTGAGAACCTGCTTCGGAGGAATATCAGATTATTGTTAAAGCACATTCCAATAAACTAGAGCTCTTATTTGCCTTGGGATGAATGTGTTTAATTTTGAATGCTGCTCTGAATTGTTTATCATGAAAATGTTTAATAATGCAATGTGGCTGCGATACAGGAATGCACCATCGGGAGGGGCAGAGGCTGAATAATTGACTGGGAAAAGCCTCTCAGCTGAAGACCAGCAGGACCACGCTGGCCAGTAAAAGAAACACTGTAGTAGGAGAGTGAGAGGAAATAGCTGGAGGAAGACAAGAAGAATCAAAGACAGTGTCACACAGAGAAGAGGAACTGCAGCTCCCTTCTCTTTTAAGTTCCTTAGAGAAGACCACGTGAGGTATGTAGTAGGTTTCCGTATTACCCAGGGGTCCAGACAACAACTAAAGGTATGCTTTCAGCAGTAGAATTGGGGAGCAAAGAGTGGGTTCCAGAAGGACATGGATGACACCCCTCACTGAGGCCCAGGAAATATGCCCCGAGAGTTCAGCCACACAGATGAAGTAAGGAACATCACAGTCAGCAACACAAGACATTTTGGCTTCTATATGAAATTAATGTTTATTGTGTGCTGTTTACAAATTAAATTTCTCATTAACCAATTCTTTGATTTTAAAAAAATCTCCTTAATTCATAAAGTGTTGAAAGAGAAAACATAAAGCAACAGAATGCATGGTCAATTAAATAAACTGCCTGAGAATTCTTTTAAAAAGGGCTCTGAATCAAATTACAACACATTTATATTAAATGATGTATTGGAAGTTCTCCAGAAAATGTCCTAAATGGGGCCCAGATTTCCTGGCACTCCCACATAAGGAGTTTTCCTCTTCACAGGACTAAACAGAACTAATAGTCTATAATTGTTATTTGTTAGAAAGGTGTGGCAGAGTCTCTCTGTGCCCTGTCCAAAAAGAGACTGCATATATGCAATGAGGGAAAGACACCTGTAACATCTGCAGATTCTTGCTAAGAGCCACATCATAGAAAAACCTCCCTTATTCTCTCCTTTGATATGTGGGTTTCTATAAATAAAATGGGAGAAGCTAAGCCTCCTGTAAGCCAAAGAAGACAAAATAAAATTGTGCCCGATGTCATACGAGCACAGTTTCAGCCCAAGATAAAGTAATAAAAGAAATCAGCATCCCTATGCCCCTTTGCTAGAATAGTTGCACGTTTTCACCAGGCTGCATGGTAGAAGAGAAGGCAACGCTGGGAATGGGGATGCTGCCTTTGCAAAAAGCCTTTGGGGAAAGCATTTCAGCATGACAGTGAGAAACCATGTTTGCTCTCTATGGGAATTAAGCAGCTGCACTGTATGAATCTATAATTCCAGGGACGTGTCAGCCTCATTGCCACCAAGGAAAGAAGCTTTAGAGGCAAAGTCACTATTAATCCCCATGAGGTTTGCAGCAAAGGGTCTGTTGTCAGCAGCAAGAACCCCAGGGGTTGCTGGCTTGAATTCTCAGGCCATGCTCACATGAACTGGGGTGTCTTTGTACTATACAGTGACTCTAGAGACTGGTGATGCATATTTCTCTCATCCTATTCTATGAAGAACTGAATTCTGCCTCAGCTGCCGGGATACCCAAACACAAGGACTAGGCAAGGACACAGCTGTGGTATGAGATTTAAAATCCTTGATACAGAGGGAGCTCAGGCCAGGACAGAGTCCCTCAAAGAGTTGAGGGTCAAAATATTGACAAGCTCAGAGGCAAATGTGACAAACTGCCAAAACTCCAAAGGCAAAATGTGGTAGAGTTGCTCTAGAGATAAGGACATATTTAGAGTCAACACCATGGATGAGGATTTCAAGATCCTGCAGGAAAATGGATAGTTTTTTTTTGTTTATTTAATCGACAGTTTCCTCCTGAACATCACGTAACAAGAACAAGAAAAAAAATGCAGATCATATCTCTGCTTCTAACCATGACAGTAATTGATACCAAACTAATATTCTCACAGAATCACCCATAAAATTGGACAAATCTATAAAGTAACTGTTTTCAGATGTTGGACAACAAGAATCATATAAAAGAAGGGAAGCAAATGAGGTACACTCTATGCTCTCCTTGGCTTTCTGTATGAAAGCAATTTCTGGGCCATAGTTCAGGGAGGTAAGTTCATGCAGAGCATGATGGATTTATTATCTGGAGAGACAGAGCTTGGAGATCAGGACCTCAAGGGAATGGAATTTGTAGAGCCTTGTACTAGAAAAAAGGAAGCTTCACAAAGGAGAACAACAAGAACTCTGCAAATGGATCTTAGCATTTTGAACAAAGATTAAGACACACAGGATGAGAGCAGATGAGGCATAACAGCTACTCGGGATGAGATCTGTGTATTGAGTGGAAATTGCAGAGATAATAGAATGCAGAGACATGGGTGTTCCAACCACTCAATGCAAAGAAACCTCACTGTGCACTCCAAGAACTCAACTGAGACCTCAGAAAAGCCAAAGATGAGTTGCCTTATTCTAGCCATAGAATAAAGCCTACTATAAATCTATCCTAATACAGCTTACTTTATGCCCTGAAAGCATCAAACTCATCCTCCACTAAACTAACTGACAGAACAAAACCCAACACTCATTAAAACAAGACAACAAAAGCCAGGCTTTTTAAAAAGTAGCTAAAATGTCTACTACACAATCAAAAATTACAGACATGAGAAGTAAGAAAATGTGATCCATTAAAAAAATAATCAATAGAAACAGATCCAGAAATGACAAAGATGTTGCAATTAGCAAACAACTATTTTAAATAGTTAGTATAAATATGTTTAAGAATTTATGAGAAAACACAGATATATTGAATGAAGAGATACCCTCAAGAGGTAAGTGGACCCTACACAAAAGAATCAAACAGCAATTATATAAGTTAAAACTGATAATCGAACAGAAATGAAAAAAGCTCTGGATGAACATAACAGCAGACTGAACCCTGAAGAAAAAGCCATCAGTGAACATAAAGATAGGACAATAAAAACTATCCAAACAGAAGCACAGGCAGTGGGGTTGGGGGATGGGGTGGGGAGGCTGGAAAAATGAATAGAACCTCAGTGGCTATTGGGTAATATCAAATAGTCTAATAAAAATGTGACTGGATTTTTAGTGGGAGAGGAGAGAGATGTTACAGTAAAATAACAATAACAATAATAATAATGATAATGATAAATAAAACACAAAAAAAAATTTGAGGAAATATGGTTGAAAATTTTCCAAACTTAATGAAAAATATCAACCCACAGACTGGAGAAGCTCAATACAGTACAATCCAAATAAACCAAAGAAAATGACACATAATCTCATCATAGTCAAATTTCTGGAAATCAATGATGAAAAGAAATGTAGCCATATAAAAAAGACCCCAAAATGCTAAGAATTATCACTGACCTCTCATTAGAAACAGTGCAATCCAAAAGCTAATGAACTGACATATTTACAGTGCTGAAAGGGAAAATAAACATTGTCAATCTAGAATTCTACATACAGTGAAAATATTCTTCATAACTGAAAGTAAAATAAAGACATTTTCAGGTAAGTAAAATCTGAGATTACTCATGACCAGCAGACCTGTCCAACAGGCAGTTTTTCAGGAAGTTCTTTGAACTGAAGGAACATGATGAAAATTATAAATATTCATGAAAGACATTAAAGTAGATGTGAATAAACAGAAACATACCACATATTTCAATAAGACTCAACATCATAAAGATCTTAATTCTGAGTTAACTCACAAATGGAACGCTAACAAAAATACCAATAGAATTGTTTTATTACGTAGACAACTTAATTATAAAGTTCAATTGGAAGGAGAAAAAACAAAAACAAGCCAGAAACAACCTGATAAAAGAAAAGCAAAGGGAGAGGGGCTAGCCTATGAGATATGAGAGCATATTATAATCCTGTAAATTAAAACAGTATAATATTGACATATGAGTAGACAGAAAAGAAAGTCTACAAACAGACCCAAGTCTATATGATAATTTGATACATGAAAAAATGCCATCTCAAATCTTAGGGGAATATGACTTTTTAATATTGAGAGAACTAGATAGCCATTAGAAAAATAAAATAAAATTGAATCCACCTTCAGATTACCCACCAAGATAATTTCCAAATTAATAACAGATTTAAATATAGAAAAATGAAATCATTTAAGAACGAAAAGAGAAACAGGTATATTGTTTTTAATTAGGAAAGAAGGAAAAGCTTCCTACATGACAAGTTTCAGATGCAAGAAAGAGAAAGATGGCTCTATTTGACTATACAAAATATTTTTTAAAGGGGGGGGAAGGCCATATATGACAAACCCACAGCAAACATCATTCTCAATGGTGAAAAACTGAAAGCATTTCCTCTAAGATCAGGAACAAGACGAGGGTGCCTACTCTCACCACTATTATTCAACATAGTTTTGGAAGTTTTAGCCATAGCAATCAGAGAAGAAAAAGAAATAAAAGGAATCCAAATTGGAAAAGAAGAAGTAAAACTGGCACTGTTTGCAGATGACATGATACTATACATAGAAAATACTAAAGATACCATCAGAAAACTACTAGAGCTAACCAATGAACTTAGTAAAGTTGCAGGATACAAAATTAATACATAGAAATCTCTTGCATTCCTATACACTAACAACGAAAAATCAGAAGGAGAAATTAAGGAAACAATCCCATTTACCACTGCAACAAAAAGAATACAATACATAGGAATAAACCTACCTAAGGAGACAAAAGACCTGCATACAGAAAACTATAAGACACTGATGAAAGAAATCAAAGATGATATAAACATATGGAGATATAAACCATGTTCTTGGCCTGGAAGAATCAACACTGTGAAAATGACTATACTACCCAAAGCAATCTAGAGATTCAATGCAATCGTTATCAAATTACCAATGGCATTTTTCACAAAACTAGAACAAAAAATTTTACAATTTGTATGGAAACACAAGAGACCCCAAATAGCCAAAGCAATCTTGAGAAACAAAAACAGAGTTGGAGGAATCAGGTTCCTGGACTTCTGACTATGCTACAAAGCTACAGAAATCAAGACAGTATGGTACTGGAACCAAAATAGAAATATAGATCATTGGAACAGGATAGAAAGTCCAGAGATAAACCCATGCACCTATGGTCAACTAATCTATGACAAAGGAGGAAAGGATATACAATGGAGAAAAGACAGTCTCTTCAATAAGTGGTGCTGGGAAAACTGGACTGCTACATGTAAAAGAATGAAATTAGAACACTTCCTAACACATACACAAAAATAAACTGAAAATGGATTAAAGACCTAAATGTAAGGCCAGACACCATTAAACTCTTACAGGAAAAGGTAGGTGGAACACTCTTTGACATAAATCACAGCAAGATCCTTTTTGACCCACCTCCTAGAGTAATTAAAATAAAAACAAAAATAAATAAATGGGACCTAATGAAACTTAAAAGCTTTTGCACAGCAAAGGAAACCATAAACAAGACGAAAAACAACCCTCAGAGAAAATATTTGCAAATGAAGCAACTGACAAAGGATTAATCTCCAAAATATACAAGCAGCTCATGCAGCTCAATATCAAAAAACCAAACAACCCAATCCAAAAATGGGCAGAAGACCTAAATAGACATTTCTCCAAAGAAGACATACAGATGACCAACAAACACATGAAAACATGCTCAACATCACTAATCATTAGACAAATGCAAATCAAAACCACAATGAGGTATCACCTCACACCAGTCAGAATGGCCATCATCACAAAATCTGCAAACAATAAATGCTGGAGAGGGTGTGGAGAAAAGGGAACCCTCTTGTACTGTTGGTGGGAATGTAAATTGATACAGCCACTATGGAGAACAGTATGGACGTTCCTTAAAGAACTAAAAGTAGAACTACCATATGACCCACCTATCCCACTACTGGGCATACACCCAGAGAAAACCATAATTCGAAAAGAAACATGTACCCAGTGTTCACTGCAGCACTATTTACAATAGCAAGGACTTGGAAGCAGCCTAAATGTCCATCAATAGAGGAATAGATACAGAAGATATGGTACATATATACAATAGGATATTACTCAGCCATAAAAAGGAACGAAATAGAGTCATTTGTAGTGATGTGGATGAACCTAGACTCTGTCATACAGAGTGAAGTAAGTCAGAAAGAGAAAAACAAATACCATATATTAATACATATATATGGAATCTAGAAAAATGGTAGTGATGAACCTAGTGGCAGGGCAGGAGTACAGATGGAGATGTAGAGAATGGACTTGTGGACACAGGGTGGGAAGGGGAGTGTGGGACAAATTGAGAGAGTAGCACTGACATATATACACTACCATGTGTAAAACAGATAACTAGTGGGAAGCTGCTGTATAGCACAGAGAGATCATCTCGGTGCTCTGTGATGACCTAGATGGGTGGGAGGGAGGGCCAAGAGGGAGGGGATATAGGTATACATACAGTTGATTCACTTCGTTGTATAGCAGGAACTAACACAACATTGTAAAGCAATTATAATCTAATAAAGATGTAAAGAAAAAAAAAAGGAGAAAAAAACTTTTACATTGAAAAAATAAGAAAAACTGAAAGCCAAGTGACCAAGCTGGGCCACATGGCTGATCGCAAGCTCTGCCTGTGTGATCCATCTGGGCTGGCGGGCTTTAGGGCCCTGACGGAGGTGGGTAACAAGTTCTCAGCTTCGACCAGCTAAGAACTGATGGTCGACCTCTCACCTCTCACACACACTGGGAACTCACCTTTGACTCACAAACCCTTCCCTGCAGAGTAATTCCTTATCTCAAAACACATTTAGGAGTCAGCTGCTTTACCTGGCAATCTCTGCCAACTGGTCTTAAAGGAAGGAGAATTCACAGCAGCTTGAGGGAGTGGCAAAAATCTGGGCTTCCTGGTCAGACGCACCAAGATTTGAGTCTCAGCCTCCACACCATCTAGTTATATGACCTTCGTTTGAAGATGACTGAGTAGAAGGATGTGCACCTACTCGTTGCGAGAGCACCAGAATCACAACTAACTGCGGAACAATGATCGACAAGAAGACACTGGAACTCACCAAAAAAGATACCCCACATCCAAAGACAAAGGAGAAGCTGCAATGAGACAGTACGAGGGGCATAATCACAATAAAATCAAATCCCATGACCGCTGAGTGGGTGACTCAAAAACTTGAGAACAATTATACCAAAGAGGTCCACCCACTGGAGTGAAGGTTCTGAGCCCCATATCAGACTTCCCAACCTGGGGATCTGGCAATGGGAGGAAGCATTCCAGAGAATCAGACTTTGAAGACTAACAGGATTTGACTGCAGGACTTCTACAGGACTAGGGGAAACAGAGGCTCCACTCTTGGAGGACACACACAATGTAGCATGCACATCAGGCTCCAGGGGGAAGGGGCAGTGACTCCATAGGAGACTGAACCAGACCTACCTGCTAGTGTTGGAGGGTCTCCTGCAGAGGCGGGGGGTGGGGGTGGCTGTGGCTCACCACAGGGACAAGGACACTGGCAGCAGAAGTTTTGGGAAGTACTGCTTGGTGTGAGCCCTCCCAGAGTCCACCATTAGCCCCACCAAAGAACCTGTAGCCTCCAGTGCTGGGTCATCTCAGGCCAAACAACCAACAGGGAGGGAACTCAGCCCCACCCATCAGCAGACAAGTGGATTAAAGTTTTACTGAGCTCTGCCCACCAGAGCAACACCCAGCTCTACCCACCACCAGTCCTTCCCATCAGGAAGCTTGCACAAGCCTCTAAGATACCCTCATCCACCAGAAGGAAGATAGCAAAAGCAAGAAGAACTACAATCCTGCAGCCTATGGAACAAAAACCACATTCACAGAAAGATACACAAAATGAAAAGGCAGAGGACTATGTACCAGATGAAGAAACAAGATAAAACCCCAGAAAAACAACTAAATGAAGTAGAGACAGGCAATTTTCCAGAAAATAAAATTGAGAATAATCATAGTGAAGGTGATCCAGGTCCTTGGAAACATAATGGAGGCAAGGTCGAGAAGATGCAAGAAATGTTTAAGAAAGATCTAGAAGAATTAAAGAAAAAACAAACAAAGATAAACAATACAATAACTGAAATGAAAAATACACTAGAAGGAATCAATAGCAGAATAACTGGGGCAGAAAAATGGATAAGTGACCTGGAAAAGAGAATAGTGGAATTCACTGCCACAAACAGAATAAAGAAAAAAGAATGAAAAGAAATGAAGACAGCCTAAGATACCTTTGGGACAACATTAAATGCAACAATATTCACATTATAGGGGTTCCAAAAGGAGAAGAGAGAGAGAAAGGACCCAAGAAAATATTTGAAGAGATTATAGTTGAAAACTTCCCTATCATGTGAAAGGAAATAGCCACCCAAGTCCAGAAAGTGCAGAGAGCCCCAGGCAGGATAAACCCAAGGAGAAACACACCAAGACACATAGTAATCAAATGGACAAAAATTAAAGACAAAGAAAAATTATTGAAAGCAACAAGGGCAAAATGACAAATAACATACAAGGGAACTCCTATAAGGTTAACAGTTGATTTCTCAGCAGAAACTCTACAAACCAGAAGGGAGTGGCACGATACATTTAAAGTGATGAAAGGATAGAACCTACAAGCAAGATTACTCTACCTGGCAAGGATCTCATTCAGATACTACAGAGAAATCAAAAGCTTTACAGACAAGCAAAAGCTAGGAGAACTCAGCACCACCAAACAAGCTCTACAACAAATGCTAAAGGAACTTCTCTAAGTGGGAAACACAAGAAAAGGACCTACAAAAACAAACCCAAAACAATTAAGAAAATGGTAATATCAACATACATACAAATAGTTACCTTAAATGTAAATGGATTAAATGCTCCAACCAAAAGACACAGGCTCACTGAATAGATACAAAAACAAGACACACATATATGCTGTCTACAAGAGACCCATTTCAGACCTAGGGACACATACAGCCTGAAAGTGAGGGGATGGAAAAAGATATTCCATGCAAATGGAAATCAAAAGAAAGCTGGAGTAGCAATACTCATGTTGGATAAAATAGACTTTAATATAAAGAATGTTACAAGAGACAAGGAAGGACACTACATAATGATCAAGGGATCAATCCAAGAAGAAGATATAACAATTATAAGTATATATGCACCCAACATAGGAGCACCTCAATACATAAGGCAACTGTTAAAAGCTATAAAAGAGGAAATCAACACTAACACAATAATAGTGGAGGATTCTTAACACCTCACTTACACCAATGGACAGATCATCCAGACAGAAAATTAATAAGGAAACACAAGCTTTAAATGACACAATATACCAGACAGATTTAATTGATATTTACAGGACATTCCATCCAAAAACAGCAGATTACACTTTCTTCTCTACTGCACACAGAACATTCTCCAGGATAGATCACATCTTGTGTCACAAATCAAGCCTCAGTATACTGAAGAAAATTGAAATCATATACCTTCTCTGACCACAACTCTATGAGATTAGAAATCAATTACCGAGGAAAAAAACCGTAAAAAACACAAACACATGGAGGCTAAACAATATGTTACTAAATAACCAAGAGATCACTGAGTAAATTTTAAAAAACCTAGAGACAAATGACAACGAAAACACGACAACCCAAAACCTATGGGATGCAGCAAAAGCAGTTCTAAGAGGGAAGTTTATAGCAATACAATACAACCTCAAGAAAAAAGAAAAATCTTAAACAATCTAACCTTACACCTAAAGGAACTAAAGAAAGAAGAACAAACAAAACCCAAAGTTAGTGGAAGGAAAGAAATCACACAGATCAGAGCAGAAATAAATAAAATAGAAACAAAGAAAACAATAGAAAAGATCAATAAAACTAAAAGCTGGTTCTTTGAGACGATAAACAGATAAACAAAACTGATAAACTTTTAGCCAGACTCATCAAGAAAAAGAGGGAGAGGACTCAAATCAATAAAATCAGAAATGAAAAAGGAGATGTTACAATGGACACCGCAGAAATACAAAGCATCATAAGAGACTAGTACGAGCAACTCTATGCCAATAAAATGGACAACCTGGAAGAAATGGACAAATTCTTAGCAAGGTAAAACCTTCCAAGACAGAACCAGGAAGAAACAGAAAATATGAACAGACCAATCACAAGTAATGAAATTGAAACTGTGATTAAAAATCTTCCAGGGCTTCCCTGGTGGCGCAATGGTTAAGAATCTGCCTGCCAATGCAGGGGACACCAGTTCGAGCCCTGGTCCGGGAAGACCCCACATGCCGTGTAGCAAATAAGGCCGTGTGCCACAACGACTGAGCCTGCGCTCCAGACCCCACGAGCCACAACTACTGAGCCCGCACATCACAACTACTGAAGTCCACACACCTAGAGCCCATGCTCTGCAACAAGAGAAGCCACCGCAATGAGAAGCCCATGCACCACAACAAAGAGTGGCCCCCACTCACCACAACTAGAGAAAGCCCGTGTGCAGCAATGAAGACCCAACACAGCCAAAAATTTTTTTAAATAATTAAAAATAAATAAATAAAATAAAAATCTTCCAACAAACAAACAAAAAGGACCAGATGGCTTCACAGGTGAATTCTATCAAACATTTAGAGAAGATCTAACAGCCATCCTTCTCAAACTTCCAAAAATTTGCAGAGGAAGGAACACTCCCAAACTCATTCTACGAGGCCACCATCACCCTGATACCAAAACCAGAGATACTACAAAAAAAGAAAATTATAGACCAATATCACTGATGAATATAGATGCAAAATCCTCAACAAAATACTAGCAAACAGAATCCAACACCACATTAAAAGGATCATACACCATGATCAAGTACGATTTATCCCAGGGATGAAAGGGTTCTTCAGTATATGCAAATCAAACAATGTGATACACCATATTAACAAATTGAGGAATGAAAACCATATGATCATCTCAATAGATGCAGAAAAAGCTTTTGACAAAATTCAACACCACTTATGATAAAAACTCTCCAGAAAGTGGGCATAGAGGGAAACTACCTCAACATAATAAAGGCCATATATGACAAACCCACAGCAAACATCATTCTCAATGGTGAAAAACTAAAAATATTTCCTCTAAGATCAGAAACGAGACAAGGATGTCCACTCTCCCCACTATTATTCAACATAGTTTTGGAAGTCCTAGCCATGGCAATCAGAGAAGAAAAAGAAATAAAAGGAATACAAATTGGAAAAGAAGAAGTAAAACTGTCACTATTTGCAGATGCCATGATACTGTACATACATAATCCTAAAGATGCCACCAGAAAACTACTAGAGCTAACCAACGAATTTGGTAAAGGATACAAAATTAACGCACAGAAATCTCTTGCAATCCTATACACTAACAATGAAAGATCCAAAAGAGAAATTAAGGAAATAATGCCATTCACCATTGCAGCACAAAGAATAAAATACTTAGGAATAAACTTACCTAAGGAGACAAAAGACCTGTACTCAGAAAACTATAAGACACTGATCAAAGAAATCAAAGATGACACGAACAGGTGGAGAGATACACCACATTCTTGGATTGGAAGAAGTAATACTGTGAAAATGACTATACTATCCAGAGCAATCTACAGATTCAATGCAATCCCTATCAAATCACCAGTGGCATTTTTTACAAAACTAGAACAAAAAATCTTAAAATTTGTATGGAGACACAAAAGACCCTGAATAGCCAAAGCAGTCTTGAGGGAAAAAAACTCAGCTGGAGGAATCAGATTCCCTGACTTCAGACTATACTACAAAGCTACAGTAATCAAGACAGTATGATACTGGAACAAAAACAGAAATACAGATAAATGGAACAGGAAAGAAAGACCAGAAATTAACCCATGCACATATGGTCAACTAATCTATGACAAAATAGGCAAGGATATACAGCAGAGAAAAGACAGTCTCTTCAATAAGTGGTGCTGGGAAAACTGGACAGCTACATGTAAAAGAATGAAATCAGAACACTCCCTAACACCATACACAAAAATAAGCTCAAAATGGATTAAAGACCTAAATGTAAGACCGGGCACTATAAAACTCTTAGAGGAAAACATAGGCAGAACACGCTTTGACATAAATCACAGCAAGATCTTTTCTGACCCACCTCCTAGAGTAATGGAAATAAAAACAAAAATAAATAAATGGGACCTAATGAAACTTAAAAGCTTTTTCACAGCAAAGGAAACTATAAACAAGACGAAAAGACAACCCTCAGAATGGGAGAAAATATTTGCAAATGAATCAATGGACAAAGGATTAATCTCCAAAATATATAAACAGCTCATGCAGTTCAATGTTAAAGAAACAAACAACCCAATCCAAAAATGGGCAGAAGCCCTAAATAGACATTTCTCCAAAGAAGACATACAGATGGCCAAGAAGCACATGAAAAGCTGCTCAGCATCACTAATATTAGAGAAATGCAAATCAAAACCACAATGAGGTATCACCTCACACCAGCTAGAATGGGCATAATCAGAAAATCTACAAACAACAAATGCTGGAGAGGGTGTGAAGAAAAGGGAACCCTCTTGCACTGTTGGTGGGAATGTAAATTGATAAAACCACTATGGAGAACAGTATGGAGGTTTCTTAAAAAAACTAAAAATAGAACAACCATATGACCCAGCAATCCCACTACTGGGCATATACCCAGAGAAAACCATAATTCAAAAAGACACATGCACCCCAATGTTCATTGCAGCACTATTTACAATAGCCAGGTCATGGAATGCCCATCGACAGACAAATGGATAAAGAAGATGTGGTGCATATATACAATGTAATATTATTCAGCCATAAAAAGGAACGAAATTGGGTCATTTGTAGAGACGTGGATGGAAATAGAGACTGTCATACAGAGTGAAGTAAGTCAGAAAGAGAAAAACAAATATTGTATATTAACACATATATGTGGAAATCTAGAAAAATGGTACAGATGAACTGGTTTGCAAAGCAGAAATAGAGACACAGATGTGGAAAACAAACGTATGGACACCAAGGGGAAAAAGCGGGGCGGGGGTGGGGATGAATTGGGAGATTGGGATTGACACATATACACTAATATGTATAAAATAGATAACTAAAAAGAATCTGCTGTATAAAAAAAGAAAGTAAAATTCAAAATATAATAAAATAAAATACCCCTCCACCCCTACCACATTCTATCCACAGGATCCTTTCAAAGGCCCTTTCTTGCTTTAAACCCATTCTTGATGGGCTTAAAAATCCTCTATTAGTGATAAATTCCTCTTAGATCCAGGGCAAATTTCTGTACCAAAGTCTCTACAATATAGTCATATCATATAATTACATTTCAATATAATCATATTTTTAAAGATAGGTTTAAAACACTTTAAATAAGAATGACCAGCAAGCATATGAAAAGATGCCCAGCATCCCTAGTCATCAGGAAAGTTTTTTAAACATTGATTCTACTAAGTGTTGACAAGAAAAACTACAATTCTCATGCGCTGAAGGGAATGCAAAATGGCACAGCATCTTTGGGACACACTTTGACAGTTTCTTGCATAGTTAAACTATATACTTACCATACAACCCAGCCAACCCACTCCTAGGTATTTACCCAAGAGAACTGAAAACATATATACATATAAAGATTTATATATGAATGTTCATAGCAGCATTATTCATAATTCACAAATTCATAAAAACCGGTAACAACCTAAACGTATCGACTGATGAATGGACAAATACCATATAGCCATACAATGGAATACTTCTCAGCAATAAAAAGGAACAAACTACTGATTCATGCTACAACATGGATGAATCTCAAAAGTATTATTCTGAGTGAAAGAAGCCAGACTCAAAGAGCTACACACTGTATGGTTCCAAGTACATGACCTTCCAGAATCAGATGGGTGGTTATCTGGGGCAGGGAGGAGGGGAGAGGGTCGACTACAAATTGGCACAAGGGAATTTGGGGGGATGCTGGAAGCATCTTGAGTGTAGTGGTGGTTACACAACTGTATCCAATAGCTAAAACTCATCAAAATGTTCAGCTATGATGGGTGAATTTTATTGCATGCAAATTGTGCCTTAATAAAGCTGTTATAAAATTTTAAAACATTAAAAAAAAACAAAAGTGACCACACTGGGGCAAATGCAACTTATATCAAAAAAAAACAACACTAGTCTCCATAAGTATAAAAGGGCTCTTTAAAAAAAATTTGTAGCACAAAAGGCAAATAACCCAATAAAAATACAGGGCAGCAGATGTGAACAAATAAATTCACAGATAAAGAAACATTTCATAAACATATGAAATGACCTTTACCTCACTCCTAACGGGAGAAACACAAATTAAAACAACACTGATACACCATTTCCCAGCAAAGCCCATGAGTCTAATCATAAACCCTTTGGGTGAGGCTACAGGAAAACATTTGCTCTGATTCTTAGCTGGCAGATACGCAAAATGGCAACCTCTAGTAAAACTACGTTTGCGTTTATACCACCCACATTTCCTTATCTTTATCCTGAATTCTATTTTTAACTGGAAACACTTTAGATACTCCTTTCATCATCATCCCCACACTTCTAGGTAGAAGCAATATAATCCCGTGTTTGACTTGTCTATTGCTACAGGACAGTGGGGAGGACACTTAGAACTCTGTTCAGTAACTCATGCCCAGAGGGTTTTCAAATGCTGATTGATCAGGGGTACATAACCTGAGCTTATCAAGGCCAAGACCCCAGTGAGAAATGTCTAAACAAATACCCTGGATTTTCCAGCCTCTCCCACCTCTCCTGATAACTATGGAATACAGGTTGTTCTGGTGATGCCAGGAGTTTAAGAAGGGAGAGTATTATATAAAAGATATTTTACAGCAGGGATCAGCGAACTGTGGCCTGTAGGCCAAATCCAGGCAGCAGCCTGCCCCCCCATTTTTGGAAAGAGAGTTTTACTGGAACATAGCCATGCTCATTTGTTTACATATTGTTTACGGCTGCTTTTATACTACAAATGGCAGAACTGACTGGTTGTAACAGAAACTGGCCCACAAAGGCTAAAATGTTTACTACCTGGCCCTTTACAGAAAAAGTAGGCCAACCCCTCCTCTAAAGGAGGGAGTTGAACCTTGTAAAATCCTGGGACAGTTTAGTTCTGCAAGCAGGTCCTTTTGCATTGCGTCTCCTACTATCATGATATCAGCAAGCAACCAAAGGTCAGGCGGGTCTCTAGCGTTTATATGGCCGAAAGGTCAAAGCAGAGCCACCCAGCCAGCAGAATCTCAGGAGACAAGTGTCTTCAGAGGCACCAAGCCACAATACAGACACCCAACACTGGCTCCCGCCCTCCTAACAAGATGTGGCACTTGGAGTGTAATCCTGGGGACTTTCACCCTCGGACCTCTGAACACGGGGACAGTTATGTTACCAACCATATAATTGAAATAAACCTTGCAAAGAAATACCCTCCTCTCCAAGGGACTGGGCTTTCAACTCTACCCCAGAAGGAGTAAATAACAACAGCAAATACAGACACAGGATTTCGGGAATGTGAGAACTGAGAGGCAAGTGACCTCACACACACACACGCACGCACGCACGCACGCACGCACGCGCGCGGGCGCACTCTCCCCCAGGCACCAATGAGTCCCTCAACTTGCTCTCACTCCCATCTCTAAACTCTTGGCTCTTTCACCTGCTGGCCTAGCTCGCCGGTGGCATTCAGTCTCCTGCACACAAAGCCCCCCACAGAGGAAACCTCCTGCCTTGGTCATTCTGCTGCTAAACATGCTCCCCTTGCTAGCTAGCTCATGGATCTGCACGCGAGGGAGGGAAGACGGCAGGCTTCGGGGCTGAGGGTCGCTGCACCAGGTGCTGCGTGGGAGCTCTGGGGGCTCGTGGCCCCGGCCGTGCTGCTCCCCTGATGACTGCCCGATGCCTCCTCTACCCTGGCCTCTGAGAAGGTGGCTGTGTCCACCCACCACAGGCGGTCACTGGTCCAGGGATACTGAGCTCTGTGAAACTGGCCCGGGTGTGCCCTGCTTTCTAAAGGGCTTAGGCAAGATCTTCGAGGTATCTGAACTTACATGGCAAGTTGATTTTCATTAGTCCCCAGTCCCTTTTGTTGCCTTCCCTCCAGCAATGGCAAAAAGGCCCGGGTCTTCTGAGTGTGAGCTCCTAGTCACCTCCCGCTTCTCCTAACATCCCTAACTGATGTGTGAACGTGCAGATTATGACTCTGCTCAGCTACACTCTTCACTGGTGTTAGGAGAGGCTGGTTGCAGGATGCACTGGGGCCTAACCACGTCTCAAAGAGCAGCTGCTTATGAGGAAATGGTGGGAGGAGTCTTCCAGTGGGCTTTCTACCAGCTCCACTCGGCAGGGAGTGAATACAAAGGGACCCCTGGTCCCCAAACCAGATCCCAGCATTCAGTTCAATGCCGTCCATCTCAGCAGCAAAGACCAAGAGTCATTTCCCCCACACCTGTGACTGGGAAAACATGACCTTGAATTTAGGTCTTTAACCATGGTAAACCAGAAGGCCAGATAATAAAGGCTGTCTGTTACAGAAGATACCTCTGGATTTATTAGTACATCTGGAGCTCAGCGCTGTGTGTGTGTGTGTGTGTGTGTGTGTGTGTGTGTGTGTGTGTGTGTGTGTGTGTGTGTGTGTGTGTGTGTGTGTGTGGCTCAGTCTGTCTCCTACTTCCCTCAGTCAATCCTCAGACACCCAGCAGCCCACACCCCTGCTATCTCCCTCAGCACCGCCATCTTTATGTCTCCTAGCCATCACAAGACTGAGAAAGGTGTGGGCAGCTTTACAAAATGAAACTAAGTCCTTGCCAGTGAAAACATTAGAATCCAGTCCTGCCAGAGCTCCTCCCTTTTCCTGACAGGCTTCTTGAGTGGGTCATTATGCCTGAGAGTAATTACTGTACAAGTTCACCTTTATGGTCATAGAGCAAATGTCTCCTCTGGTCCTCTTGGAGCTGAAATTATTATTTTCTCATTTTTTTTAAATAATTTTTATTGGAGTATAGTTGCTTTACAATGTTGCGTTAGTTTTAAAGTTACTATTCTTGTCTCTGTTACATGGCAGGTGATGTGAGGACCTGACCCATCGCTGATGCAGGTAGGCCTCATCCCCCTGGGCCAGCCATTCCCACCTCATGATCGCCACACTGCCGCCATCCCTCCGCTCCCTGGTGCCTCACTGACCTCTCCCACACTGACCACACTGCTGAGGTGGGAGAGGACTGTCTCATCACTAACGTTCCAACATTCTAAATTGGTCCCTCCAAAATCCATTTGCTGAAGCCCTTACCCCCAATATGTCTACATTTAAAGATGCGGCTTTTAGGAGGTAACTAAGGTTAAATGAGGTCATAAGGACCGTAAGAGTGAGCTCCTAATTTGGTAAGATTGGTGTCCTTATAAGAGGAAGAGACACCAAAACTCTCTCTCTTCCTCCACTGTGTGAGGACACAGTGAGAAGGCAGCAGTTTGCAATCCACAAAGCGAGGTCTCATCAGAAACCAACCCTGCTGGCACCTTGATCTTGGACTTCTAGCCTCAAGAACTGTGAGAAAATAAATTTCTGTTGTTTAAGCCACCCAGTCTGTGGTATTTTGTTACAGCAGCTTGAGCTGACTAATATAGTCCCAAACAGGATGGACTTGCCTTGTCACGTGTTAAGTTTGTGGCCCTCTTTCCTCAGTTCCTTACAGTCCTTCCTACAAGATGTTCAGAGATGCCCCACTGGAAGCAAAGTCAGAGGCACTAGGGGAGGAGCATCAAGTGTTGTTGCCCACCGCACCCTGCCCACCAGGCCCTGAACAGTCTCAGCTGGCAGTTCCCTGATGCCTCTTGACTATTTTCTCAGAAGGCCCAATTAATCACCACCCAGAAAGGGTCCAGTCCTTGTCTTGAACTGCTAACAATCCTTCTTGGGAAGACAGTGCTGGACTCTGCAGAAGCCTCATTCCACAGGGATGGCTCTTCTCATTTAAAGGTCTCTTCCCTTGGGTGTCTCTGTGTTTCTCACTCTAACTTTCCTGTCTCTTTATTTTTTAAATATATTTTCTTTATTCTCTCTCTGCCCCATTCTTAAGGTCTGCCTTTGTCTCTTACTCCTTATCATTCCCTTTTCTGCTCTTTTCCTTTCTTTCACCCTTAATATTGAAGTATGCTTTTTAATTATTTTTAACTTAATGAATAAGATTTCTTCTCAAGAATTAATTTGATAAGTAAATTAGTCAAATGTTATATGTCTCTTCTTGTATGAAAACAAATAAGTAAATGAAAACCAAATTAATATAACTTTTCTAATCCTTGACTATTCTTTTTTATAGGGTGCACCACTAACTAACGTTTGTTGGTACCACAAGGGGGCAGTGCAATCAAGCAGATCATTTAACCCAAGCAGTTACAATGCCAGGAGTCAGAGGAGGAGGCCAGGGGCTTCCTCCTGGAGAAAAGGACGGCCAGAATGCAGCAACTGCTTGCTCTCATCACTTGGGAAGACTTAGGACAGGCAAACAGCATGGAGAAAGATTTAACAAACTTCCTGACTAATCAGTTTTCATACCTATGAATTGAGTTTACACCCCACTACAGGAACTTAAGAAGTTCATTCTGGCTCAAAAGTCTGTTTCGTTGAAAATCAAGAAGTAGGGAAAGGTGGTGTGATCAAGAATGACTTCAAATCTTTGAATATGGTTGACCAGAAAGACCTGGCAATTTGGTTATAAACATGCTGACTTTGCGGTAGGGAATGGCCAAAGGGAAATATCTACCTAACATCTATTAATCTGTGCCTAGTGCTCAGAAAACGAATGAGGAAAAGAGATACAATTTAGGAGGTCACAGAAGCCACATACATGGAGCGCGTAATGTTCTGCAGTCTCCATCCTGATGATGTATGCAGGGCTCTGTGTGGCAGCACTCCCAACTTCTATCTGCCTGAGCTGAGATCCAATATGTGCCTGTCCTAACTCTCATCTGTGAATGACAAAAACTCAATTCAAATCAGAATCAGTAAAAAGGGAATTCATTGGCTACTGTAAGTAAAGAGTCTAGAGAAGTGCTAAGCAATAGAAATATAATGTGAACACATATATAATTTTAAAATTGTTAACAGACACATTTTAACGTTAAAAGATCCAGGTGAAACTCACTTTAATAGTATACTTTATGAATCCAATATATCTATAATTATCCTACTTTCAACATTTAATCAGAAAGTTAAAATTATTTGAGATATTTTACTCTTTTTCTTTAACACACAAAGTCTTCAAAATCTGGTGTCTATCTTACATCTCCAGGACATATCAAATTGGACTAGCTATATTTCAAGTGCTCACACGTGCTAGTGGTTACCATGTTAGACAGCACAGGCCTAGAGCTAGACCTTCAGGTTTAGCTGGATCCAGGCATTCAACAGTGTGGTTTGGGCTCTCTCTCAGCTTTGCTTTTCTTTGCATATTGGGCTCATCCTCTCCCAAAAGAGAGATACCTTCATTTGGCCAGGCAAGATGACCCACAAGTAATTCCAACTTATATTGTGTTTGTAGCTCACGGTATCAGAGGAGAAGACAACATTGTTCTGATAGCATTGTTTGGTTCTCCTGAAAATCCATAACCAATCACTGAGGCCAGGGGAACAGGGCCAACTCCAACCTACCTACATTGTCTACAATAGTTCGGGCAAACAAGGCTCTGACTGCACACACCTGGTCACATGCTCCTCTCTGGAGCTGGGGGTGGAATGAGGGGACCGATCAGACCCACATGAATCACACAGAATCTCAGAAGATGGGTCCCCAAAGGAAGAGATGTGGCACAAATCACATATATCCATTTAACGACCACTGTGGGCTTAAACTGCCCAAGACCTTGGACTCAGTGACAAGGCAAGGGGAATTAGGAAGGTCGGTACTAACAGCTGACTTGACTACCAGTTCCTCTTTTTCGGCTTACACCATAATCGTGTCCAGAAGATGAATTCCCACTGGATTCCCATTCCTGACCTGCAGGTCCTTTTAAGCAGCTTCTCAACACCTGTGGCTGGATCTCTCTCATGCCAACCTGCATGGGATTCCTCAGAGAACCTAATAAACCCCACTCCTCCATTCAGCCCCTGGACCTCAGATTCAATTCTGACCGTTTGCCCATCCTTTCTCCCTTGTGGATTGGTGCTGCAGCCTAGAGGTCACCTTTGCTCTGGTTCTCAGGACCAGCACTTTCAGGCTCAGCTTTTTCACACAACTCTCCTTGCCCTTGAGAGACAACTTCAGTTCTCATGGCTCTCCCCTGACACTGAACAAAGGCAGCAGCAATGAAAATAATGCCAGGACAGACTGTATAGTACAGAGAATAAGACCCTAGACTCTGGAAAAACTGAAGCTGGGACTCAAATCCCAGCTCTGCCCCTTAGTGACTCTATGATGTTAAATAAGTAATTTAGTTTTTCTATGCCTCAATGTTCTCGTCTTCAAAATGCAGATAAAACGGACCTGTTCACCAGGCTTGTGTTGGAAATCAAATATGTAAACATGAGTGAAATGCTTAGAAGAGTCCATATGCGAGTATCATGGAGGGTGCGATCAGGGAAGCAGAACCATATGACTAATAATGGAATAAGGGTTTTATTACAGGGATTCCCTTACACAACTGTGGGGAAATCTGGATAAGTAAAGGTCTGCAACGCTGGAGGATGAGAGAAAAATCACTTATTAGGAACCACAAAGGAAAGCTGACGAAGAAGACCAGTGCTGAGAAGGCTGCCTCTGAATCTGCTGGAGGAGTTAGGTCAGAAGAGTAGGCCGATGGGGAAGAAACTCGAGACCAAAGCTGAGGAAAGCAAGGAAAACTGGAACCCACGACTGCCTCTCACAGCGTTTAACCACACAGTGCTGGTGACCAGAAAAAGAAGCGGGTGCCTTCGCCGAGCAGCATGTACCTACCTGAACCGGAAGAAGCCGAAGGAGAGCTGGTGGGAGCAGGAGCCGCCACAGTCACAGCTGAGGCTTGACTGCAGCGAAGTCAAAACAGCGCGAGCCACCCTTCTTCTACGCCCTGCACCAACCCGCCCAGCACGCGAGCTGCCGCGTCACTTCCGCCTTCCAAATCTCGCGTGGATTTCTCCTCGGGCAGCCCTAACCCACAACCAGGCAAGGAAGGAAACCTGGGGTGATGGTGCCAGCTGAGCACAGCTGTCCCAGTGTGAAACCACCACAAAGTGTTAACTAGTGTTGTTATTCCTGCTGCCGTATTGTGTATGGGTCTTGTGTCGTTATCATTTACTGCTTATGTTACACTCCACGAGAATGTAAGTCCCTTAGGTCGTCTTAGGATAACCACATTATACATAATTTACAAAAGTTGTCACATACACGTTATTTAAACCACATAACAACCCAGTTGCGTAGGCAAGGGAGGTTTATGACCCACAGAAATGTTACAGAGCTGCAGGTTGCCTGATTCCAAGGCCAGGGCGCCCCACTACGCCCCACTCCTGTCCCGCCACACGGTGGCAGCACAGTGCACAGTGTGGGCGCTCGGTGATGTATATTGACGCGCTTTTAATTCCCAGGTGTACATCAATTAAACAGGAATGTGGTATGCCGTGGCACAGTGAAACTGGTTTTCATGGGAGGTTTATGGAATCAGTGTTATTACTAACCCGTCACACCTCAGAAGCCTGCGGAAACCCAAATGTGGAATTTTTAAGTGGTGCAGTTCCTACAATTTGCAGCAAGTGTCACCCGAGAGCTACTGAACAATCAATGCCTGGACCTGACAGTATCAAGAGAGAGAACCAGTGTAATGCACATCACGTAATGCAGAACACCACCTACATTTCACAATACAAAATAAAAACAAAAAAGCAAAACCATTGCACCGTTTCACATTACACTGCAGATAACAGCTGTTTAGCAGATTATTTCTCCTCACTCTACCCTCCTCCCTTTGACTATCAATCAGGAAGTGTCTGTAGGACAACAGCTGTGTGCTAAGCGATGGAGAGTGACAGAATGTTAAAGTAGATTTTTCAAAGGTAGTCCTTGTTCTGTTGTTTTGATATTCCCCAAGTCCTTATGATTTTCACTCAGATTTGGAATCTTCTTTCTCTATGCAATGCTACCCCTAATAGCACACTGTCCTCTCCCTGCCTCCTTTGCTCTTTTCCAGAATCAACAGTCATAATGAACTTGACTGTCCCTAGGTCTGAACAAGCCCTTTCAGGCCTATATAAGATCATGGGAGATAATAACCTTATATTTGTTTTACCTTTTATACTTTTCAAAATATTTTTCATTGTGTAATCTCATTTGAAATTTATAACTACATTGTACAATGACTAGGGCAGATATTATTGTACTTGTCTCAGAAAAGTGGAACTAGACCGGAGAGGTTAAGTCAATTGACCAGGTTGCACAGGTCGTCAGCCAAGTACTGTTTCTTCTGAATCCAAGTCCAGAACACACTCTGCTGTCGTGGAAGAGGAACCAGAGTCTTATGTACATATTAGTATAACTTATGAACGTTCCATCCTAGGTAAATTTTGACTGAAAAATGATGGTTTCAAAGGTCTCAATAGCCATGAAACCATAATCTCCAGTTTATCTAGAATCTAAAATAATTTTAAAAATGGAACTTTCTGGTTAATTCAAAGTGCGATGCATATCTATGATTTGATATGGCTGGGGTGACTTTCCTAATACTGATTTATGCTAATTTCTAGAACGTAAGTTTCTTTGAGGAAAGAAACTTTGTTCTGTTTATTGTTGCATCTCCAGCACCTAGAAGAGTCCCTGGCACATAGTAAATGCTTAATAAATATTTGTTGAAAAAAATGATGAATGAAATCCTGAAAACAGCAAAGGGGAAAGGAACACAAGTGAAAATGGGTACACTGTGCCATTACATAATTCAGCTTTCTATGTTTTCCTCAGTCACTTCCAGTATGGAGGTAAATATCTTCCATTTTATATCTTAATCTATTCAATAAACAGAACGAGAAAATGAGACTTTTGGCAGTAGGAAATCCTGCCTTTTCCCTGAGCCCTTGTCATCTCCCCAGCATTCATAAATGCCATACTCAAATATTAAAGTTCTTCACGATCATTCTCCAGATCAGAATCTTGTATCCAAAGTCAAAGGTCCCACCCCCCCCCAAAGGTATTGTTTTCCAAGTTTTGTCCATCAAATGTCTTCCTGAGTTTTTGAGAAGGACATAGTCCAGTGAAAAACCAAGTATGCTTCCCAGTGGTCGCATACTTGAATTGTGTCCCATCTCATCCCACTATCAAATTGTTCCAGAAACACACCCCAAACCTAAGCCATAAGGAGGTTGGAACCAGTGCATCAGGACCAGAGGCTGAAGAGCGCTCTAGGGTCCCATGGAACATCTCAGGTAGGTCATTCCATGACTTTTACATTGGAAGGCAAGACAGCATTCCATGGCACTTGCCTGGTGGGCTAGGGTGTTACTATTACCATCCACTCTCTTCAAACAAACTGGGTCCCCATTTCTGTTACTACATAGGACTCATCTAACTATATACTCTCAAGTCGTCTTATTCTATGTCAGAACTATCTCTCAAAGTGGGACCCTCTTTTCTAACCCCACTTTCTGACTCTAGTTCCGTTTCTCAGCATTCCTTACCTGAATCACTGAAATAACCCCTAACTCATTTCTAAAGGTTAGTTTCTCCACCATTTTGTCTTTCTATAATATAGGTCTCATCACTTCACTTTCTGCTTTCAAACCTTATGGTGCTCCCGTTCTTAAAGAATAAAGACCCAAAATGTAGCAAGGCATACAAAGCCCCTGAATCCCGGCCCTAAGCTATCTGACTAAATTCCTGCTCTTTTTCAATAACACCCATACACAACACTACCTGCTATTCCTCAAAATTAATAGGTACTTCTAGCACCTCTGGCCCAATTCCTTTGATTATTCTGCTTTCTGTGCCTGGAATGTGCTTTCCTCCCTCATTGAATGCCTGGAAATGCTCACTACTCAGGGCCCAGTTCTAAAAAATCGCCTTTATGTACCATATGTTATTGCTGGTAGGGTAACCTGCTATATAATATTTCTAGACAATAACTTGGCAAAAAAATCAAAAGGTTAAAAATTAATATCTTTGACCCAATTATTTGCCATATCTATATGTTCTAGGGAAGCAAACTCAAAAAATTATCCACAGGGGATTACCTGGCGGTCCAGTGGTTAGGACTTCGCATTCTCATTGCTGAGGGCCCCGGTTCTATCCCTGGTCGGGGAACTAAAATCCCAGAAGCCGCGTGGTGTGGCCAAAAAAAAAAAAAATTATCCACAGAAAAATCCATTACAGTGTTACTTACAATAGTAAGAAATGTAAGTAACCTAAATGTCCTGCTATTGGCAGTAGCTTTTGAACTTTCTTGACTACTGTAAATATATTCACACACCAAACACATTTGCATGTTTTTATATATATATATATATATATATATAATCCAAAACAAAAGCTTCATGAGACAATACATGTTTCTACTCCATACAATGCATTCAATTTCATTTTTTAAAGTGTTGATTGCAACTCACTAAACCTGTTAGTGAGTTGTGAGCTACAGTCTGAGAAACACTAGATTAAAAATATGATAACACTAAAATGGAATATTATTTAGCTACATAAATATTTCTTAAAAACCACTTAATCAGTAAGAATACATTAATATAATATTAAGTGATTTAAAAATCAAGTTATCAATTATCCATATAGCCTGATTTTAATGTTTTTTAAGCATGTGTGCCTTGGGATGTTTCTCTGGGGCTATACATAAGAGATAGGGTACTTTATTGTATCCACAATTTGCCTAATATTTCTTTGTCATAGTTTCTTGTAGGGAGCAGAACAGAAGAGCAGGTGATTTAGGCAGTCCTAGAGCCCTACGTGACCTTGAATTAATTGTAAAGTAGATTCATTTTTTTTCAATAAACCTATATTAGCAATAAACATTATGCGCTGAGTACTCAAAATGCAAAGGTGCTCCAAATCTACCATGGGAAAGCAGACATTGAAACAAATTAATGCGCTGGTTTTGCAGATGGACATAAGATGTACAATGGGTACCCCAAAGAGAGAGAGTCCTCATTTCTGCTGAGAGATGATGATTCCTGAGCTGAGATAAAAGATGTGTTTGCCCCCAAGGAGCAAGGAAGAAAAGAAGAGCATTCCAGATAGAAGGATGGAGCAGTGGGGTGCCGAACAGGGAATGGTGACCGCGCAGGCTGAATTGGGGGTGCGTGAGGCATCTTGGTATGACAGGAGCATAAGGTAATGTAGGGACTGCAGTGAGAAGAGAGGCTGGAGAGTTGAGCAAGGGCAGGGTCACAGAGGGCCTGTGTGCCATGCCAAGGAGCCTGGACACTCTGGGTCCTTGGATCTTAACGAGGATGCCCATCATCATCACCTGCACAGCTTTAAAAACTGCAGATGCCTGGCTCACCCCCCAATAATACTGATTTGTCGGTCCTGTGTGAGATCTACCATTTTTTACTGTTTGCTCAACCTCTTTCTGTAGGCAATGAGAGGCTATTTAAGGAGTGCAATAAGCAGAGGTGTAATATCACATTTCCAACCAGCAACAGTGTGGAGAGTGGATTGGAAGTGGACAGACTGAAGGCAGGAAGCCCAGCTAAAGAGACCATCATGACAGTCCAAGTGAATACGGGGGAAAAAACACAGGCTAAAGAAAAGGCAGTTGGGAAGGAGAGGAGGGGAAGGATACTGAAATGTCGAGTCCACAGCCTGGATTATATGGAGTCAGTGGTGGCAAAGGGTGGGTTTGGTGCTGGGAGGTTTAGCTCCCCCATAATCTCCTGCAGCCCTCCTAAACAAACAGGTAAAATGAAAGCAGGTATTTGCTATGCTAACAGAAGGATAGGAAAAATCCTCCACTTTCCCTTCCTCCCCGTTGCCCACTTTCCAGTAGAGTACCACCTCCAAGCAGCTCCTCTTCCTGAAGCCACTAGTGTCTGAGGGTGGAGGAGGGAAACATGACTGCCTTTTAGAACACCTTGGGGAAAATAATACTTACCTCATGGATTGGAAGTGAGAATAAATAAGATAATGTATGGACTGTGTCTGGCACATGGTAAGCTCTCGATAAATCACTTCCTTTTCCTGGACAGCAGTGACTAAGGCCCCAGACCTCCTCTTGTCTGACCAAAATTTCTACCCAGCTCTGTTTTCCCTTCTTAAACGTATTTATAAGTTTGCTAGCGCAAGACTAAAGTAACAAGTTTTTACTTTCTTTTTCAGACAAGACAGAGGAAATTTTTTCATCATATGGAATAATTAAAGTCAAAGCTAGGTGAAAGATTCCCCCCCCCTTTTGGCTGCGTTTCAACAATGAGAAGAAATTCTCTTTCCTGATAATCCTCCCCGAAAGGTAACATTCTTTTCACCCATATACTCAATGAAAAAAAAAAAGTGCTAGCAGCAACACATCTGAAGATTCTTTGTACCCATCTGAAAGTTAATTCCTCTTCAGTGCTTTGCAATTAACCAAAAACACTGCACCTTAAAAAAAAAAAAAAAAAGTCTGCAGAGGCCTCTATTAAAGCTGTTCTTTTTATAAAAGTACAGTCACAAATCAATGCATTGTTAATGAAGAGTTTCCCTCCATAGGCCTCTAGAGATGTAGAGACTCAAGATTTGCTCATGATTTCTCACTGGGGGGAGGGGGACTGGGAGTTTACACAATGGGGGCTTTCAGTTCCATGTACTTCAGAAGAACCTAGTCCAAGAAGTCGGGCTCCTGGACCAGCCCTGTCCCTTCCTTTCCAAGTGTGAAGCCCAGATTGTTATGAGGAGAACTGTGGAGAGGGGTGTACTGATCTAAATCATTCAAATCTTCCTCTTCATTTAAAAATGATCAGAAAGAGGCTTCCCTGCTGGCGCAGTGGTTGAGAGTCCGCCTGCTGACGCAGCGGACGCGAGTTCGTGCCCCGGTCCGGGAAGATCCCACATGCCGCGGAGCGGCTGGGCCCGTGAGCCATGGCCGCTGAGCCTGCGCGTCCAGAGCCTGTGCTCCGCAACGGGAGAGGCTACGGCAGTGAGAGGCCGGGGAACCTCAAAGAAAGTCAAAAAAAAAGATCAGAAAGGCAACTTTTCTCCTTCTTCTGGAAGCATAAACATCACAAACCACTATAAATAAGAAAACCTGGCAATTAAGAGCCTGGTTGTCTTCATTTGAATCCTAGTCCCAGCTCTGCCGCTATTAAGTAGCCTGGGGCTACTTACTTGCTGGTGCCTCTTCTCCTCATCTGTAAAATGGGTGGTTATAGTATCTACCTCATAGCGTTGTTGTGAGGATTAAAATGAGTTAATAGATGTGAAGTGCTTAGAAGAGTGCCTGGCACATGGTTTCTGGTCACCAGACACTACACAGCAGAGGAGAGCTCAGGCTGGATCAACCCATGGCACTGCTAGAACTGGGTCTGCTCTATAAGAGAGATTCTAACTAAGTACTGGACCACAGGCCAACTAAGGCCCACAGACATGCATAGTTAACTTGAACAGGGTTTAACTTTCCAAACACGTTATTATCAACATACATGACTTAGGAGATAAACAAATCAGCATTTCTAGCTTCTCTTGTAGATTCGAGAGATTTGGCCATCCCGGGCAGGCCTGGAGTCTTCCTGACAAGTCTAGGTGGGTGCTGAGTAGCTGCTAAATCGTGGGCATGGAGCCAGTCTCCAGGTCACGACCACCCACTTGGCCTAATCCTCTCATTTCCTTAACATCTGGCATTTGAAGTTGTGATGCCTACACAAAAGGGATTGGGGCTTGGAAAATCATAGCCTCTACCTACATCATAATAAAGGAGTAGCTCTGTGAAGTTGGAGGGGTGGACACAGCCTCGCCTTCTTGATGACTGGGGAAAAGGAAGTAAAGAAGAGTGAGCATGATGAACTGGTTGTATCTGAGACCCAGATCTTCTGTAGTCTCTCCACCGGAACTTTTCCCCCCTCCTTATAAAATTCAAATAAATTACTTATAAAGTAAAAACAGTAACAGGGGCTTCCCTGGTGGCGCAGTGGTTGAGAATCTGCCTGCCAACGCAGGGGACACGGGTTCAAGCCCTGGTCTGGGAAGATCCCACGTGCCACGGAGCAACTGGGCCCGTGAGCCACAATTACTGAGCCTGCACGTCTGGAGCCTCTGCTCTGCCACAAGAGAGGCTACAATAGTGAGAGGTCTGCGCTCCGCGATGAACAGTGACCCCCGCTTGCCACAACTAGAGAAAGCCCTCGCACAGAAACGAAGACCCAACACAGCCATAAATAAATAATAAATTAATAAATTAGAATTGCAACCTCCCTTAAAAAAAAAAACAAAACAGTAACAGCTCCAATTTATTGACTATGCCATTTTACATGCATTATCTAATTGAATCCTCAGAACTGTGATGCAGAAATGATGATCTTCATCTTATAGGTGAAGGAAACAAGGCTCAGAGAGGCTAAACAACTTGCCTAAAAAGTCAGTTAGGAAGTGATGGAGCAGGGACTGAAGCTCAGGTTCCAGGGTAATCAGTGCATCTGTCTGGTTAGCCGTTTCTTCCAAATTTGCGCAGTGCCTTTAGGGACTTTCTTGTCCCTAAAGGAGAAGGGACTTCTCCTCTAAGAGAATTTCCTCAAATGCATCCTCCTCTCACAACAGCTCTATGGAGAGCTAAAGGTGGTGAGGGGATCAGTATTTTATGTAAACTGCGAATGCCCTAGGAAACCAATAAAAAAAAGTAAAAGGCTGTGGGGCTTCCTAATGTATAGGAGTTAAAAAGGAAGACTCAAAAACCTTGACTGTGTAGAGAAAATTAATCTAATTTTCTAGAAGGTCAGAGATGGAAATCTTCTCCAATCATTAAAAACACTTGGGCAACGAATGACTAAAAGGTATTGAGTTCTGTCTATGCCATGCCAAATTTGAGGCAATGCCAAGACTTTTAATATTTATCAGCTATCTTAATGGATGAGTAGTCTATGACAACACGAGTAATACTGTTGGCTCTACAGCTTACTAGCTTTGTGACCTTGAGCAAATTACTTAACCCAAAGCCTTGGTTTCCTCATCTGTATAATTAGCATGACACTAAACTTGGAAGTGTGTCCTGAGGATTAAATAGGATGCACGCAAAGTGATTAGCATGCTGGCATACAGCAGGTGCTCTATAAATGCTAATGTTTTCCCACCCTCCCTTTTAGTTCTCCTCAGTGATTTAAAAATCGATGGTAACCAGAACATAGATTTGCTATTTGGGGATAAAATGTGGGAAAATAGGAAACAAGGGTTTATTTGGTCAGACAGACAATAATTGCCAAGTCTTTTCCTTTCTCTTAAACCAAAAGAATCTCTAAGGGCTAGTTTATATGCAGCAGCACTCAAATAGCATCTCTGGCAAGAAGAGTTGGAATACTGAGTAGGTGTAAATGACTTAACTATAGCCTGGAAATGTAAGCTTCTGAACTACTAATAATAATGTCTAATATTGAGTGTTTACTATAGCCAAACAATATGCTATTCACTTTACGTCCATTATTTCATCCAATCCTCACAACCTCAAAGGTAGCTACTGTTATTTCTATTTTTTTAAACCTTTTTTTAAAAATAAATTTATTTATTTATTTACTTGTTTTTGGCTGCGTTGGGTCTTCGTTGCTGCACGCAGGCTTTATTTGTGCCGAGCGGCGGCTTCTCTTGTTGCGGAACACGGGCTCTAGGCGCGTGGGCTTCAGTAGTTGTGGCTCATGGACTCAGTAGCTGTGGCACGTGGGCTCTAGAGTGCAGGCTCAGTAGTTGTGGCGCATGGGCTTAGTTGCTCCACAGCACGTGGGATCTTCCCGGACCAGGGCTGGAACCCGTGTCCCCTGCATTGGCAGGTGTAATCTTAACCACTGTGCCACCAGAGAAGCCCTATCTCTATTTTTTTTAATGTATTTATTTAATTTTGGCTGCATTGGGTCTTCGTTGCTGCACATGGGCTTTCTCTAGTTGTGGCAAGTGGGGGCTACTTTTCGTTGTGGTGCGCGGGCTTCTTATTACAGTGGCTTCTCTTGTTGTGGAGCACGGGCTCTAGAGAGCAGGCTCAGTAGTTGTGGTGCACAGGCTTAGTTGCTCCGCAGCACGTGGGATCTTCCCGGAGCAGGGCTCAAACTGGTGTCCCCTGCATTGGCAGGTGGATTCTTAACCATTGTGCCACCAGGGAAGTCCCTGTTATGTCTGTTTCATAGATGAATTTTAGCCTTCTTGAATTTTGTAACTTGTCCTATAAAATGGACAATTGCAATGCATCCATGTACATACACATGGACATATAAATTTGTCCAAGCCCAAAATGCAAAACTGCTGTAAATGTGATGAACTTGGGGAGCAGTGATGGATGGTATAGAAATGTAGCTTCAATGGAAATTTTTTTAGTCTAAATTATCTAGTTATCCAACCTGCCAAAATTAGTCAACTATCAACTGAACTCACAGTGTTAAATACACAGCAGGCACTCACACCTATTGCTTTAATACTTTTGTCTCTATCATTAATGTCTTATGATTAAGTCATAATTTTGTACCCTGCCTTTACCTAAAATAGGGACAAATACCTTATTCACAAGGGAGCTGTGAGGAAAAGCTATAAATAACTATATACACACAGAATTTACAAGCACCCTTTCTCTAGATTGCATTCATCTTCTCCACATTCTGCTGTGAGATTGAATATTATTTTACTAAACACAAGTTAGAGGGCTGTCTGAAAGAGGACCGTTAGAAGGCAAAACAACCAGGACCCCGTATCTCTCCTCCAGACATGGGTTCACTCAGACAGGAGGACTGAAAAACACAGGTTTCTTCCAAATCACCGCATTTAGTATACTATCTCTACAGCTTTCCCAAAGAATACTGCATCTCTAGTATAAGAGCAAATGCCACCCAGGAAATTGGTACAATCATTTGCCCCTTGGATGAATGATTCTGATGCACCATTACTTTAGGAATTTACTGATATCTGACTACTACTTTTAATACCTGAGATTAAGAGACCAACCCTATATTTTCAGTTTTATCAAGTTAGCATATCCTTCAAGCATTTTCTCTGAGTGAAGCAATGTGCTAAGTGTTGTGATGACCACCGAGATCTAGAAGAGATCATACTGTCTGCCTGAACTTGTATATATATCCATTCATATACTTGTGATACTAAGTGTAATTATTTGCTGATTCCTCCTGTAATATGAGCTCCTCAAGGACAGCTTATTTTCTTGCTTATTTTCTGTTTTTATTTCCAATACCTAGAACAGTGTTTAGCACATAGTAAGGGATCAAAAATGATTCTGGCAAGGCTTCCTTGGTGGCACAGTGGTTGAGAGTCTGCCTGCCGATGCCGGGGACACGGGTTCGTGCCCCGGTCCGGGAAGATCCCACATGCCGCGGAGCGGCTGGGCCCGTGAGCCATGGCCGCTGAGCCTGCGCGTCCGGAGCCTGTGCTCCACAATGGGAGAGGCCACAACAGTGAGAGGCCCGCGTACCGCAAAAAAAAAAAAAAAAGATTCTAGCATAACTCAGTTTATAGTCCAGCAGAGGAGTTCAATCATGTATACAAATACAGGAATATAATACGGATTATGACAATTCCCTCAAAGTTAGTAAATGTTATATGGCTTGTGAGAAGAAGCAGTGACTTCTCACTAGACTGAAAAAGAGAATATTTATGGAAGACAGAGCATTTGAACTGGACTTGTGGTACAGGAAGATTTGGGTGGGGATAGGTGGAAGATGTAGAAAAAAATAAAGTAGGAAAAATATAGAGGAAAAAGGAAAAAAGAACAAGCTAATTCAAGAAAAGATAAACGGGCCTGGAGTAAAGTTTGCATGTAGAAGGCTAGCAGGAGTTGAGAATGGAAAGACAGTGAACCATTTCTGGAAGGAATGGAATGAGTCAAGCCAAGGAGTAAGAATTTTATTTAAAACACAATTGAGAATCCTCAAAGCTATCAAATAGTAGAGTACTACAAGATGTGTTTAACTGCTGATTATTTTAAAAAGGAAAGTTCCAGGATTTCTGGTTCCAGCCAAGATGGAATAGCCCCATTATAAGTCCTATTGTAAGACAGTCTTCCCTCTTACAATGAAAAAAACCTGGACATAACACAACACATAAGCACAGGAAGACTCTAAACAGTGGAAGGAAGACACACTTCCTAGGGACCTTGGCAACCCCTAGTAGGGGAGCGGAGCCTGCACTCACACCCAGCACCAATGAAGTGGAAAGAGGTGGTACAGGTAGGGTAGTTGTCACTCCACTTCCTCCTCCCCCTCCCCCCAGTTTCAGCAGGCCCAGTGGGGAGGGGAGCCTCCACCCCACCTACCATTAACCAGTGAGGTGCACTCCAGCTCCCTCCCCACCTCCACTGATGTTGGTGGGGGCAGGGTGGAGTTGAGTTTCTGTTGCCCCCCTGCAGCAGCAAATGGTGCAAGTCAGCACTCTGCTTCCTCCCTCCTGGGTGTCAGCAGGCCCAGCAGGAGCTGAGCTTACACTTCCACTTGAAGGCAACAGCATGGTGTGCTCCACTTTCACCAAGAAGGGGAAATCGAGCTGAGGGGGAGTCATCCTTCTACACCCCCGCATCTGCAGAGAGACCATGTAAACACTCCACTTCTGCTGAGGTGGAGCCTAGCAGGCAACTAAACATATACACCCATCTGGTCCTTGTGCTACACCTCCACAAAGAGAATGCCTGCTAAAAAATAAAATAAAATATTAAAAAGTTTCCAGAATCTCATAATGTAATATCCAAATTGTCCAAGAGAAAATTAAAAATCACTCATTACCCTAAGAACCAGGAAAATCACAACCTGAATGAGAAAAGATCGTCAATAAATGCCAACATCAAGACGAATCAGAGAAGATTTTTAACACAGCTATAATAAAAGTGTTTCAATAATTCTTCAGTAAGCAATTATGAATTCTTTTGAAACTGAAAAATTAGAAAATCTTGGTAAAGAAATAGGAATGAAGTAATAACATATGCTACAACATGGACGAACCTAAAAAATATTATGGTAAGTAAATTAAGTCAGTCACACACACACAAAAACATACACATATTGTATGATACCATTTATATGAAATCTCCCAGAGTAGGCAAATCTATTGAAACAGAAAGTAGATCAGTGGTTACCTGGGGCTGAAGATGGCATGGAAAAAGGAGTGACTGTCAGTGGGTACAGGTTCTTTTTGGGGTGATGAAAAAGGTCCTAAAATTAAATTTTGGTGATGACTGTGCAACTCTGTAAACATAATAAAAATTACTGATTTGTACGCTTTATATAAGTGAACTTTGTTATATAAATTATATCTCAATATAATATAGGTTGAAATTTAAATTACTAATTAAATTTTCTTTAAAAAAGGAATCAAATGTAAGTTATCAAACTAAAAAATACAGTGACTGAAATTAAAAACTTGCTGGATGGGCTCAACAGAAGAGAGGAAACAACAGAAGACAGAAATCAGTAAACTTGAGGACAGATGAACAGGATTTACTCTGAACAACAGAGAGAAAATAGACTGAAAAAATGAAGAGAGCCTCAGGAGCCAGTGGAACAATAATAAAAGATTCATCATCAGAGTCTCAGAAAGATTTGAGAAAGAGGGTGGGACCGGAAGAGTATTTTAAGAAATAATGGCTGAATACTTCCCAAATTTTTCAAGGGTTGAAAGAAAAGAACTGTCAACCATGAATACTATACCCAGTGAGGAATGAAAGGGAAATGAAGACATTTTTGGACAAAAGAAAACTAATAGAATTTTTTGCTAGCAGACCTACCCTTACAAATTGGCTAAAGGGAGTTCTTCAAACACAAAGGGAATGATTAAAAAAAAAAAAAAGGAATCTTGGACCAACAGGAAAAAAGAAAGAAAAACAAAAAAGCACATATATGGGTGCATACAATAAATTTTTCATGAGTTTTTAAATTATGTTTCATGATTGAAACAAAAATTATACACTATCTTATCAAGATAAAGATATTTAAAAGTGGGGAAAGAAAAGGAATATATATGGAAGTAAGTTTTCACACTTCACTCAAAGTGGTAAAATCTTGATACAAGTAGACTGTGATATGTTATACATGCTTATTGTAATACCTAGAATAAACTTTTAAAAATATACAAAGTGATATACTCAAAAACACTGTAAATATATCAAGAAGAGATCCTAAAAACTGTTCAAGTAACCCACAATAAGGTAAGAAAAGAGGAATAGATAATAGGAAATAGAGGAGGAAAAAAACAGAAAACAAAAAAGAAAATAGCAGCTTTAAGCCCTAAACATATCAATAATTACCTTAAATGTAAATGGTCTAAATATACCAATTAAAAGACAGGTATTTACAAAGTGGACACAAAAATACAATCCAACAATGTGCTGTCTATAAGAAACTCCCTTCAAATACAATGACAGTAATGTTATAAGAGTATGCAGACATTAATTTTTTAAATGCAAGAGTGGTAAATTAATATCAGAAAGTAGACTTCAGAGCAAAAAAAAATTACTAGAAATAAAAAGGGACATTACATAATGGTTAAATACTTAGGGATAAATCCAACAAAACATGTACAGGATCTGTATCTTGCAAATTGCAAAATGCTGATGAAATAAATCAAAGAAGACCTAAGTAATAGAGACAAAACATGTTCATGGACTGGAAGACAATATAGTAAAGATGCCAGTTCTTCCCAAACTGATCTGTAGGCTTAGTGCAATTCCTATTAAAACAGCAAGGTGTTTTGTTGGCATAGACCATCTTATTCCAAAATTTATATAGAAAGGGTACAGGACCTAGAATAGCTAAAATAATTTTGAAAAAGAAGAATAAAGTACGAGGAACCACTCTACTAGGTGTTAAATATTGTTAATTAGCTACAATGGTCAGCATAGTATTGGTGAAGGAACAGACACAAAAATCAGAGGAATAGCTAGAGAACTCAGAAAGAGACCCACACATATACGACTAAAATGATTTTTTCCAAAGGTGCTAAAGCAATTCACTGGAGGAAGAATAGACTTTTCAATAAATACTGCTGGAGCCACTATACACTTGGGCATTTATCTCAGAGAAATGAAAACTTACGTTTACATAAAAACCTGCAAAAAATGTTCACAGCAGCTTTATGTGTAGTAGTCAAAAACTGGAAACAACTCAAATATCCTTCATACCCTTCAGTGGGTAAATGGTTAAACAAACTGTGGTATATCTGTACCATGAATTCTACTCATCAATAAAAAGGAATGAACTATTGATACATGCAACTACTTGGATGAATCTCGAGAAAGTTATGCGGTGTGAGAAAAAGTCAATCCTCAAACGTTACATACTACATGATTCCACTCATATAGCATTCTTGAAATGACAAATTATAGAGATGGAGAAGAGATTAGGGATTATGGACTTGGGGAGGAAGGAGGGGGCTATGACTATAAAAGAATAACTCAAGGAATCCTGTAGCCTGAGTGTGGTGGTGGCCACACAAATCTACACAGGTGATAAAATTCCATAAAACTGATGCACATGTACGCATGTGCATGTGCACGCACACACATACACACACACACACACACACACACACACACAGCAGTGCATGTACAATGTTGAAATCTAATAAGGTAGATGGATTGTATCCATATCAGTATGTGACACTGTATAATAGTTATGCAAGATATTACCCTTTGGAAAAATTAGGTGAAGGGTATGTGGGAATCTCTATTATTTCTTATAAACTGCATGTAAATACATAATTATCTCAAATAAAAAGTTAAAGCAATGACCCAATATACATCAAGAGCTACAATCATGACCATAACTTTCTGAACTGAAACTTGGCAACTCCAGTTCAGAAATCATCATTTATCTACTCAATACCCATATTAGGCACTGTGCTAGGTGACAGAGATATAGGGTGAAAAAGATAGCCATGGATCCTGTCTTCATGAACTTCCAGATAAAGAAACATGAAAATGGCTCAGTGTATGAAAAGGATCATCACATCTTCAATCACACATGTGATAAATGGACTCAAATTTCTAATGATAAGAGTAGACTTAAGTAATTTTTGGAATACTATATGCTCATTAAAATTATTATAAATACTATTTAACAGAATGGAAAATGTTTACAACATTAAGAGAACACTAAGTACAAAATCATATATTCATTAGTATACGACAATTAATGACAACTTGTTTTTATATGAATAAAACTTTTATTGAATTTTAGATCATTAGAAAGAATAAAGAAATGCAAGATAAATGCTTTCTAAACAACATCTGATAGTATCATCTTATCTGTCATGGCATTTTCACTCTTCTTTATAAAAAGTATAGACATTCATTTATTTAAATTTTTACAAAGTCAAGAACCGTCAAACGGAAAAAATAAGTAATGCTAAAGTAAATTCAGTTCTTCATCAATATTGGAATGATTGCAATGGTTAGGTTCTGAGCTTAGCCCTCTTGGAAAAATAGTGTATGCAGCAGCTGTTGGTTTCCATTATTCAAATAAGTCTGAAAACCAGAAGGCCACTTCCTGTGACGACTGTGCTTGCAGGAAAAGAGGGCAAAAGCATAGTGGGAAGAGGGAATGAGAGACTACCTCGGGGAAAGAAAAGATGCTCTTATCCAATCCCGGGGTCAGCATCATAAATAATTTAGGAAACAAATCTGGGAAGAAATCATTTGTGTTGCTTAAAGTGTGATTAAGGCGAGAGAGTCACCGATACAAGCACAGCCAGATCTACAGAGCACAAATAGAGTGGAGAGTCTGCAAATTACCTGGTGAACTCCCAAGGCCAGGTAATTAATCACAAAGAATCTTTTTACAGTGGTGTAAAACACATCTGGGCAAAGTTGCAACCCTGAGCTGTGACAAGAACAGGGCAGAGCCTCCCAGGAGCATATCTGAAGACATCCCTTTTGTCTCAGTCTTATCTCTTTTGCAAAAATAATCATTTTGAGAAAAACAGAAACAAAGCAACTCCTGCCCTCCCTGTAACAACCCAGTAACCTCAACTTGTCAAACAAGGAGAAAGTTATCTACCCCAGTACAGAGGCATGGGGTGCTGCCCTCATTAAGAGTAACCTGGTGTGACAGCAAGGGAGACCTGGAAGGCCCTGCTCTGAGAGGCTGCCAGGAATTCCCTTCCACCCTCCTCCCTGCTCCTGTGCTGCCTGCACGACCTAGGTCTTGCCGCCTGCCGGAATCCACGAACAAGCTCACTGGACGTGGCGTTGACAGTAGTCTTTTCCTTCCTAACCCAATGCCTCTCTCCTATTTTTTTTTTTAAAAACAACAGTTTTCTTTTAAAAAATATTTTCCCAGGAAATAATGAACAGTAACTGTCATGGACCTATAACAGACCCTAGAAAAACATAGACAGGCAATAATCTGTCCATATAGCAATATTCCAAATATGAAATTCATGGTCCAGGAAGAGATAAATAAATAAATATGAAGGGGCTCCTCAAAGAAGTTTATAGTTTTCACCCATTCCTTACTGAATTCTGTTGGTGTAAAAAGTTTTGATTCTACGATACAAAAGCCAGCCCTGCTAGGACCAGTATTCGCCATTTATGCCATTTGGTCCCCTACATCAAGAGGGGACGGGGAAAGGCAGGATGTAACACAGGGTTGCTCAGTATGTTTCTAAAGACACCTATCTTTTTAAATAATTTCATTATTTAAACTCCATCTGGCACTTTAGTCTCTTGAAAAATTATTACGTTAGACATGAATTAAAAAATAAGCCCATCTGGACTGCAGTTTGGGTTTTTAATGCTATTCTGCTCTTCTACCTTTTTCCTTGGCTTGGCACATCTGTGAGATCCAGCGTTTTGAACAGAATCCTGGGACAGCTGGGGTGGGGGAACGAACAAGTCTTCATGCCGGAGCACTCCAGTTCATTTTACCAATCTTAGTGGCCGGGTCACAGCCCTGCCTCCTTCTTTGTGCTTTTTACTAGGATCATTGTCAGGAAAGTGTCTTTCCCAACACGCCACCACCCCGCCCCCCGCTGGAATGGGGGCTCCCTTGGCTTCTTCTCTGCACACTCCATCTGCTTGCGTCCTAGACCAGGGAGCCAGCCCGACTCTGGGCTGGAACCATGACAGGGACAGCACCAATGCGCTCCAGGCTTGCTTGGCTGATGGTGTAGGAGTGTGTGTACTGAGCCCGGGGCTTCCTGCTGACTGAGCCATTGCTCCTGGACACGGCCTGCGGCGACGACCCTCTGTTGGCTGTCACTGACAGGGTCTTCGGTGGGGCTGGGGCCAGATGGCTGCCGTTGGCATAGACGGATGGTATGTTGGCGTGGCCCGAGTGGAGGGAGAAGGACTGGCGCAAGTCACTGAAGTGGTCGAGCGACTCTGTGTTTCTGTGCACTTTGGGATTGTTGCTCCAGCAGCGGCTGTTATAGGTATTGGAAGAGGTAAATGTGTTGCTCTCTGAGGAGGACACCTCGGTGTGAAATGCTTTGGCAGAAGAAGGACATTTAGGTGGAAGATCATCCTCTCTGAAAACGAAAAAAATAAAGCTGTTGTTAGGATTTACTTGAGGTTTACCCTACCTACCTGCCCAGGACTCTGTCTTCCCATGTTCAGGTGAATATGTCTGTGAAATTCAAACCCTCAGGACGACCACACTATGATGAAAGCAAACACGGCAGTCCTGGTGGCCTCGGCTTTGATATTCATTCCCTTTAAGACAATGCTTAGGAAAAATTCTCCCTCAGCTTCTCAGTCCCCAAGAGTAACCAAGAAAGTAGTATCAAATCTCTCAAAAACTGTGTCTTCCAATATAACTGAAAAATATATGTGTGTGTGTATGTATATGTGCGTGTGTGTGTGTGTGTGTGTGTGTGTGTATATATATATATATATTTTTTTTTCCTCTAAATAGGAAAATAGTCCATGAAGAAATCCACCGAACTAGCTGCTGTAAAGCTAGGAAACCAAACTACGGGTGTAGGAACTTCAAAAAACTATTAGAATTGGCCTGATTTTATTGCCTTTTGGGGTTTGAGAAATCACTGTGGTATGCTGATGAGAGGTTTTTCTCATTAATCTTACACTGGGATGAAATCTGTCCCTGCATAGGGTCCAAACCCTTAAGAATTATAAGAGGCTAAGAGAAGTCATTAAGTTAATTTAAGATGTTAACTAATTCAATTACCATTTTCTGAGTACCAGGCATTTTACTAGATGTTTCATGTGAGAAAAAGACAGCTCCTCTACCCAAGAAGCCTATGGTCAAATGAGGGTGACAATCAACGCAGGAACATCTGCAAGTCTTAAAGGTTGGACAAGGGCCTAAGTCAACTTATGTGAGGAGGTGATGCCTGGACTAGACTTAAACCAGACCAAGGAATGTACTGAAGAGATGGATGCAAAGGGAAGGAGTATATGGTCCAGGAACAAGGTGGAGGCTACAGGAAAGGCCCTAAGGCATGAGAGAAGACAACAGGCTGGAACACAAAGTGATCAGGGAAGTTGTGAGAGATAAAAAGCAGGGAAGCAGGTAAGGGTCAGATTCTGAAGGGCTGTGTATGTCATGCTACGTAGACTGGAGTCATTAAAGCATTTTCAATAAGGTTATTGATGCGATGCCATCTAAGACTGAGCCTGAACCCCCATATCTCCACAATACAGCAAGAGTCACCTTTCTTTCAAGATCATTTGACACTGTTTCCTTAAGATGTTCATATTCTTGACTGAACTGTTTTCAACCAAGCCATACTGCTTTGGTCTATCTGTACAGGTGCTGTTCTTTCTTGCTTTATGTTCGCATCATTTACAGATGCCAATATTAAACACATGTTCTAAACTCACTTTTCTACTATGGCAGCCACCTAACCCCACCCACCCTGAAGCTATGGGAGGAAAGGGGGGAATTCTTCACTTGTGTCCTCCTAGTTGGGCACATGCTAGACTACCCTACCCACCTCCCGCCTTTCACGATCCAGTAAATAAAGCTGAGGAGTAAGTACCATGAGGAAGAGTGATATAACATACAAGAAACTATCATTTGGCCACTTTAACTACCTTGGTTAAAGTCATAAGATTAGCAAAGAAATCTTAGCTGCCAAAATGAATAGAAATACAGACATTGGCTATGCCAATGTCAGGATAAATTATCTGACACACAAACCTTATTTCATTAGGAATTTCTTCTTCCTCCTCCGCTTTATTTTTGCTTCTCCAGTAAAAGAATGCCCCTAAAATTAGTGCAATGCAAAAAATGATAATAACTGCACCAGTGCCAATGGCTCCAGCTATTAGTCCAATGCTCCTGGGCTGGGCTGCAAAATATATTTAAGGTATATTTAAAGAAAAAAAAGGAGAGAGAAAGAGAAATAGAATATGCTCACACAACTTCATAAACATAAAAGGCTACCAAAGAATTTTCTTAAAATGTACAAAATTGCCTACTGTATTGTATCCATTTAAAGTTAAACCTCACTTAATTTTCTGTATCCCCAGTGGCTAGGACTAACACACAACAGGCTCACAAACATTTACTGAATAAATGAGCAATTCGTTCAATAAACGAACAGCTGTAGGAGCGCCACAACCAGGTCAGAGCAGGAAAAAGACCGTACCTGACTACTTGCCTGACCTGTCCCAAATGAACCTGGCAAGCAGCAGGATAACTTGCTACCTCATCACAGCCAGATCATTCCCTTTTGCAACTGGAATTCAAACAACCCAGAATTCTCAACTAAAGAGAAAATTTCTGCACTGCTTATGTATGACCTGGGCACCTAACATTTAAGCAGATATAAGGGATTAGGAAAAAATACAAGAAGGTCTTGCCATGATTGTAAGATCATTACAAATTTTTAATATGTCTATAGCACTATATAATCAAACTGATCTGATTCTAATGATCCTGGGAAGACATTTTATCATAAAGAAGAAGTCGTATTGCTGAGGCTGAGAAGTATACTAACACATCTATTAAATATCTTCAGTAATGATTAAAATCAAAAGAATTTCTATTTAATCTTCAAACAACCTCTAAACAAGCAGAACTTTTCATTCCCTAGTTTAACAAAGATCTTGGCATTCAGACCCAGAGTGGACATCAGAATTTTATATACTTACGAGAAATAACCTGGAGATCCAAAAGACAGGTGCTGGTCCCAATGGCATTAGAAGCCACGCACTGGTACAAACCTGATGACAGGGCGCTGATGTTCCGGATGGTGACTGTTCCCTGGACCTGGTCTGTCACAAAAGTAACAGTCAAGTGAGGATTTAGGAAAGAAAATAAGAAAACCAAAGAAATCAGCAGAAGACTATAAAAAGAGATAAACAGTGAAGAGCTATCAATACCTTTTTTTGGAGAGATGTTTTTGGTTCATGAAGGTTAAAGACTAAAATAATAACATACGTTAAAGACCCGGAGCTATAGAGGACTGTCCTAAATAAGGGCAGTCTTAGAACTTAATCTGCAGATTAGTGTGAGGTCCTAAAGGTGAGCAGCCTTCCCTGAGGAAATGTTGGCTAATGCCTATTTTAGAGAATTTATGATCAAAAACACCAAATTTTAATTCTGAGGAAATGCAATAACATACAAAGTTAAACTCATTATAATAATGTATGCTTCATACTTGATGGAAAACATATCCTCTGTGTGCTCAAGGGTGTAGACTGCTACTCCCTTCCAACAACTACGATAACCATTTGTGTAAGTCCAGCTCCTCCAAGGAGTGGACACCAAGACAAGCAGGAGGTTTACTGGAGGAAATGGCAGTAAGGGAAATGGAGAGGAACCTGGAGGAAGCAAGGAGAGGCTCAGACTGCAGTACAGGTCTGGCCCCCATGAAGGGGAGAGGGAAGGAAGGAGGCAGCGTCTCAGACTGCAACACAGCCTTATGGAAGTTTCCACCAGGCTGATGGGGAGTCCTTGAGCCAAGGTCACCTGTTAAAGGCATCTTAGACTTTGCGGGAATGGGCCTGCATTAGCAGCCCCACTGTGCCCAGTGACTGGCTGGGAGCTGCCCAGGCAAAGCATGGCCTGGGTGCGAAGCAGTGGTGGATGCTGTGGGAAGCCACTGGGGCTGTCAGTCAATTATGTTCCCACAGCAGGAGATCTGAGCCATGCATTTCCCAGGTGACCACACTGATATTACCAAGAAATATTGCAGTGGTTCACATTTTAGTAACTTATCAACGTTAGGATAGTGGATTTATTCCTTACAAACAAAACACAAATGACTTACAGTGATAATAAAACCTAAGTTAATAGTTATTACTACGTGCCAAGCACTGGCTCAGCTTTTACACGTATGATCTCAATCTTTACACTAACTCTTAGCAGTATTGTTATCATCAATCCCATTGAACAGATAAGGAAACCGAGGCTCTACATGAGTGAAGATTACACAGCTGGGCAACAGGAACTGAACGGAGGGCTGTCCGACCTCTAAGCTCAGGCTGCACTGCGGTCTCCCTCAGGCAGTGCACAACTCTTCCAGCCACTCACCGCTCAAAAGGAGCAGCAAATCAGGAAAAACCTCCTGGTGGCACACTGGTGGCACAAAGTCCACATACTCCTAGGGCAACACCTGGAGCTATCTCTACCCTGTGCTGACAACTTTTACATGAAACTAAGATTTAGTCACCTAGTTTCTTCTGGTAACCTTCATTTCTATTTAGATCAAAGGCAGAAGCAGAGTCATTTAACCAATAAATATTTATTGAACACCTTTCTGTGTGCTGGATAATTTTTGAGGATGGTTATATCATGATGAACAAGACACACCCAGCCCTGTACCTTAAAGAGACGAGTAGGTGAGAAATCACAATAAGTGGGGTAAGCGCCATCACTAGAGGATACAGGGTGCTTAAGAGGGGCATCTAGTGAGGATGAGCAAATTCTGAAAGACCCCCAGGCAGCAACCGCCCTCAGGGTTATCTCCCTGCCTTCTAACATAATATAGTGGGTAATGTTAACAAATGACTCATCAAACACACACTGAAATTAACTTCAATATACAGGCCAGGGAAGGGAGGGTTGGGTTTTTGTTTTCCTTTTGTTTTTGTTTTTTAATGGGAGCATTTAAATGGTCGAACCCATACTATATGGATATCTTACTGACTTATACTTATGTCTTACTTGGACATTTGAATTGTACTGTACACACCCAAGTCAATATACTTGGTAGTTATTTGGTTCACACTTGTGTGTTATTTCCTTTTCCTTAAAAACAAACAACTCTGATGGCTACCAATGTATGAGGCTTTTCAGTGAATTCACTCAGATAATTGGGTCCGTCTGGAGGGAAACTGTTTTCTCCTCCTCCGTGTTCTATCTGATTTCCCGTGCTCTCCTTAACCATCCCTCCTACGTGCTCCCCAGCACCCTGTAATCCCTAGTGCTGGAACTTACCCCACTATTATAATTTCTTGCCTACTTGTCTCATTAAGATAAGGGACTCTTGTTTGTCTTGTTCATCACTGTATCATCATCCTCAGAAATTACCCAGCACACAGAAAGGTGCTCAATAAATAAATAAATGGGCTATCTTCTCGAGTGTCTATTGTGTACCACATACACTGCACTAAGAGCTTCACATGTCTCATTTAATCTTACAAACCTTAAGTTTTATATTCCCTACTTTTCAAAGATAAAAAAGCTCAGAGAAGCTATGCAATTGGTCCAAGATCACACAGTACACAAGTAGCAGCACAAAAAATCAGGTCTGTCATGTCCAAAGCTCATAACCACCATACACACACTTGACTTTCTTGTAAGGTATTTAAAACCACAATATTCTGTGGGATGCATCTGTAGGATATTTCCTAACCTTGCAATCAATGTCCCAATGCTATGAGTATTAAACTAAGCCATCTGTCTAACTCCACCTTCAATACGTTAGCAAATGTCATCATGCAAGAAAACCATAATCGCTGGGCAACTAACCCCACAATTTCACACACTGTGTTGTTGTTTTCCTAAATCCTGAAATTCTAGAAATTTGATCAGCTCACACCAAATCAGTGATTTTGTTGACACTTCCAGAGAGAGAATTTGGGAAATTTTTAACAGCTGATCTAAGCAGCATTCTGGCACGCAGAAAGAGGTAAACTGTAAAGATTCTAAAATAAAATAAAATGACAACTTCAAAAAAAAGGTGAAGTCACTGTTCTTTCCTCCTCAGTGAGGCTGACACACCACGCCGGAGTGAACTCAGAACGTAATCAGAGAATGGGACAGACACATGAGTAAGACAGGTCTAACCAGAAGCAGAAGAGGGCTGCTGAGGTAGTCAAGGCAACAACGCACCTCTGCAGCCAGCACCTGACTGCTCCCTGCCATGGGCACAGGGCCCTTTCTGAAATGAAATGGGCTCATTCCTCAATCTGTCACTTCACTTGGCCTGCTCTGGAGCAGAGTAATTTGTTGAAATGAAGTTAGAGAATAAATATTCTTTAGATCTTCTTTCTTTTAAAGAATAGGGGAAGTTCAACAGTGCGGAACTGCCGTTTGGAAAGCAACAAATTGCATCACACCCCAGTTCACAGCAAGACTGTATCCCACACAAGCTTTGTACCTGGACCAGAAGCCCTACAGAATTTAGACAGAAATAAATATAAGTGCACATTTCCACTTCCATCCTTTCTCCTTAGCTCCAGAACCACTTCTCTGCTGCCTAGTAGACGGTGCACTGGCTAAGAACATGTGTTCTAGACTCAGGCAGCCTGGGGTGGAACCTGCTCTACCACCTGCTAGCTAGGTGGTCATGAATGTGCTGCCTCTTCTGCATCTATGTTTTTGATTCCTCGTGTGTGACATGGAACTGCCAACATGCTTCTACATCACAGGCTACTGTGAGGACTGAGTGAGACAATGCATAGTGCCTGGCAAGGCTTCCACGTTGGAATTCCCTCTTGGCATCACTTGGGAAATTTGTATCTTTTTCAGATTCATAAGAAAAATCAAGAAATTGGAAAAAAAAAAAAAAAAAGAAATTGGGAAAATGTTGAAGGTCTCCAAATTCCAATAAATATTAATACTCAGGATTTGAGGTTGAGAGATCAGACTTCCAAAATCAAATTACTCTATATTTTATATGATTTATGCATTTTTACAATAATAATGCATGATCATAATAATAAACAGTGAGTCATCTCTTATATAAAAATTTCAGAAGTACTCTGTAGAAGAAAATAATGAATACATGGTTTATTGTTATTTGAACCAATATATTATGATATATTATATATTTCAAAAATATGTAAAAAATTATCTCAACCAGATACAAACATTTGATGATAAAAAATAGTAAAAATGGGAACATTAACACAAAATAAATGCCAAAATAAAACCTATTTTAAATTCAAAGGTAATATCACAAATACTTAATTTTTTTTTTTTTTTTTTTTTGCGGTACGCAGGCCTCTCTCACTGTTGTGGCCTCTCCCGTTGCGGAGCACAGGCTCCGGACGCGCAGGCTCAGAGGCCATGGCTCACGGGCCTAGCTGCTCCACGGCACGTGGGATCTTCCCGGACCGGGGCACAAGCCCATGTCCCCTGCAACGGCAGGCGTACTCTCAACCACTGCGCCACCAGGGAAGCCCACAAATACTTAATATTTAAACTCTGTCATTCTAAAAGAAAATTTAAAAACACTATACAGCATTAAGTATCCAACAGTCTTGATCTTTGTTTCATGCCAAATTTTCCAGACATGGAAAGAAAATTTTATTTCCTTTCTGTGTTGATGTTGGTTGAATTAGGATGGAGATGGACAGGGGAGACAGAGAGAACCTGTCCCCAGTAAGAGAACATCCTAAGCACCTCTGACGCACACGTGAAGACACACACTGCTTCATATTAGTTCATCTCCTTTATTTAACAATGAAAATACTCTGCCTTTTTGCCCTGATTTTCATTTTGTCATTGAAATAGGTATTACTTTTGCCAATTCAGATTTTAAATCTATTTCTGATTTCATGTCAGTGTATTCTACAGCAACATTTCCATCTACTTCTCTTTGCATTTCTGCTATTATTTTCAAAGAACTGTAGTCTACAGCAAATACTCAAACACTAGAAAACACCAGTGGACATTACTGGGCAATATTTGAATAATGCAAGATTTATATCTCCTTGGTATTAATAACACTGCATAGAATCACACATCAAAATACTAAGCTAAGGATTTATTTTACTTTTAAATCTGTTATTTATTGGAATACCACTCATGGCATTTGTATAAAATATAATGGCTCATCACTGGCAACAGATGGGTCAGGAACACACACTTACAACATGGCAACAGCTACAATTAAGACTAACTGATTAGCTTGTGACTACTTTTCTCCTACATATTTCGGTCTAGGTTCCCAGAAATGCTGACTCTGAGCAGTCTTGCTTTTAACTTGACATCAGTAGATTCTTTCAGATCAAGATGTCTCTATGTTGATTGTTAAGATTTAATTATCAAAGGAGAATAGTGCTTAGTGCTCAAGAAACATCACCTGTTACCATTATCATTATTTCAGTCCCCATCTAGAGGTCTCAGAGGACCACTACCTCACTGCTTCCCTCAAGCAAAACTCTAAGTATATCTTCTCTGAGTTAATAGTTACTGTTCATTCAATAGCTTAAGACAGAAATCTCAGTTAACTTTGACTCTTCTCTGAGTCCCAGTGTATCAACAAGCTCCATGTCTTGTTGATTTCTGGCTTCCATCTTTCTCGAATCCCACCCTGCCTCTATCCATTCTCCATCCTGATGAGCAGGTCCTTAGTTCAGGCCCTCTTCATTTCTTTCTTTTTTTTTTTTTTTTGCAGTATGCAGGCCTCTCACTGCTGTGGCCTCTCCCGTTGTGGAGCACAGGCTCCGGACGCGCAGGCTCAGCGGCCATGGCTCACGGGCCCAGCCGCTCCGCGGCACGTGGGATCCTCCCAGACCGGGGCACGAACCTGTGTCCCCTGCATTGGCAGGCGGACCCTCAACCACTGCGCCACCAGGGAAGCCCCCTCCTCAGTTCTTGATGGAGCTATTATCAAAGCCTCCCATCTGTGACCTGGCTGCCAATCTCTCATCCTGTTTGCTGAGGCTGTTTCTAAAATGCAGATCTAGGTATCTTCTCCGGCTTTATAAAAATGCCAGTCAATATCCACAGTCTCAAGGACACCACCCAAATTCTTTGAATGCTATACAATGACTCTCACAATCTGGACCTGAACTTGCCAACCTCCTCTCTGGTCAAACCTTCATGAATCTTTATGTCAGGTCATGAATCTTTATTCACGATCAAAGGTCAAACCTTCGTGAATCTTTAATCATAATTCTTCTCACTTTAAAATGTCAAAATTTTTAGTGTGTGTGGGATCAAGATGGTAGAGTAGGAGGACTGGGCTCATCTCCCTCATGAATACATCAAAGCTGCAACTATATAGAGAATAAATCTCACTGAAATCAACCTGGGGACCAGCAGGATGGCTCTTCTGCAACCAAGGCTGTAAAGGAAGATCCACACAGAGTCTGGTAGGAAGGGAGGAGAAGCGATCTGGTTGGGACCCCCACCTCTAGAGGGGGACATAGAAGACGAGGGGATATCACAGGCTCGAGGATGCTCCCTGGGGAGCGAGGGGTCTGAGCCACATATTAGGCAGCCCAGCCCTGGGGTCCAGCACTAGGAAGACAAGCCCCCTTGGTGGTCTGAAAACCAACGTGGCTTACTGGAGGGCTGTAAGAAACCAAGACTACACTCTTGAAGAGTACATGCATAGACCTGCTTGCTGCCAGTCGCAGCACAGAAGCAGCAGACTGGAAACTGTGTGGAGCTCTGCCCAGCCTGCCAGGACCACCCTGGCATGCCCCCATCCGGCAATGGCAACCTGCTCCAGCCGCTCTTGTTCCAAATCTGCTCTCCACTAAGGTGGAGGCTGCTGTTGCAAACAAGTGTGCACACACTTTGAGAGAAGAGAACTTGGTCTGACCCCAGCCCTGCCTCTGACCAGAGCAAAGGCAGCCATGGCCAGTGCACGCTTTGGTGCACACTCTCAGAAGGGTGAATGGCTAACTCCAGGGCAGAAACAGCCATCCCCTGAGCACGTGTCTCTGCACATACTGGGGAGGGAGCCAGCCCAGTAGTGTGGAACCAACCCCTCTGGCCCCGACCTAGCCTCTAGCCCAGGTGCACACACTGGGGAAAAAGTGAAAGCACCATAGAAGTACAACCCCAAATCCTCAGGTCCTGGCCATACCCCAAACCAAGGTTGAGAATGCCATCACACCTGGGAGAAATCCAATTCCCTCAGAGGTCCTGCTCCAACCCCTATGTCTCCAATCCTACCTCCTGATAGGATGGTGATGGCCACTGAGCACAGGAGAAGCTCCAACTCACACCTGGCTCCAGCTCTAGCCCCTCCATCTCCAGCCCTACCACCCATCAAGGTGGTAGCTGCCAGCACACCCCAGGTGAAGACACAGCCCATGCTCATTTCAGATCCACTTCTCCCACCAAAGCCCCTGGGCACATGCAGACTGCATAGGGACATTCCCACACAAGGACACACCTTCAAGACTGGGAAAGGTAACTGTTTCACCTAATTTCAGAGTCAGAGAAAGTTAAACAAAATAAGAAGAGGAAGGAATATGTTTCAAACAAAAAACAAAAACAAAAAACCTTGACAAAACCCTAATAAAACAGAGATAAGTAATTTACCTGATAAACAGTTCAAAGCAATGGTAATGAGAATAACAACTGAACTTGGGAAAATAATACATGAACACAGGGAGAACTTTAATAGAGAACTAGAAAACATAAAAAAGAACCAGACACAGCAGAAGAATACAGTAAGTGAAATGAAAAATACAGTAGAGGGAATTAACAGCAGATAAAGTGATACAGAAGAATGCACAAGTGATCTGAAAGATAGAATAATGGAAATCACCCAATCAGAACAGCAAAAAGAAAAACAGATCTAAAAAATGAGAATAGTTTAAAGGACCTCAAGGACAACATAAGTGTGCTAACATTTGCATTATAGGAGTCCTAGAATGAGAAGAGAGAGAGAGAGAAAGAAGTAGAAAATGTATTCAATGAAATTATGGTTGAAAACTTCCTGGACTTGAAAAAGGAAACAGATATACAGGTCCAGGAAGTACAGAGAGTCCCAAACAAGATGAACCCAAAGAGACTCACACCAAGAATTAAAATGGCAAAAGTTAAAGATAAAGAGAGAATTTTAAAAGCAGCAAGAGAAAAACCAAGAGTCACATACAAGGGAACCAATATAAAGCTATCAGCTGATTTTTCTGCAGAAACTTTGCAGGCCAGAAGGGAGTGGCATGATATATTCAAAGTGCTGAAAGGGAGAAAACCTACAACCTAGGACACTCTACCCTGCAAGATTATCATTTACAATTGAAGGAGAGATACAAAGCTCCTCAAACAAGCAAAAACTGAGAGATCATCAATACTAAGCTGACCTTACAAGAAGCATTAGAGGGTCTTCTTTAAGTAAAAAAGGCTACAACAAGAAATAAGAAATTATAGGAAGGGAAAAATCCCACTGGTAAAAGCAAATATATAGGAAAGGCTGAGAATCAACCAGTTAAGCAAGTGAGCACAAAGGTTAAAAGACAAAAATTGTAAAGTCAACTTTAACTACAATAAACAGTTAAGGGATTGACACAAAGATATAAAATATGACATCAAAAACAGAAAATGTGGGGGAGAGGAATAAAAATGTAGTACTTTTAGAATGTGCTTAAACTTAAGTGACTATCAGTTTAAAACAAGCAAATATAATTATAGGTCAACATGTATGAACTCCACGGTAAGAGCAAATCAAAAACCTACAACAGGTACACAAAAACTACAGAGAAAGAAACACAAACATAACACTAAAGAAAATCACCAAACCACAAGGCAAGAGACTAAAAGAAGAAGAACAGGGAAGAACTACAAAAACAACCAGAAAACAAGTAATAAAATGGCAATAAGTACTTACCTATCAATAAGCACTTTAAATGTCAATGGACTAAATGCGCCAGTCAAAAGACATAGGGTGACTGATCAGATAAAACAAACAAGACCCATCTATATGCTGCCTACAAGAGACTCACAGTGCTAAAACCCACATAGACTAAAAGTGGGAGAATGGAAAAAGATATTCCATGCAAATGGAAACAATAAGAAAGCTGGGGTAGCAACACTCATATCAGACAAAGTAGACTTTAAAATAAAGTCTATAAAAAAAGACAAAAAGGTCATTATATAAAGAAGAGGATATAAAATTCATTAACATATATGCACATAATATAGGAACACCAAAATATATAAAGCAAATGTTAATAGATATAAAGGAAGAAATTGACAATAATACAATAATAGTAAGGGACATTAACACCTCACTTACATCAATGGATAGATCATCCAGACAGAAAATCAATAAAGAAACAGTGGCCTTAAATGACACAGTATACCAGATGGACTTAATAGATATCTATAGGACATTCCATACAAAACAAAAGAATGCATATTCTTTTCAAATGCACATGGAATGTTCTCCAGGATAGATCAATTGTTAGGCCACAAAACAAGTCTCAACAAAATTAAAAGGGATATAAATTATATCAAACATATTTTCCAACCATAATTGTATGAAACTAGAAATCAATTATAGGAAGAAAAATAGGAAAAACACAAATACATAGAGACTAAACAACATGTTACCAAAAAGCTAATGGGTCAATGAAGAAATCAAAGAGGAAATCAGAAAATACCTTGAGACAAATGAAAATAAAAACACAATTTTCCAAAATTTATGGGATGTAGCAAAAGCAGGTCTACTGGGGTAAGTTTATAGCAATACAGGCCTTCTTCAAGAAACAAGAAAAATCTCAAATAAACAACCTAACCTACCGCCTAAAGAAATGAGAGGGAAAAAAAACAAAGTCAGAAAAAGGAAGGAAAAGATCAGAGTGGAAATAAATAAAAGAGACCAAAAGAAAAGATCAGTGAAACCAAGAGCTAGTTTTTCAAAAAGATAAGCAAAATTAATAAGCTTTTTGCCAGGCTCATTGAGAAAAAAAGAAAGAGGACACAAATAAGCAAAATAAGAAATGAAAGAGAATAAATTACAACTGATATCACAGAAATACAAACAATCATAAGAGAATACTATGAACAGTTATATGCCGACAAATTGGTCGAACTAGAAGAGATGGATAAATTCCTAGAAACATACAATCTTCCAAGATTGAATCAGGAAGAAATAGATAACCTGAACAAACTGATTACTAGTATTGAAAACGAATCAGTAATTTAAAAAAAAAAAAAAACCTCCCAACAAAGAAAAGTCCAGGACTAGATAGCTTCACAGGGGAATTCTACCAAACATATACAGAAGAGTTCATACCTATCCATCTTATACTATTCCAAAAATTAAAGAGGAAGGAACACTCCTAAATTCATTCTATGAGGCCACTGTCACCCTGATACCAAAACTAGATAACAATACTACCCTAAAAATTACAGGTCAATATTTCTGAAGAACAAAGATGCAAAAACCCTCAACAAAATATCAGCAAACCAAATTCAACAGTATATAAAAAGAATCATACACCTTGATCAAATGGGATTTATTCCAGGGATGCAAGGATGGTTCAGTATCCACAAATCAGTCAATGTGATATACCACATTAACAAAAGGAAGGATAAAAATCACATGATCATTTACATAGATGCAGAAAAAGCATCTGACGAAATTCAACACCCATTCATGATAAAAAACTCTCAACATAGTTGGTATAAAAGAACATATCTCAAAATAATAAAGGCCATTTATGACAAACCCACAGCTAACAACATACTCAATGGAGAAAATCTGAAAGTTTTTCCTCTAAAATCAGGAACAAGACAAGCATGTCCATTCTCGCTATTTCTATTTAACACAACATTGGAAGTCCTAACCACAGCAATCAGATAATAAAAATTTAAAAAGGGAAGAAGTAAAACTGTCACTATTTGCAGATGACACAATGTTATATATAGAAAGCCCTAAATCCTCCACCAAAAAACTATTAAAACTGATAAATGAATTTAATCAAGTTGCATGATATAATATCAATATACAGAGATCTGCTTCTTTTCTATACATCAATAATAAACTATCAGAAAGGGAATACAAGAAAGAATCCCATTTACAATCATATCAAAAAGAATAAAATACCTAGGAATAAATTTAACCAAGGAGATGAAAGGCCTATACTTAGAGAACTATAACACACTGGTGAAGAAAACTGAAGATGATACAAAGATATGGAAAGATATCCTGTGTTCATGGATTGGAAGAACTAATATTGTTAAAATGTCCATACTACCCAAAGCAATCTACAGATTTAATGCAATCCCTATCAAAATACCCATGACATTTTTCACAGAACTAAAACAAATGATCCTAAGATTCATATGGAACTGCCAAAGACCCCTAATATCCAAAGCAATCTTCAGGGGGGAAAAAAAAAACAAAGCTGGAGGTATAATCCTCCCTGACTTCAGAATATACTACAAAGCTACAGTAATCAAAACAGTATGTTACAAAAAAACAGACACATAGATCAATGAAACAGAATAGAGAGTCCAGAAATAAACTCACGCACACATGGGTCAGTTAATCTACAAGAAAGGAGGCAAAAATATACAATGGGAAAAGTCAGTCTCTTCAATGAGTGGTGTTGGGGAAACTGAACAGCTACCTGTAAAAAGATGAAATTAGAACATTTTCTCACACCACATACAAAAATAAATTCAAAGTGGATTAAAGACTTAAATGTAAGATTGAAAACTATAAAACTCCTAGAAAAAAACATAGGCAATACACTCTTTCACATAAGTGTTACCAATATTTTTGGACCTGTTTCTTTAGGCAAGGGAAGCAAAAGCAATAATAAACAAACGGAATCTAATTAAGCTTAAAGGCTTTTACAAAGTGAAGGAAACCACATACAAAATGAAAAAAATAACCTACTGAATGGGAGAAGATATTTGAAAATGACATGTCTGGTAATGGATTAATATCCAAGATACATAAACAGTTCATACACCTCAATATCTAAAAAGCAAACAACCTGGTTAAAAATTGGGCAGAAAACCTGACTAGACATTTTTCCAAAGAAGACATACAGATGGCCAACAGACATATGAAAATATGTTCAACATTGCTAGTCATCAGGGAAATGCAAATTGAAAGCATAATGAGCTATCACTTCACACTGTCAGAATTGCTACTGTAAAAAAGACAACAAATAATAAATGTTGGCAAGGATATAGAGAAAAGGGAACATACACTGTCAGTGGGAATGTAAATTTTTATACCCACTATGCAAAACAGCATGGAGGTTTTTCAAAGAAACTGAAAATAGAACTTCCATATGATCCAGCACTTCCACTGCTGGGTATACATCCAAAGAAAATGAAAACATAAATTCAAAAAGATGTATGCAACCTAATGTTCATAGCAGCATTATTTACAATAGCCAAAATATAGAAGCAACCTAAATGTCCATCAACAGATGAAAGGATAAAGAAGATGTGGCGGGGGGGGGGGGGGGGGATACACACACACACACACACACACACACACAGGAATACTCATCCATAAAAAAGATTGAAATTGTGCCATTTGCAACAACATGGATGGGCCTGGAGGGTATTGTTCAGTGAGGTAAGTCAGACAAAGAAAGACAAAAACTGTATGCTTTCACTTATATATGGAATCTAAAAAATAAAACAAATGAATGAACATAACAAAACAGACTCAGAGACACAGAGAACAAACTAGGGGTTAACAGTGGGGAAAGTGGTTAGTGGAGGGTCAAGGAAGGGGAAGGGAATTAAGAGGTACAAACTACAAGGTATAAAAAAAAATAAGATATAATGATGTAATGTACAACACAGGAAATACAGCCAATATTTTACAATAACTTTAAATGGAGTATAATCTATAAAAATATTGAATCACTATGTTGTATATCTGAAACTAATATAACATTGTAAATCAACTATACTTCAAAAAAAGGTCAAACTTTTATACTTGTAAGATTTTGCATGCATGGTTCTCTCTATTGATAATAACCACTTTTACCTGGTAAAACATCTACTCATCCCTTAAGATCCTTTTCTTCTCAGGAATTTCATTCCCTATAAAGTCCTTCCTAACCTCTTCAGGGAGAATTAATACTTCTATCATTTTAATTTTATAGCACTATAAACACTTTTATAGCATTAAATACATAGCCCTGTAGTTATCTCTTTATATTGGTCTCCCCCATTAGACAGTGAACTCTAGAATGGAGATATATCTCTTTATTTTTATATTCCTTTACCTTCCCCAACACTCTACCCTAAAGCAGTTGCACAGAATAAGTGTTGTGTCTGTGTATGTGTACACACACACACACACACACACACACACACACACACACTAAAAGAATGGATGAATGTATTAACAAATGAATACAGTTATGATAATCGCTCGTATTTAATTTTTTCAGAAGAGGGAGTAATGAACACTGCATAGGACTAGCTTCTTTATGTCTGAGGGCAAAACAAAGGGGAAATCTTATCTTTGGTCAGGATAACATCTCGATGAAGAAGAAATAAGCCCCTGTTTATTGGGCAAATTAAGTGGCTGAAGACTTTTCTGCTCCCCATGAGAGAAAAATGGACACACTCTCACTGGGAAGGGAAACAGAGTGGGAGTTCAAGAAGGAGAATCAAGATTCCTGAGGCTTCCCAACCTGGCAGGAGAATGGGAGTGCTTTCTGTCAGTGGACTTTGGGCAAACCTGGTATCCTCTCTGGGCCTCAGTCTCCTCCCTTGTAACACGATAGTCTTGGACTACAGTTAAGATGTTCCATCCATGATCTCCATACCAGGTTCTGCACAGAGTTCTCAAGCAAGCAGGAGAGTTAATCATCCCTTTTCGCTGCATTAAATCATGAAAGGATAAGGACAACAGAAGATTTCTTAGGAACCATGAAGGAAAAATGCATAATTTATAAAGAACATTGAAATAAGCAGTAGAAGGTATGGGATAGGGTGTAAAAGAAAAAGCTGGGTAAATAAAAAACATAAAATATGGTATCAGAAATTAACTTAAGTATATCCATTATCAAAATTAATGTAAATGGATTCAATCAAAGGAAAAATGTTCTCAGATTATAGACTGGAAACCAAACTAGATCCAGACATACTGTTTACAAGAGATACACCTAAAACATAAAGCATGGAAATCCAAAAGTAAATGAACCATAAAAGAGAAACATAACAATAAGGATTAACCAAAGAAAGCCACTACAGGGGTTTTAATATCAGTTAAAATAACACAAAAATGCATATTAAGCATAGAGAATCAGTGAGATATAACAACCTATAAGCAACAGAGGCCCAGGATAGGTTAAAAAAAAGAAGGCACAATTGACAAATCCACAATCCTAATATGTGATTTTTAAACAAATCTCTCACATAAAATAGTAGCTGAAACAAATAAAATATTGGTAAAGATATAAAGTATTTGAATAATATGATCAACAAATATAAATTTTAAGAAATATATATGTATACATACCCCCATTGTAGCACCTGTAAGTGGACAAAATAGCTCCTACTATTCTCTGCCTTGCTTACTCCATGCCAAACACACTGTCTTCTTTGTCCTAAAACACCTCTGTCTTATTCGTAGTGTTTCAGAGAATAGAAAAAGAGGAAGAACTGCCCAACTCATTTTATCATCTGATACTAAAGCTCAACCAAGGATAACACAAGACAGAAAAATATGGGCCATTCTCACTTATGATCACAGATGAGAAAGTTCTATTAAAATATTAGCATATTGAGCTTCCCTGGTGGTGCAGTGGTTGAAAGTTCGCCTACCGATGCAGGGGACACGGGTTTGTGCCCAGGTCCGGGAAGATCCCACATGCCGCGGAGCGGCTGGGCCCGTGAGCCATGGCCGCTGAGCTTGCACGTCCGGAGCCTGTGCTCCACAACGGGAGAGGCCACAACAGTGAGAGGCCCGCGTACCACAAAAAAAAAAAAAAAAAAAAAAAAATTGGCATACTGCATATTAGCAATTTATTAAAAACTAATCACAAACAGACTTTATTCCAGAAATGCAAGGGTGTTTCAATGTTTGAAAAATCTATTAATTTAATTCACTTGTTGACATTTGGGGCTGGATAATTCTTTATTGTGGGGGCGGACCTGTGCATATACGATGTTCAGCAGCATCCCTGGCCTCTACCTACTAGCTGCCAGTAGCACCTTCCTCCAGGCTGTGACAACCGAAAATGTCTCCAGACACTGCCAAATTAAACTGTCCCCGGTTGAGAACCCACTGATGCAGAGGCTGCTGAACTGTCTCATGCATTATGTTTCCACTTAATGGGACCTGGGCCAACTATACAGGCCTAATGAAACACTGCCCAGACTGCTATATTTTGCTTCAGATAATATCCATCAAACATAGTTTTCACTTATTTTAGAATTCAAAGTTTTATATACCAAAAGAACAATGCTAAATCCACTTTATTATTCCTCTGTATAAAATCAAAGTACACCTCCACAGGATGCTGGTTCTAAATTTACTCAATATCTAGTATCCACATGTAAACTATATGAGGACAACTTTTTGGTAACTTTTATTGCAACATAATTTTATTTTATTTATTTATTTATTTTATTGCAGAGTGTCTAGTTTATTATGAAAGGGTTCTCCCAGTATGTACATAGGAACCCAAACTTCAGTTTATCCTGCCCACCCACACCCTCTGCAAAGGCATATCAGCAACAACAGGGTTCCTTCATGGTACCTAGAAGAACTGCAGAACTGCTGGGGTGAAAACATCATCGATGCCCCCTGTGTTGTGTACTTTACACGCTCTGAGGCAGTGTGATAAAGCTCTCAACATAGCAGCCTATCCAGGCAAGGTCATCCACCAAATGCATTCTCCCAGGGCTAAGAGACAATCTCACTACACACGAAGATACTAAGACCCAAACTCCAAAAGCCAGAGCTAGGGTCCAGGGCACTGGTTCTTCTACAGCACCAGTAGGACACATCAGAGTGACTGGGAAGCTTTCAACACTACACCTATAGGGCCCCACTTGGAGTCAGAGGGTTTGGGGACACCTGTGACTGGATGCAGAGGAGTGAATGCTCAGAGGGCAGGGATGCAGGAGGTCGTCATTCCTTGCCCTCCTTTTTTCATAGTTGTATATAACCAGATACATACAAAAACATACAGTTCACTTTTATTTATAATCAAATGGGCACTATACTTTCAAGTGCCTAATCCCACTTTAAAACTTCATGCTGGATGCTGGTGGCAGGCCAAGATATTACTTTTGTATGCATTAAATCCCACACTGGGCTTCAGGAGATAGATGATAAGAGAAAATAACTCACTGTCATCCCCCTTTGCCATGAGACTGGTAGCTCTGGTCTGCCAGGTATTGATAAAATAAGAGAAGGCAGCAAATCGGTGGACAGAAATCTTATGGGAGAGACGCCTGGCTGAAATACCAGACTCTACCCCAGAGGGAAACTGGCGTCTCTTAATCTAGAGCTATACTCGGACCAGCATGGACAGCACCTAACCAACCATGTTACAATGGAAAGCAACAACTGACACCTGTCCTTAGAAGCAGTATCAGGTGGGAGTGAAAGTTTTCTTTGCACAACAGAAGTGACTGTGTATATAGTGTATACAGCTTGTCCTCCACCAAGGCTAAGTTGAGGGGACTTGAGTATCAAGGACAAAGGATTTAAGCCAATGATTATGGTGCCGCTGGGACTGGAATAAGAGGTGTTACTAGGCGTTCCCTACAACAAAAAGGGGTCTAGAGCTTGGTAAGGCTACAACAAAGGTCTCCTTTTTCTTGACATCTCAGCCAGCTCTTCCCTGATGTGCTGCGCAGAAACCTCATCTCTTTTCAGCTTTGCTCGCTTCAGTGCTTCCTAGCAGATCTCTTCCACTTGTGCATATCGTTCTCTGTGCATCAGGGCTGCAGCCAGATTACTGAGCAGCACTTGGAGCTCAGGGTGCTCCACCTGTCTCGTCAGGTCTGATGCCCTCTGTGCGTGAACACAGACCTCATCAGAGCGGCCCTGTGCATCCAGGGTGGTAGCCAGGTCACTCAGCAGCACAATGGTCTGTGGGTGTCTTTCTCCTAGTATTTCTTCAGAGATCTGTAAAGCTTCTTCATACATCCTTTGTGCCTGTGATGGCTGCTTGGAGAACAGAAGGTAGCGGGCATAGGTGTCTAGGCACATGCCCAAGAGGAGATGGGCGTTGGCTTTCTCTTACACTGACAAAGTGTCTTCTGATAATTCGTTTTCTCTTTCAATTTTTTCCTCTAGAGCTGAAATGCAGAATTATATCCAGCAAGAGCCAATTCCTGTCTATTCTGAGCAGTATAAATAGTGGCCAGCTTTAGAGAGATTTCTATTATTGCATTGTCTTTCTGTTGCATGGCCCCTCCAAGCAAGTAACTCATTGTTGCTCTAAAAATTTTTTCCGCATTTTCAAGCTGACCCCGTAAAAATGATAAGCTGGCCATCAAATCATAAATGTAAGTGATGGCCGTCTTATAGGCAAGATGAAGAGCATCATGCAAAATTGGCTTCACCTCTTCTGGCTCATCTTTCATGATGCACAACTGCCAGCCGCAGCAGTTGTGAAACTGAAATTTTTTGTTCTAGTGCTGTGAAAAATGCCATTGGTAGTTTGATAGGGATTGCACTGAATCTGTAGATTGCTTTGGGTAGTACAGTCATTTTCACAATGACTTGGATTCTTCCAATCCAAGAATGTGGTTTATCTCTCCTTCTGTTTGTATAATCTTTAATTTCTTTCAGCAGTGTCTTATAGTTTTCTGCACACAAGTCTTTTGTCTCCTTAGGTAGGTTTATTCCTAGGTATTTTATTCTTTTTGTTGCAATGGTAAATGGGAGTGTTTCCTTAATTTCTCTTTCAGATTTTTCATCATTAGTGTATAGGAATGCAAGAGATTTCTGCATTAATTTTGTATCCTGCTACTTTACCAAATTCGTTGATTAGCTCTAGTAGTTTTCTGGTAGCATCTTTAGGAGTCTCTGTGTATAGTATCATGTCATCTGCAAACAGTGACAGCTTTACTTCTTCTTTCCCAATTTGGATTCCTTTTATTTCTTTTTCTTCTCTGATTGCTGTGGCTAAAACTTCCAAAACTATGTTGAATAAGAGTGGTGAGAGTGGACAACCTTGTCTTGTTCCTGATCTTAGAGGAAATGCTTTCAGTTTTTCACCATTCAGAATGATGTTGGCTGTGGGTTTGTCATATATGGCCTTTATTATGTTGAGGCAAGTTCCCTCTATGCCTACTTTCTGGAGAGTTTTTATCATAAATGGGTGCTGAATTTTGTCGAAAGCTTTTTCTGCATCTATTGAGATGATCATACAGTTCATATCCTTCTATTTGCTAATATGGTGTATCACATTGATTGATTTGCATATATTGAAGAATCCTTGCATTCCTGGGATAAACCCCACTTGATCAAAGTGTATGATCCTTTTAATGTGTTGTTGGATTCTGTTTGCTAGTATTTCGTTGAGGATTTTTACATCTATGTTCATCAGTGATATTGGCCTGTAGTTTTCTTTCTTTGTGACATCTTTGTCTGGTTTTGGTATCAGGGTGATGGTGGCCTCAAAGAATGAGTTTGGGAGTGTTCCTCCCTCTGCTATATTCTGGAAGAGTTTGAGAGGATGGGTGTTAGCTCTTCTCTAAATGTTAGATAGAATTCGCCTGTGAAGCCATCTGGTCCTGGACTTTTCTTTGTTGGAAGATTTTTAACCAAGTCTCAATTTCAGTGCTTGTGATTGGTCTGTTTATATTTTCTATTTCTTCCAGGTTCAGTCTCAGAAGGTTGTGCTTTTATAAGAATTTGTCCATTTCTTCCAGGTTGTCCATTTTATTGGCATATAGCTGCTTGTAGTAGTCTCTCATGATCCTTGTATTTCTGCAGTGTCAGTTGTTACTTCCCCTTTTTCATTTCTAACTCTATTGATTTGAGTCTTCTCCATTTTTTTCTTGATGAGTCTGGCTTATGGTTCATCAATTTTGTTTATCTTCTCAAAGAACCAGCTTTTAATTTTATTGATCGTTGCTATCGTTTCCTTCATTTCTTTTTCATTTATTTCTGATCTGATCTTTATGATTTCTTTTCTTCTGCTAACTTTGGGGTTTTTTTGTCATTCTTTCTCTGATTGCTTTAGGTGTAAGGTTAGGTTGTTTATTTGAGATGTTTCTTGTTTCTTAAGGTAGGATTGTATTGCTATAAACTTCCCTCTTAAAACTACTTTTGCTGCATCCCATAGGTTTTGGGTCACCGTGTTTTCCTTGTCATTTGTTTCTAGGTATTTTTTGATTTCCTCTTTGATTTCTTCAGTGATCTCTTGGTTATTAAGTAGTGTATTGTTTAGCCTCCATATGTTTGTATTTTTTACAGATGTTTTTCCTGTAATTGATATTTAGTCTCATAGCGTGTGGTCAGAAAAGATACTTGATATGATTTCAATTTTCTTAAATTTACTAAGGGTTGATTTGTGACCCAAGATATGATCTATCCTGGAAAATGTTCCATGAGCACTTGAGAAGAAAGAGTATTCTGTTGTTTTTGGATGGGACATCCTATAAATATCAACTAAGTCCATCTTGTTTAATGTATCATTTAAAGCTTGTGTTTCCTTATTCATTTTCACTTTGGATGATCTGTCCATTGGTGAAAGTGGGGTGTTAAAGTCCCCTACTGATTGTGTTACTGTCGATTTCCCCTTTTATGGCTGTTAGCATTTGCCTTATGTATTGAGGTGCTCCTATGTTGGGTGCATAAATATTTACAATTGTTATATCTTCTTCTTGGATTGATCCCTTGAACATTATGTAGTGTCATTCTTTGTCTCTTGTAATTGTCTTTGCTTTAAAGTCTATTTTGTCTGATATGAAAATTGCTATTCCAGCTTTCTTTTGATTTCCATTTGCATGGAATATCTTTTTCCATCCCCTCACTTTCAGTCTGTATGTGTCCATAGGTCTGAAGTGGGTCTCTTGTAGAAAGCATATATATGGGTCTTGTTTTTGTATCCATTCAGCCAGTCTATGTCTTTTGGTTGCAGCATTTAATCCATTTACATTTAAGGTAGTTATTGATATGTATGTTCCATTACCATTTTCTTAATTGCTTTGGGTTTGTTTTTGTAGGTCTCTTTCTTCTCTTGTGTTTCGTGCCTAGAGAAGTTCCTTTAGCATTTGTTGTAAAGCTGGTTTGGTGGTGCTGAATTCTCTTAGCTTTTGCTTGTCTGTAAAGGTTTTAATTTGTCCGTCGAATCTGAATGAGATCCTTGCTGAGTAGAGTAATCTTGGTTGTAGGTTTTTCCCTTTCAACACTTTAAATACATCTGTCACTCCCTTCTGGCTTGCAGAGTTTCTGTTGAAGGATCAGCTGTTAACCTTATGGGGATTCCCTTGTGTGTTATTTGCTGTTTTTCCCTTGTTGCTTTTAATGTTTTCTCTTTGTGTTTAATTTTTGATAGTTTGATTAATATGTGTCTTGACGTGTTTCTCCTTGGATTTATCTGGTATGGGACTCTCTGTGCTTCCTGGACTTTATTGACTATTTCCTTTCCCATATTAGGGAAGTGTTCAACTATAATCTTCAAATATTTTCTCAGTCCCTTTCTTTTTCTCTTCTTCTTCTGGGACCCCTATAATTCGAATGTTGATGCATTTAATGTTGTCCCAGAGGTCTCTGAGACTGTCCTCAATTCTTTTCATCCTTTTTTCTTTATTCTGCTCTGCAGTAGTTATTTCCACTATTTTATCTTCCAGGTCACTTATCCATTCTTCTGCTATTTATTCCTTCTAGAGAATTTTTAATTTCATTTATTGTGTTGTTCATGACTGTTTGTTTGCTCTTTAGTTCTTCTAGGTCCTTGTTAAACGTTTCCTGTATTTTCTCCATTCTACTTCAAAGAGTTTGAATCATCTTTACTATCATTACTCTGAATTCTTTTTCAGGTGACTGCCTATTTCCTCTTCATTTGTTTGGTCAGGTGGGTTTATACCTTGCTCCTTCATCTGCTGTGTGTTTCTCTGTCTTCTCATTTTGCTTAACTTGCTGTGTTTGGGGTCTCCTTTTCGCAGGCTGCAGGTTCGTAGTTCCCATTGTTTTTGGTGTCTGCCCCCAGTGGCTAAAGTTGGTTCAGGGGGTTGTGTAGGCTTCCTGGTGGAGGGAACTAGTGCCTGTGTTCTGGTGGATGAGGCTGGATCTTGTCCTTCTCATGGGCAGGACCGTGTCCGGTGGTGTGTTTTGTGGTGTCTGTGACCTTATTATGATTTTAGGCAGCCTCTCTGCTAATGGGTGGGGCTGTGTTCTAGTCTTGTTAGTTGTCTGGCAAGGGGTGTCCAGCACTGGAGCTTGCTGGTTGTTGAGAGGAGCTGGGTCTTAGCATTGAGATGGAGATCCCTGGGAGAGCTTTCGCTGTCTGATATTACGTGGAGAAGGGAGGTCTCTGGTGGACCAATGTCCTGAACTTGGCTTTCCCACCTCAGAGGCACAGGCGTGACACCCAGCCAGAGCACCAGGACTCTGTCAGTCACACAGCTTTTGGGAAGTCTGAGGTCTTCTGCCAGCATTCAGTCGGTGTTCTGTAGGAGTTGTTCCACATGTAGTTGTATTTCTGATGTATTTGTTTGGAGGAAGGTGATCTCCACCTCTTACTCCTCCGCCATCTTGAAGGTCTCTCCAACAAAACTGATTGTGTGACTTGTTCAGGTATGTTGTTCATTCTGTGGCTTCCATTGTGCAGGTCCAGAGTCAGTCATTTGTTAGCAACACATACATATCTTCAAAGGCAATGCTGCTCCAGGGACCAGTGCAAAGCAGTCACTGGTCGTCCAGACCTCGTGTCGGGGAGGCTGGTCTGCTTGTCCTGGAGCTTCGGCCTGAGAGGCAGGCATCCGATGTAGCACTTAGCTAGATTTGCTGCCTGGTGGGCACCATCTCTGACTTTCTCTCCCTGCCTGGCTCTCACTGGGGCGCCATCTTTTTTTTAAATCATAGAATCTTAATGCTGATACAGAGGAACTTGGAGATGATATTGTTAAATCACCTTATTTTACAACAAGGCAACAAAGAGGTGAACTGTCACAGAAATAGTCACTGGAAAATCTAGAACTTGAATATAGTTTTCAGGATTTCAAGACAAGAGCTAATTTAAACATGCCACTTACAATGGTAATATTAACAGATTAGTCCACCAAAAAAAAAAAAAAACTATTTAGCCCACAGTATGGCTAAAACATCTAGCAATGAACAATCAGTAGGCAACAACAGCATTGCAGTAATCATTATTAGAGTAACCCAAAAGTTATTATGTTGAAAAGAAGTTTTTTAAAATAATACTGGGCTAAGTTAACTAAAAAGTGATGGGAAGGTCTATTAATAATTTCTGTGGGGATTCTTAAAGGAAACCTAAAAGCTCTTAAGAGGCTGGTGATCCTGGTTCTTTAATGTCTAACTTCACCATACAACTTAGGACTTTCCTTTCCATGACAGGTCTATACCAAAAATATGATTCAAACTTATCAGGCATAACTAAGATTGTTTGGGACCTCTCCATTAACTGCCAACTCCTTAAGTTAAGATTTGTAAATCTGCCCTGAGAATGCTAGAAGAGACATGCTCTGTATTAGAGATCATGCAACACATAAGACTGCTAAATTTTATTCTCTTGAAATAGAAATTACATATATAATTCTGTAATTTCATAAATTTTCCTCAATTTTTCAAGGGTGTTTCCTTTAATATCAATTTAAGCAGCTGGATTTACATGCAGAAAACCATTGGTGATATTCATGCCTCCTCCATCTTTACTTGTCTGGTGTGATCAACTCCTAGATCTCCCATGATCTGAGGCCTTTTCCTGTTCTCTTTCCCATCTTCCTCCTCTAATTAGACTTGAGGCTGAAAACAGGATGATTAACCCTCTCATGACCATGCTGATGTTTCTCATACTAAATTAGGCAGTTTTTTCTGAAGTAGGAGGTAGATTCTCAGTTATAAACTTCAAGGATTGTCTTACAGTTAACAATTCAAGGAAACTACCAATTAGCTATTTTAAGTCTTCACTACAAAGAGACAGAATTTCCATATATAGTTACCACTGGATAAGATATATTTCATAAACGCAGCATTGCGAAGATGAAAGAAGATATTTTTATTCTCTTTAAAGTCAAAAACACAAAACGATCCAGATAGCTTTTTCAGCAGTTACAAATAGAGTGTGTTATTTTTCAAACTCTATTAAAGTCAATTACTTTGTGAGCCTGCGAGTCAGAATTTTCCATGATAATGAATTAAATGGGCGAAGCAATACCGTACATACCCTGAGTGGCTGTTGGGGGTAGTTGGAGGCTACTGTCTAGCTTCTCCCAAAGGTAAGTTGGTCGAGGAGTGCCTTCCTCTGAGCTACAGAGCAGGATGACATCGCTGCCAATATCCTGGGGTCCTTGTATTTGGCAGTGTGGGGCAGAAGGAGGAACTATAATAGGAAGGGTAAGCAATAAAGAATACATTTACCATGAGTCAAGTGATGACAGAGGAGACATCAACATTCAGCACTAGAACCTCAGGTAACACTGTTTTGGGGACACATATCAGAAGACTACCTCATGAGCAAAGCCAGTGAATGGTATGTACGATGCACAAGTTTGGCCATAGGTACAGGGCCTACAACTTCAGGTGGCAGGGAGCAAATATGTATAAGGGGCAACACCCTCTGATTATATTTTTAAGATACCTTATGGCTTTAGTTTCACTCTTCTTCCTCCAAAGAAGTATTCGAAGAATTCTTAAGATCCTTCATGTCAACATATTGCTTTTAAAAGCATTACTGAATACACACATGTTCAGAGCAGCATTATTCACAATAGCTGAAAGGTGGAAACAACCCAAGTGTCCATAGAGGGATGGAAGGATAAACAAAATATAGTGTATACATACAATGGAATATTATTTAACCTTGATAAGGAAATTCTGACACACGCTACAACATGGATGAACCTTGAGAACATGCTAAGTGAAATAATTCAGTTATAAGAAGACAAATAATGTATGATTCCACTTATATGCAGCACCTAGGGTACTCAAATTCATAGAAAAAGAAAATAGAACAGTGGTTTCCAGCTGCTGAGCTGAGGGAGAAATGTCATTTAATGAGGAGAATTTTATTTTTGTAAGTTGAAGAAAGTTCCAGAGATTGGTTGCACAACAATGTGAATATACTAAATTGTTCACTTAAAAGTTGGCTAAGATGGTAAATTTTGTTATATTTTACCACAATTAAAAATTTTTAATTGATGAAAGAGCCCCCTCGTAAAGAAGATATCTCAAGGAACAGCATCCACTTACCCTGCCGGCTACTCTCGCCTAAGACCACCTTACCATAGTTCTTTGTTACTTTACAAACAAAACCAGACACGCCAACATTATACCAACTTGTTTTATGGTGGGAGGAGTCAGAGCAAGGTTCAGGTGTATCTAGTACTTGATAGTAATGCAATGGACATTTTATAATCATTAATACAGATAAGGACACAAAGGATGTGAAACAAAAAATTACAAAAAACAAAATACTAAAGGAAGAAGGTGATAGTTTATAGTGAAAAAGCAAGCAAATAAAAATATAAACTAAGCCCATGGCTTGGATTCTCATATTTGATAATGCATACAGTAGAGTTTAAATACAAGTGATGATGCACTTGTAATGCTAATGACTTTTTAATAAATGTGTTCAACCTTGCAAAAATGAATGAATGAGTGGAAAATGAATGCACTACACACAGGAACCGGCAAAGAAAATGGGTGGGGGAAGAGAGAACAATGAAAGGGTTAGGTAGAAAGACTGAAAAATCTCAGGGAATCTTAACTGCTGTGATGGGATAAACCAATCTCAATTTACTGCTTTAAACATTGACATCATGAGGCTATGAGGGGAAAGCCAAAATAATTATTTGAAGGTAGTACTAACTATAAGATAAATTACAGGGTTTTTTTCTTCCTTTAAAAAATGAAAAAATAAATGTGGATCATGTGGGAAGCTCACTCACTACCTGAACTACAGGTGTAAGCGTCAAAATAATGTTAAATTCCAACAGTACTCTTTATTCAGTACTCAGAGTGCTTTAAAGTCTATATAATTTTAATATACTTGAATGAATAATAGTTCTAGGACAGAAATCTCCCACTTGTCCTTGGTTTTCTTATTCTGTTTGAAGACTGGGAGAACAAGGCGCCAGGGCTATAGCATTTTCTTGCCCAAAGAAGGAAAACGGCAAGAACCCCCAACACTGGTATCTTCAAGTAACTCAACAGTGGAAGGGAAAAGGGGGAGAATGTACCAAGGAATCCTGGAGTCGATTCTGAGACTTCAGTAGGATGGAGGACAGTCCAGAGCATCAGGCTTCTCTAAGCACTTCTCATCCTCCCCAGATGAGCTGAATCTAGCCACTTCTACCACAAGTACCCATTTAGGAGGCAGCGCTTTATTTCAGAAGCAGCACAAGTGAGAAATAAAATGTACTCAGAATGAATTTAATTTAGCATGAGATAGTCTATCTGTATGGTGTAATAGAAAGAATACTGGTTTGAGTACAGAGACCTAAATTTTAAGCTAAACTTTATTGTTGTTCATGGTCTATAAAACCTTGGGAAAGACTCTAAATCTATTTGATCTCGGTATTAAGACCAAACTGATCATATAATTTCTCGTTCAAACAAGGATGCTTTTGAGAGTAAAAGGAAGTATTATTAAAATTCTTCCAGGACAAGAGGCAAAAGCTTAGAACTGTCGGGGGCCTACTCAGCATTACATAGATATGAAGTAGTAGTAAATTTCTTCTCACGTGTGCTAAAACCCCTGCTCCCTGCTTATAATCAATTGTTCTTGATTTAATTTGCTCTCAACAATAAGTCCTATCCTATAAAAGCTTAGGAAAAGTGAGAGGCCACTTTTGATGGTATTTTATACCACCTTTCTCCACCTTGAGGAAAAGTCATTTAACAAGTAAGCTTTCGAGAGCCACCTGAAATGGAGTAATGGGTGGGGAGACTATGTGGAAGAAGCATGGAGAAGCAGAGTCCAGATGGAGCTGAAAGGAGAGAGGACAGGAAAAGGACACAAGCAGAAAGAGAGTACAGAAAAACTGGCAGAAGTAAATATGCTTGAGAGTAAATTCGTAAGTAAAGCCAAGGTAGCTGCAACATTTTCCTGTCACTCACCTAAAACTGTGAGACCGGTGACCCCAATATTCCTGCCCCCTCTATCTGGAAGGTTGTTAACCAAACACTGGTAGGTGCCTGTATCTGATAGCTGGGTGTTGTTAATGAAGATAGAGACATTGGTGGCTGGCATGGTGCCTATAAATCCTACCCTACCATGGAACCGGGGGGCACCATCAAACATCTGTCCACTTTGATACAGAATGACCTGCAAAGGAAAGCGAAAGAAATAAATTGGCCACTGCATCTCCTTCTAGACACATAACAATAACTATCTAGTAAACAGCAGACTATACCAAACATTGGAAAATTATATTTCTAATATTAGAGTTGTCACCAACTTTTTTTTTTTTTTTTTTTGCAGTTCGCAGGCCTCTCACTGTTGTGACCTCTCCCGTTGCGGAGCACAGGCTCCGGACGCGCAGGCTCAGCAGCCATGGCTTACGGGCCTAGCCGCTCCGCGGCATGTGGGATCTTCCTGGACTGGGGCATGAACCCGTGTCCCCTGCATCGGCAGGCAGACTCTCAACCACTGCACCACCAGGGAAGCCCCACCAACTTTTTTTTTTTAATTATTTGTTGGGCTTTCTTTTTCATTTTATTTTATTTTATTTTATTTTATTTTATTTTATTTTATTAACATCTCTATTGGGTATAATTGCTTTACAATGTTCTGTTAGTTTCTGCTGCATGACAAAGTGAATCAGCTATATGTATACATATATCCCCATATCCCTTCCCTCCCACCCTCCCTATCCCACCCCTCTAGGTCACCAACTTTGTACTACAGCACCTATCTGTAGATATCAGGGATTCTAAATTCTTACATACCAAACTGGAATAACATCGTATCCTTACCTAACTCAACAGAATATAGAAAGTGCATTTTATGATACCTTACTATTAGTTCATAGATACTTTTACCAGTGCAAAAATTAATTCCAGAAAAAATGTTAAAAAAAATTAACACTGCCATTCTCATGCTTACTAGGTCACAAAATGATAGCTCACAGTTATAGACTGAATATAAGTGACCGCCATGAAAGGGAAGAAGAGTTATGAGTCCATGATTGCTTATCTATGTCAATTTCCTTACCAAAGTTAACTCTTCATGGGAGAGGACTCACGGTGGTACTGCAAAAAGCCTTTGGACTGAGAGTGAGGTACCTGGTTTTATCTTATGTCTACCTTAAATGTCTGGCAGATTGAGGTCAAGTCTTTTCTTGCCTCTATCAAGTCTTTTCTTGCCTCTATCAAGTCTTTTCTTGCCTCTATCACTGACTCCTAAAATGATGAATCTAAACAAAATGATCTCAAAGGCTCAGTCTAATTATTAAAGTTCCATGGATTAAGGAAATAGAAGAGGTTACTATTAAATATATCAATTTAAATTTCCTATCAGAAAACTTAGCTTATCAAATATTTTTAGGTAGTGAAAAGCTTACTGATGCCGAAAAGCTTCATAACAGAAATAAGTTAATTTTGGGAATGAAGGTATAGTCATGTTCACAATTCACTAATTTTCCGAGGATTATTTTCTGCAGTGGGTATCGCATATTATGGGATCTTTTACCTATAACTGATACACCTTATTAGATAGTAGCTTCTATTTTCATGTACCCTAACTTATTTGAGAATCTTGGAAGAGATCTAGTGTGCCTGGCTTTGTTTATTTTAAAATACTTGTGCAATTAACCAAAAAAATCAAGTACTACTACCTAATGTTACTTCCTTAATATTATCACTATATTTATTTATTTTTAATTAATTTATTTTTGGCTGCATTGGGTCTTCGTTGCTGTGCGTGGGCTTTCTCTAGTTGTGGCGAACGGGGGCTACTCTTCGTTGTGGTGCACGGGCTTCTCATTGCGGTGGCTTCTCTTGTTGCGGAGCATGGGCTCTAGGCGCGCAGGCTTCAGTAGTTGTGGCTCGTGGGCTCTAGAGTGCAGGCTCAGTAGTTGTGGTGCATGGGCTTCTCAATGTGGTGGCTTCTCTTGTTGCAGAGCGTGGGCTCTAGGCGCATGGGCTTCAGTAGTTGTGGCACATAGGCTCAGTAGTTGTGGCGCACGGGCTTAGCTGCTCCGCAGCAGGTGGGATCTTCCCAGACCAGGGCTTGAACCCTGGCAGGCGGATTCTTAACCACTGTGCCACCAGGGAAGCCCTATCACTATCTTTAAAAAGTACTCTCTCATCCACCTATGTTAGTACTAGTCCCTCCCTGTCAAAATATACTTTGCTTTTTCTGTCTTAGTATTTCCTGTCAGCAATGTGTTTTGATGAAATTCCAGGTTCCTACATAAAATCCTCGGAAGGATCCCCTTGACATCTCTTAACTAAAAAAAAAAAATCTTTTACAAAGAGGATAGCTTCTTCTGATAGTTGACTAATAATGCAGGAGTAGGACTTAAAACAGCTTAGGTTCAGTGGAAGTATCACCTTATTCTAGAAATCAAATATGTACTCAAGATGCTTTCCTACCCACCTCTTGTGAAAAGATTAAAATTTCAGAGGTAGCACAGGATGGGACAGAAGTACCTGCTCAGGCTGGTTCGCATTGGAGAGAGGAATGACCATCCAAATGACATTGAGGTTAATGAGGGCGGCACTGGTAGTGAAAGTACAGGGCAGGACTGCTGTCTGACCCCGGGCCACTTGGACACTCCCAGGGCTCTCGGAGACTTCCAGGGAAGCTGCAACACCTACAGAAGGAGGAACAAAGAGGTTATGTGATAGACCAAATCTCTTCATAAAAGGTCTGTGTGTTTTATATTATCAGTTATGTAAACAGACTGATATGACAGTCTTACTAAACATCTACTGACCACTCACTGAGTCAAAATAATAAAAATTTTTCAACCTTTTACCTCTTAGAAACTATAAAGGAAAAATATTAGAAGACACATTCTATTTTGTAAGACGGTATCTGATATTTGCCAGATTCAAATACAGATTGGGAGAATTCAACTGACAGGGTCTAAGCAAAGCTTCAACGGTGATGAGGGATAAGAAATAAACTGAAAGTATTTTAAAGAATCATTACACAATAGCACACTGTAAAATTAAATGCTTATATATAAATCCAACAAAATATGCTCAGGATGTATATCCTGAAAACTATAAAATGCTGATGAAAGAAATCAAATAAGACTAAATAAATGGATATGCAATGTTCATGGGTTGGAAGAATCAACACTGTTAAGATGCCAATCCTCTACAAATAGATCTACGATGGAGAGCAACGCCAATCAAAATCATAGCGTGCTTTTTGCAGATATTGACAAGCTAATTCTAAAACACATGACAAGGCAAAGAACTAGAATAGCCAAAAGAATATTGAAAAACAAGAACAAATTTGGAGACGTTACACTATCTGATTTCAAAATTTGCTATAAATTAGCTATAGCAATCAAGACAGTGTAATACTAGCATAAGGACAGAGCATCAGACAAATGGCACAGGATTGATCGTTCTGAAATAAATCTTATTTATTTATGATCAAATGCTTTTCAACAAAGGTACAAGACAATGAAATGAGGGAAAAAACAGTTTTTTCAAAAAATGATTCTGGAAAAATTCAATATTAATATGCAAAAAATTTAACTCAGACCCTTACCTCACAGCATATACAAAAATCGACTCAAAATGTATCATAGACCTAAATGTAAGAGCTAAAACTATTAAACTTCCAGAAATAAACATAGAAGAAAACATTTGCGGCCTTGGATTAGTCAAAGTGGTCTTAGTTATGTCACCAGGACCATAAACCGTAAAAGAAAACAATTAAGAAACTGGACTTGATTAAAATTTTTAAAAACTTCTGTGATTCAAAAGACTTAATTAAAAAAATAAAAAGCCAAGGTATAGACTGGGAAAAAATATTTTTAATTTACATATCTGATAAAGGACTTGTACACAGAATATATAAAGAACGATTACACCTCAATAATAAAAAGACAAACAACCTAATATTAAATGGGCAAAACATCTGAGTATGTATTTCAACAAAGGTTAATAACAAGCACATGGAAAGCTGCTCAACATTATTTTTCACACCACAATAAGGTATCATCACACATCCAGTGGAACGGTTATAATCAAGACAAAACCACGTGCTAAACAAAGATGTAGAGAAACTGGAATCCTCCTCATTCACTGCTGGTGGAAATGTAAAACTGTACAGTCACTTCGGAAAACAGCTTCAGTTTCTTAAAAAGTTTAACACAGACGTGGAACAAACTTACCATACAACCCAGAAATTCCATTCCTAGGAATCTACCCAAGTAAAATGAAAATATATGTCCACACAAAGACCATGAATGCTTATAACAGCATTATTGATATCATACCTCCAAATGGAAATAATACAAATATCCATCAGCTGATGAATGGATAAACAAAATGTGGTCTATCCATGCAATGAAATACTATTCAGAAATAAAAAGCAACAAGCTACTGATACATATTACAACATAGATGAGCCTCTCAAAAACATTTTGCTAAGTGAAAGAAGGCAGATTCAAAAGTCTACATACTGTATTATTCCATTTATGTGAAACGTCCAGAAAAGGCAAATCTATAGAGACAGGAAGCAAATCAGTGGCTGCATGAGGTAACAGAGAAGGGAAAAGGCATTGATGTAAATAGGTTCAATGGAACTTTCTAGGGCAATGGAAAACTTCTAAAACTGTATTGCTTTGATGGTTGTATAAATTTACTAAAAATAATTGAATTTTATACTTTTTTATAAATAAATTTATTTATTTTTGGCTGTGTTGGGTGTCCGTTGCTGCACGCGGGCTTTTCTCTAGTTGCGGCGAGCAGGGGCTACTCTTTGTTGCGGTGTGCAGACTTCTCACTGCAGTGGCTTCTCATGTTGCAGAGCACGGGCTCTAGGCATGTGGGCTTCAGTAGTTGTGGCTCGCAGGCTCTAGAACACAGGCTCAGTAGTTGTAGCACACGAGCTTAGCTGCTCCATGGCATGTGGGATCTTCCCAGACCAGGGCTCGAACCCGTGTTCCCTGCATTGACAGGCAGATTCTTAACCACTGCGCCACCAGGGAAGCCTGAATTTTATACTTTAAATGGATGAGTTCTTTGGAATGTAAATTATACCGCAGTATTGCTATTAAAATTAAAAAAAAAAGAAAACAGTAACTTACCAGAGCTAACTCCTGACAAGTCAAAATCAACTGTCATCTTTTCTGAAAAGAATGCCTGCCCCCTGGGACTACAGTACAATATGGGAATAACAGGAGATTAAAATAGGTCAGAGGGATCCAATAAAGAAGCTATTCTAACTATGAAAAATACACTGTCCATGGCAGTAACTCAAACTGTTTTATTTTGAAGTGAAATTACCTCAGTTCGCCCAAAAAAGTAACACAATAACATACTGTTATGATTACAATTTGTTTAAAAAATAAACATACATAACACCTTCCTTCCATAAAACTTTGTGTTCTTCACATATAGTCCAATGACGCTCTTAGCAGTTAACTTTACAGGATAAAATGTTTCATAAAATGAGCCATCTGTGGTAGAATATAAAGCACTTGATAACATCAGGAAAAGTCTTAAGTTAAATAACATTAGGGAAAGTCTCTAAGTTTTAAAAAGGAAAGATGAATGAACCTCAGGTGCTAAGAGGCAGAAAGTGGAGGTTACTTGAGCATGGAACAGGCAATGGCAGGAACAAGTCACCTCATGGGTAGAAGTGGGTTAACGGAGGATATATGTTATGATCATTATGATAAATGCAATGGAGATTTTTAAAAGTAAGTGTGGAAACCAAACTGGCAAAAAAACCTCCATCACTTCATTCTTCAGATAATACTCCAAGGAAGAAGTGTAGGGAATACGCTACCCCTTAAACTAATTATACAGGATAACATATACCCCCCACCCTCAATTTACTAATTTTAAGCTGAACTCACACAATCTTTGATACAAATTTTAAAAAGAAAAAAAGGGCAATACAGACTATGAATGAAAGATAAAGATGTAGATAGGAAAACTACCAAAATACAACAGGATTCCAGTAAAGGAAGAGTAGATTCACAGGATCGGGGTGGGAGCTGAGGGAAACAGAGCAGATCTGCTGGCAGAGGGCGGGCCCCCAGGGTGGCAGAAGCTGTGAAAGACTGACTTTATTTATCTCACATTTTTACATAAGGTTAACCCTGAAATCTCAAGCATTGAGACAGGTGCAGAATAAATACTCTAGATAAGCTGCTTTCAGAACTTGTAAAAGTATGGGTTTGAAGCTGGATAGGTCTAGTTTGAAATCTGGCTCTTTCATCTACTTAACTGTGTGGCCTCACTTATTCTCTGATTCCATTGCCTCACCTGTAAAATAGGGCTAACACCATCATCACATCGTTAGAAGGGTAGGATGAGGGCAATACCAGATGCTGACGGCTGACAGTGACCATTACCACACCACTATTGCTTGCTGACATTTAGGGCACACTGACCACATAGCGAGTCCACATGAAGCACTATATGTAAACATATACATGTACATACTCGTATACACACACAAACTCATTTAATACTATAAAGTATCTTATACTTCATATATAATTTCTTATCCATAAGAAATTTAGGCCCAGAGAGACTAAAAACCAGCTATAGGTCACACAGCTCAAAGAAATGGTAAGCTCTGGATTCAAATCCAGACAGTTTATCTACAGAGAACATATACTTAAAGACCACACATAACACACAGAAATCAGTCCATAAATGTTTGTTTTTATCACCACTACTATATTATACAATCACCAAATTTTAAGTTAGTATGGACTTTTACATAAAGCCATCAGATAAAAACTCCCTCAACTTCCTGCTTCCAAGTCAGCTTTGATCTGCCTCTTCTTCCTCTCTCCCCTTAGATTAGAGAAGTTCATCTAAGGCCAGCCTCTCAGGTGAGCATATTTTATATTTCATCCTCTTGGCCTCCTCAGTAACCTTATCATAGACTGTCCCCTCTCTTGTAGCCTCAGCCTCTTGCTCTGCACTGGAGACTTCCTGACAGCATTTAAACATACTCAAGTATTTCCACTTAGAACAAAATTCCTCCCTCCCTCCACCCCACAGTTCCCTCCAGGGACTGCCCTCTCTCCAGACTCTTCTACATTTAGTCTTCAATCCACTCCTGCCACCATTACTTCTTAACATAGTTCTCCCTAGGTTTCCCAGAGACCTTCTGATGGCTCCATGACTCTTGAATTCATTCTTGGACTCTCAGTAGCATCTAGCAGTGATGACCATTCCCCTCTCCTTCTTGAAACACAGCTTTCCCTTAGCTTCAGTGATGTAATTTACTTCTGGTTTTCTTTCCATATCTCTGGATACTTCTCAATCTCTTCTGCTGTTTCTCCCTTCTCTACCCAGCTATTAAATGTTGGCATTCCTCAATCAGCTGCCTTTTCTTTCTTTTATTTTTCTTTTGCGGTACGCGGACCTCTCACTGTTGTGGCCTCTCCCATTGTGGAGCACAGGCTCCGGACGCGCAGGCTCAGCGGCCATGGCTCACGGGCGCAGACGCTCCACGGCATGTGGGATCCTCCCGGACCAGGGCACGAACCCGTGTCCCCTGCATCGGCAGGCTCTCAACCACTGCGCCACCAGGGAAGCCCCCGGCTGCCTCTTCTTATTCTAAACTCTCTCCCTGCAGACTCTCATTCACTATCATGGGTTCATTTCTCGTACACAAGCCAATGGCTTCCAAATTTAACCAACCCAAACCTCTCCTCTTATATACAACTGCCTCCTAGACATCTCCACACAGAAATCTCAAAGATACCTCAAGTCAACTCGTCCAAGATCAGACTCTTGATCTTCCCCCCCATGCCTGCGTCCCCTGTATATCTGGCTCCTTTTTAGAGTTCCCTGTGCTAGCAAATGGCTCAACTAGCCATCAAGTTGGACAAGTCAGAAATTTAGAAATCTTTCTTGATTCCTCCTACTCTCTCATCATCTCCCAAACCTAGTCCACGATCAAATCTGATCCATTTTACCAATAAAATTTCTCTTGACTACTTCCATCACAGCCTTTGCTCTGTCCTCTGTCTTTCCTCTGATCTTCTCTGTTCCACACCCAATCTTTTACTTAATATATTACCTCCTACTCATTCTTCATATTAGCTCAAGTGCTACCTTCTCACAGATAAGCATTTCCTGACCCCTCAGCCTAGGTCAGGGTCTCATAAAGCAGTGTTCCTGTTATTCTGAACACTATTCAAACTTGTAATCATATTTTCATCAGTGTGATTATTTAAGATAACATCCTTGGAATACTGTGAGGTACATTAACTCCAGAGTAATTCCATTACTGTAAGCACACAATAAGAACTCAATAAATATATATTGTTTAATTGATCTAATTCAATTTGCACACCAAGATACTAGGGTCCAAAGAGATAGCCTTGCCAAAGGTTTTAAGATTAGGACCTATTTCTTCTGACTTCTGATAGAGTATATTTTCTACTATTCCAAACTCTTCCACAGACCATAACTCTGAAAACAAATGATACGATTACTTGTAGTATGATTAAGGCGAAGAGATACTTCTTTACCAACAGAACCAGCACTGAGCAATAAAAACTCAATTTATTTGTAAATATATCTGCTCTACTCTGTCTCATGTATACAGAACTTAATATAAAAAGTCTACTTTGCTCTTTAGCTATCAGAATTCTCTATGAAAGACAATTTTGAAAGTCAACCAACACCTTAAAATGTCAGATATAAGATATGAGATATCAAAGCAAGTTTTTTTTTAAAGCTATTTTTATTAGTTATCTATTTTATACATATTTGTGCATATATGTCAATCCCAATCTCCCAATTCACCCCACCACTATCACCACCATCTCCAGCTTTCTCCCCTTGGTGTCCATACATTTGTTCTCTACATCTATGTCTCTATTTCTGCCTTGCAAACCAGTTCATCTGTACCATTTTTCTAGATTCCACATATATGCGTTAATATGCAATATTTGTTTTTCTCTTTCTGACTTCCTTCACTCTGTATGACAGTCTCTAGGTCCATCCATGTCTCTACAAATGACCCAATTTCGTTCCTTTTTATGGCTGAGTAATATTACATTGTATATATGTATGTACCACAACTTCTTTAACAATTCGTCTGCCGATGGGCATTTAGGTTGCTTCCATGACCTGGCTATTGTAAACAGTGCTGCAATGAACATTGGGGTGCATGTGACTTTTTGAATTATGGTTTTCTCTGGGTATATGCCCAGTAGTGGGATTGCTGGGTCATATGGTAATTCTATCTTTAGTTTTTTAAGGAATGTCCATACTGTTCTCCATAGTGGCTGTATCAATTTACATTCCCACCAACAGTGCAAGAGGGTTCCCTTTTCTCCACACCCTCTCCAGCATTTTGTTGTTTGTAGATTTTCTGATGATGCCCATTCAAAGCGAGTTGTTTTTTTTTAACATCTTTATTGGAGTATAATTGCTTTACAATGCTGTGTTACCTTCTGCTTTATAACAAAGTGAATCAGTTATACATATACATTGGTCCCCATACCTCTACCCTCTTGCATCTCCCTCCCTCCCACCCTCCCTATCCCACCCCTCTAGGTGGTCACAAAGCACCGAGCTGATCTCCCTGTGCTATGCGGCTGCTTCCCACTAGCTATCGATTTTACGTTTGGTAGTGTATATATGTCCATGCCACTCTCTCACTTTGTCGCAGCTTACCCTTCCCCCTCCCTGTGTCCTCAAGTCCACTCTCTAGTAGGTCTGCATCTTTATTCCCATCTTGCCCCTAGGTTCTTCATGACCATTTTTTTTTTTAGATTCCATATATATGTGTTAGCATACGGTATTTGTCTTTCTCTTTCTGACTTACTTCACTCTGTATGACAGTCTCTAGGTCCATCCACCTTACTACAAATAACTCAGTTTCGTTCCTTTTTATGGCTGAGTAATATTCCATTGTACATATGTGCCACATCTTCTTTATCCATTCATCTGTTGATGGACACTTCAGTTGCTTCCATGTCCTGGCTATTGTAAATACAGCTGCAATGAACATTTTGGTACATGACTCTTTTTGAATTATGGTTTTCTCAGGATATATGCCCAGTAGTGGGATTGCTGGGTCATATGGTAGTTCTATTTTTAGTTTTTTAAGGAACCTCCATACTGTTCTCCATAGTGGCTGTATCTATTTACATTCCCACCAACAGTGCAAGAGGGTTCCCTTTTCTCCACACCCTCTCCAGCATTTGTTGCTTGTAGATTTTCTGATGATGCCCATTCAGAGCGAGTTTTAAGATCAACTACCCTGAAGGATTTGTACAAAGACAGATGAAAACTGGCTATATAACTTTTACGACTACACAGAGAATAAATGGATCAGGCATGAATGTCTGGAAACAGATTTTGTGGAGAGCTGTGGTGTGCTATAAGTTCCATTCCATTCCCACCCAGCAAAAGGGGCTACTTTCCCTGAATCTGTCAGGGCAAAGGGCATCTGAGTGGATCACATGTGGGTTCCCTTAGATTCTGTCCCAGAGGGCTGTCTAATGAGCCTTCCAGGAGAAAGAAGCTGGAGGCAGACCTCTGGACTAGAGCGTGGGTCACTGGCATTCTGAGAACTACACATATATTTCTGTGTATAAATTGAGATTTTCTTGCTTTGCTTTATTTTTAACCTAAGAATGATCAGAAAAGTTGTGTAACCTGCTTAAATTTTCATCTAGAAAAAGAAAAACCTGGATCTTGAATAAATTTTAAAAGATGTGGAAGACAAAAAGTTGCTTTGTGATTGTGTCTCAGGATTCCTATTTAAAATACGGATTCAACTGAATATAATTGAGAATTTCTTAGAAAGAGTAAGAAGGAAGGAAATGGGTGTGTTTCACATTTTAAATGCTTCTTTTTTTTCTATTTTATTTTAAAAAAACCCTAAAAACCCTATTTTCTGTTAGAGTGTATTTCCATGTTTGAAATTCTGGGCAGGAATTTAAACTTTAATGCTAAATACTAAATTAAAAATTCATTTAAAATATCTTACAATTTGCAATATTTACATGTAAAATGCATAATTTAACAGTTGAATTGGCAGCATTTTGCAGACTTGAATCTTTTCTTAGTACATTCACCCAAGAAAAATTAAGTCAACTCATGAATTCTGAATGACTCCTAGCAATTAAACAAGAAAGACATAAAGCACATGGCCCTATTTCCTCCCAGGAGTTGAAACCATAAATAACAGTTGTGTATACTCTTTCTTTAGACCTCTATTTCCCAAGATTTAAAGCAAGAAGAAATTCACATTTTCTCAGACCAAGAGGTACATATTAGAGGAAAAAAAGCTGGCAGCAAAGAATCCTTAGAAGTCTGAAGAGGAATCATCCACACTGCATAGCCAAGAGAAGACACAAAGGACATTTTACAGTGATTGGCTAGACTCAAAGGACACAAGGCCTCCCCTACAAATCCATCAGAGCCAGAACACCTGAAGTTCAGAAGCAGAACTGGCACAAAAATCTGAGATGTTGAAATAGAGTGTTTGCTGATATCTATGGAGCATGTGTTCATGTTTCAGGATCAGCCCAACTGCCAGACCACTTCCTTCCAGGAACGTGGTCAGCAAAGCATCAACAGGATCTTATGGCATTTTGGAGGACCTATGCTGTCCTTCTGCCCCAAATGTTAATATCAGCGGTCACATAATGCCTATTGGCTTGTACGATTCCCATATGATTTCATAAGTGCTGTTTCGTGCATATAAAAATTATAAAATCCATCTAAACTGTTCAAGTTAAGTTTTGTAGATCCATCAGACTGAAATAAATTTCAAAAAAACAAAAATTCTATGCTATACTCGTTTTCTGAAGGAAATTATGGAATAACACAAGTCTCTAACATTGCAGTGATTTTTATTTTTTTAAGTTTTAAATATTTTATTTATTTATTTTAACATCTTTATTGGAGTATAATTGCTTTACAATGGTGTGTTAGTTTCTGCTTTATAAAAAAGTGAATCAGCTATACATATATCCCCATATCTCCTCCCTCTTGCGTCTCCCTCCTACCCTCCCTATCCCACCCCTCTAAGTAGTTACAAAACACGGAGCTGATCTCCCTGTGCCGTGCAGCTGCTTCCCACTAGCTATTTATTTTACTGTAGTGATTTTTAAGGAAATCACTTTCTCTTCATATTTTAAGCAAATTTTAATCAGATGAAATTATCTTTACAATTGTTATTATTATATAATTTTAACTGCCATTTTAACTAAAAAACAATGTTTGTGTTAACTGCCATTAAATTAGGCTTTGGCCGTCAACACAGCACTAAACTAAATGAAGAGTAAATATCTGGTTAATTTGATCAGTGTAGATGGCTTTATTATGCACTGGTCATCAACATTAATCAATTTACAGAACGACTGCCAATCTCTGTAAACAATATGCATACTTTATTGCTGGTATACAAAGGCAGGTTACCATAAAATTACACATCCTCATCTTCTGACTGGAGCACTGTAGCCCCATACATGTGCCACGGTATCACAGTATTGTATTTCCATGGTATTATGGTGCCCCTTTAAACGCCACTGCAGTGCATTCTCACTGGCTCCTCCTCTTCAGCCACAAACATTCCTCAGGAAGCATGCCAAGGGCAAACAGCACGCCAGGGGACCCAGGTACAGGAATGATTTCCTCAGGTATAGTTCCAAAGAGCAGGCCCAGAGATTAGACAGAGGTTCAGAGGGAGGCCAAGGCCTTGTACTGAACCAATGCTCATACTCTACATTAGCATGCCCCTTTGTCACTTTTCAAGTGATCAAAAGTATATACATCTGCCTACTCGGCCCCTTCGTGCCACGGCATATCTATTATATGGGAGACTTCTACTCAGCAATAATTCCTAACACTCCATGTGATCTTGATCAGAATCTTCTACAGCAAGTCTCCCATTATTATCACCCTCCCCTAATTTTACATCTGACTTAGGACATAGTTGTTCTATTCCATTTAGGAATTCCCTTACAGGGCTGACTACAGTCTGGCAAGGTTACAGATGATTTACATACATATTTTGTTTGGCCTATATTATATGACCCACTCAGAGTTTTTAAGTACTTCGAATTACTTACAATTAAATAATAAAAAACTCTAGATTACCAACTTATCTTAAAAAACTGTAAGAGTAATAGTGGGCCTGAATTTCTCATGGTAATTAATTAGTGCCGCCCCTTCACACAAATTTTGAGCTCTCCACATTGCCACAATCCTCACCACTCCCTATTATCTACAATATACCACTTTTCTCAGTCAGGATCCCTGCCTGACTCCTATGAACATCTGTGTTTGCAAATCCTTTTGTAAAAATGAGTAATGTGATTATAATTAGCTGTCTAAAGAAGCAAGCCACAAAAGCAGATGCAAGATTTGCAGTGTTATGATGAACATGATAATATGATGGCTACCACAGCCAAAATTCCCCTCAGGGAAAGCAGAATGAAGCAATTCCTTACATAGGTCACCATGGTTTTAACACAGGATCTCATTCACATCCTGGCTACAAGTGATTGTATACCAGAAATCAGCACCTGACCAAATCAGTCACATATAGACCAGACAGTTGTTTATGAAATAGCTGTCATAAGATCCTTGTCAAAAGATGTACCAAACACAACGGTGCCTGGTAACTCCAATAGGACTTTCCTTCTTGTTGGAGAGTCTGAAAGAAGTAGCATGTGAAGAGAGAACTAAATCACCAAAATAGGAATAAAGAGGGACATTAAATAATGATAAAGGGGTCAATTCATCAAGAACATAATAGTCATGTGTATGCATCTAACAACAGAGCTTCAGAGTACATGAAGCAAAAACTGATAGAACTGAAAGGATAAAAAGGAAAAAATCTCAATCACAGAGAGTGGAACACTTTTCTGTCATTGACAATTACATAAAACAAATATATAAAAATCAATAAATAAGAAAAAATCAGTGAAAATACAGAAGACCTACACAACACTACAAATGAACTTAATGTAACTGAGATTTTTTAGGACACTCTACCCAACATCATGGAATACGCATTATTTTCAAATGCACATGGAACATTCACCAAGATAGACCATATTCTGAGCTACAAAATAAATTTGAACCAATTTAAAGTCATTAAAATCACACAGGGATGTGAATTAAATTAGAACTCAACAGAAAGAAATATAGAAAATCATCAAATATTTATAAAAATTAATTTCTAAATAATTCACAGGTCAAAGGCCAAATTACAAGGAAAATCAGAAAATTTTTTGAATTGCATAAAAATGAAAATACAACACATCAAAATTTAAGGCAAGCAACCAAGCACTACTCTGAGGAAAATTAATAGCATCTAAATGCTCACAGTATGAAAGAAGAAGGTTTATAGTCAAAAACTTAAACACCCACCTTAGGAAACTAGGAAAAGAAAATTACATCAAAAGTAAGTCAAGGGCTTCCCTGGTGGCGCAGTGGTTGACAGTCCGCCTGCCGATGCAGGGAACACGGGTTTGTGCCCCAGTCCGGGAAGATCCCACATGCCATGGAGCGGCTGGGCCCGTGAGCCATGGCCACTGAGCCTGCGCGTCCAGAGCCTGTGCTCCACAACGGGAGAGGCCACAACAGTGAGAGGCCCGCGTACCACAAAAGAAAAAAAAAAAAAAAAGTAATTCAAAAGAGAAAAGTATAAAAATAACAGTAGAATTCAATGAAAATGAACAAAGGAAAATTATTAATGGAGTAAATCACTGAAACCAAAAGCTGGTTCTCTGAGAAGTCAATAATTGATAAATCTCTAACCAGACTTATCAAGAAAATAAAAGACATAAATTACCATTATGAAGGAAAGGACATAACTACAGATCCCAGAGACATTAAAAGAATAATAAAGGGATATTATAAATAACTTTAGGCTAATATCTTGGAAACAGATGAAATGAACAAATCCCTTGAAAGACACAAACTACCACAGCTCTCTGTAAAAGATATAACCTGACTAGCCCTATGTTCATTTTTTTAAAAATGAATTAATTTGCATTTAAGAATTCTCCCACCGAGATAACACCAGGTCCAAATGGCTTCAACTGTGAACTGTGCCAAACAGTTAATGAAAAAATAATGCCAATTCCATATATAAATTCTTCCAGAAAAAAAAGGGAACACTCCCCAACTCATTTTATGAGGCTTACATTACCCTGATACCAAAATCCAACAAAGACAATACAAGCAAAGAAAATTACTGACTAACATCCCTTCTAAATATAGGCATAATAGCCCTTAACAAAATACTGGCAAATTGAATCCAGCAATATATAGAAAAATAATTAATAATGACAAAAGTGACGTTTACCCTTTTAAATGCAAGGTTCACTCAGTATTTGAAATCAATATAATTTACCAAGCCAATATACTAAAAAAAATACACACACACACACACTTTTCAATGGGTACCAAAAAAGTGACAAAAATCAGTGTCTGTTTATCATAAAAACTCTCTTCAAACAAGGAAGAGTAGGAAACTTCCACAAATGGATAACAAGCATCTACAAAAAAATAGAGAGCTAACATTATATTTAATGATAAAAGACAACTTTCACTTAATGGCTAAAGTTGCTTTCCTCCTATGATCAGAAACAAGGAAAGGATGTCTGCTCTCACCACATCCATTCAACATGGAGTTCCTAGCCATTGCAATAAGTCAAAGATAAGAAGTAAAAGGCATATAGATTGGAAAGGAAAAAGTAAAACTGTACAGATTATTTGCAGATAACACAATTGTCTACATTAAACATCCTAATGAACCTACTAAAAAGCAAAAAATTCTAATTAATAAATTAGTTTACCAAGGCTGTAGAAGTCAAGGTCAATATATGAATATCAACTATATTTCTATTTAATAGTAGTGAATATTTGGAAATTAAAATTTAAAAATAGGGCTTCCCTGGTGGCGCAGTGATTGAGAGTCTGCCTGCCGATGCAGGGGACACGGGTTCGTGCCCCAGTCCGGGAAGATCTCACATACCGCGGAGCGGCTGGGCCCATGACCCATGGCCGCTGAGCCTGCGCGTCTGGAGCCTGTGCTCCGCAACGGGAGAGGCCACAACAGTGAGAGGCCCGTGTACCTTAAAAAAATAAATAAATAAAAATAATACCACTTTTACAATAGCACCAAAAAGATGAAACACTTGGGAATAACTTTAACAAAATATCTGTAAGACCTATACAATGAAAATTACAAAACTTTCCTGAGAAAAATTTAAGGACCTAAATAAATAAAGAGATAAACCATGGCCATTAATCAAAAGACAATACTTTTAAGATGTCAAGTCTCCCCAAATTCATCTATTGATTTAATACAATCCTAATCAAAATTCCAGTGAACTTCTTTGTAGAAATAAACAAATTGCTTCTAAAATGTATGTGTAAAAGTGAAGACTAAAATAGCCAAATTTTGAAAAGAAACAAAAGTTTGAGGACCTGCAATACCTGATTTTTAAAACTTACTGTAAGCTACGGTAATCAAGATAGTGTAGGATCGGCATTAGGACAGACATACAGAGTACGGAAACAGATCCACACAAATATGGTCGATTGATTTCCAAAGATTTCAAGGCTGTTCAGTGGGAAAAGGATACTCTTCAAAAAACAGTGTTGGAAGAACTGGACCTCCATATGCAAAAATATTAACTTTACCCTTACCTTACACCTTATATGAAAGTTAACCTGAAATGGATCAAAAACCTAAATGTAGGAGTGAAAACTATGAAATTTCTGTAAGGAAACATAGGTGAAAGTCTCCATGACTTTGAGTTAGGAAAAGACTTCTTAGGATACAAAATGCATGAATTATTTAAAAAATTGATAAAGAAGTCTTTCAAAATTAACAATTTCTTGTCTTCAAAAGACACTATTAAGAAAATCAAAAACCAGCCACAGTTTGGAAGAAAATATTTTCAAAACACATCAAGGACTTGTATTTACGATATTTAAACAACTCTTACAATTCAGTAAGACAACCCAATTTTTTAAGCGCACCATTGACAACATACAAATGAGTAATAAGAATATGAAAATTCTTATTACTCAATTTCATTAGTCAACATGGAAATTAAAATCACATTGAGGGGACTTCCCTGGAAGTCCAGTGGTTGAGACTTTGCCTTCCGATGCGGGGGTGTGGGTTCAATTTCTGGTCAGGGAGCTAAGATCCCACATGCCTCAGAGCCAAAAAACCAAAACATCAAACAGAAGCAAAATTGTAGCAAATTCAATAAAGACTTTAAAAATGAAAAAAAAATACATTGAGATACTACTACACATCAACTAGAATGAGTTTAAATTAAAATAATTGACAATACCAAGTTTTGCCCAAAATGCAGAGCAACTCGAAACCTCATACATTTCTGGAGGGACTACAAAGTGGTACAGTCATTTGGGAATATTTTCACAATATTTTCAGTTTCTAACAAAGTTAAATATACACTTAATCATACTATCCAGCAATTCCAATCCTAGGTATTTAACCAAGAGATGTAAAAACATACATACACACACACACAAAAAAAAACCTATATGCATAGGTTTTTTTATAGCATCTTTATTCACAATAGCCAAAAAAACTGGAACAAACTCAAATGTCCAGCAACTTGTGAATGGATAAAAATAATTATGGCATACACTGGAAAATTACTCATTAACAGAAAGGAACAAACTACTGATACATGCAACATGGATAAATATCAAAGGCATTATTCTAAGTGAAAGAACAGAGAAACAAAAACTATATACAATATGTATTCACAGTTTTTAAAAATTCGGTATTATGGAAAAGGGAAAACCACAGGGGCAGAAAATGGGCTGGAGTTAGGGCAGAGAGGAAAGGGGGCACAGAGAAGATTACACGGGGGCATAACCTCTTTGGGGTGATAGAAATATTCAGTATCATGATTGTGGAGATTATTAGGAGACTGTAAACATCTGTCAAAACCCAACAAACAATAAACCCAAAACAGTATTTTACTGTACGTCAATTATACCTCAATAAATCTGATTTTAAGTTCACAGAATCACTGAGATGACTAGAAAAACAAGCAAGCTCAAGGCTAAACTTCTAGGAAAACATCCAAAACTATGCTGTAGAACTGGCTTGATGAGAAAACTGCTGCATCTGTCCCAGTCACCAAACCCTAAATGCCAAAACCTGACTGCAACTAGTACTGATGCCAGGTCTCTACCAGGCACTCAACCCTACAACATTATCATCCCCCAGAGCCACGCTCTCCTGCTGCTGCCTAAGCTCAGCACAGAGCCCGTTTCTCACATGGTTCTCTTCCAAGTCGTGGTCTCACCTAAGTGCCTCCGACTGGAGAGTGAAGTCCAAGCAGCAAAAGACGCTGGAAATTTGAGTTCTCACTTCTGACCCTAAGGAGACGGATGCATAATGTGGAAATTTCTCCAAATGTAGAAATGCTGTCCAACATGTGATGGCCAGACATGAATAGGACAAATGTTGATGAAAACAAGCAGTAAATGAAAACATTAAAAGTTCTTTCTCTTTCTTTTTCCTCTCCCCTACCTCTTCTAAGCCTTTCTTTGTCAAGCACTCTGTATTTCCTCACCTCAGAGGCTTTTGCAAGGTGGAAAGCTGAAACTACCAAAGACAAACAGGCTATCTCTAGGGAAAGCCTGAGCTCACTGAGGAAACTGTCCTGGGGAAGAGGAGGTAGGAGGGGCTACCTCTGAGCTGAAGAAAGGAGAACATGGACTACTAGGAAGGGCATGGATGCTATAGCCAACTTCCCAGAGAAGAGGGGATCCAAGCTCTACTTTCCTCAGAGGCCAAGGGAAATAGCAGTGTCTAAAAAAGGATGGCTGGTAGTAAGGTAGATAGCTAGTGGGAAGCAGCCGCATGGCACAGGGATATTGGCTAGGTGCTTTGTGACAGCCTGGAGGGGTGGGATAGGGAGGGTGGGAGGGAGGGAGACGCAAGAGGGAAGACATGGGAACATATGTTTATGTATGACTGATTCACTTTGTTATAAAGCAGAAACTAACATACCATTGTAAAGCAATTATACCCCAATAAAGATGTTAAAAAAAAAAATGGATGACAATAGAATTATAACCTATGGGATGTGGCCAAATTAATACTCAATGAAAAAATTAATGGTGTAAATGTATTTAATAGAAAAAAGAAATAAATGAATTAAACATTTAAATTAGAAAGGTTAAAATAAGCAAACAAGCCAAAATAAAGGTAGACAAAGTAATAAAATTAAAAGCATAAATAAGTAAATTAGGAAGCAAAAAAATGTAGAAATGGTTAATATAATGGAGAGCTGGTTCTAAATATGAATGAATGAATAAATGAATAACTTCCTAAAAATGTGACCAAGAGGTTGAGGAACTCTACAAATTAACAATACAAATATAATGTTCAATGAAATGGAAGGGTTTCTTTGCATAAATCTTTATGCCAATAAATAAGAATCCATAATTGAAGCCGACTTAAGAAAAGGTTGTAAGTGAATAACCATGGAAGAAATAAAAACTTTGTTAAAGATTTAAAAAAAAAAAAAAAAAAAAAGGATGGCTGCCCCTGGACACTGGGGCTCTGTCACTGCAAAATCCCCTGAGCTCTACACAGTACAGAGCTGCAGAGCAAGACTTCAACGGACCCTGCGGGCTCAAACGTGGGGCATGTTAATAGTTACTCTGCAGAGGACCAGAGGAGTCCCCCAGTGTTTTGGCTCTGCATGAGACCTTGCGGTGTGGAGGAGGGAGCCCCAATAAAAATCGATATCAAATTTATTGCCACGCTGATAAGAAGAGAGTCTCACATTTGTATTTAACTTGCCTTACAGAAAGTAGATGAAGAGCATTTCTTGCAAACCTTTGCAGGTCCTAGGAATAAGTATAATCTAAAAAATCTGAATGTCCCAAGGATTATATGAAAGACTTCTAAAAAAAAAAATCACTGTGCTTTCAAATTGCAGAAATCACTGTGTAGAAAGAGGGCAGGGCATGGGGAGAGAAAAGTGACAGTTTATGAGCTATTTTTTCATGGTTACCTTTTATTACAGGGGTAACCTTTTGGCAAATCTGAACGTGCAAGTCACTGGCCTTTTCCAGCGATAAAAAAATTAAAATGCTTTTACTGTTTAGCTTTCTAAAGAGCTTCTAAATATGTAGGCTTTTAATCCAGACAATGACTAGGGTGGAAGAATGTACTTTTCTTTCCTGGCTTAGTTTTGTTGTGTTTTCTAAAGAAATTACAGAGTTCTTTAGTTTATATTTGGGTAGGCCTTTCTGACATTGTCACACTAGCTAAATGCCAGTATCAATCTGGTTAGCAGATTGAAGATTTATATTGGGAAATACTAACTAGAGTTTCCAGATGGCAAAAGGCCAGATAAATGGCTTTTACGGTTAAATACAACCACGTACGCTCAACGTCACTAAATGGTTGAATATAGCCCCACTTGGCTATAATGAGCGAGCTCCATTTGTTTAATGAAGCATTCATATGATAAAAGAGGCTAAATCAAAAGTAGAGTTATTTATGAACAAATAAAGCCATCTGAAACCATCAGGAAGGATGTTATATTCTGAAACCAATTAAATTCTTTTTTAAAAATGACTCAACTGAAATTTTTATTCTTGTTCACCAATAACACTGCCTCTTTCCAAACTAAGCACTATTTTTTTTTAATTTTCTTGATTTTTGGGGATATGTTTGTGTCAGTACCAGTTTAACTTCTAACTAGTGTAAAGCACTCTTCAATGTGTACAATATGAAAAAATAAGAGATTTGAAATGTGGAGGAAATAAGAACTCACACAACTCAACAGCTAAAAAATAAACAATCCAATTAAAAAATGGGCAGAGGATCTTTCCAAAGAAGACATACAGATGGCCAACAGGTACATGAAAAATGTTCAACCTCATCTTTCATCAGTCATCAGGGAAATGCAAATCAAAACCACTATGAGATACGACTTCACACCTGTCAGAATGACTATCATGAAAAAGACTAGAAATAACAAGTGCTAGCAAGGATGTGGAGAAAAGAGAACCCACTGTTCTCTCTCACAAACTGTACTGTTTGTGGGAATATAAATTAGTGCAGCCACTATGAAAAATATGGAGGTTCCTCAAAAATTAAAAATAGAACTACCACATGATCCAATAATTCCACTTCTTAGTATTCATCCAAAGAAGATGAAAACACTAATTTGAAAAGACATCGGTACCTAAATGTCCGTTTCAGCATTACTTACAATAGCCAAGACATGGAAACAATCTAAAGGTCCATGGATGGATGAATGGATAATGAAAATGTGGTGTACATGTACAATGGAATATTATTCAGTCATAAAAATGAATGAAATCTTACCATTTGCAACAACATGGATGGACCATGAAAACATTATGCTAAGTGGAGTAAGTCAGACACAAAAAGATAAATACCACATTATCTCACTTATATTTGGAATCTAAAAAAAGAAAATAAAAACACCAAGCTCAAAGATATAGAAAACAGATTGTTAGTTGCCTAAGGCAGGAGGGCGGGCCAAATAGCAGGCCTAAAGGTACAAATTTCCACTTACAAAGTCATGAGGATGTAATGTACAGCTTGATGACTATAGTTAATAAACTTTATTGCATATTTGAAATTAGCTAGGAGAGTAAATCTTAAAAGTTCTGATTATAAGAAAAAAAATTTTGTATATATATGGGAACAGATGTTAACTGGACATACCGTGGTGATCATTTTGCAATTATGTATACAAGTGTCAAATCATTATGTTGCACGCCTTAAACTAATATAATGTTTATGTCAAATATACCTCAACTAAAAAATGCGAAAGTAGGAAATTTTGTTACCTATCCTATTAGAAACTCTTAGAAATCTAAGAGCGCAGGCAGAGGTAATATTACATCAGAATTAAGTACTGACACAATGTGTCTAAGTACTTTCCATGACCTTCAGACCCTGCTGAATATGGCCTTTGCCTGTTTTTCCAACCAGTCTTACAGCACTTTTTCCCACAGTGGACTTTTCTCAGGTCCAGAAATACACTGGCCTCTCCTGGATTTGTATGGTCTCTTTCCATAGCCTGAAATACACTCCCCCGCCACACACACACACACACAGAGGATCCTTCTAACTCCTACCTATCCTTCAGATTTCAAAATTTCCCTGACCTCCAGACCTCTTACATACCTCCACAGTACCCTGTACTTCCCTGAAATTATCAGAAACCTTCTAGGCAGATTCTAAGTAGAAACTATATGCCCAGGTCCAATATGCCCGATGATACAGTAAATGTCCAATATGCATTTGATAATATTCATCAAGAACTTACATGCCAAATACTCTTCTAAGCACTTTATATAAGCTTAGTAACAAACAAGACTGGTAGGTGATAGGATTATTAATCATATTTTATACATGAGGACACTGAGGTCCAGAGATGCTAAAACACATTCCCAGATAGAACTGGGATTCAAACCAACGTCCACTCTGACTCCCTGGCCTCCTAATCAGTACTTCATACAGCCTCCTAGTAACAGTGAAAAGGGCACAGGACTTAGAATCCAGGCACGGCTACTTATAGCTGCATAACTTTAGACACACTACTTAAACCTTTGAGCCTTAGTTTTCTTGCATTTTTAAGAAAAGGGATAAAAATATCTACCTCACAAGATCACTTTGAAGAAGTGTACTTTAAGTACCTGGCTTAAAGGAAGTCCTTAATGCATAATAATTGAATCTGATCTCAGGAAGATAACCCAAAGTAGTATTAAGCAGTAAGAAAGAAGAGAAGAAAGCAACTATATATTCACCCAGACTCACAATTGTCCCAGGGGCATGAAACTTCTCAGGAAAATTATGATCATATACTTATTTTTGACATATACCTATAACTGTGATTTTTTAATTACTAAGAGCTATACAAAGTTATGCTTAAGCATATGTTTAAGTTAAGAGAACACTTCTTTTGGTAGATGTATTATTGCATATTCATATCCTCCATAGCCCCTAGTAAAAAGCTAAAAGACTGAATACTTCCCCATGACAAACCAGGAGTGAAATTCAAAAATTAAATGTGAAGTAAAAATATTTAAAAAGCATTAGAAGACAACCGGTAGGAAATAAAAAGACAAATCTAAATGAAACCAAAGATGGCACAGGAAGAATAAGCAGGAAGAGAATGGGGGAAGATAATGGGGCTAGAAGGCCCTGTATTGTTGACAGTATCTGAAACACTGATTAATGTTATTTCTAAGCAGATTAACCAAATCCCAACTGTTCTACATCAGGTCCTTTCTCTAAGCTTGTCCTCCCTCAGACCAGCAAATAAAGGATAAATTAAAATTTTAAACACACAAATAAAATAGAAGAAAAAAGCCCACCCACACAAAACAAAAATGTACTGAGTTGACAACTCACCCTAATGTTCCTATTCTTTCCTTTCATTCTGTGCCTATACTAAAATGATAACATGATAAAACTGAAAAGTGAAAAAGAGGAGGATTAGCTCTCCTATGTAATTTTTAAAAGAAAGCATCAAGCCATTCTCCGTCAGCAATAGGTGGTGCAGTACTTGGTATCTTCACATGAGTGGGAGGGCACAAAGAGATGGTGTGGGGGGATTGTTATTTCTGTCCCAGATACAGGAAGAACTTTTAACCTTCTGATGCTTCTCCTTATCATAACTTTCTCCATAGCAACCACAGAACTGCAGTGGCAAGAAATAGATGAGAAGATAAAAAATATACGTATTATGTATACACGCACACACTTATATATAAATCCTGCAAAACTCCAGAATTCAGTAATGGTTTTTAAAAATATGACACATTCCTCTATAATCTCAAATTTCTGTAGAAGATTAACAACTAAAAAACAGAATTAAGCAAACATAGCATACTTGTCATTTTTCTTTGGCACTTATATTTGTAACATATATATAGCATTTCACAACAGATTTAATCTCTAAGATGAGCCCATTTTACTAAAAAAAAAAAAAAAAAAAATTCTTTTGAGGCCTAACAGATGTCCCAATGTTTGGTCCAGAAGAACAAGAACCTCACATACTATTCATAAATAAGAGTGTTATGACAGTAATATAAGATTGTGACTTTGTGTCCACTGCACATTATACTGCTGGTGAAAAGTTTATAACTAGAGAAACAAGAAAACGAGAAAGGGTCACTCCACTGACAAGGGCTCTTATGCCAGGTAAAAGCAAGAAAGGGCTGGAGTAACTAACTCACTGGGAACAAACTCACCCTAGTTTGCAGTCACTGTTTCCCTATTTTGGCTTAGCCTTGATGTTCAATTGCAGGATTAACAAATGCACATAAAATATTAGGTTTCATCATGAAGAGGTCCTACAACCAGGTGTGGCGAAGCATGATGTTATCAGAAAAAGCATGGCAGCCCCAGAGCCCCACTGCATAGAAAGGGAAAGAACTTCTTAGGGTTGAGATGGGAATGACAACGTTAGATGAATGAGTGTTCCCCTGCCAGACCTGCTCTTCTGAGGAACAGACTACATTTTACATCTTCTCACTGCTTCCATTCCTACTCTCTGGGTGCCCGGGGACCATTTCAGAAGGTGCTAAACACCTGTAAAAACCTACACTAGAATCCAGCAGGTCTCCGCGTGGGGAATTTTAGGATGATCACTCGGTTCTCTCACTACATGGTGAAGTCTTATTAATGGCTCAGCCCATATATTTACATCCGGTAATTTAAATGTCACAGGAAGATAAATTTTTATGGGGTTTGTTATTAAAATATAGGAAAAGGACAGGCAATAAGGGATTTGGACAAAACAGGTTAAGTGGAGGAAGAATACGGAGAAAATATATTGATGACAGGTATATTATTGTTTAATAGGGAAGAATATATTTAATTCTTTTCAGGCATGAGAAGGGAACTGAGGCTGGAGCACTGGTGTGTGTGGTGAGTAGTGGAGGGGGAAGCTGGGGGGAGAGGAGGAGGCACTGGCTGGGGCTAAAGTCTGGGGAGCACAGGGCAACCATACTCTTCATGCTTCCACCTCCGCCCCCAGGCTCACATGAGCCCAGGCTGATCACATTTTACCCTTATTAATTCAGGCAGCCAACCAAATGCCAGGCACCAGTACGAGTGGCAAACATAGGAGTCACAGTTTCTACCCTCAAGGAATCCACCATCTAGTGGAAATACAGCTGTTAATCGATTAAACACAATGGTGATAAATGTTATACAGAAGATATGCACTTTTATTTCTCCCAGCCTGTCTACAATGCTGAGTCCTCAGGTCTCAGGAAAAATATCATGGAACCAGGGCTGGCTCATGGTCTGAAACTGACACACAAGAGCCCAGAGGGTGAACCGAAGGGCACGACTCTTTCCTGCAGCCTTAGGACTCTGTGCCCCGGTGCAGAGGGTGTGTGGGCACCCACTCTGGTTATCCAGCCCTTCCAGAGCTGTCTCAGGTTCAGAGAGGATTTCAGTTGAATTTAGATCAAACTGATTTTCAGAGGAAGCCCAGACAGCCTGGTGAAGGGATGTTTTCTTTGGCATGAGAAAAAATGATCATGAACTAGAGACACCAAGCAGGGCAGGGAGAACTTTCTGCATAGCTGCCGCTTTTCTGCAAAAATTAAGCTGCTGCCTGAGAGTAACGGCTTGAGAGTGAAACTTATCTGGCTCCACTCTAGTCACAATGGAACAAGCTGTGTACAAGAAACTAGGTGCTTCCACTGACTTCTGAGTTAAAGGGCTTTGAAAATAGTAAAGCACTCTCAGATCTAAGGTACTAAAACTACTTATACAACATGAGTAATACGTTCCTTCCATATGATTTTTAAAGTTCTTCTCTCCTTTTCTCCCTCCCCCAAACACCTTCCAGTTGGAGACTAGAAGCAGTAGTCCTAGACTCTGACAACTTTTCCTTGTACAGTGCACACCATCTTATGTCCTGCACCCAAGAAGGCCACTCCCTCAGTGCCCTGTGAACTAGACAAAGAGTCTCACATCTTTCCAATTTAATCCTTTCAGACAACTCCATGGCTATTCAAAGTCGTCTGGGGTTTTCAGATTTAGCCAGATGAAAAGAGACTACTAGGGGCAAAATGGCTTGTGACTAATTAATTAAAAACCATAGAAGCACCTGTGTATGTGTGTGTATGCACATGTACACAAACACATATACATACAAACATACAACCTGAAAATCTGGAGATAAAAATCAGTTACCCAGGTTGGATACCAAAAAAAAAACAGTATTAATAAAACTGCATGAAGAAAGTAGCTGTTGAGCTGAAGATCAGCAGAAAAATAAGACTGCCACATTATCTACAATTTTCAAAGGGTTCAATATTTTTTCCATGGCACACAAAAAAGGAGAAATTGGAGGTCACAGCTCTGTTTTTCTCAACCCAATTTCCTAATGAAAATATCCTCAAAGGAAACATCTGCTTCCTTTACCCCACTTCTCTCCTTGAAGCCAGACTCCAATGGGGACCACCACCTCACCAGAGAAGTGATCAATAAAGAGGAAAGTGACACTGAGGCCAGAGGTCTACACAATCCCCGAACTGAGTAATCCACTCCTCAATTATGAGGTATCTCTTATAGTATTTATGACCAGTCTTTTTTTTTTTTACATAGAGCAGGTTCTTATTAGTTATCTATTTTATACATATTAGTGTATATATGTCAATCCCAATCTCCCAATTCATCCCACCACAACCACCACTCCCCGCCGCTTTCCCCCCTTGGTGCCCATATGTTTGTTTTCTGCATCTGTGTCTCTACTTCTGCCTTGCAAACTGCTTCATCTGTACCATTTTTCTAGATTCCACATATATGCGTTAATATATGATATTTGTTTTTCTCTTTCTGACTTCCTTCACTCTGTATGACAGTCTCTAGGTCCATCCATGTCTCTACAAATGACCCATTTTCATTCCTTTTTATGGCTGAGTAATATTCCATTGTATATGTGTGCCACATCTTTATCCATTCATCTGATGATGGGCATTTAGGTTGCTTCCATGACCTGGCTATTGTAAATAGTGCTGCAATGAACATTGGGGTGCATGTGTCTTTTTGAATTATGGTTTTCTCTGGGTATATGCCCTTATGACCAGTCTTAACACTACTTCTCAAGATATGTGTGTGCGTGTATAAAATGCTAACAACAGACAGAAATGCCCAAAGAATAAAAGTTGAATCAGATAAGCAGCTCAACTTAAAGTCCACTATTTGTTCTACTTAAAACAATCATTTCCTATTTTTTAATTAGGAGCTGATAGGAGTAGCCTTCTCTAAATGCCCACACACCAGTATCTAATGGCAAGTGCTATTAGACAAAACTGTATCTGTGCCAGCTATGTAACTGAGATGGAAACATGGTCTGGAAGAAAAAACAATCAACTCAGGCAATATTTATGAGTTTTGACAAAAACAAAAATGACACCCTCCAACAATCCAGAGGTGGGGTGGTACATTTAGTGAGTTCGCTTTTAAATAAAGGAGTGCTCTAGAGACAGTTTCTTAATTTTATAAACTGAAGTTTAAAGAAAAAAAAACCTTTAAACTGTACAGATTGTTTCAATCTTACCTTATTTACGAGTTTTGATTTCTAAGTTGTATTTAGCTTAGGGTACACTGCGATCGCTATTCCTACCTACAGTGAGTTTTCCTTTTTGTGCTTTTTTTTTAGTCATCCATTTTATTCACATTAGTGTATACATATCAATCCCAATGTCCCAATTCATCACACCACAACCCCCACCGCCCACCGCTTTCCCCCCCTGGTGTCCATACATTTATTCTCTACACCTGTGTCTCAATTTCTGCTCTACAAACCGGTTCATCTGTACCATTTCCTAGGTTCCACATATATGCATTAATATACAATATTTGTTATTCTCTTTCTGACTTACTTCACTCTATAACAGTCTCTAGATCCATCCACATCACTACAAATGACCCAATTTTGCTCCTTTTCATGGTTGAGTAATATTCCATTGTATATATGTACCACATCTTCTTTATCCATTCGTCTGTCGATGGGCATTTAGGTTGCTTCCATGACCTGGCTATTGTACATAGTACTGCAATGAACACTGGGGTGCATGTGTCTTTTTGAATTACGGTTTTCTCTGGGTATATGCCCAGTAGTGGGATTGCTGGCTCATATGGTAATTCTATTTTTAATTCTTTAAGGAACGTCCATACTGTTCTCCATAGTGGCTGTATCAATTTATATTCCCACCAACAGTGCAAGAGGGTTCCCTTTACTTCACAGCCTCTCCAGCATTTGTTGTTTGTAGATTTTCTGATGATGCCCATTCTAAGTGGTGTGAGGTGATACCTCATCGTAGTTTTGATTTGCATTTCTCTAATAATTAGTGATGCTGAGCAGCTTTTCATGTGCTTCTAGGCCATCTGTATGTCTTCTTTGGAGAAATGTCTATTTAGGTCTTCTGCCCATTTTTGGATTGGGTTGTTTGTTTTTTTAATATTGAGCTGCATGAGCTGTTTATATATTATGGAGATTAATCCTTTGTCTGATGATTCATTTGCAAATATTTTCTCCCATTCTGAGGGTTGTCTTTTCGTCTTGTTTATGGTTCCCTTTGCTGTGCAAAAGCTTTTAAGTTTCATTAGGTCCCATTTGTTTATTTTTATTTCCATTACTCTAGGAGGTGGATCAAAAAAGATCTTGCTGTGATTTATGTCAAAGAGTGTTCTTCCTATGTTTTCCTCTAAGAGTTTTAGAGTGCCCGGTCTTACATTTAGGTCTCTAATCCAATTTGAGTTTATTTTTGTGTATAGTATTAAGGAGTGTTCTAATTTCATTCTTTTACACTGTCCAGTTTTCCCAGCACCACTTATTGAAGAGACTGTCTTTTCTCCATTGTATATCCTTGCCTCCTTTGTCATAGATTAGTTGACCACAGGTGTGTGGCTTTATCTCTGGGCTTTCTATCCTGTTCCATTGATCTATATTTCTGTTTTTGTGCCAAAACCATATTGTCTTGATTACTGTAGCTTTGTAGTATAGTCTGAAGTCAGGGAGTCTGATTCCTCCAGCTCCGTTTTGTTCCCTCAAGACTGCTTTGGCTATTCGGGGTCTTTTGTATCTCCATACAAATTTTAAAATTTTTTGTTCTAGTTCTGTAAAAAATGCCCTTGGTAATTTGATAGGGATTGCACTGAATCTGTAGATTGCTTTGGGTAGTATAGTCATTTTCACAATATTGATTCTTCCAATCCACGAACATGGGATATCTCTCCATCTGTTGGTATCATCTTTAATTTCTTTCATCAGTGTCTTATAGTTTTCTGCATACAGGTCTTTTGGCTCCTTAGGTAGTTTTATTCCTAGATATTTTATTCTTTTTGTTGCAATGGTAAATGGGAGTGTTTCCTTAATTTCTCTTTCAGATTTTTCATCATTTAGTGTATAGGAATGCTAGAGATCTGTGCATTAATTTTGTATCCTGCAACTTTACCAAATTCATTGATAAGCTCTAGTAGTTTTCTGGTGGCATCTTTAGGATTCTCTATGTATAGTATCATATCATCTGCAAACAGTGACAGTTTTACTTCTTCTTTTCCAATTTGTATTCCTTTTATTTCTTTGTCTTCTCTGATTGCCATGGCTAGGACTTCCAAAACTATGTTGAATAATTGTGGTGAGAGTGGATATCCTTGTCTTGTTCCCGATCTTAGAGGAAATGATTTCAGTTTTTCACCATTGAGAATGATGTTTGCTGTGGGATTGTCATATATGGCCTTTATTATGTTGAAGTAGGTTCCCTCTATGCCCACTTTCTGGAGAATTTTTAACATAAATGGGTGTTGAATTTTGTCAAAAGCTTTTGCTGCATCTATTGAGATGATCATATGGTTTTTATTCTTCAGTTTGTTAATATGGTGTATCACATTGATTGATTTGCGTATATTGAAGAATCCTTGCATCACTGGGATAAATCCCACTTGATCATGGTGTATGATCCTTTTAATATGTTGTTGGATTCTGTTTGCTAGTATTTTGTTGAGGATTTTTGCATCTATATTCATCAGTGATATTGGTCTGTAATTTTCTTTTTTTGCAGTATCTTTATCTGGTTTTGGTATCAGGGTGATGGTGGCCTCATAGCATGAGTTTGGGAGCTTTCCTTCCTCTACAATTTTTTGGAAGAGTTTGAGAAGGATAGGTGTTAGCTCTTCTCTAAATGTTTGATAGAATTCACGTGTGAAGTTATCTGGTCCTGGACTTTTGTTTGTTGGGAGATTTTTAATTCACAGTTTCAATTTCATTACTCCTGATTGGCTTGCTCATATTTTCTATTTCTTCCTGGTTCAATCTTGGAAGGTTACACCTTTCTAAGAATTTGTCCATATCTTCCAGGTTGTCCATTTTATTGGCATAGAGTTGCTTACAGTAGTCTCTTAGGATGCTTTGTATTTCTGTGGTGTCTGTTGTAACTTCTCCTTTTTCATTTCTACTTTTATTGATTTGAGTGCTCTCCCTCTTTTTCTTGATGAGTCTGGCTAATGGTTTATCAATTTTGTTTATCTTCTCAAAGAACCAATTTTTAGCTTTATTGATCTTTGCTACTGTTTTATTTGTTTCTATTTCATTTATTTCTGCTCTGATCGTTATGATTTCTTTCCTTCTGCTAACTTTGGGTTTTGTTTGTTCTTCTTTCTCTAGTTCCTTTAGGTGTAACGTTAGATTGTTTATTTGAGATTTTTCTTGTTTCTTGAGGTAGGCTTGTATAGCTATAAACTTCCCGCATAGAACTGCTTTTGCTGCATCCCATAGGTTTTGAATTGTGGTGTTTTCATTGTCATTTGTCTCTAGGTATTTTTTGATTTCCTGTTTGATTTCTTCACTGATCTCTTGGTTGTTTAGTAATGTATTATTTAGCTTCCATGTGTTTGTGTTTTTTATGTTTTCTTTCCCTGTAACTGATTTCTAATCTCATAGCATTGTGGTCAGAAAAGATGCTTGATATGATTTCAATTTTCTTCAATTTACTGCAGCTTGATTTGTGACCCAAGATGTGATCTGTCCTGAAAAATGTTCTGTGTGCAGTAGAGAAGAAAGTGTAATCTGCTGTTTTTGGATGGAATGTCCTATAAATATCAATTAAATCTATCTGGTCTATTGTGTTATTTAAAGCTTGTATTTCCTTATTAATTTTCTGTCTGGATGATCTGTCCATTGGTGTAAGTGAGGTGTTAAGAATCCTCCACTATTATTGTGTTAGTGTCGATTTCCTCTTTTATAGCTTTTAGCAGTTGCCTTATGTATTGAGGTCCTCCTATGTTGGGTGCATATATATTTATAATTGTTATATCTTCTTGGATTGATCCCTTGATCATTATGTAGTGTCCTTCCTTGTCTCTTGTAACATTCTTTATTTTAAAGTCTATTTTATCTGATATGAGTATTGCTACTCCAGCTTTCTTTTGATTTCCATTTGCATGGAATATCTTTTTCCATCCCCTCACTTTCAGTCTGTATGTGTCCCTAGGTCTGAAGTGGGTCTCTTGTAGACAGCATATATACGGGTCTTGTTTTTGTATCCATTCAGCGAGTCTGTGTCGTTTGGTTGGAGCATTTAATCCATTCATGTTTAAGGTAATTATCGATATGTATGTTCCTATGACCATTTTCTTAATTGTTTTGAGTTTGTTTTTGTAGGTCCTTTTCTTCTCTTGTGTTTCCCACTTAGAGAAGTTCCTTTAGCATTTGTTGTAGAGCTGGTTTGGTGGTGCTGAATTCTCTTAGCTTTTGCTTGTCTGTAAAGCTTTTGATTTCTCCATCAAATCTGAATGAGATCCTTGCCAGGTAGAGTAATCTTGGTTGTAGGTTCTTCCCTTTCATCACTTTAAGTCTATCATGCCACTCCTTTCTGGCTTGTAGGGTTTCTGCTGAGAAATCAGCTGTTAACCTTATGGGAGTTCCCTTGTATGTTATTTGTTGTTTTTCCCTTGCTGCTTTCAATAATTTTTCTTCGTCTTTAATTTTTGCCAATTTGATTACTATGTGTCTCAGCAAGTTTCTCCTTGGGTTTATCCTGTATGGGACTCTCTGTGCTTCCTGGACTTGGGTGGTTATTTCCTTTCCCATGTTAGGGAAGTTTTCAACTATAATCTCTTCAAATATTTTCTCAGGTCCTTTCTCTCTCTCTTCTCCTTCTGGGACCCCTATAATGTGAATGTTGTTGCATTTAATGTTGTCCCAGAGGTCTCTTAGGCTCTCTTCATTTCTTTTCATTCTTTTTCCTTTGTTCTGTTCTGCAACAGTGAATTCCACCATTCTGTCTTCCACGTCACTTATCCGTTCTTCTGCCTCAGTTATTCTGCTATTGATTCCTTCTAGTGTATTTTTCATTTCACTTACTGTATTGTTCATCTCTGTTTGTTTGTTCTTTAATTCTTCTAGATCTTTGTTAAACATTTCTTGCATCTTCTTGATCTTTGCCTCCATTCTTTTTCCGAGGTCCTGGATCATCTTCACTATCATTATTCTGAATTCTTTTTCTGGAAGGTTGCCTATCTCCACTTCATTTAGTTTTTCTGGGGTTTTATCTTGTTCCTTCATCTGGTACATAGCCCTCTGCCTTTTCATCTTGTCTATCTTTCTGTGAATGTGGTTTGTGTTCCACAGGCTGCCGGATTTTAGTTCTTCTTCCTTCTGCTGTCTGCTACAGTGAGTTTTCTATTCCTAAAAGTATCAATTACCCAAGCTGTACTGAGAAATAAAGTCAGTGACCAGATGGCATTTGCCATTGTTGCCCTCCTGTTCTTCTTTCATTAGGAGTCTCTTTGAAAGTATTTATTTTGGATGGTTTCATGTGCCACCCTTAAGATTCCCTACAGAGCTCACAGATTCTTTCACTTTTCATGTAAAAATCAAGGTTTAGGGTAAATCCTAGACCTTAGGTGTCATTTTTTTCCATATATAAATTTATTTATTTATTTATTTTTGGCTGTGTTGGGTCTTTGTTGCTGCGCGCGGGCTTTCTCCAGCTGCGGCGAGCAGGGGCTACTCCCTATTGTGGTGCGCAGGCTTCTCATTGTGGGGGCTTCTCATTGCGGTGGCTTCTGTTGCTGTGGAGCACCAGCTCTAGGCATGCGGGCTTCAGTAGCTGCAGCACACTGGCTCAGTAGTTGTGGCTCATGGGCTTTAGAGCACAGGCTCAGTAGTTGCAAAGCACGGGCTTAGATGCCCCGTGGCATGTGGGATCTTCTCAGCCCAGGGATTGAACCCATGTCTCCTGAATTGGCAGGAGGATTCTCAACCACTGTGCCACCAGGGAAGCCCCCCTTAGGTGTCATTTTAATGTTTTTTTTTTAATTTGAAGCTTTTCTGGATGTTTAAAGGGTAGAAAGTGACCTTAAATATCATCTAATCCAATCCCTTTATTTCATAAATGAAAAACACAGGGAAGACACAACAGGGAAGTCACAGGTCTGAAATCACTGTTAGTTTGTGCTAGTCCTCAATTCCCAGCTCAGTGACTTTCCCACTGTATCAGATTTGTTGTACAAAAGACAGAAACTCAGGGCTTCCCCGGTGGCGCAGTGGTTGAGAGTCCGCCTGCCGATGCAGGGGACACGGGTTCGTGCCCCGGTCCGGGATGATCCCACATGCCGCAGAGCGGCTGGGCCCGTGAGCCATGGCCACTGAGCCTGCGCATCCGGAGCCTGTGATCCGCAACAGGAGAGGCCATAACAGTGAGAGGCCCACATACCGCAAAAAAAAAAAAAAACACAAAAAAACAAAACAAAACAAAAAAAAGTCAGAAACTCAAATTCTAAGGAATAAATCTCAAGTATTTCAAATAAGAAGCCTGAAATTTATGTTTCTTTATCTTTTCCACTGTTATTTATTCCATTACTCATTTGGCTGTTTACCAAATGATAGATGATAGAGAGAAAGGAAATGACTGTGAACTCAGTCCATTCTAATAATTTCTGGAAAACTTAGTTATTTTAAAGTTTTTGGATGAAAAGAGATTAAAACTAAAGAGGAGAAATTGCCGTTGGTGATTTCAATCATTTCAATTATCTATGTTTCATGTCTCCCCATCTTCTAATATATTAGGCCACAATCCCCATGAAATCATCAGTAAATATTCTCTAAATTAGAAAATCAAACATTGGTATTAATGTTTCTGCATGAACTCAAACTGAATACAAGATGTTTGAAAACTTACTCTGTCATAGGGAAAATACAAAAGCTATCTGGCTACAATTAATGCCAGAATATCCTATTTATGATAATCTAATTACATTGTATAAAAAATTCAAATGTATTTTTAAAAGTTACTGAAACATTTTGAGAGTTAAATACAATAAAAAGTGTAAAGCATAAAATATACGTATCATGTACCATAGTTATATACAACTGAATCTGGTAATATTAAAGACAAGTTCTGCAGAAAACCTACAAGTAACTCAACAGCTATTTAAGAAGAGTGTGATCGGGGAAGGTGGAAGATGGCGGAAGAGTAAGACGCGGAGATCACCTTCCTCCCCACAGATACACCAGAAATACATCTACACGTGGAACAACTCCTACAGAACACCTACTGAAGGCTGGCAGAAGACCTCAGACCTCCCAAAAGGCAAGAAACTCCCCACGTTCCTGGGTAGGGCAAAAGAAAAAACAGAGACAAAAGAATAGGGACGGCACCTGCACCAGTGGGAGGGAGCGGTGAAGGAGGAAAAGTTTCCACACTCTAGGAAGCCCCTTCGCGGGCAGAGACTGCGGGAGGCGGAGGGGGGAGCTTCGAAGCTGCGGAGAGCACAGCCACAGGGGTGCGGAGGGCAAAGCGGGGATATTCCCGCACAGAGGATCGGTGCCGACCGGCACTCACCAGCCCGAGAGGCTTGTCTGCTCACCCGCCGGGGCGGGCGGGGCTGCGAGCTGAGGCCGGAGCGCAGGGAGAGGACTGGGGTTGGCGGCTTGAACATAGCCTGAAGGGGTTAGTGCACCACAGCTAGCCGGGAGGGAGTCCGGGGAAAAGCCTGCACCTGCAGAAGAGGCAGGAGACTTTTCCTTCCCTCTTTGTTTCCTGGGGCGTGAGGAGAGGGGTTTAAGAACGCTGCCTAAAGGAACTGCAGAGACGGGCGCGAGCCGCGGCTAAAAGCGCGAACCCCAGAGACGGGCGCGAGCCGCGGCTGAAAGCGCGGAATTCAGAGACGGGCGCGAGCCGCGGCTGAAAGCGCGGAATCCAGAGACGGGCGCGAGCCGCGGCTGAAAGCGTGGAATCCAGAGACGGGCGCGAGCCGCGGCTAAAAGCGCGGACCCCAGAGGCGGGCGGGAGACGTTAAGGCTGCTGCTGCCGCCACCGAGGGGCCTGTGTGCGAGCACAGGTCACTCTCCACACCCCTCTTCCGCGGAGCCTGTGCAGCCCGCCACTGCCGGGTTCCCGGGATCCAGGGACAACTTCCCCGGGAGTGCGCACAGCGCGCCTCAGGCTGGTGCAAAGTCACGCCGGCCTTTGCCACCGCAGGCCCGCCCCGCACTCTGTGCCCCTCCGTCCCCGCCGGCCTGAGTGCGCCAGAGCCCCCAATCAGCGGCTCTTTTAACCCCATCCTGTCTGAGCAAAAAACAGACGCCCTCCAGCGATCTACACGCAGTGGCAGGGCCAAATCCAAAGCTTAGCCCTGGGAGCTGTGAGAACAAAGAAGAGAAAGGGAAATCTCTCCCAGCAGCCTCAGAAGCAGCGGATTAAAGCTCCACAATCAACTTGATGTACCCTGCATCTGTGGAATACCTGAATAGAAAACCAATCATCCCAAATTAAGGAAGTGGACTTTAGGAGCAAGATCTATGATTTTTTTCCCCTTTCCTCTTTTTGTGAATGTGTATGTGTATGCTTCTGTGTGAGATCTTGTCTGTATAGTCTTGCTTCCACCATTTGTCCTAGGGTTCTATCCGTCCATGTGTTTTTTTTTTAATTTTTTTTCTTAATAATTAATTTTAATAACCTTATTATACTTTACCTTCGTTCTTTCTTTCTTTCTTTCCGTCCTTCCTTCCCTCCTTTAGACAACGAATCATCCCAAATTGAGGAGGTGGTCTCTGACAGCAAGATTTAGGATTTTTCCCCATTTACCTCTTTTAGTGAGGGTGTATGTGTATGCTTCTGTGTAAGATTTTGTCTGTATAGCTTTGCTTCCAACATTTGTCCTAAGGTTCTTTCCGTCCCTTTTTTTTTTTTCTAAATAAGAAGTTTTTAATTCAATAACTTTATTATACTTTATTTTATTTTTACTGTATCTTCTTTCTTTGTCTTTTTTCCTTCTTTCCCTCCTTCCTTCCTTCCTCCCTCCCTCCCTCCCTCCTTTCTTTCCTTCTTGCCTTCTTGCCTTCTTTGCTTCTTTCTTTCTTCCTTCCTTCCTACCCTCCTTTCCTTCTTTCTTTCCTCATACTTCTACTAATTCCCTCTACTTTTTCTCCCTTTTATCCTGAGCCTGTGGATGAAAAGCTTTTGGTGCTCCAGCCAGGAGGCAGGGCTCTGCCTCTGAGGTAGGACAGCCAACTTCAGGACACTGATCAACAAGAGACCTCCCAGCTCCACATAATATCAAACGGCGAAAATCTCCCAGAGACCTTCATCTTAACACCAGCACCCAGCTTCACTCAACGACCAGCAAGCCACAGTGCTGGAAAACCTATGCCAAACAACTAGCAAAACAGGAACACAACCCCACCCATTAGCAGAGAGGCTGCCTAAAATCATAATAAGGCCACAGACGCCCCCAAACACACCACCAGACGTGAACCTGCCCACTAGAGAGACAAGATCCAGCCTCATCCACCACAACACAGGCACTAGCCCCCTCCACCAGGAAGCCTACACAACCCACTGAACCAACCTTAGCCACTGGAGACAGACATCAAAAACAGGAGGAACTACAAACCTGCAGCCTGCAAAAAGGAGACCCCAAACACAGTAAGATAAGCAAAATGAGAAGACAGAAAAACACACAGCAGATAAAGGAGCAAGATAAAAATGCACCAGACCTAACAAATGAAGAGGAAATAGGCAGTCTACCTGAAAGAGAATTCAGAATAATGATAGTAAGGTTGATCCGAAATCTTGGAGATAGAATGGACAATAGATTGGACAAAATGCAAGAATCAGTTAACAAGGACCTAGAAGAACTAAAGATGAAACAAGCAACAATGAACAACACAATAAATGAAATTAAAAGTACTCTAGATGGGATCAATAGCAGAATAACTGAGGCAGAAGAACGGATAAGTGACCTGGAAGATAAAAGAGTGGAAATAACTACTGCAGAGCAGAATAAAGAAAAAAGAATGAAAAGAACTGAGGACAGTCTCAGAGACCTCTGGGACAACATTAAACGCACCAACATTCGAATTATAGGGGTTCCAGAAGAAGAAGAGAAAAAGAAAGGGACTGAGAAAATATTTGAAGAGATTATAGTTGAAAACTTCCCTAATATGGGAAAGGAAATAGTTAATCAAGTCCAGGAAGCACAGAGAGTCCCATACAAGATAAATACAAGGAGAAATATGCCAAGACACATATTAATCAAACTGTCAAAAATTAAATACAAAGAAAGCATATTAAAAGCAGCAAGGGAAAAACAACAAATAACACATAAGGGAATCCCCATAAGGTTAACAGCTGATCTCTCAGCAGAAACCCTACAAGCCAGAAGGGAGTGGCAGGACATACTGAAAGTGATGAGGAGAAAAACATGCAGCCAAGACTACTCTACCCAGCAAGGATCTCATTCAGATTTGATGGAGAAATTAAAACCTTTACAGACAAGCAAAAGCTGAGAGAGTTCAGCACCACCAAACCAGCTTTACAACAAATGCTAAAGGATCTTCTCTAGGCAAGAAACACAAGAGAAGGAAAAGACCTATAATAACGAACCCAAAACAATTTAGAAAATGGGAATAGGAACATACATATCGATAATTACCTTAAATGTAAATGGACTAAATGCTCCCAGCAAAAGACACAGATTAGCTGAATGGATACAAAAACAAGACCCGTATATATGCTGTCTACAAGAGACCCACGTCAGACCTAGAGACACATACAGACTGAAAGTAAGGGGATGGAAAAAGATATTCCATGCAAATGGAAGCCAAAAGAAAGCTGGAGTAGCAATTCTCATATCAGACAAAATAGACTTTAAAATAAGGACTATTAAAAGAGACAAAGAAGGACACTACATAATGATCAAGGGATCGATCCAAGAAGAAGATATAACAATTGTAAATATTTATGCACCCAACATAGGAGCACCTCAATACATTAGGCAAATACTAACAGCCATAAAAGGGGAAATCGACAGTAACACATTCATAGTAGGGGACTTAAACACCCCACTTTCACCCATGGACAGATCATCCAAAATGAAAATAAATAAGGAAACACAAGCTTTAAATGATACATTAAACAAGATGGACTTAATTGATATTTATAGGACACTCCATCCAAAAACAACAGAATACACATTTTTCTCAAGTGCTCATGGAACATTCTCCAGGATAGATCATATCTTAGGTCACAAATCAAGCCTTGGTAAATTTAAGAAAATTGAAATTGTATCAAGTATCTTTTCTGACCACAACGCCATGAGACTAGATATCAATTACAGGAAAAGATCTGTAAAAAATACAAACACATGGAGGCTAAACAATACACTACTTAATAATGAAGAGATCACTGAAGAAATCAAAGAGGAAATCAAAAAATACCTAGAAACAAATGACAATGGAGATACAACGACCCAAAACCTGTGGGATGCAGCAAAAGCAGTTCTAAGGGGGAAGTTTATAGCAATACAAGCCCACCTTAAGAAGCAGGAAACATCTCGAATAAACAACCTAACCTTGCACCTCAAGCAATTAGAGAAAGAAGAACAAAAAAACCCCAAAGCTAGCAGAAGGAAAGAAATCATAAAAATCAGATCAGAAATAAATGAAAAAGAAATGAAGGAAACAATAGCAAAGATCAATAAAACTAAAAGTGGTTCTTTGAGAAGATAAACAAAATAGATAAACCACTAGCCAGACTCATCAAGAAAAAAAGGGAGAAGACTCAAATCAATAGAATTAGAAATGAAAAAGGAGAGGTAACAACTGACACTGCAGAGATAAAAGAGATCATGAGAGATTACTACAAGCAACTCTATGCCAATAAAATGGACAATCTGGAAGAAATGGACAAATTCTTAGAAATGCACAACCTGCCAAGACTGAATCAGGAAGAAATAGAAAATATGAACAGACCAATCACAAGCACTGAAATTGAAACTGTGATTAAAAATCTTCCAACAAAGAAAAGCCCAGGACCAGATGGCTTCACAGTCGAATTCTATCAAACATTTAGAGAAGAGCTAACACCTATCCTTCAAACTCTTCCAAAATATAGCAGAGGGAGGACCACTCCCTAACTCCTTCTACGAGGCCACCATCACCTTGATACCAAAACCAGACAAGGATGTCACAAAGAAAGAAAACTACAGGCCAATATCACTGATGAACATAGATGCAAAAATCCTCAACAAAATACTAGCAAACAGAATCCAACAGCACATTAAAAGGATCATACACCATGATCAAGTGGGGTTTATTCCAGGAATGCAAGGATTCTTCAATATATGCAAATCTATCAATGTGATAAACCATATTAACAAATTGAAGGAGAAAAACCATATGATCATCTCAATAGATGCAGAGAAAGCTTTTGACAAAATTCAACACCCATTTATGATAAAAACCCTGCAGAAAGTAGGCATAGAGGGAACTTGCCTCAACATAATAAAGGCCATATATGACAAGCCCACAGCAAACATCATCCTCAATGGTGAAAAACTGAAAGCATTTCCACTAAGATCAGGAACAAGACAAGGTTGCCCACTCTCACCACTCTTATTCAACATAGTTTTGGAAGTTTTAGCCACAGCAATCAGAGAAAAAAAGGAAATAAAAGGAATCCAAATCGGAAAAGAAGAAGTAAAGCTGTCACTGTTTGCAGATGACATGATCCTATACATAGAGAACCCTAAAGATGCTACCAGAAAACTACTAGAGCTAATCAATGAATTTGGTAAAGTGGCAGGATACAAAATTAATGCACAGAAATCTCTGGCATTCCTATATACTAATGATGAAAAATCTGAAAGTGAAATCAAGAAAACACTCCCATTTACCATTGCAACAAAAAGAATAAAATATCTAGGAATAAACCTACCTAAGGAGACAAAAGACCTGTATGCAGAAAATTATAAGACACTGATGAAAGAAATTAAAGATGATATAAATAGATGGAGAGATATACCATGTTCTTGGATTGGAAGAATCAACATTGTGAAAATGACTCTACTACCCAAAGCAATCTATAGATTCAATGCAATCCCTATCAAACTACCACTGGCATTTTTCACAGAACTAGAACAAAAAATTTCACAATTTGTATGGAAACACAAAAGACCCCGAATAGCCAAAGCAATCTTGAGAACGAAAGAAGGAACTGGAGGAATCAGGCTCCCTGACTTCAGACTATACTACAAAGCTACAGTCATCAAGACGGTATGGTACTGGCACAAAAACAGAAAGATAGATCAATGGAACAGGATAGAAAGCCCAGAGATAAACCCATGCACATATGGACACCTTATCTTTGATAAAGGTGGCAGTAATGTACAATGGAGAAAGGACAGCCTCTTCAATAAGTGGTGCTGGGAAAACTGGACAGGTACATGTAAAAGTATGAGATTAGATCACTCCCTAACACCATACACAAAAATAAGCTCAAAATGGATTAAAGACCTAAATGTAAGGCCTGAAACTATCAAACTCTTAGAGGAAAACATAGGCAGAACACTCTATGACATAAATCAAAGCAAGATCCTTTCTGACCCACCTCCTAGAGTAATGGGAATAAAAACAAAAATAAACAAATGGGACCTAATGAAACTTCAAAGCTTTTGCACAGCAAAGGAAACCATAAACAAGACCAAAAGACAACCCTCAGAATGGGTGAAAATATTTGCAAATGAAGCAACTGACAAAGGATTAATCTCCAAAATTTACAAGCAGCTCATGCAGCTCAATAACAAGAAAACAAACAACCCAATCCAAAAATGGGCAGAAGACCTAAATAGACATTTCTCCAAAGAAGATATACAGACTGCCAACAAACACATGAAAGAATGCTCAACATCACTAATCATTAGAGAAATGCAAATCAAAACTATAATGAGATATCATCTCACACCAGTCAGAATGGCCATGATCAAATAATCTAGAAACAATAAATGCTGGAGAGGGTGTGGAGAAAAGGGAACCCTCTTACACTGTTGGTGGGAATGTAAATTGATACAGCCACTGTGGAGAACAGTATGGAGGTTCCTTAAAAAGCTACAAATAGAACTACCATATGACCCAGCAATCCCACTACTGGGCATATACCCTGAGAAAACCATAATTCAAAAAGAGACATGTACCAAAATGTTCATTGCAGCTCTATTTACAATAGCCCGGAGATGGAAACAACCTAAATGCCCGTCATCGGATGAATGGATAAAGAAGATGTGGCACATATATACAATGGAATATTACTCAGCCATAAAAAGAAACGAAATTGAGCTATTTGTAATGAGGTGGATAGACCTAGAGTCTGTCATACAGAGTTAAGTAAGTCAGAAAGAGAGAGACAAATACCGTATGCTAACACATATATATGGAATTTAAGGAAAAAAAATGTCATGAAAAACCTAGGGGTAAAGCAGGAATAAAGACGCAGACCTCTTAGAGAACGGACTTGAGGTTATGGGGAGGGGGAAGGGTGAGCTGTGACAGGGCGAGAGAGAGTCATGGGCATATACACACTAACAAATGCAGTAAGGTAGATAGCTAGTGGGAAGCAGCTGCATGGCACAGGGATATTGGCTCGGTGCTTTGTGACAGCCTGGAGGGGTGGGATGGGGAGGGTGGGAGGGAGGGAGACGCAACAGGGAAGACATATGGGAACATATGTTTATGTATGACTGATTCACTTTGTTATAAAGCAGAAACTAACACACCATTGTAAAGCAATTATACCCCAATAAAGATGTAAAAAAAAAAAAAAGAAGAGTGTGATCAATCGAAGTAAAAACATCTTGTCTAGATTATGTAAATGAAGTTAAGTATAATGTACAATTAAAACATAGCATACCATTGGATAAAGCTGATGATATTACTTGAAATGGTTAGGATAAAGTTCCTACCAAGTATTAGTAAAAAATATATTATAACTTCTACTACCAGCCATAAAAGACTAAAGAGTATCATACTCTCCCTCTTCATTGTGTACAAAGAGCTATAAAATTGAGCAGAACACATGAAGCAATTGCTTTCAGAACTTGGAAAAGAGGCATACAGGACCGTAACGACGTGAGTCCCATGATGGTCCCAGCCTTCTGCCTTGAGGCACATTCTAGACTTAGTGAAGACAAGTGGAGTCAAAGCAGAGCACAGCATACTCATCAAGCTGAAAAGGCAGACAAATTTGGGGCTACCGAGGTGGGTGGAATTTGTGGAGTAGGTCACGAGAGAGTAGGAGCTGTAAAAAGAACGAGCTCCAGATGTCCACACAGAGTTCCCCTTAAGTCTTTGGCTGAAGGTGAAGCTGTGCATGCAAAGGGCATGATCCGATGAAGCTCAATAGAGAAGAGCTACTGGGGAGCTGAACACAGATGCTGCAGGTTGAGATAGTCCAGAAGGTTGTGGCTCAGGCCTATGAGAGCCTCTGTTTCCAGATCTCAGTATCTAATGGCAAAGAGCGTGGGACCAGGAGGCCAGTTGATTGCATCAAAAGTCAATGCTGTGTGGTGATTATGGGTGGTCCAGAGATTCTAGGAGGTATGAGAAGAGGTTGTTAAAGCCTCTGTAGTAAAAGAGTCTTGGGGTCGGAGGAGGGGCACCAACGGGAGCGCCACCATATTGCAATATGGACAGATTCTATAGCCTTTTGTTGTAGGGAGTCCCATTTAAGATGGGCTGGTTTGCAAGTAACAGCACAAATTCACTTAAGTAAAATTCTCTAATGAAAAATATGTTGTCTTCAAAACCCAGAAAGACGTTGAGCCTATTTTAACATTTGTGGGTGCTGAAAGGGCCATGAGCTGTTTCTTGACAGTGTCAGAGATGGAGTGGCTCTTGGCTTATCAAACAATTTTCAGGGATTTAACAAAGGTAGCTGGGCCCTGTACTATGTGTGGGGCAATCAGTGGCTCATGTCCTTTGTGAGTATTACAATGTCCTGAATGAGTATGTCAAGTGGATCTCCTTGGAGGAGAATGTCACCAGGGTGATGTCATACTTGTGCTTCTGGAGAAAGCTGGATGTGGTGAAGATCTTGCCTGCAAAGACTGTACACAATAATAGGACTATTGATGGACCCCATGGACAGCTCGGCAGAGGTGTACTCTTCAAAGATGAAGGCAGACTGCAGTTGAGAGGTTGCTGAAATAGGCTTTGAACAGAACGTATTAGCCAAATCTATGACTGCCAAGTACTACCAGCTGCTGATTAGGTGGGGTCAGTAATTTCCATAATATTAGGAATGGAGGCCTTAATGGGTAGGATCATGGCTCGAAAGTTATGGTAATCCACTGTGAGGTACTATTCGTTCTTTCTGAGTTTAAAAACAGGTCAGATTGTGCTGTTAAACTGAGAAAGAGTAGGAATCATCACCCATTGTGTTAAAAGGTCTTATGTATGGGTTTTAATTCTTGAAGGCTCTTTATTTTCATTTACATTGGGCAATATTAGCTATTTTAATCATGGAGTGGGGAGGGATTCAAGGAAGTCCCATATTTCCAAGCCAACTCTAAGTGTCAAAGATGTAACTTAATTTATTATTCATCGGGTCAGTGCATCCATGCTGACCTTGGATATTTTAGGGCAATAAATGCTATGACCATGGGGAATTTAGGCAAGGCACTAACTCCAATGGGTAAGGTGAGACAGGCCCATTTGTCCTCTATTACATATTTGGTAACTTCTCTAGGGGTATTAGGGGTACCTTATTAAAATTTGGTAGGATCTCCATGTACAGGATTACCTTGTTTAAATATATTAAGATCCTCAGGTATAACTATAATTTGAGTCCCAGCATCAATTAAGACATGAAATGAAAGTGCATTTCAGCAGATGTTAAAATTAACGCAGAACCTATGTTGCAGAGGTTCAAAAGTCAATTGGTGCCTTTTTATCTTTTCGTTACATTCTTTTAGTAAATTCTGGGCTTCCAATTGGGTCAAATTTACGATCTCTGACTCAGTTCTTTGTTTCTTTCCCATGTATCCAGGTATCCGCTTGTTGGTTTTTTTTTTCAGTGATTTCTCACATACTTCAGGGAGATCCTCTCTACCCTGCTCATAGTTTAGTTAAGTTTCTTCCTCCAGAGGGCCTTAAATAAGTATAATCAAGGTTAGGGGCCTTCCCCATGGTAATGATGAGTAAGGTTTGAATTAACCCCTTGGCTTTGCCATGGAGTGCCATGGGCATTTTTCTCTATAACCTTGAAATATTTGGGATGCAGCTAAACGAGTGCTTAAATTATAGCTCTAAATGCTTGTATTAGAAAATAACAAAATAAAGCAAATACAATTTATAATAGTTATTTTTATAATCAGGAACAAAACTAAAGAAGAATAAATGTTCTTTAAATTGATGGATTAGCAAGAAAAAGTATTTAGTGACCAAAAGTAAATAAATCCAACATTTACAAATAAGATAAAATTAGCTGTAACTTCATATTTTAATGTGAAATTTTTGAAATATAACAAACATAAAGAAAAATGCACACATCTCAAATATATGCCTCTGCATACTTCACCTCTTAGAGAAAGGATACATTCACTTTAATGTGACTGTAATATCTGAAATTAATTCACCAATAAAAATTGGTATATGTGTTATAATCCTCAAGCCCAAGGCTTGGAATAAATTAGATTAGACTGGGAGGTGAGGGGACAGTTACCAATGCAAAAGCTTAATAAAGAGAGAAAATACAAAGAATTGCCCTATATTTATTGAGTCAGGAATGGAAGTACAGATTTGTTCAGGAAAAACTGGTAATTCCCCCTGACACACACATTTGATGCTACCAGCTCTTCCTAAAGAAACCATAGCCATACACACACTCCCTCTATATGCTTTCTTTGTTCAAGGAGTAACACATGGGCTCTATCATGAATGGCAATAGAGATACAATTCCATCCACTAACCTGAACAGCCCTAAGGAATGTTATCTGCTACGTCACACCACCACCAGTTTAAGCCTCCTCCAGTAGTTCTAATAGTGAAAATTCTTCAAATCACCATTAAATGATTAAAAGTGTGCTATTTCCCACTATACATGATAAAACATTATTCTGGCAATAGTAAATATTGATGGCCAATCTGAGATACAAGATTATTATGATGGTAAAAAATTTCTAAGGCAATATGCATTTTATATATTCTATACAGAATATTTAAGTTTCTCACTGATGTATTTTTCTGAGTGGGAGGAAATACGCACAAATGCAAACACATATATACCTCAGTTCAATTTTCCCATTCATCCCTGGAAAGGCACTAATAATGTATCTTTTGAAGTTCTGTGTGGAAAACCACCCTTTCTATTCCCCTACCCTATAGAATTTTCTCCTCAAATGAGATTCACCTAGTGCCAGAAGCCTACAGTCAACAAAGAGCTTTCTTAAAAATACTTCAAAAACAAACTTATAAACTGCTGCTAGGGAGTGGATTAACAGCTATAATGTAAAACCAAGCAGAAAACAATTCCTCCCAATCCCATACTACTGTAAACTACTGGTCTACTGCCTTTGGCCTGGCCATTTCTCATGGAGGTACATGTAAGTTGGTAGACAGTAATGTGTGAATATTTTTATAAACCATTAGATCAGCTCTATCCAACAGAATTTTCTGTAATGATGAAAATGTTCTATATATACATTCTCCAATATATTACTAGCCACATGTGACCATTGCACACTTGAATTGTAGCTAGTGTGACTGAGGAACCAAATTTTTATTTTAATTAATTTAAATATCCATGTGTGGCTAATGGGTAGCACAGTTTTAGATTCTTAGTCTTTTTATAGAGCAAAACTATTCATCATGCATGTTTCCTCCACACCAGGGATTGCAAACAGGTGATCCATGGACCAAACTTGGCTGACAGATGGGTCTGGTTTGGTGATCACAGCATTTTTTGCTCTTAATCTAAATTAAATACTTTTACACATGGTAATCCCCAGTTGGGCAATATATCTAACATTTCTTGATTCCCCTAAACACACATGCAGGCGCGCACGCGCGCACACACACACACACACACACACACACACACACACACAAGCATTTGACTTTGGTACTCCTACAAAATGGGGTGGTATTATTTTTCAGATTCTTTTTCATAAAACATCACACATTTACATATTAGTAAGCTTCAGGTGATGTCTCTTTTTTTTTTTTTTTCTGTGGTACGCGGGACTCTCACTGTTGTGGCCTCTCCCCTTGCACAGCACAGGCTCCAGATGCGCAGGCTCAGCGGCCATGGCTCACGGGCCCAGCCACTCCGCGGCATGTGGGATCTTCCTGGACCGGGGCACGAACCCGTGTCCCCTGCATCGGCAGGCGGACTCTCAACCACTGCACCACCAGGGAAGCCCTGATGTTTCTTTTTAAAATAATCATAGTTCTAATAGTATCTAGCCCTTTAATGCGCACTTACTACGTGTTAAGAACCATCCTAAGTTCTTCACATGTATTAGCTCAAGCTTTACAACCTTTATATAAGTACTATTACTATACAGATAAGAAAAGTGAGACTGAGAGGGATTAAGTAATTTGCCAACTTACTGCAAATAAATGACAGAGCCCAGTCCCAAATACAGGAAGCCTGTCTCCAGAGTGCATGCATGCTCTTAACCACCATGCTCTCCATGCCTCACAGGCGAGCTTATTTCCTCCAATCATCACTTTTTTCACAAGCAACTCATTTCAAACATAATTTTTCAATGCAATTACTATCACCCCTGTTTTACAGAGTAAAAGTAATTTCTACTTTCAAACAGCAGCCAACTGCTAGGAGAGGCTTCAGAGGAAAGTGCCTTCTCTATAGTCCAGAGTAAAGGAACAGCTCGTTTTGTTATAAACTTTATCAGAGCTCATGAAACCAACATTCCTTTCTTTACCTCCAAGAAAGGACAACACCCTCCAAATTTCCTTACCTTTCCTGCTTTCTCTGGGCTACTGAGCGTGTTACAAAGTTTTGATTTATTAGGAGACATTAACATTAACGTCATTAATGAATGAGGTTTACAGCAGCTGCACAGCTCTTTTCCTAAAATCAAAGGTACTACAATCCAAAACTGGACATTCAAAGGAAAAAGGAAATCATAAACTTAACTCTGCTTATTCTACAATCACTTGCAAACCACCTCTTTTCTCGTATTTCTCAGAATCAAATATTTCCGCAAAGTTCTCTGTAATATTTCGTAGGATATGGTACTTTTAAAATATTCAAAGTTGCAAAAAGGAAGGGTTAAAGTTCACAACTAACCTTGTCAATGATGAAGACTACTGTTTTTCTTTCATAAAGGAAGAAGAGAAATAAATAAAGTTGACAAATGTGGCAGTGAACCAAAATCCAGAAGCCATCAAAATTACCATCACTGTGACCACCACTCATGCTTTAGAGGGAAAAGCAAGGAGGAATTAGGCATATTTTGTGACTAAACTTGGTAATTTAATTTTTCCCTTCCCTTACTTTATCACAATGTACCCAGAGATGACTTATATGAGCGTCTAGGGATCTTGTAGGAAGCACTGCATTAGTCTCCAACTAATGAAAACAGTGAAAACAATAAAAATGGTGTCATAAGCAACAATATAAAGAACACTATTACAAAGGGATACATGAATATTCACTACAGGAACCTCAAGAAAAGTAAACATTTTGATAGCCATAATTGCTTCTGCCACTGGAATGATTCAAAAATGAAGAACACTAGGGCTTCCCTGGTGACGCAGTGGTTGAGAGTCCGCCTGCTGATGCAGGGGACACGGGTTCGTGCCCAGGTCCGGGAAGATCCCACATGCCGCGGAGCGGCTGGGCCCATGAGCCATGGCCGCTGAGCCTGCACGTCCGGAGTCTGTGCTCCGCAACGGGAGAGGCCACAACAGTGAGAGGCCCGCGTACAGCAAAAAAAAAAAAAAAGAAGAAGAACACTAGACGTAAGTGCAGTGCGTAAAAAGTTGAGTTAATGACAAGGTCAGCTGGTGACCTGAAGGATTAATAAACATATTTTAAAACAGATGTTCATCAACACTTTATCACAAAAGGCATTATTATAACAATAAAATGAAATAGAAGTGTAGACAGAGAACAGATATTTATTAAGGGCAAGTTTTGTCCTTAGCACTGAGTTAAGCATTGTGAGGAACACAAAAGCAGCAAGTGAGATTCTCTACATTAACAGAAGTCATCATCCCATTTCATGTATTCCAAGTGCTAACTCCCCTCTTTCCTCCCAGCAGTAACTTACTTCTGCTGAATGTTATGGACTACAGAGGCACCTGCAAAATGTGTGTGTGTGAGAGAGAAGACCACTTTACTAATAAATAAAGTTGGATACACCAGATTTCACTGGACGTTAAAGACTGCATTTTGGAGGTGATGTCTGGATTAGGCAAGAAGTGCAAATAGGCTACCTGCCCTGCAATATGTATGGAAGATTTTTCTTTAAAGTGGGAGTCAATTTCAATGTTTCCTATCATGAACTGTAAGCCACAGGGCTCTGCTTTAGAGAAGATCCAAGCCACTAGGTAAGATGTCTGGCTCAGATTACATATGCTACTGGATGTCAGAAAAGGAAAAGACTAACGGGAGTAACTCAAAAAGGAAAGACTGTGGATAGTCTGAGTCTTGTGTGAGATCTGTAAATACAGGGAGAAGAATAATTAAACATCAAGGAGACAGGACCATACTCCAGACAAAGGAAACAGCCATGAACTCCTCAGAGAAACACGTCGTGTGTAACTCTTGATGGAATGATAGGTAAGGAATAATATTCCAAGATAATGGGACCCCACTATGGAACGGACTACCGAAGCCATTCTTAGCTGGCTGTCCTTGAATTCACAGAAGGAGAGCAGTTAGTATCAGGAGTGAGAGGTCCAAACACTACAAAGAGGGAGGAGCTTCAAGATGGCGGAAGGTAAGACGTGGAGATCACCTTCCTCCCCACAAATACATCAGAAATACATCTACACATGGAACAACTCCTACAGAACACCTACTGAATGCTGGCAGAAGACCTCAGACCTCCCAAAAGGCAAGAAACTCCCCACGTCCCTGGGTAGGGAAAAAGAAAAAACAGAGACAAAAGAATAGGGATGGGACCTGCACCAGTGGGAGGGAGCTGTGAAAGAGGAAAGGTTTCCACACAACAGAAGCCCCTTCGCGGGCGGAGCTTGCGGGAGGCGGACGGGGGGAGCTTCGGAGCCGCAGAGGAGAGCACAGCCACCAGAGTGCGGAGGGCAAAGCGGGGAGATTCCCGCACAGAGGATCGGTGCCGACTGGCACTCACCAGCCCAAGAGGCTTGTCTGCTCACCCGCCGGGACAGGTGGGATCTGGGAGCTGAGGCTCGGGCTTCGGTCGGAGCGCCGGGAGAGGACTGTGGTTGGCTGCGTGAACACAGCCTGAAGGGGGTTAGTGCGCCACAGCTAGCCGGGAGTGAGTCCAGGAAAAAGTCTGGCACTGCCGAAGAGGCAAGAGACTTTTTCTTGCCTCTTAGTTTCCTGGTGTACGAGGAGAAGGGATTAAGAGCGCTGCTTAAAGGAGCTCCAGAGACAGGCGCGAGCCGCGGCCATCAGCGCAGACCCCAGAGGCGGGCATGGGACGCTAAGGCTACTGCTACTGCCGCCACCAAGAAGCCTGTGTGCGAGCACAGGTCACTCTCCACACCTCCCTCCCGGGAGCCGGTGCAGCCCGCCACTGCCAGGGTCCCATGATCCAGGGACAACTTCCCCGGGAGAACGCTTGGCGCGCCTCAGGCTGGTGCAACGTCATGGCGGCCTCTGCCACCGCAGGCTCTCCCCACACTCCGTGCCCCTCCCTCCCCCCTGGCCTGAGTGAGCCAGAGCCCCTGAATCAGCTGCTCCTTTAACCCCGTCCTGTCTGAGCGAAGAACAGACGCCCTCAGGCGACCTACACACAGAGGCAGGTCCAAATCCAAAGCTGAACCCCGGGAGCTGTGCGAACAAAGAAGAGAAAGGGAAATTTCTCCCAGCAGCCTCAGGAACAGCGGATTAAATCTCCACAATCAACTTCATGTACCTTGCATCTGTGGAATGCCTGAATAGACAAGGAATCATCCCAAATTGAGGAGATGGACTTTGGGAGCAAGAATATTTATATGTTTTTTTCCCTTTTTCCCTTTTTGTGAGTGTGGATGCATATGCTTCTGTGTGTGATTTGTCTGTATAGATTTGCTTTTACCAGTTGTCCTAGGGTTCTGTCTTTCCTTTTCATTTGTTTGTTTGTTTTTTAGTATAGTTTTCAGCACTTGTTACCACTAGTGGATTTGTTTTTTGGTTTGGTTGTTCTTTCTTTCTTTTTTTAAAATTACTATAAAAAGTTTTTTTAATAATTATTTTTTGTTTTGTATTTTAATAACTTTTTTTTTTTTTTACATTTTTCTCTCTTTTTTCCTCCCTTTTATTCTGAGCCGTGTGCATGACAGGATCTTGGTGTTCTAGCCATGTGTCAGGGCTGTGCCTCTGAGGTGGGAGAGCCGAGTTCAGGACATTGGTCCACAAGAGACCTCCCAGCTCCATGTAATATCAAACGGCGAAAATCACCCAGAGATCTCCATCTCAAAGCCAAGACCCAGCTCCAGTCAACGACCAGCAAGCTACAGTGCTGGACACCCTATGCCAAACAACTAGCAAGACAGGAACACAACCCCACCCATTAGCAGAGAGGCTGCCTAAAATCATAATAAGGCCACAGACACCCCAAAACACACCACCAGACGTGGACCTGCCCACCAGAAAGACAAGATCCAGCCTCATCCACCAGAACACAGTCACTAGTCCCCTCCACCAGGAAGCCTACACAATCCACTGAACCAATCTTAGCCACTGGGGGCAGACACCAAAAACAATGGGAACTACAAACCTGCAGCCTGCGAAAAGGAGACCCCAAACACAGTAAGATAAGCAAAATGAGAAGACAGAAAAACACACAGCAGATAAAGGAGCAAGATAAAAATCCACCAGAGCAAGCAAATGAAGAGGAAATAGGCAGTCACCTGAAAAAGAATTCAGAATAATGATAGTAAAGATGATCCAAAATCTTGGAAATAGAATGGAGAAAATACAAGAAACGTTTAACAAGGACCTAGAACTAAAGAGCAAACAAACAGGCATGAACAACACAATAAATGAAATTAAAAATTCTCTAGAAGGGATCAATAGCAGAATATCTGCGGCAGAAGAACAGATAAGTGACCCTGAAGATAAAATAGTGGAAATAACTACTGCACAGCAGAATAAAGAAAAAAGAATGAAAAGAATTGAGGACACTCTCAGAGACTTCTGGGACAATATTAAATGCACCAACATTCGAATTATAGGGGTCCCAGAAGAAGAAGAGAAAAAGAAAGGGACTGAGAAAATACGTGAAGAGATTATAGTTGAAAACTTCCCTAATATGGGAAAGGAAATAGTTAAGTCCAGGAAGCACAGAGAGTCCCATACAGGATAAATCCAAGGAGAAACAAGCCAAGACACATATTAATCAAACTGTCAAAAATTAAATACAAAGAAAAAGTATTAAAAGCAGCAAGGGAAAAACAACAAATTACAAGGGAATCCCCATAAGGTTAACAGCTGATCTTTCAGCAGCAACTCTCCAAGCCACAATGGAGTGGCAGGACATATTTAAAGTGATGAAAGGGAAAAACCTGCAACCAAGATTACTCTATCCAGCAAGGATCGCATTCAGATTTGACGGAGAAATTAAAACCTTTACAGACAAGCAAAATCTAAGAGAATTCAGCACAACCAAACCAGCTTTACAACAAAGGCTAAAGGAACTTTTCTAGGCAGAAAAGACAAGAGAAAGAAAAGACCTACAATAACAAACCGAAAACAATTAAGAAAATCGTAATAGGAACATACTTATCAATAATTACCTCAAATGTAAATGGATTAAATATTCCAACCAAAAGACATAGACTGGCTGCATGGATACAAAAATAAGACCCGTATATATGCCATCTACAAGAGACACACAACAGTCCTAAGAAACATGCAGACTGAAAGCGAGGGGATGGAAAAAGATATTCCATACAAATGGAAATCAAAAGAAAGCTGGAGTAGCAATTCTCATATTAGACAAATTAGACTTTAAAACAAAGACTATTACAAGAGACAAAGAAGGACACTATATAATGATCAAGGGATCAATCCAAGAAAAAGATATAACAATTGTAAATATTTATGTACCCAACATAGGAGCACCTCAATACATAAGGCAAATGCTAACAGCCATAAAAGGGGAAATCAACAGTAACACAATAATAGTAGGGGACGTTAACACCCCACTTTCACCAAGGGACAGATCATCCAAAATGAAAATAAATGAGGAAACACAAGCTTTAAATGATACATTAAACAAGATGGACTTAGTTGATATTTATAGGATATCCCGTCCAAAAACAACAGAATACACTTTCTTCTCAAATGCTGATGGAACATTCTCCAGGATAGATCATATCTTGGGTCACAAATCAACCCTTACTAAATTTAAGAAAATTGAAATCGTATCAAGTATCTTTTCTGACCACAACGCTATGAGAATAGATATCAATTACAGGAAAAACTCTGTAAAAAATACAAACACATGGAGGCTAAACAATACACTACTTAATAACCACAAGATCACTGAAGAACTCAAAGAGGAAATCAAAAAATACCTAGAAACAAATGACAAGGAAAACACGATGACCCAAAACCTATGGGATGCAGCAAAAGCAGTTCTAAGAGGGAACTTTATAGCAGTACAATCCTACCTTATGAAACAAGAAACATCTCAAATAAACAACCTAACCTTACACCTAAAGCAATGAGAGAAAGAAGAACAAAAAACCCCCAAAGTTAGCAGAAGAAAAGAAATCATAAAGATCAGATCAGAAATAAATGAAAAAGAAATGAAGGAAATGATAGCAACGATCAATAAAATTAAAAGCTGGTTCTTTGAGAAGATAAACAAAATTGATAAACCTTTAGCCAGACTCATCAAGATAAAAAGGGAGAAGACTCAAATCAATAGAATTAGAAATGAAAAGGGGGAAATAACTGACACTGCAGAAATACAAAGGATCATAAGAGATTACTACAAGCAACTATATGCCAATAAAATGGACAACCTGGAGGAAATGGACAAATTCTTAGAAATGCACAACCTTCTGAGACTGAACCTGGAAGAAATAGAAAATATGAAGAGACCAATCACAAGCACTGAAATTGAAACTGTGATTAAAAATCTTCCGACAAACAAAAGCCCAAGACCAGATGGCTTCACAGGCGAATTCTATCAAACATTTAGAGAAGAGCTAACACCTATCCTTCAAACTCTTCCAAAATATAGCAGAGGGAGGAACACTCCCAAACTCATTCTACGAGGCCACCATCACCCTGATACCAAAACCAGACAAAGATGTCACAAAGGAAGGAAACTACAGGCCAATATCACTGATGAACATAGATGCAAAAATCCTCAACAAAATACTAGCAAACAGAATCCAACAGCACATTAAAAGGATCATACACCATGATCAACTGGGGTTTATCCCAGGAATGCAAGGATTCTTCAATATATGCAAATCAATCAATGTGATATACCATATTAACAAATTGAAGGAAAAATACCATATGATCAACTCAATAGATGCAGAAAAAGCTTTTGACAAAATTCAACACCCATTTATGATAAAAACCCTCCAGTAAGTAGGCATAGAGGGAACTTAGCTCAACATAATAAAGGCCATATATGACAAACCCAGAGCGAACATCGTCCCGAATGGTGAAAAACTGAAAGCATTTCCTCTAAGATCAGGAACAAGACAAGGTTGTCCACTCTCACCACTATTATTCAACATAGTTTTGGAAGTTTTAGCCACAGCAATCAGAGAAGAAAAAGAAATAAAAGGAATCCAAATCGGAAAAGAAGAAGTAAAAGTGTCACTGTTTGCAGATGACATGATACTATACATAGAGAATCCTAAAGATGCCACCAGAAAACTACTAGAGCTAATCAATGAATTTGTTAAAGTTGCAGGATACAAAATGAATGCACAGAAAACTTTCATTCATTCCTATACACTAATGATGAAATTTCTGAAAGTGAAATTAAGAAAACACTCCCATTTACGACTGCAACAAAAAGAATAAAATATCTAGGAATGAACCTACCTAAGGAGACAAAAGACCTGTATGCAGAAAACTATAAGACATTGATGAAAGAAATTAAAGATGATGCAAACAGATGGAGAGATGGACCATGTTGTTAGAATGGAAGAATCAAAATTGTGAAAATGACTCTACTACCCAAAGCCATCTACAGATTCAATGCAATCCCTATCAAAATACCAATGGCATTTTTCACAGAACTAGAACAAAAAATTTCACAATTTGTATGGAAACACAAAAGACCACAAATAGCCAAAGCAATCTTGAGAAAGAAAAGCGGAACTGGAGGAAGCAGGCTCCCGGACTTGACTTCAGACTATATGACAAAGCTACAGTAATCAAGACAGTATGGTACTGGCACAAAAACAGAAATATAGATCAATGGAACAGGATAGAAAGCCCAGAGATAAACACACGCACATATCGTCACCTTATCTTTGATAAAGGAGGCAAGAATATACAATGGAGAAAAGACAGCCTCTTCAATAAATGGTGCTGGGAAAACTGGACAGCTACATGTAAAAGAATGAAATTAAAACACTCCCTAACACCATACACAAAAATAAACTCAAAATGCATTAAAGACCTAAATGCAAGGCCAGACACTATCAAACTCTTAGAGGAAAACATAGGCAGAATACTTTATGACATAAATCACAGCAAGATCCTTTTTGACCCGTCTCCTAGAGAAATGGAAATAAAAACAAAAATAAACAAATGGGACCTAATGAAACTTCAAAGCTTTTGCACAGCAAAGGAAACCATAAACAAGACCAAAAGACAACCCTCAGAATGGGAGAAAACATTTGCAAATGAAGCAACTGACAAAGGATTACTCTCCAAAATTTCAAGCAGCTCATGCCACTCAATATCAAAAAAACAAACAACCCAATCCAAAAATGGACAGAAGACCTAAATAGACATTTCTCCAAACAGGATATACAGATTGCCAACAAACATATGAAAGAATGCTCAACATCATTAATCATTAGAGAAATGCAAATCAAAACTACAATCAGATATCATCTCACACCGGTCAGAATAGCCATCATCAAAAAATCTAGAAACAATAAATGCTGGAGAGGATGTGGAGAAAATGAACCTTCTTGCACTGTTGGTGGGAATGTAAATTGATACAGCCACTATGGAAAACAGTACGGACGTTCCTTAAAAAACGAAAAATAGAACTACCATACGACCCAGCAATCCCACTCCTGGGCATATACCCTGAGAAAACCATAATTCAAAAAGAGTCATGGGCTTCCCTGGTGGCACAGTGGTTGAGAGTCCGCCTGCCGATGCAGGGGACACGGGTTCGTACCCCAGTCCAGGATGATCCCACAATCCCCGGAGTGGCTGGGCCCGTGAGCCATGGCCACTGAGCCTGCACGTCCGGAGCCTGTGCTCCGCAACAGGAGAGGCCACAACAGTGAGAAGCCCATGTATCACAAAACAAAAAAAAAAAAAAAAAAAAAGAGTCATGTACCACAATGTTCATTGCAGCTCTATTTGCAATAGCCAGGACATGGAAGCAACCTAAGTGTCCATCAACAGGTGAATGGATAAAGAAGATGTGGCACATATATACAATGGAATATTACTCAGCCATAAAAAGGAATGAAATTGAGTTATTTGTAGTGAGGTGGATGGACCTAGAGTCTGTCATACAGAGTGAAGTAAGTCAGAAAGAGAAAAACAAATACCATATGCTAACACATATATATGGAATCTAAAAAAAAAAAAAAGTAGTCATGAAGAACCTAGGGGCAAGACGGGAATGAAGATGCAGACCTACTAGAGAATGGACTTGAGGACACGGGGAGGGGGAAGGGTAAGCTGGGACAAAGTGAGAGTGTGGTAGTGTATACATGGACATATATACACTACCAAATGTAAAACAGCTAGTGGGAAGCACTCGCATAGCACAGGGAGATCAGCTCAGTGCTTTGTGACCAGCTAGAAGGGTGGGATAGGGAGGATGGGAGGGAGGGAGACACAAGAGGGAAGAGATATGGGGATATATGTATATGTATAACTGATTCACTTTGTTAAAAAGCAGAAACTAACACATCATTGTAAGGCAATTATACTAAAATAAAAATGTTAAAAAAAAAAAAAGGAGTGAGAGGTCCCTCAAAGAGAACAGACAGACAAATAGGTGTCCTCAATTTTTAGGAGAGTATGGACTTGCAAGTCTTGATTAGATAGAACAGAACAGCTGTGTGTGTGTGTGCATGTGCACACATACAAGTGGTTGTATTAATTGTTGCTGTTGTTGTTTTTATTAAGAAATAATATATGTGTGAAATGAAAAGGCTATATTCAGGTAATGTAGCTCAGTCCTTAGTTAAGGCTTAAAGGATCACTAAAATTAAAACTACTATCTATGGGACTTCCCTGGTGGTCCAGTGGTGAAGAGTCCGCCTTCCAATGCAGGGGACGCGGGTTCGATCCCTGGTCAGGGAACTAGGATCCCACATGCCGCGGGGCAAATAAGCCTGAGCGCCACAACTAAGGAGCTTGCGTGCCTCAACAAGAGAGCCCGCATGCTGCAAACTACAGAGCCCACGCACCCTGGAGCCCACATGCCACAATTAGAGAGAGAAAACCCACGTGCCACAACTAGAGAGAAACCTGTGCGCCACAACAAAGAGCCTGCACCACGAGTGATGCCGCATGCCTCAACAAAGATCCCACGTGCCGCAACTAAGACCCAACACAGCCAAAAATAAATAAAATTTTAAAAATTAAAAAATGAAATAAAACAAAACTAGTATTTTGAAAATGTTCCTATTTTCTGGCCCAGTAATACCATCTCGAGGACTCTATCTCAAGGAAACAATCAAAGATGCAAAGATTTACAAAGAATTATTTATATTACAGGATTACTTAAAATGGTAAAAATTTTAAAACAATCTTAATGTCCAGCAAGAGAGAAATGGTTCAGCAACAAACTATTATATAACTTTTTTAAAAACGCTTTTGAAAAGCCTTTAGGGAAAAGGGAAAATGATCATGCTCTAACATTAGGTGATAAAAAAAAAACAGGATATGAAATTCTATAAAAAAATATTGCATCAAATATGTACACGTAAAATGTATACCATAAGGCTGTGTAATAATGCGTATATATCCGATAAGGAAATTATTAGCTCTGATGGCTGATTAATTTATTATTTTTAATAGCATTTGTTTCTCCTAGCAATAAAGTATATAATTTATTTCAGACTATTTAGGAGGAAAAAACCAAAAAGAAAAAAAAGAAAAATTACCTGTAATGTCACTTCTCAGAGATGATGACTGTTGGTGCATATTTCTGATCTTTTTCCCATGCGTTTATTATATTACTCTTAATATCACATAGCAAGGCTACACACCTGTTTTTAGCAAGGGTTACTTTTTGTGGTAAAATGTTGCAAATTTATTTTTAAAACTTTCAGTGTGCAAAGAAATGCAGCCTCTTTTATTTCCATGGCTGATTTAATCATCCTTAGGCACCTCATGGGAAGTGGGAAAACAGATTTGCTAATCAGCAATATTTCAAACTCTTCCAGTTTAAACAATTCTTCAGTTTAAATATTTATCTATTAAAATCTGACTTGACAAAATTGCTGGTTTAAGTGGTCCCCTTTGGAGGACTCGGACAGACTCTCAGAGCTCTATGTCATCCCGTCCCCTTCTCCAGGAACACCCAAGGAGACAGTATATATGGGGGCTCACAAGATCCTTCCAGCGAGGGGGGAGAAGAGGGCCCTGATCTGAGTACTGTTGTCAGGTATAGGGTGGCTCTCTTCCTTCTACTGGTTCCTGCTGAAATGTGGCTGGTCCTGGGCTATTCCGCAAAGAGTTGCTGCCACTCACTATGGGGCCTGTGGTCCTAACAGCTGGCTCTGGTTGTGAAGCCGTGCACAGAGACCTCTTGACTCCAACACTAGGTGTCTGCGGGCCCACAGGCTCTTTCACACTCACACACCATATTCATTTCTCAAAACTCACAGCACTGTACACTAGAAAAAGGGTCAATTGTACTGTATATAAATCACTCCTCAAAAAAAGAGCTATTTTTTAAAGTGGTGAAGGGAAATTTGCCCAAAATGTTCACATTAACAAAAAGAAAATCTCAAAATTAATGAATTAACCACATAATAGAAAAGTTTAAAAAAGAATAAAAAAGTAAACTCAAAAAAATAGAAGAAAAGGAATTTTTTAACATGATTCTAAGGTTTCTGGCTTGAGGTAAACGCGTGAAGGCAGGATCCAGTGGAGTAGTAAGGACATAGGAGTGAGCTGGACAACACCGGGGTGCACTGTTTACAGCCAATTTAAAAATAATAATAATAATAATACAGCTCACAAAAGTCAGCTTCTTGTCACCATGAACCAGTAATTCTAAACAATGTCATTAATAAACTACTCCCTGGGCTCCCCTGGTGGCTCAGTGGTTGAGAGTCTGCCTGCCGATGCAGGGGACACGGGTTCGTGCCCCGGTCCAGGAAGATCCCACATGCCGTGGAGTGGCTGGGCCCGTGAGCCATGGCCGCTGAGCCTGCGCGTCCAGAGCCTGTGCTCCGCAACGGGAGAGGCCACAACAGTGAGAGGCCTGCGTACCACCAAAAAAATAAATAAATAAACTACTCCCTGAGAAAATGTGCTGGTCTAAACATTTGCCATGGTTATTTTTAGTAGTATAATACATATGTAAACTTTGAATTAGCACATTTTTATTACTTATCCTTTAATAAACATTATATTCCACATGGAAGTTACTTCACAGAAATCACTAATTATATTAGATTTACACATATGTAATTATATGGCCTGGCCTCTGATACATGTTTATTTGAAAGAACTGGAGCTCACTTCAAGTGCAGTTCCTGTCTTCAACCCACGTTATGTCTCCAACTACATGGTCCTGTGTTTGAAGAGTAGATTCTAAATAAACAGTGATTAGCACAGTGATTGTAAGGGAAGAAACACAACTTGAATTATTTCAAGTCTGTCTTTCTACCTGCAAATCATTCTCTGAACCTTGCAGAATTCACTTTTGGAAGTGTTTCTTCACATATTTTTCTTCTTTTTTCAACTATTATATCAATATAATTGCATTACTATAATTTACAAGCTTTCATTTTGCATTGTAATATTTATTTTGTTACTGGCATGAGAGAAAAATTTATTTCCTGGCCATTATTATTTGTTTCATTTCATGTTTATTACTGCAAATAATTTTGTCATATAAAAAAGGAGAGTATCAAAAAATCTACTCTGGTTATCAAGTACTCTGGATAGGCCACTGGTGGGACCATTTACTAAAATAGGAAATACAGGTGGAAGAAGTGTTTGGGGGAAATGATTTGGGGTCAATTTTAGACACTGAGTTTGAACTTCTAAGGGACTAGCAAATGAAAATGCTCAGGATGTAGCCGGAAATACGGGTAAAGAGCAAGATCTAAGAGTCACAGACAAACAAATGGGCCATGAAGTCATGACAGTGAACAAAAGGTCATTCAAGGAAAGACAAAAATAAAAGCCAGAACTTCGTGGCACACCACATTTCAAGGGCAGGCAGAGGAAGGGGAACTGGGGAAAGAGAACAATGATGAATGAGGATGGGTAAGGCAAGTACCTGGAGAAAGGAAAAATAAGGTGGGGGGGGTGTCGGGGGGAGAGTAACACAGGCACAAAAAAACACAAAATCAATTTGTATGTTAAAGTCAATTTATTAAGAAACCTGCAATCAACCACACTGGATTTGGCAACCAGGATGTCTGTGGTGGTCTTTACAAAAGCAGTCCACAAAGGGTAGTAGATCTGGCCATTTTGCTGAAACATAAAACTGCAGAATGAGAAGCCCATGTTCCTAACCCCAGGTGAACCAGAGTGGACTCACTGTGCTCCAGTGATCTACAGAAATAAGGTCCCTGAACCACACGCACCAGGATTATCAGAGACACTTGTTTAAAACTGCTGATTCAAGGGCCCTACTTCAGACCTTTGAATCAGAACCTAAGGAGTTAAAACTCAAGCTTAGGTATCCTTAGTAAGCTCCCCAGGTAATCCCATGCATACTAAAACTTGAGGATCGCTGCACTATATGCTCTTCACGGTCCATTCTCCCTCTGACATTCTGTAGTTCAGTAATTTGTCTCTCCGAAAATAGGATGCTACAACAATGATTACTAGCATCCACCCAGAAGTCAAAAACTACATGATAAAAATACAATAATCAGAAGTACTCAGGGCAAAAATAACACTTCTGCTCTTCATTTACATCAGCTCATTTCAATTATGATTACCATCATTCTAATGAGGGTTGAGGAAGTACACTAGCCGGGGGGGGGGGAGAATTATGTTCATGGGTAGACAAGAGACCACGGAGATGAGGGTTGAGGGCCAGGTGAACTACGTAAAACAAGAATGAAAAGAAAAAGCTCTGTTTGGTGGTACTGAGGTGCTATAAAGAAGTCATGCAACCTAAAAGCACTAGATTACTATTATTAGATACATTAAAGATATTCAGTGTGATTGCCTTTCTTTTGATTTGGGGAAAAAAACTATATTTCTACTTATTTATATATAGAAATAGACAGTCACTGTTTTTATCTATGTATAGAAACAGAGAATCAATTTTCTTTTCCTTAGGGAGGCAGCAATTTTAATTAATACTCCCTAATTGGTATTGATTTGAATTGACTACTGACAGTCTTATGATGGGCCTAGCTGCCAAGCTTCCTGGGTCAGGAGCACAATGAGCTCCACTACGTACAGAAACCTTTTGTTTTCAGTGGTCTCCGACTAGGCAACATTTTTTAGGTCTCAGAATACTGGAGCCAGAAAGATCCTCGGGAGGCCCTCTAGTGTAGCCTGCCACACACTGTTTTCTAAAAATTGCTCTAGCACCTCCCCACTCCCACTTGAAGCCTAAAGGATGTGCTTGTTTCCCTTGAGTTTTTCCAGTCACTCCCTCTTGACTCATCTGTGGCATTCTGTATATTAGACTACCTTGGGAAAGATGGCTCTTGGGTACCATTATACTCTGGGTTTGCATACTTGCTTTACAGATTTGTAAGTAAAATGGCAAGTGGAAAAAAAAGTCAGAAGGTTGGATGGGTTATATCTATGACTGTATTTTTTTTTTTTTTTTTTGCAGTACACGGGCCTCTCACTGTTGTGGCCTCTCCCGTTGCGCAGCACAGGCTCCGGACATGCAGGCTCAGCGGCCGTGGCTCACGGGCCCAGCCGCTTCACGGCATGTGGGATCTTCCCGGACTGGGGCACGAACCCGTGTGCCCTGCATCGGCAGGCGGACTCTCAACCACTGCGCCACCAGGGAAGCCCTATGACTGTGTATTAACCACAGTGTTTCAGAAACAAGTAACACACAGGTAGATAATGAGCGCAAATCAGAGGATGGGTTAAAGAATGGGCAGAGCTAAAGAGAAAAGGAAAGGGGCTCAGGGTTGAGGACTTCCTACCAGTATGTCACAGGCTGAGAAAAGGGTTTGAAATACTAGCTTAAGGTAAGTACACACATTACAGCAAATACACAGGTTACCTGCAGGAAGAAGGGCAAGGCAAGAGGAGAAGGTGCAAAACCAAAAGAAGAAAAGACATTTTATACTTTTAACTAGCTGTTAGGTTTCGTTTTTTTAAGGCTCTGAGCATATGGCTCTATCATAGGTAATCCAACCTATTTTAGCGCCAAATAAGATCACTTCTAGACAACCTCACACAAACAAAACATCTGTCTTATTTATGAAGGCCTGTAGAAGAGAAGATTCCACAAACTCATTCTTGTAGGCAACTTCCATCTCCATATCATGAATCTCCAATGATATAGATAAGGATTTCCAGACTTAGGTTAGTACAAAGGTAGCATTGAGACAGTATGTCAAAGACTACATATTTACCCAAATAAAAGGCAACCAGATTACAGTGATAAGGGCCAGATTTAGATTTAAATTTAAGATAGCCAAGTGAAAGAATATTTTTGCCACTTCCTAGTCTCTACATCCAGTTTATTCTTTCATAAACTGAGTATCCCGCAGCTTAACCCAGCAGCCCAGTGCTCCTTCCTCTCCCTTTGTCTCATTTCCATTCCCAGGACATCTCTGGAGTGCGCAGGGTTCTGCCTGCACAGGAGGTGGTAACACAGCACCATGTCTAGAAGAGACAACTGCTCCCATTGCCTTCTGTAATTCTACCTAATAGATAAGCTGGAGAAGGGAAAGGAAAAGGGAATAAAAGGATACGTTCCAAACTTAACCGGGTACTGAAGGAGGGCTCTAACTTAACCACATTGTTATATTCTCAGTGAAGTAACCCAAGTTCTAAAGGTTACTAAACATAAGGGGATGCCAAATACTGAGTTTCAAAAATTAATGCCAGAAACATTAAACTCAAAGACAAATATATATATATGAAATGTGTCATGTAAATGTCCAGGTATTCCACTCATTAAAGTAAAAGATTAAAAGGCTTATAAAGGCCATTGATCATAGTATGACCTGTGTTAAATCTCTCCTCTAGGCTTTCTTTACATTCTCTATTAAGAGTTAGACATGACTGTATAAGAATCTACTGTTTTGGCAAACTGATGACCCAGAACAAACTATTTCACTTTCCACAGCTGTCAATCATGAACCCAAGAATCATCTTTTAAAAGTTAAATATAAGCATTTCTAAATGAAGCTGCCAGGCTTCCCTGGTGGCACAGTGGTTAAGAATCTGCCAGCCAATGCAGGGGACATGGGTTCGAGCCCTGGTCCGGGACGATCCCACATGCCGCGGAGCAGCTAAGCCTGTGCGCCACAACTGCTGAAGCCCATGCGCCTAGAACCCATGCTCCGCAACAAGAGAAGCCACTGCAACGAGAAGCCCGCACACCGCAACGAAGAGTAGCCCCCGCTCACTGCAACTAGAGAAAGCCCGCCCACAGCAACGAAGACCCAATGCAGCCAAAAATAAATGAATAAAATAATTTTTTAAAAAATAAAAAATAAATGAAGCTGCCTCCAGCACCTGCCACTCTGCTCCTCAGTCGCTGTGCCACATGTCCAGCCCTCAGGTCCTCCAGCATACCCGGCCATTTCCAACTTCAAGACAACAGCCTCTTCTTTGACCCTTTTACTCTCTAAATCCTATTGCTTTTCAGGTGTCAGCTTAGACATCACTTCCTTAAAGCACCCTTCTCAGAAAGGCCCCCTTTCCTATGCATTCTTTCTCATAGTACCAGGTGTATTTTCTCATCAGCATCTATTGAAACATGTTAAATAAATAAGTGCATGAGCAAGCAAGTAAATAAATATAGTTGTACTGTTTTCTCTTTGTAGAGGATTTTCTATTTATTTTATTTCATTTTTTAATTATTCACTGGCAAGCAGTATCACTGAACAGGGCAAGGATTCCGCCCAAAGTTAATGCATCTTCTTCCTTACTCTCACAATAAGGGCACACTTTGGAATAACCTTACTGTGACAGGGTCATTACCAGTAGAAAAGTGTGTGTGTGTGTGCATGTGCGTGCATGTGTATGTATACGCACACACGTGATTTTTTTTGAGAGCTTCTTAATTAAAAAAAAAAACTCAGGTAAGATTGCATTAAAAGCAGAGTATTACAAAACTCAAGTTGTTTGTAAGGGATCATTTAAGGACTTAAAAAATATTAGATGCACTATATACTTTTACATGTAAAAAACAATACATGTTTTATAGGTCATCCCTGAAGAGGGGTTATGGCTGACTTCTGCAAAATGGGTTCTGCATTCTCCTGTGGAACTGGGGGAAACAGATGCATTGCTGGGGAGGGTGGGGAGGGGGAACAGGATAACATGTGGCTGAAGCCTCTCGACTTTCAGCTCCTGCCTTCCTTTCCCAGGTCTCCTGCCTGCCCTGGACCTCCAGGGAATTACTATAGCCAGAGAGGTAATATGCAAAAGGAAGATCCAGCCTCTCCAAAACAAAATGGAGGACGACCCCGCTATGAAGAGGCTCCAAATACTGAATAAAAAAGAAAGTACAGAACAGGGCAGGAAACCAGCTGAGTTTCTTTCAAGCAAACAAATGAAACACAGAACTACAATCTGTGATAAAATTATTCTTGCGGTCAAGGGACCGCAATTAATGTCACATAATTTTTCATAATTAAAAAAACTTACACAAGACAGAGCATTTGCTTTCTCTATCCCTTCAATAACTCTGAGCAAGTATTAACTAAAGAGGTTAAACCTGTAGGTGCCCATATTCCAAAGGTCTTTTTACCGAAGTATACGACTGCATTAAAACAGAGTACTTATTCAGCTACCTATTTTCAAGTGACACCTGAAAAACGAACACCATCAAGCTTTCTAAAAATAGAGCAAATCAGCTTTGTTTCACTTGTGGGAGCATGCATCCACCCACTGCTTGCTTCTTTTTTTCTAACATCTTTATTGGAGTATAACTGCTTTACAATGCTGTGTTAGTTTCTGCTGTATAACAAAGTGAATCAGTTATACATGTTCCCATATCTCTTCCCTCTTGCATCTCCCTCCCTCTCACCCTCCCTATCCCACCCTTCTAGGTGGTCACAAACCACCGAGCTGATCTTCCTGTGCTATGAGGCTGCTTCCCACTAGCTATCTATTTTACATTTGGTAGTGTATATATGTCCATGCCACTCTCTCACTTTGTCACAGCTTACCCTTCCCCCTCCCCATATCCTCAAGTCCATTCTCTAGTAGGTCTGTGTCTTTATTCCTGTCTTACCCCTAGGTTCTTCATGACATTTTTTTTCTTAGATTCCATATATATGTGTTAGCATACGGTATTTGTCTTTCTCTTTCTGACTTACTTCACTCTGTATGACAGACTCTAGGTCCATCCACCTCACTACAAATAACTCAATTTCGTTTCTTTTTATGGCCGAGTAATATTCTATTGTATATATGTACCACATCTTCTTTATCCATTCATCCGATGATGGACACTTAGGTTGCTTCCATCTCCTGGCTATTGTAAATAGAGCTGCAATGAACATTTTGGTACATGACTCTTTTTTTTTTTTTTCTTTTTTGCGGTACGCAGGCCTCTCACTGTTGTGGCCTCTTCCGTTGTGGAGCACAGGCTCCAGACGCGCAGGCCCAGCGGCCATGGCTCACGGGCCCAGTAGCTCCGCGACATGTGGGATCCTCCCGGACCGGGGCACGAACCCGTGTCCCCTGCATCGGCAGGTGGACTCCCAACCACTGCGCCACCAGGGAAGCCCTACATGATTCTTTTTGAATTATGGTTTTCTCAGGGTATATGCCCAGTAGTGGGACTGCTGGGTCATGTGGTAGTTCTATTTTTCGTCTTTTTAGGAACCTCCATACTGTTCTCCATAGTGGCTGTACCAATTCACATTCCCACCAGCATTGCAAGAGGGTTCCCTTTTCTCCACACCCTCTCCAGCATTTATTGTTTCTAGATTTTTTTTTCATTTTTTAAGTCTTTTTCATTTATTTCAATAACAGTTCATTGTTTTCAGTATTACAGTTTTGTATTTCTTTTTTTTTTATTTTAACATCTTTATTGGAGTATAATTGCTTTACAATGGTATGTTAGTTTCAGCTTCACAACAAAATTAATCAGTTATATATACATTTATGTTCCCATATCTCTTCCCGCTTGCGTCTCCCTCCCTCCCACCCTCCCTATCCCACCCCTCTAGGTGGTCACAAAGCACCGAGCTGATCTCCCTGTGCTATGCAGCTGCTTCCCACTAGCTATCTACCTTACATTTGGTAGTGTATATATGTCCATGCCTCTCTCTCGCTTTGTCACCGTTTACCCTTCCCCCTACCCATAGCCTCAAGTCCATTCTCTAGTAAGTCTGTGTCTTTATTCCTGTTTCACCCCTAGGTTTTTCATGACATTTTTTTTTCTTAAATTCCATATATATGTGTTAGCATACGGTATTTGTCTCTCTCTTTCTGACTTACTTCACTCTGTATGACAGACTCTAGGTCTATCCACCTCATTACAAATAGCTCAATTTCGTTTCTTTTTATGGCTGAGTAATATTCCATTGTATATATGTGCCACATCTTCTTTATCCATTCATCCAATGATGGACACTTAGGTTGTTTCCATCTCTGGGCTATTGTAAATAGAGCTGCAATGAACATTTTGGTACATGACTCTTTTTGAATTTTGGTTTTCTCAGGGTATATGCCCAGTAGTGGGATTGCTGGGTCATATGGTAGTTCTATTTGTAGTTTTTTAAGGAACCTCCATACTGTTCTCCACAGTGGCTGTATCAATTTACATTCCCACCAACAGTGTAAGAGGGTTCCCTTTTCTCCACACCCTCTCCAACATTTATTGTTTCTAGATTTTTTGATGATGGCCATTCTGACCGGTGTGAGATGATATCTCATTGTAGTTTTGATTTGCATTTCTCTAATGATTAATGATGTTGAGCATTCTTTCATATGTTTGTTAGCAGTCTGTATATCTTCTTTGGAGAAATGTCTATTTAGGTCTTCTATCCATTTTTGGATTGGGGTGTTTGTTTTTTTGTCATTGAGCTGCATGAGCTGCTTGTAAATTTTGGAGATCAATCCTTTGTCAGTTGCTTCATTTGCAAATGTTTTCTCCCATTCTGAGGGTTGTCTTTTGGTCTTGTTTATGGTTTCCTTTGCTGTGCAAAAGCTTTGAAGTTTCATTAGGTCCCATTTGTTTATTTTTGTTTTTATTTCCATTTCTCTAGAAGGTGGGTCAAAAAGGATCTTGCTGTGATTTATGTAATAGAGTGTTCTGCCTATGTTTTCCTCTAAGAGTTTGATAGTGTCTGGCCTTCCATTTAGGCCTTTAATCCATTTTGAGCTTATTTTTGTGTATGGTGTTAGGGAGTGTTCTAATCTACAGATTCAATGCAATCCCTATCAGACTACCACTGGCATTTTTCACAGAACTAGAACAAAAAATTTCACAATTTGTATGGAAACACAAAAGACCCCGAATAGCCAAAGCAATCTTGAGAACGAAAAACGGAGCTGGAGCAATCAGGCTCCCTGACTTCAGACTATACTACAAAGCTACAGTAATCAAGACAGTATGGTACTGGCACAAAAACAGTAAGATAGATCAATGGAACAGGATAGAAAGCCCAGAGATAAACCCACACATATGGTCACCTTATCTTTGATAAAGGAGGCAGGAATGTACAGTGGAGAAAGGAAAGCCTCTTCAATAAGTGGTGCTGGGAAAACTGGACAGGTACATGTAAAAGTATGAGATTAGAACACTGCTTGCTTCTTTTATCTAACTGCTAGAGTGGTAGAGATGTAGAAATACACAGCGAAAACAGATAAACTTTGTTTCACATGCACAGTTAAACAGCAATGGCTTCTACCCTGCTAATTAATGAGTAATTTTCCATTATCTGCTCTTGCCCATCATGTGCTAATATTTAAGAGAATGCAAGAAAAATATGGGGGCGTATGACCCATATTCCCAAGAAGCGTATCATCTAGTCAGAGAAATAAAGACTAATGGCTGTAGAACAAAAATCAAGGCACAAATAGCACTATGTAACTAAGGGCTAGGCGGTATTGTAATTTTTTTAAACCAAGACCATTGTGATTTTGAAATTTAAAAAAAAAAACTTTTAAAAAGGCAGCACAATCTGAGCTGAATCTTGAAAATGGATAGGATTTAGACTGGCATAAAAGAGGAGATGCACAGTCCCTGTCTGAACGTAAAGAGGAGAAATATAAGCAAATAAAGAGTGGTTGGGTGAGATGCTGAGGGGTTCTCTGGCAGACATGAGGCTAATGAGGAGACCAGCCTGCCTAAATGAGAGGTTCAATTTGGAGCACAGTGGGAAACAATGGGGTAGAACTCGACTATGAAGGATCTGGAAATCCAGGCCATGTATTGCAAACAGCGTTGGTAGATTCCTCCACACGGAAAGCAGCAACATTAGGAAGGCAGCACTGGAAAGGAACTAGAGTAACAGGTACACATACTGCAAAGCACCATCTCAAGCATGCAGGAAATTGGAGTTTATTTCTGTATAGCTGAATTTCATTTCTGTTTGGGGGCTACCATTCCACTGAATCGTAAAAACTGAATTTCAGTCAATTCAGGGTAATTTCAATCAATTTCTGGTTTCTTCTTTCTCAAAGGTTATATCTAAATGCCAAAGGATTACAAAACGCTAGATTTGGGGGATCTGGGGACAGGATGGGTGAAGACCATCATTTGCCTTTATCCCTGCAAATACCTGAAGCTCTTCCACCAACAGGTCTACCCAGATCCTTCCCTCATCCTCCTCATCCCTCCCACAAGCCTTCTCCAAGTCTGGCTCTCTCCTGGCCACATTTATACCCCCCTGTGCACACACAGGCACCTCCTGTTGCCACCTAAATTATCCTGGCCATGGGAATTGGCATAGCTACCTCAGCTCCATCCACCATGCTGGGTACGGGGATCTCTGTGCCACCACATCAAGCTCTACTTTTCTGAGGACAGGAAGAGCAGATTTGGAATCTTCCACACCAATTCCCTTTCTCCCTCGAACCTGACTTCTAAAATTGAAAAGTCAAAAACTTGACTTTTTTATACTACAGAATATGCTGTTTAATCTTTTCATTAAAAAATAAGTCAGAATGCCAAATGAAAAGAAGGGTAAGTATAAGAAAAACCATAGGGAGGGGATGGCCACTGGTTAATACTGCAAACATTATCACATCAAACTAAGTGGGAAATAAAGAGGACCTGAACCAGGGGATCTTTGGAAATGGACAGTAAATAGGTAAGGTGAGAGATATTAAAAGGAAAAATTGATGGGAATGTTTAACAGAAGTAAAGGATACTGAATAAGAGAGAAAATAAAATCATCCCATGGTTTTTCTAGCCTTTGAGATTAGGAAAATAATGGCATTATCAAAACAGACACCAGTTTAGAGTGAAAAGGTTCTGAATTTGGTTTTGAATTACATTCACATAGGTTTTTCTGGTTCAAGATGATGACTTAAAATGCCAGCAGAAAAAGGATTCCAGACTTATTCTAGAAATTAGTACTACTGAGTTGTTTCTCAGTAATACATTCATTACTATGGTTTTCAAATACTATCAGACTTCAAAAAGATACACAGTTTTATGAAAGAGACAGCACAACTGATCTTTTAAAAAAGTTTTTAAAACCTTCAAACCCTAAAATCTGCCTTTCCATTCACACTTCTCTATTAAACAGTCTCTTCATTTATAGGAATAGGTACATAGGTTACTTATTCTTTGGAAAAAAAAATATTTAGCTGAAAAAGAAACCAAGAATAATGCTGTGCTACCTTCACACACACAGAGCTGGGCAGCTAAAACAGAACAGGCAACAATAGGCTGACAAAAACGAGCCTGGCCCAGCTCTCCACACCCCACCAAAGCCGGGAGGTGAATCCTGGTGAGCCCTGGAACTGACAGATGTTCCTACTGCTATCTCACTAACTAAATCTCTGACCAGAGAACAACCTGAAGAAATATATAACTAGAGTCAATTATAGTGTTTGAGAGTAAAAAGCACTGAATGACTGAAGCACACAACGGGCATGCATGGCATGGACACAGACGGGGCAGAGAGCAGAGAATGACTTTCAAGTTATAAATTACTAGGTCAGCGCCAGTCAAATTAGCGAACTTTAGGGAGTGAAAATCAGGTAACAGAAAATAAATACCTAAGGGAAAACATTTTATGCCTGAGCATGAAAAACAGAACATCAAAACTTGAGGATTATGCCAGGACATGTGGTTTGATCTTGATTCTGAGATACAGTTCCTCAGTTCAGTAACACTGATTATCCTAAAGAGAAGTGACAAGAAGAAAAAGGGAGAATAAAAGATTGAAAGTATAGTAGGTAGACAAAGGAAATGCATCCTTTCTCCACTCACCTTTTTAAGCCCTTCCTTGCACCTTTTTAGCGTGTAAATTAAGAATGAAGAATGGCATGTTCAAGATAACGTATTCCTAAACTCATATTTAAATCTATTCAGTAAAAAGGTATTTAATCAAAAATACCTAAAACTCCAATTATTATTGCCGTACATTGAAGCCAAATATTAGAACAAGACGCATTTCTATCTTTAAGGAGCAACTTCCAAGTCCATGAGAACAGAAAGGAGGCATTCAATGTCTTCTTTGCTTTGGAGCTAGTTCTCACTAAATTTTGATCTACAGACTTGAGGTTTGGGGGTTTATTCCTGTCCTTCTCTCCAGTCCCAAATGGACAGGACTAAACAACCAATTATTCCTGTAGGGTCCAGACACCAGGATCTGAATGCCCGACTCCTCATGGTCCTAAAAACCCATGAAAAGGTACAATCTCTTCAAATTACATATTTTTTTTAAATATAAGGTTTGGGGAATTCCCTGGAGTCCAGTGGTTAGGACTCTGGACACTTTCACTGCCGGGGCCCGGGGTTCAATCCCTGGTTGGGGAACTAAGATCCAGAAAGCTGCGCAGCACGGCCAAAAAAAAAAGGTTTAAATTTATCCAAATTGAAAATATTAAGCTATATTTAGTTTCATTCACATATTTTCAAGTCACCTCCTTACTATTCTGTACTTTTTCTGTCTCCCAATGCCCTTACCACCTCCTAACGTAGTATACGTTATCCTTATTTTTCTTACTGTTTATTGTCTATTTCTCCTTGCAGTAAAATGGAGGCTCTGTGAGGGCAAGGATCTTCACATTCTTCATATCAGAGAATACTTGCTCAATAAATAGCTGTTGAGTGGATGCATGTGCATAGTCTGTGCAATTCCTGACACCCTATAAATTTGCCATTTGGAAGCAACAAAATCCATGTGACTGAAACATAAAGTATGGTTACAGGGCTGGACAGCTGTATCCTGGACACTTTGGACAGACTCCATGGCTGAATCTGTAAAAACTAGAGCTCCATGCTTTGGAGATATAATTCAAGGATAAATGGAACAGTTTCAGATATGCAGACCAGGATCTCACTGGCATAACTAAAATAAAGAGTTAAGTAGCCTTGGAGAACTAAAATATGGACACCTTTCATGAAGAATTAACACCTTCTTAAAGTAGAGTTGGGATAAGGCATAGATCACACTATAAATGAATAAGGAGTTGGAGTCAGTTACCTTCAAGTGATGCTAGGACCCAGATAAAGATGCAAGACACTGAGAAAGACATCACAGCCATGCTCTCCCTGGCTGTTTCCACTAGGAATGTGGATACCAATCCCCTCCATTTTTAGTATCTCCTTTTCTTTCTGCTCTTAGCACTCACTCCCAGTCTCTCCCTCCCAGTGTTTTGCCCCTCTGCTGCTCTCTCACCCGGGCATATGCCCCGCCCAGCAGGAGCAGAACTTGTCATATGCACAGAGACCAGCAGGCCTCTCCTGCCCACCACCATATGCCAAGCTCAGCAGTGGCCTGGCACACATAAATAAGTTCTGATCTGAATAGAGTGGAGCACGGACAGCCCCTAGAATTAAGTGTTCCATGCAACAGCCCTGGGCACGCACCCAGACGCTAAACACACTCAGTGCATCCAGGATAAATCCCCTTAAAACGGGAGAAAATGGTTGTCTCTGTCAACCGTTCAATGACACCAGGGGTCTGACAGAAGATTAAACGAAGAAATGCAGCAAAGACCCAACTCATTTCTTTAAGCTGATAGACTCAGTGCCACAACTGCTTGAAATTAAGAACAAGATGGGCCATCTTGATCTCTAAAGTTCTTCCACATCTAAAGGCCTATGGTTCAATCACCACCAACTTTTCGGCATCTATCATGTTATAAACAACTATTCTGAGCACTGTAAGGACTATTCAATAAAAATGTAAGAGACAATAGTGGTAGAAAATAATTAGGATAGTTAAGTACTGAGGTAGACCTTGAAGGATTTAGAACTTAGAGAAATAAAGAGGTTTTCAGAAAACAGCAACAGCGTGTGCAGAGATGCAGCAGTGGACGTGAACATGAAACATTCTTAAGACAGGGAAGACACTAGACTAGCTGGAAATAGTAGGGTTCATGTAGAAGAGCTGTGGTTGATAACGTGGGTCAGTAACCTTTCAGGGGACCTTGAATGCCAGGGTAAGAAGTGTGGCATTGCGGGCAATGCGGAAAACACGTGAATTAAGAGAGAGACGAAAATGAAGTGATGTTTCATAAAAATGCATTTGGTGGCCTCAGGTAGGTTGAATTGGAGTAGATAATGACTTGATAAAGATCAGTTGGAAAATAATGCAACAGTTCGGTTATTGGTGATGAGAATCACCACTAGTGTATTGGCAACTGAAATGAAGATGAAAGGGCAAAGAGGGAGACAGAGCAGGAAGGAAGAGCTGTCAGCCCTCACGAGAAGTCCCTTCCAAGATGTGGAATGGCACACTAATCCTAGCTGGTTGTGCAGAGTGGCACTGCGGTCCTATCCGAGGGATCCCACAATAGTTTGGCACATCTTTGTTACAGTACCTAACCCCCTTGCCCTTCTTCAGTACACAAACCAAATTCAGGTGACTGGCTCCCCAAAAGAGAGTTCTGTACATCTCTAATCAACGCTGTCTCCTTTCAATTCTCCTTCTCCTTTTCTCCATTCCTGCCTTCCAAGCAGCTCAGTGTCAAAATTTTGGAGACAGGTTTCCACCACAATCACCACTCCACAGAGCCCTTCTCCTCTCTTTCTTCTACAACCTTTCTTCTCTATTACCTTTTGAGTTCATCTCATTAAAAACATATTTGTCAAGATACCTAGTCACCATGGTGATAGGAAAGCAACATTACAGAGAAGAGAAAAAACTGCCCTTCTTCTTTTAGTAGCTTAAACATTTCTCGGTTTCCATCAGTTTACCTAAAAGATTAGGCCGTTAATCTCCAGTCTCTCAAAATAAGCCTGCAAACAGCTCAACCCTCTTTCCAAGACCAATATATAGTGCAAGCCTCAGCCTAATTGCTCTAATTACATGAAGAACATAATGAGATACAGCAGCAGATGGCTACAGATTAAATTTGACAGAGAAGAAATTCTCCTCTCTCATCCTTTTACTGAAGAAACTTTGCCTTGAAAAAGAAAAATTAAACAAAAAAAAATCAAAAAATCATTTTGTTCACAGAGCCAAATGTATATTTTTAAGTGCCATTCCACTTTTCTATTTTCTTCAGTAGTACCTGTCCTTAAAAAAATAATTCACTCATTTCATGTAGGTTTCTGTTACTTCATATAACAGATAAGTTTGTACCCCCAATGAACAAAAGGTGCGCTCATAGAAAGTCTGTCTGAAGTTTATATAATAAATCGTATACTTCCACAAACCTGTTCTAAAATCTCAAAGATGTGCTCTATCAAATATAAAATTGGGGGACTGGGGTTAGTTGAGCCTAACAACAGAAAGTCTGTATCTAAACCACTGTTAGCCCAGCTTTTCACAAGAGATGGAGTGTCAAACTTCCAACCACCATGTTAATACTCTTTAAACTCAATGTCCAAAAGTGAAGTCACCATCTTCTCCTTAAAAATAAGTTTGCTTTCCCAATTTTTTTTCTAGCTAACGGTAACAACCGGCTCTAACCTTGGAGCTATCTTTTCAAACTCCTTTCATGCTGTTGTCAATGCTATCAAATGGTATCTGATAAACTCATTCACTAATAAAATTATCAATTACCACTCCAGAACACAAGTTTAACAAGGTACAAGTTTGAAGTTTAACAAGATACAAGAAGCTTTAAAACAAGTAGATTTCTATTACAGGATATGGGGCAAGAAAAAGAAGGGCAAAGAATTCTATCACCCAGTCATAAACTTACATGAAACCTCTTTCAAAAAGAAAAATTAATGTCCCTGTCTCAACCCTGTCTGTTTCCTTAAAAAAATCCCTTCCTCTCTCCTTAATACCTTCACTGAAAAGGCCTCTGCTAAAATTGACTCAACAGTTTCTTTCATTTGGTATTCAACTAGTCAACAATCATAACAGCCATATTACATTAATCCTCATAGGCTACATTGTGCCTCAGTAACAAATTAACTCTGAAATCTCAGCAGCTTTAAACAAAGTTTATTTCTTGCTCACACAGTGTCCTCTAGGGATCCAGAAGCTCTCTACTAAATGGTGACTCAGGGACTCAGTCCAGTATGACCTTGTGAAACCATCATATGAAGGTCTCTACAATCCACATGAGGGTCTCTACAATCCATGTGGCAAAGTGCTTTGGCTCATAAATGACACCTGTCACCTCCACTTATAATCTACTGTTTAGAATAAATACATGGTCCCAACCTGACCCACAAGGAAGGAAAGAAAAAGCAGCCAGGACCTGGCTCTAAAGAGGAAAATAAAACAGGACTAGGTGATCACGTAGCATTGTCTCTATCACCATGAGGCACTTACTCTATGCCTGATGAACTACCGTGCGTCTGGAAGTCTTTATATGTGTTAACATCTTCAATATCCACAACCACCTCGAGATAGGTATTATTATTATTACCCCATTTTACAAACAAGGAAATTGAGGTCCAAAGAAAGTTAAGTAACTTACCCAAGCTAGTAAGAGGCCTAGCTGGGATTCAAATCCAAGCAACGGGCTCCAGGATACATTATGTCACACTGCTTCTCAAATATGCAAGCACAGCGCTAGGCACTGTTGAAGATATTGGTCTTCAAATATTTACAAGCCTATCATATGAAAGAAGTATTTAGATATATTCTATTAAGTCTTAAGAGGAAAAAATAAGAAGCAGTATTGAGACAAAAAATTAAGTGAGAGAGTTATTTCTGAGTGCCTATTATAAGCCAGACACCATTCTAGAGACTGTATGTACCTCTCATCTAAGCATCAAAACACTCCCACAAAGTGGGTATTATTATTCCAGTTACACAAATGAAAAACAAAAAACCAGACTCAGAGAGATTAAGTAACTTGACTAGGATATTATGCAGAGCTAAGATTTAAACCCAAATTAAACTGGCTTCCAAGCCTGTGCAATTTTCCACTACGTCTCACTGTTTTTCAATATAGAAATAACACAGACAAATCTCAGCCTACAAATCAGATGGGCAAGAAATGTAACTTCATTCTCTTCATTTCTTCAGTAACTAAACTTAATTTTCATTGTGAGCCCCCACTGAGCTGAGAGGCAGAAACTTAATCTTTGCAGTTTTGCTGTGAGGTCTTACGGAGAAGTTCACTCTCCTCTAGAATTCATCAAACCTTCCTAGAGGTTCTCTCAAGCACAAGGCCGATATCTGGGCTCTCTCAACTCCCTATCTGACTCTCCCTCAACTTGTCTACAACATCTTTCTTCCTGACTTTTCCAAATTTAGTTTTATAATCAGACCCAGGCTTTGTAATTTCTGAAATTCAAAAACCAGACACTTGCCTCTTCTCTGCATTCTGCTGAAGTGTCTCTTCCCCCACTGCTAACCAGAAAAAGTAAAACTGTCAGAGGGCAGCAGAAAATACCAGGAACAGAAAGTACATTGTTTAACATATCACAGTAGCACGTGTTTATATCATAAAGAAAGCCTTTTGACAACTGAAGCTGCTGAAAATGAGATAAGTCATACGAGACAGCAAACTTCCCAGTATAAGAAGTATTTAAGGCAAGCGTGGTTGGTCATGTCGCTAGAGCAATACAGAGGTTTAACAGGTATATTTGGAGGGTGGGGGTGGGAGAGGTGGCAGTGATTGAACCTAGAATATTTGTCATCTCAATGGATAGTAGGAGAGAGAGAAAGAAAAATAAAAAACAGCCAAAGCTATAATTTTAAGGATGCCAGAAGAGCACGGCTGATTTTCTATGCATATTCAAGTGGAAGAAGATAGAAAAGGACAGGTTATCATAAACCTCAATACTGACAAGAGGAAAATTAAGGAAAACACGTATAGCCCACAAAGGAATAGAATGAGAACATCCAAGAACATGATTTCCTAAGGTCCGCTGAAATAAGAAAAAAAGAAGAGAGAATGGTAGGAGGAAAGGTGAGGATGTGGAAGATTATCCCAAAAATTCTGACCTGTAAGGACTCTGTCACTGAACGCTGCCACTCAGCGACAACTTGATGCTGATCTAAAACTGCAGAGCCCCCAGGAGACAGAAGCCAGGGTGTGCCAAGTGAGAAGACAAAAAGCCACTGTAGCTGAGACCTTACACTTATCCCTTTCACAGCCTAGGGAATACATCCTGATTGTTCTAATAATTTTCTCTCAACTTCTGTCTAAGAGTTAATGATAAAATAATAATAATAATAAATTACTAAGAAGCACTCCCAGAGGCATCAGAAGTTACGCTAAGCCCCATTAAAATGCAGCTTAGAGTTATGGAAAGTATCATATTAAAATTTAAGACCCTTCAAAATTCAACCTTATTTAATTTCAAAGCAGTATTTCAAACCAAAAGGCCCTATGGGGGTTGAGAGAGAAAAGGGAAATAGCAATATCCTATCTCTACTAAGGAGAGAACTGAGGTAGGAGGGGAGGGGGATCTATTGGACATTTTTAATGACAGCTTCATTTGCAATATATTATAAATGTCTGTCCCTCTGTCACAGTGCAAGGACAAAGCGACCATTTTACTTATTGTTTCCTATGTCGTTATTATCGATCAAGGTGAAAAGCTACATTTCTGGCTCTGACCTCCCTTAAGCCCTAGACCCATGTATCAAATTGCTTCCTGGTTTTCCCTTCCCTTGGATCACATTCCACAAGCAGCACCCGTTCAATTTATCCAAAACTGAATTTATCATCTTTTTCCAAAACCTGATCTTCCTCCTCTATTATTCTCCATTCCTATGCAGCCAAGACAAGAACCTAGGAGATTCCCCCAGATGCTTTTTCATTCTGTAAGATGAAGGAGTCGCAGATTCTTACCTCCTCAGTTACTCTCAGTTGGTGTCCTCCTCTTCATCCCTTCTGCCATCTTCATCTCTCCTCTGAACCCCTGCACCAGCCTCTTAGCATATGTCCCCCCTTCTCCTCACCTTGTCTCCCACCAACAGATTCCATGCCCTCGCACCAGATGGATGCTTCTAAAATGCAAATTTGATCATGCCACACCTCAGAAGAGAGCCTTGCGATGACGAGCCCGTTCTCCCCAAGAGACAAACCAAGTTTCTCAGCATGACAGAAAGGCCTTCCATGGGCCGGTCAGCAGTTCCACCGTCCAGCACTGGCCGTGTCACACATCGCTACAATGAAGCCAGCCTGAACGACTTGCGCTGCACGCCCCACGCTACTTTACACTTTTTGGTCTTTTGCGTGTAGTTCCCTCAGCCTGGAACCTCCTTCCTCTCTTCAACAAGCCACAGTTCAAAACCCCATTCCTCCAGGAACTCTCCCCTGACTTTCTGCCATCCCTTCTGCTCCTCTCGCCTTAGAAGCGAGTGGCCTGCTTCCACATTTGCAGAGCACACCAGCCGCACCGCCACAGCACCCATCACACCCTCTGCAAACACTGCTTGCTTCTCTGTATTACCCGTGAGACTGCCAACAGCTCAGGGAAGCTGTCTTCTCCTCCACTCACAGTGCCTGGTGCCCAAGAAACGTTCACTAAACTTTTTTCATTACGTGCCTCGATTTCTACTTGATGCCATTTGTAACATTTTCACTACAGGTACAAATGAGGGATTTACAGTAAGAAATATTGTGTATGCTCAATGTAACAGGAAAATGGCAAGGATCCTTTATCATCCTTCCGTAGGTCAGCCGGGTACCACACCAGGTACACACCTTCACATGATGCTTAATGTTTAAAATAGTAGTGGCAGTATCTTGTTTTTACTAGGAAGGAAACTATAGCTCAGAGAGGATAATAAATTCTCCCAAGGCTAAACAACTGGAAAGCAGATGGGTCAACATTAAAATACAGGTTTTACATGAATTCGTTAGTGCCTCTCACATAAGAGAGAGAACACAGAAATTAAGTGGAAAGAAAAGGCCACACAAAGAAGAAGAAAAGAAAATTTTCTAAGTTCTCCAGACTCACAGTCTCTTCTCCATATTTCTCAGCAGAATAGGTGACTCACGGTAATGGGATCATCCTAAAACCACGGCTGTTACTTAGAACACCACGTTAAGGAAAGTTAAGGCTAGTGGTGCAATAAACTTAATTAGTTTCATTCCACTAGATATCCATCTACTAAACTTCTAACCTTGTGAACCATTTCACAAACCCGTAGCCTAGGAAAACGTGTGTAGGGGCTCAGTTTTAATCCGTCACCACCACTGCAATACAACTCCAAGTACTAACCTTCCTCGTGGCGTCTGAGCACTTTGGTGTATGAAAGATCTTACAAAGAGGCTCAGGGCTCAGCTCTGCAAATGGAATGAGCAATGGAATACCTACCTAGAGAAGCGGGTGAGGACAAGCTACAGCTCACACCACAGCCCTGCACACCCCGGCATGGGGATATTCAGGGGCACGCTGTGGGGACTGAGGACTGTGGGCTCAGTGTACGGGTCACAGCTGCAAGTCTTGCCTGGTGATATCATAAAAACACGCTTGGTCTACTCGGTGGAGGTAATCCAGCCCCAATAAAGATTGCACCGGCTGCTCAACGATGTTTGGAGTTCACCACCCAGAGAATTAAAAGAGCTACAATTCAGGGACACCAGGCACAGAGCCCAACAACAGCAGCCTTGAAAAAGACAAGGAAGAAAAAATGTAGCAGCAACTCCCTGGGCATGTGACTTGAGACTCTTGGCAGGCTGCCCCACAGGGCTGGACAGTCTGTGGGCAGAGAACTCACATCTTTCTCTCAGCTGCCCGAGGCCAAGAAGGCCCAGACAGAGGACTACCAACTCAGATCCTCCATCAAGCTAATAATCAATGAGACCCTCCAGAGGAGAACAGTGAATGAATAACCACAACTCTCACCTGCTTTACACAGTCGTGGGACTGATCAGCATCGCTCCAACTGGGCTTCATGACGTCCACAACCTGAAACAGTTCTGTAATATATTAGTTGGACATCAAATATGCAACTGATGCAAGGTTTGTTCCCCGGTAGGCAGAGTGCTAAACAAAGCTCTGTAGCAAAAACAAAGGACAGAGTTCAGCTTAACAAGTCAACCAACATTAATAGGGCGAGAATGTCAATATAATATGGGAACTGCTGGCACACGATGTACATGACAGTATATGAAGATCACCAGCCAGAGTTAAATGACCAAAATCAAAGCAGGCAAACGTCGACTCCCATAGGGACCAAAGGGGAGAGTTAGAAAACAACCCTGTAAATCATCTAGTCTGGATTTTCCAATGAGGACTCAAGTTATAAGGGGAGTATGACTTGCCCAGAGTCATGCAGTCAACTCTCAGAAAAGCCTGGGCTGGAACTCAGATTTCCGCTGCTTTCCACCATAGCAGAACACTGTTCCAAGATCACAGATATGGAACAAGTTCTAAGCTTCTGAAGCTGGATAACTACAACTTTCAAAAATGCAGATTCTAAACTGAGTAATGAACTGTGAATGGGGATGGAAGGAGGGGTGTGAGGGCTGGATGTCCCCAAGGGTGGGAGACCTGGCATCTGCGTGTAGTGTGTCAGTAAAACCAGAAAAATTAAAAGCATTTCATTTGTAACTGGCAACAAACATTCTCCTCAAAACAAGTATTTGCTAAAAAGTTGCTTCAGTGGTATTACTAGTTCTCTGCTCCTCCCCTATGGCAGAGAGCTATTTTATCACTTGTGCTAAGAATGTGGACGTGTGTTGCATGCAAGATTTCTCAGAGACTACTGAAATTAGGCAGAGTACAACATAAGTGAATCTACTTCAGACTGAGTCAGCAAGCCCCTTCCCCAACAGAACTTCACTATGGCATCATGAAGTTCAAAGCAATACCCGTATGAACTAACACAAAGCTCTACCCATGTGACTTTGCGAACTGAAATGCAAGCCAGTTGTGATTATACGGTAATGAGACCACTGCTATACTTAAATCCTTCAATGAACGTTCACTGATTAACTCTGTCACGTACTATTTTAAGACCTGGTTTTGGGGGGGAGGGGATGACCGGGGTGTCGGGGGGGAGGTTAGGGGACAAAGGATGAGAAGCCAGATAAAGGAAAACACAAGATAAAAAAGACACAACCCCAGTCTAGTCAGGAAAGCAAATATGCATGCAAATAACTGTAAAACTGTTTGATAAATGTTATAAAACAGTGCTACTCAAAATGTGACCTGTGGACCAGTGACGACCTGTGAATTGTTTGCTGTTGGTCCATAAAAACATAGTTAAGTTCAAAAGTGAGCATAAACATTTAGAAACCTAGTAATTTTAGGGCTGTTGAATCTAATAATTTTAAAATGAGGTTTCTATTTTCTATGTCTTCTTTACACCTCATTTTTCTATTTCATTTTTATTACATTTTACAAAAGTATTGGTACACAAAGCAATAAAGTGATATAACAGAAGTACTATATATAATACGATACTGTATGAGCACAGACGAAGACAAATGGCGTGTTCAGAGAGGCTCCAGAGAGGAGATAACCTTTGAGCTGCAAAGGATACATCAGACATAGTGAGACGTGAAAGGCATCTCAGGCAGAGGAAGAGCATCTGCAAAAGCCTGGGGGTCATAAAAGTAGATGGTATGTTTACAGCACAGACTTTGAGGCAAAGTAATAAACAGTAAAAGTGCAGAAAGTTAAGCTACAAAGATTCAAAGAAACTTGTATGACTTTATAGTTTAGGCTTTGAGCTCTACCCAAAACGCAAGAGGGAATCACTGACCATTTTTATAACCAGGAGAAGGACGTGTTTATATTTTCATAAAGGTATTCTTTCAGAAGTACAGTAGGCAGATTTGAAGGGAGAGAGAACAGGGAAAGATAGAGACCAGTTATGAACATACTGGAAAATCATCTAGGTGGAAAGTGAAGAAACCTGCATATGTCAAGGAAAACAGGCAAGAGAGAATGACTTAGAGAAATGTTTCATTTTTTTATTTTATTTTTTTAAGAAGAGACAATATGGAGTTTTTATTCAGCATAATCCACCTAGAATATGTTGACCTGTTGCCATCAGAACAAACTATTTTCAAGAAAAAAAAATCACTTGTCTTATATCACAGATCCTACTCAAATGAATAATTATCAACTATTACATATAAATTTAGATCAGAATTAAAACAGAGAAATCAAGGAATTTAGAGTCACATCCTATTTCTCTGTGGGAAGAGTTGTTTTTAAGCCAAGTCTTCATCTGTTTGTGGGCTACCTAGAGAGATAATGTGGACAACCTAAAACTTATGAAAATTGCATAACCTTGAGGTTCATAATTGTCATCCTGGAGCACACCTGTATCATTAGAGAAAATTTTTTAAAGGTATAATATGCATAATATTCCTTGCTTATCAATATGGGTCAGAATCTGTAATCAGACAGTTGTTCACTTAGTAAGTGATTAAACAAGGGAGAAATCGGTAAGTATAAGAATGAGGAGTGAGTGTGTTACTGAGAGACAGGAGAGATACTGGGATAAAATGGGAAATTCTGGAATGAAAATGTGAAAGTTCAGTAAACACAAGAACAGTGCGTGTGTTGCCAAGACAGGGGAGGTATCTGGGGTGAAATGTGAAATTATAGAATGATATTGGGCTTAAATAATCTAAATAGATTCACATGTATCAGTGGAGAAGAAGTTGTAGCTGGGGCTTCCTTGGTGGCGCAGTGGTTGAGAATCTGCCTGCCAATGCAGGGGACACAGGTTCGAGCCCCAGTCTGGGAAGATCCCAAATGCCGCGGAGCGACTAGGCCCGTGGGCCACAACTACTGAGCCTGTGTGTCTGGAGCCTGTGCTACGCAACAAGAGAGGCTGCGATAGTGAGAGGCCCGCGCACCGCGATGAAGAGTGGCTCCCGCTCGCCGCAACTAGAGAAAGCCCTCGCGCAGAAACGAAGACCCAACACAGCCAAAAATAAAATAAAGAAAGAAAGCTTTCATAAAAAAAAAAAAAAAAAAAAGAGTTGTAGCCAACACATTTATTTTGCACATTCTATGAACAGAGCAGTATTGTAGATACTACAGGAGCTACAAAGGGGAATAAGAGGAGGTACCTCACTGTTAGTCCCAGGGCAATTCTAGGGTCTCCTGAGACTCCCCAGAAGTTAGTTCTGGACCACAGAAGGTCTGAGGTGCTTACCTCAGTAAGTAACAAACCAAGACTCACTTTCAATCAAGAGAATTCTATGGGTTCAAGGAATCTCTAAAGGGTATGGGTGTGTGTGTGTGTGTGTGTGTGTGTGTGTGTGTGTGTGTGTGTGTGTGTGTGTGTGTGTGTGTGTGTGTGTGTGTGTGTGTGTGTGTGTGTGTGTGTGTGTGTGTGTGTGTGTGTGGTGGTAAGTGGGGAGGGAGGGTCCCTTGCTGGAAGAAATTCGTATTTCCTGAAATGTCCCCAGGGCAAGTTTGAGTCCCTGAAAGGAAAATTGTTGAGCCAGCCAGCTCCTCTGGAAGCACCCAGTCTTCAGGGAAAGTGCAGCCCTCCCACACACAGTGTAAACTCCACTGAGATCCAGAGCTAGGCTTTTTCTTAGAATACAGGTCACAGGCTTAGTCAGTCCCTGAAACTCAGTGACTCCTGAGAGAAAGCAACAGGAGTGCGGAATGTAGAGCAAGCGTATACCATTTTCATGAAATATTTTGAAAAAAAAATAAGCCTGTGTTAGATGTAGTCAAAAACAATTCAAATATTATTCTATCATGGATATTTATACCCCCAATGGCCATAACTAACACACACAGGGAACACTGCTTATCATAACAGTACTGTTGTGAAACAGGCTGAAGAGCCATGATATGGTGGTCTGACGGTGTCTGACCAGGCTCTCATAATAAGTCCCTGCTGTGTTTCAGGGCACATGACTTTACCAAAGTATATAATAGACTTAGTTTTATAACAACTTTGACTGCCTTCTAGTCATGAACTGGAACAAATAACCACTATTGTATCTCTACAGCTCTACCTATATAAATGAAATTCAGCAATTAACCTGTAAACTTAATCTAATTATTCAACAAGTATACAAGATTAAATATTAAAAAGTTTAATTTACCTAAAGAGTAATAAGCCTTGAATCTAACATCATCAACAGCCATTTCATTTTATTTTATTTTACAAAAACATAATATCGCCTATGCCTGTGTAAAATGACATTGGATTGAAGATAAATTGTTCATGTATATGAGAAGAAAACAAAAAACTTTCTCCTAAGAGCATTAATTGCCATTCCATTCTTAGAAAAAGAACAAATTCTCAATCAGCGCCTGTCATCTGCAAGACACTATTGGGAATCAACGGAAAACAAAAAGATCTAATTATCCGCAAGGTCTGGAAAAGATCAAGAACAGAATCCCTTAATACCGACAGTGTATGGAGGTAAGCAGAGGAGAAGCTCTCCATTCAAAGTCCCCAGGATCCTCAGCAAGGCCCGTATAATGCACCAGCACGGAAAGTGATGAATAAGCTTCATTGAGAATAGTGGCCACGTCATGGCTGGCTGAACATTCAGTCCACAAACAGAAGGCTTCTTGTATTTGCTCGAATCAACCACAGGAAAGTTTCAGCAAAAAGACTGTTATATTCAAATGGAAATCAGTACTTTCCAGCAAGAATGGACAATTAGCAATTTCTTAAACTGGCACTAAGAGGAAGAGCAGGGAATTGTACCAGAATCATCACCAACAACCCATATTTCAAAATGTCAAAAAATAAAGACTACTAGGGTTATTCGCATGTTGAAAAATTTCACATAGCAGGCCTGAGTCTGGATGTTATGCGTCTCCCAGTGGTCAACCTACACTGGGAGGTTTCACCCAAATACTCCCCTTTTGTAAATCTCTTACTACATACGTACAAGTGTAAACCACAATCTAAGATTCCAGCACGTAGTTAACTTAGATGGTATTCCTCAAACATTTAGTAAAAGAGCGCAAAGCCTGTTTATACACTATTTGGATCTACATTTAAAAAGCTTTTATTCACCAGATTAACAGATTCTAGCAAATACCTCTTCCAGACTGGCAAGACAAAGTTACCATCCTCACCACCACCTCCAAGCACTCATGCAATTTTGGCCTATCTGATTTATGCACCTGGCTTTGTGAAACTGATCCTGGGGCTGTAACAAGTCACAGGCTCTCAGATAAATTACAAGGATTCCATAGCCACTTTGGGATTGAAGAAAAAAGTTCAATGGAAAAAGAGAAGTTGAAGAAATTGCACCAGAGTTAAGCAATGATTTCTTAAATATGTACAAAAAGCACAAGCAAAAAAGGGAAGACTTGCTAACTAAACTTGATCAAAATTTAAAATGCCTGTGCTTCAAATGACACCACCAATAAAGTGAAAAGGCAACCAACAGAAGGAGAGAAAATATTTATAAATCATATGTCTGATAAGGGACTTGCATCCAGCATCTACAAAGAAATCTTAAAATTTAATAATAAAAAGACAAAAAAAAAAACCCAATTAAAGAATGACAGGGCTTCCCTGGTGGTGCAGTGGTTGAGAGTGCGCCTGCCAATGCAGAGGACACGGGTTCGTGCTCCGGTCCGGGAAGATCCCACATGCAGCGGAGCAGCTGGGCCCATGAGCCATGGCTGTTGAGCCTGTGCGTCCGGAGCCTGTGCTCCGCAACAGGAGAGGCCACAACAGGGAGAGGCCCGCATACCGCAAAAAAAAAAAAAGAATGACAAAGGGTTTGAATAACACATTTCTCCAAAGAAAACATAGAAATGGCCAATAAGCACATGAAAATATTCCTAGCATTATTAGGAAAATGAGAAACCACTTCAAACCCACTAGAATGGCTACAATAAAAAGACAGTAACAAGTATTGGTAAGGAGGCGAAGCTAAAACCCTCACACACTGCTGGGGAGAACGTAAAATGGTGCAACCACTTTGGAAAATAGTTTGGCAGTTAAACGGAGACGTGCCACAAGGTCCAGCAATTTTTACTTCTGGGTATATATGCAAGAAAAATGAAAACGTTATGTCCACACAAAACCTGTCCATAAATGTTCACAGCAGTATTTTATGAAAGCCAAGAAGTAGAAACAATCCAAATGTCCACCAAATGATGAATGGATAAATAGAAATTTGTCCACCCACACATATAACATTATTCAGCATTAAACAAAAGGAATGAAGTACTGATACATGCTAAAACATGAATGAACCTCAAAAACACTACGCTAAGTGAAAGAACCTAGTCATAAAAGACTATATAGGCAACTCTACAAAGGCAGAAAATAGTCTACAGGTTGCCCAGTACTAGGAGGGGCTGGGAGAGAGCAGAGAGTGACCATTAATGCGCACAAGCTTTCCTTCTGGAGGGCTGAAAAGGTTCTAAAGTTACATTACAGTGATGGATGCACAAATCTGCATACTGAAAACTGCTGTATAGATGGGTGGGTGTTATGGTATGTAAATTATATCTCAATAAAGCTTTTTTTCAATTGTGCCAAACCTCACATCTTTATGCACTCCTAAAAGCCATCCTGCAAGCTACTTGATATCAGCTGGGGCCAGGCATATTTGAAGTAGAACAATTATTCTCATATCAACATGCATTCATATCCCAAGCATTGGTCTAGAATTGGACTGGCTCTGGGGGCACCAAAGGACGCAATATTTATATTCCAAACACCTTGAATCTCTAAGAATTAACAAAACCTAGCAGCACTTGCTGCCAATTTTGGCTCCATTTACTTCAACAAACACTGACTGAAGTCCACCATAGGCCAGGACTAGGTTTACAACACACAGACAAAAGATACAGTGGGCCCAATGCCCAAGGAGTTCATGGCCTCTTAAGTCTAAGACAGACATGTAAGCACATGATTCAAGTCCAGTGCTCTGTATGCAAACTAGTATAAGTATGGGGGCAGAGAAATGGTACAGAGAAGAGAATAATTAACTTTGTCTAGAGATGACCGACAAATGTCTCATAGGAATGACAACACCTGAGCAGGGCTTCAAAGGACTGGTAAAAGGGAATGGTGTGGGAAAGGGGATGGAGGAAGGGAAGCAAACCAGAATCAAGGCAAATAGGCTTGGGGGACTGAAAGAAACTGGGGAACAAATAAGGGTGAGACTAGAATGTTAGAAGATGAGTTGGGGAAATTAAGCCAGATCACGAAAGATCTTGTGGATATGCTACAAATTTTAAACCTCACCCTAAAGGTAATAGTGAGGCATTGAAAGGTTTTAAGCAGTGAATGAAACGATCGGATTCATTTTAGAAATACCATCCACGTAACTGTTTGCAGGATGAAGATTCACTAGGGAAAGAGGTTTTCCAGTTTTTATTGACCTATGTTATTTTTAATGCGTCTTCAAATGAAATTTTACACAGAAACCCAAGATGTAAAAAAAGCAAAGCTCAGGCTTCCCTGGTGGCGCAGTGGTTGAGAGTCCGCCTGCCGATGCAAGGGACACGGGTTCGTGCCCCGGTCTGGGAAGATCCCACATGTCGCAGAGCGGCTGGGCCCGTGAGCCATGGCCGCTGGGCCTGCGTGTCCAGAGCCTGCGCATCCGGAGCCTGTGCTCCGCAACGGGAGAGGCCATAACAGCGAGAGGCCCGCATACCACAAAAAAAAAAAAAAAAAAAAGCAAAGCTCTTCTGGTTGAAACAGCGGTGGAGGAGCCTGGACAATGTCCCTCCACCCCCCACCACAGAAGAGCCCTTTGTGCTCTGGCAGAAGAAGGTGTGGAAAACTTTGGACTAAAGAGAGGATAACAGGAGATGGAGATTATTAGGAAGCTAGCGCAATAGTCCAGGGGAAAATGACCAATGCTTAAAATAATCACTAATGATGGAGAAAGGGGAGAAAAGAGTCCAGAAAACTCTAAAGAAGTACAGAATTGACAAGAGTTCACGACTTACTGAATGTAGAGAGTGAGGAAAAAGAATCATGGATAACTTCTGGGCTTCTAGCCTGCATGAAGAGAATTAATGTCATTGATAAGAGGAAACGTACAAGAGACAGTTGACTCTCCTAAAGATACTTCAAGTCTAATAATTCTCAAAATTGAACTCTTGCTGCTGCTCCCCAACCTGTTCTCCAGTGTAGAGTTTCGTATCTCAGTATGTGGCACCAGGCTGATGCTACTGTTTGAGCCAGAAACCTGGGAATCACCTTTGACATGGGATCTCCAGAGCACGCCCCCACCATTCAGTCCATCACGAAGTGCCACTGATTCTAATTCCAAAATTTGGTTCATCTATCCACCACTTCTATCGCCACTGCCGCCACTCTGGTGCATGCCACCATCACCTCACTCCTTGATTTCTCCAACGGCCTCAATCACTCTCCTCACCACTCTCCTCGACTCACTCCAATCCAGTCTACAAACAAGGATAAACTTTTTTTTAATCTTTATTAGAGTATAATTGCTTTACAATGTTGTGTTAGTTTCTGTTGTACAATAAAGTGAATCAGCTATAAGTATACATATGTCCCCATATCTCTCCCACCCTCCCTATCCCACCCCTCTAGGTCATCACAAAGCATTGAGCTGATCTCCCTGTGCTATGTGGCTGCTTCCCACTAGCCATCCATTTTACATTTGGTAGTGTATATATGTCCATGCTACTCTCTCACTTCGGCCCAGCTTCCTCTCCCCCGCTGTGTCCTCCAGTCCGTTCTCTATGTCTGTATCTTTATTCCTGCCCTGCCACTAGTTTCGTCAGTACCATTCTTTTAGATTCCATATATGTGCATTAGCATCCGGTATTTGTTTTTCTCTTTCTGACTTACTTCACTCTGTATGACAGACTCTAGGTCCATTCACCACATTACAAATAACTCAATTTTGTTCCTTCTTGTGGCTGAGTAATATTCCATTGTATATATGTGCCACATCTTCTCTATCCATTCATCCGATGATGAACACTTAGGCTGCTTCCATGTCCTGGCAACTGTAAACAGTGCTGCAATGAACATTGTGGTACATGACTCTTTTTGAATTATGGCTTTCCCAGGGTATATGCCCAGTAGTGGGATTGCTGGGTCATATGGCAGTTCTATTTTTAGTTTTTTAAGGTGTTAAAAAAACCTGTTTTTTGAAGTTTAAGCCTTCCGTGAATTCCCATTGCACTTAATGTCCAAGACAGAGAACATGTCCGGTTTTATTCATCTTGGGATACTCAGTGCCTAGTACATTGAAAGAATGAAAGAGAGAGGATCAGGTCTGGGACAAGACGATGAATTCAGTTACAGGCCGGCTGGGTTTGAGGTGCCTATGGTACATCTAAGTAGAGTTACCCTACTGGCAACTGGCAGTATGGGCCTGGATCCCAATGACATTTGGCTTCACTGTTTCAGAACAGAAGTAGAGTTATCTATGGTAAACAGGACTAAGACTATTTTAGATAATCATGAACTAAGTTAATAAAGCTTGAAGCAAGCTCAGCTTCTTAGAAGAGATTAAAGTGTCTCTCTAATCTGAAATTCGGCAGCTCCAGGTCAGGTCTAGGTTAGCATTTCAAGGACAAGAGAAACCACTAAGATAGCACTAGATTTGTGGTGGGATCTTTACAAGGGGTGATTTGGTCGCAAAGCCTATGATTTGGGCACTTCCTTCAAAATGCTTTTGCAATACCTCTGTTATCTGATGTCCTCACCAATTTCCAAATGCCTTCTCTATTAGTTAATCATAAATCATTCCTGACTCTCAGACAGTACATCTGGGGCCGTGCTTGGAAGTCCGTATCCTGACCACTACACCAGGCAATTTCTCAGTCTGGGCACATGACTAAGTTAACAGTTTAGGCGACAGATACAAAAGTTATATCCCTTCCTCTCTCCCACTGACGCTAGAGAGCTGCCTTAGAATGTGCTGCTACAAGGATTTTTAGACAATAATAATTAAATTATGACTTACAGCAGGCTTCCTATAGTACTGTGCAAAGCATTTAATATAAAATACTGTACATGACAAATAAACATGAAGAGATTCCAGAGAGTTTCTTTAAGTAATGATTACTTTTCCAAACGCAGATGTAGAGGACACTGATTACAACCTCCTAATTCTTTTTCCTCCTTAACTTTCCTCAATATCAGTGTTTCTTAACTACTGAATACAAACCCTTCAAGTTCAATAAGATAATATTCAATTTTTAAGTCAATAATAAAATAATTATTCAAATATTTTAACTTTTAAAACAGAACTTTTGAGAACCTCTTTCTGCATATCCAGGGAGCACGTATGACTACAGTGTAAGAGGGGTCGGCTTATGACCTAGTCAGCTGGTTAACTATTCAGGTGACCACAGACAGCAGCCTGGTGACTTTGCCAGTACTAAGGTTTTAAACTGATTTATATTTAGTCATATATCATTTATTTGATATCTATAAAGAACCATTGGTTAAATACAGAAAACATGAGAATTACTGAAATATAAGTCAATAAAATAACACAAATGTTAAATCCTGCAACTTCAACTCAAGATGATATTTACCCGCTGTGTATATCACATTATCTGGTCAAATTTCTTATGCCTTGCAAAATGTCTCCAGTACTTCCAAATCCAATGGAAAAAAAGGAAAGATACAGAAAATATAACATCAAAAGTGGCTTTTCATCTATGGGGAATAAAGACTGTCCCCACAATGTGCTATCTGCCAGAAAAGTACTTACAAATAGCAGCTTGAAATATTTTGTCTATTATTGTATTCAAAAAGAAGCCTCAAAAATAGTTTTTAAAAAATAAGACAAAATACCAGACAGGATAACAAAGTAAGGTTTTTATTTCTTTTCAATGCCTCAACACAGCCTTAAATTTCAATCTGTACTTTCTATATTCATGTCCAAAAGCCTGTTGCCTTACAATTTGACAGGTGGTGCTTTCTTTGATGTGATTAATTTAAAGTAAATTCAGCAATCCTGTTACACATGCAAAATAATGTATATACAATATGTTTATTCACCTTAGAATTGTTTACAATAGTAAAAGTTTGGAAACCACCTAAATATTCATCAACAGGGAAGACAAGTTATGGTACACCAATACAATGAAATGTTGTGCAGATATTAAAAAAATAATAAGGAAGCATACAGGTACAGTGTGCTACTACTTGTGTAGGAAAAAGGGGAGGGTTATACATGTATTTGAATATGCTTAAAATAACTCTAAAATGATATTTCTTAACAACAACAAAAAAACTAACAACATTGGTTGCCCTGTGAAGGAGACATATTGGAGGAATGTGGTCAAGGGAAACTTTTCAATGAAGTATTCTTTTATATATTTTTTGAAGTTTGAGCCATGTGAATGTATAACCTTTTTCCAAGATAGAAATGTTTAAAATAGATGACATTTTCAAAAAGTAAACCATGTCTAAGATTATTTTAAAAGAAATGAACACTTTCAAAAACATTGTATTCAATAACTAGGTTATATATAATCACAATGATAAAACCATTTTGTAAAAAAGGAATTATCACAATTATGTCTGTAATCTTAAAACTGCTCAATACACACCCGCTTGAATCACACAGAACACAGCAATCTTAGAGTTAATTTCATCCCAAATCCTTTCTATATTCCATCAGTGGTTGAAATAGCACCTACAATGGGTTCCTTCATTTCATTACAATGGGTTTCCTTCAGGGCTACAAGGAAACGGCAGTAAAAACATGAGTTTCTTGAAAAATCCTCATAAGAAATGATTAAGCAAAAAAGTTTTGAAAATATTTGATTTTTCTAATCACACTGCACATCACTTGTTAAGAAAGTCAAAATGTCTCTTCATTTATAATGCTAAATTAAAGCATATATTATATATAAACTTTATAGCAATAGTACTTAATAACAGAATGTCCATTTAAGGTCACTTTTATTTTAACCACATTAGCTAGTATTGCCCCAAAATGACAGAACGCTTTGTAAAAATTAATTCATAGGGAGGTTCTTGAGAAACAGGGTCTCAGGTCAAAAAAACAGTGAGAACAAAGCAAGTTGCCTACAGTACTAGTGACCAACTGACACCCAGAGTTGCTGGGGAACAAAAATCACAAATCTAAAAATATAAAACAAAATGAACAAAAAAGGTTGGCTTTTTGATTCACCATCCAACTTCCAACAGATATTCCCATTAATCATCTCTCACTGAGTTCACAGCAGACAGACTTTAAAAGCTCTTCCAAAGATGCATCTTTCTTAACTCCTTTTCCCATCCTACCCTTCCAACTCCTGGCAAACACCTCACTTTTCACCTTTTCTAGAAGAAATTCAAGGAATTCTCTCTACCACACTGTAGTGTCCATCTTTTTACCTATCCTTTTGCCCTTCTCTTCCATCCCACAGGAGGTAGGGTAACTCCTTCCTTTACTTAAAGCATCTCTCAACCTCCAACAGGATCTTGTTTGTTTCATCACCCAACCACTTCACATTTCAGGTGCTCCCTTTTCTTTGGCCGCTTCCTTTGTGCCTTCAAAAAAGCAGAAAATTTTGTTATCTTGAAAATTTTCTTTTGACCCTGCTCTCTCCTCTAACTGTTGTCAAATTTCTCTCCTTCTTCTAGTCAACCTGCCCAAATATAATCCACATTCGTTACCTCCTCCATTTTCCTTCCGGATGCTTCCGTTTCAAATCCTCTACTAAAATAGCCTTATCAAAGTTCCCTAATGTCCTCCTAATCACTGAGTCAAAACTGAAAGAGACCTTTAAGCTTATCTACTCCATTTAGCTCATTATATGGATAAGGAAGTTGACACTCATGAGGGATTAATTTGACCAACATTATACAGTGAATCACTGTGGGCTGGAATCTTGACAGCCTTCCATCCAGAAGAATACACATTTCTTGATTAAAAAAAAAAAAAGATAACTAACTAAAGCAAGATGACCCCTACTCAAGATTATTTCAGGTATCTCCACAAAAGAAAAAGGACAAGCCACATTTATAACCTGAAATGAAGGTCAATACAAATACAGCAACAGATAGTCCAAAGCTCATTTCAGTTGGCTTTGGAATGTGTCCTTGAACTTTATCAATTCCTAAACATCTAAACCAAATAATAAAGTTCCACTGTGAAATCTTTTCAGGAAAGTCAACTTTCCTCCTCATTTTCTCTATCCCTCCCTCTGCCATGCACTTGTCTGCAATACACAGTCTAAATCTGAGTGTTGAAAGATCCTGCATAGAAACTGAAGTCAGAAAAGTAGAAAGAGAAACAGGGGAATAAGAAGCAAGGAGTTTCTAGGAGGAGGAAGCAGGCAGCAGTGCTGAATGCTAACTGTGCACATCTTCCCCTACAGACCTCTTTCAGATATTGTTGGTCATTTTAAGTAAGTCCCTGGAGTTTTCCTGAATTAGAGCTTAGCCTCTTTTACAAATAAACATGCCCATGAGCATGAAGAGCATACATTCCTTAACCTACTTGTAATCTACTTGTGCTCAGTCTCTCAGACTGTAAATTCTAAAGACCAAGCTGTAGTAGTGTTAGACTAAGATATTTGAAATTCTGCTACCAAAGCTTTCTCTCCATCCAACACCGTCTTCCATAACACACTCCTCGAGACATCCATAATACTACCAAAATAATAACCATCACAGTAACAATAATAACTTAGGACTTTAACAGAGAACTGATAGGACAGATAAAAAGATTATTTTGTTTACACTCAGCCTCTCCAGGTATTTCTATTCCCACATAATTGGGAGTTCATGGACTTTCTTGCTTCACTCTCTACTGTTCTGTCACACTATTTTCAGCTACCCTACAAATTGAGGAAGGGAAGGATCTATAAAATACCTAACATCTACCTTAAAACATACAATGCCTAAATTTCAAATGAAACAGACAATTTAAAAAGTAAGGTAATGGGGCTTCCCTGGTGGCGCAGTGGTTGAGAGTCCGCCTGCCGATGCAGGGGACACGGGTTCGTGCCCCGGTCCGGGAGGATCCCACATGCCGCGGAGCGGCTGGGCCCGTGAGCCATGGCCGCTGAGCCTGCGTGTCCAGAGCCTGTACTCCTCAACGGGAGAGGCCACAACAGTGAGAGGCCCGCGTTATAGCATTATAAATAAATAAATAAAATAAGGTAATGTTTTATTGGCTAGGAAACATAAGATACTATTTTGATATGATTTTGAATATTAATCTAATAATTTAATTAGCACAATGAGGGAAGGAGGGAGAATAGGAATGAGCAAACAAGGGGAAAGACAAAAATGGAGGAATCAGGGATGAAGGGAAAGTAGAGGACGTTAGGAAGAGAAGAGTCATCCCAGAGGCTGCCCTCTGGGGCTCTGTGTGTTGTCAGCTAGTTTTCTCTCTCAGACCCCTGTTTCAGAGCCAGCTAGACTTAGAGTCAGGTGACATCACTGCACAGAGTGTACCAAGAATAGAGCTTCCTCTGGCAAAGCAGTATGCATGAGGTCACAGAGATTCAACCGGGATTCCCAACAGCCTTGTTTAAAAGGAATAAAGATAATGAACACAACAAGAAAGGGAAAGGCAGGGAAAGGCAAGAAAGATGGGAGCAATTCCTACATTAGCAAACACCAAGATGCTTCTCTTAATACCTCAATACTCAAGAACAGTAGCAAAGAATAGGCCATCTGGTCACCTTAAGTAAATATAATTTTGAACTCGAGGAATGATACTAGTTAAAAATGAGCTAAGGAGCTTCCCTGGTGGTGCAGTGGTTAAGAATCTGCCTGCCAACGCAGGGGACACGGGTTTGAGCCCTAGTCCAGGAAGATCCCACATGCCACGGAGCAACTAAGCCCGTGCACTACAACTACTGAGCCTGCGCTCTAGAGCCCGCAAGCCACAACTACTGAAGCCTGCGCACCTAGAGCCCATGCTCCGCAACAAGAGAAGCCACCACAATGAGAAGCCCTTGCACCACAACAAAGAGCAGGCCCCGCTCGCCACAACTAGAGAAAGCCTGTGCACAGCAAGGAAGACCCAACACAGCCAAAAATAAATAAATAAATAAATATGAACATCTACTCTCACCTAACCTTGAATTACAAAAAGTAATTCCAAACGGATCACAGACATTTATGTAAAAGCTAAAACTATAAATCTCACTGATGAAAACATAGGAGAAAATATCTGCAACTTTTGGTAGACATTTCTTATGACACTAAAAGCACAAAACATAAAAGAAAAAAATTATAGTGGACTTTTCAAAATTAAAATCTTTTGCTCTTCAAAAGACACCACTAATAAAGTAAAAAGGCAACCCACAAAAAGGCAGAAAATATTTACAATACATATATTTGATGAAAAATGGTATCCAGAATATATAAATAACTCTTACAACTCAATAATAAGACAAACACCCCATTTTTTAAAAATTGGCAATAGAGTCTGAACAAACACTTCTCTAAAGAAATGACACAAATGGCCATTAAGCAAGTGAAGAGATGCTCAACATCACTAGTCATCACGGAAATACAGACTAAAACCACAAGAAACCACTACACATCCATTAGAATGGCCAGAATTTTAAAAGATTGACCACACCACGTCTTGGCAATGATGTGAAACAACTGAAACTCTTACACACTGGTAGTGGGGTAAAAAAAAACAAATGAGGTAACTGCTTTGGAAACCAGTTGGCAAGTTTCCTTAGAAAGTTAAACATCAACCATTCCACGTAAAATTATTTACCCCAAAAGACTGAAAACGTGTTCACACAAAGACTCATACAAGATTAGTCCCCCAAACTGGAAATAACTCAAATTTTCCTCAATAGGAGAATGGAAAAACAAGTTGTAGTATATCCATGCAAAAGGGTTCCATTCAACAATAAAAAAGCAACAAATCAATGCATGCAACAACATGGCAAAATCATCATGCTGAGTGAAAGAATCTAGACACAGAAGAGTACACACTGTTTGATTCCATTCACAAAAATTCCATAAAATGCAAACCTACACACAGTAGCAGCAAGGAGATCAGTGGTTTCCTGAGGCCAGAGGCAGAAGAAGGGAGGGAGGGATGCAAAATGAGACAGATAATCTTTAGGGGGCAGTAAAAATGTTCCATAGCTTGACAGCAGTGGTGGGTCCATGGATGTCTATACAACTGTCATCGAACTGTGTACTTTAAAATGGATGCAGAGTTTTGTACTCAAACTGTACCTTATCAAAGTGGATTTTTAAAAAAATCATCGATGCCCACTTCGAGGGCCTTTTTTCTGTAGTAAGACGAGTGACCTAGTCATAGGCAACTCACCATCTTACCACCTTCCATGAAATCATGGTTCAATAAAGGCTGTAATTACATCAACCAAACTAAAAAAATAAATGTTTCATTTCCATACCAAAAATACCCTAAGTAAAAGGGATGTAAATTTTTAAAAACCATTTCCCCGTGGGGTGTGGGAAGGAAGCTACAGTTAATAAGGGCTAACTTAGCTTAATGTACTTCTACTGGGGAGTCTAAGGTAAAGGGAAAGAGGAGGGAGAGGATGATGGGAGAGGATCCATTCCAGGAAGTGGAAGATGCAACTTAATTAAAATCTTTGAAAAGACCCTTGAGGCCAAGAGATTGTCAGAGATTCTTGGGGACCTCTGAGAAATACAGAGAACCTGGCAAACCATCAGTGGTTAGTGACTCAAGGCAAACTTGAGAAAAGAAAAACCACAAAGACCTCCCATTTTCAGGATTATTCATTATGACATTTCCCAAACCTTACGAAATTCCCAAATAAGGGCTACACTATGATTCTACATGCTTTATTTGATGTATTCACAATTGTATACCCCCTGTAAAAAAGTGGTTTGTTTTAGTTTGTGCTCAGATGGACACTGTTTTAGTGAAACTGAATTTGTCTATCATGCTATCTAGACTTCTAAGGTCTGGCCTGGTCACCAACCACAGAACTAGAACATAGACACAAATGCCTAGATTTCAGGCTCAATACAACACTAATAACCTTTCAATTATTCACATTTATCCATATATTAATGAAACTCCCACAAACTTAACACTTTTTTCCTTCTTACATTTCCCCCATTCTGAGAAGAAAATATTCTCTTTACAAGTCTTCACTTTGTGGGGAGGGAAGCTTTGAGTTTTTTTAAGATTTACTGAGAGTATGTCTCTCTTCTTGGACTTAATTTATCAACATTTATGATGAACCTCACATGATTTTGAGCTTCCACAACAGCCTCTTAGCTGACCTCGCCATCTCCCTCCTGGTCCACTTCCAAACCATCCTCCACTCTGCTGCTAAAGCCAAATTGCTAAAAGAGCAAAGCTGAGCAAGTTATTCCTCCTGAAAACCCTGGGATGGCTTCCCACTGCTCACCAGGTAGTCCAGATCCCTGTGCTGGCCTATCCTGCTGGCCCATCTCTGGCCTCTGCTCCCGGGGCACCCTACCCTCCAGGCATGCAGAACTACTCGTCGCTCTCAGACGACTTTATGCCTCTGTTACTCTGCTCATCTACTCTCTCTGCCAGAGGGCTGGCCCTCTCAGGCCCCCTCCCTTCAACATTTCCCCTTACTTCCTGAACTCCTACTCATCACCTAAGATGAAGCTTCTGGACTCATTTCTGACCTCATCTTGCAAACTTGATCATTCCACTTCCCTTGGTTGATGGACTTACAGGTTGTTGTCTGCTTTCCCGCCTGTAACTTTGGAATAAAGGAGATTCTATCGACATATTCATTTGCATAAAATGTGATTCCCCATACAACTCACATTCCAATGCAGGTGATGTGCATATTCACAAACCTCCTCACTTATTTGGATATTGCTTTTTATGTCCTTGGATGACTGTTATCTCAACTTAACTATAAGACACAGGAGAGAAATATACATAGTTATTCGAATAGGGACAGGGTGGCTATAAAACAGTTAGTTCTAAAACAATTTGCCCAATGAATTTTGTAAAACTGAAAATATAAGGCTGTATTGATGCTTTTGACAATGTTTATTAAACACCTGCTATGTGCCACGCACTGAGCTAGATTTTAAGGCCACAACACAACACAAAATAATTTATAGATACAGATAATTTTCAGAAACAAAGAACTTTACAACTGAACGGTACGTTAGAGACCACTGAGTCCAGTCCACCCATTTGATGGTAGAGTAAGTATCTTGTCCAAATTCACCCAGCTAGTTAGCTGCAAAGGTAAGATACAAGAAACTGCTCATCTAATGTCTCTTTCCTATCCTTTTCCACCAATTAGAAGGAACTTTGAGTAATAAGACAGATTAAACACTATTTTGGTTTAAGACACTATATAAATCGCACCAATGTTAAATAATATTAACCTATATGTGAAAAGAGGCTTAACACTACATTTTCAGAAAGGAAAGCAGTGACATAAAACAAATCTAAAGGGAAAGAAATAACAGAGACACAAAAGTGGGAGCTGAGATTCATCTAAGTCAGCAGATGACATCTATTTGCACTGGTTAGCACTGCCTGGCATGTGCTACACCACCCCCTGGGGTAATTTACATTTTTTTAAAGCATGTATTTCTAAATTTAGGAAGTTAGGATAATCAGGGTGGAAAAGCCCATCTGTTTGAGTTCACTCCAGCTGCTACAGATTCTGAAATGAAATTTGCGTATTTTCTTGTCTGTTTTGTCTTACCCAGTCTGGAATAGGAGGACATGACAGAAGCATAATTGTAGTAAGGGCAGGGTATCATATATATATATATATATATATATATATATATATATATATATATGCACACACACACACACACATATATATATACATATATATATGTGTGTGTGTGTGTATATATATATATATATGTGCACACATCTCCACTGTGTTTAAATAATCCTACCACAATTATACAAACACATGCGCTATTTATACACACCTGTGTACACTCATGGTATATGTACAATTTTCTTGTATAATATTTTTTTTTCTTTTTTTTTTTGGTATGTGGGCCTCTCACTGTTGTGGCCTCTCCCGCTGCGGAGCACAGGCTCCGGACGTGCAGACTCAGCGGCCATGGCTCACGGGCCCAGCCGCTCCGCGGCATGTGGGATCTTTCCGGACCGGGGCACGAACCCGTGTCCCCTGCATCGGCAGGCGGACTCTCAACCACTGCGCCACCAGGGAAGCCCTCTTGTATAATATTTTGTTGAGGTGGTGGTGTGACAGAGACAGAAAGACCCTAGGAAGAGATGATGTTTGACCCTAAAGCGGTTAAAATTAATGTGAACAAAACAGAAAAAGTAACTGAAACATTGCTTGGCTGTATTATTTGCCTTTATTGGAAAGAGCATTAACCTGGATTCTGGTCCAAACTTTACCACTTAACATTTTACCTCTCTGGGTTTCTTATTATACAACCAGAATATGCCAGAATAGAGGCAAGAGGGGAAGGAAGAAAGAGGTCAGCAACGAAGAGAAACCAGAGACTAAAGGTGTTTTCCAGATATACAGTTCTGGAACTGTACGACAGCTGCAGAAACGTTCACAAAAAGCCACCGTAAGCGTAAGAAGTCTTCCCCTTCTAGTCTGAAATTTGCAACATTAAACCCAGAAGCAAATGGATCAATATTTATTTATATACCTTTTTATTACCCCTAAAACGTATGAGTATATACATTGGAAGTTAAACAAATATTTAGTAAGTACTAAAACAACCTAGAAGTATTTTTAAAATAAACACAATTCAAACGGGACAATTTTACATTTCTAAAGTACAAAAATAAGGTAAAAGGAAAATGAAAAACAAGCATTATCGAGGATGATGTTTATTACCGGTGATAAACATCAGATGTAATTCTTAATAAAGCCCTCAAAAAAGAAGTTTATTTCTCAGTTAGCGAAATAAACATTTCCTGGGTCCATAAACCTTTCCTGAACACCTTCCCACTGTAAGGTACTGTGGTATAAGTAATACTAAGCAATGACTGTCTCAGATGAAATTTTTAAAGTTTTTATTACTGTTCTTAGTAACAGGGAGTCACTTAATTAGAAATAAAAACCATACAACTAACGGGAGTCCGTTTCAAATTCTTGTGTAAGATCCAGCTTATCTAACACAACTAACTGCAAGTGTTACGGAGACAGAAACCCAGCACAGGTTGTAACTTCACTAAAGAAACTGATCTATCTGGAGAACATAAACATAAATCCAAAGGTTGTAAAAGCTTTAAAAAGCACTTTTACCATGACTTAAGGAAAATTAAGTTCTTAACATAATTTCTTTCTGTGTCAGTTACATGATTCTTAACCTACCACTACATTATAAGTGAACAAGCATTTCAAGACGACACAAGGACTTAGAGTTACAGACTCTTCCTATGTACCACATGTGTTAGGGCCATCTCTTCATCACTCAGTGGGGTAGGTGTCATGTGCCTCACTTTCCAATGAAGAAAAAGATTCAAAGCCTAAACAATACTCTGACCAAAGAAGAGGAGAAAACATGGAACCACCTGACCATCTAGTCTACCTAGATGGGCTGGGGTGCAGGTGCAAAATTCCTCCAAGAAGCAGGACATAAAAGACAACCAGGAAAAAAGGCTGAGCTGGGAAGGCTAGCAACAGGATGAGCAGCACACGGGAAGAACAGGTACAAACAGTGTAACCGGCTGGACCACAGAGCCAGGCAGGAGGCACAAAAGGTGTCCCGCTGGGCTGCTGGAGCCCGACAGGGAGGGTGGGAGGTGTAGGACCCTCAGGGGTGAGGGTGTAGGGGTCCTTGGAACCAGGGGAATCAGGGAAACCAGGGTGGTGTGCGTCATGTGTTCAAAGCTCTCAAAGTAAAAACAGTCTAGAAATATGTCAGTGTAAGCAAATAATGGCGTGAATGTTAGTGACAAAGACGATGGTCATTTATGGTAAATCATTAGTCAAGCTGTCAAACCTAATTCTTTTTTAAATTATCTTTAGAAATCTAAAGGGAAAAGCCAATTTTCACCAGAAGGAAGAGAACATTGTAAATATAGAATTATTGACTATGCAGGAAAATGCTTAGAATGCTGAAGCAAATAGTTCAATGTGTACAGATTACAAGCATAATAGAGCTTCAAATGAGTTGCCATAGCTACAAAAAGATAATTAATTTTGAGGAAACAAAAGAAAAGAGATATCATTGGGGCAGTTTTCAAAGAGCTGAAATAATAAACGTGGCATCCAAATTTAACTCACATTACTTCCTAACAGGAGCTAGCAATGCTCCTTTCCATGTGACCACTTCTGATGTTGTCGCCACACTCAGCCTCCCCAGTCTGCTGTGTCTCGCCTCCCTAGTGCTCGGCTAAATCCTATTCAGATACTGCGAGACTCTGCTAGTTCCCTGCTGTTCCATAAAGTCTCTTTGAAGTCCAGTTGCTCTTACAGCTTGAGCTATGCAATTATCACTTATGATTTATGAAACAAATATCTATTAAGCACTGGCTGTGTACCAAGCACAGTGCCTAAAGGTAAGGAAGGAAGAGGGGGGTTAAACAAAGCAGAGTGTGTAGACTACAGAAAACAGGACGGGCTAACGTCTGAACAACGTTCTATGGAGATAGGGAGGGGAAAAGCCAACTCAGGGAGACCACATGGAAGGTGACATCCAACCTCGGTCTAGAAGCATAAGCCTTATTTTCCAGGCCCAGAAGAAAGAGGAAGAAAGGGGATTTCAAGTTGAAATGACAGTGCTTTCTTTCTCTCCTTTTCCTGAAGCAAGAAGAGGGTAGGTTTTGGATACCAAAAGGAACTAGAGGTGTGACCTTATTTAACTCTTCCTTGTTTATAAAATGGAAATAATGCAACGGTGTGATGAAGATTAATTACATAATGCACATTTGAAGGGCTAGTATCTAGTAGGCATTCAAAAAAATGCTTCCTCCCTTCCCTCCTTGAAAATTGTCAACTCAGTGAAGGCTGGAAAGGAGCTGTGCACTTCTATCCTACCACCTGCAGTGTCTAACACAAAGGCCAAGCACAATTTCTTCTTGGTATAATTATTTTTCAGTCATTCCCCTTTGAATGTGAGAACTTATAATTTACCATGCCAACTTATTTGAAATAAATGAAAACAAAGTTCTCAACTCTTTTATGGCTCATGCTGTATTATCCCACAGGCACACCAAACAAATACGTAAGGCACCAACAAGGCAGGAGGGAGAGAGAGGGTGTTTTAAGGTTGATATTTGATATTTCAGAACAAAGATTAAAGCAGTCCTCCTGAAGGAAAAATCACAACTGTGCTCGACTTGCTGACTCTTGCTTTACAGTTTAGGATTTACTTTGAGCTTCACAGGAAGGGCACCGGAATCTTTGCACGCTTAGGGTTCTAAAGGTCTTTATAAGCCCTGCTCACGCAGCTCATATAAAAGTTCCCCAAATTCTTCTCCAGTTAGGCCCTAGAATGGGGACAAAATCACCAAAAAGTCAGAGCTTAAAACAGAGAATGTGGGCTTCCCTGGTGGCGCAGTGGTTGAGAGTCCGCCTGACGATGCAGGGAACACGGGTTCGTGCCCCAGTCTGGGAAGATCCCACATGCCGCGGAGCGGCTGGGCCCGTGAGCCATGGCCGCTGAGCCTGTGTATCCGGAGCCTGTGCTCCGCAACGGGAGAGGCCACAACAGTGAGAGGTCCACGTATCGCAAAAAAAAAAAAATAGAGAAAATGTAATCCAGTCACTGACTGTCTGAGCCTGACACAGCACTAGGCACTTTACATATTATCTTACTCTTCCAGGCACTTAACTCCAGGTACTGAAATTCACGCTACTCTCCAACCACACAGTCAACTTTCTCGCTTGGAAACAGGGCTAATATTCATCTAGCTCACAGGCTTGTCTTAAGGATCTTCAAGTAAATGTACCTAAAATGCCTGGGTGATGCATGGCACATGGTGGGTACCAAATAATGGCAGTTATGACCTTAATGGAAATTTGTCATCTAGACTGGAAACTTGGGACACTAAAAGCAGGGGAAATGTGTTGACTTAGAGAGGCATCTAGAAGCGGTGGAGCAGCAGAGCTGGAGCCTGTCAGAGCTGGCACTGGAGGCAGGACGGCTTGGCTTGCCAACCCTTTGGCACATGTGCCCAGAGTCTACTCAACTCCAGTGTTCCAAGCTGTTTAACCACATTCGGTTCGCTGTGGGCACCTCAGTATCGAAGAAGCCTGCCAGATCCAAGTATTTTTTAAAAGCACTCCAAGTGATGAAGCAAATAAAGAGGCTTTTCTGAAAAGATCATTTATTGAGATTCAATAAACCACTGTCATACGGTTCTTGCAACTGTTTACACATTTGCTGCCATGTTGGTACGTCAGCTTCAGTTAAAAACCAGGACAAAGCTCAAGGTGGGTACATCTGGCTAGAGGAGGACCCTAGATTCTGTGGGATTGGCCATGCATCTAAACCACATGTTACCAAGAGGACAGCAATAAGTAAGTCTGCATTTCTTTGTTAATAAATAAGCATGTGCAAAGAAACAGTCTATTTTCTCTCAAACTGATAGGATCTTCTTACCACTTCTCACCTCCCAACAACCCACCCCAAAACCAGATGTGTAGTGGGGGGTGAGGGGGATAACTCAATTCAGCCCAATCTGGTCATCTAAGGCTGCTCCAATAATTTGAACACCTTCTTTAAGTAATCTCATAGATGTCTCTTTTGGATGGCTCAGATAAATGCTCCATCTTTCAGATTTCTTTCCCCTCGTCCTGCTTTTCTTCAAGATGGTATCTGACGGCATGAAGGACAGAGTCCTCAAACTACCCCAAGGCAGAGAAGAAAGCTGGCCCTCATATCCACACAAAGTCCTCTGGGTCTTTACTGGCCTCTGCTGTGGAGTATCTTAACTTGCTACTCCCAGACTAATAACCAGTAAGTTAAGACTGGTGCTCTGTGGGGATGTTCCTTCCAGTGGTGGTGGTGGTGTTGAATGGGGAACAGTGGTGGCTACGTGCTGGTTCCCATCCTTATTCAGGGGTCCCGGCCATTTGCCTCTGATCTTGAAATCCCTACACACATGGATTTCTTCATTCTAACCTCAGACCTCTATCACCCGGACACACAAGCACTACTAGGTCTCTTACACACTTCATGCAGGCCCTAGGGAACCGGGAGCGCTGCCTCAGACTCCACCTGCCTTCTGCCACTACCTCCACCACATCACTCCAGCACATGCTGAAAGTGACCAGCTGCAGAGCTGGAAGACCCCAAGAACCATACCACCTAGGGAAATGACATGGCTTGGTCAAAACAAGAATGAGGATTGAGCAGGAGACAACACTGCATTCATATCAGTGTGACAAATTAAATGATAATGAGCTGAACCATGTTTGTCTTTTAGACTAAACTCATGGAGTCCTGAAGACGGAATCCTACACTTATTCATCTTTCTATCCCCAAATGCCTGGAGCATAATAAGCCCTCCTTTTTTTTGTTTTATTTTTTCCTTAAAAACTGCTGAATAAAGAAAAAACAAAGGTGTTCTGCCTCATCAACTGGGATGAAGACCAGACAGGCAGTGCACAAGGCCATTAACTATCTGGCTCTACCTTCTTGCGCCTGACACTTCAACTACCACATATCTGCACTTCAACTTCCACACATGATTCTGACAACAAGGGTTCCACAATTACTCCTTTTCTGATTCACATAAATCTCCAAGTTGTAACTGCGCTTACAGTTTTACCTATAGTTACATGTGTGTTAAGTTCTTTAAGACCAGGTACCATACTGAATACTCTGTATGACCCACAATGCCTCGTACAGTGGTGTACATAGAGTAGGTTTCTCAACAGTTCATTGGAAAATGAAAAAATATACTTTCAAAAGTTGAGATGTTCTCACCAAGAAAAATACCAAATGTGTACAACACAAAAATTTCTGTGACATCTCTGAAAACCATTTTTGGACCATGGGTTAAAATTCCTGGTACAAAACAAATGTAAGGTGGTGGTGTTATGATGCGAGGTACTCAGCAATATAAAATACTATTATAAGACTAAAATTATTATTTTTAAAGGAGAGTACTATATAATGGTAAAATTAAGATCATGAGAGTCAGAATCTAACCTCAGTTCCAGACGATGAGGATGATATTAATGAAGGAGACGGAGACAATGATGGCAAAGATGGCAGTGGCAACAGAGGAGGAAGAGGGAGATAACAAAAAAGGAGAGAAGAGGGCTTCCCTGGTGGCGCAGTGGTTGAGAGTCCGCCTGCTGATGCAGGGGACACGGGTTCGTGTCCCGGTCCGGGAGGGTCCCACATGCCGTGGAGTGGCTGGGCCCGTGAGCCACGGCCGCTGAGCCTGCGTGTCCGGAGCCTGTGCTCCGCAACGGGAGAGGCCACAACCGTGAGAGGTCCGCGTACCGCAAAAAAAAAAAAAAAGTGGTTACCTTTGGGGAGCAGGGAATGGTAGGATTGAGACGGTCTTTTGGGGCTATTGGGTGTGGGCAATGCATGCCACTGCATCTAGATGATGGTTACCTAAGTATATGACTTACGATAATTCACTAAGTAGTACTCAATATTTCTACACTATTTTTGTGTATATTACACTGTCCTGTCACTATTCTCTTTTCTAATAAGTTTAATAAGTTTGAAATATAATCCAAAAAATAACTCTGTATGTCATCGTTCTTCAGTGGACTGAACAACGTATAAATTCTAGAAAGGCAGCAGGAACATGTCAGAAGAAAGTGGGAAGCTACTGTAAACTTAGTTCCATAAAGGAAAAGGCTGAGTAACTACTAAAGATTTTCGGAGTTTGCGGTTGTTATTGCTGTTGATGGAAGGGAGAAATATAATGAAAACAGTGTTTGACAGAAAAGCAACCTGGCAGAGACAAAAGCATGGATCAAAGAGAAGAAAGGTGAAATAAAGACCCGCTAGAAAACTGTCAGAATACTGTAAACTTAAAATGATAAGGATCTAAATTAAGGAAGGTGGTGAGGAAAGAAAGGAGAGCAAGAAATTAAGAACGCTGAGAAGAAACAGTTTAGAGTCGGTGGTGTCAGATGGGATCATGCACTGGTACAGCATGACTGCCACAGTCTCCAAAGTCTGGACAACACCAGAAGCTTGGGCCACACATAAAATCAGTCTGCCTGAGGTTTAATTATAAATATATGCGTGTGTATGTGTGTGTGTACACATATACACACACATCACACACGTATATATACAAACTGCCGCATATAAAATTAGATAACTATGTGTGTGTTTACATATTAGCAAGCATATATGAAGTAGAAAGGCAAGTAAAGGTTTTGTGAAGTTTAATCTGAATGTGGAAAAGCTGAAGAAGTGCACTCACTGTACCTGGGATAACTACACCACAAGGAGTTAGGGAAAGGGCTCCACTACCCTCTTTCTCAAGTCAAACAGAAAGCTGGCAGGCCGACTTCCACTATGTCAAGAGAATCTGAGATGAGAATTCAAGAGGAAGTGCTCAAGATTGCAAATTATTTTCGTGTTCATGGTCATCATCATCAGTTTATAGAATATTCGTTAGACGTTGACGGAATAAGCAGATTTGATTTATTTCAATGCAGGCAGATGGCTTGGTGGTGGAAATTGTGAAGAGATTTACTGAGCGGCTTCATCAGATCAAGGACATTATGGAATTAAAGGGCTCTAAGAGACCTTACTGGTCCAGCTCCCAGTGGCTCACAACATTGCACTTTCTTATTAATGAGAAAGACAACTCAACCCCCTGGATTCGAAGTAACCAGGGAGGGAGGAGGGAAGAGCACAATTCATTTGTCCAAAGAAGTGCAAATGTTAACACTGAAACTGGAGATATCAAAGGGCAACTGAAACATGTCTTGCTCTGAGGACAGTGAAATCACGAATTAGGAAGAATTAAAAGTCACATTTTCAGGGGCTTCCCTGGTGGCGCAGTGGTTGAGAGTCCGCCTGCCGATGCAGGGGACACGGGTTCGTGCCCCGGTCCGGGAAGATCCCACATGCCGTGGAGCGGCTGGGCCCGTGAGCCATGGCCGCTGAGCCTGTGCGTCCGGAGCCTGTGCTCCGCAACGGGAGAGGCCACAACAGTGAGAGGCCCACGTAAAAAAGTCACATTTTCAGAAAATATTTTCATGAAAATGAATCATATTTAAGTTTCTATAACTATTTTGGAGTACAAACCTCAAGAACCTTCTCTACTAGTGTGTTTTAGTTTCAGGAAAAATTTAATGATCTGAAGACAAACCATACTTACCAAGAAAACACAGTAGGCAGTGAGTTTATGAATCTCAGAATTAATTTGAAAGTTCCGCTAATGTGACTAACTGTCCATTTGGGAGACCACCTAGCTTTGTATAAAAACATTCTCTTTCATGAAAATGCACAAAGAACAGCTGGGAAACACTATCAATGACATACGTCAGAATTAAGATGTGCCCAACCACACCTCTCCAAAGCTTTTATCACTACCTCCCTGACTAAAACTCATTGTTTTTTAAAAGCTCACAGGCTTTTCACCTTTAATCAACAGTAGTATGACTAAAATGTCTATATTCATCATGTAACCCAGTATAGATAAATTTTCACACCTATGCCTGGCTTAGACCAAGAAAAGTCATTATGAGATAAAAGCAGAGAAAGGTCCTAAAAATCAATTTAAAGGATGAGGATACAGTGATTGTGGTAAAAAGTTTTTCTGTCACATTTAAAGCCTGTTCACAACTGACCCTCTCCTGACACATATGATACCTATCTATGCTATAAAGGATTTAAGAAAATAAAGATGTATGTACATAGCCCGAGCCAAAGTGAACAGAAATTAATTTTAAAATATAATTCTTTATATTTGAAACCACTTTTTATAAAGTTTCTACAACAGATGAAGATGGTTTTAATTCCCAGAACAGATATCACCATAAAGTCTCATTATATTGATGGGGGAGAGGGAGAAGAAAGTCATATAACTATTTTAGGAAAAGTTTTAAAAATATGTTAACACCAGTCATATATTATCTCCAGCTTATTTTATTGCCAATATTCTCAATACTTGGAAGCCAAGTTAAAGAATCATGAGATCACAGAGCTGGAAAAGAAGAGATTACCCCACCTAATCCCTCATTTTGCAGATGAAAGCAGGCCTGTAGAGCTGTATCATGCGTCCCAGGTCACACCTCCATTGACAACCCTGGATAGAACTCTTGCCTCCTGACTCAAGTTGGGGCTTAGCAATACTTATAACAGTAACTATTACTAACCAAGCATTTTCTATATGCCAGGCACTATGCTAGACAGTTGAGAGATGTGTCATTTCATTTAATTTAGTACTTCTCAACGCACTGATACAAGATAATCAGACTCAAGCTCAGGACATCATAACACTCCCAAAGTCATAGAACAAATAAATAAGTCAGGAACTCAAACCCAACCTGTCTGACTATACAAACCCATGAACTTTTACACAATGCTCGTCTCCCCCCAAATGCTAAATGTGTACATCCAAAAAATTCCATTTTGGGCAACCCAGACTACAAAAATACCTACACAAATTTATACGTTATATGTACAAAGATGTTTACTACATCATTAATATCAAGAAATCAGAAACAACATAAATATCCAATAATGGGGAAACAGCTAAATAAATTACAGTATATACATGCTGTGAAATACTAAATGGTCACTAAAAAGAATGAGGTAGATCCATGTAACAGATGTGGTAAGATACCCATATTAAATTGTTATTTTTTTTTGTTTTTTTGTGTGTTTTTTTGCGGTACGCGGACCTCTCACTGTTGTGGCCTCTCCCGTTGTGGAGCACAGGCTCCGGACGCGCAGGCTCAGCGGCCATGGCTCACGGGCCCAGCCGCTCCGCCGCATGCGGGATCTTCCCGGACCGGGGCACAAACCCGTGTCCCCTGCATCGGCAGGCGGACTCTCAACCACTGCGCCACCAGGGAAGCCCTAAATTGTTACGTTTTAAAAATAAGTTGCAGAACAGTATTTATGGCATTATTTATTTTTAAAAAAAAATTACATGTGCATGCAGGCTTTGTTTGTGGTTACAGAAAGGTCCAGAACAATGCACAGTAAAAGCAGAGAATTCGGTGGGTGGAGGTGGGTTTGAGTCAATTCTTAAACACTTCTGCATTGTCTGAATTTTTAGGATATGTTACTTTTATAATTTAAAAAATTATCATACAAAAATAAAGAATTTTAAATGTTTATTTATTTTTTTTAATGCATGCATTCTCCATTTAATGCCATCCCCCATAACATAGAATAATTGTGTGGTTATTTGTCTCTAAAACACTTTTTTAAAAAAAGAAACTAACATCCCATCACAGTACACCAGCATTTCAAGTCTAGTCCACAGACCCACGGGGGTCTCCCAGATCCTGACAGAAAGTCCATGAGGTAAAAGCTTTTTTCTTAATAATGGTAAAGTGTTATCTGCCTCTTTGCCTGAGTTAACATTTGCACGGATGGTGCAGAAGCAGTGGTGGGTAAAACTGCTGGTGCCTTGGCACAAGTCAAGCCACTGTCAGGAAACCATGGGAGAAGTTATTGTAGTCATCACCATCACGCACTCACAGTTAAGAAAGGAAAACCAGTTTAAAAAAATGTCTTTGTGAAGCAACAACAGCAGTTTCATTACATCTTGACCTTTTCTAATATTCTGTGTGACCGAATGGGCAGAATGAAACATGAATCTCATATGTGGCTACCAGAGCCAAATGGTGTCCCAAGGAGAAGCGCTGGGGCAGCTGCTGGAGCTCAAGGCTAACTCAACTATTCGCTTTTTCCACGGATCAGGGCTTGTACTTGAAAGAACAACTGACAGACTAATCATCCAGACTTAGGTACCTGGATGACATTTTCTCAAAATTGAACAAAGTAAGACTCTCACTTCAAGGGAAATAACTGATAACTGTTTGTTGCCAAAGATAAAATTTGAGTAAATAGTAAAATTTGGAAAGCTTGAATCTGCCATTGTGAGCTTAATGGCTTCCCAATACTTAAAGGCTGTTCTGGTGAGATCAATGGTGATATTAACATGTGATTATTTTTTTACATTTTATAAAATGTAATACATGTCAACATTTGTAAGGTCTGCATAAGTGAACCAATATTTTCCAAATATTATTATTCGACCGAATAATTATTCAACTGAATAATCAATGAATAATGTTACAAAAAAATCACACATGAGTAAAAGATCCATTTAAAGTACAATATTTAATATTTATTAAAGTGGACTTTAATATAATGGAGTAAGAAATGTTTATTGATATGGTTTCTGATTCTTCATTGCAACCAGTCTTTAAGTTACTACCACTTAAAGTGTTTTGGTAGAATATCAAAGAAGAATAACCAAAATTATCTAAAAATGCTATCAAAATACTCCTTCCTTTTCCAAATACATAGTTGTGTGAGGCTAGATATTCTTCATATAGTTCAACCAAACGAAGACAACACTTCATAATAAACTGAATACAGAAGCAGATAGGAGAATCCAGCTGTCTTCTAATCAGCCAGACATTTAAGAGTTTTCCAAAAATGTAAAACAATGCCACTCTTCTTGCTCATATTTTTTGGTTTTGGAAAAATTCTTACTTGTCATAGAAATATACTATGTCAACATATAATGGATATATTACTGTTGTTTTTAAATTGATTAATACATATTTTTAAATTTTCTCATTTTTAGTTTCCAATATGGTAAATATTGATAGACAAACCCACATAAACAAAAGCTCTTCTGGTCCTCTATAATCATTAAGGTCCCAATAATCTTTAACACCAAAAAGTTTGAGAATCTTTGCAGTGTACTGTTAACACATTTTTCATGTGTTTTTCTTACTGCCTTAAGTCTTGGCCAACAAATGCAAGTATAGCAATCTGTACTTATACATGGGCAGTACGCATAAGTGAAATGTACTACAAACTTTCTCAACCAATGAAAGCATAAAATGTTAGCCTGATTTGAATATGTTCTGCAACAAGCGATGTTCACTACACTTCGGCCTCTCTTTTTGCCATGTATTTTGTGTTCTGGCAAATGAACTTGACCAACGGGGGCTGTTAAAAGTTGTATAACTGATAGTGATGGGCATGGTCCAAAGAAACAAAGATTAGTATAATGATACTTAAAATTGATGATACTTAAATGATGATGCGAAAGACCCCGAATAGCCAAAGCAATCTTGAGAAAGAAAAATGGAGCTGCAGGATCAGCCTCCTGGACTTGACTTCAGACTATAATACAAAGCTACAGTAATCAAGACAGTATGGTACTGGAACAAAAACAGAAACATAGATCAATGGAACAGGATAGAAAGCCCAGAGGAAAACGCACACACATATGGTAATCTTATTTTTGATAAAGGAGGCAAGAATATACAATGGAGAAAAGACAGCCTCTTCAATAAGTGGTGCTGGGAAAACTGGACAGCTACATGTAAAAGAATGACATTAGAACACTCCCTAACACCATACACAAAAATAAACTCAAAACGGATTAAAGACCTAAATGTAAGGCCAGACACGATCAAACTCTTAGGGGAAAACATAGGCAGAACACTCTATGACATAAATCACAGCAAGATCCTTTTTGACCCGTCTCCTAGAGAAATGGAAATAAAAACAAAAATAAACAAATGGGACCTAATGAAACTTCAAAGCTTTTGCACAGCAAAGGAAAATATAAACAAGACAAAAAGACAACTCTCAGAATGGGAGAAAATATTTGCAAATGAAGCAACTGACAAAGGATTAATCTCCAAAATTTACAAGCAGCTCATGCAGCTCAATATCAAGAAAACAAACAACCCAATCCAAAAATGGGTAGAAGACCTAAATAGACATTTCTCCAAAGAAGATATATGATTGCCAACAAACACATGAAAGGATGCTCAACATCACTAATCATTAGAGAAATGCAAATCAAAACTACAATGAGGTTATCACCTCACACCAGTCAGAATGGCCATCATCCAAAAATCTACAAACAATAAATGCTGAAGAGGGTGTGGAGAAAAAGGAAACCCTCTTGTACTGTTGGTGGGAATGTAAATTGATACAGCCACTATGGAGAACAGTATGGAGGTTCCTTAAAAAACCAAAAATAGTACTACCATACAACCCAGCAATCCCACTACTGGGCATATACCCTGAGAAAACCATCATTCAAAAAGAGTCATGTACCACAATGTTCATTGCAGCACTATTTACAATAGCCAGGACATGGAAGCAACCTCAGTGTCCACCGACAGATGAATGGATAAAGAACACGTGGCACATATATACAATGGAATATTACTCAGCCATAAAAAGAAACGAAGTTGAGTTATTTTTAGTGAGGTGAGTGGACCTAGAGACTGTCATACAGAGTGAAGTAAGTCAGAAAGAGAAAAACAAATACTGTATGCTAACACACATATATGGAATCTAAAAAAAAAAAAAATGGTTCTGAAGAACCTAGGGGCAGGACAGGAGTAAAGACACAAGATGTAGAGAATGGACTTGAGGACACGGTGAGAGGGAAGGGTAAGCTGGGATGAAGTGAGAGAGTGGCATGGACATATATACACTACCAAATGTAAAATAGATAGCTAGTGGGAAGCAGCCGCATAGCACAGGGAGATCAGCTCGGTGCTTTGTGACCACCTAGAGGGGTGGGATAGGGAGGGTGGGAGGGAGGGAGATTCAAGAGGGAGAAGATATGGGGATATATGTATATGTATAGCTGATTCACTTTGTTATAAAGCAGAAACTAATACACCATTGTAAAGCAATTATACCCCAATAAAGATGTTAAAAAAAGTAGAAATAAATGATGATGATACTTAAGGCATCTTGCAAGCACACTGTTGAGGATGCAGTTATGATTAGTAGAAGACTTTGGACATTTTGAGAGCTATAAAACATCACTGCAGATTGAGAGCATGGTCCATAAAGGAATGAATCACAGCTGGAAGAAACTATGGCTGGAAATACATAGCCTTCAAAGGACGGAAAGGGAATGGGCGGGGAAGACAACTAGCAATCTCCACCAGGAGGAGGTTATAACGCCTCCCACATGAGGCTGACTGAGTTAATGCTCCTTTTTCTAAAAAAGCTTCTCTAGTACTTTATACACATGATGTGGGGAGGGGGAGAGAGGGCTTAGACCACATGAGGAGTAATTTTAATTAATTATCTCCATTCTTGGGAGACTAGTTCTAACACACAGGCCCTCAGGACGAAGAATACCAGTGACGTAAATGGGAAACTTCGAGGTTCTAAATGGATTCCTAAAAGTCTAACATCATTCTTCACTACGTGGAGCAAAACCTTCAGAAATTCCTTAAGAAAAAACTGTCTCAAATTGGACAACTTCAAAGTTTTAGGATTAAAGATAAGCTAAGAATCAATTTTAAAAGATATGTGAATACAGCACTTCTAAATAAACTTCTAAAATCATAGAATTTGAAAAGACTATGAAAATAGAACTCTAGCACCTCTATTCCACAAAACATACAGCAAGGTTTAAAGATTAGTTAAAGCTGATAGCCAAACCAAATCCTTAAGGAAAATTTTAATGAAATTCTCTTTTCCTTTAAAAGAAAAAGAAAGCATTCTTTTCAGGTACTCCAAGCACATGGGAGTACCACCTGCTTTTGTAACCACTCACTCATTCAGTCACAATTATCTACTGAGCATTTATTCTGTGCCAGGCATGGTACTCTCTTTTAGGGAAAATGTACACACATACATACATATATATATACACACCCATAATTATATCATAAAATTAACCTCATGGAACAAGGGAAAACTGTTAGCATAGAACTATGTCCACACTCTCATACACCCCCACCAATTCTAGCTTCTAAGGGGATTTCTGGTTCTGTCTGGTTGGCTGCAGGGTTTGTTTTTTTTAATGTCAATCCTGGAATAGGTAGAGCTGAATAAATGAAAGGAGCTATGACTGGCTAGATTTATTTACCTAGGAAGAATCTGATGCTACTAAAAGAACATAACATTCTCCAAAACGGAAGGGGAGGATGAGGAGAGAAAAGAATCAACATTAATGAGAAAACAGGAGTGAGAGAACAGATTTTACATGAGCTACTGCTGCGAACAGGGAGACTTTGGGCAAAGGTGGATAAAGCTCAAACTCTAAATCTGAACATTTCTTAAGTTTCCACTGGTGTGATCTTCAACAGACTTTGATGGAATTTTAAATTTCTTTTCATTTTTTAAAAAAATTTGAATTAATGAGTCTTTTAAGAATGGCCCAGAAGCAGGCCCATTACATTAGAGTGACATTCACAATGTCAAATTGTGTTATTACATAGTTGTGACCCTCCATGAAAAAACAATATTGAATTTCCAATCCCACAAACCTATTATACTTTAACCATCTATCCCAACCCTAAATCCTGATCCACTATCGTTATTAGCCATTAATGCTAACCTAATTCTCTGAAGATTCTTCCAAAAAACGTTCTGTGGTACAAGAATTTCCTGAACTCAGCGCTTCTGGAATCTCAACTTCTTTACCCACAATGCTTTTCTAAATAAAAGTGTGCATCTAACCTTGTCAGTTTGTTACCTCTCCCAAGATGAAAATGATAACTGAAGAGAAACCAGTAAGTAGACAACTTCTAAGAATTTTTTATTGAATAGACTTCTTGTTCACATTGGCAAATTGCATTGGTTTAATACTGTTCTATAAAAATAAAAAATTAATGATATTTATGAAAATGTGACCTTCCTATACGAGTGAGGCAGAGCCACACCATATAGCACCTATGTAGTACCCAATAATGGTAATGATGAACTGGTATCAGATCAATGACTGAGCCTATCATTTGTAAAATTAGGAAACACTGACTGACTTCACATTTCTGAAATTTTAAAACCATCACAGAGGCAAACTACCACTACAGTCTCTTTCTTACATGGTAGGAAACCAGGTACAGAGGAAATCAATTACCCAAAGTTTAACAGGAAGAAATCCTTCCAGTTTAGTAAGATCAGCTTAATAAGTAAACTAATTAACTTTCCATTTTTAAGACCAAAATCAGCTCAAATCAGATGGCGTTTTGAATATCACCCAAGAACAGACAGCGTCTCTTAAACTAGCTTCTCTCAAAGTACGATCAAGGGAGGATTTCAGAGCCTCCAGATGGTCTAAGGCTGCCCTCAAAACACAGGGTTTAGATGTGTAAGTGCCAGGGAGTCCTCATCAAACAAAGGAGGAAGAAATTGAGGGGACAGGGTTCACTTGAGGTCATCAGACTACTAGAAAGTCAGCAATCCTACCTCAAACTGCCTAACATGTAAACTGGTACCACTGGTGTAGATAACAATAGATTCAGAATCCCTATTCTAAATAGTCCAGTTCTAGATGAGAAATTAGGGGAACGCCACAATTTTCCCAACTTTCAATCCCACACCAGTGTTCTGTATAACTCAGAGCAACTAGAGAATCTTGTGTACCAGCACATCACCTTGTTTGACACTAAATCACATGGCTTAAGTATAAAGATTCAAATGAGAATTTTCAATATAAATGCTTCCACTATCGAAGTATGAAAACACATGTGAAAATGTGCCACATACTGTTACTGTGGGGAGAAGTCTTTACCCACTGCATCATTACCTTGGGTCTGACAACAGTTCTAAGCATAACATTTTTAAAGCGCTTGGTGATTTAATATTTAAATTGCTTCCTGAGTAGTCCATGTTGAATACTGAACTTAATTTCTCTAAAATTTTCATCCAGTGGCTGTCACCTTTCATGTAGGTCAAACTACAAATTTTTATAAGAAGTGACTCCTTCCAAAGCAGTTCCATAATTCAAGTTAGATGTAAGAAATGGGAGTTTACAATAAATTCTTCATAATGCTAACAATCGGAGCTCATAATTCTTTTCATTTTATGTCATCTTTATATATTTTTCTCAGATTCTGGAAGGTTACCTGCTATTTCAAGAATCAGAAGTAATACAAGAAATGCATTAGATATATCTAACCCACTGGTAGAACTATACAGAAGTCAACTTTTCAATTCAAATTCCCTTTGAAGTTACTCCACAGAGATTTAAACAGAAATAAAAACAGAAATTTCTTGACAACCATTTTCTCTCAAAAATGTAAGAGCCTATTTCTACCTTTGGTGCATTCTCCCATTGTACTGGCCACTACTATAATGGTTTTTTATCTAGCATCCATTTCCCTTTTCTCCCTTCATAATGGACCCAACTTTGTTTCACCCGATATCCACTCTTCCCCTCATTCCACATTGCAAGTCCTAGGAATGGGCCTTAGTTCATTCACTCCAACTTTACCATTGACTGGTTCAAGAACTTAACACAGTCAGGACATGGTACCCTCCTGGAAACTGTTATGCTGGGCACTCAACAGCTGTTCATCCTCATCCCCTCCCCATCTTATGGAAACAGTATCAGTGGCCTACCCATGGCCCACTGAATAAAGTCCAAACTCAGTATTCAACGTTCTCTACCATCCTTCTACTACCTTTTTAGCCCTTTCTGCCTCGCATATACATCTCCTGCTCCAGCAGCTACAAGCCTGGCCTTTCCAGAATATGCCCCTGCACTTTCCACTTCATATCCTACAGCCAGGCTGTTCCTTTGGCTAGGAAAGCCAAACACTCTCATCTCAGCCAATTCAAATTCTACTCATTCAAAGTCCAGATCAAAAGGAAACTTTTCCACGAAGTCTCCCTTGATATCACGAACAAAAAATGGCACTCATCATATACTCCTTGTATCATAAATCACTTGTGCATGCTTACAGTTTGTTTTAAAACTGCGAGCTCCTTACAGGCTGTGGACAAACTCTCGTGCATCTTTGTCTTCCACCACCATCCTGCCCCACCAGACACCCAAGTGCCCAGAGTGGGAGCTCAGTAAACACTTGCTGAACAAATGAACACTTTTTTTGAGGGTGAAAAGTGCCTCTACAGAATAGATTACCACGAAGGCTGAAATGTCCTTGGAAGTCTTTAAAAACATCCTAGTATGGTTTAGGAATAGTTCTGCTGAAGGAAAAGAAACACATCAGATGACCTTGTAAGGCTGATTCTGCAAATTTCATCAACTCTTTAAAAGTATTGCCTAACAATTCAAAAACAAACCGTACACAAATGCTATTTACAAGAAGAGGGTGGCATTTATTGTAATATACAAAGGTTAATAACCCAATTTTTTACCAAAAATTTCAGTTGTTCTTATAGTAATATTTATAATAATTTCAGTTATGTCCGAGGGATTATTTAAAAGCCCATTTACTCTATCTTATTTCATACCTAAAGGAAGGACAGAGAAAAATGTTGGCCCTCTCAAAGCAGTAACCAGACAAAATTAATTTAGAAGCACAAGTTTACATAATGCACATACTGATGTCACTTTATTATCTACACATCATCACTAAATATATACCTAATGAAGTCCAGAGAAGTTATCTGTAATTTTGATTATTTCCTTCTATTACTCCTATGGACCCCTTAAATTGAATTTGTACAATTTAAGTCGGCTAAAATTAGGTTACTTCAAGATCTATGGGTACACTATCAGTGCAACTAAAATTATGGGAAACATACTGATATCTCCAGAAAGAAACTGTATTAACCACAATACTCCATAAATCAGTTAACCTGTTTTTTAAATAAAAGCCTTCAGAATGAATCTCAGTAAATCTCAACAATCAATTAAATGGAACAGAAAACTTGATTCCATAGGACAGGACACACAAAAAGAAAGGGCAGTGTATAAAATGAAAATCAGGATCTAAATATGACGACTATTCATAGAAAATAAAATATAAGAAAGATTAAGTAGAAATTAGAAAATTAAACTTAAATAGATTTTTTTAAAGACAGTTAATAAGAAAATTAAACATATGTTTATTTCTTTTGTTCTTATGTTGCTATGTTCTATGTATTTTTGTAAGTCGATTTAAATCCCTTGGGGAAGAAACTAGACTATAAAAAAATAATAATAAATTCTTGTTTTCTAATCTAGTGTAGCACACCGTTGTTATTTTTTAAAATAAAGATCACATTTTCCGTCATAACCTACATATGCTCGTTAAAGATTTGGGGAAAGCTACAATTTAAAGTTTTCCAAATTATTTAAAAAGCATCTCCAGTTTTCCTGCAGCCGCCTGACAACGGAAACGATTCTAAATCCCGTTTCTCCCTGGACCCAGTAAGTAAGGGAGTTCGTTGTCTAAAAGGGGCAAAGAGCGGGGTGGGAGTCAGAGCCGTGTTCAGGACCGGCGGTAACCGGGTGGCGGGTGTAGTTACCTCTGGATCGGAACACCTGAGCAGTGCGGGGGCCGCGGACCGAGGCAGGGGGCGCCGGCTGGGCAGCAGCCGCCGCGTGGGCGCGGGAGCCTCGGCCGACAGCAACGAATATGGCCCCCGAGAAAGTTGGGCTCCGAAGACCGGCCCTGGCGAGAAAGCTGTCTGCGTCGCGGAAAGCCTCCCCCGGCCCACCGGCCCCGCCAGGCCCCACCGGGAGGGGAGGGGAGGGGAGGGCTACTCACCGTGCAGAGAGAGGAGCAGCAAAGGCGCCAGAGGGGAGCCCCGACAAGTCATTCCGGGGCCGCGGGGAGCGCGCCCGCCGCCCGCCCGGCTCCTCGTCGCGGCAGCGGAGGAGCGGGCCGGGCTCTCTGAGCTCTCGGGGCAGCCCGGACCTCCCAGACCCGCCGCCCGGCCGCAGTCCGCCCGGCGGGGCTGGGACGGTGGGAGCCGCAAACGAGGCAAGTGCGGCACCCGCGCCCTCCGGCTCCGCGGAGGCTGAGCTGCGACCAGGTGCGTCCCGGGCTCGCCGGCCTTGCCCCGCAGCTCCACGGCCACCTCGCGCTGCCCCAGGACCCGCCGGCCCCTCGCGCCGCCCGGGGATCCACTCCCCGCAACTCTCGCCCGGCTACTTGGGCGGCAGCCCGGCTGCGGCTCGGCTCCGCGCCGCCCACTCGCCCCGCTTGGTCTCCCCGGCAACCGCGGCTCCAGCGCGACGCCTAGCGGCCCACCAGCTGAGCGAGCGCGGCGCGCAGCTGGCGCGGCCCTGGCCACCTGTGCGCGGGGCCGCCCGCTCCCAGCACACCTCCACGAGCGCTGGGAACCGAAGGCGGGCATCCTCCTCGTCCGCAGCCAGGGCCCTCCCCTGCCCTGAACCACTCCCCAGACCGGCGGTGACAGTCCTGAGCGCCAGAGATCTCCACAAAGCAGTTCACCACAGCTTGCGTCCGAACAGGCAAGATTCTTTTCTATCGCAGTTTTCAGATGATTTCTATTTGGCCGTTTCACTTTCTCTCAATCCTTTCTTCTGGACCCTAAGTAACCCAGAAGAACCTGACTCTAGCAAAATTGAGAATCGATGAGGTTTGTCCTATACCTTTTATTTTTCCGACTACCGTTTCTTCCTTGAAAAGAGCGTAGGGGCTGTAGCATGCCCCTAACTCCCAATTCCTATCAAAGACCACCCTCTCTTGCCCCTTTAGTAAAACTTACAACAACTTACAATATTTAAAATTTTTTCTTTTAAACCTTATCCCTTTCTTAAACTAATTTCAAGTATTTGTTAACTAGTAATGCTTTTATTTTAATGTTAACTAGAGATGCTTTTATTGTGGTGATTGATTACTTTGGTTGGGTTTCTATTTTTTGTTTCTTGCTTGTTTTGGTTGGATGGGAAGAGAGACCTTCATGGCATCTGAAATTATTTTACTTAAATACCTACCTACATCTTTCCTTATAAAACCTAATCTTCATTCCTTTTCCAATGAGGTTGCTGCTCCCTTTCTTTTTTTTTTTTTTTTTTTTTGCGGTACACGGGCCTCTCACTGCCGTGGCCTCTCCCGTTGCGGAGCACAGGCTCCGGACGCGCAGGCTCAGCGGCCATGGCTCACGGGCCCAGCCGCTCCGCGGCATGTTGGATCCTCCCGGACCGGGGCACGAACCCGTGTCCGCTGCATCGGCAGGCGGACTCTCAACCACTGCACCACCAGGGAAGCCCCCTGCTCCCTTTCTTAAAGCCCATAGTCCCATTCTACTTCAGCCTCCCACCCAGTCCTTCTAGATTTGAGGACATATCTCCCCCGGTAATGTCAGACCATTCTGGTCAATTTCTACAGCAGCATAGATTAGAATTCTTGGAGCCATTCAGAAATTCTGAGCCCCCATCTGGCAGATACAATCCTCCCAGGGCAACTCAGAAATGAAAATGGCACGCACGGGAGAAAGACAAATATATAAAACATCTATACATTTGGACAAAGATTGGGAGACATAGGTAAAAATTAAATTAGTATCAGGATGATGGAATTATGGATGCACTTTTTCTTTTTTGAAAATGTTGCTGTTATAATTTGAAGTTAAAAAAGAAACCACATTAAGAAACATCAACCACCTTTAACAACAATACCCTGAAAAGATAGTTTGATTATGAATTTAAATGCTTCAACTTTGCTGACTACTTCCAATTTGCTAGAATCCCTTACCAGATCTCTAATGGCAAGAAAAGAGTGATATGACAGTATAGAATTTTTGATATTAACAAAAGTTTAATATTTCAAGTATTTCATCACTGGGATCATTCTCATTCTTTTAAATTCCAGAGTAAGGACTAAATATTCTTTTTCTCCAACCAATTCAGTTCCTTCCTTTGTCTTGTACATATTCCTGCTTTCTAACCCAGCCACAAGCAGGGTATAAGAGCAACTAATATAAGGAGAAAAGCAAGGTGTTACTCCAAGCAGGACTTTGCTTCACTATAATCCCAGATTTAAATAGATAGAATATTGGTTCTATAATTAAATAAATAACCTAATAATCTAGGCTTAAAAGCCTTCATAAAGCAAGTTACCTGATATACTTCTGAGCAAATCAATTCAGCAAATATTTACTGAGTATCTACACTGTGTAAGGCACTGGGTTGAAGGTTAAACATAAAATATCAGTGTATGATCCTCACCCTTAAATAGCTTCCAATTACACTTGGGATATATCTACAATGGTATGAATCAGCAGAGAAAGAGAGCTGTCCTGCCTCTTTGTCACCATAGTGTACTTCTGCCTTGCCGGACAGGAGCTAGCGAGTTATTAAGAGGACAGAGTGCTCACAGTTTGGTGGAGCAGTCCTTCTAATTGAAAAAGAAGTGTGGCTTCTGAAGGGAGACTGGGGATGATCAGATTTCAGGAGGCAATCTGGCTGCCCAGAAGCATGCGGGCAGATGGTAGATGGCTGACTCAAAGGAAGCAGATCGGAGTACTGGAAACTCCAAGCGCTGTACACAGAGGCACCCAAAAGGACGCTCTCACAGGAAACAAAGAAAAACTGTGCTATTTAATTCACAGAGCTAATACCTCAGGCATGTACTCTGAGTACAATTTTTATTAGTAATGAGTTTTACCAACTCTTTTATCCTAATCTGCCTTATGACCACAGTAGGCTTTCTTTAAATCTCAATTATTCTGAGTGCTAAAGCAACAGACAACATCTTTCATTTGTATAATACTTTATAAATGTCAAAGTGCTTTCACATATATTGTCTGATTTGATCTTCAAAGCAACCCTAGGGGGTAAGTAAGGCAAATAGTATTACCCCCTCCTCACTCACTAAGACACTGAGTCTCAAAAAGATCCATGAACATCTCAGGGATTGCAAATACCAGTGGGCAGAACTGGAACCAACCCAACAGTTTTTTCAACCACACCACAAAGTCTTTCTTTTATCTCTTTATAGACCAACATCTAAAGAAATTTTTATCCACCATAGTGTCTTAAAGCTATCTGTGGGGAACACTGCAATTGCCTCCCCAACATTAATCCCACCTCCACCCCATCAGCATCCCACCACCACCACATCCCACCAGCACATGAGTAGCTGTAAAAAATTTTTTTTTTAGAAGATGTTGGCGGTAGGAGTTTATTAATTAATTTATTTATTTTTGCTGTGTTGGGTCTTGTTTCTGTGCGAGGGCTTTCTCTAGTTGTGGCAAGCGGGGGCCACTCTTCATCGCGGTGCGTGAGCCTCTCACTATCACAGCCTCTCTTGTTGCGGAGCACAGGCTCCAGAAGTGCAGGCTTAGTAGTTGTGGCGCATGCCTAGTTGCTCCACGGCATGTGGGATCTTCCCAGACCAGGGCTCGAACCCGTGTCCACTGCATTAGCAGGCAGATTCTCAACCACTGCGCCACCAGGGAAGCCCGTAGCTGTATAATTTGAATGAGACGAGCCCCACTCTCGCCTCTGAGAAGGCTATAGTTGTCTTACCTGACCAAGGAAGAAATGGAGCGGGGAAGGACTGGGACAAGGGACTCTGTTATAGTGAATAATAATTTTGGATCAAAAACACTGATGACCTGACAATACAGTCAACTTCTCAATATTTAAATAGGAATTATCCAAATTCAAATTTTAGTCCTAGACCAGCTTCTCTCCTCCACCCATCAAAATGCTGGACCCATCTCTTTCCACAATCAGTTACTCTGCATTCAAGAATGGAAAATTAAATTTATGATTAGCTCAGGAGAAACATAATTAGGAAAGAAAAACTGTGGATGGAATCATAAGGCTTTCCAAAGCTAAATATAAATTATTTTAATTAGCTATTTTAAATTATTAATACCACCTATCCCTCTCCATTCGTGTATATAATTAAAGGTTAATTTATGTTTTTGAGAATGTTTGTCTATGGAATGTTTTATAAGAACATCATTCATAAAGTTAGAAAATATCTTTTTGATCCTTGTTTGAGCCAGTAGCTCATTCTGTAACTATTTTAACCTCGCTGCTTAGAACCATATATAGTCTAGAGCAGAGCCTGGTCCTTTTTCTTTTTGATTTAAAATAAAATTTTTACTGGAGTGTAGATGATTTACAATGTTGTGTTAGTTTCTGCTATATAGTAAAGTGAATCAGTTATACATATACATATATCCACTCTTTTTAAAATTTTTTTCCCATATAGGCCATTACAGAGTACTGAGAAGAGTTCCTTGTGCTATACAGTAGGTCCTTATCTATTTTATATATAGTGGTGTGTATATGTCAGTTCCAATATCCCAATTTATCCCCCCCACCACTTTCCCCTCTGATAACCATAAGTTTGTTTCTACATCTGTGATTCTATTTCTGTTTTGTAAATAAGAAATAAATATTTATTTCTTTAATATGTAAATATTTGTACTCTTTTTTTAGATACCACATATAAGCAATATCATATGATATTTGTCTTTCTCTGACTTACTTCACTCAGTATGAGAATATCTAGATCAATCCATGTTGCTGCAAATGGCATTATTTTGTTTTTTTTTTTTTTTATGAGCCTGATCCTTTTAAAAGTAGAACTTGAGAGGAATTCTTCCCTCTTCCCCTTTGTGCAGAGGCAATAAGGTCTCTAAAATAATAATAAAGGAGTAGAAAAGATAATAGTGGAATCATTAGAGTAAAGCAACAAGCAAACTAATAAGTGTATATTGTATGTTAAGACATAAATAGATCATTTAATATTTTAAAACATCCTTCTCAAATTTTGGATCAATTTGTAACCTAGATATATCGACAGCTTAGTCTTTCTTATATCTGTTTCTGCCTATTCCTCTGGTAACTCTTGCTAGACAAGATTTACACAAAGGTAAACAGCATCTCCATCCCCTTCACCATAGCCCAGTCCCTGTCACCATTGTGAATATTGCTGAAGTGAAGTTTCACATCTTCATTCATTTGGGGAGAAGTTAGCTCTTTTCCTTGAAACCATGTCATTATGAACACATTTAGTTTTAGGCAAGGTTATTCTCTGAGCAGGGCCCAGTGTAACTAAGTGCTTTTGAATTTATTCTAATGGAAAATGTAAAATGGCACCCCTGTGTTTTTTAGGACTTGAAAAGGGCAACAGCATAAGAAGCATTTCATGTCACCTGAAATTTTTTTGTATTCTCTTTATTATAAGGAAAATAATTTTAAAGTATTCTTCAAAGTCTCTTTACCAGTTTTCACTAATCTAAATTAATCTGCTTCAAACTCTGTTACTTGATTCTATATATTGGGGTATTGGCAATCAATTATCTTATTTTTCTCAAATTTGATGAGCTTTTCATAGAAGTTTAAAGTATACATCAGACTTTTATTTCTGACAACAAAATAGATGAGAGACCTTGACTTACAAAAATTGTGAAATTATTTTTTCAATCTTAAATGAATTGATGAGCTCTCAACAAAATATGGAAAAGTCAAGCTAAAATCTAGAAGGAAGGAATCCTTCTTGTCTGTTCTATTCTCAACACAGCATCCAGAATGATCCTATTAGGTCAGATCAGGTCACTCCTCAGCCCAAGTCCTTACAATGGCTTCCCATCTCAGAGTGAAGTCCTTGCTATAAACTAAAGGGCTTGTATTAGATTCCGATTGCTGCTGTAACAAGTCACTACAAACGTAATGGCATAAAATGAAACAGATTTATTATCTTATAGCTCTGAGGTCAAAAGTCCAAAGTGTCATTAGGTAATCATCTCATCTCAAGAGGGTGACGGGGCTGTGTTCCTTTCCTTCTTAGCTTCTAGAGCCCACCTATTTTCCTTGGCTCACAGCCCCCTTCCTCCATCTTCAGAGCCATCAGCGTAGACCTTCTCCCACTGTCATCTCTCTGACTCTCTCTCCTGCCTCCTTCCACACTGAAGGACCCTTGTGATTACAGTGGGCCTGCTTGGATAATCCAGGATAATCTCCTCATCTCCAAGTCAGTTGAAGAATGACCTTAACCCCATCTGCAACCATAATTCCCCTTTGCCATGTAAGGTAACATATCCACGGGTTCTAGGGATTAGGAGGTGGCCATCTTTGGTGGAGGAGGGGGCGTTATTCTGTTTACCACAAGGCCCTACATGATCTAATCCCCCATTTTCTCTCTGATCGCTGCTTCTGTTTTCCCCTCACTCATTCTGCTCTCACTACAATGATCTCCTCCATGTTCACTGAATAAGCAGGAATGTGTTTACCTCAGGGCCACTGAAATTGTTCCTTCTCTAGGTTTTTGTATAGCTCCCCTTTCACTTCCTTTAAGTCTTACATGTCACCTAAAGTTAGGCCTTAGCTGACCCTTCTATATAAAATAAAAAGTTTAAACACATTTTAAAATACCTTTCCCTATTGTATTTTTTTTATTGATTGATTTATTGATTCATTTGGCTGCATTGGGTCTTCGTTGCTGCACGCAGGCTTTCTCTAGTTGCAGCAAACGGGGGCTACTCTTGGTTGCAGTGCACGGGCTACTCATTGAGGTGGCTTCTGTTGTTGCAGAGCACGGGCTCTAGGCATGCGAGCTTCAGTAGTTATGGCACATGGGCTTCAGTAGTTGTGGCTCTTGGGCTCTAGGGCGCAGGCTCAGTAGTTGTGGTGCACGGGCTTAGTTGCTCCGCAGCATGTGGGATCTTCCCGGACCAGGGCTCGAACCCACGTCCCCTGCATTGGCAGGCAGATTCTTAACCAATGCGCCACCAGGGAAGTCCCGTCCCTATTGTATTTTTTCTTAGCACTCCATCACTAATACACTATATTTTACTTAATAATCATGTTTGTTTATTGTCTGCATCACCCAATAGAACTAATGAGGACAGGGATTTTGATCTGTTTTATTCATTGCTGAATTCTTGGTATCTTTAACAGTGCTTGGCACATAGTAGACACTGAATAAACATTTTGAATAGATGAATCAGTGACTGAAGCAAAATTTCACAGGATTGAAACCAATCGGAATGCACTCTCTGGCCACAATTATATTAAGCTAGATATCAATAACAAGATGAATTTACACACATACACACACACATTTGGGTGTTAAGAAAGGCACCACTAGGGGCTTCCCTGGTGGCGCAGTGGTTGAGAGTCCGCCTGCCGATGCAGGGGACACGGGTTCGTGCCCTGGTCCGGGAAGATCCCACATGCCGCGGAGCTCTAGGCCCATGAGCCATGGCCGCTGAGCCTGCGCATCGGAGCCTGTGCTCTGCAACAGGAGAGGCCACAACAGTGAGAGGCCCACCTGTGCTCCGCAACGGGAGAGGCCACAACAGTGAGAGGCCCGCGTACCAAAAAAAAAAAAAAAAAAAAAAGGAAAGGCACCACTAAATAATTCAAAACCTAAAATTAAATCATAAAGGAAGCTAAAAGTATTTAGAAGAAAACAATAATAAAAATATTTCATATCAAAGCCTGTGAAATGCAACTAGAATATATACTTGGAAGGAAACTTAGAGCCTTAAATGTTTACATTAAAAAAGACGAAAGCCTAAAAACATTCTGAAATAAATCGTAGCAATATTTTCTTAGATCTGTCTCCCAAGGCAAAAGATATAAAAGCAAAAATAAGCAAATGGGACCTAATCAAACTTAAAAGCCTTTGCACAGCAAAGGAAACCATTAAAAAAATGAAAAAACAGCCTATGGATGGGGAGAAAATATTTGCAAATGATGCGCCCAACATGGGGTTAATTTCCAAAATATAGAAACAGCTCATACAACTCAATATCAAAAAACAAACATCCCAATCAAAAAATGCGCAGAAGACCTAAATAGACATTTCTCCAAAGAAAACATACAGTTAGCCAACAGGCACATGAAAAGATGCTCAACATCACTAAATATTAGAGAAATGCAAAGCAAAACTATAATGCACCACACACAGGTCAGAATGGCTATCGTCAAAAAGTCTACAAATAATAAACGCTAGAGAAAAGGGAACCCTCCTACACTGTTGGTGGGAATGTAAATTGGTACAGCCACTATGGAGAACAGTATGGAGGTTCCTAAAAAGACTAAAAATAGAGCTACCATATGATCCAGCAATCCCACTCCTGGGCATATATTCAGAAAAGACAAAAACTCTAAATCAAAAAGATACATGCACCCCAGTGTTTATAGCAGCACTATTTACAATAGCCAAGACATGGAAGCAACCTAAATGCCCATCAACAGGTAAATGGATAAAGAAGTGGTATATATACACAATGGACTATTACTCAGTCATTAAAAAAAAAATGACATAATGCCATTTGCAGCAACATGCATGGACCTAGAGATTATCATACTAAGCAAAATAAGTTGGACAGAGAAAGACAAATATTGATATTATATGATATCACTTATATGTGGAATCTAAAAAATAATACAAATGAATCTATTTACAGAACAGAAACAAACTCACAGACAGAAAACAAACTTAGGGTTACCAAAAGGGAAAGGGAGGGAGGGGTATAATTTGGGGGTATGGAATTAACAGATACACACTACCATATATAAAATAAATAAACAACAAGGATTTACTATATAACACAGAGAATAGTATTCAATATCTTGTAATAACTTATAATAAAAAGTAATCTGAAAAAATAATATATGTAACAGAATCATTTTGCTGTACACCTGAAACTAACACAATATTGTAAATCAACTATACTTCAATTTTTTAAAAAAGACAAAAGCCTAAACACTAATTAATTAAGATATAGCTTAAGAAGTTTGGCAAAGAAAATAAAATAGGTCCAAAGAAAATAGAAACAGGGGACTTCCCTGGCGGTCCAGTGGTTAAAACTGCATGCTTCCAATTCAGGGGGCGTGGGTTCTATCCCTGGTCGGAGAATTAAGATCCCACAAGCCAGGTGGCATGGCTAAAAAATAAAATAAAAAATAGAAGGAGAGCTACATATATTAAAAAAAGAAAAAGAAAATAGAAGGAATAAGATAATAAAGAGGTAAAATTATAAAATATTAAACGAACATGTAATAGAGAAGATAAACACAGCCAAAAGTTGGTACCTTGAAAAGCTTAATTAAATTAACTAAAATGATGAGACTAATCAAAAATTAAAATGAGGGAGGGAGAGCTCTCAAATACTATCAGAATAAAAAAGATGAGACATCACTATAGATGCTGCTAAAAAGATAAGGAGAATAATGAACAATTTTATGCCAATAAATTTGAAAACTTGGAAGAAATGAACAAATTCCTAGAAAAATATAACTTATCAACACTTGCTCGAAAATAAACAGAAAACCTGAATAGTCTCATATGGATAAAGTAATTAAAGTAATAGTTTAAAATCTTCCTACAAATGAAACTTCAGATCCAGACAATTTTAACAGCAATTTTTACCAAATATTCAGGAAATTAAAAATTCCAGTCTTTTGCAAACCATCTGAGAATACAGAAAAAATAGCAAACACTCCTCAACTCATTTTATGATGCTAGTATTATATTGAATACCAAATATCAGCAAAAATAATGGGAGAAAGGGAAAGGGGCCAATTTTCATCATCCAGAGAGATGCAAATGAATATTAGCAAACCAAGTCCAGTGAAAAATGAAAAGGATAATGCATCACACCACTTGGATTTATTTCAGGAATGTAAGATCGGGTTAACATCTGGAAAATAATGCTCTTCGCTACATTAAGAGATGAAAGGAGAAAAATCATATGATCATTTCATTAAGTGTCCATGAAAGCAAGGCTTTGAGAAATCTGGTTTCCGCTCTTGGAGAACAGTAAAATCAGCATGAAGAACTGTGGGGTAGGTGACTACTTTTAATGGCACTAGACTGCTTAAAGAAAGAAGGTAACATGCTTAAATTCCTAAATTCTGGGCTCAAGGCCTGGAATGAAAGTCAGGCGCTTTCTAAGAGTGTATGAAAATAATGTTTCCTCAAAGATTTAGGGTTGAAATAGATTCAGGGCCTCAGAATCAGTTTCAGAAATAAGGTCTGTAGCCTCTATAATCTCATTCCTTGCTGGGTCATTTATATATTTACAAGTTTAACTGGCTTTCTGTTTCTTTCCTTTTCCTTTACCCTGCTATTTTATTTAGGATGTAAAGGTAACTTTACAGTTAGTCCACAGACTAAATAATATCAAGACAGAAGAACAACCCACTGGACTTAAATCTGGAAAATGTAACTAATATTAGACTTTGGGTTGTCTTCTAAAATAGAAGAATTGAGTGATTTTTCAGTTGTAAGAAAGATACATGCATTATGTATTTTTTTAAGCATAAATATAAGGAAAAATGTATTGGTGGATGTTGGATATCAGAAGGGCTGGACTCTGGGGAATTTTTTGATTGCTAAACATTTTTTTGACTGCTAAGCATCAAGACCCTCTTCCAGTGTTCAGAGAATTCCTCAAGGTTTGATTCTCAATGGGAACAGAGTATACTCTCCAGTACAGAAGCCAAAAGTGCGTCCCCGCCTCCTAGCAACCAGAGTGCAGTCAGGGCAACCAGGTATGGTATCCAGTACGTGACCATCCCCCTTAAAAATTATTCTAAAATCTTATATTTAATGAGCTTGAAGGACTAAATAATACCTGGATTTTGTGTGCCATTAATAATAAAATCAGAAATAACCCATAAAAATGGAATTCAAATTAAAAAACAGTGAGCCACACTAATGTTTCTATAGTAACACAATGAGGTAAAAGTTAGATGCCCTAAAAGATATTTTAATTCCAATAAATTGGTTTATAGCTTTAATACCATTTTAGAAAAATCCATATGTATCTACTCATTATTACCAAAATCCACATATTAATACTCTGTAATCCTAAAGGAAGGGTACCACAGTATGAGACCCTTCTTGTATACTGTTTCAGACCTTCTCAGCCCTACCTCTTCTTCCATCCTTTGCTGCAGGCTTAACTCATCTTCTCACTGTATAACCTGACAGTGACTTTCTTCATGGTGGCCTATACCGAGTACCTCTCCCTGCTCAGTAGCTTCTCTGACACAGCTGCCTGGGACACCAGCAGGAATCTGGTGGTAGTGACTTGTGCAACCTGGTAGCACAGGGATGTCAACACTTACAGGGCCACTCTTGACTAATGTGGGATGGGCACCAGTGGATAATCCTTCCCCTTGCATTCTCCAAGTAGATAGTTCTTAGTTCATCAAGCTCCTCAGAAGGTCCTGGCGTGATCAACAGTAACCAACTGACAATGAACACAGCCTTGACTGCTCTTCTGTCTTCCCTTTTCACTCCCCCATCAATTAACTCTCCCCTCTGAAATTACTTTTTTTTTTTTTTTTTTTTGCGGTACGCGGCCTCTCACTGTTGTGGCCTCTCCCGTTGCGGAGGCTCCGGACGCACAGGCTCAGCGGCCATGGCTCACGGGCCCAGCCGCTCTGCAGCATGTGGGATCTTCCCGGACCGGGGCACGAACCCACGTCCCCTGCATCGGCAGGCGGACTCTCAACCACTGCACCACCAGGGAAGCCCTGAAATTACTTTTTAAATAAACTAACTCTACATAAGCCTTTGACTTGACACAAGTTTTCAGGGGAACCCAGGTTAAGAGACCTACTCTTAAGTAAATTTTATGTATCTGTTATACAGTTCTTACTAAGATTCTACTATAGTTTCTTTTTAATAGGCAGATCTTTTCATATTGCACATTAGATTTCTGGGAATAGTACATTTCTTGTCCTATAGGTCTTGGCAGGTTTCTATCATGTGTCTTTCTTGATGTTTAGAATCAGATAAGGCAAACACAAAATGTAGCTTTTGCATTTGAAGTTCTAAATGATGAAAAGTTTGCTCAGTTTCAACTCTGCTTTATTTTTTAATAACCTTTGGAAAGTCACTTAACCCTCTATGCCTCAACTATCTCCTTTATAAAAATTATTTTATTTCCTACTTCATGGTTGTTATAAGGATTCAATGAGGTAATATATGTGAAAATGCCTGTTACACGTCCTGGCAGGTAATCAGCCTGGAAAGTAATGTTAGCTGTCTTTATTATTATCATTAGTGTAGATTATTGACTCTATTTGGAACTCTGCCATCATGGGGATAAAATATCCATTTTGTGGATTTGGTATTTTCACCAAAAACCTTTTATTAATTGTATTTTGCAGCCATAAGCAAATATTTGAATTCATTTAGTGTTTGGAATCGAGATATATCCATAGAATAAACTGAGCAAACCTGTGTCTGGATCTTTGAAATGAGAGACTTCAAGGCATTATTGCTTTAACAAATACCTTTGTCTCACAACCAATCCTACCCTGTCGTTCCCCCATTACTGAAAGTTCACAGCTTCCATGCAGTCCCTCATCAATTTAACAGGTATAGAAAAACCCAGGTATGATTGTTGAGTGGAAAATAAACAGTTTTATCATGTAAAATGCACAGCCACAGTATTGTGAGGTTAAAAAAATAGCTGGGTTAATAAATTGGCTAGCTGGCCAGGAATTCCAGAGGTCCTGTTGCTGGATCCCTGTCTATTCCTGTCCTAGCTGTGGTTTAGCGCCACCTGGTGGCACCTCAAACTAAAGCTCAGCTATTGGGAATGTTTCTGGGTCCTGTATTGATTGGTACTTCCCACGGCAGCCTTGGTGATTCCAGGAACAGTGAGTTGGCACTTGTTTCATCAGTTTGATGCAAGAATGCTGGGCCATAGCATATGGGGACACACCCTCTGCTTCCTAAGACAGAAGTACTTGCCATTTAACCTTCTAAACTCACTCACCCCACCAAATCCTCCCTTAGAAAGTAAACACTTTAGCCTCCACTCCCTTCATCCCCCGCCCCACGTGAAAAAAGGGCTGAACACAGAACAGGAATTGTAAATTGCATTATATACTAATTGTCATTATTGATGGGGCATATTATAATAGGGTTGGTTCTACAGTATTTGTTAAGAGTATACCGTCTCCCAGGCTCTGTCTCCATTTTAAGTGGAAAGGGCAGAAATTCATCACATAATCCTACAAATAAATGTGACAGTGATATGAAGGAGAAAAATTGGATGTTAAGTGGGATTGAAACAGAATTTAATGTAATTAAAGAGATCTGGGAAATTTCCCTAAAAATATGATTCCTTTACAAAGATTGAAAGGTTGACCAGGCAAAGGGGAAATTGGTAATTTGTGGCACAGGCAATAGAATGTGTAATGGGGTATTTTGAAACAATTAAAACTATGCATTTTAATTCCCCTTTGTAAATCATATTTTCCTGCAATCCCCTCTCTCCCAGGTCAAGCCATAAGTTTTGTTGTGCACAGAGAAGGACAGAAAAGGCCCCTAGGGGCAGAAAATGTCATTCTTCTGCTTTGAGAATGACAGTTACTTGTTTGAGTTTATGGCAGAGCTACTTTCTTGTAGCCAAGCTTCAAGAGAGGGGAAATTTCTACCTACTTTTATTGTTGTTCTTGTCATTATTGTTTGTAGTTTTGTTTGTTTTTAATTCTAATAGCTCCTTTTTTAAGTATCAAGAGATAAGTCAGATGGATTCAAGCAAAAAGATTTCACTGTTAAGTCACCCTTCAGACAGGTCAGAGGATATTATATAAGTGAGGTTCCAACCCTAGGAAAAAGGTAAGGGAAACTTTTCAAAGATGAACCAAGGGAGAGAGAGAGAGAGAGAAGGCCAGGAAGCCAAGTTGGAGTGTCCTCACTTTCCCTGTAGTGGTTAGCAGTTCAGGGAGGTACTACTGCAGCTAGGTAAGTGGATGGTGGAAGAACAATGGCTGTGGCAAAGTCTTGACACTTAGGCCGGAAGATGACCTCACAGAGCTGCACGCACTCCATTAAGGTGATGCCTAAGGACAGGTTAGGGTTCTCATGTTCTTGGTTCAGGGAAGGGAAGGGAGGGCACTCTGAGATGCCAAGAAAACTGGTGTGCCAGAGGGCCCTGCAGTTGGAATGAAATGACCACAGATGAAAGACTACACCAATGTCAGAAAGGTGTTCTCCTACATTTTCTTCTAAAAGCTTCATTGTTTTACCTTTCACATTTATATCTGCAATCCATATGGGTTTGATATTTGTGTATGGTGTGAAGTAGGGATAGCCAGTTAATCCAGTACCATTTACTCAAAGTAAGAAAAATCCTCTCCTTACTGAACCACAGTGTCGCCCGCATAAATGAGATAATCGAGTATGCGTGGGGTTTCTGCCTCTATTCTGTTCTTGTTGATCAATTTCTCTATCCTAGCTAAAATAATACACTGTCTTAATTACTATAGGTATATAATAGTCTTGATATCTGATATCAGCTTTGTTCTCTTTCTTAAGAGCGCCTTGGCTACTCTTGGTGCTTTACATTTCCCTGTGAATTTTAGAATCACACCTCAATTTCCACAGTGAAATCTCCTGGAATTTTGATTGGGATTGTGTTGAAACTATAAATTAATTTAGGAAAAATATCTTTACTATTTTAGGTTTCCCAATCCAAGAACAGGTCACATCAATCAATGTATTTATGGTTCTTTCATTTCTCATTCTCATATTTAGTAGCTTCTCGTCCATTTTTAGTTAAGTTTATTCCTAAGTATGTGATATTCTTTGATGCTGTTGTAAATGGTTTCATTTTTCAAATTTAATTTTTTATTTGGTTCTTGCTAGTGTCTAGAAAAAATTAACTCTTGTACATCTAACTTGTTTCTCACAATCTCATTAAATTCATTTACTGACTCCAATAGTTTATCTATAGATTCTTTTGAATTGTCTACATACACAATCATATCATCTGAAGATAAGTTTATTTCTTCCTTTTCAATTCTTATTTACTTATTTTTCTTACCTATTATACTTCCTAAGACCTCCAAAATATGTTGAATGGAAGTGCTGGTAGCAGGCCTCCTTGTCTCTAGTCAATATCAGAGGAAAAAAATTTCAGTATTTCATGGTTTATTGTGATGTCTCCTATAGATTTTCATCTACTGTTTTATCAAATTAAGAAAAAGCCATTTTATTCCCAGCTTACCAAGATTTTTTAAAATCATTAATGTGTCTTAAATTTTCTCAAATGCTTTCTTTTTGTTTGTTGCAATGATCATGGATTTTCTCTCTTTTTTTCTTGGCCATGTGTAAATTACCTTAATTGATTTTTGAATACTTAACTACCATTTTGTCTGTGAAATAAATCCCAATAGTCATGATGTATTATCTTTTTTACATATAAATGGATTTTTTATGCTTTATTAAGAATTTTTGAATCTACTTTCATGAGAGAAATTGATCTGTAATTTTATTTTCTTACAATTTCCTTGTCACGTTTTAAAGTCAAGGTTATGCTGATCTCATAAAAAGTAAGGAAGTATTCCTTTCTTTCTATTTTACAAAAGAATTTGTGAAAGATTTGTTTTATCTCACCATAAATGTTTGTAAGAATTCATTCTCTTTTTTTTTTTTTTTTTTTTTTGCAGTACGTGGGCCTCTCACTGTTGTGGCATCTCCTGTTGCGGAGCACAGGCTCCGGACGCGCAGGCTCAGCGGCCATGGCTCACGGGCCTAGCCACTCCGCGGCATGTGGGATCTTCCCGGACTGGGGCACGAACCCGTGTCCCCTGCATTGGCAGGCGGACTCTCAACCACTGCGCCACCAGGGAAGCCCAGAATTCACTTATGTATCCATCAAACCTGGAATTTTCATTATGGAAAATGATTTTTAATGGACAACCTTTTAAATAAATATAACACTATTCAGGTTTTCTATTTCTTCTTCTGTCAGCTTTGGTTACTTGTATTTTTCAAAAATTTATCCATTTCATCCAAATTTACTGGTATAAAATTGTTCATAATAGTCTCTTTGTGTATTTTTGATGTCTGTAAAATCCATGGTAATGTCACCTTTTTTATAACTTATGTAGGTAATTTGTATTTTTTTTTTACAATGGTGGGACAGGAATAGGATAACAGAGTCCACCTGAATTAATCATCATTTCAAAATCCTAATTTAATTACATCTGCAAAGACCTTTTTTCCAAACAAGGTAACATTCACAGGTTCCATGGATTAGGGCGTGGACATGTCTTTTGGGGCATTACCATCCAGCCCTTTACACTTGGTTTGCAACAGTCTTACAATGATGTGCCCAGATGTAGTATTCTTTGTATTTATGATGCTTACAGTTGGCTGAGTTCTTTAATCTATGGCTTGATTTACTTTAAAAGTTTTGGAATATTCTCAGTTATACCCTTTTCAAATGTTGCTTCTGCCCCATTCTCATCTCTCTCTTTCTCGGGTCTCTAACTAACGTATTTAAGACCGTCTGCATATGATTCATATGAAGGGTGTGCTGGAGTCAGCTTGTACCAGTTGCCAGAGTGAATTGTTAAATATTCAGGAATTTTGTGAGATATCTGTTAAATCATCAGTAGCTTGAAATCGCTATGGTAATAGTGTTTACACCATGGCAATCAGTTGTATCACTAAAAATCAAGACTTTCTTTTTCAGAGAACTAGATTTAGCTGGAAACTGTTACAAGATTGAGGTCTGCGTTGAGGCACCTGTGATTCTTATGGTTTTCCCTCATCTTTACAAGATAAATCACCCCTATCCATTATGTCTTTCATGTTTCATGGAGGAAAAAGGAACAAGTCCATACAACAGAAAAGGCATACCAGCCATGGATCACTCACTTTTAAGTAGTCCCAGAAGTTCTAACTTAACCTTCCATTTGTACATCATTGACCCAAACTGTATCACTTGTCCACAAGGGAGTCTGGAAAATGTAATATTTGTTAACCTGAATACAATGTTGCCCCTAAGAAAACTGGACTTCCCTTAGTAAGGAAAAAGGAAAGAATGGATGTTGGGTGGGCAGCTAGCAATCTCTGCTACAGTTCCATTCTTAGCCCTTCTTTTATCTTCTTTCTTATCTAACTAATAAACTCTATAATTGAACAAGAGAAAACTTTTCTGTTCCAAATACCTTATCAAAAGCCCAAAGAGAGTCCTATAATTTCATCTTTGCATGGAAGAAGCATGACTTCCCTATCTGTAGTGATCTTTTACCAATGAGAAGGAAATAATTTTACTGGCAACATGTTTCTACCTCACTCAGTTCTTCCCTCAAATAAGAAATTTTCAGTAAATGACTTCTTTACTGATCTCTGAAGCCTGACCTCGGTCACAGATTTCTGCCAAACTGCTTTCAAGGAATCAGGCTTTCAGAGCAACTTTTTAAAAATATGTTTTAAGTGGAATATATTATTTTAAAATAGCTTTGTACTATGTAATGTAATAAAAGGACAACAGTTTATCTTAAAGAAGAGATTGTAATTGCAGTATTTCTTAATAGAGCATATAAAGATATGTTAGTGATGATGATCTATATCTACATCATTGGTAAGAGAGAGAAGAGGCTTAAGTTTTAGTAGGTTGGGTTCCTAATTAAGACTATAAAAGCTATGAGGGAGTGAAATATATTACCATGGAAATTAACTGAGTCAATTTTAGGCACAACAAATCAAAAAGGAGAAAAATTCCTCTTGGAAATGATCCTGTAGAGGGTGAAAGAAAGACTAGACGACCACTGTAACTTTTTGAGATTACAGAGTATAATTTAAATACATCTGAAAAATGCAGATATTGATTTTGAAAAGGTCTAATTTCAGATAATAATAAAACCCCAGGTACCTTCCATGATATTCTGCAGGCAGCAGTTAGGAGGTAGGTGGTATAAATGTATTAGATATCATTGTTAACATTTACCTAGTAATCAGAAAGTCAATCTCCAACCTCTCCTTTTGGTCCTTTCAGAGTAAACAAATAGGATTAGGGACACTAGTTAAATAAAGCAGAGGGAAAAGGGAAAGAAATCACATACTTGCCATCAATTAAAAAGGTGCTATACTTTGTTAACAGTTCCTCACTGCTTTGAGAGGAAATTTTTCACTTCTCTGATTCTGTTGTCATGGCAATGGAAATGGAGACCTCTATCTTTCCAACTCTGAAATTCCATTTAGCAATGATTCACTAAAGTATGAGACAACTCTGGAAGAAAAGGCATTGGGTAGGAGGAGTAATGATTGTTGAGCCCCTGCTAGGTGCAGGGCACTTTGCATTATCTCATTTAACCATGACAGCAATACTGGGAAGTATCTTCAATTTACAAAGGAGGAAACTGAGGTGCATTAAAGCTCCTTAACTAAGAATACATACGTAAGCAGTGAAGTTGGAATTCAGATGTTCTGACTTTAGAGCACATGCTATATCCCCTATATCACAGTTCTTCCAGACCAAAGAAGAAGATAGTATAGCTTTTCACCCCAGGTCCTCAGCAAGAGGATGTGCAGGATGGTTCTACACAATTTACTCCTCACCACAACTTAGGAAGGAGAATTATGTTCATTGTGCAAAGGTGAAGTAACATATACAAGGAAGGCAATTCCTACCTGTAGAAATAATGGGGAATTGATACAAGCCTATCTGACTATAAATTCAGTCCTCTTTCCACTCTCCCATTCTACCTATTATAACATGAAGTGGTTACAACATGTAGTCTGAAAGCAGCCTATTAAAAATAAACCATGCATACAACAGATGCAGAAGTACTGGCAGTACTGCCCTATATTTATCTACTGCATAAGTGTTTAATATCATCCGGAACCTGGCTCTCAGAGCTGCTAAGCAATTTTGTATATTCTGAGAGATTATGTGGGCTACAGAGATACTTCTGGCCCTGTCAAAGCAACTGGTGCCAATGCATTCTGTTCTCTATCACCAATGGAGCCAAGCAAAAGTACATAACTATAATAAGATCTGATCTACTTTAATCTAGTTAACATGATCCAGGGATATAAGGAAACTGATATCAAAATAAATGTCCAGGGCTTCCCTGGTGGTGCAGTGGTTGAGAGTCCGCCTGCCGATGCAGGGGACACGGGTTCGTGCCCCAGTCCAGGAAGATCCCACATGCGGCGGAGCGGCTAGGCCCGTGAGCCATGGCCGTTGAGCCTGCACGTCCGGAGCCTGTGCTCCGCAACGGGAGAGGCCACAACAGTGAGAGGCCCACATACTGCAAAAATAAAAAATAAAAAAAATAAATGTCCATACTTCTGAGAAAGGCTTAGTTTACATAATCAGAAGTCCCTGAGGTGACCACGCAGGAGCTGCTACCTGCTCATGGCTACACTCTCGAAGAAAACACACAAGAAAACATGACTGATGTTCATGACCAGAACAATGCCCTAGTCAGACGAGAGATCTGGTTAAGACCTGAGGCCACAGACCAACGCTTATCTGAAAAATCACACTCATGCAGTAGAAGTTTTATTAGAAATGAGTATCAAATTTAACTACATAAACTCAATCGTTCACCCCCTATCAAAAGTTCAAAACTAAAAGTACAGAATTTGTAAACCACTTGCCATAGGCTAACTTGCCACAGATTTGGCTTGTCTGACCTTACTGGGCAACCGTGCCACAAAGAATTATATCTAATAATGGTGGTTTCAATCTGTCAAGAAGTGAAAGCTAAATTTAGGCACTTTTCTTGGTGCTTCTCATGTCTCATTGAATCCTCCCAGTTTTGAGGTATATAGAATTTTTTTGTATTGGCAAATAACCATCAGTTGCTCTCACATTCCATTTTTGAGAAGCTATGACCCAGTTTGGGAGACTTAGGTATTACATTAAATCCCTCCCTCATGTCCCCCACTAAGCAAGCTAGAGTCACTACAAGTCAGAAGATACGATTTTTTTTTAAAAAAAACAGCTTTATTGAGACATAATCCACCTATCACATAATTCACCCATTTAAAGTACACAACTCAATGGTATTTAGTATAGTCACAGAGTTGTACAACCATTGCCACAATAAATTTTCATCACCCCAAAAGAAAATCCATATTCATTAGCAGTCACTCCCCATTTCCCATCCCCCAACGCCTTCCCATCCCTAGGCAACCACTTATCTACTTTCTGTCTCTATCTATTTTCCTACTCTGGACATTTCATGTATATGGAATCATATAATCTGTGGTTTTCTGCGACAGTTTTCTTTCACTTAATATAGTTTTTTTCAAGGTTCCTCCATATTGTAATATGTATCAGAACTTTATTCCTTTTATGAAATCATCGTATGGATATACCATATTTTGTTTATCCATTCCTCAATTGATGGGTATGTAAACTATTTCCTCTTCTGGCTATTACTAATAATGCTACTATGGCCATTCATGTACAAGTCTTTGTGTGAACATATATTGTCATTTCTTTTTGGTATATACCAAAGTACAGTTTGGTAGTAGAATTGCCAGGTCATATAGCAACTCTATGTTTAACTTTCTGAGGAACTGCTAGACTGTTTCTAAAGTGGCTATACCATTTTATATTCCCCCAACAGTGTCTCAAGGTTCCAATTTCTCTACATCTTAACCAACATTTATGGTTTTCTCTTTTGAAGTGGTATTTCGTTGTGGCTTTGACGTGTGTTTTCCTGATTCCTGATGATGCTGAGCATCTTTTCATGTGCTTATTGGTTATTTGTATATCTTCTTTGGAGAAATGTTTATTCAAGTCCTTTGCCTACTTTTAAACTGTGCTGTTTGTCTTTTTGAGACTTTTCTCTTGCTGAGTTGCAGGGGTCCTTTGTATATTCCGGATATTAGACCCTTATCAGATAAATTATTTGCAAATATATTCTCCCATTCTGTGGATTGTGTTTTCACTCTTTTGATAGTATCCTTCGATGTACAAATATTTTTTGTTTTGATGTAGTCCAGTTTATCTGCTTTTTCTTTTGTTGCCTGTGCTTTTGGAGTCATATTTAAGGAACCATTCCCTAATCCAAGGTTATGAAGATATAGACCTATTTTTCTTTCTGAGAGTTTTATAGTTTTAGCTTTAGGTCTTTGATCCATTTTGAGTTAATTTTTGTAAGGGTTGTAAGGTAAGGGTCCAACTTCATTCTTTGGCACATAAATATCCAGTTGCTCCAGTGTCCCTTATTGAGAAGACTATTCTTTTACCATTGAATGTTCTGGCATCTTTGTCAAAAATAAACTGACCTTATATGTATGGATTTATTTCTGAACTCTCAGTTATATTACACTTAATATATAGGTCTATTTTCACACCAGAACCACACTGTCTTGATTCCTATAGCTTTGTATTAAGTTTTGAAATCAGGAAGTTTAAGTCTTCCAACTTTATTTTCAAAATCATTCAAGCTATCCTGGGTCTCTGGGATTTCTATGTGAATTTTAGAATCAACTTGACAATTTATGCAAGAAAAGAAAAGAGCTGGAATTTTGATAGGAATTGTGTGAATCTCTAGATCAATTTAAGGATTCCTCCTGTGAGTCCTTGGATTTAACAATTTGCCAATGTACCTTTAAGAGTTAGGCCAAGGGCTTCCCTGGTGGCGCAGTGGTTGAGAGTCCGCCTGCCGATGCAGGGGACACGGGTTCGTGCCCCGGTCCGGGAAGATCCCACATGCTGCGGAGTGGCTGGGCCCGTGAGCCATGGCCGCAGGGCCTGCGCGTCTGGAGCCTGTGCTCCGCAACGGGAGAGGCCACAACAGTGAGAGGCCCACGTACCGCAAAAAATAAATAAATAGGCCAAATTGTAGACCTACTAAGTAACTTGTCAAATTGTACATCTGCCTTCTTGAGTAATTTTTCTTAAGTGGCATTTCTAATTTTACATTTGGCTGTTTAACTATACCTATTCTTGTCCTTAGCTGTAACCCCTAGAAGTTTCCCTTTTTATGATTTTTCTATATGCTTAGTGGTTGAAGCTTTGATTCTTCACACTCTGAGGATTATAGAAGAAATTGCTGCTTTATTCTTAAATACTATGCTTCTATTACTATATACCAACATCATGTTGGCTTTTAATAATAGCATGATTCTATGGTACCTCTTATCTTGATCCAAAAAAATTATGGACATTTGCAAACCACAGCTTTATACCAATCAGTATGACAGTGTGGAAGAAAGTAAACACTATCCACACAATTTCAGCAGACAGATTTTCTTCTCTTCTTTCTTAATAACAGCGGGAAGTCTTCTCCAGTAACAAATAACACTGAAGAAACAAAGCCCAGAGAGGAGGGGCAGAAGCTGGAGATGGTGTATTTTTAGTCATTTTGATTCAATTATGGAGATGTGAAGTTGATAATTTATTGAAGGGGAACAGGCAAGTCTATGTAAATGTTTGCAGATGAATAATTAATGTGAATTTCCGACATCACTAGGCCTTTAATTAAAGCCACAGTGAAATAAAGCAAGAACCAAAGAGCAGATAATTGTAACTTTCCTATCCTAAGTAACATTTGAGAGTCCATGCTTAATCTGCATCTTTAAAGGAAGATAGACCCTACCTAGGGTGACAGTTGTTTTTAATAGCCCAGTGTAACTACTTTCCTGCAGAGTAAAAATCTATTAATATATTAATGAATTTCCTCCTTCTAAAATTCTACCCAGAAAGTTTTGGGTTTTATTTGTTGGTTTTGCTTTTTTAAATGTTGAATTGGTTTTCATTTTCGGGCAATATATTGGTGCCTCTCAACAACTTAGAAAGTCAAATGAATACCCGGTTTCTTTTCATATTAAGCATTTAATGTGCTGTTCCATCTGCTATTTACAACATCTGGTTGAACATCTGACTGCCATGGGGGGCATTCCTCATCTCTTTTATGTCTTATTCTTTACTACGTCTTTCTTACTCACTTTTCATTCTCATAGTCCCAGTTTTTGGTCTGTTTTCATTTTGCTCATTTTTATTCTCCTTTTTCTGTCTCTTTCACTTCTATTTTTGTCTCTGTCTTTCCCACCTGCCTCTGCTTCTCCTCATAGTCTTTTTCTTTACTCCTTTTCCCTCTGCTGTTTATTGCTACTTGTTCTCACGTATTCTTTTTCCCAGTCTCTTTCAGGCTCTACTGGATCTCTATTCTCATTTTCATGACCGTAATACCTAGATGAATACTGAATCCACAAGTGCTGGGTGGTTCCCCTCCAGGTCCAAAGGTGACGCTTCTTCAGTAGAGTATTTTTATATGCTAAGTATATATTAAATATATATAAAGCACTATACCATGCCATACGGTTCTTTTAAAAATCTATTTTCTGACACATACACTGGGTTTTGAGTTAGGAATTCCAGTCCTGGTTTTTAACATTTATAAACTGTACACCCGTGGGCAAATCACTTTACATCAGGGAGCCTCAATTTCCTCATTTATAAAAGAAGAGTTGGGACTTCCCTGATGGCTCAGTGGTTAAGAATCGGCCTACCAATGCAGGGGACACGGGTTCGAACACGGGAAGATCCCACATGCCACAGAGCAACTAAGTCCATGGGCCACAACTACTGAGCCTGCGCTCTAAAGCCCTCGAGCCACAACTACGGAGCCTGCATGCCACAACTACTGAAGCCCGCACGCCTAGAGCCCATGCTCCGCAACAAGAGAAGACACCACAATGAGAAGCCCATGCACCGCAACAAAGAGTAGCCCCCACTCGCCACAGCTAGAGAAGGCCCGCACACAGCAACGAAGACCCAACTCAGCCAAATATTAATTAATTAGTTAAATAATTTCAAAAAGAAGAGTTGTTTGGGCTCCCTAAAATTCCTTTCAGTTTCATAACACTGTTACTTACCCACACCTATTTGTGGAAGGAAGTATGAAGATCCAATTCCTAGTCCTTCCATAGGCATTTGCTGTTGTCCAAATAAATCTATGTCCAGTGGAATTTTAGGCAACAAGGAAGATATTTGGAGGCAAGAAATCTCCCCTTGTAATACACTTCTTGTATCTATACTGCTAAGGCAAGCACTGAACATGGAGACGAGGGGGGAAAAAAGGAGAGAGTTTGATGTCACAGTCCTTAGAACACCTGAGATGTGGGACGCTGCAACGAGAGAAATTGTTAAACCTGATTTCCTGTTTCCTCCTACATTATGCGTCCTGAGCTCGTCATATAGAACTCAGAGCAACTTCCTGCTTCATCCAGTTTGCCCATGTTCAGTACCAACCCAGCACAATTGAGTTTGACTATGTAAATACCTATCACCTGTAATTACTTATATGAGCTGCTCACTTTGTTTATTCAAACCTCTTAATTAAAATTTAGAGGCTCATCCAAAAATTAAAACAATGTAATAGGGACTTCCCTGGTGGCACAGTGGTTAAGAATCCGCCTGCCGATGCAGGGGACATGGGTTCGATCCCTGGTCCAGGAAGATCCCACATGCTGCAGAGCAACTAAGCCTGTGCACCACAGCTACTGAAACCCGTGTACCTAGAGCCCGTGCTCCACAAGAGAAGCCACCGCTATGAGAAGCCTGCACACTTCAGTGAAGACTAGCCCCCTCTCACCACAACTAAAGAAAGCCCACACAGCAACAAAGATCCAATGCAGCCAAATAAATAAAACAATATAATATGTTATAACAAAAATTAATAGGTAAGAAATAATGGCAGGGGGAGATCAGCTCAGTGCTTTGTGACCGCCTGGAGGGGTGGGATAGGGAGGGTGGGAGGGAAGGAGATGCAAGAGGGAAGAGATATGGGAACATATGTATATGTATAACTGATTCACTTTGTTATAAAGCAGAAACTAACACACCATTGTAAGGCAATTATACTCCAATAAAGACGTAAAAAAAAAAAAAAGAAAGAATGGCAGGGTGAAAGTAGGATGAAGTGTGAGGTTAGGACAGATAATGTATGCCATAATAGCCCCCAAACTTACTACGGGTCAGCCATAAATTTGACTTTGAGCTTCCTGTCAGGCAGTGCAAAGAGGAACATGATCAGTTATAAGGTACAGTGTCCTTAAAAGGTAAACAAAACAGTAATTTAGGAGCAGCATAACTATTCCAGGTACCAAGAATAGAGAGAAATTTCTTCCAGGAGTACTAATATGGAAAATAGTGTATAATGTATTAAATCATAACCTCAACATCATCCTGACAGCTAATGCAATAATGTTTTATGGATTATGTCTGTACTGTCCTTAAACAGATAAATACTTTAATGCCAAATTTCAGTGCTTACCATGTGTCCTTAAATTTCATGAAGCACAGTAGTAATCATGCTAATCATTAAATATTTCAGATTAATTGATGTCATTTTAAGTTTCATTGATTACAACATAAAATTCTGTTCATCTATGTTTAGTCTTCAGAGTTTGTATGTTCAAATACTTATAACGATAAAAAACTAATTTTACTGAAATCCTAAGAGAAGGATCTGGAAGACATGATAAACTTTCTCTGAAAATGTCAACTTAGCATGCTTCTGTGGCCAAAACTACAAAGAAAAGCAGGGTTCTCAAAGACAAACAACCAAAACTATCCTTTCTCAAGGGGGTATAAAAAGAATAGTACCAGGTAAGATAATACAGCTTCAATATCAATTGTTAGGATTATGTTTTAAGATAAAACTATAGGTAAGAAGCCTAGGGACTTTCCCTGGTGGCGCAGTGGTTAAGAATCCGCCTGCCAGTGCAGGGGACATGGGTTCAAGCCCTGGTCTGGGAAGATCCCACACGCCGTGGAGCAACTAAGCCCGTGCACCACAACTACTGAAGCCCGCGTGCCTAGAGCTGTGTTCCGCAGCAAGAGAAGCCACTGCAATGAGAAGCCCACGCACTGCAGTGAAGAGTAGCCCCTGCTCGCCGCAACTAGGGAAAGCCCAAGCAAAGCAACGAAGACCCAACGCAGCCAAAAATTATTTATTTATTTATTTATTTTAAACTATTTTTTAAAAAAAGAAGCCTAAATTGACAATTGAAATATAAATGTAGCACTATAAATTGTGGATTCTTTTACCAATTGCCCCCAGTTAGCTTCATGGACTATTTCTCTATCATATATTCCCAGTTCCTCTCCTAGCCTTCCTGGGAATAAGTGATCTAACTGATCTATAGGGCAAGCACCCTTACCACAAAGATTTTATATATATAGTCTTAGTCTGTTTGGGAGGCTGGGTGGCTTATACAAACGCCATAGGCTGTGTGGCTTATACACAACAGAAATTTATTTCTCCCAGGTCCGGAGGCTGGGAAGTCTGAGGTCAAAGTGTCAGCAGATTCAGTGTCTGGTGAGAGCTCCCTTCCTCACAGACTGCCATCTCCTCACTGTGTGGCCTCACATGGTAGATGAGGCAAGGGGTCTTTTCTAGGGTCTCTCTTATAAGGGTACTAATCCCATTCACGAGGGCTTCACCTTCATTACCTTACTATCTCCCAAAGGTCACACCTCCTAATACCATCACCTTGGGGGTTAGGGTTTTAACATATGAATTTTGGAGGGACATAAACATTTAATCCATTTTATATATATATATATATATATATATAAAATATCACAAAGATATAATAAAATATGAGGGGTGAAAATGCTGGATCGTACAATCCACACACTAATTGTCTTAATGTTATGTAGGAAACTGAAGATTGCTAAGCTACCTCTGCCTGCAAAGCTCATCTATTTCACCTTCAGTCATTAGTACTGCACTTTTTGGAATGCTTCCCAGGGATTCCACGGCATCAGCTCCATGTTAATGGAGTGAGCTCAGACAGACGCAAACACGGTACTGTACTGTGGATCGCTCCCTGCAGAAACTGTTGGCCATTCATATATTTAGGCTTCTGCAGCCTTTTCTCACCAGACGTTAAAAATTACTCTGGGGCTTCCCTGGTGGCGCAGTGGTTGAGTGTCCGCCTGCAGATGCAGGGGACACGGGTTCGTGCCCTGGTCCGGGAGGATCCCACATGCCGCGGAGTGGCTGGGCCCGTGGGCCATGGCCGCTGGGCCTGTGCGTCCGGAGCCTGTGCTCCGCAGCGGGAGAGGCCACAATAGTGAGAGGCCCACGTACCGCAAAAAAAAAAAAAAAAAAAAAATTACTCTGGTTAACCCTACCTCTTAGGAAAGCTTGGGTCATTAAATGACATTATCCAACTAACAAACACCAGGAATTTTTAATATCAATACTCAGAGTCTTGTCCTCCACATCAATTTGAGGTTCAGTAACAGTTTGTTTCCTTCTACCTCCCAGAAATTTTACTAGTTATTTTTATAAGGCTTTAATAGTCAGAGTGTCCAAATTCCTTCTCCACATCAGAGGTTGTTCTTAGGGGTCTGACATCATCTGAGGTAAGGACAGATCCCTATTGCCAGCAAACAAATGTACCTGTGAGCTCCTTCAGTGTAGGGTCTATGGTTTATTCAACTCTGTGTCTCTGATGCCTAGCTCATAGTGCCTGGTACAAACAATGGGACCAAAATAAGGGTTAACCTGAATTGAATATGTAAATAATTTATCATGATAATAGAACAACCAAGGGTATTTATTCATCTCAGCTAATCAACAATATTGCTTCCAAGGGAGAAATGAAATTAAGGTCAGAAGATAGACTAGATACAATACGGAAAATGATCCTAAGACATTTTAAAGGGTACCTTCATAAAGCTGAAGTGCCCTTGTAAAATGCCTCAGGTATATGCGTCAGGGTCAGCATTTGGCAGGATTATAGTGGCTCAGCTAATACTATCAATAGTTATACTTGATAATAATTTTAATATGGATCCCAGGAAGAGGGGGCAGTGGCAGCATAATTTTTTCATTTTTTCAAATCCTCACATAAAAACAGGAAGGGCAACTAGATAGCAAAGTCAAAAACCCATGAACAACATTTATTTAAAAGTTGAATGACAAGATATGCTTACAAACCATGAAACACAAATGGGTGTGCAGGGAAACCATTAATAGCCACAAAACTTGTATGGTATTGTTTCGTAGGGAACACAAAGCAGAAGTTAGTCATCTTCTGATGGATTTGACAACAGAACCCCTTTATCAGTTCAGGTCCCTCAGGAAATAGATGCTGATATAGAGTCAGGAGTGCTAGGAAAGGGCAGAACAATGAGGAGAAACAGATGTGAGTGCAATCAAAATTGAGCAGAATAGGGGAAAAGGAATAAGAATATCTGGATCAAAATAGTATCGGTGAACAAAGCCAGAAAGCCACCATATTTTTAACACCACACAAAAGACAAAGCTCTGTGAAATTAAACAGATGAACAAACAAACAAAAACCTTTCCTGAAACCCACTTCATTCTAAAGGTTCAGGAAATTTTCACATTAAAATAAGCTAAGGAAAAGTATCAAAGTCAAAACCCAAACAAAATTATTATTTAAAAACAACAGTAGGAACTGAATCAATCTCTCTCTCTCTCTCTCTCTCTATCTCTCACCCCCCACACACACACACACACACACTCACACACTTCAGATTATGGTTCAAGTCTAGGTTGGAGAATGTGTAATCTTTCTTTTTGTTGAAAGAACAAAGAACCATGAACTATTAAAGATCTATTGCAAAGAGAATATGCACATAATGTTTCCAAGAATAAAACCAATGAACCAAGTAGATCTATGTAGGTCAGAATTGATGAGAGCTAAAGCCTTCCGAGGGCAGCTTTGCCTGACTCAGTGTTATCTGACCTTCTTGTCGGCCTAGAAAATCCATATTCCTTCTTCAAGTCTCAGGTTACTTACCCAAGGCAGAGTACAGTCAGAAATTGTGAAGGACCTACTTATAAGGTAACAAGCTAGCTTATTACTGTTTCATGGTGCTGGCAGAAGACATGAGATTCCTAGATCAGAGACAAAGGACTTCATTATGACAAAAGTAGTAGCCAAAGCTTCATGTGTGTGCCAGTTCCTTGGGTCTTCCCAGTCTCACAGGGATGACACAGGTGGGTCTAGATAGTTGTCTACATATGCAGTGGGTTGCATCACAGGAGAGAAACACCACACTTGGAGATTCACCACTTTTACAGCGAGTAATACGCAATTCTTTGTCCCGGGGAGACATCACCTTACCCTCAAGATTGCTTGCTGCTGCCCAGCTCTGAGGAGTGGTCCAGGTAAAGGGAGCTCAGGCCTGGCATTCTTGTAATTTCCAGCACACACAGGGGTGCTCAGGGCCCATGGAAGATTGCCTCATAAACATCTTCATTCTTTACTCATGTTGTGTTCTAACTACTAATTTACATGTCTTTTTTCCAAGTACACTTTGAGCTCCTTAAGGACAGGGACTATCTGTTTATATTTTTTATCTCTAGCAACTACCTAGTGCAATGTTTAGCACTTTATAGGGGGTCACCAAATAAGTAAGGAATGTACTGAATAAAATCTACCATGGTTATAGTGACATCTCCTAAGCACTCTTCTTGGTGGGAAAGCACCTCTTGGTGGGCATGCTTGTCCCCAACGCTTTCTTAACTGGCCTACTCCTCACAGCCTAGACTCTTGGGCATACATGTGGAAGTAGGACAAATGGACATAGAGATGGCTTTCATTTTCTAAAAGGAAATGCAATCTTTATTGATTATAATAAAGTCCAGACACTCCAAGGACTCTTCAAATGGCGAAAGCAACTAGATTACAGTTCCTGACCCTGTATGAAATTCTTCCTTCCCCTTGTCTCCTTGCAGATGACTAATGCCATAATCATATTTGCCTCTAGGCTGGAAAGTTGCACTACTTTCCATTTAACTGTCTACCCCAAGCTGCGCAAATGTGTCTTTTCTTTATGTCGAGCAGCATAGATGGGAAAGACTAGACATTCATGCCTTTATTAAATGCTAAGGCATATCATAAGGGAAACAGAGAGAGTAACATCGACCTTGATTGGCTATAACTTTGTGTCATACAGGCCTCATTTCATCTCCTGGGGCCTTAGGTAGGCAGGCAGCCGTGGAGTTCCTGCTTTTAAATTCACTGAGCTTTACTCCTTCTGATCCATACTATACCCTCTTCAGGACCAGAAGTCCAACATTTATCAAATACTATTCTGTCACAAGGTCTGTTTTCTCACAATTTCGGGGCCTAGTCTTTATCACATTGCCATCAGTGTGACTCTTCCACCTTTAAGGGTGATTGTACCCACCTTGTGTTAGTCAGCTTGGGTTGCTATAACAAAATACCACAGGGAATTCCCTGGCTGTCCAGTGGTTAGTACTCTGCACTTCCACTTCAGGGAGTGTGAACACACAGTTCAATCCCTGGTTGGGAAACTAAGATCCTGCAAGCTGCGCAGCGCGGCCTGTGTGTGTGTGTGTGTGTGTGTGTGTGTGTGTGTGTGTATCCCCCACAGACTGTGTGACTCAAACAAAAGAAATTTATTTGTTCTCGGTTCTGGAGGCTGGAAGCCTAAAATCAGGTGCCTCGGGTGAGCGCCTGTGAGACTCTCTTCCTGGCTTACAGATGGCTGCCTTCGTTACGCTTTATGCTCACAGGGCCTTTCTTTCATGGGTGCTCATAGAGAGAGAGAGAGATTCCTCTTCTTCTAAGGGCATTAATCCCATCACGAGAGCCTCACTTTCATGGCCTAATCCAAAACCAATTACCTCCTAAAGGCCCCACTTCCAAATACCATCACGTTAGTGGTTAAAGCTTCAACATAGGAGTTGTGGAGGAACATATTTAGTCTATTCCACACCTGTTTAATCCAGGATAATCTCTCATAGCAAACTTAATTCCATCTGCATCTTTATTTCCCTTTGACATGTCACCTAACATTCACAGGTTCGGGGATTGGGATGTAGACATGTTTGGGGGACCATTATTCTGTCTACCCCAACGGCTTTCTCAAAAATAGTAACTAGGGGGCTTCCCTGGTGGCGCAGTGGTTGGGAGTCTGTCTGCCGATGCGGGGGGCGTGGGTTCATGCCCCGGTCCGGGAGGATTCCGCATCTCGCATGCCGCAGGGCGGCTGGGCCCATGGGCCATGGCCTCTGGGTCTGCGCGTCCGGAGCCTGTGCTCTGCGGCGGGAGAGGCCGCAGCAGTGAGAGGCCCGCATACAGCAAAAAACAAAACAAAACAAAACAAATAGTAACTAGGAAGTAGCTGACAAGAGCTAGACAATGATAGGGAGGTATGCATCACCACTACTTCTGGTATTTACTTCCCAGAGAAACTCACTCACTGTAATTACTGGCTTCTCTCTGCTCCAAAAAGATGGAGAGATTTATCTGATAGGTAATTTGGGAAGAATAAATTAGGCATGCTTGGCTCAGAGCCTGCCTTCTTTTGGGGGGTATGAGGTATTTATAGGGAGCACTCATTTCACTGCTCATCCAGGGACTCTGCCCCTGCTGGGAGTAAAAGGCTTACCTGAGTCTGGCTTCCCTTCATGAAGGGTGAAGGAGAAACCTGCTAATTCTGCAGCTCAGTATCAGCAAGTCCATTTGCATAATAGATCTAAAGCCAAATCCTCCAATTTGGCTTTTATCTGTAATAAAGGTGATATTTTGGCCCCATCTCCCAACTCTTTTTCTTATTCCTTAAACTGTTCAGAATCCAGGTGAGAAAGAGGAGTACATTTACTGACAGTCTATCATAGACCTCAAGAGGAAGCACTTAATTCATATGATGCTGTTTATTTCCCCAGGATGTCTCATTTCCGCATCAGTGATCATTTTCTGAGAACAGAGCTTATTGCGGGAAACACGATAGTAGCACAATGATAAAGAGTCCAGGTGTCATATTAATACTGCCTAAGTTCAAATGCTGTCTCCACCATTTAAATAGTCTGTGATACTTACCAAGGCGCTTAACCTCTTTGTGCCTCCATTTACACCTGTACAACAGGAATACTAATGCCTAATACTTCTTAGAGTTGTGAGCAGTGACATAATAGAAGTAAAGCACATAGAACAGTGCCTCGCCCATTGTAAACATTCAATGCATTCTCTATATTATTATGTCGTACACATATTTGTATCCCCTATTGTATTTAGTATAGGACTACTAAAATAATTTTTAATAAAACAAGGTTCTCTAAAGCTAGGATATGTCTTATGCAACTTTATATTCCCAGGAAAAGCACAGTGCCTGCCACAGAACAGAGCTTAATACATGAATATGTGAAATGAGAAATGAAATTGAAAACTAAGGTGAGAAAATTGGTCTAACACAAAACGCAATTTGTCTACTAAACTTAACAACTAATACTAGGGCTTAATTTCCACCTAGACAGAAAGTCAATTATGTTTTTTAAGTTAATGGCAAATGCATTTTGTCCAGTTTTGCACCGGAAACTATAATCCAAGGATAATCCCAAAGCATTTTACTACTGCCTGGTGCAATCATGAGTCACTGCTACCCTCTAGTGGAAGACACAGTGTAGTGCACATAAAGGTCATCCTTATCAGCTAAGCAACTCATCTTCTGAAGAAATAAATCAATTTTTCTACTCAAATATTTTTCCAAATACTCATATACATTTTTGAATGCTTACAATTTTGTATTAGTATCTCCAGTAACAAATTTATTTGTATTCATAATTTATTCCCTTTGGGAAGTCAGTCATATTAAGTGCAATGTTTCACTTTTTAAAAATTTGCACCAATTGTAATAAATTGCAAAATAAATAGACATGTGAAAATTGCAACAAAAAAGTCACAAGTGATGAATGCCATTTAGAAATATAACAAGTCACTCGAGAGTACTTCTATTCTGTTATTACTTAAATATTCATGACTGATCCCTCCATTTTCTAACCTCAGTTTTCAAACCAGGTCCAGATCACTGAAGTTCTGCAGAGGAGACACAAAGAGCCCTCAGTTCAATCCCAACTTTTTTTTCTGAGCATCTAGAATGTGCAAAATTTGGGAGAGAGAAAAGGTTGATGGAGTATACCGAAATGAAAAAGATACAGTCTCTGCATGAAAAGAGAAAAGTACATGGACACATATACCACTAAAATGGAAAGTAAACTGTCAGAATACTATTCTATTAGTGGTACAAAGCCAAAGACATGCAAGTAAGGTAAATGTTTGCCCTAGGAAATCTTCCTAAAGTAGGTAGTAAATTAACAGGCTCTTGAAGGATGGATAAATTTTCAACAAAAATAAACAAGGGAAAAGTTACCTCAGATGAAAGAAAAAAGTGAACTAATAATGTTAGTGGAAAGATACAGACTGAATTTTGGAAAAGATGACTAGTCAAGTATCGCTGCAATGGCAGGTATATTCAGAAATGAAATCAGAAATAAGAGTTAGCTACAAATCATGGAAACCGTGAATGCCCTCCAAGAAATTTGTACTTTTATTTATCTGCCAAGAACAGTTAGTGAAAAGAGGTCACAATAAGACCCACATTTTTAGAAAGAAACATTTTACAGTAATTCAGAAGATAAATTTAAAAAGAGAAAGCCTAACACTAAGGAGATCAGTTTAAAGGCCACTGCTATAGTCCAGGCAAAAGAATTTGAACTCCAGCTGGAATAATGGCAATAGAGACACTGACATAAGATGCTTCAGGAAAGAAGAGATCAAGATGGCAAGTACAAGGACATGGAGCTCACCTCCCCCAATGAACACATCAAAAATACATCTACATGTGGAACAATTCTCACTACAAACTAACTGGAAACTGTCAGAAGAACTCCTATACAACCAAGGCTGTAAGAAAGATACACATGTAATTGGGTCGGACAGGAATTAAAGCGATTGGGTCAGGACCTGTGCCCCTAGAAGGGGTCTCAGAGGAAAAGGGAGATTGGATGGGCAGACACTCACCCCGGAGAGTGAGTGGGTCAAGCCACAGATTGGGCATGCCAAGCCAAGGGTCCTACGTGAAGGAGACAAGCCCCCTTGGCTGGCCAGAGAACCACTGGGACAGAGAGAAAGGCTGGAGGAGCGTAGACTCTATTTACGAGTGTGCACAGGCTGGCTTGGTGAGAAAGGTCTAGCAGTTGATGGGTCTCCCACCTCCGTCTCAAGCCCCAGCCTGAGCCGAATGAACGTTCCTGCCCTGCTCACTTCACATCACAGTGCAGCCCTGGATCTGAGGCAACAAGGACCAGGGAGAAAACTCAACCTTGGGAGTCAGAGGCAACTCAGTTCTGGGGCGGACCCTGAGTGGGGCAGCAGTGGCCCCTGTTGGTGCTTACTCAAGCAGTGCCCCAGAAGCAGCCCAGACTTCTGACAGCAGCTGCTCTGCCACAGCTCACCCCCTAATACATGCAAAGAAACCACACAGACCTCGCCTGCCCTGTAGAGCAGTTCCATGACAGGTCAGGAATGGCAGAGGCTGGGAACAATGATCAGCTGTGAGACACAGAGGGGTCTTGCCCCCCAGGCAGGGCAGAGAGAGACCTGCCCTGTGGCTGCTGAATTTCCTGCCCCAGCCCAAGCCCAGTGAACATTCCAGCCCTACGGCACTGGATCTGGGGCAGCCAGGACTGGGAAAGAGACTCCAAATAAGCTGTGTCTAAGTGGAACCCCAGGCAGTGCCATGGACCCCTGTATGCCCACAAGCCCCATTTGCTTTAGCACTCCCCTCCCTCCTCTGGGGCAAAGGCCCCAGTGCAGGGAGAGGGAAAAATACACACTTAAAGGGAATAGAGCTAGCTCAAGCCTGACCCTCAGGGCTTCTGCTCCAGCAAATTGAGATCAGACCCTGTCCCTGACAGGGTGGTGGCAGCCACTGTGAAGAGAGGAAGTCCCGCCTCACATCCAGTGCCAGTTCTAGCCTCTCCATCTCCAACCCCACTTCCTACCAAGGTGATAGCTGCCAGCACACACTGAGGAAAGACATGACTGATGTCCACATCAAATCCAGCCCTCCCACTGAAGACACTGGGCACACAGTCTGTATAGCGCCACTCCCATATAAGAACACCTCTTTAAGACCACAATAGCTAACAGTTTCACCTATATTCATAGAAGCAGAGAAAGCTAAGTAAAATGAAAAGGCAGAGGAACTACTCTCAATTGAAAGAGCAAAATAAAATCCCTGAAAAGATAGATAATGAAACAGAAATAAACAATTCGCCAGATGAAGAATTCAAAACACTGGTAATAAAAATGTTAACTGATACAGGGAAAAGAATTGATCTAAACACTGATCATTTGAACAAGGATCTAGAAAATATAAAAATGACCCAATCAAAAATAAATGATTCAACATCAGAAATTTAAAAAAACACACTAGTAAGAATGAATAGCAGACTAAATAGTACAGAAGAATGCATAAGTGATCTGGAAGACAGAATAATGGAAATCATCCAAACAGAAGAGCAAAAAAGAAAAACTAATTAAGAAAAATGAAAGCAATTTAAAAGATCTCTAGGATAACATCAAGTGTTCCAACATTCACTTTATAGGGGTTCCAGAAAGAGAAAACAGAGAAAAGGGAATTGAAAATTTGAAGAAATTATGGCCCAAAGCATCCCAAACCTGAAGAAAGAAACAGATATCCAGATACAGGAAGCACAGAGGATCCAAGAAAGATGAACCCAAATAGACCCACATCAAGACATATAATTAAAATGGCAAAGTTAAAGAGAGAATTCTAAAGGCAGCAAGAGAAAAACAAAAAGTCATATACAAGGGAACCCCCATAAGGCTATCAGCTCATTTTTCTGCAGAAAACGTGCAGGCCAGCAGGGAGTAACGTGATATATTCAAAGAGCTAAAAGGGAAAACCCTGCAACCTAGGATATTCTATCCAGCAACATTATCATTTAGAATTGAAGGAGAGAGAAAGAACTTCTCAGGCAAGCAAAAACTAAAAGAGTTCATCAATATCAAACTGACTCTGAAAACTATAAGACATTGAGGAAAGAACTTGAAGACAACAGAAATGAATGGGAAGATATACAATGCTCATGGATTGGAAAAATTAATATTGCTAAAATGTCCATACTACCTAAAGTAATCTACAGATTAAGTGCAAACGCTATCAAAAACCAATGGCATTTTTCCACAGAACTGGAACAAATAATTCTAAAATTTGTATGGAAACACAAAGACCCCAAATTGCCAAAGCAATCTTAAGAAAGAAGAAAGTTGAAGGTATCATGCTTCCTGATTTCAAACTATACTACAAAGCCATAGGAGTCAAAATTGTACAGTACTGGCACAAAAACAGACACATAGATCAATGGAACTATGATGGAAAAAGAGAGTCAAGAAATAAACCCACACTTATATGGGAAATTAGTTTACAACAAAGGAGCCAAAAATAAACAGTGAGGAAAAGATAGTCTCTTCAATAAACTGGGTTGGGAAAACTATATCCAAAAGAATGAAACTGGGCCACTGTCTTACACTATATACAAAAATAGACTCAAAATGGATTAAAGACTTAAATGTAAGACCTGAAGCCATAAAACTCCTAGAAGAAAACACACAGTATGCTCTTTAACATCAGTCTTAGCAATGGATCTGTCCATTGGATCTGTCTCTTCAGGCAAGGGAAACAAAGCAAAAATAAGCAAACTGGACTATATCAAACTAAAAAGCTTTTGCACAGCAAAGAAACCCATTAACAATTAACATATACACGCTATTATATATAAAATAGATAACCAACAAGGATCTACTGTATAGCACAGGGAATGATACTCTATATTTTGTAATAAGCTATAAGGGAAAAGAATCTGAAAAAGAATATATATATTTAAAATATATATATTATATATATATATGAACCACTGAATTACTGCACTGTACATCTGAAACTAACACAACATTGTAAGTCAACCATACTTCAATTAAATAAATAAATAAATATATATATATATATATATATATATATATATATATATATATATATATATAGGGTGTGGGGGCCACAAAAAAGAAAAAGAAAACCATCAACAAAACAAAAAACAAATTAATAAGAGAAGATATTTTCAAACGATATATCCAATAAGGAGTTAATAGCCAAAATATAAAAAGAACTCACACAACTCAACATCAAAAAACCAAACAGTCCAATTAAAAATTGGGCAGAGGACCTGAACAGGCATTTTTCCAGAGAAGACATACATATAGCTAGCAGACACATGAAAAGATACTCAGCATCACTAATTATCAGGGAAATGCAAATCAAAACCACACTGAGGTATCGCCTCACACTTGTCAGAATGACTATTATCAAAAAGACAACAAAAAACAAGTGTTGGTTAGGATGTGAAGAAAAAGGAACCCTTGTACACTGTTAGTGGGAATGTAAATTGGTGTAGCCACTATGGAAAGCAGTATGGAGGTTCCTCATAAAACTAAAAAATAGAACTACCATACAATCCAGCAATTCTACTTCTGGGTATTTATACAAAGAAAATGAAAATGCTAATTGGAAAAGACACATACACCCCAATGTTCATAGCAGTATTATTTACAATGGCCAAGATATGGAAGCAACCTAAATGTTCATTAATAAATGAATGGATAAAGAAGATGTGGTACATACACAATGGAATATAACCATTAAAAAAAGGATGAAATCTTGCCATTTGTGACATGGATGGACATAGAAGGTATTACTCTAAGAAAAATATGTTTGAGGAAGACAAATACTGTATGATTTCACTTATAGATGGGATCTAAAAACCAAACAAAACAAACAGATTCATAGAGAACAAACTTGTGGTTGCCAGAGGGGAAGGGGGTGAGGGGTTCGGCAAAATAGGTGATAGAGATTAAGAGGTACAAACTTGCAATTATAAAATAAGTAAGTCACAGGGATATAATGTACAGCATAGGGAATACAGTCAATAATATTGCAATATATTTGTATGGTGACAGGTAGTTATAGACTTACGGTGATCAAATTGTATAAAAATGTTGACTCACTATGTTGTACACCTGCACTAATATAATATTGTACGTCAACTGTACTACAGTAAAATAAAAAAAGAAAGATACAGGAAGAGAAGAGAGATCAAAAATATGTAAATTCATGCTCCAACTTATATAGATTTTTAACAAAAATCTAAGTCACATATTGCCTCTGTGCCTTAGGGTTTTCTTTAGTAAAACAAAATGATAAGACCATGATAAATTTCAAAGGTCCATTTTAGATCTAAATTTTACGATTCTTTAGTACAAAAATTAGTTAAGGGTATGTATTTGAATTAACGTCTAGTTGGCGCCTGAAGATCCAGGTAAGGTAGAGTTTGTAAAAGATATAAAAGAGAGGTGTTTCACAGAGGTGAAAACTGAAGTGGTGGAAAGGTAGAAAGGTGTGAAATAACAGAATTCTACAGATAAAGGATGAAGCCTGTGCACAGATCTTTAGGGAATCTGAGTATCTCATCTTGTGGAATGACACACCTATCCAGTTACCCAAGCTAGTAGAAACCTAGGTGCCATCTTTGACCCCTTCTTCCTCCCTACCCATCATTCTAACTGATAATACCTCCAATCCATCTACTTCTCTCCATCCCCACTGCCATTTCGCTACCATCCTCTCTTACATACGTGACTTAAATACCCTCTTTTTAAGAAAAATAAGTTATTTTTTAAAGTAATGTTACAAAATTCAAAATTTTCCAAAAGGTATACAATAAACATTTCCCTCCCACCCCAGGCCCCCAGGGACACAATTCCCTTAATAAGAGGAAACCAAGCTAACCAAAGTTTTGTGTTCCTTTCAGAGATATTTTATACATACACAAGCATGTATGTATATATGTTGGTTTTCTTTCCTGATTCTGTTCACTCTGTTCTGTATCTTGTCTTCCCCCTTAATAATACATCTTGGAGATCATTGCATGTAAGTATACATAGAGCTCATTCTTTACAATAGCTGTACTCTACAGATATACATTACATTTATACTATTCCCAATCGTTTGCTTTTTACAAATGATGTTGCAATGAATATCTCTTCACAAACTGTATTTTTCACATTCACAAGTATATCTGTGGGATAACTATAAACTTATATTAATCATCTATTTTATTGGACAGTATCTATTACTCCATAATAAGAGCAACATTAAAATTATATATTTCTATTTCCTTTTCACTTTGCTCTTCACTCCAATAATGGTACATTCCCATTATCCCGAATAAGGAAATGTAGGGGGGGTTTTCCCCTTAGGGTATAGTGTCTTTTCTGGAAGACTTTTCTCTGCCAATTTTGCCTGAAATATGTAGATGCAACATCCTTCTGTATCTATTCATATTCTTATTTAACCACAGCTGCTCTCAGTAGCTTTTCCTCATATATTATTGTTCAGGGCTATAGATTTCATCTAATTTTTTTTTCAAAGATTGCATTTCTGTCTTTTGTTCTTCTTACCTTGCACTGATTTGTGAGAGAAGAGTTTAGTGCCATCTTTACATGGCCATTTAAAAAACAGAAGCCTCTGTAACAGAATTTTATTAGTCTCCCCACCTCCAATCTTATCCTTCAATCCATTTTTTTCAGTTACAACAAGAATGACCTAAAATGCAAATCTGATCATGTCAGTACCCTGCAAGTAACCCTTTCATGACTCTGTACGCTCTTGAGATAAAGTCCAAACATCTCTGTCATCTGGCCCCTGCCCACCTCTCCTGCCTCATCTATTTTTCTGCAACCCCCTCATACACAGTACTGGAGCCTAATGAATTTCTTTATTCAAACTCTCCGTGATCCATTCTTCTTCCAGGCATGCCATGTGCTCTTCTCTGTGCCTGCAATATTCTTCTCCTGACACCAACCACTCAGTTACTTCTTAACTCCTGATAACCCTTCAGCTCTCAGAATAATAATGAGTTACCATTTTTTTATTGTTTACCTAAGTACTGTGCTAAGCAATTTATATGTATTGACTGATTTATTTTCATAGAAAACCAATGAGATGACTACTGTTATTATCCCCATTTCAAGTATGAAGAAACTGGAGGGGGTAAAGATTAAGAAATGTGTCCAAGGTGACAAGCTAGTAGATGTTGGAGCTGCAGCTACACTGCAGCTCTGCAAAGGTCCTACAACAACCAACTGGCTAGACGTTATGCCACTCTTACGTCACTGCTCCTCGCCCCTCAGCTTTGGGTTAATTGCCTCATCTCGATGCACCAACAGCTGCTTGTACTTCTCCTTTCATAGCTCTTAGCACAGTATTACAATTTGTTGTTTTACCAGAGATGCCTTCTAGAATATGAGATTCTTGAGGTTAAAAACTGTATCTGTCTTGTTTCCTATTGTATCCACCTTCCCTGACACACAGCAAGTGCTCAATACATTTTTTTTGAAATGAAAATTTTTTCCCAGGATTGAAAAATGGGAGACTCTTTTTTAATATGTAGGAGAATATGACAAGAGGTCAGAATCATAAAAAGCCCTTCCCTCAGCTAGGTCATCAGAGATAATAACTGCTAAGACTATTAAAACCTTATCAATGCCAAGTCACTCACCAGTACTAGAAAAGTAGTCCCACCAGAGCAAAAGTCCCACCAGGGACATGTCCTCTTCTTACCTGAGAGAGGTGAGGAAAAGGAGAAAGGAAGATTAGAGTAAATAAATCTCATATCTTAAAATTTAAAAAGTAGTTACTTTTAGAAAGTCCTCTTTGGATACATGATTCCAGTACAAATATTAGGATGGGACCCACTCTATTAGACCACACAAACCTTTAAAAAAGAATGGATTACTTAAAGCTAACTCAATTTAGATTTGTATGGGATCATCTGTAGTTGTCCCAACATAAATCAGGGTAGTAGGATGGATGCTACTTCTCTGTCAAAGCTGCCACCATCCAGGAGCTCTGACCTTCCTTTGTCCTGTATCACTCCTTGTAGTAAGTCATCTACATGAATTTCAACAAGCTATCATCAGAGCAGTAATACACTCATCCAATCTTCCTTAGTAAATTCTGGCTCCTCTGCATAATGAGAAAAGAGTTAAAGGTTACAAGTACTTTACAAGCAGATTAGGCAATCACAGGTACATTTAGTCTCTTCACTTGGAAGACAGCATTTACTGCTTTTCTTCAACAGGTCTAAATCTTTGTGATCTCGGATTAGATAGTGGTTTCTTAAATGTGACACCAAAAGCACAGGCTGCAAAAGAAAAAATACATTGGACTTCATTAAAATTTAAAACTTTTGTATTTCTTTTTTTTTTTTTTTTCGGGCTGCATTGAGTCTTCGTTGCTGCGCACGGGCTTTCTCTGGTTGCAGCGAGCAGGGGCTACTCTTCATTGCAGTGCGTGGGCTTCTCATTGCAGTGGCTTCTCTTGTTGTGGAGCACAGGCTCTAGGCACGTGGGCTTCAGGAGTTGTAGCACGTGGGCTCAGTAGTCGTGGCTCGTGGGCTCTAGAGTGCAGGCTCAGTAGTTGTGGCGCACAGGCTTAGTTGCTCCGTGGCATGTGAGATCTTCCCAGACCAGGGCTCAAACCTGTGTCCCCTGCATCGGCAGGCAGATTCTTAACCACTGCACTGCGAGGGAAGTCCAAAACTTTTGTATTTCAAAGGATACCATCAAGAAAGTGAAAAGGCAACACACAGCATGGGAGAAAATATTTGCAAATCATATATTTTATAAGGGATTTATATCTAGAATATATAAAGAATTCTTACAACTCAATAGTAAATGCAAGTAATTTTTAATTCTTTATTAAATTAAAAATGGGCAAAGTCTCTGAATAGACATTTCTCCAAAGAAGATATACAAATGGCCAATAAGCGCATAAAAAGATGCTCAACATCATCAGCCATCAGGGAAATGCAAATCAAAACCACAAAGATATACCACTTCACAGCTATTAATATGGCTAAAATAATAAAGACATAATAACAAGAGCTGACAAGGATGTGGATCAATTGGAACCCACATACACTACTAGTAGGAATGTGCAGCCATTTTGGAAAACAGTCTGGTGGTTCCTCAAAATATTACAGAGAGGGCTTCCCTGGTGGCGCAGTGGTTGAGAGTCCGCCTGCCGATGCAGGGGACACGGGTTCGTGCCCCGGTCCGGGAGGATCCCACATGCCGCGGAGCGGCTGGGCCCGTGGGCCACAGCTGCTGGGCCTGCGCATCCGGAGCCTGTGCTCCGCAGTGGGAGAGGCCGCAGCAGTGAGAGGCCTGCATACCACAAAAAAAAAAAAAAAATTACAGAGAGAGTTATCATATGATCCAGCAATTCCACTCCTAGGTATATACCAAAGAGAAGTTAAAATATATATCCACACAAAAACTTATACACAGATGTTCATAATAGCATTATTCATAATAGCCAAAAAGTAGAAATAACTTAAATTCCATCAACTGACAAATGGATTAACAAAATGTGTTATATCCAAATAATGGAAATTATTTGGCACTAAAAAGAAAATGACGTATTGATATAGGCTACATTGTTGCTAAACCTTGAAAACATTATGCTAAGTGAAAGAATCCAGATATAGATCATATGATTCCACTCCTGTGAAATGTCCAGATATAGGCAAATCCATAGACCCAGAAAATAGATTAGTGGTTGCCTGGGGTTGGGATGAAGTGAGGGAGGAGCAGGGTAGGGAATGGGGAATGACTACTAATGTGTATGGAATTTCTTTTTAGGGTGTTAAAGATATTCTAAAATTAGATTGTGGTGACAGTTGCAAAACTCTGTGAATATATAAAAAGCACTGAATTCCACACATTAAATGAGTGAATTTTATGGCATGTGAAATATATATTAATAAAACTATTTTTAGAAATGCATAATTATGTTAAAAACTCAGCCTCATGCTTAAAGAACAATAACTTCCCAGACACCAACCAAAAAGGACAAAACAAGCAAAACCAAGAGAAAACTGTCTTCCCTAGTCCAAACCACAGATTCTTAACTGGTTTTAGGGATAGGCAAGAATGACAGCTTGAACTAGGTTTAGAGTTGCTTTCACTTTCGTTTTCTCACAAAGTAATACATAAATAGGGTAAAGAATATAAATGAGAAAGGATGCAAGAGGGTCGACTTGGCTCCCTACTGACCCCTTTGTATGTCATGGAGGCACACCCAAAATTTAGTGGCCTTGGCAGTCCACACAGAGTTAGATATTACAAGTCAGAGGAGCACAAAACTGTACACTGTTTATTTTATTACAGCCTTACCACCCCGAAACAACTCACAATAGAATAAACAAAAGAGGTGTTTCTCTTAAAAGGCTGTTTAAAGAAATATTGAAAAAAAATATTAGAGTATAACTGAGTAACCAAGAAAGAAAGAGAACTCAGTATTGGAAATTAAAAAGGAAATATAAGTGTATATAGAGAAGATTGAAATAATATTGTAAGAAAATACTTTATGCTCAATAAATCTTAAATTTGAGAGGAAATGAAATATTTTTCAAGTAAAGTCGAATTGTCAAAATTTTTTCAAGTAGAGGGAGAAAATCTAAGTAGACCAATAACCATAGAAAAAATTGGAAACTCTATAAAAGATGTCTACACACCACAACCATAACCCCTGCACCCTACAAGGACCAGACCATGAGATTTTATAGGTGAGTTTTAACAAAGCTTAAAGAACAGATAGTTCATATAAAAACTATTACAATGTACAGAAAAAGACAGTAAGTTTCTTAAATTATTTTATAAAGCTAGCCTAATCCTGACACCAAAACTTAACAAATATAAAACAAGAAAAGGTAACAATAGACCAATCTTACTGATTAATAAAGTACAAACACCTTAAATAAAATATTAGCAACTTACTCCAGAAGCACATTTTAAAGGAAAATATAGGATGACCAAGTAAGGTTTATTCCAGGAATGGATAACCGATTTAACATTTAAAAATCTCTTGATATAAACACATGAATAAATTAATGGAGAAAATCATATGATTATTTCAACAGATGCTACAAATTATTTGATAAACTTCAAAAGCCAATTAAAATCTCTTGTAAAACAGAAATAGAAAGAAATATATATATATATATATATATATATATATATATTCTTATAACTATCAGAAACCAAAATTAAGCTTTGCATTTCATGGGACATTCTCATTATATTCAGGAATAAAATGAAGACATCTATAATCTTCATAATTATTAAACATTGTTTGACAGTCTTATTCAATATTAGAAAAGAAACAAATGAGGTAAAAATATTATCAAGGAAGAGGAAAAGTTATCATTACCACTGTCTATTATGAAAAATCAAACTAATCTGAAAATCTGTTCAATCTAATAAGAAAATAAAAAAGATGACAGTATAAAAGAAACAGAAATTACCTTTCCTACATATTAGCCATTTGGAAAATAAATTAGAAAAAAATCCAATTCACAGCAATAATAAAACTCATAAACTACATAAGAATAACTTTTTAAACAAATACAGTCAACATATAAGAAAAATAAAGTCCAAACATTACCAAAGAACATAAAAGATGGCCTTAAGAAATTTACATTAAAACACATAAATACTATTATTTACTTGCTGAATGTTAGGCACTGGCCTAAATTCTTTATCAATATTATGTCATTTACTCATCTCAACAATCCCATTGAGTAGTTGTGTTTATTTTCATTTTACAAGTGAAGATGCCACAGATCACAGAGGGCACACCACCTACCTAAGGACACACAGTATTTAAATGGTGAAGACAACATTCAAATCCAGTTTTGTCTGGCTCAAGGCCTGAGCTCTTAGTCACTATGTAATACTACAGAGATTGAAAATTAAAATGGATGGAGGAACAAATCAGGTAACTTAAATGATTAAGGGGCAGAAAGGAAAGTGTGGGACAACTGAAGAATGTAGGTCCTCCCTGAACTGGTAAACTACTACTCACTAGGCAATTGTTGATATGTGGAACTGTGAGCCCAGTATTGGCAGATTTTCCCATTCTTAAAAAGAAACTGGAAATCTGATGTGAATATACAATGTTCCATTTTCAAACCTTTAAGCTGGGAGGGGTGGGGAGTGATGAAAATGGCAGAGTAGGTAGCTCTGGGGGCCTGTCCTTCCACTGAAACAATGAAAAAATAAGCAGAAACTGTCAGTCAACTTTGTCAGGACCCTAGAAAGGTTTTCAGCAACCTAATGAATGCTGGGTCAAGAAAGAGGCACTTAACAAAGAGTAGGAAAGTACTGCAGCATTTTTACTTGTCCTTGCTCCCAGCTTCTCAACTCAGCAACAGTTTTGAAGATAGCAGCCCATGTTCACAGTGTGGGACCATAGCCGCTGGTTCCAGAGGGAGCAAACACACCTTGCTCTCAAAGAATTATGTTTGTCTTTTTTTTACTTGTCTGAGGGCTTTTACCTGAAGGACTGACACAAGATGCCTAATGGATAGAATATCAAGACAAAAGATCAGTATGAAAATACAGGACTTGAACAACACTATAAACCAACTAGACCTAACAGATATATAAAGAACATTCCTCCCAAAAGAGCAGATACACATTCTTCTCATGGAACATTCTCCAAGACAGACCCTATGTTAGGCCACAGGTCTTAATAAATTTAAAAGATTGAAATCCCAAAAAGTATTTTCTTTGATACACACCATGGAATGAAGCTAGATATCAGAAGGAAGACTGGAAAATTCACAAATATTTGGAAATTAAACCACAGTTTTAAATAACCAATGGATGAAAAAAAGTATTACAAGGGAAATGTATACCTTGAGATTGATGAAAATACCTTGAAATGGATGGAAATAAAAGCACAACATACCAAAACTTATGGGATACAGGGAACGCAAAGCTCCAGAGGACATTTATAGATGTAAATGCCTACCTTAAAAAAGGGGCTTCCCTGGTGGTGCAGTGGTTGAGAGTCCACCTGCCGACGCAGGGGACACGGGTTCGTGCCCCGGTCCGGGAGGATCCCACATGCCGCGGAGCGGCTGGGCCCGTGAGCCATGGCCACTGAGCCTGCACATCTGGAGCCTGTGCTCCGCAACAGGAGAGGCCACAACAGTGTGAGGCCCGTGAACCGCAAAAAAAAAAAAAAGAAGAAGATCTCAACTGATAACCTAATGTTATACCGTAAAGAACTATAAGGAGAAGAGAAAACTAAACCCAAGCTAGAAGAGGAAAAGAAATTCTATTCTAAAGAATTGATCAGAGATAAATGAAATAGAGTATAGAAAAACAGAATCAACAAAACAAAAAGTTGGTTTGTTGGTTGGTTCCTTGAAAAGATCAACAAAATTGACAAACCTTCAGCTAGACTTACAAAAAATAGAGAACTAGTAAATAACTTAAGTCATAAATGAAAGTGGGGACATTTCTACCAACTTTATGGAAGTAAAAAGGATTGTAAGAGAATACTATGAACAACTGTGTAGAAAAAAATTAGATAACCCAGATGAAATGGACAAATTCCTAGAAACACACATACTACCAAAACTGACCCAAAAAAAAAACCATAGAAAATCTCTATTTTTTTATGTGACCTATAACACATAAAGAGACTGAGTCGACAAAAGTAAAACCAACAACTGAACAAACCCAGAAATAGATTACTTCACTGATGAATTCTACCAATCATTTACAGAAAAATTAACACCAATCCTTCTCACACTCTTCCAAAGAATAAGAGAAGAGAACACTTTCTAACTCAGTCTATACACCAGCATTACCCTGATACCAAAGCCAGACAAAGACAACACAAGGAAAAAAAAAAAAACTACAGACTAATATCTCTTATGAATATAGATGCAAAAATCCTCAAGAAAATATTAGTAACTAAATCCAGAAGCATATTAAAAGCATCACACTCTACACCCTACTATATACAAAATGGATAAACAGCAATGAACTATAGCACACGGAACTATATTCAATATCTTGTAATAACCTATAATGGAAAAGAATCTGAAAAAGAATAGATAGATATATGTATATGTATACCTGAAACATTGTAAATCAGCTATACTTCAATTAAAAAATAAAAGAAGCATCACAGTCCATGACCAAGTAGGATTTATCCCAGGATTGTTAGGGTGGTTCACCATATAAAACTTAATCAATGCTACGCACTACATTAATAGAATAAGAGAAAAAAACACATAATCATCTCAATTGCTGCATAAAAGGCAATTTTAAAAATCCAACACGCTTTCTCGATAAAAACAAGGATAATCTGATAAAGGTCTTTGATGAAAGCCCCATATCATACTCAGTAATGAAAGCCTTCCCCTTATGATCAGGAATATGACAAGGATGGTCATTTTCACCACTTCTACTCACCATTGTCCTGGAAATTCTAGTAAGAGTATTAGGCAAGAAAAATAAAATGCATTCAAATTGGAAAAAAAGAATAAAACCATCCCTATTCACAGATGACATGATCTTATACATAGAAAATCTTTAAAACTCACAAAAAACTATTAGAAATAATAAACAAATTCAGCAAAGTTGCAAGATACAAGATCAACCCCCAAAAATCAGCTGTATTTCTATACACTACCAATGAACAACCCCAAAAATGAAATTAAGTAAAAAATTTCATTCACAATATCATATGTATATAAAAAAAATAAAATAGCTAGGAATAAATTAAACCAAGCAGAGGGTGAAAGACTTGTACACTGAAAACTACAAAAGATTGCTAAAAGAAATTAAAGAAGACATAAATAAATGGACAAACATCTCATGTTGATGTATTAGAAGACTTAGTATTCTTAAAACAGCAATACTAACCCAATGCAATCTACAAATTCAATGCATTCTCTATCAAAATTCCAATAAGCTCTTTGTAGAAAACGAAAAGCCAATCTAAAAATTAATATACAACTTCAAGGGGCCCTAGCAATTCAAAACAATATTGAAAAAGAACAAAGTTGGATAACTCATACTTCCTGATTTCAGAATTTACTATAAAACAATAGGAATCAAAACAGTGTGTGACTGGCATAAGGACAGATAGATAGACTAATGGAATAGAATTGAGAATCTAGAAATAAGCCCTCACATCTATGACTGTAATGGACTAAATAATTATGTCCTCCTCAAATTCACATGTCAAGGCTCTAACAAATACACCCGAAGCCAACAGTAAGAGGCAAGATGTGGTGCAACTTGAATTCTTTTATATATAACTGGTGAGAGTGCAAATTGGTACTACCATTTTGGAAATCTGTCTGGCAGTATTTACTAAAGCCAAACATGAGCCTATCCTATGATCCAGGAATCCCACACTGGTCTATCCCAAGAGAAATGAGCACTTAGGTCCACCAAAAGACATGTACAAGAAAGTTCTAAATAGTTCCAAGCTACAAACAGTCCAGTGTCAATCAACATCAGAGTTGATAGTTTGTGGTATAATCATACAATGGAATATACCAGAGCAATGAAAAATAACTGTATACTGCTATGTGTAAGAATATGGTTTAATCTCAGACATAATGTAGACTAAAAGAGGCCAGAATAAGAATCATATTGTGTGATGTTCCAAAACCAGAAAAACTAAGCTATGGAAACAGAGATCAGGACAGCAATACTTAACTTTGGGAGGGGTAGTCATTAGGGAGAAACATGAGGGAACCTGCTGGAAAGTTGGAAATATTCTATATTTTGATGTGGGCAATGTGTACATAGATGTATATGTGTGTAAAGATTCATCAAGCTGCACACTTAACTTTGTGCACTTAACTCTATGTAAGAAAAAAAGAAATACACACATACTGAAAAGTACTGAAAGAAAATATAAGTGGGGAATATTTGTATAATCATAAGTGATAACAAAGGTCTTCTTAAACATGACCCCAAAGAAAAAAACTAGAAAGGGAAAAATAAACTTAACTTCATAAACCAAAAAATATAAAACTACGTGGCAAACAAGCCAGAAAACTTTATTTGCAAAGTTTTATATAGTCTTTATATAGCAAAGAATTAAGTATTTAAATATGTAAGAAGCTCTTACAAATCAATAAGGAAAAGACAAAGGCAAGACTAGGAAATTTACAAAAAAAGAAATCCAAAGTCATTAAACATATTTTAAAAAATACAAATTAAAACAAAATACTACTTTTCACTTATCAGATAGGCAAAAATGAAAAATATATACAGAATTGGACTTGATATAGGGAAATAGCATTCTTATATATTACTGGTGGAGCTAGAGATTGGCCCAACTTTTCTGGAAGGCATTTTTAAAAATAGTACTTTCAAAACACCAAAATGAGCACACTTCCTTAACCAAGCAATTCCACAACAGAAAATTTATCTTAAGGAAAAAATATGACAAACTTATAAAATGTTTGTACAATGATGGTCAATGCAGCACTGTTAAAAGCAACAAAATAAATTCATATAATAAATTATATATATTTTTTAAATAGCTACTCTTTATGAAGCACATATGAGCTAATTATATTTGTTATCTCATTTAGTTTTCACAAGAATTCTGAGAACTATTATATTATTCCCATTTTCATCTGCAGATGAGAAAATTGAAGCTCAGAAAAATAATGAGATTTGCTCAAACTCAACAATCTAATAAGTGGCAGATACAGAATTAAAACAAATTGGTCTAACTCCAAAAGCCAATGCTCTTTAATTTAGTTTACATTTCTTGACATGGAAGAACATTTAAACTATAGCATTAAATGAAAATGTAGTTTATAGAACAGTTACATGGTTTGATTCCATTTTGTAAAATATACACATACCTATAGATATTAGATGTATAGATTTGCATGGGAAAAATTTTAGACGGGTATACAGGAAAATGTTAATAAAGGTTATCCCTGGGGTGTTTGGGGGAATTTTTTCAAATTTATGCTTGTTTTTCTTACTTTTCTACAATAATTACATTTAATTTATAAATGGAAAAACAAATCTACAAAACCAATGCCCCTTTGAAGTTGCAAACCATAGACCATCATCTATTTTACTTCAAACGTAGCATCCATTTGCTTCACACATTTTTAGATAAATAAATAAGGCAAATCTTTAATATATTTATATCCGACAAACTCGTCTTGAGCACCAAATATGTTCTAGGTACTGTTAGGTAAATGATTTTATTTCAGTGCATCTAAAGTCTCCTTCTGCTCCTAAGTATGGCACCAAAGGTACGCACTCTCCCTCTCACTCCTTAATTACTACTAGCTGCATTTGGATTTTAAGTCTTATCTCTAATTATTGAATGCAATTAAACCCATATTAAAAGAATATCTGGCATCACACTACCAATCCTTGGCCTGCCTCACCACCTCTGTACTACCCCGCTCCTGAGAGTAGAGGGCGTGCTGGCCTGAAGTGGATTCTTAAGGTTTATTTCAAAAAGGGAGGGGCAAATCTCAAAACATGTACCCCACTGGCCACCACCATCAAGTGCAAATTCCCCACCTGTTAAGTATTCCTTCTCCTATCTCTCCCCCACCTTCCTTACTCCTTTTCTTTCTAGAACTCTGGCTCCTAACCCTAACCCTCCCTTCTGCTATAAGACCATTGGATCGGGTGATTTTAGAACCCATTCTCACTGGATCTCCTCTCCTCTCTCCAGCCCTCCAACCATATATGACTAATTCAGCAAGAAAACACTTGGAGCTTGAGTTTCCACCGTCAGGACAGCTCTTCCCAGAGAAGATGGAAAACAGCTTCTCACCTGTCCCGTGAGACAGAGAAGAGGATGCTCCTGCAGCAATGAACTGCCAAGGGGTGTGTCGGGATGAGAGTGAGAAGGAAAGCAAAAGCCTCCTCTCTACACTCTTACTATGAAGAAAGAAAGATACGTTTGACTTTGGTAATGTGAGTGTTAGAAGGACTAAAGCCTTCCTGGTACCACTGAAAACAGTACGGGCACTCTTTGGAAAGGCTGGCTTTTAAAAGTTTTTGTTTTGTTTTGTTTTTTTAATTAAAAGAAAAACCACAGAATTTGGGCCACATCACCCCAATACCGATAAGAGTCTAAAGAAAAATAACATTTAGCAGGACCATTTACTAGCACATGCCCAGCAGTAATCATACTCTGCAATACAACTGTGGTTATAAAAAGTCAGTAGCTGATGAAACGTGGCATTTGGTTGATGGCAACAGTAACCTCTGTTCAGGTCTGCCGCCCTCATGTGGTTGGACGCGTGTTCATAGCTAACATTTTGTTGGTTCGAGTGATAACCTGCTGGATCCTATTTCACACACACAGCTGCGGACCTCCGTAAGAAAACGGGGAGGGGACCGCTCTAAGGCACCGATTCACAGAGCCCTGAGGCCCGGTCACTGGGCGGTGGCGACGCCAGGCTGTGGGCATCACCACTTCTTGGGAGAGGGTGTCCGCCCCTACACTCGCATCCTCGCTGGGCGCCCGGAGGCATCCCTCCCCAGGCAGCGGCGGGGCTCCCCCGCTCACCTCCCGGCATCCATCGGCATCCGCCCGCGCGCCCGGAAGAGCTGGAGCTCGGCGGTCCAAACAAAGCCCACGGGTATTGTTGTCTAGTGCGCTCCGAAGGTCGCCTAGACTACCCGGCGCGGCCCCACCCACAGCGTCTGGCAATCTAGACCAGTCTGGTACCAGGCAGAAAATGGAAAAGCCTCCAGAAGAGGCTCTGGCGGAATCATCGGAAAACCAAAGTACAGCCAAGTCCCCAAATGACAGCCACACAGACAGCCAGGAAGACAACAGACAGAACCAGGATGAAGTGGAAGCTGATGACCAGACTGATCACGGAGCAGCTGACCAGGCTGCCCAGATAGTGTCTGCCCCGGCTGAACCCAACGTAGTTAATGAAGCTGACCACAAAGCATATGACTCCATGGGAGAAAGAACATCTGATCGGGCTGACCTCAGAGCATCCAACCATGCTCATCATGTTGCCGATCTTAGAGCATCTGATCAGGTTAACCGAAGCATGTCAGAACAGATGGACGACAAGGCATCTAGCCAAGCTGGTGGCGTGGAGTCTGAACAGACTGACAGCCAGATGTCTGCTCTGCCTGAACGAGGTACTTCTGAACAGACTGAACAAAGGGCTTCTGAGCAGGTTGATCACAGAATGTCCAGCCTAGCTGAGAGAAGAGCTTCTGAAGAGATTGACTGTAAACCATCTGTCCCATCTTTACAAAGAGCCTCTGAGCAGAGCGATCACAGAATGTCCCTCCCGGCTGACCAAAGAGCTTCTCAACAGATTGAAAGTAGATTGTCTGGCCTGGTTGAGCGAAAAACTTCTGAACAGATTGATCATAGATTGTCTGACCAAGTTGACCACCGAACATCTGTAAAGACGCACCACGAAGTGTATGACCAAGCTACTAAACCATCTGAACACCAGGCTGCTGACCCTGACAAGGCTGGCAGTGAATCTGACCAGGCTGACGATTTAGTGGAAGAAGAGGATGATTACACAGAAGACAACCTGTTTGACTATGGAGCATGTAGCCGGTCTGATGATAGATTATTCCACCAGCTTGGCTGCAGCAAGGAAGACAAAGAGGCTGACTTCAGAGTACAACCCTGCAAATTTGAGCCTGGCCAGACAGATGGCAGCATAACCAAGGCTTCCCTTGAAACTGAAACGGAAAGTGTAGCTGATCTGCAAGCATTCATCCCATTTGATCACGGATTGACCAGTACTTCCCAAACAAAAGACCAAGCCTACTCCCCAAGATTTCCCTCCATCTCATCCAAATTGGACTATATCATCAGTCAAGAAAAAACTCAACCCATGGAAACCAAGCCTGTAGGTTAAAGGGGCATTTGATACCCACCTGGGAGGTTGGAGGTTAAGCCAGGGGTCTGGCAGAATGTAGGAAGAGGGCACATGTTGTGGTATGTGTGACCCATAGGATTCAGGAAGGGCAGGAGAAGGGTGGGAAATAAAAAGATGGATTGCCTTCTCTGCTACACTAAGTAAGGCCATTAAGGAAGGATCAACGTACCAGGATTCAGGAGACCTGGGTTTCAAGTCCTGGTTCTGCTGCTAACACTGGGACACTAAGTCATTCCCCCTCTGGGCTTCTACCAAAGGAAAGGAATTTGGAGTCAGTTGGAAATCTCTGTGAAGGGAAAAGTATTTGAAGTAGATTGGAGATGTCTAAGGTACCTCCCAGGACTCAAGGTGCATTACATTGCCTGGAGAATCAGCCAGGTCTCTCATAATAATGTCTTTGCTCTTAATTCCTGGTGTTCAGATCCCATCAATACCAGATTCCACTGATAACAGCAGCAATAGCAACAAAACTTCCTGGGGATTTTCAATTCATTAAAGACTCTCTTGGGGGATATTTCCATTTTAGGTTGATATTTCAGAATACCAGGAAAGAAGGAGTTTTCAGGCATACAATCAACCTTATAAGAAGCAGTTACCTCCTATAGTACATGAAGATCCTTATCAAGTTTCACTTCGATACGTGGAGAAACACCACATTCTGCAAATATTCCAGGTAAACCGCTCAACCTCTTTTTTAATTGTGAGTTTTAAAGTAATTATAATGTAAACGACAAACTTTGACTTGGCTTATAAGAGGTACAAGAAAGGGCGTTTGCTATAAAAGGGATATAATCTTAATGAGAAGTCAGTAAGTGCATTAAGACGTATTAACCAAAAGTAGTAAATGATAAACACCAAATGAATGATTTTTATCATGATGTGAAGCCCTTCAGAGGAATTAGAGATCTGATAGGTTGGTTGCTAGGGAAAAAATTTGGCCCAGGGTTAAAGTTTGAGCCAGACTAGGAAGGAATGACAAAATAATGGCAATTGAAAAGGAGAGAAAAAGACTTTCCAGGCAGGAATATAATACTTTCAAAAGATGACCAACCTGTGACTATCTAAGAACCCACAGTCTTTAGGAGAAAAATGACATAGTTAAAAGTTGCTTCCAATTCTTGAAACTACAAATTTTATAGACCTCAGGATATGGGGCTGGAACCTTCTTTAAAGTATGACATTCCTTGGCCAATACAGAATTATAAAATGTTATCACATTTATAAAGTTTTTGCTGTTTTGTTGTTTTTGTTTCTGTTCTCCTGACGTGTATTTTTATGTTAATATTATTATGCAGCAAGGTGTATATACATATATAATGACATATATACATGAAATAACTTTGTGGTTAGAAAGTTGTAAGTAAGAGTGGCCCACCCCAAATGAAAGCATTTAAACTGGAAGAATTTAAGTTTAAAGAAGTAGGAAATAGAGGAAAGTGCACAAATTTTAAAATCTGTTAGCCCAGGGCTCCAAGCTAACTTTGTCCCTTCTCATCTTTGTGATATGGAGGAAATTACCTAACTTCTGTGAATCTCAGTTTCCTCATATAAAATAGAGATAAGTGATATTTGCTTTATTAACACTGCTGTATGCCTTTTCTTTCTTTAAAATGTCATTTTGTGGGAGAATGCTAATGGCTGGATTTTCTGGCTTTAACCAAAGAAATACTAATTATTAAACTCAAGGATGAAAGCCGTAGAAAGTAGAATTCTAATCGTTCTGTAAGTAATTTTCTTTATCTGTCAAGAAAAAACAATGCTTATGCATTGAACGTTGTTATCAGAAAAATTAGTTATAAATATGTGTTCAGTAGACACATATATGAAATAATTAATTAGCGTGGATGCATTAAACAGACCAGAATATTTTATACCAAAAAATTTGCCCTATTGTTATTCCCTGCAAGTGAGAATTTTGCTTGCTTTATTCTAATTTTTTGAGTTATTCAACAACAGTAAAACATATGGAAGGGGGTCTCTGAAGTTTTTTATGTTCTTCCTCATTTATTATTACAAACGCTGAACATCATTTTCACCTTTTAGAATCAAATGCCTTAGGAGGAAGTTTCTATGTAAAAATCATACAGTGTTTTAAAATTTTTATTCCAAACTTTTTCTTTGACCATTCTTCAAAGCAAATAATTTATTGATTTCTCAGTCTAGCAAAATCACAATTCTCAAAACCTTTCTCCAAAACTCTTTGATCTTAGAAACTAGAAAAATATACATTATTATTTATTCCTAAATTTTTAATCCCTCCACATTTTACCTTAATTTGCCCAAATTTATCAGCAGTAAGAAAGTAATTTGTCACTATGTAGAGATATACGAATTTCTTTAAAATGCTATGGTACATGTTAGGTTAATGTAAAAGATTGCTTCAGGTATAACCTGACCATATAGCTTTAGCTCAGAACCATAATGTGATGCCTTTCTCTCTCTCTCCCTCAGCAGATCACTGAAAAGCTAGTCTATGAAAAGCCAGAAGACCCCCTGAGTTTTATGCTGTGCCAGGTATGGAATAGGAAAAAAAGAACAAGCTTGTTATTCTGTTCATTATAAAATATAGCACCCATACAAGTGTACAAAACATATACAACTCAGTGAATTATCATGAAGTGAGCACACCTGTAACTACCATTCAAGTTCAAAAAAAATTAAAACATTACCAGCATCCAAGAAGCCCCCTTTCTTTTCTTCATGGTTATCACTTCCCACAAAGGGACTATTATTCTGAATTTTACAATAATGACATTCTCACTTTTCTTTATAATTCTACCATGAAACATGAATCATGAAACACTTTAGTTTAGACTTGTCAGCCTTTTTTTTTAATTTATTTTTAAATTTCTTTTTTTTTTTTTTTTTTTTTTGGTGGTTAAGAGCACGACTTCTAGAGCCAAAAGCTTTACCTTTGAGACTTTAAAAATGTTGTTTTAATTTTTCATGCAATTTTAAAAGGCTACTTTCCATCTACACTTATTACAAAATATTGGCTCTGCTCCCCATGTTGTATAATACATCCCTGAGCCTATCTTACACCCAGTAGTTTGCCCCCCACCACTGGTAACCACTAGCTTGTTCTCTACATCTGTGTAGGCTTGTCAACCTTTTAAACTTTATGTAAAGGGAACCATGTAGTAGGGACTCATTGGTTCATTCTTCTTCTCAAAATATGTCTGTGAGATTAATCCGTGCTGTTGTGTGTGGCTGTAGTTCATTCATTTTCATTGCTGTATAGTACTCATTGTATGAAATGCCACAATTTATCTTTTCTGTGATAGATGTGGACCTTCAGGTTATTTCCAGCTTGGGGCTATTACAAAAAATTTTCCTAGAACTTTCATGTGCGTGTCTCTTGGTGCACATATACACACATTTCTCTTGGGTGTATACCCACAAGAGAGAATGCTGGATTGTCAGGTATGTGTTCGATCAGCTCTAGTAGAGTATTTCAAACAATTTTCCAAAGCAATTGTACCAATTTACACTCCCAACAGCAGTGTATTTTAGAGATCCAGTTGTCTTACATCCTTATCACTTACACCCAACACTTAGTATTATCAGTATTTTCAGCATTAGCCTTTTTTTTTTTTTTTTTTTTTTTTGCGGTATGCAGGCCTCTCACTGTTGTGGCCTCTCCTGTTGCAGAGCACAGGCTCTGGACACGCAGGCTCAGCGGCCATGGCTCACAGGCCTAGCTGCTCCGCGGCATGTGGGATCTTCCCGGACCGGGGCACGAACCCGTGTCCCCTGCATCGGCAGGCGGACTCTCAACCACTGTGCCACCAGGGAAGCCCCAAATAAATTTTTTCAAATAAAAAATAAGAGGCTTCCAAATCAGAAAGGAAGAAGTTAAAGTTATCTTTTCCATTTAAAATGTGTAGCATTCTCTTGGTTTTCTATAACTAGGATAATTTCAATTGTATCCTTAACATTGTGAATATTATGCTGTGTAGACTTGAGTTCTGTCATACTCCTGTGACAAGTGTTGTTTTTGTTTTAGCTGGCAGTTAACATGGTTAGATTTGAATTGTAAGCTCTCTCTCTTGCCTTCTGTGGTCATAGCTCAGGTCAGTTCCTTAAGCCTACTACTACTTTGAATCTGTCCTATGAATGCATGATTCAGAAGTCAACCTGAGGCTTGTGCAGAGTTCATGCACAGAATTAAGGAATCTCCTCCCCTCTTCTAGGATTTCCCCTCACTCTTCAGCATCTAGCCATATTTGACCAGTCTACTTCCTGTAATTCTTCCATCCAGAAAGACAGGGGGCTTTCTGTCACAGTTTGAGGCATTCTCGTGCAGCCATAGCTATGTCTGTGAGTCACGACTGTCATTGGGTCAAAATTACAAAAAATGAGAAATTCGCTCCGTTTGGTCACTTGCTCTAAGTTTAGACTCCTCTCCAAAATCTGCCTGTCTTTGCTTAGTCACCGGAACCTTCAGGTTGCTGTGAGGTTTTTTGTTTTGTTTTGGTTTGTGGGGTTTTTCTTTTGTGGGCAGGGTTGTATTTTATCCATGAATACATAGCTGTATTTTATCCATGAATGCATAGCTGTTATCCATGAATACATAGCTGTATTTTATCCATGAATACATAGCTGTTGTTTGCATCGTGTGGAATGTGTAGCCAGTTGAACTGGTATTTAAAAGCAAAAAGCCTCAATGTGATCTACCTGGTATGAGAGTATCTGCCCAGCAATCATAACTGAGATGATCATCTGATTCTTATTTGCAGAATTCATTTTTTTTTATTGCTTACTCTTGCATATAGGAAGCAGATCTTCCTTTTTAATATATAATATATACATATGGGTTTTATCACATAAATTTAAGTGTGTGGTGTTTTTAGTTTATTTAGTTCAAAATAGTCTCTAATTTTCATTATGATTTCTTCAACTTATGGATTTTTTGACATTAGATTATTTATATAAATTATCAAATATTAGATATCTAGTTGCCCTTTGGTTTATGATTTCTAAGTCAATTGCATTTTACTCAGAGATCAAGATTTCAAATCTTTGAAATGTGTTGACTTGCTTTATGATGCAGCATATGGCTAATTGCCGTGAATGAATTAATTGGAGTTAAAAAAATATTTATTCTGCAATTATTGGGAAGTGTCTAAATATATCCACTAGATCAGGTTTGCTAAACATGTTGTTCAAGTCGTCCAATATTATTGTGAATTTGCCTATCTCCTATAGTTCTGTCAATTTACGCTGTGTATATGTAATTGAGGCTATGTTATTCGGTGCATATGAATTTAGAGTTCTTATATTTTTCTGGTAAATTGAATTTTTATCATTAAGAGGTATAACATGAACTCTACTCCTTTCAATATTGTTATAGCTGTACCAGATTTACTTTAGTCAATATTTAAATGGTATATATTTATTATTTTTAACTTTACTCTGTCCTTGTCTTTTAGATATCTTTCTTATATATAGCATGTATTATAATTTTTATAATTATTCAAATCTGATAAGCTTTTAATTGGAGCATTTAGTCCCTTTATATTTGATGTTATTAAAGATACATTTGGGTTTAAATCTATTGTCCTACCATATGCTATTTGTCCTGCCTGTTTTGTTTCTTTTCCTCTACTTTTTATCTTCTTTTATTGTTCCATTTTTCTCTCTATTTAGAAGTTATACTCTCTTAATCTTTTTTTTTTTTTTTTTTGGTTTCACATTGGGGTGATTTTTAAAAATTAATATACTTTATTTTTTAGAATGGTTTTAGGCTTACAGAAAATTTGAGCAGAAAGTACAGTGAGTTCCCATTTACTCCCTCTCCTTCCCCCATTTCCCCTATTATTAACATCTTGCATTAGTGTGGTAGATTTGTTGCAGTTGATCAGCTGGTTTGATATATTATTGTTAACTAAAGTCTATGGTTTACATAAAGTCTCTTTGTGTTGTACATTCTATAGGTTTTGACAAATGTATATGATATGTATCTATAATTACAGTATCATACAGAATAAGGTCACTGCCCTGATAACCTTCTTAATATTTTAAATGGTGTCCCTAGATATTATAACACGTATTCGTGACTTATCAAAGTCTAAATTATTTGTACCAAGTCAGTACAAGGACTTCTGTATTTTATTTTATTTTTATTTATTTATTTATTATTTATTTATTTTTTACATGACAATTTCTTGAGCATCTTTAACAGTCAGGAAACCTGCAAATTAAATTTACAGTAAGATAATATGTAAAACCACAAGATAGCAAAAATTTAAAAGGACTTCAGTATTTTAAATATCTATATATTTTAACCCTACAAGATAAGGTAACTCAAAGTAGACCAAAACTGCAAGTGAAAAAAATTCTTTTTCATTCTCCTCAGGTACAGGAAATGATACAAAACAGAAAGAAAAGTGAAACCTACGAAGAATGAATCTCTCCTCAACATTGTTTACAACCATCAGTGTCAACACTATGTTCTGTTTCCCACTCTGAAAAATCATTTTTGAATGGTCATTTGTAGTGACTCTGCCTAAATGTGTTCTTATTTTTTAAGTAAAAATCTACCGGGTAGCTTCGTAAAATTCACATAACAGTTACAGATACCTCTGACTCATCATACAAAAAACATAGGCACATATACTTATCCATGCATTGATATTTCTGTACTCATTCCTCCAAAGCACTGAACAGAAACACGTTCACAAATCCCAGAGAGGATCAAGAAAAGAATATTAGCAATTTATACACATTCCCAAAAGCATACAAACCCATCATGTCTCGAAACTGTTTATAAAATTTTCAATCGGAAAATGTGCAGAAAATAATTCGTAACAGCACTTTTTTCTCTCTTAAGGGAAGGTAACTGTTGTAAGATCTCTTTTCTTGTTTCTTAATACCTCCAACAAATTTTTACTGTTTTCCTCTTTGACCCTGCCTGTTATATTCTGACATTAATGGAAGTGATTTAATCTATTCCAAGGGATAGTCTTCTCCTGATTTTTAACCTAAAGCAAAACTCAGACATGTTATACTACTCTGTATACACCTATGGGAGAGGCAGAATGTCACTTCCTTATTACCTTTAACCTCTGAAGAGTATCTGCATCGTGTGGAACGTGTAGCCAGTTGAACTGGTATTTAAAAGCAAAAAGCCTCAACGTGATCTACCTGGTATGAGAGTATCTGCCCAGCAATCATAACTGAGATGATCATCTGATACTACTTTTGTGAGCTGAACCTTTCATTTAATTGCTGTTTGAACATTATAGCAGACTTGATTCTTCATATTGTTTCCCTGGCGATTTGGTATAATTATGTGGTGTATTGCAATGAATTAAGCCTCTGTTTGAACAATCATGCCTGATTGTTGTTTTTTATACCTGAATTTCATGTCTAATAATTATAGTTTTAAAATCTCTACTTAAAACTTCAAAGCTTCTTTAGCTTTTTCTTCAATTGTCCACAAAATGTGCCAGTGCCCAGACTCCAGGCGGATAAGCAGCCTTTCTGTTGATTGTGGGCTGGCAAAACCAGGTAAAAGCTGATAAACTTACAGTGAACCTGTGACAAAACTTTGAGTGACATGACTAAGGTTATAATTAATCAGTTGCTAGAACAAAATAACCCAAATATTGAAGGGTCCACAATATCATTAGTGATCAAAAACTTGGATGTTATCAATAACATCTGAAATTAAATACTGAATTTAGTTCACTGGTTTTCAGCCCTAACACTTTACTATGTTTCTTAAAGCAGAACACCTCAAACTAGTCCACCTCAGCCACTTCAGCCCTTCTCATTGACATTCTGTGATGCATTTCAGAGCTGTCATTTTGACCTTTCACCGTGAGGCAGTGGACCAGAGGGGATGGGCTCGGTATGGTCCAGTGATCCTGTCTGAACATGTTTGGCTGAAAGGAGAAGGGAGAAAATGGAGATCAGGCCTCACTCTCAGTGACTCAGGCTCTCTACTAAAAGATCTGTATAGTGCACAAGATCAGTCAGCGAAAAGTATATTCAGTTCTTAGTCCCTAAGTGGTAGGAAGTAGTCCCAGACCAGGAGTAAAGGTGAGTCTCCAGGTGGAGCTGGCTGTCAACTAGAAGAGGAATAGGAGTCCCAACCTTTTCAGAGTAAAACTGACAGAGGACATGGAATGACACATGGAATATAAAGGTAATAGGAATAAAAGTTTCAATGTCAGAACAAGCAGAGATCAGAAGATACGATCTCCCTTGAAGGAATCCCCCAAGGATGCTTCTAAAAAAAGGAGTTATTCCTATAGATATGAGGTGTGAGTGTCTCAAGTATTGATATTAGATTTTACCTGAGCAATCCTAGTGACGCTCCCTCACTGCGTTCCCCAGCCACCCCAATCTCCTCACAGTAATAGAGAATGAAGCTACTAGAACAGTTTTCCTGGGCATATCCCTTCCTCTCTTCCATTTAAAGAATAAACATGACATCATTTGTCATTAGGGAAATGTAAACCAAAACCACAATGAGATGCTACTTCACATCCACTAGGATGGCTCTAATCAAAAAGACAGACACTAACAAGTGTTGACAAGGCTGTGGAGAAATTAGAATACTTATACTGGTAGTGGAAATGTAAAATAGTGCAGCTGTTTTGGAAAACAGTTTGGCAATTCTTCAAAAAGTTAAAATTATCATATCACTCAACAGTTCCAAACCTAGGTATATACTTAAGACAACTGAAAATATATGGCCATATATAAACTTGTACAAGAGTGTTCATAGCAGTGTTCATAATAACCCCAAAGTGGAAACAACAAAAATGCCCATCAAGTGATGAATGGATTTTTTAAATGTGATGTTTGACAGATGAATGGATAAACAAAATGTGGTTTATATATACAATTGAATATTACTCAGCCTTAGAAAGGAATGAAATTCTGACACATGCTACACCATGGATGAACCTTGAGGACATTGTGCTAAGTGAAATAAGCTAGTCACAAAAGGACAAATACTGTGTGATTATACTTATATGAGGTGTCTAAAGTAGTCAAATTCAGGGACTTCCCTGGCAGTCCAGTGGTTAAGACTTTGCCTTCCAGTGCAGGAGGTGTAGGTTCGATCCCTGGTCGGGGAGCAAAGATCCCACATGCTTCGCGGCTAGAGTAGTCAAATGCATAGAGACAAAGTAGAATGGTGGTTATCGGACTGGGGGAAGGGGAAAATGGGGAGTTGTTTAATAGGTATAGAATTTCATCTCTGCAGAACGGAAAAGATCTGTTGCACGGCAATGCAAATATACTTTACTGAACCATACACTTAAAAATGGTTAAGATGGTAAATGGCATGTGCTTTCTACCACAATTTTAAAAAGTTAAAAATGAAAAAAGTTATATATCCATACAATGGAATATTGTTTGGTTATTAATAAAAAGGAATGAAGTACCAATATATGACTATGACTTGGGTGACCTTAAAAGCATTCTGTGAAGTGAAAGAAGCCAGTCACCAAAGGCCACATAGTATATGATCCCATTTATGTGAAATCTCCAGAAGAGGCAAACCCATAGAGAGAGAGAGTAGATTAGTGGTTGCCAGGGGTAGGGGAGGGGGAGGAGTGGGGAGCGAATGCAATGAGAATGAGGTTTCTTTCGTGGGTGATGAAAATGTTCTAGAATTAGATAGTGGTAATGGTTGCACAACTCTGACTGTCCTAAAAGGCACTGAATTGTACATTTCAAAAGGGTGAAGTTTATGGTATATGAACTATATATCAATAAAGCTGTTTTTAAAAGATTAATGTGAAGATAAATATTTTAAGTCCACTTTATGACAGAGGAGAGTGAAGGAGAATAGCTATGAAACTCAGAAACAATAGAAACAGGAATACCCCAACCTTCCAGAATTATCCCTCTACTTCCCCCATTCTTTACAAATCCCCTTGTTTTACCCTTCAGTCTCTTGCATACACTTTATTTTCTTTTAAATTGGCCTCCTGTTATTTCATGTTTGTGTGTATATGTATGTGAGTGTGTTTCCAGCTCACTGAGATATAATTGACATATAACATTGTGTGAAGGTTAATGTGTACAATGTAATGATTTGATATATGTATATATTGGGAGATGCTTTCCATGATAAAGCGTCCTATTATTTCTTGACCTACTTATTCTCAGTTTTACTCACCCTCTCTCCTCCACTTACCTTGTTTTGCTCTTATGTCATCAGCCTTTATGTCAACACTCTGCAAACCACCTTTTCTCTTTTTCTTTTCTCTTTTTTTTTTTTTTGGCTGCACCACGTGGCATGCAGGATCTTAGTTCCCCGACCAGGGATCGAACCCATGCCCCCTGCATTGGGATCACAGAATCTTAACCACTGGACCACCAGGGAAGTCCCATGCAAACCGCCTATTCTTGTGAATAAGAAGTTGTGAGTATATAATTATAATTATGTCTGCTGATGTTTTTGTACTCACATTTGTCCAGATATGTTTTTGTATAAGAGGGGTGTGGACAGGTATGGTTCCAGATGGCTGTGTACCTATGCTTGAATCTTTATGCCAATAATTTGATTGGAAACATTGTAAGGCTAAAACTCAGATAAAGAGAATTGTGTTGTTATGAGTGGCAAACAATGTTAGTGTGCCAATGCCTTATTCGGCTTTCAAAAGGCTATTTTTTTACCTGCAGTGTTGGCAGAATTTGCAACAAGTTGACACCAGACAGACAGTGGTAGTGTGGCTTATTCTTATGAACAGATAGGATTCCAATGGGTAGAGTTAAGTTGTCTGCCTAATTCTGTGTTTTAATTTTTTTAAGAAAGCCAAAGCAGTCCTCCTCAAACTCCATTAAAATTACAGTAAATATTTACAAAAAGAAGTAAATCCATTTTAATACTCAAAGCAAAAGGGAGAGAAGCCAGAGATTTCTATGATTTCTGTAAACGGAAAGCAGATGGGGCAACGATAATGGATAAATTAGGGCAGACAACCCACCTAAGAACCCACAGAAGCAGCTAAGTGCAGGATGTTTTCCAGGCAGACCTCAGACAGCTCCACAGTCAGCGTGGGCAGGTACAGGGGAGAGGAGTGAGCGGTGAGTAACAAAGGACTCCTCCTTTCTTACGACCTTTATACTCTATTTTGGTCACCCACCACTGGAGCCACGCCTTGTCATCACCAAAACTGTCCCACAATGAAATCACGCATATAGTCAAATTACACTTCCAGAAATGACACTGAACCTGGAGAATTTTATAGAGAAGATTTGTTTCACATTTTTATAATGAGAGAAAAGTGGGGATAATTGTCCAACCTCAAAATTGACCAACCACAGATTGATCAAATAAATTGTGGCATATCCATGCAATGAAATTCTATTCATCCAATTAACGTTGCTGTAATTATTGTTTAATTATTTGGATGAGTATAGTTGGATCTACCCCGTATCATATAACAACATACACATACATACACAACAATATACATATTTACATATAAAGAGTTAAACAGAGAAAGAGACAGACAGACTGAAAGAGAGAAAAGAATAGGAAAATATGAAATCTTGACTTGGAAAGCTCTTTTGAAACGTAATGCCAAAGGCAGAAATTATTAAGGACAATATTTATATAACTGACATGAAATATTTTTAAATGTATGAGAAAAAGTTAGCAAAAAGGCAAACGATTAATTGAGAGTAATAGATGCAACGAATATGTCAGGTCAATGTCCTAAATATGTAACAAATTCCCAGAAATCAGTTTTTAAAACTGTAAATACCCCCAGTCAAAGAAGAGGGCCAAGAATATGAGTGGGAAACTTACTGAAGATAACATATAAATAGCCAAAGAAATATAAATTAAAACAAAAATTAGATACCAATTAAATATTTTTTATAAACAAACAAAAAAAAACTTTCATAGATGATACCTAATCTGGCTTAAAGTGCAGAGAAATGGGCACTTTCTTATACTCCTGTGGGGAGTACATATTTTACAACCTCTCTGGAATGCAGTTTGATCCCATGAATCCAAACACTTTAAAATGAATATACCCTTTAGCCAGAAATTCTAATTCTAGGAATTTGTATGAAGAAAATAATGAAATGTGGTTAAAATTTTCCATAGCATTATTTATAATATTGAAAAATTGAAAATCTGAATTTTCAACCTGAGAGGTTCAGTAAGTACATAATAGCATATTCATATGGTGAGATACAATACATCCACTAAAATTATGTTGTAGAATAAACTCATAGGGAAATGTCTGCACTGTATTGTAAGTAAAAATAACTGGTTTAGAAGACTGTAAATAAGTATGATCCCAATTATTTTGTGAGAAAATGTAAAGAAGAAAGGTTGAATGTGCCATGAAGGTAAATGCCATGTTTTATTCCGGCTAGTACTGTACCTGACACGTAATAGTACCTCAAATAGTTCCTAAATGGATGGTTCCACACCAAAATGTTCATTGTGTTTATCACTGAGTAAGGAAGTATAGTGATTTTTATTTTCTACAATGAACATTCATTCATTTTGTTATCAGAATAGAATAATGAATGTTGTTTTTAAAGCAGAGAATAATTTAGGGCAATACTTAAAGAAATGCAGATACAAAAAAAAAAAAAAGAAATGTAGATACCTCCATATAATTGGCACTTTGGTCCTGTGCTTGTGGCTCTACTCAAACACTATTTAATAAAATGAATTTTTTTTCCCCAGGACTGAGTAGACCTAACTCACCCTAAACCTCCCGGATCAGAAATTCATTCATTCATTTGAAACTTACTCTAGTTTTGGTGAAGCAACAAGGGCAGAGGAAAAAAGACAACAAATAAATTAATAAGATAATAATCGACTGTGATTATTTTTTGAAGGAAATAAAACATGATTATATGAGAAAAAGTCACTGGCATGGAGAAGGCAGGGTACTTTAGGTAGGGAGATAAGGAAAGGCTTCTCAGAGGAAGTGAGAGCTGAGCTGCATTTCAAGGTTGATGGGAACCACTGGGAGAAATGGATTTCCGCTAATGGGAATAGCAAGTGCAAAAACCCTGTGGCTGGAACATACACAGGGTGAAAGTAGTACCTAATGAAGCTGCAGAAGAGTACATGGGCAACTTGTAAGCCATGGTAAGGAGTTTGGATCTTATGCTAAGGGCAGAGAGAACTACTGGACTTTTTATACAAAGGAATGACAAAATCTGATTTATTGTCTTAAAAGTTCTCAGAACAGTTCTGATAAAGAGGGTAACTTTAAATTGCATTACAGAATCTTCTGCCCCCAAAATCTAATAAAATAAACAAAAACTTTTAAAAATCAAAAGTATATATACTTAGTAAATACCAAATTGAGAGACCACAACCTATTCACTGTTCTTCAAAAGCTGGTGGCCAGGAAAAGAAAAAGAAATTTCTGGGGGGAAAGCAGAGAAACACAGCTGTATTTGTAAGAAGACAAAGGTTTACAATTCTTACTCTTACCCTTACATCCAGACAGCGTTGTTTCATCTTTATTTGGACTTCTAACCAGGAAGTAGTGGGCATGAGTGAGGGGGCCGGCTGACTCCTGACGGAGGTGCCATTTCAGAGCTAGATTCCCAAATGAGACTTGGACCCAAGTCCTGGAGTCTTCTAACATAATTGATCAGGCCAAGAAGGAGACAGCTATGGGGACTGAGAAGGAACAACCAGAGAGATGGAAGCACAAGGAGAATATGGTATGATGGAAGCCAGAAGAGAAAAGCAGTATGAGAAAGATGGCATCATCAGCTGTACCATCGGCTGCTGAGCGACTGAGTAAAATGAAGACAAACGAGAGTCCACTGTTGTTTATAAAACAGAAGCAGACTCACAGACATAGAAAACAAACTTATGGATACCAAAGAGGAAAGGGGGCTTAGGGGTAAATTGGAAATTTGGGTTCGCGGATTCACACTGCTATATATAAATAAACAACAAGGGCCTACTGTGTAGCACAGGGAACAATACTCAATATCTTGTAGTAACCTATAATGGAACAGAATCTGAAAAAGTATATGCATATAACTGTGTCACTTTGCTGTACACCTGAAACACTGTAAATAAACTGTATTTCAATAAAAATAAATAATAAATTAAAATAAATTTTATATTAAAAAAAAAAGACGAGTCCTCTGAATTTGACAAAATAGAGGTTGTTTGGAACTTGCCAAGGAGTTTCAATGGCGTGGTAAGAACAGAGGCAAGGTTGAATCTGGTTGAAGATTAACAGTGTCCAATAGATCAAAACAAACCAATTGATTAGGAAAAGTATACTCATTCCACATACTGAGACCAGAGATAATGTTTTCCCTTGGGACCTCTCAGACCCAACGTGTAAGACTGTACACAACATCCTCAATACCTCTGCAATAAACACAACAAGTTCCATAGACTTGCCTCCTAGTATCAAACATCAGAGATAATATAGAGGTTTTTCTTCATTGGGTAAAAAACTGCACTAACTGGTTATTTTATTGGTATATGATTATTCCATATAATTGTTCCTTATAATAACAATAAATGGTTATTGAAATGGGCTAAAGTCCCTTCCAGTTGTAAGAGTCTATTAATACTGGTATGTGCTTTTCCAGGGAAAGGGTTAGACTTGCTTTTCGAAGTCATTTTTTGGTGACCATCATCTAAAAAATATGAACAAAGTGAAGCGTTCATCGTCTATAGGCGCCGAAGAGAAAATGAGAACGTCAATTAACTTGAACAAAAGGGTTGCTGAGTTAGAGAGAGGACCCATGAGAGGTCAGAAAGCCTGAATTTAAGTATTTCAGTAAAATTTGCAAAGAGAGTCAAGACTTGCTGGAGAAAAAGCCATTTTTAGCAGCACTAGAGAATTGTGCAGACCTGGGCCCTGCGGCTCACTGTTCTAAGGTTTGGCTCAGTTGTTTTTTAATATAGAAGCGGAGCTTTAATAACATTTAAAAAGTTACACTGATTGTCTAACTACACTCAAACAGTATATCCTAGTAGTTAAGAGTACAGGCTGTGAGGACAGACCAACCAGAGTCTTTCCCTCTAAACAGCTCTGTAACCATGGGCAAGTTATTCTCCCCTAACCTCCAGCTCCCTCATCTTTAAAGCGGGGCTTAGTGATAGTATGTACTTCACAGTGAAGAGGAAATATGACAATGCCTGGGACTTTTAGTAAGTACTGAAAACATGGTAGACAGCATCATGGTTTGGAGAAGTCTTTCTTTCCCCTGAAATTGGTGATTAGAGCAAAAGGCTTTATATAACCCACATTCTTATTTCAAAGAACTTCCAGATATGGGGCCAGTCTCTTTCCCACCCAGTTTACACTACAGCTCCCTCCCTCCCCCATTAAAAGGTGGATTTTTGGCTTCCCTGGTGGCGCAGTGGTTGAGAGTCCGCCTGCTGATGCAGGGGACGCAGGTTCGTGCCCTGGTCCGGGAAGATCCCACATGCCGGCAGAGCGGCTGGGCCCGTGAGCCATGGCCGCTGAGCCTGCATGTCCGGAGCCTGTGCTCCGCAACGGGAGAGGCCACAACAGTGAAAGGCCCGCGTACCACAAAAAAAAAAAAAAAAAAAGTGGATTTTAAGTGAGGGGTCTGTTTAAGGAGTGCAGTGTTTGTGAATAGAAACATTCCAGTGGTTCTTTGTTCCAAAGATGAGAGAGAAGCCCCATGAGGGTTGGAAAATTTGAGGGTGTGTATAGGACCAACATCTGGTAGTCCAGTTAGAAATCACATTAGTCACCAGACTTGTTAAATTGCCTTGGAACTACCACAGAGAAGGAATAGCAATGCAGGGTGATGGGGCAGTGGTATGGCCAGGCAGAGACTGGGCACACATACCTCCCTTTAATTCCGGGTTACTGAGGTGCACTGAAGATGGATTCAGTTTGAGAACTGGGGTACTGGAGTGTGGGTGAGACTGGCAACTGGCTGCAAACCAGTGAAGGGGGCAGAGCATCCTCTGGTGCTTAGGGGAGCTGTTTAGGGTTGGGCGAGCATCGTTATCAGCTAGACCTGTACAGCTCTCCCTGTCTACCCTGAGGCTGCTGGCAGTGAGCCAGATGGTGGATGGTGGTAAGGACCAAGAGGAAGGGACCACAGCCTCTCCCAGTCCAGTCACTTAAGACAACATCACTTCACTCTCAGAGGAGTATATACGGGGAATCTGAAGGGGGATTACCTGGGAGATACCCCCCCATCTCCTCCCCATATCCTCCCAAACCACTGGAGTCTCAAGTCTAAATTGTAATGATAGGAAGAAAATATCTAAGTCTTTCTAACTGAACTGAGATTTTTGGTAATGAGAATTTACTGATGAGCTTTGGAATGGGGTTAAAAATAGTTAAGGGAGCCACCAAGCCAGAGGGAAGGAGAGATTAGCAGAACAGTTAGAAAGCACTTACAGTATTGGAAAAATAAACCAGTCATACTTACACATTCAGGACCTGAAATGCCTCATCTAATCACTTACAGATATTGTCTGAAAATTAATCTTCCTTTTCCTAGCTAGTCTCTGGTTTCTTGTTATGGGTTTTGTGTTCACATTATCTATTTTGAAAAGATTCATGTTTATTTTCTCCCCACATAATCCTAGTAAAAGAACATAAAATGCCTAAGATATGAATGGAAACATATGTCCTTGTCTGCATCCTTGCTACTTTACCATAAAGACTTCCAAAAGAACACGTTTTTAATAATTTACCTATTTCTCTGTAACATAGATCGTTTGTAAACATATGAACTACAAAAAAGAGTCATCCACATTGCATCATCCAGATATAACCCTGTTGATATTTAATTTCTTCCTAACTTTTTAATATATACATATATACACTTTTTAAAAAAATAAAAGCGTGACAAATTGTACACACTATTTTGTAACCTGCTTTTTTCACTTGTAGCACTTAGAAGAGTGTCTGGAACATCATAAGTTCTAGATAAATAGTTATATAAATAAATACTGAAGGAGGGAGGGAGATGCAAGAGGGAAGGGATATGGGAACATATGTATATGTATAACTGATTCACTTTGTTATAAAGCAGAAACTAACACACCGTTGTAAAGCAATTATACCCCAATAAAGATGTTAAAAATAAATAAATAAATACTGAATATAATAACTGAACATATTTCCATGTCATGAAGTATTTTTCTTTTTTCTAAACATTTTTATTGGAGTATAATTGCTTTACAGTGTTCTGTTAGTTTCTGCTGTACAACAAAGTGGATCAGCTATACATATACATATATCCCCTATCCCCTCCCTCTTGCGTCTCCCTCCCTCCCACCCTCCCTATCCCACCCCTCTAGGTGGTCACAAAGCACTGAGCTGATCTCCCCAGGGGATGCAGCTGCTCATGAAGTATTTTTCTGTGGCTTCATTTTTTTCATCACAATTGCATAGGATTCCACTGTGTGAATTTTGCTATCTCTAACCATGCCCTGCAGAGCTGAGGAGGAATAAGTCATGTGATGGACTCAGAGATGCCCCGTGCAGGCCCCCTCAAGGGGGAACATGCTGCCCAGCTGCTGGGAGTACTGGCATCTCCAGCCTCCACTACCAGCCCCCTGCAGGGATTGCTTTAGCTACAAGCACCTTCCCAGGGCAACCCACATCTAAGGACTGATTATAGAGGGGCCCAAGGCAGAGCGACTGTGATAGGGCATCCTCCTCTAGAGTTTCCTGGGGCTGTCCACCCTGCATGGCAGCTCAGCTTCTCTCTCTGCCCCGTCCTATTTCTTCCCTCTTCCTTCCATGGGTGTTTACTCGCTAATAAATATACTACACACTGTACTCTGTCTCAGAGTCAGTTCCTGAAAAACCTAACCTGACCCATGAGAACTCCCAAAGTCTATTGATTAAGGCACTCAGTAAATCCTGACATTACTGCCAGGACCCATGGCTCATGCCAGGCTAAATAAACTGTGATGCACGTATCCGTGATGTGTTATGCAGCCATTGAAAGAAATGTTTGTTTTGTTTAGACGTTGTTAGTGCTGTTATGACACATGGCGGCTCCAGAGGGAAGAAGGAAAGAAAAAGGAAGGGAAGAGAGAGAGGGGAGAAATTCATTGAATAACATCAGATGAGTACTTGAGCCCTCTCTCTATCTCGCAGTCTTTGTTTCCAGATCTCTTGCCCCTTATTAGGCTTTGGACCAACTCAGTGGGAGCATTTACTTGGGCAAGTACTATCCCCATAAATGTAGAGTCTGCAAGATATAGAAACTGAAATTAGACATGACCCTGGACACATAAATGTGTACCAGCCTGACTGTGAAGAATTGGGACAGTGGATAGGACTTTTAATGCATAAGAGCAGAATTAAGAATTAAATCACACTAATAGAAACAAATCAAATCAAAATCAAAACAAAAGCCCTGAGTGTGTGTTCGAGGAAGCCCAGACCTCCGAGGAATCCAGAAGGTGTTTGCACCTGTCAGAGTCACACATTCCAAAGTAGCAGAAATCTACTGGCTGAAAGTTTCCTGTTACTTCCGGCCTCAGAGAGGCAGACTCAGGCAGCATCGGGCTCAGCCCATGTGAGATGCCTTCTCCCAATCACAGACCACCCTCCCCTGGTCCCAGAGGTTCAAAGGATTGGTACAGGGTAGAAAAGCACCTCAGGCCAGAGCAGTGTGCACAGTGGGCCGGCACAGTACCAGGAGGTGGAAGAGGGGGAGAGGGCAGGTGAGTAGACCCATTCCACTGGGCAGGGAAGATAACTGCACTCTTAGGGGTTGGGGAAGAAGTTCATTTCCTGATGAACAGAGTCTATCATTTTTTGTAATTTAGGATATTGTGACTATTCTGTTCTCTTTAAACTGTACAAACTGCTTTCTTATCCCCTTTGATATTGTCCAGTTCTCAGAACTAAGATAATGTTCTTCCAGGGGGTGTTACTCACCCATCCTGATTTCCACCTCACATTTCCACCTCTTCACAGAAAGACCAAGAAAAATCCAAGAACCCTGGGAAAACCTCTATCTCCTGATTAAATCTCAGATAGACAGACACTTTTGAGGACCTCCAGTTTCCATGTAGAGTTAAAAAAGCAAAAGGAAAATTAGCCTAGCAGAGAGAAAGTTTCTTAATATTCTTGTCAGAAATCATTTGGTCCTGTCTACTCGTAATGGGATTTGTGAGGCAATTTACTCATGTTTCTTCTCGGCAAACAGTTCAGCTTAATAAATGTTGAAATAGGTCAACAAATTAGCTTTTATCTACACAATGTTATTTTTACATAACTTATTTTTACTCTTCACCAGTTGGTGTTTCCACCAGGATTTGCAGGTTGTATTTTTTTGTTCTAACAACATTTCTACACGTAATACAGATTAAGTTTCAAATAATAACAGTATCATTTTATGTTTATGAGCTTAAAACCCCACTTATAACTAGCTTTAAAGATATTTATGACATTTAGAATTTTTATGAATTTTAATGTCTTTTTTTAAACTAAAGATAATGTTTATTGATCACTTTTGCCTGAATAGAATCGCCAAACATAAGAACTCACTTAGATTTTATATATATATATATTTTTTTAAGTTATATATATAACTTGGGTTGTATAGTTTTCAAACCTTATAAAAAATGTTTGGCTTTTATTTTTCTTTCTCAATGAGGAGAAAATTTCCTTATTTTTCTTTCTACTACAACAGACTATTTTTGCTTTCTGCAACAATGGGCTTATAAATCAATCACCTATATTTTTTTTAACTATCTGGAAAGAATCATAGACTGGTAAGTACACAGGGGATCTTAGGCATCATCTAGTCAAGAAAAACAAATGAACACTTGGAATTTCTTTTGACCTCTCCTGCTTACATTCTTACGAAGAGCAAACACTGATCAGCCCTAGAATATGCTTCCCCTTGACGCTGAAATCTGAGCCTCATGGCCATGAAGGCTACCCACACCCCTGGTGCGTCACTGTTCCCTAACCGGGGCAGAGACCAAATTCATGAGGAGGTGTCTTAATTTCACCTGCCCCAAGGAATCTCCATGGTACTCCTGCCCTGGGGCTGGGCATCCCACTGGCATTGCCCACACCCGAGGTCCTCACTTGGCTGAGAATGCCTGAGCCATTGCTTACATCTTACTCCATGACTTCAGGTGAGTGAGTGACTCAGCTCAGCACAGCAAGCATCAGGGACCTAAAGCAGTGCTGTCTCATAGAACTCTGCAAAGACGGAAATGTTCTACATTTGCTTAGAACACTTGAAATGTGGCTAGTGCAACTCAAGGATTGAATTTTTTATTTTATTTAATTGAATTAATTTGAATTTAAATAGCTACAAGCCTCTACTAGTCACCACACTGGTCAGAGCAGGTTTAGAGCTGTAAAGCAAGAAAAATGAATGGATGTGGGCCATGGGGGTCATGGCCATGGGAAAAAGCTCCTCCTTTCATCATTCCCACGACCTCGTCATACCCTAAGTGTAAGCAGACCAGCAATTGCCCTGATCTAATCTCCACAGCCATCTTTATCCCCATCTCTGAGTCATACAAGTGTCTAATTTTGTTCTGGGTTTCAGAATCTGGGCTAAGGCAATAGCCTATTATCTGTTTCATCCTCTCCTATTTCTCCTTTTTTTTCTTTTGTCAATCCAAATTTCACTAATAGGAGCTAAAGTGTGAGGTGTGGTTTGTGTGTTCTCTGGTCCAACAAACTTGGGTGAGGAAAAGAGGTAATGAGCTTGAAAAAATGATCTCATGCCTGATGGGTGAGTCTCACTTCTTTTTCCTCCTGCTTTGAAAATTGGTTTGTTTAGCAAGCAATAGTGTTTAGACCTATTCAATGTGTCTGGAAACATCAACACTGTAGGGATGAATAATTTTTAGAAGAAAACAAACTGAATGAAGACACAAGAAAAATACATAAAGAAAACTCCAGCCTTTCAAAACTCTGTACTCCTCAGAGCAAAGGAGTTCCCTAGAGGTTGTGCAATTTGAATAAATCATCATGGTGCCAGGCCACTGGGCAGTCTTCCACAGGGTGGAGCTCACAAGGGCTATTCCTGTGTGTGGAAAAATTTTGAGGTGAACTGTGCACTTTCAGGCAGGGGCAATGTCGTCTCTGAAGGGGGACAGCTGCTATTCCATCCTCTGCCCGCTACCAACCCCATTTTTTAAAATTCATCCCATCCCATCCACTTCCTTACTAGCTCTCCCAAATAACAAAAAAAAAGAAAGAAAGAAAGAAAGAAAAAAATCAAATATATATGAAGGAAGCACTGCTTTGGAATAACACAGGAAAGTTTCAGTAAACCCCATATTTGAAAAGTTCATCCATACTGGGAGCTAAAATGGAAGGGGGGAAGGGCAGATACACCATATTATCAGGAGTCAGTCTCTACTCACAGCCCGAAGCCCCCAAATCATGGGTTAGGAAGTTCATCTGTTTGTCTGTTCTCTGTCCTCAGGCCTCTTTCCCTGTCAGGGTGTCTTCCCTCTCCCTTTGGAAATACAAGAACGGTTTCTACTAAAATCATTCACAATGAGGCATTGACATCGATGGCTCATGAGGCTCACGGTGCCTCTTTTATATGTATTTGCATTTTAACCAGGAGCAAAGGAGGATTCTTGAGTTATGGGAATTTGGAAATTAGAGTGAAGAGTGAGGAACACTTTGAATGGAGGTTGAGGGTAGAAGGTTCTCACCTTGTCAACTTTGTTTATGTGATTCCCCTTCTGGCTAAACTTGTAAGGAAAAAGGGCAGGGGAGTATCTCTTAATTTTAAAGAAACATAAAGGGAGGTGGTATCTCCCTACGTTAAAAAGAAGAAAGATCAGCAACAAATTCAATACAAAGGCCTGGTTTAAGAGTCAGGAGATCAGGACTGAAATCTTGACCCTGAAAATGACACATCGTTGATCTTGAACAAGTCACTTTCCCTCCCAGAGCCTTGGTTTCCTTGTCTGCACCATGACGGAGCTGACTATGAAGCCTCTCGGTTTGCAGCCAGAGCTGATATTCAATCATGCTATGAAAGGGCACATGGTCAATAATGGCCCTGAGATAAATGACATCTTAATTTCTCCCTAATCACATACCTTCTCAGTAAGACAAAACTACTAGGAGTGTAGTCACTGACTTTAAAGTGTGTCACTCATCAAGTAATTTGAAGTGTATAATTTTTGTTTCTTTACTGCAATTATTTGTCAAATGAGTTTTTTAAATGTACAGCAATCTATTCCTTTGTGGGTTCAGAATTAACTTATTAACAAACTTGGGTAAAGAAAAGAAGTAACAAAAAAAGAAAGAAAAAGAAAAACGGTAATGAGGTGCCAGGTTAGATTGCCATAGCAGAGGCCAGTAGGGAAGAAAAGCCACACACGCACACACACATACACATACACACACACACCACACACACACACACACACACACACACACACACACACATCCACCAAACAGGACCCAGTGTGGGCTCGCTTGGAGAGCTGTTTGCTTGGGGCAAGAGAGGTAGGTAGAGAAGGAAGGATAATTCTGGGCAAAGGTAGTTGGGGAAAGAAAACGTTTTCTAGCTGAGCTTCAGAAGGTGGTAGAGTTCAAGAAGAAGAAATGAGAGACCACTCAGAGGAGCGGAGGAAGGTAAGTAGCTGGCCTTTTGGAGCCTGGTTGGTACTGACTGAATATAAGCCGAGGAGTTTGTACTTTATCTCTTTGGTTGTCCAGCCTCCCCTCCATGGGCCAGAAAGAGAATAAAATGATTGGGTCTGGACAAATACTGTAGGTACAGGGAAAGGGAAGTCATTAGTCTGTCTCTAAGAGCTGAAAAGCCAAAAAGTTCTCAAATTTAAGCGCAACAGAGTAGGAGAGGAGAAATTTGGATTTGGAGAGATTAGTTAGCAGGAGAGAATGGGTGGACAAAGCCATCTGGTACCAGGAAGCAAAAAGGAGCATATGGCTGAGCCTGTGGTGGAGCAGGGGCTCTGGAGGGCTCTCCTTTGAACTGAGGCTGTAGGGAGCACCTGGGTCTTTGTTGTGGTGCACGGGCTTCTCATTGCGGTGGCTTCTCTTGTTGCAGAGCACAGGCTCTAGGCATGGCTTCAGTAGTTGTGGTGCGTGGGCTCATTAGTTGTGGCTCGCGGGCTCTAGAGTGCAGGCTCAGTAGTTGTGGCACACGGGCTTACTTGCTCCGCGGCATGTGGGATCTTCCTGAACCAGGGCTCGAACCTGTGTCCCCTGCATTGGCAGCGGATTCTTAACCACTGCACCACCAGGGAAGTCCCATCATACAGTATTTGTCTTTCTCTGTTTGACTTATTTCGCTTAGCATAATACCCTTAGCATAATACCCACCCATGTCATTGCAAATGGCAAAATTCTATCCTTTTTTTATGGCTGAGTAGTATTCTATTGTATATATATACCACATCTTTATCCGTTTATCTGTTGATGGACACTTAGGTTGCTTCCATATCTCAGCGATTGTAAATAATGCTGCTGTGAACAATGAGGTGCATTTACCCTTTTGACTTAGTGGGGCTTTTTTTTCAGATATATACCCAGGAGTGAAATTGCTGTGTCATATGGTAGTTCTATTTTCAGTTTTTTGAGAAACCTTTCCACAGTGGCTGGACCAATTTACATTCCCTATGTGGCTCTGTTTTAAAACAAAATTAAATCACTAGTTTTAGATGCCTTCATCATTCACTGTTTGTTCTGGTCTGTCTGCTTCAAGAAACTGAGGCAAAGGTAAAGAAAATGAATATTGGTTGGGTAACTAATATTGTGTTAGAACTTCACACATATTCTCGTGTAATTTTCATAGTACCCCTTTTAGTTAAGTATTATAATACCCATTTAGAGATAAAGCTCTACAAGATTAAGTAATTACCAAAGGCCACAAAACTTCTAAGTGGTGGAGCTAAGATTCAAAGCTAGATTTGTCCAAAGCCCATGCTCTTTCTACTTCATCATACTCTAACCTGTTCTGCAATAAAGTTCTAGGCAAATAATTCACTCATATATTCTTCTCACTCAAATATACATTTTTAAAATTTATTTCACCTGCCTTTTTACTGAGTAAAATAATTTATTGAGTGCCTACCACATGTAAAGCGCTGTGCCGCTTTGGACTGAAAAAGACAAATAAAACAGGGTCCCAGGGCCTTCTTCTGCCTTGGAGACTCTTGCAGTAACGTGCAGGAAGCCCTTCATAGGTTGATACCAGGAGGAAATAATGCACAAGGGGAGCAGAACAGAGTCCTCCCTGAGTAATTTCTGTGTCAGGGGGGAAGCAGCCCCAGTACAGAGGAGGAACCTCAAGGGTCATCTCTGCATCACCTCATAATCTGGACCAGAGGCTCCAGAGCTGGCCAAAGCCTAGGGATGAGGCCCAATGGCGGTGTTAACTGTTCAGGAATGCTGGTGCAATGTGCAGAGGGCCCCTGCCATAGGGACGTGCTGTTTGGTACCTGACTCTGGCCATACCCCAAGCACACCTGGGAAGCTTTTTTCCCTCTCCCAAAGAGCTTCCCCCCTCTCCCCCAGCCAATGAATCCTTCCATGGAAAATAAAAAGGGGCACAGATGGGAGATGGGTAAGGCTTTTAGCACCCTCCAACAGAGCAGCCCTTGAGTAGGGAACAGGAGGAAGGTGAAAGAGGCTGCTTCACCTCAACCTCGATGCCTTTGGCTGTGGTATCAGTAACCATTAAAACCTCCCTCCTAGGCCCCAGGGGTCACTGGTACATGAAGCAAAGCCACAGCCCAATAGCCCGCCCTTCCTAAATATTCCTCTAGTTATTATTCATAATTTCTCATGCTTGTAAATGATCTTGGTGTTTACCAATCACTTCGACATCTTTTCTCTCAGTGATCACAACAATCCCATCAACAAGTTGTGTTTTACCCATTTTGTAAGTGAGGAAATAGACACTGAGTGGCATTACCCAAGGTTACACCGTAAGGACTGGGCAAGACTGCGTTTGAACCTTGGCTTTCTAACACCAAGTGCGGTGTGCTCACTGTTAGACCACAGCCAGTAGACCACCCTGAGAACTGCCAGAAGCCTACACTTGGCTGTCTAACTGCCACCCCTCTTGACATTTGTGGCTGTTTGGGGGATGCAATAAATATTTTACGGCTTCTAGACAACAACCTAGTCAACTACAAGTGGCCGAGGAGAGGCTATGAAATGCTGGCTCTCACACTGACCTGCACATTTGTACCTCTTCTAAGAATTTTGTTCCCAAGGGGTGCATGAGAAAGGTGCAGGTCTGGAATACATCTAGACAGATTTTCTGGAACAACGTGTGGGTGCAGCTCTGGGTTTGGGACAAATGTGCAAATATGAGTGCAGTGTTGAGGGGCTAAGGAGGCAAGAACTTAGAGAAGTGAGCGAAGAGAGGCCCAGTGATTCTGACCTTTGCAGAGGCAGGATCACCTGAGCAGGGAAAAGTGGTACCTACTCTCTCTGCTCCAGATTTGGCGAGGAAACAAGCCAGGTGTTTCTTCTTCTACTGAAAGTATTAGCCATATGGCAGGTCTTTACAAACTGCAGTGTTAACTTAAATGATCTGGGTTTGAGTCTCCGCTTTTGCATTTTCTAGCCACGTGCCTTGGGCAAAGCAATTAATCCCTTTAAGCCTCATTTTCTGCATCTGCAAAATGGCAAGAAAACAGATTCTCCCCTAGATCCTCCAGTAGGAGGACAGCTCTGCTGACACCTGGATTTTAGCCCCATGGGACTCATTTCATGCTTCTGACCACCAGAACTGTAAGATAATTCCCTGTGTGTTGTTTGAAGTCACTAAGTTTGTAGTAATCTGTTATAACAGCAATAAGAAACCAGGAAAGATTTTGGTAAAAATACCCATCTCTCAGGTCTGTTGAGAGGATGAACACAGAGTGCCAGCATGTGCTGAGGACATTAAATGACAGCTTTCACCATCACTTTATTTTGTGCCATTATCTAAGTTATGACGCACAGCTGAAGGAGGAGAAGGAACGCGTAGCGGAAAAGGAGAAACATCTAGTGAACAGCCACTTCAGCATTCTCTGCCCATCCACGCAGTCCTGCCTTCCTAAATCAGACGCCCCTCCCTGGCATCTCCTACCTCATGCTTGTCTAGATTTCTTCACTTTACTCTCCTTTTTCCTCACACCAAGTTCCCACCTGTCTCCTTCCTTCTTTTTTCCCACTCTGGTCTGCGTTTCCCCACCCTAATTCTGACTTGCAATTCTTCCACGGAGTATTCATAGGTCTCTTCCCCTTTTTAAAAACTCTGTGTGGCAGAGTCATCTTTGGGAAAGTATGCATCGTTACAGGATATATTTGGGTCACTGGGGCCAGCTCTCTTGTTCAGCAGCTCCTCCTGGACCAATAAAGCCCTCTTTCTTAGGTGACCTACCTGTCTTCTTCCTTTTTCTCTGTAGCCCTACTTTCCTCCTTTATTCTACAGTGTACAGTCATTTTTGCTGTGCAGCCATGTTGCTACAATCACACTTTAAATTCCTTGAAAGAACAAATTGTCTTCTTTCTGTTCTTTAAGGCCAGCTAATGACCATAAATAGGCTGCTATCTGCAAATGGGTCCTAATTGGTACCGGGTGATAATGGGGCTGCTTTGGGCCTCTTTTGCCCTTTACTCTCTCTATGTACTTGTGCTGTCTGAACTTCTACCTTTCATGGTCTATTTATCTGTGTCTCTAGTTTAGACAGTAACCCAACTGGTCAGGAGCAGTATCTGTGCATTCCAGTGAGGAACTTTATAATGTGGCTGACCCAGCTACATGAGTAAGGCTCCCCTTTGGGGGAGGTTGTGCATTAATTCCTTCGCGGCGCTCAGGCTCCACTCCGTCTAGTGTGCAACAATCTCGGGAAAGAATGAATGACATTTCTAAGCCTGAAATGACATTTCCAAGCAGAAAGAAATGAATGGCATTTCTTAGCGGAAGCTACGCAGAGGGATCTTGTAACTATGGCCCCATTTCTTCTATTCACTTGGCAAACACTGATGGAGTACACCATGTGCCCAGTTCCGGGCCAGAAAACACTCATAAATTTCAACTCCAGTTCCCACCACTGCCCAGGTGAACAGGTAAGGGAAGATATTTAGAGATGTTTAGGATTACTTGGAAGGTTGTGAATACTTACTTTAGAGTGTAACAATGAAGTTACAATTTAGCAAGATCTGAGTCGAATAGAAGGCTTCCCTCCCACGCACGCCGGAACTTCAGCCAAACTGTCTAGTGTGTTATCTCCTGGGCTCCTTACTCTTCTAAGCCTCTACTCCCTGACCTTTCCTTTCCTTCTACCTGGAATGTCACCCCCACCTTCCTCCCACTCCCACCCACCTCTTCTTGACCCATCAAAACCATATATACTCTGCACGCCTTACCTCTTCCCTCCTCAGAACTCCCACGATACTTAAGGTCTTATTAGACACATTATAATGACTTGGGAACACAGCTTCCCTCCTAAAGCCTGAAATTCTAGAACACAACCATCTCTCTTACATATCTTTGTATCCCTCAAAATGCAAGTTGTGTCATATAACCCATTTTGATTTAGAGCCTGAGTGGATGAAGTGGATAGTTAATTTAATTAACAAAACACTGAGAGATGTGGATGGCTTATCTCAAGGTAATTCACGTGCAGAGGCCAAAATAATTCACCCAAACACTTACCGTGTATTCCTTCCAGAGGATCCTCAGGGAGGGAGAGACCCGCTTTTTAAAGTGCCAGACACAGCGCTAAGCCTTGTAGATAATTTCTGGGAGCCAGCATGGGCTGGGGAGAAGCACTGGGGCTCTGGAGCCGCGCAGACCAAGGCCTCCAGCCCAGCTCTTCCACTTACCGGTTGTATGACCCCAGGGAACTTAATTTACCAATTTAAGCTTTAGTTGCCTCATCTGCAAACTGGAGCCTCCCCACCCTTTTTCTTCTTCTACCTAATTAGGTTATGAGAATGACATGTGTGTATGTACATTACCTAGTAGAGCGGCATAGAGAAGGAACTAATGTGAGCCCCTCTTTCTCTCCTCGCCCCCCCCTTATGTGACGGGGTATTTTTAATTTGCCAACTATATTTGAAGATAACAATACATTCTGAAAATGATGGGTTTTAACCGCTGCCCGGAGTCCGTATGGGAACCAGTCGCCCACTCTGCCCGTAGGTTTATCCTTTGGGCTTCCGTTTGCCGTGACCAAGGGCAGGGAGAGCCATACCAGGGACCTTCAGTTGTGCTTCATCACCACCTCCGGTCTGCCCTCGGTGACTATGGGGCCTCAGTTCATCACTCAGAAGGATGCAGTCTGTATGTTCCATACCCTAAAGAACTGCTGAAAGTTGGTGATGAGACTCAGGCTGGCTTTACTTTGTTTTTCTCCTTTATAAAATTACTGTGATCACTGAACTGAATAACCAAACTTCTTCCATGGCTAAATGATCACATGGCTTGGTTTGGGTGCTCTGGAACACGAGAAGGCGGGGCACGGTGGTGTGACTTAGCTCTGCTGTGGAACTTGCAGCAGCAGTCTTCATCCCCTGCTCCTAACGAGTTGTGATATTCTCAGCTGTGTCCTCAGCCTGTGGGAAACCGTGAAGATGGCCAAAGATGACTCCACTGTTCGTTGCTTCCAGGGCCTGCTGATTTTTGAAAATGTGATTATTGGTGTAAGTAATGAGTATTTTCCAGGAAATTCTGCTCTTCCTGTAACTATGATTTTAGATCAATCGAAAGTGAGAGTTTAAAGGGAAATAATGATATAATGACTGGTTCCCTACATCTTTTCTTCCTTTTAAGAAGTGTGTTAGTAAAACATGCTAACTAGAAGTTAACTATATAAATAATCCTATATAACTATGTAATATATCAAAAGACCATGTGGGAAAAAAAAGAGAGATTTCCCTCCCAACTTTACAACACAAGAATCTAAAAGCAACCACGCTAACCACAGTCAGTGTCCAAGCACTCTCAACACACACGCTTTGGTGTGTCTTTCCTACCCCTCCTTGGTTTGATTTCCACAGCCTCCACTGTTAAGGTTGTTGGGGACAGATGTTTGCATCTTCCTGTGCTGGTCACAGGAAGGGGGGGGGTGGCAGTACTGGGATGTAAGAGTAACTCAGAGGCCAGGCTGCGTGGGCGCAGTGTGGTGAGAGCACTTAGGAGCCAGGATCACTGGCTCTGGGCCCAGCCCTGACTGTGACTCTGCGTGACTCCGGACAGGTCATTGCCTTTCAGGGCCAAGATCCTTCATCTATGAAATCCAGGGGGCAGGAAAGATAACCACCAAGGTTCCTCCCAGCTCTAATGTTCCATGGCTCTCTGGCACAGAGAACATGACCAGGACCAGTTTAAATATTACAATCCAGGAATATGGACAGTGGGCAGTGGGAATGGGAGTGAGAGATTATCTTCGTACAAGAAGTCATTGTTTGAGCGGTTCATGCCCCAGGGGTTTTATAGATGGTCTGAAATTGTCTGGGTCTCCTGACAAAGAGCGAGAAGATAGAGCGAAACGTGGAAGGAGGCATGAAACCAATACGTAGGATGGAAGGAGCTGTTTGACTTCCTGGCAATGAGGAGTTTAAGTCAGTTGCTTAAAGCCTATGCAGGGGACAGAGTTAGTCTCTCTTAGCACCACGCCCCTACTCCTCTACCCCTTTCCCAGTGCCGCTCTCATGGCCGCCAGCCTGACAGAATCCCCTCTGCCCCCAGATGTGCGGCATCGCCCTGACTGCAGAGTGCATCTTCTTTGTGTCCGACCAACACAGCCTCTACCCGCTGCTTGAAGCCACTGACAATGATGACATCTATGGGGCAGCCTGGATTGGCATGTTTGTCGGCATCTGCTTCTTCTGCCTGTCTGTCCTGGGCATTGCAGGCATCATGAAGTCCAACAGGAAACTTCTTCTGGTGGTAAGACCTTAAAACTCTCTACATTTCTCTCCTGGACCAATTTAGATGGATTGTTTCTTCTTCCCTGAGCACAGTGCTTTGGTTTTCAGTGGGGTAGGAGGGAGCACAGAGTGCCAGGTGAGGAGGGAGTAGAGGGGAAGACCCTCCCTGCAGTGAAGATTATCCAAGTGGGGTCAAAGATGCTCTCCTCTATGGGAAGTCCAGAAGAGTCCAGCACAAGAGAAGCTGAAGGGGAGACACCTGGAGGTCACCTGTTGAGTATTTTCCAGATCTTCGCTTCTCTGACTGGTGTCTGCATGGGCCCAACAGATACAGCCAGGAGCTACACAGGCCAAAGGAGAGACAGTGAGAACTCGATAATTAGCCTTTTTCTCTTGAGAGTAAGTAGTTTAAAATATTGTTTTAATAGTAATCAAGTGTTGATATATTAGGATATAAATCACAAAATATGCATGAATTTTTAAGAGAAAGCATGAGCTTTTGTAGGCATTTTTGAGCTCAAGGCTGATGGTGTTGTGGGATGGCCTACACTTCCCATTTCACGCATTCACTCTGCTTTTCAGGGACCCTAGAAACCCATGCTGGGCAACATGTAGAGAACAGCTACAGCTCCCACCTGCCTGTGGAGGCTCTAACTCTGTGCACCCATAGGGAGGCTTCTGCCCCAAACCTCAGACAATAGGTTGTGCCCTGCCTTTGCAGATGGGAGCAAATTTGCAGCCAGCCGGGCTAAGAACCCTCGGTGTTGGGTCTAAACTTCTACTCCCTTCCCCCATGCTCAGGACAGCAGTTTCTCGCCCTGTGATGGGGCCCCATCCTCACTCCCTACCTGAAATAACTCTCCTAGCCAAAGGCTGCAGGACCTGAGTTCCACCTTCATGGAACGAGTCCAGCAAGCTAAGGTGCTTGTTGGTTGGAACGAGTCCAGCAAGCTAAGGTGCTTGTTGGTTGGCTTTTCCTGTGAACTAACATCATCCTGGTACCTAGGGAATGCAGAATGTTTACATTCTCTGGGTCTTTAGTGTGAGTTAGTTCCAGGGCAAAAGAACCCACTTTTTCAGGGTGGGGTTAAGGAATGCAGGGAAAGGTAAAGAAGGGGCAGGTGTCCTTAGAGACGAGCTTCAGCTGCATCCCAGCCTCACTCTGGGCCAGTCACGTGTGTCTCGCACAGCCGGGAACATCCTTCACCACGCCTGGCAAAGAGATGGAGCAGCGCGCCCTCCACGCGGCTGGAGGAGAGAACACCTGCACCCTGTGCCTCCTTTCTGGAGCGTCTCTAAGGGGCTTCTGAGCCTCTTTAAAGGGAGCCAGCAAAGCTCTCAACAAAGAGCAATGCAGCCGCTAATACAGAGGGAGGCAATGTTATGAGGCCTCTGAAGGGGCTCCTGCTGTTTACTGAGAGAGAGAGAGTTAACAGTAGCCAAAGCCTTTTTCTGGGCGGAATGGTTAGGGCAGCAGAGGGTGCCGCTCTGAGAACCGCCCCTGCCCAGGGAGGGAGAACCGTTTGCCCTGCGCTCCTCCGCTAACACCGTCACAGCGCCCCTTCTGCAGAAGAACCCAAGCACCATAAGCGTATGCGGAAGGCTGAGGACAGCAAAGACAGGACTCTTGCAAATAGTCCCCGTCCCAGCTTTGGAGAACATTTGTCCTTCACATATTTGCCAGCCATAAACAGGGGCAGTGTGTTGTGGAGCCATCACACGTGCATGCGCACTCTACCACACACACACGCACACACACAGCAACAAAACACACAATGCGCTGTTTCACTCAACTGACCTGATGCAACTGGAGTGGGAGTGAATGAGAGAAGATGCTGGTGAAGAGCTGTGTACCTGGAGGCTGCCTGCTCCTCTCTGATAAAACTGGACGTTGCCAAGAGGGAAGACGGATATTAAACGCAGCCCTATTCATCTTTGACCTCAGTAATCCTCAATTCTCAGTAAACCGTAAAGAAAATGTCTCCCAATGAGAGGGGAGTTATGAGTCTCTACATAGTGTGTGATACGCTGATTCTCTTGCCAGCCATTGGATGAACACACACGCACATACACACACACACACCAGTTCATTCTCTTGTATGTTTTTCCCAGTTAAAATGGAAATGCAGGGTACTGAACTGAGAAAGCTTTGTATTCAATAGTTGTTTGTTCTCTGGGGAAAGGAGAAGAGTTGATCTGATTAGCACCTAGCACCAAGTCTGGCTCTAAGCAGCTGATCAACGAGGGTTTGTTGAATAATTATGTAAATGATCAGATAATTATATTTAGGTGAATGTGCTGCAGAAAACATAACAGTTATTTGTAAAAACAAAACAAAACAAAAAACTCTCTTTGGAGGTAGATGTAATTCTTGTATTCCATTTGTTTCCCTTACAGTATTTCATTCTGATGTTTATTGTATATGGCTTTGAAGTGGCATCTTGTATCACAGCAGCAACACAACGAGACTTCGTGAGTACAACCTCAAAAGAAGAGCAGAAATGACCATATGAATCATCATTACCATCATAACACTACAATAACTGACACATATTAAGCCCTTACCCTATACCAGGCATTGTAATACGCACATTAATAATAAATATATAATTTTTCTCCTCATAGTAACCCTATGAAATAGGTATTCATTTTATAAATAAAAATAAAATGAGATTTAAAAAATAAAGTAACTTGTCCAAGGTTACTCAGCTGGTAAGTGAAAGTGGGATGCTGAATCCGGGCCGTGTGATTCCCGGGGCCCAAGCTTGCACCGCCGTGCTCTTCACTACTCTGCCACAGTCACTGGCCTTCCACTGGGATGAGCAGTAATCCACCACATCTGAGACATCCTCCCATCCAGCACCCTGCTTTCTCTCCCTTTTTCCATTCCCTGGCCTAGGCCACCCCACAATGCCTGTCTACCCTTATCTCATTGGAATTTCTTTGGAGATGGGGGTCTTCTCCCTACAAGGGGGACTTCCGCCACGCAGAGCAGCCCTACTCCCACCCCCAGCCCTACTCAGTGACTCTGAGCTCAGTTTTACTCCAGGAGACAATGTTCAGGGACCCCAGCAACATGCCGAGCAAATCACTTCGCCTCCTTGAGGATTATTGTGCTAACTCTTCCTCTTGTGTTGCCTCCTCCCATAATAGTTCACACCCAACCTCTTCCTGAAGCAGATGCTGGAGAGGTACCAAAACAACAGTCCTCCAAACAATGACGACCAGTGGAAAAACAACGGAGTCACCAAGACCTGGGACAGGCTCATGCTCCAGGTAATGCCTGCAGTCCTGGGGAGATGCCATTTGGTACCTAAACCAGTATCCAAGGGCATATGGACGGTTAGGAATGAAGTTAAAGTGTGGGGACCACTGCCTCCAAGGGGGCTTCCTTCACAAAGAGACTTGGCGTAGGCAAGTTCCTCTATTCCTCTCATTTACTGGCAGGGACTAGGGGGTGTACACATGACTCAGTGGGACCCCTAGATCTATATTTTATTTTAAGCCATGATGTTGATTAGCTTCCATTTATAGGAGTAATGACATTGGTAAGAAATTTAGATTAGTCACACACTCTGCCTCTTAGAACTCAAGCATCACTTACATTAAAAAAATGTTGCCTCCGGGCTTCCCTGGTGGCGCAGTGGTTGAGAGTCAGCCTGCCGACGCAGGGGACGCGGGTTCGTGCCCCGGTCCGGGAAGATCCCACATGCCGCGGAGCGGCTGGGCCCGTGAGCCATGGCCGCTGAGCCTGCGCGTCCGGAGCCTGTGCTCCGCAAGGGGAGAGGCCACAGCAGTGAGAGGCCCGCGTACCACACACACACACACACACAAAAAAAGTTGCCTCCACCTCACAATGAACTCAAGTGGCAATTATTGTCTGCTTTGCTTGTTTAGTACCTTTTCACACCTGTGGGCTAGTCCTGTTAGGGACCAGAGGCTATGACTTGATTTGATCACCTGTTTTTCTCCAACTGGCAATCGTAACCTTATATCCACATTTACCTCAAATACCATCAAAAGTACAAGTCTTTCAGAATACCCACTCTCACCCCTACGCTGCTGTAAGTATGTGAATTCTCATCCCTGCATAAGCCCTCGTGTGACACAACTCTCCCATGGCCCCCCCCCGACCCCCTCCCCACCCAACCACCTATGTTTCCCAGTCCATCATCAGCAAACCCCCTCATAGCCTCCACCCCTTCTTTGAACTCTCTCTTTACCCTCTATCTTCTAAAATTTCCTTCATTTAGTCTAATATTCCTGTTCTATAGTTTTTTTAGCCCATTAGGACCTCCAATCTGTTGGCCACTTTTTCACTTCCTATCACTCTTCTAAGTCAAGTTTTTTTTTCCCACTATGTTAGCAAAGAACTAAGCTTTTCAAATGAAAATGTGAGTGCTCACACATTTGAAAATCCACTTACCAACTTTATAAAGCCCAGTCTGAAATAAGTCTGTTTCAAACTTAACCATTTCCCCCCAAAATGCTCAGGTCAAATTACAGAATGATTATTTTCTTTGGTGAGATATTTTCCATAATCCAGTGGCAAAACAGGACATGCTTTTAAGATAGTCACTTTATCACCAAGTTTGCTGAATATTATTTATCTTAAAAGTTGAGAGATGCAGTAGTATTTATTTCTTCCCTTGAAACATTTTAGCAGAATTTATAAACTGGAAGGAAAGTGATGTGAATTGTGTTTTATCCCCATCCTCAATTCTATCTAGAGTAATATGAGCTGCGTGTTAAGTGATGATCTTCCTTTCCTATGTAGAGGCAGAACCATGTGCCACTAGGTTTTGGTTATTTTTTCCAGTTTATTTTCCCCCATTATAAAAATAATACATAATTGCTCCAGAAAATGTTAAAAATACAGAAGAGTAAAACAAGAAGAATTATTCACGATTTCTTCACCACAAAAATTTTAATTTTCTGATTCTCAATTTGCTCATATGTAACATGAGAATAATTATAACTCTCTCACATTATTGTAGCAAGATATTCGTACTAATAATGATTAACACTTTTTAAGGGTTTACTATGGGCCAGGCATTGTGCTAAACGTGTTAAATGTATTGACTAATTTATTCCTCACACAGCTCTGTGAGGTAGGTACTATATTTGTCCCAATTCAGTTAAGGAAAACGAGGCTTAGAAAGTTTAACTCGTCAAAGGCTACAGAGCTCATTAATGGCTAGTAAGGTAATAAATGTAAAAGTATTTTGCCAACTCTACAATGTAATACCTTAAAAACACCTTCAGCTCTCATTAGGGGATTTTTAGTAAATGTAAGATACAGTATAATTTCCATATCTTCTTTCTCCATAAAGTCTCAGTTGCCACCTTGGTGGCTCTAGCAAGCATTATGGAAGAGAATTTTGTTTCTCTCATGTGCTGACAGGACAATTGCTGTGGTGTAAATGGACCATCAGACTGGCAGAAATACACCTCTGCCTTCCGGACTGAGAATAACGATGCCGACTACCCCTGGCCTCGTCAGTGCTGTGTTATGAACAACCTTAAAGAACCTCTCAACCTGGAGGCCTGCAAACTAGGGGTACCTGGATACTATCACAATCAGGTGAGTCCTTGCTTCTCGCAAGACCTGCCAGGAGGTTTTTCTGCTGTTTATGAAGAAAATACTGGTTAACTGTAGGTAATAGTCTCTCACTAAGGAATTCTGCATCCTTTTTCCTAAACCTCATGTTAACTATTTCCTTCTCTGTTAGTAAAATATAAGTGCTAATCTAGGGCTGATCTGGGAAAATTTACGTTTTAATAAATGAACAGAAGGCGAGAATTGCAATAGCAGAATCCAATTTTGTTTAAATGAACACGATTTGTATAATGTATAGAATTAGTATTTTGAAAAGTATTTGTATCAAAGATTTGCTCTATTTTTGCAAAATGTAAATTGAAAGGGATGATATACAAAAGGAATGTTTTGCCAGTTCCAAAACAAAGGCAATTGCTGAGGGTAGATGTAGTAATGGTACACCCACCCGCCTCATTCAGCGGTAATGTAGGATCGTCTTAATAAAATAATTAGATTGGTGATTTGGGTAGAAGCTAATTCACATACAAGTGGTTTTTGAAAAAGTGTTTCCAGCCTGATGAGAATGATATGATGATCATGAAAACAAACATCAATTGAGTACTTGCCAAATGCCAGACGCTGCTCCAAGTACAATACAGATATTAATTCATTTAAGGCTCCGTGGGTAGTGTCACTCTGATCCTTATTTTACAGAAGAGGAACTGAGATACAGAGATGCTAATAATTGCCTTGCCCAAGGTCATGCAGCTGGTAAATGGAAGAGTCAGGATTCAAATGCTAGCAGCCTGGCTCCAGAGCCCAGACTCTAAACCAAGAAAGAACTTGGTAATAATCCCAAAAAGCCCTGAAGAGAACCCTCATACACTTGAAGTCAGCCTCTGAGATGCTTACACTGCTGTGCATTACCACTTTGAGGAAAGCTAGTTGCGTGCCAGTACATTAAGTAACTGAGAAATGCCAGACTCTTTGGTCTTGCAGGAAATAATACAAAATGCATGTTCAGAATGAACGACACGGCACTGCTGGTCATCATGCCCCCCCGGAAGGGTGCCTGGACTAGGACTGGTTGCATTAATCTGGAAAATGACATGGGAGTGATATAGATTATTCTGCAGAGTTGTTCACAGCAACCCTCATTTAGCCTTTTAGCAACATTGTTTTGGTATCATTTTAACTAGTTATATTCAGACTGCTAAAAAAATTAAATTTGTTGCCTATAATCACAATATGCAATATAACGATCACTCTGAGGAATAATAAACTGCTTTTAACATTTCAGCCTTGGAAGTAGTCCATGCAGACGTATCTTGATGGGATTGTAATTCCATACAAACTGTATCATATCTTTGAAAGAGACCAAAAAGGATGTTTGCCATCAGATGATTGGTTTATTTCACAGCCACACTATTTTCCCTCACACATAGAACATTCTAGTAATAAGGGACACTTTTGTCACACCCTCCCTAACAGTCCTTGGACTCACCACGTCCTCTACCCACTAGCTATACCACAACTACAAAGTCATGTCACTGAGCAGTACTCCCACACCAAATTCCTGCATCTTGAAATTCCTCTCTGTCCCTGACTCCCTGTGCTCCTACTTTCTCAATCTCACTCATTCTTCACCCCTGACATAATCTCTTATCTACTCATCCTTCCTGCTTCTCCCTACCCTGGTCTCCCAGATTCCCACATGCCACCATTCTCTCCGAGTTACAGGTCCTGCTAATTCTCCTATAACAATCCTTTTCCACAAAGCAAAGTACGCCACCTCAGTACCTCATATACTTTACTTCTATTATTGCAGTTGATACCTTGAAATATAATTATTTGTTTGCAAGCCTATTTTTTCTATGAGTCTCCTTGAGGACCATGCATCCTTCAATTCTGTATCTTCAGTACTTAGCATAATGCCTGGCACAGAGAAGGCATCAATAAATGTTTGGTGGATGGGCAAATGAAGAGGTGAATGACCCTTTTTCACATCCAAATTGTAGCTTTGCGAGATCTGCAATGCACAAAGAAAGGCTAACAAAACTAGGGAAGTGTAGTAATAATAGAAACCCACCAAATGTCACATAGCATGTCAGACGCAAATATATATGTTCTTACGTCATGGTTCATCTGCCCCCAAAATGCTGTGTGCAAATTCTAATCACTACACCTCAAGAGCATTATGATGGAACTAAAGAAGATCAAGGTAGGCGCCACTACAATGAGAAAAAAGCATCATGAAAGGCACTAAATGAGAAGAGGTGAAAAACTGGGGCTTTTGTTTGTGAACTTCATGAGGGCAACACCCATTTCTGCCTTGTCACAGCTGAATGCCCAGCCCAGTGCCTGGCACCTGGCATAAGTGGGTTTTTATACATATTATTGGACAAAGGACCACTTCCCAGGATTGTCAGGGGGATCAAATGAGTGATGGATATAGGAGTGTTTGTGAACCATCAAGTGTGTCACAAATAATATCCTTGTAATTATTACTTCTTATCACATTCCATTCATCCTAATCAGGGGCCTGCTTTGTGCCAGACACTTGTTCTAAGTTCTAGAGATTCCACAATGAACAAGATAAAATCCCTGCCCTCGTAGAGCTTGCACTGTAGTATGGGAGACAGACCACAAACAAGTTACCAAACCAATACACAGTAAATTCCAGGTAGTAATAAGTGCCATGAGCAGAAATAAAGCAGGATATAGAAAATGATGGGGGGAAAGGTATTTTTCTCTATGGTTGTCAGGAAAGGCTTTATTAAGATGATATTTGCACAGGGTTCTGAATTAAGTGAGGAAAGGAGACCCTCACTTAAAAAAGATTGAAGAAGAGAGTTCTGTAAAAAGGAAGCAGCAAGTGCAAAGGCCCTGAGGTGGAGGCCATTAGCTTTTTGGAGGAACATCCGTATGGCAAGGCTGGAACAAGTGAAGGAAGAGTAGGAGGCAAGCATGAATCTAGATTTTGTAGGGCCTGAAGCTTATCAGATTTGTGGGGAGGGGTTCTCCTCAGGAAAAACAGTTTAAACTACACATGCAAAACTAGGTACAGGACTTTGAAATGGTCTTGCGAGGAAGCAGCCCTGAGCCCAAGCTCATTAGCTTTGCAGTGAAACAACCTCCTCTGGTGGCGGCTGGGGTCACAGAGAGAGGCAGGGCCATATCATACAGCACCTCGTAGCCATTGTGAAGACTTAGAATTTCATATTAAGGGTGGTGGGAAACTTTCAGAGGGTCTTGAGAAGGAAGGTGAAGTGATCTGACATGTTTTACAAGGATCCCTCTGGCACTGTACAAAGACTAGTAGGGCACCGTGGGTGGACTCGGGCCTCAGGGAAACCAGCCAGGAGGTGATTGTAGGAATCCTGAAGTGAGGCCGTGGTGGACCAAGGTAGTAGCAGGAAGTAATAAGTGTTTGGATTTGAGATATGTATATATATATATATTTTTTTTTTTTTTTTGTGGTACGCGGGCCTCTCACTGTTGTGGCCTCTCCCGTTGCGGAGCACAGGCTCCGGACGTGCAGGCTCAGCGGCCATGGCTCATAGGCCCAGCCGCTCCGCAGCATGTGGGATCCTCCCGGACCGGGGCACGAACCCGTGTCCCCTGCATTGGCAGGCGGACTCCCAACCACTGCGCCACCAGGGAAGCCCCTGAGATATATTTTAAACCCAAAAGTGTTTGCTTAAGAGAAAAACAGTTAAGGATAATTCCAAGATTTTTCATTTGAGCATCTAGGTGAGTGGGGGAGTCAGGTAGATGGAGAGGTGTAAATGGGGGAGAAATCAAGGCGTATATAGCAAAGGCAGGACATGCAAGTGGATGAACCAGGGACTGGGGCAGGGTTAGAAAGGATAGAACTTCAAGTGGCTACCTGGAGACCCTGGGTGGGGCCTAAACTTCAAGGTCAGCCTTTCTAAGACATTTCTTTCTGGATCTCAGTGTTCATAAAACCAGCCTGGTCATGGCATCTCCTAGGCATTCCTGTGATTCCAAGGGCTTTAGTGGAGGTGGCTCAGATGGCAGGTCTAGCCCCATACGTGTGTATCACTCCAGTACTTTGCATAGAGACTAGAACAGAATGTGCTACATATAAAACTTACCAGATTATGGCATGCATGAATGAATGACTCGATGAATAAAGAATGATTCACTCTCTCGCACGCACCCCGTGGCTCTTCTACAATACTATAAAGATATGTTGAAGTATGATGCCAAATGAGAATTTACGAAGCATGGTATAGGAGTTCCTTTAATGACTAAAAAATAAAGCCTCTAATTTTCACTAACTGGAAGAACTTTTATTGAAAAACAAATCAAAAAGTGACCCTGTCCTCAAACAAATCACCAATAAAATCTTTGGGGAGAGGAAAAAACTCAAATTTTATTAAGAATACTTTACATTGCCACATATTCAATATGAGAAAAATGTTATGCTAAAATAGCAGCACCTTGGTTAGACTGAATGAAAAAACAAATACATATGATATAGAATAGTTCTTCATAAGGATTATTCCTATAGATTATTCCTATTTCTTCAGTACAGCACAACAACCTAGTTGTCCACAGGAATGTAGAAATAGCCTGGTTATGTTAAACTGGATGTTGGGGTGACATTGATTCGAATCAGCTTCCCACCCATCTCTTACATCTCTTTTCTGGTCCCTTTCATGTGGATATGGAATCGCCCACTCCTCTAGGGCTGCTATGAACTGATCTCTGGACCAATGAACCGACACGCCTGGGGGGTTGCGTGGTTTGGATTTGCCATTCTCTGTTGGACTGTGAGTATTTCCCATCACATGTTTCATTTCTGGGAGGACAGTGATAAGGAGAGACCTTGAGATTGCCCCTGGTTAACCCAAGCATGCTAGACTGACTAGAAAAAAAAGCTTAGACCTGAAGGCTAGTCAGGAAGCTGCTGGCACCAGGGCAAGGACAGTGGATTCCCTCGGGAGGTAGGGCGTGAACTTCCCCTACCAACCAGATCCTTCCAAATCCAGTGTCACCTGGCTGACTGGGATGCACTTGTGTGCTCCTCCATCTCTCCAGATCTCATAAATTCATTTCAAGTAGATATCAAAGACTGTCATCTCTCTAGATGCCTCCTCTAACCTGCCTCCCTCCTTCCAAAGAGCTGCCTTCACCAGTCTCACCTTGTTCTTCTGACCACTTTATGTGATGCACATGCAGCAAGAGGGTAGAATGGTAGGTCTCAGCCCTGAATGCACATTTAAACCTCATGGGGGAGCTTGGGGGACAAAAGCATACCTGAACCCCAACCTCTGAGATTCAGATTTCAGTTGATCTAGGTGCAGGACCCAGGTCTTTTTTTTTTTTTTAATTTTCCAGGTGATTCTAACTTGTTGTCAGGATTAAGAGCCATTGCATTCAGGAAGCAGTCCCAAACTTTTGGTTTCAGAACTCTTTTACACTCTCTCAAATATTACTGAGGACTCCCAAAAGCTTTTGTCTATGGAGGGCTGTATCTATTGATATTTTACCCTGTTGGAAATTAACACAGAAATTTTTAAAAACACGTGTTAATTCATATAAAATAACAAACTAATTACGTTACTATTAACAATATATTTCTGTGGGAAAAAAGTGACTATTTTCCCAAACAAAAAGATATGAGAAAAGGGGCAGTATTTTTTTTTTTTACATTTTTGAAAATCTCTTCAATGTCTGGCTTTAATAGAAGACAGCTGGCTTCTCATATTTCATCTTCATATAATCTGTTATAATATGTTGCTTACGTTGAAGGATTTGAAAGAAATCCATCCTACACGCTGATATGTAGTTGAAAAAACAAAAGTGTTTTGGTAGCCTTATCTAAAAATAATTGTGAATATTTTCCTTCGGTACTACACAAAACTTGCTAAGTAGTAGTTTCTTAAAGGTTAGTTGCAATATGCAATCTGAAACTTCATCAAAGAACTTTTAGGACTCTGTTACATTAAAATACATTACATTGGTTTGTCTTGCAGTTTGCATAAATATTTACCCATTCGTGATTCTAGAACATCATGCATTGGTCATTTGGGAAAATATTGGTTCACTGTGTGACAGGATGGACTCAGAGTCACCTCTGCCCCTGTGATGATGCTTAAGGCAAGATCATTCTTAAAAATCCAGTGTCACCTGAGCCTGAACGAACCTCATATCATTTTTCTGCAAGTACCAGATGTTTCTAAAACAATTCCTTATTTATTTTTCTTTTCCTTTGTATTCTAGTTTTGGGTTCTCCTGGGTACCATGTTCTACTGGAGCAGAATTGAATATTAAGAATAAGTGTAACCACCATACCACTCCCCACAGTGACTCTGGATTTGGTGCTGGAACTCCTAATATTCCACCTCTGTGCTCCCCGGGAAATTATGCACTCTTCCTCAAATTGCCAAGTCAGTTGGTGTGGAGTTTCTTTAGGTTCTTTAGGCTCTCAGACTCCTGAAATTCTTACCACTAATGATTTCACCCTGATCTAGGATTCTGCAACATTGTTATAGACCGTAGGAAAGGGAGAGTTTAGGATAGTAGATAATAACTATTGCCATCTCTGTTTATTTTTAATTTGGGGGCACAAGACATTCACAGGAGCCTGTCTTATCACAGCAAGCCAAGTCTGTTTTGGACAGCAAATCGGCCTGTATTTCTCTCTGCTTTCTAAAAGAAACCTTCAAAGGCTTTCATTCATCTCAGTATTGTCCGTGTGAGAGAACTAAGGAAAAGACTGCTGAAATATATCTTTTGCCTTTGTTCTACGGTGGCTCCCATCTACAGAGACTCAAGTGATTCTCTTAATGCCACCTTGGGATCCTCTTATTCTCCAGGACAATGCCCGATCTTGAGCTAACAATGGTTGTAGTTTCCTCTTAGACATTGCAGAGTGATAGGTGTTAGTAACCTCAATTCTCCCGCTAATTAAAAGTATGTGCACTCTGGGGGACAAAGGAGGGACCTGTTATATATTTACCAATCTCATCCCATCCGAAAGCCCCTTTCAAATAAGGGAAAAGCAAGCCCGCTGTTAGATAGGTGATTTATGGTGATTTTTTTTTACTGTCAAAATATTTCTCTTCTGATCTATGTTTCCTTTTGCAATCCTGAAGGAAGTTCTTGTAACAACATTTGTCTAGTCTTATAAATAAAGAAGGCTTTTGAATATGTTCACTTTCTTTTCTTTTTACCAGTGTCATAATTGGTCATATATGAGGCTAGCAAAATGGGTCTTCCAACATAAGAGCTTAGTAGACTCACGGGAATTAAAATTTAGGAGATGGAAAATGCAGTCAGGTGTGGCTTCCCTCTGGATACCGGGTAACCCTGCTGTACAGTTGAATGATTGGAACTTGCACGTTTACTTTTTGCTCCTGCTGCCCTTTGCCCAGAAGCGGGGATGCAGTTGCTGCTCCTCAGATCCTTTCCCCCTGCATCTCTGACTCCAACTGCTCAACTGTGTCCCCTAGGAAGGAAAGGTACCTGTAACTTCAGGGTCCCACTCGCAGCTGACTCAGTCACATGGAGTAGCCCACTCCCAGGCCTCCACCCAGGTTCCTGTGCCTCAGTCTGAGCCCCGGGGCAGGGAGGGACAAGGAGGGGGAGGGCGCTATAGCCTGCACCTGGGCGGTAGAGCTGGGGGCAGCAGCCGGATCGCTGATTCCCAGGACAGGGAGCCAAAGGCTCCTGCTCTGACACACGAGCAGCGCGCCCCTCCCCTGCCTCGCTTGCCTCTCCAGGACAGGGCTTGGGGTGTCAAGATAAATGACACCTGCACTTGACTGAGAAGGTTCTCTGTGGTCTTTTTGAAGAGAGGAGACGAAGGAAATTCGAGCTTACTCTGGGCAAAGCTTTGAAGCGCCTCTCTCCCTTCTCTCTGTCCATCCTCTCTCATGTGTTCTGGTGCCTTTTTCTTCTGCTGCTAACTGGATTTTCCAGTGCCCTCATGCGTGAGCAAATCCTGTCCCAGACCCACTTCTGCCTTCCCCCTCCAAGGCTTTGGAGCTTCAAAATTCTCTCCCTACAAGATTCCATTCTCCTTGTGACTTGATCTCAGCTAGGTTAAGGGAAAGCCTTTTTGCAAACTAATTCATACTAAAGGGTGAGTGACAGCTAGTCCCCACTCTCAATCTTCTCTGCAGATTTTTCCTTAATAACTGAAATTGATCTCAGTTGGTGGAATCCAGTGCAGCAGTGGGAGCAGGAAAAAGCTATTGTGGAGGAAGATGGCCCACCTGCTGCTCGTTAAATCTTACCACCTGCCTTCTCTACCACGAAGTAACTAGAAAAACAACAGGCCTTCAATTGGTCATTACTGTCCGCCCCCTCTCCAGCTAGCTTCCTACAAAATAAGACCCTGAACCCAGGTACTCACTGTCCAGCCCCCAGCAGTTGGGGAGGACACACCTTTCAGCTGAGACAGACCCAGGCCTGAGGACTTCCCTATGGGGAGTCCAGCCGTTCAGGACTCCTGCACTTCCTGCTACGGGGGTCTTCAGTTTAATCTCAGGGCAGCTCGTGCTCTGCCCAGTTTCTGCTTCCATCCCCTCCACCTTCCCTGGAAGCCCAGCCTTGTCCCTCTTCCATCTGGCTTCTGGGACAGAAGTGGGGCTCACGGCGAGACCCAAGCCACACTGTTCAGGGTGAGGCCCTCACCAGCCCCACCAGGCCGGGGGCGGCGGGGGGGCGGGGGTGAGAAGAGCAGTAGGGCCTGGCTCTGCGTTGCTGGCAGGTTGCTGGGCTTGAGACACACCCAGAAAAAAACATCTCGAGAAACCTCCCAATCCTGCAACAGGCCTGCTTATCAGGTGGGCAAAGAACAGTTACCACCTAACACCGAAAAATGGGTCAGGCTGACTCTGGGGTAGGTTTTACCTGATTGCAATACCAGACAGGTCATCACGCTCCTCGGTTGGCTTTTTCCTCCCCAGATTGTTACTCAGGTTCCTGGCAGGCTGTTCACCCTGAACGTCAGGGTGAACTCTGCTCAGTTTTTTGGGCCCTGTAACTTTTTTCCCACATCAGCTGTAATAAACGGGAACTGCTCCCATTCTAAGCAGCAGACCAGGTAGTTTCTGACTACCCATGAAGGAAAGAAGGAATAGTAAGTCATGCGAGTTTGAAAATCGAATCTCCTCTAAAACCCCACCCCCATCCACGTGACTGACAAGCCGGGCTGTGGTTGAGGAACTGGAAACTAAGCTGCTTTCTCATTTCTTGTTGTTGTTGGGTTTTTTTAAATAAATTTATTTATTTTTGGCTATGTTGGGTCTCTGTTGCTGTATGCAGGCTTTCTCTGGTTGCGGCGAGCGGGGGCTACTCTTCATTGCAGTGTGCGGGCTTCTCATTGCGGTGGCTTCTCGTTGAGGAGCACAGGCTCTAGGCACCTGGGCTTCAGTAGTTGTGGCTTGCGGGCTCAGTAGTTGTGGCTCGCGGGCTCTAGAGCACAGGCTCAGTAGTTGTGGCACACGGACTCAGTTGCTCCGTGGCATGTGGGATCTTCCCGGACTAGGGCCCGAACACACGTCTCCTGCACTGGCAGGCGGATTCTTAACCACTGCACCACCAGGGAAGCCCCTGCTTTCTCATTTCTATAGAATGAACAACCTCCTTTGTCCTGTGTCATTTCCCTTTCCTGTTTCACCTCACGCAGATCCTTATCATCTCCTATATGTGAGACTGAATCAAAGAAGAAACCCAGAGGAGACTAGTTGTAAGCTATTGAGTTTGCTTTCACACGTGACGTTTTTATCACAAGGCTTGAATGGCCACATCCAACGAGGAGATCCAAAAACCATCTTGGGAAAAGGCGCATTGCTGAGAAATGTATAGTTCCCAGACCCTTCTCTAACCCACCCTCCCCCTCACTCCCAATCAACTCCCAAAGCGCGCACACACACACACACACACACACACACACACACACACACACACACACACACACACACACACACCCCTCCTTTGAAAAAGACAAAAAGCCAAATCCTGGAGTTAAGTGGTACCATCATGCCCTACTTTCTAGTGGCCTCCACCCTGAGCTCCTCTTGAAAAAAGAGCAGCCCCTGACACCCAGAAGCTAGCCTGGCACTCACAACTAAGCCATGCTATCCTCTTGCTAGACGTAAACAATTCATAGAACGCCAGCCTCAGGTAAGGTCACGTAAAATGAGGCAAAGTGAGGCCACTTCATAATTCTGTCCAAGCACAAAAGCAAGGTCACCGTGCCACCCTCTGAATACCAAACACACCCTTTTTTTTTTGCTAAAATAAGTGACTGCTACGTGCTCACAATTACAGCTCTATTCTTCCTCTAGTCCTCCCTGTGGGTAAATCAGAACTGTCTTGGCTCTCTGACAACGTCCAATACAGAACACATCCTGCTGGCTTAGAACCTCCCCAAATGGCCCACCCCAAACCCAAATGCTCTCATAGACTTTGTCTGACTTCTTTTCCTGAGACACCTCGAGCTTCCCCATGGTGTGTTCTCAACAGCTTTTTTTTTTTTACATAAGAAGTGGATTTATTTAGAGAGAAACACACTCCACAGACAGCGTAGGCCGCTTTATTCGATACCATGAAGTTGTTAAGAACATGAGCTTTGGAGTCAGAAACCTGGCTCCAAATCCCAGCTCTGCGTGACTTTGGCAAGTCAGCCTCTTGGAACCTGCTTCAGGAAGACAGATCTCACTGGGAGGATTCCGTAAGATATGTACAGAGTGCATTAGAACAGCAGACAGCCTGTAAGAAATACCAACAGGAAGTTATACCATAAATCTGGTCTGAAGATCTCTGCTTGGCCTGTATTCCTGGGAACATGCCACCTAATATGTTACTTCAATTTACTGCAACAAGCTTAATGACCAAATATACTGGTCCAAATTCACTGGCCCTCAAACAGTAGTTGAGTAATAGCAAAACTCCTATTCAATAGTGGAAGAATGTACTAGGGTATGAAGATAAGGCATTTTAATGGATATATCTCAAGTTCTGTACATTATTTCCAGAATCCTAGCTACAAATGAGATCTCTGCCCTTACTGCCTTCACAAAGAAATCTCATAATCTCCTGACAATGTGATATTCTGGGGGGAAAAAAACAAGACACTAGAGTCAAGAGACTTGGGTTCAAATCTTCTCTCTTCCTCTTACCAACTTTGGGAAGTTACTTAACTTGAATTTGTTTTTTCTTTGCAGTACTACATACACACTTACAGGAATACTGGAACGTTAAAATTTAAAAAGCAAGGAAAATTCAAATACAGAGCAAGCATTCAATTAGTGTGCCTCACCCTTCACCAACCTCTCCACCAAGGCCCCAGATCTCATACACACACACACACACCCTCATACACATCACACACTCTCCTCTGTGAATATCTTTGAGAGACTGGTCTGGCCCTCTCAGCAGGTATAAGATGGTCTTCAGTGGACTTAAAACTAATGAAGGTGGCAATAGCTTAAACATTTAAAGTACTAAGGAATAGACTTAAAAATTTTTTTTGGAAAGTGATGGGCAAAATAGAACCTATGAACTGTTCCTGAATATGCTCCATTTTGTGGGACATACTAATGGCTTTTGAAAGAGACTATATATGTATAGGACTTGGGGAAAGTGGAGGTTTTTAGTCCAGCAGAAAATGTCTTTCCTCTCTCCCAAGAGTCCATTCACAGAGCAGTTGGGGCCCCAGGAAACCCCCAGGGGCTTGAGTGGAAGTGAGGGGGCAAAGGGCAGAAAAACCAGGGAGGGAATCTGGAAAAAAGTTTAGAGACTAGATGAGAATGGAATGCACTTTTTTTTTTTAATTAATTTATTTATTTTTGGCTGCGTTGGGTTGCTGTGTACGGGCTTTCTCTAGTTGCAATGAGCAGGGGCTACTCTTCGTTGCGGTGCGCAGGCTTCTCACTGCAGTGGCTTCTCTTGTTGCTGAGCACGGGCTCTAGGCGCGCGGGCTTCAGCAGTTGTGGCTCGCAGGCTCTAGAGCGCAGGCTCAGTAGGGCTTAGTTGCTCCACAGCATGTAGGATCTTCCCGGACCAGGGATCAAACCCGTGTCCCTTACATTGGCAGGCGGATTCTTAACCACTGCACCACCAGGGAAGTCCCTAGAATGGAATGCACTTTCAAGTCCAGAATATACCAAACTTCTCTAGGAGCTAGGACAGGAATGTAGAGTCAGGAAACCTTCCTTAAAGAAAGTGAGAAGCCCAGGGAATTCCCTGGTGGTCCAGTGGTTAGGACTCGGCGCTTTCACTGCTGGAGCCAGGGTTCAATCCCTGGCTGGGGAACTGAGATCCCACAAGCCGCATAATACGGCCAAAAAATAAAGAGTGAGAGAAGCCCAGATGGAGGCAATATGGTGTAATGGAACCTCCCCTTCCTCTTCTACCCTACTTAACTCTAATCAATAAAGTGTGTATAAAAATGTCATAAACCATAAAGCACTATAAAAAGGAGTGGTACTATAAGTGAGAAAAAGCCATAAAAACTTTTAAAGTAGTACACTCCTCATGTTAAGTATTTGTGGTGTTCAAACAGACCTGCGTCCATGTAATCCTCAGCAAGTATAGTAGGCTTATCTACAGAACTCAGAAAGCTTGGCCTCTTTGTGGCAAGTGACAGCAAGAGACACACAGGGCGGGAAATTGGGAAAGCTCGGTTCCTCTGAGGCCAAACTGCCCAGCAGAGCAAGCAGGCAGCCATATGCCTCCTGCCAGTCAGGGGCTTCGAATCCCGTTGCAGGTACAGTGGCAGAGAAGGAAAATAAAGGTCTTAAAAAACTATCTTCCAGGGTTCCCTGGTGGCGCAGTGGTTGAGAGTCCGCCTGCCGATGCAGGGGACACGGGTTCGTGCCCCGGTCTGGGAAGATCCCACATGCCGCGGAGCGGCTGGGCCCGTGAGCCATGGCTGCTGAGCCTGCGCGCCTGGAGCCTGTGCTCCGCAACGGGAGAGGCCACAACAGTGAGAGGCCCGCGTCCCGCAAAAAAAAAAAAAAAAACAATCTTCCACCTCCAGAAGTTTCATAGTGAGTCATTTAAATGACATGTACTTTATCTTGGTTGAAAGAATTACCTGAAGAATATCAATAGGCAAAGGACAGTGGTTTTGAACATTTAAAAAAATGCAGATGCCTTGTTAATAGCTGAAAATACATAGGGAGTTCCCACATGGTACTAATTGTATTTTGTTTCCATTGAATGAGAAATTGTTCTCAGTATGGATCCTCAAATTCCTTGCACACACTATTCTCTTCCTTCACCCTCCCCAGCCATGACCAGGGACCCACAGCCTCCAAATTGGAGGCCCCCCTGGCACAGGCTGTTGGCAATTACAATAGTTCAGTCTGCATTAGATTATAATTAAGAAAATTGGGATCGTTAACAGATACAAACTACTATACATAAAATAGATAAACAAAGATTTACGGTATAACATAGGGAATTATACCCAATATCTTGTAATAACCTATAATGAACATAATCTGCAAAAAAACCCTGACTCACTATGCTGTACACCTGAAACTAACACAATATTGTAAATCAACCATACCTCAATTAAAAAATTGGGATGGAAAGCTAAAGGAAGATTCTGCAGAGGAGACAAGAGGGTGGGGGAAAAGGAAGAAAACCATTATTATTTCTTTTCTAAATAAAGAAAAAACACAGCATTTACTTGTCCCTACTGGGTTAAAGGTAAACCAGGCCAGCCCTAGGTAAACCTGTCACGTCCACAAAATGCACTTTTCTTCTCCTTCCCCACGTGGGTGGTGACTGCTGTCTTTTTGGAAGCCCCAAATCCTCCTATTCCCTCCCTCTCCCTGTTTGGGAAGGATATTATTTACACTAACTGGCTGGCACGCACTCATGCTGAATTTTAAAAATTAAGTGTCATGTAATAATGAAGGATTGAGAAACCCTGGGGCACAGTTGCATAATACACGCTCAAGAACATCCACATCTACATTATTTGTGTCCATTCCCCTAGGCGAACAAAATATTCTTATTTCTGCTCTGAGCCAGCATCCATCCCCGATTACCTTCCTTAGATTATCCTCCCACATTTCCCGCCCCTCTCCCAGGAAGCTCAGCAGTACCAAATCAGTGCCATGGCCCCGCCCTTCCTTCCAAATGAAAGGCCTCAGGAGCCCTGGCCCCACCCCTTCCTATCCTCTCACCAACGAGGTGTGGCCCTGAGGCAGCCCTGCTGCGCCCATTACTGATCACTATCAAGCACAGGAGGATGAAGAGAACAAAAACACAACGCGGCCCACCTGCCACAGGCCTGGAGCTGTCTCACAAGCAGGCTGCGCAGAGAACAGGATGGAACAACAGAAGGATGAACACGGGAGAGCGGGGGAAGGCTTAGTCTCATCTGTTTTGTTTTTAAGCAGTAGGATTACTGACATGAATACATCTGGAAGCTAGAACCGAGCAGGACCCTGCGGGGCCTTCCTGGAAAAGACCCACCCCCATGTCCTCCCCCATGTCTTGTTTGTAGAGAAACTTTAGCCTCCTAGGCCTTCCCTGAGTTCCAAAGAGTAAATTTAATCAGAGAAGTGAGAAAATGCAGAAAGAAAGGAAAACAGTCAAACAAGACAAAATAATAATAGTTTAGCCATTAGACAAAGTCAAGGACCTTTAGTTCCTTCTCAAGGGCTACAGATAATATTCTGAGCCATATCCCTTGAGCTGTCTGGCAGATACTGAAACCCCCATCAGGTGGAAGCAGTTAACTGTACGCTGCCCACAAGCAAGTAGACCCCAGACCAGTTGGAACCAGAAGGTTGATGATGTTGACTCCTGGTTACATCACCACCAGCCAATCAGAAGACTGTCCATGAGCTGATCACACATCCCACAACCCCTCTTTCACCCTGTCTTTTAAAACCTTTCCCTGAAAGCCTTCAGGGAGTTTGGGCTTTTAAGCACTAGCTGCCCGGACTCCTTGCTTGGCGCCTGCAGTAAACGCTGCACTTTCCTTCACCACAACCCAGTGTCTGTAGATTGGCTTCCCTGCATGTGGGCAAGCGGACCCAAGTTTGGTTTGGTAACGAAACAATAGTAAAAAACAAGATTGACCACCCAAAGCTTTTTCATATTTTACTACAGAGGTACTTCTGATGTATTATTAGTTAATATGTAATTTGTAAACTGCTACTTCATATCCTACACGTACAAAATCATTTTACAAAAATGTTCTAAAAACTAGTAGATAAAATGTTACTGGAAGGCGTATCTGGGCAGGTGACACCTGCCACAGGGCAGCAGCCATAGCAACAGTACAACCACCGCAGCTGCTCTCCGCCTGATGCGGTCCTTCTGCCACCTCTTCGGTCCCAAGTTCGCGGCATCTTCATTCTTCACCTTTCTCCCCTCTTCTTCGGCCTTCATCTCACCCGGGACCCGCCTCTTCCCAGATGACCATGCAGGATAAATGAGTAACAGAAATATATCTTCAACCCTTTCCTGGTTCTCTGGGACATTCAGCAATCTTATCTCCTGTGGCATTTTTTATCCCAGAAAATATGTGTCACTTCAAACTTAAATAAATCTCCTTCAATCAGAGTTCTCAAATAGCCTTCATGGCATCTTCTGAGTGGTCCTTTTATACTTAGTCCTTCAAGTATCTACATTACAATATTTAACCCTCATGATCAAAACAATTGTTTTACATTCCATATCACCAGGAGTTCTGCTAAGAAAATATGAAAGAGGGAGAATCAGCTCAATAATTGGCTGCAACAAGTTCTTAATGTGTGCTACTAGGGGAAGTCTCTAGGCCAAAATTATTGCAATCAAATATTCAGTTCCTCCAAATGTCAGCAGAAGAGCCAGGGTCATGGGCCAGACCAGAAATCCACTGTGATGTTGACATATAAAGGATTGTAATCCACAGAGAGTAATTTATAATCACAACTGCTCAACCCATCCGTTCTCCAGACACGTGACACCTGATGTAAGAGCTTCATCCTAAAGAACAAATGTGAAGGATAAGAATTTAACATCTATTTCCACTGCTTTTTGCCTTGTCACAAAGTTTGGCAAACGCATCTTTGTAAATTATTGCACTTGTTGGGTTTCCTACTGCAAAAGAAGTTTATTTTCTCCATCTAAGGTAACAGATACTAATGACAGCCATGTGTTCACATGGCAAACCCCATGGAAGACCCTGAGGACCAATGATCAGAAGAGTCCTTCATGCAGTGAGCCCCCAGTCTACAGGACAGAAGGATGTACAGTGATACATCTCATCCACTGCTGACAGGTCCTTGGATAAGCTTCAGGGGATCTATGAATGCTCCAATGTTGCTGGGAGAACTCTGTGTCTGCAGGCAGGGCGGGGACTCATAGGAACCTCAAACCAAGTTAAACTGTATGCAGAGGAGGCTGAATGAAGTGGCACCTAACTTCATGAGGGTCACAGAGAAGGTAAATTTGACCAAGGTTTGAAAAAGAAGAAATTCACAGCAGAGAAGATGAGGGAAAGGACACCCCGGAAAAGAGACCACCCTGTGCAAGACACAGAGACATGTCAAAGAGCAGGATGTGTTTGAAGAAGAGGAAGTAATTGTGTGGCCGGAGCTCGAGGATGCAGGGAGAGGGGTGGTGTTGAACCGAATTGGTCTCTAGGAGCTGAGCAGTGAAAAGCATGCATTTCGGTTACAGTAACAATGTGGATGGAGACTAGAAGCATAAAGTTGAGCTAAATAAAGTCAGAGAAAAATAATACACCATGATTTCATTTATATAAAATTGAAAAGCATGCAAAACTAAACAATCTTTTGTATATGAATACAAACACATGGGAAAATAAGAAAACCAAGACACAGCAAAAATAACTTTAATTATCATCAAAATTCAGGAAAGTATTTCCTCTTGGGGTAGGGGGAAGATATGGGATAAGGAAGGGCCACACAGGGAAAGGGCGTAAACTGGCTAGAGGATACGACCAGTGGTCATGGTATCAAGAATCTTCAGATTCTTCATACAGTTGATAAGTATTCTTTTGTATCTATTCATTAATTATTATTATTTTAATTTAGAGAGAAAAATGCACACCTATGGGCAAAGGCTCAAAAGACACATGGAAAATAGAAATAGCTGTTTTGTTAAAGTGGTAAGTTCTAACAAAAGGGCTAAAAGTCTTTTAATATTGTTTTAAAATGTAGACTCTAGCAAAAAGGCTAAAGGCCCTTTAATACAGTTTCAAACATTAGGAAAAAAACCCCACCAGGACAAAGAAATGTAGATTTTTCAGACATAGCCCCCAAAAGAATTGGTTTATCTGCCAGGATTCCTTGGTGAAAGGGTTAATTCCTGGGGCAGGAGCGCAAGATGAGCCTAGAACAGCTCATCACACCAGAGCAAAGGGAAAAAAGCTCGCAAAACAACTGCAGTTATGTCAAAGGATTCGGGAGCCCACTGGAAAAAGATAACATTTGCCAAAGACAATCTGAGTATCGAAAAGAATATTAACTACATCCAGAAGGCTGTAGGAAGCATCAACTCATCATTTTGAAATAAAAAATCAATGCTGATTCTTTCCCTTTATCCTGCCTTTTCTATAAGAACCGTACCCCAGGGTACTCAGACAGCTGAAGAAGGCACATCATTCTTTGTAGAAAAATCTATCTAATAAATGCAGAAGGACTGACAGAATATCACAATTTTGCAATCCCTAATTGAATAATGAATTTAGGCAATGATCACCAATGGCTCCTAAAATAATTAGGTGAAGACTAATGGGGACCCTCACAATGACTGCATGAGGCCGACAACACGTGAACCCACAGAACAATCCTGACATCACCAAAACGTGACCAGACATCATGTCCCCTTGCTGGGATACAAAAGGAGATACGTGGCACTATAGAGGAAGCGTTCTTGCCCCCAAATAGTACCAGAATCTGTTTAAGCCTCCAGATCAAAGACCTAGCTTATAAGGAAATGCAGAGGCACAAATTAAGTTATAGCACAGGGATGTGACTGGCAAAACCCACAATGTAGGAAATTCCATCAGACAAATGACCTGGTTTGTTCAACAAATAAATTACAAGGGAAAAAAAAAAAGGAGGGAAGGGGGAACCTACAGATTAAAAGGGATTTCAGAGAAATCATTCAAATGCAATGTGTGGACCTTGTCTACAATCTGAATCTGAATAAACCAACTGTTTAAAAAAATTTATTAAAGCATTTATGAGATAACTGGGGAAATCTGAACACTGACTGGACCTTTGATGACAATAAGCAAGTATTGATAATTTTATATTAGGTATGATAATAGTATTGCAGTATTTTTTTCTTAAATTAGGAAGTTGAATATTTTATTATTAAACTGTTTCTTATTTTCCTGTAAGGCTGTTGCTTCACTGTATAAAAATAGCACCAGCAAACACAGTATATTGCAAAATTAAGAGAGTAATGTTCTTCACTGGACACTATACAACTAACAAACTTTTCTCCACTGCCATTTATTTCCAGTGGGAAGTTAATTGAGTATTTTGACCCAAATCCAGGGATGGCTGTAGGCAAGTTACAATATTATATACGGTTAAGATAATAATGTTATCCTTGAATTACATAACTTTCATAACTAGTTTTACCACAGATAATTTCAGGAATTCTGAATATTATAACTGGAGACTAGCCTAAAAATCACAGGCTGTTGTGAAAAAGATGCATAGCGTTTATCTGAAGTCATGAGGAAGTTAAGGGGTATTTTCTTCAGGCACCACCGTTCCAAGTAGTTTCTTTTGCTAAAAGTTGCTTTTTAAAAATCTATCCACCACTAATTTAAGACAACTATTCTAGATTAAGTTGTTTCAAACTAGTTTATTTAGGGGTTCCATTTTCACTCCTCAATAGATTTTATGTATTTCTCATATGCTTCTTCACTCATTAGTTCATCTAGTTCTGAAGGGTTACTGAGTGTCATCTTGATCAGCCAACCATCTTCATAACAAGATCTGTTGACAAGTCCTGGATTTTCTGCTAGAGCTTCATTAATTTCAGTTACTTCTCCTGATAGAGGAGAAGAGAGTTCACTAGCAGCTTTCCCACTTTCCAAAGCAACAAATTCCTCTTGTTTGTTCAATTTTGTCCCAACTTCAGGCAGACTACAGTAAACAACATCTCCCAAAGCTTCCTGTGCAAAATTGCTGATTGCCACTGTTCCAACACCGTTTTCTGTTGTTACCCATTCACGTTTGTCTGTGAATTTACGACCTGACAGCAGAGCGGGTCCAGTGTGCAGCGCCCGGACGGCGCCTGCCTGCAGTCCCCAGGGCAGCGGTGGGCAGGGCACGCTGGGCGCAGAGATGGCCCGCACGCTCTGCGCTGCTCGCAGCATCGTGTTCGCAGGGGTGCAGCGGGTCTCCGCGCAGCACCTCTGCAGTTCTTTTTTTAAGACTTCTTTTAAGGATACTATTGAAATATTTACACAGGAAATGCTGTGATATCTCATTTGCTTCTAAAGAATCCAGTGGGGGAGGAGAAGAAAGTGGGAGAAAGAAGAGAAGCCATGAGTTGTTAACTGTTGAAACTGGGAATGTGGTACATGTACATGTGAATTCAATAGATGTTCCCCCTGCTTTTGGGTCTGTCCGAAAATTACCTCAATAAAAAGCTTTGAACAAAATAAACTGGTTTATCTGATCAAATCTGGCATAGGATTAGTGACAGAAGAGACTACGCAGGTAGCCTGCCAGGCGCATGGATCCAGGACTTACCGTTCTATATTCACCTCATTGCCTTGGTCTCTCTTGTGGAAGATCATAGTATATTTACCCACTTCAGGCAGTGGCCGGGTTATTTTCATTCTATGAAGCTCAACCCTGGAAAAATAACAGAGGTGTTAAAAAAAAAATTCTATCCCAATTATCTACCACTAGGCACTTAAAAAAGAATCATTTGCAAAAATTTACATATATGTGCACATACACATATCTTGATTATTTAGGTATTAAAAGAAAAAGAATTTTCTTATGTTGGGCCTCAGGCAATAAGTCCATAGAAGAATCACCCTTAACATTTACTACTGAGGTACAAAGAAGATGTGTCAATTTACACTTTGTCATTTTCCAGAAACAACTGAGAAAATATACCTTGAAAAAATCAAGTCTCTTAGGATCCCTAATTTACTTAGTGTTTCCTTCTTTTAACAGGGAAAATAATGACTGTTAAATGTCACAAACCTAGGTTCAAATCTAGAATTTGTTATTTACAACCTTGGTAAGTCAATTCATTATTCCAGGCCTGGGTTTCCCGAACCGTAAAATGGCAATGGTGTTACAGAGTTGATCTGACAGGCTCAAATGAGAGCGTCCACATGGAACATTCTTTGCAAACTGTAATGTACTATATAAGCAGAAAGAGGGTGGTGCCTGTTGCACAGGTGAGTAAATAAGTATTTAGTAAAGAAATTTCAGCAAATGTTTATGCTCAAATCAGTTGGTTTATCCATAGCGTTAGTCAAGAACCACTCTGGAGGCCATGATGTTCTTATCAAATGAAAGCAAAACTTGGGGCTCCCCTTTACCTTGAAACCGAGGAGCAACAGGAAAAAAGAGAGTGAAGATACATCAGTGTAAAATTCTACTAACCGTCCCATCTGGGCAGTGAAATGGATTTGGGGAACATGTTGGATACGGCTGACTCCAAGCCCTTGCTATTCCTGCCCTGAAATCTAGCAGGTACCCTCTGTCCACTTCATAAGCCACGGCCACAGAGGCTGCTGATGGGCTGGGCCATGAAGTGCCGCTGCCCATCACTACGGCCATTTCTATGCAGCCTTTGGTCAGGGAGATCCGTTTCCTCCTGCCAGAAACATTCCAGAGACTCTCAGCCTAGACCTGGAAATGAGACCAGCATGGAGCCGGGCTTCTTCATGCTGAAGCAATGGAAAACATCTGGCAGCCACACGTATATTAATTCAGAACGCCAGCTGAGAAATTTTCTTTCTAAGAGGCAACAACAGGAGGAAAGGGGGTCTCCTAATAGAAAGACCTTGTTACAAGTCTGAAGATACTGGCCCCAGGCTCTTGAATAATTACTTATTTCTGGGAGTTAGGGATACCCATAACTATCTGGCCATGAAACCCAAGTTCAGGGAAGGGGGCTGAGAGGGGAGACCAGGCATATCCCCTTTGAACCCCCCAGAGCAGAAAAGAATCCAGGAGAATCTGAGGGTCATGCCAGCAGCTCCGAGTCAGGCCAGGGAGTCAGGCCAGCAGCTGCTCCCATGGAGTGCGGGGCTGGCTCGTGTATAAGGAGAGGACATCCTGGCCTGCTTCGGGGCGTGCAACTCCTCACAGGCTGCTGGCACTCCCTGCTCTGCACGCTGGGAACCACCAGGGTTGCCTGGGGTCTGAGAGAACGCAGAGGCTTAGAACAGGCCTCTGGCCACTTTCCTCAGGTGGCAGTTTTGCAAACGCTCTGGTCTGGGACTTGCCAATCACCGGTGAGACTCTATCTCAGTAGGTAATACCTGCTGACAAGTCCACAGAGACCTCCACCAACACTCCCGGACCCCGGACACCCATTAGCCAGGACTACACCACCCTCTATCATTTCTGAACTGCCAGTGGCAAAGAGCGATTTGGGCCGCCTTGCTCACCCCCCACCCCCTGCCACCCTTCAAGCCCAAGTCGGAGCCTCATGACCTGCTGGCCTGGCCTCCACAGGAACCACACACAACCACTGCTAGCAGAGCCCCGTGAAGGGGACCTGTCTGTGTTGTTCACCTGAGTCTGAGGTCATCGTCTTCGCCTCCCCATCCCCAGTAGTTGTTAGAGAATCCATTCACCTTGAAAAACTGCTCTCGGCTTAGGGCGGTAACACCCCCAAAATACCCACTGTAACGCAACCTGGAGCGAAAGAGAGGAGAGAAATGGTTAGAATGTTAGTGCAGAGTCCTTTTGTTCTCCACAGATGCTTCAGAAGTCTCTGACTGCAGGGCGGGCATTCTAGGAACACTTTGAAGACCATGTACTTCCACCCACCCACTCCTGCTTGACATCCACCTCCCCACGTTCTTGGCCTTCCTTGTCTGGCCTTCTGTCCTCTGTCTAGACAAGCTCTCACATCTGCTCACTAAGCAAGGTGCCACTCACCTTTTATTGTTTGTGTGCAGAGGTCTACAGAGGTACCTGTCAATGTGCACTATAACATCAGATCTGGATGAGAGATTTCACCTCGTGTGCCAATCCAATGAACAGTTGTGGCTGCCAAGGGCTCTGGGTTAAGAGCATTCTGAGGCTACACCCAGGTTCGGCGTGAACGAGTGGCTTTTTTACTTTTACTTTCTTTTAGGGAGTGGGGTGGAGAGCAGGAGAGAGCTCCTATACACACTTTTTATGCAGACCTCCACTTATATGCATACAAATCTCCGTCTCAGAGTCTGTTTCCTGGAGAACCCAACATACCTTAATAACCCTGAGGTTTCCAGCTTGGGCAACTAGGTAGATGACAGTGCCTCTCACAAAAACAGGGTATACAAACTGATAATTAGGTTTTGAGAAGAAGACAAATTACGATTTGGATAAACTGAATATGAGGTACCCTTGGGGCTTCTGCCAGTGGGAAAAAGGTTACAAGGTCCAAGTTCAGTACAGAGGAGTGGCTACAGAGATAGCTTTGGAAATAAGCTGTCAAGAGGTGGTACCTGAAGGCACAAGGGTAGGGAGAGCTGCCCGAAGACAATGTAGTTAAGTGAAAAGAGGAGAGTAAAAAGGGCGGAGCTGCGGGTATACCAACAAGGAAAAGGGGAAAGAAAAGAGGTCAATCATTTAGGACTGATGGATTATTGGTAGACAAATTAACAAATCTGAGAAATAAAGATGTCCCTTGAATAGAACACGGTAACAATTCAGAAATGCAAATGAAGGCAGCTTAATAACTTGGATGTTACTGAATAAGAGGATGTGAATATATATGGAGGATCTCTAACTTTGATTAATGTCAGTTCAAAGTATTCCAGGACCAATAAAATATGTCTGCTTTTCTAGATAATAAGAAAAACCAAAAGGAAAGATCAATAATCATGTAGACACTTGCCATCTAATAGGTGGAGTCCCCAAAGTTAATTTGTAGCGCAGCTGCTTGTTTCTATGTTCTGAGTACAGATGGGGAGGACCCTGCTTAACCCACAATGGAAATAGATTTACTTACATACCCCCAAGCTAAAATTCTGGAAAACAACCACCTAAAACAAACAAAAAGAACAAAGTGCTCAGAAGGCAGCTATTACTGACCAAGACACTGACTGCAGTGACTTGTTGCCATGGTTACTGGACTCTGTTTGGCTGGGAAGGGGTTCCTAAACTACCTGAAAACTAGCAGCTTCATCAGAACTGAGTGGAACCACTGCCCAGGCATAACCTGCCACGCCCCAAAAAGGGGTCACCAGGAGGGACCCAGCACTGATGACTTGGTAGTGACCCATTAAGTAACGACTACCCGCTGTGTGCAAAGCAGCTGGCTAAACGCTAGAATAAGTGGGCCCTGCCCTCACACACAGTTGATAGTCCAGCAAGAGAGGTGAACATTACCAGGGTTCTGAGGAAGGAGAAGCCACACATCAGGGCAGGTGGGCCTGGGAGGATTCAGACAGGTAGAAAACTGGGGGAACTCCTGGTGATCAGAACTCTGTGACGAAAGGCCGAGAGGGAGAAAAGTGCAGGCTGTGTGAGGAGCACCGAGAGACCAGTTTGGCTGCAGTGGGAGGTGCAGGAGGAGACCAGTTGGAAAGAAAGGTTAAAGAAGTATCAGTTCCTCAGTTGCCTCTTAGGTGCCAAATATCTACATGTTGATTGATCTTTCCTTCTGGTTTTTCTTCTTATCTAGAAAAGCATAAATAGTTGATTGGCCCTGAAACAGTTTTACTTATTTTTAAGGGACTGTAAGGCCCAAGGGTGGGGAAAATGGAGTCATCAAATAAGAGTAAAGTCCTTGTAAAAGCAGGCAGGTACTAAAGGAATTCTTGGCAATAAAATTTCCCACAGGCTAGTACAGATCTTTATCACTGACCCATAATCACTGGGATAAACAAGATTTATTTCTGTCTTCATCAGAGTCTGAGATAGCTGAGACAAGCTGCTTTAACTTCTTCCCTCTGCATGTGTGTAAAGTGAAAACACTTCTTGTGCTTCCTTCATACTCATGGGGCAGTTGTGACAATGAATAGTGTGCCGATTTAAGCTCTGTGGCACAGGGACACACAGTTACCAGCAGAAGGCAGACACTTAGCCACCTGCAACTGCACCTGCCAGCAACTAGAGGGATTTTGCCCAAAGGAGGAAAGGCAATAACTAAGGAGGAGGAAGACAACTCCTACACTACCTATGCAAACCTCCCCCAAACCACAGAAAATGAGGCAGTTTACATGATACATACAGTAAAGTAGAAAAACATAAATGACAAACCAGGACGAGAGGAAAACTTCACTCAGATAGAAGATTAGAATAGGAAATATATTAGAACTCTGATCTGCAAATAAGATTCTTTTCAGCTTCTAAAAGAAGGTCATGGATTTGACTCTGAGCTTCTTGCATCCAGATCAAAAGAGGAGAGAGACACATTCAATCACCTGGTTTACATTAGGAAAACTGTCAGTTACTCAAGGAAGACAAAGGCTTCCTGAGTTCTAGTTATAAAAGAAACTTCTGGCCAATTACAATAGCAAGTTAAACCAGCAACATTCGTACAGGGGCTGTTTTTAGAGTGAGTGGCATCTGATAAAACCCACGATCATCACACCAAAGTTTTACTCAAGATCAGTTCCCAGCAGGAATGCCCAAGAACTCATTTTCTTATGGTCCAGCTTAACGCAAAGATAAAATCTAGAATCCCAACAAAAGGCCTGTCCTTGATACAATCCTGTGTATCCATACTCCAAAAACAAACAAATGAGAAAACAATCCTGTGTGATTGTAATTTCTCACCACAGATGTCTAGAAAGACTGGGCAATGGGAAGTTATCACCCACGTCAAGGGTCTGAAGTACAGGTATTCTGTGTCGTAGAGAGTGACATCTTAATACCAATGAGTGAGCAGATGGCTAACATGCTTCTGAAAATACCAAGGTACCTGGCCATGATATGCTACTTTCTTCAGTGCAGAGGTGGCTCACAGACCAGAAAGCAAAATCTCCAGATAATGATCAAGTTCCCCAAAAGAAAAAGTCCTGGGATTCTCTTCCAGACCCTTCTCCTGCCCTCTGGCCCCACTGCCCCTGGAGCATGGAGGCAGGAGTGGGCATCTGCCCCTCATCTTCTCCCCTCCTGCCTTGCTCCATCCCATACACTAAAGGCCAGCTGAACTGACCTTTCTCCTGTCATTCCTGGCTGTAACCATGTGTCAGCAGCACTCTAATTCCTTCCACAGGCACTCCAAACTCCTTACCAGACTGAACAACACCTGCCTAACCTGGCCCCTGCCTACCCTCATCTCTAGCGTCTCCTCCCTCCACCATCCCAGACATTCATTCTCCAGCACTAATGAACTACCAGCCTTTCCTCAAAACCTGTGCCATGTTCTCTCTTGCTTCCACATCTTGGAACTCTGCTGGGAAGCTCCCACTGATTCCACAAGATGAAGATGCCACATTTCCTGGACAACACCTTTAAACCCTTCCCTAGGTGTTTCTTAAAGAGAGTGTGCTCTCACCCATTGTGGCTTATTCTAGGTATTTGTTTATATCCCACACTTTACACAGGGACTAGGTTTAAAGTCTACCTGAGGCAAAGATCGCCTGCAGTCAGCGTTACTCTTGGAAATCTCTTGAACAGTCCGAAGTGAGAAACCTACACAATAAGAGCAACATGGAAACCAAGAGCAAGGGAGGCATCAAGAGATTCATGGTTTGCAAAAACTTCTTGAGCACTATTCTGTACCCAGTTTTGTACAGATCACTGGGCTCTCTGCTTAAGACAGCACTAACAACAAAACCTTGCTGTCATCTTCAACTTTTCCCTCTCTCCCAGCTCTCACTTCCTCCCAGCAACCAAGGCCTGCTGAGCCAACCTCCCCAAAGACTCCTAACTGATGTTACAGCTCTCCCCTCCATCCTCACCCTCGCTCTCCAATCCAGGCTCTCTTCCATGGATGGATCCGACCTGGGATCTCTGAAAGCCTTGGTAGTCGAGGTGTGATTCACAGATCAAACCCTGCTGCCAAAATATCACCTGGGAGCTGGTTAGATACACAGAATCTCACAACAGAATCTGCATTTCAACAGAATCCCCAGATGATTCATATGCACATTTGAATTCCAGACTCACTGGCTGAAAATGCAAATCTGATCCTGTCATCCCAGTTGACATGCTATTATAGGGACCAACAAATTATAGCCCGCAGGCTTCATCCGGCTTACCACCTGTTTTTGTATGGTTTGTGAAGTAAAGATGGTTTTTACTTTTCTAAATGACTGAGAAAAAATAAAAAGAAGAATATTTCACACACACACAAAAAGAGATTCATGGTTTGCATCTCATGATCACTTCCCAGAGTAGACACTGGTGGAACCTCCCATTTTATTTTATAGTGTTATAGCTCTCTCTCCCTTGGCCTCACCCCCACCCCAAACTCTCCCCCTCATTAGCACGTGCTCCTAGTTGAATTTGCAGAAGTGAAGTGCAAAGCTGACACAGCTCCACTGCAGCTGCCTGTCTCCCCACAGCAGTACACACCAGGGAGTGCTGTGGGGATGGGCACTCGGCCTCATTCAGATCAGCCTCAGGGTCCCTAGTGCAGTAGCACCCCACATGTGAACACACACGAAGGGCAGGGCTTGGTGGAGGCTGACAGGTACGTGTGCACACATATAAGTGAACATAGAGTTTCCCTTGTGGAGAACTTTCTTGGTTGCTATTTCCCCTCAGTTGTTTTCAAATAGGAAGTGGTACAAAATAAGGTTGAAAAGCAGCTCTGTGTGTGTGTGTGTGTGTGTGTGTGTGTGTGTGTGTGTGTGTGTGTGTGTGTGTGTGTGTGTGTGTGGTGGAGGGTGGGATGGGGCGGGGGGGGGGCATGAAAGCAGACATGACGGTGCCTGGCTCTTCCCACAGTGACTTTGAGAGAAGGGACCTTGTCCTGTGTGTCCTGGCTCCTGAGCAGACCACTTGATGGACATGCCCCTTCCCAGTCTCCCTCCGGACTTGGTCTGGAAAGAGACATCACGGTCTCACAAAAGAGGCCTAGAAGCTGACCTGGAGGCACACTCTTGCTGCCTCTTAGAGGCAGAAGGCAGGGAGAGATAGCTAGTTACTTGAGTTCTCCTCAGCGTGGGAGCCCTCGCAAAAGTTCCAGCAGGCGGGCCCTGCAGGCGAGGCTGGCCGCCATGTGCAAAGCTTGGACTTCCCTCCCCTCTTCTCTCCCTTTTTACCTTTGTGATCCTCTGCCAAGGCTGCTGGCAGATGTTTTCCTAATAAGAAAAAAAATCGAATTTCTCTAATTCCTGTTGTGAGCTTTAAGTGATATATCATGGACCATTTTTCCTATTTCTCATTTTCTGCAGACACCCTGGACACAGTGTCTGCACAGCCTTGATGATAACAGGCCAGGCTTCTGACCTAAGGCAGCTGTGAGCAGAGCCGCCTTACCTGTACCCAGTGCTGTTCCTGCCAACCACCAGATGCCTGGGCTGATCCTCACACTTGTAAAGGTTCAAATCGTTCTCGGGCACCAGGTCCACATCATGGAATATGAAGCAGTCCCAAATTTCATCCTTGAGAGCTTCTATATAGCCCACATTCAGGAGTTTGGCGCGATTAAACTTGTTACTTCCAGCCTATAGATATGGAAATTAAAACTTGAAAAGCTCCTGAGACAAGATTTCACACTGTTCCCCTGTTCAGTTCACATGCAGGAGCTGGTATTATTCTTGCTAACGCACAAGAGTATACATATGACATGAAAATCTGACACAGTAGATGCAATAACAATAACAGGCCTTTTGTGCTTTTCTTTATGCTTCATACATACTTGTATTCCATAACTAAAAACACCTCGAAATGAGGAGCTGTTGTTTAATAGGTTTGGAGTTTCAGTTTTGCAAGATGAAAGATTAGTTGAGATTATTTACACAATAATGTGAACAAACTTAACCCTACTGAACTCTACAATAAAAATGGTTAAGATAGTAAATTTTATGTTATGTGTATTTTACAACAATTTTTTTAAAAACCATAGTTTTAAAATACTAATAAAGATAACTCTAAAAAAATTTTAAACGTACCTTTATTTTTTCCATGTAAAACCACAAAACCTTTCTTACATACCAGTCATGCCAAGTAGAATCACTGCTTCGCTGTTCAGCTCTTAGCTAATCCCCATCTTACCCCATGTAACAAACTTACACTAAGCTCCCCAAAAAATATAGCTTGCCAGAAAGGATCAAGAAATCCTGACCTATAAACAGAGAAGGTTACTGCTCATATACCTAAGCTACTTAAACGTCTCGTGGAATCACTGTAAGAGAACCCGGATTTAACACTTCATGGCAGACACTAATCCTCATAGTGGCCTTACAGAGGAGATTCGTTACTGGGTAAGGAAAGAACACAGTAAACCAGTAATATAATCAAAGCTACAATATGAAACATTTTTTTACAGTAGTAATTTTTTCATGGCTATTTGGATCAAACTCCTTAAGAATAAATTCCAGTTCAATCAACAGTTTATCATAACAAAAGCATAGGCAGTTCTCAAAACTCACCACAGTACTTTCCTGAAAAGAATAACATAAAGCAGACATATTTTTCTATTCATAAAATTATATACTGGGGGTTGCTGTCCTGAGTAAGACCTCTGAATGACTAACAATGTTAAAAACAAAAATAATGATAAACCAATATAACAGTTAAATTTTGTTTCAAATCCTCACAAAATGGGGATAGATGTAATATATATATGCACATTAATTTTTAAGACCCCCAGTTTATTGTAAAGTATACATTGCAGAACAGCATCCTCTGATCTGTCAAAAGTTTTCCCAAAACAAATATTACCAGTTATAACCAATATTAGGTATATAGTTAATGATTTTCCTTGCATTCGGAGCATTTGTAAGGATTTGAGGGGGAATTATTTGGATGGCCCAGGACAATTCTGAAAAGATAGCCATGTATAGTTGTTGATGTCTTATTTTTCTTTCAATAAATGTTAATGCCAGATAGAGGCACCTTAAATCACCCACTCCACTTAGAGCTAAACTCTTCAAAGCAGGCTACACTAATGCTTACCGTGTTCCTACTAAATCATGCTTTTGGAAGCCAAAAAAGTGAATCATAAAAGTGAAAACTAGGGGCGTCCCTGGTGGCGCAGTGGTTAAGAATACGCCTGCCAATGCAGGGGACACGGGTTTGATCCCTGGTCCGGGAAGATCCCACATGCCGCGGAGCAACTAAGCCCATGCGCCACAACTCCTGAGCCTGTGCTCTAGAGCCTGTGAGCCACAACTACTGAGCCCACGTGCTGCAACTACTGAAGCCCTCACGCTTAGAGCCCGTGCTCCGCAATGAGAAGCCACCGCAATGAGAAGCCACCGCAACGAGAAGCCCGCGCACCGCAACGGAAGAGTAGCCCCCGCTCGCTGCAACCAGGGAAAGCCCGTGCACAGCAACGAAGACCCAACACAGCCAAAAATAAATAAATAAATAAAATTAATTTATTCTTTTTAAAAAAGTGAAAACTAAACATAATGTTCTCCATAATAGATAGTGGCAAAGTTAAAGGCAGAAAGGTGGAGACAGTCATAGAATTCCATGGCGATTAACACACAGTAGTCAACTCCTCTGTCTAGATCCCCATTGAACAGCCAGGCTCAATAATAAAGCACAGTTCCAACATCTCATTGTGTAGTGTATAGCAAATGCAGAAGGCAATGTAAGGTCAGTCCCAGGGAAATATCTTTGGGCTTCATTGTCTGCAATGGAAGGGCTCACAAAAGCAAACAGGCTTCCTCCAGAGGATCACTTAAGAGCCAGTAAAATTTCCCAGCACTTATCCCATTATTCCACACTCTGGGACAAGAAGTGCCTTTACTACTTTCAAGGATAAATGAGATAAGAGACCTCACCTTTGATGATAGTTTGATGCCCTTTTACCCAAGACAGACGAAGCGCCTCACAGAGAGGAGGGTGTGGCGGGCAGAGGCCTGGTCTGCCCACACACTCACCTGGTGGATGACGTAGATGCCATACTCCAGCTGCTGCCTCTGCAGGAAGGGGTGAAGGTGTTCTAGCAGGTACAGCAGGTGCTTCTCTCTGTGCCGGTGAGGGATGAGGATGGCGACCCGCTGCAAAGCCCTGCATTCCTCAGGGTGATACCGGCCTCTGTGCACCTTGGGGTTTTCTGCCTGTACTTCTTCCAGAGTGAGATCTGGTTTGAAAACGAGCTTGTTCTGGCCTTCTACAATAGAAACAGGACACAGGAACTAACATGAACGAGCTCATCAAAGGCTGACAGGCCTACAGGAGCCAGTACATGTCACACACTTTGTGCTAGTTGTCTGGCATACAACAAGCACTACTGTAAAGCCTCATTTGGTCACAAACTATAACCACAGAATCTATGACTCAGGTTATTGGCTGCAAAAACAAGCAAATGACATATAAGACCATTCTCTTGTGCTGGGTTACCAGTCCTGGCTCTATGATTCATCCGTAAGCAGAAAATACACTCTGTTCTGAGAACCCTGGTGAAGAGCAGAGGTCAGGGGTAGACTGAGCAACTTCAAATTTGCTCTAACCTCTTTTCCTTCTCAAAATTCCAAAGGGGGCAAAAAAAAAAAAAACACGGAAGCCTCACCCAAGGAATGAATCAATCAATCAATCCAACTTTCTTTGTTGTCATAAAAACAAAAAATTCCAAAGGAGGGTGAAGTCTCTTAAAGATCAAGAGCATTCCACGGAATCAAGCTCACAGACAAGGCCCGTTTCCCCAAGGTCCTTCCCTAAGCTCTTGAGAGCTATTCTAACTCCCTGAAACTAAAGCAGCGAAAGGAAATAGAAACTAGCCTCCCTCCCTAACTCAGCAGTAACAGGTATGGGCAACACTGCAAGAATCCTCCCATTGTTCCACGTGGCGAAATCCCCAATGGGGCATTGCTCAGTGAGTCTGGACACAGCCTGACTGGATGAAACGCAAGACCATCCATGGTAACCAATCTCGTGCAAGGCTTTAAAGATAAGGCTGAAGCCACTGACCCTCGCCTCAGACCCGAATGAACGGGGAATACTGACTGGTAGGAGAGGAGGCAGAGCTCTGGTTAGGGAACACACTTTTTACAGCTCGGGACCTCCCTGGCGTCCAGTGGTTAGGACTCCACGCTTCCACTGCAGCGGGCACGGGTTCCATCCCTGGTCGGGGAACGAAGACCCCACATGCCACGCAGCGTGGCCGAAAAAAAACAAAAACAAGAAAAACTCCACATATACTGTTCAAGGTACTTGCAAACTGAGCTATCTTCTTCTGGAGCAAAGCAGTCACCCACCTTTCCGATGTATGTCCCTGTGCCTTGCTTCATGTGACCATCTCCTACCCTGGCCACGGCTGCTTAGACCAGGCTCTACTGTCCACAGCATGGCTGACAGACTGCCCAACAGCACCAAGAGCAAATAACTGACCTACAAGAGCCTTTCCACAAGGGTCTACACACAAGACATAGAGTCAGCAGGCAGTAATCCCTACAAACAAACAGTGAGGAAAGGAGTTACAAGGAAAGGCAAGCTACCAGAGCTGCTGGGAGATGATGGGATGGCTGTAGATGTCTTCCTGTGTAGCCTGTCCATAAACCCCATCATCTGAATTAACCTGACCGTGTCTCTGCTCTCGGCCCCGGAAAGAGCCCCATGCAACAGGTCTGATGTAAATCAGTCCCCCTGCTCACTCCCTCACTGTAGTAGCTTATTATGTGCCCAATCTTCGGGTGCCTGCTTCCACTCACTCTAGCAGTCTCCCTTACCGCCCCCGTCATATTTTCTCAAGTTTTATTCCTCCTTGGGTCACTAATGGCCCATCTTAATTTGTCGCTACTTATGTCGCCCTCTGGATCCATCGTCAGTACCGTGTCACTGCCCATCTGTTTCCATGAATGCATCTGTTGCTTAAGTATGTTGAGAGAATTCTGAACAAGGGGGATGATACAGTCAGATCTGCATTTCAGTAACTCATTTTGCTATCTCAACTTGTGTAATCTGTGAGCAGAACAATTTCCCTTGAACAATCCGGAATAATGTTTTGGCTTTTCCGTGACTGAGTAAAGAGAAGCAGCATGCCAGTATGATCACACTACAAGTCTGTGATGCAATCAGGAAAAAGGATCTGCAGGTTTTGTGCCGCTAAAAGCAAGAAGCCTCTGAAGAGCCCTAGACTGCCCCCCAGAGAGCTAATTAAGTGTATGCAGAGAGCCACCTCTGTAGGACCAGGGAGGAGCTCTGGACTTCATAGAGCTGGAAAGGACCACCGTGCCCTCATCCCGCCTGCATACTGCCTCCAGGGGAAGAAGGGCAAATGTGTAAACAATACACTGACCAGCACAACAACAGAAACAAAGGTGGAGGAGCACCCAGGGAGCCTAAGATTAACTCTGGGGCAGTCCCAGAAACCTTTCTGGGAGAGAAGTGATCTAAACTAGATTTCTGATGACTAGACAGGAATCCGCCAGACACACATGGGCTGAGGAAAGGTATTCTGGAAAGACACTCCAAGGATTATCTGGAGAACTCTAAGCACTTCGATGTTCTGGAGAATCAGAGGTCTGACAGAACCTTTGTGGGTTACATAGAATATCGCTGTGGAGTTTTTCCTAATTAAGGTGCTCCCAAAGACCAACTTCTTATTCATTTAAATTGAAAGGCAAGATGTCAAAGGAGAATCAAAACATACAACATATTTAAGAAATAAACACAGAAATAAACTAAGACAACACTGAAAACATACTATCCTGTCCCTCGACTCCATACGGTGGGCCAGGGGGATGTTAATAGATATGACATGAGTGGAAGCTTGGATGTGCTGTCATTCCCTGCAGATGCCAGGAGAACATGCCCAGGTTAGCCCGCTGGTCCCAGGAGGATGAGAAACACTTGGAGCAGAGCCACCGGCCTGGGTCAATCGACCCCCAGCTCATCACACATGCCTATCGACATGCCTGCTGAGACTTCTGCAGCTGGAGGATCAAATTGGGCATGTTCACGTAATAAATACTATCTGTCAGCAATACAAATACAGCTCACAAACATAATGTTGAGCAACAGAAGCCAGACACAATAGAGTACATAGTGTATGTTTCCAATTACGTACAGTTCAAAAAAATCTAATGGATGGAATATAAGCTTGGAGTAAGGGTCGTGACTCAAAGAAGCATCTCTGGGGTTCTGGGAAGATTCCATTTCTTAATTTACATACTGGTTCCACTGGTATGTTCATTTTGTGAAACTTAAGTGAGCTGCACACTTCTGATTTTTGTACTTTTCTGTACATTTGTTATATTCAAATAAAAAGTGTACGTACTACTTGTTAAAAAGAAAAAATAAATACTTACTGAGGTGTGGAGACACAGAAGAGCAGTTGTTAAGGTCTGCTTTTTTCACAGAGGCTTCCTCTGTCACAGTTCCTTTCTTCCCCAAAACTACACCCTTGTTCAAACTAGCCATGAGATCCTTTGCTTTAGAAATCTCTTGAATAGCACCCACAAAGTAGTTACTGGTGGCCCACCCAACCACCGTCAGGCATAAAGTAAAGAGCAACAGTAATCGGAATTTATAGGAAAGGTGGAGAGTCACGTTGAAGCTCATGTCTTTTATTATGCGAGCAGTAGGTCTCTCTCGGCCTCACTGCAGGCAGGAAGCTTCAAGTTCAGCTTTTCCAATCTGATTGCAAACCTGATGACAACTGACAGTGCAATGCCTGCTTCTGCTTGGTAGTTCCGCTCCAGCAATCCCTAAAATGCAATCACAAAGACATGACGTTTCAGATGGAAATCCTATCCTGAAATTATTCACATCAGCACAAACTGAAAACCTACCCCCAACTGATTAACAGTAGTGGGAGTTCTCCAACGAGAGTTTAGAGATCAGAAAACCAGAGATTTTGGATGTAGAAGGATCCAACCATCTATGTACCACAGGAGTTCTCTCTGGGTTCTCACCCCAGCTGTCATTCACCCCAGAGGAAAAGCCATTTCCAGATGCTGCACCGGTGGAGAAAGCAAAGAAGAGACGGTCAGTGCCTCCTCAGTTCTGAGGTGGCACAGCCCAAAATACAGTCCTAATGGTTCCCTTTCTTAGTTGCCCCTTCCTGGCACAGCTTTAAGAGAAGGTGAACTCTTGTTCTAGGGCATATTTTGATCCAAAGAGAAAATAAGGGAAAAGACAAACGCTCTTCTCCCTCTGTAAGAGCTGGAAAAACATGTTCCTTGAAACAGAGGATGAAAAATCAAGGACTTTTCAGTTATCAATGTTATCGTCACAAAGAGACAATGGCACAGGGCACGTCCCAGGAGGTTGGGGAGACGGCAAGGAACACAAAAGGATGCCAACACAGGAGGCCAAATATCTGTAAGAATAACAGAACTACAGCACAGTGTTTAAGATCGGGGGTTTGGGTTTAGACAGAAACTATGAAACCTCGAGCCCATCACTTCACTGAGCCTTGGTCTCCTTACCTGTAAAATGGGGATAAAAATAGTACCTTCCTAGAGAAGTTATTGAGGGACTGGATGACCTAATATATTAATACATAAAGTGTTAGCCCACCTCCTGATGCACAGCAAGCACCCACTAAGTGGGGACCATCACTGTTGTGATCGTTATATTATTTTACTTTACATTAAATGACTCTAGACTAGGGATGACCTACAGGCAGACACACTGGTGGCTGCCGGAATCACCACTCTACTGTACTGTATTTCTGTCAGTTGATGGGTTGTTATTTTGATTTCATACTTCAATTGCATGTAGTAGGATAGTATGAATTCACCTGTGAGAGGCGGCTATGCTCTTAGTTCCTGAAAAATCCAGTTTCTGAGGCCACATAGCTGAGGGCCCTCCCTGGACCACGGTAAATGCACTAAGATGATGAAGGCTACTTCGCAAGGCCCCACATCCTCTCTGCATTACCAAAACCACGTCTCTCCTCAGATTCTAAACGTGTTATCAGAAGAGTGCGGAAAATACTAAAGCCAGGACACAGAATCTCCGCAGCAAACGTATCCTCTACTAAATGGACAGAATGGAGACCAACATACATTCTGTGCCAAAATAACACAAAAACGCATATGATGAAATCTTAAGTAACAAAAAGAAAAACAAAATAAATTCTTGTATATGATTACCACTAAAATTAGAGAGTTAAGAAAACTCTAGAAAGAAATATTACCAAAAGCTAGCAATAATTCTGTTAGGAGTATGGGATTAGCCAGGGGTGCTTTTTACCCTTTTCTTTCATTTTTGTAAAAGTATGACACACTTTTGTCCTTTTGTAATGAAAACAAAGTTGATTTTTTACATGAGATGTGAGGGACTTCCCTGGTGGTCCAGTGGATAAGCCTCCGTGCTCCCAATGCAGGGGGCCCGGGTTCCATCCCTGGTCAGGGAACTAGATCCTGTATGCTGCAACTAAGGATCCCACAGGCTGCAACGAAGATCCCACGTGCCTCAACAAAGAGCCTGCACTGCATGCAGCAATAAGACCTGGCACAGCCAAATCAATAAATATTAAATAAATAAATGAGGCGTGGGGATGTGGCAATTTACTGTGAAAAACAAAACACTCGCACTTCCCTGGTGGCGCAGTGATTAAGAATCTGCCTGCCAATACAGGGGACACAGGTTCAAGCCCTGGTCCGGGAAGATCCCACATGCCGTGGAGCAACTAAGCCCGTGAGCCACAACTACTGACCCCAGACGCCTAGAGCCCGTGCTCCACATCAAGAGAAGCCACCATAATGAGAAGCCCGCCACCACAACAATGAGTAGCCCCCCCCCTTCAAAGCCTGCGGCAGTAAAGACCCAACACAACCAAAAATTAATTAATTAATTAATTAATTTTTTTTAAACACCCTTAGCAACTCTCAAGATAGCCTCTTACTTACTTAAGGGTAGTATTCCAAAATTTTAGCTCTACATGAGTTTGAGGGAAACCTAGAACGTATTTCTCTCTAGACACCATGTTACAAACGTAGGTGAGGTTCCTGGATCAAACCACAAGAGAGAAGATTTGGCCCAGGAAGCAATTAAACAGTATGGCCTGTGTTTAGGGTCTTGTTTAGGGTCTTTAGGCCTTGCTTAGGGGCTTGCTGAAGGCAGTAATAACTAATTAGAAGATTAATCGCTAATAAGAAGAGTGATCCATTTGTGCATTTACTCTGTGCCATGCACTGGGGCTAAACCACTTGTATTAACTTACTTAATTCTCATCTCAACTTTGTGAGGTAAGAATTATTAGTCTCCTCATTTTATAGAGGAGAAAATGAAGGTTGAGAGATTACGGAACTTGCCTGAGCTCACACAACTACTAAGTGGTAGAGCTGGGGTCTGAGCCCACGTGCTCAGCTCCAAAGCCTGGGCTTCTGCCACATCCTTCACATGGACGTTTCAGTCTCTTTCCTCCCCTTGGTACCTGGGTGTGCCCGGCACAAACCCTTGAAACATGCAGCCTTCTACCTGTCTCTTCCTGTCCCTTTCCTTGAGACTGTCTCTGAAATGGTTTCCTGGAGGTCTGTTTTCTTCCCTCCAGGTAACAGTAAGCCTGCAGTTTTCTGGAGCCAGACTACCTCTTGCAGACTTAATTGCAGGAGGCTTAAATGCTAGGATTGGCAACAGTTTTTGATAAAATCTCAGTCTTGGAAAAGTTAGACAGGGAACATTGTTTTTCTAAGAGCTGCTTATAGAGGGATAATGTTTCAAGAGAGATCTGCCCGGCCTGCTTATCAGATTGAAGGCAAACACTCTCCCCATGTTTCCATTTCCCCAGCTATAAAATGATTTTTAAAAATTAGCTTAATTTACAACATGGCTGTAAGAATTTAATGAGATGACACAGCAAACACACCTAGTACATTCCCAAGGATATAATAAATATCTGTTGACCCTGATTACCAATATGATTCATGCTCAAATTTTATCACCATGCTAACCAAGATGTTATCTCTGGAATTACATATTGAATAATTTTATTTTCTATTTCTCTGTAATTTCCTGTTTTTCTTTCAATGAGTGTATATACCACTCTTATAATTAAAAAAAAAAATAAAGATTTTTTAAAGAGACCTCTTTTTAGGGCAGGTCACTCCTGGTTGGTGTTTGGGAAAACATCACCAGATTGGACTTCTTTGTAAAAACATTTAAATAAATGAGAGACCCTGAACTCTTCCTAAAAAGAATTTTCTCTTTCAGTCAAGGCTGTCTTAAGGTGACAGGGGAATCATGGTTATAGAGAACAAATTCAGGTAATATGAAAGAAGTTATTTTAGGGCAAGACTCACCACCCTTTTTCCTTTCTAGGTCTGCCCTAGGGTTAGTTCAAAATGATGATGTTCTCATAATTTTGTTTTTCCTCCTCTCAATTCAACCAGTCTTTTCTGAGCACCTGCTATTTTCAGGCATAGTGCTAGGCACCAAGGGAATTAAGGTATAGTCCTTGCACTCAGAGTTTATTTCAGTCCTTCCTTAGCTTGTAATGTCTGCAATTTGTTTTCAAATACGCCAGCTCCAACCCTGAAAATGGGGGAAATAGTTGAAATAAAATTGGCAAAATATTGAAAAGTACTGAGCAAGGTGATAGGTATCTGAGAGTTCATTTTCTTTTTCACTCTACTTTTTTGTATGCTTGAAATTTTCCATAAACAAAAATCTAGCACGGAAGACAAGTTATAACAAAGGGTATATCAGCATGAATGCCAAGTATCATTCTCATTCTCAGAGAATCTCTATATGCACACATTTTTACATGTGGAGGTCAGGGGAGGACACCAGATGTCACTCCATAAATATTCACTAAGCACCTAGTACCAAGGAGAAAGAATGTGGTCTTCATTCAGCAGCCAAGAGCACTAAAATCAGCATTTCAATGTCTCTAAATCCATTTGGTAATCCTGCAGACACTGGATGTCTCATAGTGGGCAAGATGTGGCCCCAGGCACACGGTCCTATTCCCTTGGGCCTCTCTGGGGTAGCACCAATAAAAAGGCTGATATTTTGCTACTCCTTTTACTCCTGCAGAGCTCCTGAGAGCTGACTATTTGCAAACACGTTGTCCTACCTTCCGTGGACCTCTGGTATTCATTCTCCCAATTATAGTTCCTTCACCTGGCTTCTGAGTGATCACTGCCCAGACCCTAAAGAAGCAATGGTTCTGTGAAAATTAATGAAGGGAAACCTCACTGAAGTGGAACTGGGAGGCCAGAAGGGGAGATACAGATCACATCAATACAGATCCCAATAGGAAGAGACCCACCTTGCATCTTTGGCAGGAAGTGACCCCACTTTACTACCACCAGCAGGAGGAAGAAGCTCTTCTCTTTGCCCGGCAACACCTCAGCCAATGACAGACTGTCACAACTCAGTCAATGAAAAGCCACTATATTTCGATCTCCTAGTTTCCTCCAATGGACTTTTTGTTTATGACAGAGCCTCCCAATTTCCCCTTCTCCTCTATAAAAAAGTTTCTTTTCCTTTGCTTTACTGGACTTGCATGTGGTTTGCCATAGTTGCATGCCCCAAATTGCAATTCTTTGCTGCTCCAGAATAAACCCATTTTGCTTGTAAAATAACTGGCTGTTTTATTGTTTTAGGTTAACAGTTCCCTGGGCAGAGGGCAAGGGTGGGATAGAAATGATGACAGCCATTTACGTGTACAGGTCATTTAAACTCAGACTGAGTTCCTAATGACCAAAACTGGAAGCATTTGAGCAAGAAAATAATGATGGCATTGTATTTTAACCCACAGAATAAAATGAATAGCCATGAGTCCATACTGATATAAATGATCAAATAAATAAATGGGAAAGGGCAGCTCTTTCTTACACTAAACTTCCAACCAATAAGGAAGCAGGAAATGGGGGGTAAAATCACCATTAGGCAAACACCACTGTAAATAATTGTTGCAGACGAGATCCACCAATGGGTGCTAACATTAGTAGGTAAAAATTTGAGTTTAAACAGCTTGCATAGTCTCAAAGTATCTCCCCTCAAATAATTATTAGCTACAGAGGGAAAGTCAGTAACTTTATAGTGAAGAAACCTAGCAGATATCACCTTAACCAAGTGATGAAGGTTAGTATCACCAGTGATGAGACCTATCAACCTCATGAATCAGTGATGTATTGCTCTCTACAAAATTACTAATCAGTACTTTTCTACAGAATAACTTCATTCTACAAAATAACTAACTGGGACTCTTCAAAAGGGTCAAAATAATGAAAAACAAGGCAAAACTGAGGAACTATCTCAGATTGGAGGAGACTAAGGAGAAATAACTGAATGCAAGGTAAGATCCTTGACAGCCAGTGGAAACAGAAAAAAAATTCATTAGCAGGAGAGCTGATGAAATTCAAATAAAGTCTATAGTTTAGTTAATAGTATTGATAACTGAACAATGGTTATGTAAGGGGCTAATATTAGGGGAAGTTGAGTGAATTCTCTGTACAATATTTGCAACTTTTCCCTAAGTCTAAAATTAATTAAAATTAAAAGTTAAAAGAAAAAGTCGAAGACTGTGTATAATCCAAGTCAACATACAGCAGTAAAATTAACTTACTTCTCAAAGAGAATCACTGTTTTTTGTATTCCTAGTGCCTCAAACTGACCTGACACATAGTAGGTGCTAAATTTGGTAAATAATGAATGACTTTCTAGGATATATTAGTTTAAACACACAAGGACACACAATAATCCCAGGTTACTACTAAAATAAATGTGACATGGTATAAAAGGAGAAAAAATAAAGACTAATAAAGAAGGGGAAAAATTAACTGGTATAAGATTCCATTTGGGGAAGATTTTTAAAATTGAAAAAGGCTCATATACACTACCAAATGTAAAATCGATAGCTAGTGGGAAGCAGCCGCATAGCACAGGAAGATCAGCTGGTGCTTTGTGACCACCCAGAGGGGTGGGATAGGGAGGGTGGGAGGGACACGCAAGAGGGAGGAGATATGGGGATATATGTGTATGTATAGCTGATTCACTTTGTTATACAGCAGAAACTAACACACCATTGTAAAGCAATTATACTCCAATAAAGATGTTTAAAAAGAAAAAGCCTCACCCCCATGCTAGCTCCCTTCGGTCTACTAATACCAACGCTCTCCTAAGGACAGAGGGCCCCATCTCTAATAAATGGCCCTTTCCCTTAGTCATGCCCACCACCTTTTGCTTCTCTGTCATTGAGTTTCCAAAAGCAGTACTCCTCTCTTCTGACTCTGGGAGGAGTTGCTGTCTAGTCTGCCACTTCCTCCCTGAACCCACAGAGCACACCAGAGCAGTGTCCCTGCCTCTGGGCAAGAGCTGCCTGCAGGTCCTACATCAACTGTTTTACAACAAGGGCTGGCATGAAACAGTCAGGAAACATGAAATCAATTTAACAAGCAAGGGACTGAAATTGTTTTATTTAGTCTTTGTTATGCAGCATGAAAGAATTCCTAAGAATTTCCAATGGGGGATTTTAATGGAGGCTCGGTGTGTACTTATGTGCCATTCTCAGCTATCCCAGAGAATCCTGTAGTGGGGTCACCTGCAGTTCCCTTTCTGCAGTTATTAGAGGCACATCAATGAGAAGGCTTGAGAAGGTCTGAAGGTCTGAGGTAATGGAGAAAACAAGGGCTTTGAAGTCACAAAGAGCTGAGTACAAATCTGGTTACCAGATGCATGAACGGCTTTGGGGAAGTGACCTAAATTTGATTCCGTTTTGCCATTTATTTTAAAAACATTTTTCAAAGTGTGGTTCCAAGAGAGCCTATATCAAAGACAGAGGGAAATTTGTTAAAACTGTAGATTCCTGGGCCCTACTCCAGAGCTAATGGGTCAGAACAACTGGGCCTGGGACTCAGGAAAATGAATTTTTAACAAGCTCCCCAGTTGAGTCTTATACGCATTAAAGTTTGAGAACCACTGAAATAAGAGATCGGACCTGTAATGCAACAGATCCCTCAGAAACGTTCATTTTCCTTTGGGTGAGGAAAAGAAGTAAGAAGATATGTGAAAAGGAGATTTTAAAAATGCATTTGAATAGCTTTCAACTCCATCATTTAAAAACTTCTAAGAAATAATCAGAGAGGTAGACGACGATATTCAAACCAACATTACTAAAATAACCAAAAATTCAAAAGATTCAAAATGTTAACAATAGGGAACTGATTTAATTAATTACAATACCTACATATAATGGAGCACATGCTTTCCTTAAAAATGGTGCTTAAAAACTACATGGGGGGGGGGCTTCCCTGGTGGCACAGTGGTTGAGAGTCCACCTGCCAATGCAGGGGACACGGGTTTGTGCCCCGGTCCAGGAAGATCCCACATGCCGCAGATCGGCTGGGCCCGTGAGCCATGGCCGCTGAGCCTACGCGTCCGGAGCCTGTGCTCCACAACGGGAGAGGCCACAACAGTGAGAGGCCCGCGTACCGCAAAAAAAAAAAAAAAAAAAAAAAAAGAGAACACCACCACTAACTTGCTTTGAATGTTTCCACTTTGAATTAAAGATCTTCAAAGAAATGGTTAGTTCTCAAGTCTTGCAAGCATCTCTGGAAAAAACACACATTATTATTAGCTCATTTTAAAGTAGATACTAAATACTTATCCTATAAAGTGGCCCACAGAATATACTAAGTGGCCCATAAAATATACTGAGAGTTAGTTTTATTGCCCCCTCCAAGACCGTGTAGTCAAACAGTTCAGTACTTCTCTTTAACCGACATTTTTAATCAGATTAAAAATGCACACTGAAGGGAAGCAAAATATGCCACACCAAAATATGCCTCTTTGGCATACTGATTACTTTAAATTAAAGTTACTTAAGAAACAGCCAGTGCAAGGACACTTTCACCCTCTTTTCTCCCCCTGAAAGCAGGAAATAAATCTCCCATGTGAAAGGTACCTTTTCTATACCAGGAGGGAACCAGGATCAGGCATCCTTATTATCAGAGATAAGAATTCAAGGTAGAGGGACTTTCCTGGTGGCACAGTGATTAAGAATCCGCCTGCCAAGGCAGGGACATGGGTTGGATCCCTGGTCTGGGAAGATCCCACATGCCACGGAGCAACTAAGCCCGTGCACCACAACTACTGACCCCGTGTGCCACAACTACTGAAGCCCACATGCTTAGAGGCGGTGCTCCGCAACAAGAGAAGCCATCGCAATGAGAAGCCTACGCACGGCAACGAAGAGTAGCCTCCGTGGGCCACAACTAGAGAAAGCCTGCGCGCAGCGACGAAGACCCAATGCAGCCAAAATATAAATTTAAAAAAAAAAGAATTCAAGGTGGAAAGCACTGTATCAACTAGAGAAAGCCCGCACACGGCAACGAAGTTGTCTTGCCAGTTCTTCACATATGTATTGTTTCTTTGTCTAAAAAATATAAAAGCTGCCTACTTTGGTTACTTCCTGAGCCTCATATTTTTATGGGATCCCAATGGTATGAAATTTAATGTTTCTCTCCTGTTAATCTGTTTTATGTCAATTCAATTTAATTATTAGACCAGCCAAGAAACCTAGAAGGGGCAAGAAGAAAAATTTTTCTCCCCTACAACACAAACAGGCACATGAACACTTTGCAATTTCATGGAGTTTAAAGGTCAACCCTGCTCTAGAAGATAAAATTCCAAAAAGATAAACTATGGTCCTATTAAGGATTATCTCCTCCCCCAGAGACACAGTAAAGCACTCTGGCCCACCAGCCCAGCCCAGGTGCCTAGGTTAGCCCTGGGCCCCTCTTTTTAAGCCCACTTTCTCAGCCTGGACCCTGAATCTTATTTATCTCTAACCAAGACTCCTTGACTTTCTTGAATCCTCAATGTTATTGTCCTTTCTTAATAGAAATTATAAAAAAACAAACAAACAGCAGCCTCAACCCTCAAATTTCTGTCTTCTTCCTCCTCCCTTTCGTCACCAAACGGCTGGAGAGGTCTCCCTGTGCTCCGGCCGCCTCCACACCCTCATCCCTCACCCACTCTTGAACACTCTGCAACCCCGGCACACGCCCACCCTGTTGATAACTGCTCTCCTGCGCCTACCAACCCAAAGGCCTTTTCTCAGACCCAATACTCATGGACTTTTCTGTTTTCTTCAGACCTAGAGTTAGCCCTTATCTAATGGAAGACCGAACACCAACAGATACGGATTGACAGGCACCGGATGGACGCAGAGCCAGACTAAGGGCAGGTATCTCAGGTACTTTAAAATCCTGTCGACCCTCACCACTCGTCGGCCCCTGAAGGTCCCAGGCGAAGATCAGCAATGGGTTTCCCAGTAGAAACGCTGGGGAAAGAGGGCTCCAAGGAGGAAGGGGCTTCTTCACGCTGATTCTCCCGGCAGGGAGAGGTGCTGGTGGCGACTCCAGAAACGCGACGCGGGGCCTCGGAGGCTGACCCCTGAATTCCCACCTGGCAGCATTTCGCCTGGGAGCGCCGCTGTGCCGCCCTCACCTGAGCCAGTGCCTCCCGCCGAGCTCGGCCTCCGCAGGCCCCCTGCCCGGCCCCGCCGCCTGGGCGGAGGCAGAACGGCCCTCCGAGGCCCGGCCCGCGCCCGGCTTCGGCGCGGGGGACTGACCCGGCCCGCCTCCCGGGGATGCCCACACGGCGCCCGCAGCCCTCCGCGCGGAATTGCGCTTCCCGGGCGCCGGCGGAGCGGAGGCCCCACTAACTCACCCCCCACGCGGCCTCGACAAGCACCTCCCGGAGAAAGGGAAGGCGGTGAGAAGCGGCCGCAGGGACCGCCCCCTCCGCCCGGGAGGAGGCTCCGGCGCGCCGGCTCCGCCCCCCCCCCGGCCCCCCCGCCCCGGGAGTCGCTTCGGCCGGGCCCGGGGGCGAGTCTTCGCGGTCCTCCACTAGACCCGCCCGAAGGATTCCCCGCTCCCCGCTCCGCCACCGCCCCCGCGCCCGGCCACCCTCCCCGGGCGATGGAAGGAGCACCTGGAGGGAGAAGGACAGCTTGTCCTTTGGGTGATCTTAATAAATCTTTGTGCCAATACTGCGCTAGGGTCTGGGCGCTTCCCAAATTCCATCCTCGTAAATACAAAGCTTTGGGAAGGAGATAGGAACTTTCCCATTTTACGGAGTAGGAAACGGAGGCTTTAGAAGTTAATAAATTTACCTTACATTACCCTGACAGCTTTCAACTTTGTCAGCTGCACAATGTACCGAATTAACTGACTCCCATTTCACAGGACTACTGAGAATATTAACTGAACCAGTTGTGAGATGAGACATCCAAATTTCTTCAAAGATATTATTACAGAAAGCCAAGCAGAATCATATTTATACTAAAGATTAGAGTGAAAAATCAGAGTGGGTTCTGCTTAGGCAGGCAGGATAGAAGACTAGATTCTCCAAGACACCCTTCCACTCAATGGGGAAGTAAGAGCGTCTCCAAGAACCATCCCTACCCCAAAAGGAACAAACCATGGGAAGAACCAGTGCTGGGATGCTTAGACTCTAAGCAGGAGACCTGGGCTGAGGGCATACGGAAAGTCTCCGCAGACACTGATTTGGGATCGACATGAGAAGAGCCAAACCTGCGCCTTCCTCGTCAAGCCAAGGCTGCGGAAGAGCACTAAGGAGTTCCCAAGTCTCTTGTGCTCTGAGCAATGGAAACACACTTTAGAGGATGTATCCTCAATACACACTCCATAGGACTCAAACAAATTCAATTTTAAAAAACAATTTAAACAATTTTTTAAAAAATCACCAAGCACTGGAGGCCCACACGTAAGGACAGCCAGCAGAACTAATACCCAAGAGATTTAGACCCCCAAGGACATCAGATACTGGAATTGTCTGACACAGGATACAGGAAAGCTCTTTTTGAAATTTTTAAAGAAAAAACAATATCCTAGAGGTTAGTTACCAGTTACAAAGAGGATATACTACGCATTGGAGAAATCTGGCAGATAACACCTTAACCAAGTACTCAAAGTTAATTTCACCAGTAGTTCAAACTGACATCACACATGAGGTGATGCTCTGAGGACAGAACATCACCATTCTTGTATTCCTGCCAAAAATACATGACTAGAATTTAATCATGAGGAAACAGTCAGACAAGCCCAAATTAAAGGATATTCTACAAAACAATTGACCTGTACACGTCAAAACTGTCAGTGTCATGAAAGACAAGGAAAGATGAGGAATGTTTCAGATTAAATGAGACTGAGGAGATTTGACATCAAAACTCCTGGACTGGGACTTCCCTGGTGGTCCAGTGGTAAAGAATCTGCCTTCCAATTTGGGGGGACGCCGGTTCGATCCCTGGTCAGGGAACTAAGATCCCATGTGCTGTGGGGCAACTAAGCCTGCATGCCACAACTACTGAGCTTGTGTGCCTCAACTAGAGAGAAGCCCGCGAGCCACAAACTACAGAGCCCACACGCCCTGGAGCCCGCGCCACAGCTAGAGAAGAGAAAACCTGCATGCCACAACTAGAAACAAGCCCACGCACCACAACGAAGAGCCCGCACCGCAACTAAGACCCGATGCAGCCAAAAATAAATAACATAAATAAATAAACAATAAATAAATCTTTTAAAAAAACAAACTCTTGGGGGCTTCCCTGGTGGCGCAGTGGTTGAGAGTCCGCCTGCCAATGCAGCGGACACGGGTTCGTGCCCTGGTCTGGGAAGATCCCACATGCCGCGGAGCGGCTGGGCCTGTGAGCCACGGCCGCTGAAAAACTCCTGGGTTGGAAAAAATTTTGTTACAAGATATATTATTGAGACAATTGGAAATGAGTATGTACAACATGGTAGATTTAAAAAAGGAGAGTGGAAGTGAAGCTATACCAATTCTGAGCCCAGCCTTTTTTTTTTTTTTTTTTTTTTTTTTTTTTTTTTTTTTTAGCAGTACGCGGGCCTCTCCCATCGCAGAGCACAGGCTCTGGACACGCAGGCCCAGCAGCCATGGCTCACGGGCCCAGCTGCTCCGCGGCACGTGGGATCTTCCCAGACCGGGGCACGAACCCGCGTCCCCTGCATTGGCAGGCGGACTCTCAACCACTGCTCCACCAGGGAAGCCCAAGCCCAGCCTTTTAAAGGCAGTTTCTGCTTCCACTTTCACTCTCTCCCATGTGACAAAGCAGTCATAGACCAGCCCAGATTTAAAGGGAGGGGCAAAATAGCCTCATTTCTCAGTGAGAGGACTGTCAAAGAATTTGAGGCTATTTTTAATCTACCATGCTGTACATACTCATTTCCAATTGTCTCAATAATATACCTCAAAACAACTTTTTTCCAATCTAAGACCACATGTAAAGAAATCTCCTTAGTCTCTGTTATGGGCTGAATTGAATCTCCTCCAAATTCAGATGTTGAAGCCCTAACTCTCAGTACCTCAGAACATGACTATATTTGGAAATTTGGCCTTCAAAGAGGTCATTAAGTTAAAATAGGGTTTTTATGGTAGGCCATAATCCAACATGACCAGTGTCTTTATAAAGAAGAGGAGATTAGGACAGAGACAGCACAGACTGGGGATGACCATGGGAGAACACAGGAAGAAGGTGGCAACCCGCAAGCCAAAGACAGAATCTTCAGAAGACACCAACCTGTCAACACCTTCATCTTAGACTTCCAGCCTCCAGAATTGTGAGAAAATACATTTCGGTTGTTTAATCCACCCAGTCTGTGGTATTTGTTATGGCAGCTCAACCTAACTAAAACAGTCTCCATTAATCTGAAATAGTTTCTCATCTGTCCTTTTCTTTCATGACATTGACATTTTTGAAGTTTACAGACCAGTTGTTTTGTAGAATATTCCTTTATTTGGGCTTATCTGATTGTTTCCTTATGATTGGATTCAAATTGTGCATTTTGGGCAGAAATATGATAAAGATGATATTATATCCGCAAACATCGCCTTATGTGTGATACCTATTTTTATTATTGGTGATCTCTAGAATCACTTTTTATTGGAACCCTGAGCCACCATGTAAGTAGCCCAGCTGCCCTGATGCTACCATGCTATGAGGCAGCCCACACTGGCCATGTGAAGAAGCCAACAACCACTCAGATCCACCTCCAGCTGAGGCTTAGACATCATAAAGCAGAGATGAGCCCTCCCCACTGTGCCATATCTGAATTCCTGACCCACAGACTCATGAGATATAATAGTACTACATTGCTGTTTTCAGCCTCTAAATTTTGGGGTCATTTGTTACATAGCAATAGATAATCAAAGCTGACCATATATTATATGATAATATTCTATCAATGTTAAATTCCTTGCATGTGATCCTTGTACTGTGGTTATATAGGAGAGTGACTTTATTCTTTTTTAAATTTATTTTATTGAAGTATAGTTGATTTACAATGTTGTGTTAATTTCTGCTGTACAGCAAAGTGATTGTTATACATATATACATTCTTTTTCATATTCTTTCCATTATGGTTTATCACAGGATATTGAATATAGTTCCCTGTGCTACACAGTAGGACCTGTTGTTTATCAATTCTATATATAATAGCTTGCATCTGCTAATCCTGAACTCCCAATCCATCACTCCCCTACCCCCCTCCCCCTTGGTAACCACAAATCTGTTCTCTATGTCTGTGAGTCTGTTTCTGTTTCATAGGTAAGTTCATTTGTGTCATGTTTTTGATTCCACATATAAGTGATATCATATGGTATTTGTCCTTCTTTGAGATAAACAAAATGGATTAAGCTCTAGCTGGACTAGTCAGGAAAAAGAAAAAAGACTCAAATTCTCAATATCAGGAATTAGGGAGGTGACATCACCACGTATACTATAGGTATTAAAAGGATAAAAATAGATTTTTATGAATAACTTTATGCCAATAAATTTCACAACTTAAATAAAATGGACAAATCCCTTGAAAGACATAAATTACCACAGCTCCCACAGGAAGAAATAGATGAACTAAACACTTCTTTATCTGTTAAAGAAATTGAAACTGTACTTAAAAGCCTTCCCACATAGACATCTCAAGGCCCAGATAGCTAGTAAATTATAGAATTATAGAATTCACTAGCTAGAAGAAATAATATTAATTCTACACAAGATTAGAAATAATACACAAATTCTACACAAATTAGTATTTGTACTAATACCAATTTTACACGAAGAAATAATACTAATTCTACACAAGATTGTCCAAAAATTTGAAGAGCAGGGAATACTTCTTAACTCATTTCATGAGGCCAACATTACCCTCATATCAAACCCAGACAAAAATATTACAACAAATGAAACAACAGATGAATATCTCAAATATACATAGAAGCAAAAATTCTAAACAAAATTTTAGCATATTGAATCCAACAGTATGAAAAGGATAATGCAACATGACCAAGAGGGGTGAGTTTATCCCAAGAATGCAGGATTGCTTTATGTTAAAAAATCAAACAGTAATTCACCATATTAGCAAACCAAAGGAGAAAAACCACATAATCATCTCAATAGATGCAAAAACTGCACTTGACAAAATCCCATAGCCATTACTGACAAAAAATTCTTAGCAAACTAGGAATATGAAGGAACATCCTCAACCTGATAAAAGACATTTACAAAAATCTATAGCCAGCAACATGTTCAATGATGAAAGACAATGCTTTCTCACTAAAATCAGGAAAAAGACAGGGATGTCTTCTGTCACTTCTTACATTCAACATTGTATGTAGATACAAAAACCCTAAACATAATTTTAACAATCAAATTCAACAACATATAGAAAGGATACTACATCATAACTGAATGGGATTCACAAATCAATCAACGTAATTCATTCAATCAATGTAATTCAAAAATCACTGTAATTCATCATATGAGCACACTAAAAAGAAAAATCAGATGAAATAATATTTCTAAAAAAGTAATAAAATGAATCCAGATTGGAAAGAAGAAAAAAACTGTCTTTTTCGTAGATGACATGATTGTTTCTATAAAAATTCCAATGGAACATACAAAAATGCTACAAAAACTAATGAATTCAGTGAGTTTGCAAGAAAAAGATGAATATTCAAAAATGAATTTCTATATATTAGCAATGAACAATTGGAACTTGAAGTATTAAAATACCACTTATAATAGCATAAAAAATATGAAAAATTTAGGGGCTAAATGTGACAAAAGATGTAAAAGGTCTTATACTGAAAATAACAAAGCATTGTTGACAGAAATTCAAGAGACCTAAATGAATAGAGATATATACTTTGCTTATGGGTCAGAAGACTCAATATTGTCAAGATGTCATTTCTCCCCAAATTGATCTGTACAGTCAATGCCTTTCCAATCAAAATCCCAGCAGATTGTTTTCCTTCAGGAGTTGAAAAGCTAATTCTAGAAATCATATGAAAATGCAAAGGACCTAGGACTCTGAAAAACAATTTTGAAAAAGAACAATTACAAACTCTAAGTAAAACCAAAAAAAGAAAGTTTTTAAAAATGGAGCATGGGGGACTTCCCTCGTGGTCCAGTGGTTAAGAATCTGCCTTCTAGTGCAGGGGACGCGGGTTTGATCCCTGGTGGGGGAACTAAGATCCCACATGTCTCGGGGCAACTAAGCCCCCACGCTGTAGAGCCCGCCCACCACATCTAGAGAAAAGCCTGGTGCACAGCAATGAGGAGCCCAAGCACCGCAACAAAGGGTCCAGCAAGCCGCAATTAAGATCCCGCGGGCCGCAACTAAGAGCCGATGCAGCCAAGTAAATGAATAAATAAATGAATATTTTTAAAAAATAAAATTAAAAAATGGAGCATGAAATATGATATGAACTGAGCAAGTTATGTAGTATAAGAAAGAAGAATCTACTTGGCCTTGATGCTTGTTTCATTCTCCTTTGAATTGCTCAGATTTGGAGATATTGAATGTTAATCTTCTGAGCCAACCACTCAAAATTCTGTAGTAAATTATATTTGCATAAGCACAAACTATGCTACAGAGTAACGTATTGATTTCAACTTTTAAGCTCAATCAACAGATAAAATACAGAAAAATTAATAATACTTATAGAACAAAATGCAAATGCTATAAATCCTAACATTGTAAATGTAAAGGTAGAGAAGACAGAAACTGAGAGGTACAGAGATTGGGTGGAAGTGAGGGGAAGGGGAGAGGTGAAGAGTAATGTGAGGGGGCTATTTCTCTCTTGTTACCTAGTAGGGAATCAAGAGTCACTACCTATTCTTGATGGAGCAAGAATTCAAAGGTTAAGCATGGTATTTAAATTTATAATGATAACCAAAAGATACATGGTAAATAATATCATTAACAGAGCGCATGAAGGGGAAAAGAAATGGAGAGATAGTTTCAATGAACTAGATTTATTATCATTCATAGCGTAGGGGTTAACAGACCTTAGATAAAGTATATAAATTAAGAAATAGTGATATAAGCATAGAGTTTATAATTATAGTGCTAACCATCAAAATAATTAAAAACAAATTCTTAAAGGTGGTTACCTTTGGGTGGTGAGACTTGGGGGTGGGGGAGAGGTTTAAGGAATGAAGCAAGAAGCATTTTTCTTTTTCCATTGAATAACATTCCATACCTTTTGAATTTTTTAACCAAGTGCATATATTACTTTTATCATAGACAGTTCTTATACAATTTTATCATTTTAGTTTTGTTTAATTTTAGGTTTAAGGCACATGAGGAAATTATAATGTACCTATTTTTAAAGTTTTATGGTCTGAACACTTACGTTTTCCAGATAAACCTAAGACACTTCACAGCCTGTCTCCTCATGGTCTGATTTTAAAAAAACAAAACAAAACAGAAAAACACTAACCCAATCCAAAAATAACAGAAAGACAAGTTAAATCTTTACTACAGTGTCATGAAAACATCAAAGGGGGACTCCACTCACAATACATTATAAAACATTTTCAAATCTTCTTTCCCTGCCCCTCTCTCAATGTCTCACATCATATGGTAACTGCTCCCAAATCTCTCTCCTCTTCAAACTTCAACAAAACACCTCCCACGCTGACTCTAGTCTCCTTTACTCCCCTTTCTTTCTGGGCCTATTCTAAGTCTCTACTCGTTCAAATAGAAATCAACGTTCCCCTGATGTTCATTTCATCTTTTACCACAAGGGTCCTTCTTCTTAGTCAGGAGAAACTGGCATTATTATGATGCTATTTCTAAAAGAAAACCAAATTCTAATTTCCCCAAAATCTACCCCAAACAAATATTTGAGACATATCCTGCTGGAATTTAGTTACAAGCTAGAAGTTTCTCTACTGTAAGCATCTTAAAGATAGAAGTGGAGTTTTATTCATCTTTGTATTTGAGGAGACAACAACATGCTTCACACAGAGTAATGCTTTACACCAAATGCACATTTTACTGTTGAATTATACTTTGGAATAGCTTTTATGAAAAGTATAGGGAAAAGAAGAGGAAGAAAGCTAATGTTTACTGAGTATCTACTATGAGGCAGGCACACTATACCTTTATGGTGGTGATATATATTTCTACTTTCTCTTCTGGATCAGTAATTCTCAAACAGAAGCAAGAAAAGCAGATGTGGAGGAGTGCATGTGGACTCTTGCTTTTTTTCTTTTGAAGGTTTTTTTGTTGGTTTTTTTTTTAATTGAAGTATACTTGGTTTACAATATCGTGTTTGTTTCAGGTATACAGCAAAGTGATTTGGTTATACATGTGTATATATGTATATACCTATATAAGTACATGTAATTTGAAATGAACCTCCATGTGAGACTATTATTCCCCACTGTGTGTGCAAGCACACACGTAATAAAACATTCTCGTAACCCTGATTCATATAAACGAAGACACTTTTACAAATACTGATGTGTCCGAAATACCATTTGACCTTTAAGTGTCGAGGGGAGGGGAGGAAGATTATGAACCATGGATGGAAACTCTGTGTGTGTGTACGTGGGCTGTATGTGTATCTACAATGCATGCACACTCACAAATGCCCACTAGAGGGCAAACCCACATCTCAGACGTTAACAATTACTGGGATGCCCCTTGTGGGCATTTTAATAATTCAAGCCAAATTCCTCTAAGGACAAGGTATGATATACAGTTTAAGGCGTGTGCAAATTAACTTTGTGATGATGTTCTTACAAATAATTCCCAGGGAGAGAAGCTAAACTTACAGCTCCACAGTTTCTAGAATCTATTGTGACTTATTTTTCGTGCAAAATGTAGTATTAATACAGATAAATTCCCTTAATAGACCATCTGATTTCATATTTAGGCTTTAGAATGAACTAGTTGCGGGACTAAAGCAAGTGACAAGGCCAGGATTTGACCCCAAGTAGTTCAACTTCAGAAACTAGGCATCAACCAGGATGCATCTCCACCTCTCAGTAAGGTGAGAGAGTAGGCAAGGAGGGATGCTGGTGCCCTTCCCCCTGGTTTGCCACCTCCCTCTGTCCCTGTCCTGACCCCCACATCTCTGCCAGGTTTGGCCAACACTGCCTTGCTCCAAGTTCTTTAATGAATTCCCACTGCAGGATCAACTCCAGACTGGCACAAGCCAGCCATGCCACCAATCTCTCCCACACCCAACCACGCTGACGCTTTCCACTCCCTGCACAAGTCCTGGTCTCACACATGTCTGTGTCCCTAGAAACGCTGTCCTTGTTTTTCTGAAAATCCTCTCCCCTATTACCTGCAGGAGAAATCGTCACACTTCAAGCCTCCACCAGAGTCACCTCTTCTAGGATATCCCCTCGACACAGCCAGGCAATCAGTCACTCCAACTCCAGGGCTCCCATCCGTCTCCTGCTATTGCAGTTGCCAGTGTGCTTGGCTCTCTTGCCACTAGGGTGAGGGCTCCCGAGGGCATGGATGGAGTCTTTTCTACTTTGTGTCCTCAGCACCAAACCCGGTATCTGGCATGTAGAGAACGCTCAGGATATTTGACTGGCTGAATAAATGAGTAAATGCTGAGTGTAAACAGACTTCGCAGACTCTTGAAAATTCCAGCCTTCAGGAAGGTAATTCCTTCCTGGATCCCTTGCAGAGGTGTGAGAAGGGACAGAAGAGCAAGTGGCCGGAGCCAGAGTGGCCCACGCAAGAGGCCACAGCGCCATCACACAGGCCCCACAGAGCTTCCTTTCTCTGGTACCCCAAACATGCTTCAAAACATTAAGGTATGTGGGAAGCAGCCCACCCCCCACCTCCGCCAATCTCCCTATCCCACCCATCCTGTACAATCAGGTGAAACCCTGTATACTTCTGTAACTCTTCTCCTTGACCTCCATTGGAGCTCCTTGCTGAAGTGAGCATTCTCTGTATAAAAGTGCTTAACCGTTAGTGCCAGCTAAAGATACAGATATTTCCACCAAGAGACTTCTGAGTTTACTTAGACTCTTACCAATCTGATCATTAGAGTAACAGTTTCCAACGCGGGACTGGGGGCTAGCTCTGCTTCTTTACTATGCTGGCTACATTAGTTTACTAGAGCTGCTGTAACAAAGTACCACAAATTGGGTGGCTTCTACAACAGAAATTTACTATCTCACAGTCATGGAGGCTAGAAGTCAAGATCAAGGTGTTGGCAGGGTTGGTTTCTTCTAAGCGCTGTGAAGAAGAACCTGTTCCATGCCTCTCCCCTAGCTTCTGGTGGTTTCCTGCCAATACTTGGCATTCCTTGGCATGCAGAAGCATCACTCCGATCTCTGCCTTTATCTTGGCATTCGTCCTGTGTGCATGAATGTGTTCAAATTTCCCCCTTTTCTAAGAACACCTTTTGTATTGGGTGAGGAACCCATTCTACTCCAGTTTGATCACATCTTAATTCATTACATCACAACCACCCTCTTTCCAAAGGAAGTTCAGATTCTGAGGTACTGGAGTTAAAACTTCAACGTGTGAATTTGGTGGGGGACACAAGTCGTCTTATAACATTGGTCGTATTTTCTAAAGCAAAAATCAGTACACATCCTTTGGCATGTGGTTTGACAATGGGGCAGAATATTTGAAATCAGGACTGTCTGGGAAATGTAGGGGTTTAGGTAGGATATTTTAGGAGTAAATCCAGGCATGTGCATGTTAATCTGAAAGGTTTTAACACACCACAAGGTAGATATCCAACTGAAGAGGTTCTTCTAAATAGAAGAATTAGAGAGGAAACCTGAAGCTGCTTTAAATAATCAGTTTCCACGAAATCTGTGAGGACTTCCCGTGAAATTAAATTAATGTGTGATAAGCTGGTGTTAGATAGATATACACACACAATCTTACTTTGAAAAAGTGCACCAGTAAATGATATTTGTGTACATCTGACTAGGTTCTTTTAGGATCCGCATGGAGAATTAAATACTTGTGTACTGAGGATTGAAAAAAGCAGAATGTTCCCTGAAATAGATGTAAGATTTTTCAAGTATAATCCTTTTTACAAACTGGTATCATTTTCCCACCACTGCCAACCCCCATGACCTTGAAACATATCCAAAAGGTATAATGAAAAACAATAAGAATATATTGTCCAACTTCCAAATGTTTACAATTTGGGGGATATAATTATATATTGAGGTAACTTATATCTGTAACCTCTGATAATTCCTGTCCTCAAACTAATTTCTTCATATTGTGCTTTCAAGATAGGAGTAAAAACAGGTCTGGGGACACCAGAGATGTAAGAAAAGTGTGAGCCACAATCAGAACTGCTTCCCAAATTGCCCACAAAAGGCAACATATCTTCAGTGTTAGAAAACTGTTTAACAAGAGGCAATCTTACCTTTTCTGAAAATGTTTCCTGGTTCTAAACAGTTAAATGTAAAGTAAATCATCTCAAACCATGTTGGAACTGGGTAAGATATAAATAAATAAATGAAAATAAAATAAAGTCTTATAAATGTGTTTTATATGGGAAATGGGACCAGGATGGGGAAATGGGAAAAATAATCCCAAGGAACTGGATCATGATGGAGGAAACAGAAATATTGCTCAGTGAGAAGATAATAAAAATCATTCTCTACAATGGAATATTACTCAGCCATTAAAAAGAATGAAATAATGCCATCTGTAGCAACATAGATGGACCTAGAGATTACCATACTAAGTGAAGTAAGCCAGACAGAGAAAGACAAATATCATACGATATCGCTTATGTGTGGAATCTAAAAAAAAAAAAAAAAAAGGTACAAATGAACTTATTTACAAAACAGAAAGGAGATTCACAGGCGTAAAAAAATAACCAACAAGGACCTACTATATAACACAGGGAGCCACACTCGTTATTTTGTAATAACCTATATGGGAAAAGTATCTGAATCACTTTGCTGTATACCTGAAACTAGCACAACATTGTAAATCAACTATATTTCAATTAAAAAAAAAATCACTCTCCTTTGTGTACTGAGCACTGGCCTAAATACAGGCCAAGTGCTAGGCTATTTCCTTATCTTATTTAATCCTCACAACAACTCTACCAGGTAGTTATTATAACCTTGATTTATCAGGTGGAGGAACTAAGGCTCAAAGAAGTTAAGAAATTTGTTCAATCCAGGTCAGCCCCAGACCACAGCCCATGCACCCAGAGCTGGTGAGGGGCCTATGGGGGATCTGAAGCTTCTATCCTGTGCCTCTAGAACATCTTCATCCAGAGAGGACTGAGTAAGAACACCAGGCAAGTTGAGGAAGGTTGGAATGTATGAGGAGGAGGGTGCAGAGGTAGATCACGGCGGGGGGGGGGGGGGGGGGGGGGGGGTATGGAGGCCTAAAAACAACTGTGTACTGGGAAAACAATTTTGTTCAAGAGGGCTATTTATAGGGATGTTTTTCCTCAGTACTCCCTTCCCCCATCTCCTCCCTTTTGTGTTAAAAGGCTCCTGGCAGATTGGTAAAGGGTTACAGGCAATGCACAGGAAACTCTGGAACACAATGAGCGGGGTGGAGACAGATCCCCACCCACCTAAGAAAATCACTTGTTTCAGTATTCGGAGACCCTGGGGGAGACAGATGGAGCTGGAACCACATCTCTGCTCCTTTTATTGGCTTTCTCCGAGCCAGAAAGAAGGCAACATTCCCAAAGGGTTGCAGAACAGAGTAAAATGGGAAGCAGAGGCAAAATAAGAGGCAACAAAACAAAACAAAACAAACAAGACACTAAGATAAATGGTATCAGCCAGATAGCTAAGTTATCCCCTCTCCCAGGGACTCCTGAATTCTATGAGGAATCTAGTTTTTTCTTCCCGGAGTCTCTGTTCAGATTAGGAACTCCCAAGATACAGAGCAGGGAGTGAGAGAAGTGATCCCAAGCCCAGCTGCTGAGAGGGACCCCAGAACCTATTGCTAGGTCCTCAGGACAGACCCAGCCAGGCCTCCGGGGGCTGCCGGTTCCAGCAACGCCCCACACCCCCCAACCCAGACATCTTTCCCTCTGGGCCACGGAACAGACACCTCCACCCAAAGGGATACAAATTCAGACTTAGAAACTAAGGCCACTACTATATATAAAATAGATAATCAACAAGGACCTACTGTGTAGCACAGGGAACTCTACTCAATACCCTGTAGTAACCTAAATGGGACAAGAAGTTGAAAAAGAATACATATATGTATAAACGAATCACTTTGCTATACACCTGAAACTAACACAACATTGCAAATCAACTCTCTATTCTCCAATATAAAATAAAATTTTAAAAAGAACTAAAAAAATAAAAAGACCCTGCCCAGATTCCCATGTTGGTATAATAGTGATTCTACCCAGGGCACTTGGCTCTCCCCCCGGCCTTGTGAAGTCTCTTCTCTGCATGTGACTCTAGGAAGGAAGTTTCCCACTGCTGTTTGGCTGAGTCCAGCGCCCACGTGGAGTGGGACAAGAGGGTCTTGTGCTGCCTGGTTTGTTCATCGTTTCTGAAATACTGAAGATTCATTTAGTGCTACACTGTACATTATGGGTCAAATGTGGCTACGGTTTTTAAAACACTCTGCAGGACACAAAAGATCTCTAAACCTCTTGTTTTTGAACAACATTCAATGCAAAGAAATTAGAATGTAACTTAAATATTGGAGGGGGAAAACTTATTTCTCAAATAATTTCAAATACTGTGTGCAGGTGTCTCATCTAATCTCTAGTCCTAACCTCTCAATTTCTACCCAGTCCTGCATTTTACACTATCAAAGGACTTTTCCTCCTGACAGCTCTGACATGGCCCTTGACAGGTATGTTTTATCTTTCTCCAAAAAATAGTATTTACCCTTACCAGCCCCCAATCCGATAAACTTGGGGTCATCTTGGACTCTACCCCTTCCTACATCTCGTCTTTTAAATAAAAGTCTGAGGTTCTGAATTAGCGGGTAGGGGCATTGATCGATGCAATTTTATTATAAAAAGTTAGTAAGACTTTCTTTTTTGAAACCAAGTCTTTTTCTTTCTCATTATTCCCTCACCTTCTGCCCTTTCTACTCCAAAATGCCTAGTTGATGGGGAAGCAACTGAATCACATTCTCAGCTAGGGAACTGAGGCTGTAAAGCTGTGTTTCCCAATGTGTTTTCATTTATTTATTTATTTTTTGCCCTGAGCAATACAGTTTTGCAACTCTAGGAACTGAAAAGGAACTTAAATACAGAATGCTTCAGAAACAAAGAGAGAGAAAGAAAGAGAGAGAGAAAATATCATTTATAATAATAATGTCTGTCTTTCACCTTTTAAGCTGGGAGTGGGACCATTTAAAGCCTTCCTCCTTCTTCGTTATCACCACACCTGCTTGCTCTTAGAACCCCATTTAGAAGCAAAACTGGCTTTCATGGTTGCAGAGTTGGTGGAGCAATGGGAGGTTAGCTGCCATGTTTCAGGATGTACCGCCTACAGGCTAAAGGTTATTCCTGCTTCTAGGATGGGGAGACTGATTCTGGTTCTCGTTCCTTCTCTCCCGTCGAGTTGACCTCTCCTCCACTCTGTTCTGTTTGATTAGAGATTGGTAATGTGGACCTCCCTCAACCCCACTAAGGATGCTTATCCAATCTCATTTGGACACTTAGAAGCAACAGTTTGCATTATAACCTACACTGGGAACCCATAGCACAGGGTAATGCAATAATGAGTTTGGCATACATAACTTTCTAGAAGCCCTTTTGCTCTGGCCATCCTCATCTTCTACTGGCTTCAGACCCTCAGAGTAGTGGTGGCTGGGCTCAGAAGGGGCACAAGACCTCTCTCATGGAAGAACCTCACCCAATATATCAGTCTGCTAGGGCTGCCATAACAAAATAGCATAGAGAAGATGGCTTAAATAACAGAAATTTATTTTCTCACAGCTCTGGAGGCTGGAAGTCCAAGATCAAGGTGTCGGCAGGTTTGATTTCTCCTGAGGCCTCTCTCCTTGCCTTGCAGATAGCCACCTTCTCACCACCTTCTCATAAGACCATGTCCTCACATGGTTTCTTCTCTGTGGTACACATCCCTGGTGTCTCTCTGTGTCCTAATCTCTTCTTGCAAGGACACCAGTCAGATTGAATTATGGCCAAATCTAATAGCCTCATTTTAACTTAATCACGTCTTTAAAGGCCCTATCTCCAAATACAGTCAGATTCTGAGGGATTGGGGATTGGAGCTTCAACATATGAACATGGAGGGGGGCACAATTCAGCCCATCACACCCAACAATCAGTGACAACACTAGCATCTTTATTTTTTTTTTAAACAGACAACTATTGGTTTTTTTGTTTATTTTTATTTTTAATATTGGCAGCATTGGGTCTTTGTTGCTGCATGCGGGCTTTCTCTAGTTGTGGCGAGTGGGGGCTACTCTTCATTGTGGTGCGCAAGCTTCTCATTGAGGTGACTTCTCTTGTTGCAGAGCATGGGCTCTAGCTGCGTGGGCTTCAGTAGTTGTGGCACGTAGGTTCAGTAGTCGTGGCACACGGGCTTAGTTGCTCTGCGGCATGAGGGATCTTCCCGGATCAGGGCTTGAACCCATGTCCCCTTCATTGGCAAGCAGATTCTTAACCACTGCGCCACCAGGGAAGTCCCAACACTAGCAACTTTAAACTGGAAAGGGGGAGAAGAAAGGAGGAGAGAAAATGTACGTAGCAGAAGGATGTACCCCAGAACAAAGAATTCAGAGCATATTAACCACAGTCCATGAACAAGGAGTTATATGAATACTTAATTGGCTGGGCATGAGGAGAGAAGGGAGAACTCTAAAACTGCTGATTTCTACTCTAGCTTTATGGGCCCATTGGGTAAAAGAAAAGGCTAAATCACAGGTGACATTAAAATCTCCCAATACTGAGTGGGGGGTGAGGGAGGGATGGATTGGGAGTTGGAGTTAGCAGATGCAAACTATTACATAAAGCATGGATAAATAACAAGGTCCTGTATAACAACTGTATAGCACAGGGAACTATATTCAATATCCTATGAGAAGGATATTTTTATCCATAATAGAGAAGAATATAAAAAAGAATGTGTATATATATATATATATATATATATATACACACACAAACTGAATACAGTTAATTGCTGTACCGCAGAAATTAACACAACATCGTAAATCAACTATGCTTCAATTTAAAAAAAAATCTCCCAGTATTCACTCTTGGTCTTCTGCATCTGTTTATTTACAGCAGAGAAGATTGCTACCAACGTTGGTGAGTGAAAGAAGCAGATGGCACATTTTGATAAGCACCAGTCTTAACCAATTGCAGATAAGATAAATCATAGGCAAGGACAGAGCTCTTCTGTGGGAGTTCCATGTGAGCTAAGTGCTTTCTGCACCATGATAATCTGCTACAGGCATAATTTATATTATCACCAAATAGCTTAATTAGTCCTCCTGTTAACATTCCTACACTATTTCCATTTAACCTGCTTCCTGGGAAATCCTCAGCCCTGCGAAAAAACCCATCGGAACCCAAATCTGACTTCCTTCCACAGACCCAGAGAAAGGTACACATCTTAGAGTAAGCAAAGAGAAAAAGAAAAATGGGAAGAGAAAGAAAAATAGAAGCAGAGTGTCCAGAACAAGGGCTAGATTTAAATTTGGCAATTATCACAGGGCTTACTCAGCAATGAGAGGGGGCGGGGAGCAAACCGGGAGAGGGCAACCTTCCAGCTCCCTGGGTCAGGCTGTCACCGTGTAGCTTCATTATCCAGCCTGATAAATTGTGAGTTCTTCCCACCATAAGGTGTAGATAATTGAGAGCTATCAGGTAGAGACAAAGAACCACCATGTACACATTTCAAATAAAGTTTGTTCAATTGGTCCAGACGTAATGGACACCTTGTCCATTGTTCAGCCTGAACCTAAACAACCGGAAACCAGCTTATCACGAAGCAGGGGCTGAAAGGTCTCAGGCTGTTCCAGAATGAAAATTCTGTGATTGTGGGGTCCCTTTGGGGAATCCTCAGTAAAGCATAGAAGAATCTTTGGGCTGAGTCAGTCATTAGCTTTATGGTTCATCTAGGCAGCCCTGTTTTGTGACAACCTACACCTGCTGGGTTTGATGGTGCTTAAGGGGATTTCCTACATGGCTAATGTTATAAAGTGAAGTGTTTTGAGAATTACTTGTAAATTACTGTTTATTTAACTGGGAAACTTTATTGTCAGAAAGACCATATTTAATAAAAATTTTATATAATTAAAATTAATTAATACTTGAATAAGGTCTGCTGATTAGTTAATATTATTGCATCAATATAAATTTCCTAACTTTGATAATTGTACTCTGGTTATATAAGACATTAATATTTGGGAAAGCTCGATGAAGGGTATATGGGAATTCTTTGACTATTGTAAAAATTTTTATAAGCTGAAATTGCTTCAACATAAAAAGTTAGAAGAATGTTTTTAAAGCTTTAGAAAGGTAATTCACAGGGCTTGACAACTTATCCATAATTTGTGCTTAGGGGTCTGGACCCAGGAAAAGAGCAACCCTTTAGCCTCTCTCCTTTGCTACCAAAATGATGAAATGCACTGTAGGTCAAATATGAAAGTCTTTGGTACAGTAAATTCCTAAATAAATAGTAATAATTATAAAAAAATAGTAATAATTACAGTCTCATGTGGAGATGCTTCTCTATAAATAAAGGAACAAGTCATTATACTAAATACCCTATCAAATATTCTCCAAGTAGCTTACAAGATGCTTAGAAATTGCTGTCGTGGGAGTAGGAAACAGGGAGTCATTGACAGGTTCTGAGCAAAGCAGGCAAAAACAACAGCAATACTTCAGAAGACTCAACAGGCCCTTAGTGCACAGGATGAAATGGGAAGAGACCGGACTCAGCAAACCCCACTAGGAGTTATTCTAATAATTTAGGAGTGAATGGTCCTCACTGAATGCGACTGCACGGAAGAAGCACAGAGGAGAGGCATTTTGAAGGACTCATCTGTCTGGGCGGGACTAGACTGGAGGTGGCAGCGGAGAGAAATGAGTCAGTGGTTACTTGAAGATGTCTTGCCAAGATGACTGGGGCAATGCTGGTGTCACTGAGAGACCGACGGAAAATAGAAGGAAGGAGAAACCATACACAGAGCTTGGGCCGCAAACTCCAGCGGGGAAGACGGGCACTGGGGGCTTCGAAACTGGAGGGCTCACTCTCTAAAGAAGGTGGTGCCGCCATGCGGGCTGCTACAACTTGGCATCAGCAGTCCTTGCCATAAGGAAATGCCCTTTCGGTGTGACCAGATCTTCCATTTTTGCAAGAGAAGCCAGAAATCCCAATCTCTTATGTGAAAAATGTTAACTCTTTAACGTTGGCAATTAATTAAAAAAAAATTTAAAACATGGCATGTACTAAACCAAACACATCTGTGAGCCAGATTTGGCAGGCACGCTATCACTTGTAAGCTCTGACAAAGAGAGAAGGTCAAGGGTCAAAGTTCATAAACTGTCTTGGTGATACATAGGGAGATGAGGGACTGTAAAGGGATTCAGTGACTAAAATACTATACCTAAAGCTTTTTCCAGCCTTCTGAGCTGTATGCATGTCCTTACCCTTCAAGCCTATACATGGATTTGAATTTACCCAGGAAGTTTAATCTAATCCTAAAATGGTTAAATAACAAGAATTTGAGTGCTTATTGTGTGCTGAGTACACAGAAGTCAAATTAACTGGAGAAGAAAAAACATGCCCTCCTGAACACTTGAGACAAATTATGAAATAACCTGGGAGACTGCTTTCTCCACATTAGGTCAGAATATCAGAGTCACCTTAAATCTGAGACTTCCCCCCCAGATCACTTCCATTTAGCAAACTTTGCAATAACGTCTGTGTGTGCGTTTGTGTGTGTGTGTGTGTGTGTGTGTGCGCGCGCGCGCGCGCGCGCGCGTGCTTGAATCTCTAACCAGAAATCTAATTTCCTGAGCAGTGGTTACAAAGCGGCAGCCTCCATCCCTCCCTCAGCTTGGGAGGGGACCTGGCTGGGTTGGGGGTACCTGGGCGCCGGAAAGGAGGGTGGAAGGTTGGGAGTGGCCGGCTGAAAACCGCTCCCCGTCAGGTTTCTCCGCTGGAATCCCTGTTTTTGTTTCCGTCATTACTCTTTAAGTGTCTGTGTAGGAGCAGACAGGCACCGAAATAGAAAGTGTCAAAGAGATGATGACAATGACGATAAAAACAAGGCAGGCCACTTTTTTTCAGTCCCACCTAGCCCCCTCCATCCAGAAAGCCAGCGCGCCTCCTCCTGCTGTCTTCAAAGAGCCGTCGGTGGGGCAGGAAGCGGGCGGCTCGGGCTGCGGGTGCTCCTAGGAGAGCGGCGATTTCCTCCCGAGCTGCCCAGTTATCTCCAGAGTCGCAGAACAGCTCTCCGAAGAGCGCGTTCTCTCCCCCACCCCGTCCTCCTCAACCCACCCACCTACTTCCTCCGGCTCCATACACACACCAGCACGGAGCTGCCAAAAATTTCCACCCTCCACCCCCCTCCCTAGCTAACTTCCTTCCAGCATTTCCTGAGCTGGATGATCCTAGGATTTGTAAGACAGGAAAAAAAGGAAGGCGTGAGGGCGGGCGAGAGAGACAGGATGCTTGTTTTTCGTTCTACCAAAGCCGTCTGAAGGCAGGACAGCGCGCGCCGGGCAGAGGACCTACGGCAGCCCCCAGGCTGTCCCCGCGCCCCTGGCCGCCGCCGGCTTCCCCGCGCTCTCGGCCACTCCCGGGCTTCTATAAGACGGACCGGAGAGCTCGCCCTCCCTCCGAAGCGGAGGAGAACACCCGAAGACACCGCGGGAGCCCGTGAAAGTCCCTGGGACTCCAAGTGAGGAAGTGACACTCCCAGCGCGCCGGCCCGCCGCTGCCAGCTCCACACGGCCTGCGGTACCGCGGCCCTGGAGGAGGGCGCCGTGGATTTCAGGCTCCGCGCCCGCGCCGGGCTCCGCGCCCCGCGGGCTCCATGCGCGCTGCCCCGGGCCCAGGCTCTTCCCCACGCCCATGCGGCCCCCCAGCGCCGCGCCGCAACCACTGATCTAACCTCCCCCGGAGACCATCGCAGGCGCGGTGCCAAGCAGCGGGGAGGGGAAGACGGAGGGGCAACCTCTTTGGGACTAACTCATGAAGAACAAGGGTGCCAAGCAGAAGCTGAAACGAAAGGGAGCCGCCAGCGCCTTTGGCTGTGACCTGACGGAGTATCTGGAAAGCTCAGGACAGGATGGTAAAGTGCCTTCGCCTCCCTCCCCCCCCCCAACGCCCCACCCCGCTTCTTTTTGTTTGAGAGAGAGAGAGAGAGGGACTCTCGTAGGGCGTGTTGCCTTCAATTCCCAAGTTAATGTATTCCAGGCCTGAGCGCTCACTGTGCTTTTTTTTTTTAAACATACATGATTCTTAAGGTGCGTAACGCTGCCACCCCGACGTGCAGAGGTTGTGTCAGCCCTTCCGTTTGTGTCACCCAAGCCATTAATGGGCGGTGCGCCGGTGCTGCTACACGTTTAACCGGCCACCTCTGGGGCTTGGGGGTGGGGGGCTTGAGAGGTCCTGTTCCCAAACTTTGGATGTCGGAGGGGAGGGAGGAGGCCTCGATCTGTGGTGTGGTGTTCAGTGGGATTCTCTGAGTACGTAATTATGACCGCCTTAGGTGTCCCTCCCGGGCTCTCCGATTTCATCCGCTCACATCTTTTTTTATTAATGTGCTGGAAGGCGGGGGTGCGGTGGATCCTGGCCGGGGGAGTGGTTGCACAAACATTTTCTGAATTTCTGAACTGATGCCAAATATATAGTAGCTCCCTCCCTCCCCTTCCCAACCCCTCAGACCCTCTACCTCCTCTTGGTTTTCAGATTAGCGTTTGGTGTGTCTGACAAGAAGAGTGTTGTAAAAAGGTCAGAGGGCCTTGATTTTAAAATAGTTTAGGGTCTGTACATGAAAAGGAGAGCCTCTATGTTTTCAAGGTCGGATTGGGGAAAAAAAAGGGAATCCTCCAGGGTAGAGACAACTTATTAAACGTTTGTTGGGGGGGGAGGGCGAAAGAAAACAATCTATAATACAGTACCAGCATTTGAAGTGAGAAGTTTTTAATCAAAGGAAAGTTGAGGAAATTGAGCATTAAATGACTGCTTTTGTTAAGGTTGACTGGCCCTGCACTTACCCGTGACAAAAAGGCCTTGTCTTCAGAAATTTCAGTGAGGGAGAAAAAAGTCCACTATATGGGCCTTGTGTTTATACATAGATAGATACAACAAAGGGGGGAAACTGAAGGGCTAACTGCAGAATAACTCTGCCTCCAGGAAAATAATCTCAAAAACTATTTGATTAGCTCATATCAAATGTGCATCTCAAAAACAGAGCAGTGCTTTTGTTTCTATTTCATTTTTTTAAGGACTTAGCACCACCTAGTAATTTGCAGTGGTGTGATATTCCTGTGGTGTCCTTGAGTTCAGGGGCTGCCATGTCATTAGGACAGATGGCTTAGTATTTTACAGCTTGGGGGACCACAGGTTTCAAAACTGCCTCTTTTGAAACTGGGACACAACTGAGTCAATTCATGTAATCCTCTCCAACGATCTGGAGAGGTAGATTTGAAATAACATCCTTAGGTTGAGTTTTTTTGAGTGTGAGAGAACTCCAACTATGCATCTTAATCACTACCCTCAGAAGTTCAGAACGAAATGGTTCTCCTCCACCTGTTTTTGCAGGGGGCCTTCAGGTTCATGTCCATGTTCACTTACGAATGCTCGTGGATACCACCTTTCACCAAGTGGGTGCTCTTCTGGGCCCTCACTCCAAAGCTGAGAGTTGCATGGAGGTGCTTATCAGTCCTGACTCATTCTTACAATGTCACAGATCCTAGGATGAGCAAGGAATCCTAGGGTTCTGTGAAGACTCCTCAGAGGCAGCTTTAAACGGTTCCTCTTTCACCTGATTTATATTTTGGGTTTTTATATATGTTTCGTTCAGGAAAAAAAAGAAAAGGGGCTACTCTTAAAGAAAAAAAAATTGAAACCAGTACCCCATGCTCTTCCTGCCCTGGGGAGAAGGGAGGGAAGCCGGGAGAGGTAAAGTGACTGGCCTCAGGTCATACAGTCAATCATGAGGGACGCAGAGGGCTCTGGCCCACTAGCCTCCTCTCCCCTCCCTGGCATCCTTGTCTAGGCCAACATTCTCCTCTAATGATTTTTTTTCCCGTTAATTGAAAGCAGACAGTCCTGCCCCAGAATCAGCAAACTTTCAAGACTGACATACCTGAATAAAGTTCCTTTGAAACAGAAGGAAATTGACCCACTTAATGATCCAGACACCATTATGGTGCCACGTAGGAATTAGGCAGGCATAATAAGCAGCTTATATAAATGAGAATAATTAGGATTTCTTTTTTCCCACATCTAAAACTAGTTAAGCAGTTGTCTCTTATTTTTCTTTTAGAGTAGCATCAATAAATAGAGTCAGTGCTAATGTTTTCTCTAAAACAATGTGTCCTCCTCATGGACTTTCTGAAACATGTATTGGTTAATAGACAAGGCCTGGACTCTGCCCCCAGGGAGGAAAAACTGACCTGGGTAGTGCCCCTTTGCTCACCACCTTGGAAGTTCAGCCCAGAATCCTGAGGGTGACAAGTCAGCATGGTAACTAGGATCTAGAAGGCTGGGGAGGGCCTCACAAGACTGACATCCCAGTTACTCAGCTTTGGAGGTCAAGGATAAAATGAGGCAGAAAAGTGGATTCAGGTCTGGGAACACAAGGGCAGAAGGAAAGAACAGAGATGTGGGGAATCCAAGAGAACCCATGTGTTTGGGGAGGGAGGGAAATCTCTGAGCTGGGGTACAAGGCAAAGCTGGTGACAATTAGCTGTGCTCAGACCACCTGAACATTAGGAATTTATACCCCCGGACTGAGCACAGAGGAAAAATGTCATCCACTTCTGCCAGTTGCTGTAACCCAGTCCTGCTACCTTCAACTAGACAAATCTAATGAGGCAGGGTGACAAATAGGTGTTTAACTTAGCGCAGACGTTGCTCGGGGCCAGTGTTGTCCTTAATCTTTAGGAAGCTGATGAAAAGCAGAAACCTTTCCTTAGAAACACACACACACACACAAATCGTGTATACAGTTTCTTCAGGCAGCCACACAGATGCCATGTTCAGGCTCTGCTGTTGGTCGTCCCAAGCTGCACATAGGGTTGATACGAATGGCCAATTTCCCGCTTTTGCTTCTTTGGCCACTTTTCTCCAGGCTGGTGAGATCACCCAAGAATGGCATGAAGTTGCTCCTGGCCAACTTAGCCAGTGTTTCTTTCCCTTCCCCTCCAGCATGGTGGCTGCTGCCCCAACCCCTAGCTCTCCCCCGGGAACCAGAGAACTTTCTCTTCCTGTCTGGAATAGAGGGAGAAGATCATCACTTCCTCACTGCTGATGCTGAAAATAGTACAGCTTTCTTTTTCTTCTTTTTGACCCCTGAATACGAAGACCCTTGCTTGCAGCTGTGTGATGAAAACCACATCATTGTGTCACCTGCAGTTGGGAGGCTGTGGGTGAAGCCCCGTGAGGCCAGAGTGCATCCCAGAGCATTTCCTACCCCTCCCCTCTGAATCAAGTGCTCTGGGTCTTCCCACAGTGCTTGAAAATGCTGGGGCCAGGAGTCAAGGGACCAGTAAGAGAGCATTACAGGAAAGCTATCTTCTGCCTCCGTGCTGGTCCCACTCTAAGGGCTGAGGACTTCCTCACCCTTCCCAACAATCTCTGCCATTTGACTCACTCCCTGGTAAAAAGGGATAATTGTCCATGCAATGGTTTGCCATGATGGTAGCACAATAGAATCACTTGGGGAGCATGAAAAAAAGGTTCATGTCCAGGCCCCCTCTCAGAACAATTAAATCAGAATCTCTTGGTGCCCAGGCATGGGTATGTTTTAAAAGCTTCCTAGAGGGCTTCCCTGGTGGCGCAGTGGTTGAGAGTCCACCTGCCGATGCAGGGGATGCAGGTTCATGCCCCGGTCCGGGAAGATCCCACATGCCGCGGAGCAGCTGGGCCCGTGAGCCATGGCCACTGAGCCTGCGTGTCCGGAGCCTGTGCTCCGCAACGGGAGAGGCCACAACAGTGAGAGGCCCGCGTACCGCAAAAAAAAAAAAAAAAAGCTTCCTAGATGATTCTGGAATGCAGGAAGAGTTGAGAACCACTGCTTATAGTGCAGGGGTTTACAGATCATTTTCTCCCTGGATAAGCAGCCTTGACTATTCAGAATGTACCCTCTGAATGTTTGATAAGAACCTTATTCCTGAAGGTTTTTTTCTAGTTCTTATCAGGTTGAAAAGAAAAAATATATATGTATTTGAATCGAGGGATTACAAAGGGTTCATAACGAATAAACACCCATTACAAAATATAATTTTAAGCTTGATGAGAGTAAGATGGCCCCAGCATTTCAAAGAACAAGGATAGGGCAATGGGAACTTTGAGGCATAGCTATTCTACATTTCTGAAGCTAAGTCATTCTCTCACTTTGTTTATTCGCTTATTTAAGAAACCAGTATAAGGCGCTGTGGAGGTACAGTGGGAGAGAAAGAAACAGGCACTCCAGACTCAAGAAATTTACAGTCTAAGGGATGTGAACAAACTTTCAGAAACCAATGGCTCATTAAGCTTTGAAGTTAGCTGTCATGACTGAAGGAGAAAATGCAAAAGCTTTTATCTTCAATTAAATAGACAAAAAATCCAAACATAAACAGGAGCAAAGTGTTAGCAAGGAAGGTGAATATTTTTCTGTTCACGAGAAGATTTAACATTGAATGGCAGGGGCATCCTCGTTGGGTTAGTGGTCTCCTTCCCAGCGTCTCGCCTGGCATCGTTTGCACACCTTTCCTAGCTAATTCTTCATCCTTTGGGTCTCAGCTGCTTCTGGAAACCTTCCCTGATCCTCCCAAGTCAGGTGCCCCCTGCAGGGGGCTCCCATTAAGAGTTCTGGAAGCCTACAGCCTGGGGTAGAATCCTAACTTCGCCTGTTCCCAGCTGAGTGACCCTGGAGCAAGTTACTTACCCCCTCTGGGTCTCACTTTCCTCATTTGTGAACTGAGGATAAGAGGACTGGTGTGAAGAGAAATGAGTTACTATGGGCAAAGCACTTAGCAGAGGGTATGCATAAGGTAAGCTCTAAATGTAGCTGTTGTTATCATAACACCCTGGACTTGCCCTAGCATAACCACATGCTATCCATGACTGAATGCATGAGGGCTCCGATGAAGCGAGTAAATGATATGGTCAGATGGGTTAATTAAGCACCAAGAGGGACAGGAAGCAGATTAGTTGTCCCGCTGAATGGAGAGTTCACGGAGGGATTTCCCAGAGCCTCTGGGGAGTGGACCATCCGTATACAGTGGTGGGAGAGCAAAATGTCAACCTGAAACTCAAGGGCCCTCAGAAAGATCTGAGAAAGGTACCCAGCCACTCCCGGACCTTCAGGGAACTGAAAGAGAAGTCAGGTCCCGGAGGTGGAGTTTGTGCAGACAGAACAGGCACCTCATGGGCTTGAGTTCAGAGGGGCAGCCCCAGATCTGGGCTCCCACAGTGAAACAGGAAGAACTAAAAGAGGAGAATTAAGGCTTTTAAACCTGGAGCAAGCTGACTGATTGCATGAAGCCAAACTGTAACTGACTCTGCATGGTCTGGATATGATAAACAACAGCCATGGAAACAGCCATTCCGCCTACCCACACCCCTCCCTCCTGCCCAGTCTCCAGACCTCTGCCAGGAGCCCCTTGAGGACAGGCATAGCCTCGCCCTTCTTCCACCCCTACCACCCCCACTGGCAGCTGCCCAGATGCCTTCCAGCCGCTGGAGGCCCAGGCCTTGGGACTGCTAAGGTAGCCCCAGACCTGCCCTAGAGCCCAGTGGACCATCTGCTGGGGCAGAGGGAAACAAGTTGGAACTGGGAACACATTTTTCCCATAGATGATGCAGTAAGTGGTGGATAAGCTCCCCAATGCCATAAGAGCTGTAGTTTTTGATACATTCTTTTTATTTCCCCCCTTAATCCATTAGGCATCTGTGGGCTAGCCTGGAAACCTTTTCCTGTGGGAGTGGGGATGAGGGGAGAACACGTTGTAAATTCCAGAAGCTGACTGACCAAGGCAGTTCTGAAGCACTTGCTAGGGACCGATTGTTCCTGGGGGTCACCTCCCTGCAGAAAGTTTCCTGGGATTCCGTGGCAGAGGGTGGGAGAGGAGGACAGGGCTGAGAGGTCCAGGACTCAGTCTGGGGATAAGAAGTGCCCCCCAACTCCTCTTCCATTAGATATTGGAACAAAGTAGTGATAGACCCTCTGGTTGGGACCACCCAGTGCTTATTTCCTCCAGAACAGGCTAGTCAGTGTGAGCTGCCGGGCACCTCCCCCACTTGCCCCCCACAACCCGCACCTTCTGGGTCTCAGGTCTCCACTTTCCTTGGTCTGGTTCCTTCACCCCAGTCTTGAGGCCCAGGAACATGGCGCTACTAGCTCTTTCAATTTTCTATTTTGTTTTCTTTTTCACTCATTGCTTGCCCTGTATTGAAGCCAAAGTGGCATTTACCCACTTGTCACACTTCAGATTTAATTTTCTTTTTGCTTGCAGGTGCATTCCCACCTGCTTTTCTGTTTCTCTCTATGCCCCAACACAAATGTCACCCTTCAGTTTACTAGGTTTTGGTGTTCCTCCCTCAGAGGACTGTCCTTGAGTCCCAATTGAGGTGGAGCCACAGCCTGATGGAACTTTAGGTGTCTAGATAGCAGCCCCCCACCGTCCCGCTAATCTTCCCCCCAGTATGCAATTTTAGGTAAGCCTTAAAATAAGGGACCCCTGAGAAAGCATGATGACTTCAAATCAGAAGAGACAGATACTGGTGCTAGATTTTTTTAAGAGCAGCTTTTGATAGAGACAGCTGAGAACATTAGGCTGCTAAAGGAAGGGGGAGGAAGGGGGGGTGTCTTGGAAGGAGAGAAGGGACCCAGAAATGAAAGCTGAGCCCCAAACCACACCTGCTTGTTATTTTTAATTGTAGAGTTACAGGCTGCCTTCATTGCTTACTATGTGCCAGTCACTTTATACATACAAAGTAATATTTTCGAAATCTGTAAGAATTGGGCATTTTTACCCTTTTTACAGAGGAGAAAACTGAGATCCAAGAGGTTAAATCACTTGCCAAGATTGTAGAGATAAGAGAGGCAAGATTTAAATCCAGATCTAGTGTGACTCCCAAAGCCAAGCCTGTCTTAGGCACAAACACAATCTCCCAAAATAGCATATTTCATAATTTGACATTTATGTTACAGTTTTGTCAAAAGAAAAAAGAACTAACCTGCAAAACATAGCCTTTTCTCCCTTGCGTTGTTCTTCCCCCAGCCTAGATGGAGAATAGTAATAATAACAGCTAACGTTTGCATAGCACTTCACCCTCTGTCAGGAGCTTTTCACACACACGTACTCTAACCCCACCTAGTAACTTTCAAGTCCCCTACCTTTTCCTCCCAGGCCCCTCCCTGCCTACTGCAGCCGCAATCCTCCTTCCCTCCTGGAACAGCACTTGCCTTAGAGTCAGAGGCACCCAGTTTGATCCTCATTCTACCTGATATTCTGTTTTCTCACTGGCTTTGTGTTTGCAAGTGGATGCTGAGCTCGGCTAAAGGCGGGTGGCCTTGGGCAGCTCATGCAGATTGGGTAGCTCGCTGGCCTCCCTGAGGCTAACACACAGCAGATGATTGATGGACCCTGTTTCCTCCTCAGGAAGCCAGAGTTAGAGCCCTTCTAGGAAGCTCAGGACCTGGGACATTGCTGATATGCTGGAACAGCAGGAATCCAAGATTGTTCAAGGTTCCCCACAAGGGCGCATAGCTACTCCCAGTTAGAAATGGACCCAGGCTTTGCACGGGGTGCCCCAGAAACACTGACTATCCCTAGTGCCTCACCACTCACTCCTTGGTATGAATCACATTCTTGGCGGGGCCCCAGAACCAACTGAGTTTCTGGGATCGAGTCTCAGGCACTCTTTGTTCTAGTTCAAGCCTGGCTCATGCATACCATGCCCTGGTGCCATGCCCATGGCCTGATGCTGACCCAGTATGCCTCTGGGGGCCCCCTCGCCGCCACCCCCCAGAGGGAGAGGGGTGAATGTCACCCTCCCCAAAAGCACCTTGTACCAGCTCTTGCTGTTACAGACAGCAGAAAACAGTCTGACATAAAAAGTAGGAGGCTGGCAAACTAAATAAATCTATAGCCTTCGTGAATTGAGCTAATTTGTGTAATTATGCATATTTCTTTCTCTGGCTCTTTTCATGGTTTTATTCAGAAACCATCTTGTATGGGGCTTTCAATTCAATGCAACAAATATTTAATGGGACTCTAATATGCTGGACACTCTGGGGTTTACAAAGATGCTCTCAAGTTGCTCTCAGCCTAGTGGGTTGCGTAAGACAGGAAAATAACCAAAAGAGTACCAAGAATGAAATGAGGGTTCTACAGAAGGTGCGAGCGGGAGATGCTAACATTCAAGGCAACCGAGTGAAAGAGAACTATGAGTGGATTGTTTGTAAGGGGGGAATAAATCAATAAAACAATAAGCATCATCTGACCCGTGAGGAATGACGGAGATACGGGGAGATAGAGTGGTTGGTTTCTACAGACAGGAAGCCACATGGTTTTGCCTGATGCTTGTAATTGGTCACACCCTCCTGAGCCCTGGGGGAGAAGATGCTTAAACTGTGGGAAAGGTAGTTGACAGTGACTTGTAATGGCCGGGCTTGGAGCGGGGGGACCTCCAAGCCTGCAACCCTTTTGGCTGCACCCTTGGCCGGGGTGACAGAAGCTGTCTTCAGGGGCAGGAGAGTGATCCTACTGTCGGGAGAAGGCACTGTAGCTGATCACAAGTGTGGCAGTTGGTCTGGCTGTGTCTACGCCTGGCCCAAGAGCAGGGGAACGGGAGATTCTGTTAAAACATAAAACTTTTAAAATGATGTCAACTGACCACCCTAAGTATGTTTCTTGATTAACTCTACATGTGCATAAATGTGCAGCCTCAATCTCTCCCCACTGCATTTGGAAAGTTCTCTTTTGCCCACCCCCATTTTATTTTATTGTTATTTTTAATTTTATTTACTTTTGGCTGTACCACACAGCTTGCAGGATCTCAGTTCCCCAACCAGGGATTGAACCTGGGCCATGGCAGTGAAAGCTCGGAATACTAACCACTAGGCCACCAGGGACCTTCCCCCTCCCCCATTTTATATATGAAAACCAACTCAGAGAGATTAAGCAACTTGCCTAACATCACCCAGCTAGGAACTGGGAGAACCAGAAGTCAAACCATGTCTGTCCGACATTAAATTCCGCTTTCCTAGCTTTGTCTCCTCTGGACCCAAACAGCTGCAGTCATGCCGGCAGTAAATCAGGGTCTGCTATGCAGAGCTGCATTTACCCATGCATTGCCAAGGTGATAAGTTCAGCAGGATTTAGTTCAACTTTAATAAAACTGCTGGCAATGGAGTTCCCATCCCCAGTTTTTCAAAGTCAAACGTTGAGGTTCCAAATGGCAGGATTCTAAACAGAGAGCATGCCCTGTTACCATAAGTAGCCCCTTCCACCACTGCTTTCCCATCTGTTTCCTGCATGTTGAGTATTATTGGGAAACAATGATGTCAACTCTTCCATATAAATCTACACCTCCCTATTGCCCCTCCCCTACAATGCATATTTTTGTTCTTCTTTCTGGCTTTTGTCTTGCTGTTCTGTTCTTTAAGGACTCACGCTTTTTGGCGTCAGTTATTGGCTTTCTTTTTAATATGTTTTAGCTATTTAAGCTTCATTGTGGCCTTCAAAGTGCACATGCTTCTCGGGTCCATATTTGGAAAATCCTTTGTTTGGCTAATAGCTAGAGTATGGGCCTGGTGTTAGTGGAGAGAAGCCATTTTGCTTTCTGGAAAAGCAAAGCTGGATGCAGGGCTCTGAATCCGGCTCAGAGCTGAGGGCACAAACCCCACTCGAGGGCTCTCAGGGGCTGCATTATAGCTGTTGGACCCTGGACACAGAGCCTGCAGCTGAAGGTCAGGAAAATATATCCATCCAGTAACCTGTTTTCCCTTACCCAAGCCTGACTCTCCAATGAGACTTGGTTTCCTCAGTTCCCCTTTTTTTACTGCTCCTAAAGTCAACTTGGTTTCAGAAAGGAAAGGGGGGAGGCTGTTCTGGGGGCAGGTGGGAGGGGAGAGTATGAGTTGTGAATTATGGGTCCAAGAGTTCTGGGCCTCTCTTTTTAAGGCTCTGGCAATGATACTCAAACTTTACTGGGGCATCAGGATGACTAAAACTGGAGTGTTTACTTTTAAAATTTCATTTCATTTAAAATTTAATTTCAGAATTTGAGAAATATTGGTTAAATTTTAGTACACTTTAAGGAGTATTAGAAATACTCCTTAAGTTCCCATTTGGACTCCTTGAAACAAAATGGACATCTAATAAAAGTTTCAAATGGGCATTTGCGTAGGTCCAGTAGTATCTGAGTCTGTGGAGAACACACGATCCCACAGAATGAGTTCTACAGTTTTTAGGGCTGCAAGCTGTAAAGTGCCGTTGCAGGTCAGTGTTTTAGGTCAGTCCCTCAGAGATTCTGCTCTTGGAGGTCTGAGATGGGGCCTAGGGATCTACATTTTGAAGATGAGCTCCAGGCGATTGTGATATCTTTGGCCTACTGATCTCACTTTGACTAGCTTGTAAAAAGAAGCAGCTAAGTGAAACCACATGATTTTTTTTTCGTTATAGTTTTTATATTGCCCCAAATTTCAACAGTGAACGTGTATTTTTACTACTTAAATTGAGGGGGAAAAATCTTTTTAAATTATTATGGGAATGTGGTATCTTGATTCATTGAATTTTTCATAAAGCCCTTTTGTTCCACTCCTTATTTAAAAACATACTCTTCATAAAGCCTGTTAGTTTGGTATCCTGCCTTAATAGATGCAGTTTAGTGAAATCAATTAACCTCTCTGAGAAGCAGTGCCTGTGGCAAAGTGGCTAGTATGTGGCTTTTATGCTGATGGTCTGCCTTGGTTCAAATCTCAGCTCTACCCCATGCTAGCTGTGTGACCATGGACAAGCTACCAAACCTCTCTGTGCCTCAGTTTCCTCATCTATAAAGTGAGGATTGTGAGAATAATAGTGCCTATCACACAGGGTCATTATGAGGATTAAATAAACTAGTGCACTGCCTGGAATTTAGTTAACCTTCCATAAGTGTTAACTGTGGTTCTTATTTCCTTGGTGATTAGAAATCTTATCCTGTTTCAGCCTCATTACTCAGAATGTGGTTCCTGAGTAATGCTACAGACAAGGAAGTTGAGAAGGAGATGAGAACAAATATTCCAAGTCTCCCATATATCCCTAGGGGTTTCCTTCTTTCTGTTTTTTTCTTTAATTCTCTTATAGACACATAATTATTTATTTTCTTTGGTTGAATGCATAAAAATGCTGGTTTTAAGATTCATATCTGTTGATATAGATTTCTGGGGTGGGAATGTGGTAAACTTTCTAAATTGTACATTTCTGTAGTAATCAGAAAAAGAAAACAATTTAAAAGCAAAACTGGAAAGAAATAAAATGAGGGTTATGGGTTCTGGCGAAAGGCTATAATCATAGTGACCGCCATCCAACCTTCTACTTTCCATCTGTATTTCAGGAGAGTTATAAATCTGGAAAATGAGTCTGTTTCTGTCATTGATGGAACGGTGTAAAGCCGGGGTTTTAGCTGGCCTGTATGACATTTCACATGTGCCTATTTCTTTGCTCCACAATTGCATTTTGACAGTTGTCTGAATGAGGTGTATCTGGCTCAATTTTAGGCCGTATGAACAGCATCTTAGGCTGTAGAGGGTGTGGATCAAGGGATCCACACTGCACTCTTCACAGGTTGAATCAGATAGGGAGTCTGTGTTCATTTCTCAGTGCTCCATTTGAAGCTGGAAGCTTATACACAGGAGTATATTGAGAAGGTGATCAGGATGGTGAAGTTTAGACCTTTATTACGTCTCATCTCCAACGACTGTCATGGTTTCCTAAATTGTCTCCTTCCTTGAGTAGAAAGAAAATGAGCTCCTTGAAGACTGACCTTTCTCTGTTCACCTGTGTGTTAGGTGTCTGCGGGGCTGGTTCCCTTCTGGAGGCTCTCAGGAAGAATCTTTGCTCCCTCTGGCCCGTCCTCATATGGCCTTCTGTCTGATCTCCTGCCTCTCTCTTATAAAGACCTTGTGACTACATGAGATAATTCAAAATAATGTCCTCATCTCAAGATCCTTAGTTTGATCACATCTGCAAAATCCCCTTTAGCTATATGAGGCAACATTTACAGATGCCAGGAATAAGGACCTAGACATTTTTGAGGCACCATTACTCAAGCTACCACAGTCTTGTTTCCCCCACAGCATATGGTTGGCTCCATAGATATTAATAATGTGAATGAAGGGAATAGGGTGGTGATTGTGGGAGTGGAGGAATAGATGGACATCAGCATTTACTAAGCAGTTTCCATGCATCAGGCACAGGGTCAGCTGGGTCACAGGGATGAGCAGGCATTATCTGTCCCTGTAGGGGCTCACAATCCCATGCAGGGGATGGACACATCCTCTGCTGAGCCTCACACAAACCACAGGAGGAAGTGGATATCATCAGTTCTGACTCAGAGGAGCTAGATCTTCTACGATGAGTGGAATCTAAGTAGTCTCTGCCTGAAGGGGCGATATTGCAGACAGAGGGAACAATATAAGCAAAGGTGTCGAGGTGTAAAACAGTATGGCAGGATCAACATTCTGGAGAGAAGAACAAAGGGAACAAGGTTGAAGCCTGAGCCACCTACCTTCCTGGATGAGGTTTATAGTAAGTTCCAGATTGAGAAAGGAAGAAGAATCTCGAGCCACATTCAAAGCGTGTGTCCTTTTTGCTGTTTCTATTGTTGCTGTTGAGAAAAAATTGGACCCTAGTCTAGGAATAAACTTCCTTCAGGGGGAGGAAAAGTGAGGTGCCCCAAGCAGCTGTAACTCAGGCTTTCAGAGTTCATTTCATCTATTTATTTTCCATCTTAGGAAATTTCATTTCTCTCTGTCTTATGGATGATAACCAGAGTGATGTTTAACATTTCAAATCCACGTTTTATTTGAGGTGAAAATTTTTGTAACATTCGTTCCCACCTGCCTCCTGCTCACATTTCTACTCCATCCCATCTCTTTTTCCCTCCAGCTTTCTCTTCATCCTGTCATCCCCCAATTTAAGAAACCATAGAGCAGATATCAGACCTATTGTTCTTGCCAGTTCTACTCCCAGGTGCCCTTTTGAGCTTGGCCCCGTGTGCTCCCATTCCACTCTGGGCTGACTGTCCCCACCTCAGAGCGGTCTTCCCTCCCCACCGGCCTAGGTCCCATCTCGGAGGAGACCTCAGGGTCCCTTGGAGGTGGGACTCCCTGTCTTGTGCCCGCCTTGCCCTTGCCAAATTCCAGAACTCCAAGAACTAAAAATACTTCAGTTTTTGCTTCTCCTGCTGGCAGGCACTCAAACTGATTTTGTCCCTTGTGACTGAATAGCAGAGGCCCAGAAGGGAGTGAGACTGGCAGCATGGTCAGCCGCTGCCTGAGGGGGCAACAGGGGCTTGTGTTCACTGCGGACAACGGGCATCTCTCTTCCCCCTTCACTGGGGTAACTCCTCTAGCGGTGCTCTGCCATCCCTTGGCTCCTGAGTAGGAATGGCAGGGGTCATGAAAAAATGCAGGATGCAATTTTAATGAGCAATAAATACCTGCTACAGGAGTGAGCCATCCTCTACCCTTGTAAAATTATTAAAGTAACTGTTAAAAAGAAATCCAAACGATACAGAGATTTATAAAGTACAAAGTCCCTTCTCACATCCTTGCAGTCCCATTTGCCAGTTCACAGTCTGGGCTGGATTCATTGAGACCAGTTCTGTCACGAGAACTTTCCCACTGAGGGAAATATGCTCTATCTACACTATCCAATATGGCAGCCACTGCCGCCTCTGGCTGTTAGCACTGGAATGTGGCTAGTGCTACCGAGGAACTGAACTTTAACTTTTAATTAATTTAAATTTATGTAGCAACATGTGGCTCATGACTACTGCGTCAAACAACACAGAGACCTTTCTCTGTGTATGTACTAAAAAATACACATATTGAATGATTCTCTGTTTTTTTCCCCCACAAAGTTAAAGTTACAACATACATATGTTCTGAAGTACGCTGTTTTAAATAACAATAGATCTTGGAGAATGATCCATTTTTGTGAGTATAGTTCGATCTCACTCTTTTTAATTACTGCCTGAGATTCTGCTGAATGGATGGTTTTTAAAGTTAATTTTTTAAAAAAAATCAGGTATTACATTCCTGTGGTTCAAATTGTAAAAGAATTTAAAAGGTATAGCAAAAAATCTCCCTCCTATTCCTGTCCTCATCCTACCTGTTCCTCACCTGGGAAGGAACTAGTGTTAATTTTCTTGGAAATCTTTCATAGATATTCTGTGCATGTACAAGCAAATATATATATACTTTTTATAAAATACCATAATTTATTTTTTAAATTTATTTTTTATTGTAGTTGATTTACAGTGTTGTGTTGATTACTGCTGTACAGCAAAGTGATTCAGTTATACATATATATATACATTCGTTTTTTATGTGTATGTGTGTGTATATATATTCTTTTTTTAAATAAATTTATTTATTTATGGCTGCGTTGGGTCTTCGTTGCTGCATGCAGGCTTTCTCTAGTTGTAGCAAGCGAGGGCTACTCCTCGTTATGGTGTGCAGGCTTCCCATTGCAGCGGCTTCTCTTGTTGCAGAGCATGGGCTTTAGGCGTGCAGGCTCAGTAGTTGTGGCACACGGGCTTTGTTGCTCCACGGCATGTGGGATCTTCCCGGACCAGGGCTTGAACCCGTGTCCCCTGCATTGGCAGGCGGATTCTTAACCACTGCACCACCAGGGAGGTCCCTATACATTCTTTTTTTAATATTCTTTTCCATTACGGTTTATCATAGAATATAGTTCCCTGTACTATACAATAGGACCTTGTTGCTTATCCATTCTATATATAAAAGGTTACATCTGTTCACCCCAACCTCCCACTCCATCCCTCCCTCAATCCCCTCCCCCTTGGCAACCACCAGTCTGTTCTCTGTCTATGATTCTGTTTCGGTTTCATAGACAGGTTCATTTGTGTCATATTTGGGATTCCACATATATGTGATATCATTAAAATACCATAGCTTATTTAACCATTTCTTTATATCGAAATCTTCCTCTTTTTTACAAGTTCCTATAAAGCTTCTCTTATTGTCTAAATACTGTTCAATTGATTTAGCATTTATTGAGTGTGTTGTATGGGCCATGCATCATTTTCGTTGACAACTTCTATTATCTGTAACTTATTGAATAGTAATACTGCTTCCCTTTGCTTATGATGAGGGTAGAATTTCCTAGCTCACTTACTTCTTATTATACCTTAAACTTGTTTTCCAGTCTTCCTGAGGGATGTTGGTTAGTCAGCCCATATTCTGTCCGTGTGGAGTCCAGGCCCCGGGTTAAGGCTGAGGCTGGGAGCAGGGAGCAGTAAGAAGCTATTTGCTGGCATATCCATGGCATCTTGATAACAGTGCTCTGGTCATCTGAGCCAACCTGGCCCAGACCACAGAGACCCGGGAAGAGCAGCAAAAGCAGGTGAAATGGAGGTGGCAGCCTAAACAGGAAAAGTATCCCAAAGTTGATCATACATATATTTTGCAGAAACTAAAGCCAGAGTGTATCTTAAAGTAGGATTGAAATTAGTTACGATCGTAGATTCTTACAGTGGCCAAAAGGAGAATGTCTTGATGAGAGCTTGTCACCAACGTCACTCACTAAACCCTTCAATGGCTTCCCAATGCCCTCGAGACAAACATCAACTCCATAAATACCAACAAGGTTTACCAGCCCATCACACTCAAACACCTGCATCCTCTGCGGCCTCAATGGACACCATCTCCCCACCTGAGCAGGTCCCCTGGCCACGTTGTACTTCTCGTGGTTCCTCGAAAGTGCCGTGCTCCCCTTGCCTCCCCGTGTTTGTACATGCTCCACCCTCCGTGTAGAACACTCTCCCTGTCTCTCTTTTTAGCTCCACCACCTCAGTCTTGCCAACTCCAACCCATCTTCTGGGTCTCTGCTTGGATGTCTTGTCCTCCAGGATGCCTTCCCTGATCCCTCTGAGGAGGGGTTAGGGGCCCTTCCTATGTGCTCCCATTGTACCCTGTACTGAATGTACCACTCTCAGCCCCACCCTGTTCTTGCCTCATTCTAGACTCTAGCTGACCCTGGACCAACTCTGTGAGATCAGGAACCATGTCCCCTCGTTTATCAGTTTACCACTGGCGCCTAGCATAACGCTCACAAATATGTGTTGAAGGAGTGGATGGACCCAGGGAAGGGCAATGCTGTCTTGGGTGTGTGTGGTGGTGGGGTGGGGATGGAGGGTGTGTTCTGCAGGAGTATTTTGCACATGTGTGTGCATCTGTCATGTGTCTGTGTTTCAATGGGGAGACTGTGGAGGTGGAGGAGAAGCTGGGTGAGCTCTGGTGAAGCACTGGTGGAGCTTAGGGAGTCTTCATTTGGCAAATAATCATCATCTGGTTTTGGGCAAGTCATCCCACTCTCTGAATCTCAGTTTCCTCATCTAAAAGACAGGAATGAGAATTTGATGAGATAATATACGGAAGAGGGCTTTTAAAATGGAAAATAAATACTGTACTGATGCTACACTTCAGACACTAGTGCTCGGAAAGGGCTGAATGGCCCCAAAGGCTGTACTTACTGATACGCTGTGAATCTGATGCCTCCTTGTAGCTATCACTCACTGCCATACTGGAAGGAAATCAGGAGAGCTGTTTCCCTTATGTGACCCTCCCACACAGCCTTGTGCCTCCCCCAGACCTTCCAGCTTCAACCATCTGCTCCCAGCAGAGGATCTTCAGGGTCTTGAAGTAGGTCATGCAGGTGCACAGCTGGGGCTCCAGTGGCACCCCGTTCACTCAGTACCAGGATCCTCCTATACCAAGGCAAACAGAGAGATAAGTGAACTGGAAGCTAAATCATCATGTTCGAGCTGAAAGAATCTTAGGAAGTCTATCTATCCAAACCTCTCATTTAACACATGGAGAACCTGGGGCCCTGGAGAGTACAGTTGCTTGCCCGAAAAGATGCAGCTGGTCCAGTGAGGTTTTCTGGCTGCTCATTGGTGTTGGCCAGAAGTCATGGGTCAGCGTGTTTCTCAGAACCAACCAGCATCAGGGATCCCTGAGACAGGAGAAGAGGCTCAGATGATGATGCCTTTAGGAGAGAAGGAGGGTTCATAAGACTACCTCACAGCTTGAGGAAAATATCCTTTATTATATAGCTGATTAAAAGGATGACATATATTTACCGGCATAGAAAAATGTCCAACGATATTTAAGTAAACGAGTTTACAAAACAACACCTAAAGTATACGTAATTCCATTTTGGTAACAATACATGTAAGAAAAATTCTGGAGGAATATGCTCAAAACGTTAACAATGGCTTTCTTTGGGTGGATCCTTTTCTCTTTCTTCTGTATACTTTGCTGTGTCGCTACTGTCTGAATTTTTTTTTTTAATGATGAACATGTATGTTTATACTTTGAAAAAACAATAAGGTATTTTCATTTTTGTAAAAGCATACATATTCTCTAAATTTCAACTTTCTTTACTCTGATTTTGTGTTCATCAGACACCTTTTGTCATCTGTAGCTTGCTCTCCTATGCAAGAGCTTCCATCTGTATACAGCCTAGACCCAATTGTGAATTCCTATAAAAAATGATGACATTGCCATTTGACTTTACAAAGTCATCCCCTCAGAACTTGGTTGCAGAGGACAGATCACTCTCAGATGAACCTGCCAAATTCAGGCTCTGATTCTGCCAAGAAGACAAAGACCCTCCTACCTGCGATGACTCCACGGAGGCCATGCACACAACTCTCGAGTCCCTCCCTGAACATCAGCTGGACCTACAGTCCTCATGGCCGCTGCTTGGGGTTCAGGGTAAAGCGGTCTTGGAAACCTTTGGCATCGCATCCCTGAAGCCCCAACGTAGGGAGAGAGCTTTGGTTTGAGGTTGTACAAAAGCATGGCTGGCTGGCTGGCTCCTCTGGCCACTAGCTGACACTCATAAGAGACTTGCATGATACCAACAGAGTGTGAGATACATTTTTGGGGGGTTTGTAAAAGTGAGGTCCAAGCTACTAGAAGGACAGAGAAACCTGCCAAGACTGCAGGGGACTGAGGGTTGGGGAGTGACAAACTCTTACATGGCACCTTACAGAGTGCTTGCACCAAATCATCTCTTTTGTGCTTCACAGTCCTGTGAGTTAGATGAAGCAGGTCATCATTACACCTGCTGCATAATGAGGACACTGCTGTTCCCAAAAGACACAAAACTAATCATGCCAAATCTGTGGCCTTTACTTACTACTCACTAGGATACAAGATTTATGTACATCGTGTACATGTTTAAAGCTCTGGATTGGGAATCAGAGGACCTAGGTATTTGCCATGTAACCTTGTGGGATTCCCTTCATCTTTCTGAACCTTAGCTTCCTCATCTGTAAAATGGGGTTAATAATACCTGTCTAGCTTGCCTCATGGGGTGGGGATCTGACAAGACAATGGACATGAAAATAGTGTGCTTTGAAAATAGTGAATTGCTAAAGGATTATAAAGTATGACTAATTTCCCAGTGTGGTACTGAGGGATATGTGTTTGAGTAACTTTTGCTAAAGAGAACTGTTATTTTAGGACTGGATAAACTTAATACAGTCCACAACAATCCAGTAACCCCCAGCCAGCTCCCTAGGAACCCAAACCTTCTATTTTCACACCCCCTGTCCCGCTTCGGGTAGATTCTCTGCTTTGAAGATAAGTAATCAGGTTTCCAGGAAAAGAGAGGCATCCCTGACCAGCTGCTGCTTCTCTCCAAATCCCCTGGGTTGGAGTGGGCTTGAGTTAGGGCCTCTTCCTGAAATAGTTGCTTGGGGGACCATACTTTAATCCTAAGAGACTGAGCTTGCCTGCTTATTTTGAGGGCTATTTAAGTACAGATAACTTTAAATCTGTGCTATGGAATTGGGAGATGGGAATTGACATATATACACTATTGATAGTATGTATAAAATATGTAACTACCGTATAGCACAGGGCACTCTACTCAGTGGTGACCTAAATGGGAAGTAAATCCAAAAAAGAGAGGATATATGTATATGTATAGCTGATTCACCTTGCTGTACAGTAGAAACTAACACAACATTGTAAGCGACTGTACCCCAATAAAAATTAATTATCTTTTAAAAAATCTGTGCTATGCTTTTCTTATAGCAGGGGCCACTAGAGAGGCCTGAAGGGAGGGCTCTGGGGTCCCCCCACCTTGCTTAAGCCAGAACACTCTGCTTTCTTCAGCGCTCTTTGTTTTATGCTTCAGGGTGAAATTTATCTGAACAAAGCACTTCATGCTTAGAAGAAAAGTCTGAAAACCATTACTACTTAAATCTGCAAATCAGCAAAACTTTTTTGTCTCATGGTCACCCACCCAGCCAACTATTTATCTCCCATGGCCCCTCCTGACCTCACTAATACCTCCTCTCTGAGATCTGCTGCCCTTAGGTTTGCCCTGGAACCTTTCCTCTGGGCAGTCCAGGTGTTATGTTGTGTCTTGTTTTGTTTGGAGATAAGACATCTCACAGAGCCTGCGGAATAGACATGCAAAGTCAGTTCTGGGGGTGAGGGAGGGGGGGAGACTGCCCTGATATGTAACACGCTGTTTTGTGTTTTACATGATGTGAGAAGGTTCCATTTTCAATGGAAACAGTAAAGAAATGAAGCAGAGCCAAAGGGCTGGCCTTAATGCCACTTCTCTAAATTTCTATGAATAGTTCCTGGCCTTTTCGCCATCGTGGATGTAAATGTGTCTATGTGAACAGTGGCAACAAAGAATAATTTCTGGCACTACAGATGCATCCCAATGAATGTTTAATGAAAGAGAAGAAAAGAGAGGAAAAAAGAAAGGAAGGGGGATAGGAAGGAAGAATGGAATTGGAAGTTGGTACAGAAAAGGAACTTTAGAAGTTTCGAAGCAGCCAACCTAGGTTGAAGTCCTGCCTTTGCTAATGATGTTTTGTGTGACGTGGGGTTAAGTACTGCATGTGACATGGAGTGACATATAATATATCTGCTTTATGAGGATAAAAATATTTGTTTCATAGACCTCACAGGGATGTTGTGAGGATCGGCTGGAACCGTGAATAGGAAGGGGACTTGCAGATTTCAGTTAAGAGGCCATTGTTGTTCCCCAGCTGAAGACCGTCATCATTTTTTTTTTTTTCACTGTTCTTTGAACAGATGGTTTCAAGGATTAGGGTCTTTCCCTCTTTCATTTTAATTTTGGAGCTTTGAAACTAAACCCAGCTGTGTCTACAGTTTTTCAAATGCTAGGTCTCAACGGTTTTTCACCAGGTAGAATTTAAAACTGATATAAACGACCTCCATTGGAACTCTTGAATAATAACTCTTGTGATAAGAATAATTTAAAGATAACACTATTGACAGAGGGGTTATACTCTAATCTTTTAAAAAAAATCATCTAATAATTTGAATTTTGCTTTGAATGTAACTTTTCCACTCTGCAAATGCAAGTATGCTTGGTTTTTCATGAACTTCACTCACATTATTTAGAAAAATGAGATATTTTTCTTACTGATCAACTAATTTAATTTAGCTTCACAGAGCCTAAAGAAATGACACTGTCCTTGTTTCTTGCCTAACGTAGCAAATTTCCAAATGATATAGATTATTTACATATTTTATTTAGACTTCCTAAGAAGTCTAAATAAAAGCTAAAACCTAAAGTCTAAATAAAAGCTAAACCTAAAAGCTAGGACTTTTTTACACTTGCGTACTCTTAATTGAATGCTGTGGAATCAGTCTCTCATTTATGATTTATTTTGAGTTAAACATTCAAATCTCTGTCTAAAAATTTAAAAACTAAGCTCAGCTAGTTTTGTGGAATGTAGTAATAATTCAATGAGCAAATATTTCTGGGAAAAAAATTTGAGAAGTAATGAAAACAAGCTAACTGGACATCCATCTCTTGGTCCAATGACATGCCCATTTTTGTTTTGTTTTGTTTTTTTTACGTACAGGTCACATTGCTCCCCAAAAAATGCCTTTCAAAGTAAGCGATGCTGCTGATCTAGTCTATCTTGGGATTCATTGTTAAAAAATTCTTCACTTCTGCTGCCTTCTTTTGGGCAATAGCAAACAAACATTAACAACTGTGGAGCAGATGTTCTAACTGAAGAAGATTCCAAAGCTGGGCTCAGACATATCCCCGACCAGAACAAGACACCAACCACAGAGATTAATCTTCTGGTATGGGTGTTATGAGATAAAAGCACCTTCTGGATTTCATCACATATTTTTATAAAACAGTCTAGAGGGTTTTTGTTTGTTTGTGTGTTTTAGGACAAGGTAAAAAAGTTCTTCCATTTTGTGAGCCCAAGTGTCATATAAATGCTTATGTTTGGTGTTTGGATTTTAGGCAAAGTAAACAGAAGTGCTTTCTGTTCCGCTATTATAATTTTTTAATAAGATGATTTCTCTACTGCTTTTTTTTTGATGGAAGATATTAAGAAATCACTGTACCTTGTAGCATAAGATTCTTTAAGATGCTAAATTTCACTGCATTCCATGAGTTGCAAGATATCAAACAAGACAGTTCCCACCTTCCATCTAGGTACCCATACAAAGTCATATGCAACCCAAACATCGTGCTCCCTATTTCTTCATTTAACCAACAAGTGTTTGTAGAAATCCTACCATTGTCCTAGTGCTGAAACATCCTATCTCCTGGCTCTAGTTAGCCTTTAACTGTGAAAGTTTGAAAAGAACCATAATTGGTTCTTCCTGCCCACTCTAAGCTATTCCAGTGAATGGAAATAGAGTGATAAAGTTGGGGAGGCTGGAGGGTGATGATGTAGGGGAGATTAGAGTGTTGTTAGGGGAAGACAGTGAATCCACGAAGGTCCAGATTCTAGCCCTCAACTGAGTGGGTCCTCCCACCTCATTAGGTGGGGGCGAGGGGGAGTAAGAAATAATCCACACATGTTGAGAACAGCAAGAGAGGTGAGATCCGCAAGGGATCTCCCCTGGTAGGGGAAGAATCAAGAGAGGGGAATTGGAATCACCCAAGACATCATTAAGCCCAAACAGAGAGCTTTCTGTGTATGGTTTGGTAAATTCCGTGTTCACCACCCAGGGAATCCTAGATTTCAATCCCAGAACAAGAGCTTTGCCTTCTACCTAACATAGTTTCAACATAATTTTAGCTCCATCGGTTGTTTTCATACAGTATCTAGTGTTAGATTATTTGCAGGATACTTCAGTTTTCTTCGTTCTACCAGATCCTCACACAAAACCAAAGGAAACCTGCTTTTATTAATTAGTGTATATTTTCACTGCTGCATAAGGATCTCAGGAACACACAGCATGTAGATATGAGGCTTTCTTGGTTTTCTCCCATTCCCCTCCCTGTGTAAAAGGAATGGGCTCCAAATAAGGGAGCCCATTTTGTTAAACCTTTGTTTAAGCATTTCTCAATCCATAATCATCTGCTTGAGCTGAGATACAAAATACTGCTATCAACAGTCTTGGACTAAACAGGAACATGTCGAGTTCATTTTGCACATCTAATCTCCATGATTAGAAAATATTCTCCTGATAAATACATTTATTATAAAAGAACTTTTATGGTGCCATTTTCAAGGTGCCAAACCTTACCGTTTACTCCCTTATCTCCTTTCCTAAGTAATTATGTTTATGAATGTATTCTTTCCTTTGCCATTAAGAGTTGTATTCCAATCTTGTTCCCTTCCGCCCATGAATCAGCATGTCCTTGCCAATCAGGAATCAGCTACGATCGCATCACTTCCTTTTTGTGTATTCTTATACTCAGATATTTGCCCCTCCTCTGGCCCATCGGAGGCATGTCCTTCCCTTTCATTAATGTATTGGATGCATAAAAATTGCCCATCCCCAAACCCTACCACACTGTTGGTGGGAATGTAAGTTGATGCAGCCACTATGGAAAACAGTGTGGAGTTCCTCAGAAAACTAAAAATAGAGTTACCATATGATTCAGCAACCCCACTCCTGGGCATATACCTGGACAAAACCATAATTCAAAAAGATACATGCACCCCTATGCTCACAGCAGCACTATTCACAATAGGCAAAACATGGAAACAACCGAAATGACCATTAACAGATGAATGGATAAATGAGATATGGTATATATAGACAGTGGAATACTCAGCCATAAAAAAGAACGAAATAATGCAATTTGCAGCAACATGGATGCAACTAGAGATCGTCAACCAGAAAGAGAAAGACAAATACCATATGATATCATTTATATGTGGAATCTAAAATACGGCACAGATGAATCTGTCTATTGGGTTGGCCAAAAAGTTCATTCGGGTTTTTCTGTAAGATGTTATGGAAAAACCCGAACTTTTTGGCCAACCCAGTACAAAACAGAAACAGACTCACAGACATAGAGAACAGACTTGTGGTTGCCAAGGGGGAGGGGATGGGGAAGGGAAGGACTGGGAGTTTGGGATTAGCAGATGTAAACTATTCTATATAGGATGGATAAACAACAAGGTCCTACTGTCTAGCACAGGGAACTATATTCAATATCCTGTGATAAACCACAATGGAAAAGAATATGAAAAAAAGAACATCAATATGTGTCACTCTGCTGCACAGTAGAGATTGGCACAGCATTGTAAATCAGCTATGTTTCAATAAAAAAAATTTTTTTTAATTACGCATCCCCTTTAACTCCCACATACCCTTTAAATTGTGGAAAATCTTTCAGTTAATGGGAAAATTGCTCAAGTACCTCTTTTCTTCTTTCACCCAGGACTGGTGACTTCCTTTATATATATATGTATATATATATATATACACATAGACACACACACACATATATGAATGAAATTGCTACTGAATATATATTTATATCTTTAAGAATATATATATCCATAAAACATACATTATATATGTAAAGTTTTTGAAATAAATATCTCAATATTTTAATTAATGATACATGCTTTTCCCCATTGTACAGAAATTAGAAAATACGTGTTTTAGAAAGAAAAAAGTACTTGGGTTAATCCTACCACAGAAAGATATAATTTATTTCCAGGATTTTTTTTTCTATGTATATTTTCCACATAATTGTGATTACATCGCATATATCTAATGTTGTGTCTTACTTTTCTCCCTTAGCATTATAACCTAAGTCTTTATTCTGGTCATCAAACTGTACTTTTAGCATTATTTTAAGGCTCTGTAATATTTTATCATGTAAATGTACCAGTTTATTTACTCCTCCCCATCATTGGGCATTTAGATTATATATTTTTTAATATTATAAAGAAGGCGACAGTGACTATTTCGAGGCATATGGCTCTTTGTTTATGTTATAATATTTCTTTGGAAGAGATTCCTAGAAGTATAATTACTGGATTAAAAGGTGTATAACTTTTTTGGTTGGGAGCGAACAACTCAAACTACTAAGGAAAAAAGGGGCTGGTGGTTATTGATTCATACATGTAAACCTGAGCAAAAGCAAGGGTAGGGGCTGGGGGGGCTGGCTTCAGGAAGCTGGAGGCTGAGGCTGGAATTGTAGCTTTCTGATTTTTTCTTTGCCTCTGGAATGGCATAATAGCATTTAGCTTACAGAGATAAGTGAAAACAGATATAATGCAATTCAAGTTCCTAACCCACAGTGACAACCCTGCACCATCTTAACATCTCTTTTTTAGAGCCAAGATTTTATCAACTTGCCTTGCGTGGTGGTTTAGTTTCACCCATCACTCCTCCTGGCACCTTTTCTCCGTTTGGCCGGCTGTGTTCCTTGGACGTCTCCCGGGTGCCAGCCAGCTCTTGCACCTCACACCCCCATCTCTGTTTCCACTCGGACTGCCCTGCCCAACCATCTCCCACCCCAGCCTCCCACCCCAGGGCTGGGAGGCCAACGTGGAAAACAAAGGAATCTCTGATGGAGAACCGGCTGGTTTGGGAAGGACAGGCCAAGCAGAGGAGGTGCACGGGGCGCTCTTTTTCAGCAGAGACCCTCATTTCACTCCATTTCCCTCTTTGCCTGCTCCTCTGTCGTTCGCTTGCTGACCTGGGTTTAGGTCAGACCCGCGCCGGGCTCCGTGTCAGGGATGGGACAGGGGACAGGGGCACCGGCCCAGCCCGGCGCAGGCTGCGGGGTCCTGCGACACCCCCTCCCCTGCCCCTTGCCACTCCCTTCCCCTCCTCCAATCCGCATCCCCAGCCCTGCCCCCCACCCCACTCCCCACCCCCGCCAGCTGGGGAGACGGAAACTCCTCCCTAAAGGCCCTTGGGACCCGGGGGCGCACAGCCGCGCTCTGTCCCTTCAGGCGGCCTCTTCAGCTTTCCTAACGTCAAGGCCAGGTTCCCTCGGATCCCTCTCAAAAGAAACAATGACGCTGGCTTCTGCTCCCTGCGCCTCGGCTTCCTCTCCCGCCACTCCGCCCACGGGTTTCTGATCCCCTTTAGGCGTCCGGAGCCCGACCCCCTGCGGCTTCGGGGAAAGCCCTGCGCCCCCGCGCGCCTCCCGCCGCTTCCCGAAACCCCTCGGACCACACTGAGGCACTCGGCGCCCGGCGGACTCCTGGGCGCAGCCCGGCCACTAGCTCCCGCCGCTTTCCCGGGAGCCGGGGTCCCCGGCCACCGGAGGCCCCGACTGCGACCCGGCAACTCGCGTCGGTGCGGCCCCGGCAAAGGGTGGGGTCCTCACCCAGGGTCAGGGTGCAGACCCGCACCCAGAGCAAGAACAGAGGGAGGAGGGGTGCCCTGAACATCAAACACGGGTTTTGTTTGTTTGTTTTCTTAACCACATCCAGGAAGAAGGGAAACCTGTCAGATAACAGGAAAGGAAGAAAGAGAGAGGATACATCAGAACTTTAGGAAATTGTTTTAATTGCCTCATGTGACATACTATCAGTTGAGAGAGGGAAACCTGTGGAAACACCGGTGGGGGGCTGGCTCAAGGCCTGGTTAGGCCATCTGCGGCAGGGCGGGGTCCGGGGCTGGATCTCACCAGCTGGAGGGTGTCGGGCAGGTCCTCTGAGCTTCAGGGTCTCGGGCGAAACGGAGCGAACCTTTTATCACAAAATGTTGATATCACCTTTGCGGCTCATATCCTTTCAAAGGGAGGCATTAACTTCATTGTGAAAATCTTCAGCTATAGTGAGAGATTTCCTTTTGCTCTCCCCGCCTTGCAGATTAGTTACATTCTAATGTAGGTTTGGACTATTGATGCTGTTTCCATGTTTCCTCTCCTTCATCCTTGCCCTTCTGTCCAGGTGGATCCCCCAAGGAGACAGAGAAGGTACACTCATGAGTGAAAAAGAAAAGTTGGCACCAGGGACCTTCTGCCACTGTGAGCATTCTTTCTTCAAGTATAATATTATGTGAGGTTCCTGCCATCCTTGCTTTTTAACCAAGGGATGAAGTTCCCTGCAGGAACAATGTGATAGGGATCTGTTATCTGTATCTGCAAGTAATCCGAGGCAAAATGATTGCTGTAGAGCTTTCCTCTCTTCTTTCTTTCCACCTTTTTAGAATATGCCACCTTCTTTAGCCCCCCACCCATCTTCAGGACACTAAATATTTTGAATTCACTTCAAATCCTCCTAGCACAAATGCAGAGCCATAGGAAAAGTAGGGACCATGTAATGTGTTTATCTGTGGTATCATCGCAATTGTAAGACTTCAACTGTCCTCTCTTGTAAAGGACAGTCCTTTATTCTGAAATTATGTTCTTTATAACTTTATTTATTTTGAACTGTCCATTCTACTATGAAATAATAATGGTTCTTACTGGTTTTAGTTGATGTCCTCTCTCAGAAAAATTAAAAAATCAGTAAACCTATGTGAGTCCCCCGAAATCTTTTTAAATTGATTCATGAAAACCAGAAAGCCTGGGCACCATTGTTCTGTTCAACATCTGGTTCACACCGAGATGCTAGGGCCTTCTTGTTGCCCCTCCCGAGGGCATTTGTATCTATTCAAAGAAACTGCCAGAATGAGAACCTCAAAGAATTTCTAAGGAGAGATGTGAGGAAAATATATGGTAAAGAGGCCTTTCTAGACTCTCTCAACAGCTAGTGCTTGGTCTAAAGGCAGTACAGTTGTACCTGTTCTTAACTTCTGGCATTTAGCAATTAGCATGACTTTCGGTGGACCATTCCTTTTAGTAAAACAGAGAACCTATTTTGAATGTGCTAGGGTCTCTTGGTCTTTCAGTTTGCACATCAGCAGAAAGGCTAATGAAGATGCTATGCTTTTCCTTAAAAGGTGAAAATTTGGTCATGTGGATAAGTGATAAGTAAGTACTCTTCACTTCAATAGTGGCGTACTGTGGTCTTAACATCGTACCATCTTAAATTAGGCCTCGTTGGTTAATATTTATTGAACACTCACAGGGTGTTTGGTGCTAATCAAAATATCCTCAAGCCACAGAATCACTGCCTTCTGGTAAGTGATGGTGCAGCGAGGTCTGACCGTTAAATGGCGCTTACCCACGTCAGTACAGACACTGTACAGTCATAGCCATTCCTTTGGGATGTTAAAGATCAAATTTTGCTTAAAATTGTTTGCTTAGGTTTGAGAAGTAGGGGAAAGGCAGATTTTTAAGTTTGAAATGAACATCCTAGGACTCCTGGCCAGGAAGCCGTGCCAGCTTTCAGGCACATTAGTACCATTTTGCAAATGCTTTCACACACGGCCTCTGTTGATCTTCCCCAAGACTGCATGAGGCAGACTGGAGAGTACTGTGGTTCCCTCTTCACAGAGAAGGACTTTAAGCGGCTCGCCCAAGGCCACACTGCCGGCTGGGGAGTCTGCTCAGAGTCTGCTTCTCCCAGTGCCCTCCTCTCCTTCAACTGTCATCTTCACTCTGTGCAGACCTCCGGGAGGGAGGGGACAAAGCATAGAGGGGAAGCCACTTCCCCCTAAGAATCCACCTAAGGAAAAAAATAGCCATGCCCGAGGGCAGGGTGTTTGACAGCCAGGGAAAGACAGTGGGGAGAGGACTTGGAGGGAAATGAGAGCTACCAGTAATTCTCAAACTTTGCTGCATATTAGAATCACCTGGGAATTTCAAAAAACTCTCCTTGCCCAGCTCTGGCCGCATGCTGATTAAATCAGCATCTCTGAAGGTGGAAGTAGGCCTTGGTATTTTTAAAAGCTCCCCAGGGGTTTACAGTGTGCGGCCACATTTGAAGATGAGTGACTTAGATTCCTGAGACTTCATGTGCGCAGGAATCACCCGTGGGTCTTGTGAAGATGGGGGTTCTTATTCAGTAGGTGGAGGGTGAGGCCTGCTATCATTTAGCCATACAATCCAATGGCCCGGAAGAGCTCCATGGAGGAGGACAAGTTCGGGCTGGGCTTGGAAGGTTGTGTAAGATCTAGAGCAGAAGCATTCTGGCCTGTGTGGTGGACAGTCAGAAGCACGCAAGGGGTGCTTTGGGGGACGATGGCTGGTCCACTGTGACTAAAGAGGAGAAGTTTTTCAGTGAACTGATCTACACTATTTAGCCCTTGGCAGTTGACTGCCTATTGTCTCAGGTGCACGTGTGCTTTCCTCTTCAAGATCCTTGTGCAGAGACCTGTATTTTACTTCTTCTTGTCACATGTGATGCTAAGCCCACAGCAGGCGTCCAGAACCTGACTGAGGTTTGCATCTCCACTTGCTATTCCCTCTGCCTGGAGTGTTCTGATACTTACCCTGTTCACTCACTGACTTCCTTTGAGACTTTAAACTCAACTGTCACATTACAGAGTGGGGCTCCCACTATTTAAACAATATGTAAGTAGGGACTTGGCCACGCTATTTAAATGGAAACATCCTTTCTTTTGCCCACCCCTCCCATACACTTCTTCCTGCTTTATTCTTCTCTTTAGTACATCTAAAGAGAACCATCTAATGTATATTTCGTTTATCTTGTATATATTTACTTTTAAAAAAATCTTGCTTACTGTCTGTCTCATTCCGTTAAAAGGCAGCTCCACAGGAGCAGAGAATTTGTCTGTGTTATTTACTGCCTCTTCCCAGTGCCTAGGACAATATTAGACACTCCACAAATATTGACTGAGTGAAGGAATGAAGGAATGAACCGAATTGAATGCATATACAATGCTGTTGCCAACACAAATAACTTCAACATTCGAGGCAGAAGAAACCAAAAGAATTGATCTTGCTACTGTTCCATTTTAGAAGGGGAAGTGATGACAGTATTTGGTCACTAGGTAGGAAAATTTGGAATAATGTGTCCCTAAAGATAAGTTGCCCTCCCCGATGGACAAAAGATCTGCTTTAAATGTCCCGTATTATAAATCTAGGATTAAATGTTTGGCTGATCAAAAAGGTCAAGTATCTGGGGCTTCCCTGGTGGCGCAGTGGTTGAGAGTCCGCCTGCCGATGCAGGGGACACGGGTTCGTGCCCCGGTCTGGGAAGATCCCACATGCTGCGGAGCGGCTGGGCCCGTGAGCCATGGCCACTGAGCCTGCGCGTCCGGAGCCTGTGCTCCGCAACGGGAGAGGCCACGACAGTCAGAGGCCCGCATACCGCAAAAAAAAAAAAAAAAAAAAAAAAAAGATCAAGTATCTGAAAAAAATATTTTTTTCAAGGATACCTCATAAAACCATCAATTATTAATTTCATATTGAAGTATTTAAAAAATAAAATTAATTCAAGTGACGGGAAAAAGTAAAGTCCACCAAGTATAACAGATTAAATGCAAATGAGCTGTTAGGAGGAAGAAATACAGGGTCTGAGGGGATGTTTACGACGGTAAATGTACCGGTGAGTTGTGGGATTTAGGGGTTGGAAGTGACTTTAAAGGTCATGGATGATTGTTTTCTGCAGTGATGGTAAACTCACTGCCCCACAAAGCAGACACTTCTGTCAGTGAACAGCTCCACGTATTGGAAACCCTTCCTTCTGTTGAGCCGTTGGCAACGTTCTTACACTATGCAAGTATAAAGGACTAACTGCTCATTACCATTACACTGGAGAATTCGTCTTCTGGACAGCATTTCAAAGTTTGAAGATATCTACTGTATCCCTTCTCCTCCCCACCACCCCACTTCCTACATGTTGCCAGAAACTCCAGCTCTGTTCCGAGCCAAATAACCTCAGTTCCTCCATTTTTCTGCATAGGATATTGTTTAGGGTCCACTTGAACTTCAAGGTCAGACTCTTTTGAACCTGGCCCAGTTTTCCTGTGCCCCTCTTACACTGTGTTCCCCAAAAAGAGACCTGATGTGCTGGGTGTCAACTGAGGAGCCCAGAGTGGTGTTCTCCCTCTTTCTAGACACTGTGCTTTCTGCTAATGCAGCCTGAGAGCTTTCATTGTCCTTGTCAGCCGCATCTCACTTTGGAAGTCATGTGCTCTCTGACTGGTAGAAGCAGCAGGGCAGTGAGTTGTGCCCTCGGGGCTGAAAAAGTGACACTCAAAAGTGAATACACATTATATGGCAGTAAAAAAATTTATAAAAAGTTTTAAAATTGAATGTGGCATTTCCCTACTACTTTCTCGTCTATATTTATTATTATAAAGATACAAGCTTTGTACATCATTGTAAAGTGACTATACTCCAATAAAAATTAAAAAAAAAAAGATACAAGATTTGGGGTCAGACAGAAAAGCTACCTCTGCCCTTTCCTCGTCATGCAGGCTTAACCTCTGAACCTCTGTTCTCATTTATTAAAGGGGATTATAATACCCACTTTTCAGGATTGTTGGGGAGAGGAAATGAAATCATGTATGTAGATGTCTGGCATATAATAGCTGCTTGAAATGATAGCTCCTGGAAAAATAATAATTATTATTATTCCAAGAAATATCTATTGGACAATTAAATCACCCATGATGAGACTTCATGACATGATCACATACCTTGGAAGGCACCTAGAAAGCCTACGGCAAAGAAGTCTGTCTGAGAATATGAGCTCAGGGTGCAGAGTCCCCAAAGGACACCCTGAGTTAGGAACTTTGGGGGACCCTGCCACTTCTACTCTTGCCTTTTACGTCGTGGTGGCAGATGGTCACCGAGCTCTTCTTTCCCTGCTGCTTACTCTCTGGAGCCGCAGGTCAGCACAGCCTGCGTCGAGTCCCGTAAGGTTGCCTGACGGTGCCGCTGCAGGACCAGAACCATGTGCCCTGCAAACCCCACACGCTCCCTCCTACATAAAATCCTCGCAGCCTGTGTGAGCGGGAGCAGATAAGAGGAAACAAGAGGGGGTGAAGGGGAGCTAGAGACCCGGAGAGCTTAATATGGTGGGTCTGTCCTGGCCGGGATCCTTTCTTTGTCGGCCTGCAGCAGTCCGTTCCCTCTTTCCCGTTCACTTCCCTCCTTCTTTGCCAGGCCCAGAACCCAGCTATCCACACCCTCCTTCTAAAGAGCCTCCAGTGACAAACAAAGACCCCTCACAGGGCCTTGCCACCCCCATCCAGCCGTATCCAAGGTTACGGTAGGGAACTTGGAAACCGGACTTGGCCGGGAGACAGAAGATGCCCTGCGTGCCCGCTAGCAGAGCCGCGCTCATTCCACAGCAGCCATGAAAGGACAGACTGTTCTGGGGCCGCGCCGCATCTGCAGTGTCCCCACCGCAGTGTCCCCAAGCCTTATTGTGTGGGTCCTCACTGGGGACGAGAAACTGGTAAACGAAGACCTCAGATGGGTAAACAAACAGAGACACTGAGGGAGTCACCATGGAGAGGAGAATGAGGCTGTGTCCAAGGCGAGCGGCTTTTCCAGTCTCATCAGCAACTCCCCCAGTTGCTTCATAAACCCAACTGGTGTGGTAGACATTTCTATTCAGTTGACAGATGTCTGAACTGATCTAATCTCTCTGGTTAGTACTGTAGTCTGAGCCTTCAGGAAAGGCGCAAACCAGACTGAAAGGCAAGAGCGAAATGTAGGAGAAATTTCGCGTTGGCGAAATGTAGGAGATGGGGTTTGTCTTTTCCCACTTGCCTCTTCAAATCCTTAGTGGATTGAAACAGCAATCACAGAGAACCCAGGGCTGCACCAGGGGTGGAGCGTGGCCTGGCTAGTTCTGCTCTTTGCAGGCAGGGTGATGCCAGCAGCTCAGCCTGCTAGCTTCGTAGGAATGACCCACCGTCTTGCATTGCACGTCAGCGGCATGACTGTTCTGTGACCCAGGGTGAGCACCCTGTGGTCTGTATTGCAGTGGCCAAAAAATGGGGCAGGGTGTGCCTTCCTTTGCTGGGATGAAAACCAGGGCTCCAGGCCCCCAGTGGCTTTGCCCATTTTTAGCATTGCTTTGTGGTTTACAGTGTGGATATTTTCTTTCCACCATCACGTAGTAAACTCTAGGTTTAGAATCAAGAAACCTGGGCCTAGGCTTAACTTTCTGACAACCCTATCACCTCCCCTCTTGGAATCCCCGTTTCCTCATCTGTTAAACGAGGAAGATGGAGATGGCGTGGAAGTAGCTGGCAGATAGGGCATTCTGTAGTACTTTGGGGAGAGACCTGGCCTTCTTTATCTCTTCGTCTTTCACCCCACAGCACTTAGGAGAAGCCGTTACTAAATGAGCTTTGAAATGCTTTTAAATAGACAGTCATGTATATATGCCGTGCATAGAAACAGACCCATGCCGTATATGTGCAAAACATTTATAAAGTGTGCGCCTTTGAAAGCATGAGAAATAATCTCTGCTGTCAAACTCTCCCCTCACCAGGGCACTTTAAAGCTGCTCTGCTTATCAATGGCTCCTTCAGATCCACCACGCTGCACATTCCTCAGGAGGTGGCAGGGCTGGTGGTGGGAGTGGGGCTGTTTATAATTTTTCAGATTAAAATGTCATTGGGTGCTCCTCTGAAACTGCTGACATATTTCAAACGTTCACTTCTGATGGTCTGCCCTTGCTCTGATGAGTTCAAGGGGTGCTTGGCGAGGACCTTAGGGTTCCCAGATCTCCTTTAGCCCCAGGGTCCCATGCTGAATAATTGAACATTGTGTGAGCAGTGAATTGTACTTCTGTAGCACTTCATGCTTGAGACGAGATAAAAAATGTCATTTGCACAGTTGTATTTGGGGGAGAAAGAGGATCAAAACTAGCTCTTTAATCAGTTTCCTTCTACGTGTGTGTATAGTATTTCTGCACAAATAGGTTCTGAACTTTAGAACGATTTGAGAGAAAAGAATAAAAATGGAAGGGCTTAAGGAAAGTGATATAAACTATTTTTAGATTTTAAATTTGAAAATAATTTAACTTTCGGGTAAAGCAGTAATAAATAGGACTCTGACTCCAAGATGGATTTTGAGTGGGAAGGAGGAGTCAGGGAAGTTATGGATATGAAGCTCCTGGCGCTTTAGGAAGTGTTCTGTAATTCCAGACTGGAACGGAAATCGTCAAAAGTGTTCTGAATCTAATAACCAAAGGCAAACAACTTTAACATATTCACTGACTCCTCTGGCTTTTAACATGTCTCAGGCATAATCACCTCGATCAACCATTTTTAAAAATTGGAGATTTATAAAATATGATTTAATACGGACCAAAAAATTATAACAGGATTGTAAGATCCAGGGCTCTGCTGAGGGCCTGTTGACTCAGAAGGGACCTCACAGGGCAGCTAATCTCCGCCTAGCCCAGCACGGCTATCCTGGACCCCAGGAGCTGCGGGAAGTGACGTTCCCCTAGGTGAAGAGCTCCCCATGATCCAGAGCCCCTCCTGCGTTTGAGCCACACAGTGCATCTGTCATTTCTACCTCTGGGTCGTGATTTGCTTTCCAGGGTCACGGAGAATATATCTTCACCTACTCCTGCATGAAACCCTTCACTTATTTGGAAACAGTTCTCACTTTATCCTAAGACTTCTCTTTTCTGGGTTCAACACCCCGCCCCCCCCCACCAGCTCTTTCAACCACTCTTCAAATGAGGTGGTGTTCAGGTCCTCTGGACTCCTCTTCACCTTCCTCTGGATGCCCTGTATTTTAAGATGGGCCTCTGCAAGCTGCAGCCAGAGCTCCAGGTGTGGGATGTGTTCTAGCTGGAGCAGACTACACACACACACACACAAGTTTGAGACCCTATGTTTCCATTCGCAAGGCATGGGGTGGGTTAGCGTTTTTGGCAGCCTTGTCTCACCGCTCACCCACATTGACTAGAGGCAGGCAACTGCCATGGTCTTTGTCCCGGGCTTCCTGGCAGCACAAGGCAGAGGTCAAGGTGCTCTCATAGGGACAGTGAGTCCCCTCCTCTGAGCCAGGTGCTATACCTGAAATGTGGTAGGTGTTATTTAATTCAGTCCTCATAGCAACTCGATTAGTTGCTTCCATTTTCCAGATGAGAGCACCGAGGCTCAGTGAGGCTGAATGAATTGCCTGAAGTCATAGAGAAGCAGTCAGGGCCGGCTTGGTAAGGAGCCCAGGCTCGTCAGATTCCAGGCCCACACGTTTTCTATAACACTATGCTGCCTTGACCAAAGGTGCTGTTTGTTCCATCTGCTGAAATATTGGACCAGAACCGATCAACTCAGCATTCCGGTTTGAACCAGGAGTGTTTGTTGGAAAGAAAAGGTTGTCCTTCCTTCTTCAAAAGAGGACTCTGAATTTCCATTAGTATGAATATTCTAGTATGGGCCTATCATCCCTGTATCTATCCCAACTTTGGGGGAAGATATTTATGTTTTCTAACTGTTGTATGTTTCTAGAGGGAGGTGAGATTAGCAACTCCCACTAACATATTCAAGGAGCATGTAAAGGAGTATTTCTTTAGTATTTGAAGTTGTCCTGATTCCAGTATACTAGAATCTGTTCATTACATCTACCCCAGGTGTATTCTTTTTTTTTTTTTTTTTGCGGTACGCGGGCCTCTTACTGTTGTGGCCTCTCCCGTTGCGGAGCACAGGCTCCGGACGCGCAGGCTCAGCGGCCATGGCTCACGGGCCCAGCCGCTCCGCGGCATGCGGGATCTTCCCAGACCGGGGCACGAACCTGTGTCCCCTGCATCAGCAGGCGGACTCTCAACCACTGCACCACCAGAAGCCCAGGTGTATTCTTTTTTAAACATAATGTTATTTTTCTGAGCTTCTTAATACAGATGATAATTGTCTGTTTTAGAAGAGATTGCTACATTATTATTATATTGGAGCTATGTCTAGCTTGTATTTGTATAGCCCTCCACAATCTTTGTAATGCTTGTGTACCCATACTCTCTGTTTACCTTCACAACAATGATTTCCTCATTGACAGCTGGGGAAAATGAGCTGAGGGAGGTGCAATGACTCATCTCAAGAATCAGATCACAAAGAAGCAGAACTAGGATAGAAGTTCTGACTCCCACCCCATTATTCCTTTCTTTCTAATCAAGCTTGCCTCTTAATTAGTAGGTCTTTTGATCATTACACCTCATTTATGAGACAGCCACTTCGTGAGAAGTCAGGACTTTGTGAGAAGTCAGTACTCAGGTAAAACTGAAATAAGCTGCCAGTTCTATTTATCGAACATGGCAAATTGACACGAGCAGATGGAGGAAACGTTGCCTTGGGAGGTTTAAATGGCACTGCCTCCATTATGTTTGGTCCTTGCTATCACTGGCAGTCTCAGAGTCACTGATCAGCCCTGGCATATGTGCAATGTCATGGAGGGTACAACCTGGATGTGCCCTAGGCAGTGCCTCAACCCCTTTAAAGATGAGGAAGGATGGAGCCAGATACCACGGGGGCCTGATGCCCAGGCACCCGCTCCATGCCCAGTGAGACCCGTCGCCCTACCAGCACCTTGCTGACCTCCCTCACTGGTGTCCCTGACACTTTGTGTCCTGGCTCACCCTTACCTCCTGTTTGGCTTGCCGTCTGGGCCCCCTCTCCAACTCCCACCCTGCCCTTGCGGCCTGGCTCCTTGGCAGGAGTCCTGGCCGACCAGACACTTGCGTGACTGTTGGTTCCTTTGGCTGAGCTCCCTAATCCCTGCAAGCTCTCTTCCTGGCTTCAGACCCTCGACTCTGCTTCTGGAAACATCCCAACAGTAGCTCTCAGCTCCCTGGTTAGATGCTCTTGACAAAGGCCAGATTTTCCTGTAATTAGGGAGCTCCGGCCTTGGGGCCATGTGATTCCCCTGAAGTCACCATTCCTGGGCCCTGCCGGCCAGCCATCTGCAGGTAAGGTAACCATGTACTTTATCATCCATCCTGGAGCACCTTAAGAATGGAAGGGGGCACTATTGCTAATTTCACCTGCACAACTGGATAAACAAGGGCCCTTCCTGGCCAGTGGGGGTACATTCCGGGTTGTAGTCACTCTGTAAAGCAACATTACACATTTACTGCCGATGGACTCAGTGCCAAGCACCACAATGGGCACTCTACACACCCGCCTATTCAGGCAATATACATATGATAATCCTACATGTATAATGTTACCCCCATCTCACAGAGGAGGAAATTGAAGCTCAAAAAGGTTAAATAATTTGCTTGAGGTGACATCTAATAAGTGGCGGGCCCAAGCCTGGCTCCAAAATCTTTGTTTTGAATCTTCCCTTTGGGTCCTGACCAGTGTAACAATGGAATCAATAAAAATGAAACTTTGGTGGAGAGATGATAGAGTCAGCCCTTAAATTAAAAATGCATTATGCTGCAGGGGAACACTTGTACATTGAATGCTTAGAATTTGAAATGCGTTTTCCCATGGAAAAAAAAAGGTCTAAAATGGTGGTTAGGCTCCAAGGCCAATCAACAAAAGTCTATGCAGACTATAATTTCATTGTGGTTTACTCCTCTATGTAATACCGAACTGGAATAGGAAGCAGAAGCCATAGGTTTCTATCATAGTTCCTTTACTTACTGGCTGTGTGATTTGGGGCAAGTTACTTAACCTCTCTGAGCCTCAATTTTATCATCAAAATTGCAAAAATGTCTAGAAAATGTTCTAGAAGCTAGAAATAATATCTAGCTTCTAAAAAGTGCAAGAATCACAGGAGACAGTGTACATGAATGTCTTTTAAAAATAGCACTTGTAGTACTGTAAGAACTGACAACCACTTATGACATTGCCAGGAGGCAAGTGAGGTTTCCAAGAACCCTAACTCTGACCCTCAAAGTGGAGACAAAATCTCCTGTGGGCTGGGAGGGGTAGTGGGCAGGTCTGGGAGCCTCTGGGGAAATGTGTCCTCCCGAGGTGGAGCTGGTGGCATTGTGAGTGGGGGGGAAGAGGGATACAGGAGGAGAAGGGTGTGGAGGGGGAGAACACATAGGCTCCCACAGGGTTTGGAGGCTCAGTCAGGAGAAGGGCCATATGTGGTAGCCATGCTGCCGTGGGGATCTGGACCCAGAGGAGCAGCGGCCTTGGGCCATGGCTGGGAGGTGGGATAACCACAGGGCTAGTGTCTCCAAAGCCATGGGAACAGGGGCTCTTACTGCTTTTGGGTTTGGAAAGAGCAGCAGACATATCTATGGATTGTTCACAGTTCATCAGTATAGGGTGCTCTGTGTTGATTATCTGTACAGGGAATCTAGATCCTGGGGTTGAGTTTGAAAACAGTGATTTCTGAACAAAAAGTCTATAGATGACTCACTTAACTATATAAAATTTTATTTCATTTTTAACAGACTCTTTTCAAGGCCCACCCATGTATCCTGTATTAGTACTTCATTCCTTTTTATTGTCGATTAACATTCCTTTGTGTGGACATGCCACCAGTTATTTATCTATCCATTAGTTAATGGACATTTGGGTTGTTTCCACTTTTTTGGCTTTCATGAATAATGCTGCTGTGAACATTCATGTATGAGGTTTTGAGCAGATGTATGTTGTATTTCTCTTGGGTAGATATACCTCGGAGTGGAACTGCTGGATCATGTGGTAAATCTATGTTTAATATTTTGAGGGACTGTGCGTTTTAGTAATATATGTGCAAACACATCTGGTATGTTGGTACATTTTTAATACTTGTCCTTTAATAAACATTGTATTCTACAAGGACGTTAGTCTGGAGACCTCCAACTTGTACAGCCATCCCCTAACGCATGTGGATTCGACTACAGATGTTCATTTTAACAATCGGTTCATATTGGTTTGAATAGTTTGAGCTTGTTTCAGATGCAGCTTGTGTCTCCAACCCCGTGGTTCTACACATTCCTGCATTTAAACAGTAGGTGTCAAGTAAACAACAGTAACAGAGTGATTACAAATAGGGGGAAACAAAACTTAAGTCATTATATGAGAACTTGAGGTTTTTATTTACGGCCAAAATTTAAATTAGTGAAATAGAGTGTAAACTACAAGGTATAATATTTTTGTTTCATAAGTGCAAATTTTAGTTCATACATGAAACACTTTACTGAATATGAATATCTTTAAAATAGAATTCTATTTTTCCTTTTCAAGTAAATTGATTTAAAACAAAAGAACAAAATGAGGGCTTCCCTGGTGGCGCAGTGGTTGAGAGTCCGCCTGCCAATGCAGGGGACACGGGTTCGTGTCCTGGTCCGGGAAGATCCCACATGCCGCGGAGCGGCTAGGCCCATGAGCCATGGCCGCTGAGCCTGCGCGTCCGGAGCCTGTGCTCCGCAACGGGAGAGGCCACAACAGTGAGAGGCCCGCATACCGCAAAAAAAAAAAAAAAAGAAAGAAAAGAAAAGAACAATGAATAATTATTACTGTATTACTATTATATGCTTATTGCTGAAAATAATTCCTTTATATAAAGGAAGATGGCGTTAAAAAGGACCTGCTCTGGATGTTGGATATGCTGGGCGTGCTGCTGTGTAAGAGCACGTACAAGATGACCGGGTTATTTAGGGAATATTTCTTGCGTGGAGTAAGCTTGAATTGGTAGAAGAAAATGGAAACAGATTAGCTTCGCAGTGTGGAAGGAATTCCTGGCTAAGTTCTAGGAATAGGGAAAGGTCCAGAGTCATGAATTACCGGGTATCTCAAGAATGAATGAGAAGTGGAAGTTTGGGGAGTTTGCAGAGAGGGTAGACCTGAGCCTGGGTCTGGAGTAGAAAGCCATTTGAGACTCGCAGACAAGAACTTTGTGGAGGAGGGCTTGAGGTCCATTATTTTGGCAGCAATATACAAGATGAATGGGGACAACAGAAGAACACAATCCAAAGGCGAGTTGTAAGTCAGGTAATTCAGACATGAACTAATGACACTCTCCTTTGGGTGGGAGTTACAGGAGTGGAGAAGGAACAAATCAAAAGGTTCTTACAAACTCAATATATGAAAGATGTCAATTTCTCCTTAAATTGACCTATAGGTTTAATGCCATTCCTATCAAAATCCCAGCAAGTTTTTTTGTAGACAAAGACAAGCTTATTCTCAAATTAATATGGAAAAGCAAAGGCTCTAAAATAGTAGAGCAATCTTGAAAAAGAAGAAGAAAATGGGAAGAATCACTCTACCCAATATTAAGGCCTAGTACGTAGCTACAGTATAAAGGTAGTGTGGCAAAGGGATAGACACATAGACCAATGGAGCAGACTAGGGAACCCAGTAACAGCCCCACATGAGTACACCCAACGGATTTGACAAAGGTGCAAAGGCAATGCAATGGAGAAGGGATAGCCTTTACACCAGAACTGGTGCTGGAGCAATTGGATATCCACAGGCTGAAAAATGAACCTCCACCTCAACCTTACACAAAACTTAACTCAAAATGGATCATGGACTTACATATAAAATGCAAAACTATAAAACTTTTAGAAAAAAATAAAATCCTTGGGGTCTGGGACTAGGCAGAGTTCTTAGACTTCACACCAAAAGCATGATCCATAAAAGAAAAAACTGATAAATTGGAGCTCATCAAAATTAAAAACTTTTGCTCTGCAAAAGATCCTGGTTAAGAGGTAAAAGACAAGCTACAGAGTGGGAGAAAATATTTGCAAACCACATATCTGACAAAGGACTAGTATATAGAATATATAAAGAATTTTCAAACCTTGGCAATAAAAAAAAACCCTGAACAATCCAATTAGAAAATAGACCAAAGATATGAGCAGACATTTCATTGAAGAGGATGTGCAGAGGGATAAGCACATGAAAAGATGTTTACCATCATTAGCCAGTATGGAAATGCAGATTAAAACCACAGTGAGATACTTGTCATGTAGTCATTTTTAATTTTGCTGAGCCACACATTTATGGCAGACATTGAGGGTCTGGTGTATAGAAATTAATAATTTAGCCAGCGAAAGAGCTTAGCTCACCCCTGTGGCCATCTCTTAAGGTGACTTGTTGTCTTTTCATTTTATCATTTAAATTCAGTGCTCTAGTGGTATCTCCAAATTTGGAGCTCCACAGAAGTCTCCAGAGGTATCTCTTCCAAATGCGGTATATAATTCCAGTACCATTTAGTGACTAATTAGATATAGGAGTAGCTCTAGTGTCTATGAAAATTGGCTCCATTTGACCCCATCAGCCGTCGAATAGCAATAGTTACGTGGGGTGGACAGAGCCTGGGCCACTTAGCAGTTGTGTGGTGTGACAAGGGATGATGTGACAAGGGACCTCTTTCTTTGAGACTCAGTTTCCTCCTCTGGAAATGAGAATGATGATTCTTACCTTGCAGGGTGTTGGGAGGATCAGATCAAAACCCACAGATACGAGGTATCCAGCCTAGTTCTCAGTGTGAGTGTGGGTATTGTTTTCACACACAAGCTAAGGCTGCAGTCTCCAGGAGGAATTTAAGTGACGCTCTTTCTGGAACGGTTTAATTCTGTTGACCATATGGCCAAGAATATGAGACAATCCCATATTTATTATTCTGCCTTACTCTTCTCTGAAGTATGCTAATGCATGTCCAAGCACATATCTCGATTGAAAAGCCCATCGCCGATGTTATGTAAGAACCAGAAATCTGTGCAGAAGACATTCCTGCTACCTCTCAGGGGTCTCCCAGGTGTCCTCTCACTTTCTAACACAAGACTTAGAAGCTCTGGGCATTCCTGGAATGATGATCTAAACCATACCAGACTGCATAGCACAGCTCGTACCCAACCTGGCCCCCATCACTTTTTTCTTAAGATGATGATTGTTTTACTTCTTTATATTCATTTTCACGTTCCTCAAAGTAAAGTCCCTCTGTGTTTCACAGCCTGATGTCCTCTGACTCAGTGTGTGTGTATTTGTATGTAACAGAATGTATGCTATGACTGTATGTGCTTTGAAAAAGCAGTTCTGTCCTAGGCCAGCAGCTTCAAGGACTTTTTTCTGTTTAATAAGCCCTGCATCTTCATCCAGCTGTAGCAATGCTCTGCTAAAAACAAACTGAGGTCATTCATGTGTAAATGGAAACACACCAGGAAAAAAATTAATACCAAATGTACATCAAGATCAAAAGAAAAAATAAATTTCTCAATAGAATACTCAGAGCTATGCAGAGACTGCTGGTTACTGCTGGTTCACATAAAATTGAAGGTCAGAGCATGTGTCAGTAGAATTCTTAAAAAGGCTGTGACCAGCCAGAGGCTATGATTTGAGAATCCCACAAGGATGATTCCTCAAAAATCCAGCTGACTCCTGAATTACACAGGGCATATGTTTCCCCAAAACACTGTAATAAATGCAGACTATAACTAGGAGCATCAAGGTCTGTGGAACTCAGGACCCACAACCAGAACACTTCCATTTAAAAACAAATACACCCAATATTGTAATGAAATTAGTAGCCATGAAATACTTGATCACAAATTACACTTTGATGAATTTTCAAAATCAGAAATAGGTAGACACTTCATGATAAATCATTCTTTTGGTGATCGTTGTCTGGTGAGCCTACAGAGGTTGAGTGTGGCTCCTTGAGTCTAGATACGTTCATTCATACATTCAATCAAGCATCCGTTCAAGAAATAGTGATTGAGCACCTAGTAGGTGCCAGGGTGTATTCTGAAAAAGGAGCAATAATAGGAAGCTAATTAAGAGAGGGATTCAGAGTCAGAAACTCAGCTTAAATACTGGCTCCACCATTTGCAAACCAAATGATGATCAGCAAGGCAGTAAACCTCTCTCAGCCCCTGATTTCTCACCTGTAAAATGAGGATAGTTATACTTGCCTTGCAGGGTTGTATGGACTGGATGATGTAATACATATGAGATACTTAGCCCAATGCCTGGTACACAATAAATGTTCTAAGGAAAAAGGAGGTGGTACTCCAAAAATTTATATTCCCTCAAGTCATAGATACCCTGGTATCTTGCTCCCACCTTTTCTAAAAGAGTGCTGCAAAAATATCCTCACCCATCCACCCACTCATACAGTCAAAAATATACTTTGTAGGCAAGGAGAAGGGCCACCAGGAGGTGGGGACATGCGGAGGCAGGCTTAGAAGACAAAGAAACCTATGAGAAGAGAAACCTGATCAGGTTGTCGAGACTGGCTTCATCCTTGTTCTCTCTCCCTTTTCTCCGAGAGACCAGGTGGGGAAATAGCCTCCCCTTATCTCTACTGGGAGGGGAGCCCACCGACACTTCTGGACATCCTGATGCCTCTGACCCAGTGAGGATTCTGGCTCCCTGACACATCCACACCTGGGGCTGCCCCACCCCTTTCTCAGTTCGTCATCTTGTTGCTCTTGTTGCGGGGAGCTAAATCATGAGAGGTATCCCATGGATAGGCCTAAGGTGGGTCAATAGGGTAAATAGGAGTCAGGGAAGATTTATCGATGTGGCTTTGTGAGTGTAAGGCTTAAAGGGAACACTGCTTTGGGGAAGGGACAGCAAACAGTAGGAGATGGACTCAGAAATAAGGTTACCGTATTTAGCAAATAAAAATACAAGACCCTCAACTAAATTTGAGCTTCAGGTGAATTACAAATCATGTTTTAATATATATCCTATGCAATACTGGGAAAATACACTAAAAATTATTCATGTGTATCTGAAATTCAGATTTAACTGGTGCTCTGTATTTTCTCTGGCAACCCTACTGAGAAAGTGAATTAGGAGAACATCCTCCATTCTCCCATGATTCTGTCTGATACCAGATAGGAAGCAGCATTTCTGGACAGGCCACCAATCAGCTATTCTGCAAGTGTACCCTTGTGTGGTTAAAGCCTGTGACACAATTCCTTTGGGAAGCCATGGAGTCAAAATCGCCATAGTGCAGGGCATGGTGCTGGGCGCTAGGGATCCAGAGAGGAGTAAAACAGTCCTGGATATAAGGATCCACTCACTCCAGACGACCAAGTCCAGTGGGATGATAGTCACTCTACAAGCAGCAATGGCAATTTTCAATATGTATTGGAAGTTTATTGAGATATTGTTCCAAGCACTTTTCAGATTATTTTATTTAAATCTCATCCTATGAGGTAGACTTTATTATTAACTCCAGTTTACAAATAAGGAAACTGAACCTTATAAGCATATGATTCTTTACCCAAATTGGGAAACATTGTAAAGTGAAAGGCGTTACTATCTGTAATTACACAGAACCACAGGCAGGACCTGGCACCTAGCCGGCACACTAGGATTATGGCATCGACCTCTAGGAGATGTGCCCACATCTCACTGGCAGAAAGTGGCAGCGGGAGGATTTGAATCCAGGCCTAATGGCTCCAGACCTCGTCCCCTTAACCAGGAGCAGTAGAGGAGGTGATTCATTTAGATGAATTCCCTCTTATAGACTCTAAGTTCCCTGAAGATGGGGCCTATTGTTTTGCTTTCCGTGGCATCTTTGACGACTAGCATGCAGCACCCAAAACATAGAGTGGCTGCTAGAACATACCTGATGGACAGATGAGTCTGGGAGGCCTTCATGGTGGGGGTGGGACATGAGCACAGCTTGAACAATGTAGAAGACTAGGGCAGGGACCTTTTTCTCTTCCCTGATCTGTCCCTCTTCCCAGATGCTTGAGAGAAGGTAAGTGAGAGAGGACTACTAAGTGAGCTAAGCAAATGACGTCAAACCAAGATGTCGGGACACACACCGTGAAGTCTGCTCTCAAGACTGAGTCATGAAGGGCTCTGTCAGCCCTTGCCCACCTCTTTTAAGTGGACACCCAGGCACCCACTGCCTGTCCTCTCCAATCCCTCTCAGGTCCCCTGGATTGAGAATCCGTCACCTGGCCTGGATCCTGAGCAGTCGACCGCCCTCCACTGGGTCCCCCACAGGATAGCAGAGCTGCTCTATCCTCCAGATAGAGCTGATCCTCCTTGGAGGTTCCCCAGTCTCCTCAACCAGCTCAGGCCTGCTTTGTGTCCCCAGGCCACACCTGCCACACTGTCGGGAGAGTGCCCTGAAAGGCTGCTATTCCATCTCTTTCTCTTCAGGGAATTTAAGTCACTGCAAGGCCACACCCTCTTTAAACGGGAATCATGGAGTCTTCAAGACAATAAACAAATGCCTCCTCCTTGCTCAGGGTCAGCTACTCACTTTTTAAGAAGAGAAATCACATTTTCAGAAGGGGTGAGACAAGCCTCTGGCAGCTGCCTCCTTTTCCTCTCTGTCCAGAAAGATATCATTAAACCCAGCTGACTCCTGCCTGACAGATGTAGAATGAACAAGAAAGAACTCTTCCTGACGTTTTCGTTCTACCCACAGTTTAACTGCATGTAATTGAACTCACTAGACTATAAGCTGAGGTCACGGGCAGCGTCTCATAAGATACTTCTTTGAATCCCCAAATCTGGCACGGTGTTTCACACGTGAAGATCCAATAAACATGCTTAATTTGGTTTGGCCGCTAAGGGTGCGCCTCAGCTTAAATACCCTAAATTAGGTCTGACACCAAAGTGTTAGTCTGGACCAGAGAGAGGCCTTCCAGGCATTTAAACCCTAATCCTCAAAACTGGAAAGAAAGGAAATCCTAATGACTTTTCAACACTCCTGTACCCTTTTCTCAGTCTCCCTCTAACGCTAGGGCTTTACCACTGTCCAGCTGAGTGACCTTGGATAAGTCCCCAAACTTCCTGGAGCCTCAGTTTCCTGACACTGAATCAAGCAGGTTCAACCAGGTGATTTTAAGGTCCGTTCCAACTGTGGCAGTCCAAAATTCCAGGATTCTGGTTGACCAACCCCTGGAAAGCGGGAATGGAGTATGGAACAGATGCTTGCAGGTGGGGATGAGATGGCTGAGAGGGAGAAAATAAATACGGAGCTGGGAAGGAAAAAAAGCCCTGGAAACAAATGTGCACTTTGCATCTAATCTGGCCCTTGCTAGGACAATGTCATCTCGCCACGTCCTACGCAAGGTCCAGCTGATGCTCACGCACCTGGCCCCGCCTTTCTTTTCATCATCCATCCGTGTGTGTACTTTGCCTTGTTCTCTGTGCTGCTTGAGCACTAGACTATGAGCTTAGATCATGGGCGGTGGCTTATAATTGAATAAGATAGACATAGCTCCTCATGGAGTTCACTGAAAAAAATGCAGGTGTTTAAAAACACAGAAACAAAACCTACTCAGTCAAGTATCAATTTTGTACAGGTTGCCCTAAGACTATATAACAGGTACTCAGTCCTTTTGGGGATCGGGGATGGCTTCCCCGAAGAGGTGACCTGGTGGTGAGTCACCCTGTGCCTAGATTCTCTCCCAGAAGGTTTCTCTGCTTCTAGGTTCCCCTCACTGTAATTGGTACTGACAGATCTTTTAAAACACCAATTTCTTGCCATTGTTTTCTTCCTGGAAGCTTTACAGTGGCCTCCTTGTGTGCAAGCTTGGGTAGAGACTCAGTCCCCACTTGGAGCCTCTTAGGCTATTACTCCCAGCACAGGCTGTTGCCCTCTGGTGCCAGAGAACCCGGGGTGGAATCCCTGACCCCTTCCCTGACCCCTTCTGGGTACCCAAGAAAAGGGATCAGAACCTGAGCCTTACCATTTAAAAACTGCCCATTCTTGGGCTACCGTAGGATCAGATCTGACCACTGACATTTTCTATAGCAGAAAACAAGCAGCAGGGCTTCCCTGGTGGCGCAGTGGTTGAGAGTCTGCCTGCCGATGCAGGGGACACGGGTTCGTGCCCCGGTCTGGGAAGATCCCACATGCCGCGGAGCCGCTGGGCGGGTGAACCATGGCCGCTGAGCCTGCGCGTCCGGAGCCCGTGCTCTGCAATGGGAGAGGCCACAACAGTAAGAGGCCCGCGTACCGCAAAAAAAAAAAAAAAAAACAAGCAGCAGAAAATTCCAGTTTTGAAGCTGTTAAGGAAAAGGTGAGGAGAACAAACATTAGGAAAAAAAAATTTTTTTTTTTGGCCACATTGCACGGCTTATGGGATCTTAGTTACACCAGGGATCGAACCCAGGTCCACGGCAGTGAAAGTGCCGAGTCTTAACCACTGGACTGCCAGGGAATTCCCCAAAAGTTAGGAATTAAAAGCATAGAAAGCTGTTTGATACCTAGCTTCTCTAACTCTAGAAGTGTCTTTACGGTAAACTAGCATTTTCTTTATTAATTGTCTGTTCTTTAGGTATTATTTATGACTGCTCCTCTTCTGAGAAAGTGCCCAGAACTTTGACAGTAATCCTTCATGCCATCTTTATCATTTAGCCTTAGTCCTAAACAGATCTGGTGAGGATCTTGTCTAAAGACAGAGCTGAAAGGAGGGGTCTCAGAGTGGTAAGGGGAGGAGTGATCAGGCTCAGGGAATTATAGTATCTGGCTTCTGAATGAAGCTAGCTCTGCATAGGAAACGTTCAGAGAATACTAAGTAATTCATGAGTTGCAAAACCTCAGGATAAAAGCTTGAATATCATCATCCCTCGCTGTTTTAACAAACCGCAGGCCGCCATTAATTTTGCCTGATTTTACATAAAGAATAATGCACTCCCTGCAAAGGAAAAGGTGCAGTCTCTCGAGGAGCCTATCTTTTTGTTGTGATGTGTCAGCGATTCAGAGAGAAAGGTGGGGAAGGGAGGAGTGTTAGTCTCCAAGATACTCTACATCATATCCCTCAACTATGTTCCCAGAGGCCAAAAAACAGAAACTCAGAGAAATTAGACTATCTTGATTTGCACCATAAACTAGTGTCCAGAATTCTAGACTATACAGCAGAGCTTTGTGTCCAGTGTTTTGACGATTTACTCTATTTGAGTTTACAGGAAAGGCTCTAGAGTAGTGTTCTGAAGGACCACGGAGCATCTGCGTGGGGGGTACATCTCAGTCAGAAGAAGGAGAACGCAAGGGCATGAAGCATGGGCTTCAGGGACCCATGGGGGGTTTGCTGTGACTAGAGAGGGTAGTGTGGGCGAAGGGATCACAAAGAACCAAGCGTGCCCCGATGTGGCTCTTGGTCTTCGCTAGGGACAAACGCAATCAGATCTGTGGGGTTTTTAAATTAATTAATTTATTTATTTTTGGCTGCGTTGGGTCTTCGTTGCTGTGCGCAGGCTTTCTCTAGTTGCGGCGAGCGGGGGCTGCTCTTTGTTGTGGTGCGGGGGCTTCACATTGCGGAGCATGGGCTCGAGGTACGGGGGCTTCAGTAGTTGTGGCTCGCGGGCTCTAGAGTGCAGGCTCAGTAGTTGTGGCACAAGGGCTTAGTTGCTCCGCGGCATGTGGGATCTTCCCAGACCAGGGCTCGAACCCGTGTCCCCTGCATTGGCAGGCGGATTCTTAACCACTGTGCCACCAGGGAAGCCCTTAACAAACTTTTTAAGAGGATCTCTTTCAGAATTTCTCCAAGAGTAGTCCTGAGAATTTTCAGGGGCATCTCTCTAGGAAGCTGCACTTTTCTTAAGCTGCTGAGAGCCTCTTTTGCACACCAATGTATGAGAACCTCCAGGAGGCTGGTTTCTAGGCAGGATTCCCTGCCTCCGTTTCAACCATTGGGAATGGTTGGCCCTGGGTCCAGCGTAAATTCTGTGTATGTTGATGAATAGTCATAAACCATGAACACTAAAGAGGTTTCAAGTTCTAATAGAAGAGGGTGAGATTTGGTGATTTTTTTTCTTTTGCTCATCTGTATTTACATTTTTTCCTACTTGCAGTACTTGTATACTAAGGAAAAAGAAAACGCTAAATAAGATAAATTTCATGAGCATCCAGTATTTGCAAGCACGGAACAAGCTCATGGAAGAAATGAGTTGCCCCAAAAGGGTTACATAGGCAGGGAAGTGCCGTTGTTTTCAGCAGGAAAGCGGGGCCTTGTAACAACAGGAAGCTCTGGGAGGCCGCAGTACCCAGGCTTTCAAGCAGAGCGGTTCTCGAAACAATGGCTGCCTGTGGCTCGGGAATATTGGGCAGGAAATGAAAGGATGCTGGGAGGGGGTGTGCCAGAGGAGCTGATAAGCGCTACCTGGCTGTTCTTCACTGAGGCCTAGCAGGCCAATGATGAAGTTGTTTTTCTAAACGCTCCCCATCTTTCATTAGCAAAGCTGATTTTAGGAAAACACAGAAATGAAAAGAACCCATGGTGCCACAGGTCTGGAAACCATTAGGAAGCTAAGCCTCCCAGGAAACCAGAAGGTACAATAAGCAAGGGAAGGTATTTCTTGCTCTCAGGGCACGGTCCCTTCAGTTGGGGGGGACCTTCAGATGAACTCAGCACCATTTAAAGCCAAGTCCCTGGAGGACTCCAGCCTCCATAATAATCAAAATAGCACTGGGGGGCTTCCCTGGTGGCGCAGTGGTTGAGAGTCCGCCTGCCGATGCAGGGGACACAGGTTCGTGCCCCGGTCCGGGAAGATCCCACATGCCGCCTGCGCGTCCGGAGCCTGTGCTCCGCAACGGGAGAGGCCACAACAGTGAGAGGTCCGCGTACCGCCAAAAAAAAATAAAAATAAAAATAGCACTGGGGTTAACAGGAGTCCAGCCATACCAAAGGAGACATATGTAAACCTCCTGAGATTGAAGTTTATATTTATTTAACACAAATTTCTGTTCTCATGGGTGAGACAAGTTGGGGAGTCAATTAACAATACAAAAACAAAACTAACAAAATAGAATGCTAGTGTTTTGCCCTAGAAGACCTAGATAAAAACCAGAACCAGTAGGAGTGAGGACCTGAACATTGCAGGTAGAAGTCAGATCTGCCTTCTTAATTTCTAGCCCAGCTTCTCCCCAGCTTCATCCAGGAGGTTCAGAGGTCATGGGATGTTAGACCTGGAAGGAACATTAGCAATCGTCTAGATCCAGAACTTGAACCTAGTGCAGATGAAAATCTGAGGCTGGGAGTAGGTATTTTTTTGGTCAAGGATATACAGCTGGTTCATGTTGCTTTAACTGATAGGTACCCAGCACCGAGTACCTGTGAGTCACCTGGGGGCAACTCAAAGAGGAACACAGTTACTCTCCTCAAAGGTCTGAAATCTAGTACCTGGAGGTCAGGACTAGAACCCAGGTTTCTTAACTCCTTGTTGTTAAGTCCTTCTCTGTCATCAAGTTGCTCTTAGAAATGAAATCAGCTCAGCTTTCTGTGGCTTTCTGGTCTTCCCCATGCCTGGTCTGTGCCTGGGTTTTCCTGGTGTGGAGGTTAGGTTTATACAATGTACTGGAAAGTGCATGAACTTGGAATTCAGACAGACTCGTAATTGCACCCCAGCTTTGCCAGTAGCTGTTTGACCTTGGGCAAGCCATCCGACCACACCAAACCTTAGTTTTCCATCTATAAAATAGGAATAGTAATGTGTACACCTCAGAGTTGTGAGAATTAAATGCAATAATTATCGTTAAGCATGGGACCCCACCCACATAGCATTTGGTAAGTGCATCCCATGACCACCTACTAAGGCATGCAAAGAAAGAAAAAGAAATGGCCTGGACACACTCAGATGAGAGAAAAACTTACACTGTCCTCATTCTTCAGATGATTGGTGGTAGTGACCCATACAGTTCAAGAAGCTGGTTTATTTTCCCTGTTTTGTCTCATTAGCCTGCTCAGCTCCATCCCTTCTCCTTCTGGGACGCTCTCTGGAGGCAGACGTGGCCATCCTCTTTATCCATCACTGCAGAAGAGCCTCCATCCGTGGCGTCTGAAGGAGCAGGTGGCAAGAAAGAGAGGGTCTGTTAGTCCAGGAAATAAGATCTTGATTGGGTGATCCAAGCTGACTGTGGTCTTGACGCAGTTCGACTGAGGAGTTAAACGACTCGTTGGCAATGATAAGGGAATTGATGCTCACAGCTGGGCCTGCGAGTGTGCCGGGGCATGCCTGAAAGAGCTTTCTGGCATCCGCAAGCAGCCTTATGGAGTGAGTGATGTCTGCCCGACAACTCCCCTGAGAGCCAAGTCAGACAGTAGGAAGCACGAGCCAGAAAAGTTTTCATAAATTATACAAAGCCTAGCAGCCTCCACGTTCAGCAAGGGACAAAAGGGACATTCTCAGCAGAGGGACGTTTTCTGCACCATTCCTGTGTACCAGGTGAACAGGGCCAGCTCTAAGCCCAAGGCCGTGTGAGGGTTTCTCCAGGTTTGTTTTCTGTGTAGCCTCGTCACACCCCACCCGGTTTCCCTAGTCACCTTTGCCCTCCCTCATGGTCACAACCCTCCCCTCCCTCAAACCCAAAAACACCCCGGAGGCCCCTTTCACAGTCCCTCCTAGGCTGTTTCCACTTGCTCATTAACTGATGATGTGTGGTCCCAGATATTTCACTGCCCTCAACCAGCCTTTTATCTTTGAGTCACAAAGGCACTCACCTTTCTTTTTATTTATTTATTTTATTTTATTTTATTTTATTTTTGTTTTTTTGCGGTACGCAGGCCTCTCACTGTTGTGGCCTCTCTCGTTGCGGAGCACAGGCTCCGGACGCGCAGGCTCAGCGGCCATGGCTCACGGGCCCAGCTGCTCCGCAGCATGTGGGATCTTCCCGGACTGGGACACGAACCCGTGTCCCCTGCATCGGCAGGCGGACCCTCAACCACTGCGCCACCAGGGAAGCCCAGGCACGTACCTTTCTTAAAGAAATTTTCAGAAGCAACTAGAAAAGAGTGAGGCTTCTCACCTCCCCTTTCATCCTCGGCAAAGCGTACGAGGTCCTCTGCACTGACCCTAAAGGGACGCCTTATTTTCCTTTGTTGGATCGATATGTTTGTGGCAAATCTTTTCCTTCATATTATCCCCTCCTCCACCCACCTTTCTCAAAAGCCTGTTCCCTTGAAGGGAAGAATTCCAGGGTTACTCCTACTGAGGCAGCTGCATGGATTGGACATTATTCTAAGGGCAATGGGAAGCCAGTGAATGTTTTGGAATAGGGGAGCTTTTCCATAGTGTTTTAGAAAGATTTGTTTGGCAGTGGAGCTCAAGATAGAATGCAGTCTTCCTAGCCTGTCAAAACTCCTCCAATTTACCTGAATTTACCTTCTCTTCCACCAGACTGGTCTAGTCAGCATTCCTGGAATTCACCACATTATTTCTTGTTTTCCCATCTTGTTTATACCATTCCCTGCTCTAGCTGCATCAGAAAGTGGGTGATGTTTACAAAGTGCTTATTATATGCCGGAGGCTTATTTAAGCTTTCTGCATGTATCACAGTATATAATTGCATCACATTGTATCTTATCACATCACAGCATCTCAAATCACCCCCTAGGAACCAGTGTCTGAGTTCTTATTGCATAGCCTTGTACGTCCTCCTTTATCCACTGATCAATCTCACAGCATCGTGCGGCCCCGGGGTGAGGGTCTTGCCTCAGCCCTCTCTAACAAGGTCCCTCTCATACTGTCAGCTCTCTATAATGTACACAATTTCCTGTTCTTGTTCAACACCTAAAAGCCCTGCCTGACTTCCCCCACCATTGTGTAATCTTTTAGAAGAACTTCTGTCACGTTTTTGTGCCTCTCAAGGGCCCTTAACATATTTTGCTTGATCGTTTTATACCGGCCAAGTTACTAAATATCTGTGAGCTTCAATTTCCTCATTTACAAAGCAAAGATAAATACCTTCCTCAGAAAGTGGTTGTGAGGACTGCGCTGGGTACAAATAATGCATGAAAGTGTAGTGCGCAGGGGTCGGCACCTAGTAGGTACACAGTAATTGTCCGTTCCCTCTTGGCTTCTTGAGGGCAAAGATCTTATTCACCTTTTTGTCCCTTGGGCTGGATAGCCCTGCAGTACATCTGCTTTGGTAGAAGGAGAATCGTTGCCATTGGGAGGAGTGGGTGTACGGATGACAGAGACCTGAGAGCTCAGCTGGGATGAGTCAGGGTGTGGAGCAGAGGGGGGACCTGGACACTTCTGTGGGAAAGAGCTGACTTGATTTGGTATCTGAAACCCTGGAAGTGAGGAGGGGAGGGGACTCCAGGATATAGTCTTCCATCAGGAGCCTCACCCAGCAGTGGAGCAGAGCTGGTTAGGCAAATACTTCTATTTAACAAGGAGGAATTACCTCACAGGGTGATTGGAAAGGACTTCAACAAACATGGAAATTGCCTCACTAACTTTAGAAAGCCCTTGGGCTTCTTTAATGAAACTTGTTTTTTTTTTTGTTTTTGCGGTGCGCGGGCCTCTCACTGTTGTGGCCTCTCCCGTCGCGGAGCACAGGCTCCAGATGCGTGGGCTCAGCAGCCATGGCTCACGGGCCCAGCCGCTCCGCAGCATGTGGGATCCTCCCGGACCGGGGCACGAACCCCTGTCCCCTGCATCGGCAGGTGGACTCTCAACCACTACACCACCAGGGAAGCCCGAAACTTGTTTTTTTAAAAACCAATTTTTTTCTTTAAAAAAATTATTTGTACCTCACCCTCATTATAGAAAATTCAGAAAAGCAAAATGAAGAATATAGAAAAGCAAAAACATACTATTAGCCTTTCAGTGTGTGTGTGTTTTATCATTTGAGAGATTGTGAAGGGTTGTGTAAACGGGACAGTCACTCTTTGCTCTTTAAATTTGTGTATCTTTTTCATTTTTATTCTTCTCTTCCCCAGTGTTATTGCAATATAATTGATATACTCCAGTGTATAAGTTTAAGGTGTACAGCATAATGGTTTGACTTACATAAATATATTGTGAAATGATTACCGCAGTAAGTTTAGTTAGCACCCATCATCTCATATACATACAATAAAAAGAGAAAGAAAAGCAAGAAAAAAATGTTTCCTTGTGATGAGAGCACTTAGGATTTACTCTCTTAACAATTTTCATATATAATGTACGGCAATGCTAACTATAATCATCACGCTGTACATTGCAGCTCTAGTAATCACTTATCTTGTAACTGGAAGTTGGTACCTTTTGAAAACCTTCATCCAATTCCTGCTCCCCGCTTTCCCCACCCCCTCCTCTGGTAACCACAAATCTGATCTCTTTTTCTATGAGCTTCATGTTTTTTTTAGATTCCAGATATAAGTGAGATCATACAGTATTTGTCTTTCTCCGACTTATTTCACTTAGCATAATACCCTTAAGGTCCATCCGTGTTGTCACAAATGGCAGGATTTCCTTATTTTTATGCTGAATATTATTCCGTTGTATATATATGCCACAACTTCTTTCTTTTTTAAGATTTATTTATTTATTTGGCTGCACTGGGTCTTTGTTGCTGTGTGCGGGCTTTCTCTAGCTGTGGTGAGCAGGGGCTACTCTTCACTGCGGTGCACGGGCTTCTCACTGCGGTGGCTTCTTTTGTTGCAGAGCACGGGCTCCAGGCACACAGGCTCAGTAGTTGTGGCTCGCGGGCTCTAGAGCGCAGGCTCAGCAGTTGTGGCGCACGGGCTTATAGTCCCTCCAAGGCATGTGGGATCTTCCCAGAGCAGGGATCGAGCCCGTGTCCCCTGCATTGGCAGGCAGACTCCCAACCACTGCGTCACCAGTAAAGTCCCTGCCACAGCTTCTTTATCCACTCATCTTTTGATGGACACATGTTCCCATGTCTTGACTATTGTAAATAATTCTGCTATGAACTGCGATGTGCAGATATCTTTTCAAGTTAGTGGTTTTGTTTCCTTTGGATATGTTCCCAGAAGTGTGATTGCTGGATCATATAGCAGTTTTACTTTTTAATTTTTTTGAGGATCCATACTGTTTTCCATAGTGGCTGTACCAGGTTATAATCTCACTAACGGTGAACAAGGGTTCCCTTTTCTCCATATCCTTGCCAGCATTTCTCTCGTCTTTTTGAAAATAAATTTATTTATTTATTTATTTTTGGCTGTGTTGGGTCTTCGTTTCTGTGCGAGGGCTTTCTCTAGTTGTGGCAAGCGGGGGCCACTCTTCATTGCAGTGCGTGCAGCCTCTTCACTATCACGGCTTCTCTTGTTGCGGAGCACAGGCTGCAGACGTGCAGGCTCAGTAGTTGTGGCTCACGGGCCCAGTTTCTCCGCGGCATGTGGGATCTTCCCACACCAGGGCTCGAACCCGTGTCCCCTGCATTGGCAGGCAGATTCTCAACCACTGCGCCACCAGGGAAGCCCTCTCTCTTGTCTTTTTGATGATGGTCATTCTAACTTGAGGTGATATCTCATTGTGGGTTTGATTTGCTTTTTCCTAATGACTAGTGATGTTGAGCATCTTTTCAATGTATCTGTTGGCCTTTTGTATATCTTCTTTGGAGAAGTGTCTGTCTTTTGCCCATTTTTTATTTGGATTATTTGGTTTTTTGCTATCGAGTTGTTTGACTTCTTTATATCTTTTGTATATTAACCCCTTATCAGATACATGATTTACAAATATTTTTCCTATTCCATAGGTTGTCTTTTCATGTTGCTGATTGTTTCTTCGGCTGTGCAGAAGCTTTTTAGTTTGATGTAGTCCTGCCCGTTTATTTTTGATTTTGTTCCTTGTGCTTTATGTGCTATAGCCAAAAAAATCATTGCCAAGACACATGTCAAGGAGCTTTTTTCCCATGTCTTCTTCTAGGAATTTCGTGGTTTCATGTCTTACATATAAGTCTTTAATCCATTTCAAGTTAATGTTTGTGAGTGGTATAAGATACAGGTCTAGTTTCATTCTTTTACATGTGAATATCCAGTTTTCCCAGCACAAATTTTCCCAGACTGTCTTTTCTCCATTGAGTATTCTTGGCTTCCTTGTGAAATACAATTGACCATAGATTCTTGGGTTTATATCTGGGATCTTGGTTTTTTCCCCTGATCTTCTTTTCTGTTTTTATGCTAGTACCATAATGTTTTGTTTACTATAGCTTTATAGTATGGCTTGAAGTCAGGAAGTGTTTTTCACTTTTTTATCAGTATATATTGCTTCTTTAACTTTTTCAAAAGGAACTTAAAAATAGATGTTAACCACTAGGTGTTGAACACCTAATAGCCATCACCACAGTAAGGTAGGGTCTGCAGTGGTAGAGTTTCAGGCATATGGATAGCCAAGGGCAAGGAACCAAACAGCTCTCCTTAAATGGTGCTTCCATACCTGGCCACTAACTCATGGGATCTGCTCTCTTGATGGGGAGGGTTTGAGTCAGGTAGGTGTAGCTTGGGGCTTTTTCTAAACTTCCTCCTCAGTGTGGTACCATGAAAAAAGCATGAGCTTTGGAGTCAGACAAACCTAGGTTTGGATCCCAACTCTGACACTTAGGAATTGTGATGTTGGGCAACTTACCTAACCTCTCTGAGAATCAGCTTTCACATTTTCAAAATGGAGAATTTTATGTCTTTTGTGGATTGGCTATGATTATAGAATGGAGAATGCTGTTAAAAGAGAGAGAGAGAGAAAAAAAAAAGCACCTCATGTAGTGCCTGGCACATTAAAAAGTGTTTTCTTCTTTGAAGGACCCAGATATCAATGGAGGACTGAAAACCCATCTGGAGAGTAATGACCAATCCCTTGTTTAGCAAAACATTTCAAGTGCTTGTGTTTTCAAGACTATTCTAGATGAATGAGACAGAACTATCCTCATTGTCCCTAAAGAGCTCACAACTTAGTGATGGAGATGACATAGGTTCAGGCAACACCTAGCACTTAGTGCTGGAGGAGAGCAGGTTTGCAATAAGTATTTGCTGAATTGGATTTTTTAATGAAAAGTTTTGGGGAAAGGTAATATATTCTTATAGTTCAAAACTCAAAAGTATGAAAGAGTATACAATGAGGAGTTTCCCTCTTACTCATAGCCCTGGCCTCAGCTTCCCAGTTTTTTTTCCCATAGGCAACTGAAGTTATCACTTTATTATGCATCCTTCCATAGATATTTAATGCATATACAAAGGAATTGTAGAGCTGTTCTGTTATTCTCTCTTTTTAAAAAAAACAAATGCTTGTATACCATTACACCGGTCTGTGCCTCATTCTTTCTGCTTAACAATATATCTCGGAGACTGCTGTATATCAGTACATGAAAGTTTCCTCATTCTTTTTGATGACTATATAGTATTCCATTATATGGATATTCTATTATTTATATAAATAGCTTCCTATTGATGAACAATCTCATGCTATTACAAAAATTGCTGCAATGAATTACCTTATAGATACAGAAATGTTCTAGAATTGGAATAATGAAAAGGTTCTGAAATGTGATTGTTGCTTAACTGTCAATATAGTGTAAACCACTTAATTATGTGCTCTAAAAGGGTGAATTTTATGACATTTGATTTATATCTCAATTTTTTTTAAGTTTAGAGAAACAGAAAAAGAAACTTTACTCCAAGGAGGACAGGCTAAATCCTGACATATTAAAAAAACAATTTTCCTTGGAAAATTGGAAAGCAGTTAATTTGCTTTTTTGTAAAGAACAGAGAACATTATACTTTAAAAAATAAACACCACGAGGGCTTCCCTGGTGACGCAGTGGTTGGGAGTCCGCCTGCCGATGCAGGGGACGCGGGTTCGTGCCCCGGTCTGGGAAGATCCCACATGCCGTGGAGCCGCTGGGCCCGTGAGCCATGGCCGATGAGCCTGCGCGTCCGTAGCCTGTGCTCCGCAACGAGAGAGGCCACAACAGTGAGAGGCCCGCGTACCACAAAATAAATAAATAAATAAATAAATAAATAAATAAACACCACGAATTTTCAGACTTTTCTATAATTCTACATTAGGTCAGGAAGAAGAGAGAAGAGGTTAAAACAGGGAGGAGAAAGAAGAATCAAAGAGGGAGAGTTCCAGGAGGACAGCGACCCCTCAGGCAAGCCAAGGCCCACAGAGGCTGGGAGGAGCGTGCCACAGGAGACATGGAGGCTCAGGAGACATGGAGACGCAGGAGAGATGGTGGCGCAGGAGACATGGAGGCGCAGGAGACATGGAGGCGCAGGAGACATGGAGGTGCAGGAGATATGGAGGCTCAGGAGAGATGGAGGCGCAGGATCGAGGAAGGAGGGGACAGAAATACAGAGCAGGAGCTGGCAGAGGGAGAAGGTACAGGAGCCACTGCGACGACTCTTAGATTCCTGCGGAATGGAAAGCTGGGAAGCTCTCTGCTGACAACCAGAAATAATAGAAAAGTGATTGAAATCTTTACTTCATCTCTTAAAAAATGCCGTAGTAGAGCAGGCTTATTCACAGCACAGCAGAGCTGCCTGAAGCCCTCACTCTCTCCCCCGTGCACAGCAGGAGATTCTTAAAGATTTCTTCCCTGTTCAGCGGCTTGTCTCTCTCTGACTCTCCCCCTGCAAGTATCAATTCTTCATCCACCAGTGATCCTTGGTCCTTTCTATCACCTCAGTCAAGGTGATGAATATATCCATTATGCCCAAAAGTTTCCTCGGCCCCTCTGCAGCTCCTGCCTCCTGCCTCTTCCCTGCTTTCTCCCACTATAAATTAGTTTGCATTTTCTTGAGTTCTATGTGGATGGAATCATATAGCATGTACTCTTCTATAGAATGGCTTCTATCGCCCGTATGGTATATCATCCCTTGTTATTGCTGAGTAGTAGTCCATTGTATGTATGTACCACTAAACTTTACTCTGATGGTTAGGGATGCAGGACCCAGAGAGGGAATGAAATATGACCAGTACAGGACCTTAACAAAAATCCAGAATGGGGCGGGAGGAGAGCCATATTTCCCTAAAACACAAATGCAATTTGCACTGTGAAAGAATGAGGCTGCCATGATCACATAACTGATCAAATAAAACTGTGTTTGTTCCAATCTGCATCTCCAGATCTGATCAGATTCCGGCCATACAGGGAAGTGGGGCAGCTTAGCAGGCATTACCTCTGGGGGGATTCAGAGAAATGATTTAATTGCTGGCCTTTTCTGCCCTAAACCCTTGAAGAAGTTTGGAATTGAGGAAAGAAGTACCCCCACGTTATTTTTGAGTATAAAATAACTTTTAGTTGTAGCAAGTTGGACCAGATGAAACAAATGACTTTAAAATGTTTTGTAAATTGTAAAGCACAAATCAAAGGCAAAGTCTTCTTTTCCGTCAGAAACCACCTCAGGATTTATTTTGTGCTCCGATTAAAATTTAACGTTAAAGATCGCTGCTCCAGGAAAAACGAAACCAAACCAAACAAAAAAGGGACTTAGAGAACCATCAGTGCGATAATTCAAAGAAGTCATAATGTTATATCATAATCCGCAACTGTGTGTACCTCTGTAGGAGGAGACTTAATGTTCTTTGGGTCCATGATAAATCCCACAGAACTAGTTCTGTGGCTCCAACCTTCTATAGCAACCTAAACAGACAATGGAGGCTTTCTTTCCATCTATACCTACTCAGCCATTTTGTATCAAGCTTCTATCCTGTCCAGAATCCTAGGGTGTCCCCAGTTTGGTTGGGCCCCAGGAACAACAGCCTAAAGAATTCTGAGACTTTGAGACGATACTCTTGGCAGCCCCTGCAACACCACCGACCAGTATCACCTTTAGAGCCTTGCTCCTTGCTCCCCGAAGTATGGGCTGCAGATTGGCTGTATCTGAATCACCTGGTAATTTGCTAGAAATGCAAATTCTTGACTCCCTCCCTCCACCCTCCCATTGGAATCTGCATGTTAACAAGATCCCGGGGGTTTGTATCCACATTAAAATATGAGAAGCTCTGGTCTAGATCAACTTCAGCATGCATCAGAATCACCTGGGAAGCAACTGCTGCTGCTGGACTTATCTAGGGACCACAGTCTGAGAACCACTGCTCTGACTCTAGAGCTGGATGATTACAGAGATCAAGTGGATCCTTTCCCATTTACTGAGTATGATGGAGAATTCCTACGTCTTCCAACTCGGCCCAAGATGAGAATCCAAGAAAGCTAACACGCCTCAGGGACCAGGACCATGGCCTTTTCCCTTGGGTTGTTTTAATATTGCCTCCTGTTTAAACAGAGCTGTGGACTAGAGGTTCTGGGGCCTCTGTACCAAATTTATGGCAGAGGCTCCATCCGGGAATGTGTTTTCCTCGCCTTTAAAACAAACGGAGCCTGAGGTTATACGACTGAGAGCCATGCTACTGGGAGGTGGGTCTTTGAGAATGGAATAGGACAGAGTGGTGACCCTGCACTGCCCATCTGTGGAGTGTTCCTTATAGAAGCCCTTTGAGGCTGAGGCTTTTGTCTTTGAGTCCTGCTTGGGAATGCTCCGAGCTCTCAATCCACCTGTGCCGTGCAACAGCCATATACCTTGGTACAGACTCACATTGTGAAGCACATCAAGGTCAAGCACAGTTCCAGGACTGCTGCCTTTGTATTATGAAGATACACCTCAATGCATAGAAAAGTGACCTCAACCAGAGAGAGACACAAAAGCCATTCTGAATAGGGAGGTGAGTGTTGACTTGTAAGAGGTTGGTCAGCTCTACCCCAACTGCCCATCAGATGGGAGGCAGCAAACTGTTTTCACCAAGACTGAATCTCACAAATGATAAATTTACATCATATAGAAGCGTCAAATAGGAATAACTGTCATTGTAGAATGCTGCTTATATGCCAGGGTCTGTGCTAAGTATTTACAAGTATTACTTCAATCCTAGCTATGAGGTTAATATCACTGTTATCCTCATTTTACAGATGTGGAAACTAAGAAATGGAATTATTGCATATTTTGTCCAAGGTTACAAAGGCAGTTTGGCATTCAAACCTGTGCTCTTGACCATGACCTTGCGTGGCAGGTTACAGAGCAACATCTTGTTGTGGGTGGGAAAGAGTCGACCTACTGTGCACAATAGGGATTTTTTTTTTAAACAATACAACTTTTTTAAGCATGGGAACTCTGTTTGCTTATTTATTTATTTATAAAATTTATTTAGAGGCATGAGGCATAAATAGGGTTCTCACCAAGAACCCTATTTCATAAAATAGATCAAAGTATAGCTTTTCTAACTGAAGCCAGGCAAGGGCTCAGCCCTTCTCCACCACACCCACTCCTACCCTGTATTCACTCACAGGGAATAGTTCCACCTCTGTGGTCTCTGACCTCAATATTTCCAATCCCAAGTTCACTTCCTGCCCTCTTTCCACCTTGGGTAACTAAGAAGCTTCTCACCAGTTGGTCATGAATGAAAGGGGCAAAACATGGATGTGTCCTGGAGAAGAAAGGCTCTGGGGATGCACAGCCTTTGAGAGGTGGGTGGAATACTTTAAGTATGATGAATTTTACTCAGCACCTAAAACGATAGTTAGTGGTTGAAGGAAATGATGGGGGAGTTGTTTAGAAAGTATTGTAATAGAGAATCCAGGAAGAATGTTGAGCCTGAACACCTAGTATCTACCCATGTAAAAGGTCCAGTCCAGCTTCGTATTGTGTGTGGGTATGATCATGTGCATTAAGCATTAATGGATTGGCTTTAGGCTAATCCAAGGCATTAATAGACTGAGTATGTCTTGGGGGAGTGAGCACAGTGCTAACCCAAGCCCTGGTTCATGGAGTTCCCATACCACCTCTGTGCCTGAGGACTTCAGCACCCAAGGCTTTGGTAGTTCCAGACCATCTACAACACTCTCACAGAGGGACCTCCGATGGATCTGCCCAGGGACCAAAGTGGCAAGTGACCTGCCACTCTCTCCATGCCATCCAGAAGGCCTGTGGCTGCCATTCCGGGTCACTGAGCTGGCTGGGCTGATCAGGTTCAGCCCTGAGGAGAGAACAGCATAGCCGGACCCTTCTACCCAGGCACTGGACTTCTAGAGTGGCAGGAATTTGAGGGACCGTGTTGGTCCCTTATATGAGATCCATTCTATCAATGACTGGTTTGACCCATTTGGTGGTGGTGCCGGCGGGGTGGGGGGAGGGGGAGGTTCTCACCTTTAAAAAAAAACACTTAACACCTTTAAATCACCTTTAACATTTTGGCAGATATTCTTCCAGTCTTTTTTCCCTTTGCAGTTTTTTAAACATAGCTGGATTCACAGGGTATATTTGATTTTGTGCCTTGTTCTTGTTTTACCTACCTACATCATAAGCATTTTTCCATGTGTTAAATCACTTTTCATAAGCGACAAGTACTCCTGAGTGAGGTAAATAAATTTACCTGCCCTTTGTTTTCTTCGTGTGTAGACGAGGCAAGAGTTCTCTAATTTTATCACACAACAGTCACCTAGAAGGCTTTTTAAAACACAGATTGCTGGGCGCCACCTCCAGAATTTCTGATTCACTGGGTGTGAGTGGGGCCTGGGAATTTGCATTCCCAACAGGTTCCCAGGAGATGCTGGTGCTACTGGTCAGGGGACCACACTGGGAGAACCAGTGACATGAGGAGATTGTGTTGGGGGATTTCCAAGGTCACTGCTGGTTTCAAAAATCTAAGTGTTAGCATATTTTATAAATTCTTAAAAAAAGAAAAGACCTAACTTTTAAAACACATGGGTTTTCTAAACTTTAACAAAACCCTATTTTTTTAAATATCAAAGAACATCATCTACCATTTACAAGTAATTGTTTCCACTTGTAGCTCATATGCATTCCATACTTCTCTTTGAAGTTACCTCGATTTTTAAAAGGCTATCTTTAAAAGACAGACTTATACCTAATACTTTATTTTTTTCTTTTCCTTTGCATAGTTCCATATGTATTGAAGAGCTGTGCAGAATTTATAGAGACTCACGGCATCGTGGATGGAATTTATCGGCTTTCAGGAGTCACCTCAAACATACAACGGCTAAGGTAAGCCCAAGAATAGCCCCCCAAAGGATTCTCCCATGATCCTTCCTCTGTCCATACCTCTATCTGCAGGTGTTGGGGGTATTAAAAACTGAAGGGATTGAGGGAAGGATGTCAGGGCAGAAGATCAAGTGCTGATGTTTTCAGATGCCTAACTCTTCTTAATCTAATCAGGAAGCTCACCAATCTGATGTAATTCTTTCCAACAAAAACTCCTGAGGGCTTTTCATCTGTTCCTATGTCTTGCACCAGATTTATGCCTCTTAGGTAGATTCAACTGAACTCAAATGATTTAAATTGCAAGTTGGGAAAAAATGATTTATTATTACTCTCTTGCCTACCCACAGCTCAGATCCCCATTACATGGTATTCAGAACTTGCAGGTCATCGTGAGTTTTTCTGTTGGCACACACTCAACATTTGATATTTCATCTGGTCGAGAAATCAGAAGTCTGCATGATTGTGCATTTCTCTAATTGATGCCTGTATTTTTAAAATTATTGATAGAGGAACTATTTCCAATTCTATGGATTTATCCTAAACAATTCTAAAATGCATCCTAGAATTTTTTGGAAGAAATTTCTATCACAATGAATTAAGAGGACAGTAATTTTCTTTTTATGTATTATATCTGTAAAATAAAGGGAGTGTATATAGTTTATATATAGAATATATACATTATATATATGTACTGTTCCATGACTAAAAGAATAGGTTTATGTATTTTGAATATTGTTCTTTAATACAAAAAGAACATATTTTAATGTATTTATTATATATTCTTTAGTTACAAATGTAGACTTTTCAAATAAAACATTCTTGTTACAAGATTAATATGTAAAATTTACATGTGCAGGTAATTCATTTTTTTATCTTCTTCCTCCTATTTAGTTTTCTGCCCCTCGTCCTCAAATCTCAATTGTCATGAAACTATACCAAAGGAATAAAACATTCTTTTTACTCCCAGAGAAGTGATAGCTGTTAAAAAATAACTGGTTTATTGCAGCCAAAGGTTTTTAACAGATCTATGTGCTTACATCATTTCACTAATTTATTCATGTGACATTTTTCAGAGTTTCAACAGCAAGTATTTTTAACAGTTTACTCTTAGCTCTGAAACATACTACACAGTAGCTGGTATCGTGGAAGGACATTTGGACAATGGCCAGTTCTTTTTCACTTAAGGACTGACCTTAGCCTTGACAAGGGAAATTTCTGGCTAACTAAATAAGCTCTAGATTGTTTGTGTTCTGCCCTCGTAAGAAAAACACATGCCTATGAATTTGAGGCCATTGCATGGTTTGCTTTTCAAGGCCTCACTCAGTTCCTGTCAGGTTCTGACAGCATCGGGGATTTCCCTCCCCTTTATTAAAGGGGCAGAACCCGACTACAGGAGAATGGGCAGCACGCTGTTTCAAGATGCTGGTTCTGAGAGTCTGGTTGACTTTGTCACTACATGTTTGACCAAATGGATACTCTCAAGAAAGCTAACTTCTCTTCTGCATTAAAGCTCAGATTTATCATCTTTTAAATATATATATATTTTTTAAAATAAATTTATTTATTATTTATTTTTGGCTGCATTGGGGTCTTTGTTGCTGCACGAGGCTTTCTCTAGCTGCGGCGAGCGGGGGCCACTCCCCGTTGCGGTGCCCGGGCTTCTCTTGCTGTGAAGCTCAGGCTCTAGGGGTGTGGCTCATGGGCTCCAGAGCGCAGGCTCCTCAGCTGTGGCGCATGGGCCTAGTTGCTCCGCGGCACGTGGGATCTTCCCGGACCAGGGCTCAAACCCGCGTACCCTGCATTGGCAGGCGGACTCCCAACCACTGAGCCACCAGGGAAGCCGTAAATAGATTTTTAACTTTTAAGTATATGTTATTTGAGGCAGTATATTCATGTAACCTTGTTAGTGTTTTTTTAATTAGAAATGAGGCCTGGAATCTGACGATGCTCCGGAGCACCCCACTCTAGGTTGTTTAAGAAGATATTTGTAAGCTCATTTGTCCTGTGGGAGTCACTGTCAAGCAGCCTAGAAGTTTCCATTCAGCATCAAAGGGAGAGTTGATTGAAGTTCTCAAACCTTGAGTTTGAGTCTCCAGATAAAACAAGTTTGCTGACATGAATATGTGGACGTGAATGATAACAATCTGACTCACCCTGGTTTTGGTCTCTCCCCCAAGAAAGAGAAGTTCATTTAAAACAATATTTTGGAAAAACTGAACTCTCAACAGGGTTTTTGGAAAATTGTTTTCATATTTCCCCACTGTTCATAATTGAGACTACAGACATAATGCCATGAGAAATCCTTTTGTAAATGGGATTATGTCTTTCTAATTACAGCAGCTTCTGCAGGGAAGATCCAGACCTGAAGTGGAAATCTTTCCTGTAACTTCCTTGTGCCTGAAATAGAAGGTCTTTTTGAGTCAAGGTCAAAAATATGGTCAAATCAGCAGTTTAGGGTCTTTTTACCCCCTAAGCAGCCAAGTAGCTGCTGACATAGAACACATGTTCCTGGGATTGTTATGTCTCTGTCTGTGTTGTTTCAGGCAAGAGTTTGGCTCAGATCAATGTCCAGATCTGACAAGGGAAGTGTACCTCCAGGACATCCACTGTGTGGGCTCCCTCTGCAAGCTCTACTTTAGGGAGCTGCCCAACCCCCTCCTGACTTATGAGCTCTATGAGAAATTCACGGTGAGTGTTTGGATTTCCGTTATGGTTACTGGGTGGGAGGCATGGATGGGCCAAGGAAAGTTTCAGCACTAAAATTACAATAATAATACTCACCAGATGGTTGCCATTATCTTGGTGATGGAAGTAGGATGGTACAGTGAGGAAAGCAAGGTAGTGGGACTGTTTGCTAAATTTTTCCTTTCTTCAATTTTCAGAATCATGTTTGTTTGTGTGTAAGAACTGGGTTAAATCATCTCCACATTTATGTAACCAAATGCGTGTCATTATATAGGGAGGAAACTAAGAACCAGAGAATGAAGTGACTGGCCCAAGGTCACTCTACCCCCTAGCAGGACAGGAACCTGAGGCTCCAAATGCTACCCCCCGTGGCTAATTCATTTCGGGCTATTCCTTCTGTGTTTCTTTTGGGGGTTGCACAAAGAGGTAGGTGGGTAGAGAAGGGAGAGAGAACAAACAGAAGTCAACAGAGAGGTCAGAAAGCTGGGAAGAGAAAAGATTCTGGGAAAAGCAGCCGAGAGGGAGTGCAGGTTAGGCCAGTGAGTTGGATTGGTGGAGGATGGATGGGCAAGAGCAGAACACCTATATAGCAGCTGTATGGTCACCAAATAGGGTCCCCAAAGGAAAATGAGAGAGAAGAATAAATGCTTAGAGCATGTCTTTTTAAAAAAAAAAAAAAATCTTTATTGGAGTATAATTGCTTTACAATGGTGTGTTAGTTTCTGCTTTATAACAAAATGAATCAGTTATACATATACATATGTCCCCATATCTCTTCCCTCTTGCGTCTCCCTCCCTCCCACCCTTAGAGCATGTCTTTAAAGACAGCATTAAAAATAGGGCTTGGACATTTGGCTGCAGGTGGGGAGGTGCGGAGTAGGTGAAGAGTTGGGTTTAACCAAGGTTGAGGCTCAGCTAGAAAAAGAGGAGGAGGGATATGAGAGTGTGTGCAAGGGAGTGATTGAAATAATTGACCATAGAAATTTGTCTGGATAAGAAGGGAAATGAGGGCCTAAGGCAGGTAACAATGAAAAAGTAGATCAATAGGTCATTCATCCCAGTAAGGTCAGCAGACTGTTGGAGTAGGGTGGTCAGAGGGGATGTTTGAAATTAAGGTTATGAAGGAGTTGCAATTATTGGTAAGGACCAGATCTAGGCTCTAACCCTGGGAAGGAATCTTTCTTATGGCTCTTGTAATGAACTTATTTTGAGCATATAAATGTTCTTCAGTTTGAAATTATATAGGGATAAATGAATGCTTTTTAAAAATTGGGTGTGGACCATTAAAATAGATTTAGGAGTTTTCAGTGATACAGGGAAACACTCACTATGATAACTGGAAAAAGTAGGTACATAGTTGTATATTAAGACATGATTAAAAAGAAAGATGTTCACAAGATTAATAGCTATTTATTTCAATGATGGGATTATAGATAGTTTTCCCTGCTTCTTTATATTTTAACTTTCAAAATCTTATCCACTAAAAATACATTAATTTTTTTAAAATAAATTTATTTATTTTTTGCTGCATTGGGTCTCTGTTGCTGCGTGCGGGCTTTCCTTAGTTGTGGTGAGCAGGGGCTACTCTTCGTTGCGGTGCGTGGGCTTATTGCGGTGGCTTCTCTTGTTGCGGAGCACGGGCTCTAGAGCACAGGCTTAGTAGTTGAGGTGCACGGGCTTAGTTGCTCCGCAGCATGTGGGATCTTCCCGGACCAGGGCTTGAACCCATGTCCCCTGCATTGGCAGGCAGATTCTTAACCACTGTGCCACCAGGAAAGCCCCCCATTCATTTTTTAATTAAAAAAATATTAGGTCAAAACATACAAACAAACAAAAGTGGGCATAAATGTTGACCACTTGAAAAACCAGCATAAACCAGCTGAGGGGACTCTTAAAGATCTAAGAGGACCTTGAGATCTAAGGCAGAAGGCAAATGAGCCTCCACTCTGCATGGCTAAGTCATTAATAACGGCAGCCTTTGACCCTCCAACTACAGAGGAGTCTTTCCTGGAACCAGGAGAAAAGGTTGTGGGTCTTGTGTGTCTGTCAGATTATCATCATCATCATGATATATAATACTCAATAAAGATAATCATCCTCAATAAAAGACGATTTGGAAAATGGGGGAAAGTAGAAAGGAAACCTTGGTCTCTCTTCTTAAAGACCAGAGACAACTACGATTAACACAGGGTTATTTCCTTCATTCTTTTACTCTTTGCATAGTGTTTTTGTTGTGTTCTGTTTTTCTAAACCAAACTAAATTTTTATTGTAAAAATTAAAGCAATCCAGAAGAATATGAAGGAGAAAGTATAAATCACCTGAAATCTCACGTCCTAGGCATATTTTCTATTAACATTTCAGGAGACATCCTTACAGATCTCTCTGTCTTTCTCTCTCTCTCTGTCACTCCCGTTCTTTCTCCCAACTTTTGTTCCTCAATACTACATATTGCTGTTTTGGAATGGTGCTAATTCAACAGTGTGACCATCTTTCCATGGTAACAAATACAGAGAGGCACTCTTTTTACAGTGTATTCTCTCATACACCCGATGATTTCTTAAACCAGTTTCCTACTGATGGACATTTAGACTTTTTGTTTCTTTCTTTCTTCTTCTTTTTTTTTTTCTTTTGGGCCGCACCATGCAGCATGCGAGATTTTAGTTCCCCAACCAGGGATCAAACCCACGCCCCCTGCAGTGGAAGTCTTAACCACTGGACTGCCAGGGAAGTCCCAGGACTTTTTGTTTCTTAACATTTTGCTTTTTATAAACAACATTATAGTGATATAATGTTGTATATATAGTGATATAATGTTGTATATACTAAAATATAGTATATTTTTGTACATATATCTTTATACTTTTGTCTGTTTATATCCTTATGAAAAATATCACAGAAGAAGATTTACCGAGTAAAAACTGCTTATTTAAAATTTTGTCACACGTTGCCAAATGGTTCTGTAGAGAGACAAGAATGTTCTTTTTCCTGCAGCCTTGCCAACACTGAGTATTTTCAATTTGTTAAACTGTTTGACAATCTCAGTCAACCAAAAATATATCTTACTGTTCTTTTAATTTGTGCGTAAGACTTTCTTGTTTGTTTTCTGCATAGTTTTAATCTTCTTATCACTATACAGTTTCATCCTTGAATAAGACAACAATATCATCACGTTAACTAACTGAGTGAGTCTAATTTAACTAAATTTCATTCTATGATAGATGGGGGTAGATAGGAATTCTTGTCTAGAGACTTGAGAAATACAAGTTTCTTCTTAGATCTTGTTTAGAGGCTCAGAAGAAAACCCATGCTGATCTCTCCCCACTTGTGTTCCCTGACATTGCTAATCATTCTATCTCCCACAGCGACAAAAAATACCAAAGCAATGTTATTGTCCGCTGGTCGTCAAATCTCAAGAAAACTTAACATTGTATTTAAACATAGTTTAGTGACAGTAAGAAATAAAATAAAAATGTTTTGTTGTGACAACTGAGTTCTACATACGTAGGACCTAGTGATGTTAACTATGTAGAAAAATTTATCATTGAGTAGATTGCTTTGATCACAGTGACGAATTATGAAAATATAAGCAAACCTTCTACAGGGACATGGGAACAGCTCTATCACATTGTCACGCATTCTTACAATGATTTATTTAAACTCACTTGCACAGCTGAAGTAGAATAACATTTCAATGGAATATAACAGAATTAGAAAAATATTAATAGAATAATAATAATTATGATATCTGCCACTTATTGAGTGCTTACAATATGATAAGCTTATTACAAATATTATTTCATGCAATCCTCAAATAACTCTGTGAAGTAGGTTTTATTGCCTCTTTTATAGATGAGTAAATTGAGGCTCCGAGTGACTTTTGCCTGGGTTTGTACAGCTAGTAAATGGAAGTAAAGATTTAACGTTCTGTCTCAGAACTACCACACTATTTTCAAAATAGATTTAACAGCTCTTAAATAGGCTCAGGTATTAAATAATTTAATATGAAATAAGGAAAACATCCCAAACTGGTGAAGGAAAAATTCAATAAACAATGTTAGGAAAATTGGCTAAGTGTTGGGAAAGGGGAGAAGTCAAGTTACATTCTTACCATTTAGTGAATTTCAGGGTGGAGAAGGGCTTTCTAAGAATAAAAGCAAAGGAAAAAAAAATCACCAAAGACAAATTTAACAAACTAAACTACATATAGATTATTGTTTTCTCTATTTAAAAATACCTTAATAGGGCTTCCCTGGTGGTGCAGTGGTTAAGAATCCGCCTGCCAATGCAGGGGACACGGGTTCGAGTCCTGGTCCAGGAAGATCCCACATGCTGCCCACGTGCAGCAACCAAGACCCAACGCAGCCAAAAATAATAAAATAAATAAATTTAAAAATACATTAACAAAATTAAAAGGCAAATGACTATGGAAAACATTTACAATAAAGATGGCAGGAGATTAATATTTTTAATTATATAAAACTCCTATCAAAAACCTATCAATAAAAAATAAACAGATAACACCCTGAAAAACAAATGAGCAAAGAACCTCAACAGACAATTCATAGAAGAAATATAACTATTTAAAAAGTATAAATGGGGAATTCCCTGGCAGTCCAAGGGTTAGGACTCTGCTCTCTCAGTGCCGAGGCCCCAGATTCAATCCCTGGTTGGGGAACTAAGATTCCACAAGCCTCGCAGCCAGTAAATTAATTAATTAATTAGTTAATTAAAAAAATAATAAAAACCAACTTAAAAAATATAAATGTATTAGAAAAATATATTTGCATATTAAAGAAACATTTTTTAAATGTTAGTATTTCATGCTGCCTAGCCTGTGGTGACACTGGCTCTTTCATAGTTTTCTATTGCAAGTGTAAATTGGCTGGGCATTGCAGAAAATCATTTGAAATTACTATCAAGAGTCCTAAAATGCTCATATTTTTTAATACAGTAACTCTGTTCTAGGACTCCATTCTAAGATAATAATCAGATGCGCACACAAATAATTGATTTACAAATATTTCACTGCCATATTACAATAACAAAACTGAGGAGTATCTACACGTCTAACACTAAGGGATGGGTTAAATAAATGATAATAAATCTATTGTTTTCAATCCTGTGTAGCTGTGAAAAGTCATATTTCTGAAGACTATTTGCTGTCCATAATATAAAGTTAAATGGAAAAAAGCAGTATAGGCAACTAAATAGGAAATGATGCCAGTGTTCATATTTGGTGCTGGGGAGCCCGGACCCATTGCTTCTTTTTTTTTTTTTTTTTTTTTTTTTGCGGTACGCGGGCCTCTCACTGTTGTGGCCCCTCCCGCTGCGGAGCACAGGCTCCGGACGCGCAGGCTCAGCGGCCATGGCTCACGGATCCAGCCGCTCTGCGGCATGTGAGATCTTCCCGGACCGGGGCACGAACCCGCGTCCCCTGCATCGGCAGGCGGACTCCCAACCACTGCGCCACCAGGGAAGCCCCCCATTGCTTCTTTTAATGCTTCACATGTGAGTAGGTTAATAGTCGTTATGTCTGGGTGGTGGGATAGCAGGTGCTTTTTATTTCCTTCCAGTACATGTATTAGTTTCATGAGGCTGCTGTAACAAATTACCACAGGCTTGGTGGCTTAAACAACAGAAGGTTCTTCTCTCACAGTTCCAGGGTGCAGAAGTCTGAAATCAGTTTCACTGGGCTGAAGTCAAGGTGTCAGCAGGGCCATGGTCCTTACAGAGACTCGAGGGGGAAACCTGTTCCTTGCCTCCTCCAGCTTCTGGTGGCTGCTGGCATGCCTGGGCTTGTGGCTCACTCCCATCTTTGCCTCCGTGGTCACACTGCCTTCTCCTGTCTGTGTCAACTCTCCTTCTGCTTCCCTCTTTTAAGGATACCTGTGACTGGATTTAGGGCCCACCTGGATAATCCGCGAGAATCTCCTGATCTCAAAAGCCTTAACTTAATCACACCTGCAAAGACTCTTTTTCCAAATAAGGTAACATTTACAGGTTCTAGAGATTAGGATCTGATATCTTTGGAAGCAACTCTTCAACCTACTACACTACATTTTATTTTTATCAGAAGAAAAGTTCATTTTAGGAAAAACTCAATTTGGGTCAGATAGATTCAGCTAAAATTGTTACACCCAAGATAGAGAAAAGTTGCTGCTTCAGGATTTTTAGAGAAGGCAGTTTAGAGAGGTATTAAATTTTATATTGAAATTACGTCTTTGTGTATCAGTCTCCTTCATTGAACTGTAAGCTGCCTGAGGACAGAAACTGTATTTATTTTATTCATTATTGTGCTTCCTTTCCCTGCTCTCCAGCTACTGGAGAATGTTGTGACTGTTACCTAGTAAACATTTGCTGGCAGGTTGCTTGACCCACACATGTCATCTGAAGTGTCACTGGGGGTGGACCACTGGTGTGTGGCATCAGGCAGAGGCTGACTGGCTGTGAGCTCAAGATAGCTGCCAATGGGGCAGCAGCCAACTGTCCTGGGTTGCCAGGGACTCCCCTACTTTTAACTCTGAAAAGTCCTATGTCCCAGGAAACTCATCAATCTCAGGCAAACTCTGCTGATGGGTCACCCTGCCAGGAGCCCAAAGTTGAGGGGAATTGTCTCAGCAAACCTGGTGCTCCTCACTCAGGAGGTTTGGTTCTCGATGGTACTGTCCTGGAAGTGTGGCCAAAATGAGACTTTCTGGCATTTTCAAATGCAAAGCAAAAGACGGACTCATTCACTTACTCATTTCATATAACAAATGTCTGTTGAACACCTGCTACGTATACCAGGCAGGCACAGTTCCAGGTGCTGGGGGTTTAATGGTAAGCAAGACAGATAAAATCCTTCCTCTCGTGAAACTTACATTTTAATGAAGGAGATAGATGATAAATGAATTTAAAGCATAGCTCTATAATCTGAACTGTTGATAAGCAATACGAAGCCAGCTAATGCAGAGTACAGGGCAGAGAATGATGGGGACTGCTATTTTTGGTAGGATAATCAAAGGTCTGTCTATGAGGTGATATTTAAACAGAGACAAGGATGAAGTGAGGGAACAAATTGTGCAAATATCTGGTGGAAGAGGGTGCCGAGAAGAAACAGCAGGTGCAAAGGCTCTAGTCGAGGACATGCCGAGCTTGCTTGAGGGAATATATGGAGGCCAGCTTGGCCCGTAGGGAGCAGGCAAGGAGGAAATGATGGGAGACCGGGAATTTGCAGATGGGCCAGGTCACGTAGTTGTGCTTGCTGCCATGGGTGTGACAAAGACAGGTAGGTATAATTGTCTGGAAGAGAACAGTGGTTGTCTCTGGAGACTGAGGGTCTGCAGTTGGAAGTCAGACTAACTTTCTTCTGTGTATTCCTTTGAATGCTTTGCTTTTTTTTTTTTTTTTTTTTTTGTGGTACACGGGCCTCTCTCGCTGCGGAGCACAGGCTCCAGACACGCAGGCTCAGCGGCCATGGCTCACAGGCCCAGCCGCTCCGCGGCATGTGGGATCTTTCCGGACCGGGGCACGAACCCATGTCCCCGGCATCGGCAGGCAGACTCTCAACCACTGCGCCACCAGGGAAGCCCGCTTTGCATTTTTAAAATCATGTGCATGAATTACTTTTTAACCTAACGGCTTAAAATAATTAAAAATAATAAAGGTGGCTTTATAATAATTTTTAAATAATTAATACAAAATAAAGGGTAAAAACTGAGTTGCGGCTGGGCGCAGTTGGAAGGGACAGCCACGGGTTGTTTGTCCCCCTGGTGATGGGCCTTCCCCGGGCGGCAGGGGTAGAGGTGGTATTCAGGTAAGCAGAAGAAAGTAGAGCCTGGGCCCCGCCAGAGGGGACTGGAGTCCAGCCTTCGCTAGAGTCCTCCAAGGGCAGGAAGCTGGTCTTAGGGATACTGATTGGAAGCGAACAAATAGTCACAGAGTCAGCCTAGATCTTTTAAGGTTTCGCTGTTAGCAAGATTGGCTTGGCTAATGTTGAGTGAAATTCTCTTTCAGGCAAAAAGTTGGGGTGGGCAAAATTTCAACTCCTTTCCCGCAGTTCTCCACTGATGGATTCTGCTCTCCTAATGGGCGAAGACAAAGAGATCGAAAAATAGCTTTGCAGTGAGCAGACCCTCGGGGAGAAAAACAAAAATCTAGAGAGATTCCAAATAGGATTGGGGTGTGATAGGGAGAGGCTATAAATAGTGAAATGAACACCAATCCCAAATGGGACCTGCAGGCATCAGGGGTGAGCCCGCCCAGCCTCTCAGAACAAAGGTGACTAACATCTTCCTAAAGTATTAAAGGAACTTTCCATGAGGGCTGTTGAATTGACCTACACCTTTTTTTCCCCAGACACATTTTTAGAAAGTGGGGGGACGAGGGGGAGGCTTGGGAAGGGTGTGTGTGCAAAGCTTTGCAAAGCTGATCCCAGCTTTGCTGAGAGAGGAAGAGAGGCCTACCTCTCCTCCCCATTTGCAGGATAGAATGTGGGAGGATCCACACCCGCATTCCTCTGCCCCTCCTTCCCCTGAGCTCTCTCCCTTCACTTGCTTTATGAGGTTCTCCCTGTCTTGGGAATCAGGGTCTTCTTCACAAATCTGTTTTCTAAATGACAGCTCCCAGGAAGAGGGCAGAGGCGTCAGGTGTTTACTCCAGGCCCCATGCTTGTCCTCACCCTCTACATCCTGCACGTCTCAAAAAGCAAGGATTGCCACAGAGATCATGCTTATGCCGGCTCCGTTCTCAGGCTTGCAAACCCACCAGAAGATTGAGACACCTGTGATTGTGACCCTCCCAGCCCCGCATTTCTCCCCATTTCTGATTAGGAAATGAAATCTAGTTTTCCCACATAAAAATTGTTGATTGCCTTTGCAAATTGTTAGCTTCTGTGAATGCTTTACTTCAATTAAGTAAAAAAGTCAAACAAAAACAACTTGGTGGTCAAAGCTCTGGCATGATGTCCCACTTAGGGAAATGGAGCACGGGTAGTCCAACAGATCGACAGGGAGCGCCTGCTGTGTGGCAGGCACGTTCTAGGCACTGGGACTCATCACATCCCTGCACTTACGGACCTTACATCTAGCAAGGAAGACAGACAACAAGCAATAAGCCTAATAAATAAGTACATTATATGTATGAGTAATGATGGCAAGTGCTGTGGGAAGAAATGGAGACAAGCGAGGTGGGTTGGAAGGTCTGGGTTGGGGGAGCGTGTTGGAGTTCTCCTCCAAGTGAGAGCAGAACAGACACAGCACGTGTGGCCTAGGATAGGGTCCAGCAAACAGAAGGTGCCCCATAAAGTTCATTTCCTTCCACTTTTCTGTGCCCCCAAATTCTCATTACTGAGGGTTTGAACTTCAGCCTTTACATTCAAGCAAGAAATGACAGTGAATGACCGAACAGCATAAGAAAACCACACCACAGTTAGGATCTTCAAATTAGAGAATATATTTTCTGATTATACTTTTCATTACATATAAATGCAAAGCAAGTTTCCAGCACTGTGAGGAAATACAAAACTGTGTAAGTCACATATGCCTGTGAATTCAGGATCCCGAGGCTTGAAGTGAGCTTAGGAGCCACTTTTCAAGTATCTCTTGACCTGAGTGGGATTACATAGTTATTATGCATATGAAAGGACTCAGGGAGCTGTAGCAGAAGATTTGTACATGTTTAATATATGTAAACTATACCTCGGTAAAAAAAAAAAAAAAAAGATGTCATTACCACTGACCTTGAACTTAGGTATGGCTCCCATGCGGTCAGTCTTGAGCACTCAGCCACTGCACTGGGAGGGGCCCTTGAGCCTGAGCACAGGCAGGACAGAGTCTCAGGACGGGACACAGGGGACTCTGCCCAGGGACACCTGTGTTGTGCAGGAGCCCCGGGCAGGACTGTGACCGCACTGCCTTTACTGAAGCCCCAGCCTCTCCTTGAGGGCCTGGGCTGAGCGGGGAACCAAATACCCACACCGGAAACAACCAGAGAGCAAGTCCGGACAAGGCCACCAGGTCTCAGGGGCAAAGCTCTTATCCTGCTGAGAAGGCACGGCTTCACATCGTTCCTGCTTCCTGGCATCAATGACAGGCAGCCAGGTCAAGGGATAGTCTCAGGCTAGGTGGGGAGTGGCTGTTTGCACCCAAAAAGATAGCTGGCTGAGTAAACAGGGAGCCAACCTCTCATCTCCATCTCACTCTGTCTCCCTGTCTCTGTTTCTCTCTCCCAGTGTGAGTCTCTGTGACTCTCTCTGCCACACAGGACACACCCAAGATTCTACACCTTTTTTACCAGATACCTACCAAACATCTGAGGATGCACAGAGACCCTGTGTGCCCACATTGTTAGACACCTCCCATCATGAACACTCAGAGATTTTAGGTGGTTTGTTTTTTCTAGAAAAGCATGCCTCCTGGAAGGACAATCTCTAGGCATGGCTGGGAGGCTGGAGTACCAGAAGCCTAAATAAAACCCGCAGATGCAGGTGGGTGTCCCCCTTCTCGAGCACTCACTGGACTGCTTCATTTCCTCTCTGCAGGAGGCGGTGTCCCATTGCCCGGAAGAAGGCCAACTGGCCCGAATCCAGAATGTTATCCAGGAGCTCCCCCCATCCCATTACAGGTAAGAATCCTTGGTAAAAGCAATTCACAGCCTCTCGATGTGATGTAATACCATAGATGCAGGCTAGCATCATAAAAGGGAACAAATTCAGTGGACAGTAGCTTTCCCGGGGCAGGTTGAGGGGAGAGAACAGGTCACTTTTATCAGAGTGAGTTGGTGCCTGACCAGAGACACTGGTGGGAAGGGACAGCCCATGTCTAAGTTACTTTCAGAGCACCCCTCAGAGTCCCACAAGAATCATTCTGATCACAGAAGCCAGCCTCACAGGGATAGTCTAGGTTCTTACCGAGGTTCATAGCACAACCAAATCTATGGAAACCAATATGGTTCTTTTTTATTTTTCGCGGTACGCGGGCCTCTCACTGTTGTGGCCTCTCACGTTGCGGAGCACAGGCTCTGGACGCGCAGGCTCAGCGGCCATGGCTCATGGGCCCAGCCGCTCTGCGGCATGTGGGATCTTCCCGGACTGGGGCACGAACCCGTGTTCCCTGCATCGGCAGGCGGACTCTCAACCACTGCGCCACCAGGGAAGCCCCACCAAGATGGTTCTTAAACAGGGTTTGACTGTTGCTCTTAGGCGTTTGGCTGACTGTTCTGTCTGTATGCTCATCAGTACCATCCCCTCCATCATTTCATCCTTTCATTTCATTCTCACAATTTAGCCCCTAATCCTACCACCTTTCCCATTGCTCCCTAAGCCTGCCCAGCTTTTACCAGGGGGCAGGTTTTGATGTGGTATAAGGGCTTCCCAGCAATAACAGATGTTATTCATCCATCAAATGAGCTCCCTAACAAGTGCCAGGTACCTGTAGTTGTGAGAATTACAATAAAAGCTGAGATGGGGCCCAGTTTCAAGACAGTATGAGGCAGTGCTGCCCTGGGTGAAAGGAGGCACAGGCTCCAAGTGACGTGAGTCCCCTACTCTGTCTCTGGCTGGTGCTCCAAGGGCCTCAGCTGACTTCTGTCAAACCCACCTCTTCCCCACCCACAGCTAGTATTCCTGAGGCTAAGAAAATTGCTTCCATCTGTCTTGATATCTTCCTGATAGTCCTCCAAAATTCAGGAGATAGAAATATTTTAGAGTCTTTTAAACTCAAACTTTAGAAATTATCTCCAGATTCAGGCTTCACACAGGCTCCAAAGTTTCTTACTTTGCTTTTTAAAAAATGAACCGTTACAGGACCTTGGAATACCTGATTCGACACCTGGCCCACATCGCCTCCTTCAGCAGCAAGACAAACATGCATGCCAGGAACCTGGCCCTGGTGTGGGCTCCAAACCTCCTCAGGTAACCACCACCCCTTACCTCACTACCCCAGTGAGCTCAAAGCAGCCCGCAATTCAAACAAAGACTGGACTCTCCAAAACCGAAGCCCCTTGTAGACAAACCTTTGGCTAAGTGGTTGTTGCACGTGGGAATTAAAGGTGATTTTTTAATTTTTTAAAAATAAATTTATTTTTGGCCACACTGAGTCTTCATTGCTGCGTGTGGGCTTTCTCTAGTCTCAGCGAGCAGGGGCTACTCTTCATTGCGGTGCACGGGCTTCTCACTGCGGTGTTTTCTCTTGTTGCAGAGCACGGGCTCTAGCTGCACGGATTTCAGTAGTTGTGGCATGCGGGCTCAGTAGTTGTGGCTCGCGGACTCTAGAGCGCAGGCTCAGTAGTTGTGGCGCACAGGCTTAGTTGCTCTGCGGCATGTGGGATCTTCCTGGACCAGGGCTCGAACCCATGTCCCCTGCGTTGGCAGGCGGATTCTTAACCACTGTGCCACCAGGGAAGCCCAAATGTGATTTTATTTTATTTTATTTTTATTTTTTTGCTGTACGCGGGCCTCTCACTGTTGTGGCCTCTCCCGTTGTGGAGCACAGGCTCCGGACGCACAAGCTCAGCGGCCATGGCTCACGGGCCCAGCCGCTCCGCGGCATGTGGGATCTTCCCAGACCGGTGCATGAACCTGTGTCCTCTGCATCGGCAGGCGGACTCTGAACCACTGCGCCACCAGGGAAGCCCCCAAATGTGATTTTTAATAGCCCTTTCCTGCTAACCATGGAAACTCTAGAACCCAGAGGTATCTTCTGGCTATTACCAGGATGTGGCCAATGTTATGGGTCTGTATGTTATAATTTCCTGAAAAGGCCTTTCTGGGTCTTTGGGGCTTCCTTTGCTTTTGTTGGTTTTGGTGGGGTCCTAGCTGTCTATAACCTGAATCAACTGCTTCATATGACTTCATAAATGATGACCTGCCCTTAGAACAATTGTGTGGAGGCGGAAGAAGATCCTGTAAAGAAAACAATCAATTCCTATATATTCACTAATATAGTGTTTACAGTTTTGCAAGGTATAATACCTGGTAACTGTTTCGAATTTGTTCAGTTTGTTTGGAGAGTCCCTTTAATTGATCTTAAATAGTTAAAGTAATACAAATTAACAAACTATACATTTAGGAACTGGGGGCTTGTACAAAAGGCCCACTGGCTCCCCCTTATGCTTCATGGGGTAGGGCAGACTCATTCACTGAATGTGTTTCTTCCACGGTTCAGGTCCAAAGAAATTGAAGCCACTGGTTGCAATGGAGATGCAGCCTTCCTTGCAGTTCGGGTCCAGCAGGTGGTGATTGAATTCATACTGAATCATGTGGATCAAATCTTTAACAACGGTGCACCCGGGTCTCTGGAGAACGATGGTAATGGCTCCTTCTGGCATACACCCTACCAACACCGTTCTTTGCCTTAGGCATGGGGCCCAAGAATAAGTTAGAGTGGGCTGAGATCTAGCTCTCAGTGTCAACTGTGTGTGTGTGCTGACTACACTGCGTGTGTTTGGGGATCGTGCATACATACATGTGTGCCTGTGCAACAAAAGTGTGGTATGTATGTGTGTGGCTCTAGCATGTTTCTGATCAGTTGCATACATGGCCTATCCCATGAATGTGGTGTGGTGAACTGGAATACCTTCTGTTGCTTTTAGTGAGTTCTTAAACTCTTCCAGTTATTAGCTAGAGACACTGGCAATATTCTGCCGACTATTAGATTTCATCTTTACTTTCAGTATGATATTTCAGAAGTCCTAAGTGAATGAATTAAGAGGCATCCTATTCATACTCACATATATATTCAGAATGCCTTCTCTTTGCAAGCATTTTTTTTGAATAATTGAACTAAAATTGATTTACAATATTGTGTTAGTTTCAGGTGTACAGCGAAGTGTGTGTATGTTATGTATGTGTGTGTGTATATATATATATATATAAACCATTATAGTTTATTACAAGATATTGAATATAGTTCCCTGTGCCATACAGTAAATCCTTGTTGTTTATTTTACATATGGTAGTGTGTATCTGTTAATCCCATACTCCCAATTTATCCCTCCTCTCCTTCCCCTTTGGTAACCATAAGTTTGTTTTCTATGTCTGTGAGTCTGTTTCTGTTTTGTAAATAAGTTCATTTGTACTATTTTTTAGATTCCACATATAAGTGGTATCGTATAATATCTGTCTTTTTCTCAAGCACTTCTTGAGTGCTTACTTTGTTCTGCCCTACATAGGGCACTAGGCATACAGCAAGGAGTGTGTGGGTGCATGTATGCAGAGACTAGCTTGCATTGAAACCCATGAAAACCCATGAAACCCATGAAACCCATGAAAAATATAGCTATTTCACGCTGGATGTGATGAGATGCAAGATATGATGTTTCAGTCCTGTAGTCTCATAATAACATAATTAACCCTAGGAATGCACTGGTATTGGTTTATGCTGATTGAACTCATAGGAGCCTAATTTGTAAAAATCAAAAATCCAGCTGATCAATAAGCCTGTTAACTACCATTTGTGTGAGGGTGATTTTCCAACATTAGCATACGTCACATAACTGGGAGGGCTTATTGAAACACAGATTACTGGATCTCATCCCCAGAATTTCTGATTCAGCATGTCTGGAGTGCTGCCGAAAATCTGTGTTTCTAACAAGTTTCCAGGTGATGGAGCTGCTGCTGGTGGTCAGGGCCCACACTTGGAGAACCAGTGGTGTATGAGAGCTGTATCTGCAAAATATTTGTATTAGCTGATCAAAGCATTCTTTTCCACTTTGGCTAATATCCTTGGGAAAATCAAGTATAACCATCGAAGTAATCAATTGCAATTAATATCAAATTTTGATTTCTGGTGTAATGGTTCCCACCCCCATCCTGTCCTCCGTGTGGTTTATGATCTTTCTTTTAAAATTCACATACCATAAAATTCACCACTTTAATCATTTTAAAGTGTACAATTCAGTGGTTTTTAGTGTATTCACAGAATTGTGCAACCATCACCAGTATCTAATTCCAGAACATTTTCATCACTCCAAAAAGAAACCCCACACCCATTAAGTAGTCACTCCACATTTTGTCTTCCCACCAGACTCTGGCAACCATTAATCTACTTTCTGTTTCTGTGGATTTTGCCTCTTCTGCATATTTCATATAAGTGGAATCACACAATATGTGGTCTTTTGTGACTGATCTCTTTCACTTAGCATATGTTCTCATGTATCGGTATTTCTGTTTTTTATGGCCGAATGATATTCTGTTGTATGGCTATACCACGTTTTATTTATACATTCATCAGTTGATGGACATATGGGTTGTTTCTACTTTTTGGTTATTATGATGCTGCTGTGAGGTCATGTACAAGTTTTCGTGTGAACATATGTTTTCAATTCTCTTGGCTATATACTTAGGAATGGCTGACGTTTCTTTTATCTTTATTTTAACTCGCACATTACGGATGTTTTTTTATTGTAAGCTATATAAATCCTTTTTGAAAGTAAAGGAGAAATAATACACTTTCATTCATTCATCCTTTTGAGTCAACCAATTATTTATTGGGGACTTATTCTGTGCCGGGAACAATGGCAGGCGCTCCACATATATCATCTCATGGTCTTATCACCACAACCATCATAAAGTTATCAACCGTCCCTTGTACATGAAGAACCAGAGAACCAGAAAAGCTTAGTATCTGGTAGGACTGAACACTGAACCTAAATCTTCCAGCCTGTGCTCTTTCCTTACCTTGTGCTGACTCTGAGAGGAAAAAATAGTTAAACAGGTAAATAAACCATTGCGGAGAATTAATGACTCTTGGGAGATGTTCTTCTTGACAGCAGATTCCATTCATGACTGTTAGTGTTAAGGATGTTCCTAATTCCAACCTGGAAATGCCTGTTCTTTTTATGACCATTGCCTTAATCAGCTTTTGTCCTGCATATTGAAATCCAATTTCCTCTTGAGGCTTTAACTCTTGATTGTCTCCAATAATTATTATTCAGTGCATTTCATTTAAATGTTCTCGTTATGAATTCTTATTGACTTCGGTACCATACTTAATATTTACACAAAATGGAATAAGTCATACGCTCTGGAATTTGAGATTTAGAAATAGGGTTCTACTTCAAATTGGAAAGATTTTAAAAGTCATAGAATCCAACACCTTTAATTGATAGATGAGAGCAGTGAGGCCAGAGAGATTGTGATATGCCAAGGTTTATTAAAACATAAATATGTAGCATTGGGCACCTCCAATGTGCCAGACACTGTTCCAGACACGGGACAGTATCCAAAACGGCAAAGCCGCTGCCCTGCATAGAGCTATAGTCTGGCTGCAAAGACAAACAATAAATAAGTTTACAGATAAATACATTATCACTTCAAAGACGATAAATGCCAGGAAGAAAGTACAGCAGGATAATGCGATGGTCAATGACTTGGGGGTATAATTTTGGTACAGAGTGGACATGGCCTCTGAGGAAGTGATCTTTGAACAGAGACTTGAATGACAAAAGGAACCAGTCATTTGAGGATCTGGGGGATGAATGTTCCAAACACAGAGAACAGGGAGTGTAAAAGCTCTGAGGTGGAAAGGAGCTCATCGCGTGGCAGAAAGTCAGCCAGTGTCGCTACAGAAATGCAGTCTCCAAAGTGGGGTGCCCCACCCAGGGGACGCCAAAGACCAAAGTGTGGGTGTTGGAAGAAACTATTAGAATTCTTTTCCATTGATTTTATTGTATACTTTGTAATTTCTATGATGTTGTATGTTTTCTATTACACATAAAACAAATACAGTGGTATATATGTATAACTTACAACTATATATATGTGTATACAGTGGGAGTATACATTGAAAAAATTTTACTGTATATTTTTATAGACCACTGTGTCAGTGGGCAAAGAGGAGAGAGGGAAAGCAGATGGAGGGTCCTGGTCGGTCATGCTAAGAGTTTGGTTGGTCCCCTGTGCTGGGGAAAGCACTGGAGGTGTTTGAACAGGGCGTGCGGGATCTGAGCATCTGGGTCGCTATGTGGAGCAGAGACTGAAAGGCTAGAAGCAGGGAGACCAGTTAAGGAGCTATGGCAGAAGTCAGGAGGGAAATCATGGTGGACTGGACTACATCTTCCTCAACCTACGTCCCAATAAACATATCTTCAATAAGTTGAAGATATCGTTAAGTCGAAAATGCATTGAATACACCTACCCTACTGAACATCATAGCTTAGCCTAGCCTACCTTAAATATGCTCAGAACACTTGCGCCTGCCTACATTTGGGCAAAATCATCTAACACAAAGCCTATTTTATAATAAAGTGTTGACGAGCTCATGTCATTTATTGAATACTGTACTGAAAGTGAAAAACAGAATGGTTATAAGTTTACTGCTTGTTTACCCTTGTGATTGCGTGATTGACTGGGAGCTGAGGCTCCCTGCCGCTGCCCAGCATCACAAGAGAGTATTGTACAGAATCACTAGCCTGATAAAAGATCAAAATTCAAAGTACGGTTTCTACTGATCAAAATTCAACGTACGGTTTCTACTGAATGCATATTGCTTTCACACCATCCTAAAGCCCAAAAATTGTAAGTTGAAACCACTGTTGAAGTTGGGGACTGTCTGTGCATGTTAGCAGTGGAAAGGAGGAAAGTGGCTGGATTCAGGATATATTTTGGAGGTGGAGTTTCAGGACTTGCTTTTAGGCTGGATGTGGGGGAGAAGGGGTACATCAAAGACAGGAATCAATGAAAAATACCTACTCCAGGTTTGGCTTACACAACTGGGTGATCCATGGTGCTATTTACCGATTTGGAGAGGATGGGAGGAGGTACCAGTTTCGAGATAAGGAGCAAAAATCACAAGCTCTATTAGGAGATGTAAAGCTGGAGATGCCTATCGAACATCTAAGCAGAAATGATGAGTAGGCCTTAGTGTACTGGAGCCTGGAGCCATGGCAAGAGGTGGGTGCTAGGTTTCCTGATCCTGCACTTTATGTTTTTCTTGTTGTTCCAGTTGCTCCCAGAATGATTTAATGTTTTAAGTAAATAAAGAATTAAGTTTAAAAAAGTCATAAATAATCTAGGATCTATGAACAAATATTGAGTCAATTAAATTTAAATATTTTTAATCTCCTTTGGATTCAGTGGGAAAACTGGGTTAAAGTTGGAAACTTCACTGAAAAATCTTTAGGATCACAGATTTATCTAATTGTAGTCCTGCTGAATGACGGCCACTCTCTCCTCGTTGGAAACGCCCCAGAGTCACATACAGTCCCATTGTCTGCAAGGCCTTTTGTCAGTGGTTTTATTTCACTCAGAGAGGGTCATGCTCTGCAAAGAGAAATAGTGCTATCGAGGTGCTTTCTGAAAATTAGCTGAGTCCTATACCAAAAGTGATTTCTTAGTGTCAATTGGTCCAAATTACCCTTGAGTCTCTTTACCCCTTCCAAAGTTACAGAAAACTGGCAAGGTTGCCAAAATACTAAGTAGAGGCAAACTTAGACCTCTTCGTTTTTACTTAGATCAGTTTCTCAGCCTTGGCCCTGTTGACATTTAGTGCTGGATAATTCTTGTCGAGGGGCTGTCCTGTGTATCGTAGGATGTTTAGCCGCATCCCTAGCCTCTACCTGTTAGGTGCCGGTAGCATTCCCCCACACACCTGTGACAACTAAAAATGTCTCCAGACATTGCCAAATGTCCCTGGCTGGAGACAGGGGGTAAAAGATTGCCCCAGTTTGAAAAAAAAAAAATTGACTTGGAGAAAAGAGATAATCGTGGACACCATTGATCTGTCATCATCACTTCCATTCTTTAAAAAAACGTACAAGAATTGGCTTGCATACACTTGAAGATGATTAGGTAGTGAATAAAAAGCCACTTATCTCTTAGGGAATAGCATAGCCATAAAATGTCTTTCTACTGCAGAGATACAAGGCTAGGTAATTTCAGGAAAGTCGTGGCTCCAACCTTCAGTTCCCCTGGAGCCTGTGTTCTCCGGCTGCGGAGAGGAGGGGTAGTATCCTGCCCTACCCTAGATGAGTGAGGCTGCCTCTGTGGCTGAACACACATTCCCACCTGACCAAAGCATTAGGCAGTTCCCAGGGGCAAATACCCACTACTGTCACTCTGGCCCACAGTAAGTGCTCAATATATTTGTCGTGTGCATGAATGAATGAAGAGTCTGAAAAGTACAGGAATGCAGGCTGCCTTCTGAAGCCCCTGTGTGCCCCCTGGTTGGTCCGGCCAGGAGGGCTGTCAGATCCCCACGTGTAGTCTCTGCCCGATAGACCCCACCACTCCCAGGAGAAGCCCCTATCAGGAGGTCAGGAGGGGCTGTGGATGGGGGCTCTGGCTGGAGCCAGTGCCCAGGCCTCCTCCCAGGAGGTCTATGAGCTCTTCTCTCCTCTTCACAGAAAACCGGCCGATCATGAAGAGCCTGACGTTGCCAGCCCTCTCCCTGCCCATGAAGTTGGTGAGTCTGGAGGAAGCTCAGGCCCGGAGCTTAGCTACTAATCACCCTGCCCGGAAGGAAAGGAGAGAGAATAGCCTGCCTGAGATTGTCCCTCCCATGGGCACCCTCTTCCACACTGTCCTTGAGTTACCAGACAACAAGTAAGTGTCCTTCTTCCAAGTTCTGGGAGATGTTTAGGTGGAGGGGGACGGAGGAGGAAGCCATAGAGTCTCAGGGCTGTGATGGCAGCATGGGCTGGGGGTGTGGTCTGGGTTGGGGGGTAAGGAAGCATTCCAGAAGAGAAGGGAGCTGCCTCCACGACATTCACCAGCGGCTGATGCCTTCACTCACTGCCCCAAAGTCATCAGGAACTTGAGATCCCTAGTACCATGGTGTGGGTGGGGCTCATAGGTGTCAAGAATCAGAACTAAAACCCTTTACTCCTCAGTTGAGACAAAATAAGCTTGACATTTTCAAAAGGAAAGTTGCAAAACACAAAAACTTGACCCCCTCCTCCCACCCTGCACCTCCCACGGAACCTATGGAAGGCGTAGGGATGAGCGGAGGGCAAGTTGACGGAGAGCACCGCTCTGGACTGAGACCTCTGGGAACATGGCACCTGGGGACGTGCATCCTGGCTTCTGTTCCTCCTCTCTTACCTGTTAGAGCCCTCCCTCCCCTCCAAAAACAAACACCATTCTCATTCATATCTTCCCTCCCGGCTCCTTCTCACTTATTCTGTGGTAACCCTGGTCTCCACACATCCCTCTCCCAGCCCCATGCCCCGCTGTAAAAAGGAGGCAGTGACTGAAGCAGGGGTCTGAAATCCTAGGCAGACAGTAGGTAGAGGAGCCGAAAGGCAATCTTTTCACTGGAGAGTGTCCGCCTCACTGTTTCATCAGTGAAAGGAGGTATGAAAACAGACCTCTCAGACCTCTCATCAGTGTCCTCCTCACAATGACGAGGCTGTTTCCCCCTGGGGAGGGAGAAAGAGTGCTGCCACGTTGCACAGGGGTAGGGGGCGCCTGTCACACTGTGTGCTCTGGGAAGGGCACCTGGAACTCACCTGGCGAGAAACCCCTCTACTTCCTGAAGTGCATGGATGGTTCTCTCTCTCTTTCTCTCTCTCTCTCTGTTTTGAAAGACTGATCCCCACTGCCCCTCCCCCCCTAAATCCCTGGAGAATAAGACTTCCACTCAGGGGTCAGGAAGACTTCCTCTGAAGGACAATCAAGTTCACTTTCTCTGTGCCTTCATACCATACCTCAAGGTATGCGATTATGTAAAACCCACCCCAAGGCCTAGTGCTTGAAAACGTCAGGCCAGATCCAATAGAAACCACTAAGCACTGCAGATCTGTCTCTGATGGATTGTAGAATCATGCTGTGCTTGAGGCCTGGATGTTCTATGAGAACCTGCAGAGAAAAGGTCCTCTGTGGGGCCCACAGGTTGCAGGGTTTCATCCTGGAACTTTATGAAGTCTGATAGCAAGGCCGGCTAGAGCCAGGCAGGGCCTCTGTGATGAACCCTGGTGGCACCAGGCCCTCTGGCCCAGTCTAGCACTCAACTTGCCCTGCTTCGTCAGAGAAATGAGAGACAAAGCCAGAAACACAGTGACTACCCTCTGCCTTTCTCTGCAGTGACCGCTGACCACATCCAGCAGCCTGCAACTCTCCCAGGCCAGGCTCTCTTCTAAGTTGCTTTCTCATCCACCCCCTTTCCAGTCCACTAAAGTCTACCCCAGCGCCCTCCTCGCCTGTGGATGTCCCAGCAGTATGGCTGCAGTACGAGGAGCATAACAGGACTGAGGTCTCTGGCCTTTAGTGTTCACTCCTGTAAAAAAATAAGTATCTTTGATAACCCAGGACTGAACTGCTTACCAGAATTCCCAGAACTGTGGTTGCTTGTGACCTCTGAGTCTGCCACCAACCCCTGTCTCTGTTTGCCCCCTCCCCTGCCTGTAATAGCACATCTTTGTCCCTTCCTCTGGGGAATGTGGTCCTTCACTCTGACTCATGAAAACCTAGCTTGGTCATCATGGGCATCCCCAGACAGGGTGAGAGTCAGGCTCAACTTGGATTTTAGAGAGAAATTTCCTGATATGTCAGAGCTGTTCATAACTAAGAACATGTTTGGGGTATTCCTTCTTAGTTTAAAAGTCCCACTGAAATAGCTAGTTACCAAACTAACCCCCTGTGGCTTGGCTCCTTTAGAAGAAAGCTCTCCAGTAAATCAAAGAAGTGGAAATCAATATTTAACCTGGGACGTTCTGGATCAGACTCTAAATCAAAGCTGAGTAGAAATGGGAGTGTATTTGTGAGAGGACAGAGGCTCTCAGGTAAGAATCAATAGCAGTTATGTTTATAAGATATATATATATATATATATTATTTTTTTCAGTTCTGTTTCTTAAGTCTTTGGTTTGATTATGTCAAATTCACTCACCCTGAAAGAGAAACTTATAAATTAACTGAAGAGTCTTTTTGGTTTTTTAAAATAATTTTAGATTTACAAGAAATTTGCAAAAATAGTACACAGAGAACCTGTAGACCCTGCACACAGCTCCCCCAAATGTTAACATGTTAGATAACTGTAATACAATGATCAAAACCAAAAAATTAATATCAATATAATACTATTAAATAATTTGCAGACGTTATTCGTATTTGGCCAGTTGTCCCTCTGATGTCCTTTTTCTGGTCCAGGATCCAGTCCAGGAACCCACATTGCATTTAGATGTCATGCCTCTTTAATCCTCCAACCTAGGACAGTCCCTCAGTCTTTCTGACCTTGACACTCTGGAAGAGTTCTGGCCATTTATTTCGTAGAATATACCTCAGATTGGGATTGTCTGATGTTTTCTCATGGTTAGATTGAGGTTATGTCTCAATGTGTCATATCAGGGGGCACATGAAGTCAATATTTTATTGTTGGTGATGTCAGTTTTGAGCACTTGGTTAAAGTGCTATCTACAAGGTTTGTCCCTGTAAAGTTACTATTTTTTTCCTTTGCAATTAATAAGTATCTTGTGGGAGGTATTTTCAGACTATGCAAATATCCTTTTTTCATCATACTTTCATCCATGCATTTTAACATCCATCAGTGGTCCTTGCCTGCAACAGTTATTACTGTGGTGTTTGCCAAATGGTTATTCTCCATTTCCATCATTCCTTCTACATTTATTGAACTCTACTGTAAGGAAGATCTGTCCCTTTTCCCCCAGGGTGAGGGTCATGATTTTTATTTTTTAAATTATTTATTTTTGACTGCATTGGGTCTTTGTTGCTGTGCGTGGGCTTTCTCTAGTGGTGTTGAGCGGGGGCTACTCTTCGTTGCGGTGTGCAGGCTTCTCATTGAGGTGGCTTCTCTTGTTGCAGAGCACTGGCTCTAGGTGCGTGGGCTTCAGTAGTTGTGGTGCGTGGGCTCAGTAGTTGTGGCTCACGGGCTCTAGAGTGCAGGCTCAGTAGCTGTGGCACAAGGGCTCAGTAGTTGTGGCTCACAGGCTCTAGAGCGCAGGCTCAGTAGTTGTGGCACATGGGCTTAGTTGCTCCACGGCATGTGGGACTTTCCCGGACCAGGGCTCGAACCCGTGTTCCCTGCATTGGCAGGCGGGTTCTTAACCACTGCGCCACCAGGGAAGCCCCAGGGTCATGATTTTTAAATAGGAATGCTGCCCTGTGGGAATTATATCTGAGTAGTGAATAGGAATTGATGCAGGAGGGAACTGAGGGAACCACTGTATAATGGGGAATATAACCAGTCCGGCTGAATATTGTGTCAGAAAGCGGAGGCCATAGAAATTTGCCACAAAGACATTTAGTGTTATAAATTGAAAGCATAACTGTTTAAAAATGAGGGCAATTGTTATGAAAGCAAGTAGTAAAAGGTAAATGTACAAATGTAATGAGCAAACTTGATTGAATACTAGTTTGAAAAAAAAAGGACTACAAAAGATAATTTGGGGGACAAATAGATTGGATTTTAGATGATATACAATAGTACATTCTCATAGTGTGCTGATGGTTCTTAGGAGACATATGCTAAAGTTGAAGTATTTAAGGATGAAGTGTCAAAATATTGAAACTCACTTTCAAATGATTCAGCAAAACATATGTATGTAGGTAGATAGATAGATAAAAAGAGATAGATACAGCAGACATGTGGCAAAATGTCAACCTAGGTTTAGAGGTCTTCAACTTTTCTGAATGTATGAAATTCTTTTTCTTTTTTTTCTTTTTTTTTTGCGGTACGCGGGCCTCTCACTGCCGTGGCCTCTCCCGTTGCGGTGCACGGGCTCCGGACACGCAGGCTCAGCGGCCATGGCTCACGGGCCCAGCCGCCCTGCGGCATGTGGGATCTTCCCAGACCGGGGCACGAGCCCGTGTCCCCTGCATCGGCAGGTGGACTCTCAACCACTGCGCCACCAGGGAAGCCCCTGAAATTCTTAATAATAAAGATTTGGGAGGAAAAACTAATGCCAATAGGAAAAAATGAGGTAATATTTTTAAGGACCTTCCTCAAGCCCAGTGATAATTGTACTCCAAGGATCATAAAGCACAAATGTTAGAAATTGTCACATTGACCTACTGGAGTAATGAGGGATGTCACAGGGTATAGCAAGTACAGTGGTTTAGGCTGTAAGTAATGACAAATCCAACTCAATTGGCTTCTGCAAGGAGGGAGTTTATTGGGACATCCAGATGTAGGGAAGGCTTCAGGGGTGGTTTAGTACAGTGGCTCTGTCTCCATTTCTCCGCGTTTTCCTCAGCTGTCGGTCAGTTTTATCCCCAGACTGGTTTCCTTTGCCTCCACAAAGTGGCTACAATAGTTCTAGGCTTTACCTTTGACTCTCACTATATCTAGAAGGAGAAAGAAGATCATTTCTGGTAGCTTGCTCCCAAGGGCAGGGACCCTTCTTTCCTGGAAACCCCAGTTAAGAGTCTGTCTGACCCCTCCCTCCGCCCCACAATAGTAGCCTTCACTGAGTCACATGGGTCAATCCCTATGGCTACGGGAGTACCCTGTGCTGATTGGCTTAGGCCTGGATTCCTGAACCAATCACTGGCATGAAGAATGGCATTACACCCCTGTGTGAGGAATGAGATGCACCCAAGATGTACAGGGCTCTGTGAGAAGGGGAAAGGGAAATGGATTCTGGGTAGGCATCTACAATATTCATTATATAGGGAAAAACGTCTTTCACAAAATGGCAAGATGGCCAGGTGAAGAGGGCAGGTTGCTATAGGTATGGTCAAGCAGATACAAATCAGAAATTAGGATTCTCAAAGGAGAAGTTAAGGGGGAGTACCTGGCAGGAAACCCCTGATCTAATAACAGATTTGCTGAAGCACGTCAGAGAGCCCTTCAGTTACAGAATCAGTGACACAATGAAAAAGGTTCCCCGAGTAACAAAAAGTTAAAAAAAATAGAACAAAACAATCAAGTAAAAATAGATTAAATGATTTTCTTTGATCTTGACTTATGAAGATTTCTACCCCCTTGTGGTTTTCAAAAGGAAGAAGCCCCAGGTGCTGGATCAAACAGCGGTAAGCTCACAGAATGCACAGGATGTCCCTGGCCAGCTTCTCAGCTCGGCCGCACCTCAGAATCACCCATAGAGTATGGTCCACACCCACAGCAGCTCTGCCTCAGGAGTTCTTTGGTGAACTCAGAGTACTGGTAATGTCTAAAAAGCTCCCCAGGTGATTCTGATATGCAGCTGGTGTTGAAAACCACTGCTATCTCATGAATAAGCTAATCAGAGATAGTTCATCAAACTGGCTGAATTTTGATGAAATTCAGGGGTGAAATTTTGATGAATTTCAGGGGTGAAATTAAAGAACCATCAGCATCAATATAAGTGGCTCTCTGTGACCTCGACTACTGCCCGAGTGGCTGCTTTTCACCAGAAGAGTGTTGCTGGATCCCTAGAAGCTAAAGAGTGGGGGGTAGGGAGTGGGGAGCCTTCTGGTCATAACCCACCAGCATGGTCACCGTAAATGGCACGTGGGCTTGCTATTCGTTGAAATATGCGTGTGAAAAAAGGAAATCAGTGGATTAACATATTTATTGATAAATAATTTTTAAAATCTTTTTTTAAAACTCCATATTTAAGAGCATTTAAAAAATTGATTCACCATGTATATAGTATTGGGGGTGTTTTTTGGTACGGGGGCAGGTGAAGGTATGTTTAACCATGTTTAGAAAATGGAACAGAAATAGGAAATACTAAAGGATAAGAAAAATTTGGGTATTGACTGAATGGAGATGCATAAACTTTGGAGTCTCCCAGACACTGGTGTACTGGAATTTGTATATTATCAAACAGGAAGATTCCAGGGAACCCTCCAGAGTGAACTCCTTTGAGTAGGGAAAGAAAGCCTTAGAGATAAACCAAGAGAGGGGAACCCAAGGACTCAAAGAAAACTGGTGGATGCATTTCCATGAGGCCAAGGTGCCAGACAGAAAAGTATAATCTAAATACAGTTAGCCCTCCATATCCGCAAATGCAGGACCTGTGGATAGGGAAGGCCGACGGCAGTACACCATTCACATAAGGATCTTGAGCACAGATGGATTTGGGTATCCGTGGCGGTCCTGGAACCAGTCCCCCCAAAATACCAAGGACGATTGTGTAGTCATAGGCCAAGGATGTCTGAGTGCTTAGTTTCTATCCAGACAAGGAGCCAGGGAATTCTTGACTGTTCCCAAAAGCAGCTACTGTGGCCACCAGGACCAGAAGGAGCTGTGTTGTCAGAAAGAGGGTCCAGCAGGAAAGGTGAACACTGATGGCCCTGCAACCAGATCGCTTACCCATCCTCCGTGACACTCAGTGTCACCTGGTCACTACCCCTGAAGGGTGATACATGAAACCCAGAGGAAGGCCAAGAAATGCAGCTCTTGGAAAACAAAGGCAAAATCTTGTCTCAGAATACACGAACGGGGAGTTCCCTTGTGGTCTAGTGGTTAGGATTCGGCACTTTCACTGCCATGGCCTGGGTTCAGTCCCTGGTCAGGGAACTGATATCCCGCAAGTCGCATGGTGCGGCCAAAAAAAAAAAAAGAATACACGAATGAAGGGAGGCTGGCCAGGCAGTTTTAGAAGTCATTTTGTAATAGATAGCTAGTGGGAAGCAGCCGCATAGCACAGGGAGATCAGCTGGGTGCTTTGTGACCGCCTAGAGGGGTGGGATAGGGAGGGTGGGAGGGAGGGAGATGCAAGAAGAAAGAGATATGGGGACATATGTATATGTATAACTGATTCACTTTGTTATAAAGCAGAAACTAACACACCATTGTAAAGCAATTATACTCCAATAAAGATGTCAAAAAAAAAAAAGTCATTTTGTAAACTTGTGGGAATAGTCAGTCTTCCAAGAATGAGAATTCTGGCTTACCTCTGGAAGTAAGGAGGTGGAAGGCAATCTTGGCGTCAGCAAGGTTTTGGGTGAACGTTGCTGTGTCCTTCCAGAGCCCAGTTGGACCCAGGCAGAGAGAAGCCCAGAGCCTGGGATGCCAAGGGGCTAATTCAGAGCCTCTCAGAAGGAGCAGGGTTTGGAGCAAGAAGGAAAAAAGGATCTTTAAAAGGGGGACAAAGCAAGTGTGAGTTAGGGCACGATTTGGGTTAGGGCCAACACTGAGTGCTTCTTTTAGAACCGTCTCCTGAGTTTACCCTTGTTGCTGAGCCCTAGTTTATCTTGAATAACATCAACAACAATAAACAATAGTTACTTCTTCTTGAGCATTTATTCTAGGTTAATGCAACCTATTTTATATGCACTACTCATTTCATCCTCACAACAGCTCTACTGTTCCTCCTTTTCATGCCAAAAAACTGAAGTTTCAAAAAGGTAAGTTGCTTCTCTGAGGTCACACAGCCCAAAAGTGGGAGAATTGGGATTCAAAGCCAGATCTGCCTGGATCCAGAGTTACCTTAAAGCCACAAGTCCTGGGGCTCCCGGTCAGCTTCTAAATTGCCCTCTCTCCCCTCCTAGCAAGTTTGCCCTGGAAGCCTTCCTGAAAAGACATGATGATGTTTGTGAAAGTGCCTAAGCCTGTGCCTGAAATAATAAGTTTTTATTTATTTAAACCATAATCTTCTGAAAACCTACTTGGGTGGCTTCACAAAGATGCACAGCATCCACCAGGCACACAGCAGGTGCTCAAAAAAGGTTCGTTTGGTTGGGATCTGCTCCAGGGTGAGGCTGGTGGGTGAGAGCACTGGGGGAGCAACCAGGCTGCAGACATCAAGGAGCAGAGCTGCACGTGGAGAAAGGTGACACATGGGAGAAAGGGAGAAGAGTACCCTTGGGCTCTCTCTCACCTGTTGTACCAAATTCCTGGGTGTTGAGCGATGTGGCTGCAGCCGAGAATTCTGCTCTCTGGCCTAGTCACATAGGAGGGGTTGCCTAGAGCCCCATGGATTCTACTCCATGGATGAATCGTTGAGCCTTTTCTGTACAATAAAATCGGGTTCAGGACTCCTCATTTGCTAATAGCTATGTGACAAAATTGTAACTTACCTTTATCTGTAAAATGTTAATAAACCTTTGATCTACAAATGCCCTCTTTTTATAAGGTCAGTCCCACCAAGAAAGTAGGAACATCGAAGGTGGAGTGGGGAATGTTTTCCAAAGGGGAATATTATAAATACTTGAAAAACTTTCCTAAAGAAATTTCTCTTTTGTACTTACAGCCTGACCTATTGTTCTAAACACTTTCTCTGAACAAGCATTCATCAGGGATATTTTTTCTTTTGTCCTTAGTGGAAAAGGCTACTATCCGACCAGCTAAAAGCATGGACTCGCTGTGCTCAGTGCCCGTGGAAGGTGAGATTTTTCAGTTGGATTTGGAACTGGGGATTACAACTGGGAGACTGGCGCTCCCACACCAGACTTGCCTTCCTAAACCGCAGACCCTGCTCAGCTCCAGTCATGGCCACACACAATCCCCCAGGCCCAGATCCCTCCCTGACTTTCCGGAACTCAAGGGGCGCACACAGCCCTTGCAGTAACCTCCCCTACTCCACAGCTGGAGACAGCAGCCTCCTTGCATTCAATCCTGAGCCAGGTAAAGGGTCAACACCTGAAAACTAAGGCAGAAGAGGCTCCCCCTGGGGCATAAAGAAGAGTTTTGAATTTAGGTGTTTCCGTAGGCATTAGCTTCATTGTGTTTGTCAAGTCATGATTTTGAGTTGGTAGAGTCATTCATTCCTTCATTCATCAATAAACACTGACAGGCACCAGCCTGGCACTTAGCTGGTCATTGCTGGTTGGAGCAGATGTACATACAGTTGCATGCCAGGTTACACCCATCACCAAAGCGGCACCTCACCATGTTAGTTCTTACAGCTCCAGCCTTAAGGGCTGACTTGCCTGTAGCCCCTGCTTCTGTTTTTGTTAAGCAGCCAACAAGCACTGCTACAACTGGCAATACACAGGGCTTCCCTAGCAGCAGACTGTTTAAACTCCCCCATGATTGTACCATGACTTTCGAATCCCTTTAATACAAGGTATGTTGCTCTTTGATAAATGAGGCAGCCTGAAACAAAACAGAAAATCTTTAGAACAACTTTCAAAAAATAATACTAAACTTGTAAAATATTCAATGAGATCTTTTTAAGCTGCCTCAATCCTTTTAGCATTTTCTCACCTTTATATTCATCAATTTGCTTGGTTTTGAGACCTCTTGGGAGCAGTTCTTGCCCAGTTTGGCAGGATTTAATATTTCAAAAGCTAAAAAACAAAACAAAAAAGACACTAAAAGCTAGGTCACCACTTCCGTGGGCATTGGGCAGGTTATCTAACCTCTCAAGTCTCAGTTTCCTCATGTGTTAAGGGAGATAATTACACTTCTCCTACAGAGTGGTTCCTAAGAATTTTAAACCTAATGTTACCTAAGATGTAGCACTTAGTGCCTAGTTGGGAATTATTTTCCAGATCCCTGGCAATTCAGTTGTTGTCTCCCAGCTTATTTATTTCACGCACAGATTTTTTTCTCTTCTTTGCCTTCACTTCTAAGTCAGTCAGGAACTCACTCTTCACAACTGTGCTTTCTAACATTTAGTTAATTTACATTTCTAGTTTCTCATCCTCTGAATCAGCAGGAGGAAGCCTGGGAAAAGGCAAAAAGGTCTAGCTGAGAACAGCATTTGTTTCCTTGCTGGGAAATCAAACCCCTGTTTGGGTCCATCTGCCAGAGAAGACTTAAAACAATAAGTTTTAAAGTTTTAAAATGAAACAAGATTCTGTTATTTTGGCCTTTTTATCTTCATTCTGAGCAAACATCATTCTGTCATCTCCCACCTTCTTTTTATTTTTTCATGATCTACATCTAATGCTTGGTGGATGACTGCTCTGTTCAGCAATTTCAGCAGTGTCTGTCTTTTGGAAACTACTCTACCTGCAAAGTTTAAAACAGATACATATGATACAACAAAATGGTTCTATCAGGGCATTATGACAAGATTCTGTGCACATAGGGAGAGGTTTCCTCTTGTCAACCAAATGGTATGTACCTGTCTTTATTAGGATAGCTATGCCCTTATTATCATAATATGCCTTTCCAATATTCAAGTATTGTGTGCCTGCCCTTACTGGAAGGCTGCTCGGTGATGTGTGTGCTCAGGCTGCTGACCACGTTTGTTTGCTTTTTCACTAGGGAAAGAAACCAAAGGAAATTTCAGTCGAACAGTCACCACTGGTGGATTTTTCATTCCAGCAGCGAAAATGCACTCGACTAGCACTGGCAGCTCATGTGACCTCAGCAAGCAAGAGGGCGAATGGGGCCAGGAGGGGATGCCGGCGGGGGCCGAGGGGGGCTTTGACGTGAGCAGCGACCGAAGCCAGCTGCAGGGCGCTCAGGCCCGGGCCCCGCCTGAGCAGCTGAAGGTGTTCCGACCCATCGAGGATCCCGAGAGCGAGCAAACAGCCCCGAAGATGCTGGGTATGTTCTACACCTCAAACGACAGCCCCAGCAAATCGGTCTTTACCAGCAGCCTCTTCCAGATGGAGCCCTCTCCCCGTCACCAGCGCAAGGCCCTGAACATCTCCAAGCCCTTTGCTGTGTCCGTGCCACTCCGTGTGTCAGCCGTCATCAGCACCAACAGCACCCCATGCAGAACCCCCCCAAAGGAGCTACAGTCTCTTTCCAGCCTGGAAGAGTTTTCTCTCCAGGGCTCAGAGAGTGGAGATTGGCCTGAAGAGAAGCCACTGGGAGTTGAGACTTCTACAGGTAAAGTAAGGGAGAGGGTCTCTTTCCATTGCAAGAGAGGAAAAACCAGACTTAAACAGAGTTTTCAGGGCAATGTAGTGAAGTGGTTAAGACTGCGGGCTCTGGAGCCAGACTGCCTGGTACAAGTATAGGCTCAGCCATTTTGCTGTACAATCTTCAGCAAGTTAACACAACCACTCCATGCTTCAGCTTCTTGATCTGTACAATAGGGATAATGTTAGTATTAAGTTGTGAATATTAAATTAGTTAATAGATGTAAAGCTATCAGAACAGGGTCTAATACACAGCAAGTACTCAGTAAATGTAAGGCAGGAGGGAAAACTCACAGAATGGAATGCAGAGCTGGAACTGGGGACTCAACTCTTCCAGACACAGTCCACCCATCCCACATTTCTACCTCACATCTGCAGAGAACACGGCTAGTGGCCCTAGCGGTGAGAAAGAGCATCCTCCTCCCAATTTCCTTTAAAAAAAAAAACACAGGAGGACTCTGTGTTTGGGCCTGCTTGGGCCACATGCCCAGCCTTGGACCAGTCACTGTTGCCAGACTAATAGGATTCTAAGATTGGCCAAGCGAGAGTCCCTGGGCCGTCTCTGGAGTGAGAACCAACAACCAACTGTGAGCCACACAAAAGGGAAGTAATGAGAACCTCAGAGGAAAGGATGGCTGAGAGACAAACCAATAAATGCTCATTGTGGTTTAAGAATATTTCTATTTCAATTAATATTAGCTAAACCCATGCACCTATAGTCACCTAATCTATGACAAAGGAGGCAAGAATATACAATGGAGAAAGACAGTCTCTTCAAGAAGTGGTGCTGGGAAAACTAGACAGCTACATGTAAAAAAGAATGAAATTAGAACACACCCCAACACCATACACAAAAATAAAAATTAATATAAGCTAGCTTTTTCTGATCACCTATCATGGTGTCAGGCACTGTCCTAAGTGTTCTACATGTATTATTGCATTTCTTCTCACCACAACTCCATGAGGTATAGGTAGTTACTTTTATCCCCATTTGCTTAGAGAGGAATCTGTTAACTTGCCCGAGGACTCATGGCAAGGAAGTGTAAAAGCCAGGATTTTAATCCAGATTTTTAAAAATCCATGCTTTTAAGCATTCTGCCATGATACCTCGCGTGTTTGCTATGGGCTGTAGAGTTAAAACGATTGTTAGGATGCAATCCCTTCCCCCAGCAAGCTCCAAACTAGGAAGGGAAACTGAAACTCTGCACCCACCTGCAGCACAGGGTCAGCTTGTGGAAGTAGCCTAACACCCCCCTTGGACTTTTTTTTTTTTTTTAAGTATAGTTGATTTACAATGTTGTGTTAATTTCTGCTGTACAGCAAAGTGATTCAGTTATACACATATATATACACACACACATTTTTTTTTATATTCTTTTCCATTTGGTTTATCACAGGAAATTGAATATAGTTCTCTGTGCTATACAGTAGGCCCTTGTTGTTATCCATCCTATATATCATAGCTTACATCTACTAAACCTAAGCTCCCGCTCCATCCCTCCCCCAACCCCTCCCCCTTGGCCACCCCAAGTCTGTTCTCTGTGTCTGTGAGTCTGTTTCTGTTTTTGTAGATTAAGTTCATTTGTGTCATATTTTAGATTCCACATATAAGTGATATCGTATGGTATTTGTCTTTCTCTTTCTGACTTCCTTCACTTAGTATGACAATCTCTAGTTGCATCCATGTTGCTGCAAATGGCATTATTTTGTGTTTTTTTTATGGCCGAGTAGTATTCCATTGTATATATGTACCACATCTTCTTTATCCATTCATCTGTCGATGGACATTTAGGTTGTTTCCATGTCTTGGCTATTGTAAATGGTGCTGCTATGGACGTAGGGGTGCGTGTATCTTTTTGAATTAGAGTTTTGTCTGAATATGTGCTCCTTTGGGCTTTTTGAATGAGGGAGAGTGTAAGTACCCAAAGTATCATGAAAGGGGTGTTCAGAAAGGAGTTCAGTGGCATCTAAAAGAAGCAGCCCTCTCAGGAGGATTCCAGGAACACTTCTCAGAAGTGGTGACATTTGGGCCTTCATAAATGGGTAGGACTTCCGAATGCAGAAAAGATGGAAAAGGGCATTATGGGCTGAGAGGTGCTGACTGTTGTGAGAAGTGTATAGATTTTGGACCCCAGCTGGGCAGATTCAGATCCGAGCTTCACCATTTTGGGGCAGTGTGACAGCTGGTTGATATCTCTGAGCCTGTTTCTCTTCTGCAAAGCAGGGATGGCTCCTATCTCAAGGGCTGGGATGAGGTCCGCATGGGAAAATATTCACAAAATGCCTGCTCAGGGTGTGGTCCTCAGAAGATGCTCAGTGAACATCAGTCCCTTTCCCCTCCCCCTTCCCTTCAGGATGGGGCAAAAGAGGAGCAAAAACGTAGGGGGATTAAGTGATGCCCTGTCTGGAGAATGCTCCATGGGCTGCTGCGGGTGGAACAGAGTGAGGGTTAGAAGAGGAAGCGCAGCCTTTGACGAAAAAGTGTTTCCAAAGGCTTTTATGTGATTGGCTGTCCTTTCCAAAAGAGAGGGTCCCCAAGCCCCAAGGGGTCTTTGGCAGACAGTCTGTTACTTTTTTTCCCTCTCTCCTTCCTTCTCTCGGTAATTCAGAATACCCAATCTGTATCAAATTGGTCTTGGAAAGACACTGATGGAGACTCCAGTCTGCTTCCCTGACTGTGATTAGTGGCAGCCAGGGCAGAACAAGGGACCCTGTAGGAGGCAGCCACGTGGATCTAGGACCAATGGCCAGAGGGAGATGCCAAAAGTTTCAGCGACAGCGGAGGGCCCCTCACCTTTCTCTCTGATGGAATTAGGTTCACGTAGGTTACTTATCTTCTTCCATAATTATTCCAAATGAAGAACTTCACCTTCCTTAATAAATTATTTTTTTCTTTCTTTTGTACGGTAGCAATAGATAAAAGAAATAGAATTAAAGAAAATTTTCCAGGTTACCTGATTTAAATTTTTAGTCACTCTGCTCAAACCCGTTCTTCTACTTTTGGCTAAACTAGGCAAAATTCCAGTGCAGCCCAAAAAGTAAGAGATACCAAGTAAGTATTGCATTATAACTAAAGTGTTGAAAGTTAGATCATTGATCGCTTTGAATGAAAAAAAAAAAGGATTATTCAATTAGTCATAGTAATTAATTATCTGACTTCTATGTGATTCAAGACTACGTCTTGGTAACCTCCATCCTTGGGTTGGGGGACGGGGTGGGGGAAAGGACCACAAACTGGATCCTTCTAAAAGGGCTGACTTACAAGCTACAACTAACGCTCTCTGGGTCCCCTTCTAGAAATGCTTATTAGAGGGAGGTCAGAGTAACCATATAAATTTAAGGAGGCCTGATCAATCAAACTCCAGAATTACCCTAAGAGATATTAGGAGTTGCCTCATTCTTCTTCTGAGGAATGTACAAAAGAACTCTTTTAAATAGTTATATTTTAGTGCATCTGAAACAGGAGTCTACCTACAAAAATATGTTTTGCCTATCTCATAAACCCATGGTTCTGTTAGTTAAGGTACAGGCCAAGCTGCTGTCACATAGAGAACAAAACACAGTGGCTCAAACAAGATGGGAGTTGATTTCTATCTTGCATACCAGAGGTAGGTGGATGCGCTCGGGGAGATGCTCTGGGGTCCCAGGTCCCTTCAGCCGTCCCCAGGGGTGTTGTTCCTGCCTGTGTGGTCAAAGTGAGCACAACAACCCCCACCATCACATTCCTGCCTGTGGGAAGGGGGCCAGGGGAGGCGCCCAAGCAGCTTCCACTTAAGGGTGGACCCAGAGGTTGCACCCATCACTTCCACCTCCATCCCATCTGCCATAACTCACACGGCCATGCTGACCTTCAAGGGAGGCTGAGAAGCATCGCTGGCTGGATGGCCAGGTACCTAGCGAAACCTGAGCGGCAGGGAAGGTTCTATTTCAAAATGAGGAAGAGAATGGATACTAGGGGACGTTAGGAGTCTCTGTCTCCATGGTCACCCACTTCATGCATAAAGCATCCCATGCTGGGAACCTGACAATGCCCTTCCCTTCTGAGCTACAGAGACTCTTTTATAGCTTACAAGTATCCAGCAACCATATATATTGGACTCCTAGGCCCTTAGAAGATAGTTTCTAGACATAGATGCTGCCTCTGTCCTGAGGAACTTAACCCAGGGATGGGCACCACATACAAGTGAAAAGAAAATGGTAACCTGATGGCTTGGCACCGCACGGGTTATTACAGTGAGTGCTGCAGGAAGTGGAGGGAAGGAGAGCGTGGTCTGGGGAGGCTCCAAAAGAGGTGTTATTAGGTTAGCGTCTTGAAGACTGGGTTAGAGTCGAGTCTCAGGGAGGACCAGAGCAGGGGGGTATAAGGCCTGTCAGGGGTAGCAGGTCTGCTCAGTGTCACGCAGGGGAGTGGAGAAGAGAGAATGTGTGGCTGAGCCAGAGTGAGGAGGGCTTTGAGCAGGACAGTGAGTGATCTGAACAAGCTCACATGTCATGCAGACCCTTCCTCCACTCCTCACTTTAAGAGTCCACAGTCAATGAATGGAAGACCCTGAGCTTTACAAAAAGAGACACTGGCAAACATCCAACTAAGAGTTCGTAGTAAAATGGGAAAAAAATATTAAAAAAAAAAATCACTGACGCATTACCCTTTTACCCAGAAGTTTCACTTCCAAGAATTTATTCTAAATAAATAGCTGCACAAGTACAAAATGTGTATGCACATCACGGCATTATTTGTAATAGCAAAAAACAGGAAACAATCCAAATGTCCACCTTTAGGAGATGGATTGAATAACTAAGGTGCATCACTCACAGTTGAGTCCCATGGAGTCCATAGTTTTGTAGGCCCGGCACCATTTCCTCAAACTCTTGTTCATCTGCGGGGGACAGTTTGCACACGGAAGGCACTGTATCTGAAGTGTCTGCCTTGTGTTTCTGGTTTTCTGCCTCGGGGCTTTTTCTGAAGGGAGGAACTCACCCAGCCCTTGCTCAGGAAAGCCCAGAAGTATATGGAGAGTTAACTGAGGCAGCTCTCACCCAATAGGAGATGGGAGTCAGGGGATTAATGCCCCAGCCGTACACCCTTCGGTGGAATAACTATGGGGCACATTCCTCGTGGTTCTTCAGAGGGTCACCAGGGACTGAGTTCTGGTTGCTCACTGTGGTAACCACTTATTGATTTTTCCTCCATCACTGTCTCACCTCCTCACTCCTGCTTCCTGGGACCACCTTTCAAATAAGCGACTGCTGCCAGGACCTTGGCTCAGGCTCTACTTTGAGAGGAACTCAAAGTAGCCCACATCCTAAAGAACAGTTAACCTACTTATATTACTAATATGGCATAGATTTCAAGATATATTCTTAAGTGAAAAAAAATGCAAAACATGGAATAGTATAAATCACAGGCTATAATTTGTGTAATAAAGGTGGGGAATAAAAAATATATGGTACAAGTATCTGCTTATATATGCAAAAATGAACTATGGCAGAATAAACCAGAAACTGGTAAAAATGGTTGTCCATAGGAGACAGTGGGGGTGTGGAACAGAATGGAAGCAACAGGGATGAAAGCAAAACTTTTCTGAGACCACTTTTTTATATAATTTTAACTTTTCAACTCTGTAGTTGTTTTACATATTCAAAAATTAAGTTAAATTTCAAAAAACAAGCCTGCTAAGTGACGGGCAGAGGAAAATAGCACTTTGTCAGTTCTGAAGCATTATTAGTTCTGACATCAGGATGCTACTACTGGGTCTGATTTTAAAGCCAGCACTGTGGTCAGAGGCCTTAAGTCACCAGCATAACTAGAGGCAATGAGAAGAGTTCATTCTCAATCAGTAAACTTTTCTGAGCTTCTACTGTATGTCTGACACTGTACTAAGTGCTTTGCCTCTCTAATCTACTTTATCCTCACAACAGCCCTGTAATATATTATTATATATTATTATGCCATTGTATCAAGGTTACAAGATTCACTGAGGAACTAGCATTTGAACTCAGGTTTCGTTAATTCCAATGTAAACAATAATAATATCACTGAGGATCTGCTATGTAACAAGCACTGTGCTAAGTACTGAGTATACATTGTGGAAACAGCCTTATACAGTGAGATAGGACCTTCTTCAGGCAAGGCAGTAGGGGCCAAACATGAAGTCTGCCTCCCTCTCTAGTGTCTTGGTAGATGTTTAAGATCAGAGCTTAATCACTTTAGATATAAAGATATATCCAAACTGATGTGCAGATCACCCCTGGGAAGAGTCACACGGGAAGCTGCAATCATAATCATAATACATCTTTGTAGCTTGGTGTAAATCACAGGTTTCTGTGACCTTAGGCAACAGGCAAAAGATTGGATTAGCGCCAGCTTTCTCAACCTCAACACTATTGACATTTTGGACTGGGTAATCCTTGTGGGGGGCGGTCTTATGCTTTGTAGCATATTTAGAAGCATTCCTGGCTTCTACCCGCTAGATGCTCGTAGCCACTCCCCCCCACCCGGTTGTGAGAGCCAAAAGTGTCTCCAGACATTGCCAAATGTCCCCTGGAGAGGGGAGGGGCAAACGGTTGCCAATCGAAAACCACTGGACTAGATGATCTTCAAGGTCCCTCCCATCTCCAACAGTCTGAGACTCTGGGATCAGAGGACAGATCATTGGTAGGAGGAAAGGGTAAAGAATGTGAGGGAGCAGTGAGCTGGGAGAATTCCCTCCATCCATGTGACACAGAACTAGTCTGGGACAAAGACTGTGTGGGAAACAGCCTCTCTTGAATGGAGTCTCCTTCCACTGATAACTCTCATCCTCATTGCAGCATCTGTACCTAAGAAGGCAGCACTTGAGAATATTAAGCCAGGACCAGATGCAGTGAGAGCACTGGAATGCAGCAAAGGCCTTCCCCAGGAGCCAGGCGGCCAACCGGAGAAGAAAACCTCAGAACACTCCCTAGGCTCTCGACATTCAAGTGAATTAGAGAAGAAGTTGGATGCAGAGAAGGCGGTGGAGGAGGGTGGAGAGACTGGCCAGGTGGAATCCAGCGCTCTGCAGGAGAGCCCTGGGGCCAGAGGTGAAGCAGTGTTTCTCCATGAGATGGTAAGGTGGACTCACTGCCTGGTCCAGCTAAAGTTTTTTGTTGCTGTTGTTTGTTTGAAGAACCAGTTTCTGCCAAGGGGACTTTACGGCACAGCCTTCTAATCAGGTCTGGGATTTTTTTGCAGTGAACTTGTCAGGGATCCTATGGTGATACGAAGTAACCATCCAGCTCAGATTCCCTCGGACCGACTCAACTCTATAAATATTTCTGACCTGAAGTCACCATAAACCAGTAACATGTCCTGGGAATGTAATGACATTCAATCCCGGAAGCAGTGCAAAATCTGCTTCTCGTGTCCTGGTCCCAAACGTGATGACCATTCATGGGGGCCAGCTCTCTTCTTCCAGACATCCTGGATGGACAGTTGTCTATGTTTATTTGTAAAAATCTTCTGTAAGATTTTCAGGATCTACTCCTTCCTCCTATGGCTCTGGAGAACTTAAAACATGATGCCAGAGCGTACTAAACCTTTTCCACTTTTTAGAGGTGGGATTCTCCAAGGTCTTTTGCGGGGGAGATATCCTTGCTCAAGATGAAGTCGTGAGGAGGTTTTCCAGGGACATCCAGGGAGGAGTCTTACATTTGAGAAATAGCTCTGTGACCTGGAGGAGCATGCCAAAGGGGAAAAGAAAACTTTGCCTTTTAACTTGCTTCCAGGAACTTGGTTTCTGGGACACGCACAAAAGGCTTGTGGACTGGGAGTTAGGGCAGTGCAGGCACACCACAGTGGCCTCCGGAGGGCTGAATAAGGGCTCCTGTAAGGTGTGTTTGTATTTATAGAAGGAGAAGGTTGCAAAGAGTATTATGGGGATTGAATCTGGGGAGGGATCAAGTATGAATGACATTGCTTTGAGAAGCAGATGAAGTTAATGCTAGAAGGAGAACCAGGCTGGATTCATGGAAACAAGTAAAAGCGGCAATTCATTCATTCATTTAAAAACGTGTTAAACGCCTATTTTGTGTCAGACACTCTGATGAGCACTGGGATCACTGCAGTGTACAAGACGGTCACCATCACTGTCTTCTTGGAGCTGACAGCTTAGTAGGTGAAAGGTCATTAGCCAAGTCTTTTCTAGGGTGATATGGAAGTATGAGTTCTGTGGGAGCATATAACAGGGGGATGCAACCTAGTCAGAGGGAGGAGGGGGTCACAAGGGTCAGGGAAGCCTTCTCTGAAGAATAGATATTTAGATTGAGAACTTAGCTAGGAGAACGGGGTAGGGAGCAGAGTAGGAAGGGAGAGACTCTCAGGCAGAAAGCGTAAGATGTGCCATGAATTTGAAATGGGAAAGAGCATGAAACATTCAAGGAATAAGAACAAGGCTGGAGAACGGGAACGTGGACTAGAGCAAGTGCGGCTCAGAGCAAAGCAGAAGCCACGTCAGGCAGGGTTGCTTGGAAGGGATTTGGAGCTTAACCTAAGGGCAAAGGAAACTCTTCTGATTTGCTCCGAATTTTACCTTTTAAAGGTCACTCTATTCTGTGAGGAGAATGGCTTGGAGAAGGGCAAGACAGGAGGCAGGGATGGCAATTAGAAGGCTAGTCTGTGGCAGACCAGGGGAGAAAAGATGGTGGCTTAGACTAGAGTGGGGGAACTGGGGATAGAAATGGAAGGCTTTCAGAGCTATTTGGAAGGTCAAGTGAATAGGACTTGGTGAAGGATTGGATAAGGACTGAGGGAGAAGGAAGAATCAAGGACAACCCATGAGTTTCTCATCTGAGCGAAACATGCACTATGGTCCACTTAACTGAAGTGGCAGACTGGCGGTGGAGGGGAGTTTAGATGTTCATTTATTCATTTAAATGTATTGTTTCTTAGTAAGAGATCAATAATGTAGGAGCTGCAGAGAGTAAAGAGATGCCTCTGACCTGAAGGAGGGCACAGTCTAGTAGGCAAAATAGAAATGTACACAGATAAATGCAGTACAGTAGAATTAGATCTCAAAAATACCCCTGCCTTCTGACCAAGTAATCCTACTCCCGGACAGTTATCAGAAGGAAATAAAAGAAAACAATGAACCCACTCAAATTCACAGACCCCTTATTGAGCAGTTACTCACAGTATACCAGGCATCATTTGGCCTTGAGGAATCAAAGATGGATGAACACAGTTCCTGATGGAGGAACTCACAGTCCATTGGGAAAGATAAGACAAGCGTCCAATTAACTGTAATGTGAAATGACATGTGATCAGAGCCAGGGGAGAAGTGATGTCAGGTGGGTAGCATGTCAGACTTCCCAGAAGGGCCGTCCGCCCCTCAGGATAGAAATGCCTCCCCAAACTGCTTCTCCTCGGGACAGAATTAGGCCTTGAGATAAGAAGCAAAAGGAACTGAAATTTGCTTCCCTGGCCCTGACCAGGCCTCCCTTCATCCCTTTCCTTTCTGCAGCTGTGGGCTTTGTGTAGGGAAAGGGAGGAGCCGAGGAGGACAGAGAGAAGCTGGACTTGAGGGGAGACAAGGACAACAAATAAGATGGCGCAGGAAGCACCCATCTCAGTTAACAGTGGTTATCTGTGGGGAATTGGGGGTATATCATTTTGCTATTTTTCATCCTTCTTTCTTTTCATATGTATCAAATCTTTTTTTCCATGTGGAGTATGTATTTCTTTGGTAATAAGAGGGGAAAGCTATTTTTATTTATTTGGAAAGCAGGTGTCAGGACAAGAGTTACCATTTCATTCCACTGGGAGACTCTCATTCTTGTGAGCCATCGGGTCAACCTGAGGTTATATGAGATCAGGGGTTGGTTTGTTTTATTAGGGCAACAGTGCACAGGGCTTAAGTGCTTATGTTCTGGGGCACACTGAGCTGGAATTCAGTCTTGGTCTGCTGCTGTGTGGCTTTGGTAAAATGTTGAATCTATTTGAACACAGTTCTCCTCATCTCTAAAATGGGAGTAATTACAGTAGTAGTTCTCTTTTACGGTTCTTGGGGAAATTAAGAAAATACAGTTAATGATGTGGCACACGGTAAGCATGAATAAACAGCCACAGTTATTACTAACACTGTATCCTTTGTGTGCTGAGGTTAGCGCCGCCAGGCACTGCTCCAGTCCCTAGACGCTCCCTGGGAAACAGTGCGGATGTCCGCGCCGAGAGAGTCTTTGGTTCTAAGTAATCAGTTTCTTGATGTTTTTCAGGATGAAGATGATCTGGCCAACGCCCTGATCTGGCCTGAGATTCAACAAGAGCTGAAAATTATTGAATCTGAGGAGGAACTCTCCTCCTTGCCCCCACCTGCTCTAAAGACCGGCGCGACTCAGCCTATTCTTGAGTCTAGTCCAGGGCCTTTTGCTTCCCCGGAGCCTCCTGGGAGCCTGCCTTGTGGCTCCGCCCCAGCTCCAGTTTCCGCCCCTCTGGAGGAGTGGACTAAGGATCCAACCAATCAGAGCACACAGGGCACTTCCGCAGCAGCCAATAGAGAGAAGCCGGAGACAACCAGCATCCTCCATAGATCCGAGCCTGAAAAGGGCCAGCGCCCAGACCCTGCCAGCCTGACTCCTCTGGAAATGGTTCCATTTGAGAAGTCTCCTCCACAAGCAGCAGCGGAGGTGGGGGGCCCAGGGAATCTGTCTCCTCTGCTCCTGCCTGTTTCTCCTCCTCCTCCAACTCCTTTGGAGGAGGCGCCTCCAGTCCAGCTATTGAAGGGTGCCCCTGAGAGAGAAGACTCATCTGGGAATTTGAGAACAAACCCGTATATAGATCAGCTGAAGTCCAAAGGCAGCCCTGGGATTCCCAGTCTTTGTCAGGGAGAGGAGGCCTCTTCAGAACAAAGTGAAAAGCAAAATTCAAAGAATGCTGCTTCTGAGGGCAAAGGCTCTAGCTTTCCAAGCTCAACCAGGGAGGTTGAGATTTCTCCACAAGGAGAGGAGGATGCAGCCCACTTAGTACAGGAGCCCTCAGACTGTGATGAAGATGACACTGTGACAGACATTGCCCAGCATGGTCTGGAGATGGTGGAGCCCTGGGAGGAGCCCCAGTGGGTGACAAGTCCCCTGCACTCACCCACCCTTAAAGATGTACAAGAGGCCCAGATGCAGGGCCCCCAGGGCCACCGGTTGGAGAAGAGGCTTTCCCACAGGCCCAGCCTTCGCCAGAGCCATTCTCTAGATGGCAAAACCACGGTTAAGAGCCAGTGGACTCTTGAGGGTTCCTCCTCCAGCAGCTGTGCTAATCTTGAAGCAGAGAGGAATTCCAACCCTCTGCAGCCCTTGGCACCCAGGAGCGAGATTACTGGATGGGATGAGAAAGCCATGAGGTCCTTTCAAGAGTTCTCTGGCCTGAAAAGGACAGAGGTTCCTCACAACCAGAAGGGACCAGGTGGTTTGCAGCCCAAATCAGCAGAATCCAGCCCTGTCAGTCTAGCAGAGGGAAAGGAACTGGGGACACACCTGGGGCCACACAACCCTCAAATTGAGCAAGGTAGTGATCCTGGGCCAGAAAACAGCAAGGAGAATTCACCGGGTGTGCAAGACAGCACCTCACCTGGAGAGCATCCCCCAAAGTTACAGCTGAAGAGCACTGAATGTGGGCCCCTAAAGGGGAAAAATAGGCCTTCTTCTCTCAACTTGGACTCTGCCATTCCCATCACTGACCTCTTCCGGTTTGAGAATGTGGCCTCATTTGGTTCACCTGGAATGCAGCTCTCTGAGCCAGGAGACCCAAAGATCACATGGATGACCTCATCTCACTGTAAAGTAGACCCCTGGAGGGTTTACTCCCAGGACTCTCAGGACCTGGACATTGTTGCTCATGCCCTGACGGGCCGCCGTAACTCAGCTCCTGTGAGTGTGTCAGCTGTGAGAACCTCCTTCATGGTCAAAATGTGCCAGGCCAGGGCAGTCCCAGTCATTCCACCCAAGATTCAGTACACCCAGATCCCACAGCCCCTGCCCTCTCAGAGCTCAGAGGAGAGTGGGGCTCAGCCCCTGGAGAGGAACCAAGAGGAACCCGGCTCAACTGGTGGAACCTCTCAGAAACTTGCCCAAGATGCTTCTCTCTCCTCCTTGGAAAGCCCAAAGGAAGAGAAACCAAAGCAAGATACAGGAGCCATTGAGTCCTTGCCAGTGGATGCCACTGCATCTCACATGTGCGAGGGATCCACCCTTTCTCCAGAACCAGGGTTAGTTAACCTGCTCTCCACTCAGGATGCAGTAGTGCAATGTAGAAAGCGCACATCAGAGACAGAGCCATCTGGGGACAACCTTCTTTCTTCAAAAATAGAGCGACCATCAGGGGGTTCTAAGCCTTTCCACAGGTCAAGACCAGGAAGACCTCAGAGCCTAATCTTATTCAGTCCTCCTTTTCCCATCATGGACCACCCACCCCCCTCATCTACAGTGACAGATTCCAAGGTCCTGCTGTCCCCTATCAGAAGTCCCACCCAGACAATTTCCCCTGGCCTTCTTTGTGGGGAGTTGGCAGAAAACACATGGGTCACACCAGAAGGGGTTACACTTAGGAATAAAATGACCATCCCTAAGAATGGCCAGAGACTGGAGACCTCAACAAGCTGTTTTTACCAGCCCCAGCGGAGATCAGTGATTCTGGATGGCAGAAATGGGAGGCAAATAGAATGACATCAGTTCATCTGCTGGTGTCTGAGAAAATGTCATGATTCATCTGGAAGTTATTACAGCGGCAACTTGCCTTTATTCCAGGCAGAGGTTATCCAAGTTCGGGCTTATTTTGGCCTCTTCTCTTTCTTCAGCCTTTTGACCATTTATTAAGTAGGCCATTTGCCAGGAGAGAGGTCAAGGGAAGGACCAAGAGATGACATTTAAATAAGCCTATTTGAGCAGGCAGGGAAAAGTCAGGTTAGGGGAAAGGATGAAATGCTGGCCTCCAGTGATATTTGGGGCTATAAGTTGCATCACTCCCCCATTGCCATTATCTAGTACTGTTGAGAGCTGGATGTGATGTCTTTTGAAAGAAAGAGAAATCCTTTGCCTGTGTTGGAAAATGTTGCTATTGAGGTTTGAAGGCCTCCTATTTACTTCATGCTTTTTAATGCTCTTTAAAGCATGTGTTCTTTTAGACCAGTTTTCTGATAAGCTTTGTAAAAGTGTACTATCCAGAGTAGAAGCAGGTTTGGAAATGCAAACTAACGTACACTTAGACATCCAGGTGGGTGAATATAGCCGTGCTTTCCCTGGAATCCCTGCAGATCTATCCCAGATGGCTCCATATACCAGCATAGAAAATCAGACTCTATACTCAAGAGCAAACTCTGAGACTGGCACAATCCAAGAAGACTTTCCGGCTCTGGCTTTTATTAATTTGGGACTCCAGCTGCCATGATCCTGCCCTGTGATTTATAAATCCAGTAGTCGGGCAGGGTGGGGGCTGAGCTGAGGGTTACCTCAGTGAAATGTGCTAAATCTTCATTTAGTATGAGATAGTGATCTGCTCTCCTTCCAATATCAGAGTTCACGAACAGATTGTCATCAAAAAGGAAAGCCTCACACATAGGCAGAACTACCCTCCAAACGTTAAGTGTTTAATAAATTGGTGGGACTTTCACAGAAAACACCTCTAGCTCAGTTTCACTCTCCTTCCACACTAGGCTGGGACCAGAGTACCAGAGAGGATAAGCGGGGAGCCCTAGGAGGAGCGGGAAGAACCCTTGCAGGGTGGCCATCACTCCCGCTTGGTGAGAGCTGCCCTTCTTGAAAATGTATTTCATTTTAGCCAGTGGGTACCTTCCTTCCTCCCTCCCCCTCCATTGGTCAAGAGCAGATTTGAGACACCCCTCCCCCTTCCATAATTCCCTTCATCCAGCACCCACCCCAGGCACTCAAATTTGCTCTTCTCCTGTCTATATGCAAGCAGAAGCAATAAACCAATCTGATTTTATTTCAGTTATTTGGAACTTCAAATGGTTCTTTCCTTTTCAGCTGGAGAGAGGAAGGAGAATTAACATAACCTGCTGGCAGATTTTTGGTGCTCTTCCAAAAAGGGCTTCACAGGAGCCCTTCTCAATGCAAAACCCATCATGGTATCAACACTTTCAAACCTTCTAAGACAACTATCTTGTTTGAGAAACAAAGAAAGATAGGACCTATTTTTAGCTCTATGCACCTCTTCTCAGGTTCAAGGCTGGCTGAACTCTGTCCAGAAGCTCAATCGCTGCAGACATTTCTCTAAGACCTAGCAGTACCTCTGGGCAGACCTCACAACCAAGGCTGGCAATGGGCTGGGTAGGGGCTGAACTGAAGTTACTTCCTCCAGTGAGAAACTGGAAGCTGATGTCCTGCAACAGATACATATTCCTCTCTCCCTTCTCCCCTGAGAAGCCTTACAGAGAGTTTTGAAATCTTGTCCTATACCTTTTAAGCCAGTGTCTGTGACAGATAAATGGCAAGCCAGCTGACGAGTTCTGCTCTCAGAGGGCACTGAGTGAGCAAGGGGAGCAGTTAATAGGCCTTTGGTCAGTGGTTTTTGCATTGGGTGAGCAGACATTGGACCAACAGCCAAGGAGATGTAAACCCGTAAGAAAAGTCCTAAGGTATAGCATTTTTCCCCTAGGCAAGAAAGGTGAAGGAATATAGTGGTGCCAGATGAGGAAAGCCGTGTTTAGGAGATTTGAAAAGTACATTTCTGCCTTATCAGAAAATGTGGCAGACAGGCTTTATGTCAATATCAGTACACTGTGGTGTCTACATTTTGATAAAGACCATGTTCCAGTTAGGATGTGAGAGAGGGAGGGAACTGCACTTTGCTTCACCATCAGAACTCTGAGCCAAGTAATGAAATATTTAAACTATTTTATGATTATTTAAAATTTTTGTAACACTTAGAGGATATATTTTTATTTGAGGATAGACTGAGAAGCCACCATTTCCATAATAACAAGTGAGTTCAACTTGAGGCACCTATGTAGATTGATTAAATGACTGCCATGTTCCTTAGACTCTGACATCTTTCATTTGTAGCATCATCTTCAGAAGTGTGTGTGTGTGGATATCATCCACATGTCATCACACACACACAGTGTGTGTGACAACTGTCTGGAGATATTCCCTACTCTGAGCTTTCCCAGCCAATCAATCCCGAAGGCCTTGGAAGCTGACTCACCTTCTTGGTCAGTGTCCTGCTGCTGAAGTATGGACCTCTCCATAATCATAAACTTCCTGTGAGCTGGGGCTAGCCTGGCACTGACGAAATTCCATTCCATGACAAGGAAAACTCATTACATTTTCCCCTTGAAATTGTTCCCCCCAAATCTCCTGAGATTACCTATTTGGTCATCCACTTGGGACTGAAAAATGAACCCCCTGAGAATGGCTGGATGAAAACCAGACTGCCTGCTTCCATCTAGGGGAAGGAGAGAAGAGGTGCTGCTATTTATAGGAGGATCTACATGGTGCCCTAGAAAGGGCTACAGAAACAAATTCTCAAAAGGCACCTTCAAATAAACTATGAGTCATCAAAACGGGGGGGGGGGGCTGATTTTAAATCCTGAATTTAAAGTGAAATGCATGCATATTCTAATGTTTCCTTCAGTGTTAATGGTTGCCTAATAAGATAATAACCTATATTTATTGGCAAAATGGCCCTCCCAGGCCAACCTTTTTTTTTTTTTTTTTGCCAAAATGTACCAGGTAGAGGGAATTTAGTTTTTATTCTCTGCTTCAAATGGAATATGAAGGGTCCTGATCAAAAACCCCATTAAGACATTGTTAGCCTAATCTAAGCCCTAAAATTCAAAATATTGGCCAAGGCAAAATTCTGAATTCTGGGGAGATTAAAAATGTAAACATCATCCTCCTCAACAGACAATATTTATCAAGAGCTTAGTAATATTGCGCTGGGTACCTCAGAACTCTGAAATTCTTGAAGAGTCTAATGAAAAAGGGGAGAGGGATGGTAGCAAATGAAATAGCCTATAAGCCACCAGGAGCAAGATCTAGAACCATTAAGTTACCAAATGAAAGCAGCAGGGGAAAACAGGTAACAACTTAGCATCTTTTAATATGATTGCTAATAGTGTTCAAGTTACCTACTGACTTTAATCAAATTAAACACAATTACAAATCCAGTAGAAGGTACCAGGAAGACATTCAGGTGCTGAGAATTTTGCTTTGATCACTTAAAAACTTAGCGAGTGGTAACTAAGAATAAATAGTTCTGAGGTTTTGCATGGTCTTAATTAGTTTGGCTGTGAAGTCTTGTTGGATCTCGGCAAATGAGCCAGGTAACATCAGGGTTCCATACTCCCTGAGAGGGGGGGGTTTAGACACTTCCATCATCACAAAATGGGTTAACTCCTGTTGATGATGAACTCATAGGTCCAAGATAAATTGTTACTTTCATGTCTAATGTTTAGCACATGATAATCACATTTGCCTAAAGTTGGGTGGGTCAGTCGATTGTCTACACAGGTCTTGTGTTCTGCCTGAAGAGCTACTGGGAAACCTAAGATTCATTTGTCTGGGATTGGAATGGGAGAGGTTCAGGGTAGGTCCAATTCCCGCCAGGATTGATTAGGACTACATTCTACCATGACCTGTCCTATCTGATGACAACATGAATCTTGGGGTTAAATGTTGCCAGGAGTATGATTTCAGGCATTTCCAGCAGGAAGGTCAGTTCAAAATGTGGAATGACAAAGCATGTGTCCTCCTTTGTCAACACCTTTCCTAGCAAAGTTAGACCAGAAGAGGGAGCAAGCACCTTTCCAAGCATGGAGAGGAATGGGAGATGGTAGAAGGGTGATTGCTTAAGATCAGGGTAAGTCCATATAGGATAAAATTGGGGCCACCACTGATCAACTGGCACACATTTAGTAGCGTTGAAGTTCATGAGCAATGCAGGGATCACTTCTATGAGGATGAAGGAGGATGTAGTTACATATACGAAACCTATGAAATTCAGAGCCATGTGTTTTACTGGATGAATCACAATGCTTTGCATTAACTTAATGCCATAGTACTTCCTGGCTTATAATTCTGTAAGGTAAAGCACTTTCTCAAAGGAGTCTATTAGAAAGCCACGTGATTTCAGCTGTTTGTTGAGCTTGACAAATATGTTTCCAAAGATATAATCAAAATGTTTTTCTATTGATTAAAAAAGCATAAATATTAAACCTATCCTTAGAGACATTTAAGTGTAATTAAAAGATTGTTATCCTTTAAAAATGTACTCTAATAAATGATATAAAACATAATGCTCATGACGGCACTATGAACTAGAGGACATGGGATCAGCAAAATCAATAATAGGAAAAGTGGACTTTATGCATTCAGGCTCATTGTTCTACTTTGTTCTGTTTGATGTCATTTTTTATTACTTCAAGGTTTGGTCTCCTCACAGCACAAGTCCTGATCATTTGCTTCAGTAAAATTTTCTTGCTATTTTACATCTTAATAATTGTCAAATATTTGCAACTTCACTCTCTTACTGTTGCAATCATACATGTCACCCAATATACCCAGTATAAATCAATGGATGTTGTCATGAAAAATGAGAAGGAAAAAAAGCTATTACTTCTCAAAACTCCACAGCTTAAGGAGTTATGTGGGTCTACCTGCAAAGATGTGAACTCAATTTTTCTACTTCTTGAATTAGTCAGGGAGGACTGTTTTTTTCAGTGATTTTTGTTAATGGTGCTCTGAGGGAAAAACAAGTTTGCTATCGTGGCATATATTATCACAGAATGGGGCTGGGGGAGGGGAGAGAGGCACTCAATGAGCTGAAATGACAGGCCCTTAAAAAAACAATCATACAGCCTAGGCTCACAACTTGGTGATATTTGCAGTGAAAAATATTGTTGCCAAGGGTATTAAAATTCTAGCATTTCGGCAATATTCTATTTAGAACTTTACACCACTCAGGCCTGCTCTTGTTCCTTCATTGCTGCCATAAATGCCTTTTATCCTATATACTCCCAGATCCCCACACTTCTCTGTTTCTCTGAGTAAGCCTACCACTCTTCCCCCCTGCCAAACTGGCAACACACAGTTCCCCTCACTCCTAATCTTTCCTCCAGTTCCTCTAGAGTGCTTCTCTCCTTGAATCTCTTCACTGAACGTTGCCTCCACTTCTTAGAGTTCAGTAAAAGTTGACACTCACCTGAGGATGCTTCTTTCCCTGCCCATTTTCCCCACATTACACAGACTACAAAAAGCCCAGAAATTTTATCCAGTTTCCCACTCCTGCTTCTGCACCGTTTCTTCCCATCTCATGCAAAAATCTCATTACTGAAATTTATGGCATCCAGCGATTTTACCTTTTCTGTTCTTTGTGGCCATGATGTAGTCCGTGTGCCAGATTTCCCAGTTTTCGGCACCAGACTCTCTACCTCCTGTCCCATCGTCATCCTGGATGACTTCAACGTTCCTGAGGAAAACTCATCCTACACCCTTGCCACACTTGCTTACGGCTTTTGCCTCTACTGAATTTTGACCATCTGCTTCCAGGGGTACACAGCAGGCTGTTTCATAACCCAGAACTCTATGATCCTGAACTCCCATATTCTTCTCAGAACTCCTATCTTTGCTCCTTTATTCCTTCTACTTGCTCAAGATCACTAATGCCCGACCCAGCCCTGCTCTTTCTGATGGCCAGTACTCCACCAGACTTCATTCTTCTTCCCCAGCCTTTCCAGACCCCAAGGTGCATCATCTCAGCTATTCTCATAACTCCCTTGGCTACTAGTCCTTCAGCTATACCTGCTTGGCAAACCTCCAAACCAGGACCAGGACTCTTACCACCCATCTTACTACCCTTTTACTGTGTCTATTGAGTTAGACTACAGAAAATCGTAAAACCATGAAGAAAGCCTTTGTAAATTTATGGTTTACCACCTCAGCAGTGGCCTCATTCCCAAAACTCATAAAGGCTATTCCCCCTCCCAGATGGACCACTCCTTTGAAAACATAATTACTTCTTACTTAACAAGTTTATGCTATCAGATACATTGCCACTTCCCTTATTCATACGTGTGTCCCTAAACTCCTTTCTAACTCAGGAGAAGCGCTATTCCTCTTCCAAACGGCTCCTTCTTCCCAATTCACTACTCTGAACCAACTGCCACCCGAGCTCCACCCTCACTGCTTCATTAAACTTCTCTTACTAAAGTTACCAGTGGTCTCACAATCAAATCCAACAGTCAATTCTTAGTCTCCTGACTTACCTTTTATATTTGATACTGTAATCATTCCTTTCTTGAAACTCTAATTCACCTCATCTCTTGGACTTCCATTTCCTTAGTGTTGCTCATTTGAAAGCTTCCTCTTCCTCTGCCCTTAAATGTTGTTAGTCATCAGAATTCTGTCCTTCCTTTTTCACTGTACATACTTTCCCTACATTATCTTATTCATGTCCGTGGCTTTTTCTATCACACAGTGGTGACACCCCACCCCAACTTTTCCCATTTTCTCTTATATGGACTTTTTAAATAGTTGGCTAATTGGTCTCCCTGCCAATTCTCACATCCTCCCATTCTCCAAACCTATCCTACATATTGCTGCCAAAGTTGCCTAATACAGGATAGTGGTTCTCATCAAAATCCCCTGGAGTGTGTGTTCAAACAGACCTAGGTATTCATCCAGAGTTTCTGACTGTTAGGTTTGGGTTAGGGCTTGAAAATTCCCATTTCTAACAAGTTCCCAGTTAGGTGATGCCAATGCTGCTGGTCCAAAAATTACACTTCCAGAACCCTTGACCTGCAAACTCTTTGGGTCATCGTTAAGTCTTCGGCTTAAAATCTCTCATTAGATAGCTTCTGTCTACAAAAGTCCCCAGCCTTCTGTCCACTTAAGAATTACCTGAAGTACTTGTGAAAAGTATGTATTACTGGGCTTCACCCTCAAGATTCTGACTTAGTAGATCTGATGCAGTGCCCAAGGATCACTCCTTTGACAATCTGTGACCTACAAGATAATAAAAATCCAAACCACTTAATGTGGAACTCGAGTCCCTCTGTAATCTATTCCTTGCCTAGCTCTTTAGCATTATTGAACTATTAGTTAAAAACTTAGTGCAAGTCTATGCGAGTTTTTGCCTCTTCTGTTCCCACTGCATGAGCCCTCCCTCCCTCTCTCATCTCTGTGGTAAACTAGTGCTGCTTCAAAATGCATCATGTGTGTTACTGATGCAGTGAGGCATTCCCTGACACTGCAGCTCCAGCAAAGTTGATCATTTTCCTGCATTAATTCTGTCTCTTGCATATACTTCCTTGACTGAGCACATTTGTGTTACCATTATTTACTTTTTTGCCTTCTAGCAAATGCACTCTGAACATGAGTATCTCTGGCACTCAGCAGTATCTAGCACATAGTAATTGCTCAGTAAATAGAAATGAGAGGGGTGGTGTGGAGGTAACCGATAGGGAGGGGAGGGAAAGCAGCTTAGGGAATAAAACATGGAATCAGAGTAAACAGGATATTGAGAAACGTTTCCATCATGCTAATAATGCCTGTGAACTACCCTCCTCTACTCTGACACATTTACTCACCTTAAGCCACCCAGACAACTGGTCAAGCAACTTCTTTCCTTTTCCAGTATCCCAAGTTCACCTAACTGATCTTTTGCTATACCATTTTTTCCACATACCATTTCCCAATATTTAACAATTACAAAAAAAAGGCCATTCTTTAATGGGCATGCATCTCCCCCTATCACTAAACAAAGATGGTGTCCTTTATATCACATGATCCCTAAGTAATAGGATACACAGGTAACTAGTAATTCTTCTCTCCCCCATCTGAATGTGGCATCTACAAATGTCAGCTAAAATGAGTAGAAGCGTGATGAACTGAAGGGTTTTATCTCCCTGATGCTGTCATATCTGGAAGGAGAAGGGGGGCATTTTGCAATTCCTTTAGTCAAAATTAATTTTTATTTATTATATTCACTCATTTGTTTGGCCAGGTTGGCATCTGGTCCTCCTGTGCTACTTCTTTAGAATATGGCCAAGACAGGTCAAACCAGAAGGTGGAATCATGTCAGCTTTCAAAACTAGTCTATTGGGCTTCCCTGGTGGTGCAGTGGTTGAGAGTCCGCCTGCTGATGCGGGGACGCGGGTTCGTGCCCCGGTCTGGGAAGATCCCACATGCCACGGAGCAGCTGGGCCTGTGAGCCATGGCCGCTGAGCCTGCGTGTAAAGACTAGTCTATTATCTCTAATAATAGACTAGTCTATTATTAGCCCAGTTATCTGGGCTACTTTTCAATGACAGAACCAGTCTGGGGCCATCGTGATGAGACATCTTTATGCCCAGGCCACCCATTTTGCTCTTAGCTGTCAAGTAATCTCACCAAAATATTAGTCAAAAGAAGCATATCTTCAAGACCCTAAGGAAAGAATATTGAGATGGCAGCTCTCCCACCTTCCCCCACTCAAGAACCACCATATTTAGGCTGAACCACTTTACAAAAACAACCAACACACTGGTTATCTTGTTATTTTTCCAATGTACCAAAATTATTCCCACCTGAGGGCACTCACTTTGCTGTTACTGTAACATGGAATTCTCCTCAGTCTTGCTTCATTTGATCTTTGCTCAGAAATCATCTCCTCGAAGATGCCTTCTAGGGACTTCCCTGGTGGCACAGTGGTTAAGAATCCGCCTGCCAATGCAGGGGATACGGGTTCGAGCCCTGGTCCAGGAAGATCCCACATGCCGTGGAGCAATTAAGCCCATGCACCACACTGCTGAGCCTGCACTCTAGAGCCCGCGAGCCACAACTACTGAAGCCCGCATGCCTAGAGCCCGTGCTCCGCAACAAGAGAAGCCACTGCAATGAGAAGCCCGCGCACCGCAGCGAAGAGTAGCCCCCACTCGCCGCAACTAGAGAAAACCCAGGCGCAGCAACGAAGACCCAGCGCAGCCATAAATAAATAAATAAATAAATTTATTTTAAAAAAAAAGATGCCTTCTAGCAATGCCATTCCTAGCACTTTCTATTTCCTTGATCTGTTTTTAATTTTTGCTTTACCACACCTATTGCTACTACCAGGAGACATTAAATTATATGTTTGTTTACAGCATATTTTGCAACCCCCGCCCCCCACATGGTAAGCTCTTGAGGTAGGGCCTTTGCTTTTCTCACTCACTGCTATATCCCCAGTGCATAAAATAGTGCCTGGTGGCCAACACGTATTTGTTGAATGACTGAATACACTCATATTGACTGCCAAATTATGTAACTTAAAAAAAAAAAAGTGTATCCATCAAAATATTTAAGGAAACAATGGTCACACATAGTAGTCACCTTGGGTAGCTGTACACACACCTACTCCTCACAATGCTGCCTTTGCTGAAAACCTGTTGGGAACTCTTCTGCAAGAACGGTTTTCAGAGCCAGTTTATGAATTACGTGATTTTTTTTTTTTTTTTTTTTTTACTTCATAAGCCATATTGTGTTTCAGTGTAAAAAAGCCAAAGTGAGCATAGAAAACACATGAGAATATATTTCAGGCTCTCAAGACAAGGCCTCAGAAATTCAGATGACTAGTGACATCAACTGACTAAGTATATCACCTCTCAAGAAAATGGACTGAAAGGGGTTAATGCTCACAGACATAAAGGTTCTGGAGTATGAAATTCAAAACACACACAGATCAAACTACCTGAGGACAAAAAAGTAAATTCTCATATTTCACTTCTGCTGGTAACTCTAAACATGCCTCTGTAGCAGAGTTGCTGCTAGACTGCATCCATTCCTCCAGTAACTTGGTGTCTTCAACCTGCCCAGACCCCAGCCCAGGGGATATGTGCTCATCTTCTCCCACTGATCTAGTCACACACCAGCTCCTTCATAAGTTTGGGCACTCTATTCTGTCCTAAAAAGTATTCTTTCAAAACAGCTAACAATAAAAGGAAAATCTTTACAAGCAAAAGAAGTGAAAGAACAGGGAAAATGAGAACAATATCCTGTTTCAGGACATAAGAGCTTACACAAAAGTATATTTAAATGTCATATGGCAGATAGAACGCTGAGTTCCTACCTTAGAAATGCTTCCTCCCAGTAGGCAGCAAAGAGAACCCCACCAGGACGAAAACCCACTTTTGCCCCATGCATTCCAATACTATCTGCCAATCAGAAAAAAAAGACAATGAGTGCTGTCAGGCAACTCCACTGATCTCTCTCTTTCTGTAGCAATAAGGCCAGCTAAGGACTAAAGATAATGAGAAAGACTAGAAGGAAAGTAGACACACAAAAGGTACTGTGTCAAGTGATATATGAGATGTGTTCATAAGTGAATAAGTTATTCCAGAGCCATACAAACAAATCAATCTCTTTACTGGAGAGGCACACCTCTCCTCTGTATATTATTCAGATATACTAACACATGAAAGATCACATCATCTTGTTTATGGATACATTTAATGTCCCTTGCCCTCCCCACCTTTCAAAACATAATAGTATACAAAATATAAAATATCTTAAATATTTATAAAAATCGCAAGAAAAAAATAGAACGTATGAAAATATTTTTATCTGAGTTCTCCCTCACTGTTGAGAGGCAGCTTAGTTTGCCTTGAGTTCATAATTATTGAGTGGATAGGAGTATGCCCTGCCTAATACTATTCTGTCCCGGAGGAGCTTAAATAAAACATAGTAGTTGCAGAAGAGGATGAGAGCCATGGAAAGTGTATGGTTCCACTTCTCCGACCGCAGCAAGGAATAGAGCTGGTAGAAGACAACACTGCCCTCAATAAGGATAAGCAGATTTAACAGCCTTAATGGACGATGAAACAGGAACTGTAAGGAAGTTAAAAAGCAAAATGTTATTTCATAGAAAAGACTGCAGTTATTCTCACATTTTTCTTCTAAAATCATTTCATATTTACAGGCTCCTATGTGCACTAACAAGCAGATCTGCTTATTGAGTATCAATCAGGCTATTTCTTGCTATAGAGACCCAAACCCTTTCTTTTTTGCTCAAGTAATAATGAAATACACTTTATTTCAACACCCCGAGACATGAAAAGGGATTATATCCAAAAGAACTCTGCCTCAAACATTTTTCCTAGATTTTATCTTAGGTATATATTTTATTTCAGATAACCAAAAGTATATTTATTTATCTAAGACAGGGGCTGGATAAAGGACCAAATGGGAAATATTTTAGACTCTCAAGTCAAGAGACAAAAACTGAGGATATTATATGTAGGTAACTCATAACCACTTAAAATGTAACCGCTTAAAAATACAAAAATCATTGTTAGTTTGTGGGCTGGTCTAAGACATAAACACCTACACTAGACAAGTCTGCAGGGAGCAGTGGTAATATAAGTTGAAATATCAATACAGTAATTTCTTAATTTTTTTCTTAAACTGTTACCCACCATGCTGTCTGTTTTATTTTGTTCAGTTTTTCTGGGTATTGATAAGTAGGGTGAACAAAGACAGAACAATGAGGAAGGAAGGAAAAATTAGTCAGAATTAGAGTTTGGCTAAACACAGACCTGTTTTCATTCCCACCAAATTCTTCAGTCTAAGAGGCTAAATCCTGGTTGACTAATAAAAATGTATTATGAATAGGAAGATAGAGGTCAAAGAATGCAAACCGTGATAACGGTAGTATATCAGATCTAAAAGAATAATTTAGACCTCAGGACTCGAATCTGAGAATAAAACCAAATCATCATGACAGCTCTGAAAGGTAACTGGTTCTCAGGATCCTTCTGTGGGAGGAAGAACATGTTTAACCTGGGTTTTATTACATGATCTCCAGTAATATCATGTATAAAATTGGCTCAGAATTAACATTCTAAAAAAAAAATTAGGCAATTTCAGATTCTGTGGCAATTATAACAATTATAATTAAATGTGCAGGTAAGCTATAAACCGAATGAGTAAAAATGTGAGGACAGCCAGAGCTACAGGTAATAGGCACATTTTAAGTGAGTGTTCTTAAACAGTGTGCCTAAGAATCATTTCCAAATATGCAAATACTGCAAATTCCTAGGATCCTTCAGAGATTCTGACTCTAAGTGACCCAACCACCACTTTGAGAAGCACTGATTTACTTTGGTCACGCAAAATCAGTAACAATTTCCTTAATCTTTCTTCTATGGATTCCACCTGATTCTTCAGCTGTCCAACACTAGCAAGGAAAATACTTGTATTTCAAGCAGAAAATTTTAATAAACTATCTGGTTACTGTAGGTTTCCAGGGGACTGCAAGAGCCAACAGATGTCCTTAATGGCCTGTGGAACTCAGCTGGCTGAATTAAATATTCTGTGTAGAAACCAAATGCTTATGTAGTTGTAACCTAAGTCCACTCCTCCATCTTAAGGCAATCCCACAGGAGTCTAGGAGATTACGGTATTTCCCTCATTCAAAGGCCTTTCACCTTGCCCCACCCTCCCCTACCATATTATTTATAAGCATCCTGCCCTGATGCAAGTTTCCAGTATTTAATTAAAAGGCCCTTAGTAGCAAACGCCCGCAGAACCAGGAAATCCAAGTACCCTCATAAGGAACTGGGAGGGATGGAGGGAGTGATGGGAGGGAGAAAGGGATTCAAGCATCTAAAAAATAAATAAAATCTCCAATTCTTTTTCAGAATATGGTCTCCATTCAAAGGCAATGCACTGCACTATGTACATTTTTACTAAAAACAGTTCCCTGCATGTACCTTCTTTTCCCCTCTCCCATCAATCAGCTGGCCTTTCTCTTATAAGTAAATACTTTTGCCTCCTAGAGCCAGAATTTCTGGAAAAGTGAAAAATCAAATCGAACATAACCCAAGGTGTAAATTCAAATGGAACAGAAGCTGGATTTAGTGGGTGTCTACTGCTTTTTCCTTTTAAACTTTTAAGCCTTTTTTCCTTTTAATCCAAGAGAAGGTAAAAGGCCACAGATCATGGCATTTGCCTGAGTTTCAAAGGGGAAGTCAAAGTATTTTAAGGAGATGATACATATGACAAATACCAAAAAATAAAACCATCACATTATTACTATATTAAATATTGCTTAAAGATACACAGATATATTATAAGGACACCACTAAACCAAACTACTACAAATAAAAGTTGTAAGATGAAAAATGGAAGTCTTAAATAATTGTGTACTTGTTTCAAGTAATACTAGACTCAACAAATTCCAATGTAACTAGAGAAATCAGTCAAGCTATTAAAATTGAGAAATAGGTATTTTCACCTTCAATCTGCCTTTCAGAAGATATTTCCAAAGGACAGAGGCCATTATAGTAGTAAAATAATTACCCTGTCTTAATTTCCTAGTATGTGCTACACACTGTGCTAGATGCTTACACACAGAGTAACCTCCTAACACTTACTCCTAAGCTTATGTTTGAAAAGAAATAAGCTGTACTTGCATAAAAGCGGGCATGGGATACGTCTGAAGGCACTGCCACGTTGTAAGGCCCCATGGCTCTATATAAGCACCTGCTGTGTCGCACCAGCACCCCTTGAGGCCATATTGTATTTTCTGACCAACTAAGGGAGAAAGAAATGCAATGTTAGCCTATTGGCAATTACAGATAAGACAGTGTCTGGCAAGGCCAGCTATACTTCTATGGAAAGGATTAAGTATTCAAGGCTTCATCTGCCTGAATTCTGAAAATACAGTAATTCCATGGTCAAACTGGAAGCAGTCAAAAAGGATTTATTATAACTTCATTGCTATATAGTAGAGAGAAACTGCAAAGTTAACTCAGTGTCAAAGGACTTAAGAGGCTTAGGAGAACAAGCAGAAATAAATGTGTAAGGAAGGCATCTATGAGCCAGAAAATCCAGTGTAAGCAGGTGGACTGTCACCTCAATCCCAAGTGAGCAGAGTCTATTGGTGGAAATGCTAGAGGGAACAAACAAGAAGAGAGAGTGGATGGTAGTAAGAGTAGTGGAGAAATTCACACATTATCAAACTAACATGACATTTACTACAGAATTACATCCCAAAAAGCTACAGAAAATCTATTCATTTATCACACACTTCAAATGCTTCATATATGTGAGAAGCTATACAGAAGAACACAGAGACACACAAGGTACCGACACACAGACTTTTCTTTTTACCACTTTCTTGGGTTTTTTTATAGAGGTTTCTCTAGGAAAAAGAAGTTATGGAAGAAGCTTCATTCTTTCCAGCACCAACGTAATGGAGTTGGGGTGGGGATGGGGATCTTCAGGTTAAGCTTTTTAAAAAATCTAAGTTAATTCATCTCTTCCTGATTTTGGAAAGGTTAGTTTCCTAGGGTAAGAACTGGGACAGCATTTTAAATATTAAAGAAAAAAAAAATTCTAGCACCCTGAAGCTTTCCCAGTTCAGAAAATGTTCCGTCGGCCTTGCTCACACTTACCAGCATTAAAATGATGATACACCTCATGGCCATGTGCCATCAGGAGCCTGAAGATGTACAGTACTAGTACTGTGGATTGTATTTTCAATTTTTATTGAAATTTGTCCTTTGCCCACAGTCGGGTTTCTTTTCAGCCTGGCCCAATCTCTTTCAGTTCCTGGGCTTGAAGGCCTGTGCTAATCTGTATCAGACATCAAGGCAAATAATTGAAGGGAGCACTCTGAGGGGGAGGGGGAAGGGAATGTCACCTCAATCTGTCCCCCTTAATTAGGAAAGAATTTCTAGGTGATGAAATTTGTGAAATGTTCAAATTATAAAAGGAAGATGAAGATGGTCCAGGTCTGAGAGAGAGGCATGATGAAAGGCTCAGAAGCAAGTGAATAAAAGGGTTCTAAAGTCAGTCATTCTGGACCACAGGGATCATGCAGAGAAATGACTAATAGGGGGACACAATGAGAGGAATACTCAGAAAGAACTCACTTAGGGACAGTTTTCATTCAAATTTAGGAAAAGCAGGGCAACATTCATTAGTGAGTTTAGGAAGAAAAGAAAAACACAATTAAAGATGCAGGCTAAAACAACAACAAAACAAACAAAAAACCCAAAAAGCAAAAATAAACAAATAAAATGCGGGCTAGGAAAATCACTAGTACAAATTTACATTTATTAGAAAGAAAAGATGAGAGAAGCAAATTCCAGCTGCCTAAGTATAAGACAATTATCTAGCAGCTATTCAGCTGTGGCAATGAAGATGAGAAGATGAATCTCACAGTCTTCTAAAGAAAATTAAAAATATGTCATGACTCTTTGAATTTGGGCAAAGGGTTAGGACTGAAAAGAAAACTCCAAGATTATAGCTTGGGAAATAAATTACACATTCTAGAGTGACTGGGTAGTTGAAAGGTAGGAGGCATTTAAGGAGGGACTGGGGATGGTGGTGGAAATGAGTTAATATCCCCTGCGTTCAGTTTAGAGGGATGATAAGCACCCACGTAGACAAAAACTAAAAATTAAGTGTTCAAAGCCAAGAACAAGAGTGACATACAAAGCAAATAATCATGATCAGCAGCATGTAAAAAGGTGTTAAATGGTTTTATCCTCGAACCTACTTACATGTGCTGTGGAGCATTGCTGTAGGACCCATGTTCAAGCTTCTGCCACTTGCCCAGGTGAGCAGCTGATTTATGTAGCAAATCACAGTATTTGGATGGCAGCAGTTGTGTGGTGAGCATGACAAAAGCATTGATCCACACCATAATGAGGTGCTCACATGACCAGCGCATGTCATAGTACTGGGTACTCTGGAAGAGATCAGAAGAGAGAGAAATGATCCATGTACTGGTGAGCAAGAAGGCAGGGATGGTGCGTGTACATACACCCTGCAGACAAATGCCACTCTGAGTCACCCATGCATTTGTTGTCCTCCTGTCTGTGCAGAAAGTTCAAGAGCAGAGTCCTCCAAAATCCTTCAACCTGACTTTCTGGCTGTATGAGTTAGGGTTGGGAGGGAGAGGCGATTATTCTTTAAGTGCTTCCTTTCTAGAAGTGAATGCTCTCTGTGAATGACCACTCCAGCTGCAGATATGCTTCTCAATGGGTGAAGGAAGGACACTGAAATGACCCAAAAGATTTTGGGCCCAAGTGACATCCAGACCATTTTTCTTTTCTACTAAAGTAAAGTTTAAAGGTTAGATTAAATTCAAGGAAACTCGTGATAACCATGATAAGATCAACCATGGTAGGCTGAATTTTACTGAAACCTCAGTCCTCTTAAGCTACCACATACGGATTCTAAGTACAAGTGTATCCTCCCCAGAAACTGGGTGGAAAAAAAAAATCTTAAAAAAAAAGAAGAAAAGAAAAGAAAAGAAAAAAAGAGGGGACCACCACGGGTGCATCACAGATATGGAAATATCTATCCACCAACCAGGTATTAGTGCACTCCAGATGCAGCCGAACTCCACCATCCAGGCTGCCAAAGGGGAGACAGAGAAAAGGGGGATTAAATAAGAAATACCCAGTTTATGTCATTCACACACAAATCCAGGAAGCACATAAAAGCAGGTAACCACTTACCTTCACAAAACACAGGGGGAGAAATGCAACATAGTAGGCACTGAAGAGAGAGTTGAAGAGAACTTCCTTGATTCTGTGGTTGAAATCTGCTTTCAGACATTCTACTTCATTGCGAATGAGGTCTGGAGACAGGGGGCAGCTGTGGCTGGGGATGGGTGTGGCATTATTAAACTGTTCTTTTAGAGACTCCAGCAGTAAGGAGAGGAAGTCTTTGGACTTGGCCAAGCCACCCACAGTCGAGGCACTCTCCTCTACCGCCTGGTGCTGAACCATGTAGTTATAGTCTGCAAGAAGAAGATGAGCTCTACTATCTTGGTGGAAACAGCAGAGAGGAACATAAACACCAAACCTGTAGATAAAAGGGAGTATGAAAATGAGACCACAGAAGCCACCTAAGATCAGATCATATAACTGTGCTAGTAAAATAGTCATGATTCATCAGAGTGAACGTAATATAATAGGGACTTTGCTGACAGTAAATTCATTATCTGGGAAGCTCTTTAATTTCTTCCCACAAAGGCAATATATATTCACTGTAGAATAGGAAACTACAAAAAATCACAACAATAGAAACTACCCGGAAATAATCATTTTTATAATTTTTACAGTTGGGTGCACAGACTTTATACTTTTTCTTTTATATGTTTAGCCTCATACAGTATAAACTGTTTTGTATACTGCTGTTTTAACTTTGGGTGTGTCGTTATGTAGCATGTATATATTGAGCTTTTTCTTATGGCATTAAATATTTTTCAGCAACAATTCTAAAAGGTATTCTCATGTAGCTATACCATAACTTACCTATTTCTCTCTTGTTAGAACTCAGGCTGTTTCTTACTTTCCACTACTATAAATACCATTGGGATAAGTAACTTCCCACACAGATTTTTGTGTACACCTGGTATTTTTTGAATGGCTTGCCCTTCAAGGTTCCTCCTCTTAGTGAGGGGGTTCCCCTGCGTACCCCCCCCACCACATCACCCACCATACTTCTACAGGCACTCCTAGTTCCTCTTGCCTGGTTATTTTTCTCCACTGATCTTACCACTCCATATATTTTACATGTTTTTTATTTTGGGTTTTTTCCCTTTGGTCTATCCTCCCCTCACTACAATGTAAGCTCCAAGAACCAGAGATTTTAGTCTGCTTATTAGTTCACTGCTATATCCTTGATGCTTAGAATAGTGGCTGAAACATACTAGGCACTAAATAAACACTTGATGGATTAATGAAAACAATTCTAAAAGTACAATAAATAAATTTTTACAAGTAAAATTACTTGGCTAAAGGACTGAAAATTTGTGAGACTTTTCATAAGTTCTTATAGTTGCTCCAACTTTGGTTCCTTAAAAAAATTTTAAACACTTTCCCAAGTCCTCATTAAGTAACTTCCACTTTGTAACATAGGTATGTATAGGTATATATTATATTGGGTTGGCCAGAAAGTTCGTTCGCATTTTTCCGTGCCATCTTGCCAAAAACCAGAATGAACTTTTTGGCCAACCCAATAAATAAAATGATCATTTCACTGACATAAATTTAGATATTAAAAATAGCAAATAAAAAGACATTTAGTTATAAATTTTATTAAAAAAAAATTAACAAACGTCACTTGTTCATAGTTCTCTATAGAGGGAGAAAGGATGAGCTTCTTGCTAAGTTAGGAAGATGGTTAGCAGCAGCTCTGGGATCCACTGTGAATGTGCCCTGGAGTAGTAGGATGGGAGGGGGTAAATGCAAAAGTATCATGCTAGGATCATAAGCTTGAAATGAGCTTGCCACTCTGTCAATTTCATGTGACCATGTCCAGGCTAGCCTGCCAGAGCATGAGAGACTCATGGAGCAGAGCTTAGCTGTCCTAGTTGCCTAAACTGACAGCTGGTCAATCCCACGTATGTGACTGAACCCAGCTAAGATCAGGAGAGTCTCCTGACTTCCAGCTGATCCCAACACATACACAGTAAATACATAGTGTGGTAAGCTGCCATGGCTCTGTGGATGTTCGTTACAGCATCATATGTCAATAGATAACTGATACAGGGTAACATCAAAGGCTTAGAGCATGGAGAGCTTTGTAAGGTAAAGAAAATGATTCATGAATTTTAAAAAGGGTTAGTAAATATTTAGACATAAAACTTGTTTAAATTACATGATTATTTCATTGTTTTATAGGGATGTGGAGAGCCTCCAAGAAAAAGCTTATTTACATTATCTAAAAAAATGAAAATGTTTGCTGGCCATTTGATGATGGTAATCCTCTTCAGTCTGGCCAAAATATTCCTCGATATATCCATAATAAGCCTTTCAAGTTAGATAGGGTTAACCTTCTAAATGATTCAACCAGCTATTGTTGATAAATAGAATAACTAAATCATTTGTTTCCAACTCAAACAGCTGAAATATTAATCTAGAAATACAGAAACAATTGATGTAAAATATACACCTTATAAGAAATCTGAATCATGAAAAATGTTTATAACAATTCACTCTGTATGAATTGAGTTGATGAGTGCCTTAAGTAATCGTTTAAGGAATTTAATTAGAACCTAACAGAGTACAACCAATAGAAAGACTTCCTGCCATCTTGGCCACACAATCTCTGAGTATGCCTTTATTTTATACTGTCACTACCCATATAAATTCATGCTTACACTGCAGCACCATAAACAGTATAGAGCAATGATTCTCAAACTTGAGCTAGCATCAGAATCACCTAGCAGCCTTGTTAAAAGACAAATCCTGTGCCATACTTTCTAGAGTTTCTGCTTCAGTTTGGGGTAGATTCTGAGAATTTCTATTTCTAACAAATTTCCAGGTGATGCTGATGCTGCTGTTCTGGGAACCACATTTTGAGAACTACTGAATTTAGAGTAATGGTTAAGACAAGGGCTCTGAATCAAAAAGACCTGAGTCTTTCTCATTAACTGTCTAACCATAGGAAAATTTTTTAACCACTTAATCTGTCTTTACCTATGGCAAAGATTGCTAATTGTCTGCCAATAGCTACTGTTCTCCTGTTTCTTCCATAGCAACAGAATTTTTGTGTGTGTGTGAATAGCAGAAACATTTATTCCACCCAGCAAAGTCAAGAAAAGTGAAGTTCCAACACTATTCTTTTGTCTTCTCAGTTATAAATAAAAGAACAGGCATTTTATCAAAGACATACACCTGGCAAATGAACACAATAAAAATGTTCAACATTATGAATCATTAGGGAAATGCAATCAGACTATAGTGAGATACCTCTACACACTTTAAAACAGCCAATATTTTAACTACTGACCATACCAATCAAATACTGGTGAGGACTACAGGGGAACTGGAATGCTTCCATACTGTTGACAGGAATGCATAAGGGTACAGTTATTCATTTTAGAATATGAAACCATATATTCATATGAAGACTTTTATGCACATGTTCATAGTTAATCTGTGGTGGCCAAACTGGAAACAAACCACAAAACCCCTTCTGCTATTTTTCAGGAAGAAAATGAACTACTCATACCTGCAACTTAGATGATTCTCAAAATAATTATGCATCATGAAAGAAAAAGACAAATACAAAAGTAAACATTAAGATGCCAATGATATTAACAGTCTAGAAAACACTAATTGAGTGGGAAAAAAAGTAAATCAACTGTAGTTGCCTGGGAGTCCTGGGAGACATGTCAGAAGGTAGATATTGGTGTTGTATGTTTGTTATTATGATGATGGATCCGTGGCTTTACAAGTATTAAAACCTACCAAGCTGTACATTTTAGGTATGTTCATTTCAATGCATACCAACTATACAGCTCAATTAAGTTTTAATAGAAATTGGCTTCACATAAAAATCTGAATCTCCTTTTCAGTAGAACTCTGCCAACCACAGGTTAACTCCATCACCTCTCCTTGTACATGGGAGGGATTCTGTTGTAGTAGCAATGAAGACTGGTGAGCAATGAAAGGTGTTTCCACTTGAGTTATCCAGGAACTCTGCCTGGGTCCTAAAAATCACATGCCTGGACTACATGACTTCCACTCTCATGCAGCTCCAAAATCACTGGTGGTTCTCACAACTGTCCTCATCTCAGGGTAACCTCTGAACCCATCAAAAATTCTGACATCCAGGACTCAACATTAGTCCCACAGAGCCCTGCAGTCTACCCTGAGAGGCCTTGGACAACAATGCAAATTAGACCACAACTGGAGTGAACACTATTCTCTGCCATGATACTATCCCTACTGAGGTATACAAAGTTTGCAACACTCACAAAACCTGTTCCTCTTCATCCGGACAGTTCAACATGGCTTTGAACATCAGTCCAACAGTGAACAAAAACCAAGATGAAAGCAGGCTTAAATAATAGTCTTTATTATGGCATAGAGCAGAGCAAACTGAGACAGATAGTTTCCAAAAAGGGTGAGAAAAAAAGGTGGAGAAAAAAAGATTTTTCTATCTGGAGATAGAAAAATCCATCCTGAGCATGACATGAGACAATGCCACCAAAGAAGGTGCAAACCTCTGTGAGCCACCAGCAGAACCCAGCCTGGATCTCCATGGTCAAAGGTGGTTAGGTCCTGTCTTAGCCAGTTGATGGAAGAGAAGGACAACACCTAAGTGCTCAGCCTATTAATGCTTCACTCCAGGGGACAGGAGAGCACAAAGGTCTACCTACCCTGACCACAGTGAGGTGACTAATGCCCAGTATGGGGATCATAGCAACAGAATTTTTAGTTGAGATACAGCTGCCCTGCTAAAGACTTAATTTTCCAGCCTCCCTTACAATCTATCATGCTAGGCAGGGTGGAGCAAAAAGATAGCAGAAGCTTGAGTTCTGACACCATGGAGCTATCACAACTATCCGAGATAACTTAAATACACACTATACAGGAGAGAGGAATGAGCTTCTAACTTTTTAAAGCCACAAGCATTTTGGATCTGTTATAGCAGACTAAATATACTACCTCCTGGGTCATTGTGATGATTTCATGAGGTGATGTTTATAAGCACCACCTAGCCCGACACTTAACACTTAATAAGAGCTTAATAAATGATAGCTATCTGTTAACATCTAACAAAGAAGGTTTTAGCCAAATGTAAACAAGTTAAAACTATGCAAAATAGTTTAATAAGCTAATATGTACAATAATATACCACTACACAACCATCAGAACGGCTAAAATTTTTAAAATGGAAAACATCAAATGCTGGCAAAAATGTGTAGCAACCAGACTCTTACAGAATTGCTGAAAGAATAAAATGGTATCACTTCTTTGGGAAAAAGTCTGGTAGATTCTTATAAGACTAAACATACTCCTACCTTGTGGCCTAGCAGTGCCACTCCTACATATTTCTCCCAAGAGAATGAAAAGGTATCTTTGCAAAAAAAGACTTGTATTAAGAATGTACATAACAGTTTCTTTTTAATAGTAGTCAAAAACTGGAAACAACCCAGGTGCCCAACAATAGGAGAATAAACAAACTGTGGTATATTCATACAATGAAATATTACTGATACATGCAATCACACAGACAAATCTCAAAAACAACATGCTGAGTCAAAGACAGCTTGAAAGTGTACATACTGTACAATTCCATTTATATGAAATTCTAGAATTGGCAAACTAAACTATGGTGGAAAAAAAAATCAAAACACTGTTGCGGGCTTCCCTGGTGGCGCAGTGGTTGAGAGTCTGCCTGCCGATGCAGGGGATGCGGGTCCGTGCCCCGGTCCGGTAGGATCCCGCATGCCGCGAAGCGGCTGGGCCCGTGAGCCATGGCCGCTGGGCCTGCGCGTCCGGAGCCTGTGCTCCGCAACGGGAGAGGCCACAGCGGTGAGAGGCCCGCGTACCGCAAAAAAAAAAACAAAATAAAACAAAAAAAACACTGTTGCCTCTGGGAGACAGGGGGATTGGGTTTGACTGGAAAGGGACATGAAAGAACTTCTGGAGTAATGGTGATGTTCCATACTGGGATAAGGTTTTGAGTTACACAGATATATGCATTTATCAAAACTCAGCATATGTACACAAGATTTGTGAATTTTATTGTATATGAATTTTATTTGGTGGACAGAGCTAATGAAAATATTCTTCATTGGTAGGAGAGCCATACCTCTTGGGGATAATCTTAGTTTATGTCTATTGTCCCACCTGTATCCCAGTTTAGAAAATAAGTTATATGGTCACTCTAACCACTGATTTTTCCAATTTTCTGGACTCCTGCTTTATATTGAAGAATTTCATTTCCCTCCCTTTTATACTATCATTTGCATGACCCAAATAATTTCTTAAGACTTACTAATAAAATAGTAAAACTGGAGTACTCACGGGTAGCCAAGGAAAAGGAGATTGAGGACTGAATGGCTTCGGAAGAGATTGACCAGGGTCCAACAAAGTACCCATCCACACAAAGTAAGTAGCACCAAGCGAGCTGATATGAGAACCATGTAGTGAATCATTGATGCTGCACCCGCCTTAGTGGCCTGTAAGTTTGGAAGCACCAAAAAGAAAAGCTTATAAGTGACTTTATTCAAAAGCAATGTGACTCAAGTAAGGACTTAGTAGATTTAGTGGAAGGTAAACTGTGGGGAAAAAAAAAAGAAAAAAAAAGGAAGGAATGAAGAAGAACTGCCCATCCCACCTTATCTTCCTCATTCTTAAAGATTCGATCTCTCCAGGGACAGTTAGCTGTTTCCTCCTTAAATTCCCATAGTCCCTCACAAAGACCTCCTTTAAGTTCTTATGATATTGTCTAATTTATTTACACTGGGGCTTCTCAAAGTATGTTCCATGAACCACACTCATCAGAATTACTGGGGCTGCTTACTGAACATGCAAATTCCTACTGACTTTCACCACCAGATATAGGGAACAAAAATCACAAGTCAAGGAACCTGTATTTTAACAAACCAACGAGTGATTTTTATATACATAAAGATAGTGAGCCACTAATTTATCTGACTCCGGACTAGACTGCCATGGCCTAAACAGCAGCAACAGTGTTTCTATTTTTCCTTGAATCCTCCCCCCAATCTGTTTGCTGAATTAATGTTTAATAAATTACTGAAACTTCAAAAAATAATCAGATCTTCTTTGACAAATCCCTATATAAATGTTTCTTTTTTGATTTTTGCAAATATGAAAATAATGCATGATCATTACTTCTAGTTCTTTACATCACAGCTGTTCAAATATTCTTCTTTAATCCCAGATCTTTAAAACTGATTAAATATAGTAAGAAAACATACTTGTCTAAACATGAAGCTCTGCAATGTCACTTTCTTTCAAACTGAACTAGGAAGGAATGAGTGAAATGCAGGGGAAAATGACAGATTCTTATAATCTCTAAAATAGCAGTGTCAGAACTCAGAAAAACAATTTTCTGGAGTCAACAGCACATGGGAAAGGAGAAGGAGTTTTTCAGGTCCCTCCTGTATATCCAATTTCTTAGTTCACCCAACATACTACATAGCATATATAATATATACACAATATATACTATTTGTGTAGTTACTTATAAATGCAAAGAAGCAGTTGAATTAATACTACGGCCTGGGCCTTAAACTGTAGAGTAGGCTCAAGCTGTTCTCAGCCCAGCAGGACAGAGTTGCATATCACTCCCCTGATACATACCTCATGCCAATGTACCTCATGTGCCAAAGTCAAGGGAAGGCATCTAAGCCACTGGAATTACTCCATGCCTCCATTCTCAAATGTTTAGGATTAGTAATAAATTTAAGTTTAATATTTGTCTTTCTTGGTTGGGCAGCCTCATAAAGACATCATAAGGACCTCAAAAAGAGGTTTTATTTGTCTTGGTTGCCACTGTATCCCCAGGACCTTGTGTAGTATCTGTCACATATAGGTAGCACAAGAGCTTGGGGTTTGGAATAAGGCAAAAATGATGAATACATTCAAGCTCTGCTGCCCTGGTGACACTGGGATGAGTGTGACGAGGAAAAGAGTATGTTGCTATTGGAGAGTAAATAACAGGAGATCCTAACCTAGGGAGGGTCAAGATTAGTCCTATGCAAGTGTGGATGCTGTCATTTTAAAATTCTAAGTTTTAGTAAACTCAAACAAATGTCTCTTGCTAGCAACTCCACAAATGGTATATAAATAATTTCAAGTGAATGTTACTTGAAACAATGTTTTAGATGCAACTCTTTATTTACATACATACAACTCTTCTTAACAATAGTTACCTAAAATCCATCCTATTTTTACTGCAACTATCAAAATTAGAAAGATTGTACTGGAGAACTCAGAAGCTAGAACTAAGTTCCTATTGGACAAATGAGATTTCTAACAGTTGAATTAGTATATCACACTTGAATTTTAAATATACTGTAAGAAAACCTTTTAAAAAGAACTAGCACAATTCATGTAAGAGTAAAGAAATTAATTTATATTTGCATTCAAATTATACTTGGACATTTCACATTTTCAACCTCTAACTAGCTCTAGCTACAAGTGATAGAATACAGTGAATGAGCTGTTACCTCTGAGATGAGGGCCCATACAAGCCTCCTCGCAAGCATCACTGTGATGAATGCTGCCAGGTGGTAATCAATGAGATGAAAATTCTGTAAGAGAAACAAATAACTGTATCAGAAAGAAATATGTGTATCCAGTTGGAACTACTACATGAAGAGGTTTGCCCCCTCAAAAGACTGTCCTATATCATCTTACACTTACAGACCACAGGAATTTGAGGGACCTTGAAGAGACTACCTACCTTCTACTTCTTTCAGGACAAACTGCTTTAACTTTTCAAACACTATTTTAAACTATCTGGAATGTAACCTTCTCCTTTTTTGCAAGTTTACTGTATTAGAAGGAAAAGATTACAGTTTTGGGTTAACAAGTGATAACCTGCAGAATTATGGCAAGAATAATTATCTAAAATGCCATATTTATAATGAGTGTCAAATTTAAATTCCCAGGCTTCAAGAGTTACTGCTGTTGGTCTCTCTTTATGAAAGCTTATATTAATCCAATTGGGCATCTACTAATCTAAACTCCCTACTCACTGATACATCAATACATTCAGTCTTTTCCCCTTAGCTTGATTTAAAAACATGTCTTATATTTGATCTCTTCTTCCTATAAAATGATAGCATTACCTAGATGCTGTGTATGGTTCCTTTTAGTTCTAAATCTGTATATATAACTGTGATAATAAACAAAATGAAAAATCAATAGCAAAAAGAAAGTTGCGATGTATTTTCATTTTGATGGTCAGAAGGTCTGTAAGTTTCCACAGTCCTCCTTCAAGAATTTCTCAACTTATTCAATAAATATGAACTAGACACCCACAGCGTGCCATGTAGTCTTCTAGATACTGAGGATACAATGCTGAAGAATGATAGACAAGATTCCTGCTCTCCTGGATCTTACTTTTTACTGCAGTGTGAGAGAGAAAGGGGATGGCAGAGATTACTAGTTGTTTCTTCTGCCATCACAAAATTTAACTGGACACTGACTCCTAGCTGACTAAAGGTTCATTTCTCAGCCTCCCTTGCAATAACTACTTGCGGCAAAGGGACACGAGGGAAAGTCATGTGTGTGACTTCCAAGCCATGCCCTTAAAGGAAAGAGCTGTCTCTTTCTCCTTTCCTCCTTCCTGCCAGCTGCATGTGATGACAGGAGTTGGAGCCTTTGGACCATGGTGTCTGAAAGCAGCACATTGGGGGTGGCAGAGCAACAGATATGAAGAGTTGCCACACTGGCCTTATATCACCTACCTACTTTTTATACAATAGGGAAATAAACATCTGTTCTGTTTTAGACACCCTGTTACAGCAGTTAAACCCACATCTTTAATAATAAGTTGCTTAAGGGGGGAGGGCAATGACAATAAACAAACTAACAAGCAAAAGCATTTCAAATAGTTATGCTGCTGGTAAGAAATAAAACAATAATGACTGGGAAGGGAAGCAGAACCAATTTAAATTGGTGCTTAGGGAGGCTATCTCTGAGAAAGTGGCACTTGGGCTGACAGCTGAATGACAAAAAAGCACAAGCCATGACAAGATCTGGGGGCAGAGAGCTCCAGGCAGAGGAAAAAGTAATCATACAGGCTCTAAGGCAGGGAAATATATGCCTGGTATGTCTGAAAATCAGCAAGAAGGCTGGAATTAGGTAATGAGCAATAAAAGATTGAGTTTATATATTTTTTCCTATGGGGAAGTCATAAGAGTGTTTTAGGCAAAGGGTGCCATGATTCTATTTGTATTTTAAAATTATCACGCTGATTGCTGTGTGGAAAATACACTGTATTGGGGAAAGATCAGTTAAGAAGCTATTGCTTTCAATTCAGATGAGAAAACATGATGGATTGAACAGGGTCAGTAGTGATGGAGTGGCCAGATTTGGGATACATTTTAAAGGTAAAGCAGTCAGATTATCAAAAGAGTGGCTTACCATTCCTCAGATCATTTCCTTTTCCCTGTCTCTCTTTAAGTGTTTGGATTCTAACAATTATTTATCCCCTCTTAGTTTTGAGACTCCTCCCTGCTCATCCTACTCCTTCAAAATAATGGAAGCAAATACACTACAGCCCCTAGCTAATGTCTGGGGGTCTTATGTATCACCAATCCATCTAAGACATTTTTTATATCGAAAAATTTAAGTGCCTAATGTACCTCATTGTTAAGCAAATTTTGTTATATTCTAAATCATTGAAAACTAGTAATCTACTTACGATTAACTCTTTATAAACCAGAATATTTGATTAATCAAAGTGCTCCACTCCTGAATATTCTGAATAACTTACTACACCACTTTTAGCTTTTGTTTCTTAGGGTTAAGACTCACTCAGCTAATTATCTGATAGCTAGAATGAAACTAACATATTCAGGTGTCCACATTTTCTTTTTGATAATTATTAAGATCTTGAAAATGAAAACAAAAAACCATATATATAACTCTGACAAATTTCTGAGTCAGGCATGCCTAACAGAAGAAAACTTAAAAGAGACAAACCACTAGTTAAGACATAAGTCCCTTGGCGACCATCCCAGTCAAGCTGCCACCTGCCATGCTTGAATACCTTCAGTGGTGGGAAGCAATTAGGTCTGTAGCAGTCCATTCATCTTTAACAGCTCACTGATGCAGGCCCTCAGATTCATAGGCTAAAATCTTATTTGCTATTCCACATACGTTACTCTTAGCTCCACAATTCAATTTTAAGCTTTGTGTGATCAAGGATTATGTGTGGCAGATAAGTTAGCCAGTCCACATGGTAACCTCCTTTAAGTGTGCCTTCTTCTACTGTAGAGACTGGAAAGCTAAAAACTACATTTCCGAACTTTCCTGTAACTAAAGTTACTAGATTTGATTTAATGTCTGCCAATCACATAAGCTGAGTAAAGTGGGGAGAGGGGCAGGGTAAAAGGCACCCATTTTTGGTGGTATGAGTCAGGCAAAGGAAGCATAATTCTGGAGTCAGCAGCCATAGCAGCACTGGCTCCCTCCATTTCAAGGCAACATTTATAAGGGACTTTCACAAGAACTCCTGTCAGAAATGGTTGACTGGGAAAAAAGCTCTTTGATTACCTTAAAATTCAGTAAGTGAGAAGTTTCCATGGGACGTCAAAGTGAAAACAGTATAACAGAACTAACCAATGGTACTCATGGAGTAAACACAGAATAAATACAGGAAGCATAGCAGATAGGTCTGAATTTGAGTGTTAACTTTGTCACATGTGATTTTAAGCCAGTTTCATAACTTCTAGGTCTTATGTTTCTCACTTATAAAATGGGAGTCTTAGAGTAGTACCTACCTGTTTTTAGAAAGAATAAATAAGATAATACTTGCAAATAACACAGTAAATATTTTAGCAAGTATTTGCCAATGTCATTGTTAAGATACTGGGGTATTTACTTATAAAACTATACAGCTGATGACCATCATCAAAAAATCTAGAAACAATAAATGCTGGAGAGGGTGTGCAGAAAAGGGAACACTCTTGCACTGCTGGTGGGAATGTGAATTGGTACAGCCACTATGGAGAACAGTATGGAGGTTCCTCAAAAAACTACAAATAGAACTACCATATAACCCAGCAATCCCACTACTGGGCATATACCCTGAGAAAACCATAATTCAAAAAGAGTCATGTACCAAAATGTTCACTGCAGCTCTATTTACAATAGCCCGGAGATGGAAACAACCTAAGTGTCCATCATCGGATGAATGGATAAAGAAGATGTGGCACATATATACAATGGAATATTACACAGCCATAAAAAGAAACGAAATTGAGTTACTTGTAGTGGGGTGGATGGACCCAGAGTCTGTCATACAGAGTAAAGTAAGTCAGGAAGAGAAGGACAAATACAGTATGCTAACACATATATATGGAATCAAAGGGAAAAAAAAATGTCATGAAGAACCTAGGGGTAAGATAGGAATAAAGACACAGACCTACTAGAGAATGGACTTGAGGATATGGGGAGGGGGAAGGGTAAGCTGGGACAAAGTGAGAGAGTGGCATGGACATATATACACTACCAAGTGTAAAATAGATAGCTAGTGGGAAGCAGCCGCATAGCACAGGGAGATCAGCTCGGTGCTTTATGACCACCCAGAGGGGTGGGATAGGGAGGGTGGGAGGGAGGGAGACGCAAGAGGGAAGAGATATGGGAACATGTGTATATGTATAACTGATTCACTTTGTTAAAGCAGTAACTAACACACCATTGTAAAGCAATCATACTCCAATAAAGATGTAAAAAAAAAAAAATATATACAGCTGGAAGAAGCCTTAAAGATATCTAATCCAACCTCATTTTACAATACCATGGCCAAAGAAGGATTTAAAATAAAAATGTTTATTCCCTTCTCATACTATCTTGAATATTTTGGTCCACATTTCCTTTCTATGTTCACCAGGCCAGGGAGGTTTTCTAATCATTTATAAGTGTCAGACACATACAATCTACCCAGGACAATAATCTTCTTTCTCCTAGAGCATATCTCCACTATCCATCCAAATCTGCCATTGCTGACCACTTACCTACTAGGTCACCTGACTATCCTGAACTGTTATTTTATATACCTATCTGTGGAGAACCCTCTGTGCATCAAGATTACCACAGCACACTAAATAACTGGAAAGAGTTATAACTGCTGATGTACTTCAGCAGAGATGGCTAGTTCTTATCTCATTTTATTTTGGTAACAGAACCCAATTTTACTCAGGGTAACAATGAACCCAGCTAAGGTACTATATTGTCCAACCTCCCTTACAGTTAGGAGTGGGTACTTGTGAAAATGATGTGAGCCTGGCCTATAAGAAATTCTCCTTTATGCTTCCCTACGTTCTTTCCCCTTTCTGGAGAACAGGGACAGACCACAGCCACCTTGGAGGCCACATGCTAGAAGATGGCAGAGTCTCCATCGGCCTAGGTCCCCTGCCAATGGAAGTGTGCTACTCTTGCCAACCAGGACAACTGCCTCAGACTGTTACATGTTTGAGGCATTATACAATTTGCGGTTTATTTGTTACAGAAGCTATCACTATCCTCACATAGCCATCAAAAGGATAAAGTTCCTGGAATATAATCATACTTGCACCTTAAACTTTCAACAAATTTAACATGGTGTACAGAAAGCTAAATATTAAAACCCTTCTGTGATATGTTTATAATAAATTACTTAAATGTTTTCTGCATTTTCATTTATATTTTTACTACTTCTGGTTATGGACCAAAGCCAGATATTTAACAATCTTATGACATTATATTGTGAAGGTAATCTGTGCTTTAATATAAAAACATTTGATTCCAAGAAAAATAATTTCTACACATAAGTTTTCCTACTAGTTTCTTGGCTAAGTAACATGAAGAACTTAAAGGCCTGTTAAGACTTACCAATGAAGTACAAGAGGCAGGATGATTATAAGGATACCACCACACTGTTTTATAGATGTTGATGTACTGAATGAACAGAGCAACCAACAAGTAGATGAAAAAGAGAAATTCAAAGAGCAGGCTCCCATCCACAGGCAAATCAGGAATTTGGCAATGACGAACAGGACCTGGGGTGATTAAGGCTGTGATAGGTGGGACCGGAAGGCCAATAGCACTACCATTCCTAAAAAGAGAAAATTATGGTTAATTCAAATGGTGACATCTTTCAGTGTCAAAGAGCACAAAAGGGTTCTGCTTCCTTTTTCACCTACACTTTAACTGTTGGCCTTCCTCAAGACTCTATTCTGGGACCTTTTGCTCATCTCTTTCCCCTCTGTACACTCTCTCTCCATAATGTAATACATGGTCATGGCTTCCATTATCTCCTACATGCTGAAAACTAAAATTTCTCTCCAAATAGCTCACCGCTGCATTTTAGATCCATGATATCAAGTTGTCTACTGGACATCTCTGTGGTTCTCCTCCTACAATCCTGACCCTAGTCCACGGCCCACCCAGTTAGCTGCCCAAATCAGAAACCTGGGAGTCATATTAGGAATTTTCTTCTCTAAATCATATATACTCCACTTTATAAATTTTTTTCCAAACTGCACTCTCCTCTCTAAACCCACTGCCTAAGTTCAAGGAGTTACCATTTTTCACTTGAACTACTGAGGTAATCCCTCTAAATTCAACTCTACTTTGACCAAATCCTCCAACCTGCCTTCAAAGATCTTTCTAAAGTGAAACTGATAGTGGACTCTCTTGCCTAAAACTCTTTAGTGGCTCTCCACTAATAGCATAATGTAATGTCCAAAAATGTTTAGTCTGTCCTATGAGGCCCTCTGCTTAACAGACTACTCTCATCCCTTATCACTCCTCCACATGCACCCTATATACTACCCATGCTATTTGCTATCTGTGAATATACATGCTATTCCTTTGTATACACCATTCTTTTTACCATTAATGCCCTCCACAATCACCTTCCTTAAAGTTTCACATACACATTTACAGACAAAATCCTTCAAGACTTTTAAAATGATCAAACATATCCTCTAAAAGCTTACTCTTACTCACTCAATCAAAACTGATTCATCTCTCCTCTGTGCCACTATTATACCTAAACTCTGCCTTTATTGCACTTTTCATACTGTTATACAGTTTTTTTCATTATACTGTTGTATAATTTTTTTGCATACATCTTTTTGTCTATCAGATCATAATCTCAAGGACAGAGACAGTACTTTTCCTGGTTCAATGCAAATACATACCTTTAGGTTGAGGAGACAGCAGACCAATACAGTCATTAAAAAGAGGGAGATCTCTTAAAATACAAATTAAAATGTAGAGATTTTAATCCCTATCTTCTTCTTGTTCTTTCTTCTAAGTGCTTTTGTAAGTCACAAATAGCTGGGCTATCTAAAATGGTAAGATGAGGGACTTCCCTGGTGGTCCAGTGATAAAGACTCCACACTCCCAATGCAGGGGGCCCGGGTTCAATACCTAGTCAGGGAACTAGAACCCGCATGATGCACCTAAAAGATCCTGCATGCTGCAACTAAAGATCCCACACACAGCAACTGTGTGCCACAACTAAGACCTGGAGCAGCCAAATAAATAAATAAAATGATAAGATGAGGGTAAGGAATAAAATTTCCCATTGTTTATATGCCTGTGAATAGAGATCTAAGGGTCTACTATTGCTAATAGAATAAGGAAAAGAGGCTTGGTTTGGTTATTTCCAAAGAAGATTCTAGAGAAGGAACAATATTACTGTTACCATTCTACTCTAAAATTTTCAAATATAGAATTCTACCATTAATATGTGACATTTACAGTACTTTAAGTGACTCATGGGAATATGAACTCTGCTCATTCTGAACAGTTAAGAATACCATGGCAGAGGGCTTCCCTGGTGGCGCAATGGTTGAGTCTGCCTGCCGATGCAGGGGACACGAGTTCGTGCCCCGGTCTGGGAAGATCCCACATGCTGCAGAGCTGCTGGGCCCGTGAGCCATGGCCGCTGAGCCTGCATGTCCAGAGCCTGTGCTCCGCAACAGGAGAGGCCCGCGTACCGCAAAAAAAAAAAAAAAAAAAAAAAGAATACCATGGCAGAAACTCAGAAGAACTAGAAGGGAAGAACAGGGATGGGGGGAGAGTCAGAAAAAATTATAAAAATTTCTTCCCCTCATTCTCAGGAGTACACTCCAATAGAACAAGCTTACCAAGGAATAGGTTGTGATCTACCAGTAGGTCTCAAAACCTTACTTGCTCAATCATAAACCAATCATTAATACACCACTATCCTCTGATCTGTTCTGGGAGAAGGGCCACAGCACTGCACAACTCCAGGAGGTATTTTTCACACAGAATACAACATGAAAGGTGCCCTCTGGAGTTGTTCAAGTTGGTGAACTTGGAGAGAATTAATGCCAGCAGCCATTCTATTCCCTCACTCCATTTAATCATAAAATATGGAAACAAAAAATTCTGATGAGGAGCCTCTACTCTAGGATAAACTAAACATTCTCTAGAGCAAATAAAATTTCTTATTCCTCTTTAGTCAGAAGTACATGCTAAAATATCTGTTACGATTTAAAGGTTTTTATAGAATTTTCCTAAGTAAAGCAGACTAATTCTGCTGTTAACAAAGTTAATAACACTCTGGGCTTCAAGAAAAATATTAAAAACAAAATACAAAAGATCTATATTTGTGGAACTACCATATGATCCAGCAATCCCACTCCTGGGCATATATCCAGAGAAAACCATAATCCAAAAGGGTACCTGCATTCCAATGTTCACTGCAGCACTGTTTACAATAGCCAAGACATGGAAGCAACCTAAACGTCCATTAACAGATGAATGGATAGAAAAGATGTGGTACATATATACAATGAATATTACTCAGCCATAAAAAAGAATGAAATAATGCCATTTACAGCAGCGTGGATGGACCTAGAGATTGTCACACTAAGTGAAGTAAGTCAGACTCAGAAAGACAAATATCATATGATACTGCTTATATGTGGAATCTAAAAAAAGGTACAAATGAACTTATTTACAAAACAGAAATAGAGTCACAAATGTAGAAAACAAACTTATGGTTACCAGGGGAAAGGAAGTGGAGGGATAAATTGGGATTGGGATTGACATATACACACCACTATATATAAAACAGATAACTAATAAGGACCTACTGTACAACACAGGGAACTCTACTCAGTACTCTATAATGACCTATATGGGAAAAGAGTGGATATATGTGTATGTATAACTGACTCACTTTGCTGTGCAGCAGAAACTAACACAACATTGTAATTCAACTGTCCTCCAATAAAAATTTAAAAAAAAAAAAAAAAGGATGCCCTCAATCCTCCTCCCCCATACTTGGAAAAGCGCTGCTCTTCTGTACGCCCATTAAATTCTGTGCCTAGTTCCCTTATCACACTTATCATTCATACAGTATTGAAATATTCTCTCCCCTGGTAGGCAGTAAACCACGTGTAATCAGAAATCAAGATGTTAGGGAACTACTGACCAAAACAACTCACCTTGGCCAGACACAATAACTGCTTGCATGAGTTATCTCGTAACAGGAGATCCCAATAAGGAACATGGTGCTGCTGCTGAAAACTAACTGGGAGAATTTGGGAGGGGCCAAAAGGAGGGAGGAGATGCCAGCCCATAATATGTCCTGCCAACCTCCCAGAAACCCTCATGCTAGAATCCATCTTGGCTGAGAGATACGTGCGTCACCAGGAAGTACCGAGTCAGACCAAATATGGCACAAGCAAGATGACTGGCCAGAGACAACCCAGAAAGCTAACCCCATTACCATAAAACCTGAGACTGCGAGCCAAGTAGCAGAGCAGTAGCAGAGCAGTTTTCCTGGGTTCCCTTACCCTGCTGCTCTCTGTCCAGGTGCCCCTTCCAAATAAAGTCTTTTGCTTTGTCAGTTAAAAAAAAAAATCTGTTATTTGTGATAGCCTATACAGCCTTAGCTATTATACTTCAAGCCAAAAGACAAAGAGACAAACATCAAATATAGTGATCCAGAGAATCAGTTGGAAAGAGGAAAGTAATTCTATATGTTAAAAGTTTGAGAGGAGATATGATCAAAGATCTTATAACCAAAAAAAAAAAAAAAGAGCTAAAATAAATAGACTTGGTCAGTACATCTCAGAAAATTAATTACGGAGGTATCATTCAAGAAAAATTAAAAGTATTGTTCCTAGGGCTTCCCTGGTGGCGCACTGGTTAAGAATCCGCTTGCCAATGCAGGAGACATGGGTTCGATCCCTGGGCCAGGACGATCCCACATGCCGCAGAGCAACTAAGCCCGTGTGCCACAACTACTGAGTCTGTGCTCTAGAGCCTGCAAGCCACAACTACTGAGCCTATGTGCCACAACTACTGAAGTCCATGCACCTAGAGCCCAGGCTCCACAACAAGAGAAGCCACTGCGATGAGAAGCCTGCGCACCGCAATGAAGAGTAGTCCCTATTCACCGCAACTAGAGAAAGCCCGCATGCAGCAACAAAGACCCAACACAAACAAAAATAAAATAAATTAAAAAAAAAAAGTATTGTTCCTCTGAAAGAATATAAAACAGATTCAAGAAGAGCAAAGTGACACAAATGTTTGAGATACAATGTGGGAGAGTTCCAGTCCCAGATATCCCACTAACCAGTTGTGGTTTTTGAGAAAGTAACTTTATATCCCTGAGCCTCAGTTTCTTCATCTATAATACAAAGGGTTGGAAAAGATTCTCTTCAAAGAACTCTTCTCAATGCTATCACTGAATATTCTCTTTCAAACTGTCTCGCAGGTCCCCAAGACCATGCCTAAGCCTGATGATTCACTAGGAGGACTCACAGGACTGCGCATATAGTCATGTTCATGGCTTCGATGTATAACAGCAAAAGAATACAAATCAAAACTAGCAGATAGGGGCTTCTCTGGTGGCGCAGTGGTTGAGAGTCCGCCTGCCGATTTAGGGGACATGGGTTCGTGCCCCGGTCCAGGAAGATCCCACATGCCGCGGAGTGGCTAGGCCCGTGAGCCATGGCCGCTGAGCCTGCGCTTCCGGAGCCTGTGCTCTGCAACGGGAGAGGCCACAACAGTGAGACGCCCGCGTACCGCAAAAAAAAAAGCCCAAAAAACTAGCAGATGGAAAAGGTACCAGGCAAAGTCCAGAGGAAACCAGGTGCAGACTTCCAAGAGTCCCTTCTCAGTGGAGTCATACAGGATGCACTTAACTCCTTCAGCAACTAGTTATGACAACATGTGTGAAGTGCTGTCTACCAGGGAGCTTCATTAGAGACTGAGCAGGCAAGGTTTTTTACTGGAGACTAGCCACGTAAATACTCTTTACCTAGCACTACCAAAATTCCAGACTCCCAAAAGGAAAGCAGATGATCAGCATAACAATCCTTAGAAAGGACTGCATAGGAGGCTGGCATCTGGGAACCTGACTGGTAAACAGTCCCCTCCACTGATACAAAAGCTTCCCTAAATAATAAGAGTGGCTCACTGTGCCTAAACTATTTGTGCAAACAATATGAATTATGGTGAACCCTGCTTTGTCCTTGTATGCAGGAAAGAGTTAACATAGCAGACCTAAGACTGGCTTTTACGGAGCTAGCAAGCAGCACATTTTAGGTAAGCAAACAGATAAAGCAAGAAAAATTTAAAGGAATAAAAAAGAACTAAAAGGGATAGAGAAAGCAGTGATCATTCAGACATGCTCAGGTGGTATTATTAACTAAGCATACAAGAACAAAACAAAGAAAAAAATCACTCTTAGTCCTTCTCAAATAAGATTCTCCCTCAACTAAGAACTCTCTAAAAACTCAGCAGTTCACAGTATATCCTCCTTCTTTAGATGGCAATCATCTAAGCACATAGTCCCAAGAACAAATCCCTGCTCCCCACAGGTAGAAAGCAGGACAGGATGGATTTCAATTCTGATTGTGTCACCAAACTACCTCTTTGACATTCTCAAGTTTAACTTCAAACAGGTCACAAACACCTAACAAACAGGGGCAAATGCTCTCTTCTTCTGCTGATTTCTGTCTTGCAGAATCAAGTATAATATCCAAAATTACATCACACTTAAGCAATTGTCTATTTATCTCTTCAATACTCTACAGACACTCCAGAAATGAGTTCTCTGCATCTGGACATCGTCTTTCTTTATACACATCCTTCCTAAAATCATATTCTAGGCTATCTAACACTGGTTTTATCCACACTTTTTATACCCTTTCCCCAGGTCTTGTAAAACAACCTGTTCTAGGCTGCTTCTTTCCCATCAAGAAACAAATATAGGACTGTCTGTCTTCTTCCAAAATAACCCCTATAGGTAAAAATGTCACAAAATAATCCCTCATAATAGCTTTAGTGACTTTTCAAAACATGGGCAACTATTATTTTTCACTTTATTCTAATCTGTTGAAAAATAAGTCCTTCTCCCCACCAACACCATTAATTGCTAAAGAAATATATGTTAAGGGAGGAAAGTTGATGGAGAATGGTAGATCAAGGCAACCATAACTAGAACCTGGAAAGCCAGGATAGAAGAGCTACAAGGAAGACAGATCACATGCTCAGAGTTAAACTCATTTAAGAGCAGAGGTATTTTCTAAATGTTCTTAGTTCTTCCCAGTATTCTATCTGCAGACTTAAGTACATGCAGAACCATCTGAGAATGTGGTTTTCAGCTCTTTTTAAATAGCAGAACAGTTCATATTCCCTCCCCAAAAGATATTTTACATGGTATCCTAATATTTAAAATACACAGGAGAAAAAGTTAGTCTCATTAAGAGAGGACTGGGAAACCTAAAGCCTAGACTACTAGGCCTGAATGACTTTTTCTCCCTTCTTTGTGCTCCTACAGCAGCCCAAAACACTGAGGAGGGTTTCCATGGGACGATATGAGAATCTAATCTAATCTAAGAATCTAGGGAAATCCTCAAAGTCAAAGTAAATGAACAAAGAACTACTGGAGGGCTTCCCTGGTGGCGCAGTGGTTGAGAGTCTGCCTGCTGATGCAGGGGACACGGGTTCGTGCCCCGGTCCGGGAGGATCCCACATGCCGCGGGGCGGCTGGGCCTGTGAGCCATGGCTGCTGGGCCTGCGAGCCATGGCTGCTGGGCCTGCGCGTCCGGAGCCTGTGCTCCGCAACGGGAGAGGCCACAGCAGTGAGAGGCCCGCGTACCGCCAAAAAAAAAAGAACTACTGGAGTTAATACAGAGGCAGAGTTAGAATACTGTAGCTAGCTAGAATCTTAGCTAGGCACAGCTATGATTTTCTACTGCAATTTGAAAGTACTGAATCACTAAACTGATGGTCAGTATATATTAGTAAAATTAAAGCATGAACTTCAAATAGGAAACATCCTTCATCTCAGTATCTATGTTGGATAGTACCTTTCCTCAAGAGCTTTTTCACATAGTCTCAGTTTTTCATTTTTCTTTATTTAAAAAAATAAAACAACACATGCTATTTGTAGAAATTTTGGGAAATTCAGAGTCAAGTTTTTAAAAGTTACTGCAATTTACTACTTCATTTATTTCCAAGCAGAAAGTATTTATTTATGAAGCAGAAAGTATTACCGTTTTTAAAATGAGGAAATCCAAAGAACAGGAGAGTAAAAATATTACTCTAGGATAAATTATAAGTACTCTGTATACATACGTAAATATAAAATTTGGATTGAAAATTAGTATAATGAGAATCAGCCTGGAAAGTCCCTTCAAACTGGAATTTCAGGGAGAGCCCCACTGAAATGACAAGACCAGAAATGATTCTGAAGACAGAGTAGAGCTTGGGGTGGAAGGTCAGAAAGAAAGAAGGGCAGGCCAGAAAGAGAAAGTGCACAAATAACATCAGGAGGGCCTGAAAAGACAAGAGTAGTACTGACTGCTAGCTGTGAAAATTAGAATCCAAGCCAGAGAAAACTCTATTCAGGGAGGAAGCAGGAAAAAAAAATTATCTTGACCAAACAATCCAGTAAAACCCATCTCTTTCTACTGCTACATGATTGAACCTCCTGATGAAACGAGTTATCCTGGATAATTTTAGAAATAATTCATTCTAACTTTTGAAAATTAGGAATAGAGATAAATTTCCATTAAGGAAATCAAATTCTTTATTCTCGTACAACATGACACAAATCTTAAGATGTTTAGGCTACAGCTGATAGTTTATTCATTTCATTCTGAACAAAATAATTTTTAAGACCCTTGACAGAATATGACAATTTTAGAATCACATGTTAACTGTCTATTTTAATTTACCCTCCCCAAAAAAGAATGCTAGTAAGTAGTTAAACCATCATATTCATCTTGAACTGTAATTTATTTCTCTCTTCTTTTAATAGCTGAAAAAAAAGGTGATGACGAGAATTTGGATTATCAGCCATAAGTATGAATCAGCCTGTTTTCACTTTGTGGGCATCACAACTTTCTATCTCCAAAGTATTCTGAAATACTTCGTTTTCAATCTTTAGGGTCAGGATTTCTACTTCAGTGTCAGAAGACAATCTTGATAAACAAATATCTGAATAGTCTGTATTAGTCTTCTGTATTAGCCTTACTGATCATAGGATATTACAAATTACGCAAAGTCTTATTCTTTACCTGTTTCTCAGGCCTGTTCCATTGCCACAGCCCCCACCAACCAAAGTCTGCAAAGAAGGTAAAGCTGAACGGCTTAGCTGCTGCCGACTAGGGCCCCTCCTTCCACCGGGCATGTCCAGGAACCAGTCTGCTTCCAGTGCCACCTGTAGCTGCAACCCAGGTTAACGGTTGTCAGCCTATTTCAACACTGAACAAAAAGAGACATTTAAATATCAGTTTACTATTTTTAAAGTAGGCAGTGTAACAAAACAACCAGAAAAACTGAGTGAGCAGACCTTGTAAAACCAGATTGTCAAACAAATGCTCCCAATGTCTATTACCTAGTTTATTCTAATGAAAGGACTACTCAGTCTCCAATGGGTCAGAAGCCTAAATTCTAATCTAAGCTCTGTTTGAAAGATATTACAATCAGGTAGAAATTTACAAGAAACATTGAATATATACATTTCCAGTTCAAAAGTAGTATTTCATAGGGGCTTCCCTGGTGGCGCAGTGGTTGAGAGTCTGCCTGCCGATGCAGGGGACGCGGGTTCGTGCCCCGGTCCGGGAAGATCCCACATGCCGCGGAGCGGCTGGGCCCGTGAGCCATGGCCGCTGAGCCTGCGCGTCCAGAGCCTGTGCTCCGCAACGAGAGAGGCCACGGCAGTGAGAGGCCCGCGTACCGCTAAAAAAAAAAAAAGTAGTATTTCACAATAAGTCACTTGAAATGCAGAAGAATCGACACTGTCCAAAATGTTAGGTTTTGTTATCAAGGGAATCTAGATTCTGAGATCAATTCTTATTATGACTTCCTAATATCTGACTTCTTATTATCTGACTTGGAAGCATTTAACCTGAGTTTGTTTCCTCATCAGAAAAAAAAGCGTTCCTTGTCCTACAGAGGTGGTTGTCAGGACTGACAAAGATGCGTGAAAGTACATCAGAAGGTCTTTTAGCGCTTTAAAAGTAAAACTGTTCAAATGGTATTCCACATGTTAGAGTGAAAATACTGGAAAGAGCTCAAGTGGATGACTACTCCAGAAAAACTGATGTAAAATCATTTAGAAATTACTGAAACTGCAGGATTAAAAGACAAGTAATACATAAAGACCATCACTGAAAAGAAACTGTTTTTATCAATCTATGGCAAAATCACGGCTCCGCCAATATGGATACCAAAAATCTGTTTCCTAAACAATACAACTTAAAAACTGAAGAACGACACCGTGGAAAAACCCTGGTTTTCAAAACGTTACAGCAGATATCCTCTGTTCCCTATTCCTAACAGCTTTCGGCTTTAGATTTACAAACGCCAGGTGAGACAAAGCATTCAAACCGTTGAATGTAGAGGCAGCTGGTCCTTGCTCAATTAACCAGCAAAGGGAAAGAAAAGTGTGGAGCAAAAAAATTGGGACGGAAGAGGACGAGAGGATGGGGTGGGGAAAGGTGGGCGGCGAGAGGACCACAAACTTCAATAGACTGGCCCCTAAGAGGGGATGACAAAGCGGCCCCCGCCGCGCAACCTGGAGGGCCGAAGCAGGCCAGGGACAATCGGACAGCGCGGCAGCTCGGTAATACTCACGCATGGAGGAGGCCAGGCCAGTGGGGAAGGATCCCTGGGAGGAGGCGGCTTTACAGGCTGGACCCCAGGCAAGAGAACTCCCTGCCCAGGTTGAGGCGCTACAAACCAGTTGCTTGCCCGCGGGCCGTCCCCTCCCGGAGAGTCGAGAAAAAGTGTCCAGGCTTCGCGCTGCCAGACCCAGACACCGAGTCAGTGCCAGAGTCAGAGCCAGAGCTAAAGCTAGAGGCAGAGCCCGACCCCGTCAGCACTCATCATCAGCCTCCATTACCACGGAGCTGAGCAGACGTGGCAGCGCACAGTGGTGACGTCAGCTCCGCGACGGCCTACCGCCCCAGCCGCGAACAGGCCCCGGAACTACACGAGAGCCAGGGAGGGGGCACCGCACCCCGTCTTGCGTGCACCTGCGCAGTGGAACTCGCCTTCTCCGCTGGTGTCGCGGCCCCGCCTTCCCCGCTAGTACTAACCAACGTATTTCCTCCCAAGCTCCAACGACGTGCGGACAACCACGTTAGGGCTTATTCCTGTTATCTCATGGACTCCAAGTAACAACCGTGTTCAAGTTATCAACCTCCTTTTTACAGATGGGGGAGGTTGGGAGACATTACTTGAGCTCAAGTCACTGCTAGGTAAAGGAGATCGAGCCGCGAAGTCGTGCTTCAGCAACAAATCTTGCGCTTATTTTATGTTAAGAAAAGGACTAGGTAGATGGTGGAGTTACAAAAGTGAATATCCCAAAGAGCTCACAGTGTAGTAGAAGAAACAAGACACCAGGAAAACACAGTAATTACAATTTATTACAATAAGTATAACATTAAAAGTATGCCCAAGGGGACTTCCCTGGTGGCACAGTGGTTAAAGAATCCACCTGCCAATGCACGAGACAAGGGTTCGATCCCTGGTCCGGGAAGATCCCACATGCCGTGGAGCAAATAAGCCTGTGTGCCACAGCTACTGAGCTCGTGTGCCACAACTAATGAAGTCTGTGCACCTAGAGCCCATGCTCTGCAACAAGAGAAGCCACCCCAATGAGAAGCCTGCACACCCCAAGAAGAGTAGCCCCAGCTCGTGGCAACTAGAGGAAATCCGCGTGCAGCAACGAAGACGCAACGCAGCCAAAAATAAATAAATAAATTTATTTTTTTAAAAAAAAGTATGCCCAAAGTCCAGAGACAGCATGCAAGACACGGTACTAAGCTCTGTGGGTTGTGGTGTCAATCCCAAGAAAATCTTCACAGAGAGCTTGGGGTTTAAAGACAAGACTGCAAGAACGAATAAGCCGTTTCATTTACACTTTCCTTTATATAACATATATAGCTGTATACCTACACTGAACAGCAAAATGTTGACCACTGTTTTTTTCCCTGAGTCACCCCAACTGTTATAAACTGCTATTACAAAGAGATGTGTGCTATATACTATTTGCAACCCTTTGGGGTCTAACAGTACTGTACACATTCAGCAGCTCAACAAATCTATGCTATTTAGTAAGAAGCAGTTCGAGGTTGTGGAAGAACTTCTAGCCTAGCTTGTGCCGGTAACTGTGAATCTGTGGGCGAAAAACATATCCTCTCTGGCCTTCAGTTTTCTGGCTGCAGAGAATAAGATGTTTTCAAGATGTTATAGGAATGTAAGAGACAAATATTACACATATTTTTCCCTGGGGGTGCCATTTATTCATTCTCTCCTGGGATCCGATTTCACCTGAGAGCGCGCGCGAGACAGAGGGAGAGAGCGAGCTATATATGTGGATATGTGGATAGCTCGGCTCTAAACAAACGAGCAGGTCAGCTACAGCCACCCCGCACCGCACTGTGGTTAGCTGCGCCGTGGGTGCCCAGCTTCCCCGCGCCGCCTTCCCAGGGACACTTTGCGGCTGGCCGGGCTCGGGACCAGGATCCGGAGGCAGAGCTGAGCGCAGCAGTCTCACGGCGGGGCGGCCCTCCGCCCACGTGGTGCGGCTCCACGGCCATCTTTGTGCGGGGCTGCGCTTCCGCCCGCTCGCGCTGCACCCTGGACCTGGCAGTGGGAGGGCTGGCGATGGAGCGGTGGGTGCGCTCCCAGCTTCGGTTGTGGCTGCTGTTGCTACTCCTGCCCCCGGTGCCGGGCTGCCAGAAGGAGTCAGGTGGGCTCCGGACAGGGCCGAGCCCACCGCTGGGGCTCGGAGTCTGGCCCGGTCCCGAGGCGCTCTCCCGCGCCCCTCGCTCCCCGTTGCGGCCGGCGCCACGCTCGTGCTGTGGCCGCTGCGGGGCAGAGCTGGGCAGGGGGCACGGGGGCACCTCGGAGCGGAGAGTGCGTTTAGGTGTCTGGTAGTGCTTCTCCTGCCCAGGACCCTGGAGAGTAACCCATCCTCCGGAATTGAGTGATAGAGGGGAGGGGACGGCCATGCCCCTGTTTACCCACAGCGGGTATGGCCCACGCTCGGCTACCCCGCACCTCCCTAACACACTGGGGGATAATTCGTGTGTGTGTGTGTGTGTGTGTGTGTGTGTGTGTGTGTGTGTAGTGTTCTTAGTCCATTGCCAGAAGAGATGAAGGGAAGGTTAATAATGCCTGGGGCTTTTAATCGATCCTCTTTGTGGAGCTCAGTTTGATTAGTAAAAGTTGAGAATCCGTGTCACCAGTTTATCCATAACCTTCTGAGTGTCAGACATTAAGCGTGGAATTTTTCCCATTTCTTGGATACCTGGCAGCCCGAGTAAAGGGGCAGACTTGACCTGAGTGCAGGAGAACTGTAGAATGAATCCTTCCTGGAGGTTCATTTCCACCAGTGGGATGAGAAGAGGGTGTCTAAAAGTTTTGACCTTCTGTTGGTTCTGCCTGCTTGCTGCTAGTCAATAAGAGTGCTCAGGAGTATTTTGTTAACTTTGTTACTTCACTCTTTGAAGGTTCAAAATGGAAAGTATTTATTGACCAAATTAACAGGGCTTTGGAGATTTATGAACCATGTTCAAGTCAAAACTGCAGCTGCTACCATGGGTGAGTTCTTTTCTTTGACGTGTCTTTAAGAATTTAGATCTTGTCAGGAGGAAATTCCCTAAAATCCCCAAGAGACCTTGGTTGCAGTGGTCGGAGAGCCAAGCATGTTTTGAGAGCAGACAGGGTCCTTGTGGTGGTTTTCTTATATTTCTGGGGGATAAAAATACCCTGGGAGAGGAGAGGCCCAGGTGCCTGTTAACTCGTTGTGGGAATTAGTACATGTACTTGTCTGCTTTCTCCCCTGGACTGAAAGCTTCTTGAGGTCAAGACCTATGTCTTATATTCACTGTCATATTCCCGGTGCTGGCTCTCAGTAAGTACTCAATAAATACTGTTGAAGGAATGAACATATATTTAAATGAATCGAATCATAAGTTTCTTGTTGGTTATCTTTAATGTATGCAAATTAGGGCTGGAGTGTATTATGGTCCTTTGAAATCAGCCTTGGGTTCTAGTCCCAGATCCAAGTCCCAGATCCGAGACACTTCACTTCTCTAGATTTCAGATTCCTCATCAGCTAAATAACAGGGTCCTTTAACTCCACATTATGTTATTCTGTGATTCCTCAAAAAATTCACCTGATGTGTGTGATACTTACTGAAAACTTGCTATGTATTGAACTTCAAAAGGGGTTCAAAATAGTGTAATTTCTGGTTACTCCTGTCAGTCATACATACTGCTAGAGTATGCAGGGTGGTAGGGGCCAAACAGACTAGAACATGGGACTCAAACAGTGTCAGGCTGTAAGGCATAAACCATACCTTCTGTGAGATTCAAAGAAGGGGAGGTCAGTGGGACTGCAGTGACTGGGAGGACGTGGGTGTGGCATGAGCAGTGAAGGAGGAATATGCATCAGGCCAAGGAGGGGCAATCCAGATGGAGGGAGGTAGAAGAGATATTGACTTGCTTTTTCTTTTTTGTGGTTTTGTTGTTGTTGATATTTTAGATCGCCTAAGGTGCTTCCAGGAAAGAGGTTGCTCATTCCTGCCCTCTATTCTTTCCCATAGCTTACATGTTCTCTAATACTAAGCCTAGACCCACAGATACGAAGTAGGTGGAATGGTATTATTCTCTTGGCCTGCCTTCCCTGATGATTCCCATTCTTTCCCAGTGTCATAGAAGAGGATCTGACCCCTTTCCGAGGAGGTATCTCCAGGAAGATGATGGCGGAGGTAGTGAGACGGAAGCTAGGGACCCACTATCAGATCATTAAGAACAGATTATACCGAGAAAATGACTGCATGTTCCCCTCAAGGTAAGAGCTATGAGGTACATATATCTTCTGATCTTATTGCATAAGGGCTTACTTGATACTACTCTTATAGAGAGTCCAATGAAAGGGACTTACAGGTAAACCCTTCCTCACATTTCAGAAGGACTACAAAATAGTGACAAACTCTTCTGCTTGCCTGGGAATTTTTCTTGCCAACCTCTCTTCTCCTCTCTCCTATATCAAAGCCTGTCTCCTCTCTCTTTGTAAGGCTGAGGCACATCACTGATTGTACTGGCTGTGACTCTGCCCTTTCTCCTTCCCCAGATATAGTAGCTGCAGGACACAGGCTGATGAGACCTAGCATGAGTGAGCTGGGCTGAAGGAGGAGAAGAAGCGTTGACTGACTGTCAGGGGCCAACTACTATTCTAGATACCAAGTATTCAAAGGAAGGTGGTGGAAAAGCAAGAGAAATAACTGGTGCTGCAGATTACGCAGGCTCCACTGGCCAGGACTTCAGGTGTGAGAGCTGAAGTTACATATCAGTGGGCTGAGAGCTGGCGGGGAGCAGGGAGGGTCACAGACTAAGCCTGGAAGTTGGCGTTAGGCAGCATTATGTACAACAAGTGATAAACCTTCCTCTTAGGAGTCTTTTTTTTTTTTTTTCCGGCCCTGCCACTCGGCTGACCAGGGATCAAACCCGGGGCCTCGGCAGTGAGAGCACAGAGTCCTAACCACTGGACCACCAGGGAATTCCCAGGAGTCTTTAAAAAAAACAAAACAAAACCTCTACTCTTTATAAAATTACAAAGTACAAAACCCAGAAGGCAGGATATTCCCTTACTAAGATCTTTTTTCTAAATGATGTTATGTCATTACAAGTAAAATAAATAAGCAGTATTGTAAAAAACATGCATCCATTTGGTCATAAGGATTTATATTATTTGTTCATAATAACAACTTTATTATGAATTAGTATACTTTCACTGTAATGTAAAATATGTAAAAACAAGGACAATAACAACAAAATAAAGATGATTTAATATCCCACACTCTGAGGTAATCATAATTTTGGTTATCAAGTGTCAGGGGCAAATAAGGTGGTAGTGGGGAAAATCACTGAGGTATTTTAAATAGACATTTGTTTCATTACTTGGAACAATAATAGAGACTTTAACTACAAATTATGAGCATAGAGGAATTTGTAATTTCTACAAATGAGAAAAAAAATGTGAATATAGACATTGTTGGACTTTGAAAGTCCCTTGTTGGACTTTAATAGTTAGCTGAACAGTCTCCAGATCAAATTAAGTAGCACTCTCAAAGTTTCTGAAAGGCACATGGCTCTTATTCCAGACCCCAGAGCTTTTTGGTCAGAATCATGAGCTCTTAGAAATATTAAGAGAGCACAGGACCTTTCACTGACAATGAAAGGTCCTAATGTGTTGAAAGTTCCCTATTCCAACGATTAATACATATACAACTAAGGAAAATAGAGTTAAACAAAAGAGAAATAAAACGAAATATTCAGAACCAGTGTCCTTAATGAAATGGACACAGTTGTGTAATATCTCAGACTCTCATCTGGCCAAAAGAAGTATCTTTCTAGGTCTAGATACTTTTACTTCACCCAGGTTGAGAAACATCTATGACATTTAAAGTATTCAGTTCTGAACAAAAGAAAATGTAAACTCAGCCTTTCAAGGATGAGCTGAAAGATTTTGCTGAGGAACTGGAGCACCGTCTAATTAACACCGGAGGGAGTTCCCTGGTGGCCTAGTGGTTAGGATTCTGGGCTTTCACTGCCAGGGCCTGGGTTCAATTCCTGGTCGGGGAACTGAGATCCCGCCAGCCATGTGGCGTGGCAAAAAACCCCCCAAAAAACCAGAAATAAACAAAAAAAAATACGGGAGTCACATCATTTCAAAGGTAGAGAATAACAGTATTATTTAAATAATAGCTTTAGTGAAGTATGGTTGACATAAACTGCACATATTTAAAGTGTACAATTTGATAAGTATATATATAACCAAAATAACATATCTGTCACTACCAAAAGTTGCCTTGTGCCTCTTTGCAGTCCCTCTCTCCCCCTTTCCCGGCCATGCCTTCCTTCCACCCCCGTCCTCAAGCATCCACTGATCTGCTTTCTCTCATTATAGCTTATTTCCTAGAGTGTTATATAAATAGAATTGTACCGTATGTGAGAGAGTGCTATTTTAAAAGCTGAATGGGAAAGAAAATAAATGTTTCAGCTGTTACATGTAAATGTACTGCAGTAATACATTTTTTAAAAAACTTTTTAACGAGTAATTTTTTTCAGTATCAAAGGAGTGTTACATGGATAAACAACAAGGTCCTACCGTATAGCACAGGAAACTATATTCAATATCTTGTGATGAACCATAATGGAAATGAATATAAAAGAAGAGTTTATATATGTGTGTAACTGAGTCACTTTGCTGCTGCACAGTAGAGATTGGCACAGCATTGTAAATCAACTATACTTAAGTAAAAAAATTAATATTGGGTCTTTGGATATATGAATAGGGTGTATCTTTCCATTTACTTACATCTTTAATTACTCTCTCCATTGTTTCATAGATTTTAGTATGTAGGTCTTGAATGTCTCTTGTCAAAATAATCACAGGGTATTACATATTTTTGATGTTATTGTAAATAGTACTTTATTAATTTCATTTTCTATGTGGCCATTGTTAGTATATAAAATATGCTACATTTCTAAATTCATTTACTAGCTGTAATAGGTTTTGACTAGATTACTTAAAATTTTCTACATAGATGATCATGGATCTACAAATAAAGTCAGTTTAAAATTTTCTCTTCCTATTATATATCTTTAATATTCTTCTTGCTTTATTGCATCTGCTCGTATTTCCAGTAAAGTGTTCAAAAGAAAAGAGAAAAAAGGAGTGTTACATGCACATGGTAAAATATTTGGATAACTCAAAAGTATGTACAATGAAAAGGAAGTTTCTCTACCACCGTACACCCCCCTCCACCAGACCACTAGTCCCTGAGTCCTTCTCTCAAGAGACAACTACAATTACCAGTTTCTTTTACAGCCTGCCAGAAATAATCTCTGCATATACAATTATCTAGATTCATCAACAAACTAGAACATGCTATATCTTCTGTTCTGCAACTTACTTTTCCTTTCCTTGTAACGGTAGATTTTGAAATTTTTCCATAGGAGTACATGGAGAACTCTTTCATAGCTGCATAAAAACCCATTGTATGGATTTCTTTATTGAGTCCTCTATCAATGGACACTTAAATTTTTCCCCACCACTCCCCTTTAATTTTTTTTTTTTTCTTTTGGCTGTGTTGGGTCTTCATTGATGTGCATGGACTTCTTCTAGTTGGAGTGAGCGGGGGCTACTTTTCATTGCGGTGCATGGGCTTCTCACTGCGGTGGCTTCTCTTGTTGCGGAACACAGGCTCTAGGTGCGCAGGCTTCAGTAGTTGCAGCACACAGGCTCAGTGGTTGCGACACGCGGGCCCTAGAGCACGTGAGCTTCAGTAGTTGTGGTGCTTGGGCTCGGTAGTTGAGGTGCGCAGGCTCAGTAGTTGTGGCTCATGGGCTCTAGAGCGCAGGCTCAGTAGTCATGGTGCATGGGCTTAGTTACTCCACCGGCATGTGGAATCTTCCCGGACCAGGGCTTGAACCGGTGTCCCCTGCATTGGCAGGTGGATTCTTAACTGCTGCACCACCAGGGAGGTCCTCCCCTTTCACTTTTGACTAATGTAAACAATGATGCAGTAAACATCCTTGAAATTAGACCTTTGAACACTCATGTGAATACATCTGCAGGCTAAACTCCTAAGAGTAAAATTAATTGGCCAATTAATGTGTTTTTAAAATCTTGATAAATAGAACCAAATATCCTCCAAAGAGGTTGTGCCTGTTTACACTTTCACCAGCCTTGTATCATGTGCTCAGAATAGACCTCACACTCTCACTATGTATTATCAGACTCTTTGATCTTTGACAATCTGATTGATGAAAACTGGCATCTAGCTTCACTAGATTTTTTCTTTTGTCATGGTGATACTTAATTTTTTTATTGAAATATACTTGACATATAACATTGTGTAAATTTAAGATGTACAACATGTTAATCTGATACATTTATTTTCATATGATTGCTATTGTGATAATTAGCACCTCTATCATGTTACATAATTATTCTCTTTTATGGGAATGATTAAGTTCTAGTCTCTTAGCAAGTTTGGTAATTATAATACCATTTTGTTGTCTATACTCAGTACACTGTGTATTAGATCTCTAGGGCTTATTTACTGCTTATTGTAAGTTTGTACCCTTAAACAACATCTGTCCTTTCCCCCTATTCCCCAGCCTCTGTTAAGCACTTTCTCTGTTTTTATAAGTTTGGCTTTGGGGGCATTTCCTTATAGTAGTACAGTTGACCATCTTTTCTTATGTTTATGAACTATTGATATTTTTTGTAGTTATCACCCTGTGTATAAATCAATATTTTAAATCAGTCATTTTCATGCTGCCAGAAAATTTTGGTTAGGCCTTGGAATGTTGCCCCCTAGTATAGTGCTGGTCAGGACCTCAAAGGATGGGGAAGAAAAGTTAGCTGTCAGTGTATACTCACTTTTTTTCCAGAAATCCTCTGAGAATTCCCAGGAAGTCTATTCTGAAAGCAATATTACAGTCTTTGTGATTATATACATGGCACTCTTTCTGGCTTGCAAAACTGATTTTAATAGTGTTCTGTATTCAGGTTGAAGGTAATGAAAAGTTTCCTATCCTTCCTCATAAACTATCAGACTTAGTTATGGTGGAAATAAAAATAATGTCTTTGTGAGATGCAAAGCCCAAGGGACACAATTAGAAAATCAGCTTTTCCAGTTCCTATCAAAATTTGTATCTTGCTTACTAATTAAACTGTTCCGTGTAGGAGAAATAAAGAAATGCTGGGAATGAAAAGAGGAGAGGAAATGGTGGGAGTAGCAATAACACTCCCTTCAAACTTAGGATGATCTAGTCGGAAAATTTTATTAAGTATTGTAAGCTGGAGCAGCTTAGCCAGAAAAGGTAACTGGCACCATATGGAAGAGTGGAGTAGTCCTTTCAGGAGCATTGCTCTCAGGACACTTTGCAGGAGGCTGATTATCTGAACACTGGCTTGTCTTACTTTGAAAGTGTAAGCGGGACCCTGCCTTGTCCAAGAGCAGGCACTGCTCTGGTGAAGTTGTGGTATTTCTGGTTGACAGGTGTAGTGGTGTTGAACACTTTATTTTGGAAGTTATTGGGCGCCTCCCTGACATGGAGATGGTGATCAATGTACGAGATTATCCTCAGGTTCCTAAATGGATGGAGCCTGCCATTCCAGTCTTCTCCTTCAGTAAGGTAAGTATAGGAAGAGCCATATGAGGGGATGGAGGGTGGTCCTCTAGCATATAAGCAGGAGATAACTGTGGCAGAGTCTGATGGGTGATGGTGAGGATGAGGCCTGAGGTCCAAAAGTGGGTCTGTGTCCCTGTTAGCTTCACAGTCATTGAACGATAAGACTGAGCAGATGGGGTTGAGGACCCATAAGTGATGTGAGTAAGGTTGCTTGTGTCTATAGGGCTAGGGATGGAGGGTAGGGAATGAGAGAGGCCTGAGGAACCTCTAGGACATTGGAGGTGGCATTCAGAGATCCTACAGAGCATGGGAGAGAGTGGCCCAAGAAAACTCATGGGCTTGAAGTTAGGGAAAGCCTGCATTCAAAGAAAAGATTTGCTGAGCTTCTACACTGTATGTATCAACCATAGTATTAGGTATCGTCTGTCCGGCCACTGTAGCCCAGGGTCCCAGCCTGGCTAACAGTGAGACTGAAGGTGCTAGATAACTTCACACAGTTTGCACCCCAGCAATGCAGTGAGGGGATATGCCGGCGATACCCGAGAGGGATATGTGAGGGGGTGATCTTTGGATCTAATTATGGAGAGATAGGAGTACTAGGACACACTTGTGGGCTTGGGGAACTTGGGACAGTGAATATCTTAGTGCTCAGGTTCTTGTAAATGGTGTATTAGCAGGAATGGGCCTTCATTCCCTAGAGACTAAATATGAAAGCATTTGGGGGCAGGGATGGGGGGAGGCTAGAAGAGAGTGGATGGGAGATTCTATAGGAGAAGAGTGGGTTTAAGAAAACCCTCTGAACTTTGAGAAAATAACTCCATTTCTGATTTGGTGTCTCCAAAGCAGAGGAACTTTTTATCCCCACTTTTTCTTTATCACAGTTTACTTTCTCTCTAGACTTGTTTATTTCCTGTGTTGCAAGTGGGCTGAGGCCACATTTGTGTTGCATTTCCCATGGTTTAGCCTCATTTCTCAAAAGTGCTTGGTCCCGTTATTTCTCATGAAGCCCTCTCAGAAGAACAGATAGAGGCTCCCATGTAAGTCAGTAAGGACTTTGTGTTTATTACTTATCTGTTTTTTCTGTGGATAATAAGTATGACCATCAGTATACTAACTTTCCTTTCATCTTTAATCCCCTCCCTTTTTTTTTCTGAACCAGTGACTCTTAGTTTGCGAGGGAGGGATTTTAGTCTGTCAGCTTTATAATAAATGTGCAGTTTCTTTTGAGCAGCTGTTACGCCTGAGGTGCTTGATAAATCACGTACCATTTTTTAAATATTTGAAAGAAGACAAACAGCATATTGCATATGTAATTCCAATGGAAGAAACAATAGAATTAGAGGCTTATCAGTGACCAGAATTTTAAGAGAAGTTACCATGTAAAGGGAACAAATGGCTTCAAACTTTTTTCAAAAGATGTGGGATAACACCCCTCCCCCCGCATTCTGCCCATCACTACTTTTGACCCTGATCAAAAAAGAAAAATAACCAAAAAATAACTCACAATTTATTGACCAACCAATGTGAGCTCAGCAGTGCCACAGTAATAGGTAATACTAACACTTACTGAGTGTTTACTTTGTGTCAGACACTGTTCTAAGTTTTTTACATGTACTAACTCATTTAATATTCAAAACAAGCCTATTAGATAGATAATATTATTGATATTATTATTTATCCAGTTATAAACGTAAGGAGACTGAAGCATAGAAAGATTAAGTAACTTGCCTAGAGTTGGAAAGAGGTGGAGTCAGATGATCTTTCTCAAGAGCCCACACTCTCAACTATTGCACTATGTTTCCTAATTCTTGCTCCAAAAAGACCTATCTAGGAAATAACTAAGAACTGGTAAGATAGTATACACTCCAAGTGTAATATCAGTTAAAAGATGAGACAGCTATGTGATCATTCAGAATTGGGTATATTATTTCCCTAAACTAAAAACTCCAACAGTGTATGTCCTCAAGAAAAACAGAACTTTGGGGAACTGGAAAAGTTGACCTTTAGTGTGATTTCGTATTCTGGGGTTCAGTCAGCCCACGAATTTTAACCCATGGCCATTTTTGCCTTTTAGCATCTAGAGTCTAGACTTTGAAGACTAGGGAAAATATATCTTTGACAATATAACACTGGGGCAAGGCCTTTTGCAGATCCCGTGGCATGAATGCAGTTTGCTGCTTCTTCTTCTGCTCTGAGACTGACTTAGAATAACCTCTCTGTTTCCATTGAAGACATCAGAGTACCATGATATCATGTATCCTGCTTGGACATTTTGGGAAGGAGGACCCGCTGTTTGGCCAATATATCCTACCGGTCTTGGACGGTGGGACCTCTTCAGAGAAGACCTGGTAAGGTAGGTCCTTTAGAGAGGTTTTATTTATCCCTCTTTGTGGGTCGTCTTGAAGTAAACAGTAAAGTATAAACAATTAATTTTGTTTAAAAGGACTTTTTTTTTAAGGACTAACTTTTAAGCTAAAAATGAAAGACAAAAAACTATAGCATAAGCAATTTTGTATGTGTATAAAAATATTTACATATCCATAGAAAAAGAGCAAAAGAACCTACCCTAAAGTGTCAGCAATGCTTCTGTGGGAGGGATTCTAGAAGCCTCTTCTTCTTGAAAGTTTTCTGTACTGTTAAGTTTCTCTAAATAAGAGTGAGTTACTTTCATAAGTAGGAAAAAATGAATGACCATACTGTGGGGAAGGATAGAAAATTACTTGGAAGCACATAAATGTACTTTGTAATTAAGAGCTAAGTCCTTCAGGCAGGGATGGTGTGGGTATAAATGTCCCATAGATATCTCAAGTACAAGCCAAATACTCTCTAATTCACGATTGAAACCTGCCTTGGCCTGTTGACTGTACCCCGCCATTATTTCAGAATTTAGATTGTCCAGGTCATCAAGCTGTAGGTACTTCTTACCTAGCTACATTTTACATGAGTCATTCCAACAACATTGGTACCTAATGAGCAAACTTCTAAAAACACACCTTTCTAGGTATTCTCTCAGATGTAGGGAAAGCAGTAGTTTAATTCAACTTCATTTCCACAGATATCTATCACCTGTACTAAGTGTGGCTGGAGATTTAAATGAGATGAAGAGAAAGTCCCTTCTCTGGAGAAGCATATAAGGCCGCAGTCCTCAGTGGCAGCTAGAGCCACTGGGTAAAGAAACAAGTTTATTATTCAGTAGGTATAATTAGGAAGTTATTTTTTAAGATAACTTGGTCTCATACTTCATAGAACTGGACCTGGAAATTGTTCTTGTCCAACTGTTTATTTCAGGGATGAGGGAATTCAGGCTCAGAGAGGTTAAGTGACTTGGTCAAGGAACCAATTTAGGCCTGAAGTCTAGGTTTCCAAGTGCATTATTCTCTCCACTTGACTACTTAATATTTCCTATGTTCTCCAGACATTGAGACCATCATTTCTTACTTAGCATTTCATTTTGAACATAATTTTGAGAGAGGGAAAAATAAAAATGTCTTAAACCTTTTTTTCTCCAAGTTATTCCTGACTTTAGTTTTCTAATCCTTTTTTTATTTTTTCAGGTTCTTGCAAATACCCTTTTCACACTCTTCTTTTTGTAGCTCTTTTCCCACCTGCTGTACATCTATTTTGTTTTTAAAATCATTTTAAAAACAATTTTTTTCTGAATATGAAACCTTTACATGCTCATAAAAATTTATAAATGTATCCAACTTAGGCAACTTTTTCCCCGCTTATTGGTGTCTTAGAAATCTTTCCATGTCAGTACATATGAAATGACCTCATTATTTTAAACAGTTGCATGGTATTCCATCGGATAATAATTTAATTTATTGTGTCCTTTGATGGACATGTAGGCTGCATGTGTAATATATGCATAATTTCTTGTTTTCTGGACTATTTGAGAATATGTTGCATACCTTATGACCCTGTACCCCTTAATACTTCCGTGCATATTTCCTAAGAGCAAGAGTGTTCTCTTTTATAACCACATTGCAATTGTCAATTAGAGGAAACAATATTAATTTAATACTTAGTGGTCCCAATAATGTCCCATAAGGCACATTCCCCCTCCAGTACAGGAGCTAATCCAGCATCATGTGTTGTATTTAGTCCTCATGTCTCTTTAATCTTTAATCTGCAGTAGCTCTTCAGTCTGTCTTTCTCTTTCGTGACTCTGACATTTTGAAGAATACAGGCCACTGAACATTTTTGATACAATGACACTGAACATTTTTAATAGAATGCTCTTCAGATTGGTTTTGTCTATTTCCTCATGATTAGATTCAGTTTATGCACTGCTGGCTCAGATACTTACATAAATGATTTTGTGTGTATCCACCTCTCGTTAGAGATGTTAATTTTGATCACCTGGTCAAGGTGTTATATCAGGTTCCTCTACTGTGTAGTTACCGCCCTTGTAAACTAATAAGCAATTTTTAGGGAGATAGCATATGTTTTAAAATCTAATCTTAAGTGAATTTGTTTTTCTTTTGATACCTTCCCCTTTTATTCTTCAGTTGAATCTATTCATGATTATAGAATTGCAATTTTATTTTTCAGAGCCCTCCGTTCAGAATCTCTAGCCCCATGATTTCATTTCTCACCTTTAAACTTCAGTAATCTACTTGCTTATCTACACTGATGTCTGCCTGGCATTTTCCTATTTTTATAAACTTTTGGGAGTTTGTCCCCATTGACTTACTTTTCACTCTGTGGAAGAATTCAGTGTCCCTGTGCATTTAAAGAATTCACTCTATGGTCAGTGGAGGGGTGGGGTTATAAAAGAGGGCTGGGGCAGCACCAAGCTGTGGTGGCCGCTGTTAGTGCTTGCCGGGAGACATGGGTCATTTGAGGGGTGGGTAGGTGGGTAGGAAGAATGAGGGAGAGAGAAAACAGAGATGATACTTGGTTCAAGTCTGTGTCTGCGGCTTTCCCCAGGGACCAAGGAAGTTTATGCTCAAAATTTCAGTATAAATTGATGCATTTTTTGTTGGGTAATTTGGCAGTATATATGAAAATGTAAAATGTTTATATCCTTTGACCCAGCAATTTTACTTCAAGAATTTATCCTAAGAAGATAATTAGACAAGCATGCAAAGATGTGTGTACAAGGATATTCACTTCAGTGTTGTTTCTTAAAGAAAAAAGTTTAAAACTACCTGAAAGCCCACCAGTAAGGAATTAAGTGAATTACGACATGGTTATAAAATGGAATACTGTGCATGAATGGAAAGTAAAGGTAGCATAGGACTTAAAAACAGGGACTCTGGGTTCAAACCCTGGCTCTTATTAGCTGTGTGACTCTAGACAAATTGCTTAACCTCTCAAGGGCCTCAACTATAAAGTAGGGTTAATGAAACCTACCTTGTAAGGTCATGAGAATGAGTTTATATTTATATAGCACTTAGAACACTGCCTGGAACATGGTAAGTGCTATATAGGTGTTGGCTCTTATTATTATCTATAATATGTCCTAATAAGAATGTTAGCTAGCAACATGCATGGTATGATCTCTGTTATATAGAGCAAGGTTTTTCAATCTTGGTACTCTTGATGTTTGGGGCTAGATCATTCTTTGTTGTAGGGGGCTGTCCTATGCATTGTAGGTTTTTTAGCAGTATCCCTGGCCTTTGCTCACTAACGCCAGTAGCAATCCCCTAGTAGTGACAATCAAAAAATATCTTTATATACGGCCAAATGTCCCCTTGGGTAGAAGGGCAAAATCACCCCCAACTGAGAACCACTGATGTGGAGAGACGATTGGAAGGAAATTCTTCACTGAAACATTAAATTGTTAAAAGTAGTTATCTGTAGGTGGGGAGATTCCAGATGAATTTTTTTTACTATTAGAATTTTATATAATGAGTATATACTATTTTTTCATTAAAAATAAAAAAACAAAAAAACCCATTGCTATAGTGTTTATATTTTGGTGGGAGGGAATATGAGACAGAGAAATAGTTGGACTGGAGAATCGGGTAAAGATGATCCAGCAAGAAAGGACTAGAAGATAAGCCAGGAAAATAGGAGCAGTGGTCTCACCTGAGAGAAAATGGGACACTATCTGAATCTGAAAAGTATCTCTACCTGAAAAGTTTATGTTCTAAATCTCTCCATTACAGCAAGTAGCTCACAAATCCCTCATTAACTCCAGTTCAGTCCAACCCCCTCCTTTTTCAGAGGAAGACTCTACACAAACTTCTGTGAAGGGTTCCTACAAAGTAAGTTAAGAATGATGCATCTGTGGACTAGCAGTTTCAGCAAGGAAGGCTGGCTGTGGTAATGGGTACTGAGACCTGAGTTTCAGGGACTTCGTCTTTATGGAGCACTAAGTACAGTTCTGGGGATACCAGGTGCTTTGGAAAATCAGACTAAATCTGATGATAACTCCTGTGCATCTAAAACATGAAGTCAGGAAGTGATTTGTTTCCTTGCCCTTAATTCAGTTTCTGATACTTTCTGCAGTTGTCTTTGCCTGTTAATTTTATCAATAGACTCTAATTAAAGTGGGGAAGAAATCCTCATTGTACTGAATTAAATAGCCCTAAACATGTCACTTAGTTTTGGGAACTTTTCTTTCAATGTTGTTAGCTTATTTACCAAACTGTAGATTTGCAGATATTGCTTGCCAGCATCTCCATAGGAATGAAGTAATAACAAAAGGGAACATAATGTTATTTAGAGCTTTTTCTTTGGAGTAGCCTGGATCAGACTGATTTCACAATGTGAAGATCTCAACTAATCTTCAGAAATGGTTCAAAGGCATCCTTATATAGTTAAGGAAGAAACATAGAAACTAATGAAATCTATTTTTAGGTCAGCAGCACAGTGGCCATGGAAAAAGAAAAATTCCACAGCATATTTCCGAGGATCAAGGTGATTATACTTTCTGACATTTTACAAAAGTATTTTTCCAGTTAATGTGCAAAATATAAGTAATTTTGAGGGTGTGAGGAACCCTAGTTTAAAGAGAAAGCTAAGATAACTAAGAAATAAACATAGAATCACAGAATTTTAGACTAGAGAAGAACTCAAATTATTTGCCCAGATCACTCTAAGTTGAACTGAAATTCCAAGAAGTAAAGTTCATCTGTCCAGTCATTCAACAGATATTTACAAAGTGCCACGAGTGTGATGGGCTTTGACTATATATAATGCTGAACAGAACAATGAGTTGTCCTCTTGCCTGAGAGATTACAGTTTCCTAGGAGTAGCTTATGATCATGCCCACAGTCCCTCTGCCACTTAATGGCAGAGTGGGAACCATCACCAGCTCTTCTGACTGCCTTTTTCATCAGACCATGTGGCTGCCAAATAGTGGTGGAAGCGCAGACTGAGACTGGTGAAAATGGAGAGGGAAGCAGGGAAGGAAGGGAGGAAGAGGGAAAGAAAAAAGGTTGGGGAAGGACCCTGTCCATGTTGTTCAGCTCCATATCCCTGGTGCTAAGAACAGTACCCACCACATAGATGCAGAATGAGTACCTGTTAGACAGATGAATACAAAAGAGAATGTTTAGGGAGAGAGTTTTGCAGTTTTCTCAGAGCATCCTTGTCAGAGGTCACAGCCTCTCTTCACTCGCAGTGGACTTCAGCCCAACAGCAACTGCTTACGCTTCCTTATCAACCTCTCTGGTTCTCAGATCTTCAGATCAGATTCTTAACTTGGGATCCATGTGTGGACTTCAGGAGTTTTAGGGATTCCTTGAAATTATATGGGGATATATGCATTTTTCTAGAGAGGGGGTCCACAGTTCTCATCAGATTCTCAGGGGGTTCATGACCCCTCAAATGTCAAGACCATCTGCTACTAGGACCATAACTAGGACTTTTTCTACATGCAATTTTCAGGTGTTTGAGCCTTTCAGTTTTCTTTTTAATTTAAATATTATACTGGATTTTACAAAGCACACCCCACAAAGGTCACGTAGCCGTTTTGGTGAGTGGTGATTACCTAGTCACACAGCTATGAGTACCAGTGATTAGAGGTTACATGAATCTTCTAAAAGGGAAATAATTCCCTGGGATATGGCTATAGTGCCCAGAACAGCATAATCCTAAAGACTAGAATGCAAGCAAAGAAGGGCCAAATACTCCCCTTCCTTGAAGGGTAAAGTGGAGAACAGCCCAGGACCTCCTAGTTGCTGTAGGATCTAGTATCCCCCTCCTCTTCTATTAAAGTAACCAATGAATTGTCCATCAGTGTGTACAGTCTTTTTCATTGGGTCCGATTACTGCTTCCCTTTCAGAGATTGAGAACAGTATTATGGTGTAGGACACATAGTTTTATGTCATGTGTTTCTTTTATAGGACAAGTCCAGAACGAGATCCTCTCATTCTTCTATCTCGGAAAAGTCCAAAACTTGTTGATGCAGAATACACCAAAAACCAGGCCTGGAAATCTATGAAAGTAATCACCAATCATCTGACTAGAACTACAGCAGTGAACATTCTCACTCAAAGAACGTTGCCACCTGGGTAGAATTTGAGATTAGGTTTCCTCTCAGTGTTGGGATGAATATAGAGAAAGTTCCATGGACTAAAATTAGCATATATGTAAATTATCCTTTTTCAAACTCACATTGCTTTTCTGGCCCATATTATGACATGTATTTTATACAATTTTGAAGGTTTAAACAGAGGTCACAAACTTTTTATGTAAAGGACCAGATGGTAAATGTTTTAGGCCTTGCAGATTCTAGAGTCTGGGTTGTAGTTACTCAGCTCTGCCATTGCAGTGTGAAATCAGCCGTAGACAATATGTAAACGAATGAGCATGGCTGTGTTCCAATGAAACTTTATTTATGGCACTGAAATTTGAATTTCATGTAATTTTCCTGTGTCATCAAATATTCTCTTTTGGATTTTTTTCCAGCCATTTGCAAGGTAAAAATAATCTTAGTTTATGTGTTGTGTACAAAAATAAGCAGTGGGCTGGATCTGGCCTGTGGTCTGTATGTTTGCCAACCCCTGGTTTAAACCAGTGGTTCTCAACCCTGACTATACAATCCAACTAGAGAACTTAAAAATGAATAGAATGAATCAGAATCTTTGGAAATGACATATAAGCATCTTCATTTGTTTAAAACTCCCTTTCACTTTTCATTCTAAGGTGAAAGCAATGACTGGCTTCTTTGGCTTGAAGTCCATCTCTATCCTCTTAACTCTTTCTTGCCTTATTCAAAGAACCTTAAGCCCTAAATGTCCTCATCTGAAATTTCCATATACCATATGAGGATGATATGAGAAAAATGTTTAAACTTCTTGTCATAAAAACTAAGTAAAAACTAAGAAATACTAAGTAAAGCTGCATGTATTTATTATGTGACTGCTTAATTCAAACAGGAGCAAATGCAGTCTAAGAAACTTTGTTAAAAAATAAAAATATGAAAAATGTATCCATTCAGCCCAGCATCTACTATGGGAGGCTGCAAAAGCAAACAAGACTTGTTCCCCTCATCGAGTTTACCCTCTGCTAATGTGGCTGGAATACAGATGGGGGTCTCAAACTCCGATACCCCCAGGGGCTGCACTAGTGAGCAGAAGAGAGTGCTGAAGGTCCGGTCATTGCTGCCCAGGGGAATAGGAGCTCTCTTTGCCAAATCTTCCCTTTTTTTCCCCAAGAAAAGTTGGAAATCTGGGTTTTTGTAAGAAACACCCTACCACCTATAAATGTTGGCAGTAGTTAGAATATTTATTTTTAAATACTTTGTGAGCTCAACAAAATTTGTGTGTGGGCTACACCTCTAAGCCCACCAGCCACCATTTGTAACCTCCTGTGCAGTATGATTTACACAGAGTGAAATGTGCTGCAGGCCATGACCTCTGAGTTCAGGGGATTCACGTGGTTCCAGGGGAGCTTAAACTCTAAAATCAGACAGAACCAGTTGAAACCCAAGCTCTACTACTTAGGGCCATGCGACCCTGAGCAAGTCTCCCAACTTCTCAAAGCCTTGGCTGCTTCATCTATAAAGTGGGATAATCATGCCTCCTGAGTCTGTTTATTATAAGACTTAAATGAGGTCATGTTGATGAAATATTTAGCAATGCTTACTGCACAGTGGTCTTCATAAATGCTCCTACTCCTAGTATTAATAACTTCCTTTTCACTGAAAGGATACCTTGGGAAAGCCAGCTGCTAAGGATGTCCATCTTGTGGATCACTGCAAATACAAGTAAGACTTCCAGAACTCCTGACTCTCCTAGTTTCCCTATTGCTTTTGGAATAGCTTCACTTTGGGTGAGAGTTTTAATACTAGGGTCTAGCCGGGGTTTGTGAAAGTCACATTAATTCACTTAGCTATTATTTTCTTGGAGTCTGTTGTGCACAAGGCTCTGAACTAGGTTCTGTGGGAACTGTGGAGACATGAAATGTGGTCCCTGCTTCCAAAGAGCTTGCGTGCTTGTAATCAAAGGGATGGGATTCCTTCTCTCCACACCCCGCCCAGCCAAGAGCTGAAGTTAGATCAAGTATTTATTAGGTTATTAAAAACAATTTACGGTCCAACCTGAATAAAGCATATGTAACTATTATATTTAAATGCCAGGACTAAGGATTATATGCACATGTAAAACCAGGTCAGGAGGAGGGCAGTGGGGGGATTCAGAGAGATGAATGCTGATTATACTGCACAGTGGGAACTATAGGGTAGAAGCAGCTCTGGTTGGAGACAGGGGTACATGCATGGGAAATGCTGAAAAGAAAATGTTCTTTTCTAAGTTAGCTTGTTTCCAGGGGGCATTTCTTTGAAGATTGATTAGGTATGCCTGGTTGTCTTCTCCAGATTTCATAAGAGGGAATAGGGAACAGGGCATGCCTTTGACCAGGTAGGGTACCCTATGGGAAAACCAAGGCTTTGGGAGGCCATGATGAGTTCAAGACTTTAGGCCTAGAAAAACTTGTAGCAAAGGGTGAGGTGTTGCTTCCATCTGAGCCTTGTATCCGCTGTACCCAGCACCCAGCTGCTGGCCCTATCAGTCTCTCCCTGGAGAAAGTATCCCTTTTATCCCCTCACCCTGATATTCCCAGGAACAACCTCTAACTCCTGGAACAACAAGGAGTTTATAGAAACTTCACAGGGACATGCTGATGTGTCCTTGAAGACTGAAAATGGAAAAAGAAAGGAGAGGGGGTAATGAAAGAAGGGTAAGAGGGAGTAAGAAAAAAAGGTCATATTTGTGGAAGCAGGCATATAGTTTCAAGTATATTTTGCTCTTTCTTTTCCAGGTATCTGTTTAATTTTCGGGGTGTAGCTGCAAGTTTCCGGTTAAAACACCTCTTTCTGTGTGGTTCACTTGTTTTCCATGTCGGTGACGAGTGGCTGGAATTCTTCTATCCACAGCTGAAGCCATGGGTTCACTATATCCCAGTCAAAACAGATCTCTCCAATGTTCAGTAAGCAGCTCTCCAGCAAGCAGAGTTTCCGATGACTCCCGCAATCTGCCTCTAAGTCCCCAGCCATTTAAGACATTTACTCCTGATGACTTTTTCCATTGAAAGCTTTTTATTTTTCATATTTTGTTCTCAAAGATAGTATTGCGTTATTATCCAACTAGGCTGAGTGGGATTTAATTTTTAAAAGTTCTCTAATGCTGATTTAAAATGTAACATTCAGACAGTATGCAGTGAAAAAGTTCTAATCTCTCAAAGACTAGAGATATGGGTATTCAGTTGTGTTACATTGTCAAAAGGACTTTCAGATACAGCATGAAAATTGACCTCAGTGAAACGGAGGCAAGTTTCCTCTCATGGAGGGAGGGGCTAGGATGAGGAATGGAGAGGGCCAGAAATGTAAGCTCAGCGCCCTCTTCTGGGGGCCAGAGCAAGAAACAGGAGGGAAATTTTTTTCTTTACTATTGATTTTTGATGTGTATCATTGAACATTTCTCTATTTTTCCAAATATGTTCCGGAACTACAACATTGTCTTCTGCCTGTGTGTGAGATATTTGTTGCTGCTGTTGTTGTTATTATTTTGTTCCTGTGAGGACCTGTTATCTTTGCTTTAAAAAAGAAATAATTCACCATCCACATATCTAGAGATTAACTATGGACCTCACTCTGTGATCTCTCTGACTTAGTACTAATGAGCTTGGTCTGTATTTCAGAGCCTAATAATTCTTTCCATTTTAGGGAGCTGTTGCAGTTTGTAAAAGCAAATGATGATGTAGCTCAAGAAATTGCTGAAAGGTAAGTTCTGTTCATTTTTCTTTTTCCACTTTACCATCCCCATTTTGCCTGAGCTAATGTCATAAGAATGCTGTTACCATGGTGATACCTGAATTTCAGCCTCATTATACAGAGATGATCAGAATCAAAGCTGTCTTGGGGGAAAACACACATTCACATATGTCCCAAGCCCATACTTTGTAGAGTTAGACTGAAATCTTTGAAGTCATTCAAGTACTGTTTCTGAGGATTGGCTGTTTACATATTTGTTTTTAAGAAAAAAAAAATCATGTCTATTTCCAAATGCATGTGTGTGGATATGATGGCTATAGAGTTGGTTCTGAAGATCAGAGTTAATTTATATAAAGTACTCTGAACAGTGCTTGGCACAGGTAAAAACGCTCAAGTGTAAGCTACTAGTATTATTCAATGGTGTGCTTTATTCTTGTTAATCTTGTCTCTAGGGGAAGCCAGTTTATTCTGAACCACTTGCAGATGGATGACATCACCTGTTACTGGGAGAACCTGTTGACTGAATACTCTAAATTCCTGTCCTATAATGTAACAAGAAGGAAAGGCTATGATCAGATTATTCCCAAAATTTTGAAAACTGAACTCTAGTAGTCATCATTGAGCCATAGTCCTCTCTATGGCAGCAGATCTCAGACATCCTGTGGTGAGAAGCTCACTGTGAGTGTGACACCTATACCTTGGATACTGTTACCAAGCCAAATATCTGGTTTTCCTTATCATGCTGCACCAAGAGCAACTTTCGAGAAAGATCCAAAATATGTTTAATATAGATATGAAGCAGCTCAACACTTTGGCTGAATAAGGACCAGAAATCATGAGATGTGGGTTTTGAACCCGATTCTGCCTTTCATTTTCTTAGGACCAATCACAGCTGGTGCCTCAGATCATCCACATGTGTATGTCCCTCACTTTGGAACTGACTGTGCCCATGGGATGATGCCCTTTGTCTCATTGTTTGGAGTAGAAAGTCAATCCTTTGGAACTAGTACAACTCATCACCACAGTTCTGCAGTTATTCTACACTTGATTTCTGTCGCTATATTTTAATGTAGAAAGCCCTTTAGGGTTTGTGAAAAATACTTGGGGATTATTTCCTAAAAGGTCTAAGGAAGCAGTAGTGTGCCATGCCATGATGTAGGAGATCTCTTTTGTCAAAGCCTAAAGTCTTTGGTACTCAGGAGATTTCTATGAAGCCACGTAGAAGGGGGCCAATTGCATGAGCAATTTTTGCAATTGGATTTCAAGTTCTTTTTGTACCTTCACACCCTTCTTTATGTTCTCTTTCAAAAAGAAGAGATAAAAACCTCTTAATAAATTTAGGAGATGGTCCGTACTTTTTAGAGGAACTGTGCATAAAACAGCATCTCTTCCTCATTCTTCACACGCCCTTAATATTTTTCCTCCTTGAGTTGGCGGTAGTCCATGCTTGCAGGGATCTCAAGGAGTCTTCATGTGTGAAATGGTGTTAAGTTGGGAGTTTAGAACATTCAACTTTAGCACTTACTTATATAGGAGATGTTTGTTTTAGCGCACATCCATGTTGGAGTGCTTCCTTTTCCCTTTTGAAAAAGACATTTGGATAGTAGTTTAATCTCAGGCTGTTCTCCCTAACATAGTTGAAAATGAAGAAAAAATTTTAGATTAAAACCCATATAGTCTGTCCCTGGTGGCACAGTGGTTAAGAATCCGCCTGCCAATGCAGTGGACATGGGTTCAAGCCCTGGTCCAGGAAGATCCCACATGCTGCGGAGTAACTAAGCCCGTGCGCCACAACTCCTGAGCCTGCGCTCTAGGGCCTGTGAGCCACAACTACTGAGCCTGTGTGCCACAGCTACTGAAGCCCACGCACCTAGAGCCTGTGCTCCGCAACAAGAGAAGCCACCACAATGAGAAGCCCACGCACCACAACGAAGAGTAGCCTCCACTCGCCACAATAGAGGAAGCCCGTGCGCAGCAATGAAGACCCAGTGCAACCAAAAATAAATCAATAAAATAAATTTATAAAACAAAAACAAACAAAAAAACCCCATATAGTCTCATGACACAGAACCAGCCTTGTCCCTTAGGCCCAAACTTTCCACAGAGAAATCAGCTGTTTGCCTTTGCCTTTTTTTTTTTTTTTTTTTTTTTTTTTTTTTTTTTTTTGGCGGCATGCGGGCCTCTCACTGTTGCAGCCTCTCCCGTTGCAGAGTACAGGCTCTGGACGCATAGGCTCAGCAGCCATGGCTCACAGGCCCAGCTGCTCCGCAGCATGTGGGATCTTCCCAGACCGGGGCACGAAGCCATGTCCCCTGCATCGGCAGGCGGATTCTCAACCACTGCGCCACCAGGGAAGCCCTGCCTTTGCCTTTTAAGAACTGTTTGGTATTAACTGGTTTCAAAATTAGTAAATGTGAGATTCAGTTATATAAAATCAGGGACTTTATTCCACTTGTGAAACATGTGTTGGGCCTTTTAAACTCCCTTTCACAAAATTGTAAGCCTACGGACCTTCTTAGAGGACCTGCTGGTAAGATCATTGCATAGAATAAGGCAGGTGTTTAAAATTGGATTTTTTTGAGTATTAAAAACTCATGGGAGGGGCTTCCCTGGTGGCGTAGTGGTTGGGAGTGCCTGCCGATGCAGGGAACATGGGTTCGTGCCCCGGTCCAGGAAGATTCCAAGTGCCGCGGAGCGGCTGGGCCCGTGAGCCACGGCCAATGAGCCTGCGCGTCCGGAGCCTGTGCTCCGCAACAGGAGAGGCCACAGCAGTGAGAGGCCCGCGTACCGCAAAAAAAAAAACCAAAAAAAACCTCATGGGGACTGTGTTTTTAGGTGCTATAAGTCTGGCGTTAAGCAGTCCAGATTTGTGAGTTGTACTGTGGTTTTGCCTAATCAATAGGAGGCCCTGGTAGACATTATCATTCCATTTTAATTTTCTTCTCACTAAACTAGGAGCAAAATTTTCTGTCCTTTGGATTAGGAGCTGAAGGTGCATTTCCCTGGGAGTGTTTCCTACTTTGCTTCAAGATCCAGCTCAAGCATCATCTTTCAGAATCCTTGTTTTCATTCCTCTAGGCAGTTAGAGGCTATCATAATACTTTGCTCATGCCTGTATTATATGATATCACATTGCACTGTAGTTATTTGACTGTTTCTCCTACTGTTCTGTGAGCTTCTTCATGGGTGGGAATCATGTTTTACTTACCCTGATTTCTCCATTATCCAGCACAATGCCTCACACAGAAGGATGCACAGAAGAATGTTGGAAGGATGGATGGATGGATGGATGGATGGATGGATGGATGGATGGATGGGGACAGCAGGCTTAACTAAATCCTATTTACAGACTGCCCAGACGTTGACTTCAAGGGGGACTGGACAAGACTGTAAGAATTGGATCAATGCAAATTCTCACCTGCCTTTTGAAGAGTTGATAATAACATCTTTGTATTTAAGTACAGCAAATGTTATTCAGATTTTAGTTATTTGTTTACCTCTGTGTAGATGGTATGAGGATGGTGTGTAATGACATGTAAAATGTATGGTTTTGAAAATAATTTTTATCTCCATAACTTTTGAAGTTGTTGTTGTTGTTTGTTGTTAATACTATCTGGGTCTCAAACTTACCATTTCTTCCTCAGAGAGCTAGAAGCCACACTTTTCTTCAAGGAAAGAAAATAATTCAATTTATTTGAGTGAAGTGGGATACTTGGATAACACAAGTAATGATTTTCCTTTATTTGGGGAGTATCATCTGTGTGATGTTGTCAATGTGCCACCTTATTCTGCTGTTACATCAGGTTTTCCTAACGGAAAAGAAAAGAAACCACCTCTAGCTGGTTTAAGCAAAAGAACTTTTTAGAAGGATATGAGGGCATCTCCGAGTAGTTGGAAGGGTAGAAAGCAGAGCAGTTTCAGGAATATCAACAAGGGTTTGTATAGTTTCTGGAGTGCTGCTCTGTGCAGTTCCAGAGACAGCCAGGCTCTGTCGCTCAGCCCAAAATTCCCAAGAGAAAAACATTTAATGGGCTCCTTTGGGTCAGTTCTGAAGAGGATAGTTCCCTACCCTTTACCCCTGCACTGACTATGAACAAGAGCAACACAGATACATTAAAAAACCATCTTCTCATGCATCTAAATATGCCTTCACTTAACGTAATCCTGCTGCATCCCGAGGTAAGATGTTGTGTGTGAAGCAAAGGGGTACAATTATAAATCACTCATTTAATATTTATCAGATACTTCTTGAGCATTTACTGTGCACAGCAGTGGGAGATAAGAAAATGTTTACAACAGGCTCCCTAGCATGAAGGAGCTCTCTAGGTGAGATGATAAAGTAAAAATAATATGAGAGGCTTCATAGGCAGAAGGTAATTAAGGTGATATGAGGCCTTAATCATAAGGCCAATTATTCATAAAGACAATGTGGATCTGAAGTTTAGAGGGAGAAGAAATTTCTATCTGGTGCAGATGGAAACTTCCTGGAGGTAAAAACTGAGTTACACTTTGAGGGATGGTTAAATGAAGTGGTCCTTGGAGTTCTCAGAATTCATTCTCTTTACCTGTGGTAACAGTTTATGTCATATATAATATAATAAAATGTAATATATGTAGCAAGGGCAGTACCTGGTGAACCTAGCAGGGAAAGGGAACCTTCTGCCGCCTGGGAGAAAATTCATGATGGGGGGAGAAGCTACTGGGTTCTATGAGCAGAAATCAGCAAAAGGTCTGAGGGTAGAATAGTGGTGGTTCCAGGTACACTGTGCTGACCACACTGAAATTTTCCCTTGATGACTCTACTGTGGTGGCAAATGCACATCCTGGGGAGGAGTCAGCTAAATGTGAAAGAGTGGTCTGAGTGAGCCACGTAACACCTTTTGGCTTAGTGTTGCTCTGAGACCCTTCGAAAAGGCAGACCACAGAGCAGGGAGAGTACTTTCATAGTGGTAAAGGAAGGTAAGCCCCAGGGGCTTGGAGCAGCGGGGGAGTGGGAGGGTGACAGAGTAGTTGTCTGAGGAGCTGAGATGGAATAGCAGCAAAAGTGTGAGTGGGGCCTAGGGTCCGTGGACTTCTTGAGCGACCAGATGGCAAAGGGAACCTTACAAATGAAGCTTAGTTACCCAAATGAGAAACCAGCTATGGAGTTAGCAAAATTTGCCTGTTTACATAACTTCATCTGTATCTGTAAGGTAGTGGGGGGACATTTGAGTTGTATATAAATGATTTCAGTAATAACTGCCCAACACTCCCCCCTCCAATTCAAAGTTCTCATCGCAGAATGATTCTGGGGTCATCTTAAGCATTTAGATTTTCCACATGTACACTAGACAGACTGGACAGCCATTTCCTTGGGCTTTCAGGCCTTGGGACTTTATCCCGGTGCCCACCTCCACCTGTATGGGATAGGCAGCAACCTGCGGCCAGAGCCAAGAGTCAGAGGATCTGAATTCTTTATTGGATAACCTATGTGCCAGCCATGATAGGTACTGGGGATAGAGAGATGAATATAAATGGTCTCTGACCTCAAAGTTAGTCTACTGAGACACATAGCAAATAGGAAATCGTGATGCAACGTAGTAAACGTTATGTTGGGAACTGAATCTAATCCTGGCTCCCAGACACCAGAGATCTTCCTGGCGCCGTGACTGACTCAGCTAGTCACTCTTATCAGTTAACTTCCTGGGCCTTATCTATAGAATTCCAGCTATCAAATTCCTGAACTCTATTTACTGTATCCTACTGAAGAGTGTAACGATTTGTAATTACACCTAGAAAGGAATCAAGAAAGGGAAGGGATTGGCAAAGAGAACATGTGACTGTATTTGGTTGCTAGCAAAGATTAAGTGAAATTACACAAACCAGTTTGAGAATATTTTAAATGCGTGCATTTTAATAAAAACTATACTTTGAAGCACATGTTAGTGGAGACTGTAGTGACGGGAAATTATTGCTGGACTATCAAGCAAACGCCTGGTAGAAATTCCAGAAATTGTCCTGCATTTCGAGAAACAGTAGGCATATGAACTAAGGGGAGTAAAACCCATCTTGTGAAGCCCAGGGCCGATTTCTTTAAAAAGTGTTCTGGAAATCTCGGGGTAACTGGCACCAAGACCCCTCTTCAACGCCTCGGTCCTTTCCGAAAACAAGAATAGACCCCACCCAGCCCGGTAGTCCGTGACAGGGTAAGCTGGGCTTGTATTTGCGCAAATTGCCTTCCCCTTTCCGTACTCCACTTGTAGTGAACACCGCACTTTCTTCACCTACATGGGGTTTCTGCCGTTTTAAATACGCTAACCTACTTTAGCTTGCGAACACCTTTCGCCGCCTGCAAACTGCCCAACTCTCCCGTTTTCCGGGCGCAGGAAGACCAGGCACATGACGCCACAGGCGAGGCCAGAGAGCGTTCAGCGTGTCTACTCTCCGCCACCTCACTTCCGGCGGGGCGACGCCGCACCGCAGAGGTCCTTCCCGCCTCCAACCGGAAGTGTGTTCGGATCCGGCTCCGCCTTTGCCCCTCTTTTGGCCTTTGCCCTCGTTGGGGCGGGACTTCCTGTCTCGTGTGTCCAAGGGCCTCCAAAGTGAGGCCTGGCACTGAGGGCAAGTCTGTCAGGCGGTGTGGCAGATGGTACGGCCGCGAATTAGCTCGGGCGTAGTGTACGGGTACTCGTCCACTCCTTCTTGCAGTTATCCTCGCTCTTCTCCCACGGCGCCTCCGGGAGGCCTTGGCGCCCTGAGCGCCCAAGCGAGTGTCTGTCGGCAGGTTCGTAGAGGGCCATGGAGGTGCCGCCGCCGGCGCCACGGAGCTTCCTCTGCAGGGCGCTGAGTCCTTTCCCTCGGGTCTTTGCTGCCGAAGCTGTGGCCGCCGATCCCAAGGCTCTTGTGAAAGACCAGAAGCTGCCTTCCTACGTCCCAGAACCCCAAAACCCGGAATCCGGATGGGACCGCCTCCGAGAGCTGTTTGTCAAAGAGTAAAAGTACCTACTGTCTGTGGGGAGGGGTTCGAAGGAGGTGACCTGCTGCCTGGGTCATCTAGGGCGAAGGACCCCAGAGTGGTGGGATTTATCTTTGTGGGATTTGGGGTTTTAATATTTGTATTCCAAGTTTGTATCCTACCATTGCCGTTTGGTAGTTCTATTGGTTATCAGGCCGGTTTTCAGATGGTAAGGGTGAGACTAACTGAAAGTCAGAGCTTTTAGGGGTTTTAGGGACTGTAGTCTTAGTGTAATCCCCCGATTTTACAGATGAGAAGAATTGAACCAAGCTACTTAGTGATCCTAGAACCAACATCTGCAGGACTCCACTCCAGTATTCTTTTTCACGTTTCACTTGATCCCAAATTTTCATGAACAGCAGCCCTCCTCGCCGTGAAAGTGGAGGTTGGAGAAATAACAGAGTTGTAAAGTTTTTATTCTGCCAAATAAGGAATATATAAAAAAATAGTAGCAACTGTTGTCTCATCAGTTTATAAAAGAAAAGATATTAGCTGGATTCACAAATAAGGATGTTTCACAATAAAGAATTAAAAAAACCTTTAAACTAACTTTAATGGAAACCTCAGGATAATTAGTTAATTTCATCATGTTTTAAAATACATCACTTACTGGTGAAAAGTTAGCCCTCTTATGAAGTACTTTACCATATACTACACTGTGTTATCAAGTGGATAAATTAACATTTAAGTTTTAGTATGTTGCTGAGGTAGGGCAGGGGAGCTGGTGGAATTGTATTTAATTACTTTATTTAGTTTCATCATCTCATTTTAAAGATACCGAGGCCGCCCTTCTCATTGGTCGTTCCAAAATTTGAGATATCTGTGAACGATCCTGTGTAGTACACAACAGAAAAGTGTTATTTTGATCAGCTTTATAAACAACAGAATGATGAGCTGAAAGAAATTTGGAAGATAATTGAGTGTGACTTTTCATTCTCCCTTGCATGTCATGGGTGAGGAAACCTAGGTTCAGAGCGATTGTGTTCTGGCTGCAGGTCATTTAGCAGTGGATGACAGAACCAGAACCACAACCCCATTGCTGTTACTTATAGTCCAGGTCCTTTCCACCACTATGCCTTGTTTGTTCACCGTTCATTAGCTCTTAGGGCCAATCATGTAACTTCTTAGAGCCTCTGTCTATAAAATGAAGAAAAATGTCACCTATGTCATGGAATTTTTCAGAGGATGAGAAAGAAGAAAGCATATTGCATTTCCTGGCTTGTTAAATCTTAAGCTCTTTTACATTTACTCTTTTCTGAATTCTGCCAGTTTTTATGTAGATGTTGTTTTTGGTCCTTATTCATTATAAAAGATAAAATATAAAGTTCAGCTTATAGCAGTTTTTCCTCTTGATATAGGAATTAGTTTCCTAAGAGATTTTATTTAGGTTTCTCTCTTGTATATGCAGGAACTATAAAAACTTACTGATTCTGATTTCAGAAATGTAGTGGTTGTTATTGGCAATTAGAATTAAACACTTGTACAGCCTCTGAAGAAAGCAAGTTAGTAATGTAAAAAATTGACATTTAGTAGTTTACTTATGTAGGAGGGCCATTATTTATAGTAACTGAACACTTACAAACTTAGCTATTTCTTAGAGCAATTTCCAGAGGACATCTTGGAAGCTCCAGTACGGGTTCTGGTTTCTTATGCTTTTGAGAGTAATAGATTGGATTAAATGGTAGTTTTTCCCTGTTATTTTAGGTTTGTCTGTGTTGCCCACTGCATGGTGAGCTTTCTTATTCAATGGTCTTTAATAGTACAGGCCCATCTGAGCATGACATAAAAATTAAATATTCAGAAAGATAAAGTTTTGATTTTTTTTTTTTAAATCTAGGAATTCATTCTGGCATATGTTGTCCTAAAATCTCATAAGCTCGTGTAATTTCCAAAAGTTATCTAAAAATTCAGAAAGGGAAATATTGATCTGTACATCCAGTTCACAAATTCTTTCTGTTTACAGGGATATGGTAGAGCTGTAATAGTCATCAAATAAAATAACCTTAAAAAACAACCTTTTTATTGGAGTATAGTATGCACCTAGAAAAATGTACATAAGTATACCACTCAGTGACTTTTCACAAAGCAAACATAGCTGTGTATGCAGCCCCAAGACTGTTAACAGCATCCCAGAATCTCCCCCTGGTGCCCCTTCCTTGTCACTGCCTTCCCAAGAATAACCACTAGCTTAATTTCTGAAAGCATAGATTAGTTTTGGCTGAGATTTGAGCTACTTGTAATATAATCATTTAATTCATCAGAAGATTTAACTGGTTCTGCCCATCATGAAAAGTGTAGCCCTTTTAGCATTTGAGATAATTCTGATCATACTGTCTTTTGGAGAGCAGTATGCATAAACTAATCCCAAACAACACTGTCTTTTTGATGTTTAGTGAGCAGCAGAGAACGTCAAAAGAACTTCAGGATATTTACAAGGCGGCAATTTCAGCAGGCGTCATTGGCTGGGCATATGGGGGGATACCAGCTTTTATTCATGCTAAACAGCACTATATTGAGCAGAGCCAAGCAGAAGTTTACCACAACCAGCTTGATGCAGTGGTATGTACTGGTGTTCTAATAGTATTTGGGGGCATACCAATTTAGCTGTTCCTTTTACACTTAGTCATCTAGTTAGGTGGTAGGGTTGGGAAGGTTTAGGAAACAAAGTCTGTACTTGACAACAATGCAAGTACTAATGCTAAAGTGCATACACAACCCTCATCAGACCACTTTTCTTATCTTCAGAATTGATCACCACTTATGGCTCTACTTTCTGAAATATATTTCTACACCCGTGCTAAATCGTCATGGCTCAGCTGTAGCATATTTATCCTGTTCAGAAAGCCTCCTGCAGTACACTAGCTCACACTAAAACAATAATTAACACTTAGAGCTTTATAGCTTGTAGAGTGCTAACTCATTTGTTATATCTTAGCTCTGTACATCAATTCTACTGTATTAGTGAGAAAGTTACAGCTCAGAAATTTTAGTTTTTTGAAGCTTTTTTTTGAAATTGTGTCAGACTTAAAAGTTGCAAAAGTAGTACCAGTGTCCCACAGTATCCAAGGGGGATTGGGATCCAAGGACTCCTGCGGATACCAAAAACCCGAAAATGCTCAAGTCTTTTGTATAAAAAGGCACAGTACCATAGACCCCCCATATCCATGATTCCACATCCTCAGGTTCCAAATCTGAGGATACAGAGGGCTGACTATACAAAGAATTCCTGTATACCTTTCATTCAGATTCTCCAAATGTTAAAATTTTACGACATTTGCTTTCTTATTCTCTCTCTGTATAAGGCATACTATTATTTTTTTGTGAACTGCTTGGGAGTAAGTTATAGACACATGAGTGCTTCAGCATGCATTTCCTAAAAACAAAGACATTTTCTTACATAACCACAATATTATTATGCAGAGCAAGACATTAACACTTACAGAGTACTGTTATCTTACCTATGGACTTTATGTAAATTTTGCTAGTTGTCCCACTAATATAATTTATTTTAAAAGTAAACAATTCAGGGGCTTCCCCGGTGGCGCAGTGGTTGAGAGTCCACCTGCCGATGCAGGGGACACGGGTTCATGCCCCGGTCTGGGAGGATCCCACATGCCGTGGAGCGGATGGGCCCGTGAGCCATGGCCGCTGAGCCTGCGTGTCTGGAGCCTGTGCTCCGCAACGGGAGAGGACACAACAGTGAGAGGCCCATGTACCGCAAAAAAAAAAAAAAAAAAGTAAACAATTCATTAAACATTTTTTTTCTGGTCCGGGATCTAATACTGGATCAGGTGTTGCATTTGCCTGTCAGGCCTCTCTAGTCAGTCTCCTTTCATCTGGAACAATTTTTCTGTTGTTCTTTGACTTTCATGACTTTGATATTTTTTAAGACTATGGTCCATTTATTTTATAGAATGTCCCTCAACTTGGATGTTTGATGTTTTCTTGTGATTAGATTTCACTTATGTGTTCTCACAGGAATACCCTAGAACTGATGTTGTATTCCTCAGTAGGTAAGGATAAGGAGCACAAGATATCTATTTGTCCCTCAACTGGTGATGCTTACTTTAGTCACTTAGTTAAGATGGTCCCTGCCAGGTTTATCCACTGTAAAATTACTATTTTTTTCTCTTTGTAATTAATAAGTGTCTTATGAATACTTTTTAGCTACTTTGAGACTATGCCAATATCCTATTTTTCATCAGATCTCTACCCTCTAGTTTTAGTATTCAATGCTAATTCTTGCCTAAAGCAGTTATTACTGTGGTGGTTGCCAAATGGACATTTTCTAATTCCATCATTCCATTTATATTTATTGGTTAGTATTCTACTGTAAGGAAGAGCTTTCACTTTCCCTCTATTTATTTATTTGTCCATTTATCTATTTATAATTTATTTATTCAATGTGGACTCATGGATTCTTATTTTATTCTGTAGTTTTATAATCCATTATTATCATCATTCATTTTGATACTCAAATTGGCCTGGATTTGGACAATTGGAGCCCCTTAAAGCTAGCTCCTGTGTCCTTTTGATATGTCCCCGTTACTCTCTTTTTTTTGGCTGCGTTGGGTCTTCGTTGCTGCATGGGGGCTTTCTCTAGTTGCGGTGAGCAGAGCCTGCTCTTCATTGCGGTGCGCAGGCTTCTCATTGCAGTGGCTTCTCTTGTTGCAGAGCACGGGCTCTAGGGCACGCAGGCTTCAGTAGTTGTGTTACACAGGCTCAGTTGTTGTGGCTTGCAGGCTCTAGAGCACAGGCTCAGTAGTTTTGGCACACGGGCTTAGTCGCTCCGCAGCATGTGAGATCTTTGTGGACCAGGGCTCGAACCTGTGTCTCTCCTGCATTGGCAGGCAGATTCTTAACCACTGCGCCACAAGGGAAGACCCCCATTACTCCTTGAGCACGCCTTTACTTTCTAAAAGGCACAGCAAGGTGTTTCTGGTCCATCTTTTACTTTTTAAGCACCAGCCCTGGCATAAGCCCATTTCACCAAAGACCTATAAGTTTCTTTTAAAATGGTATTTAAAAGCCAAGTTCTAGTGCTAGGTATGCTCACTGCTACTGAGGTATCATGGCTTCTAGGCTCTAGGCAGATAGAGTTAGGAAATGTGTATGTGTATGTGTGTGTGTGTGTGACTTATGTACACATTCATGCACATTTCTATATCTGTTTCTATATTTATCTACCCATTTATTAAAAGCCATGAGTTCGCACTGATACCTTTCAGAGAGGTTTTGACTTGCCCAATATCATATAGTAGTTAAGACTACACTTAGGGTTTCTGTCACATTCTTTAAAAATCTTGGCTTTACCCTCACAGTATTATGCCAGACTTGCTTCATTGTGGTCTAGTGAAAATGAGTTGTGGAAACAGACAACCTAACTTCCAGTTCTGACTTTATTCCTTATTGGCTGAGAAAAACTTCCTCTCTATGTTTTAGTTAAAACTAAAACACCTGCTTGAAGAAAATGTTGTAAAGATTGAGGTAATATGTTAACAATGTTTACACAGAAGGTGGTCAGTAAAGATTGTCTTTTTTTCTTCCTTTCCTCCTTTCCTGCACATCTGTATAACTTTAATCCTTACCCTTTACAGTATACTCTGCTTCTTCTTTATTTTGTGTTTTTCTTTTCCCCACAATTTCTTGAAAGAAAGTATGTCTAATACTGATTTTATGTCTGTCATAGTGTTTGTCATATAGATTCTTAGTTGCTACTTAATTGATGGATTACTTGTGTGACACTTCATCTCTTAGTTTCTTTTACACCTCCTGATAGAATACGATGCACATGGCATTTTCACTTAAGTTTTAGTACTTAAAGAATGATATTTCTAGACATTTTCCTATTGTTTCTATGTGTTCAGGTGTCCCTACTTAATGCCTAGCTGACATTCCTCCACCACATTTTTAAAATAGGGAAAGTGTCAGGGTGTCTCAGAACCTCACAGCCTTTTTATTAACTTTAGCAATCTGCACATCGTGCTGCCACACGAGGCTTCATCCGGTACGGCTGGCGCTGGAGTTGGAGAACGGCCATGTTTGTGACTATATTCAAGTAAGTTCTCTGAATTGTGATGAACGGTCTTGGGTATTCTTTTAGGAGCACATTTTTTGAGCAGTGGAATTACAAAGTTTGAACGCCCATATAAAAGTGATTCATGATACCTTTTTCTTAAGAACTTTTATCTATTTACCTAAAAGATTGGTTCAGTTGTACTTTTGTATGCATGGATGAAGGTCTGCCAACTAATATCAAAATAGATAGAGGTTTGCTAAGTCAGAGGAACTCTGCAGAACTCTTCTTTACGTTCTGTTGCTTATTGGCATATTAGCAATCTGAAACACACTGAAGGAGCCTAGACTAGCACCAGGGATTGACATAGTAGGCTCTTCTAAACTAATACATATCACTTTAGTGAAAGTTACAGTCAAGAAGGTAAATGAGATATGCTTTAAATGATGTTTTCCTCCTCCTCCCTTCTTCTCAGTACAGTGAACACTGGTCTAAATGTGTACCGAAATAAAAATGCCCTAAGCCATTTTGTCATTGCAGGAGGTAAGACATTTTTGTTTTGTTTATATTTTTCAATCTCAAATATGGTTTAGGAAATATGTAAGGACTTACAAGTCATAGCTACTGAATTCTTTGGTTGGCTTCTCATCACACCTCATTCAACATTCATGCAAAATGTATGGAAAACGTTGTGCTTGGTCCTTGGTGTACTTGTTGAACAAAACAGATAAGGTCTTTGCCTTCATTGAGTTTTATCATCTAATGTGGATGGGGAAAAAAACACGTTGCTATGATAGAAAGTAACAAATAGGTGGGGCAGTGGGATCTAATGTGGACAGGGTGATCGAGAAGACCTTTCTTCTTTTTTTTTTTTTAAAACATCTTTATTGGAGTATAATTGCTTTACAATGGTGTGTTAGTTTCTGCTGTATAACAAAGTAAATCAGCTATACATATACGTACATCCCCATATCTCCTCCCTCTTGCCTCTCCCTCCCACCCTCCCTATCCCATCCCTCTAGGTGGACGCAAAGTACCGAGCTGATCTCCCTGTGCTATGCGGCTGCTTCCCACTAGCTATCTGTTTTACGTTTGGTAGTGTATATATGTCCATGCCACTCTCTCACTTCGTCCCAGCTTACCGTTCCCCCTCCCTGTGTCCTCAAGTCCATTCTCTATGTCTGTGTCTTTATTCCTGTCCTGCCCCTAGGTTCTTCAGAACCTTTTTTTTTTAGATTCCATATATATGTGTTAGCATATGTTATTTGTTTTTCTCTTCCTGACTTACTTCACTCTGTATGACAGTTTCTAGGTCCATCCACCTCACAAAAAATAACTCAATTTCGTTTCTTTTTATGGCTGAGTAATATATATTTGCCACATCTTCTTTATCCATTCATCTGTTGATGGACACTTAGGTTGCTTCCATGTCCTGGCTATTGTAAATAGAGCTGCAGCGAACATTGTGGTACATGACTCTTTTTGAATTATGGTTTTCTCAGGGTATATGCCCAGTAGTGGGATTGCTGGGTTGTATGGTAGTTCTATTTTTAGTTTTTTAAGGAACCTTCATACTGTTCTCCATAGTGGCTGTATCAATTTACATTCCCACCAACAGTGCAAGAGGGTTCCCTTTTCTCCACACCCTCTCCAGCATTTATTGTTTGTAGATTTTTGATGATGGCCATTCTGACCAGTGTGAGGTGATACCTCATTATAGTTTTGATTTGCATTTCTCTAATGATTAGTGATGTTGAGCATTTTTTCATGTGTTTGTTGGCAGTCTGTATATCTTCTTTGGAGAGATGTCTATTTAGGTCTCTGCCCATTTTTGGATTGGGTTGTTTGTTTTTTTGATATTGAGCTGTATGAGCTGTTTATATATTTTGGAGATTAATCCTTAGTCCGTTGATTCATTTGCAAATATTTTCTCCCATTCTGAGGGTTGTCTTTTCGTCTTGTTTTTGCTTTCCTTTGCTGTGCAAAAACTTTGAAGTTTCATTAGGTCCTATTTGTTTATTTTTGTTTTTATTTCCATTTCTCTAGGAGGTGGGTCAAAAAGGATCTTGCTGTGATTTATGTCATGGAGTGTTCTGCCTATGTTTTCCCCAAAGAATTTAATAGTGTCTGGCCTTACATGTAGGTCTTTAACCCATTTTGAGTTTATTTTTGTGTATGGTGTTAGGGAGTGTTCTAATTTCATTTTTTACATGTAGGTGTCCAGTTTTCCCAGCACCGCTTATTGAAGAGGCTGTCTTTTCTCCATTGTATATTCTTGCCTCCTTTATCAAAGATAAGGTGACCATAGGTGTGTGGGTTTATCTCTGGGCTTGCTATCCTGTTCCATTGATCTATATTTCTGTTTTTGTGCCAGTACCATACTGGAGAAGACCTTTCTAAGGAGGTGACATTTAAGCTGATACCTGAAGCATGGAAAGGAGCAAGGCTTGCAACGAAGTAGCCTAGGCAGGGAGAACGTCAAGGGTGAGGGCTCTAAGGTTTCTCAAATGCAGGATAATATGACTGGAACATAGTGAATAAGGGAAAGAATGGCTTGAGATGAGATTGGTAAGGTGAAGTAGAAAGGAGCCAGATTTTTCATGGTAAGAGATTGGATTTTATTTTAAAGCTCTCTGCCTCTGGTAGATAATGCCCTCTTTAAAATGAATGTTTAAAAAGAATAAAAAAGTATTGAACATTTTCATTACATTTCCAGTACAAATCCAGTACATTTCCAGAAATGTAAATGAAGTTAACTGCGTATACATGCAAACACTCACTAATTCATGTACATTCTCTCACATACAAAAACATACACATACTGCACATAACAGTTTTTTACTTTTTATTTGGAAATAACTTCAAGCTTATGGAAAGTTGCAAAAATAAAATACAAGGAACACCATGAGCAATACCCTTTAGTACTGATATTTGTTATTGTTAACATTTTTTTTTTTTACTCCACCCCCACCCAGCTGCACGGCTTGCAGGATCTTAGTTCCCCGATCAGGGAATGAACCTGGACCCTCGGTAGTGAAAGCACAGAGTCCTAACCACTCGACCGCCAGGGAATTCCCAGTTATTATTAACATTTTAGCCCATTTGCTTTATCACTTATGCTCTCTTTTATTTTGGGTGCACTCTGTCTTTCTCTGTGTATACACACACAGGCAAACGCACATATACGTAATTTGAGCTTAATGTTTTAATGAAAACATTTAAAAATATAAAACTAGAAATAGACATTAATAGCATTGTAGCAGCTAGAGCTTGCCTGGTTTTAACTTGTGAACATTTTTACAGGGATATTCTGTAGGCTCAAGTGCCTGTATCCGAACCAAACTCTTGTCTTTCTGCCCCTACTTGCAGATTTACTCCTGTTATATGTTCTCTGTCATCTGTTAAATTCCAAAATTGGAAATCAGTTAATGATGTAATTCTGCCCTTTATTTCCCCTTTCCAGACTTCTAGTTCTATCAATCTTTTTTTTATAAAAAATTTATTTATTTAATTTTGGCTGCGTTGGGTCTTCGTTGCTGTGCGCGGGCTTTCTCTAGTTGCAGTGAGCAGGCTTCACTGCGGTGGCTTCTCTTGTTGAGGAGCATGGGTTCTAGGTGTGTGGGCGTCAGTAGTTGTGGCATGCGGGCTCAATAGTTGTGGCTCGCGGGCTCTAGAGCACAGGCTCAGTAGTTGTGGCACACGGGCTTAGTTGCTCCGTGGCATGTGAGATCTTCCCGGACCAGGGATTGAACCTGTGTCCCCTGCATTGGCAGGCTGATTCTTAACCACTGTGCCACCAGGGAAGCCCTAGTTCCATCAGTCTTATTCCTTAAATATATATGGACTCTCTCACCTTCTCTTTGTTCCCACTGCTACTACAGGTCTTCCCTGTTTCTAATCTTGGTTTGCTTCACCTCTACTGTTATCTGACTTTTTTGAAATATGAATAAGATTTTAATACTTCTCTGCTTCAGATTCTTCCATAGTTTCCCATCACTCTAATGTCGATTCTTGACCTGACCTCCATGCACCACTCTTGCCCAAAACTTATAATCTACTTGGATTTCTCAAACCCAGCATATTCTTGCTTTACAAGAATGCTTGCTTGAATCCACCTTCCAACTCCCACAACTAATTTCATTCAGCTCTATACTTAACCTGTCTTTCAAGTTTCACTTCATCTGTCAGCTTCAGCTTCCCTAGAGGGTTCTCCTAGCTCACATTTTCCTATCCTTAGGTACCTTTCCCCTGTGTTCTCATAGTTCACTGTAAACAGTTTTATCAAAGCATTTATAACACTGTGTTGTAGCTGTTTACTTGTTTTGCTTCCCTACTAGACGACTTACTTGAATTCAGAGAAAGTGTTAGCCTTTTATTTCACAATTGTTTAACATATAGCAGGGTAGAATAAAGGTTTCTTGATTGAATGTAAATATTAGTAAAATAAAAATAGAAAAATATATCTGATACAATATATATTTTTATCTCAAACCAGCAACCAACATTAAAATTAATGGTATAACACTAATTTATCCTGAAGTCAGACTCAGGTAAGGATGTCTTCCCTCACCACTATTATTTGGCATTGGTCTGGACATTCATAAAAGTATATTCAGCATCTAGAATGCCTTAGTAAGGAGCTTCGCAAATCCTCTCCCTCAAAAGTAATAATAAAGCTGGACAAAATTATCAAAAGCAACCATTTAAAGATTCTGAGAATTGACCAGAGGCACACAACAAATTGAGAAGCATTTATTCAAGAATTTCTACTGAATCTCAGTGAGAACAGTGGGAGTAGTCTGTAGTGTTTCAGCTTGGGGCTTCTTCCACCTCCTAACACCCAGCTGCATGGTGTTGAAGTTCCACAAGGGCAGGGCAGGCTGGGAGGAACAATACTTCTGCTGTTTGAGGTGACTGACTTGATATGAAGCAGAGCACAGCAAATTCCATGCCTAAGGGTGTTGCTGAAAACAATAGCAAACAGTTAGGGAAGGACAGTATCGCACAGCTAACCTGAGGCTTTGATGTTGTTTGGGGCAAGCAATAGACTGGCAGATGAGGCAGAATCTTACCAGGGATGTCCAGGGAACAAGAAAGCCAAAGTGGACTTCAGTAAGATCTTACTAATCCCCAGAACTCCAGAAAGTTACCTGTATGTGTAAGCACACTCAGGAGAGACTGGTAAGGGCCCTAGCAAGCTACTTATCTTTGGTTAATTGTGAGGCCTCATGAACATAGAAAGTAAAAGCCAGAAAGGATTTATAAACTGCCTGAACCTTGAGTGCATTCTTCAAGCCACAGACAGATCCACTGACAAAAGGTAGCAGCCAGGCTTCCCTGGTGGCGCAGTGGTTGAGAGTCCGCCTGCTGATGCAGGGGACACGGGTTCGTGCCCCAGTCTGGGAAGATCCCACATGCCGCGGAGTGGCTGGGCCCATGAGCCATGGCCGCTGAGCCTGTGCGTCCGGAGCCTGTGCTCCGCAACAGGAGAGGCCACAGAAGTGAGAGGCCCGAGTACTGCAAAAAAAAAAAAAAAGGTAGCAGCCTTACTGGCTTAAGATGTGTAATCACAACCTCTGACAAATCATTGACTGACTACCAAGCTGGTATGATTCTTAGGAAGCCAGGCATAAATATAAAAACTGAGCAGAGACTTCTGTGGCTGCACGCTACAAAAACAACAACAGCAAAAAACAAAGACTCCATAGAATTGGCACAGGCAAATCACTACATAAGCAAAGAACCACAGCCATGCCCCTGGTAGGGAGATGTTCCAACTCTAGTGTTGCTATAATTTATTACCTAAAATGCCTGATTTTTAAAAACAGCAAAAATGTCACACGATATACAAAAACAGGAGACTTAAAAAAAAGCAGTCACTGGGTATGTCTCTGACAGAGGCCATCTATTGGACATAGCAAACAAAAGATTTCAAGCCATTTTAAAAGAAAAGTGTGATGACATTTACTCACCATATAGAAAATATCAATAAAGGTAGAAATTATTCAAAAAAGAATCAAACGAATATTCTAGAGTTGATAAATACAATAATGGAAATTAAAAATTCACTGGAGAGGAGGCGCTCAACAGCCGATTTGAGAGAGCATAAGAGAATCAGTGATCTTGAAGATAGATCAATATAGATTATCTTTTATCAAGGACAGAATTTTTAAAAATGAAGACAAATGAACAGAGCCTCAGAGATCTAGGGGACACAATCAAGAATACTAACACATGGATAATGGAGAGGAAAGAAAGAAAAGGGAAGAAAAAGTATTTTAGGAAATTATGGCCACAGACTTCCCAAATTTGATGAAAAACATTAATCTATACATCCAAGAATCTCAACAAACTCCAAGAAGAATAAACATGAACAGATTGACACATAATAGTTACACTGTTGAAAGATAGAGAAAAATCATGAAAGCAACAAGATAAAAACAACTCATACTGGAATACCCAATAAAATTAACAGCTGACTTCTCATCAGAACAGTGGAAGCCAGAAGGCAGTAGAATTACTAAGTGCTGAAAGGAATAAACTGTCAATTAGTAATTCTATATCTAGCAAACCATCCTACAAAATTGAAGGCAAAAGATGTTGGCAGATGAACAAAGAGAGAATTCATTGCTAGCAGACCCACCTTACAAAAACATTAAAGGAAGTTCTTCAGGCTTAAAGGAAGTGATATCAGATGGTAACTTGATTCTACATGAAGAGCATTGATAAAGATAATTATATAAGTAATTCTTGAAGGCAGTATAAATATTTTCTTCTCCTAACTGATCTAAAAAAGTTACATAATAATAAAATTGAAGTGTTGGGCATACAACATTTAAAGCTATATATTATAGCACAAAAGAGGGGGAAGGAATGGACTTATTTTGGAGCAATGAAATGACACCAGATAGTTACTTGGCTCCACAGGAAGAAATGAAAATTACTAGAGATGGTAAATACATAGGTTAATATGAAAGAGTTTGTGAATCTATTGTTTCCACTTTCTTTTCTTAACTGTTTCCACCCTTAACGTCATTAAAATACATATGGTTGTGTAAAATAATAATAATAACATTGTATTGTTTTTAAACATATATGCCTAACGTAAATGACAATAATAGCACAAAGAAGGGAGAGGAGTGGAGCTGTATTAGAACAATGTTTCTACATTTTACTGGTATTAGTACTGATCTGAAGTAGACTGATAAGATGCATAGTATAATCCCTAAAGCAAATAATAAAATAGTAACTTTAAAAAATAGTAACAAGGTCAAAAAGGAATTAGATAATATAGAAAACAAATAGCAAAATGGCAGATCTAAATCTAACCATATCAATAAAAACATTAAAACATGAATGGATTAAACATTCCAATCAGTAGAGATTGTCCAACTGTATTTTAAAAAGGATCCAACTATATGCTGTCTGCAAGAGACATATTTTAGGTTTAAAGGAACAAATTAGTTGAACATAAAAAGACAAAGATATACTGTGCAAACAGTAAGAAAAAGAGCTTGAGTGACTATACTAGTATCAGGCAAAATAGACTTTAAGAGAAAAGTCCTAGAAGACAAAGAAGGACATTTTATAATGTTAAAAGGGACAATCCACCAAGAAGATACAACATTTAGAAACATACGCATCTAACAACAGAGCTCCAAAATACATGAAGCAAACACTTTGAATTGAGAGGAGAAATAGACAACTCAATCAGTTGCTGAAGACTTTTACAGTAGCTGGAGACTTTAATACTCCACTTTTAATAATGGATAGAACAACTAGAGGGAAAATCAACAAGGATATAGAAGACGTGAACACTTATCTATCTACATGACACAGTAACATCTCTAGAACACTCCACCCAGCAATAGCAGAATTTTCATTCTTTCCAAGTGCATAGGGGACATTCTCTAAGCTAGACCATATGCAAGGCTATAAAACAAGTTTCAATAAATTTAAAAGGATTGAAATCTCACAAAGTATGTTCTCTGTCCTCAATGGAATTAAACTAAAAAGAAATTGGGGGAAAATCACAAATATTTGGAAATTAAATAACACATTCATAATTAAACCATAAACCAAAGAGTAATCAGAAGGTAAATTTAAAATATTTTGAGCTGAGTGAAAATTAAAGCACATTATATTAAAATTTATGAGGTGCAGGGACTTCCTTGGTGGTCCAGTGGTTAAGACTCCACACATCCAATGCAGGGGGTGCAGGTTCGATCCCTGGTCAGGGAACTAAGATCTCGCATGCCGCAGTGTGGGGGGAAAAAAAAAAATTATGAGGTGTAGTCAAATTAAAATAAAGATCTCATATGAGTAAGCTTCCACCTTTAAAAACTAGAAAATGAAGAGCAAAATAAACCTAAAGTAAGCAGGAAGAAGGAAATAATAGAATTAGAATGACATTCAATGAAATCAAGAGAAAAATCAATGAAACCAGAAGTTGGTTCTTTGAAAAGAGCAACAAAATAGACAGCCCTTTAGCAAGACTGACCATGGGGTGGGGGGTGGGGGTGATACAAATTACCAAAATTTGCTCAAGAAGAAATAGAAAATCCCTATAGCCCTATAACAAATTGATAAACTAAATATTTAACTAAAATCTTTTCACAACGAAAAGTCCAAGACCAGATGGCTTCCCTGGCTATTAATATTATCCTAATACCAAAGCCAGATGAAGTAGACAACTAAACTACAGATCACTATCCCTCAAGAGTATATACACAATTTTATCCTTAACAAAATATTAGTAACCAAATCCAGCAACGAATAAAGATTATACACCATGACCAAGTGGAACTTATTTAAGGAATTCAAGGTTAGTTTGAAAACGCATTTGACAAAAGTCCAACATTCATGATAAAAACTCTAAACAAACTAGGATTAAAAGGGACTTTCTTTAACTTGATAAAGATTATCTATGAACAACAGCTAACATATTTAATGGTGAAAGACTGAATGATTTCCTTAAGATTGAGAACAAGACAAGTAGATGAATACACTTGTATTTAGCATTATACTGGAGACTTTAGCCAGTGCATTCAGGCAAGAAAAAGAAATAAAAAACATGCAGATTGAAAAAGACTTCACAGAAATATGGTCCTGTGTAACAAAGAGTGTGACTCCATTTTTTATGTTTGGCTTCTAGCAGCTTCTAAACCCCACCACTCGTCCTCCACCACCCCCCTTTTTTAATAAATTTATTTATTTATTTTTGGCTGCGTTGAGTCTTCGTTGCTGCACGCAGGCTTTCTCTGGTTGTGGCAAGCAGGGGCTACTCTTCATTGCAGTGCGTGGGCTTCTCATTGTGGCTTCTCTTTTGCGGAACATGGGCTCTTGGTGTCTGGGGTCAGTAGTTGTGGCTCACGGGCTCTAGAACGCAGGCTCAGTAGTTGTGGTGCACAGGCTTAGTTGCTCCGAGGCATGTAGGATCTTCTCAGACCAGAGCTCGAACCTGTGTCCCCTGCATTGGCAGGCAGATTCTCAACCACTGCGCCACGAGGGAAGCCCCTGACCTCCTTTCTAATAAACAGTTTTTTAGAGCAGTTTAGGTTCACAGCAAAATTGGGCAGAAGATAAAAGATTTGCCATATACTTCCTCCCTGCTGCATACACATAGTCTCTCTGGCTATTAACATCCCACACCAGAGTGGTACATTTGTTACAATTGAAGAACCTAAATTGATACATCATCACCCAAAGTCCTGTTTACCTTAGGGTTCACACTTGGTGTTTTACATTCTGTGGGTTTGGGGAAATGTATAATGACATATGTCCACCATTATGATATCATAAAAAGTATTTTCCCCTCTAAAAATCCGTGCTCTGCCTATTGATCCCCATGCTCCACCCTCAGCCCCTGGCAACCATTGATCTTTTTAACTATCTCCATAGTTTTGCCTTTTCCAAAATGTTGTATAGTTGGAATCATACAATATGTAGCTTTTTCGGTTTGGCTTCTTTTATTTAATAATATGCATTTAAGATTCCTCCATGTCTTTTCATGAGTTGATAGCTCATTTCTATTTAGCGGTTGATAGCTCATTTCTATTTAGCGCTGAATAATGTTCTATTGTCTGGATGTACGACAGTTTATTTTTCCATCACCTGTTGAGGACATCTTGGTTGCTTCCATGTTTTGATGATTATGAACACAGTTGCTATAAACACCTGTGTGCAGGTATTTGTAGATAAAAGTTTTCAACTCTTGTGTCATTGCTGGATGGTATAGTAAGAGTACGTTAGTTTTATAAGAAACTACTAGTCTTACAAAGTAACATTACCATTCTGCATTCCCACCAGGAATGAATGCAAGTTTCTATTGCTTCATATCCTCACCAGCATTTGATGTTGTCAGTGTTCCAGAGTTTGGCTATTCTAATAGGTTTTTAAAAAATATTTTGTTTGGAAAAGAAGCCTAGAAAAAAAGACCAATTTTTTTGCTGTCTCTGGATAATGGAATTAAAGGTGATTTTTGTTCTTGTTAATTTAAAAATTTAGAAAAGACGGGGACTTCCCTGGCGGTCCAGTAATTAAGACTCCGCACTTCCAATGTAGGGGGCGTGGGTTTTGATCCCTAGTCAGGGAACTATGATCCCACATGCTGCGCAGCACAGCCAAAATATTAAAAAAAAAAAGTTAAAGAATTGGATAACTGGGTATGCTGGATGCTCTAAATGCATAGTCTATAAAATAATAATAATAGGATATTACAAACAACTTCATATCACTTGAAAAATTTTTTAAATTTAGAAAAGTTAAAACAATGAATATTTAAATTAAATAAGTACTTAAATAAGAACTATAAACCTCAAATGTTAATTTTAAAATTGTTACCACCTGAAGTGTCATTCGTTGTGTTGTGCGTAGTGAAAGAGGAAAATGAATGGACATCTTGGGTGTACAGTCTTAGTGGGAAGGAAAGAGGACCTATGCTCCGGCCACCAGGTGGCGTTGTAGGCCAACTGCCCACTTGCAGGCCTGCTTGAGAGGTGTAGCGTAGCAGTACAGAAAGGTGAGGCTGGGGGAGGACATGAACTGCAGGCTCTAGTGAAGGTTTTGTTAATTATTTGGGGAAAACTTTCCTTAAAGAAGGAACAAATGAAAGAGGTGGAAGTGAAGAAATAACAGATTTTTAAGGCGAGGTGGGCAAAAATGAAGCATAATGAGAAGAGGCTGGGTCCATAGAACCGACTGAGCAATTCTGTTTGTAAAAGGAACATTTCTTCATTTGAACCTGCAGAGTGGATGAGAAGCTGGCTGTATTGGCATTTTAGATTCAGGAAATCTAGGTTGTGGTGGTATATTAATGTTGGGTTCAAAAAGCTTATTTGGAGATTTATGTCCTTATGGGGGAACATTTTTAAATGGAACTCTGGTGTTTAAAGATGATTTAATATTGCCCTTTGTTTGTTTCTTTTAAAATAGCTATCACTGGAAGTCTTTTTAGGATAAACTTAGGCCTGCATGGCTTGGTAGCTGGTGGCATAATTGGAGCCTTGCTGGGGTAAGTGTTAACATGGTTTGATTCTAAATTAATATAATTTAATGCCTTCTCTGTTAAAAATTGCAATCATTTCTAAAGAACAAATTTAATACTTAGAGCCTATAAAAGGTCTCTAGCCTTGTATTAGCAGTAGCTTTGACTGTCCAATTCTGATTGTACCCCAGTTGTTGATTTTACTTCTAGTTTTCACCGGATAAAAACTGTTTAAATATCTCTAACACCTGAAACTATTTGAGGTTTGAGCAAAGGTACTTATAAGTAGCAGGAAAAAGGAATAAGAAACAGTTAACAAGCACATTCTATAAAAAATTTGGGGTTAGATTTTGTTTGTATAGTTTAATAAACGTTAAGAATTTTCTTCTCCAACTTTTTACTTTGAAACATTTCAAACCTGTAGAAAACATGAGTGAATTGAACATTGAACACCCATATAACCCTTTACTCAGATTCACCAGTTGTTAACATTTTTCCATATTTGTTTTCTACCTCTCTGTTTATGTGTGGGACATGTGTATATTTCCTTTTCTATTTTTTTCTTTTGGTTAAACCATTTAAAGTATTTTAGACCTCATAATTCTTCAGCCCTAAATACATCAGCATGTATTTCCCAGGATGAATAACATTCTCCAATGATATCACAGTACAGTTATCACAATAAATAATTTAGCATTGATTGATTGAATACTATTTAAGATAGGGTCCATATTCAAAATTCCTCAGTTATTACAATAATGCCATATATATATAATTTTTTAAAATCCAGGATCTAATTGTTGCATTTCGTTATGTCTCTTTAGATTCCTTTAAGCTAAAACAGTTCCACTGCCTTTTTTCGCCCAGAATATTTCTCAATTTTGTTTGATTATCCCCTCATGATTAGATTTAGGTTTAATGTTTTCACCAAGAATACAACATAGGTGAGGTTGTGTCCTTCTCAGTGTATCACATCAAGAGACATATTATGTCACCCATTGTAAGTGATGTTAACTTGGTTTATTAGTTTTCTGTTGCTGTGTAACAAATCACTACAAACTCAGAAGCTTTAAACACCACACATTTATTATATGGGGTTGGTCAAAAAGGTTGTTCAGGTTTTTCCATAACATCTTACAGAAAAATGAAAACGAACTTTTTGGCCAACCCAGTATCACTTTTCTGTAGGTCAGAAGTCTGGGTAGGCTCAGATGGGTTCTCTGCTTAGTATTTCAGAAGGCCAAAATCAAAGTGTTGCCCAGGCAGGTTCTTACCTGGAGGCTCTGTGGGAAGAATGTGTTTCTATAAAATTCAGGTTGTTGACAGAACCCTGTGGCTATAGGCCTGAAGTCCCCGTTTCCTGGCTGGCTGGCTGTCAGGCACCACCTTGTTCCTAGAGACATCCACATTCCTTCTCACGTGCCCCCTCCATGTTCAAACCAGCAACCAGCATGTTGAATCCTTCTCAGACTTTTAATCTCTCTGACTTCCATTCTGCCACCAACTGGAAAAAACTCTCTCCTTGCAGAGGGTTCACCCAGATAATCTCTTTTTTGATTAACTCAAATTCAACTGATCAGTAACCTTAATTACATCTGTAAAATCCATTTTGCCATGTAACAATTTAATCATGGGCATAATATTTCATCATTTATTCATAGTTGAGAAATTAGGGCAGGAAATTTTGGGGGGCTATTTTAGACTTCTGCCTGCCACATTTGGTATCTACTAAATTTCTCCACTGCAAGGGTATCTTTTTGCCATTGTGCTTAATAAGGAATCTGTGGGGTGAGACTGTGTAAATAGCCCGTTCTCCAGATGTCTTTCTTCTAGTGGTTTCAATGATCCATTGATGATCCCTAATGTAATCAATTATTGTAAAAGTTGCAAAATGTTGATTTGCTAGTTCTGTCATTTCTTCTGTTTTTATTAGTTGGCATTTATCTGAATAGAAGAGTTATTTCTCCCTTACCCTCCCTTTTTCTACCCCACTTCGGGGAGGAAACACTGTAACTTTATGGATTCTTTTTATTTTTAATTAAAAAACTTTTAAAATTCAACATATTATAATCTATTGCTGATGTTTTTGTTGTATTGTTAATATACCACCTTGGTTTGAAGGGAAAAATTGCTGAAATTAGCCGCAAAAATATTTTTTTGTTGAGGTAAAAAAAACACATAACATAAAAATTACCATCTTAACCACTTTAAAGTGTACAGTTCAGTAGTGTTACCTGTATTCACATTGTTGTGCAACAGATCTCTAGAACTTTTTCATCTTGCAAAACTGAAACTCTGTACCCATTAAACACTAATTCTCCCTTCTCCCACCCCACAGCCTCTGGCAACCACCTTTCTACTTTCTGTTTCTGTGATTTTGACTACTCTCGGTGCTTCTTATTAGTGGAATCATACAATATTTTTCCTTTTGTAACTGGCCTGTTTCGCTTAGCATAATGTCCTGAAGGTTTATCCATGTTGCAGCATGTGACAGGATCTTCCTTTTTGGACTGCATAATATTCCATTGTATATACAGTACCACATTTTCTTTATCCATTCATCATCAATGAACATTTCCACCTAGCAAAAATAATTTTTAAAATGTGGTTACAACTTAAGTTGTAACCAGAAGGAATTTAAGTTGTGTGAGAGTCAAAAACTCCTTCTCTTTGAAAACATGAACCAAACCCTCTTTATTACTGTAATAATTATTATCTAAATCAGTTTCTCAATGGGTAACTGTTGGCATTCTGGTGAGACAGTTGTGCCAGACTCTTGAATTTTAGGATGTTTTGGCAGCTTCAGCCCCAAAAGCCAGTAGCATCCTTCCCTCAATACCCTTCACATTTCTTGTCCCTTAAGGGGCTCTGGCACCATTCCTGGTATTAAATTCATTTCTGAGAAACCTTCAGTATAAAGCTATTTACTAGAACTTGTTATAAATGTATTTTTTCCCGGTTTATTTATCATTCATGATAAAAATCAGAGCCAATTTATAGACCTGTTGTTTTTATACCAGTTAAATTTAGGAAGTTGCAATGATTGTTTTTCCTGTTGTTCAGACCAGGAAGGAAATTATCTTAATATTTTTTTATTTGACAAGGACACTTTAATTATCAAATGTTCCTGTACCTGTCAGTGAGCAAGTGGCTCGTTTGGTGCTGCTCGCGCCTTAGCAGAGACACTCATGTTTCGCGTGGTTAACAGCTCTTTCTCCTAAGCATTCCCTCTGCCTCCCCCTCAGCACTCCTATAGGAAGCCTGTTGATGGCACTTCAGAATTACTGTGGTGAGACAGTTCAGGAGAGAAAACAGAAGGATCGAAAAGCACTCCAGGAGCTGAAACTGGAAGAGCGGTAAGAAGCATGTTAAGACCAGGGGGGTGTCTGGCTTTCCTATCCGTGGACAATGGTGCCCTCTGAAATAAGTACTCTAAATTGCCGCTCAATTCAAAGAGTTTCTGTTTACTGAGTCCTTCACCTGGCACCTTACCTGGTCTTTTAATCTTTTTAATTAAGGAGAATGGAAAACTGAAAGACACTAATTGAGAATCTTTCCTTAGATACATTTTTTTTTAAGTTAAAATGTTGTAAATCTCATTTGCTTGCATATTTTTTCTTTTCCTATGTTTTTGACTGCAAAGGAAATTATCTAAAGGAAATAAACAGCAATGAGTGAGCTTTATTTAAAAGATGATATCCTTGTTTACACATACATCTATGAACAATACAGAGCATGTTAGGCCTCCACATTCAAAGATTTTACTTCTTGCTGTGGACTCAATAGGCATTAGGTAGATATAGTGGCTGTTCATGGACTAGATGCCACTGAGAAGGATACAGACTGTCACCTGTTTATCTAGTCACTCCTTGGGGTCCAGCAATAGCAGACTTCATGCTAATTCTTTTTAAGATCATCATAATAGGCTGCCATCTAGCACTTTGGTACAAATGATTCTCATGGTTCTGCTTCCTGGCCACTAAGATGACATCTGGTGCTGCTACTTTGGGGGTTTAGTAGATAAGCAGTCTTCTTTTTCCCATGTTTTTATTTGAAACTTCCATTTGTGCCCCCCCCACACACACACACACGGAAATTCTTAATATCTGTAGATCTGTTTTCCAAGAACAGGTGCTATAGGAGAAAAAGCATTGATTTTAGAGCCAATGAAACCTTGAAAACAAACCTTAAATCCCAGCTAGACTATTAATTAATTCTGTGACCGTAGATGTTTTCCTTAACTTCAAGCCCTCAGTTTTCTCAGCTGTTCTAAGGGAAGAATCACACCACAGTGTTCAACATATGTTTGTTTTGTTCTGTCTTCTTTCCATAGTAAGAAGGTGAGTGAGATATGCTGCTCTCTAGGTTCTAGGATAAAGTACTTAAAATTCTGAATGCCATCATATAATTTGATATTATGGAGAGCTAAAAGCATGAAAGCATTAGCTTATTTCTAGCCCTTTAGGTGTCCCAAGAGACTTCTTTTTAAAAAAGGAATCTTTGAGAAAGGAGGAAAAGTAAGGAAAATATCTGGTTATTTGAATCTGATATAGGAAGTTATAGAAGAATTAACATTTGGAAAAATATGAACAAATAATAATTGTATTCCAATCAGAAAAAAAGGAAGCCAGAAAAAAAAAACTAGAGAAGTTGGTCAGTTATTTAGAGATGGAAAACCTCAAGAATGGGTAAAAACAACAACTGGAATTATAGAAATGAAAGAATATTTTGGCAGAAGGAAATAGTGTCAGAAGTGTATAGGTTATTTATATATTTATATATATATACATATATAATATATATGTGGTATTTCTGAGGACAGTTAATAAATAGTTAAGAACCTTTTATATGTCTGCTTCTTTGCTTGAAAATAACTACAGTATAGAGAAATCAACAAAGTGAGAATCTAGAAAATTGACATAGTGAGCAGAAAATACAGAACATTGGCTGTATTTTCCATAGAGCTATGAAAGAAGATGTGGTCAAATCTGGTTATGAAGAGTTGAGAAGAAAGTCATAGGTGACCCTGATAATCACTTAAAGACAGGAAGACACTAATACTTGACTTGGAGAAAGAACTGTTATTTGGAAATTCGATTTTTTAACTCCTAGTAAATACACGTGTGTAGTATTGCCCTATGTGACTTTTCCGTTCTGAGATTACCAATGTTATAACCTTTGTGCATGTCCCACAAGGTCTGTCAACAGAGTTTAACAGAGTGGCAGGGTGTTTCACATCCCCTCTGAGCCCTGAGGGCAAGAGGACAGATTGGTTTGAGGCTCACACCTTAGCTCAGGGTGCTTCATTCAGCAACTGCATGTCACCCCTTCGAGAACTCTGGAATATCTTAAGGATCAGAGCTACTGCTGGCAATGTCCACGATGGTAATGTGAGACTCCTAGCTGGCTTGTAAGTGGAACAGGTTAGGAGAGAGAAGAAAGTCATTGTATTTGAAGTGCAAGGAGCAATGTTTGCTCACAAGTTGTAAGGGAGTATAAGACAAACACTATCTTTCTAAAAAAAATTCTCTCTAAAAACCAAATAGAGCAGTACTTGATATATCCTTCTTGTTCTTTGATTACAGGAAAGCCAGACTACACTTTACTGAGCTCCTCCCTGAAGAAATTGAAAGTAATTTACAGAAAAATCGATCCAAGGCCGATGCTAAGAAAATTGAAGCACTGCTAAATCTCCCTAGAAACCCTTCGTCAGCAGATAAACAAGACAAAGACTGAACATGCTCTGGACTTAAAACTCACTGGAGAGTTGAAAGCTGTGTTGCTATGTCCATTGAATGCCAGTTAGTTGGGCTGCTGACAGATGTAAGTACGGGCATCTGTAGTGGCAGTGACTTGCTCTTACTTTTTTTTTTAACCAAGAATTGGGCTACTGTACTCTTACTTTACTCATCCTTAAATTTAAGTACATACTTTTATCTACATTGATCTATATATTTGACATTATATCTATATTGATTGATCAATATAGATTTCTTTTCCCTGGATTATACAATAGTAAATTAAGATTTCCCAAAAGATTAAAGTTGAATTGTACAGGTTGTAAATTTATTCTTGTAGCCCTTTAAAAGAGTACTGTAGGGATCACTAGGAAGGAGAGGAAGGAACCAGGTAAGGCAAATGGTCTGTGAAACCCTTGCACCCTTGAGTCCTAGAAACAGTAAGGACCTAAATGTGTAGTCGTGTTTGGTTCTGTCTTAATAAAAATCAAAGATGGTTCCTGTGCCATTTGAAATAATATAAAACTTAACAAAAAGGAAGTAGATAAGCATTATTAAAGAAACAACCGACCTTGTTTCCTATCTCAGTAATGCTGACAAAGTATCTCTGCTATAGTATACAAGAGTTACTCAGAATAGATACACTGTCTCTACACTCCAGGAGCTTGCTGCCTGAGAAGGAGGCTGCCCTGCAGATTATAACTTTTACTCAGTGAGAGGTGAGAATGACTGAATTGAGTGTACTGAGAGGAAAAAACTGCTAGTGCTTTGTTTTGGGGTTAGACCTCTTGGTTCCTACTCTGAAAATACTGTTGTTCACGTGAGCAGGGTTTGTGAAGCAGCCTAGAGTAGGGGCTAAAGCCGTGGGCTCTGGAGGCAGAACAACTGGCTTGGAATCTCAGCCCTGGAGCTTTGCAGCCATGTGACCTGCAGCCAAGCCATTTTACTTTAAGTCTCAAGTTTTCTCATCTGTCAAATGAAACAGTATCTACCTCAGAATGAGTATTAAATGAAACGATGTGTGTAAAACATAGCACAATGCAGTGGCACACAGGGCATTATCTAACAACAGGTATTAGCAGTTAAAAGGATACGCACCAGCACATTTTCACCATGATTTACATATTATTGCCACACTCCCAAAAGCATGTTTTTCTTAATTATCCCATTCATAAATTGCTGACAAATTGGTACTTAGTCAATCTGTTTATTGTTCTATTCACAACCACATTGAGATTAAATCCTTCAACTTATAAAATTAGATGGTTGGTTTTAAAATAATTTTATTCATATCACAAAAATATCAGAATAATAAAAGTAAAAAATACTACTTGAAAAAATAGTAGTAACACATTTATTAAATGTAATAAGCAATAAGTTACTATAATTTATTTAAAGTACAAGTAAGCTGTCTCTTAGGTTTGTACTGTTTTGTGGTTACTTCTAGAGGTCTCCTTTTGATCATGTCCAAGGATTATGAATCTTAACTAAATGTGGCAATTCCTGGTGGTTTTTTTTTTTTGGTAGCTGTTTGTTTGTGTAAATTCTTGTAATTTTGTTCTGTGAGCAACCATTTAAAAGTGTACCTCTGTTCCATAGACTATATAGAGTAGCCCCTTTACAGCTACCAAAATTAAACGTTTTAAATCCAGCCCCATTTGAGAAACTTGGTCAACTTGCTGTGCAACTCCAGATTTTCAAATGAGAATGTCTGATTGCCCCAGGTTAAATCACGTCCACTCCTGGTCCAATGAGCATGGAAGGCAATTTCAGAGAAAGAGGAGTCATGAGTTAAGTGATGTAGGAACAGCAGTTGGCCACTTCTTTCTTTTCAATTCTCTGCTGATGTCAGAGGGATCCAGAAATACCATGGAGGAAAAGCCACTTTAGGAATGTAAGGAAGCCTTATGGAATGCTATTTTCATTACTTCAATCAATTTCTGCTAAAGACAGCTTACTCTTTAGTACATACATAAAACCTATCTCATTTTAAATGAGAACCTTCTCATAAAGATTTTACAAATGAGATTAAACTAGCATAAAGCCATTTAAGGACAGTATCAGTCCAATGTGAACTAAACAAATTATCACTCTCCAACCTTACTATTGCTTTGAGTTGTAAGTCCCCTACATACCAACATTCAAGTTGTGAACTGTTTTTTTTTTAAATTTAACTAAAAATAAATTTTAATTCCTTTATATGTCTTTGAAGTAACAAAATATATATGCCAATTTTTATTACAAAAATGAACTTATGAAGCTGTTTTCATTTGCAGTTACTTTCTAGAACAAGTTATTGATTAGTTCATAAATTATAAATAGGAAAAAAGTTTGTGTGTGGTTTGTACACATGCACAACTTTTGCTAAATCTTTTCTTAGAGAAGTTTGCATTTTCCTCCTTAACAGTTTATTGGTTGTGTCAGTCTTAACCACAGAGGTTAGCAGTGTGTATTAAGTATTTTGCTATGCCCTTGTTCTCTAATACAGTATTTACTTTGGCTTACCAACTTTTTTCCAAGGAATTATCAAGAAGCATTCATCTGGGCTTTTCATAGTATTGATTTATTTTTTAGTTGCTCCTTTTAAAAGAAAAAAAAACAGTTCAACAAAATCTATTCTTGTTTGACCTGTGATCTGGTAAGTTTGATTTACTTTACAAAACAAAAAATAAAGTCATTCTGTTTGCATTTACTAACAAGTTGCGAACTTTTGAAGATGCGAACATGTGTTCGCACGTCCAATCATGTAAGTTAGTTCAAGTGTCTGGCATACGTTGTCACGTGCATGCACCATTATGCTTTTGTGTACTTTACAGTACCGTATAGAGTACAGTAGTAACAGTATATTTACTTCAAGCCCAGCATGTCCAGAAGCAAGCGTAAAATCAGCGGTATATAGCCGCTGTGTTAGTCGGGTACCTAGGCTAACTTTGTTGGACTTACAAACAAATTGGACTTACGAACACGCTTTCAGAATGGAACTCATTCATATGTAGGGGACTTACTGTATAAGTCATTCATTCTACCTGTCAGAGGAAATCAGTTTTAGATGGGTCTACTTCCTCCTGAACCTAGTAGAGAAGTGGGAGAACAACAAAGGAGAACACAATGAAAATGTGCTGGCTAAACACCAGTAATATTTCCATTAACCTCATCTAGGTGTACATACACCATACTTCCCACACATTAACATTAGATTGCTTTTAACAACATAACATCCTTCTCCATTCCTTCATCAGATCAAGTCTCTGAAATTGACCTGATTGATACTGGATAAATTCTGTTTCCAGAAGCACTTTGACTGATGTGTGTGTGTGTGTGTGTGTGTGTGTGTGTGTACACACATACCAGTTAATAGCACAAAGCTGGATTGATGAAGGAAAAGAGCACCAGTGCCAGGAAATCTGGGTTCTGGCCCTGGCCTTTACAATTCAAGTCACCTTCCAGGACTTCGATGTCCTTGTCATTAGTAAGAGTATTCACTAATGTCTCTTCCAGGCCTAAAGAATTCTGTGTTTCCAAATCGTTGGTCAGGGTCACCATAGCTACTTCTGTCCCCATCATACTCCTCTAGTCACTTTCAGCAAAGCCACTGGACTGAAGAGGCTCCTAGAGAACAGATACATGAAGGTCGAGGTGGGATAATCCTGGCCATTTGAGGAAGCTCCAAGAAGAGGTCGATCTCAGATGGATGTGGGACCTGAAGAAAACATTAAAAATGTTTGTATTTTTTATCACAAGGGTATTCCCAGTTTGAGGTAACATTGTAGATATTAATCTTGATGGCTAAAGAACATAAAGGCAAGTCTAAATTATGAGAGAATTTAGGACAAGTCTGACAATTTTTACTACATGAAATATCAGGCAAATATTAAGCACCAGCTATCACAAACCAACCAAACATTAGAGATCAAGGCACTCACTCACGTATGTGTGGGGCAAACAAAGGTGTACCAGGCATGCTTGCTCTTCTCAGTAAGCCTACAATTTGGTAAAGGATATAAGACACAGCACATGAAAATAAACCCAGGGTGCAGGGTGACGTGCTGGAGAGAGCACTGCTCTAGTGGTCGGGCAGAACTGCTTGAACTGGGCAAGATGGCCACAGAATACTTGTGAAGGAGACTGGGTTCCTGGCTTCATTATGAAGGATCAGCTGACTGAGCAGAAAACTTCTAAGATGGAAGGAAAGTCAGGGAAATGCTAGGTAACTGCAGAACTGAGGGGAACATCCTGGGAAGGGCATCCTGGAGAATGAGCAAGAAGTTGAAATGAAAAGAAAGCAGGATAGGAAGCTGAGAGACTGCTGTGCGGAAAATATGCATAGGCTGCTATGCTGCTGTGAAAGGAACCTGAGCTTGATGTCGAGTTTGGGTCCTGGTTTTCCTCCTTATTTGTCTGACTTCAGGCAGATCACTCTACCTCTGGCAGCCTTGGGTTTCTCTCCCATAAAACGGAGATAGAAAGATCGTGCTCATAGAGATTTTTATACGGTGAAATGAAATAATGCGTTTGTAAAACATAACCTGTTATGTAAGTCTCAGGTATTATAGTTCACTTACTTTCTTTTTAAAGGTAACTCTGCAGAATCTCATTTTTTAATGCCGCTGTTACCCTAACCTTCACAAGTCAAAACTAAACTGTTTATGGAGACTGATTTATAGTGGTTTACCCTGGTCCCGATGTCAGTCTTTTGGATCCTAATGTCTCAATGTTTCTCTTACCTGAAAAGACCTGGGGATTTTAGGATAGCACAAAATTGATATAAACTAATAGTGTGATTCACAAAAGCTGATGCTGTGTTTAGGCTTCCTTAACATCCTTGGATGAATAGTAACTACCCCATCATATGTAGAATCAGATCAAATCTAAAGTTTGGGACACCATTTATTGACATTTAGTGTGTTCACATGGAGCTTTTGGAAACTGCCGTGTGAAGAACAACAGAAACAACTGAAGATGTTTAGACCGAAGAGATCAGCTGGAATGTGGAAAATAAAAAGTTCTGAAACTTTTCCTGTAGACCCTGGGGTCTCTTCTGAGTTTTTAAGTGAGAAAATGACACGGAGAGGTAATTCTTTATGAAATTCGGCTCCATAATTGGGTCAGTGGGAGATGACTCTGTTAGTAAGAGGCAGACAGATCAATGAGATGTTACTGAATTAGTACAGAGTGACCCCAGTCTGTGTCCAACAGTACTGAGGGATACAGGGAAAAAGGAGTGATCAGAATAAGGAGATAGCCCAGGAATAGTACACGTGTTTGACAGATACCGAAAGACACTGAGTTGACTGACAAGAGGGGAACATTTCAAGATGGCAGAATGGCACGGCAAAGGAAGAGGTTACAAGAAGCAAATTTTATGTGGGGAGAAAGGAGAGAGGTGCCAACCATCTGTTTAGAGTACATTGAATGTGCATTTTGAAAAGGTGGTGGTAGTAGTAAAAGATCTTAAATTTGGTACTGAGAGGAAGAAAACTCTGTGTTCACGAGCACAAGATCTCACATATCCCACACTGGTAGAGAAGATACCTCGAGGTGTTCTGGTCAGCCCAGTCCTTCCACAGATCCTATGTAGATGGGGAAATCCTTTCCATTTCCATGCTCTCCTTATTCCTCCTCCTCTCTCTCCGTCTTGCAGCATGTCCTTGAAGACAAAGCACAAGCAATAAAAATCTAGGTAGGTAAGTTTCCCTTAAATCATGCCCATGTATTTCAGCAAACCTTCAACTGGCTTAGAACTAGAGGAGTGGTTCTCAACCAGGGGTGATTTCCACAGCCACTACCACCATCACCCCCCAGGGACATGTGCAATGTCTAGAGACATCTTTGGCTGTCACAACAGGGGCAAGAGGTGCTATTGGCATATAGTGAGTGGGGGCTAGGGATGCTGCTAAACATCTTACAATGCACAGATCAGCCCCCTAAAACAAGGAATTATACAGCTCCCAAAGTCAGTAGTACTAAGGATGAAAAACTCTGAACTAGAGAGGTTCACAGTCTGTATTAGAAACATCCTTGAGCCCACCAGACCTCTTTATCCTACCTGTGGGGTAGGATGTTCATAGCAAAGAGTCTCGAGTCACTTCCTCGAGCCTTGACATTTTTTTGTGCTGAAAGTTGGGGAAATCAGCAGATGTTGGTCTTCCAATTTTCTTTGCTCAGTGTACAAGATTTCTACTCCAAGAAAGGTTGGTGTTCCTTCATGGTGACTATAGCCTTAGCACTGGCCTAGCAGTTCCTCTTCATTTAATTACAGATTGAGGGTAGCATATGTGTAAAGCCAAAAATTTAGATTCATAGGAAAAAAAATCCTAGATATCTCTTCTTTCCTCACTCCTGATCTTTCATCCAAAAATAAATTCTGAAGAATTGAGAATTGGTAAAATCACCTGTGGCCATATAGTTGCTCAACTACATCTCATTAGTGCATCTTACCCTCCTCTAAGAAAATGATTCTTACCCTTAAACCTTGTCATTCTGCCTTTCCTCCAATTCCAAATCAAAGATTAGACTATCACTTTGTATCAGATATGTTTTCAATTTAGTTAGCAAGCCTCAGTGTCTCCAAGAAAATATACATTTGGGGGAAAAATAAAAGGACTAAACTAGAATGTGTCTTGAGGGCAGTGATCTCTCATCTTTGTAACTCCAGTGCCTAGTAGAGTGCCAGGCACATAGCAGGTGTCCAAGAAATATCTGTCCAGTGAATGAACAGAACTTGCTGAGACAAGTAAAGGAGACACTAAAGTTTCCATAGATTTGGTCCAAAAGTGAGAGTAAAATAGGCTAAAACCTCGGAGAGGTGCTGACCCATACTGGTAGAGTTTGGGTGTCCAGGAATTGAGATCATTGTGATAGTACAATATTACTTACTGCAGGACAGCCATGTTAGTGTTACTGCAATGATCACAGAAATCCCACATGCTGAGACTGGGATAATAATGGCCCAGAGCAGGAGCTGATTAGCAGAAGGGGCTGGTTTGGCTGCTGAAGGAAAAGAATAGTGTCAGCTCTAATGTGTTTCCAACTGCCTGATACCCATTCTGTGCCCCTTATATTGACACAACTGTAAAGCATTTTTAACTTTTTTGCCTGGTCAGCTCTCCAAAATGCAGCTTCCAGCATTTTTCTTGCATAACTCTTTCATCAGACACGTACTTGTGGGCAACTAATACCAGATGTCAGATATTAAATGTGAAAAAGAAAATTTGAACTTTTGCATTTGCTGAGTTAAGTTGGCATAAAAAAAGATTCTCAGGAACGCCTTTAAAAGCTATCTTGTCTTCCTATCTCATTTCTATAGCTGATATTACTATGTATTGCTACTAATAATTGATATTGTGTTATAGAGATACCTTATTTTTCCTTCTCCAGCTCTGTCATGCCTTCTCCCTTTTAGGGTGTCCTCTTTAACACACACACACACAAACACACCCCTTACAGTAGCTGCCTAAAGCTACAGAAGCCACTTTGCATTCATTATCAGATACAAATTTTTCATCATACAGCCTAGAGCTTCTGGAAGAATAGAAGAGACCCAGCAAAGAACCAAGCATGGATATGGCTTGGTAGTAGGTAGGATCATCCTGAAGGAGAGCTCTACAAACTGGCTATCAGCTGTAGAACACAGGAAGGATGCGGGTGGGAGTAGAAAGGTGTATGCGGTACTGCTGTCAGTCCCTCCCGCTCAGGAGCAGCAGCTACACCATTTATTTTCAACCCCTTTGAGGAATAGTTAGCAACGTCTGGAGAAGGGCAGGGACACAAAAGGAATATTAGCAGCTCATCCTCTTCTGATTTCTCCAGAATGGCTTACCAATAAATATTGAGCATTTACTAAAGTACCGTTTCTCATTTTTCTGATTACAAGTCTTGGGGATAAATTTCGGTCTTTAGCTTATTGGACTTCTCATCAGCATTCGGCCCAGTTGACACTTTTCCTCCTGGGACGTCTATGACACCACATTCTTCAGTTTCTGTTTGTGACTCAGTTTTCTTTGTAGGCTCTTCTTCCTCTTCTTGTCCTTTAACTACCGTTGTTCCCCATGGCTCCATCTGTGAACCCATTCTCCTCTCACTGGCCCCGGTAATCATGGGGTGATCTCATCCACACCCAAGTTTGGAAACACCAGCTGATTTCTAAATCTGTATACCATATTTCTGAGCTCATTTCTGAGCCCCAAATTTGTATTTCCAGCCGTTGACTAATGGTTGGATGCCAGCATCTCCACCTGACTAAAATTGAATTCAGTATCCATGTATTCTTTCCAAAGCATATCTGCCACCCGCATTCTCCCATTTCAGTGAATTGCAGCACCATCAGTGACCCAAATAAAAGGGGAGGCTTACCTTTGTGCTCACTGCCCAGTAGCTCCCACTGACTTTCTATGCTGTATTGAGAAAATCCCTGCAACTGATTCCTTTTCTCCAAATCTCCTGCAGCAACCGCCTTCGTTCAGGTTTTTCTGATCTCCAACTTAGTCGCCTTTATATTGGTCTCTTTGCCTCTGGTTTTCTAGGCTTTAATAATTCCTACACATTCCGCCACAGTGATCATTATAAAATGCACATTTGACCATAGAGAACCTACTACTTAGAGACTAGGGAAAGTCGTTTTTTTTATTATTCTCTAAAACACCAGATTGGGTGGAGACATCGAGTGATTAACAGAGTTGGCCTCTGCAGACCAGAATGACACCCCAAATAACAAAGAAGCTCTTGCTGTTATCCTGGGAGTCTAGATGTTTCACAAATTCCAACTCACTCCTGGCTTCCTCTCAGAGGTCACTCCTCATCCATCCTCAAGCCTCACTCAGCCTGGAAAGAAGGTATGTGTTTAAAGAGACAGAAAGGGGAACCAGTAGCAGCAAATGTGCTCTGTCGTGATACCTATTAGGAACCTGGTAAGGCACCCCAGGGCAGACCCAAAATCCCAAGTGCATAGTTGTGTGACGACATCTGCACATACAGCTCATTAGACAGCCTGAGTGGGACTCTGATTGACCCCTTCCACACACACACATATATCTTCCAGTACATCAAGGGTTAACAAATTGGGCCGGCCCAGGCTAAAAGAGCCATAGACCCAATCTGTTTAATTAATAAATTTGGGGTAAAGAGTGGGTATTTAAATAGTAAAGGTTTATTCACATTGACATAACTATTCCTATCGACTATACACCTAATTTACGTTTGTTTATGCAGTCACCCCTTGACCTCCCCCACAAATGCATTATTTGCTTTTGACTCTAAATGATGCTTGCCATCCAGTTCATGAGATCTGAAGTATTTAAAGCTCCCTGACCACAAAGACAACACTGGTGCCTAGCAAGATGCTTGGTATGTGATAACTACTTAATAAAAACTGAACGAAAGAAAGAATGATTAAACACATACTGTTAATCATCTCTCCATTAGTCATTGTGAATGTGGACCAAATAGGACAAAGAACTAGTGTTTTCAATTATCGTGAAAAGGGATACTGCTCATCCTTAGCATGAAGGAAGAATTGAGAGAAGGCAAACTAGGGAAAAGATGATAAAGCTGGGCAGTCTAAATCATCTTTAAATAATAGCTCCAGCCTTTTATATAAAGGACTACATTCTATTTCCTATAAGTTAACAAACTACCATGCACAGGCCAAACCTGGCTTACCACCTATTTATTTATTTATTTATTTATTTAATTTTTTTTTTTTTTTTAATCTTTGTGGTACGCGGGCCTCTCACTGTTGTGGCCTCTCCCGTTGCGGAGCACAGGCTCCGGACGCGCAGGCTCAGCGGCCATGGCTCACGGGCCTAGCCGCTCCACGGCATGTGGGATCCTCCCAGACCGGGGCACGAACCCGTGTCCCCTGCATCGGCAGGCGGACTCTCAACCACTGTGCCACCAGGGAAGCCCCCCACCGATTTTTTTAAATAAAATTTTGTTAAAACACAGCTATGTCATTCATTTGTCTTTTCTATGGCAGCTTTCATGCTATAACAGCAGAACTGAGTTGTTGCCAGAGACCAAATGACCTGTAAAGAATAAATATTTACTATCTGGCCCTTTTCTGAAAATTTTTATCAACCCTTGCCCTAGAGTATCATATGTACTCATATTCCAAATATAAATGATGTCCAAAATAAAATATAATTGAAGCTGCTGTTACTAATTTGTGTAATACTGTCTACCTTAGTCATGATAATCTAAAAGTGGTTAAATAATTATATATCAGTAAAGTGACAAGAATGCTGAATTAATAAACTTTTTACTATAGGATTCAAAATTCATTTTTATGTATTCTTTAGAATACATAAAAGATGATAGAGATGAGTTTGTACTATTAATAAAATCATGTCAAAATTTTATCTCATTACCTATTGAGGAAAATAAAGAATCCACTCAAGATAGAAAGATCTAGAGTAAATCATTCACTAAGATGAACTACTAGACCGTCTAAAATATCTCCTCTACTACAAGCAAAAATAAGAGGAAGATGTAAGACATACTACACATAATAAATTATGCTCGATGTGTAATTTTTTACTATGCAGCCACAAAACATATTGTTATAAGTGGGGCTAGGGCTGAGAGAGGCCTGGTGGTGCTCCTTATAATCAGCCAAACAAGTTACAAATGTATTTCAAGTATTTGAGTTCTTCTGTAATAACCCATTATGGGTTTAATATGCATAAATTTATAAAAGCCCAACTTTTTCCATTTTATATTTCCAGATGATTTCACCTCTTGGGGAAAGAAACTTCTATAAGTTTACTACATGTAGGGTAAACTATTTGGTCATGGTTTTGGTTAAAAATGACCGACTTGATTCTAAATGAACCAGTAGTTCTTAAAAGGTACATTCACCCTCAAAAGACAATGATTTGACATCATGGGACCATGGGGAGGGGGACCATGGGGAGGGGGCCCCCAAAATGAAAGTGCCAAAGCCCAGAGAGCAAATCCAAAGGAGGACAATTCTTAGTGCTTTCAATCACAACAATATTGTTATAATAACTTCCCAATATGTTGACTTGATGGATAGAACTTACTTGGATGTCTAAATTTTAGAATGTTTATTAAAGAAAATAAGTCTAGTGACATTATAGTCAAACCTTGTACAGTGACCTTAATAAGTCATAGTAATACTGTCATTATCATTTTATTTGCATGTCTAAAAATACTGCAAAAAATTACTATCAGAGTCAATATACATAATTCTGTGATGCATCTGGCTGAGTTATTTTCTTTTTAGACTCTACACAGCAGAAACTTCCCAGAACAATATCACTTACATTTTTGCCAGTTGAAGGTCTGTGACACTGTTAAGCCTCCATACTTGACAAGACACACGAAGCTGTGGTTGCTTGTCATATTGAAATCCAGTTCGCTGCTAATCGTGTAGAGCTCGGTTTCAGGATCCTGGGAAAGTGTTGTATTGGTAGAATTTAATTCTTCTCCATTTTCCAACCAGGAAAGGTGAGGCTTTGGAAAACCTCCAGAGGTTGAGCAAATTATCCTTCTGTTGTTAGGAGATGGATTTCCAAGATCAGTTATACTAGGGACAGGGAAGTCAGCTGAAGAAAGAACAAGGCCGTAAGTACATATCATTACATATTTGTGTGTGTGTTTATATTTTTAATAAATACCTATCTTTAATCAGAATAATAAAATATAATTTGCAACTTCCCATAAGTCATTAATATTTATGTATAATCCAAAGACTAATTTTGGTTTGAATTGGTTATATCAATTCTTCATAAGGAGGTAGGAGGGCACTTATTAAAGAAAGAAGTAGGTTCATGTGAATAAATACTGACATGGTATCAATACTTGCATTTGCAAGAGGTGAAGAAAAAAATAATAGACAACACGTTAATGTTTCTTAGGTCTGGACATTATCTCATTTCATCTTTACAACAACCCTAGGAGGTAGGTTGTAGAGCAAAAAAGGTCAAATATCAGTAATTTCATATGATTTAACCTAATACAATGTTTCACTTTATAAATAATCAAATTGAGGTCTAGAGAAATCACAACCAGTAAGTAGCAGAACTGGGATTTGAATTCAAGTTTTTCTGATACCAGACCTTTCCCTTCCCCTGACTTCTTTTCTTTTCTTTCCTTTTTTTTTTAGAGCTTCAAACATTGCTGTTTTATTAAAACATTAAAAATAAGATTATATTGAAAAACATTCTCAGAAAAATACTAATGCCATGGTATTAGAGATGTAAACAAGCAGATTAAAATATGTCTGCCTTCTTTTCTTTTCCTTTCCTTTCCTTCCTTTCTTTTACTTCTTTTTCTCCTCTTTCTTCCTAATTTTTGAGATATACAAAGTAGCTCTCTTTTATGTATCTATTTATTAATTCATACTGTACTAAACACCTGAGAACCCACCATCCAAACTGAGAACCAGAATATTGACAGTAACTTGTGTAAATCTACTTGTATGGTCTTAACTTTGCTGTCTCCCTACTTCCCACACTACTGAGGTGGGAAGTAGGTAACACTACTCTAAAGTTTGTTTAGCATTACCTTACTTTTTCAAAAGTAGTCTTTAATCAGATAAACCTCTGTCCAAATTTTACACTATTGAGCCTGTAATCTCAACCACTGTACTTGACTGATTCCCTTACTGTTCTGACATGCCTTATGAGGACAGAGAGACCTTCCTAATATTCCTCCAAGATACTTGAGGCACTCTTTCATTTGTGTATTTGCCCCTTAATAAGATAGTAAAATAAAGCAAAGCATAGTGAAATGACTGCAGAGAACACAGGAAAAAACTCCCCTCACCTCTTCCTCACTTATTGTTAGGCTTAAAGAATTTATACTTCTTAGCATAATGTGGGGGACCAATCCCCCCATACTTCATCTTATATATTAGTTTTTTTTCAGAATTCAGAGTCTCACAGAGAGATGTAGTATAGCACAGTGGTCATCAAGACCAGGTTTTTTGTTTTGTTTTGTTTTTATTTGTTTATTTTTGGCTGCATTGGGTCTTCGTTGCTGCGCGTGGGCTTTCTCTAGTTGCGGTAAGCAGGGGCTACTCTTCGTTGCCGGGCACAGGCTTCTCATTGTGGTGGTTTCTCTTGTTGCAGAGCGTGGGCCCTAGGCACGCAGGCTTCAGTAGCTGTGGCATGCGGGCTCCAGAACGCAGGCTCAGTAGTTGTGGCGCACGGGCTTAGTTGCTCCACAGCATGTGGGATCTTCCCGGACCAGGGCTCGAACCCGTGTCCCCTACATTGGCAGGCAGATTCTTAACCACTGCACCACCAGGGAAGTCCCAAGACCAGGTTTTATAACCAGTTTTGCCTTTTAACACTGGGCCAATTACTTAACCACTTTTAGTCTTAGTTTGCTCATCTGTAATATGGGGATAATAATACCTGCCTCCCAGCGTTGTAAGAATTAAATGACATCGTTAATATAAATCACATAGAACAGAGCCTGACACACAGGAAGTTAGTTAATAGACTAATGTGAGTCTTAAATTTGTCCTCTTTTTTTGTTTGTTTTTTGCGGTACGTGGGCCTCTCACTGTTGTGGCCTCTCCCATTGCGGAGCACAGGCTCCGGACGCGCAGGCTCAGCGGCCATGGCTCACGGGCCCAGCTGCTCTGCGGCATGTGGATCTTCCTGGACCGGGGCACGAACCCGCGTGCCCTGCATCTGCAGGCAGACTCTCAACCACTGCGCCACCAGGGAAGCCCTTAAATTTGTCCTCTTTTAAATGAGTTCCCTCATTTAAATCAAGTTGCCAGGTGAAAGCTTCCAGGACTGCCTGGTGGCACAAAGTTATGACAAGTGACTATAAATGCCAAGAAAAAGAAAAACTTGGATTTGGTTAGGGATAGAGTCACCTTTCTTTTTTGAATTAATCCTGTTCCTAAATTAAGTTTGACATTTTCTCGAGCCATTTTTGGTTGACATTATTATTTTTTACTCCTTTAATTTTTCCTATAAGATCAAATAATTACACTGGTAGCTAACAACAAGAATATTTTGTTTCTTTCTCATAACATCAGTATGTCATGTTATAACTTGGAATAACAAATCCAAGTAACTCATATCCTAATTATGATTCATGTTCATTTCTGCACTTTGCTTTTCTAAGAAACATTTAGCCGCAAGAATGCCACTAATACCAAGGATCATATTAAAAACCATCTTTTCAAGGTCTGGCTGGGCTTAGAACAGCCTAAGCTCTGTCTCCTATCCCTTCTATAAGGTGATCTGTTTAGAGTAACAGCTCCTAAGGCTTTGCAAGACTGTGAACCATCAAAGAATTATTCTTGTGTCTCTCATTTTAATCAATTAACCCAAATTGGTAGGGTAAGAATATCTTATTAGGAAAGGAAAAGGTGCATATGCTTTAGAAAGGTAAAAATCCATTAACCTAGTTAATATGTTAACTAGTATAGCGAGCTCCTCAAATGTGCTGCTTAATGAAGGCTTTCATCCATTGATATTATGCTGCTATTATATCATTTAGCAAATAGAGAGAAAGCAACTTGTCCCAGTTAGCCTTTCTCAGTATTAGCACTGAAAATCTCATGTCCAAGGAAACCCCTCAGTCCTGGGCAGAATGGGACAGTTGGTCACCTTGGCCTTGCTTCTCAAACTGCAATCCTCAGCAGCAGCACAGGCCTCACCAGGGAGCTTGTTAGAAGTGCCAGACCTGCTGCCTTTGAATCTGCATTTTAACAACATCCCCAGGTCATAAGCACCTTATCATTTGGGAAGCACTGTTCTAACTGACTCAATTGGAAATACCAGAATTGGTTCTGTGTCTAATTAAGCAAGTAGACTTTCCATTTTCGTCTTCCCTTACCTGATTTTGGTGCCCCACTCTCCTTTTTGAGGCCCTCAGCGCTCCCATGCTACCTCTTTAGCTGTCCTTGGTCTCCTACGATAACCTGCTGCTAGGGCCTGCCCTCCCTGAAACTCTGCCTCTTCTCCTTGGATTTTCTTCTTTATCTTTCTATCAAAATGTACATGTTCTAGGGGCTTCCCTGGTGGCGCAGTGGTTGAGAGTCCGCCTGCCGATGCAGGGGACACGGGTTCGTGCCCCGGTCCGGGAGGGTCCCACATGCCGCGGAGCGGCTGGGCCGGTGAGCCATGGCTGCTGAGCCTGCGCGTCTGGAGCCTGTGCTCCGCAACGGGAGAGGCCACAACAGTGAGAGGCCCGCGTACCGCAAAAAAAAAAAAAAAAAAAAAAGTACATGTTCTAAGTCTACTTCTGTCTGGATATTCTGTTAGAGAACTAACTATGTATCTAATGTAATTAACTAACACAGGCTAATATGTCTGTGGTGCCATCTCCCCCAGGGAACACATTTTTATCTTTAACAGGGATCTTGGGAAAAAAAGCTGAAATTAGCAGGAGAGGCTATAATAGTGGGAATTCCAGGAATCGACGCAGGTCTGAATTTTGGAGGAGGTGGGCTTCTCAGAACCCCTCATATCTCACCACCATATGATCATTCGCTCTCTCCATGGTTAGGGAATACACAGAGTGAAGTTCAAGATAATCCCATGTGAATTTGGCTTACCTCCTAAGCTTTAGGTATGATCTGGATGTTACAGCTAAAAATTCAATATAACTGAAGACCAAAAGCAGGGAAGAACAGTGAAGACTTCACTAAGGATCCACTTAAGTTAACTGATATCAAGGTTAATTATTATCTTTTATTAAAAGGTTTGAGCCTTTCCACTAAAGCCTCAAGTGCCCAGGAAGAAAAAGAAATGTGTTTGAATTTCAAGTATGAGGGAATGGCCCAGGGCTGCCACTTCTCAATGAGGGCTCAGAATATATTAGTATCCTCTAGCAGTATCACCTGTGGTTAAGTCACGGCTTCTTCCTACCCTGCCCTTCACAGTTCTCTAACATCTAATTTTGTAGGAATGACCGTTAGAGGAGAGCTTCAAATATACAATAAATATAATAGAACAATAGCCATAGTATTTATGCCTGCATTGCTCTTATACCTTTCAACATACTTTACAAGAATATATTACTGGATCACATCCAGTTAATAGTATAGCTACATCAAATCAAATGTGTCCCTTTATGATTCAAAAGATACTCCAGGTCATTATAGTGCTCCAGGGTGATTGTCATGAACTTAGATTGTCAAAGTGCAAGAAATGCAACTAATAGATATTTCCAGGACATCCTGAGAAAACCGTTAGGGTTCACTGTAAAACTAGAGACTCAACCCTAAGAAATGAAGTGAGATACACCCCTCTTTGGTAAAATTTCCACTTAAATCAATAGGAGTATGTCTTTAAGGGCATCAAGAGTCTGCCGGCTTACTGAAAATCAGAAAGTTCCACTGACCTCTGACCATTAACTTCACCGAAGTCCGGTGTTTCAGTTTGTAAGACCCTTTCTCAGGCTTCTGAATAACACAGGTGTAGGTGCCATTGTCTGACAGGCGCAGAGCCAGGATCACAATGCAGAGGTTACTGGTGACGTCAGTGATGGTGCGGTTCTCGTACCTGGGCCACACCGTTACTTTTCCAGACATGACAGCCAGCACCATTTCATTATCCTTTTGCCAGTAGATGCGAACTCTCTTCAGTTCTTCAGTGGATATGTTGTAATCACAGGATAGCATTGCTGCTTCTTTCACTGTTTTGGTCACCTGGATAATGCCTGTGGAGAGACAAACAGAACAAGATCATATACCTATTAAATATAGATGCCTGCACAAGCAAGAATTTGGAGTTGACGGTAACAGAATTGAGTGTTGTATCCAGTACCAAGCAGGATTGGAGTGTTCAGTTTGATTTTGGTTTCTTTGGTCCCCAGTGCTTTTTTTCTCCATTTAAAAAATAGTGATTAAAAAATAACATAGGGCTTCCCTGGTGGTGCAGTGGTTGAGAGTCCGCCTGCCGATGCAGGGGACGCGGGTTCGTGCCCCGGTCCTGGAAGATCCCACATGCCGCGGAGCAGCTGGGCCCGTGAGCCATGGCCGCTGAGCCTGCGCATCTGGAGCCCGTGCTCCGCAACGGGAGAGGCCACAACAGTGAGAGGCCCGCGTACCGCAAAAATAAATAAATAAATAAATAAATAAAATAACATAAATTTTACCATCTTAACCATTTTTAAATGTGCAGCTCAGTAGCATCAAGTGTATTCACATTGTTGTGAAACAGAACTTTTCCATCTTGCAAATCTGGAACTCTGTATGCGTTAAACCACTCCGCTTTCTCCCTCCCGCCAGTCCCTGGTAACCACCACTCAACTTTATGTTTCTATGAATTTTACTACTTTAGATATCTAAGTGGAATCATACAGTATTTGTCTTTTTGTGACTGATTTATTCCACTCAGCATAATGCCCTCAAGGTTCCTCCATGTTTTACATGTGTCAGAATTCCCTTCCTTTTTAAGGATATAATGATAATGACTAATATTCCGTTGTATGTATATATCACATTTTCTTTATCCATTTGTCTGTCCATGGACAATGAGAGAGAAGGCACACTAGTCCCAAAAGAAGAAGGACTTTAGGAGACCTAGCATGTGAGTGGCAACTACCAGTTAGACAATGTTATTCCCACAGGGATCGGGAAGTCATAGTTAAGGAATGTGAGATTTTGGAGGAATTTCCCTGATCATTTTGCTGGTCTTATTTTACAGATGAGGAAACTAAGCCCAGGAAAGGAAACTGCCCCAGTTTTGCAGAGAACTTTTTGGGCCACTCTCCTTGTTTACTGGTTTCCCCATTTGAGGCCCAGTTCTAGGATAAGTAAGCCAGCACTGCCCGCTCCCAGCTGGGCTCCATCACTGGGCTCTTTTGCTTTGAGAAACAGTCCTTTTCCTTCCAGGCCCGGCTTGACCCCATGACCTCATTCTGAAATGACTCTCCTCATCCCCACCTGACAAGGCCTCCATTACTCCTCTGGACAATTTCTGCCCTCTCCAGCTACCCTAAACAGATGGATATCTTGTCTTTATCTCCCTTGGCTATCTGCAATCCACACAACAAGTGCCCTACAACCTAGTTTTGCTAGAGGGTCCCCATTTAAAACATTTGCCCATTTCCCATCAGCATATCACAGAAATATCAATATTTCAGCATCCAAACTCCATCTTTTTGTTATTTCCTAAGCACTCATCAGTAGCACCAAAATCCCTGTCAGACTATATTTTCTGGTTTTTTGGTTTAGAAGGCATACTAACTTTTCCTATGCTGTGCTTGACCTAAAAACAGAGTTCCTCTAAAGCCCTGGTGCTTTCACAACTGACCACCCCCCCAAACCCCCCAGTGCTACCATGTTGCATCTTCCCTCCAGTATCCTCCAGAGCCACACAGAACCCCTGGGCAGGCCCATGTCTCACTAGGATAGGGATCTCATTTCCAGGCCCACTCTCCTTGGGCAGTAGGATCATGGGACACTAGCACCTCTCCATCTCACCAGCTATTCTACCTGCCTCCATCAGACTGGATGTGGCCCTACCGCAGCATTTAGGAAGAGAGTATTGTGATGGTAGATATTTTCACAGCAGTGTGAAGTACCTCAGAATGATCGAAGGCCCTTCTTCCGACAATCGTGCTGAACATTGCCAGCCCTAGATTTAGGGAATATAACTGAAAAGGGGGAAATAAATGAAAAGGTCTACTTGAGGGGAGCAAAGAATAGCTAAATAACCCAAACTCTCTTTAAAAAGAGATACAACAAAAGCAAAATGATATGTAGAAGGTGCATGGACTATGGATTCCTGTTGATTTGGGGTCTAGTCTCAGCTCAGCCATTTTCTGATTAACCTGTTTCCTCATCTGTAAAAATGTTATGATGCCTACCTCTCAGGATCATTGTAAACTTAAATTCAAATAAAATGATATAAATGGAAAAGTCCCTAGTACATAGCAGGTCTTCCGTAAGAGTTTCCTTTCCTCTCTCTCCCTCCTCTCACCCACAACTTTTACCTTTTGGTCTCTTTCATCTCACTCAGGGGTTATGTCAGACGCATGGAACCCTGGTCTTGCTGTGGGCCAGAAAGACCCCATGATAGAAAGCAGCTCACTCCTCCGGGGTCCTAAATAACTGTGTCTTTCCTGTGCCCTGTTTATTCCCACCCAAAAAGAATCCAGGATTTCTAACTCATTTTGACATGTGGTGACATTAGCAAAAATAAATCTTAACTGAAAGTGAGCTAACTTCAATCATAGTTCTTAAGGAGTTTTTGTCCAGCCATCTGAGGAGAAGTGTGGGTGTTTGTCTAAAGGTCAACAGCAAACCATCAATGGGCTCTTCGATGTTCCTATGTGAGATCCCCTCACCAGACGCTGATGCTGAGGAAGAACCAGACTGAAAAGAGGAACCAAAAATCTTCTGGGCAATTCCCACCAGGACCTCGCTTCCATACTCAGGGACTGCTACATGCGTTTACAAGAAGACAGTCGAAAGATTTCTGAAGGGTTTTGTCCGCTTCAGTGGTTCTAGAGGGGAAAGTCAGGTCTCAGCATTACTGCCTAAATAGTTGGATTTTGAGCTTGCTTTGCCATTTTACAAACTGGCCTAGCAACACCTACCTAATAACATGAGTTGAGGTTTCTGTGAGGGAATGCAAGTAAAACCTTACATGGTGCCAGGCACACGACCCGGACCATTGTCTTCTCCAGACATCCACACAGCCCCGTCCCTTGCTTCCTTCAGGGAAGGTGTCCCCTTGTGGTGAGGGGGACCCTCACCTAACCCCTGACCCCACCCTTCCTGCCACTTGTTAGCCCCTTGCCCTCATTTATTTCTCTTTGAGCTTGTCTCCAGCTGCTATATATCAGCTGGAGTTACTTTGGGGGCCATGAGAGCACGGGCTTTATCTGTTTTGCTTGTTGCCATATCTGCAGAACCTAGAACGGGGCCTGGCCCATAGTAGGTGCTCCATAAATATTTGCTAAATGCCTGGCTAGGCATTAGGAGATGAAATCTGGTTCCACCGCTGTGCGTTAGAATCATAACCTGTAACAAGTTGATTAAACTCCTTGGGCCAAGGTATAATTTCTGCAAAATGGGCATAATACTATCTCCCTGACTTACTTCACATAATTACCATGGGGGGTCATATGACACCCAGAGGTAAAGTGTTTTATTAACTGTGAAAGCTATACAGGGCTTCCCTGGTGGTGCAGTGGTTGAGAGTCCGCCTGCCGATGCAGGGAGCACGGGTTTGTGCCCCGGTCCGGGAAGATCCCACGTGCCGCGGAGCGGCTGGGCCCGTGAGCCGTGGCCGCTGGGCCTGCGCGTCCGGAGCCTGTGCTCCGCAACGGGGGAGGCCGCAGCGGTGAGAGGCCCACGTACCGCAAAAAAAAAGAAAAGAAGAAGAAAAAAAAAAAGCTATACAGATTTTTTTCATGGGGCTATTTCTCTCAGACACAGCACCTCATGTGTTGAATCACACCCAGGATGTGGCCAGAATCACTGTGGTAACCGGCTGACACTTGCACTGAGTCAAGTCCCCATCCCCTGCCCTTCCTGACCACTTCAACTCTCCACCGATAAACCCCCAAGAGAGGGAACTTTTTTCCAACAAGCATAGAGGTCACTAGTTTTAGACAAATAATGTACCTCTCAAAACTCAATCTACAGTGGAATATTATTCAAACAAAAAAGGCATGAAGTACTGATACTTACTACAACATAGATGAACCTTGAAAACATTATGCTCAGTGAAAGAAACCATACACAAAGGCCACATATAATATAACTCCATTTAGAAGAAATGTCCAGAATAGGCAAATTCGTGGAGACAGAAATTAGATTAGTGGCTACCAGGAGACAGGGCAGAGGGAATGGAGAGGGACAGCTAATGGGTATGGAGTTTCTTTTTAGAGTGATAGAAATGTTCTGAAATTAGGTGGTGGTGATGGTTTCACAACATTGTGATTATACTAAAAACCACGGAATCGTACACTTTAAAACAGTGAACTTTATGTCACTGCAGGGGGAAGAAAACCATACAGGACAATTGGGAGATAACAATAATAAAATTTAATGTATAGCTTTAAAAAAATAAGAACCCAATCTAGGAAGCCATGAGTATCCCCTAGTCCCTCCAAACTAGAGCAAGGCAGTGTGGACACTGGGCTGGCCACAATGCCCCTTCCTCGGAGGTGAACCCCAGCAATGGTCAGCAGGGCTGCACCACCGCTTCTCCTAAAGGAGAAAGAATCAGGTGCGCACAGCAGCTTATATCACCGTGTACCGTAACGTATCTCACTGAGGACCTTCGTGTGCTTTTTAAATGAAGGTTTTCCCAGACTCTAGAAGAAGCACACATTAAATTTGCAAAGAATGAAAAATACAGAAACGCATAAAAGTCACCTGTAATCCCACCACCTGGAGATTTACTGTTAATGGTCTGTGTGACCTTTAACACAAAGGAAGTGACCTTTTTGGGCCCTTCTAAGTGCTTTTGATTAAGTGAACCAGCATCCACGGGGCTTGTGCGGGCCCCAGGCTGGGTGCTGGGCACACAAGGAGGCTAAGAGGTATCTGCTCTCCAGCAGCTGACAGATTTAGACTTGTCACCTGATTTTTACATTGCTGCCAACTTTCTCTCCTCTATAGGTCCAGCCTACATACTCGTTATAAATCTGATCCTTACTTTTGTGTGTCTCCCTAAACAGTATATGTCTAAAATGCTCGGGGACTTCAACAGCTGATATCACAGTAGTCATAGCAAGAAGCGTGGCTTTCAGGATGCCTTGGCCAGCAGCATGCAGACAGAACATGGTGGGAGGGAAGAAAGAGGCTTTGTTCACAGTGGCACTCTGAGGGCACTCTTTTCCTCTAGCTCAGTGTTTCTCATGCCACAGAATTCCAGGCCAACACCTATCCTGCATCCCTGGCGACTCCTACCCAAGGCCTCTCCCCTCCCCTGAGAGCTGTGTCTCCCTGAGAGGACCCCAGCTCTGAGGAAAAGCTGCCCATGTTAGACAACCACCAGTCTCTGGAGCACATGAGTCCAGTGTTTCTGCCTCCACAGACCAAACTAGAAGTGGAGAGGAGCCCTGCTGGTCCCACCCTGTGCAGGAAAGAGAGGTCCCCTGTCCTGGGCAGCAATGGATGGGGTGTCAGGGGGAAGTGCAGCTCTCCTACACAGGAGAGGAAAGGAGGGGCTAGTGTGCAAATCCCCTGCCCTGAACAAAGTCCTCCGTGATTGTACTCCACTCTCTTTGTCCAGTCTTGTCTCCCACAGGCCATGCCCAATCCACACCTGCGCTTCAGTCTGGCAAATCCTCACCAGTTCTACACCATACACATTCTCCAATCCCTCCATCTCCCTCCAATCCCATTCTTTTCATCGAAGCTATCATCAAGTACTATAAGCTACTAAATGGTTTTGGCAGTCCCTATGGCTGCCCTACAAGCCATTCTTTATGCTTCAGCAACACCATTTAAAAATATATATATATATATCATTTAGAGCTTTACTACTAAAGCTAAAGGTCTGTGGACCAGCGGTATCAACATCACCTGGCTGCTTGTTAGAAATACAGAAATGCAGGCCCGTCCCCAGGCCCACCTAAGCAGAAACTACATTTAAAAAAATATATACAGACTTTACCTTTTAGAACAGTTTTAGGTTCGCAGCAAAATAAACGTAAAGTACAGAGAGTACCCGTATACCGCCGCCCCTGCATGGGCACAGCCTCCCCACCACCGATATCCCGCGCCAGAGTGGTACGTTTGTGACAGTCGATGAAGCTACACTGACACATCACTATCACCCAAAGTCCAGTTTACACCAGAGGTCAGTCTTGGCGCTGTACATCTTATGGGTTTTGACAAATGTGTAACGACATGTATCTACCATTACAGTATCATACTGAGTATTTTCGCTGCTCTAAAAATCCCCTGTGCTACATGGAACTCTGCTCAACATTCTGTAATAACCTAAATGGGAAAAGAACTTGAAAAAGAGTGGATATGTATAACTGAATCATTTTGATGTACATCTGAAACTAACACAACGTTGTTAAGCAACTATACTCCAATTAAAAAAAAAATCCCCTGTGCTAGAAACTGCTGTTTAACAAGACCCGCAGGTGATTGGCATGTATAATTAAAGTGTCAGCAGCACTGATATAGACCGTGTCACTCCCCTGCTTCAAATCCTTCTATGGCTTCCCAGTGCCTCCAAATAACATTCAGATCCCTGGCCTTCAAGCCCTATGGAGCCTGGTCCCTGTCTCCCTGCTGCCCCAACACTGCCCACCTACACTTCCTTGCTCCTGTGTGTCCCTCACATGCTGCTCCTTCCACCTTCACCCAGATCACTCTCACCACTGTCCCCTCTGGCAGAGAAACAGAGTTTCTCGGTCATACATTCATTTGAATGATTGATTAATCTTCATCTTCTTCCTAATGACTGTAAATTCCATGAAGGCAAAAGCCAAGTCAATTTTGCTCACAACTTGTCCCCAGGACCAAGAAAAGTGTCGTGTACATAAGAGATGCTCGGTGTTTGTTGAATTCATAAATGATTAAACAAAAGAATAAACCTGACTCATCCTTACTCACCCCTGACTCATCCTTACCTTCGGCGTCCTTCACCTTAAAGCCTGCCCCGCTGCCGCAGCCCACCCTGGTCCCAACTTTCCCAGGTATGGGGCGCTTACAGTTGGGGCCAGTCACTTCACTGCTCTTCACTTGCTTGTGGGTTTGTTTTGCCTTCTCCAACTAACATACATCTCTTTGAGGGCAGGAATCCCAGGCTCAGTTTTTAAGGCCCACCTGATACACAGTAGGTGTTCAGACAAAAGAAACTCATGGATTCCTTTGTTGACTCAGTATAGCAACAATAAAATCTGAATGTAGCTGTAGAACAAGGTACTTTCCTAAATATCTTTCTTTAGCTCAAAGTTTATTTCCTTCCATTTGCCCCTAATTTTTCTGGTATAATTGTTATAGCCTTGGTTTTAATTTTCTTTTTATACTTTCTCTCTTTTTTATTGTTTCTTTCTCATCCCCCTTTCATCTCTCTCTCTCTCTCTCTCTCTCTCTCTCTCTCACACACACACACACACACACACACACAGACACAGACACGCTTGCACGCATGCATGCACACATACCACATTTCTAGGAAGCCTGTAAATTTCCTTCTACATCTTTTAAAACTCATTAAGATTCCCCAGAAGACTCTAGATTGGGAGTGCTGCCCCCGACTACCCAGAAGAAAATTGTAACTGTTGGAAATAATACTGTCCGTAAGATATAAAAAATCTGATGTGAAACTTGACTCATGGTTCTCTTGGTTCAGCAGCAGTGTAAAATAGCAAGTTTTACAGCTTAGGACAGACAATGTACAAATACCAGAGTCACAGTAATCCCTTCCCTCCAGTGCCCTCCCTCACACCTTAGTCATTCTGGGTGATGGCTGCAGTTTTAAGTAACCAACTGCTTACCAACGCAACCAAGACAAGGCCCTTTGATGTTCGGCTCTTTGCAGATTAGGAAACGCTGCAGGAGGCAAAGGCTCCTCTTTGTTTTGATGAAACTAGGTAGTACGCTGCTCAGCACAAAGCAGATCTTTTTTTTTTTTTTTTTTTTTTTGTGGTACTCAGGCCTCTCACTGTTGTGGCCTCTCCCGTTGCGGAGCACAGGCTCTGGACGCACAGGCTCAGTGGCCATGGCTCACGGGCCCAGCCGCTCCACGGCATGTGGGATCTTCCCGGACCGGGGCATGAACCCACGTCCCCTGCATCGGCAGGCGGACTCTCAACCACTGTGCCACTAGGGAAGCCCCCAAAGCAGATCTTTTATTTGTTCTGACTTTAAAAAAAAAAGTCAGAGCCACCCTGTCAGCAGGACCGGCACCACCCTTCCCAGCAGCCCCCCAAGTCCAGCACCTGAGATGGAACAAAAGCCTCCAGAAGTCAAAATATTCTTTGTAGGACACACCTGAAATACCTATATAGTAAGTTAAAAACAACTCAAAATATGATTTGTGCTAAATCTGATACTACTTAATGTCAGATGCCTGTGTTGACAAAGGGCATCAGCACCTAAAGCATAAAAATAAATATTGAGAAAATTTTAAGATTAAGGAGATTGTATGTTACAACTATCAATACTTTCTTTTCCCCCTTCAACTTGGAAAGAAGATCATCACTGTTTAGTTTAGCTGTGTTGTCTCATAGAAATGTAGTTTGGGAACCAGAGCCCAAGGCCAGTGCCTTAGCGTTTCACAAAATGTAAACAAACACCTAGTGGAAGAGATCACAACTCGAAGCTGTCCTTCTGAATCGGCTTTTGGCTTTGTTAAAATAACACCGCCCCATCTTTCCTTTAAGGTCTGTGTTCTTGAGCTAACTTGGCCACTGGCTTGCTGTGTGATCAAGGGCAGGTCCTTTAACCTCTCTGGACCTGTTTTCTCAGCCCTAAAATGAACTGAAATACCCTGAAGGTCCCTTCGGTCTCACAGAAGGAGGCAGCACAGAGAACACCATTTCCTCTCTCTAAACCCTGAAGCAGTGGACTCAGTCAAGTTCCTGGAGGTTGCTTACCTGAACAGAAGTAAAAAAGACCAGCCAGCACCAGGAGCTGAAAGAGCTTGAGGTATGGGCGCTTGGATGGGATTCCCCACTTCAGCGTGTGATCCATGGCTTCTGCTGATGAGGATGGAAGACAAAAGCAAACAATTTCAAGCCAGATGAGACTCGGGCACCTCACAGCTTACACCAGGCAAGGCAGAAGACAATTCAATTGCCCCACACAGAGGGTTCTCTCGCAGTGTTTGCAAAACACACTGAGGAGAGGCTGGATGCTGTACCTGGGTGTCCAAACTCCTAAATATAAAATATTATGGATTTATTTCCACAACCTGAAAAGGAAAAAATAAAAGTCACCCAGGAAGGAAGACTGGCCCACCATGGGTTGTAAAACCTGTTAGTTGGCCGCCTGAAATGAGTCAGGGATCGTCATCTGAGCAACCTCTAAGTCACGGCACAATCTCTAGGGAAAAGCAAAAATTGGCGGACCTCTGCGGAAGTGACCCTGCCTGTGCATGCATGTTCCAAGGACCAACCACCGCTCTCCCAATGCCAGAAGGGATGATGAAGACTGCTAGAAACACAGAGAACTAACTATAAGGACCCTGGATATCAGCAAGCCCAGCCATGAAAGCTTGGACTCTCTTCAGAACATACCGAGAACACAGAGCACCAGGAAGGGCGTATTTTGTCCAAGGCAGTACTTAAGTCACGAAACTACTTCTTTCTTAATATATTAACAAAAAAAAAAAGTGTTTCCATTTTTGAATACTTCTACACAAAGAATATGTCTTAAAGGGGTAGAGGATCTCAATCAACGGAAAAGTGTCAGTAAAAAAGGAAGAGAAAAGACATGCTGAAAACATTACTTATTTATATTATGTACTATAATGTGAGGAAGCGGATTTGGTTTTTTTTAGTAAATATATTAAACTTTAGGAATAAAAATGAAAGCTGTGCTCCTATGTGATCCTCTCAGATTGCCACCAGAGACAGTTTAGTGCTACCAGGGAAATGTTTGGGACCCCTCGTTGAGCCGGTTTTTCAGCCAAACTGGATTGTTTTATCAGCCACACTCCATTTTTAGTCAGGATTAGCTTGGATTCACTTATTCATCAGAATTTTGCTGGTTGTGGAAAACTCAAATTCAGCCTACAAAATTAATATTTTCTACCACCTAGGAAACTTAAAATAATGGGCCATAACTCCGATGATGATTCTCCAAGTATGTTGGAATAAGAGACCCCCTGAAGGCCCTTTGGGGGGAAAGTATGCATCTTGGAGGTAAGAGTGACGGTATGTTTGTTTAAAAAGCAGTCAGGTTGTTGGTCACTAGGTCTACCAAGCTATCCCATATTAAGTTAATAGTAAATGTACTTACTTGCTGAAGAACAATTCCTCGTTTTCTCTTGTGTTGAAAATCGAAGGATGAGGCCCCACTTCTGTTCCTTTCTTGCTGTCTCCAAAATACTGGCAAGTCACTCAGTTGTCTTTGAGTGATATTTTACAGAGGTGGCATTTCCCCTCCCAACTTCCTTTTACTTGGTAGAGAACTCTGATGTTCAGAAACACTTAAGTCAAAAAAAAAAAAAAGAAACACAAGTCAAATCAGGGGATGAGCAGAGTGTTATTTATGTGCAATTTGAGGAAGCTCCCTCTGCTGTCCTACTGTTCCCTCCAGATGGTGTCACAAACCACACAGCAGCCCTCCCTCACCTAGTGCCAGCACTGCCTCAGTGTCAAGGAGAAAGGAAACTGCACTGGGCAGCCTGGGGGAGAGGGTAGAAAGGTGCCCCACAGTGGGAGGGGCTGACTCATCGACTCTGGTGGTAGATCGTCTACGAACCTCATGGGCTGGCTGTGTCTGTGCTGGTCTCAAGTTTTGTTTTAGCACCCAGAAGTACCCCTCCCTAGTCACAGTCATGCCACTGCAGCAGTGGACCACCCATCTCATGTGTAGTGGACACTTTGGGAGAGTGCTTAGCTTACAAGGCCACCCTTACCTACACTCCCACCCCTCTACCCCCACCATCTTCACAGAGTGGGTGCCTGCTAGCCAAGTTGGACATTGTATCCCAGTCACCCCAGCCCCGGTAGAGTAACCCTCAGGTGAACACAGTGACAGAAACAAAGGGTCGGGTGAGGAAGCTTTTAGTCCTCCCCTGACAATTTCCAACCAGCCTGCTACCTCTGTGTAGAATTCTGGAGCATTCCATGGGTGAGCAGCCAACCCATGTTGGTCCAGTGGATCTCTTTTGCACCCGTGGAACCTGAGCGCACCTTGTCTGAGCCTGCACCTTTCTCAGTCTGCTTCTGGCACTGGGGCTTCTCTGTTGCCTTGGCATGGGATCCCCTTGGAAATTCTGTACTAAGGCATGTGCAACTTGGAAATAGGAGGCACTTAAAATCCATGGAGGTACTCTTGACCAAAAGGGGCTGGAAGATGATGGATGACTACTTACCACTTTGGTCACCCAGATGGAGAGTTGAGAGACACATTTCATGAGGCTTTCCAGAAGGTCCCAGTGGGATAGAGTACCAGTTGCCTGCAGCAGAGGCCAACGTGGTAAGGCACAATTGTATTGGCTTTTCTTCCTTCCCTGTTTCAATTCCCCTGTCCTGCACCACTGGACTTACATTCCCAACAATTTAGGGCTTTGTAACTAACTTTGCTTTCTGGAGAATCTAAGCTAAGGCAGGAGGGATACTTATGTGGTAGAGATACAATGGTTTCCCATCTAAAATAAATGTGTAGAAGTAAAAAGGTGAGTCAATTTAGAGGAAAAAAAGAAAACGACAGGAGACATGATATATGAATATGGTGAATACAATACACTTGTTTTTGCCCCTGAACAGGGTGATCTTTGTAAAATGATGATTCAATCTTTCCTCTCTCAACCTTAGAGCTGTTTCACTCTCCTCAAGCTGATAAAAGCCAGGCTGAGCTAAAACTGTACCACAGGGCAGGGTCGGGCTGGAACCCAGGACTACTGCAAATTTTTGCATGTTGAGTACTCAGGGTCCAAGGTGCTAGGACAGCTTAGGTGCTGAGAAAACCCCTTTCCCACAGTGGACTCTCTGTTGCCAAAGAAACAAACCCATTTTTTGCGTTAGCAAAACTTTTCAGGAAGTCATGTTTTTGGTTTTTCTAACAAGACTGGCTGCAACCCCAGCAGTGAAGAGTCACAAGAAGCTTTCTGACCTCTGTTTCAGGTCAGTTCCCCAGGGCACCCACCTGGCAACAAGCACCCTGATTTCTGCTACGGAGTGTTGTTGCAGTGACTTTCAGCCTGACAGTGGAGCCCCTGTGACTCCTTTCCCAGCTTCATTCAAACCCATCTATATAGCCTGCACCCAGAATGGGGTGGCCAGACCTTGGCTTTAAGACCACGGTGCTCCCGAGTGGTGCCGCAGTCTGCTAAAGCTGTGGGAAAAGCCACCAGTGTGAGAGCGGTCACCTCTTCTTTGTACGCTCTCACATTCTTTTTGGTTCTCTGAGATGGAAATCACCAGAATTCTTAAAACGAAAAGAGAAGTGGACATTCAGAGCTAACCCTGGTCTAAACAGAGGGCTTTTTCCCTATTGCCCACTGCCTCTCTCCCTCCTGCATTTGTCACTCTACTCTGTGCCTGAAAACCTTGACTCTACCATAATTCCTACACTGCCTTTCCCCATCCTCTCTGCCCATCCAAACATCTTCCTTCCATAAAGGAGCATTCCAAATGTCACTTCCTCAATAAGCTCTCTTTGACTCTTCTAATCCCCATCTGTTCCTCCCCTTCTCTGAGCTCCTAAAGTCTGTACCACTCCTTTGTCACATCTAGCCAATTCCCCCCAATTTACTGAGTGCCTACTGTGTGCCTAGAACTGTGTCAAGCGCTGTGGATGCAAAGGTGAACAGAATGGGAGAGAGATAAGAGCAAGATGGACAGACCCTAAGAAAAAGAAACAAGCAATGGCAGGAAAAGATCAAGGCAACCAGCCAGATCTGAGGCTGCAGGGTGGTGAAAATGGCAACAAAATATTGGGAGGTATGAGTGGAAATAAGACATACCATGGCCAGGAATTATCTTTGTTATCTTTCAACATGAGCCCAGATCCTGATTGAAATATAACATTCAGTTTCAAACTAAATGTAGAAATGGATCCAGAAAAAAGTAACAAGCAATAATAAAACAGATGTTAAACTGGGTAATTCAGAGAAAAGAGCAATCAAAGGAGAGCTGAGATATTTTTAAGACTGGCCAAGGGGTTTTGAGGTTCTTGATAAGGATCTTTCACTGCCTTGAGGTGTTCCTGGTTATTTGCCTTGAGCTTTTAATGGATGTAAATGCCCTTCACTTCTGTGGATAACCAAACTAGAGAAAATAATCTTAAATTAAAGCCGGTGATATTTTGGTTGTGTTTAAGGAAGTTTTATTTGCTTTTGTTTTTTTGTGATGAAACTGGAAAGTGCAAATTTCAGAGGAAGTTGCAGTGTTTTATTACTTGATCCTTTAAGAGAAGAGACAAACCCTGTATCCATCAGCGTTCGGGCTTCTCTGCCTGAGGGTAGGGGCCTGCCCTGGAATCCTGGCAGTTTGTGATTCTAGGATTCTGGGGATTGAGTTACCACAGACATTGGCTGCTATCCCCCTACCCACACTGTCCATTAGGGCTGCTGGCAAAGTTACAAAAGTCATACTTTTTTCAGTTTGTATTTCATTTTCCTTGTTCCTCAAGAAACAGTAAGGAGCCAACCATCTGGCAGTAGAAGGATACAGAGATGATTTTGGTGCTTTCATAATAGGACAGTGTAGCTGTCATGAAATCAAACCTGAATAAATGAAAGCTGAAGAGACAAGTGAACAGCCCATTAAAGATTGAACAGTAGGGTATTTACTGCTTAAACACACTAAACTATTTAACCACCCCTTAGACACAGTAACCACCTTCCTTTACTCTCCTCCTTCTTTCTTCTTCCCCTTCCTCCTCCCCTTCTCCTCCCTCTCCTTCTCTTTCTTCTTTCTTGCATATTTTCCTGAAAAGTGAAATAGATAGCTGCCCTTTGTTTCTTAGTGACAAAGTAATCTAGGGGAAAAACAATCTTTAACAAAAGGTTATGGTCTCCATATTTCAAAAAAAGGGGGTGGGGACTAGTCTAATTCCATGCATAAAATTAAAGAGAATTTGCATGGCTTTAGTGGAAAGGGGGAATTTATCTCTCATCAACTCTTCCCAGAAAGGGCAACATTTAAAGTATACCTTGCACAGACACATTTAGCTGCTATTTGAATACGAGAAGAAATCTGGCCATTTGCAGCCCAATTTATACAAGGACTGTCTCATGAAGAGCAGAATTTGATGGAGTGAAGGGCCTTAACAGCACCCTCACACTGACTGCCTCCCGATCCTGGAACTGATTTTGCTGGTGTCCACAGGGGGAGGTTGAGGGACTCTCCAGTGGCTGTCACTACTAGGAAACCTGCCTAAACCGCCTTCCTCTGTGAAGTCTTGGTTTCACTCTCACTCTTTTTAGTTTCCCCACCCCAAACTTCAGTTCTCTCCAAAGAGCAGTTTTAGGAATGAACGACAGAGACCAAGGATGAGGGAACTGACACCTCATCAGAGGGAGGAGGAGAGGGCTAAAATCTGAGAGCACCTAAATGTCCCCTGACTAGGTTTTTCTTTACCCATAGTCCCAAGGATTCTTCTAGAAACAAAAATGAGAGTGGATTCAGGTAGGTTAGCCTAGGCTGACCCTGATGGAGGGGTTGTGGAGCAGAGGCTGGGGGTGGGGGGAGGGGTGGGGAGGGGTGAAGTGGGGGAGGGGTGGGGAGGGTGGGGGAGGGGTGGGGAGGGTGGGGGAGGGTGGGGAGGGAGGGGTAGGGGGTAGGGGGTAGGGGGCGGGTGGGCACAGGCAGGGAACTTTAGCAAGGCTCCCCAGGTTTCTAGTTTATGGAGTAGTTCCTTTCCGGTTCCTGGAAGCTGTATTTTCACCCACCGAGAGCCAGTCTTGCGGGCAGTGAAGTTCCTTTACGATGAGCCTGTGGCCAGGAGCACCAAAGGTCCATTGCAAAGCGGGGAAGGGGAGTGCTGACCAGCTGAGCTTCCCTCCCTGTGGGAAATCCCAGCAGGACTGGGAGAAGCAGAGCAGTGGAGGCCATCTGGTAGAAAATGTACCAAAGAAGGTTTTAAAATCTACCTGGGTCTCCAGATCAAAGGCTGGGAAAAAACAACTTACAGAAGCAAGCTAGAGCACTCGGGGACACGGGGGAAGAGGGGCAGGCAGGAACATGGACTTCCCCCAGTTCTCTTTCTGTTCTGCTTAGGATAGAAGCCACTGCCAGCTTTTAAAACACCAATTTGTATCCACTTATCTCTCCACTCAGTGTTCCCATCCACCCTCTGCCATATTTGATTACTGCCTGTTTATTAGAATTACAGCACATATCTTAGAACTTTCTTTAAATGCTGCTTTTACACTGTCATAAAGCAGAGGCCTCTTTTGGAAGGAGCATGAAATATTTTAAAAATCAGATTCAGGAGGTTCAGAGCGTTAATGAACTCAGGGTTTAGTCTATCGTATCATTTCAAAGCTTGTGTAAATGGCAGTACAGAGAATGGAAGAAGTCCTGGACTGAGAGTTCAGAGACAGTGGACTCCAGGCCTCCTTCCCTCTGCTTGTGTGACCCTAAGGAACTCTCTTCACTTCACTGGGGCTCAGTTTCCTCACTATATAGTAACAGGTTGTGCAAATATTCCTTCTGACGCTAACATGTTGTGATTTAAACTTTGCTCTTATGTACATATGGATTCTATTTTTAAAAAGTACTTTGGGACTAGTGTCCAGAGAGCCTGTTGATAAGCTGATCTTCAAGTTCTTTCCTAGCCTTCTTTAAAATCCTTCAAGCGGATACCTGATTTCCATCGTGCAAAGCTGGTGCTCAATCTTACGGAAGATGTGTTCGGAAATGATTCAGTAAGACGGAAAGGAGAAAGCTTAAGACCGTGACCGCTCTCATAACCCGGTGACAGGCCCGACTGGAAAATAACTCACGCCTCAGGACTGAGGTGGCACCGAGCAACCGTGCATCACTGGGGAGGAAACGTCAACCTAAACTTGAGTCTTTGCTTTTACTTTTACTATTTTTTAAAAATCTTTGCTTCTCTTGTGCCCTAGCTGCTCCGGTTATTTCTGGGCTTCTGGAAATTTTAGTTTGTCTTTTAATTGTTCTTTAAAAATTAGCCCAGACCTAATTTTCTCTAGATGCCTCTGTGAACGCTGTAAGCTGATAATGTCTCTCTCATATTTGCCCACCTTGCACCTTCACATTCTCCTTTGTCACAGTGCTCGTGGCCTAATGTCATTACACCCTATGAAGTCTCCTCTATTTGTGTGATTCTTGCCCTACCTCAGTAGCTGCATGGAGTGCCTAGCAAAGTGTCTAGCACATTTTATATGCCGTATTAGTCAGGGTTCTCTGGAGAAACAGGACCAATACATATATGGAAAGAGGGAAAGATTGATTTTAAAGAATTAGCTCATGAGATTGTGGAGGTTGGCAAGTCCAAAATCTGCAGGCTAGGCCAGCAGGCTGCAGACGCAGGTTAAGGGTTGAAGTAGCAGCTCCATCTGAAGACAGTCTGCTGGTAGAATTTCTTCTTCCTTGGGTGAGAGCAGTCTCTTTTCAATTAAGGCCTTCAACTGAATAGGTTAAGCGCCGCTTACATGGAAGATAATCAGCTGGCTCCACGTCTACTGATTTTAATGTTAATCTCAGCTTAAAAATATCTTCACAGAAACATCTAGAAAATGTTTGACCAAATATCTGGGTACTATTTCCTAGCCAAGTTGATACATAAAATTAACCACCACAGATGCTCACTAAGTCTTCTGAAGTGAGTGCATGATACAGCATATGTATGTGAACAGCCACTTTGGGCTTCCTATTTCTCCTGGACTAGCTTTCTTCTAAAAAGCCTCTACTTCATTTTTTCCCCACTTTAAATCATTTTAACAGGTGTGTATTGTGGTCCTATTCTGTGGTCTGTTTTTCCTTTGAAACGTTTTGTTATTTTGTGTTTGCTGCAGAGTTCAAGGGGCCCTGTCTATTAACCATTTCCTGTTAGCTCTTTTTTTTTTTTTTAATTTTAGCTCTCATGACTTAATGAGGCATGGTGGCATGGTATTTACACATTCAGGCCCACGAAGTGGCAAAGATTTGTTTAATCTCCTGTTTTTCAGTTATCTATGCTTCTGTTTTCCTTCTGTTGAACTAGCCTTGGCCATGGTATGGGTTGGAGAGGAACTGAACATCAGAGCCTCATATTTCTTGGTATCAACATGAAAGGGAGTTTACCCTAGAGGCATTACCTTATCTGAACATTTGGATTCAATTATAGTAATGATACTATCACAAATGACACAGAGAAACGCTTACAATGTGAAATGAAGCTCAGTGGTTAAAAAAAAGGATATAAAATTGTATATACAAAATGATCCAATTTTTTTTAATGTGCATAAAATATTGTAAGTATTTAAAATCTGAGTGGTGGAATGTGTTTTTTTTTCCTGTGCTTTCTAAAATTTCTTTCTACATGTAAAAGAAAAATTCTTAATGTGAAAAATTTCCCCTTCTCTCTCTCCCTACTCCCAGCAAACCCTCCCATTAGCCTCCTGAGAGGTAATTATAATCGTTACTAACAATGTGACATGTATTCTTTCAGTCATTTTACACACACACACACACACACACACACACACACACACAGAGCTCTTTTTTCTTCCATAAATAGACCATGTATATTACTCACTCGAAAACTTGATTTTTTTACTTAACAAAATGTCTCCAAGCTCTTTCCTTGTGAGCCTGATTATTTACCCAAAGTCTACTGATTTAAATGTCTACCTTTTTGGAAAGGTAATTAAAATGATTCATAATTATGAATAATTTATTCATAATTATGCCCTAATTTAGGAGAAGGAATCTCATTCTCCACTCTAAACAGAGATTGAGGTTATTTCCAATTTTCTGCTATGAGAAACAATTCTGCAAAGAAATCCAGAAACATTTATCTTTGTGAACACATGAGAGTTTTTATTTAGTTAGTTAGTTAGTTTTGGCTGCGTTGGGTCTTTGTTGCTGCACGTGGGCTTTTCTCTAGTTGCGGCGAGCAGGGGCTACTCTTTGTTGTGGTGCGCGGGCTTCTCACTGTGGTGGCTTCTCTTGTGAAGCATGGGCTCTAGGCGCGTGGGCTTCAGTAGTTGCAGCACGCGGGCTCAGTAGTTGTGGCTCACGGGTGTAGTTGCTCCCTGGCGTGTGGGATCTTCCCGGACCAGGGTTCCAAGCCGTGTCCCCTGCATCGGCAGGTGGATTCTTAAGCACTGCACCACCAGGGAAGTCCCTGAGAGATGTGTTTTTTAAGAGAGATTTCTAAAAGTTTTCTCAACTTTTCTACTGGAAGTATGCATTATTTTTTTATCATAAAAAAGGAACATTTTATTAAAAAACAAACAAATCGACAGGCTAAGATGAGATCACTCAGCTGGGTGCAGTCCATGAGAGCAGGTCTGTGCCAGGACCTAGCAACCACCTGGTACACAGTAGGTGTTTAATGCCTGTGGTGAGAAAGATAAGCACAGCAAATCAAAATTCTTGAGAAGTATATAGAATACTTGCATATGGTGATTCTAGTATTTTTCAGATGATATTTATTCAGACAAAAATACTCTTAGTTTTTCTTTGCTTTTCTTTGCTATCAGGATGAAAAAATTCTATTCTGCAACCAAACAAATGACAAGAGTTAAAATTAATTAAATTCTAACAACCAACCTAAGAGGTAGGTACTATTATTGTCCCATTTTATGCGTGAGGGGCCCAGACCGTGACAAAGGCCGCGCACACACTGAACACCCTTTTCCGAGTCAGGGGCCACACGCTGTTCACTGCCCAGAGGAGCTGGACTGGAGGAAAGGCCGAGGCGTCAACCCGGGGTCACACGTGAGTCTCCAACAGTCTCTCAAAAGCGTGGGGTGGGGTGGGGACCGGAGCAGCGCCAATTCGCGGCGCCTGGTGCTCCCCGGCGCCCTCCGGAGCTGAGGGCGCCGGTGACGCGGGTCGCGCCACCTGGCTCCGGCGCAGAAGGCTCCGCGCCTCGCCCGAGCCGAAAGCTGCGCCCGGCACTCGTCCAGCTACGTTGAACCTGGGCGTGGTCCGCGGGCCCCGCGGCAGGGTCCGCCCTGGGCCTCCTCGCACCCAGACTTCCCCGCGCCCGGCCCCGCCCTGAGCCCGCGCGTCGTGCCCGCCTCGCGGCCACCAGGTACTCCTCCCCGCTGTCGGCTCCCACACCCGCGCTCCTATCCTGCTGGCGACCAGTGCCGCCCGCCCCTCCTCCCCACCCTCCTCGCCCGCGTCCCCCGCGCGCTCCTCCCCCGCGGTGCCCCGGGGGCCACCCCCCACCCCTTGTCGGGCCTGGACCTGTTCCCCACTCGCCTGCTCCCCACCGCCCCCCTCCCCCAAAATAGCAGAGGACTGCCGGGAAGCAGCTGCCCAGATCTCAGTTGTGAATTTATAGTTCGGGGATGAGCCTATAAACTGGAAAAGTTAAGAGGAGTTTAGAGAATATCAGCGTTCTGAGAGCGGGAGGCCAGAGCAGTACGGTGTCAAAGCTAAAGGAAATTTCCCCACAGAACGAGGTGGTCATCGCCCCTAGCCTCACTCAAAACTCATAAAAACACATTCGGGTGGAGCCAGAGGAATTACAGAAAAGAAGCTGAGGACTTTGGAAGAGGGTATAGAGGGTTAAAGATTGATCTTCAGAAGCCAACTAAGCTTGGGCTCTGAAGCACTCAGCGCAGAGACAGGAGCCCAGGATGCCTCGCTAGCTCCCCTCCTGCCCCGCAATCCAATTTACCATGGGAAGGTTGAGATCCAGGATGGGTGGCTTGTCCACAATCACACACCTGATTCTGGGCAGAGCCAGGACTATCAGCCCAGAACGCCAGTTCCTAAGCATCATTTATAAACAATAAAATATGTAAGTAGGGCTTCCCTGGTGGCGCAGTGGTTGAGAGTCCGCCTGCCGATGCAGGGGACACGGGTTCGTGCCCCGATCCGGGAAGATCCCACAGGCCGCGGAGCGGCTGGGCCCGTGAGCCATGGCCGCTGAGCCTGCGCGTCCCGAGCCTGTGCTCCGCAATGGGAGAGGCCACAGCAGTGAGAGGCCCGAGTACAGCAAAAAATAAATAAATAAAATAAAATGTAAGTAATGTTTTACAAATAGCCTTTGGGAACCAGTTAACTCAGCGTGATCAGTAACTCAGTAATGGTCTGCTCAGTCTGTCATCATTTTTCTCAGGTGCTTGCCAGTCTGTATTTCCTGGCCCACAGCAGTGCAGCTGGAGGAGGACTCTTGGAAGCCCAATGACTTGAACTTAACCCTGAGTAAATAGATTTTAGGGAAGAGGAGGAGAGGAAGGCATCTTGGATGGGGAAAGAACTTGAGCTGAGGGAGGATGAGCTGGCCCACCAGCGTTTGCAAGTGTTCTCCTGGTCAGGGCAAGTAGAGTGGCTGATAGAGTGGGAGCAGACAGTGGAGGGCTTTGGAGGTGAACGCTACAGGCTATAGGGCACAATGGGGAACTGGAAACGCACCGACAGGGAAACCAGCACTTTACTGGGGATTAGATTCATGGAGAGAGTGTTCGCTGAGACCCCGGGACTCTAGAACTCAATCATTTAGAAGGAAAACAAAATTTAAATATTGCTGTTGAAAGGAAGGTTGTGGGAGAAAGTACAGTCTTCTAGTTCAATTAATAGAAAAATCATTTTCCCTGGTTGTGTATGAATAATAAAAATACTGCTTACTATGTGCAAAGCACTGTTCTAGGTGCTTTATAAAAATTAATTCACTTATCCCTCATAACAAACCCACGAGGTTGTTGCTGTTTTTGCCACCACTTTACAGGTATGGAGGGTGAAGCACAAAGAGGTTGCTCAAGGTAAGTAGGTCTGTGCTGAGTCAAGGGCCCAGAATCAGAAGATTTGGGTCCCAGTGCCTCCATTTATTGCTTCTGTGAATTTACCCTCTCTGACCCTGCTTTCTGTTTTTGTTTTTTGTAATTTTATTAATTTTTTTATACAGCAGGTTCTTATTAGTCATCAGTTTTATACACATCAGTGTATACATGTCAATCCCAATCGCCCAGTTCATCACACCACCACCACCACCACCCTGCTGCTTCCCCCCTTGGTGTCCATGCATTTGTTCTCTACATCTGTGTCTCTGTTTCTGCCCTGCAAACTGGTTCATCTGTACCATTTTTCTAGGTTCCACATATATGCGTTAATATACGATATTTGTTTTTCTCTTTCTGACTTCACTCTGTATGACAGTCTCTAGATCCATCCACGTCTCAACAAATGACCCAATTTCTTTCACTTTTATGGCTGAGTAATATTCCATTGTATATATGTACCACATCTTCTTTATCCATTTGTCTGTCGATGGGCATTTAGGTTGCTTCCATGACCTGGCTATTGTAAATAGTGCTGCAATATCTGTGAAGTGCATACTGTAATCCGGGCCTACTTATGAGGCAGGATGTGCGGGTGCTTTGCAAACAGTGCATTGTGATACCAATGGAAAGTGTTAATATTTAAGTAAAGGAGGAATGCATTCCAAGGCCAAATTTCAAACCAAAAAGAGAAAATGACAAGCTTGGTTTGACTTGCAGAATTTAATGGGCTTGCCACCCACGGAGAGGCAAAGATGGAACCGTAGTTAAATTGTGGGCTTTGGAGTCAGATGGATCTAAGTTGGAATGCCAGCCCTGCCATTAATTAGCTCTGTGACCTAAGTCACATAACATTTCTGATACTGCGTGGCTGATTTACTCATCTGTAAAATGGGCCTATTCCACTCCCCATAGAGCAGTTGTGGGGATTAAATGAGATGTCCTTAATACTGTGCCTGCAAGGTGTGAGTGCTCAGTAAAATGTAGATAGGGCTATTATTTTTTCTGATTTTTTTTTTTCTCCCCATCCTCTGTGTGTCTTTATATTCCCCCAGAGACGGCCTCACCATGAGCGGGGAACTGATCAAGAAGTATGTGGCAGCCATGGTGCTGAGTGCAGCTGGAGATGCCTTGGGGTACTTCAATGGGAAGTGGGAGTTCCTCCGGAATGGGGAAAAGATTCACAGGCAGCTGGCCCAGCTTGGCGGTTTGGATGCCATAGATGTGGAGAGGTGGAGAGTCAGTGATGACACGGTGATGCATCTGGCCACGGCAGACGCTCTCCTGGAAGCCAGCAAAGTCTCGGACTTGGCTCACCTGTATTCCATCCTTGCTAAGCATTACCAAGACTGCATGGGAGACATGAATGGCCGGGCACCAGGTGAGAGCAGCCAGTGGAGGTCCTGGGCAAGTGGAGAATAAACAGGCCCAAGGAAATCATTAAAAATATTGAATGAGATTTAAATATCAAGGAGACATTAGTTTTTATAGTTGTTTCAGAAATAGAAACAACCTGAATGTTCTGTAATTTATTTAATTATGGTGACACATCTGCAGCCATTTAAATTATGCAGATAACTATTTACCAATATGGAAAGATATTGTATATTAAGTAAAAAAAATTAGGTTACAAAACACTATCTTATGAACCCATTTTCTTTCTTTTTTTTTTTTAAACATCTTTATTGGAGTATAATTGCTTTACAATGATGTGTTAGTTTCTGCTTTATAACAAAGTGAATCAGCTATACATATACATATATCCTCATATCTCTTCCCTCTTGCGTCTCCCTCCCTCCCACCCTCCCTATCCCACCCCTCTAGGTGGTCACAAAGCACCAAGCTGATCTCCCTGTGCTATGTGGCTGCTTCCCATTAGCTATCTATTTTACATTTGGTAGTGTATATATGTCCATGCCACTCTCTCACTTTGTCCCAGCTTACCCTTCCCCCTCCCCATGTCCTCAAGTCCATTCTCTAGTAAGTCTGTGTCTTTATTCCCATCCTGCCCCTAGGTTCTTCATAACCTTTTTTTTTTTTTTTAGATTCCATATATATGTGTTAGCATACGGTATTTGTTTTTCTCTTTCTGACTTCATTTTGTATGACAGACTCTGGGTCCATCCATCTCACTATAAATAACTCAATTTCATTTCTGAACCCATTTTCATTAAAAGTATATATGTAAAAAAAAAGTATATATGTATATCTCTGTTGGGAGAGGTCTGGAAGAATATACACAAAGATGTTAATCATTGTATGTGGGTGATAGGGGTATTTATAGTTTCTTATTTTTGTTTTACTTATTTATAGCTTCTGAGTTTTCTTTAATAAAGAAATTTTTTTTCTTTTTAAAGAAGACTGGAAAAGGTCGTGTAGAGACCCCTTTTCTGGTTCCAGTTTGCTCACAAGTGGTTCCTGCTCACTTTGGGAACTTTTTACAGCCACTTGGGCCACCAGCTGATGTGAATCGCCTTTCCCCCAGCTTCTCCTGTATTAGTTTGCTTGACCTGCTGTAACAAAATAACCTCAGACCGGCTGGCTTAAACAACGGACATTTATTTTCTCACTGTTTTGGAAGCCAGAAGCCTGAGATCAAGGTGTCGGTTTCATTTCTTCTGAAGGAGACCTTTCTCTTTGGCTTGCAGACAGTTTCCTTCTAGCTGTGCCCTCTCACAGCACACATTCCTGGTGTCTCTTTGTGTCTCCAAATTTCCTCTGCTTATTAGGACACTGATCAGACTGAATTAGGGCCCACCCTAACATTCTCACTTTAACTTCATCATCTCTGCCCTATCTCCAAATACAGTCACATTCCGAAGTACTAGGGGTTAGGGCTTCAACATATGAATTTTGGGGAATACAATTCAGCCAATAACACCTCCTGATGAAAAGCTCCCCGCTCCATAAACCTAGGGGCGTCTAGTATAAGTACTCTGGTGTAAGTAAGACACAATGTTGCTCTGGGATTTGGGGTTTGGAGTTTGGGGACATTCATCATCATACTTTTTCGCTTTCCCTTTCCATCAAGGAAAGCTGGAGATGGGGCTTGGTTCTCTCATCCTGTGGGGGCTTCGCTTTGGGGTACACTGACCCCATGCCCTACCGGACTCTCCCCAGGGGGCGCCTCAATGCAGAACGCCATGCTGCTGGAGCCAGACAAAGCCGATGGCTGGAGGATTCCCTTTAACAGCCATGAGGGTGGCTGCGGGGCTGCCGTGCGGGCGATGTGCATCGGTCTCCGGTTCCCTCACCACAGCCAGCTGGACACCCTGATCCAGGTGAGCGTCGAGAGTGGCCGGATGACCCACCACCATCCCACAGGCTTCCTGGGAGCCCTCGTGTCTGCTCTTTTTACAGCCTATGCTGTGAACGGCAAGCCTCCCCAGCAGTGGGGAAAAGGACTGATGGAGGTGCTACTGGAAGCTAAAAAGTACATTGTCCAATCAGGCTACTTCGTGGAGCAGAATCTTCAACACTGGTAAGTTTGTAGGTGCACGCTTCTGCTAGAAGATGGTTGAACCTGTGTGTGCACATGCGTGCATGTGTATGCCTAAAACTCATAGATCATAGCAACCATCCTGGTTCTCACCATCCAGTTCTGTCGTCCACCGCATCCAGCTGCCTCCCCACCCACCTGCTAAGGATTTCAAGTACAGTCCCAGTGGTGGTGGCCACCAGGTCGCCAAGTGAAGACCTCAGGGAGTAAGGCAGCTACACTGCTTCCCTCATGTGTAGGGATCCTGTTCTCTATAGTTTTTGTGGCTGTTCTTTTTTTTTTTCTGGCCACACCATGTGGCATGCAGAATCTCAGTTCCCTGACCAGGGATCGAACCCATGCCCCCTGCGGTGGAAGCACAGAGTCTTAACCACTGGACCACCAGGGAAGTCCCTATGGCTATTCTTTACTGAGATGAACTTCCCTGCTTATTTCCTGGAACTTGTTTTTTCAGTGTTGTCTTGACACACAATACTGTGAAATCCTTGGCTAAAATTATCTAGAGATAGGTTTTTCCAGCAGCTAATTAATAAGTGGTAAGGCCACATCTTCCCCTTTTCTTGAATTCATTTCACGTTCCCTTTCTTAGAATAAAAAGGTCCAGGGCTTCCCTGGTGGTGCAGTGGTTGAGAGTCTGCCTGCTGATGCAGGGGACACGGGTTCGTGCCCCGGTCCGGGAAGATCCCACATGCCGCGGAGCGGCTGGGCCCGTGAGCCGTGGCCGCTGAGCCTGCGCGTCCGGAGCCTGTGCTCCGCAATGGGAGAGACCACAACAGTGAGAGGCCCACGTACTGAGGCTTTCTAATGAAATCACCCATGGTCATGATGTTCCAAAGTTCTCTCTTAAAAAAAAATAGTAACCGTATAAGGAGATGATGTGTTAATTAGGTTGATGGTAGTGATCATTTCATTATGTATATGTATATCAAATCATCATGTCATACAACCTTGAATATGTACAACTTTTGTTAAGAAAATAATATAAAGTAAATAATAAAATAAAATATATAATGACAGGCTAAATACATAAAGTTCACCCTTGAAAGTTGACACTTGCCATGATTCTCAACTCAGGAAAAACAAACCTTTATTTCTCACCTTTAACTTGCTGTATATCTTCTTTATGTAGCAACAGGTATCAATGCCTTATTGACATCATTCCTTAGCAAAAATTTATTGAATGAATGTCCCTTAGAGCTCATTTTGATTTTTTTATATCATATGATTTTAGTACCAGAAGTTGAAGTCATCTTGGAGCTTTCCCTGCTCACACATCTATCTGGTACCTTTCCTAATGGCTTTTGACTTTATTTTTTCAATTGACTGCAGATTTTTTTCCTTCCTACAGGTCTTACTTCCAAGACCAATGGAAAAAGTACCTAAAACTCAGAGGGATTTGGGATGGCAGATCAGCCCCTACCTTCCCCAAGCCTTTTGATGTGAAGGAGAGGGATCAGTTCTACACCTCCGTGAGCTACTCTGGCTGGGGCGGCAGCAGTGGACATGATGCCCCCATGATTGCCTACGATGCCATCCTGGCTGCAGGAGACTCCTGGGAGGAGCTTGCCCACCGAGCCTTTTTCCACGGTGGAGACAGTGATTCTACAGCTGCCATTGCTGGCTGTTGGTGGGGAGCGATGTATGGTTTTAAAGGAGTGAGTCCCTTCAACTATGAGAAGCTAGAATACAGAAACCGGCTGGAAGAGATAGCTAGGGCTTTGTATTCTCTTAGGTCAAAGGAAGATACGTAACTCCCCTTTAGGGAGAAGTGACATTCATTTTTGGTGGTTTCTCCTCTTGTGTAGTCCCTTTTCTGCTCAGTTTCACTTTTTTCAAAGTCAAGAGTCTTAACCTTGTACTCAGGGAATTTTGAGGTAACAGTCCCTTGGGTACCTGAAGGTCAGTCTTTCCAAACTTATTCTGTCCTCGCCCCCCACCCCAAATCTACCCCTCTTCCTATCCTGAAGAGTCTTGATCTCAGTTGATGGCATCAGCGTCTCCCAAATTAGAAATCTCATAGCCTCATATTGAGTCTTCATTTTTACCATCTGATCTTTCGCTAAGTTTTTTTCTGTTTGTTTTAGGGTGGGTTCCCCAAAGTGGACTCTGAGACAAGGATTTGAGTGCAAGTAGTTTATTTGGGGGGTGATTCCAGGAAGCACTGTTAGGAGAATGGGGAAGTGAGACAGGGAAGGTGGGGGAGCCAGGACAAGGTGCGTTAATGAGCATGTTACCAATGTGGGCAGTTGGGACTCGGTCCGTCTGGGTCCTCTGCGTAAGGCACTCAGAGTTGTCCCACCGACTTCTATCTGATGTTGGTGGAGGACCACTCCCAGGCGTGCTAACTCCCTGGTGCTTCCTGGCCTGCCTCTTGCGCTAGCCAAACACGAGTGTCCTCAGGTAAAGTCTCAGAGATGTTTGCGGTGGCAAGCTGTATGGCGCATGGGAACAGTGAGGGGTATATGTGAGGTCCCAATAGCATCTGCTGGTTGGTTCTGCCTCCTAAATATCCTTCAAATCTGTTATTCTTTTACCTTTTTGCACCAAGTATGTTTCAGCTGGATTTCTGCAATCCAAGCTACTCAAGTCTGAGGAGAGGCTGCTCCTAGCTGCGCCCTCTCATTTCCTAGGCATGGCAGTTGACATGGTGCCAGTTTGTTGTTGCCTATTTGCTTGCCTTTATTCTCCTCTAGACAGAACCTAGCCTGGTGCCTGGGCACACAGGAGATACTTAATCAGTATATATTAAATGAATGTTGTTTATTAGCCTCCTATCTGGTGCCTCTAATTCCAGTACTGCCTTCCTCATCGCCCTCCAGAGTGATCTTTACAAAGAGCAAATTGATCATGCTGCACTTCTAATCATGTACAATGAATACTCACCCCCTTTCTTCATTCCTCAGTGCTCTTCCCTCTCCTCTTTCCCTTTCGAGCCCCAGCTCAGGTAGCATCTCCTAGATGAAACCTGCTCTGACCATTCAGGCTCCTCACTACACCCACAGCCTTCTGTCTCTAGCCCTCTCACCACACTGATCCTGTTGTGTGGTGATTGTGTGTCTTCTGGGGACGATCTCAGGCTACTTGTGAGGGCTTGTGTCTTATTCTTTTTGTGGCCTCCCCATCTGGCCCATTAGAGAGATTCAGTATTTACTTTGGAAGTTCATCAATTTGTGTTGATGTGAATGCTTTCAACACGCAGTGTCTCATCTGTTTCGGATGCCCTCTGCTTCATGATTGTCAGGAGTGACCTGTGCAAGCCTGAGAGAGATGGAGGGTTTGATGCTTTAACCAGGCCTGTGTGCTGACTTAAATGAGACAAAGCTCTCAACTCTGTATTTGAAGCAGGACTCCAGCAAAGGCATAAAGATGTTAAAAAAAAAAAAGCTCTGATGTGTATTTATATATTTCAGAAAACAGACGTGTTTTAAATATTACAACTAGGACAGCAGATTCTTCAGCAGGACAATCAGAATTACAGACTTTAGGGGTGGGGATTTACAATTTACAGAACATGGTAATAACCTCTTAGATTCAGGTGTCTTAAATTCAGGTGTAAAAGAAGACTTCTTTGTAGAAATATTTTGAGGACAGTTTCAGAATAATAGAAAGCAGTCAGTACATACATTTTTACACAAGATTCTTGAACAGAAGATTAAGATGGAGCCTCTCGTGACTGTAATTTCCCAGTTTTTGATAAAAACTGACATTATAGTGCAGAATAGTGTGTGCTTTTCTGCAGCTGTAGGAGAAGAGGAAACATCTTTTCCTGGTCTTCTGGGTTTCGTTTACCAATAATCAGGAGACCCTGAAGTTTTAAGGTGGAGAACTAGAATTCAGTTAGCACTGCCCAAACAGCAGAACCGAGATGCTTAAACGTTACAAAATAGAAAAGAGAAGAAAAGTATTTTAACAAGCGGATTCTGAAGCATGATGTGTTTTACCTCTGTAACTGGTTTGGTGAATGGTCTGAATTTAGTGAGAAGCAAACATGGAATGATTTTCTTTTTCTCTAGCTACTGCCTTCATACATACTGCATTGAAGCTGCTTTTCCTGCCCCTAGCATCAACTTTTTGGCCTTGGGATGGGGGTGTGGTGGTGGGTATTAAAAACCCAATCCAGTCCATCCCAGTCTAGTTTTTTAAAATTTCAGCTTTACTGAGGTATAAATGACATGTAAAATTGTAAGATATTTAAAGTGTACATTTGTGGTGATTTAATATACATTGTGAAAGGTTTCCCTTCATCTAGTTAATTAACATATCCATCACCTCACATGTTTATCTTTTTCTGGTGAGAGCATTTAAGTTCTACTCTCTTAGCAAATTTCAATTACACAATATAGTGTTATTAACTATAGTCACCATGGTTTACATCAGATCCTCAGACCTTATTCAGCTTATAGCTGAAAGTTTGTACCCTTTTACCAACCTCTCCCTATTTCCCTCACTACCACTGCTTCCCCCAACCAGCCCCTGGCAACCAATTTTCTACTCTGTTTCTATGAGTTTGACTTTTTTTTTTTTTAGCTTCCACATATAAGTAATGTCGTGTAATATCTGTCTTTCTCTGTGGCTTATTTCACTTAGCATAATGCCCTAAGGTCCACTGATGTTGTCAACGAATGGCAGGATTTCTCATAGCTGAATAATATTCCATTGTATATATGTACTACATCTTCTTTATCCATTCATCAGTTGACAGCCCCTTGAGTTGTGTCCATATCTTGGCTATCATGAATAATGCTGCGATAAACATGGGACACAGATATCTCTTTGTTACCCTGTTTTCATTTCCTTTGGGTATATACCCAGAAGTAGGAATCCCAGTCCAGTTTGATCAATTCTAACACTTTAATGTCATGTCCTCCTTTCTCCCCACCATAGTCAGTCCCGGGCCCAGAGGACTTAGAGGAGAAATGGAGACATGGATGCCTCTTTCATTCCTTGCCTCCCTCTCTTGGGGTTCCCTGTCCCTCTCCAGTGTTGCCCTAGACCACCCTCACCAGTGGAGCCCTGATGGGAAAGGGTCAAGCCAGTTGTCTTCTGAGGGCTCTACTCAACCCAAGGGAAACTCATCCTTCCCGGTCACATCCACCACTGAGAGTGCAGCCTGCCCCACCTGCTGCTGTCTACATTTCCCCCATCCATCTCAAATAGGACAGATCAGGAGGACGGATCAGGCTGCCTAGCAGACAGCCGACTTGGTAGCAAATGCCACTGTCACCTTCATGTGGTCACCCTCACTCTCAGCTGGTAGCCCCCCTCATTTGGCTTTGTTGTGAGGGTGAGGTAGAGCACCACCTTTCCTTCCCTTTCAGGAAGGGATGGGAAACCCCCCATAGAACTTAGGATTCTTGTGATTTTTCCTTCAAACGGCTGATTTTCAGCTAGGGGAGGTGGGGAAGGGAGGTCTCCTAGAGCAGTTCTGCTGCCTCCTAGTAAGCCCCACTGGGATTTGTCTTTCCAAGGCCTTCCAGTCTCTTTAGAATGTAGTGGTGGAGGTGTGTGCGTGGCGGTGAACGGGGTCCCGGCAGGGTAGGAGGGTGAAGACGTAGCATTTTTTGTTTGCTAGTAGGACTTCAGCTGCAATTGGAGACAAGAGATAGCGTCTTTTTAAGATCCTGTTCTATTTGCTATGCAAATTCTCACTCTTCACAGCAGTCACAATTCAGAAAGAGATCAGACTTTCAGACTCCTTTTTCTCAAACCTCAAAACCTCTCCAAGCTTGACTCTCAATTGGCAGCTTTGCTTCCTATTTCTCTGAGAAAATAGAAGCCATCGAAAGAGAACAACTGTCACACCCATCCTCACCTCTGTCTCCACCTACCCGCACCTGGGCTCCTGGGCTCTGCCTTCTCTCCTGACTGTGAGTGCTGGGGTGTGTGTGTGTGTGTGTGTGTGTGAGAGAGAGAGACAGAGAGAGAGAGAGAGAGAGAGAGTGAGAGAGAGAGAGAATGAGAGAGAGGAGGGAGGACCAGAATGAACAGAGGAAAGAGACAACAGACTTAATTATATGCATAGTGTTAGAGTAAATTTAAAAGATGACCTGAATGACAGTATGAACTTGTTATGCTAATCAAGTTAACATCTGTGTTCTGAAAAACAGAATAGGTCATGAGTAACATTACAGGGATTAATGGTATTTTTTGACCTGCTAAATGATGGTACTTCATTTGCTTTCTTTGGTACCTAAGATTGCTAGATGTTTCTAGAAGTCTTGGCAATATATACGTTTTTAAGATCTGCATTGGCCTCATCTGCCCTTCTCCAAGCTTCTTCAACCACACATTCTCCACTTCCTCTTCTGTCTCCACCTCTCCAGGGCAAGTAAATGTGCATCTTTTTAAAACAGCCAGAGCTACTGGGGGTGGTGAGGGAGGGAATAGAGACTCTGATGATTTCACTCACAGTCAACCATCCCAGTGGATCAGCTCCTCAAGGAATGGGGTCTGGTTAAGGACCCAGGGGTCATCTAGGCATGGCAGAGAGGGCCATCAGTCTTGCCATCATTTTCTCATCCCTGGGGTTTCGGTTTGGGGATATTGACACCTACCTAGGGAGTTGGTGAGACTCTCTCCTTTGGGGAAGGAAAGACAAGAGGAGGAAGAAAGAGTTGCTGTGCGTCAGGCAGTTTACTAGAGCTTGTTAACAGGTGAAGAACTGGGGCTCAGAGAAGCTGCCATCCAGCTGAAGTCACACGGCTGGGGTGAGATGGAGCTGGAGTTTAACCCAGGTCTGCTTGTCTCCAATCCTACCACACTCTAATTGTTGGCTATAATTAGAAAATGTTTCCTTAGACAAAGCCAAAATGAAACCCAGGAGTGAGATGGTGCTGGCAGCAGCCTGTGGCCTCTCTCCACCTTCCCACAGCTATGAGGTGACATCGAAAGGAAAGATGGTGGTGGGTTTGAGATGCACGTTGGGGGCAGGGGTAGGAGTGGGCAGAGCTGAGCCCAGCTGAACCCGTGGAATGGGCAGATGGGTCACTTCCAGCCAGTTTCTTCCACCACTTAGAAGGCACAACAAGGGGACCCCCGGGGTGTCCTCTTCCTTCGAGCTTCTCGGGGAATCGCCCTACAGTACTGCACACCCAGCAACAAGCTCTCAAGGTTCACAAGTCATTTTACTTTGAAGTTAGGAGATCTCAGGGAGCAAAAACTAAACCATAGAATTTGGCATCAAACTGTCATTTAAAAGCTGCAATTTTCAGTCTTTCTCAAAATTTGGAGGTCTGGAGACACCTGTGATACATTTTCCTGACAAGTGTAAAGCAAGGGTCTACCTTTTCTTCCAAGGAAAACAGAGACAATATAGACAGCTTTAAAATGAAAGCAAAGTTATGTGGTTTGGGGCACAAAGGGCATGAAGTATTCTCTTTACAAGAGTTTAGATGGCCTTATGCTCGTGTATTATGGTTTGTTCTGAGAATGGGTGTGTATGTGCGTGCACGCCTGTGCACGCACGTGTATACACATGCAGTACATATGGAACACCAGGAGTGGAGGCTCCAAAATCATGGTCTTCACCTCAAATTGGAAAGGAACCTGGCAAAAGTTCAGACTTCCTGAAAATCGAGTAGGATAGGGGCTTGAGTCATCTTGGACTGTGCACTAAAATTTCATGAGAAGTTCTACTGGGTTTCTATGCACCCTTAAAAAACAAATGAGGCAGGTGGAAAGAATTTTGTTTAGTGTGAAAAGCAAGGTGCAGAAGGTTTGTGTAGTGGGTCAGCAAGCGTGTAAAAAGTTCAGAAAGGATGGGATAGAATAAACTGGTGAGGCTCAGAATTATAATTTCCTAAGATGATTTTATATTAGTTAGTATGTTAGTTTATATTCCCCCCACTCCCAACCCCACCCCTAAACTGAAGGCCATGCTTCTATACATGTGTGCATGCACTCATGCACACACACATGAAGGCTTATTCATTTATGGAACTGTCAGCCCGGGATCCTGAAGGAAGGTGAGGAAGCTGGGAATCGGAGCTGGGAACAGGCAGGCAGGAAAGGCCGAAAGAGATTCTATGGATTCCAGGGGTTGTAGCCAGTAGCTTCCTCTCTTCCCCTCCACTCCCTTCTCTTCCTCTCCTCCCTTTCTTTCAAAACAAGTGTTTAACGAACACCTATTATGTGCCAAGCACAGTTCTAGACAGCAGGCACGCAACAGGGAGCCCTGAGCAATGAGCACTGGATATTGAACCCAGTGTCCTTGGTCTCTTGCTTGCCTCCCTGTGTTCCTAGATCCTAGGCCAGTAAAGCCATCTGACTCCACTGCACCGTGGGGGCCTCGGTGTGGTCTTCGGATCAGACCCCTTCCCACTGCCCTCTCTAAATGAGCACACCATACCAGAGGTACCATGCCTTTCCTTAGCAAAGATTGAGCACTGGCTGTGTGGCAGGCACTGTGCTAGGCGCTGGGGACACCTCACTGAACAAAAGAGACCAGAATTTTGCCCTCCCGAGGCTGACATTCTCCCTGGGGGAGATGCACCATATACACTGATTATAAGGTGGTGTTCCCTACCAGTGTCTCCTGCAGAAAGATCTCTATCCTCACCTTCTAAAACACGTCACCTCACTTTCCAGGAGGACCTCGCTTTCTTGGCCCCCTGAAGCAGGGCTCCCCAGGTCTCTGGCCTCTGTGAGCTTTTAGTTTCCTCACTGGTGAAACGGAGATGGCTGTGGTTAGAATTAACAGAAGACTAGTGGCTCTGACGTGCATACAGTCATCTGCGGAGCCTGCTAGAACTGCAGAGTCTGGGGCCCAACCCCAAGGAGTCTCATTCAGTGTGTCTGGCTTGGGCCCAGTGGTCTGCCCCCCGTCCCCTGGGTGATTCTGAGGCAGGTGGTCTGGCCCAGGACCACTCCAGCCCCATGTGGAGAGCACTGCACCAGACGATGAATGTGACAGGGAGGGCACTCTCTACAAGTCAGCTGTGTTGATGTTGCACAGGGAACACTGTGCTGGAAAAGCTGGAATGACTGGCCTGACGCGCCAGCTCTGGGTGTGATGGAGTGGCCAGGAGAACGCAGTCCTCAGTCTCCTGCTGTGAGGAACCTAATTGACTGATGGTCCTGGTTGCTGCCCTTCTGGATCTAGCCTCGTCTTTGTGCTGAGACTGCCCCCAGCTAGTGACTGAGCAGGGCAAGGCTGCTAACACAGCTCATTTTCACAAGAGACTTCAGCTTGAGGCTTCCCCACTGCCTTGGCCAGGACATTCCAGGAACTGCGTGGTGTTCTGGGGCTTCCCGTGCAATCCTCTTTCCTTCTCCCTGTCCTGCGCAGGTGTCAGCCCTGCAGCAGGGTCTAAAGGGTCGCCCTACTGTCTTCAGCTCCCCTTTTTATTCGTCACAGGTCTTATCCCTGATAAATCTCTTGCACATCTAGTCCCATCCTGGCTTATTTTCTCTGAGGACCTGGTGGACCTCTACACCTGGCTTGGTCTCTGACGTCAGAACAGCCTTCAGTAGTGCCCTTGCTGGTGACAACAGCACCTGATCAGTGGCATCATGGGCAGGAGGGGAAGCAAGAGCTGGCCCCTCCAAAATCAGTCTATCCCTGTCTTGGGCAGGCCTGGCACGGCTTGGTGCAGTGGTTGGTGCCGCCTGTTGGCACAGTGGTTCAGAGCATGGCCTCGGGAGCTAGGTTGTCCTGCTTCAAATCCCAGCTCTGCATGAGCTTGTGCAAGGTACTTAACCCCTCTATACCCTGAAGCTGTATGTAGATAGTACTCCCCTCACAGAGCTATGGTCCAGAAAGTTCCATACTGCCCTGTTGGGTTCTCTGCCTCACAGCAATGTGCTGCAATTAAGGAGAGCTGGGCAAGTATGGTGGCTCCCCCTTCCCCTGACCCATCTAGAACTAGTGCTCTGTGGTTTCTGCCACTCCTTTGGGTGAAGAGGCCATGCGGTATACTGGAAACACCCTGGTTCCAGGCCAGCTCTGCCACTTCCAGCAGAAGGGTCTCCATAGTTCATTTTCATTCTCTATTTCTTTGTTTCTTATCAGTGAATTCAAGACACTGAACGACTCTTCTTAGAGGTTGGACTTCTAGCCCCAAGATTCTATCAGAGGATAGTACTCTCAGAGGCCAACTTCATCTTCTTTCGTTATTTCCGTTAAATGTACACGAAACATATTAATACATTGTTGGCTCAGCTCTGTGCTGGGCACTGGGGACTCAAAAATGAAAAGAGAAGGCCTTTGCCCTCAAGCCACTCAGAGTCCTCCTAGGGGGCAAACACGTCCACAGATGACTCTGGGACAATGTGGGTTTGTGATCCCCTAGAGATGAAAGACTTCTGCCTTGGTTTTTACTAACATTTTATAATGGGAAGTGGGAGAGGTGCAGGAAATAGTTTCCTGATGATGTTTGGCTCAGAGAGGAAGGGCAATGTGTTTCATTGTCCCCTGCTTTAAAAAAAAGAAAAGAAAAAGTATATTTCATTTCATTGAGAAGAAGAAACAGAAAAACTGGGGAAGTTAGACAAATAGGGAGAGACCTGTTACAGGTCATGAGGCCAGTTAATGATTAGTGAGACCCGAGTGGGCGTTTAGTGTTCAAAACTGTGAGAGCCTGGGTTATGAGATCTCTTTGTCATTAGGGGTCGGCTTCACCCCAGCTCTGAGACTTCCAGCTCAACGATGGCCCCAGACCCCTGGGAGGGCTGCTTCTGGTCATGGGGGCTTCTTCTGTGGCTCAGTGTTGGAAGTACAGGTAAGTCGGCGCTGGGGCCTTGGGTGGGACTTCTTTCGGTCAATAATTCTATTTTTTCAAGCCATCTATTTATGTAGCGCTAACCTTTGGAAGGTCCCCTAAAAGCCCTCTCCTGAGATGTATTTAAAAGAGGGAGAAAAAAAACCTTCAATCATAATGGGAATGACAGCACTTTCTTAAGTCACAAAAATTGAACTTCCTCTAGTTGTTTTACTCATTTTTCTAAAATCTGCGTTACTCCTTTTCACCTTGCACAAGCCAGGAAGAGTATAAAAAAATAAAATGTGATTAATTCCAAAACATGATTCATTTTCCCCCCTGTAAATATCCATTGTTCCAAGATATATTTAATTTTAAAATTTAAAATTTCCAAACTAACAACAAGTTTGTCATTGAGATCGTTAGAGGTCCTTTCTGTTCTTGCCGACCCAGCTCAAGTTCAGGCTTGTCATCCCTCTTGGCAGTACTATGATAACTAGTCCTGTTCACCACAGATAACCAATGACCTTTAGCACAGTTTCCCTCAGATGCCATTTGCACAGTGCCTTACCCAGCGAAAACCCCACCCACCACTCTCCCTTGCTTAATATAGCAAATCTAAACCCTCTTATGGCGTAGGGCATCTCGGAAGAGTAAAATCCCCTCCTCTGACCAGCAGTGGCATCACCCTTGGAAAGCTCCCTTCCCTCTACCCCCAACAGCAGACTGCCTTTGTGTCATGTCCACAAGACATTTAATTCTCATTCCCCAGCTTTAGGGTGTGTCATTCTTTATGCCTGTAGTTGCTCACACTACCTTTTTGTTCATTTCTGCCCTTCACGTCTTCCAAGAAGGCCTCCATGATTCATACTTCCCTTGCAACACCACAGGCCCCTGCTCACCCCTTCCCTGCATCAACGGTTGGCGTTGAAAAGGTGCTACTTAGCTTCACATGTGCTTTCTCCTAACGCAATCATTTATCTGAGTGCATGTGTGTGTGTGTGTGCGTGTGTGTATGTAAAGTAACCATATATCTTGTTTTATGAAGTGGCTGTTTATACACTATATACTAGATCTAAAAGGATTTATATCTTACACATTTTTGATAAATGTGAGAAAAACTGCCCTGCAAAGAAGTTATAACTGTTGATTTGTACGTGAGCACGTCTGTTTTCCCACCCTCTCCAACAACACTTTGTATTATCAAATGGTTTTCATATTGTCAATCTCATAGAAAAAATAGTATTACACTGTTGTCTTAATTTTTATTTCGTATTGTGATTTGGGCTTCTGGTGTCTTGTTTAATCAATCTTCTTATAAAAATAATCTTTCATATTTTCTTCTAAACTTTATGGGTTTAGATGAAGATCACCAGGGACAAATCTTGTGGTCATGGGGTATTGTTTTTTTCCTACTCCTGTGGGGTATTTTTTAATATGATGTTGAATTTTATTTGCCAACATTTATTTTTATTTTTGTATATATTTATATTTATTATTTTGTATATTTGTTCATAAAGGAAATTTATGTATCATTTTTTTTTCTTGTATTGCCCTTCTCTGGTCTTGATACTAAGATGATTATGACCACATAAAATAAGTTTCTGTTCTATGAAACAGTTTTATATAAGATAAAGGTTACTTGTAATTTAGAGGTTTGGTGGAGTTCTCAAATAAAACCATCTGGCTCTAGCGTATTTTAGGGCCAGAGAAGACTCTTGATTACCAGTTTGATTTTTTCTTTTTTTGGTGCTAGTAGGTTTATTTGGATTTTTATTTCTTCTTGAGTCAGGTTTCAGGAAATTATATTTTTCATTGCTTTTAAATTTTCCAATGCATTTGTCTGGGAATTTTTAAGAATATCTTTTATACTTAATGTTCTGCAGTTTTACTATCATCTGCCTATTTGTATAGATTTATTTCCTTTTTATCTTGCTCATTACCCTGAGTATAACTTGTGATTAGAGAACTCATATCTTTTTTCAGTTATGGAAAATTCTTAGCAATTACCTTTTCAAAATATTGTTTCTTCTCCTATTCTCTTCCTTTAGAGAACAGCTACTAGTTAAATGTTGGAGCCTCTCCATCTATTGTCTATACTTTTTAACTGCACTTTCATATTAAAAAGCCTCTTTTACTTCTTCTTTACTAGACATTATAGCATTGATTCCATTTTTATTTCCATGACTATCTTTTTCATTTCCTTTTTCTAATTAGCTTTTTACTATATATCTTATCATTTATGCCCATTTTTATTTCATAATTTCTTATGCTCTGTCTTTATTTTCATCCTTGTATATTCTCAGCATACTTATTTTAAAGCTTTGTCAAAGATTTTTAAAACTTTATTTCACCTGGAATGAATTCATCATCCACTTATTGGCTTTATCGACTATCTGTGTAAACATTTGATTACTTTATATATTTGTTTTCAACCTTTTTAAAAAGTAAATTAGTTACTGAAGTACAACATACATACAGAAAGGTACACAGGTTAATGAATTTTCAGAATGATTTCACCTGTGTAACCATTATTCAGATCAAGAAATAAAATGTTACCAAATTCTTAAAACCCATTCCCTGTATCCCATCTTACTCACTACTGCCCCAAAGATAACTCTTATCTTGACTTCTGACACAATAGATAAGTTTCATTTTAATTTTCAATGAAAAGTTTGTTTTCAGTCTCTCTCTTCATCTCTCTGTCTCCCCACCCGAGCCCCCATCTTTGCCCTCTCTCCTCCAGAAAGGTGCGTTGTCTCAGCTCCTGTGAGTGAGGCCTTGTCTTTCCATTCTGTCTCCCTAAATAAAGCTGTAGCCCCAGTAAAAAGTCAATAGCTGTTTTTGTTTGTATGGTTTTTGTTGTTAGCTTCCTTTCCTGAGTTGGGGAGCCCCTCTCCAATGCTGGCTACCACTGGTGGGTCTTCCACACCTGACTTGGAGCACTTTGGGACCCCGCTTACCTCACAAAACTGAATTCTTACAACCACTGTCTTCTCTCAGACCTGGAACCCATCACCATTTTGCAATTCTATTCTTGTTCCTGTTTTGGAGATATTATTTTTATATTTGAGATTGTCTATGTCTTTTTCTCTCTCTCTTTTGGATATTCATCTGTCACTACTCTTTGACTAAAGTGGTGCTTGGAGGGATGGGGTATCTGAGCATGATTCACTGTGCCACATTCCATAGTCTTGAATGACGGACAGTTCAATCCTATTGTCTGCAAATATCGGCAATTTTTTCTCCCCCTTTTCAAACCTTATAATTTTTATCCTGTTTTATTGTCTTGTTTTACTAGCGAGGACTAGAACTTCCAGTCCAATATTTAATAGAAGCACTAATAGCAGACATTCTCATTTGTTCCCAGTTCTGAATGGAATGCTTCTAATATTTCACCAATAACTATAATCATTGCTATAGGCTTTGGGTAGGTACCCTTCCTTCCTTATGTTAAGGAGTGTTGGGTATTGAATTTATCGTGTGTTTTTTCCCTACATCTATTGAGTTGAGCATATGGTATTTTTCTTTAATTTGTTCATATGTGAATTACATTGATACATTTTCTAATGTTAAACCATCTTTTCATTTTTCGGATTAAACCCTGCTTGGCCATGATGTATACTTGTTACCCTTGAAGGATTTGACATTTTATCTAGGATTTTTATGTCTGTGTGTAATAGTGAAACTGGCCTTTAGTTTTTCCTTTCTCCTTCTTTCCTTGTCCAGTTTTGACATTTTGGCTATTTTCATAGAATGAGTTTGGATTCTTTCTCCCCTTTTCTATTCTCCGGAACAGTATGTGTAAGATAGGAATTGAAGGATTGTTAGAATTTCTCTGTGAAATCTGTCCTGATAGAGGTTTTTGATGAATAGATTTAAAACTACTGTTTCAATTCCTTTATACTACAGTTTTACATTTGATTTTCTGTTTTTTCTTTCTTGACTAAGTTTTAGTAAGCTATAGTTTTCTAGGGGATTATCAATTTTCTAGGAAAATATCTATTTTTTAACTGTTGGATGGGTATAAACATGCTATTTTGTGGTTTAAAAAATCTACTGGGCTTACATCCCCTTTTAATTCTCTATATTGTTTATTTGTGACTTCCCCCTTTTTTCCTTACTCTATTATCAAAAGTACATCTAGTTTTTTTTTTTTTTAAGTACATCTAGTTTATTATTCTTTCCAGAGAACTACCTTTTGGTGTTCATTGTGTGTGGCAGGTTCTATTCTAGGCAGTAGAGTGAACAGAATGGATAAAAATCCCTTCCTTCTTTGAAAGTATCTTCTAATGTGGGGAAATTAATAAACAATACATTTAATAATAAACTGGTAAATAAAAAATCTTCATTAGGTGATGATTGCTATAAAAATAAACAGATCAGGTTAAAGAAAATTGAGAGAACGGAGGTGAGGCACATAGGCAGATTGCAATTTTAAATAGAGGGTTAGGGACTTCCTTGGTGGTCCAGTGGCTAAGATTCCACACTTACAATGCAGGGGGCCTGGGTTCGATCCCTCGTCAGGGAACTAGATCCCACATGCCGCAACTAAGACCCGGAGTAGCCAAATAAATAATAAATATAATAGGGGGTTAGAGGAAAGAAGATGACATTTGACAAGCAAAGACTTAAAGGAGGAGAGGGAATTAGTCACATGGATGTCCAGAGAAAGACACTTTGAGCAGAAGGAATGGCTAGCGCAAAGACCCTCAGGTGGGAACCTGTCTAGAGAGAGGAAGAGCTAGGAGGACTGGCTGGAACAGAGGAAGCAATAGTCAGACAGGCAAAGGGCTCCCCAAGGGGATGGTCTAAGATATTTAGGGCTTTCTTCCACTGTTAGGACTTTGGATTTTATTCTGAGTGAAATGCCTTGGTGGCTTTTGCACAGAGATGTGACATGATTTGATTTACTTTTCTACTACTGTGTTGCAAATAGACTGAAGGGGGACAAGAATGAAGGCAGGAAAAGCATTACAGGCTACATAATTTTGAGAGATGATGGTGGCTTAAACCAAGGTGGTGCCAGTGTAGGTAGTGAGAATGGTTTAATTCTGAATATTGTGTTCTGAGGATTTACTCACCATTGTACGGGGGTGGCAGAAAACAAAGTGTCAAAGATTCCTCCAGGAAGGTCGGCCTGAGCAACTGCATGGACTGAGCAGCTACTGATGCTGTTCATATTCATTGTTTTATTTAATTACAACTACTTCCTTTTTTCCTTTTAAAGATTTAATTTTATTTATTTTTGGCTGCATTGGGTCTTCATTGCTGTGCGTGGGCTTTCTATAGTTGCGGCGAATGGGGGCTACTTTTTGTTGTTGTGCACGGGCTTCTCATTTTGGTGGCTTCTCTTGCTGCGGAGCACAGGCTCTAGCCGTGTGGGCTTCAGTAGTTGTGGCTCTTGGGCTCTAGACAGCAGGCTCAGTAGCTGTGGCACACGGGCTTAGTTGCTCCATGGCATGTGGGATCTTCCCGGACCAGGGTTCAAACCTGTGTCCCCTGCACTGGCCGGCAGATTTTTTTTTTTTAATCCACTGCGCCACTAGGGAAGTCCCTTAACTATTTCCTTTATATTTCTTTCCCTACATTTTATTTGGTGTTGCTGTATTATTCTTTTTCAGCTTTCTGAGTTATAAGATTAATTTACCTAATCTGTGTCTTTCCCCATTTTCCCCTGATATTTACATTTATGGTTATAGATATCAGCCTAGTACTGTTTTAGCTACTTTAACTCAAGTTTTGATATTGTATTGGTTTTATTGTTATTTAGTTTTTAATATTATCTAGTCTCCATTGTGATTATTCTTTAACTCATTCATTACTTAAAAGGGAATTTTAAAACCTCCAAATGTGTCTTTAAATAACTTTTGTTACTGATTTGTAATTTTATTACATCTTATTTAGGTAACGTTGTCTGGAATATATTGATTCTGCGATGCTTGTTGGGCCTTGCTCTGTGACATACTATGCTTATTTAAAAGGACTCTTAATTCTCTGTCTGATGGATGCAAACTTCCCTACATGACCAATAGAGCAAATGTATTCATGTATGTGGTTCAAGTCTCATGCTCAAGCAGAGTCCTTTCACCTTTTCTTCAAAGAGTTGGGGGAAGGCAGATGAAGTAGTCGTCAGGCATCGTTCTCTCTTGTGTTCCATGGGGGCTCAAGTTGCCACAGGCTGAGGAGCCTGGGGGCCTGCACAGTCATAGTGGGCTTCATCGCTGGGGTGTCCAAGACCTGGCTGCTCAGAAGGGAGATACAAGGGGCCTCAGGGACCAGGTCTGGGGCTTAGGTGCAGAGCTGAGGAAACCGCTGTCAGCACTCTCTAAGGGTGCGGTTCCCACAATCTGCTCACAGTTCCACAGCCCAGCACACCCCAGATCCACTTGCTTGTTGTACATGTGCTCCCCCGTTACCTCTGAAGGCAGATAACCATTCCAGAAACCTGAAATAGCTGTCTTCCTCGTGAAGAGCCCTGCACAAATCAGTCTGCAACCTGGACCTGTCTTCTGATTCCACAGATAGTTTTGTCCCATGGCAGGAATGTGAGGTAGCTGCTAACAGCACCAGGACTTCGGGGCTGGGGGCCCAGTGCGACAGTGTGTGCCCTGCTGCCCCAGCCGGTCTCTTTCTGTAAGACCAACTGGGTGTCAGGTGCCCCCCTTCTTTATCACAGGCGTGAGGGTGGGCTGTTGGGTATTGAAGATAGGCCAGATTTTTAGCTCCCTGGGAAGCAGGAGTTTCATGCTGTTGTTTCGGTTCAGTATTGCAAAAGGCCTTTCAGTGAACTTGACCATAAAATATCCCGTTTAAACGTACCTGTTGGAAGGCACTGTAGAATACATACAGCTCATTAAGGGTCCTCTCTACCATCTGGCTGGGCAGCCATGTGCTGGGTGCTGGAAGGCTCTGGAGTGGCTCTGGACTGCTCATAAGGAAAAGAAGTGATGAGGCTGGAGGGGGCAGTTTGAAACCTTCTGGAATGGGGTGCTCAGACCAGAATGAGCCTAGTCCCCAGGGCAACTGCTCATTTCATAGCCCAGAAAACTGTACTATTTAGCTAGGACTGCTGTAACAAAATGCCTGGGTGGCTTAAACAACAGAAGTTTATCATCTCCCAGTTCTGGAGGCTGGAAGTCTGAGATTAAGGTGGCAGTAGGGTTTGTTCCTTCTGAGGGCTGTGAGTGAAGGAGCCATTCCAGGCCTCTCTCTTTGGCTTGTAGATGGCTGTCTACTCCATGTGTCTTCACATCATCTTTCTTCTCTGTGACCAAATTGCCTCTTCTTATTAGGGCACCAGTCATATTGAATAAGGGTCCACCCTAAAGGCTTCATTTCAATGTAATTACCTCTGTAGGGACCCTATCTCCAAATATAGTCACATTCTGAGGTATGAGGGGTTAGGACTTCAACACATGAATTTATGCAGGTGTCGGGGGACTCAGTTTAGCCCATGACAATATCCATTTCACCATGGCCTTTAATCTTCTCTAGCTGAGCAATATTCATATTCTTCTCTGGTATTTTATCTTTATACATGAAAAATATACACAGACTTTGGTTACAGAAGTGATGCCTTTAATAAATGAGTCTGATTATTACACTTGCTGATTTATGATGAATGCCTATAAGCCCTTGTTTCTCTCTTCCTTTCAAGAACACCTTTTTTCCTTTTAAGAACAGATGACCTCACCTTGGATGTTTCTTGGGTTTTTATTTGTTTGTTTGTTTTTTCCTCTAGGAGATGCACCTCCTACCCCACAGACAAAGTGCACTGACTTCCAGAATGCTAATCTTCTCCAAGGCACCAATCTCAAAGCCCACTTTCTCCTCTTCACGCCTTCTGATCCTCTCTGTGGGCAGCTTGTGGAAGAAAGTAGTGACATCCGGAACTTGGGGTTCAATGCCACTCTAGGAACCAAGCTAGTTATCCATGGATTCAGGTGGGAGCCAACCAACCAATAGGATCACCTCAGCTAAGAGCTAGAAAGTGACCATAATGCCATAGGAAGTTAGTGGGGAGCAAAAGGAGAAATGGATTTACTGCCTGTCACAGGTCCCATTGCTCACCTCCTGCTGACTTTGAAGATGTCTCATAGCAGCTTGAACACACATTCTGTTGTTCTTTCTTGTTGGTCACATACGTTACTCCTCTGCTAACTGTAAATTTGTGTGACCCTGGACACACTCTCCAACTGTAAATATGTGTGAGCCTGGGCAAGTCACTTTAGCACACGGAGCCTCGGTTTCCATATCTGAATAAAAGGGAAGTTGTAGAGATGGTCTCAGTGATCCCTTCCTCCCTGAAGTGTGGGTTGCATGATTCATCTCAGCCAGTGAGGTCGTAAGCTTTGTGCAATCACTCAGGGGTAACATCGTGGTGTTTTTATCCAGGGTTTTTTTGGGTTTTTTGCGGTACGTGGGCCTCTCACTGTTGTGGCCTCTCCCATTGCGGAGCACAGGCTCCAGACGCACAGGCTCAGCGGCCATGGTTCACGGTCCCAGCCGCTCCACGGCATGTGGGATCTTCCTGGACCGGGGCACGAACCCGTGTCCCCTGCATCAGCAGGCGGACTCTCAACCATTGCACCACCAGGGAAGCCCTTATCCAGGGTTTTATCTCCTCTTCTTCTCTTCTTCCTGGGTTTCATGACCTAAGAAACTTCCACTTCCATCACTCCCAGAGGTTAGCGTTTCTCAGGCGCTACACACTTCTTCAACTTCTTTGAGGCCCTGCAGGCCAAATTTTGTTGTAATGCATAGTCTCTGAGTCCCAATTTAATCACCACCCTTCCTTCCAACATCTTCTCTCCAAAGCTCACTGAGAATGCCGGAAACAGAAAAAAGTTGGTGAGAGGAGAGAGGGAGAGAACATGGTGAAAGAGTAGCACTATGGAGCAGCTGGAGTTGGGGGCCCTGATGAAGAGGTGGACAGCGGGGCACTGCACAAAGGGTCACCATTTCCTCATCTCTGGGTTCTCTTTGCCTCTCCAGTCCCTCACTCCAGGTCCCAGCCACATCCTCCCTCAGGCATCCCTTCTCTCTCTTGTGCCGAAGTCTCTTCTCCGGCAAATCTTGCATTCAGCCACTACCCAAGGCTGAGTGTGTGCCCTCAACCCAGAGATAGCTAGTGGAGCTGAAGAGCTCAGCAGCCTCACTATGCTGCCCGCTCCCAGATGCCCCAAAGCCACGTTCCCTGGCATACACCCAGTCTGGGCTCCCCTGTCCACGCAAGCAAGCTCTGGGCCATTGAGAAAACTTCTTCCCCATTCCCAATCTCTTGGGAAAGCTCTCTGAAATTTTTCCTATTCTTCTTTTCCTAGAAAAGTCCTATTATACTCTAAGTTCCAGAAGGATAAGGAATATATCTTATTTTTCTTTATTTCTCACAAAGCACCTAGCATACTGCCTGGCCCATTTGTTGAATGAAGGAAAGAGTGAATGAATGAATGAGTAAATGAAAACATCCTCAAGGAAAGTGCCTATACTATAGAATGAGAATTAAGATTGCAAATCTTAACTCTAATACACAAAGCTATCTTTTCTTTCCCATGAGTAACACAAGCAGGGTCAGTGCAGTGGTTTGTGTGGACTATGCATTACACAGAGGTACCTGACTGAGGGCCAAGGGCTGAACTCTGACCTGAGCTCTGAGCCCTGGCCTCAGGCTACATCCACCTGGAACAAAGGTACTCTTTTATAATTTACACACAGGCTCCACACGTGCAGTCAGGAGCCCTGCTAACTTTGAGATTATGTCCTCCTTATGCTCAAAATGTTGTAGGATTTAGTGCCCATAGCCCCCACCCCCCCACCCTCCCCACCCCCGCACCCCCACCCCCAACCCCCAACCCCCCACCCTCCCCACCCCCAACCCCCACCCCCCACCCTTTACTTGTGACTTTCTCTGGGTTTGTTCTATTTATAGAAATGTCATTGTAATTTCCATGACAATCGATGCTGGCTGGGAAGATAATTTTCCTATCTCTTCTTGGCCCCCCATCTAGGGCTTTAGGAACAAAGCCTTCCTGGATTGACAAATTCATCAGTGCCCTTCTGCAGGCAGCAGATGCTAACGTGATCGCTGTGGACTGGGTTTATGGCTCTACAGGTGTCTACTTCTCAGCCGTGGAAAATGTGGTTAAGCTGGGACTCGAGATCTCCCGTTTCCTCCGTAAACTCCTGGTAGGTGTAGAAGAGCTTAGGGTGAGTTCTGGCTGCTTACGGGGGAGCAAGGGGTCAGAAAGAAGGAAGTGACATGTGAGAAGGAGCTTTAGGTGGAAGCAGAGCCACCCAATAGTCTGTGGGTCTTCGGTTCAAATCTCAACCTAGCCGCTTACAGTGCTGACCTTGGGCAGGTTTTTGAACCTCTCTGAGCCTCCCGCTTGCTCCTCTGTAAAACATGCCACTGCATGTTACATCAGAGGTGCCAATGGCTGACTCTTCTAGGTCCTCAAGAGGAAATGGCCATGGTCATGCCTCACATACGTTGGACACCAAAGGGAAAGTGAGTGGGTTGTCAAGGTGGGGAGCCCAGGGAGAGGGCAAGTGATTAACAGGGTGAGATTCTGCACTTTTTCCCAAAGCACGTGTGGCTGGTGTGTCATGCCCAAGACCTGCTTCTGATGCCTCAGGGCAAAGTGTTATCCTTGTAAGGCCAGGGGCTGCTGTGACACAAATGTAACTCACTGTAAATACCCGTTCTAGGTGCTGGGTGTGTCAGAGTCCTCAATCCACATCATTGGTGTCAGCCTGGGGGCCCATGTAGGGGGCATGGTAGGACATTTCTACAAAGGCCAGCTGGGACAGATCACAGGTAACATTCTTCCCTGCCCATCCTCTCAGGTTGAGAGAGAGAGAGAGAGAGAGAGATCATGACCTGGAAGAGCCTTTGCTAAGGCAGGCAGAGGGAAGTGTTGGGCCTTTGTTCTTATGATCAAGTCATTGATCACCACTGAAATTTACTTATTGTGGCCCTTTTGGATAAAATGGTATTGTGTTGTTATTGCATGATCTCTAATGTCAGTGTTAGAGGCCATGTATTTCTTTCTGAGCCTCAGTTTCTACAACTGTAAAATGGGTTGTAACAACTCATATATCCTTGGCCCACTATGGAAATCACCTGTAGACAGTTTTGCTAAATACTTGCAAAGTGCTGAGAACTTTATGCTTCAGGAGCTACCCTCAATCAATAAGGGACCAGAGCTGTGTGGTAAATACCCTGGCTTCCTGACACTTCATTGAGACAATTCTGAGTCATGTTCTACAGAGTCCTTCAGAGGGACCCCAGTGGGATGAGACCCAAAGAGATAATCTATTCATTTAAATTTTCTTTCGTACTCTGACTCGTTTTTCCACTCCCTCACTATGCTTTCTGTGATTTTCTCCCAAATAAGCTACTTGCACTTTAAATCCTTGTCTCACAGTCTGCTTTTTGGGAGGAAGAGGAAAAGGGATCCAAGCTAAGGCCTGGGGAGAGTAATATTTACTTTGCTCTGTTGTTGTAAGGACTAGAAAGTGTGGAAGTGCCCAGCACAAGGCCTGGCACATAGTAACTACTCAAAAAATTATAGCCATTGTTATTACTACCTGAGGATTAATAATACTGACATTAATCCTTGCCAAATGGTTGGTGTTAGCAAGCACATTTCAGAGCCAGAGAAACTGGGTCATTGAGAGGTTAGAGACAACAGAGTAGAGCTTCCTGGGAAAGGTGGTCCTGAGCTAGTTCTCTTGCCCTTGGGTCCTTGTTGGGGGACTCTGATCCGAACCGGAAGGGTTGCCCATGTAGGTGTGCAGTGGGTCCATGGGGCTTCCTGTGGCTGACATGTCTGTCCTTGCAGGCCTGGACCCTGCTGGACCGGAGTACACAAGAGCCAGCCTGGAGGAGCGCCTGGACCCTGGGGACGCCCTCTTTGTGGAAGCCATCCACACAGACACGGACAGTGAGCTGGGGTGGGGGAATGAGCACAGGGCAGAGGCCAGGAGTCTGGTATTTATCTGTGCGGTCCTGGGAGGAGACCCTTCCCCTCTAAGCTTCTGTTGCAGTGAGGAGTTTACTAGCATGATCTTGAAAGCCTCTTCCAGCTCTGTCATTCTCTGAAGACTGAGATGAATGATTTTATTTTTAGCCAGCAGCAGAAAGGAGGATTCTCATTTGTGGACCAAAACTGTTTGGTCATGAGTCTCACTCTGATTCAACACTAAGCTTTGTCTGAGGTAGTACTCAGAGGGCACTTCTGCCTGGGAAAGTCTTTCTGCTTTTTCAGGGTGAACATGCCTGGCCCCAGGAAATCGGGGCATTCCACTCCTGGGGCAGGTACTCAGACCTATCAGGACTTCCCTCCTCCCCAGAGGATAAGGCCAGCCCTCAGTCTAGTGAAGAATGAGAATTGCCCCCTCCAGTAATGAGTGGCACAGTCAAGAACCCCCAGCTCTGAATCCATCGTGACCAAATTAAGCTCTTCTGACCAGCGGCCACTCCTCCTCATTTCTACTCGACGTCAAACACCCACAGAGTCTGGTGCCAGGCCCCATGCTCAGTGTGTTGGATACAAGAAGAAATTACATTTGTCTCTGACCAGAAGAGTTTGCAGTTCAACTGAGAGATGGCCATGTCTCATTCCATTTGGCTAGAAGCCTTCTTTTAGCATTCAAGACTCACGGATTCAGGATTCTGGAAGAAACTCATGCAATTATATTATTCAACCCTCTTTGCCACCTCCATTTCACAGATAGGAAACCAAAACCCATAGCCCTCTGCTTAGCTATTAAGTTAATTAAACATGTCAATTAACAAGGTTAACGCCTTATATTACTAAATTTGCTAAATAGGTGACTCATTGGTCCCTGATTACCTGTGCTAGGCCTCTCAGTCCCCTTCAAAGTTGGAGCCACTTCCTAATGTGATTAAAAAAAAAAGGCATTCCATTTGTTCAGTCGGTCTTTATGATCTATGTAGCAGGCACTGAGGATACTACAATGCACAAGGCACCAAATAAGATCCCTGCCCACATGGAACTTACAAGCTAGTCGGCAAGCATTCGTTCACTAATTTGTTCAATAAATAAGTATTTGGCACTAACGTGTGCCAGGTACTGTGCTGGTGTTGGGGATACAGCAGGAAAAAAGACGGGTAAAGGCCCTGCCGTGGTGGAGCTTACATACAAGCGAGGAGTCAAGATAATGGCCAAGGAGGTGATATTTGAGGTGAGACTTTTTGGATGAGAATGAGCCGGTACTGGAAAGAACGGGGAGAAGAACACTCAAGGGGGAGAGGACAGCCAAAATGAAAGCCTTGTGGGTGGGGACAGGCAGAAGAGCCACGTGGTTAGAGCGCAGTGAGTGATGTGCTGAGAAAAGGGAGCAGGACCAGGCTGGACATGGCGAGGAGTTTAAATTTTATTCTATGATCAGTGAGGAGAGGACGGCGATTTGGATTTCCTTAAAAGAATACTCTGGCTGCTGGGCAGAGAATGGACTGCCAGTGGGCAGTAAGGGAAGGCTCACTGGAGGGTGTTTGCAGTGCTGGCCTGGGTGAGGGGCACAATAGTGGCACGGTCGAAGGTGGTGGCAGTAGAGATGGAGAGAAGTAGAAAGACTCAAAATATATTTTGGAGGTAGAGCTGACCCGACAGATGATGGGAGAGGATGAATTCTAGGTCATCACTTAACCCCTGGATAGATGACGTTAAGCAAGTAATACACGCTCAGTTGCTTACAACTGTGATAGATAATATGAACAAGAAAATCAGGGTCTTTGGCAGCTGAATCTGACCAAGTCTGAGGGGTCAGATACAGTCACAACGATGAGATGCAGGCTACAGCCTCTCAAACTCATCTCTTTGTAGCCAGATTATATTTCTGCTCAGTCATGAAAGCACAAAAATATGTGGGAGACTGGAAATGTGGTCCCACACACACATATCTGAACTATCACTTGAAGCAAAATAGAAAGTATTCAACAAGGAAATTTACCGAACTTATTATAACATTTACTGATTCATAAAAACTTATATTAAGGGATATTTTTCTTGATTTTATTAGGCAAATATGAGTATCTTCTTATAAATGTATTCTTAGCTTCCTTTCAGCACGGCAAAACCTGTTTAGAAAACCATCTGAGGGCTAGTTCTGTAGTCTCCCAGCACTTAGGAATGAAGTGGGCACCCATTCAGCACAGAGAGGGGGTGGGCCCCCAAGGTCAGACCTCAGGCTCTGCTGCCGGTGGACCCTGCTATGGGACCTGGAAAATAGGCCCCTGCAGTAAGTGGGTAACGGGGTTCTGCCTCCCTGCAGATTTGGGTATTCGGATTCCTGTTGGACATGTGGACTACTACGTCAACGGAGGCCAAGACCAACCCGGCTGTCCCACCTCCATTTCTGCAGGTCAGAAAGCCAGAGAGAGTTGATGTATGGCTGCCCCAGAGACTGGAATTTACCAACAGGCTTCGTGTTGAGTCAGCCAGTATGGGCCATAGGGGGTCTTCCTTACAGTATCCTTTGCTGTGTCCCATCAAGCTTACTCAGCACTTATTAAATGGATGTCTTTGGAGCCCAGGTATTCTAGGGGAGGAGTGCCTGAAATTAAAAGCCTGCTCCATATTTAGGCTCCCTCCCCACTTCTTAGGCCCTGCTGTGATCCAACGTCACTCAAGCCAATAACTTCTCTTCTTCCTGGGCCCCACTTTGTGGCAGAGTCCACAGTAGCTACATCCTCTGCAGAACCTCGCTGTGGCAGAAACAGACTGATGTGCCCAAAGCTAGCTAGCTGAAGGATCAATTCAGTGCATGACCATTTCCCCAAACTAAATTTAAGTTCTCTAAAATTGCTTTCAAGATAATCTTCTTGAATACATTCAGTGAATATGCATTTCTTCTCTTCTAAATGTATTCTTCTGGAATGTTCTTTTTGGAAATATTAATTGAATATATTCTTAGCATAATTTTAAATTTATCAAAAGCTAAGCGTTGGGGCTTCCCTGGTGGCACAGTGGTTGAGAGTCCGCCTGCCGATGCAGGGAACGTGGGTTCCTGCCCCGGTCCGGGAAGATCCCACATGCCGTGGAGCGGCTGGGTCCGTGAACCATGGCCACTGAGCCTGCGCGTCCGGAGCCTGTGCTCCGCTATGGGAGAGGCCACAGCAGTGAGAGGCCCGCGTACCGCAAAAAAAAAAAAAAAAAAAAAAAAAAAGCAGCTAAGCGTTAAGGATTGTGTAGTCTTCTTATATTCTTATGAATATAGCCAACCTATCAACATTTCATATGGGAATTTCATTTTGATTTTTGATTACTATGTTTTTAACCTTTTCCTGCTTTACCAAAATTTTAACATTTTAAGGATTCTTTTGACCACTGTGTTGAGTAACCACTAATCCAAACTTACCAACTTTACTGATTTTCCAAAAACATGTTTCTTTTAACAATTCATAAAATTTTTCAGCAATTCCGATCAGATGGGATGGTTTGATTTTAATGGCTTTTGAAAATTTCTTTGGCATTTTAATTGGTCACTTTTTTTTCTTCATAACACAATCTGAGAAGGGAAGACACAATCTGTGTCTCCCAGCTCCCTGTTATAGCTAGAAGGAGGTCGGCCATAGACAGTGTTCCAACTCTGGGGGAAAGGAAAGTCAGCAAGCAGCTCAGACTTGGTTCTGGTCCCCGAGAGGGGGTCCCAAGGTGAAAGAAGAGTCTGAAGACCCTAAACCCTGGAGTTATGGCTCATTATAGACCTCTTAGCCCCAGCAAATTCATTCAGTGTGAATTATTACAAATTTTAAAATAGTCAACAAAAGGGGGAAAGTGGGGGTGGGTGGTGGTGGTGGTGGTGTGATGAACTGGGAGACTGGGATTGACATATATACACTAATATGTATAAAATAGATAACTAATAAGAACCTGCTGTATAAAAATAAAATAAAATAAAATAGTCAACAACAACAATAACCAGAAAACCAAGTGTCTGTTATATTGGGACATTTGGCAAATTCAGTGTATCAGTCACTTGGTGAGGTGAACCTCAACACCCTGGCTTTCTTTTTTTTTTTTTTAGGTGGGTTCCAATTTTTATTATTGTTGTTAATAATAATACAATGAATGTGCTTACACACCAACCCTTCCCCTTTCTTTTTTTTTTAACATCTTTATTGGAGTATAATTGCTTTAAAATGTTGTGTTAGTTTCTGCTATATAACAAAGTGAATCACCTATATGTACACATATATCCCCATATCCCCTCCTTCTTCTTGCGTCTAACTCTCACACTCCCTATCCCACCCCTCTAGGTGGTCACAAAGCACCGAGCTGATCTCCCTGTGCGATGTAGCTGCTTCCCACTAGCTATCTATTTTACATTTGGTAGTGTATATATGTCCATGCCACTCTCTCACTTCGTCCAGGCTTACCCTTTCCCCTCCCTGCGTCCTTGAGTCCATTCTCTACGTCTGCGTCTTTATTCCTGTCCTGCCCTAGGTTCATTAGAACCTTTTTTTTTTTTTTAGAGTCCATATATATATGTTAGCATACAATATTTGTTTTTCTCTTTCTGACTTACTTCACTCTGTATGACAGACTCCAGGTCCATCCACCTCACTACAAATAACTCAATTTTTGTTTCTTTTAATGGCTGAGTAATATTCCATTGTATATATGTGCCACATCTTCTTTATCCATTCATCTGTCGATGGACAAGTAGGTTGCTTCCATGTCCTGGCTATTGTAAATAGAGCTGCAATGAACATTGTGGTACACGACTCTTTTTGAATTATGGTTTTCTCAGGGTATATGCCCAGTAGTGGATTCCTGGGTCATATGGTAGTTATACTTTTAGTTTTTTAAAGAACCTCCATACTGTTCTCCACAGTGGCTGTATCAATTTACATTCCCACCAGAAGTGCAAGAGGGTTCTCTTTTCTCCACACCCTCTCCAGCATTTATTGTTTGTAGATTTTTTGATGATGGCCAGTCTGACCAGTGTGAGGTGATACCTCATTGTAGTTTTGATTGCATTTCTCTAATGATTAATGATGTTGCGCATCCTTTCATGTGTTTGTTGGCAATCTGTATATCTACTTTGGAGAAATATCTACTTAGGTCTTCTACCCATTTTTGGATTGGGTTGTTTGTTTTTTTGATATTGAGCTGCATGAGCTGCTTGTATATTTGGGAGATTAATCCTTTGTCAGTCGCTTTGTTTGCAAATATTTTCTCCCATTCTGAGGGTTCTCTTTTCGTCTTGTTTATGGTTTCCTTTGCTGTGCAAAAGCTTTTGTTTCATTAGGTCCCATTTGTTTATATTTCCATTTCTCTAGGAGATGGGTCAAAAAGGATCTTGCTGTGATTTTTGTCATAGAGTGTTCTGCCTATGTTTTCCCCGAAGTGTTCTATAGTGTCTGCCCTTATATTTAGGTCTTTAATCCATTTTGAGTTTATTTTTGTGTATGGTGTTCGGGAGTGTTCTAATTTCATTCTTTTACATATAGGTGTCCAGTTTTCCCAACATCACTTATTGAAGAGGCTGTCTTTTCTCCATTGTATACTCTTGCCTCCTTTATCAAAAAAAGGTGACCATATGTGTGTGAGTTTATCTCTGGGCTTTCTATCCTGTACCATTGATCCATATTTCTGTTTTTGTACCACTACCATACTGTCTTGATTACTGTAGCTTTGTAGTATAGTCTGAAGTCAGGGAGCCTGATTCCTCCAGCTCTGTTTTTCTTTCTCAAGATTGCTTTGGCTATTTGGGGTCTTTTGTGTTTCCATACAAATTGTGAATTTTTTTGTTCTAGTTCTGTGTAAAATGCCATTGATAGTTTGATAGGGATTGCTTTGAATCTGTAGATTGCTTTGGGAATTATAGTCATTTACACAATGGTGATTCTTCCAATCCAAGAACATGGTATGTCTCCCATCTGTTTGTATCATCTTTAATTTCTTTCATCAGTGTTTTATAGTTTTCTGCATACAGGTCTTTTGTCTCCTTAGTTAGGTTTATTCCTAGGTATTTTATTCTTTTTGTTGCAGTGGTAAATGGGAGTGTTTCCTTAAATTCTCTTTCAGATTTTTCATCATTAGTGTATAGGAATGCAAGAGATTTCTGTGCATTAATTTTGTATCCTGCTATTTTACCAAATTCATTGATTAGCTCTAGTAGTTTTCTGGTAGCATCTTTAGGGCTCTCTATGTATACTATCATGTCATCTACAAATAGTGACAGTTTTATTTCTTCTTTTCCAATACGGATTCCTTTTATTTCTTTTTCTTCTCTTATTGCTGTGGCTAAAACTTCCAAAATTATGTTGAATAAGAGTGGTAAGAGTGGGCAAACTTGTCTTGTTCCTGATCTTAGAGGAAATGGTTTCAGTTTTTCACCATTGAGAATGATGTTGGCTGTGGGTTTGTCATATATGGCCTTTATTATGTTAAAGTAAGTTCCCTCTGTGCGTACTTTCTGGAGAGTTTTTATCATAAATGGGTGTTGAATTTTGTGGAAAGCTTTCTCTGCATCTATTGAGATTATTATAGGTTTTTATCCTTCAATTTGTTAATATCGTGTATCACATTGGTTGATTTGCATATACTGAAGAATCCTTGCATTCCTGGGATAAATCCCACTTGATCATGGTGTATGATCCTTTTAATGTGCTGTTAGATTCTGTTTGCAAGTATTTCATTGAGGATTTTTGCATCTATGTTCATCAGTCATATTGATCTGTAGTTTTCTTTTTTTGTGACATCTTTGTCTGGTTTAGGTATAAGGGTGATGGTGGCCTTGTAGAATGAGTTTGGGAGTGTTCCTCCCTCTGCTATATTTTGGAAGAGTTTGAGAAGGATAGGTCTTAGTTCTTCTCTAAATGTTTGATAGAATTCACCTGTGAAGTTATCCGGTCCTGGGCTTTTGTTTGTTGGAAGATTTTTTATCACAGTTTCAATTTCAGTGCTTGTGATTGGTCTGTTTATACTTTCTATTTCTTCCTCGTTCAGTCTCGGAAGGTTGTGCTTTTCTAAGAATTTGTCCATTTCTTCCAGGTTGTCCATTTTATTGGTATAGCATTGCGTGTAGTAATCCCTCATGATTCTTTGTATTTCTGCAGTGTCAGTTGTTACCTCTCCTATTTCATTTCTAATTCTGTTGATTTGAGTCTTGACCCTGTTTTTCTTGATGAATCTGGTTAATGGTTTATCAATTTTGTTTATCTTCTCAAAGAACCAGCTTTTAGTTTTATTGATCTTTGCCATTGTTTCCTTCATTTCTTTTTCATTTATTTCTGATCTGATCTTTATGATTTTTTTCCTTCTGCTAACTTTGGGGTTTTTTTGCTCTTCTTTCTCTAATTGCTTTAGGTGTAAGGTTAGGATGTTAATTTGAGATTTTTCTTGTTTCCTGAGGTAGGATTGTATTGCTATAAACTTCCCTCTTAGAACTGCTTTTGCTGCATCCCATAGGTTTTGGATCATCATGCTTTCATTGTCATTCGTTTCTAGGTATTTTTTGATTTCCTCTTTGATTTATTCTGTGATTTCTTGGTTAGTCAGTAGCATATTGTTTAGCCTACATGTGTTTGTCTTTTTTACATTTTTTCCCCTGTAATTGATATCTGGTCTCATAACATTGTGATTGGAAGAGATACTTGATACAATTTCAATTTTCTTAAATTTACCAAGGCTTGATTTGTGACCCAAGATGTGATCTATCATGGAGAATGTTCCATGAGCACATGTGAAGAAAGTGTATTCTGTTGTATTTGGATGGAATATCCTATGAATATCAATTAAGTCCATCTTGTTTAATGTGTCATTTAAAGCTTGTGTTTCCTTATTTATTTTTATTTTGGATGATCTGTCCATTGGTGAAAGTGGGGTGTTAAAGTCCCCTACTACAATTGTGTTACTGTCTGTTTCCCCTTTTATGGCTGTTAGCATTTGCATTATGTATTGAGGTGCTCCTATGTTGGGTGCATAAATATTTGCAATTGTTATATCTTCTTCTTGGATTGATCCCTTGATCATTATGTAGTGTCTTTCTTTGTCTTTTGTAATAGGCTTTATTTTAAAGTCTATTTTGTCTGATATGAGAATGGCTACTCCAGCTTTCTTTTGATTTCCATTTGCATGGAATATCTTTTTCCAACCCCTCACTTTCAGTCTGTATGTGTCTGTAGGTCTGAAGTGGGTCTCTTGTAGACAGCATATATACAGGTCTTGTTTTTGTATCCATTCAGCCAGTCTATGTCTTTTGGTTGGAGCAATTAATCCATTTACATTTAAGGTAATTATCGATACATATGTTCCCATTACCATTTTCTTAATTGCTTTGGGTTTGTTATTGTAGGTCTTTTCCTTCTCTTGTGTTTCCTACCTAGAGAAGTTCCTTTAGCATTTGTTGTAGAGCTGGTTTGGTGGTGCTGAATTCTCTTAACTTTTGTTTGTTTGTAAAGATTTTAATTCTCCATCAAATCTGAATGAGATCCTTGCTGGGTAGAGTAATCTTGGTTGTAGGTTTTTCCCTTTCATCACTTTAAATATGTCCTGCCACTCCCTTCTGACTTGCAGAATTTCTACTGACAGATCAGCTGTTAACCTTATGGGGATTCCCTTGTATGTTATTTGTTGCTTTTCCTTTGCTGCTTTTAATATTTTTTCTTTGTATTTAATTTTTGATAATTTGATTCATATGTGTCTTGGCGTGTTTCTCCTTGGATTTATCCTGTATGGGACTCTCTGCACTTCCTGGACTTAACTATTTCCTTTCCCATATTAGGGAAGTTTTCAACTATAATCTCTTCATATATTTTCTCAGACCTTTTTTTTTTTTGTCTTCTTCTGGGACCCCTATAATTCGAATGTTGGCACATTTAATGTTGTCCCAGAGGTCTCTGAGACCGTCCTCAATTCTTTTCATTCTTTTTTCTTTATTCTGCTCTACAGTAGTTATTTCCACTATTTTATCTTCCAGGTCCCTTATCCGTTCTTCTGCCTCAGTTATTCTGCTATTGATTCCTTCTAGGGAATTTTAAATTTCATTTATTGTGTTGTTCATTATTGTTTGTTTGCTCTTTAGTTCTTCTTGTTCCTTGTTAAATGTTTCTTGTATTTTCTGCATTCTATTTCCAAGATATTGGATCATCTTTACTATCATTACTCTGAATTCTTTTTCAGGTAGACTGCCTGTTTCCTCTTCATTTGTTTGGTCTGGAGGGTTTTTACCTTGCTCCTTCATCTGCTGCATATACCTGTTTTCTCATTTTGTTTAACTTACTGTGTTTGGGGTCTCCTTTTTGCAGGCTGCAGGTACATAGTTCCTGTTGTTTTTGATGTCTATGGTCAGTGGGTGAGGTTGGTCCAGTGGCTTGTGTAGGCTTCCTGGTGGAGGGGACTGGTGCCTGTGTTCTGGTGAGTGGGGCTGGATCTTGTCTTTCTGGTGGGCAAGGCTGTGTACGGTGGTGTGTTTTGGGGTGTCTGTGAACTTAGTATGATTTTAGGCAGCCTCTCTGCTAATGGGTTGGGTTTTGTTCCTGTCTTGCTAGTTGTTTGGCATGGGGCGTCCAGCACTGGAGCTTGCTGGATGCCCTATGCCATGCCCAGCTCTGTTGGGTGGAACTGGGTCTTAGCATTGAGATGGAGATTTCTTGGAGAGTTCTCGCCGATTGATATTACGTGGGGTCAGGAGGTCTCTGGTGGTCCAGTGTCCTGAACTCAGCTCTCCCGCCTCAGAGGCTCAGGCCTGACACCAGGCCAGAGCACCAAGACCCTGTCAGCCACACACCTCAGAAGAAAAGGGAGAAAAAAAGAAAGAAAGAAATAATAATAAAATAAAAATATATATTTTTAAAAAGTAATAATAAAATAATAATAAAAACAAGAGAGCAACAAAACCAATAAACAAATCCACCAATGATAACAAGTGCTAAAATCTATACTAAGATAAATATAAAAATCAGAAACAAATCAGTCACAGACAGCAAACCCCAAGTATACAGTTGCTCCCAAAGTCCACCGTCTCAATTTTTTGTTGATTCGTTGTCTATTCAGGTATTCCACAGATGTAGGGAACCTCAAGTTGATTGTGGGGATTTAATCTTCTGCTGCTGAGGCTGCACAGAGAAATTTCCCTTTCTGTTTGCACAGCTCCTGGGGTTCAGCTTTGGTTTTGGCCCTGCATGTAGGTCGCCCTCAGGCATCTGTTCCCTGCCCAGACAGGAGGGGATGAAGCAGCGGCTGATTAGGGGGCTCTGGCTGTCTCATGCTGTGGGGAGGGAGGGGTACAGTAGTTATAATTGGAATGCAGGGTGAGCCTGTAGCAGCAGAGGCCAGTGTGACATTGCAACAGCCTGAGGTGCACCATGTGTTCTCCCAGGGAATTTGTCCCTGGATCACGGGACCCTGGCAGTGGCGGGCTGCACAGGCTCCCGGGAGGGGAGGTGTGGATAGTGACGTGTGCTTGCACACAGGCTTTTTGGTGGCTGCAGCGGCAGCCTTAGCGTCTCATGCCCGTCTCTGGGGTCTGTGCTGATAGCCGCGGCTCGCGCCCGTCTCTGGAGCTCGTTTAGGCGGTGGTCTGAATTCCCTCTCCTCGTGCACCCCGAAACAATGGTCTCTTGCCTCTTAGGCAGTTCCAGACTTCTTCCCGGACTCCTTCCCGGCTAGCTGTGGTGCACTAGCCCCTTCAGGCTGTGTTCACACAGCCAACCCCAGTCCTCTCCCTGGGATCTGACCTGAGCCTGAGCCTCAGCTCCCAGCCCTGACCCGTCCTGGCGGGTGAGCAGACAAGCCTCTCGGGCTGGTGAGTGCTGGTCAGCACCGATCCTCTGTGCAGGAATCTCTCCACTCTTCCCTCTGCACCCCTGTGGCTGTGCTCTCCTCTGTGGCTCCAAAGCTTCCCCTCCCACCACCCTCTGTCTCCTCCAGTGAAGGGGCTTCCTAGTGTGTGGAAACCTTTCCTCCTTCACAGATCCATTCCCAAGGGGCAGGTCCTATCCCTATTCTTTTGTCTCTGTTTTTTCTTTTGCCCTACCCAGGTACGTGGGGAGTTTCTTGCCTTTTGGGAAGTCTGAGGTCTTCTGCCAGCGTTCAGTAGGTGTTCTACAGGAGTTGTTCCACATGTAGATGTATTTTTGATGTATTTGTGGGGAGGAAGTTGATCTCCGTGTCTTACTCTGCCATCTTGAAGGTCTAACGCATTGGCTTTCATTGATGGACTGTGAACTGCGGGGGACTCCCTTGATTGTCTTGTTGCTGGGTTGTGTATAATGAGGTTGTAAAAAATTGGTTGTGTGGGTGATGCTGAAGAAGGTAAAAATGTGCAGACAGATATCCGTTTTGAGAGGGAGGGTTGGGATCGCCAGCTCTCTGTATGTTCCCATTTTCTTAAAGAGAGTTTTTATGATCGTGGAAGAATGGGTGTGTATGTAAACAATTTTCTTGGTAAATTAACTAAGTTACCCAGGAAAGTTAAAAAGAAAAGTGAGAGTGTAGTAACCATGTTCATTAATATTTTTAAAATGTGGCTCCAGGGACATCCCACGTATTTATAGCCTGTTGGAGTATAAAATTCAATAAAATTACAGTAAGTAGCATGGAGGGAGTTTCCATTTGTCTTGAACTGAAACCTTCGTTGTGTTCTTTTTGCCCTGTTCAGGCTACAGTTATCTGATCTGTGATCACATGAGGGCTGTGCACATCTACATCAGTGCCCTGGAGAATTCCTGTCCATTGATGGCCTTTCCTTGTACCAGCTACAAGGTCTTCCTTGCTGGACACTGTCTGGATTGTTTCAACCCTTTTCTGCTTTCCTGTCCAAGGATCGGTAAACGCTACCCCTTTGGCTTCCTTTGACAGTTTGGGGAAAGTTCAAATCTTGTCACCTCTTTAAGTCCTGATCTCCTATGGTCAAGAGGTCTACCCGAGCAGGGTAAAGAAAACTTAAGCAATGAGTCGTTCAGCCTGTCCTCACCTGGAAGGTGGTGTTTAGCTCTCTGCGTCCCACCCCTCACCCTCTATACCACTGCCTGATGCCATACTGGCTCTGCACACAACCCCCCCCCCCCACACACAGGCACTGGCAGGTAAGTCCAGCCTCAGGATGCTCTCCAGAAGCACTGGTATAGTCCAGATTGTCTGTACCCACTCTCAGACCCGATGCTCACCATAGGTCTTCCTCGCTAGGCCAGCCATTCTCCAATTCCTGATAGGCTGTAAATCCCCAAGGCTGGCACACTGTGCCCACCTTAGAGGTGTGAGACCTCATGCCGGCTGGAGGGGTTCCTAACTGCCGAGTGGCCTGGGCACACTTGTGGATGATCCAGGCCAGTCTGGAGAGAAGGGCTCAGGAAGGCTGAGGCTCCAGCCTCAACTCACCCTGTGCAGATCATGGCTGTGAAAATCCTGGGGTCATCCAGTGTGGAGGGCTCCAGGAAAACGCCTGGGTAGTGTAAATGGGTCTTCCCCCTCCCTCACTCTCCCACTTCCCACTCCTGGCTGCCACTCAGAACCGCAGCAGCCTGCCATTGCTTATAGAAATGAAATTAATATCAGCTTGACAAAATGTTAAAGCAGGGGTGGTTTCCCATAATAAAGCGAATCAATATTACTTCCTACTCATCGGGCATATGTCACTGTTTCCCACAGTTGTGATGGACCAGACGGTTTAACAACCACTTCACACTGCCCCGCCTCATCTCTCGCTAGCCTTTCCCTTTTTTCCAAACACCACAGGGATGCTAACTACTTATACCGCCAAGAGTATTTCATGTTTCCTCACCCTGTGTCCCTTTGCCCAGACTATACTTTCTGCCTGGAATGCCCTTCTCTGACTTGCCAACCACTATTCTTCAGCTCAAGCACCTCCCTGTGCTCCAGTGCACAGGATACAAACGCCACTAAAACAACTGTCATATAGATTGTTTTGCAAGTTGAAGACATCATTTCAAATTTCTTATAAATACTCCCTGGGAATGGGCCAGACAATCTGCAGAATGTATTTGTTGTCTACCTGTATGTTTATTCCCATCTGGATGGGGTCGCTTGTATCCCAGGACTCACCGCAGGGCACGGCGCATCATGAGTATACAGTGGAGTTGTCTGTGGAATAAATGGGTGCATGAATTAATCGATACATGGCTGGGTGCCGTGGAGCCCTGAAATGGCCTCCTCAGGGCTCTGCTGTCTTTGCTTCTCTATCTCTAGGACTGGTGGAACAAGGTGGTGTTAAGATAGAGCCACTTCCCAAGGAAGTGAAGGTCTACCTCCTGACCACTTCCACGGCTCCATATTGCGGTGAGTGCGGGCAAATGAGCTGCTCAGCTCTGCCAGTGTGCTGTCCAGCTGAGTCCAGGGCTCTGTCTTGGGCTGTGTCCAGCCCAGCATGGTAGCTGAAGTGGGAGGTGAAGACCTGGGGCAAAAATGTCATGGGAAGGGAGAGGTGGGGGACAGCAGCTACTGGTCTTAGATAGAACCAAAACTTTTCAGAGCTAGCCCAAACCACTGCTCTGTGGATGAAAACTTGGCGGCATCTTACCTTACTGTCGGTACACTGGTCTTCATTCCTCCCCACCCCACCATGGAAACCTGCCTTCCAGTGTAGGTTCTCTCTGGAGTGGTATTTGGGAGTACCTTTTGGATTTCTCCTTCCTGCATGCATTTCCCCCTCCTTATTGCCCATCCTATGTGTCTCCCACTCTGGCAGCCCTCCTAGGTCGGGGTCCACGAGGAATACTGAACCTTCATATACATATTCCAGCTGTTTACTATGGCTCCTAACCACTGCATTTCATTGAAGCTAAGATGCCAGCGATTGTGAGAGATGTTTAATGTGAGAGAAATGGGCGTCTTAGTATCTATGACATACATTACAGGCTGAACCATCCTCCTTCCCTATGCTATTTGCATCTTAACTAGGTTGACTATACTTCCTGATTTTGTTATCCTGTTATCCTGGTTCATTGTGTGTTCAGAATAGAAGTACGCTGGTTTGGAGGGGACATTATATGATCACCTAATTCTAAATGATTTTCTGATCAGCTGGTGTCTGGTTGGTTGGTGGAGGGGTCTTTGTGGCTTTACCTTCCTGGTACTAGAGGGCCTGGTGAAGTGTGAGACAGAGCTCGAAGCTCAGGCTCTGTGGTCACCCAGACCTGGATCTGAATCTCGGCTTCTCCATTTACCAGCTGTGTCATCAGGAACAAGTTTTTTTTAACCTTTCTGAACCTCTATAGACTTATGTGGAAAATGGGAAAAATAACAGTACCTATTTCAAAGAATCAATTGTGAGGATAAAATAAAATACATAGTACACAATCACCAGCACAGTGACTGGAACTCAGTAAGTAATAACTCCCTTCCCTCTGTCAACGGGAGAATTTGGGAGATGAGGTGGGGGTGTTTCTAACTTCATGCCAGAGAGAATACGTAGCTACTTCTTAGGAATAAAGTGGGTTACAAGAGTCACCTGTGGGCTTTCCACATGTATCAGCTCATCTGAGAACCCAGCCCCGAGCGGTGATGTGCCCAAGGCTGCGTGGGTGGGTGAAGAGGTCAGCATTCAACTCCAGGTCTTCTGACTCCAAAACCTTTACCTTTTCCAGGTCATCATCTGCCTCCATACTTGTGTCTCTGTCCCCTCTTCCAAGAACCTGCTCTTTTCAGCTGTATTTCTCAGTTAGGTCAGCCTGAGGGAGGACTTTGTCTGGGTCGGAGGTGGGGCTGCAGGAACCAGACATCCCGTTTCTACTTCCAGCTCCAGGGCAGCTTCGCGACAGCTCCTCTCTGTCCGCATAGCCAGGGAGCCTGAGGAACACCTGGAAGTTAAAGGCATTTTTAGGTCCCTGCTAAGGGTGATTCACCAGGCCATACATTTTCTGACTGTTTCATTTTTGTTGTGAGACTCCCTCCCCATTCCCCCAGAAGTATGGCTGTGTCTGTTCAAAAACCTCAGGGGACCTGCCTCTTCTGAGCCTTCCATTCTGAGCATCAGAGCTGGACCCATCCTCTCCTGGGGGTGGGAGGTACGGGGCACCCACCGGGTAGCCCACCTGGCAGCTCCCGCTCTCACCCACTCCCAAGCCATCATGGCACTGAGCTCCCATCACCCAGCACTCTTGGCCTGTAGTCACCGTTGGCCTCTGCCAGGCAGGCACCAGAATGGACAGAGAATCTTCTCCAAAAAATCATTTTTCTCACAATATTACTTTTCTCTTGTAGAGCAATGTTTCACCCGAAATGTTTTCTCCCCATCAACTCATTTAATCCTCATCATGTTCTGTGAGGTGATGTTGGGGGTTATTGATTATAGATGAAGGAACTGAGGCACAGAGAGGTTCAGTGACTTAGGCAAGGCGATACAACTAGTAAGCAGCAGGCCTGGCCTTGGACCCATTTCCCCTGGCAAACCATCCAGGGCTCATGGGCTGTTTCCCATGTCATGTCCCCAAGCAGGTCGGATTTCACTACCAGCTCCTACCCACCAAATGTTAGCAGACCTGGCCCTCCTAGGGCTTTCAGGGTAATCAGAGAAGAGAGAAGCAGAACCTCAGGAAACTTTCTTAATCAGTGATACATGCTGATAAAGGAAGAAGCGATATAATATATCAAACTCAGCCCAGAGAATTAAATTCCTAAAGCTATGTAAGTTAGCCGTTTTTCCACATTGCAGATATCCACTCCAGTTCAGCCCTTGCCCATCAACATAACAATCTGCATCCGTAATAAACAACTGAGAAAGAGAGACAGAGGGGACGTGGCATCTGACGTTTCGCTCTGTGGAGCGGGGAGCACGTAGCGCTCCCTTGTCTTCTTGTGGGTTCTTGGCAGTGAGTCCTGTTACTAACCCCATGAGCCCCGATGGACCACATCACTCCTCCAACTTAGAGCTGACTCTCCTTAAATTCACTTAGTCCCTCCTCCCAATGTTCACCCATAAAACATGACAAACGAAAAAGTACAGGTAGGGCAGAGCTCTAGCTATGTCCCAACCACCAAAGGAGTCTGTGAAAATGTTCGGAGACCGAAGTCACTGCATGGTGCCACCAGATGGGCTTACCCCTTAGTGAGGAAAGGATGGGATGCTGGGGAAGCTGTAACCCTTCTTAACCTCTCTTGCCAAAGGGGCAGCAGGTCTGGGGATATCACCGTGAACCAGGCTGCTCAGCCAGTCTGTGTCGAAAATACCGGCTTTGAGAGCCTCGGTGTCTGTGCTGCCCAAGCAGGTGGAGATGCCACACAGGCACCCAGCCACCACAGGGAGGGCAGTAGTCATCTCCTGCACACATGGTGGGTTCCCTGACACAGGGGGTATGCTAAGGGGGGGAGGGGCGTTGCTCTATTTTATGAGTTAATTGTTTAGTATAAGATAGACCCTTTTTGGTTCTTTCAAAATCACACCATCAGGATAATGTCACTCATTGGTAACAAAGAGTGACACAGTGCCAAAGAGTGGCACATTCTAGGATTACAAGTAATAATAAAAACTCTCATGTATTGAATGATTCCTAGGCACAGGCACTGTCTAAGGACTTTATATGCATTAACGCATTTAATTCTCATTCAGACCTGTGGGGTATGTAATTTATTATCCCAATTTACACTAGAGGAAGCTGAGAACCTGCAACAACAGGTAATCTGCTCCAGGTCACACAGCTGCTAAGAGCGAGAGCGAGATTTCCCAACTGCCCTGCTGCTCTCTGGGACATTTTGTGCATTGCACCCACTGACCTCTGGCCCAGTTATCTGCTCTGCTTTGGTTTCCTAGTGCATCACAGCCTTGTGGAGTTTTACTTGCTGAAGCTGAGAAACCAGGACACCTGCATCACGGTCACCTTCCTTAGCAGCAGTGTCACCTCCTCGGTCACGATCACCATGTACGTAAGTGTCCCACATGGCTGGCTTCTCTCCTTCCATTTACATACATGCACATATATGCCAGGACAGGCACTGTGTGATCACTGATGGGTGGGTGGAGCCAGCTGAGCTGGGGAGGGGGGTGAGGGTGGCACCTGCCACAGATGGACCCACAGATACAGGCTGGGCAACTGTTCCAGGTTCACGATCAGTACTGGGTCCAAGTATAGTGTATTCAGACAATAGCAGACAAGCAGGCAGACAGCAGTAATGGAACGTCCCAACAGGTGGGGAGAGTTTGGGGATTGGGTCCCTGATAGGAAACAGCATCAGGAATCCAGGCAGGGGTCATTAGGGATGTCAGCAAGTAGGAAGGCCTCAGCCATTGGCCCAGGGAGGGCTGGCCAGAGCCTGGGAAGCACCTACTCCTGGGCGGAGGGATGGGAGGAGAGGGGGGCAGTACTAGATGGGTTTCTAGAACAGACTCTCAGGCAGAGGGTCAGTTAGCAAATGAGTGCAAGGTGAGGACCAGCAGGGTTGATGCTGAGTGGTGCCAATCCCTAGAACTGGGGCTGATTTCCTTTCTTTGTTGGGTCACACTTGGGCCTCGCAGCTGGTGAGACCAGGCTTGAGGTAAGCAGGCAGAGAGCCTCAACTGCAGGGAGCCGCAAGCCTGGCAGGGGACAGGAACTCAGCAGCAGTGGTGCATGTTTCTTTAAAAAGTCATTGGGGGCTTCCCTGGTGGCGCAGTGGTTGAGAGTCCGCCTGCTGATGCAGGGGGCACAGGTTCGTGCCCCGGTCCGGGAAGATCCCACGTGCCGCGGAGCGGCTGGGCCCGTGAGCCATGGCCGCTGAGCCTGCGTGTCCGGAGCCTGTGCTCCGCTATGGGAGAGGCCACAGCAGTGAGAGGCCCACGTACTGCAAAAAAAAAAAAAAAAAAGTCATTGGTTAGTTACTCACAAGTCAGCAGGAGACAGACTAATCAGATAAATCACTGTCTCAGTCAGGGCTCAGCCTGGAAACCAGAGCCCAAGCCAGGCAGTCCCATAGAAGGAAATTAACACAAAGAGCTAATTACAAAAGTGTGGGGAGAACTGAAAACCCGAAAGGAGGATGGGGAGGCAATGCAGAGATCAGCAAAAGGAGTCACTCCACCCCAGAGCTCGAGGGACAAAGCCAGGTGGTGTTGGTAGAACAAGGAATGGGATGGGCGGTGCAGGGTGGGAATGATTGGCAGGAGTGGGAAGCAGGGAGGAAATGCAGCTCCTCCAAATCACTGCCTGAAGCAGCGTCCCGCCTGTGCAGGGGAGCCTGAGAAGTGTGGTTTGCAGGGGGATAGATGGAGCACAAACAGGGACGTGACCAGTGCCCATACACAGAAATGCACAATTGTCAGCAGTGGCAGGGGCTACGAGAACAAATAAGATAGAGCCTGACCAAGCGTGAAGAAACAATGTTTGAGTTGAGATCTGAAGGATTTGGAGGATCCTTCCCCCCAGACCAGGGGTTAGTGAGATATGACATGGGGAGCAGACAGCAGTGGGACCAGGCATGGGGAGAGGAAGCTGGAGGGGCAAGTCAGGGTCAGACCATGCCACGCCTGGAAGGACAGGGTAGGGATTTGGGGTTTTATCCTGAGAGCAGTTTGGAGAGCTGCTGGGAATTTTAAACAAGAGAGTGATGGGATCAGATTTGGGTTTGGAAACATTTCTCAGGCTGCAGTGATGGATATTAACTGCTGTCAGGGAAAGACAAGTTTCTGCTGGGAGGAGCTCCCGTCTGGGCTCCCAGACACTCTCCCACCAGGCAGTGCTCCAACTCACCCAGGCCGCACAGCACAGGACAGCAGGCAGTCAGGACACCCACACAGATCTTGGGGTGCCCACGTGAGCCTTGCAGATTATAGCTGAGTAATTTTCATTAGATCAGTTCAAGGTCACGTTACTTCTGCAAGGGTGTTTTTATCACCTTTCCAGCCCACTGGTAGATGAGCCGACACTGGCAGGAATCATGACAATGACACACAACTCTGGCTGCTTGTTAGAACCACCTGGAGAGCTTTAAAGAATACTGACAGCAAGCCCCACTCCAGACCAGTAGCAGTAGAATCTCCAGGTATGGCTTCAACCACTACACTGTTAGAAGCTCCCTGAGTGATCGGAATGGACATCCACAGATTCCTTCTTTTTTCTCCCCAAAGAGATTTGCATTATTGTTTTGAAGAAGGCTATCAGAACATGATTATCTTCAATTCCTTGGTTCTTGTTTCCTCTTGCAGAACAGAAATTTAAAAGAAGGGAGGGGGTTTATGTGTGGTCTTTCCCCTACTTTCTATAACTTTGTGAAACCCCAAGATTTCCTTCCAATTAGAAAATTTACCTGGGCCAAGTCCCCAGGCCACTCACTCACAGTGTCCTTTGTAGCCCTTCTAGTTTGCAAGCTCTCCATCCAAGCAGACTCTTAAAGTGAATAATCTTCTTATTTTTTCCTCTGAAATACTTCAAAACACTTTTGAAATCTAAAAAAAAAAATAAGAAAGAAAGAGAGAGAGAGAGAAGGGAAGAAAACGGGACAGCTTTTAAACAAAGTTTTACCAAATCTTCCTCAAAAGGACAAAACAAACTATATGACTAATCCTGGGTTAGAAAGTACACAAAGAAGACATTTCATCAGTATGAAGACGCCAGAAAGGAAAGGGAAACCATGCTCACTTTAGACAACACCCAGTGCCACCGCGGAGGGGAAAGCAGCGCCTTCCGGGCTCTCCCTCTTTCTCACAGTCCCTCTTTCTGAGCCCAGAGGGGACTGGAACAGGCCAGAGCAGGGCACAGGGGGGCGGGGCATGGGGGGGTGGCTGGGGCTTAGACCTAGGGCTGTGTGACTCCAAAGCCACAGCTGGGAGGAGACCACACCTGGACTCCACCGCAGCTCTGTCTGGCTTCGAGGCCCGTTGTTTGTTTGTTCATTTGTTTCCATCTACACTTTCATACTCAGTCTAAAATAGAGAAGTCCTCACACAAACTTCTTGGAACTGAACATCCTGGAAGAGGCCTCCACTTCCAGGTAGATGGACCTGAGACTGAAGATATTCACTAATCAGAATTCAGATCTTCCCTAACCTGAATTCAGTTCTTCACTAACTAGGACCCTTTCCCAGATGTGAAAATCCAAGGGCTACTATTTTGCTGCAGGGTCCACTTATTCACTTTCAAAAAGCAACACCTATTTTCTGCATCACATTCAAAGCTGTGAGGGTGTGGGCCGAGGGGCTGGTGAGGGTGATGCAGAGGACCGTGGAGCCCACCTTCCAGGAACTAACTCACCGGGCTACCCGCGGAGCCCCTAGGAGCCAAGGGGAGGCAAAGGCCAAACATGTGCGGCAGTAAGTTACTTTGCCTTTCCCTTACAGACCTAGACAGCAACGCCACGGGAAAGGAATCATAGCTCACCCCAGCCCTCAGTGCCAGATAAACCAGGTGAAACTCAAGTTTCAGCCTTCCAACCGAGTTTGGAAAAAAGACCGGACTATCGTTATCGGGATGTTCTGCACTGCTCCTTTGCCCGTCCATGACAAGTAAGCCCCGTATCCACCCCGCCCCAGACACACCCACAAGGATCAATCCTGACCTTAGATGTGACACTTGTTGAGGTGCAATCTCATCACGGGTATGAGCTTCCTTGATGCGGAGGTGACAGAAGACCCAGGGTTTTCCTGAACCTCCTGCAGGGCCATCTTGGGTTGGGATGCTAAGAAGACAAAGAGGTTGGACTTTAATTCCCCATCCCCACTTTAATATAAGAAACTCCATTTTATCTGAAATATATATATATTAAATATGTATAGATAATTATAACATACGATATATATAAAATATATATTTTTATATATACATATATGTTTTATTACCTGCTATACTTAGTTTCTCTGTAAGATTTTATTGGAACAAACATTGCTCTTGCATATTTCCCCTTCTTTAGCCTCCACTGGTCACAGTCATGGGTGTGGATCCAGAATCCCTGTCCCCTTTACCCCACCTCTAGTAGGCATTTAGAGTATTAGTCTTTCCACACCTGGCCCTCGGAGGACAGGAGTGGGCTCCTGGTAATCCAAGAGTAATCATCCCATAGACGATTGTAGAATTCTTTCACCTGACATCACCGAAACACAGGCGCACGCAACTCTGAGCCCTCTCTCCCGACCAATCAGGAACCTGCCCTGAGGACACACCCTCTTGTTGCTCTTCTCTTGCAGTAGAAGGACCGTCTGCTTACCTGAGCCAGTGAACTTACAAGCAAGTGAGACTGTTTCTCATGACCTGAAAATAACCTGTATATAGTTATATAAGGGCAGGATACATCTCCCTGGATTGGGGGTGGCGGTTCAACTTATTCTAAGCTATTACTACTAAGAAAGAACACAAAAATCTTGGTTATTTTCCCCATAATTAGCTACCTTAGAGAGGAGAGAGAGCTCATTTTACAGAGCTTTATCTCCATTGTGAATTTAAAGAAGCTTACAGAGATACCATTTCAACTTTCCTATTCATACTTAACTGCAATTGCCCCATATCCTTGGACATCTGTACCTAGGATTCAACAGAAACATATACAGGAAAAAGGCTCTTTTTTTTTTTTTTCAAATAAAACTCCATGGAATATCTGAATCGTTTGTTTTATTGGTACGGAATTCTGTTATGTACAGAAAAGGTGATTTACAGTCTGTGGGATTGGAGAAAACAGTAGATGCTGAATTCTCTATATTAAAATAGCAATTGTGGGACTTTCCTGGTGGACCAGGGGTTAAGAATCTGCCTTCCAATGCAGGGGACGCGGGTTCGATCCCTCGTTAGGGAACTAAGATCCCACATGCCGCAGGGCAACTAAGCCCCGCGCGCCGCAACTAAGAGCCAAGGCAGCCAAATAAATAAATAAATGTTTTTTAAAAAGTAGCAATTGGAAAGAAGTGCTTGGTATAAGAGAGGGGGTGGAGGGTGGGGAGGAAGATGGTACCACTCACCATCCCTTACCATTGCCTTCTCTGGGTAACTGGAAGGTTTGGGGGATCAGAGAGATCTTTTGGGAATATAGGTGGATTTTCTTTGGGTCAGTGTTTCCCAAACTTTGATCTTTATAAATAACCTTGTATCAAGCCACAGTCCAACAAGAAACAGATGGTGTGCTCAAATTGTGTAATTTGAGAATTTAATAAAAGAACTATTTATAAAGGTGTTCGTAGGAAGTGAGGAAACCACAAGGGACAGTGCAGTTCCCTGGGACTGGGGCCAGTGGGAGCTACTACTGTCTTATGTCTGAAGAGGCCAGAGGAAGGAGCACCAGGGTCTGGAGACAGAGAGGTCTGCGGGACCTTTGGTGAAGGAACAGTCATCGGACAGCAATCCTGCAGGGAGAGAACCAGGGGAAAAGATTCTCCACCCTCACTCTTCTTTCCTCCCCCATTCTGCTGGTGCTCCCACTGAGTGATTGCAACTAGAAGCCAGAAGACAAGAGGCACGTTGATGTGGCCCTGGGGTATAGAGCAGGGCAGAGAAGGGTGAGAATGGCTGCGATCGATGGCCGTGGGAACAGACAGAGAGACATGACACATACCTTCACTGCTTTCTCCATAGCTAGGCATTCCTGGATTCCTCTATACTTAATGATTTTGTTTAACTCTTAAAAACCATTTTAACCATTTTTAAGTGTATAATTCAGTAGTATTCACTACATTCACATTGTTGTGCAGCCATTACCACTATCCGTCTCCAGAACTTTTTCATCATCCCGAACTGAAACTCTGTCCCCATTAAACAATAACTCCCACCGCCCCTCCCCCCCAGCCCCTGGTGACCACCATCCTAATTTCTGTCTCTATGAATTCTACTCTTCTAGAGCACCTGATACAACCATACAGTATTTACTTTCGTATCTGGCTTGTTTTACTTAACATAATGTTTTCAAGGTTCATCCATGTTGCAGCATGTGTCAGAATTCCCTTCCTTTTTAAAGGTGAATAATGTTCCATTGTGTGTATAAACCACATTTTGCTTATTGATTCATCCATCAGCGGACACTTGGATTGCTTCCACCTTCTGGCTATTGTGAATAATGCTGCTATGCACATGGGGATACATACAATGCTTGAGACTTTTTTTAAAAAACCTAAGTAAACGGGCTTTGAAAGGAAACTGCTGACTTGCCGACTCACTCTCCACAGTAAAGGCTGGGTGAATGATGCAAGCAACAGGCTGCAACTGCTCCATCTGGTCCAAGTCACCTAGGTCACCAGGAGAGAGAGGGAGCCTTTGTCCGAAGGACAGGTGATGCATTGTGAATGCTCACAGACACACTTTGTTTTCTGCACCGTCCATCCCAGTCAGTAGGAGAACAACGTGTTTGGAGAACCTTCTTCAATATGCAGGATTGGAGTTCTTTCTTTTTTTCCAAAACCCAAACCCCTCTTTTTTTTTTTTTTGGCGGTACGCGGGCCTCTCACTGCTGTGGCCTCTCCCGTTGCGGAGCACAGGCTCCGGATGCGCAGGCTCAGCGCCCATGGCTCACGGGCCCAGCCGCTCCGCGGCATGTGGGATCTTCCCGGACCGGGGCACTAACCCGTGTCCCCTGCATCAGCAGGCGGACTCTCAACTACTGCGCCACCAGGGAAGTCCCCCTCTTTTGTTTTATCCCTCCCTTTACTCCACCCAGGTTCCCAGCAAGAACCTCCCTAGAGACAGACCTACCCTGGGCTGTATGAGGCTGTACTTCCTGTTCTCTTACTTTAAGTCACTGTTAGACTCCCTCACATTTTATGTTGCTCCCCATCAGAAACTTCAGATCATTACCTTAAATGGAAAACCAGTGTTCCTTATCATAAATTAATCCTAAAAATAAATACAATGAGAGCATAACAATGTTTAAAATTCCAGCTAGATACCGTGGCTTGCTGCAAGCTCTATGCCCCAGGCCTGTTTTTTCCTTATTAAAAACAAAAGATTAACAAGTATAAGGGAGATGTCAAAAACTTACCAACACCAAACAGAGACTTTCTTCTATATATGTAATCAGTGGACTGAAAGAAATTTAGAGCCGGACTAGCAATTTCACCGAGATTTGATGTTATTTAATGCTGGGTCTATGTGCTACCTTAAACCGTCTCGCCCACACTCTAGAAAACCTGGCTTTACGTAGGTGGAATGTGTGTGGGGTTAGGAAAAAGGGAGCGGTAACAGAACTTGCTTGATGGCAGGGCAAAGGCAGAGCATGGGTTTTCCCTCCACACCCTTGTAGCTCCCAACCCCTGCCGAGAAGTTTCTTGAACAGAGACTACCACGCAAGTAATTCAAGAGTCAACCCTTGCCCTTACATGGCACTATACACATGAATTCCAGAGGCTTCCTCTCTCTGGTCACTCTGCTCTGAGTTTGTTCAGTTTGTACTGCAGTCCCAGGACTGGGCTCCATATACCAGGCCTTCTCCCCCAGTGTACACCAGAGGCACACTTTCATTTGTTCTTTGTTGTAATCCTCCATTGCTTCACCCAAGAGTCGCTTTAGGGTTACCCACAATACTTCAGCTTTTAAAGGTCTGTATTCTTATGGATCCAGCTTGCTTGCTTTCTTGTGGAGTTGACTTTTTGAACCTGAATGAACTTTTCATGTAACCCAGTTCCTTTACATATTATTATTGTAGTTTCTCCAACCTGTCGGGAATTTTTCACATCCTAATCTTATCCTTAAGAATACTTAGCTCTCCCTCCAAGCTTTATGTCATTTATATCTATATCTATATGCAGATATATGACATTTTTTGTAGACTCCTTTTTCATAACTATAGCTAATAACTTGAAAGGAGAAGGTCAAGGGTAGACACCTACCTCTAGAAGCATCTTTAAGATCAGTCAATACTCTGAACCTTCACGTATATTTCTAACTCATGTTTATCTTGGCTACTTACATATTATGAGAAAAGTTCCAATTCTTTATATTTACATGATTTTATGATTTAAATGATTAAAATATGATTAAAATATTATTAATTTAACTTTAGCATGACTTAATTCCCAGAAATGCAGGCTCCTAATAATTGCTACTTTATTTCCTAAATACATGCAAGCAAACTTTTTAGTGATTTGTTCCTGGACTTTGCTGGGAATCAACATCAAACTTCCTGATCTCTGATTTTTAAGAGTCTCTGCTTTCTGATTACTGGAGCAAATACATTCATCCACCGTCTTCTACGTCTTCTCTTTGGGATTATCTAGTGATGACTGAATAAAGACCCCAGTTACCCCACAAGGTCTTCCTAAAACAACATTATAATTCAGGGTCTGAGTACCAGGATTGATTTAAAGCAGTTGAGTGATTTCAATCTTGGTCTTCATGTTAATTTCCCTCCAAAATCCACCCCACCTTACTATATATATATATATTTTTTAATTACAAAAGCAATACATGTGCATTTTAACAAGTCAGACTGTAGACACATAGTTTCCGTGGCCCCGAGGTAATAAATGTTAATAGCTAGGTGTATGTCCTACACATCTCTCCACATTAATACAAATATATACACACATGATTGTTGTTTCTTGTTTTGTTTTTTTCTAAACAAAAATGAAATCATAGCACACACAGCATTCTGCAATTTTCCTTTGTTATTCACAATATATCATGAATATTCCTCCTGGGCTATACATAGACTTAATTTATTCCCTGGATGTATACATTCCACAGCATGGGCATGTCATAATTTAGCCAACCGTTTTCTTGGTGATGAATATTAAAGTTGTTTCTAGTTTTCTTCAACTACAAATGATGCTGCAATAAGAAGTTTTGTACATCTATTCTCATACTGGTGGCTTCATTTCTATATGATAGATTTCTTTGGTGAGAATAGCTAGGTCAACAGATATATCAAAAGGTTAGCAGTGCTGGATTACTTTTCCAAAAATGTCATAAGAATTCACATACACTCTAACAGTGGTTGAAAGAAATAGTTTCCTTGCAATTACTTATTCAAAGAATTGCCTCCCTAAGATAAGTAGCCCAAATCACCAAATTTCTCCTGTGGAGTTACTATGTGCTGTTCAACACTTCCCAAGTTGGCCGACCAGTTACGCATCTGTGAAATGGGAATGATGGGCTCTCCTACAGAAGTATAGGGGCCTGAGATTTTACTGCCTTTTTGAAATGACATTCATTCAGACAGAGTAGTCTTCAGAGCAGTGAAACTTCCTATGGGTGAACTATGATGAACTTTTTAAAATAAAGTCTTTTTTTTATGATTATAAAATTCAACTAATTCAAAAATTTTCAGTCAATACAGAATGCTATGTAAGAGAAAGTGAAAAGCTAAAACTTCCTGAGCATTTAGTATGTACCAGGTAGCATTCTAATCTCTTTATAGAAATTATCTTATGTAATCTTCCCAACAATTCTGTGTATTACTTCATTTTACATACAAGAAAACTGAGGGACAGGAAAATTAAACAACTTCCCCATGGTTAGACAACTAGCAATGAGTGAAATCAGGATTCACACCAAGCCATCTGACTCCATCATCTGGGCTCTAACCGCCACATTATAGTTAGACAAGTAAACGTGCTCAGGTTGGTTTCTTGTATTTAGATGTCTTAACCAACATATCTAAAGAGAGATCTCCTCGGTCTGGCCCCACTCAATCTAACTAAAGTTACCTGCCATTTCCCTCAATGTGCTTAAGCCAGGATCCCCTAACAAATACTGTGGACAATGCCATCTCCAAGCCTTTGCACCTGCTGCCCCCACTACCTCCATTCAGATTCTGCCAGTCATACTGGGTCCACTTCCAGTTCTACCTCCCCCGGGAAGCCTGCCACCCACATGTCATGGCAGTTGGTACCCGTGCAGCCTCGCAGTGGTGGTTTATAGCTTATTCCATGTTGGTCAGGTTTCTATGATGGGATTGTAAGGTCCTTAAAGGCAAGGACTATATTTTCTCATTCTCTGTGTCTTCCACGTTGTAAGCATGCAATAAAAGCTCCTTGAATTGAATTAAAGACAAGACTCTAATTATGTAGACAAAGGCAACGAGAGAAGATCAGGCACAGAGAAGACTGGCTTAACCCTAAAGATCTTTTCATAAGTTTCAGGAATGGCCTTCATTTATGCAACTTGTTGTAAAATTTCACCTGCTGTTGTTACACTTTAACCTTTAATATCTCTACAGGAGGAAGCTCTGGTTGTACATGTAAAGGAAATTATATTGAAACATAAATCTTCCCAAATTGCTGCATTCTTATCCAGTCCTTGATCTCCTTGTTGAGTGGTCCTAAGTGACATTCTGAAAGTGACATACTGCTTTCCCCAGCCTTAAACACACCTCTGACCTCACTCTTGAGCACACCCAGGCCCAGGGGTGACCATCATAGCCCTGCCTCTACCCCAGCAGAGGTGGCTCCTTCCCCTTAGAGGAGAGCTTTGAGGTGATAGGACTATTGCCATGCCTGAGTCCTTCCATGCCCCTTTGAAAGGCCTGAAATCCTCCCTGATCCTCAGTATTCACCCTCTCATTTATGAAACCATACTGTTTGATTTATGTGTCCATTCAGTGTCTTGACAGCAGCCCAAACTCAATCCATGCAAAATCAAATCAACATCTCCCCTAAAGTTGTTCCTCCTCTCCTTACTGTAATAGCCTCCACCACCATCTGCCAACCAGGCTTGAAGCCTGAGTCATCTTTGACTCAGAACATCACAGTGCTCAAAAAAAGAAAAAAAAGCTCATTTCCCTCCTTCCTCCTAATACTTGACTTACACTCAGACACTGTCACTTTCTTCAAAATTTGCCTGGTATATGTCCCTTCCTGCCTATTCCCTCAGACATGTGGTAAGACCCTGGATCTGGTACCACCCTCGAACTAGTCTCTTTTCCTTCAGCTTCATTCTCCTCTAGTCCATTCTATTTACCTGTGCAGATAATTCCTTCTATAAACTCTTTAAACTTATCATTCTCCTGCTCCAAAATTTTCACTGATGTCCTTAGCTTATGGGCTTCATTAACTTCTTAACCTAGAATTCAGGAACTTTCGTTGTGGCTAAATCCTTATCTTTTTTCCTTTATTTCTTTCTTACTTTTTACCAGAAGAAACCCTTAGCCCCTGCTGGGTTGATCCACTATAATTATTATTATTGTGTTCTCTAAATAACCTTTTATATTAGTCATCAAGCCACAGAGTGTCAGAGGAGGAAACCAAGGCCCAGAAAGATTAGGGGAATTGCCCAAGGTTGTCAGCCAGTAGAGGAAAACATAACCCCTCTCCCATTTATATTGCACTTCCAAACCTGGCCTGCACTTCTATTGGCTTTTAATAACTCTAAATGACCTTCATTACACATAAGTGTGAGCTTTAATAATGTTTTGAAGATAAACAAAGGACAGTGTTTATCTGGAAGTAAATTCCTGCTGCTGCCTTGAAGCTCTGGATCTCTAACATCAATCCAGGCCTAAGCCAGTACAGATTCTTATTTTAGACAGAGCTGGAGGGTAGAGAGGTGGAAAGAAATCTAGGTTTAGATCCTGGGAAGGTCAGCCCAATTTGTGGGCACCGCTCTTCATGGCACTGGGGTCAGACTGAGTCAACTAAAAATGCCCGTTCTTTCTTGCAGTCACCAGGACTCTCAACTTTAAAACTCCCAGTGTTCACTCAGCCCTCCTGGCTTGGGCTTGAAACTGAATCCACTCCAACCTCAAGATCACTCCCTTTGACTCTCAACCTAACCTTCCATTCAGAAGTTACCCTCTGCTGTATTCCTTATCTGGAGAATACAATGAAATGGGTAAAACTGGAGGCAAGTAATCACAAAAGCAGAATGTTCATTCATTCATTCAGCAAACCTTTACTATAAGCCAGTGATGTACTGTGTACCAGGCACCGTTCTGAGGGCAGTCTTCTTAACAATGCAACATACTGAATGCTTACTATGTGTCAGGCATGGTTTTAAGTATATACATATATATATATATATATATATAGAGAGAGAGAGAGAGAGACAGAGAGAGACAGAGAGAGACAGAGACAGAGACAGAGAGAGACAGAGACAGAGACAGAGAACTCATAACAAACATATGAGATAGGTTCTTTTTTATTGCCATTTTACATATGAACAAGCTGAGGTGCAGAGCAGTTAAGTTACTGGACTGTGAATGACACAAGGCTAAGTGGCAGAGCTGAAATTCGAACCCAGGCAGTCCAGCTCCAGAGCTTCGTATTCTTAACATTATGTTGATAGGGCATCCTAACCCAATGTCTACTTGTGTCACCCCCATCTCCTTTTTAAAGAAAACTTAATTTAACAAACATTTACTGGCAATGACAAAGTGGCCATGTGCTACATGCTGAGAATGAAAATACAAAGAAGACAGAAAGGACTGTTCTCTTCAGAAGCTCACACATAAGTAAGCCATCATGTGCCAATGTTGGTGGTCTTATAATTTACTTTAAAATACTTCAGCTAGACAGTGTGATAAATGAGTTGTCTTTAGTCACCATTCTTGGAATGTTTGATCATTTATCCAAATCAGGAGTAATACTTTAGGGGCAGCCATCTGACATTTCATCAAAAGCTCACAGTCCAAAAAAAAAAAAAAAAAAAGCGCTCACAGTCCAGAGGCGGCTACTGTAATCACTTCAATCCTCTTCATGTCCCCATGTCCCCCTCTCAACCCTCAGAATCCCTGGGAAGCTTTTACAACTACAGATTCTAAGCCTAGGGGCCCCAGAAATTCAATTTTAACTGGTTTGCTATAGGCCCAGTTTTATATTATTTTATATATTTATATAATATATATTATATATTTAGTTTTAAACTTTTTATTATGGGACATTTCAAACACATACAAAATTAGAAATATAGCATAATGAATCTCCATGTACCCATTATCCAGCTTCAACAACTATCAACTCTTGTGGCTGTCTTGTTTTATGTATGGCATTGGTATTTTTTAAAAAACTTCCCAGTTTATTTTAATATGCAGCCAGGATTGAGAATCACTGCTCTAAATAAATAATTTCAATGGGATCGTTTCAAACAAAGAAGTATGCATCAGACATAGTGCAAGCAGGGAGGGAGATGATGAACTCTGACCACGTAGGGAAAAGGGGTAGGGTTTCCATGACTCCTCTCTGGATCTCAGGGTCTCCAGGGCTAAACCATCCCTTGGCAGCTCTGATGTCTGCGAACCCGCCAGAGGTGCTTCTTTAGCTTGGCCCGAGGATCCCAGGCTGGAAGGTGGAATCACATGCCCACACACCCACAAAATGAAGACCTTCTCAAATATATATATATTTAGTTGCATTAAAGTGGGGCTTACTAGGTTAAAGCAACACAATATAAACGTGAGAGTTTTTTAAAAATATGCTTATGTTTGTGACAAAGAAAACAGATGTTAAAATCATTTAGGTGTTATTGGAAGGGGGAAATGGACAGAAACAGAAGGGAAGCCGTGAATAATGAGGAATCGGGCTATGTGACAGAGTGGGGCAGGGCGCAGCCCTTAGCACGCGGATATTGCAGCACTCTGTTACCATGCAACCCGTTACCAGGCAACGGTTACCGGGAGACCGCTAACGCCAGAAGGTTAGAGCGGCAGTTGCAAGTCCCGCTCGGCCACTGCTTGGCGCCGCAGTGGGCCCCTCCCGCAACGAGCAACTGTCAATAAGCCACCGTTAGTGGCCCCCCTCGGCCAACAGTCGGCAGAGTGGTGGTCCTCCAAAGGAGAGTGAGGTAAGAGGCGGATCCGGCCTTCTCCCCGGGGCCCTCCAGCTCACCCGGCCTTGGGCAGGTGAGCTGAGGGGCCCAGGGAACAGGCTGGGGGCTGTGTCCTGCAGGGCTCCAGAGCCCTCGCCACGGCCATCCGCTGGCCCGGCCCAGGCCTCAAAGTGGCGGTGAACCTCTCCCCCATCCCCGCCTCTGTGACCTAATGACAGCCGCAGTCTGCATGGGTTGCAGACTGTGGGGCCTGGCCTCCTACCGCTGTTTGGGCAGCCTGAGGAGCCTGAGGACGGGTTGGGTCCTGGGCGCCCAGCGTCCTCAGTGATGGCTGGGCAGGGTCTGGGGACCTGGCCTTGAGGGCGCCACCAGCTGAGATCTGCCTCGTGGGCCGGGCCTGGGCACTGGTGAGAGGACTAAGCCTGGTGCTGGATGAATGCTCCCGGGCAGGGTAGCCGGCCCCCGCAGGGACCCCGTCCTCTTAGCCAGGACCTGGACCTCGGAGGGTGAAGGCTGAGCCTTGGGACCTTGCCCTTTCTCGTCAGAACAGAGAATAACATTTGTTTTGGTGGAGGTTCACAGGAACATCGTGACCTGACCTCAAGGACAAAGGATCTGACACCAAGAAGTTTGCAACAGCTAACCACGCCCCTCCCTCACCTTTCCTATAAAAGGGCTTTGCTGAAAGCTTTCAGAGAGTTCGGGGTATTTAAGGCATGAGCCACGTGTTTCCTCGCAGGGCCTTGCCATAAAGCTCTGTTCCAAACTCCTGATGTTTTGGTATTGTTTGGGCTCACTGTGTGTCGGGCACACGGATTTGTCCTCAGTAACGACTGCAAGAAACAGGGAAAAGAGAAGAAACCAAATCGGAGAAAGGAGAAGGAGAAAGCCAGTGTTTTCCTCTCAGACACTTCATGGGGGAGCAGGCATGAAGGCCAAGCTGTCCAGGGGCAGGAGATGGGGGGCACCAGGCCTGAGCCTGGAGACACCAGACAGAAAGGACCTCCTTCCTCAGTCACACATGAGTCAAAGCGTTCTGGCTTGAATAGTGGGCAGAAGCCAAAGAAAACTGCAAAGCAGAACTAGACGTCTCTAAAATCCCACGTGTTAATCTGACCCAAGTTGAAATGGGCAGCAGCTGAGTTTAGCAAAGCTCTAACCGTTACCACCTAAACGCCAGACCTGTAGCCCCGTGTGAGGTGCCGGGACCACGGCCACAAGTCAGAGTCCACCCAGCCCTCTGGTGCCTCCAGAGGGAGTCTAGGGGGAGAGGAGGGCTGGGCAAGGTAGCCCCAGAGGATCTAGGGTCCTGTGGGGACTGGTGATACTGACAGAGCTGGAGGGAAATGGCGAGAGTGTAGGAAGGGAGGGGACGTTGGCACTAGTCTTGAGGGACGAATAGGGTTCAGGGCTGGTGGGAGGGGCAGAGGGCAATTCCAGGCCATTGAGCAGTTGGCAATTGCAATCATGTGCTGTGCAGAGGAGGACTCCTGGGAAGCCTCACGTCAGATAAGTGAACCAAAAGTGAAATAAAATCCCATGACCTCCAGGGAATTTCTGAGTAGGAGTCAGTGTATAAATTCAATGACGATTAGAAGTGAAACTGCTGAGGGCATTGCTCACGCTTCTTCAGTCAACAGGAAACCAGGGTGTCCAGAACATACAGGGAAGAAGGCACAGAGCCTCTAAGGTGGACTCTACTCCCCGCCCAGGCAGTTCTCCCAGGGTCCCGCACAGGTGCCTGCCTCTCTCTTCCCTTCGCCATCACACGCTCTGGCCTCTGGTAGGGGCGGGGCAGGCGCGCGGCTCTTAGCCTGAGACTGTTATCGCGAGACGTTAGCGCAGTAGTTAGAGGTCAGGTTCCGCCAGCCGTCAGCCTCGCCCGGCTCTCCCAGCAGAGAGTGCGGTGAGAGGCGGATCCCGGCCTTCTCCCTGGGGCCTTCCAGGGCCCTTGGCCTAGGGGCCGGTGGGTGAGCTGGGGAGCCCGGGGACAGACTGAGGGCTGTGTCCCGCAGAGCTCCAGAGCCCTCGCAACGGCCGACCACTGGCCGGGCGCAGGACCCAGCTCTGCGACCTGATAGCGGTGACAGTCTCCGTGGGTCGCAGTCCATGGAGGCCTCAGCAACTTCCAGTATATGGACACTGCCATTAAGGTAACAGCTTCAACCAGTTTCAGTCTTTCCGTTCAAGTTTCAAAAATTGATACGCTGAGACCGGTTGTCTACCCCTAGGAGGCGGCCAGAGGTCAGGGTTAGGCTGCAAGGACGTCACCCGTCGTTTCTTCAGGTCCGTCTCTGTGGTGGGCTGTTCTTAAAGAAGGGCGACGGTGAGCTGTGAGTTCGCCTGGTTGGTATTCGCCACAACATGTACTCCTTCTGATCCTACACAAATGATTCTCTCCAGTGTAAATGAAAAGCCTGAGGGCCGGCTGGGTCCTGGGCGCCCGGCGTCCTCAGTGGTGATGGCTGGGCAGGGTCTGGGGACCTGGCCCTGAGGGCGCCACCAGCTGAGATCTGCCTCTTCGGCCGGGCCTGGGCACTGGTGGGAGGACTAAGCCTGGTGCTGGATGAATGCTCCCGGGCAGGGTAGCCGGCCCCCGCAGGGACCCCGTCCTCTTAGCCAGGACCTGGACCTCGGAGGGTGAAGGTTGAGCCTTGGGACCTTGCCCTTTCTCGTCAGAACAGAGAATAACATTTGTTTTGGTGGAGGTTTACAGGAACATCGTGACCTGACCTCAAGGACAAAGGATCTGACACCAAGAAGTTTGCAACAACTAACCACGCCCCTCCCTCACCTTTCCTATAAAAGGGCTTTGCTGAAAGCCTTCGTGGAGTTTTGGATTTTTAAGGCATGAGTCACCCATCTCCTTGCATGGACCTGCAATAAAATTTTCTCTGCTCCAAACTACGACATTTTGGTATTGTTTGTCCTCACTGTGTGTTGGGCACACAGACTTGCATTCGATAACAGTATCTCACAACCCACTGACCATTTCAACAGCCTTGATTATTCTCCTGGCTTTGTTCTCTCTACTCAAGTCCCTCAGAACTTGAATATTTGGGAAACAGCTATGCTCTGCCAGGCGCTGTGGTGTGCACTGAACACAATCTCCCTCCGTGCTGCTTTGAGAGCACCATTTCCCGGCTCACGTCCCACTGCGTTGTCACTGGAGCTCAGATTCCACAGCTGGTCACTGAGAGCTGTTGCTTCTCTTCTGCAAGCATGCCTTACTTGTACCTCCAGCCCACAGACTCACGTGCATCTTTTACCTGGATTTTTTTCTGCTTTGCCTACCTTTCTTTGTATTTTAAGGCACAGCTCAAAGTCAGCTTCTTCACGAACACCTCCTGATCCCAGAAATGGGAAGTGACACCTGCTGAACTTCTGTAGCTCTTGTAGTGGTTTCAACTACTCATGTAAGGCTTTCCACAATGGACTGGAGTAGTGCTTATTTGTATATGTATCAGGGATCCAGCTTCACCTTAAAGTGCTTATGAGCCACAAGAAGCCTGTTAATCTTCAGAGGAGTCAGGCCCAGGGAGCTTGACTTAATAAGGCCTTGGTGGAGATGTGGGAGAGTGCCTATAACTCATGTATCTTCTTTTCTAGATCTGGAGCTCCTTCAGGGCAGAGACCATGATTCACCCAGCAAAGCATGTGGTGTCCAGAATAGTGTTTGACAGCAGTGGATATTTAGTAAGTCTTCATGAGATAAAAGAATATTTATTGTCCTCTCCTTAGAGCAAATCTGACTATATGTCAAGCTTTATTCCAGAATACATGAAGTTGTAACCCAAAGATTTTATTTTCACATGTGTGGACCTCTAGTATGGGATTTTGTAAGAGGTTCACAAATCCATATAATGTCATTTATTTGTTTGTTTATTTATTTGTCATTTATTTATTTATTTATTTATTTTTGTGGCAGTCCTTGCGGATAGTTTTATTTTTTAAAGAAAGGAATACATATCACTTTCCAAAGTTAGCTTAAATGCTATCCTGCCTGGGAGGAAGGATAATGGGCTAAATGACTTCTCAAGTTCGTTCTTTCTTCCTTTTTTTAGGATTTCAATCCATAATTTTTATTTTTTAAAAATTTTTATTGGTGTATAGTTGATTTAAAATTTTGTGTTAGTTTCTACTGTACAGCAAAGTTAATCAGTTATTATACATATACATATATCCACTCTTTTTTAGATTCTTTTCCCTTATAGGCCATTACAGAATGTTGAGTGAGTTCCCTGTGCTATACAGTAGGTCCTTGTTGCTTAACTATTTTAAATATTGTAGTATATACATGTCAATCCCAAACTACCAATCTGTCCCTCCCCACTATTTCCCCTCTGGTAACCATAAGTTTGTTTTCTATATCTGTGACTCTATTTCTGTTTTGTAAATAAGTTCATTTGTACCATATTTTTAGATTCCATGTAAAAGCGATAAGGTCTGATCCTTTTGAAAACAAACACACACACGTTAAAAGCGTTTCACATCCTGCAGAACCTCTGTTATATACCACATGTGTGTAACAACAGCCCTGCCTGGGCAGTCCTCCAGCTTGGGGGGTGGCCCCGCACCCCAGGTAACATTTTTGAGTCTCAGTTTACAATGTACAAGGAGCTTTTTTGTTGTTTATTGCTTCATTCACTCCCTACAACAGCCCTCAAGGATTGACAAGAGAGCTGTTGGATTTGTCAAGACTGACAAAGGGCTTCTATAGTGAAATGTACATGGAAGAGACAGAATTCCAACAAGAAAGGAAATAAATACATAGTATAACTTTAGGGAAATAAATGAGAAAAGAACAGAAGATCAATATAGAACACACTGCAAAGTTCTACAAAGCTCATAATCGGAATCCTAAAAGGTGAGGAAAGAGAACATAGGGCTCTGAAGACAGGGCAAGAGGACAAGAGGACAGACGGTGATGGTGAGGTGAGGTGGGTGCCTTAGCTGGGTTGGTGACATTGAGCTGAGAACTGAGTGACCAGAAGAAGTCAGCCAGGAGAAGGTATGATTGAAAAGCACTGCAGAGAGAAAGAAAAACTGCAAAAGCCCTGATATAGATAGGAGCTGGGTGTGTATGAGGAGCACCCAAAAGTCTAGTGTGGCTGAAACATGATGAGTGAGAATAAGAGCAGAATGATGTATGGCTGGAGAGACAGGCAGGTGGGGTCTTGTGGGTCCTAAGTAGCTAAAAGAGTAGCATTCATCAGCATTCCTTTTACTCTCCCACATTGCCCAGTCCCTGTAATCAACAGAACACAGAGCTGATTATTAAGTAGGTCCATGTGACTAGTAGAAGGGATTCGTGTCACTTCTGGGCCAAAGCATCAAAGAGCCAGTACAAGAACGTCAAGCTGTCTCTTTCTTAAGGTAAAAAAGCCAGAAGGTCAAAGTAGGTTGAATCATTCATTGAGTTGCAACATGAAGACAGTTGCCCTGATGAGTCATAGCAGATTCTCAGTAGACTTTAAGAGCAATAAATCTGTGTGCCATTAAGTCATAAAAGCTGATTCTGACTATTATCACATGGTAAGAAATTTGGATTTTATTCTAAGTGGAATAAGAAGTCATTTGAAATTTTGAGCAAGAGAGTGAAGACATCATACACATTTTGAAATGACAACTTTGTGTAGAATAGATTATGGGGAGGAGGGACAGGAGAAATAAGGAGCCAGTTATAAATCTATTAAAGTTAATCTAGCTATGAAATAATGGTGGCTTGAAATTAGTGGTGGCAATGGACATGCTGAGTTGAATTGGGGATATATTTTGAAGATAGAACTAACAAGACTGATGGAAAGACTCTAAGGTTTTGGGCCTGGGCAACTGAGTGGAATGAGAATGAAGAGTTATAAAACTTTTTTGGTTTAAAGATCTCTTTCATAGGACAGGGGGAAAGAGAGAGAGAGAGAAACTTCCCAGCTCCTTTCACAAAGTCAGCATAACCTTGATATTAAAACCTGACAATGATATGACAAGGTACATAGATTCAAAACTACTAAACAAAATATTTACAAACCAAGTTCATAAATACATAAAGAGGAAAATACATCATAATAAGACTGGAATTGTTCCAGGGATACAAGTTTGTTTTAACATTCACATATCTATTAATGTAGTTCATTAACAGAATAAAGCAGAAAAATAAACTCAATTAGTGCAGAAAAATCATTTGAATCTGAATAAAAGAACTGACTTGTCCTAGAGCCCAAGCTCTTACTCAATATGCTACTACCTCCTAAACTATTTTTTTTCTTTTTTTTTTGCGGTACGCGGGTCTCACTGTCATGACCCCTCCTGCCGCGGAGCACAGGCTCAGCGGCCATGGCTCACGGGCCCAGCCACTCCGCGGCATGCGGGATCCTCCGGGACCGGGGCACGAACCCATGTCCCCCGCAACAGCAGGCGGACCCTCAACCACTGCGCCACCAGGGAAGCCCCTAAACTATTATTAAACTCTATAAATCAGGGCTTCCCTGGTGGCGCAGTGGTTAAGAATCCAGTGGCCAATGCAGGGGGCACAGGTTCGAGCCCTAGTCAGGGAAGATCCCACATGCCACAGAGCAACTAAGCCCATGTGCCACAACTACTGAGCCTGTGCTCTAGAGCCCTCGAGCCACAACTACTGAGCCTGCGTGCCACAACTACTGAAGCCTGCCCACCTAGAGCCCATGCTCTGCAACAAGAGAAGCCACCGCAATGAGAAGCCCACGCACCGCAATGAAGAGTAGCCCCCGCTAGCCACAACTAGAGAAAGCCCGCGTGCAGCAACTAAGACCCAATGCAGCCAAAAATAAATAAATTTAAAAAAAAGAACCACAATGATGTGCTGCTACATACACCCAAATGGCTAAAATGAAAAAAAAAAAAAAAAAGACAATGCCAACTATTGGAGAAGATGAGAAGCAACCGGAACACTCATACACAGTGGGAATATTAATCGGTATAATCACCTAGGAAAAGTGTTTGGCAGTATTTACTATAGTTGAACATATACATACCCAATGCCTCAGTAATTCCAGTATATACCCCCCAAATGTGTACGTATGTGTACCAAAAGATAAGTTCAAGAATGTTCATAGTAGCACTATTCGTAATTGCCCCAAGCTAGAAACTACCCAAACACCTATCAGTAGTGGAATGGATAAGTAGATTGTGGTATATTCACACAACAGAGTACTATACAGCAATAAAATCAACAAACTCTTGAGAGAGCAAGGGTTGCCCAAGGATTCCCAGCTGTTTCAGCCCTCAGCTAGTTTGAGTCTTCCCAGCCTGGGCCCCAGACACATGCATGAAGAAGCCTTTGAGGTGATTCTGGCTGTAGTCACTGTCTGAATGCAACAACACAAGAAACCCTGAGTGCAAACAGCCCAGCTGAGCCCAGCCAAGCCCCACTTTTGTGAGCAAAACAAAGTATCGTGATGATTTTAACTCACTGCTTTAGGGATGAATGTTACACAGCAATAGGTAACCAGAATACATGTGGCAGTATTTTGGGGAAAAAAATAAAATAGAATATGTTAAATTTGTAAGTCTACTTTAAAATGTTTAAGGAAATTTAATTAAATAGATTTGTAAAAATCCCTCTAAAAACTACTGTTTAATATTAGGGTCATAAATAGAGGGAAAGATTTGTAAGTTGAACTTAAAAGCTTAATGGCAAACTAGGTTCTAAAATTTCTACTTCCCTATGTTGAACCTTAATGAAAAAAATTTTTAAATAAAACAAGATAAAAACAGTGAAAACTTCTTGGATAGCTGACTTCATTGATATTTTCAGAACGCTGAAAGAAACAACATAAGGAAAGGAAATGAGTGATTTATTGAGTGCTTACTAGGTGCCACGCCATGTCCTAGGTGCTTTACCTGAATCAACTCATTGAATCCTCACAACCCTGTGAACTGGGTTTTATAATCCCCACTTTACAGACACTCAGAGAGGCTATGTGACTTGCCTGAGATTCTGCAGTTAGTAAAGGATAGAATCTGTGCTTTTGCACTTTGGGATGCCTTCTCTGGGAAGGAAGCCTGGTGAAGGCAAAGTTCTGAAAGTCACTCGGGGGCCTTGGTGTGGCTGCAGCACTTTAGCATCTTCTGTGTCTGCTCCGACCTTGCCTGAGAGCCTTCCAGTGGGTGAGAAGAGGGGTGTGCACACGAGTCACCTTCCTGTGAGGATTAATGTGGCCAGAGAAGAGGATGGTCCATTGATCCTTACAGTTCAGGAGTCAGAGTTGGAGCCAAGGGGGCCCGTCCCCTGGACATAACTTGAGAGTAGCTCTGGAGAGGAGTTCTAGAAGCTGTGGAAAGACAGAGGAAGGATTTCAGCACTGTGGCTCCGGATAGCTCGCATAACTTCACAGGGTTCTTTTCACGTCTTTTTTTCCTCTACCAGTTCCCAATATTTTAACTGTACCCAATGCCTAACATAATAGGGGCAGATGTATCTTTGAATCATTTCCTTCTAGAATATTAGGGTGAGTCAGCTTTGAAGTTATATAGTCCAGTCCTCTCATTTTATAGGAGAAGAGACCAAGAGATCAACTTCAGTTGCTTCCTATGAAGAATCTATACGCTTCCTATGAAGAATCCTACCTAACATTACGGAATGAGTGCTCAAAAATCTGCATAGAAAATTGGTGAGTTTTATAAAACCCTGTCTTTTATTTTTACAAAGAGAGGGATAGGTAAATGAGGCCTGTAAAACAGAAGTAGAAGAATAACCCGGGGGTGGGCCCTGGTTGTAGGCTGCTGGGATCCCGAGGGCGGGGAGGGAACTGCTGCCTCTAACTTACCTGCCTGAACACGGAGCCTTGGCAGGTCGAGTAGAGCTACCATCTAGAGACCCAGACCCTGAGGCCCCAGGCAGCTCCTGCCATGCCACCTTCAAGGGCAAGTCTTCTGCCCCAGGAGGCTTTCTAGTGGTTCTGGGAGAAACATGCTATTTAACAACACTGACAGCTAACTAAGCACCTTACGGCCACTTCCGAGGGAAAGAGCCTGAATATAGTGTGACGGTGAACAGTCTCTCCTGAGCAAATAAAACAGGTGAAGGTCTGGCTATAGCTTCGTTATTCAGGGGCCAAGGAGCTAGTGTGTGCTTTCTTTGGATCACCACCTTTTTGCTGTTCCTTTTGTTGTCAGGGGATCCTTTCAGCTGCTACCTTCCTTGGAATACCAGACTGGAGGAACTAAGATGGGAAATCATGTATCTCAGAGGAGAAGGGGTAGGGAGTGGAAGAGAGAAGCAGGGGCAGCGTGGGGAGGAGTTTGTTAAATAAATCTATACAAAACAGAATTTTAAAATACCTTATACATTAAACTAGTGCTTTATAGCTTATAAATTGCCTTTGTGTACTTTATCTCAATTACTCCTCACAGCAACCTGGTAAGGTAGACAGAGGCTACTTATCTACTTATCAGTAGGTATTAATTATCTATGAGACTACTAGCCCTGTTTCGCAGATGAGGAACTTCTCTTGAAGGTGGTTAACTGGCAGGACTAGAGTCACATCTTAGAATCACAGAATCATAGCATCACGGAGTTAGAAGGCACCTTAATAGCAATAACCTAAGGCATCCTTCTCTCAGAGCTTGAATCACCTTAAAAAAACCTCTGAGAAGATTTCTTCTGATCCCTATTTGAATTCTTCCAGTGACGAGTAACTCACTGCTCCTTGAGGCAAATCCATTATTAATACTGAGCTAAAATCCTCTCCTTATAGCTTTCAGCCCTTAATTCATTTCTGTCCTCAAGAACTTCACCAAATTAAGGGAAATTGTAATTCCTCTTCTTTTCAAAATTCGAAGGTATTACTCTTGTCCACCTCTTGCAGATTAAGCATCTTACATTCTTCCAACTGTTACTCATGATTACTCATAATGTGATTACCTGGCACAGTGCCTGAAATACACAGTGGATACTCAGTGAATGTTTGTTGAATTGGTTCTGTGGCCTTGGTACTATGTCCTGGTCCTGGCCTCTTTCCTTGACCACAATTAGCCTCCATGTTGTAATCTGTTTCTCATTTGTTTGTTTATTTAAATAATAGAAAGGAAACAATATATAGTATTTACTTTCAAACCAAAGTCTTCAGAACAACTTGAAAACATAAGCAAAATTGCCCAAATTTCAGACAGCTTTCAGTTAATTTGTGATAATGGACTCATTATCTGACTTAACTGACCACTTCAGAGATGCATTCATTGAGCATCTCTTTAAGTAAGACATCAAATGGAGCATTGTGGAGTGTGTTCATAGAATTAACTGGAAAGATTCTAGTGAAGGCAGGGTTAATTTGAGGTCTGACTGTAAGACCCTGCATGAATACATTATCCAACAGCACTGCTTTGCATATTAGAAAAAGTAGCACCCAATTGTGGATAATTCTGGGCACCACCAAACTGAAAAATGTGCTCTCTTCAAAAATAAGCTCCAGTAGAACCTCTGACTATTTTTAGTTGTGAGGGACAAGCGCTGGCGTCAGTGTGATGAAACTGTGTCCTGATAATGCAGAATCCAGTCAGCTTCATGCCTCTTATGTAAGTGCTGGGCGGGGATGAATAGCAATGAGCTTACAATTTTGGTCATTGAAGAGCCAGGGACTAGATGGTGAATTGTGCCCTGCTTTAGAAAGGAAACGAGTAAATTGCTACCAGTCATGAGGGACTATGCTTATTCATTACAGTAATAACACTAAAAGGAGTTTGATGGCAAATAGTCAAACCAAACACCCTAAAACACAATTCGAGGAAAAGGTCTCCGGGTTCAATTATCCCATTATCACAGACTAAATTGAAAGCTGTCTAAAATTTGGCCGATTTGATCACGTTTTCAAGTTGTTCTGAAAACTCTGTGGAAGTAAACAATGTGTTTTCCCCTTTCTATTACCTTAAGCCAAAGAACATTTAAAAACCTACTCTCTTTATACTACAAATACTAGTACTTTAGAAAGTGAGTTAGGTTAGCAGTTTTCTCATCTTGAGCCTCAGAAAAGGCTGAATTTGGAAAGAGGCCTTTTATGCAATAGTATTAAGGGTGGAGGACCTGGGAGATGGAGTCGTGACCGCCCTGCACTGTCATCACGTGGTAGGTGATAGACTCTTCACAGGTACAGAATGGAGAGAACTCCTAGTCAAGCAGGACCTACCACCCAGCAGGGCGGAGGACAGTCCCAAGTCACAAGAGAAATCATAGTGAAATACAGCAGCGAGTTCTTGCTGGAAGACACGCTGATGTCCTGGGGCTCGTGTCCATTATACTGTTGACTGGCTGCTTCTCTTTCCTCCTCTGAACAGCGCATCCTTTGCCTTCTCACATAAACCCAGGAGGGCCTTTGGGGGCCAGCTGGGCCAACACACTCACATGAAGAAAGCAAGGTTCAGTGAGGTTGTGTGGTTTTCAATCAGTAGCAGAGCCAGACATAGCAGCCAGGACTTCGGGCTCCCAGTGTGGGTCTCTTTCTTGTTTACAACCCCGCCTGCCTCTTAACGTTTGGGATAACTCATGCGTAAGATGTGTAGCCATCAAAGGTGGGAATTTTCACACCTTCACTTGAATGGTTTTCTTTATAGGCAGAGGGAGAGGTACTGATCTTGGAAGAGTCAGGATTAAAAACTAAGTTGGGGATACAGGGCAGCTTAGGAAGAAGAAGAGACAGAGCAAAATAGGAAGTGGGGCAAATGGGAAGAAGGCAACAGAGAGATAAATACAGCAACAGTAAAATGGGGAAGACGTGGAGGACAAATATGGAGAGGGGAAATTAACCGAGAAGAAGAAACAGGCCTTTTTCTTCTTAAGAGCAGCAAACTGAGGGAACCAAGGACTGAGCAGAAGTCAGAAGGAAGGGGGAATGAGGAGAACAAATAGAGCTGGGAAAAGAGAAGAAAGCCAGGAAGGACATGAGGACACAGGGAGCTGCTGTGAGTTCAGAGTGTGTGCAGGTGGGTAGGTGTGTTGGACAAAGAGAGGGACCCACAGGACAGAATCCATATGCACTGGTGGGGGTGGGCGAGTAGGGCACAGTGGGAAGGAGGCAACAGGAGAGGACAACACAAATGGAGGAGGTCAAGAAAGTGATCTCAGGTGCTAGACGCTGGTTGTAAGGACTCTGCTTCCATAGATTATCAATTCCACACCTATGAAACCAAATAGCTAACCTTTTATCATTTGCCTCTCTGCCTCTTTCATCATTTATATGACTTGCTTTTCAAAATATACAAACATTCACTTACTTACCTCAAGTACCCTAAATGCCTTCCTCACTGAACTAGTTTCTTGGGAAAATAGTCAGTGTTTCCTAAAGAATGATTAATCTCTTAGCTAACCCTCCCCCACCTTGGAAATGCGTTCCAAATTGGGAACAGTGGGATTTTCCTCAGGAAAAGCCAGGCCTGCACCATGGTTGGCTGGAGTCCTAGAGGGATAAGTCACACAGTATTGTGAGAGCAGCCAGGGGGAACAGTTACTGCTCAGCACACACTTTCTTGTACACTCTCCTAAGGTGTGAGGGAAATCCTGCACGTTAGTCCCACCCAGATTACGCCCACTCTACCTCCCGCAGGTGTGGTTTTCTGGGAAAGTCACCCTATCATAGTGATATTCAGTCACAGCAGTGTCCAGTCCTGTGCCTGAGCAAATAACACACTTTCCACTGGCCCAGAGGAGAGCAAGGTGGGGACATTTTCCTCCCAGAGTCATTAGCCTCTAATCACAAGCCTCTTGGAAATACTCGATGTTAGCAGAGGTACCTGTCCAATCCAGGCTAAGTAATGACTGCTTTCCAGAGCTGACTGTATGCCAAGAAGAACCATTAGAAATTAGAACCATGTCAGCTTTGTAAAAAATCCTTTAAAATGCATGCCACAAATAAAATCCCCTTTAGTCTTAGCTGTGGCCTTAGTTATTAGCACAACCTTGCAAAAAAAAATTAGCAACCTATCTGCTTGCTCAAAATGTTGACCAAGCCAGCCCACTTTCAAAACTGCAATCACACTTAATAAGGGATGCGTCAAAAAAAAAACTAAAAAAAACCTCTCATGCTTTGCGTGCACCAGGAGTGAGTTGCTATCTGCAGGGTTGGGTTAATGCCACTTTCTGGGAATCCTTGGGAGGACAGGCTCCATGAAACGATTTTTTGCCCTTACAAACCCAGTTAAGGCCAGCTGTTGGCAAGAAAGTGACAGCTGCCTTCTGAGTACTTACACAGGATCCTGAGCCCGGCAGCTGTGCCCATGTTAGTTCTCCCCTCACCTCATGTACTCCCCATCACTCTGATAATCCATGAACGATTCTGATCCTGACACCTCCTCAAAATCCTCCAGCACCAGACTGGTAGAGTCCTCACCCAGGACGCTGCTGTCGGGCCTGGACATCCTGACCCAGGGAGGAGGTGCAGGAGGGTTGGTAGACGCTGGAGGTGGGGAGCTAGGGGGTGTTTGCTGGACAGATGTGGGCAGGGCCTGAGGAGAGGGGGATGCGGCAGGCTCACAGACGTCCTTGTCATCCTTCTGAGACTCTGGTCCTGCATCTGGGGCAGCAGGACCTAGGACATGGTAGAGGCTGGGGAGACGGATGTCGAAGCGCAGCCTGAACTTAGCAAAGAGCTTGTCATTGAGAGCGTAGAGCTTCTCCGAGATGTCATAGCCCAGCAGGGCTGAGAAGAGGCGAGAGATGTATCGCTCTTTGGCCAGAAGGAGGTGGAGACTTTTCCGGGGCCAGGAAATGTAGCTACATTCGGTCTCGGCTGTCAGAGTGACCTGAGAGGGGTCAGGAGCAGAGAGTAAAGGTTGAAACTAGAAAATGTGTCCATGCTTAGCACAGAGAAATATAGCGTTTACTTGGCAAACTGCTGCACTTTTCTGAAGAAGCTGTGGAAGTAGCTCTCCATGGCCTTGCCTGGAAGAGTTCCTATGACCGACGTTTACTGCGTGCACTGACACAACAGGAGGTGGGGGGTGGTTGTGTGTGTGTGGAGGGTGCTCTTGTCAGGAGCCCTGAGATCAGCCCTTCACTTGCTGGGCCTTCACCTCCTAGAGCCTCAGTGTCCACCTCCGGTCTCCTAGCTCTCCTACTCTGTGTCCCATGGCTGATCTCACTAACGGCTACAGAAGGTTCTGAGCCTGCTGTAATTACAGGAGAGAAAAAGGGCCTCCTAGTGCTCAGAAGAAAGTTCAGGATGCTGATGACAGTTTTTTTTTAAGGACAAAAAGAAATAATATATTGGAGTGGGGACACAAAAAAGAGTTGGAAAGAATTTCAGTGAGAGAAGAGCCAGGCTGCATCCATTGGACAGAATGCTGGCTTGGGATTCAGGCCCATGAGCTGCCCTTGACTTGGGCCCTACAAGTAACCAAATGGATCTGATGACTGAAGTCAGAAAAAGGGCACAGAGGAAGAGGAACTCTTTTTTTGGGGTTGGGGGGCCACCACCTTGCGGCATGCGGGATCTTAGTTCCCCGACCAGGGATCAAACCCGTGCGCCCTGCATTGGAAGCACAGAGTCTTAACCACTGGACCTCCAGGGAAGTCCCAAGAGGAACTCTTAAGAGCACAAAGTAGAAGGACACCCCACTCTCCATTTATTTAGACATCTAGAAATTTCTGGACACTCGCTATGTGCCCGTGATACAAAGCTAAGTTACACTTGCAGGGTCAATAACGTGTGCCCAGCACAGAGTAGGTGCTTGATAAACCTTGTTAAAACAATGATGGTAAAGCTAGGTTTCAAATGAAAACATGCTTAGGACAGTAAAGGAAAAGGGTGTGGAATCACACGATTCTTTATACTCTGGCCATAATACTTTAAACGTGAGCAGGTTGGCAGAGCTCAAGATGAAGATTTGTGAATCGAGACAGTGGAAATGAGGGAGGACAGCAGCTGACATTTACTGAGAGGCGACCACATGTTGGCATTGTGTTAAATCCTTTATGTGGGTCGTCTCATTAAAGGTAGGGTTGGCTTTCCAAACATTCTTTGTTAGAGACCGTATATAATCCTTTTATTTATTTGCCTCCAGAACTCCCCCTCCTCTCCCCTCAATCATCAGCACTGAAGTCAGGGCTCTAAATTAACTCATCAAGACCAGAAACAAGTTTCAAGTTCTGGCTTTACCGCTTTACTAGCTGTGTGACATCAGATGAATTGCTTAATCTCTCCGGGTTTGTTGCCTCATGGGAAAGAATTATTACTCACAATCCATCCATTACTAATTTGGTTCAGCAAGTAATTGTCACATCTGCCATAACCTGTACTTTCGAGGTACTTAGTAACAATTCCCAAACAAGAAATAAGTGTGCTGCACATGAAGTGGGTGTGCGTAAGAACTAATCTGGACGCAAACAGCGTCCTCAAAGCTGAACACGAAGACCGTGGGCATTCTTGTGAACATGCTGTTACTTCTTCCATCTTAAAATAAATCAAAATTTTAAAATTAAAATCCTTTTTCTTCACTTCACTTCCTTCGCTATCTAACACTCCATTGATTTGCTCTCCTTTTCAGCAAAGCTCCATGAAAAAGTTGTCTATATTTGCTGTTACCAATTCCTCTTGCACTCTCTCTTCAGCCAGCAAGGCTTTGCCCCAGTGGTCCACAAACTGTTCCTGACAAGGTCACCAATGACCTCTACATTGCTGAGTCTGACAATCAGTTTTCATAGCATTCAGTCTCTCCTCTTTAATACTCTTTACTTGGTTCCCAGGATGCCATACTCTCCTGGTATAATCTCCTGATTGGTCCCTTTCAGCTTCCTTTGCTGCTTCCTCTTTTCCCCTCCAAATTCTAAACACTAGAGTTTCCCAGAGTTAATGGATTCTTGAACCCCCTTTCTGTCTACACGCACTCACTTGGTGATCTTGTCTGATCCAATGGCTTTAAATATCATCTGTGTGCTACGACTTCCAGACTTATGTCTCAAGTTCAGACCTTGTTCCTTAATTTCAGACTCAAATATGCAACTGCCTATGCAGTGTCTCCAATTTAAATGTCCATAGATGACACAAATCTAGCACTCCCCAAACTGGACTTCCTCTCTTCTCACAAAGACGATACTATCGTAGGCTTCCTTATCTCAGTTGATAGCAGCTCCATCCTTCCAGTTGCTCAGGTCAAAAGTCTTAGAGGTTTTCTTAATCCTCTTTCTCTCATGCACTACATCCAATGCGTTAGGAAATCCTTTTGGCTCTATCTAGAAAATATATGCTCTGGCCCTAGACGATATGGCTCCATATCACCTCTCTGACTTCCTCTCCTACTATTCTCTCCCCTCCCTCTCTCTGTTCCAGCCACATTGGCCTCCTTTCTGAACCTCAAACATGCTAGTCCTTCCCACCACCCAGCTTTTGCACTGGCTCTTCCCTCTGTCTAATATGCTGTTCCCCCTGATATTCTCAGAGCTCACACTACCAATCACTTCAGGTCTTTGCTCAAATGGCACCCATTCAACAAAGACTTCCATGAACACCCCATTTAAAATTGCAACTGCAGTTGACCCTTGAGCAACACGGGTTTGAACTGTGTGTGTCAATTTAAATGGGGATTTTTTTTTTTAATAGTAAATACTAAAGTACTACACAATCGGCCAGTTGGTTGAATCTGAGGATGTGGAACCCCAGATATGGGGGAACATATATTTGGCAGTTGGACTATAAATTATACGTGGATTTTCTACTGCGTAAAGGGTTGGCGCCGCTACCTCCTGTGTTGTTCAAGGGTCAACTATATCTCTCCCTTAATTACACTACTCTATTTTTTTTTACTAGAAGTTATTATCTTTTAACATATTACATAATTTACTTATTCATTATGTCGATGGCTTATTTTTTGTCTCCCCTACTAGAATGTAAACTGCATGAAGGCAGGGACCTTCATCTGTTCTGTTGACTGATATATTCCGAGCACCTTTAATAGTGCCCAGATGAGAATTCCCTGGCGGTCCAGTGGTTAGGACTCTGCGCTTCCACTGCAGGGGGCACAGGTTCAATCCCTGGTTGGGGAACTAAGATCCCACATGCCACATGGCATGGCCAAAAAGAAAAAACAAAGATAGTGCCCAGGTTACAATAACTGCTCAATAAATACTACTGAAGTGAATGAATGAAATCAGGTGAAGACTACCAATCTTGTATGTTGCAAAACAACCTGATGTCATTTTCTCATGTCCTATGTAAAATCCTTCCTAAAGGTCTTCAGGAAACCAGTGGTTTGACTGATTCCCACATACACATGCACATGTCTGTAATAAGGTTTTGACCAGCTCTTTCTTTAATCCTCACCTTCGAAGCTGGTTGAATGGATTAAATAAGCTGACGTACGTAAAGAGACCTTGGGTCCAGTAAAACATGATGCAAGTGGGAGAAATAATGCTGATTTTTGTGTGATCCCTCCCATGCTATGTTCTTGGTGACTAATGAAAGGGTCACAATGCTTAACAGTCAATAAATTCTTAATTGAATTCTTGAGAGGTGTGATGGAATGTTGATTCCCTTGTGGTAAACTCAGTAAGAATTATGATTCAGTCACTGTGGATTCCCTGTTAGTCAACAAAGACTATGCAATTGCAAAGGCAAGGACAAGATGAACTACAACCCGAGACAACACTTGACATTTGCAAAGAGGAAATGGGACTTCACAGAGCCAAGAGCAAATATGTGGATCTCATTGCTCCCAATGGGGATGCATGCTAAAAATACAAATGGGAGAAATATAACAGTCCCTACATCCCTCTCAGATGACTGAGAGGCCATCTGGGGTCACAGCCCTTCCTTTCAAGCATAACTTAGGGGAGGACGCCCGGCTTATCCACCACCTGTTTCTCAGTTTCAGTGTCAGAAACAGAGCCTGGCCTGGCTGGCTCAGGACCTGACTCAGGCCTCCTGAGGGTTCTTATGGTCCTGGGAGGGTTCTCAAAGGAGACTGCTGGGTGGCTTGGAGAAGACGTGAGTGTGTGGTGGATGAAGCACGTTCAGAGGGGATCTGTGGCTGGTGGTCTAGGCAGTGGGATCAGGATTGCTTCTCAGGCTCTGTCCTCACAGAGCCAAGAGTCAGGGTGGGGAGGAAGCAGGCCCAGCCAGGTGGCACTGCCTGGCATGTGTCTATTCTGGGGTTGGCTCAAATGCTCGCCTGAGGGGCTCCCTGATAGAACTGGTAGGAGACACAGGGAACCCAGTACTGGCAAACTATCTGGACAGAGAAGTACCTATAATGGTGGGTATGGGTAAACTCCACTCTCCTGGTAAACCTCCCATTTTAAAAAAGAATAGAAATAGTGGTGTCAGGCCACTTGGCTTTGCCACTTTCTAGATGACCTTGGGCAAATTACTTGAGGTTTCTAAGCCTTAGTTCCCTCATCTGTTAAACATGTTAATAACAACATTCCACCCAGAGGACAGTTGTGAGAATCAATAAGGCAATAAAATAGGTAGTGCCTGCCACGTGCTAGCCATTCAGTAAGTGAGAACTACAAAGAAGGTAACTGAAATCTGAAGGACTGGCAGAGAAGAGAGGAGGGCTCTAGCACCCAGGCCCTGAACTTGGAGTGTGTATATGATGTCCTCTGGAGCCCTCTGAGACACCAACTGCCCGCTGCCGAGCCAGTTCAGCGAACCTTTACTGAACACCTACTACTGTGCACAAGGTATTGCCCTTTGGAGCCTGAAGATGGAGAGGAGAGCCCAGATTTCTACCTCAGGGAGTTTACTATGCGAAAGACAGAAGGGAAACCAAATCATTAGAGACATGTGCGCAGTCAGCATGGTAAATGGAATAGAAGAGGCATGTAGGCGGTGTGTGTGGGGGGCGGGGGGGGGAAGCTGGTGAGGTCAGCCTGGGCAGGCCTCAGAGGAAGTGAGATGCCATAGCCTCCTCTGGGTGAGGAAAGTGCATTTCAGATAGAAGCGACAGTAGGAGCCAAGGCATGGCCATTGCAAAACAATGTGGTGTGTTTAGGGAAGAACTAGTAGTTCGGTAGGGCTGGTATGAGCAGGAACTGTGAGGAAGGAAGGGGCTGGAGATGTGGCTGGATGTCACTAAAGGTCTTAAGTTACTCCCTAAGGAGTGTGGGCTTTTATCTTGTGGTCACTGGGGTCTTCTGGAAGAGTTTTAGGCATAGGAGTGACATAGCCCCCCTTTCAGGGGTCTGCACCTCCCTACCCCACCCTTCCTCTGCCAGGCACTTTTCCCACAGGAGGAGAGTGCTTCCACCCCGAGCATCATATTGGCAGTGGTTCAAATGACAGATGTAAGAGGGGAAAGATGGAGGCAGGGATATTGCTGGGTTACAGTGGGATGGTCTGGGGCGGTGCTGCCATGGGGCTCCCTATTACCTGGAAGACCCCCTCCGTAGAGGGATGCAGCGATTCCCACTCGGGAGAGTCCATGAACTGGTAAGGAAAGACGTAGTGCAGAAACTGCCCGTCCTGGCTCACGCGAACCCTGCAAAGGGAGAGAAGAGACTGTGGGAAAAGGGAAGTGGCTACCCGAATCCTCTCTGAAGTCTAAGTTACATGTTAAAAAGTGGAAAATTATTAGGGTCTAGTATGGACTTTTTCCACTTTTCCCCGAAAACTCAGAGTCTCAGCCTCAACCTCTTCTCTAAAGTGAGTTATACTGGGAAAGAAGGTTCCTCTATCAGGCAGAGGGGGCAGATCAAAAAGATCTCTAAGGTACATCCTGTCCATTTGAAAGGAGCTACTGTTCCACTTTTTCTGGAGCTTTATTGGCTAAACAGTTATGTGTGGAGCACCTTCTGTGTTCCTGGAAATCTGGGAATATGGAGATGATCTGATCCTTGCCTTTAAAGACGTCACAATTTAGTGGAAGCCACAGGTACATAAATAACTGGCTGTAAGTCAGCGTGTGCTACTGTGGGACAGGAGACTAGACGATGGAGAGACCTTGGTTCTCTCCAAGTGGCAGACTTCTCAAAGATGATATTTGAGCTGAGTTTTGAAGGATGAATAGGATATTGAGAAGCAGATCAGAATGGGGATGGAGATCTGAGAAATCCAGTGTGGAATTGTTTTCCAATATCTGCTTTTTCCCTTCCTCCATATTTGGAATTTTAGCTGGGTTCATGGCTGCCCGGCTAAACTACATTTCCCTACCCACCTTGCCATGAGGTAGAGCCATGTGATTACGTTTTGGCCGAGGGGATATTAGCACTCCACACCTTGCTCCTAGTGAATGCCTAGATATATATGTACGTGTGCAAATTACCAAAGACCACCATCAATTAATAAATTATTGCGTATTATCTGACAACCTAAAGATGGAAGACAGAAGGGGACGTAGGTCTCAAACCAAGCCCAAGATGTGGTGTCAACGTACACTCTCTGATGGCAGAAATGCACCTGCTCCTACAAGACCTATCAATATGTGTAGATGGCCATCAGAACTTCCCTGAGTAATGAAAGGATACAAGGAAAGATGATGTGCCGCGTTCTCCTACCTCACAGTCTTCACATATTCTGTCCCCTCCAGCTGCCTCTCCTCCCAATCCCCACCTTCTCCTCAGGCCTCAGCTTAAACATTCCTTTCTCCAGGAAGTCTTGTCTGGCTGCCCCAGGAAAGTTACGTCCACTGCTTAAATGCTCTCATTGCACTTTGCCTTTTTCCTTGGAAATACTATGTCTGTTATTCACCACTATGTCAAACATGAATGAGTACCTCTCTTCATACACTGTAAGCTTCCTGAGTACAAGGAAAATATTTTTCTTTTCTTTTTGTTTTTTTTGCGGTACGCGGGCCTCTCACTGTCGTGGCCTCTCCCGTTGCGGAGCACAGGCTCCAGACGCGCAGGCTCAGATGGCCATGGCTCCCGGGCCCAGCCGCTCCGTGGCATGTGGGATCTTCCCGGACCGGGGAATGAACCCGTGTTCCCTGCATTGGCAGGCGGACTCTCAACCACTGCGCCACCAGGGAAGCCCTATTTTTCATTTTTTAACACAAGATCCCTAGTCCCTAGCCCTCTTCATAAATATTTTTGGAAAGGGGGAGGGAAGAAGGAAGGGAGAAAGGAAAGGAAGAAGGAAGGAACGATCAAACAAATGAACTCACTGTGTCACCATAAATGGGACCAAAACCTCAAAGAAAAGCTTCTCTAACAAAGGAAGAAAGACAACAGGAAAGAAATGAGGCTGCTGCCACACACATCAGATCCTCCTGTCCTCTCCCCAGGCAAGGAATCTGGACACCCAAGCAAGCCACTGAGGAGGGACAAGATTTTACAGTGTGAGTAACATCTAATGAGCCTGCATGACTCCCTGAAACCATTCACATTGTATATTGTATCCTTTGTAGTTTGAGTCTCCTCTTCCTTCTTGATCTCCTGGACATCAGGTAATTTCATCCTCCAAGAAGAGCTTAGACAGTTAGTTGCCTCTTCAGGAGTTCATGCTTGGGATTGTATACGAGAGAAAATCTCCCAACAGTAAGCACAGCTTAACAGGGTGATGAACTTTGAGGAAGTCACTTTGCCTTTCTGAGTGTTGAAAGGGATTGATTGCCTTATGAAAATAAAACGAAAAGGATGTCTGAGATTTCAGCAAAGCGCTCCAGGTGAGAGTCTGCACGTGAACTGGGGAGGTCTCCATAAGAAGCCTCCATTTCCTGGCATGGAGTTCTTGTCTGCTGCTTTGAGGTGTTTGGTACCTCACCAGCCAAAGGTACGATGATTCTCCTTTAAAGCTGGAGGCTGGTCATATAGACTAGAAGCCCCTTTCCCCAGCTCCAACTTAGCAAAGTTGAGACAGGATGACGTTGAAAGATATCAAAACAAAACTCTTACTCCAAACCTTGTAAGGCAAGAAAAATATCAAAATTGTCTAATTTTTGACTCAGGTTTTGGATGCTAAGTATAATAGGAAAAGCCACACTGAGAGGGCAAGGCCCCCTCTCCTCTTCACAGGGATGTGGTCTTCTACAAGTTCATGGTAAATCCATTATATAAAAGATACCTGAACCATACAATAATCCTGATGTATGGTTTATTTACACTTCAGTTCACCCATCAATGAAATGAAACATCACAAAACCTCATAGCTCATTCAACCCAGGACCTCAGACTCCAAACAAAATAAAAACATGTATACATCACACTTTGATTCTATACATTAATACATAAATGCATATTATTACTAGTAGCAGTAGTTGTTGTAGTACCATCATCATCAATGTCAAACTCCTTTTTTTCCCCACTATGGCTGGTGGTCTTATCTGGTTTCTTTCTTATTTTTTTGGAATCAGACCCTTCTGATTACTTTCTTGTCTTTCTACCACATTCTCCTGGTCTCAAGAAAGCAGGAAAGAGGAAATTAAGGACAAAACTTTTGAAATACTCTACTTGCTTTCCACAGAGCCAGCCCAAGTACATACCAGGTTAAGATGCTTACTGTCAGATGCTTAGCTCCACATACAAGTCCCACTAGGGCAATATTTCAAAGAATTCACAATTTCCTACCAACTGTGCAGCACAGAGCTCCATGGTATATTTGTTCAGAAGAGATCAGTCAATGGCCAATGCTCGCATGCAGCCTGACCAGGCATACAGTAATCCTGACAAAGCCTATTTCTGCTAAGGTCTGACTGTCAGCCTCCTTAAAAGATGTCAACCAGTTGTCTCCACCATATACTCAAAGAGACACACGTGGGCATCACTACTCCTCCCTCACTGTCTGGCCCGCAGGTTTATAGCACTTTACTTCTTCGTCTGTAAGAATCTCAATAGAACAATTGGAAGTGGAAAAGTGGACAAGAGGTATTCCTGCTCCATACCTGGGTATATACAGAATGGGTTTACCAGGGCTTCCCTGGTGGCGCAGTGGTTGAGAGTCCCACTGCCGATGCAGGGGACACGGGTTCGTGCCCCGGTCCGGGAGGATCCCACGGACCCCACATGCCGTGAAGCGGCTAGGCCTATGAGCCATGGCTGCTGAGCCTGCGCGTCCGGAGCCTGTGCTCCGCAACGGGAGAGGCCACAACAGTGAGAGGCCTGCGTACCGCAAAAAAGAATGGCTTTACCATAGAATCTGTGTGGGATATTCCCCAAGATCTTTGATGCCCTGGAGGGAACAGGGGTTACAGGAAACCCCCTCTGTTTTGGCACTGTTTCTTGTACATACTTGGCACTTAGCAAATGTTGAATGCATATGGAAGGAATGAATTAATCTTACTGAAATGTCCAGTTTTCCAAAGCTTACAGAGATATTGCTGCAGTTTAGACATGACATGCTGGCGTGTGTGTGTGGTGTGGTCATTTCACACCCAGGCTCAAGAAACACTCACCCCACCTCCCAGCACAAGTGCACATACAATCCTTCCTGCCAACCAAGGTGCCTCATGAGCTAGTTTCCTCATGGAAAATGCTAAGAAAGGGGAAGCAAAGCGCATGCTTAGAAAAATCTATTTTGGTTTGTTTGACTTGCCACATCCTTCCTCAGTGGAAGGGACATGAAATGGAAAGGGAGGCACTGGGAAGTGAGAAGCGTGGGTGTGGGGAAGAAATGCTGGGCATTGACCCAGCGGCTTACCGGCCAGAAAGCAGCAGGGACAGGCGGTCGATGGGTGTCTCGCCCTCCACGGCGTAGGTCTGCTCCGTGGCCAGAGTCAAGACTTGCTCCTCGCAGCAGCGAACGATCTCCTTGTACGCTGGCAGGGGTACCTGCAGGGGCAGGCACAGCGTCTTGTAGAGGAGCTCGAACTCCTCGGGGAGGGTGTCCTCGCGCAGGCGGTACACCAGGTGTGCCAGCTGGAGCACGCAGGCAGTCGCCAGCAGCACGCTCCAGAGGACGACGTCTAGGCCGCAGGCGTCGAACCAGCCCCACAGCACACAGCACAGGTAGCCCGTGCCCAGGAAGCCAAAGAGGTAGAAGCACCCATACACCCCGCTGCCCCCCATGAAGCCCAGGAGCAGGAGGCAGGTGGCCAGGTGGTAGACAGCCCCTTCCTGGTCCCGCCTCCAGCCGACGCACAGCGGCCTGCTCCAGAGGAGCTGGCCCACTGCGCTGCCGTTGCTGCTCATCTTCGGGCCTCAAAGCCTGTCGGGCTCTAAGACTGTCCCCACGTGGGAAATTCAGGAAATGGGTTAGCCTGTCCTCTCAGATGTCATCTCACCATTGGCTTCTCCCCACCAGCTCCACCTTTCCTGGGAGGAATGCTTGCATTAGCTTGGGGAATGAATGGCAGAACATAATACACTTCATGGAGAACTGAAAACCTTTCTTTCTCTTTCCCTCAGCAAGGCTCTGGCCCTCCCCGCAGAGCTCTGACGAGCGTCCACGGCTCCAAGTTTCTTAGGACAGTCTTCACATTTGGCTCTTGGCAGGAAACCTAAATTGTCCTGAGGAAAAGATAGGACTATGGGGCTGAAAACTTCAGCAGTGAGGGATAAAAAAGAAGCCACATCCTGCTTTGTGTTGTCCCCAAACAGAATGAGGAGAGCCCAGCACGGGAGGCACATTTGTGCACCATTTGGAATGCATCTCTCTTGGCACCGGAAGAAAGGGTGACCCCAGACGGATACCATGTTTGGAATTGGAATCCAAGTGGTACTGGCAGTGAGAAAAAACAGGCCAGGCACACAGGCAGGCTGGAAGAGCACTTAACATACCTCCCCAGAGGACAAGATAAGACCTGGGGAAAAAGAGGCAAGTGTGTGTGTGTGTGTGTGTGTGTGTGTGTGTGTGTGTGAGTGTGAGTGAGGGGGTGGACAAAGGGAACGTGTGCACAGAATTTACTGTCACACCTCAGGCAGGACACTGTCCAGAGCCCGCTCTGGGAGGGCTGGGGGCTCTCCTGAGGTAGGAGGACACTTCAAGGTCGGAAAGTATGGGACTATTATCAGAAAAAATCCTAACAGTGAGAAGTGGAAAACCCCTTGAAAGCCTTTATGAAGTCACGTTGGAAATATGACTTTATTTGAAATAGGCATTTATTTGACAACCATTAAACAAAATTAGCTATGCAAAGCAGCTTTTTGAATTCTGACTTTCTCCTGTGTGTATCTGGATCTAGTAATAGTTAATACAATGGTAATACATTGCTCAGACCATCACCCCACCCACCCCAATACTGGCAAATTATAATAACCATCACCTATTGAACACCTACAAAATGGCAGACGTAGATTAGGTATTTTACATACACATGATTTAATCATCACACAACCATTCCAAATAAATATTATCCTCCTTCTACATCTGAAAGAAACTGAGGTTTAGAGAGGTAACAAGTTCCCACAGGTAGTAAGTGACAGAGGCAGGATTTTTTTTTATAAATTTACTTATTTATTTAATTTTGGCTGCGTTGGGTCTTTGTTGCTGCGCGCGGGCTTTCTCTAGTTGCGGTGAGCTGGGACTACTCTTTGTTGCAGTGTGTGGGCTCTCATTGCAGTGGCTTCTCTGGTTGCGGAGCACAGGCTTCTAGGCATGCGGGCTTCAGTAATTGTGGCACGTGGGCTCTAGAACGCAGGCTCAGTAGTTGTGGCTCACGGGCTCTAGGCGCGCGGGCTTCAGTAGTTGTGGTGCACGGGCTTAGTTGCTCCGCGGCATGTGGGATCTTCCCAGACCAGGGCTCGAACCCGTGTCGCCTGTATTGGCAGGCGGATTCTTAACCACTGCGCCACCAGGGAAGTCCCAGAGGCAAGATTTGATCTCATCTATCTTATTGCTGTGTCCCAAGTAGTTTGCACAGTTAGTGGAAATACAGGACGAGATCCATGACTCCTAACTCCACTCCCCCCAGAAAGTCTGAGGACATTCAGGAACTTCTGGATGAACCTGGGGTCTACCTTGGGTCATCAATTTCAAATCTGGGAATATGCAAACACTAAACTAAGAAATGTCCCTCTGGCTTCCACATGACTCCTTGATTTTGTTTCCTTACTACCATTACTCCTACAGCCCCTGAGGTATGGGGGCGGGGACAGGGGGTGGAGGCACCCAGTAACCTTCCAGAGCTATTCAAGTGCTCGATCCATAGGGACCTTTATTATACTGCTAGTAACCTAAGTAAAATTAGCGAGAGATTAGGAATTGTCAAATATGCAGAGGAGTAGAAGTTTTCAACTCAACACACATTGAGTGCCTGCTATGAGCCAAGCACTTAGAGAATCAAAGATTCCCAAGAGCTTTCACTCTATCAAGGGAGAGATACCTCAAAAAACAACCTCAGTTCAGTGTGGGAAGCATAGTAACTGAGTTGAGTTTAGGAGACGTGGCAGCCTAGAAGGAAGGTGGCATTGAAGAAGGAAGACACAGGTGCTAACAAGGAATTTGGGGTGCAGAGGTTGAATTAGCCAGGTAGAGGGAGAAGAGGATTTCTAGTGGTGAGAACAGCAGAAGAAGCATAGGCATGGAGGTGTGAAAATGTACAGCGTGTTGAAAGAAGCTGGGTTTTTTTCTTCTTTAATTACAATCACCTAACCAACAAATGTGCATCTTATTCCCTTTTTTCTAACGTTGAGGGGGAAAATCAGTGGCAAAGGAAAAGAGCTAGAGAGCTCCTGGAGAAGGCCCCATGCCCCACTCCGCTGCCCTCGCCCCCAGCCTTTCCCACAGCAACCATTTGGGTCCTTGATGTTATTTCAGCAGTGGAGTTTGGGAATTTCCATATGCTGCTTTTCGGTCACCTGCCTGCCTCCTGGCCAAGCCACCCCCTTTAGCAAGCAGCAGCTGCTCATCCCTCCACCTTAGTCATGCACCCCCTGAGCTGTCAGAGTGGCTGTCTCTGCCAGCTGTGAGCAAGGAAATGAGAAGCACAGCAACAGAGAAACAACCAAGGCTCTGCCCAAGATAGAATTTCAAAACAGGTCATCTTTCTCAGCAAGCCTGACCAATGGGCTGGTCCTGATCCCTTAAAGAGCCAGGCGGACCAGCTGACTGCTGGCTCTCAGCCTGCCTTTTTTGTCAATCCACAAATGTGCTCATCTGAGCAGAAGGTACTAACATTTGTCAAGCAGTTATTGTTTCCTCATGTCTCCCTATGATACTTTATTATTAATGGAAGAAACAAGCTCTGAGAGGTTAAGGAACATCCCCAAGGTGACAGAGATAGTATGTGAATAGGGGCTAAAGCCTAGGTCATTGTGACTCTAAATTGTAGGTTCTCTGTGCTGTACCACCTTGCCAGGTACTTTGGGGAGTTAATATGCAGGCTCATTCATTGCTACCAGGGATTTGTGTATGCCGCTGGGGTGGCATAAACACCACATGCTGCCTGTAGTGACAGTGACAGTGATACCTGTGGGGTGGGACCTATGACAGGAATACAGTGAAAAGCTGTATCTTTGTTTTTAAACCAGGTTTGATAGAAGAAGAAAGAAACTGTGTGTCAAAATGGTATGTTCTTATAAGGAAAGACACAAATATGCAGGCAGAAGCACGGTAGAAAATATTTGGGGAGAATAAAAGGAAAGACACAGAAGTCACATCATTTGTTGAGTCAATTCTATTGAATAAACATTTACTTAGGACAAAGTATGTGTGCCAGGAACTGAGGATAGAAGATGAGGAAGACAATGAGTGAGGGAGACTGACCCAGAAAGAACTACAACCCAAAAAATACACTTATTGGGCATGTGACCAATGAGACATAAGAGGACGTGTCAGGGAGCTTCTGGAAGAAGTATACTCCCTGGTGGAGACAGTAAGGAGGCCTGCTACCTTTCATCCTGGCTTGAATACAGTTGTGTGATGATATAATGCTTGAAGCTATCACAACCATGAGATAGGAAGGGGTTCAAAGGAAGCACTGATAGGGGAGCAAAGAATACAGGAAAAACATCACAAGGGAGGATGACATTTAAGCTGGTTTAAAAAGCCAGGTAGGTGTTCCCCAGCTAGGGGAGGGCATTCCGGGAAGGGAGAACAGAATGTGAAGTCAAGTCCAGAAGTAAAACGAAAATACATGGCATATTCTGGTAACAGAGAACAGTTTGTTATCAGTGAATCAAAGGGAGCAGCAGGACACGAGGCAGGAGAGGCAGGCCAGGGCCAGATTATGAAGTCAGCCGGGTACACCATCTCTCCAAGAGTGGTCACAGACCATGGCTGGTCCGAGAGCTGTTACTGGTCCATGATGAGATATGGACAGAAACTGAGAGAACTTAAGACATCTTTATACAGTTTGACAGGAAACGTATTAGTCTGTGAATTGGAAAAAATTAAAGTAGTAGTAGTTTACTACTTGTAGTTTGAGAAACTACATGTAGTTTCACCACAGGTAGTTTGAGAAACATTGGGCTTGATGCTTTTAATGCTTTCCTAATATAGTTATTAAAATCGAACACAGGCATGATTCTAGGCATTGGACACATACTGCTGAGTTGATATTGGGCAGACACTACTGGTTCCTTATCCATTTCCCCTTTTTCCCCCAGTTTATGGAACTCTGATTTTGCTTGGGCGATATGTGAAGGAGGGTGGGCTTCTCTCCCAGTTGCCAGGGCCTGAAATAAGACTGGTAAAGGGACTTCCCTGGTGGCGCAATGGATAAGACGCTGAGCTCCCAATGCGGGGGGCCCGCATTTGATTCCTGGTCAGCGAAATAGATCCCACATGCATGCTGCAACTAAGAGTTCCCATGCCATAACTAAGGAGCCCACCTGCTGCAACTAAGACCCGGTACAACCAAATAAATAAATAAATATTTTTTTAAAAAACAATAAGAACTGGTATCAAAAAGACTTCCAAGTTAAAAAAAAAAAAAAGACTGGTCAAATCTAAGCACGATATCCCATTCCCCACAATGGCAACTAGTTTAAGAGTGGACATGTGACCAATGAGACATAAGAGGACACGTGTGTGGGAGTATCTGGGGAAAAGTATACTCCCTGATAGAGACAGTAAGGAAGCCTACTACCTTTCATCCTGGCTTGAATACAGTTGTATGATGATGTAATGTTTGAAGCCACTGTACCCATGAGATAGGATAGGCCTAAGGATGAGAAGGTTAAAGAGGAGAAAAATAGAACAAGCCTTGGTTCTTCAAAGTATCACTGAGCCATTGTCTCAAATCTGAAACTTTCAACCTTCAGACTTTATGACAGGAGATAAATTACATTTATTGCTTAAGTCTCTGTAGTTGGGTATTCTGGTACTCACAGCTGAAGGCATTCAGATTCCCATCTCCCTAAGGATCTCCGTAAGGACTACTCTTCAACCAACAGTTCTCCGAACATCTGCTGATTGTTTTATTCTATGAAAACTGAACGTCATATGACTTGTTATGTGCTACCAATAATTTTCTCTCAAAAGTCTGAGTAAACTGATAGGAATTGCTCCTCTAAACTCAATTTGACCATTCAGGATGACTTGGTTGTTAAGTGAACACGATGATTTAGTGCAAAGTTGGTTGTCTACTCAATACCCATTTACCATTTACCACTTCCTCCTTGTAACAGAATTCCAGTTTTGTTCTGATATCTCACCTACACATGGATCCAAGGAGGAAATCCTGTTTAAGCCAGTCAGCAAAGGGCATTCTGTTGACAATTATTATTGGTCCATAAAAATACACATAACCTAATTTGGTTCAATCAGACCAAAAAAAAGGGGGGTGGGTGTGGGGACTTCATGCCTTAGGAATGATTTCTCTTTCCTCTGCTGCACTTGAACAAGAAAGTACATTATTAGCTTCATTAGTCCTAGGAGAGAGCTCTGAGATGAAAATAACTTGAGTCTTGGATGGCACCACAGAGCCTTGATATCACTGCATCTAGAGCTTGCCCTAACCCTGGACTGCCAGTTATGTGTTTCCCTTGATGAGGATTTTGTATTACTTAGCTGTCGAAAGCACCATAATTAACACAGATAGAACTACCATCTAGCAGTTTATAATAGCTAAAGAAAGAAACACTGGGTATAGTCACACATGCACTCTTTTAAGGCAAATATTTATCATAGCACTGAATATTCAACTTTATATTTTTTAGCTTATATACATATATCCACCAGAATATAAGCTCTTTGAGAGCAGGCCATGTCTTACTAATCTTTGTTCACTACTTAGCACATAGTTGGCATTTAGTATGTCCTCAGTAAATGTTGAGTCAAGCAGCCTCTATTCTTGAGGACAGGGGCTATGTCTGATTCACACATAAATACTCAACACTTAGGGCAGTTCTCTGCACATAATAAGCCTTCACTAAATATGTACTGAGTGAATAAATGAATTTACAACTATGAATATATGATGTTTATATTAGACACCTGGTACAGGAAAGAACATTGGGCTTTTGGGCTTGAACTCTAATGACCAAGACTCACATCCCAGGTCACCAGATATTTAACCAGAGCAACTTCCTTAACCTGAGTGCCTGTACTCACCTGTAAAATGGGGATTATAGTTTCTCCATCACCCTCACATCAGACCTGCAGAAGGTATAGTTAACCTAATGGAGACCTTGCTTAGGGACATGGTCCTGTTCTTATCAACCTTCAAGGCAAATGTTTCACGTTAGACGAAGGGAACTAATTATAGAGGATAGTGTGAAAGTATCTGTATTGAGATTTTGGGATGTATTGTGAATAGCAGGGGCTTAGCAAAGAGGTATGTGGTGGTCAGAATGTGGTGATCACCTATTTGGAAGCTAAGTTCTTCATTTTTCAAATTATTGTGGTGACATCTATTACTGATAGTATCAAAATGCTGCACATCATTTCTGGGAAGGCTTAAGCACTAGGGAAGGGTAGGCAGAGGGTCTTGTGAGATGTACTTTTAACTATGGCAGATGTCAAGAAGGGTGTGTTAATTCTTTACAAATCAGGTGAGCGTATCAAACTGGCAAAGGCTGAAAAAAATTAACCTTGCTAAGAGCTTAGGGAAACAGGCACCCACAGGTACTAAGGTATGGGCACCCCCTTTCTAGAGATCAGTCAGGCAGTACTCATTCAAAGCTTTGAAAACTCTGGCCCATCCTTAGTTAAATGATTAGTAAAGATACTTGTAAAGACTTTCCTATGAAAACTTCAATCGCAGTATTATAATGGAGTAGCAAAAAAATAAAAATAAAAAGTGAACATACATGCAGAAAGAGATAAATGGCAAGAAGGTCACCAAAAAGTGGCCCTATTGTAGACTGGTGGGATTTCAGGTGACTTCTTTCTTTCTTCCTTACATGTTTCCATAAAACCAGCCAGCAAAACAATGTATTTTAAAATCAGAAATAATTTAGGTATCTGTTATGTATCCTGTTCAATTCTGAGACCCAATTCCTAGAAGGGTATCTGACACACAGCAGGCATTCTATAAAACATTTGATTGTTGAATGTATGTAGATAGGGAATTGGTAAGCCATTCAGTAGATTTATACATAGCTACTACAACTCATATTGTAGAACTGAACTCACAGGTGGTAAAATATATTAAGGGGAGAAGGTAATTAATATTGTGATTGCATTAAAAATATGTAGTATAGAAAAATGATCTAATTTTTTGTTTTAGAAAAATGTATAAGAAAAGTTTGGAACAGCAAAAATTAACATTGGGAGATGATACGGTTAGGGATTTTTTTTTTTCCTTTTGTAGTCCCAGGACATATTCAAGCAGAATCTGGATAGCCATCTGCCAAGGATCTGTATTGGGTGGGAAGTTGGTTCACATCATCTGCCTTAGGAGTCCAAGATTCTATTCTTCTCCCTAAAAGAATGCTCTGAAAACTATAAAGTGCTTACTATCAATAAAATAAAAACTCTACCTCCAAACGAATATTAAAGTGAAAAATATGAATACAAAGAATTAGAGAATGTTAGTAACACTGAATGTTACCGTGCCAAATGCTTTATGTACACCATTTCAATGTGTAAGCACAATCTTGTAACTTAGGTATTGCTGCTCTGTTTTCTTTCAGATGAGAAAAACAGACACAAACAGTTGACTTGCTTGAGGTCACATAGCCAGCTGTTGAACTTAAGTCTGTCACTTTGAAGCCATGCTCTTAATTAACTAGGAAGGAATCTTAGGGAACATTTTAGTTCAGCTCTTTTGTAAGAGGCAATTTTCCAATCGTGATACATGAACCCTACATATTCACTTATTTATGCTTCTCAGTGTCTTTTATTGTTGAGATCTAAAACTCCATTTACTTGGACAGAATATGACCAATTGTCTCATTAGCTCATAAGCAGCTAATAGGACCACAGGGCTTGTATTACAAGATTTGTTTATACCAGTCATCCCTCAGGATCCTGGGCGATTGGTTCCAGGACCCCTGTGGATACCGAAATCTGCATTTGCTCAAGTCCCTTATATATTGATAAAATGGTGTTGTTTTTCTATATAACTTAAGCATATCCTCCTATATACTTTAAATCATCTCCTGATCACTTACAATACATAAAATGTAAATGTTATGCAAATACTTGTAAATACAATGTAAACAGCTGTAAACACTATGTAAATAGTTGAAAAAGCAGCAAACTCAAGTTTTACTGGAATTCACCCACCCCCACCCCCCAATATTTTTGATCTAAGGTTGGTTGAATCCACAGATGAGGAACCCACAGGTATTCTTTTTTTTTTTAATGTCTTTATTGGAGTATAATTGCTTTACCATGGTGTGTTAGTTTCTGCTTTATAACAAAGTGAATCAGCTATACATATACATATATCCCCATATCTCCTCGCTCTTGCCTCTCCCTCCCACCCTATCCCACCCCTCTAGGTGGTCACAAAGCACCAAGCTGATCTCCCTGTGCTATGCGGCTGCTTCCCACTAGCTATCTATTTTGGTAGTATATATAAGTCCACGCCACTCTCTCACTTTGTCCCAGCTTACCCTTCCCCCTCCCCGGGTCCCCAAGTCCATTCTCTACATCTGCATCTTTATTCCCGTCCTGTCCCTAGGTTCTTCATAAACTTTTTTTTTTAAGATTCCATATATGTTAGCATACGGTATTTATTTTTCTCTTTCTGACTTACTTCATTCTGTATGACAGTCTCTAGGTCCATCCACCTCACTACAAATAACTCAATTTAGTTTCTTTTTATGGCTGAGTAATATTCCATTGTATATATGTGCCACATCTTCTTTATCCATTCATCTGTCAGTGGACACTTAGGCTGCTTCCATGTCCTGGCTATTGTAAATAGAACTGCAATGAACATTGTGGTACATAACTCTTTTTGAATTATGGCCACAGGTGTTCTTTAAGAAAAATAAATACATAAACGCCATGTGAGGAACACAAAAAGAAACACACCTGAAGACTTTTGACCAGGGATATTCTCTTTTTTTTTAATAAGTTATAAATACTTTTAAATTTATCAATGTTCATCAAAGAGCTCCCAAAGTTATTAAATCTTCTTCATTTTTCAGGAATTATTAATTCCCAGAGCAGACCACCTGCAGAAAAAGATGTATTTTAGAAAGTCAGGTTTCAAGCATCATGTCAGACCTATGGAGTCAGGGAATTAAGATGCTAGAAATGAATGCCTCAGCTGAGGACTATTAACTAACTGCCACAATTATTCTAAACCAGTCATGAAATAAAAGATCCACATTTTAAAATTCCAGTTCTGTTTAAATAAAAACATCACGGAAACTGTTCAATCCATTACAAGGTTTAACCTTTAAAGGCTTTGTTGAAGTAAAAACTATACATTTATTTATTTTCTCAAAAACATCTTCCACAAAAGACTAAGGGAGTTTACTTTTGCAGATACTAAAGAGAAGAGACCTGTAGCCTCCTCCGTTCTAACTCAAGTGTTTGGCAAAGACCCATGAAGTGGAAGGCAGAAGGTCAGCTCTGTACACAAGCATCTCCTGTGGAAAGTTACTCAATCCCAAGGGCAAAGTAAGGGTAACACTTCTGAAATGAATTTGGAAAGATCAAAAAGGGAGAGCAGCAGAGGATGGGGTTGCTGGTGTACCAGGCTTCTCTCCAGACAGCTGGCAGCCATGCCACCCCCACCCCCATCCCCCATCCCAGAAGACAGGAACAATGCTATAAAGGTAACTGAGTAATTTGGGCTAGCCAACTCTTCAAGTCTAATTCAAGCGCTTCCCTCACCTAGCTATTCCCTGCATTTGGTTTAGAAAAGAAGATAAGCCTTAACAACAATATAAATATATAAACTCTCTCTTTTCTAAGGCTCAAAGGAAGAATACACTTAAAGATAAGCAAAAATGAAGCCACTCAACATTTCAAGAGATAGCAGTCTATATAGCATTGCTACCGCTTTTGTTACCGGCTACTATACATCAGGAGGGGCTACCCACTGAAAGCCTCTGGGTACAAAGTCCTTGACAGAAAAGACCCTGTGTCTTCTCATCTTGGCATTTTCTAGAGTTTTAAACAATAGATATCTATTGAATGAATAAATGTTCAATAGCAGAAATGACCCTTTTTCTTGACTCTCAGGATCATATTTTCATACATCATCAGTTGTCTCTGTGTGCGTTTTGTGTGTGTGAACTATTAAGTGCTGTTAAGCTTAATAAATACTGAGTATCACCACCACTCAGTGCCGGTCCTTTAATTTCTTTCAATGATTTTAGCCCCCGAGCTGGATTCTCTAGGTTCCTCCTGGCTCCTAAAGGCAGAAAGATACCAGCTGCCATTTCCTCTTTACATTTCTAAGCAGGTTTTAGGTTCCTCTAGTTTCTCTTTCAGTAAAAGAAGCAGTCAAAAGATAGAAGTGACTAGAATCACCACCATCACACCCTGTTATTCCTTACGAGTAATTTTCAAGTCTCTGCCTTTGCTGCTATTAAATCTTTAGACAATTTATATTTATTCATACCATCCCTACTACATCTTCAGCTTAAGCCAGTGGTTCTTAAAGAGGGGGACACTTGAAAATTATCTAGGAGCTTCTGAGTCAACCGGTACAGTTCAGGGCTCAGGCTTGTGAATTTTGGAAAACATTCCTCGGGTGATTATAAAGGTACACTTGCTTTCATACTAAGTCCAATTTACTGGATTCAAGGTACAATTAAGATCTATCTTATTTAGAAAATAACATTAAAATCTACAAAGGTTTTTGAATTAAGGAAGTTTCATGATCATTACTGGGAAGATCTAAGATTGCAAAATATTTTTCCTTTGAAGCTATCCTCGGAAAAATGTGGTCTAATAGTCTAAGAGATACCAATTTAGTTAAGTTTATCTTATAACAGTGCAGACAGTAGCACTGGATTTTACCCTACAGTCACTGACCTGGTTTCTGAGTTATATACACCTATGCATTTCAACAACAGGTCTTTGTAATTAGCATTCAAAATAAAGTTTTAGGATTGAAGTTCAAGACTATGTGTAATCCTAAAAATGAATATGTTGGAATAAAATCTCATTAAGTGCAAGGAGTGAAGTATAAAGTGCTTGAGATTTGGAGAGTAAAAAAGACCTAGATTCTAGTTTGAATGCCACCACCTATCCACTCTTAACTTGAGAAAGTCTTTTTTTGACTTCACTGTCCTTCCATTTCCCCATGGGGGCCAGGGAAATAGGACACCTGGGACCAATGTAGATCCAAACACATGTTCTTCCTCCAAAAGTAGTATTATGCTGAAAATTTAAAAATGATTATTTTCAATTCTTGGAAAGGCCCTATGTGGATTCAGATTCTTCTTTTTGTAACCAGGATTCAAAAATAATCAGGACATATATTAAACAGACCTCAGTAGAATGTCTGCTATCCATGACTCCCAAGATATGGCTTCTGTTCTGGTTTCTCTTTGACAGTTTACAAAGCTTATTCACACATATATCATTTAATCATCATAATGACTCTAATGAAGTAGTTTGGTCATGTACTGTTCTCTCTCCTTTACACATGAGAAAACTAAGGTTCAGAAAGTTAAGGACTTGCCCAAGATCGTACAATCAGTTAAACATCAGGTCTTCTAAGTCCAAAGCTCTTGCATTTTCTCTTATACACAAATGAAGTACACAGGAATCACTCTTACTCTCTGTCCCAATAACATAGAAAACCATGATATCTTCTGGTCCTCGTGAATATATGCTAGTTATAGCAATAATTGTATCACCTGTGAGGTCTACATGAAGTCCAAGAGACTTCTGATGCTCCTAAAAATTAGCATTTTTAAAAATCACCCTTTTTGTCAAGGCAGGCTGAACCCTAAGCAACAGCTAACAAAACTGACTAGGAAGAAAGTTAGATTAGGAACAAGGAAGTCATGTACAAATGTTGAGATTTCATGTCTTTGAAATAATCAATAGTTAAACTTTTTAAGAACAGCTCCCCACAACCATATTTACTTATTTTACAAAATGATTCACCATGGGATTTCTGTAAATAACCATCTAATCTTAAAGGCACTTAAGTATATCTTGTATACACAGATATCATACCATGTGTAAAATCACAAAATATATTATGGTTCTCTTTTTATAAATGAAAAAAGTGAAATCCAGACAGGATTAATGTCTTGATGAATATAGATGTAGCTAAAGTGAAACACATGCTAAGCTAGAGAACAGGAGAAGCAAAGTTAAGCCTCAGGACTTCCAGCCTAGACTGTTTTCCACTACACACTGATACTTCTTATCAGCTGGGGACAGGTTCCTTATCCCTCCTTTTTCACAGCTCAGTGAGGAAGACTGGCCACATGTAAAATTCCAAAGAGGCAGGAAAGAGGTGAAAGGGAAAGAAGCCAGGCTCTCTATTACTCCTACATTGGTATGTAGCTTTCGCATTATCTCTCAGCTATTATTAAGTTATAAGTGGTGGTGTGGTGTGGATCTTACAGGGGAGTAAGAGCACCAAGCAGAGGGAGCCTCTGGAGACAGAGGTTCCAGTTCTGACCCTGCCTATAAGAAGTCACTTCAGAGCTTCCCTGGTGGTGCAGTGGTTGAGAGTCTGCCTGCCGATGCAGGGGACACGGGTTCGTGCCCCGGTCCGGGAAGGTCCCACATGCCGCGGAGCGGCTGGGCCCGTGAGCCATGGCCGCTGAGCCTGCGCGTCCAGAGCCTGTGCTCCGCAACGGGAGAGGCCACAACAGTGAGAGGCCCGCGTACCGCAAAAAAAAAAAAAAAAAAAAAAAGTCACTTCATATCTATAGGCCTTAGTTTCCTCATTTATTGATTTAACACTCCTCTATTGAGCACCTACTATGTGCCAGGCACTGTTACTGGTCCTGGAGGTATGCCAGTGAGTAAACAGAAAACTTCTGTCTCAGAACTTACATTCTAATTGAAGTAAAGCAATTCGGATGATAAATAAATACAAAATATGCAGGCAATGGTGTAGCCTAGCCACTAGCCATATGTGGCTATTAAAATAAAAAAACAAACATACAAAAAATTCAGTTCCTCAGCTTTACTAGCCACATTTCAAGGGCTCCACAGCCACATATGGCTAGTGGCTACCATATTGTAGAGTGCAGGCACAGAACGTTTCATTATCACAGAAAGTTCTATTGGACAGTGCCAGGAGAGAGTGGGGATAGATGGGGAACGGATGCTATTTTAGATGGAATGTTGAGGGAAAGCCTCTCCAATTAGGAGGCTTGAAAACAGATCTGAAAAGAGATCTGAAGTGAGGGAATAAGTCAAGTTGCTATCTGAAGGAAGAGGTTCCAAACAAAAGGAGATAATTTATTTGTGGTATTGTATACACATCACTTAAGGTCCCTTTCAGCATTAAAATTTGAATTCAAAGTTCTTCAAACAATGGTCTGAGGTTTTAGTTTTATTAGAATAAAGCATGGTACAAAAGAAACTGCAACAATTCCATTTCTGTTTTGCAGGAAGCAATGCTTCCATGTGCTGCCTACTCCGTATTTAAAAACACTTCCTAAAAACTCACAAGATTAGAAACAAAAAATAGAGAACATTTCCCTTTTAAGTCAGACAACTGAATATTTTGAACTTCCTAAGCCATGATTCCTCTGTCTCTAACATAACTCTAAAGGCTTTTGCCAAGCCCTTTCTTGAAGGCTTAATTCTCCCCTTCCCAAATCCACCAAACACCTCTAATTTTTTTTTTTTTTCATCTGCACCATGCATCATGCAGGATCCCTACCAACCAGAGATCAAACCCAGGTCCCCTGCAGTGGAAGCGTAGAGTCTTAACCACCAGACAGCCAGGGAAGTCCCACCCCTCTCAATTTATTAGCATCATTTATTCCGTACACTAGAAACTGAGACGTTATCTTTCCAGTGATACTTAGGCATGTTAGGTTAACCAGGTGAACTACCTTTCAGACAGAATGCTGCCCAATGATCACTAAATCTGTAAAGCAATACACAAATTTGAAGCAATCAGCCTATGTATTACCTTCCCAATAAGAGAGTAGCATGCTCACCATTTCATATCTTAAATCCCAGGGCTCTCATGCATTCCTTGTGGGCCTCAATTAGGGGTCCACAGTTCTCTTCTCCTTTCTCAATGATGCTATAAAACAAAATGTACTTGTTATCTAACAAAGTAGGCACTAAGCACATTAGTGGTAAAAAAGCATGCAAGACAGTGATGGGGAGTGAGGCCAAACACGGATCTCACTGACTACAACTGGAGTTTTAAAAAATGCTATTATACCAAATGGCTTTGTTTTATTGGCTCCTGTGATACCTCCTTGCCCATGAAAATGTCCCACAGATAACTAGTTTTGGGGGGGGCACGGAGGAATCTGATTAGAAGAAATAATTATGCATATTAAATATTGCCTCTAGACAATATCCAAGGAATAATGCCGCTCTATAATGAAATAAACTGAATAAAAAGTTAATGTTAAATGGACAGAAAGAAGAGCTTAATTTTTTGCCTATCGCAGAGGAATTAAATTTTGATTCTGCTCTACATTCAAATACACCTAAGTAAATCTACTTCTAACCACAAGACACGCAACACAAAGAGCAAAAAACATTTGGCTGCCAAGAGCAGCCTGATGAGCCCCACTCACGATGATCAAAGAACTTTTTACTTATAAAATTCACAAAGGAAAGACTAGGACCACACAGCTTTATTTCTAAGGGCCTGAAAATGTAATTTTAGCACAGAATCAAGTTAAGCCAAATTCAACTACAAAAAAAAATTGACTCCTGACTCTAGATATTTTGGGAGAAGCCATAGTGGTCAGAGATAACTGATGCAGAAGTAATTTAAAGAAAGGTAGGTTCTCCTTCCTTCTAAATCCTACATATCCTTCAATAACTTTAAGGGCTGTCTGGTTGGGATAGCAAGCTCCTTGTGAAACTAATAGCTAGCCCTCCCTGATCGTTTACTGAATGCTGTAAATACTGTGCTAGGCACTTGATGTGGCTTATAGCACAGTAATCCTGGAGGCAGATACTTTTATTAGGCCCATTTTACAGATATGAGGCAGATATGTTAAAAAATTTGCTCAAGGTCACAAAGCTGGTTTGGTGGACCAGACTTCAAACCCTGACACTGGATCCCAGACTCTTAATCATGATAAAATAATATCTGAAAGTTCAATAAGTACTTAAAGTGTGTAAGTATTGTTACTGATCATAGTAGTCTTTCAATTCTCCCTTCACAGTATTATTTGCAAAGTACTGAGTATTAATAAAAAGCACTGAGCTACTACAACTTTATTCCCCCTCTATGCCACTTACGATCTCTTTACTTTCTATGTGAGGACAAAAAGGGGCTGGAGGGAGAGGTGTACATTCACGTTATCTGAAGATTTCTTCTGAGATTTGTTCCACAATAGAGGCTGTATACCAGCGGTCCCCAACATTTTTGGCACCAGGGACCAGTTTTGTGGAAGACAGTTTTTCCACAGGGTTGGGGCGGGGGGAGATAGGTGTTAGTTCAAGCTGTAATGTGAGTGATAGGGGAATGATTCAGGCTGTAATGAGAGCAATGGGGAGCTGGGGAGCGGCAGATGAAGCTTCACTCGCAGCTCATGGCCTGTAGCTCATGGCCAGTAGCTCATGCCTCGCTGTGCAGCCCGGTTGGGGGCCCTTGCTGTATACAATAGCTGTATACAATAAGAACAAACAAAACCTTTTGCGGGTTAATGGTACTGTAGATGTACTATTCTCAACACTATAATGTCATCTATGTCATAGCCTGGTTGATTTTTAAATCATCTAAAAGGGGTGGGGTTAAGGGGATCTTCCCTACTGTTAAGAAACGTACCCTGTCCTGTGTCCTACTATGTCTAAATTTTGGGAGAAATTACCAGAAAACTTACTCTTTGATACTGCCAAACCTGGTACAGCAATCATTAACTTTAATGCTCCATTAACTTTAAGCTCCTTTAAATCAAGCAGCATCTTTACCCGTTTCTACGTCTTCGGACCTAAGGCAGTGCTTGACCTATAACAGATGCTGATAAACCCTTTGCAGTAAAGAATGAACGGACGAAGCGAGCCCAGGTCAATCCGATCTCTCTCCAATCCCCTCATGTTTCCCCAGCCTGAGTTATAGGATCAGTCTACAGACAGCTGACTGCGAACCCTACAGGGCTCTACAACCCTCAAGAGCGCCGCACGACAAAGCGAGGGCCACGACCAACTCCACGCGGCGCAGAGGCGCCCGAACGCAGCGCGCGAAGCCTGCCGGCCGCCCCCTCCCTGACTGCGCACTGACCACGCATCGCGCGCCTTCTTGGTCTCCGGGCAGGCGCAACAGGGCTTCAGAGGCTTCTTCTCCTGCGACTCAGATGGGGCAGGGCTTGCGGCCGCCAGACCCGGCATTTTTCGCGCCAAAAGCAGCAACTAGTACAGACGCCCTAAACTCTTCAGCCTCCGCAAACGCCGCCGATTAGCCCGCAATCACTTCCGGCAGTCGCTGTGAAAAGAACAGGAAGTCCTACCTCCCTCTGACAATTGGGGGTGAGGGGAAGGAGAAGGGATTAAAAGGGAAAAAAAGGCGCGTGCGCAGAAGAGGCAAAATAAAGCCATTAACGCGAGAGCGCCTCTTCGGCGCAGGCGCAGAGAGGCGAGGTGAAAGTGCTGAGTTTGTAAATCGACTTGGGGAGGACCCACAAAGGATGAAAGTAGTAAGGCTACTCAGAGATATCTCAACCCTACACCCACCACGAATGTCGAAAACCGAAGCCCGAGAAGGTGAAATGACTTGTCCAAGCCAAACAAGAGAAACCACTAGCGAAAGCCAGTTCCTCTTGAATATCAGATTAGTTCCCAGTATTTTATGCTCAACATTCTCTGCCTTTTTATTGTCCTCTCCACCCCCCTTCAGTTTGAACAATCCAATTCACAAGTTTTGAAGAAAAAAAAAATTCCTCTTCTACTCATACCTCACCCCACACGCTTTAAATCCTCAGCTAGTTGGTATTCATAGCTCCCTCTCCAACTGATTTGATTTCAGTATGAATTGTCCAGTCACAAGGCAAATATACCAGTTAGAAAAATGCTTTTTCTTCGTCATTTCTCAAATTCAGTTAACACCTATCTACCTAAGTAGATAAGTAAACTGGTGCCTACGTTATTTGCAATATAATGCCCATAACCATTGCGTTTTTTTCTGCAGAGAATTGTTGGAGAAAGAATGAACTTATTTTTTAAAGCAGGACTTCCGGACGTTCGTAAAACAGCTGCCTAGGGATAGATATTTTGGGTAATAAAACTTTCAGTATCACCTAACCGAGGTTTGTTTCTGTATTTCAGAGATTTAGCTCAGGGAATCCTGAGGTGTGTCTGTGAACTGGTGCCACGTAGGAGTAACTTCTATGTGTGTATTTTCGAAGATACTAAGACCATCCCCATTTCGTCATCTAAAAACTACTAATTAGCATGAATTTTACTTCATTCTGCATTGATATGTTTAATAATACAACATTCTGCCCTTACATTCTCCTGAAGTCACCCTTAACCACTATTCTTTCAACCAGCTGTTCACTTATCTTGCTACTCAGAGTGCTTCTTGAACTGGCAACATCGATATCGCTTGGAAATGTAGTATACTATAAACACAGTTCAACAAATCAATGGGGAAAAGAAAATAAACTGGAAAAAATTAAATTCCACATCTAGATGTGAAAGGACAAACTAAGAAATTAATAGAAGATAGTAGAGGAGATTATCTTTATACCAAAGGGTGCGGAACAACCGGTTAGACGACATTTCAAAAGAACAAATTGTAAGTAAAAAAACTGATGAAGTTAATTACATGAAAATAAAGGTTTGAGGATTTACAAAGGACATGCTAAATTATTTAAACTGTTACCCATACCTGCCCCTAAGAGCTAAAGGATCCTTACCTTGATTTATCTCTTTGCTTATTTCAAAGCACCTGGTATTTGTCAAAGATGTTTTACAGCTGTGCTTCCAGGAACGTGCAGTGGTCAACCAACCTGAACCGGCTCTGACTTCACCACAGAAATGTTTCTGCGCAGGTGAAACCTGGCAGTGTCCAAAAGTTACCTTTGCTTCATTACTATGCTAAAATCTCCACCCAGGGGGGAAACTTGCACTTTGCTAGGCACAATCCATGCAGTGTGCAAAGAAGTGTGGAAGACTGCACGTGCCCCAGTTGCCCCTGAAAATCTCCTCCCATTTCCTAGAGGCTTGATTATGTCCCTGCCTCCTAACCACTTAAAATTCCTTTACTCCTCTCCCCCGGGGGAGAAGGTATATTTAGAGCACAAGCTCTCCACCATTCCTTGATCAATGAATAAAGTTTCTGCTCTGCTATGCCAAACCCGATTCATTTGATTGGCGTTTGCAACTCCAGGCAAAGGACTGAGGGGTCACCGACCTGTTGGGGATCTGTAACAAAATAAGGAGGCCATTAGACTGATGTGGCGCTAATGCCATGGCGACCTACATAAGCAAACCAAAATTTAAGCCTATAAATGCCTCAAGGTTAAAAAATCAAAATGCTAAAGGCAACCAATCACAAGCAGCTAACTAGGCTTTAAGCTGTAGCCAGTCAACAATTTCCTTACTTTTCTTCCACCTTTTTTCTATAAAAGCCTCTCCCAGAGCTCCTGTTGGTGAAGCTTTCCTAACCACTTCTGGTTTGGCGCTTCCTGATTGGAATCAATTTTTCCTCAATTAAACTCTTAAAAATTTTAATATGCCTCAGTGTCTTAACAGACACTGTAGGCAAAGTTAACAAATAGATGACGAACCGGTAAAAGATATTTGAAATATCTAAATCCAACATGGGATTAATGTCTAGAATACTTATGGAACTTAGTAACCATAAGAGAACAGCAACCTCAATAGAAAAATGGAGAAGAGATATGAACAGACAATATATAGAAGCAAAAATACTCAAGCAAATTTTTTTGTTTGTTTCTCTGCCTATTTAACACAGGAGAATATGTAGAATATGTAGAAGAGAAAATCCAAGGTCAGCACTCACAAAAAGGGCTGTTCCAAGAGTACTAATCATAAAAATGGAAAATAAAACAACAATGAGGTATCACTTTACACCCATTAGATTGAAATTAGATTAGTACTTGGATAATGCCAAGTACTGATGAGTATGCAGGAATCCTTGGGAATGGAGACTGGTCCTGCCATTTTGGAAGGCAGTTAGGCAGTATCCAGTTAATTTAAGAATAGGTGCATATCCTATGACTCAGCAGTTCTATTCCTGGATCTATATTCCAAAGAACTTCCCAGCAAGTCCTTAAGGGAACATGTTATGGGGATCATTGTCACAGCATATTTATGTAGCAGGGAACTGGAGGCAATCTGGGCATTCATCACTGGGGAGGTAGATAGGGAAATGTGGAGTACAGGGTCCGAACTAGAAGAAATTGACAACGTACCCACATAGTAAAATGCACACATTTTAAAAATAGCATGGGTAGTGGAAAAAAGTCAGAAAGAGAATAGATACATAGTCCAGTACTATTTGCATATATTTAAAGAAGGTGTGCAAAAACAAAAATACGTGTATGAACACATGTGTGAAATGATTTGCTTATTTAAACAGAATGGTTGCCTATAAGGAGAGGCACGTGGGGGCAGAGAATAAAGATAAATGCAACTAAAGTACCCTTGCAGGGACCAATGATGATCATGTGTCATGCACAGAGGACAATTAAGTCCTGCACCTGAAGACCAAGGACAACTATGCTGGTTGCATCCTGCTCTATGCAGTTTTGAAAACACTGCTTTATGGGGTAGAAATGGAATTTAATTATTTTAATGTCCTCTTTCACTACACTTTTAGGTGGTGTGGAACAAAGAGACTACACGTTGAGGTGGTGTGGAAAATTTTATTCTAAGGGTTAAGCCACTTCCTTGCTTCTACGTAAAAACAATCATTTTGTCATAAAGAGGTATTGTGACTTTCTAGAAGATGTGTGGTCATCTTGTCATACTCATTTTGGGCCCCCAACAGTAGTTAGCACATGAGACACAGCATAACTGCTTTTTACTCAAATTATTCCCCCAAAGCTTTATTTTGCCCTGTTGCTGCCAAGAATCTAGAAGCACTTTTTTCCTCAGAAAGATCTCCCTTAAATAAGCAGAGAAACAAACAAAAACAAATACAAAATTAAAATGTTTTGGACTGATTTTCCCTTTTAGTACTGTCCAGTAACTCATACTGGCACTAATAATTCTTCTTTTCATCACTTTTAAAAATATTTATTTATTTATTTATTTTGGCTGTGCTGGGTCTTAGCTGCAGCGTGTGGGATCTTCGTTGCGGCATGCAGGATCTTCAGTTGCGGCATGCATGCGGGATCTAGTTCCCCAACCAGGGATCGAACCCCAGGCCCCCTGCATTGGGAGCGTGGAGTCTTACCCACTGGACCACGAGGGAAGTCCCTGGCACTGATAATTCTTCACAGAGAACCCAGATTTTTTAGAATGTGCTCACTTAGAATGAATAATCAGTTGAAATGACAACATAATCTTCAACTACAATACCTTCCATATATGTAGGACTGTTGAGTTTGTGAACCATTATTTAATCTTCACAGTAGTTGTGAAAACAAGCAGGGACCCTTTGGGGCCCGCCCAGGTACAAAAGCCTTTCTAGTTCCCTTGTTTCTTGTTTATAGGAAAAAGGCTTCAGCTTCCTAGACTTTCCCTGAGTCCCAAAGTACAGATTCAGATAGTTAGTGATTAGAACAATAGGGGCACAAGACTCCTAGTTCCTCCTAAAAGGATATACATAACAACCTGATACAGATCTGAGTCCCATTACAGAAACTAAGGCCCCCACCCAGGTGGAGGATGGTAACTTCAGCCTGAGCACAAGCACAGGGGACCCCAGACTGGTTGGAACCAGAAGGCTGATGATTAAGATTCTTGGAACACCACCCTGTTACCTCACCACCAACCAATCTGAAGAGAGTCAGTCACACACCCTGTGGCTCTCCCCACAAATTTGCCTTTAAAAACTCTTCCCTGAAACCCATGGGGGAGTTCAGGTCTTTTGAGCATGAGCTGCTCATTCTCTTTGCTTGGCCCTTGTAATAAACATTTCTCTGCTCCAAACTCCAATGTTTCAGTTTGTTTGGCCTCACTGTGCATCTGACATGTGAACTTGGGTTCAATAACAGTTGAATGTGTTATCTACATTTATAGCTGAGAATATTGAGGTTCATAGATGGACATGATTTGTTCAAGGTCACATAACTTGTAAGTGACAGTCCTGAGTCTCCACATCTTCTCCCTCTAAGGTCTATGGTCTATCTACTATCTCACTTAATTTGTCTAAATGAAAGGTGAATATTATTTTAAAATTAATCATTGTTCTGTATTTAATTGGGCAACTGAACTTCTGTGTCTACGAAATGAACAAGGAAGAAATGAGAAATATCCAAGAGAGTTTATGGAGTTAAGAGTATTGATAAACTGTAGACACAGATTATAGACCCAAAAAGTGAAACAGCCTTTCTGCAACTGAGAAAAGATTTTTCTTGCCCGTTGTCCGTCCCTGCTTCAGTGAAGACAGGATACTTGCAGTGAGCACACTCTGTGACTTTCTCAGGGTAAGCTAGTATTGGCAGGCCTTGCCCCACCCACACTTCCTTTAACTTGCTGTGTTCAAGATATAAACAAGCCCTTGTTTTCCTCCCTGAGCACTGTGGGTCTTAAACTCTTTTCAACAAGCACTTCTTTGGGACGTAATATTCTCCTGCCCTTGAATAAAAGACCAAAGGATACTCCTTTCCAAAGTGAAATAGTCATTTATATCCAGCTACTTAACTCTCCTCTTGTTTCAGAATGGTACAGCTAGCCCACACACACGGGTTATTTTTTCTTCTGCCTTTTAATTTATGAATAAGTAAGTGTTCAGATCAATTATTGATCTTTACATTAACATCATGCTTTACTTTTCTTACCCAGCCTAAATGCCTTTAGACTTATGGGATGGCCTTAGTTAAAGAAAAAGGAGGAGTATAAAATATTGTAATTTAATGTTTTCCATTCTACCCCAGGAAAAAATCTCAATAACTCACTTCCCCCAAGAAAAACACAGCAGTTTGAGAGACCTGTAATTAGAGAATAAATTTAGAGTAGGTAGCATGTGGAGACTCAATAATGAAAGATTGGATTCAACCTGCTGTTTACGGAGGCAACTCGGAGGTTAGTTTGTATCAAGTTCTCACTTCCAATTTTAACCAGCAATACTTTACTTTTAAGCCTCTGGCACTCTTTGCTGTTGCTATAATTGCTAAATTTGTAGGCAGCAAGAGTTGCAGTGGTGACTGTAATGGACTTTTTCATAGTATAGTGAATCTGTTATTGTATGGTACTATGGGGACACACACCATAGTACCATAGCTACAGGTGGTACCAAGCAGGCATTCTGTGGATGGGATGACAGGCCTGGTGATGTAACAAGAAACAACTAAGGAAATACTTTCTAAAATCTTTCCATGATAAAGGTATTCTTAGCCATTTTTCATGCCTAGCTAACCCCAGGTATGGAGACTTTATCAAGTAAGGGTGGATAGTTGAAGTTGGTAGAGAAGGAGTGCCACCATATGCTGAGAGAGAAGAACTACAAAGCTTGAATTCTCACTTGTCTAGTTAGTAGGTTCAGCAGAAACTCTGTGTAGTATTTACATTTCTGCCGCTGCAAAACATATGCTTTCCAATTGCTGCAGATAAATATGTGCTGTACATAAATTCTCTATAGCTTTTCAAGAACCCTGAAGTGTCTGAGATTTACCATGTTTGCCTGCCACAGTTCCATGAATGCTGGTAGAAGCCAGCAAACTGCTGAGTCAGAGATGAAGGATCGTTTATTACTTGTAGCAGAAGCAACCAAGTATCAGAAGTTTTGCACCACTTCCCTGAGCCCCAATTCCCACAGGGTGATGTGAAGAAGGCCAGGTGACATCACAGATATTTCAACACAGAAAAGGAAGCTTAGGAAACCCAAACCTTTAATAATGGGCAGTAAGAAATACTGCCCTTTGCTCAAAAGGAGACAGGATCTCCGACTTCTAAGGCTGTAAGCAAACCTGCCCCTTGCTCCAGAGATAGACATTATTTCTATTGTCCAAGGTTGTTTCCTACACAAAGGAAAGGGCAGACAGCTACCCCCTTACAAGACAAGCAGACACATGAGAGACCCATGGAGAACTGTCTCCCAAACCTGCAAAGTGTAACTTTGATTTTAACGAACCTGTATTATTGACTAGCACCCCTCTCCAACTTAATTTCATAAAGATTGCATATTAGTCATTTCTTGCTGCGCAACAGCATTTCCACAAACCTAGTGGTAATACACATTTGTTATTATTGCACTTCTGTACTTAGGCATCTGGGAATGGCTTAAGTGGCTCCTCTGATTAGGGTCTCAAGATGCAATCAGGATTTTGGCTGAGACTGTGGTCTCATCTGAGGTTCTACTGGGGAAAAACATGCTTTCAATCTCATTTAGGTTGTTGGCAGAATTTAGTTTCTTGAAGTTGTAGGACTGAAGGATTTGGTTTTTCACTTGCTGTGGTCAGAGGCCACCCTCATCTCCGAGAGGCTACCTGTAGTTCCTTGCCGCTTGGGGTTTCCAAACATGGCCACTTGCTTCCTTAAAGCCAGCAAGGGAGAGAGAGTGAGCAACTCCAGCAAAATGGAGTTAACTACAGTCTATGTAAAACAATCAACGTCATATATAAACCACTACATTTGACATATTCTATTGGTTAGTGTCTTCCATTATGCTTATCAAGGGGGCTGGCTGTTGGCTACTTCAGATAATTTATCTGATAGAGTGAGGAAAAGTCTTTCTAAGGAGGTGACATTCTAGCTGAGACTTCAGACGATGAGGAGTCAGCAGGGATAAGATGCAGGTAGGGGTGAAGAGCATTCTGGGAAGAAGGAACAGAAAGTGGGAAATGTAGCTATACCCGAAGACAGAAAAATATTATCATGCCATTATAACATTGTATTTTACATGTTTTTGAGTGTTTTCTCCATCATACAGTGAGCTGTACAAATTATCTTAGATCTTCAATACCTATTTCATAGTAGACAGTAAATTTATATTATAAATGGATGGATTTATTCACTTAAGAATCATTTTGTTAAGCTTTCAGATACCAGGTACTTCAGAGATACAAAATGACATGTAAAGGCCTGTGCCCTCAATGAACTCACAGGTGTGGAGAGCAAAGTTGCTAACAATTACTAATACAAGGTGGTCAATGCCATTGGTGCTCCTACAGCACTGGAAGAAAGAAAGAAGCCTTGGTCTATTTGGGTGATTTGGGAGACTACATAAAGGTGGCAAAAGTAGCACTGAGTCTTTAAGAATACCGAAATTAGTTGAGGGGCATAAACAGGAAAAAGGCATTTTAGGCAAAGGAATCAGTTTGAGTGGCAAAATATCTGGCTGGTTTGCAAAAAACCCAAGAAGTTCAGGAGTAGAGAAAATAAAACCAGGAGTATGTGTGGAAAGAGGGATAGCAGGCCAGGAGGCTCATTGAAGTGTCTGTGGATTATATCAAAAAGACAAAGACGCTAACTCTAATGTGCAACACTAGCCAAATGGGATAATTTGAGCATCATAAAGTATAATGATCATAATGGATTAAAAGAATCTGATATGTTAAAATGCATGCATTCATAATGGTACTAATCAAAGAAAATCTTATTGGTTAACATTTGAGGTTGCTAGGGCACCAACTCATTTCTGTGAAATTTGATAACTAAAGTGAAAGAATCCAGCATTCATGCAGACTTTTCTCTACGATCCCTGTATTTCAGGATAACCAATGAGTTGGTGAGGGCAAGTTCTTTTTACAGAGGAATTCCAGGTAATAAAGAAAACTATTGAAGGTATCAGAAATTCACTGTTCTAGCATAAAAGACTTAAGAGATACCAAAATGCAATGTGAAGACTTTATTTTGGATCTTTTGATCAGAAAAAAACAACTATTGAATGACATCTTGGACTCAACCAACGACATGTGAATACATACTGAATATTAGATACATAGGAATTATTAATTTTGTTAGATGTTGACAATGGCGATTAAATTAAAAATCCTTATCAGTTGGAGCTGCAGATTAATTTAAGGGTAAAAGCGAAAAGGGGAGGTAGGCGATAGATGAAACTAGATTGGCAAAATGTTGATAATTGTTGAATCTTGGTGATGGCTAGTGAGGGTTCATTACTAAAAGTGGATTCACTTTTGCCTATGTTAAAAAATTTTCCATAATAGTTTTTAAAAAGCAGAGCCAGTGCCTACTACACCACATCATCTTCAGCTGATTTAATGCGCAGGGCTCAGAAAAGGGTAGCAGAATGCGAATCAACAGTTACCCAGCCCACCCCAAACGCTGATAACCCACGGCCAGAGCTCAGTGTGCCAAAGGCTGACGTTCAGGAGCTTGGATTCCTCAGCTCGAACAAGCCCCGCGGAGAGGGGATGTCCGAAATGAAAGCCCCCAACTATTCTAGAAGGTGCTGAGATTTCCCAGGCATTTCCGAAAGAGGCTAACGTAGTGTAACTGGCCGATGGCTGCAGGATTTAAGCAGCAGCCTTTTCCCCAGCCTGCGGCCCCCTGGCCTTGACCCTGGTGGGCGGCTAAATGCTCGTGGCTTGGTCACCGGAGTGAAGTGGAAAGCGAGGCCGTCCCTCTCCCTTCCCTCCTCCCCTCCCCAGGCCTGCCCTTCTTTCCTCCTTTCTTCCCCCTTCTTCCTCCACCCCTCACGCTCCTCTCCTCTGCGCACTTTCCGGACCTTCCGCTCCTGCGCCTCGCCCCACCCCTCCCTTGTCATCACTCGGCTCCTCCTCCCCCAGCCAGCCCCGCCCCTCCCTTCACGAGCCCCGCCCCGTATCTTCGCTCAGCCCCGCCTCTCCTGCTCCTCGCCCCGCCCCTTCCTTGTCGTCACTCGGCTCCTCCTCTCACACGCGAGTCCCGCCCCTCTCTTCTGGATTAGCTGTGTGTCCTCGCTCAGCCCTCGCTCCTCGCGGGGGTTACCATAGCTACCTTGCACACCGCATCTCGGTCTCCCTAGTCGGTCCTGGCTGGCCGCAGGGAAGAGCCGGCACCATGAGTCACGTAGTGACCATCGAAGAGCCCCAGGCCAAGCCGCCGGTGTCTCAAACCCGGTGCAGAGGGAGGTCGGGGCCCTGGGGCAAAGTCTCTGCCAATCGAACATATGATTTCCTATACGGTAAGGGCGGCTCCAGACCTCCCTCCTGAGTTGCCGACTCCTGGGCCAGGTGGGCTTTGAGACGGTGGGACCTGGCCGGGGGCGCGGCGGACAAAAGACGAGCCTCAGGACGGATCCTTTGCCCGCGGTCCTCTTCTGTTGGGTGGGGGCAGCTCCAAGCCCCCGAGGTGGTGGCGCTTTCGCGGGGGTGGGGGAGGTGTCTCGGAGACCACAGGTGCGCTCTGCATCTCAGAGCACTGAGCGGGAACACCTGACTCTTCTCCACCCTCTTGTTCTGATAATTTGCACAGCCTTAAGCAATCGTCCTGAATCCTGTTCCTGGCGTTCTGACTTGGAGATTCACTCAACACTCCCGCATGCAAACTGCGTAAAATGCCCAAAGAGAATGACCTTCCTGCTCCCATTCCCTGGGCAACTCCAAATTTGGCATTCTAGGTAAAGAAGGGCCAGTTTATCTCATCTTTGTTTTCAGGTTTCTCTTTTGTTTTTGCGGTACGCGGGCCTCCCACTGTTGTGGCCTCTCCCGTTGAGGAGCACAGGCTCTGGACGCGCAGGCTCAGCGGCCACGGCTCACGGGCCCAGCCGCTCCGCGGCATGCGGGATACCCCCGGACCGGGGCACGAACCCGTGTCCCCTGCATCGGCAGGCGGACCCCCAACCACTGCGCCACCAGGGAAGCCCCAGGTTTCTCTTTTTATTTAAGCTTATTCTTATCCATCAAAGTGTTGCTTATAAACTAGGTCCACTAGGGCCTTTGGGCCAGTAAAAGCCCCAGTTTATTTTAATGACCTGATTGTTCATTTATGTTCTATCTCTTCTACTGGACCATAAGTTCCCTGAGTTCTTTAAGTTCTTGTTCTATACATTTTTGTAGCCTTCTCAGCACTTATTCCAGTGCTGGTACATATGTTAGGTGCTATGTAATTTATTATGAATTATTTGAATTATTGAATTGAATTTACTACTACAATAATTATAATCAGTAAAGCATGATTTTTTCCAGTTTTGCCCTGTCACCCTACTTTTAACGACGTGGTATCTCCTCTGGGAATCCCAGGGTCTCCTTTGGATGAGAATCTTTAGGGTAGCCATTTCCTGGTGTTGGGAATGTGTAATGATTGCTTACCTTTGTATAGTACTTTACAGTTAACACCATTCTTTTATAAATCTTACCTCATTTATATACCAT